>NC_138859.1:8176707-10631996 GCF_965183815.1 Platalea leucorodia | reverse complement strand
TCTCTACAACTACCTGAAAGGAGGTTGTAGTGAGGTGGGCGTCAGTCTCTTTTCCCAAGTACCAAGCGATAGGACAAGAGGAAATGGCCTCAAGTTGCGCCAGGGGAGGTTTAGATTGGATATAAGGAAAAACTTCTTCACCGAAAGGGTAGTCAGGAACTGGAACAGGCTGCCCAGGGAAGTGGTTGAGTCCCCATCCCTGGAGGTATTTAAAGGACGTGTAGACGTGGTGCTTAGGGACATGGTTTAGTGGTGGACTTGGCAGTGTTAGGTTAACGGTTGGACTTGATGATCTTAAAGGTCTTTTCCAAACTAAACGATTCTGTGACTCTATGATTCAGTTCTTTCTGATTTCTTGAGTGATAATAATACTGTTTCCTCACAGCTGTGAACTACCAGAATGATGTGGCTATGGTTGTGTTTTAAATAGAAATTATATAGCAGGTTCTATGGAAGTTAAAGCAATGTATGTGTACATGTGTACAATGTATGTGTTTCTCCCATAAACAGCCTAATTTTTTTTGTAAATTGTAGTAGTTGCAATTTCAGTCTGTGCTTTGTTAATATGTTATTACTGGTTGATGGATTTCCACAAACATATTTGTTAAATATTGTTAAATATTTGGGCTGCTTCTGCAAAGCTCTCATAAAGAAATTCAAGTTACTCAATTTAGATTTTTTCTTTTATTATTTTTTTTTCCCCATTGGGGTTTTTTTGTAAAGGGTGAATGCAATTATATGACATAGTGTTTTGCTTTCCACATGAACAATTTAAACCTTTATCTAGGTAGGTAAGAGATAGTAACACTATTAATAATATCCTTCAGGTTCAATCATTTTACCATTTGTCATGGTTTAGCCCCAGCCAGCAACTAAGCACCACACAGCCGCTCGCTCACTCCCCCCACCCCGGTAGGATGGGGGAGAGAATCGGAAGGGTGAGATTCAGAAAACTCGTGGGTTGAGACAACAACGGTTTAATAATTGAAGTAAAATGAAATAGAATAGTAGTAGTAGTAGTAGTAGTAATAATAATAATATAACAATATAATAATAAAATAATAATATACAAAGCAAGTGATACACTATACAATTGCTCACCACCTGCCAACCAATGCCCAGCACGTCCCCGAGCAGCGATCGCTGCCCCCCGGCCAACTCCTCCCAGTTTATATACTGAGCATGACGTCATACGGTATGGAACAGCCCTCTGGCCAGTCTGGGTCAGCTGTCCTGGCTGTGCCCCCTCCCAGCTTCTTGTGCACCGGGCAGAGCATGGGAAGCTGAAAAGTCCTCGACTAGTGTAAGCACTACTTAGCAACAACTAAAACATCAGGGTGTTATCAACATTACTCTCATACTAAATCCAAAACGCAGCACTATACCAGCTACTAGGAAGAAAAATTAACTCTATCCCAGCCGAAACCCAGGACACTGTTATTTGTTAAACTTCACAGTTTCAAATTTATTTTGGCTATAAATGACAACTCTCTGGTTGCATACTGTCCTGGTTAAGATTACGCGTACTTAATCGTAACTATCCCAGTTAAGAGTACACATACTTCGCATAAGCAGTGAAGCATTTTACTTGCAGAACGTGTAACCATTTTTGTTTTTTTTTATTAGTTGATCAGCTGCGTTGTCAACATAGACATGCAACCAGTGATGATATGTATTAGTTTCTGCCTCTCTATACTGATCTCTTGAATTTTACATTGAATGACTCTAGTGCAAATAGTATTAGGTCTCAACATACAGCACTGTGCATGGAGTTTATGGTCATAGAGACAATAAAACCCTATTACCTCTGTTTGAAAACATACCTGCATTGTACTGAGAGGCAACCTTACAGAGAATGTTGATAGGATATTAAGTATGACTAATATTTTGCTATAATCTTGTAAAGTGATCTTTTTAATATATATTTATGAATTACCTGCTCATAAACTCATTTCAGTGCCCTGTGTGCTTATGAGAATAGAATATTTTCATAATAAAGTATCAACAATGTTAAGCTTTTTTTTTTTTATGAACGTATCTCTACTGTTACATTTTGGTAAGGAATTTGGAGCTTGTTTTCTTTTCCCCTCATTTTCCTTTCTGTGAGATTACTTGCTTGAAATGAGTGGTAAGTTGGATAACTTCTTGCAGCTCAATTTTTTTGTCTGTTTGAGGATACAGGAGTTTATTTGAAAACAAGGGAGTAAAACATGGCACTTTCAAGCTAGATTCTCCAACCTTCTGCTGCAAGTGTCATGATTGCTGGAACTAATAGACTGCTGCGATCATTTAATCTAGTGTTTTATCTAATAGAGCACACAAGACACTCTTAAATTCTTTTATCTCACTCTCATCTTTTGGTGGAAAAAAAATTCCATTTTAATGTAGAGATTTATGCTGAAAGATACCCCACTAAAATTTTCTTTGGTTAATTGCCTTTCTTGTTAAATAAATAAAAATGCTGCTGCTTTTCGGTCTGCCTTTTGCCTTGCTTCATCTTAGAGCCATTAGACCCCTTTTCACTTTTGTCTGCTAGACTTCTGCTAGCACATCCGTCTTTGCTTGCAAACTGTGGCCAAATCACCCTTGAACTTTGTATGATAAATTAAGTAGATTGAATATTAACCTTCCTCTTGTGGCATTTTACTGCTTCCCCAGTCTTTGTCATGTGTAAACTTGGTCAGAAATTATTCTGTGTTTCGTTCCTTCACACAAGGTAGTTTGACAGTCTCTCTTTTCTCTATGTCCATAAGGAGTAGAAATAAAATTAAAGTAATTTTTTCATGGTTCTATGTTATTTTTGCTCAAGAACAGTTTATCAATGTTAGGCTTATGATTATATGAGTTATATATTCTCTTTATAAATAGTGACATAGCATTACGATTCCCCCCCCCTTCACTTCTCTAGAATTTCTCTCCTGTTCTGTGTTATTCACAACCAGCATTCCCCATGGTTCAGAAATCTCTTTAAGCTTCTTTTTAAAAATGTTTGGATGCACATTGCCTGGCCCTGTTTACATGGCACCAGGCCTGCTGGAGACAGATGGGGTTCACCTGTCTCAAAGGGGGAAAAGGATTCTGGCTCAAGAGTTAGCAGGCCTCATTGCTTTAAACTAGATGCGAAGGGGGAAGGGGATAAAACCAGGCCTGCTAGGGATGAGCCTAGGGGTGGCATGGCTGTGTTGGAGACGAGATCAATAGCCCAACTGAAGAGCATTTACACCAATGCACGCAGCATGGGCAATAAACAGGAGGAGCTGGAAGCCATTGCGCGGCAGGAAAACTATGAGGTAGTCGCCATCACGGAAGCATGGTGGGATGACTCGCACAACTGGAGTGCTGCAATGGGCGGCTACAAGCTCTTCAGAAGGGATAGGCAAGGAAGGAGAGGTGGTGGGGTAGCTCTATATGTTAGAGAGAGTTTTGATTGTATAGAGCTCAACGACGGTAATGATAAGGTCGAGTACTTATGGGTAAAGGTCGGGGGAAGGCCAACAAGGCAGATATCCTGGTGGGAGTCTGTTATAGACCACCCAACCAAGATGAAGAAACAGATGAAGCATTCTACAAGCGGCTGACTGAAATCTCACGATCTCTAGCCCTTGTTCTCGTGGGAGACTTCAACTTACCAGATGTCTGCTGGAAGTACAACACAGCAGAGAGGAAACAGTCTAGGAGGTTCCTGGAGGGTGTGGAAGATAACTTCCTGACACAGCTGGTAAGCGAGCCAACCAGGGGAGGTGCCCCGCTGGACCTGTTGTTTATGAACAGAGAAGGCCTGGTGGGTGATGTGGTGGTCAGAGGCTGTCTTGGGCATAGCGATCGTGAAATGATGGAGTTTTCGATTCTTGGAGAAGTAAGGAGGGGGGTTAGCAGAACCACTACCCTGGACTTTAGAAAGGCAGACTTTGGATTGTTTAGGAGTCTGGTTGAGAGAGTCCCTTAGGAGGCAGTCCTGAAGGGCAAAGGAATCCAGGAAGGCTGGATGTTATTCAAGGAGGAAGTCTTAAAGGCGCAGGAGCAAGCCGTCCCCATGTGCCGAAAGATGAGCAGGCGGGGAAGAAGACCAGCCTGGCTGAACAGAGAGCTTTGGCTGGAACTCGGGGAAAAAAAAGAGAGTTTACCATCTTTGGAAGAAGGGGCAGGCAACTCAGGAAGAGTACAAGGATATTGTTAGGTTATGCAGGGAGAAAATTAGAAGGGCAAAGGCCCAGCTAGAACTTAAACTGGCCACTGCAGTGAAGGATAACAAAAAATGTTTTTACAAATATATCAGCGACAAAAAGAGGGCCAAGGAGAATCTCCATCCTTTATTGGATGCAGAGGGAAACATCGCCACGAAGGATGAGGAGAAGGCTGAGGTACTTAATGCCTCCTTTGCCTCAGTCTTTAATAGTCAGACTAGTTATCCTCAGGGTATTCAGCCCCCTGAGCTGGGAGATAGAGATGGGAAGCAGAATGAAGCCCCAATAATCGTAGAGGTAACAGTTATCGACCTGCTCCTCCACCTAGATGCCCACAAGTCTATGGGGCCAGATGGGATCCACCCGAGGATACTGAGGGAGCTGGCGGAGGAGCTCGCCAAGCCACTTTCCGTCATCTATCAGCAGTCCTGGTCAACCGGGGAGGTCCCAGATGTCTGGAAGTTAGCTAATGCGACACTCATCTACAAGAAGGGCTGGAAGGAGGATCGGGGGAACTACAGGCCTGTCAGCCTGACCTCGGTGCCGGGGAAGGTCATGGAGCAGAGCATCTTGAGTACCATTACGCGGCACGTGCGGGACAATCGGGGGATCAGGCCCAGCCAGCATGGGTTCATGAAGGGAAGATCCTGCTTCACTAACCCGATCTCCTTCTATGACAAGGTGACCCGCTTAGTGGATGAGGGGAAGGCTGTGGATGTTGTCTACCTGGACTTTAGTAAGGCCTTTGACACTGTCTCCCACAGCATTCTCCTGGAGAAACTGACTGCTCACGGCTTGGATAAGTGCACTCTCCGCTGGGTAAAGCACTGGCTAAATGGCCAAGCCCAGAGAGTGGTGGTGAATGGAGTCAAATCCAGTTGGTGGCTGGTCACAAGTGGCGTTCCCCAGGGCTCAGTATTGGGGACGGTTCTGTTTAATATCTTTATCAATGATCTGGACAAGGAGATTGAGTGCACCTTCAGTAAGTTTGCAGACGACACCAAGTTGGGTGGAAGTGTCAATCTGCCTGAAGGTAGGAAGGCCCTACAGAGGGATCTGGACAGGCTGGATCGTTGGGCCGGGGCCAACTGTGTGAGATTCAACAAGGCTAAGTGCCGGGTCCTGCACTTGGGTCACAACAACCCCATGCAACGCTACAGGCTTGGGGAGGAGTGGCTGGAGAGCTGCCTGGCGGAAAAGGACCTGGGGGTGTTGGTTGACAGCCGCCTGAACATGAGCCAGCAGTGTGCTCAGGTGGCCAAGAGGGCCAATGGCATCCTGGCCTGTATCAGAAACAGTGTGGCCAGCAGGACCAGGGAGGTGATAGTGCCCCTGTACTCGGCACTGGTGAGGCTGCGCCTCGAATACTGTGTTTAGTTTTGGGCCCCTCACTACAAGAAAGACATCGAGGTGCTGGAGCATGTCCAAAGAAGGGCAACGAAGCTGGTGAAGGGTCTGGAGGACAAGTCTTATGAGGAGCGGCTGAGGGAACTGGGGTTGTTTAGTTTGGAGAAGAGGAGGCTGAGGGGAGACCTTATTGCTCTCTACAACTACCTGAAAGGAGGTTGTAGGGAGGTGGGGGCCAGTCTCTTCTCCCAAGTAACAAGTGATAGGACAAGAGGAAATGGGCTCAAGTTGTGCCAGGGGAGATTTAGATTAGATATTAGGAAAAATTTCTTCACGGAGAGAGTGGTTAGGCATTGGAACAGACTGCCCAGGGAAGTGGTATAATCACAGTCCCTGGAGGTTTTCAAAAAACGTGTAGATGTGGTGCTTAGGGACATGGTTTAGAGGTGGACCAGGCAGTTAGGTTAACAGGTTGGACTCGATGATCTCAGAGGTCCTTTCCAACCTTAACGATTCTATGATTCTATGATTCTATGATTCTATGATTCTGTGATTCTATGAACAAGGGATGAGGGATGTCAATAGAAACAGGCAAGAAAGTGAAGAGTGAGAACAATATGGTAGACAAAACCAGGAAGATTGAAGATGTGAAAAGAATATGAGGACCAGGCAGTGAGGAGTACATGAATGAGAATGCCAGGATTAGACTGTGATGGGTGGGGACTTCTGGGAGAATAAGTAAGGAAATTCAAGTGACTAGCAGGATAGAGTGAGAATGGATAGGTAATGGAGAATCTGATTGAAGACAAGGATGAGTTTTTCTCATTCTCTCTCACATGTGCAGTTCTGAGATGGGTCTCCTGGCCCCATGGGCTGCAGGAAGATGAATCATGTTTCTTCAGAGAAGGGAATATGATGGTAAGGTTTTCATGATGGATTTCAAATTTGAATATTAATTGAGAGATCATAACATCTAATTTGGAAGTGGTTGGTTGTATATGGAATGGAGAATATTTCTGAATGAACGTACGTTAAATACTATTATAGTACCAGTGCTTGTGATTCATTATTTCTGAAAAAAATCGGTAAGTGGTAGCAGTGACTTTAAGCATAGCATGTCATTGTTACATTGTTATGGTAATTTTTTCTTTAAAAGCATATATATACTGTAATTAAGTCACTGTACATGGAATAGATGCTAGTGAATCAATCATTTGTTGCTGCTTTTGTTGTGGTAGAAGATATGGGGCCATGTTAATTTTTATGGATAAATTTGCCCTCTTTAAGATAGCATTCTCAAACAAGTAAGTTGTATGGCTATTTTAGTGACTAGAACACAAAATGGGGAAAAAAAAATACTTTTATTGTGAATTGAGGTCAGCAGTTGCACAATCACCTCCAGGAAAATAGGATGGACTTAATATGTTCAGCTTCCTCTGAACTGCAATTTTTTTTTTCTTCGCTTTAATGCATACTATCTGTGAAAGACTCAAACTGACAGCTTCCTCAAGGCTTACTTAGGGATATTAATTATAATTTGGAGTATTCTGATGATTTATTATACAATGAAGATGAGATCCGGGTTTCAGATTGTTTCATACATGCTTTATGTACTAATTTTTTTCTTATAATTCAGCATTGAGCAATTTACTGTTCATTCACAGTAGCCTAAGACAGATAGTTACTAAACTATCTCTTAGGTATGTTCAAGTTGCTAACTGTTTTGATTATAAGATATAGTATCTGAAACTAGCCATTATGTTAAATTGCCCAAACAAAAACAGATTGTAAGATTTAAAACAAACAAACAAATCACTTCAGCCCTCTAAAATGCGAGTTTGTATATCAGGGTTATAGTATGTTTGAAGCTGAAGTAACCCTTCATCAACAAAGTATGTTTTTCTCATTTGCAAAAGTAACTGCTTAAATGAAAAATAAATCTTTGGTTACTTAAAATAGCTGTATTTTTTGAATGTCATGGCCTCTCTTGTATTTCATGCTGAGGATACTATCTGTACGATAAATATTTTTAATTGAAAATGTCATTGAATTAAATGTGGCAATAATCTTCAATTGCTGTAAAAGTGTAGAAGTTGAATTAAAAGCAAATTATTATTTTTAAAAACCAGTGCATGATCCAATGAAAGCAATCTTTTTAATTGAAGCTGTTGGGTTTTTTAATACCACCCCCACCCAGAAAAAAGAATTTTAGTTGATTTTAAAGCAACATTGAGACACCACTTTATACCCTTCCTGAATAACTGAATTCAAACCTCTTTGAAAAAAGACTTATACCTACCAAGAAAGCAATATTTATACTGTTTTATGTATGAATCAAAACCCAATGATACTTTTAAAGGATTGTTATTACTATTAAAACTGTTAGAATCTTCTTATTTTTGTTTGGCAATTTTTCAACAAAGATGGTCAAAATAATATGATCATCCTTAATCAGAGATGATTTTTTAACAGTCACACAAAGCTGACCTGGAGAGCAATCTATATTATGGGATGTCCCTCAAATCCTGTCCATAATTTGTATGATTAGAAGTTTCTCCTGTGAAATTTCCAGTGGCCAGGCAAAAAAGGAACTGTTGTTGACTATTACATAAATAGATGTTGGGTTCTCCCACTTTTAAAGTTAAAGGAAAAAGATGAGCATGTTTAACTTGTTCTAAGTCATACAAAATAGTTATGTCTATTTTGCATCTGCAAAATTGTATCTGCAATTTGTCCATTGCAGATATTAATTTAAGATTATAGCAAAGCTTCTTTAAAGTTGTTGTAGTAGACATTTTCTGATGGGAAGTTTAAAGGATTAAGCAGCTGTTTTCATAGCTGTGTAATCAATAAAGTTGTAGAATATTGGGGGAGAAAAATGTGTTCACAGGTGTCTCTGTTTTCATTCAAGCACTTCCTCCACAAATTCACTGCCTAGTAACCTTTAGGCTCACTGTGTTGGTTTTGGTTGGGTTTGGTTTTTTTTTTTTTCATTGACTGCTGAAATGGTAGTTGCAGCCTGTTGGCAGAAAAGGAGGGTTTTGAGGAGGATCAGCAAGAATGCCTGCTAAGATAAAGTGACAATGTTGTCTCCTGTTAATGGGAACAACTTGCTGACAAATTATGACAGTATGAAAAGCCCTAAGAGCTGAGGGTGGGAAAACCTATATTATCCTTCATGTATTGCTCAGCAGAATTCTTATTTACAAGCTAATTCATCCATTAGTACATATTAGGAAGTATGAATTCTAAATGCATCTTGCACAATAAACGTTACTTATTTGTACTGTTCTGTTTTATAAAATAATTCTTGAAACAATTACAAATCATGGGATTTTATTTCTGTGTCTGTGCTTTCATATGTTATTTTTTGATGCCAGAATGTTTAAGGCATCATCTAATCCTTACAGTGCAAGGCGTTATGTAATGATTATTAAATAAGTATATTTCCAGTACTCGTAATCAAACTTGTATGACAAAAGGCTAAATAATAAGTTCCTTTCTTTCTCAAACCTCCAAATCTTTGAGTAATATAATTCTTACATTCAGGCTAACTGTAGATAAGGTTTGGTGCCATCATTGTTTCATTCAAGCTCTGCTAAAATACTCCAAAAGATACTCAACTTGATTTAAATAATTTATGACAATTAAGTATTATTTGTGGTTAATATAGTGTTATAAAAATGCATGCTCCTAAATACTTCTGGAAATAAAATGTTCTGTGGGTTTCTTGAAACATTTTAGTATGTACTGAAGGCTGGAATTCTCAGAGACTGATATTTCAGCCTTACAGTAATGTATGCTTACATTGGAATGGGACATTTCAGCCTTACAGTAATGTATGCTTACACAGAATGGCACATCACCCATTCCATCTTTGCCCAAAGAGTGGAGGAGGGATGTTCCATCTGCCAAGAGAATCTCTCAAAAACTGCAGTTATGGGAACTCTGACCTCAAAACCACAGGTTCTTGCATTGCCAGAGGACAGGACTTAAAGTTGTAAAAACCTTCGTATACCAGCTGAGATTCTTTTTATGAAGCATCCTCTGCAAGGGTCAATCATCTTAAGCTTTGCAAGCTCAACAATACATACTGTCCACACCAATCAAAATTTTTGCCATACACAGGCTTCATTCCCCTCTAGGACAAAAGATCTGGTGTTATACCACGGGATCTTTAATTGATCATTCTGATACTAGACAAGACATTTGGTAGTATCTTTTCCAAGCCCTTTTTGCCCTTTTGTAAGTATGCTCCTTTGCACTTTCTTTTCATGCTTAATTTTGGTTTTGGTTATATTAATTTACAGTTTGAAGCCTTATAGTTACCAAGAAAAGAAAAAACTTGTGTTCAAAATGAGTACTTAAATGGTCACAGAGGACTGTTGTTGGAAAAGTGTCTTAAGGAGCTCTCAACAGAAGTAAAAGTTTCAGCTTCTGCGGTTCATATTTCACAGTATAGCAATGTATTTCATATCTTAAGATATCTTCCTACAATCTGTCCTTTTTCTCCTTATAAATCAGCCAAGAAATATATTTTATGCCAGCATTGATGTAAAGAGCAAAAAATTCTTATTCTTGCATTCTTAGGGATCTAAAATTAAAGGAAATAGGTTTTCCATTGATATGAGAGGTTGTTTATATTTATTGAAAAGAGAGGATTTTAAAAAAAATAAACTTATCTTGATTTTAATGTTGAAAAAATATAAAATACGTGCAATTAAGTGAACTTCCCAATAGCATAAATTCATTATATAAGTATTAATCACATGTATTTTTTTTATCTCTGAGTTTTGTGGTTGTATGCTAAAAGGGTATGTTCCCTCAATGTAGGTACACAGAAGCAGAACAGATAACAAATCTGACAAATACCATAAACTAGCTTACTGGTGGTGAGGATTTAAAGAATGACCTAAAAACCTAAACAATAGAGGGGTAACCAGATTGCTCAGTGAATATGAAAATTTGTCAATTCCTTGTAAAATAATGAGCAGGTCTGCAGTTTTATAGACCGGATTAATTTACCTAACTCTTTTTAATGACTCCCCCCCATACCCCCAGCTCCTGCTTGCACATTTTTGCCATTTACTGTGAGCGCCTGTTCCAGCCCTCATCAGAATCCCACTGACTTATTTCACTTTCCTGTAAGAAAATTAACTGAGCAAAAGACATGAAAAGTATTCTTTTGGAAAGGGAATAAGGCTGACTAAACTAGATGTTGTGGTAGAGGAAGGAGGAGCAGATTAGGAGGGAACAGTAGTGCAAGACCTTCCGCTTTCAGTGTCAGCAGACTATTAAATCAGCTGAGCTGTTCATGAGACCTTCATCTATGCATACTGGTAAATCTCAAACAGTTTCTGTAGTATTTCATGATCTTGGTTTCCAGCTGTCAAATTGTATTAAAGCATATTCAATAATTTCCTATTTTCTTAACTTTACCTTTCCATTAAATCTTTATTATAGTTATAGATAGAGGTGTTATTTAACTGTGAATGAGAAATGTGGACTGTTGTGATGTTGAGATAGAAAATCTTTGTGGAAAAAATATGAAATAATCTCATTTCTGTAGAATTGTTGCTATTGGAGCACTCACCCTGGAAAAGAGGAGGAATGCCAGACAAGTTATTTGGTACAGAAAACCCTAATTTAAGATCAGATGTATAGTTTTCTCTCTCTACTGCATCTGCCAGTCCTGCAATAGTAGGATGTAATAGTATGTCCTGGGAAAGACAGGAGACCTCAGTTTATTAAAAGAAGGTGGTGGGGGAATAGTATCTTTCAATTCCTTTAAACATTATTTCCTTATTGCCATTAGAAATTGAGGGACATTCTTGTAATAACCTGAGAGGCCTTATATTCTTTCATAGCATGTTGCTGTTAACAAAATTTTCCACTTCAATATGAATGAAAGAGTACATCAGTGAAGCTTATATGGTCAAAGTTTTGCCACTTCTTGTGCAGACGCTTGAATCCATTTTTTCAATAGTGAGGAGGATAGCCTGATGCAGAACAGCAAGTTTCTTCCCACTACTTCCTTGGGAACTTATTTTACTTGATGAATCCATCATGCTGAATTCAAATAAATCATCAGATGCTTTCTCTCCTTCAAATGTGCTTTCTAGGACTTACATGGTATAGATTCTGCTCACTTTGTTGGGTTCAGGTAGACCCGAAATGAAGAGGTATTTTTTTTAAAGTTGATTTCCCTCTCTCCCTTAAAGTTTTTGAACAGAAAGCTAGACAAGTTACTGATTACTTGAAAATTATGTTTTCTTTTCTGTAGCATACCTACTGCTGTAGCTTTGCTTTTTGAGCAATCTGCCACTGTGAGATCTTGTTGTCCTGTTTTTCATATCTGCATAGTTCATTTCTCTCCCCAGTTTTTCTCTTTCCTATTTAAGTTTTGTCTGATTTACTTTGACCTCATATTGAGCATTATCACAAATAATTAGATTTTTTTTTTCTTCTGTTTCCTCCTGCTTCTCTCCAGTTGGTGATAAGTTATATTATCCACTGCCTAGATTGATTTACGATTTTAAATGTATGCTATCACAAATTCTAAATATTTTCATTGTTTTAATTTTATAGCTTTATTTTTTTATAGCAGAACATTTTAAAACCTGATTTATTTCATATTGATTTCTTGAAAAATATGCCAAAATGGAATTCATGTGCACCCGATGGTATTTTCAAGCTTTAAGTGCTTCAAACTAATAAAACAGGAAAACGTTTCCATGATGCAAAATGAACCATTATATGCCCTCCAACACCCTCCACAGAAGAGTCTAGGGTTACATGAACTTTTTGCCAACCCATCAATAAAACTGCATTTTTGTCATGGCTGTCATAAGAGTTATGGATTTCATAATTTAAATGTTTGTTTTAAAATATCTATGACTTTTGACATTTTGGGTTTTTGCATGTGTGTGGGAGGATGTGATGGTAAACAGTTTGAACCATTTTCAGTGAGAACTTTCGGAGATGCCAAGTTAAGCTTTGAGCTCCATGGGAAGCAAGTGAACAGGAGCTCAGCAGCAGTTCTGCAGTGACACACAGGATTAGGCATGCGAACTCTCAGTGAGAACTTCTAATTCTTCCACATAGTGAAAGATATATCACCAGTACTCAAGCACATAGTGTACTAGAGAAAATCTGTAGCAAGAAGCAGAAGTCCCAAAATTTCATGTCAGTTGGACCTGTGGAGAAACTCCCTTATGATACCCAGTTAGACATTTTGAGTCTTTATCTCAAGATTTGACAGAAAGGATATTTTTTAAATGCTACCTGAGAAGAGTGACATAGCCTCCCTGATACTCTGTCCCCCTTCTTTTTCAATCACTGATTCTATAAAGGAAAGAACTCCAACAAATTGTATATAAGTGGGATAAAAATCTTTCTTGTCCTTGTTTGTGTAGTATTATATTTGATTATCATTACTGTCTTAATTAAGAATTACTAATGTCATGACCATGTTAGAACTGCAAACCTTACGCTTTTCACCATAGACTGTAAAGCATGTGCAGGGAAAGGGGGGACATTTGTTTGTTAATGAGTAATAAAAATAGATCAGAGGCAAATGTTATCTTCTTAAGACAGTAAAGTTTGTGCTTATTCTTTTGTCACATGGTAAGTGATTTTAATAAATATATGCTTACTGCCAGGAAATTCTTGGGTAAACAAAGGCCTATTTTATTCTGCTTGCAGGGGAGCATTTAGGAATCTAAGAACAGAGGTATAAAAGGGACCTTCGAGTGCACTCAGAACAGGCCCCTGCTATTGCAGGTACCAAATTATACAATCCCTTTCATGAATTTATCAAGATTTATTTTAAGAAAGACTGTGCTGAGGTACTGCCACATACATGTATTTTCACTGTTCTATCTGGATTTTTTTTTTTTTTTTTTTTTTTTTTTGTCATGTCAGAGTTTTACCTGGACATGATTTTCTGGAAAACTGTTAGACTACTCTCAGAACCTAGTTATTTATAATTAGGCTTTTTCAGAGTTTTTCATCTAGAAACGTGACAGCTGGCTTTCCCTTTCCCTAGCATGCTTACAAAGCTGTCTTTTATTCTGCTGCTTCTCTCTTCACTTCTTTACTATATGTGCTTTTCTAAATACATCCTTTGCTACCATGCTGCCTAGAAGTCTACCGTTTGCTTCAGAATATCTGAAAAAAATAGATTACTAGGGTTTTATTCCATCCTTGTTGTTATATCCCTCATTTATATGACTGACATCTGTGAACTAGACTAGAGATATCATAAGAACAAAAATAAGAAAAATTTAAGCAGGCATATTTTCTTAATTTGCTGCTTACATGTTGGAGATTATCTTCATTCTTTTGTTTTACAAATACAATGACTGTTTTCTTTTCATAAAGTCCAGCAGTCCTCTTTGATTCAGAGTTATGATTAGACACAGGAATATTTCTTCTATCAAATATGTCAGATTTGTGCAGAAGAGGATAGAAGGAGTTTTATCTGTTTATTAAAAAGATTGTATCTGTCTTCTGAAAAGAAAAGTCTACCATGCATTCATAAAATGTGTAGATCAGGAGTGAGATCTAACCATTTAATTTAAGAATATGAAATTTACTTGCATTCATCATTATAAAGCCAAATATTTTTCACATATCCTTCATAGATTACACAGAGTCTTTAGGAAGGCTGGAAGAGCATATTTCCTTGTTCATCTGCAAGACTCTGGCATTAACTCAGGTAGCCAGGGGGGTTATTAAATTTCCCAAATATCTGAGCTCAAATATTCTAAAACAGCTTTGGAAAGTACAGTAGATCCAAAGGATTTTCACCGTATTTGCTTTCCAGTTCTTTTGTAGGTAACTATCCAGAGTTACAGTGTTAGAGTAGACTGTGCTGTCTCTGTGTATAAATGAATAAATGGTGCCTGATTCTATCACCTTCAAACTAATGATTGTTCAAAGAGAATCGTACATGATGGAGACTTTGGTCAAAAAAATCTACCATTTACACGTTTCATTTTTATACAAAGGTCTGTGTTCTGGTCTATGAATCTTAGTTAAGTTTGGACACTATAGATTTTTGAATGCTTGGCAAGGAAGTATGTTTATTTTGGCTAACAGTGTGGAAACATGTGAAACTTTCCTTTTTCCCATCATGTAAACTAGAAAGAGAAAAAAAAGTAGCATGGATTTTTGGGAGCTATTAGATCATCTAGTCTGACGTTCTGTATATCAGGGTTTGTCCCACTTATCCTTTTTGTAAGCCCAGTAATTTGTGTTTTGTGAAGGCAGAATTAGTGTTCAGTTGTAGAATATCTTTTGGAGAAGCATCTAGTCTTGATGTGAAGACAAGAAAACGTGGAGAATGTATTGCTGCTTTTGGTAGTTTCTTCTAGTGATTAGGTATACCTCCTGTGAAACATTTGTGCCCAATGCAGTACCAGCAAATATGTCTTTTTGCTTTTCTCTGCTAAGGTTACATCCTTTTCAATTCTCAGTATTATTTCCACTGATTTCAATTGTAGACTTATACTGTCTATCTTCTCAATTTATTTGGGGGGGAGGGGGAAGACAGAATAGGCAGTCTTGCGCTCTTTATACCAGGTATTATCTCCAATAGCTGAGCAGGTTTTTTGGCTCAGTTCTGTACTACCTATGTGTGGTGGGTTGACCCTGGCTGGATACCCACCAAGGCCGCTCTATCACTACCCTCCTCAGCTGGACAGGGGAGAGAAAATATAATGAAAGGCTTGTGGGTCGATGTCGTGGTTTAACCCCAGCCAGCAACTAAGCACCACGCAGCCGCTCGCTCACTCCCCACCAGTGGGATGGGGGAGAGAATCAGAAGGGCAAAAGGGAGAAAACTCGTGGGTTGAGATAAGAACAGTTTAATAACTGAAGTAAAGTAAATTAGAACAGTTAAATAGGCAAAGCAAAAACCGTGCACGCAAACAAAACAAAACAAGGAATTCATTCACTACTTCCCATTGGCAGGCAGGTGTTCAGCCATCCCCAGGAAAGCAGGGCTCCATCATGCGTAACGGTTACTTGAGAAGACAAACACCATCATACCCAATGTCCCCCCTTCCTTCTTCTTCCCCCAGCTTATATACTGAGCATGACGTCATATGGTATGGAATAGCCCTTTGGCCAGTCTGGGTCAGCACTCCCCCTGGCTGTGCCCCCTCCCAGCTTCTTGTGCACCCGGCAGAGCAGGGGAAGCTGAAAAGTCCTTGACCAGTGTGAGCGCCACTTAGCACCTATTTAGAGACAGCTTAGCACTACTTAGCAAGAACCAAAGCATCAGTGTATCATCATCGACATTGTTCTCATCCTAAACCCAAAACACAGCCCCATACCGGCTACCAAGACGAAAATTAACTCTATCCCAGCTGAAACCAGGACAGTCGAGATAAGGACAGGGAGAGATCATTCACCAATTACCATCATGGGCAAAACAGACTCAACTTGGGGAAATTAGTTTAATTTATTACCAATCAAATCAGAGTAAGGTAATGAGAAAATAAAACCTAAATCTTAAAACGCCTTCCCCCACCCCTCCTTTCTTCCCGGGCTCAACTTCACTCCCGATTTCTCTACCTCCTCCTCCCCCTGAGTGGCGCAGAGGGACATGGAATGGGGCTTGCGATCAGTTCATCACATGTTGTCTCTGCCGCTCCTTCCTCCTCAAGGGGAGGACTCCTCACACTCTTCCCCTGCTCCAGCGTGGGGTCCCTCCCACAGGAGACAGTCGCCAACTTCTCCAACGTGGGTCCTACCCACGGGCTACGGTCCTTCATGAACTGCTCCAGTGTGGGACCCTTTCATGGGGTGCAGTCCTTCAGGAACAGACTGCTCCAGCATGGGTCCCCCGTGGGGTCACAAGTCCTGCCAGCAAACCTGCTCCAGTGTGGGCTCCTCTCTCCACAGCCTCCTTCAGGCGCATCCACCTGCTCCGGCATAGGGTCCTCCACAGGCTGCAGGGGGATATCTGCTCCGCTGTGGACCTCCATGGGCTGCAGGGGGACAGCCTGCCTCACCATGGTCTTCATCAGGGGCTGCAGGGGGACAGCCTGCCTCACCATGGTCTTCACCAGGGAATGCAGGGGAATCTCTGCTCTGGTGCCTGGAGCACCTCCTCCCCCTCCTTCTTCACTGACCTTGGTGTCTGCAGAGTTGTTTCTTTCACATATTCTCACTCCCCTCTCTGGCTGCAATTGCACAGGGTTTTTTTCCCCTTCTTTAATATGTTATCCCAGAGGCACTACCACCGTCACTGATTGGCTTGGCCTTGGCCAGCAACAGGTCCATCTTGGAGCCGGCTGGCAATGGCTCTATCGGACACAGGGGAAGCTTCTGGCATCTTCTCACAGAAGCCACCCCTGTAGCCCCCTGCTACCAAAACCTTGCCATGCAAACCCAATACACTATGAAATTGCACTTGTTAGATAAGACCTATTTTCCATAACCAACTTTAATAATAGAAACTTTACCACTTTACTATTTACAAAATACCTTTTTTTCCCCTCATTTTTTCTTGTACTTAAGTAGTTTGTCGATACCAAGCTAATTGGCCTATAAAACCCCTGGATAATCCTAAATTCACTTTGCAAAGATTGGCATGATATTCTCAGTCTTCTAATATTCATATGATAAATTGAAAGATGAGGAGACAGACTATCTCAGCTAAGCCTTCTAGAAATTTAAGTAGAAGTTGACAGATAAAAATATATTTATTGTTCCACTAGATGAGGTGTAACAACTTCCTTTACTACTGATGGCCTGAACAATACTGCAGTATTTTTGTGTGGTATGATAAGGCAATTGTGTTTTTTTTCCAAAGAGAAATAAATATTTATTTATATGTTTTATCTCTCTCATCATTATATGTAACATTTTTCAGTTCTAGTTGCTGCCTTCACTTTGACTATGAACCTGGCTGGGTTTTCTACCATTGTTGTCCTTTTTCTGTGTTTCAGAATTGTGATTTTTGGGCCAACTAAATTGCTGTCTTTAAGGACTTTCAATTGCAATCACAATTTTCTTTAGTACTCTCAATTTTGTAATAATTCTACAATCCTTCCATAATTTTTATCAGTATTGGAAAACTAGCTAAAATATCACACTGTTTTCATATGGTTGTGAGCCAGTTTGCTCTTTTTCTCTCTTTTTTTTTGGTTTGTAATCAGTGGTCTCTAAGCAGTCGCTCACAATTCAGTAACTGACTAACCTTCAGCTCTCATAGTGAAGTCTAAAATACTTTGTCTTGGATGCAATATCAGTGATGTTATAAGGTCATATGATACTCCTTAAACTTTACTTGCATTGGAGCTTCCAATACAATTTCTGTTTTTTCTCTCTGTGTCTTATTAACAGGTAATTTTAAAGTATTGCTTTTTTTTCCTTTGGGTTTTTGTTTGTTTTTTGTTTTGTAGACAACATCTACAAATATTCTTTTTTCACAATATTCTTTTTTTATTAGCTATTGGACTTGTCTGCAGGCCTTAAGATTTCTTCAGCTCTAAAAGTATTTTAAACTCATTTCACCCTCCTAAATCTTCTTTTACTCTGCACTATCTTTCTTAACTAGAATTCTGGTTGCTAATTTCTACCCACAGTTTTCAACACTCCAATTGTACGTATTGACCCAGTAGGTTTCAGTAATGTCAATTATATCAGTTAGCCAATTATACCAATTAGTGTCATCTCACTAAGTACTTGGAATGTGGGATCATTCCTACTAGAAATAAAGGCATTATATTAAATTATTATAATCTAAAGGCAGAAGGAATATATTGGGTCATCTAGTCTGTCATCTCATCAGTAGAGGATTATACTCTTTCATACTTTCCTAAAATTGTGTTGAGGACAAAATGTTCAGAGTAATGGTACTTCCATCGCTTCTATTAATTGCTCCATAGGCAAATATGTTTTTCTGCAACAAAAAAAGTTCATTTCTTTTTTCGTGTTTCCTACTAGATTATTAAGTAACTGAACTTTTAAGTTACTAGCAAGTGTCTTGGTCAAGCAGAACTGTTTCAGCAGTATAGTTGCATATTTGTTATTTCTATGCCCTACTCTTCTTTTAGATTGGTGCGCCCTTTCCTAAAATCCAGCTTATATGGATTCTTCTAAACAGGAATCTTTTGTGCAATTCTGATAGCTTTTTCTAGTTTTACAAAGAACTCTTCCATAAGTGAGTTCACGTGTCTTAGCCACTATCTTTTCCACTAGAATGTCAAACTGTAGTAATTACATTGCATCTCTCTGTTGATCTTTAATTCTTCTAGGTATACTGACTCTTTACATCAATATGTCATTGTACTCCTTGAGAGTAAGTAAGTGGGTCATGTACCTATCAGAAATACTATTTCATTAAAAAGTTGGGGATTTAATGTGTTTTTGTTAAATCCCTATATGTGTGTGGATAAAAGCTTTCATATACGCATCTTTGGAATGTTTTTTCCTCTCCCTTTTCCCTGCAGTCAAATCATAATTTCTTCATTTTAGTTGTTGATCCAAATTTTTTGTATATATTTGAAATACCTAAACAATTAAAATTTTTATTGTTAAAAATTATTATGGATTAATCGTGAATTCTTTAGTGCAATTCCTTGGCATTTTCTAATGAGGAGGTACATAGTTGGTCATTATCTGTTTCTCTCCTTTGGTGCTAGGCATTGAGTTTGCTTAAAGTTGGCAGTTTCTGTGCATGGTTTATCACTAGCTTATACCCTGGCAGCAGGTAAAAAACTGCAACAGTACAACTGTAGTAATCTGAGTTCTAAAAATGAGGAGAGGGTTCACAAAAATTTTTTAAATATTCAGTGAGCTTAAATGGAAGTAGATAATGACTCTATTTGCATTCTTTTTATTTTAATAATAGTTTCTATTCCATATAAGTGTGCAGTTCAATTTTTCTTTACTTTCTATATACACTTTCACATGGAGTGTACATTAAAAATGCTCTGAATATGCTATTAATAGTTCCATGTTTTTATGGTTTTGGGAATACTTTGATCATGTTATGCATACCAAAATCCAGTAAACTATTGCTGGTTTTTAAGGGCTTGTATTATACACAGTTTAAAAAAAAATACTTGCCAGGTTTTAACTTGGAATTTTACTATTATGAGTGTTTTCTATTATAGTAAACACTTTATCACTTGCAAGCAGCATTGGCTGTTTTGAGCAAGATGATGAAGTAGGGAAATTATTTGGAAAGTAATGAGTTACAAGAAAGTTTCTGCATGTATTGCTTGCTTTGTCATCATTGAAATTTTGTTTAACAGAGTTTGGTTTTACTAATTGTGAAATTTCCTGCAATATAAATGTCGGTAAAATAAATCATTATTTATCTTCCCTTTCTGTGTTTTGTTCTTGTAAGATTTATTTTAAACAAAATGTGCTATGGTTTGTGACTGTTTGGTCATTTCTGAGAACAGATATGCAAGTGAGATTATTCTTTTATATAGGACATTTAGAAAATATGTATAATATTTTACTGGTGAAACAATTATAAGGCTGTATTCTGTTTATTAATACATTAATTCAGAAAACCATGAACACTAACTGTTTTCCCCACCTAAATTATATGAAATATGAACACCAGCCTTGTCTTGGAAGTCAGAATTTTAAGGATGTGACAGTGTGTCAAGGACTGTTATGGAACCAGAATTGTCTCGACATTGCCGTTCTACCGCCATCTTCTGGCTTCGACATCCAGCCCCCGATAAAACCTCCACAGGACGCCTGCGCAGAGACCAAGGCGCGAAAGGCGGGAGCACGAACTGCACGTACGCCTGCGCAGAGACCAGGGTGCGAAAAGCGGAGACCAGGGCGCGAAAAGCAGAAGCACGAACTGCACGTACGCAGATACATTCTGCGCATGTGCATGGCCCTATAAAAGTATCGTGCGCGCTTTTTGGGGGGCTTCCCTTCCTACCCCATGCGCTCCTTGGAAGCCGCTCTTGCGGAAACTTGGACGCCTGGACACAGAGGCTGGACTGGCTGGACATAGAAAGTCCATCAACAGGACATTGCTGGACTCGGAGTGGTGGTAGCTAGTTCCCCCATGTGGCCCTCTTCTCACCTGCCTGAGCACGCTCTTTCTCTCACCCACTCTCTTGCTCTTTTTCCCTCTCTCCCTTTTCTCCCCCCCATTCTTTCCACCGCCTCCCTACCTGGTCCTCACCCCTTTGTTCACCAAAATAAAGTCAAAGGGTTGTACGGCATTTGACCCTATTCCGTGTCTTAATCTCGTCCTTGGGATCGTATCGAAACCTCCCCCGACATTGGATTGGGACACAGTGTAAATAGTAAACTCATTTAGGAGTATGTTTTGGAAGGCATTTATACAGAATATTAATCAGCTACTCGCAGGGTACTAGACATATAGATATTTAATACTGTTTTGTTACTGCTTTTCTCTTCCAATGGCCACAAACACCCACCATCGTAGATCATGAAACTTCTCTTTTTATTCACTTAGAAATATTAATTGCTTTATGAACTCATGAAAATAGCTATCTAGCTTTTCTTTACAAACTGGGCATTTTGTATTTATTTTTTCTTCTTTAAAAAGTACTATACCTAAAAAGGGATGAAAAAACTCAAAAGGAGCCAGTTGCCATTAGAATTTTTTAACATATTTTGAGTACTAATCTGTCCAAAAATCTGTTTGGAAAGTGCCTGTGCATCTTTTGGTATCTCTGGATTCCACTCAGTTTAGAAATATAATTGCGTATAATTTTAACCAAACACATTTTATGTGGTTTGACTTACAAAAAATGTTAAGAATTTAATTAATATGCAGCTACAAGATTAATTACTGCTGAGCAGCTGTAATTGGCACTTTAATTGAATTTTAAGCTAATATGTTTTATTTTGTATTTGTGACTGCCTGAGCATGTAAACAGTTATGATTGGTCACTGACAAATGATTACCTCTAAAGCTTTAGTATCTACTCATGTCTGAGGGTGTAAAATAGCATGTTTGCTCACCAAGCCACTTTCCATCATCTATCAGCAGTCCTGGCTAACTGGGGAGGTCCCAGTTGACTGGAGGTCAGCAAATGTGACGCCCCTCTACAAGAAGGGTCGGAAGGAGGATCTGGGGAACTACAGGCCTGTCAGCCTGACCTCAGTGCCAGGGAAGGTCATGGAGCAGATCATCTTGAGTGCCATCAAATGGCATGTGCAGGACAACCGGGTGATCAGGCCCAGTCAGCGTGGGTTTAGGAAAGGCAGGTCCTGCTTGACTAACCTGATCTCCTTCTATGACAGGGTGACCCGCTTAGTGGATGAGGAAAAGGCTGTGGATGTTGTCTACCTGGACTTTAGTAAAGCCTTTGACACCGTCTCCCACAGCATTCTCCTGGAGAAGCTGGCTGCTCATGGCTTCGATGGGCATACTCTTTGCTGGGTAAAAAACTGGCTGGATGGCTGGGCCCAAAGAGTGGTGGTGAATGGAGTCAAATCCAGTTGGCAGCCGGTCACAAGTGGTGTTCCCCAGGGCTCAGTATTGGGGCTGGTTCTGTTTAATATCTTTATCAATGATCTGGATGAGGGGATCAAGTGCACCCTCAGGAAGTTTGCAGATGACACCAAGTTGGGCAGGAGTGTTGATTTAGTGGAGGGTAGGAAGGCCCTACAGAGGGATCTGGACAGGCTGGATTGATGGGCAGAGGCCAATTGTATGAGGTTCAACAAGGCTAAGTGCCGGGTCCTGCACTTGGGTCACAACAACCCCATGCAATGCTACAGGCTTGGGGAGGAGTGACTGGAGAGCTGCCTGGTGGAAAAGGACCTGGGGTTGTTGGTTGACAGCCAGCTGAATATGAGCTGGCAGTGTGCCCAGGTGGCCAAGAAGGCCAATAGCATCCTGGCTTGTATCAGGAATAGTGTGGCCAGCAGGACTAGGGAAATGATTGTCCCCCTGTACTCGGCACTGGTGAGGCCGCACCTCGAGTACTGTGTTTGATTTTGGGCCCCTCACTACAAGAAGGACGTTGAGGTGCTGGAGCGTGTACAAAGAAGGGGAACGAAGCTGGTGAAGGGTCTGGAGCACAAGTCTTATGAGGAGCAGCTGAGGGAACTGGGGTGGTTTAGTCTGGAGAAGAGGAGGCTGAGGGGAGGCCTTATTGTTCTCTACAACTACCTGAAAGGAGGTTGTAGGGAGGTGGGGGTCGGTCTCTTTTCCCAGGTAAGAAATGATAGGACAAGAGGAAATGGGCTCAAGTTGTGCCAGGGGAGATTTAGATTAGATATTAGGAAAAATTTCTTCACCGAAAGGGTAGTCAGGCACTGGAACAGGCTGCCCAGGGAAGTGGTTGAGTCTCCATCCCTGGAGGTATTTAAAAGCCGTGTAGATGTGGTGCTTAGGAACTTGGTTTAGTGGTGGACTTGGCAGTGTTAGTTTTACGGTTGGACTCGATGATCTTAACGGTCTTTTCCAACCTAAATGATTTTGTGATTCTCTGTTACTTATGGGAGTTTTTAAAGAACAAGAACAGAAATGATTCAGGATGCTAAAAGGAGAGGAGAATCAGAATATTTGAACTGGATATCAGAAATATTTTCCAAATTATGAAACATAAGGAAATGATTATTCCGGATACCACTTTTTGGTACTCTAAGTTTAAGTATGTATCTTGTAGAAATGAGGAAGCAGATAAACTAAGTAACCTAGTAGATCTTTTCCATTTTCTTCCTCCAGTTTTAAAAATTGTTTGCTACAAATTTGAAGTATCTGTTCCAAAAATCAGTTTAACATTTGTCACGTCATTCTTCACAGTGAAATTTCAGTCAGGACTGTTACAATCAGAATATTAATTCCGCAAATTTTTTTTAAAGGGAACTGTGGATATAGCCACAATGCTGGCTTTAAATAGGTTTGTTTGCATTGTCTGTGGGTTTCATGCTACTACTTGGTTCTTCCCATTGACTATCTGTACTTTTAACTATTTTTCCCAGATGTTTTTTCTTGCACTTTTCAAGACAGAGTTCATTTCTGTCCATATTTTAGTTTTTATAAGTATTTTAATGCATTTCTGTTTTCTTACTGGAGATAATTATTTAGTGTCTGCAGATTTTATTAATGGGCTGTTTATTGTCTGATTCATAATTTAGTCAAGTCAGTTCACCCATCTCTAATAGCTAGTGAAGAAACACAGAGTGATGAGCAATACTAACAAATTCAAAACATGAATGATCACTAAAAGGTAAGATTTGTGGTACTAAAAGCATGGCAGACTGTGTAAAAACCAAAAGACCAAAATCAAATATTTCCAAACTCATCTGGCCACATGGAACAAGCTTATCTCGTGTATCTCAGTATAACTCCAGCTCAGTCATGATGTGAAATGAAACCCTTTTTACATGAATAGTATTTAGTCTGAGCATAAATGTAATTCAGTTTGTGGAAGTGCAATGCATCTGTATTAATAAATGCACAATGATTTTATTTATTTATGTGTTTATTTTTTAAATAATAAATAATTCTGCTAGCAGATGATATCCAACAAAGACCACTATTGTTTCAGTGTGAGATGCTTCAAATGTTCTGGGCATTTATCCCAGACATAGCCATTTTCCTATAGTATGTGACCAAGCAATAACAAAAAGAATGAAAATAGAGGTGTCAGTCCATATAAAAATATTTTTATAACTTAATATATCTAACAAGTCAGTGGCAATGATTAAACCAGGTTAAATTAACAAAACTGATAAGATCATTCTTTTTACATTTTCATGTCTCTCCAAACAGTTATTTGGCATTCTACCTTCTAGGAAAAATGAGTTTGAAAAGTTAAGCTCCCTGCTGGTACTGTTTAAATGTCCACAGATAACATAACTCATGCTGCCTGGTGCCCAAAAGTGAGTGTTAGAGCAATCAACAGGAACAATAAAAATCTGTTCAAACAGAAAATCTATAAATCCCAAGGATGTGCAGCCTCCTTATGGATTTTCCTCAAATTTTGCTGTTTTCAGCAGAATCTAAGCTTTAATTTTAAAGGTGAACTGCAAAGCTGAAAAGAAAATTCAGTTAATAAAATATGTGCTGAATCCCCTGCTCTCCTTTTGCAGTCTGCTAACTGGGGCCCTCTGTCACATATGTTTTAACTTTTTCTTAAAAAAAAAAAAAAACAAAAACAAAAACAAAACACAAAACCCCCCAACAAACTCCCTCTTTGAATATCATTTAATACTTACTTGTTAACTTCAAGAATAAACTCCCGTTCTTCTCAATAGTCTATTAACTCTGAAGTATTTCTTAATTCCATGAATTTGTTTTCTACAAGTTAAATGACTACCATCCCTCAACTTAGTCTTATCCACTTTCTTTGCCTGTATTTAACTCTTTGGAATGTGAACTCTTGAGCATACAGCTGTATCCTTCTATTTACTATCTATCTGACATATTTTTTAAGAAGAATGAGATGAATTAAGTGTTTTGGGGAAAATACATGGATATTACAGATATAAAATACATTTAGGATAAAATTTTGGTACAGATAGCTTGAATGAGGAGTGACTATTGATTTAGTTTACAACCATCAAAGTATTTTTAGTTTTAAAAACTAAAAGTCAAATGAACTCTCACAACTGTTGTGAGAATTTGATTTGTGGTAACTTAAAAGCCATGAGAAAGATATTTACATAAAATTTCAACTGGCATTCCTTATTTGAGAATATTTAGTGATAATCATTAGTAGTTCAGTGAAAATAGGAATAGGATTTTACTGACTAATCAACAAATGAAAACCAGATCCCAAATGCTAATAGTGATAAAAGAGAAGTAGCTAAGTCCTGTTAGTAGCTATGAATTTTTAAGTAAAAAAACCTAAATTACTGTATGTATATTATTTTTTATTTTATTGTGCATGCACTTTATGATAGAAAGGATAAATACTATTAAAAATTCTTTCTTTTATTTTTTGTTGTTGTTTTGTTTTGATACGAAGGAGAAGTACTGTTGAAGACTATGGGATCCATTCTCTGTGTTCTAGTGACCTTTGTTATTCTAGCAGTGAATAACAGGTGCAATGTAAAAACTAAAACAGAAGATGTACCCTAGTAAAAAGAGTATTGGCAAACTTTTTAATTTTATATTGTTCCAGTAAGACTACTTCTTGCTACGATTTCTTGATCTTTTTCTTCATTGTATTCTTTTTCTTCATTGATCTTGACTTGCAATAAATGTTCTCTGCCAGTAATTTTAGTAAGAAAATGAAAACTTTTAAAAAGAGCATCCTTTGATTTCTAAGTGCAGATCTCATAATTATTTCAACTGTTTGACTTCTTAAGCACTGAGTTATTGGTTTAGTGGTAGACTTTAATATTTTTAGCTAATTAAATAGCTGTAAGTTCAAACCAGCTTAGAGATAACATATAGTTTAATGCTGAGAGTCCCAGCTTTTTGGACAAATAGACTTCTATCAAGTCTAAGAATTTATCACAAAACAAAGTTCACTCTTAAAATTACATGTTTAATTAAAAACACTGTTAAAAGCATTGTTTATGATGCCACGCGCCTACTGGTGGGATCCACTAGTCCAGTCACTAACTTGTTTCGTAACCCAAATGAGCACTGTCTTCAGCAAGCCATAGAAATATTTCATTAGTGTTACAGCTGAACTGGTTTTCTTGTCTGTTTAATGGAACTCATCTGTACTAAGAATAATTTTCATTACTTTATGGTGTAAAACATGTAAAAATGTTGATAGTGTATGAGGAGTATTGGTGTATTATGTAGCATATTCTTTAAGCACTAGTAAAGCAGTTGCATTATTCAGAAGATTTTTTTTAAAATCAAGTACTAAAACATGGAAAAAATATTACTTACATAATAAAATGTTTCTATTTGACAAATAAGTGCCCTCTAACAGCACCGATCAAATTAATGTCATTGGTGGCATTGTTACAAGAACTGTTTTTATGATACTAAATGTAAAAATATTATCTATGCCAGCTTAAATATAACATTTAGGCAACTGTTTTATAATAAATTAGACTGGTAAAGACAAAAATTTAATTGACTGAAACCTAAAAAGAAGAAAATTCTAAGTGCAGGATACTTGTTGATGGAAGCACAGTCCATTGCATAAAATGCATGTCAACTTGCACCTCTCTTGCAAATGCTCAAGTATAAGCTTAACTAATTGTTTGGAAGTGTTTGTAGACTTTAAATTTTCAGCCTCAACATTTTAAGTCTACATAATACATGATTAATAGTCTTGCCAAATTTTTTTATCATTTCATTTAATTTTCAGATACAGGTCTAATAAATTAAACTGTACTTTGAATAACAGTGGAATTATTTACATGTAAAGCAAAGTACAAAAGTGTCTGCAGGATTGGAGACTGTACTTATAATGGAAATAATTATCTTGGCTGATTATGCCAATCTGTTATCTCTGTTATGGCTACTAGAATAAAACATAATGTTGAGCATCATAAAATAGATTTGATACAAATAATATTCAGTATTAGTCAATTATCTGCTTTGCTTTTTAAATCAAAATAAATATTTTCAGTTACATCAGGGGATGAGACGATCATCTGAAGCAGACTTTTATTATATCATATGATTCAGGTCCAGTTTGAGATCTACTGCAAAAATAAAACATCTTTTCTATTTGATTTGAATTTCTTTGATACTTTCTTTAGCTCCATTTAAAAACACTTTTTATTCAGTCTAAAGAGGTTTAAAAATGTTGGTTTTTTTTTTCTGGCTCACATACAGTCCATGCTTAATTGATGTACAGATGTGGGATAATAATGTAAGAGGCATTTTGGAGCTGTTCTTTCTGCAAATGAGAAGGGAATGGGTAAAGGAAGAGATTAGAGATGAAGCTACTTCATAAGTATGTGAAATCCATCTGGGGTAAGGAGCAGATCAGCTCAAATATTCTGCTGTAAAATAGCCTAGAGCTCAGATTGTGCTTCTTACTAGTTAAAGATTTTTTCCTGTAATTTTTTTTATTCATTTATAATTCTGAGTTAATGGACCTTACTTTATGTTCTTCACAGATTTCACAGATTTGAATAGTTGCTATAGGAACTATCATTTTAACTTGCTGAATTCTTTTTTAGTGATCTTACTGTGAAGCTAATATGTTGGTGATTTTTGTGACTAATTTTATAGTTGAAAGAAAATCATCAGATGCACAGAATATACTGGGCACACAAATATGTGCTTGAACACTGTGGGAAGCTGGGGGAGTTTTTCTGATTGTGCATACATCAGTGTAATTAATTCTATAGTCTTCAGGCATTTGCTGGATAACTCTATATCAGCTATGGCATAACTGTCGTGTTAACTGCTCAGTATGGAAGAAGTTCACACAGGTCCTAAATACTGAGTCAAGATTTGATTATATATCCATCTAGTGCTTATTAAACTCCTTCCTTATTTAACCATTCATGCATTACATAAAAAATAGAAACATATTTTTTCTTTTTGTTTTACCTTTACATATCCCATAGCTGTTGCTTTCAAAGTTATATCAAGCTTTTCCAGTTACATAAAAAAGAAGCTGATCTTTCTTAGAGCTGTGAAAATGCTTACTTTCTCTCCATTCAAAAACAGAAAATGCCAGATTGCTTTCTCTGATGAATATTTTTACATAAAAGATATTTCATCCAAAAATCAAGCAAAAAATCAAATGTATTTCTGTACTTTTAGACATGGACCTCTCCAATATGGAAAATATCACTCCATGCTTATGTGCTGCTAATTCAAAGTAATAAATGTCAGTTATTTAGAAGTCATAATTGCTTTAAGAATAAACTGTGCTGGATTAGATCAAAGATCCATTTAGCCAAATATCCTGTCTGACAGTGGCCAGAAGCAGGGTAGGTCTAAGATACTACTGGGGAACTTTTCCTGTTTCCAGCAGTCTCAAGTTTAAGGCTTATTTAGTCAGAAAGTTCATTTGGCATGTTGTGTTTAATGGTCTTTGGTGTATTTTTCTTCCGTGAATAGATCTAGCTGCTTTGAACCTGTTCATGCTTTTGATCTAATCTATGGTATCTTGTGGTAAAACATTCCTCAATTTAATTGTAAGCAGCGTGGATGTTTCTTCTTGTTTGTTTTAAATCTGCTGTCTTGCAGTTTCATTTTATATCTGCAAGTCCTTGTCATATGAAAAATAATGAATAACTCCTGTAGCTTTCCTTCTGTTGAAGACATTTCTGTCCCGTATTTGTTTGGATAGCATTTTCAGGCTCATTCAAATCTCTATTTACGTTCTAATTCGCCTTCCATATGAAATGTCCATATCCAGCATCTCTAATCGCATTCAGTCTCTAATGGCTGGATTCTGAATCGTGAACAAACTTTGGAAGTGGCGAGACATGAAGGATCTCTTCTTTCACTGGATAGCCAGAGGGACTTGATGGCCCATTCTCACTGAAATCCCAATTGAATGTGGTCTGCTCCTTCTGTCAGCATATTTAGATAGAGGGGATCATAAAAATAAGGCAATGGGTTCTTAAAAGGTCCTCTTAACTGCCCTTGTGTTTTGAGACAGAAGCAGTTGTAGACTGAGCTATGGTGCTTGACTGGTGAGTGAGCTACATAGTTTTTCCAGAGATAGAGAATTTCTGAAACGTTACTTGGCTTATTGTGAATGCATTGTACAGTACATCTCTGAAGATCAATTCCCTGAAGTTCTGTATTTACTGTGCATGCCTGTGTTTTCTGCCTTAAACAGGAAAAGAGAAACAAGGAGCAGGATGCTGCTACCAGAGCATTTCATCCAGCCTCTACCTAGTGCTCTCTGTCTTCAGAAGCCACTCATACCTGGACAAGAAGTATGATGTAAGCCAGAGAAATCGGTCTGATAGTGGAACTCCTGGCTTTTCACTTTCCCAGAGAGTCCTGCATCCCTTCCCCATCGCGTCACGTACATGTGGTCCTTCATATGACAAAAAGAGGGCTTGGGGAAGGCAGTGCTCCAGCTAGGTTTTTTTTCTTGTTGCCAGAAAAATTCTTTCCAGTCTGCTCTCCTTTGTCTGGATCAAAGGAGCCCCTAGAAGAGGGGGCAGCCAGGAAGGATCCTCAGGCTGGATGAATCACCCTGTTGGATCTTTTAAGGCTAAAATAGTACTATTTGGAAAGAGGAGGGTTTTGTTAGCTTTGAGTGAGGCTCAGTGATTGTTTTTAGACTTGAAACATTCTGCAAATCAGTCTTTAAGCTGACATTAAGTTGATGACATTTTGTTTTATAGAAAAGCAATTTTATGTAATTTTGAGGTTTTAGAAGAATTAAGTTATTTTGTTTCTCTTCAGAGATCAGTTCATTTTGATTCTTAGTAAAAAGAGAATCTGTACTTATTTGTGGAGGAATACAATAAGTAGATTGAGTATAATGTTTAACTGATCTTTCAGTCAATTTGATCCTGCAAACACTTTGGAATATGCTTTGAGCCTTTTTTTTAAGTTAATAGAACTACTAACTACTCTGTACTCAGTAGTTTGCAGTAGTAGAGCATTTGAATATGATTTGTTTAAAATATGCATTACATAGAGACTGCAGAGAAGACTCACTTGGGAATAATGTTGCCATTTCATAATAGGGAAGGATGGTAAATTCTAGAAATGTCTAGGCCAGTGTCGTGGTTTAACCCCAGCCGGCAACTAAGCACCACACAGCCGCTCACTTACTCCCCCCCGGTGGGATGGGGGAGAGAATCAGAAGAGTCAAAGTGAGAAAACTCATGGGTTGAGATAAAGACAGTTTAATAGGTAAAGCAAAAGCCGCGTGCACAAGCAAAGCAAACCAAGGAATTCATTCACTACTTCCCATGGGCAGGCAGGTGTTCAGCCATCCCCAGGAAAGCAGGGCTCCATCACGTGTAATGGTTACTTGGGAAGACAAATGCCATCACTCCGAATGTCCCTCCCTTCCTCCTTCTTCCCTCAGCTTTATATGTTGAGCATGATGTCATGTGGTATGGAATAGCCCTTTGGGCAGTCTGGGTCAGCCCCCCTGGCTGTGTCCCCTCCCAGCTTCTTGTGCACCTGGCAGAGCAGGGGAAGCTGAAAAGTCCTTCACTAGTATGAACACTACACGGCAAGAACCAAAACATCAGTGTGTTATCAACATTATTCTCATCCTAAATCCAAAACACAGCACTCTACCAGCTACTAAGAAGAAAATTAACTCTATCCCACCTGAAACCAGGACAGCCAGCTAACTCTATGAAACATTTTTTGCAAGATTTTCTTTTTTGAATCTGGCTTTTCACTCTAATTACAAATTAAGTTGACTGTTTTTTTTGAACATGATAACAGAATTTACTGTTTTGTATAGACAGGTGATATGACAGGTCAGAAAAGGATTCTGTATGTCTGTGATGACTATATTTTACACTGTCTGATAGGTGTTTATGGAAGCCATTTGGTGATCTCATCAACAAGAAGTCTATTGTTTCATTACTATCAATCCGATTCAGTGTGTTTGTGATGAAATCATCAGAATAGAGAACATGGAGTGCTGTTCACTTTACAATCACTTCCATCTGTTATAAATTTTTATCAGATGTTGGGAAACAGCAGGCAAAACTCAGACCAAGTGTTTTATTCAATTTCCAAGAAACAGTGATATGTAATTGGCATATATTGTGCTCTTAGTTTAATCTGTCCATTTAGATATTTAAAATGTCCTATGGTATACTGGTATTACTAGAGTATAGAGAAAGTTATTTCCATCTTTCCTCACATTATTTTCTTTTGAAGGCTCTGATGCTGTGTCGCAAATCCTAATTTAGGATCCTGCTGACTACGCCAATCTGTCGCGAATGGGTGATTTAGAACACTTAAGGAATCACCAACAAAGGTATCAGCAAAAGTGGTTTTAATATGATGCTGTAAAAGCGTGACTTAACAAAGTTCGACAGCAAGGTTCACTCTATTAATTACTCCATGGAAGAATCATACAAAGGAAAATTGAGTTACACTCAAGTTAGAATGATTGACAGACCAGAGATGCAAAGAGTAAGGAAGACCCTCCTGTTGAGTCACGATGTTCAGAGTAGACCCCCTTGCTTTCTAAACTCCTGATGGAGCTTAGGTGCAGCTAGGTCCAATCTTAGTCTCAGACTTGGTCAACGGTTTATGTCTAAGGGATTGTACATGCAAAATTTATATAATGTTTCATTAGCATCAATTCAGCATGCAATCAAAGTTACCAAGGCAAAATCAAAGTTACCATACTACAAGGTTATGCACGATAGCGGTCACTTACCAAAGATCTGTTGTTGGTAAAAGGTCTCTCTGCCTCGAGGAGCAACCTTGAGAGGTGTCCCAGCTCAAGGGGAGATCACCGCCACACTGCCTAGCAGGGAGAGCTCAAAGAAGGCTCACTTAGGCTGTCATATTTATAGGATAAAGTGGTTGGCTTGTAGTCAAATTACATGCCACAGAAAAGGTATACAGGAGACTCCTTGTACCCACAACTTTCTTTGTTCCTTGATAAATGAGTCTTGGAAAAGCCACCTGCTGTTCATGTGTCAGTTGCATGATCCGTGTTCCAAGCTCATCTGCATCAATGCTCACTGTGTCGCTCTGCTCCTTTGTGGGTTTTCAGAGAACAGATTGAAACTAGAGTAGTTCACAGCCCAGCTACAGCTTGAGCCTTTACGTCTTCTGGAGCCTGCATCAAACCACCACCAGTCTGGTCAAGGGGTCGAGCGCATCTGTCACATGCTCATATAAATGTTTTGATACTTAGTAATTGTGAGGCATATGTTGCTGTCTGTCCTGGTTTCGGCTAGGATGGAGTTAATTTTCTTCCTAATAGCTGGTATAGTGCTGTGTTTTGGATTTAGGATGAGAATAATGTTGATAACACACTGATGTATTGGTTCTTGCTGAGTAGTGTTCATACTAGTCAAGGACTTTTCAGCTTCCCATGCTCTGCCAGGTGCACAAGAAGCTGGGAGGGGGCACAGCCAGGACAGCTGACCCAGACTAGCCAGAGGGCTATTCCATACCATATGATGTCATGCTCAGTATATAAACTGGGGGAGTTGGCTGGGGGGCAGTGATCACTGCTCGGGGACAGGTTGGGCATCGGTTGGCACGTGGTGAGCAATTGTATCGTGCGTCACTTGTATATTATTATTATTACTACTACTACTATTACTACTATTTTACTTTCTTTCAATTATTAAACTGTTCTTATCTCGACCCATGAGTTTTCTCACTTTTACTCTTCCAATTCTCTCCCTCATCCCACCAGGGGGTGGGGAGTGAGCGAACAGCTGTGTGGTGCTTAGTTGCTGGCTAGGGTTAAACCACGACACTGCCCTAAGTGGCTTTGCCTCCATTGATGATGTAGGAATCTGCAAGTGGAATTGGCTGGCCAGTGGCTAGTACCATTTGCCTCAGAGAAGTGGGAGAGGAATCCATCAGCAATAGGCATAAGCTGATTTATAATTAGGTGGTTCTAAGGAATGAAGTCTTATGTTTCTTCTGAAATTAATTTTTAGCATTAATTTTTCTAAATAGATGTTCCTGGTTTTCATGTAAATGTCTGAGATGCTTTTAATCATATAAAGGTTTTTACTCCAAAGAAATTGTGCTCAAAAGAGTTGTGTGGTCTCATCTGAAGAGTGAAAAATATTTTATCTTTTTTTTCTAATTTACCGAGATTTTACTGAATGTCTCCTTGACTCAGATATTGGAAGTTGCTATGTTTGTGTTTTTCCTACTCTTTTTCATGTTTCCTCTCTCATTTCTGAAATGAATAATTCCGTTCTTCTCCATCTTCATGTCAAGGAAGATTGGTCATGGTGGGAATAATCCTTGTCATCCTTTCTGGAGCTTCCTGTATTACTGTGTTGGCCATTTTGACATGGGATGTCCAGTTTTGTTCATAGTATTCTAAATTGAGCAATATTAGCTGTCTCTTGTAGTGCCACTATAAATACTTTTCATATTATATTCCTTAATAAGTGTACATTTTATGTTATTGTTTTCCACAACTACATGTTAGTGGAGGTCTTCATTGAGCTGTCACTAGTAAAGCTCAGAGGCTTTTCATAAACTCATTCTGTTACTTTAGAGTGTAAGGCATACAAGGATTTCCCTCTGCAGAGTCTCCTTCAATTTTGTAAGAGAATTTCATGAGAATTTCTGAGAACATGACTGTGGACATTTATTCCATTCCATTTATTCCTGAGTTAAAACCATGAGAAATCACCATATTTTGTCTGGGCTTGACTGAGCTCCTGATTTTGGAGCTTCTGGAAATGTTACCATCATGTATCAGTTTTTTCCACTGTTTAACTTGAAGTATTACCTTTTGCCATATTGAAAGATAATTACTTATTCTTTTCTCAGTTTGGCTAAATTTTTTCACCGTGTGCTTTGTTTTCAATCCATTTCTCACAGTTTGCTTTCTCTAATAGTTTTTTAAAAGGCTCATGTTAAAGGCTTTTTGAATATCTAAAGCTGTTCACCTTTTTATCCATTACTCTGTACACACCTTCACCAACACATTGGAATGAAACTACTAGATTAGTGAGACAGCATAGGGACTCACTGTTCAAGATGGTGTTTATTTTATTAGTTGCTTAAAACTACTCACCAGAAGCTGCCATGAGGTTTACTGTGCTTTCCTTGGTCATCCCTTTTGTTCTAAAGGTTCGGTGTTTGTTACTATCTGGTCATCCAATACAACATTGCTTTTAAGGTGAGTTAGTAGAACAGCCATTCCTGAGTTCCTTCCAGAGGATGTACTCTGGAGCTTTATCACACTTAAATTGGTTGATATCTCTTCTTCTGACACCTCTCTCTTTGGTATTGTCTCATCTTTATATCCAAATCAGATCAGGTTCTTAGAGAGTTATCTCCCTAGCATCTTCTCTTGAGAAAGCTGACACAAATCAATCATTTATCTTATCAGCAGTGGTTTTGTTTTACTTTATTATTCCCTTTAATCCCATGTGACCTGGTGACCTCTTCCTTCTTTTATGTTTTCTTGTTTCAATTAATTCAATCATTTTAGCATTAATACCTTCAGTTGTTTCCTCTTTAAAACTCATCATAGCCCCTTTTATACATCTTCTAACATATGACCTTCTACAATCTATTCTGACAGCCCTAGGTTTAGAGATATAAAATTATTTGGCTTGAATAACCTCTTAAACCTTGTTTAGTCACAATGTTTAATTCCTTGCCTTTCTGGTCCCTTTTTTGTGAGCTTTGCATTGCATCCAATACTTTTATTGTTTTACAAGAAGCATCCATGTTACTTCTAAAGTGTTTAGTACTTTTATCTAAGACATTAGAACTTCTCTGACTTATCTGGTGAAACCACCCTTGTAAATTTTCAGAATGACTGATGGATTTGGTTCACTTCCTCTAAGATGGTAGAACAATATAATACAATGGTCTAGATTTGAAAGTAAGAATAATGAAAGACAAAGATTAGTAGCTAATAGAAAAATATGTCGAATTGGTTTACTAAAGGAGATTCTGCCAAACTAACCTGTCTTTAGGTCTTTCCTGAGCAAAAGTAATCTTTTTTTCTAGGCTGAATATATATGATAAAACTTACTCTGGATTAATCTGGAGGAAATAGTTAAAGTGAAGGAGATGGAAATTTAGAACAAGAACTGTAAAATAGGTAAGAAGTTGGTTAAAGGAGAACATAAATTATGTTGAAAGAGAAGCTATTATTTGGAGTCAAGTTGTTTAGGATAGTTCTTATTTCAGGTTTTCAGTAATACTTTAAATATGAAGAAACCCAAAGTTTCTTAAAAGAAGCTTGTAGATACTACAAAGTTGGAAAGTAATGTTAATGAGATAGGAGTAACTTAGATAGGAATACCCTAATGGAAAATTGGATGATCTCAAAAGCTTGAATGATAGAAATAGGGTGAAACTTAAGTCATAAGTTCATGCAGTAAGGGACTAAAACAAGAATTCTTCCTGCAAGACATCATTTGGAAATGACAGAAGAGGAGGAGAACCTCTTAATTACAACAGTTGTGAATGACCATTGTGGTGTGCTATTACAAAAAAGAAAAAAGGTAAATTCTATCATGCATTAAGCTAGGCATTTTCAATCTAGATAGATATACCATGGTTCTGGATGAGAGATGCTGGCAGTCTCCTCCAGTTTTTCCACTTATTTGTTTTAGTTTAAGTGTTGCCTATCTTACATTAGCCAAAGTTAGGTTCTTCTCTTATATTGGGAAAATTTAGGTTCTCCTATCTGTTCCAGAATCTGCTGTGAACATAGAAGTACAGATAGTGCATAAAATCAGCCTTAAGCTAAAACTATGATATATGCTTCTATACATGCCCTAATGCATACATCTGCAGTTTCTGGCAGTGTAACTGATAGCTGAACAATGTAAGTGAAGAAAGTTTGTAGGGAAAGCTAATACCTTTTATTAGGCAAACTGTGGAAGAAAAATAAACTAGCTGAAGAAGAGCTCATGTGCCTTGCAACTTGTGGGGTTTTTTTCCCTCTCCAGCTTAGTTGCCTTAATGAAAGATTTTGCTTTTCCCTTAATATCTTTCTTCTCCTTGTGCAAGTTTATACTTCATGCTCAGTCTGCAGGCCCTGCTGTTTTGCTAAGCTTCTTCCAACAGAATAAAATGGTAACATTCTTCATCAGTCTCAGCCTGTGAGAATTCATTGCTCAGTACTGAGATTGCTGACATACAATGTAGTTTATAGTTCAGTATGCATAATTACATTAAAATAGAGTGCCAATTATCTTATGCTTTAATTATGTGATCTGCTTATTTACATTCAGATTTATGGAAATGGAAAGACAGTAATGATTGCCAGTGTACTCTCTAATAAACATGCCAGTTATACTGGATTTCAGCATTGAAATCTTTCAGTAGTCCTAGATAATATGGATGAATTGCAAGTATTTATATATAAACTCTTTCAGTGCAGAAGTTTTTTAAACAAAGAGTTATAATACTAATTGCAAACTGTAATATACCAAGTACTGTTAAATTCAAGAAACAGCATTAACTGTTAGCATTATTACAGGTGTCCATACAGGGCCCAGCAGCTATGTTAAAATATTTATTTTACAGGTTTCCAGTGTCAAGACCTGTTGAATATGTCTTCCACTATTTTTATATAATCATCTTATTTGAGATACGACTGAGATGTACCATCTGCAAAAGGCAGACAAATGTCTGATTCCTACAGCAAAACCAGGCTGGCAAAAAGACACAGTGCATATTCCAAACCCATAATTTTCATTCTCATTTTTGCAGTTGTAGAATCATTGCAGTGCCAGAGATGAACAGTAATGCAACCCAGATAAAAATAAGATTCTTGAACCCTAGAAAAGTCTTAGATCTACATGTCAAATGGGGGAATTTGCTATCCATTCTAATAACTGTATGTTCTGCAGGTACCTCAAGAGGCTGAAGGGGGAATATCAGAAAAGGCTTCAAACCTGTGATATTGTAGAGCAGATATTTCCCTTGATTCTTCCACACATTCTGCATATCAGTTAGTTGTGCAAACATGGCATTTTATATTGTTTTGTTTTATCATTAGAGTTCTCTATTTGGAAACACTATTTATATTTTAACTTAAAATTGGAATTCTCGAACAGAATATGATGCATTTTTCAAGAGTATCTAGCAGAAATCGAAAGCTGTCATCTGACCAGGGATTCTTCCTCATTGTCCCTGATATTACTAAGGTGTCTGTTTGTCAGTTCTAAAATGACCTTTCCATATAAATCATGGGTGCTAATGATGCAATAGGCATTGAAAATTATCATTAATAAATTTAAGAAAGATAATATGGAACATGCTTTTTATGGAATTAATAAATTTGGGAAAAGAAATGTGACTGCCTGTAATAGGAGAGAATTGAATTCAGGACTTCTTTCCAGGCTGTTAGCTTACATTATGAAGGGATGATATTGTACTACAGCTTGATTTTTATTTGGTTTATATAAACTAAATTAGCATCATCCATTCTGCTATGAAATTCACAGGAGCAGTGTTAAAGTACTTTGATATTAATTTTATTTTATTATATAGGTATATGTATATAATTTCTAGAATAGTTTACACTGGGGAGCAGTGTAAGGGAAAACTTAAACTGACAAAAGACATTAAAGGATGCTGCTCGTGTAAAAATTAAACTTTTATGTGACAATCTTGACATGCTTTTATTATTTATAATATTTTAAAATTACTTTGTAAAATTAACAAGAGTATTTTTTTTTCTTGTTCTGTTTACTTTGAACAACACCTACTAAATAATTTTATCATTTAAGGATAGCCAGTTAGTAATTTTCCTCTGATGCTGCTGTATGAAAAGCCAGAAAAACAAATGAAAGGAAATGGCCATTAAAAAAATAAAAACAATGTGATTATAATACCGTAAAAAGAGAAAGGGAAATAACATGCTATGCCATCAAAAATAATCATTTAATCTAATACTTATTATTACAGAAAACAGCACTTCCCTGAATTAATTCTTGCTTCAACTACAGCATACCTTTTAGAAAAATACCAAGTCCAGTGATGGAGAATACACCATAATCTTTCAGCTGTTCAGTCACTGAATAGTTCCTCCATTATAAATTCACATTTATCTGAGTGAATCCTCTGACTGTTAGGCTATGTGTAAAGTTTTGGCACCACCTAAGTACTTGAGTTTTGAAAGAATGTCTCCTTGTTTAATATTGTTTGTACCAGGATCAGTGAATGACTGTGTGCTAGGCTAACCTCAAGTAATTTGGGCCCCTCTAAGGGCTTAGGTGGAGTTTAGAGGGGGAGTGGTGACTACTCTGAATTGCAGTGGAGTTTAGACTGGAGTTGGGATTAATTTGGAAATGCATGGAAGGCTAAGTTTTAAGACATTTTGTGATTGAAATATAGGCATCAAATGAATTTTAGCATCTACTGGGCTTTGCCATCACTGGATGGGGAATATCTAAATTACAGTTTTGAGTATATGAACCACCTTTTTCCCTAAATCACAGTTGAATAAGGTACTGTGCCTCTCTAGGTCTTATTTGTGTCTGTGTATCATATATATTTTATTAGTTACAGATTTTATAGGCTTAAATAAATACAGCCAGTTATGGTTTATATACATGTGTGCATGAGCATAAAAATACAAAGAGACATAGAGAGAGAGAGAGAGAGGGGTGGTTTTGTGTTTGTGCATAGCAAGTATAATCATATGGTCACTTACACCAAAGTCACAATTAGTGTTTATTTCTGTAATCAGTTCTCTTTTCTTCTGCTGAAGTGAAGTTGAATATAGAACTTCTCCTTTTTGAATTAGGTAGGTAGTTACTTTGTAAATTCAGAAGACCCCTTATTACTCGCAGCAAGACACCTTCAGTACATGGCACTTAGAAACAAGTTTATTCATTTAAACTTAGAATATTTGGCTAAATTTCCAATTGATTATATTCCTTATTAACTAAGTATTAATTCCTGATTTAAAATAATACAGAAGAAAAATAAAATAGATCTATTAGAAAGCTGAAGCATGGATTATAAAGGTAACTAGAAAACTCTACTATTAAGATAAAAGTATACTGAAATATAAAGCTTTCATACTGGTACAGCTAAAAGCTGAGAGATGGAAGATCTTCTGTAGTAAACAAACAGTACAAGTGGGTTTTGCATGCATTTTAACCAAGCCAAAAAACAACTGAGCTTGAATCAGTAAAATGGCTACGGTACTGAAATTGTAGTGCACCACAGCAATACCATAGCAGTACCATCATGGGTTTTTGGATCTACGCTTGCTCACAGCTCATCAGCTAAGAGCACAGTGTAGCAAGTGTGTCCTTCCTCACTTATGGGTAGATCCTTAGTGACAGAACCAAGATAAGAATTATGTTATTAACCTTTAGTCTTGTGTTCAACCCACTGCTTCCCATTGCATTTCATAGGTATGGAATCTTGATCTGCCAAGCTCTGCTTTCTTTCTGTCCTGGTTTCAACTGGGATAGAGTTAATTTTCTTCTTAGTAGCTGGTAGAGTGCTGTGTTTTGGATTTAGGATGAGAATAATGTTGATAACACACTGACGTTTTGGTTCTTGCCGAGTAGTGTTCATACTAGTCAAGGACTTTTCAGCTTCCCATGCTCTGCCAGGTGCACAAGAAGCTGGGAGGGGGCACAGCCAGGGCAGCTGACCCAGACTGCCCAAAGGGCTATTCCATACCATATGATGTCATGCTCAGTATATAAACTGGGGGAAGAAGAAGGAAGGGGGGGACGTTTGGTGTGATGGCATTTGTCTTCCCAAGTAACCGTTACGCATGATGGAGCCCTGCTTTCCTGGGGATGGCTGAACACCTGCCTGCCAATGGGAAGTAGTGAATGAATTCCTTGGTTTGCTTTGCTTGTGCACGCGGCTTTTGCTTTACCTATTAAACTGTCTTTATCTCAACCCATGAGTTTTCTCACTTTGACTGTTCCGATTCTCTCCCCCATCCCATTAGTGGGGGAGTAAGCAAGCGGCTGTGTGGTGCTTAGTTGCTGGCTGGGGTTAAACCACGACAGTCCTTTTCGGTGCCCAACGTGGGGCAAACGACAAATTTAATTGGAATGTGCTAGATTGAATTTAGAGCTGTTATTGCTGTTTAGCTATTCATCAGCAGGCTTCTGTGCTTGCCACGGGGCTTGCTTGCCTTGCTGTATATTAGAGTCTAGTGCTCGTTAGTAGCTCCTTTTGGCTTCTGCTGCTTGCTGTACTGCTTATCATCTTACTCTGCTGTGCCTGGGAACATTTTGATAACAAAAACAGGCATGCGCCTGGGCTGGCAGATGGCCAGGGCATCACTGCTGTTTCTGCGCTGCTGTACTGGACAGGCTGGAACTCCGGTGTGAACTCGAGTCAAAGGGACTGTGACCTGTGGATGAGTCCACGCGGGAGCAGGACACCCCAAAGCGTCTGTGGATGTGGATAAGCCCACACCAGAGCAGGTACATCTCGAAGCGTCTGTGGCCGTGGGTATGTCTGTGCCGCAGCAGGTGTACCTCTGAAGGGATTGTGGCCCAAGGATAAGTCCATGCTGGAGAAGGTACACCTCGAAGCATCTGTGGCTGTGGATAAGCCCGTGCAGCAGCAGGTACACCTTGAAGCATCAGTGGCTGTGCATGCGGTCATGCTGGAGCACCTCAAAGCGTGTGGCCATGGGTAAGGCCATGCTGGAGCAGGTTTACTTCTGAAGAGACTGTGGCTGCGGGTAAGGCCACACTGGAGCAGGTGTATCTCTGAAGGCATTGTGGCCCATGGAGAAGGCCATGCTGGAACAGGTGCGCCTCAAAGCGACTGTGGCTGTGGATAAGTCTATGCCACAGCATGTATACCCCTGGAGAGACTGTGGCTCATAGATAAGGCTCCACTTGGAGCAGGTAAACCCCTAAGGGACTGCAGTCTGTGGACAAGTCCAAGCCAAAGCAGGGGCGAGGAATTCACTGCAATGTTAAACCCTATGTTCTGGTCCAAAGGGGCCAGGGGTGGAGATTGTAATGGAAATACCTTTAAATTGTTGTAACCCATGATCTGAGTTGCATTTTATGGGAATTACTATAGCAGGAACCCCTTGTTGCTAGCCAGGCTAGGAGCAAGGGGAGGAGTTCATTGCAATGTTAAACCCTATAACCTGGCCCAAAGGGGTAAGGGGTGGAGATTGTAATGGAAATACCTTTAAATTGTTGTAACCCATGATCTGAGTTGCATTTTATAGGAATTACCATAGCAGGAACCACCTGAACCAATGGAGGAGAAGCCTTACAAGAAGCAGTGCAAGTGCAGCAGTGACCCGACCTGAGCTGGATTTGGTGCCCAATAACTCCACACCACACACCACCTCTCCTGTCCTGAGTGACCACCATCACAGATGGAGTCCAAAGTCATGGACTAAATGAACATTTTGTGGACATTTATCAATGTTTATGGACATTTTACAGACCTTTCACAGGGGTGGTCCATAGACTAAGGGAATGATACCTATGTATTGTATCAAAGGACGGGAAGGGGGGTGGTGGTTAATGAGGATGTATTGGATAATGTGGGACCTGAGCATGACGTGTATGGTATGGAATAAGGGGTGGATCCTGTCCTGGTTTCAGGTGGGATAGAGTTAATTTTCTTCCTAGTAGCTGGTAGAGTGCTGTGTTTTGGATTTAGGATGAGAATAATGTTGATAACACACTGATGTTTTGGTTCTTGCCGTGTAGTGTTCATACTAGTCAAGGACTTTTCAGCTTCCCATGCTCTGCCAGGTGCATAAGAAGCTGGGAGGGGGCACAGCCAGGACAGCTGACCCAGGCTGGCCAAAGGGCTATGCCATACCACATGACGTCATGCTCAGCATATAAAGCTGGGGAAAGAAGAAGGAAGGGGGGGACGTTCGGAGTGATGGCGTTTGTCTTCCCAAGTAACCGTTACGCGTGATGGAGCCCTGCTTTCCTGGGGATGGCTGAACACCTGCCTGCCGCTGGGAAGTAGTGAATGAATTCCTTGCTTTGCTTTGCTTGTGCGTGCGGCTTTTGCTTTACCTATTAAACTGTCTTCATCTCAACCCATGAGTTTTCTCACTTTTACTCTTCCGATTCTCTCCCCCATCCCACCGGGGGGGAGTGAGCGAGCAGATGTGTGGTGCTTAGTTCCCGGCTGGGGTTAAACCACAACACTTTCAAATTCAGTAGCAGGATTACAAGAAGTCAAACAGTCTCTATTAGACTGTGCATGGAGTCTGTTCAGCCATGTGGATGTCTCTAGGCTTCTAGGGTATTCTTACTTTATATGACTTGTGACATGAATCTCTGAAACAGTCTTAGACTTGGCGTCAAGAAACTCTTGCAACTTATGTATAGAAACAATCAATGAAAAGAATCTTTTAACCTTGAGATCATAGAAAATAGAGGAACATTGAAAGTTTTTCCAGACCGATACTTCTGCGTGTCTGAGGCCTGCTTCGCCATGAAGTACATAAAACTGCAAATGAATCATGAAGGTATTTCTGCTGTGATGAAGTGAGAAAAGGTACTTCTCAATCATTAGGTGCAAGCTGAATTGTTTCAGATACGTTGATCTACTTTATTGCTGGCTTAGAGATTAGCAGTCAAATAGTGTTCATGATTGGATTTAATTTAATTTGTATAACTGAGTTGGAAAATTAAAGGCAGAATGAAGTGTTATCAAAATATAGGAATTGTTCAGGGATGCCCATATTGGATGTTTCCTTACAGCAGTAAGGAAACATTCTGGTTTAAAAAAAAATATGAAATCATTGAAAAAGAACATGGTTAAGAAAGTGTCAAATTAAAATACAGATACCAACAAGAAAGGCCAAAATTCAATGAAATATTATTGGCATTACCATGAGGCTTAAAGCGAGCAAGGAGGTATTTCTTAAAAAACTTAGATTAAAAAGGAGGGGAAAAAAACTCTAGGTAGGTTATATATTGAGTCATCAGCTATATTAAGATGGTAAAATCATTATATAGAAAATGAAAAGTTATTCAATAGGTATTTATGTTCTGTGTGTGGAATGTGGAACATGCATAATGTGAGTGGAATAAAAGGTGCACATCCATTAAAAAGATGGAAGTTGGGCAGCATCTTTTAAGATTAAACATTTTCAGACAACAGGCCTAACTAATTTAAGTCCAAGAACTTTGGTGAAAATGGAATGTTTTCTGCTCTACTAGTATTCAATTTTAATAAAAATTGGAAAACTACAGGAATTCCAAAGGACTGTACAACTGCTATTTCAGAGTCTAAACATGGCAAAAGGTATGATGTAGAGAAATGAAGACGGGTTAGCCTTGCTTCACTCCTAACCAGGTATAACAGACTGCTTTGTTTGGTACACTCCTCAGCAACAAAATAGACTAAAGCTTTAACTGATTCTGGTTAGCGTGATTTTGTAGGTAGTAGATAACTGTGTTGCCTTTTGGGGAAAGTGGAGAGAGGGGATGATACAGGTTTGAAGAGAGTTGACTTTTTTGATTTATGTCGTGGTTTAACCCCAGCCAGCAACTAAGCACCACACAGCTGCTCACTCACTCCCCCCCAGTGGGATGGGGGAGAGAATTGAAAGAGTAAAAGTGAGAAAACTCATGGGTTGAGATAAAGACAGTTTAATAGGTAAAGCAAAAGCCGCGTGCACAAGCAAAGCAAGGAATTCATTCACTACTTCCCAGCGGCAGGCAGGTGTTCAGCCATCCCCAGGAAAGCAGGGCTCCATCACACGTAACGGTTACTTGGGAAGACAAACGCCATCACTCCGAACGTCCCCCCTTCCTCCTTCTTCCCCCAGCTTTATATGTTGAGCATGATGTCATGTGGTATGGAATAGCCCTTTGGGCAGTCTGGGTCAGCTGTCCTGGCTGTGCCCCCTCCCAGCTTCTTGTGCACTGGGCAGAGCATGGGAAGCTGAAAAGTCCTTGACTAGTATGAACACTACAGGGCAAGAACCAAAACGTCAGTGTGTTATCAACATTATTCTCATCCTAAATCCAAAACACAGCACTATACCAGCTACTAAGAAGAAAATTAACTCTGTCCCACCTGAAACCAGGACAGGATCCACTCCTTATTCCATACCATTTACGTCATGCTCAGGTCCCACATTATCCAATACATCCTCATTAACCACCACCCCCCTTCCCATCCTTTGATACATTACGCAGGTATCATTCCCTTAGTGTATGGACCACCTCTGTGAAATGTCTGTAAAATGTCCATAAATGTCCTCAAATGTCCACTGAGTTCATTTAGTCCATGACTTTGGGCTCCATCTGTGATGGTGGTCGCTCAGGACAGGAGAGGTGGTGTGTGGTGTGGAGTTATTGGGCACCAAAGCCAGCTCAGGTCGGGTCACTGCTGCACGTGCAATGCTTCTTGTAAAGACGAGTCAGGAGTTCCTTCATTACAGTCACGAGTAAGACCAGCCCTTTCTACTCTGTCTAGGGAACTGTCCACTGGAAACTGGAGCAGCAATTTTCCTGGAAGAACCCTCTTGTGTGATTGTTTTTCCTTGCAACTCACGTACCCGTGCCTCTAGGGTCGAGGTAGATTTTCCATTCCACTTCCTCATATCCTCTCCGTGGTCACACACAAGTAAAACCATAGGGTGCCCCGTGGTGTGTACCCTCTATATACTCCCTCTTGAGCAGAAGAACGTTGACTCCTAATGGCCGAGATACTCATCTGTACAGGTGGGGAATAGGACATATCCTCTTTGAGTTGCTGGAACTCCTGGGACAATTTCTCCACAGCCGAGACGAGGGAGGAAGAGAGACTTTCTTCGTATTCCCAGAGATAGCTAGCTGCTTCATCCACTGTTGGTGGCTCTTCATCTTTCCAGGTCTGTATTGCCAACGAGTTGGCATACAACGCTGGTGCGCTCTGTACCACCTTCCACCACATGGGTCGTGTGCACCGGACCTCATCTGGATCTTTGGATAACCGCTCGTTGTCCAGGTCACCATAAATCATTTCCCACACGGCTAATTCCCTCAGGTACTGGATACCTCTCTCCATGGTGGTCTACTTGCCTGGGTGACATATAACATCTGCCTTGAAGGGATACCTTTCCTTCACGCCTGACAGGAGTCGCCTCCAGAGGCTGAGGGCTTTTGCCCCTTTTCCAATTGCTTTGTCAATGCCCCCTTCCCTAGAAAGGGATCCCAGCTGTTTGGTTTCCTTACCCTCTAATTCCAGGCTACTGGCTCTATAATTCCAGCATCGGCACAGCCAGGTGACAATGTGTTTGCCTGAACGACGGCTGAAATCTTTTCGCATATCTCACAGCTCACTCAAGGATAGGGATTGGGTGGTTTCCATCTCGTCTTCTTCCTCCTCTCCTTGTGATGGCCCTGTGTTTTCATCATCCCTTTCTAAACGAGTTGACTTCCGCTTCCAGTGTTTCTTCTTGTGTATAGGGGTGACTGATACCGGCACAGGTTGGATCCCTGGTTCAGCTGCAGTGCCTGTCGCTGGGGTTTGAGTAGCCGCAATGCTTGTTGCGGTGGTTGGAGTAGCCGCAGTGCCTGTCGCCGAGGTTTGAGTAGCCACAGTGCCTGTCGCAGGGCTTGGAGTAGCTGCAGTGCCTGTCACCAGTGTTTGAATAGCCACAGTGTCCATCACAGGGGTAGATCTCTGGATGGTGTTCTTAAATATTTGTTTAAACCTAAGCAAGATCTGACACACATTCAAGAGACATAGCAATAGGACCATGCTGGTTTGAACATCCCAAGGATATTCAAAATTCTCAAGAGCTGTTGTAACTAGCCTGAAGGAGAAAGGGAATGTGAAGGAGCGGGGGAAGGTGTGTCCCCCCATCTCCCCCATAGATTGGTTCTCCGAGGAGAAGAGGTAAAAAGTGTAATTATTCATAGTTTCTGAGAGATGGCTCCTGAAGTACGGGGATGACAGCAGCACTGTGTACAATCTCATGACTGATAATTTTATCATACCATAAGCCAGTGTTACACAGTACAGCAAAACGGTAACTTTAATCCATCTCCCAGAGGTGATAAACAGCACCACAGGGAGTGCATACGGCAAGTAAGGTGTTACATAACACAACTCTGAGAGCAAGCACAACAACTCTGAGAGCAAATAAATCAACATTGCAACCAGCAACTATTAAACTAATATAATGAATGCTTATCACAAATTTGTTTTAACGCGCTCTGGTCAGATCTGTCGTTATCTCGAACCCTACGTGCCCTACATTGGGCACTAAAAAAGGACTGTTGTGCTTTAACCCCAGTCAGCAACTGAGCACCACACAGCCGCTCACTCACTCTCCCCCTGCCCCCAGTGGGATGGGGGAGAGAATCGCAAGAGTAAAAATAAGAAAACTCATGGGTTGAGATAAAGACAGTTTAATAGGACAGCAGAGAAAGAGGAAATAATAATAATAATGATAAAAGAATATACAAAACAAGTGATGCACAATGCAATTACTCACCACCCACTGACTGATGCCCAGCCAGTACCTGAGCACCGATCGCTGCCCCCTGGCCAACTCCCCCCAGTTTATATACTGAGCATGACATCATATGGTATGGAATAGCCCTTTGGCCAGCCTGGGTCAGCTGTCCTGGCTGTGCCCCCTCCCAGCTTCTTATGCACCTGGCAGAGCATGGGAAGCTGAAAAGTCCTTGACTGGTGTGAGCGCCACTTAGCAACAACTAAAACATCAGTGTGTTATCAGCATTATTCTCATCCTAAATCCAAAACACAGCACTATACCAGCTACTAAGAAGAAAATTAACTCTATCCCACCTGAAACCAGGACAAGAGGGCTCACAAGCTGACTATAACCTGGAATATGCATTCTCCAGAATCGCACAAGGCCTAGGAAAGCTTGTGTTTCCTTCCTGTTAGCTGGTGGAGACACAGTTGCTATCTTGCTGACCACATCCATAGGGACATGATGGAGTCCATCCTGCCATTTTATTCCCAAGAACAGAATCTCTTGTGCAGGTCCCTTGACCTTGCTTTTTTTTATGGCAAAACCAGCTTTCAGAAGAATCTGAATTACTCTTTTTCCCTTCTCAAACACTTCTTTTGCCTTGTTGCCCCACACGATGATGTCATTGATGTATTGTAGATGTTCAGGGGCATCACCCTGTTCCAGTGCAGTTTGGATTAGTCCATGACAAATGGTGGGGCTGTGCTTCCACCCCTGGGACAGTTAATTCCAGGTGAATTGGACACCCCTCCAAGTGAAAGCAAACTGTGACCTGCACTCTGCTGCCAAAGGAATTGAGAAAAACGAATGGGCAATGTCAATTGTAGCATACCACTTGGCTGCCTTTGACTCCAGTTCATATTGGAGCTCTAACATGTCTAGTACAGCAACACTCAGTACCTTGGGAGCCCGCATAATAAAATCATCCACATCAGTCCTGGGTAGAGAGAGGGAGATGTATTCCCTTATCTTCTCCACAAGATAGCTCCTTGAGCACAGCAAGGCCATCAATGCCAGGGCAAAGCACATAGCCATTGTTTGTACTAACATGTTCCCAAGCTCACTAAAATAAAGGGATAAGCAGTGCAGCCAACAAACTCCGTGACCCGCACAGGAGCTTGCCACTAAATAACTACTATAGCTATAGCACACTTAATACAAAACTGCCATTGTCTTGTGCCCCACGTTGGGCGCCAAAAAGGACTGTGGTGGGTTGACCTTGGCTGGCCGCCAGGTGCCCGCCAAGCCGCTCTATCACTCCCCTCCTCAGCAGGGGGTGGGGGGTGGGGGTGGTGGACAATGAGATGGAAAAAAACTTATGGGTCATGATAAAGGCAGTTTAATAAAAGAAAAGCAAAGGCTGCACACAGAAGCCTGGGAAACAGGGCTTCAGGACGTGTAGCGGTTGCTCCAGAAGACAAACATCATAAATAACTAATGCCCCCCCTTCCTCCTCCTTTCTCTTAGCTTTTATTGCTGAGCGGACATCATATGGTATGGAGTATCCCTTTGGTCATGTTGGGTCAGCTGTCCTGGCTATGTCCCCTCCCAAGATCTTGCCCACCCCCAACCTACTGGCCTTTGGGGGTGAGGGGGGGAATGTTGGAGAGGCAGCCTTGATGCTGTGGAGCACTGCTCAGCAGTAGCCAAAACACTGGTGTGTTATCAGCACCTTTCTAGCTACCAATACAAAGCACAGCACTATGAGGGCTGCTATGGGGAAAGTTAACTCCATCTCAACCAGACTCAATATAACCTCCTCCCCCTCCTTCTTCGCTGACCTTGGTGTCTGCAGAGTTGTTTCTCTCACGTATTCTCACTCCTCTCTCCTGGCTGCTGTTGTGCAGCAGGTTTTTTTTCCCCTTCTTAAATATGTTATCACAGAGGTGCTACCACCATTGCTGATTAGTTCAGCCTTGGCCAGTGGTGGGGTCCATCTTGGAGCCGGCTGGCACTGGCTTCGTCTGACAGGGGGACAACTTCTGGCATCTTCTCACAGAAGCCACCCATGCAGCCCCCCCTGCTACCAAAGCCTTGCCATGTAAACTTAATGCATATTTAAAAAGTTGTATTTTAATTTTTCTTGTTAGAGCACTTCTGTAAGATGTCTGATAATCTTTGGATGACGAAATTTGTCACAAATGAGAAAACAGAAAAGCCACAAAATACTATCTGAGCAGAGAAACCTAACAACTAATGAAAAAACCAACATTCAAGTTTAAGAATCCTACTGAGGCACAAAGTATTTTCTGCTTTGTTTTTAATTGTGGTAAGGGAATCAAACGACTGAAGTGTTTAGAAAACTCTCAAAATCTAGCAAGGATGCCAATTTAAGATTCTGTTTTATTTCTGTTTTATTACTAAGTTTGGGTAATGACTTAAATCTTTAAGTCCTGTCGTACACAGAAAGATGATTTCTTGAAGTGTGATACTTTAAGAGAATTATGCACCCTTGAGAACATTGTGAAAATGAAAAAAATCCAAATTTGGATCAACAAATGGGACCTAAGTTTGTCAAGCTTGATGTGAAGGTCAAGTCCATCATATAGTGCTGTGCTTCCTTTTTTTTTTCAACTCTATTGCAAGATTTGGAGGGACTGTGGGATGCTGACTGTGGCAAATATGAAGCAGTAGCCAGCAATCTATTTTTACATATTAAAAGAGGTTTTTACATTTTAAAAAGGTTTTTCCCACCAATGACCCTCTCTTCCAGATGTTTTCTTTTGCTTGCTAATTACCTGAATTTATTCATGCAGATGCAAAATAATTTTATTGAAGAATTGCTACTTATCAAACCTGAACGTTTTATTTATATTAAAACATAGACAGTGTTTGTGGTTTTGAAATGATTGTTTGGAGTTTTCAAAAGTTTTAAAATGTGTTAGAAACCCATTAACTTAGGGGCTCTTGAAAATCCTTCCTGTTGTATTACTTGCTTTTAATGTGGAGTAATAGGTTGTAAGACCTCATGGAGAAATAAAAGCATGTCTTTAAGTCATTTTAATGAAAGGTGCAGAAATATGATGCATACAAGTGCATAACTGTTTTGGTCGACTCACTCTGAAGTTAGTTCAGGTGGATCTGATTATCTTTTGTCTGACTTATGAAAAGGCTTCCCTAGGAGGCAGAGAGAATGAAGTTGAGGATTAGAAAAACTCAGGCAAAGACCCAAGAAACAATACTCTCAAGAGAAAGCTTAAGCTGAAATTTAAATTATTTGTGTTAACAGTAAGTGACAACCATATGAGTATGATAAAAATACATAAAAACACAACTTCAGGGGAATTTAACCTATTTGTATGAGAATTATATTTGAGCTGCACTAGATTAAACTAATATCTTAGTCAAAAGACATGTATGTCTAAGGATCGCATCCTCTTTAAATTCAGCATATGTATATTAAAGTTTGGATCACAGGTTTAAATGTTTTTGGCCAGTTTGAGACTGGCATTTTCATAAGTTTTCAAGAACACTCTTCCCAGGTCTTTTGCTTGCCATAAATGAGCAATTATACTTATCATAGGGTAGTTGTTTGTTTGTTTTTTTTCAAAGCACCCCCTTAGGTAAATGTCACCTGAAAGGTGGTTTTCCATAAAAAAGCTGGTTGTTTTGTAGCTCAAGCTATTTATCTGGAGGCTAAATGTTAGTGAAACAAGGCAGTATGTTGTTTTTATACAGTCAGCAAGTTTGATTAGATACACACATTTATGCATTTTGTCTTCACAAGGGGTTGGTCTTGAATTAAGAATGGGGGTTTTTATTAGTGAGGCAGTGGGGGAAAAGGTGGAACTGAGCCAGTATGATTTGTAGTTTTATACTGTACTTTGTTATTCTCTTCAGTTCATCTGATATTATGCTGCATGAGATTTTATGGCAGATTTGATTTAATTCATTCAGCTGTTTAATCATCCTTAAATGTCTGTGTATATGCATTTATCTTTTTTTGGTCAATCTAGAAGATGGCTTTTTCTTTATTTATCTTGCTGGTACCTGTAATCCTCTGTCTGTTCTTCATTATATCCAATATGTCAACTGGAAAACAGGAAAAAAATAGCTTTGTATTGTATTGTGTATGTTTGATTAAATTATTTTCCCCGTTATTCTTTAAATACATACATGCAATATATAAATTAGGATAACAAGGAAATAAGAGATTTTATTTGTAGAAATATATAAACAAATATATATTTGATATGTAGATATACCATTACAAATTTATTTCCTCTTGTTATAACATGCTGTGTTTATAAATTTTATAGAAAACTTTAAAAGAAATGAGAGAGAAATTTAGTTTGGAATCGGAAATTTTCTCTGTATAGCTGTCAGCAGTCATCTAAAAAAAAACTGATACAGAGTTTGATTTAGATTTACAGTTCATCAGGCTGTATATCCCAAAATCTGTTGCAACAATTTCCCCAACCAGTGTTTTCTGTTCATCATTTGCAATGGACATCTGGAGGATTTATTCTTCTGTTCCTTATCAGGAATAACAATCATGTAAATATGTGTAAATAAGTTTCAAGTGTACTAAACCAAGAGGAAGAAAATGCAAAAGGATAGTGTTGATCCATTTTCAAGTTGAGGTTTTTTGCTGTTAAATTATTAATTTTTCATGGCAGCAGGTATTCTGAAGAGAATAAACTGTTTAAAAAAAGACAAAGGAGAGTAGCTGTTAACTAGTCCAGATATTACTTTGTTACTACAGAGTTCTTTCCTGTTTGACAAGATGGACTCTGTTTAGAGTAAAAATTTTATGGTGGGTTTTTTTTTTTTCCCTATTGCAAGATCAAGGATTTGATTTGTGACTTCTTCAACCTACAAAACAGGAAAACTGTCAATTTGTCTATAGACAATATTTGTATATTCTGTAACAAATAGTTAATACAGCATACTAGTTTGGCCGCTCTGAGAAAGGTCTTCAGAAATTATGGTAAACTTGTTAAAGGAATTTCAACAGTTTTCATTTCTCATCTTACCATCAGAGTTTTTATTTCTGTTACCCTGCTTTCCCTGGCTCCATAGTAAAATAAAATTAAAACAAAAATTTTTGGACTTCCTGTCTGCCCAATACAGTGTTGAGTTTTTCATTTCAGCAAGTAGCAAATCATTCTATTTGCTGAGAAAGCAATACATCTGAAACATTTTATGGAAGTATTTTGCTTAATATTGCAGAAGTCACAAATGATCTCCAAAATCATACTAAATCATAAACCCAAATTTAATTTGTTTAACCAAATATGTTTCCTTATTCAGAGGAGGAACCTGCTCCAAACAGTATTGTTGAAGAATACCTTCAGGAGAAGAGAAAATATGAAGACAAGCAGAAGCAGCAGCTGAATAAAGGGGTTTCTTGTGAAGATCAGGTAATAGTTTGACAACCTAGGGAAAAAAAATCAGAAAAAGTTCTGAAAATGTTTCTCTCTTCATTTGTGTAAAAATAACATTTAAAAATCCCTTATGTTTCATTTTTCATTAAAAGAATCTTATTATTTGTAAAAATAAATAAATAAATATGTACTCTTTGATCCCCTATTTTGATAACCCAGGTAGACAGGTAAGTGAAGTTTCTATGTGTATTTGAAAGTGCTATAAGTTTAGTCACTAATATCTTCCAAAAGGAAATGCTACCCACACAGAGGTATCCTTGATTGCATTTACAAGAGTTTGCATTTCTATACAGTGATTTCCTTGGCTCTGCAGTTTGCCATAAGATAACATTGGGATAGAAGTTTGTATACTTGGGATCTGTCCAAGTTGGTTTTTAATACATTTTTAATGGTTTAATTGGTTAATTTTAATTGGTTTTTAATACCATTAACCTAAAATCTGTGCAGTACATCAGACACATGGCTTTATGTCTGTTCAGCTACGAAGATGTTCATATTCAACTCTTGAAGCTAGAAGAGATTGGAAACTTGAGGCTTAATAATTTCAAAGCAGCAGTTGGCAAACCTTTATACATGTGGCAAGCTGATTTAGCTCTAAACTAAGAAGTTTATGGAAACTTTGTACATTCAAAAGCCCATTAACTTTGAATCAAAGAGTACTAAAGGTCTGTTGGCAATGTGGATCAAGGAACTTAAAACCACTTCTAGTGAATTTATATCAGCCCTGTCCTGGATATCATAGGAAAACAAGATGAGATGACAGAAATATATATTTTAGTAGATCTTAATTTTTATTTATGTAACCCTGCTAGGAACTATTCAACAATAATTAATCAAGTTCTTTGTAATCCATTTCACTTGTGGAGAGCCTCTTCTAGCCTTGCATCCCTACTACCCGGTCCTACAGCACAATATCATTTTCCATCCTCTGTACAAGAGTTAAAGAAGAGGGGGAAAAGTATGTGTCTCCTTCCAATACCAAACATCTGAAGTCCTAACCTTATGTATTGGATTTACGTGGAAAGGTTTTGGTAGAAGGGGGGGCTACAGGGGTGGATTCTGTGAGAAGATGCCAGAAGCTTCCCCCATGTCCAACACAGCCAGTTCCAGCAGACTCCAAGATGGACCTGCTGTTGGCCAAAGCTGAGCCAATCAATCAGTGAAGATGGTAGAGCCTCTGTGATAACATATTTAAGAAGGGGGAAAAACTGCTGCGCAACAGCAGCCAGGAGAAAGGAGTGAGAATATGTGAGAGAAACAACTCTGCAGACACCAAGGTCAGTGAAGAAGGAGGGGGAGGAGGTGCTCCAGGTGCCGGAGCAGAGATTCCCCTACAGCCCCTGGTGAAGACCATGGTGAGGCAGGCTGTCCCCCTGCAGCCCATGGAGGTTAGTGGTGGAGCAGATATCCACCTGCAGCCCATGGAGGACCCTATGCCGGAGCAGGTGGATGCGCCTGAAGGAGGCTGTGACCCCACGGAGAGCCCGCACTGGACCAGGCTCCTGGCAGGACCTGTGAACCCATGGAGAGCCCACACTGGAGCAGTCTGTTCCTGAAGGACTGCACCCCGTGGAAAGGATCCATGCTGGAGCAGTTCATGAAGAACTGCAGCCTGTGGGAAGGACCCACACTGGAAAAGTTTGTGGAGGACTGTCTCCTGTGGGAGGGACCCCACGCTGGAGCAGGGGAAGAGTGTGAGGAGGAAGGAGTGGCAGAAACAACATGTGATGAACTGACTGCAACCCCCTTTCCCCATCCCCCTGCACCACTCAGGGGGAGGAGGTAGAGAAATCAAGAGTAAAGTTAAGCCCGGCAAGAAGGGAGGGGTTGGGGGAAGGTGTTTTAAGATTTGGTTTGATTTCTCATTTTCCTAGTCTGATTTGATTGGTAATAAATTAAACTAATTTCCCCAAGTTGAGTCTGTTTTGCCTGTGATGGTAATTGTTGAGTGATCTCCCTGTCCTTATCTTGACCCACGAGCCTTTCATTACATTTTCTCTCCCCTGTCCAGCTGAGGAGGAGAGTGATAGAGTGGCTTGGTGGGCACCTGTCAACCAGTCAAGGTCAAACCCACCACACCTTATATTTTTACAAGGGTCGATTTATAAAGTTATGTGATCCACAGTATGGCATCTAATCACTCACTGCAAAAATGTCTACTAAGCTGTTTTGGAATTATTTCTGTCACCAGGTCTATTCCCAGGAATGTTGGCAGCAGAAAAAATTAGACAAGACACAAGGAATGTTGCTTCGATTGGTCACAATTTCATGTAAAAAGAGTTAGGTTTTTTTCATCTGATGGCCTAGACAGAGATTTACTGTCTCAGATGTTGCATGTATGGAGTTTGTTTGCAATAGCATGGAATGCTATAGAACTTGAATGATTTGCTGCCCAAATATTTTTGAAATTTTCCTCTCTCCCATCTTAAACAGAAGATTAAATAGACAATAAAGAAAACAAATGCAAAAAACCCTCTTAAACCTGTCTTTGGCAGTGCTAAAATATGTTTTGGAAAGAATTCAAAAGCCAGGAAACTTCTAAAGTTAAGGTTGCTCCCAGAAGGAAAATTGATTCCAGTGAACACTTCTGGTATTTCCTATTTCTGTTTTCTATTCTTGTTTAGTTTTTATTCTTTTAAATTTGAAAAACTTGACGAAACAAAACTAAACATCCATACAGAGGTGTTTTACAACATAAGTGGCCAACCTATCGTCTACAGATCAAATGTAGTCTGCCACATAAATTCAGTCAAGCACTTATTCGCTGGCACTTTCCTTTCCAGGAATGTCTCAAATATCAGCAAGAAATAAGCTGCAGGTTGTGCAAATTACTCTTATGGTCTGCCTTTTTTTTTTTTTTTTAAGAGCCCTGCAACCCCTCTCCCATCACAAGGCTCAGGCATACAATTCTTGTATAATCCTCTCAGGTGACCAGAAACAAGACCTGTAGTATGATCTTCAGGTGTCACCTCAGATTCAGTGACTTTGTTGCAGCTGAAAGATGGGGCGATGTCAGCTGGAGAATAAAATACCAAATATAAATCAGTATGAGCTTGATGTATGCAGCATAAGAACCTGTGTCTGTAGAATTAGTTAAGGTGGTTCATTGTATTCAAGCCAAAAACTTTGAATTTTTTTAATGTCAGTACATAATGTAAAAGATCAACAATGTAAAGTGTATAAATATCAATCAAACTAGGTCTTCAACACTTGAATGATCTGTAACTTATGCAATGGATCACTTTACAAGAAGAAAATAGCAGGTTCAAACAGTAAAATTCATTGTCAGTTGTCAGTGTTGTTTGATCAGCTATTTCATTCTGTAAGTAGACACAAGTTTTTGTTCCTTAAATATGCATTTTGATTTCACTAGATGGCCAGGCAATTGCGCTTTCACACGTGTGCCCCCCCCCCCCGCTTGCTCTTGCTGCCTTGACATTGCTCACTCGTTCTTGCTTGTTCTCTCAATGCATGCTCTCAATGCATTCTCTCTCTCATTTGCCTCTCTGTCTCTTTGAAATTGATATGAAAGATCTCTCTTCCATCTCATTGTACTATTTCTCAAAATAATAATAGTTTAAAGATGTTGTATATACCTGTTATGTATAAATATATATAACTTCTCTAAAACCATGTATTTAATTTCAGACACTGGCACTATTGGATCGATTTAAATCAAAGTTAACCCAGGCAACTGAAGAAACTCCTGAAAATGAGGTTTCTGAACCTGAAGTAGACAATGACGAAGGATGGTGAGTTTTTTGGATTTGGATTTCTGTGTTGACTGCTGATCAGGTTTGACTGAGGAAAAGTAACGCTCTTCATTTTTCATTTGTTTTGCGAAACAGGCTCTTTTTTCTGTTTAGTGAATCCTTTTTATTTTTTACCCCTCTGTTGTGGTTTAACCCTAGCTGGCAACTAAGCACCACACAGCCGCTCGCTCACTCCCCACCGGTGGGATGGGGGAGAGAATCAGAAGAGTAAAAGTGAGAAAACTCATGGGTTGAGATAAAGACAGTTTAATAGGTAAAGCAAAAGACGCGTGCGCAAGCAAAGCAAAGCAAGGAATTCATTCACTACTTCCCAGCGGCAGGCAGGTGTTCAGCCATCCCCAGGGAAGCAGGGCTCCATCACGCGTAACGGTTACTTGGGAAGACAAACGCCATCGCTCCAAATGTCCTCCCTTCCTCCTTCTTCGTCCAGCTTTTATTGCTGAGCATGACGTCGCTGTGTCCCCTCCCAGCTTCTTGTGCACCCCCAGGCTACTCGCTGGTGGGGTGGTGTGAGAAGCAGAAAAGGCCTTGACTCTGTGTAAGCACTCTCAGCAATAACGAAAACATTCCTGTGTTATCAACACTGTTTTCAGAACAAATCCAAAACATAGCCCCATACTAGCTACTATGAAGAAAATTAAGTCTATTCCAGCCAAAACCAGTACACGGTCTCACTACCATTTTACTTTTTAGCAACCCATTTAGTTACTTGTCTCTTTGCCTTATTCCTTCTTCAGGACATCATTATAAGGAAACAACATAGCATGATTTCTTTTCCAATCACCTCCAGCAGTAAATAAGTTGTGAAAGGAGTTAGCAGCATCTCCTGCCTTCGAAATTACTCTGCTCTAGATAAATTTCACCTCTAGATAAATTTCACTATGTACTTCTGAAATCCTACTTACTGTTAACTGTAAATTTAAGGAGTAGCAGAAACACCAAATGTGAAGAGAGCTGATGCAGTCAGCTAAAATGTACTGGTTTAGCACTCTGGAAAATAAGGTGGGACAGTAGAAGACATTTTTGCCTTGTGTAGGTGTAAGTCCTACTAAAACTTTGTGTTGGGGGTGGTAAGTATTTTAAAGACCGATGGATGAGATGGAGATAGACAATAGACTCACCTGAAGTGTAGAGTGACCCCAAGGAAGCAGGATAGCACTGGAATTGATGAAGCACTGCGGAAGTTATGACCTCAACAACTCCCAGTCAAGGAAGCAACCTGTACCGTGTTGTCTCATGTTAATCTTCCATCCAAAGAACCCACCTTAGGGGAAGGTGGAAGGGGAAAAATCAATATGATTTGGAGTGTGATCCTGAAGTCCTAGACTGTGAGCTCTTAGATGATGATAAAAATATCTGTATAAAATGACTAGAAAAAAAGCAAAAAAACATAGCAAAGATGTTTTGTAAGGACAGGTCATCTTTTTTACAAGGCGAGCAATATAGCTGGTCTAATAAAATATACTGTCTCTGTGTGGTGGTGCATCCCCCTCCCCCCTTCCTCTGGACCACCTCATGACCACAGGGACCCCTGCCAAGGCTTGGCTTCTGAGCAATGAGTCTGGTGATCAGGCACCCCTTGGTCGTACCAGGCACTCTTGCATGGTTGAGCTGGGGAACAAGAATGCCTTGATCCCACCTGGCATAATCAGTCACCCCTTGACAGCTTGGGAACACCTCATTGTGGATCGTAACTCAGGCGGATCAGTACGGGAGGATCGTACCTGTCTTGCCGAGATTGATGAGAACTCAGCAATAACTGACCGCAGCTGTGGCCAAAATGGAAACTTACGGATGCCTAAAGTCAATCATCTCACAACCCTATAAACAGCGGTACCACGGGAGACCCTTTGAGCTCTCCTGGACTGCAGCGGGCTGCGCCAGTATCTCCCTCTGAGTGGGACGCCTCTCAGAGCTGCAAACTCTTAAGTTTGCATACAGAGGCCTGGCAACGGGACCTGGGCTGATCTCCAGTGCCCTTCGCTCCTTGAGGTTCAACCCTTCGCTTGTTGAGACAATCATTGAAGTGAGTATTTCAGCGAACTTGAGGGGAATTTTTAATAGGTATCTTTATCTGCGCATATCAAACTCGTGAGGGATTTTAAGAGGTATTCTTTTATTAGGCCTATTGTGTGATTGTGTGTGTGTGTGTCATACAAATACTATAGTAAGCTTTATTTAAACACTTTGTAGATGCTAGAGTAACCAATGATTAGTTACTACTAAATTCTTATGATTCTCTCCTTATTGTGAATAAACCTAAGCTGCTGCTAAATACATATAATCCTTAGACATAAACCGTTGACCAAGTCTGAGACTGGGATTGGATCCAGCCGCACCTAGGCTCCTCTCTGAGAAGGAGTTTAGAAAGCAAGGGGGTCCATTCTGAACCTCGTGACTCAACAGGAGGGCCTCCTTTACCCCCTCCTTGTATTCCCTTTCTCTCTCTCTCCATATATTCCATTCATTTAATAAGTAATAGAGTGAACCTTGCCATTGAACTCTGTTAAATCACCCTTTTATAAATTTCTATTAAAATCACTATTTACAAATATCTGTGGCAGTGATTATTTAAGTGACCTAACTGCTCATTCGCGACACTCTGCCTACAACTTTTTCCTTAGTTGTATGCATAAGCCATCACAGCTACAACAAAACTACCACCAAAATAGAAACTTTAACAAAGTTATCAGCAAGTGTTTTAAGACAAACAATATTTCTGTATCTCAGATATCTTAAAATTTGTGAGTGAAAACATGTCAGGTGTACCCTTATGATCTTTCTAAAGGCTCCCTTCTTGGGAGAGGGAAACCAATAGGATACCTACCTGCTCCAAAATTCCCAAACTAGCACCAGTAACTAGACCTGAAAAAAGCTGAATTATAATAAGGAGAAAAACTAAAATGTACAAACAGAAGAAAGATGTTTTAAAATACATTAGACACTCTTTTTAAATATAAAATAAATGATGTAACTAAATGTCATTAAAGCATCCTGTATCTGTTTGAGAGGACTCATACAAACCAGTAAGATAACTATGTTAATGAAGGGTTTTTTTCTCAGATGAGAAGACAGTTAGCATTGGTAGGAAATGCAGACTAAATAACTTAGTTATTTTTACTGTCATTCTACAAATGAAAAAGATGTGCATACTGAAGTGAGAAAAGATAACATAAAAAAGAGTTCAAGAGAAGATAATATATGGAAGGAAAATGGTTTTTATATCTTAACTCATAATTTTTTTCCACATAGTGATAAATGAAATTCTTCAACTATCTGGAAGTTACACATCAAGTTACAGTAACCTATAATATAAAAATGTTTAATTTTTTATATATTAATTCAGAAAATCTTAAGACTATTTGAAGATACATTCAATAAAAATTAAAAAAAAAATCATAGGTTATGAAAGGTAAGCTGAATTGCAAATTATGAGACCAGTTGTGTTGATGAGACTAAAATTTTAGATAACTTTTCCTTTCTTATTTGTATCATATACATGAATCATTGCATATATTTTAATTTAGTAAGATAAAGCTACACAGATTCTGCAACTTAACCTTCACACCTTCTTGCTTTTCACTGAATCGGGCTGAGACCTCACTGGGGAAATTCTAGGATTTGCAGAAAACTTCAGACACATATACTGGCAGAAAGACTAACACTATTAGTATAGCACTTAGTGTAGGATTCTTGCAGTTTATAAAACAACATTTTTACATAAGTAGTGTGTAATGAGTACATTTATTTTTTCAGTGCTTCCTTCTGGGCATTAGTGTAGTCTGGTTTCATCTTAAGAGATATCTCAGCATTTTCATCAATGAAAATGCATTTAAGTGTTACGAAGTAGGCTATTAAAAATCCTCTGATTCTTTCAAAACAATAGCAATTCAAGCATGTCATTATCTATCATTTTGCTTTTTATTTTATTGATTATATTCTTTGTTTAAAATTGTTTTATTTTTTTCAAGGAAGAACTGAGCATTTCTCATAGCTTTAGAATCTAACCAGAATAATTTTTGTTTTGTTTTGTGTTTTGGTTTGGTTTGGCTTTTTTTACCTAAGAAGAACGGAACATGGTATTTTAAAATATAAATGCAGGTTAGGTTTCTGAAGTATAAGTTTTCTTTCTACTTTTAATGTTAACTCCAATATTTGGAAATATAGCCTTGCTTTCTTTGCTTATATTCTTTGGCTATTTTAACAGATAAATCAAAACATAAACATCTTTGCTTTGGATTATTGTTTTTGAAAACAGAAAAAATGGTTTCCTAAGTCTTGCCCCTTTCAGGATAACTCTCATTACTAATTTGCTATTATTTTAAGTTTTCTCTTGTCACCATCTATTTGGTTGCTTCTTCAAACCACCTAGTCTTCCTTCATTATGTCTTTTCCTATCTCAGGCATGATGCAGCTCTTTGAGGATGAGGGCTAACATACAGCATAAATTTTGTGTTCCTTGGATTTCACTGATATTTTGAGATCCTTCTGAGCTACCAATGTGCTTCTAAGTTCTCCAAGAAGTATGCAGCCTTTCCATGATCTCTGAACACTTGAAGGACTGGCCTTCATGTCTGATATTTTCTTGTCACAGTAATAACAAGTCTTTTTAAGACTTTTATAGAGTCTAATCACTAACTTTCCTATTCCTTTCTGAGTAACTACTGACATCTAATTGTCGATAATTCTTTTCTCTGTAGGTAATTTATACAGAACGAAGAAGTGTTGCAATTTCAGATTATGAAATTGTATTTTTGTTCAGTAAATAATATTGCATTCAGAATTGCACTAAAATGGAGACTTAGAATAATATGAAACAACATAATAGATTAATAATTAGCATCATATTATTAACTTTGCAGAGCAGTAAATGTGCATGTTAACTTTACAGACAGATGAGACTTGGTCCATTTTCAAAGAATTTACTATGAAGCTAAATAAACTGTAAAATATATATATTACACAAAATAGCTATAAACATATACACCATTAAGAAAGCAATGAAGTCTTCTAAAAGCTATTAATGACTGTAAAAATCACGTGGAGAGTTAAATTTTGTATTTTGGGATAAGGTCTTACATTTTCAGTGTCTTTATTGAATTGGATTATTTGAGAACTATAGTGACTTTACATTTAAAAATTGTTTCTTAATTCCAATCTACTCCTCAAAAGACAATAATTCTACTCAAACCACAATAATTCTACTTTATTTGATTTATAGTAAATATAACTAGTGTATGGCATATTGTTGTGATTTAACCCTAGCCAGCAACTAAGCACCACCCAGCTGCTTGCTCACTCCCCCATCAGTGGGACGGGGGAGAGAATCGGAAAAAAAAAGGTAAAACTCATGGGCTGAGATAAAGATAATTTAATAAGACAGAAAAGAAAGGGAAAATAATAACAATGATAAAAGAATGTACAAAACAAGTGATGCACAATGCAATTGCTCACCACCTGCTGACCGATGCCCAGCCAGTTCCCAAGCAGCAGACCTCCAGCCAGCTTTCCCCTAGTTTATATACTGAGCATGACGTCATATGGTATGGAATAGCCCTTTGGGCAGTTTGGGTCAGCTGTCCTGGCTATGCTCCCTTCCAGCTTCTTGTGCACCTGGCAGAGCATGGGAAGCTGAAAAGTCCTTGACTAGTGTAAGCCCTACTTAGCAACAACTAAGACATCAGTGTTTTATCACCATTATTCTCATCCTAAATCCAAAACACAGCACTATACCAGCTACTAGGAGGAAAATCAACTCTATCCCAGCTGAAACCAGGACAAAGCATAGGTGAGGTATGGATGCTAATCTTTTGTTTGTTTGCATGAAGGTCAGACTTATAGTAATTTTCCTGTGCTTATGCTAATTAAATGAGATTATGAATGAGAGAAAAAATCTGTTTCACTGTATTGGAGAACTGAACGTTCATTCAAATAATGCCAGAAACTGTTTTAACAAGGTTAAATCCTGTGGATAAGCATTGTTTTGTATAGTTTTTGACTAGACAGGATATAGTAGCTGGGATTTTTCTTCTTTTTTTTTTTTTTTTTTTTTTTTTTGTTATGGTCTTCCACTTCTCTCTCAGCCTCTCTCCCTTCTGGAGTAAGCTATGCACTTTGGAAGTTTGGAAGGGAACAATGAGCTTTGATGCCTGTTTATATAAAAACAATTAAAGTAATAGCTAAAGGGGATAGTTCTAAAAAAAGTAATGTGATTTGTAAAGCTGTCCTGGTTTCAACTGGGATAGCGTTGATTTTTCTTCCTAGTAGCTGGTACAGTGCTGTGTTTTGGATTTAGTATGATTTCACCCTTCCAATTCTCTCCCCCATCCCACTGGGGTGGGGGGAGTGAGCGAGAGGCTGAGTGGTGCTTAGTTGCTGGCTGGGGTTAAACCATGACAAAAGCACAGGGTCAGTTCTGGAGTTTTTGAAGCCTTAAGCAATGGATGATTGCAGTGCACCAAATGGGATCAGAGACAGAATCATAGAATCATAGAATCTTTTAGGTTGGAAAAGACCTTGAAGATCATCAAGTCCAACCGTAAAACTAACACTGCCAAGTCCACCACTAAACCATGTTCCTAAGCACCACATCTACACGGCTTTTAAATACCTCCAGGGACAGGGACTCAACCACTTCCCTGGGCAGCCTGTTCCAGTGCTTGATAACCCTTTCAGTGAAGAAATTTTTCCTAATATCCAACCTAAACCTCCCTTGGCACAACTTGAGCCCATTTCCTCTTGTCCTATCACTTGTTACTTGGGAGAAGAGACTGACCCCCACCTCCCTACAACCTCCTTTCAGGTAGTTGTAGAGAGTGATAAGGTCCCTCCTGAGCCTCCTTTTCTCCAGACTAAACAACCCCAGTTCCCTCAGCCGCTCCTCATAGGACTTGTGCTCCAGACCCTTCACCAGCTTCGTTCCCCTTCTTCGGACACGCTCCAGCACCTCGATGTCTTTCTTGTAGTGAGGGGCCCAAAACTAAACACAGTATTCGAGGTGCAGCCTCACCAGTGCCAAAGTACAGGGGGACGATCACTTCCCTAGTCCTGCTGGCCACACTATTCCTGATACAAGCCAGGATGCTATTGGCCCTCTTGGCCACCTGAGCACAATGTCGGCTCATATTCAGCTGGCCGTTGACCACCACCCCCAGGTCCTTTTCCACCAGGCAGCTCTCCAGTCACTCTTCCCCAGGCCTGTAGCATTGCATGGGGTTGTTGTGACCCAAGTGCAGGACCCAGCACTTAGCCTTGTTGAACCTCATACAATTGGCCTCTGCCCATCAATCCAGCCTGTCCAGATCCCTCTGTAGGGCCTTCCTACCCTCAAGCAAATCAACACTCTCACCCAACTTGGTGTCATCTGCAAACTTACTGAGGGTGCACTTGATCCCCTCATCCAGATCATTGATAAAGATATTAAACAGAACCAGCCCCAATACTGAGCCCTGGGGAACACCACTTGTGACCAGCTGCCAACTGGATTTGACTCCATTCACCACCACTCTTTGGGCTCGGCCATCCAGCCAGTTTTTTACCCAGCAAAGAGTATACCTGTCCAAGCCATGAGCAGCCAGCTTCTCCAGGAGAATGCTGTGGGAAATGGTGTCAAAGGCTTTACTAAAGTCCAGGTAGACAACATCCACAGCCTTCCCCTCATCCACTAAGCAGGTCACCCTGTCATAGAAGGAGATCAGGTTAGTCAAGCAGGACCTGCCTTTCCTGAACCCCTGCTGACTGGGCCTGATCCCCTGCTTGTCCTGCACATGCCGTGTGATGGCACTCAAGATGATCTGCTCCATGACCTTCCCTGGCACCGAGGTCAGGCTGACAGGCCTGTAGTTCCCCGGATCCTCCTTCTGGCCCTTCTTGTAGATGGGCGTCACATTTGCTGACCTCCAGTCAACTGGGACCTCCCCAGTTAGCCAGGACTGCTGATAGATGATGGAAAGTGGCTTGGTGAGCACTTCTGCCAGCTCCCTCAGTACCCTTGGGTGGATAGCAGAGTTTGCACCTGCAGTTGCTTTTTCCACCTTTTTACTCTGTGCAATTGATTGCTTAGAGGCCCCTGAGGCTGTCCAAGATGATATGGTCTGACCTGCTAAGGTGAAAGTTCAAAATAACAGGTAAAAGCAAAAGAGCAAAGAAAAATTGTATGCATAGTGAAAGTGTGTTAGAAGTTGAATTAGCAGCTAGCTATTCTGTGTTGAGTCAAAAAACATCACAGCTCCTCTTTCTTTTTGATGTTATTGCATATAACTAGCAAGTGTGCTCCTGACTGTTGTTGTGTTGCACTTTTTTAATGCCAGCTGTGTTAATTTCTTTGTCCAATCGATGCTTTGAAAGGTGGTAATAAAATGGTATGTATAAAGAGTGGAGAGGCAGTCCTTAGATTCTTAGCTTCTAGTAAGGTTAACTGTGCAGTTGTGAATACACGGATATTAAATGCCAGATGATGACTATTCAGAATGGCGCTATAAAGAGCTGCCCCTATAAAATATTGGAGACACTAATATGACTATTTTTTGTTTCTTTTCTCACAGTCTTTACATTTAAAAATTAGTTGTTTTGAACTTCCAGCATTCTTCCATGTGTCCCAACTTTCCTAATTTGGTGCATTTAATCCTTTTTCCAGTGCTGATTTTGCTATCCTATATTCCAAGAATTCTTTTCTGTTAACGTAGTTCTGCTGATTTTTTGTGTTAATTAATGTGTGACCTTATTATTAAATCTCTTGCTGTCATCTCGGTATGTTGATTTAGTACACAAATACTTTTTAGAAGACAAATAAAACATGATGTCTTACTCCAGTGTGGTACCAGGTTCTAATTCATTGGTACTTGTATGAGCATTTTGAGCTGCATGGTAAATCTTTCTTCATTTCTGGATTTTCTTCTCCTCAGTGAATCCAGCCCTTTCTTGTCCCTATTTTTACTCTGGAGATGATGTATATGTGACAAGCTTATTTTAGTTTTCTGATGATCAGAAATGTTGGCCATAAGAAGAGGTAGACATGGTGATTAGAACAGCTAGAAGTGCCACTTAATGATCTAAACATCTCACTGAAACTAAAAATAGTAGTATTTCTTTAAATTGTTTCACACTGATGAAGTGTGACAGTCTTTTAACAGTGCTTACCACAGAAACTCCTTCCCCCCTTAGAAAAGATAAACCAGGTGACAAACTCTGGACAAGAGTGTGCACAGGCTTGCTGATAAGAAAGGTGAAGGCCTTTGAAGATTGCACATTTATTTAAATATAAAGTCTGTCTTGTGGCTCTGCCTCTTTCCATAACTGTGGTGATGCTTTTATAAGCTTCATTTTGTTGGAAATGTTAATACTTCTGGTCTTGAAAAATATGCTCAATGTATTGATTGATGTCGTGGTTTAGCCCCAGCCAGCAACTAAGCACCACATAGCTGCTTGCTCACTTACTCCCCTGTTGGGTTGGGGGAGAGAATCAAAAGAGTAAAAGTGAGAAAACTCATGGGTTGAGATAAAGACAGTTTAATAGGTAAAGCAAAAGACGCGCATGCAAGCAAAGGAAAGCAAGGAATTCATTCACTACTTCCCATTGGCAGGCAGGTGTTCAGCCATCCCCAGGAAAGCAGGGCTCCATCACGCGTAACGGTTACTTGGGAAGACAAACGCCATCACTCCGAATGTCCTCCCCTTCCTTCTTCTTTCCCCAGCTTTATATGCTGAGCATGACGTCATGTGGTATGGAATAGCCCTTTGGCCAGCCTGGGTCAGCTGTCCTGGCTGTGCCCCCTCCCAGCTTCTTGTGCACTGGGCAGAGCATGGGAAGCTGAAAAGTCCTTGACTAGTATGAACACTACACGGCAAGAACCAAAACATCAGTGTGTTATCAACATTATTCTCATCCTAAATCCAAAACACAGCACTCTACCAGCTACTAGGAAGAAAATTAACTCTATCCCACCTGAAACCAGGACAGGATCCACCCCTTATTCCATACCATACACGTCATGCTCAGGTCCCACATTATCCAATACATCCTCATTAACCACCACCCCCCTTCCCGTCCTTTGATACAATACATAGGTATCATTCCCTTAGTCTATGGACCACCCCTGTGAAAGGTCTGTAAAATGTCCATAAACATTGATAAATGTCCACAAAATGTTCATTTAGTCCATGACTTTGGACTCCATCTGTGATGGTGGTCACTCAGGACAGGAGAGGTGGTGTGTGGTGTGGAGTTATTGGGCACCAAATCCAGCTCAGGTCGGGTCACTGCTGCACTTGCACTGCTTCTTGTAAGGCTTCTCCTCCATTGGTTCAGGTGGTTCCTGCTATGGTAATTCCTATAAAATGCAACTCAGATCATGGGTTACAACAATTTAAAGGTATTTCCATTACAATCTCCACCCCTGGCCCCTTTGGACCAGAACATAGGGTTTAACATTGCAGTGAATTCCTCGCCCCTGCTTTGGCTTGGACTTGTCCACAGACTGCAGTCCCTTAGGGGTTTACCTGCTCCAAGTGGAGCCTTATCTATGAGCCACAGTCTCTCCAGGGGTATACATGCTGTGGCATAGACTTATCCACAGCCACAGTCGCTTTGAGGCGCACCTGTTCCAGCATGGCCTTCTCCATGGGCCACAATGCCTTCAGAGATACACCTGCTCCAGTGTGGCCTTACCCGCAGCCACAGTCTCTTCAGAAGTAAACCTGCTCCAGCATGGCCTTACCCATGGCCACACGCTTTGAGGTGCTCCAGCATGACCGCATGCACAGCCACTGATGCTTCAAGGTGTACCTGCTGCTGCACGGGCTTATCCACAGCCACAGATGCTTCGAGGTGTACCTTCTCCAGCATGGACTTATCCTTGGGCCACAATCCCTTCAGAGGTACACCTGCTGCGGCACAGACATACCCACGGCCACAGACGCTTCGAGATGTACCTGCTCTGGTGTGGGCTTATCCACATCCACAGACGCTTTGGGGTGTCCTGCTCCCGCGTGGACTCATCCACAGGTCACAGTCCCTTCGACTCGAGTTCACACCGGAGTTCCAGCCTGTCCAGTACAGCAGCGCAGAAACAGCAGCGATGCCCTGGCCATCTGCCAGCCCAGGCGCATGGCTGTTTTTGTTATCAAAATGTTCCCAGGCACAGCAGAGTAAGATGATAAGCAGTACAGCAAGCAGCAGAAGCCAAAAGGAGCTACTAACGAGCACTAGACTCTAATATACAGCAAGGCAAGCAAGCCCCGTGGCAAGCACAGAAGCCTGCTGATGAATAGCTAAACAGCAATAACAGCTCTAAATTCAATCTAGCACATTCCAATTAAATTTGTCGTTTGCCCCACGTTGGGCACCGAAAAGGACTGTCGTGGTTTAACCCCAGCCAGCAACTAAGCACCACACAGCCGCTTGCTTACTCCCCCACTAATGGGATGGGGGAGAGAATCGGAACAGTCAAAGTGAGAAAACTCATGGGTTGAGATAAAGACAGTTTAATAGGTAAAGCAAAAGCCATGCGCACAAACAAAGCAAAACAAGGAATTCATTCACTACTTCCCATTGGCAGGCAGGTGTTCAGCCATCCCCAGGAAAGCAGGGCTCCATCACGTGTAATGGTTACTTGGGAGACAAATGCCATCACGCTGAACGTCCCCCCCCTTCTTCTTCTTTCCCCAGCTTATATACTGAGCATGACGTCATATGGTATGGAATAGCCCTTTGGGCAGTCTGGGTCAGCCCCCCTGGCTGTGCTCCCTCCCAGCTTCTTGTGCACCTGGCAGAGCATGGGAAGCTGAAAAGTCCTTGACTAGTATGAACACTACTCGGCAAGAACCAAAATATCAGTGTGTTATCAACATTATTCTCATCCTAAATCCAAAACACAGCACTCTACCAGCTACTAAGAAGAAAATTAACTCTGTCCCACCTGAAACCAGGACAATTGTATAGTACTTTGCTCAACTTGTAATGTGAAGTGGTATGTTAGAAGATCTTTAAAGGAATTAGTGAGCTAATTGACTACCTGACTCTCAGCTCCATGTGCCAATTCAAATTATGGCAAGAAAATTAGTGTCTGGAGTATTTTTAAATTCAGCAGCTCTAAGTTTTCCTCAAGAATCTAAGTGCAGAAATGGAAAGGTGTAAGTAGGCATTTTTGACTTTCTGATCCTAGAGATTTTGCTTTTTCTGAAGCTAGTAATTCTTTATAAACAGAAACTGCAAATTAAAAGTGCAAATTAATGCCCAGAGTAAATTAACAGCATAATTTAGAGGGATGAGTTTGGTAGAGTGTTTTGGGGGAGAAAGGGAAGGAAGTATTACAAGCATTTGCTTATTGCTTTTTGTGTTTTGACCTTAAATCAGATTAATCTCTTTAATGCTTTCCCTTTATATCTTGCCTTGACCATGCAAATAAGTTCAAATTGTGGTGTCTGCACTTATAAAAGTGCTCACTTATTAAGGGCACTTCTGAAAGTGTCCTTTCAATGTTGAGTTGTGACTCATATGTCTGTCTTTGGCATTCTGCTGCTGCTCTGTAGTCTCTGAAGGATTATTTACATGTCTTCATGCCTCATGGCACTTTTGAAATCTCTTAAGTGGTCAGATGTATCTGCCAGATTATTCAATTAACTTCTGCTTCTGTGAGGTTGGAGCCCACCACTGGAATGAACACGTTTATGCTCCACTGACTGATGCAGCTGCCTGTGCTGGATCCTTTGTTAGGAAGAACCGCTCTCTTCAACTAACAACCATGAATGCAGATCTGGGTGGAGAGTCTCTGGCTGCATATTACATTCTTGCCTCAAACTCAGATAAATGAACATTACTACACATGCCCTTTCCTAGTGTTAGGTGATCAATACTGCATCCTACTGCATCCATTATGTTAGCACAGGAAAGACTGGGTGAAGTCACTGGACTGGTACCTACAGATGGTGGGAGCAAGTAGCCGCTTGTCATAGAAACCTGCAGAAGCATTAATGGACAAGAGGTTATGTCTCCTTTTTTTGTTGCTTTCTATTGTTCAAAAAAACCTGTCCCCTCCCTTCCTGAAAGGTGGAATGCCTTGTTTATATCACTCTGCAGACTGTGATAATGAACAGGTTTCATTGAGCTCCAGGGCAGACAGCCCATTATCTGGATTTGAGATTCCTAGTTAAAAAGCAAAAAGGGCTTTTGGCCCTGTTTTACTGTATTTCTATAGTACATTTGGTGTTAAAGGGGTATCTTTTATTTCTCAGCTGTGTCTAATGGTCCTTGTTTATGTTCTGTGTCCTTTCTGAGTCATCCTCTGCTGGCCAAAGCCAATAGGGGGGCTGCAGAGGTCTGTATTGGGTTTGTGTGGCAAAGTTTTGGCAGCGGGGGGGGCTACAGGGGTGGCTTCTGTGAGAAGCTGCTAGAAGCTTCCCCCATGTCCAATAGAGCCAATGCCAGCCGTCGCCAAGACGGACCCACCGCTGGCCAAGGCTGAGCCAATCAGCAATGGTGGTAGCGCCTCTGTGATAACATATTTAAGAACGGGGGGGGGGACACACACGGACTGTGCAACTGCAGCCAAAGAGAGGAGTGAGAATATGTGAGAGAAACAACTCTGCAGACACCAAGGTCAGTGAAGAAGGAGGGGGAGGAGGTGCTCCAGGCACCAGAGCAGAGATTCCCCTGCAGCCCCTGGTGAAGACCATGATAAAGCAGGCTGTCCCCCTGCAGAAGGACCCCATGCCGGAGCAGGTGGATGCGCCCGAAGGAGGCTGTGACCCCGTGGAAAGCCTGTGCTGGAGCAGGCTCCTGGCAGGACCTGTGAACCCATGGAGAGAGGAGCCCACACTGGAGCAGGTTTGCTGGCAGGACTTGTGACCCCACGGGGGACCCGTGCTGGAGCAGTCTGTTCCTGAAGGACTGCACCCCATGAAAGGGACCCACGCTGGAGCAGTGTGTAAGGAACTGCAGCCCATTGGAAGGACTCACATTGGAGAAGTTTCTGGAGGACTGTCTCCTGTCGGAGGGACCCCACGCTGGAGCAGGGGAAGAGTGTGAGGAGTTCTCCCCCTTGAGGAGGAAGGAGTGGCAGAAACAACATGTGATGAACTGACTTCAACCCCCATTCCCCATCCCCCTGTGCCCCTCAGTGGGAGGAGGTAGAGAAATCGGGAATAAAGTTAAGCCCAGCAAGAAGGGAGGGGTGGGGGGAAGGTGTTTTAAGATTTAGTTTTTATTTTCTCATTACTTTACTCTGTTTTGATTGGTAATAAATTAAACTAATTTCCCCAAGATGAGTCTGTTTTGCCCGTGATGGTAATTGCTGAGTGATCTCCCTGTCCTTATCTTGACCCATAAGCCTTTCGTTATATTTTCTGTCCCCTGTCCAGCTGAGGAGGGGAGTGATAGAGTGGCTTTGGTGGGCACCTGGCATCCAGCTAGGGTCAACCCACCACAAGGTCCTTTATTCTGCATGGATTCTGAAGGATCATAGATGGTCCCATAAAAAGGGGCCTTTCAGTTCTTGTGACTGGACTGTACCTAACCTGAGCTGGTCCTCACAAGCCAGGATGGTCCACCTAGGAATGATGATTAGCTGTGAATTCTTCCCATTTTGAAATGGCTTAACCACAAGGAAATGCATTTTGGTGCTACTCTGACCAGAGTGAACTAGTCTCAATGAGAAGGTGGGGCTGTAAATAATACAGCCAATACAAATCTCCCAATTTGTTTGTCTGTTTTACAAACAAAATTTCTAGAATGATATTATGTCTGCCTTAACAGCAGTTGCTGTGTGTGAGGCTTTTGCCATTAGCTTGCACTGAACAATTTGGAAAATGGTATATACTGAAGTGCAAATGTCCATCTGATTTCTTGTCTTAATTCTCTTAAGGGAAAGCTGAATATGCTTGTACTCTGACGTGTATCATCCAGCTAGTCTTGTTCCCAAATCAGCAGCGAGCCTGGAGCCTCCCATAGGAGAGGAGCCGGCTGAGGTTGTATGCCAAGGAGGCAGGGAAAGGGTAAATGTCCAGAAGTCTTGGCCTTTTCAGTAATGTGTGGTGTATTGGCTGTCTTGTCCTTAAGAAAGAGCCCCTAGCCAGGAGCTACAGTGGTGATATAACTAGGGAAGAAAGTCTGACAGAAGGTGAGGTGGGATATGAGAATGCAGTTATGATTAGCAAAGGGTCTTTGCTTGCCCCAGCAGTGTCCTGGGATATTTTATTTTTTTTTAAGGTGAGGAAGAAAGATGTTTTCTACCTTTGTAGTCAGATGTAAAAGACTCCTAGCAAAGAGATAGAGGAGGAGGTACAGAGGAGTCACAGAAGTCAGGTGGAGTCAGGCTGCTATATTTAACTGTGGCAAGAGAAGACAAGCATGTGGCTTTGCAAAGAGAAAGGATAGAAGAAACCTATTTGAAAATAAGGAAGACTGAGGGGGTTTTAAAGAAACTGTAGAAAGGTGGAAGGAGAGAGAGAGAAAATGAGGGAGAAACTGAGCTGTGTCATCTATTTAGTTTTTTCCTTATATTGGTTCTTTTTCTTGCTTCTGAGTGCTATATATAACTCTAAATAGACCTTTTATACTATAAAGAAATCTAGTAATGACTTCAGAATTGAGACTATGCTGAAAATTATTTTGAAAGAATGACTAAGACTTATTTCATATGATTTTTTTTTTTTTTATTTCATGCAATAATTATGTTTAAAAGCTAGGAATTAAGTTTTTGCCTCAGTGACTCCTTGGAGGGGAGCTGACTTTCCATTCAACAGTTTCTAATAAGTTGGAGAGAGAGAGAACAACTCTTTTCTACAGAAGTAATATCTTTTTTTAGCGCAAATATAGCTGGAAGGTTGATTTACATGAGGACACTGTGTGAGCCCTTAGTAAGATTTTTCTGTATGATTAGCTTTTTAAACATGTTTTTATTTTATTAAACATGCTTTTTTTTCACTTCGGAGAGAAAACATTCATATGCCATACAGTTCAAAATTAATTTTTGTGCAATACTGAGTACTAACTGTGATCTTGCCGCAATATGCTGATTGTGGAGAGGAGAAAAAGCTTTCTGTAATCTGCCCAGAGACTGTTTCTTCAGCAGTCTCCAAGCTTGCTGTTTGATGATACCTTTTCAGATAGTTCGTGAACGAAGCAAATCCATCTTAATCTATTTTAATAGTATTTGCATTCAATCCATTTTATGTCTCTAACAGATTTGCTCCATAAAAATCTTCCCAGAACTCTGTTGAACGGGAATTCAGAAAACAACCTCTAAACACCATGATAATGCATTATTATAATTTTTCTCAAGGTTAAAAACTGTAGTTTAATGTTCACAGTTTTCAAGACTTTGTCAGTTTTGAAACTCCAAAGTACTTCAGAATGGTTTTTATCTGAATGTTAAGGTCTCTAACTAGTCTAAAACTAACGTCCTGAGCTTGAGAGCTGGTGTCCTGGAAATATCGGGTCAGTACTCAATACCTGAGACTTACACATCTGCCTGGATGTAAAAAATAACCAGGGTCCAAGTACTGAGCAGGGTTATGTTATCTTTGGATTCCAGGGGAATGAAGTGCTGTCTTCAAGCACTTAATTTAATTTTTGATTGTGAGCAATGGGCCAATGTAGCAAGAGACTACAGCCGGATTACTTTGGAAGTGAGTTAAACTGCTTTCAAATAGCATTGTCCCTGTTTGCCTTCTGCCTCCCTGCAGCCTAAAAGTAAGTTTGGCATAGGTGCTATGGAAAAACACTTGTAAAGAGAAAAAATTCAGATTTGTGAGATCCATGCAATAAGATGGAAGGTTTAAAATATGCTTTTCTGCTTGGTCTTCCTCCAAGACGGTTTTGGGCCAAAAAACACTCCAAACAAACCATAGTTCCACTTAGCTACTTGGTAACAATAACTTCAAATATCAAGTAAGTAAAAATATCATATTAGGTAAAAGAGAAGCAACTGTTTTAGTGCAACCAGTGTATAAAGTAGCGCTTTTTATTTCTGACACCTAGTGCTTTGCTCTAACAAGAAAACAATTTTTTTTTTCAATGCACAGCATCAATGCAGAAATGAGTTGCAAGCAGACAGAGGAGATGATAAGTTAGCACTGTGAAGCGGCATGCGAGTGTTTCCATCTAAGATAGGCTGAGATTCTGTAATGTGCTTCTCAGAAGCACAGCCCAGACTGCAGCACTTGGTCATGGCCATGTTTTGCCCAACAGGTTCTAGGCTCTGCTTGGGAGGGGAGAGGCTGGTGGTACAGTCTGACTCCAATTCAACCCTGATGCAGGACTGCTTTCATTCAGTTATGAAAAGATCAAATTTTAATCTTTCTCTTTAGACCTGAAAAGAGGTTCTGTACTGTGGATCCTACTCTGGAGGGTTTCAGCCTTGCTTGTCATGTTAAAATCTTCTCATTTCAGAAAAATGAGTCTAGTGTGTGCCTTTTCTAGGGGGCTGCATCCCTGACCGTTGTTTGACCAGCTGTTTCTTATTGTCCTGGGAACAAAAATTTGGAGACCTAAGGCACAAACTACTCCTATAATAGCCACATCTGTTCTGATTAGGTAATGCCCACTGAAAAAGAGTTTATGAAGAAATGCAGAAGTGTTCGTTTAGTCAGATGATATCTTATTGGGTCTGAGGAAAGCAGTGGCTCTGTTCAAGTGTCTGATTTAAGAATGGTCAAAATTTTGATCATGTGATGGGATAGTCTTACAGAAAGCATCAACAGCAGAGCATTAAGGACTGCATTGATACCAACAAGTAACCACAATCTAGTACCAATATCTCCCAGGAAACAACTGTCACTCTTTTTTACTTGTACCTTGTAATGGATTGCTCCACTAATTTCCAGAATTAGAGCAGTATATGGAAACACTACTCCTCTAAACTGTACTGGTATGCCAGCAGGAACAAGAAAAAGCAATTGCTTCCCAGTTCAACAGACTTTTCAAGAAAATATATATTGTTTTTCTTTAATTCTGTTTAATGAACTACCAGGCCCCATTCATAAAAATATGTTCTTTGGTCCTGAGAAGATAGCCAAATCAAGCTATCTAAAGTCTCACTGATGTGCAGAGAAAAATCAAGGTGCCAGAATCAAGGGCTAGATGATAGCAAAGACTGCACTGCACAGGATAGATGATACATTTGGATCTGCTTAATCACAACAGTTGGAATAGAAGATGCATCCTGATTATATGTCCAATATTTCAGAAGATAAAGACACCCTCAGCCTGACCACTGACAGATTCAGTTTTCACATGCGAGGCTGGGGGTCTTCTTAGAGAACATCCTATTATCTTACCCTAAGTCCAGTTGGCTTTCACAAATGTGAAATGCTGTTTTACATTCACAGTCACCACTAAGTATTTCACACACTTAGCATCTCCCTTATCTTCCTTCTCTGTAGCATTTGGGCTTCCTCTCAGTGGCAGTACACTTGACTAAAGTGTAAAGAACCATGTGGAAATCAGTCTAAAAACAACTGCTGGAGGCATTTCACTTCCTTTGTGCAGACATGGCAGATTAGTTATCAAATGATAGATGAGAACAGTTGTTCTGACACTTTAATTCCTTGCCTTTTCATGTTTTTCCTTCGTAAGAGGAAGTATAACCAACCATTCACATGAGGACATTTAGAAAATGAAATTGTTTTCATTACTGTGTCTAGATGATACAATTTGCCATGTCAACACAAGGAAGAAGCCTCTACAGATTCCCTTTTTTAAGAAGGAGCTCTGTACCCTTGCTGACATAAAAAGATTGAGATCATCATACCATCTGTTCAGACCCAGAGCTGGCTTTTGATTCAGTTTTACACATTCATCCAGCCAGTTTAAAGGACTTGAAGCTTAGGGTATGCATATTCTTGCAATTTGCAGCCAGAGGTTATATTGCTACTGCTTGTGACACACCCGGGGAAAAGAAATGCCTGTGACTGAATGGCTGATCAGACTTTAAGCCTCAACTGTGTGTTAACTTGGTTTATGCTGCTGGATTTAGTGAACTATGAAAAGCATTCTTTATCTTTTACACAGACTGTATCATATTAAGGATAAATTGCATTTCAGCAAATATTTTCCTTCCAAGGGGTAGATTTTTTCACTTCATATTATTCTTCATAACATAATGAAATTGCACTTAGCTCTGATATAGCATGAATTTACTTTGATTACCTAATTTCCTTCTAGTGTATGGTAACAGGGTTTGGAGATAGCAGAGAAGTAATGTAAATTTAATCATTTGATAGTTTGACCTGTCTCATATGGCATTCTGATAAGCAGTCTAGGAAGTATGGCCTAGGTGAAACTATTGCTAGAAGACCCTGCAAGCATGCTGGAGAATAAGACTAGAATTCATAACAATTGCAACTAATTGAAGAAACATCCTGAAAAAATAGGATGCAGTTCAATACAGATGAATACAAAATACCACTCTTGGGATTAATCAACTACTAAAATACAGGATGGGAAATAACTGCTAACCAGTAGGTTACTAGCAAAGGATTTGAGAATTATGGCTCACAAGTTGAACATCAGTCAAAAAATTATGTCAGTGGGGAAGGGGGAAGCAAAGCCCATGCTTGGATGAATAGACAGGGGTGCTGTAAATTAAGATTCATTCCTCTCTTTTTAGCACTAATAAGGCTTTAGCTAGACCACTGTGTCCAGCCTTCTTTAGGTACCACAGGTAAAGAAGAATGCAGGCCAGCTGGGAGAAAAGCCAGAGAAGATCAGTAGAGATGATTTAGAGATATACAAAACATGGCTGGTAAGGAAAGAACTAAAAATTTGGGATTGTTTATTCTAGAGAAGAAAAAGTTGAGAGGAGACATGATAAATCTTCCAATACATAAAATATTCCTGCAGAGGGGAAAAGGTTATTCATTCAGAATAGTACAAGAAGTTATAGGTGTAACTACAGCAAGGGAGATTTAGGTTAGATTTTAGGAAAATATTTCTAAAGACAAGAATGGTCATGCATTGGAAAAGGCCATGTTGGGGAAGTGTGGAGTATTCAGAGAGAGAGGTTAGACAAACCTCTCTTAAATTATGTAGGTATATTTGATTATGTCCTGTCTGTTCCAACCTGAAATCACGCTTAGTGGCTATGTAATTGTTATTTGGAAAGCTCAGTAAAAAGAGGGTGCTCTGTGTAAGCACAGAGCCAAGAAAATATGAAAAGAGAAACTTCAGGAATATTTGTGTCATACAAAGCCCCACTCGCTGTTGGTGTAGCTCTAGTACTAAAGTTTCTTGATTAATTCACCACTGTTAAATGAGTCTAGACTTAAATTTTTTTTCAATCAGGTTTGACCTTTGCACAATATAATCCTTTTTTCCATGATTAGAGTTGTTGCCTGTATTCTCCCTTCCTAATCTTGCCTATGTTTCTGAGGGGTATAGTGCATATTTATTCACTAGTCTGTGAATAAATACCACCTCAGCCTCCAAGCTCTCTTTTTAGATGCATTCATACCAGCCAGAAAATGTGTACTTTAGGTACTCAGGGTAGAAATCTATAGATAATTTGAGGCATTGAGTCTGTGTGCGAGATGATATCTTTGGACTTGCCCTTCAGCCAAGTAATTTAACATAGTTTTCTTTTAAAACTGCATTCCACACAGGGTGACCAGGAGCCACATGCTCTCTGTTCATAGCTACGTGATATTATACTGGATTGCTCAAATCTATCGGAATGCTTGTGGTTTTCGGTGATCACAGGGGGCCGCTACTCCAAAAGCCACATGGTATTACTGTGGAAACAGCAAATGGCTCGTCACTACTGAAGCTCTTTCCTTGTCTTCTCCCCCTCCTGTTTGGAACCTGAACTAAACCTGTGATCTGAAAACTGAAAGGCCAACTGATATTTGTGAAATATAGATCAGACCTAAGCACTAGAATGGCCAGATGTGGGAGGGCAACACTCCACTGTCTGCTGCCAGTTTTGGTAATGTAGCTGCTTTGACTAACAGTTCACAAAAAGCATTCTCAAAACCAAAATATGGTTGCTTACCCTTCTGTAGTTTTTCTCATATGGTAAAAAACCCCAAATTCCTGCATGTTTTGGCACTGTCAAAAAGCATGGACTTCAATGACAAAGTAACAGAGGAAGAATGGCAGCTATTCCACAGTTCCATAGGGTAAATAAACATTAATTTTCTATATTGAACACAGAACTATCATAGCATATTGTGTAGTGGCTATATTATGTATTGTGAAGCATTATGTATTATGGCATGCACTTTTACACAAAATGCCTAGCTGGGTTTTCCCATGCCTATGAACCCCAGTTGCCCGCCTAAGATACACATACAGTTGCACTATTTTTCCAACTCCTTCCTCAGTCTGTGGGGTCTCTTCTTGTGCTTCTGTTCCTCCAAATCTTACTTACACTATTCTAATGAGTCTGATGCACTGGGATGGTTTGGATGCCAGTTGATTTTTAAGTGCTGTAATATTCTGGTGCATATGGCAGTGCTTGTCTGGTGTGGATTTTGTAATTTCAGTCACTCAGCATGAGAATCAGGATCCTTCTTGACTCACTGAAGAGATTCTGATAGCGGGCAAGAGGCTTTCTTTAAGGAATAACGCTAGTGTCCTTGATAAGAATGACAGAGTCACAGGAACAAACACCTTTTCCAGTGCTGAACTTTATGAATAGATAAAAGTATTCAATGAGAACTCCTGTTATTGCAATAAAGCACCATACCTCCTAAATAAATTAGCCTTTTAAACAGCACAGGTTACAAGAATCAGTACTGATATCTAAATAGAATTCACACCATAATAATATATTGCATTCTCACCATAATTTTAGTCAGTAACAACAATGAATTTGCAGTGCAGGTTTCAGCCTCTGAAGAAGTGTAGTTTACCAGAAAAACTGTTACAAATTGACTAGAAATAAAGCCCATGGACCAAGCTTGTCTTCTAAGAACAGAGCTTGAGAAGAAAGAAATGTGATTGTTTTACTTTACCTTATAATCGCGTTCTGAAACACTTGTTCTGGTACTATTTACTTTGGCTATGAAGAGCGTATTGTCTTCACCTCAGTATTTCTAAGAAGCTTTTTATTGGAGTTCCTTCCATTCCTTCCCCATCAGTTGCCTGTTCTAAGACTGTAGATGAGAATATGCTGTCCTGTTTGCTTGTAAAGTCATATGCCTGTGTTGCAAATTCTCTTTTGAAAAATATCTTTTGCATTTTGAATATCCAGGTAGCTACTGAATTCAGATGTATTTCTCACTTGTGCATTCATATTTCTGGTTAAGTTCAGGAATTCAAAAAATAATATCAGGGAGGAAAACTCAAAAACTCATTGCTTTTGTGGCTTTTTTCACTGAGGCCAGTTTTAGGCCATATTGCCAATGATCAGTCTGTGCTCTTTAGCCTATTAAACAGTAGTTGGAATACTTCCATCCCCGAAGTGAAACCTTTGGCATAAACAATATTGTCATTTGGATAGGCTAGACATACTTTTGCAAAGTGACCTTGTAAAAATATTATCTGAGGTATAACTGAGCCTAAATTATATGACAGTAAGGTAGTATATTCTGGTCCCTCCAGTATATGAGGTCTCATCTTGCAGCAGTGAAACCACCTGAAATTAAATAAAAACCAATAGTGTGCATCAGATGTAGAGGTTGAAGTAAGCTTTCTTTTTTTTTTTTTTTTTTAGTTGCAAATGTTTATGTGAATTCTTTGTTTGGCAAAGGTAAACATTGCTTATTGTGGTTTTTCTGGTTGATGATTTTTATCTTCATAAAATAAACTGATATGAAACACTGGAAGGAGACTCTTCTCCCTGCATTATGAATATAAGTAAATCTGGAATAGTTGGGTCAATATTATTTTTTTTCCCCTCTCTCTTTTACAGTGCTCTCAAATGTTTTTCTGTGTGATTCCGGGAGAACTTGATTGTTTGGGTGCTCTATATGACAACAGCTTGCTCTCTATTAAAACATGCATATTTCTGCTTGACTCAGAACTTCTTGTGCTGGTTTTGGCTGGGGTAGAGTTAATTTATTTTCTTCATAGTAGCTAGTATGGGGCTATGTTTTGGATTTGTGCTGGAAAAAGTGTTGATAATACAGGGATGTTGTCATTATTGCTGAGCAGTGCTTACACAGAGTCAAGGCCTTTTCTGCTTCTCACACCACCCCACCAGCAAGTAGGCTGGGGGTGCACAAGAAGCTGGGAGAGGAGACAGCTGGGACAGCTGATCCCAACTGACCAAAGGGCTATTCCATACCATATGACATCATGCTCAGCATATAAAGCTGGGGGAAGAAGAAGGAAGGGGGGGATGTTTGGAGTGCTGGTGTTTGTCTTCCCAAGTAACCGTTACGTGTGATGGAGCCCTGCTTTCCTGGGGATGGCTGAACACCTGCCTGCCAATGGGAAGTAGTGAATGAATTCCTTGCTTTGGTTTGCTTGCATGTGTGGCTTTTGCTTTACTTATTAAACTGTTCTTATCTCAGCCCACGAGTTTTCTTACTTTTACTCTTCTGATTCTCTCCCCCATCCCACCGGGGGGGAGTGAGCGAGCAGCTGTGTGGTGCTTAGTTGCCAGCTGGGGTTAAACCACGACACTTCTGAAGAAGAGCATACACTATTTTGGAGCCAAGTTTTCAATAGCCACTGTAAAAAAGTGATCTTCCAGACTGTTCTATATGAAGAGCTTCAGCTTTTAATGCTTTATTGCTGCCAAAATTACGCTGCCAAACTAAATGCTATCCTAGGGCTATTCTGTAGCTGTGCCCTTTTACTACTACAAAGAAATCATAAAGGGGAGCAAGTGTCCAACTTAAATAACCTTATGGATGTTGGACTGGACTTTCAAGTTCATGACTCCCATTGACTAGGGAATATAACTGTTGTATATTGCTATCTTCTGCAGCCAATGCATTTCATAAATTAAAAATAGGGACTGTAGTAGAAGCTCTTTATATCAGAAGTTGTTTTCTCTTCAATTCAAAAGTGGGCTGATAGTTGATGGAAGTGAGCACACACTCACCGGGGACTTCTAGGTCCGAGGTGCTGCTGGAGAAGGAAGGTAAATTAGCTGTTGAGCCTGGTAATGTGGCTGCTGGAAGAGGCGGCCGCAGGAGCAGTGCCAGTGCTGAGGTAAGGCATTTCCTCCTACCCAGCCTGAATGACGTCACACCTATGCTGAGTAGCAGGGAGCAGCAGGGACCTGGAGGCTGCACTTCAGGGTAGTGATGGATATCCCATGCAACGCTACAGGCTTGGGGAAGAGGGGCTGGAGAGCTGCCTGGTGGAAAAGGACCTGGGGGTGGTGGTCAACAGCTGGCTAAATATGAGCCAGCAGTGTGCCCGGGTGGCCAAGAAGGCCAAGCATCCTGGCTTGTATCAGGAATAGTGTGGCCAGCAGGACGAGGGAAGTGATCGTCCCCCTGTACTTTGGCACTGGTGAGGCTGCACCTCGAGTACTGTGTTTAGTATTGGGCCCCTCACTACAAGAAGGACGTTGAGGTGCTGGAGCGTGTCCAAAGAAGGGGAACGAAGCTGGTGAAGGGTCTAGAGCACAAGTCCTATGAGGAGCAGCTGAGGGAACTGGGGTTGTTTAGTCTGGAGAAGAGGAGGCTGAGGGGAGGCCTTATCGCTCTCTACAACTACCTGAAAGGAGGTTGTAGGGAGGTGGGGGTCAGTCTCTTCTCCCAAGTAACAAGTGATAGGACAAGAGGAAATGGCCTCAAGTTGTGCCAGGGGAGGTTTAGATTGGATATAAGGAAAAACTTCTTCACCGAAAGGGTAGTCAGGCACTGGAACAGGCTGCCCATGGAAGTGGTTGAGTCTCCATCCCTGGAGGTATTTAAAAGCCGTGTAGATGTGGTGCTTAGGGACATGGTTTAGTGGTGGACTTGGCAGTGTTGGGTTAACGGTTGGACTCGATTTTAAAGGTCTTTTCCAACTTAAATGATTCTATGATTCTATATTTGTCACCAGTAATCCCAGTCCTCCTCAAGGAACTTCAGTGTCATCTCTTTCCAATGTACATGCTGGCTATACAATGCGATCAGCCTTTTGTGTTTAAGTGACAACATTTAGTAGGTATTCCTGGTTGGTCTAGCACTCTACACCAGGATAAGAATCATCAAGAGACATGGTCTCACTTTTCAGTTTACAATCTCTGTTCTGTATATACTTCAGCAGGAACCTTATAAGTGTAGCCACTGTATGCTCAGTTCATGTTTTGTTACAGTGAAAGATGTAAGCATATATCTACATCTTTTACTGAGAATACACATGTAGAAGTACCCTCATCTTCTAATGGCCCAAGTCTGTCATCATTTAAGTAATCAGACTGTCGTGGTTTAGCCCCAGTAGGCAACCAAGCACCACACAGCCTCTTGCTCACCCTCCCTCCCCCTGGTGGGATGCGGGAGAGAATCTGAAGAGCAAAAGTAAGAAAACTCGTGGGTTGAGATAAGAACAGTTTAATAATTGAGATAAAATATTTTTTTATTATTATTATTGTTGTTGTTGTTATTAAAAATTGTAATGAAAAGGAAAACAGAGAGACAGAAACAAAAGCCAGGAAAAACAAGTGATGCAACCGCTCACCACCCGCCCACCGACGCCCAGCCCATCCCCAAGCAGTGATCACTGCCCCCAAGCCAACTCCCCCAGTTTATATACTGAGCATGACATCATATGGTATGGAATAGCCCTCTGGCTAGTCTGGGTCAGCTGTCCTGGCTGTGCCCCCTCCCAGCTTCTTGTGCACCTGGCAGAGCATGGGAAGCTGAAAAGTCCTTGACTAGTATGAACACTACTCAGCAACAACTAAAACATCAGTGTGTTATCACCATTATTCTCATCCTAAATCCAAAACACAGCACTCTACCAGCTACTAGGCAGAAAATTAGCTCTATCCCAGCTGAAACCAGGACACAGACCCACAAGTCTGCCAGAATGAGGCAGTCTGGAGCTATCCATTCTGTCTGAGGCTAGTTTTTATGTTGCCAAAACATAACTGTGTCTCCTGCAAACTTGAGGTCCTCTAGATAAAAGCAGACAACATTGGTGTGTAGCTATTTTAACCCTTAGAGTTCAGTCACCCTTTTACTGGGGAAGGGAACAACCTGCTCATGCTGCAAGCCAGCAGCTCAGGGAAAGCTATGTGATGTGGCATTGCAGACTATACCCCTAACAGCCATGGCATAGTGGCTATTTGGCAGAAATAAACCAGCTTCAGTTGTACTTCAGGGTTTTTTTTAGCTCCAAAGCAGAAAGGGCACATTGTACTAGCTGTTGGCTTTACCAACAGGATTCATGAGGCAAACCTTTAAGCTGTTCTTGAGGATCTTGCTATTACCAGATGAGGCCTAGTATGGCCTTATCTACTTGAAATCCAGCCAGTCTGGAAACAAAAATTTAAAGTTTAACAACAGAATGCTCTGTGCATGGATGTAATAAGACTTTCCCCCCTTTTTATTTTCATTTAGGAAAGTTAAATTCCCTCTAAAGAAATGAAAGGTCCCATTACATTGAAGGCAGACATGACTGGAAGGACTATTTATCTCACAGACTATTTTTCGACACTGGCCCCACTGTGTTGGCAGCAAAGCTAATGTATTGAAATTTCAGTTTAGCTGCCACTAAAAATAGGTAGCCCTGGCCTCTGTGCTCTAACTCAAAATTTAGTCATAGTTTGGACTTACACCATTTTTAGCTTATTGAAATGAGTAATCAAAAAAGGAGGTTGTGGTGGTGGTGGGGAAGCAGAGCATACTCTGCAATATTAAACAGTGACTTTTTCCCAGAAAGTCTTTACATACCAGCAGTGTGGTGTGCATCTTCAAGCTGGGCATTCTGTGCACAAAAGTAGCATCTTTTAGGAAGGAAAATATCACAAGAAAGTGTCAAAATACTGGTTTTTGTATTAGTAGTGCATAGACAAATGATCCTAGCTATATGTTACAACTATGTAGAAATTATGCTCACATGTTTATACAGATAGGTGAGGTGTTAGCCACCAGGGTGGAACATGGGAGCTGCTTAATAAAAAGATTCAAGAAAATATATTCTGTGAAAAATCTCACTACTACAGAATAAATTCTTTCTACAGCCACAAAACCGATTGTTCCTTAAGTTTTCAGCCACTAACCTAGCACGAGACTTCTTCTGCTTCACGGAGAGGGAAAGACCTGCCCACATCTCATTTCCCACTTGCTTTTCAGTATTGAGAAATAAAAGGTGTAACTCTGAGCATACATACTTCATAGTCTATAAAAAAAAGCTGCAATCCTGTAGCATTCGACTTTTTGTGTAACTATAGCAACATCAGCTGATGAATGAAATAGGTTTGAGTTAAAAGATGCTTCTGCTAGCCTAGCAGTATGGGAAACAGGTTTCTCTGGCAGGATTGACACTGGTAGTACAGGAGCTAGCAGTGGTCATGAGTGAAATTGCAAACTAGTTGTTTCAGAGAACTGTTACCATTTCAACCTCTTTCTTCGAGGTTCTTACTCTTTGGTGTTGGGTTTAAGGACAGTTACTTGAGAGTGTGCTTCTGACATGAGCTTTACATACCTTTGCTCCAGAGGTCTCCTAAAGGAAATGCAGAACTACTTTTGCCTTTGTGAAATGAATGAAATTTAGACACCTTAAACCATTTCTAAGTGATTCTCGGTTGATTAGCTGAGATCATCTGTCTGCTAGTTTTAACACATTTCTAATGTTCTCAGTGTAGTGTATGTCAGTCCTTTGTGCTAGGAAAGTTTTGTCACTGGGATGAATGAAGCCAAAATAAGAACAGGAATGCCTATTAAAATTGCCTTCCTTAAAAATAGAAGGTAATTTACTGCATAGGTGTGGTTTCTTTCCTACAAGCATAGTTTTGTTCTTTCCCTAGGGAAGGAATAAAGGCAGATCTTTTTCTTATCTTGAAGAAATATTGATTGGCATTAATGCAGGTGAACTGAGAACTCTGAGAAAACCTTAGTCTATGAATGCTGTGAAATAATATATAAAGCTGATTAGCCCTGAAGACTAGTATCACTTGTAACAATCACTTGTAATTATTAAAAACTGTTTAGAGGGTCTATGTTTCTGGGAAATAAATATTATAGAATATTTTTATCACATAGAATTGCAACTAAAAACTGCTTGAATTAGTTTATTGTACCATTTCTCATTGATGCTCCCTCATGGTGAGTTCTGCCTGCACAAGGCTCTGTGCAAAGCCCTTGTGACATAGGGATTATTTTGGACACAAGTAGTTCAAATATCTTCACAAAACATCCAGGGTCTGGCACTTCTAGTTGTCCTCATCAAGGTAAAGTGGATTTTTCCATTCATAATCACAACAAATTTGAAGTTTTTTAATCCAAATATCCTTACCCTTACTTATGGGTTTGATACAGAGCAAAATGCAAACTGACAGGGAAGTTGGTCTCAGCTCTCGTTTAAAAAAAAACAACTAAAACCAAACCCCACTTCCTTTCCAAAAGGCTTTCCTCTCTTGTATCCAGATAGCCAGCCTTAGTGCAAACCACATGCCAGTTTACTACTGGGAACCTGCGCTTACTGAAGTAAATGCCCATTACACCTGAAGTGATATTCATTAGACATGGAAAGACTGCTGCTTGGGGTAAGCATCCTTCCACTGTGGCAAGTCCTTGTGCTCTCCTAGCACAAAGCATAACAGCGTATTATTTAAAATTAGCTTAAACAGGCAACACATTTGGTTTCAACTGTAAGATACATAAGATATATTATCTCTAGAAAAATGTTTACTGATTTTCAATACACACTTATCAAGAAAATGCCAGCATAGAGTTACTCTCTTGTTCTCGTGACGTTATCACAGTTCTGTGTATGCAAAGTCCAGCCTTTCAGATCTCTTCTTACTGAGCAGAGCCCTAAACTCTGAGTTAAGCTTTCTCCCTGTGCTTGTCTAGTGCTTAAAAACGGGAATCATCGAATACAGCACACACAGAGCTGCTGCAAGTTGCTGGCAAAAAAATTCAGCTAAAAGGGATGTTAGGCAACTTGCCCATTCATTGACTCATGCATCCTACTTTAGCTTACAGGAAAATTATGTAATTAGAACATTTTTCTATTACAGGGGCAGTAGCTGTCTCCTGGAACTGATGCTCAAGTTTCTTTCTAGATCTAGCTCTCACTTTCCCCATGCTGACTTCCTCTGCCAACACACACAAACACACACACATTCTCTCTTCCTCCTTCCCATATCCATCAGAACGAGGATTTCATTTGCTCATTTCCTATAATGACTGCTTTAAAACTTTCTCCACAAACAAAGCAATGAATAGAGATAACTTAGCATGTGACATTAGATGTTCTTGATTTTACCAATAGCAGCCCGACAGAAAATTACTTAATGATTAAAAAACTTTGACTGGCTCATTTGTGAATGACTGTGTTTAAGAATGTAACCCCTCTTAACTTCTTTACACCATGGTACAATTGACTCAGCCTAAGAGGAGGATAATGACGGCTTTATGCAGGATCTCACATCACACCTTCTTATCTCAAAGGTTGCACCATGCATTAAAGCAATAGTCTGTATTAATCTAACCTCTGACATTTGGGTCATATTAACCCACCAATGCAGTTTTATGTATCTCACACCCCAGACCCTATCAAGAAATTTGGCAGTGGCTGCTTGATAAGGACACCATACCTTACTGAACTTGTTCTAAAAACAACATCAGCAAAACATTCCTCTGGTCACACTTTTTAATGACCTTGCTCACTTGTGTCCCTCTTATTTAGCTATTGCCTATATGGGTAGGCCATGCTTCTACGGCATCAGAAATGCTGTAAAGAAGGAGCACTGAAAATTCCCATTTTCTGTAAAAATATTAGCACCTGGGGGGGGGGGGGGGCGCGGGAAAATCTGTGGAAAGACTATAATCTGGAAACTTGAGAAGCTGTTCATTTTTAGATGGTAAAATAATTGTTAAAAACAGGATTATGTTTTTAATGAGACTGATCGCATTTTTCATTTCTGGACTAATTAACAAACCAACCTTAATTACCAGCTACTTTACAGTGAAAATTCTACCAGAGGGATATTCTAGTATTGCAACAGTTTAAGCAACTGCTACAGTACATTCAGATTCTCTTTTTGTTAATGTGGTATAGTTAGTGAAATAACACTCCCCAAATTATGTATTATCCCAGCTTCCCAAGCTGGGTTCTGTATTGGAATATGTATTTCAAAAAAAGGAGAAAATAATCAAATTCTCAAATTAAAATTAGTTTGTTTCAGGAAAGCTGGGACCATTCTAAGGAATTCTGCAAGTGCGTCATCTTAATTCTGTGACAGTGGTTCAGGCAGGCAGCGGTTACTGCTGTAATGTTTATAGGACTTATCAAAAAATAATAAAAATAATTAAAATTATACTTTGAGAAAATCTCAACAGCCTGTAGCTGGGGTTTCTATCTTCTAATTTCACCCTTACTTAGACAAATTCTCATTCATTATGTTGAAAACTTTTTGATTACCATATGTTGATTAAACAATGATGGTGACTATCGTAATTCAACTACACACAAAAGCCAAGTCAGCTGTTCTATTAAATACATAATTCTAAAAACCTTTAGAGAGCTTGGATAATGAATGCACTGAGAGCATGTGACTGCACAACTTAAGTAACAAATGATAGCTCTACTTCAAAACCGCACGACAAGTTCTTGAGAGATTCTTTTTCACACTTGTCCAGTGATATTTTTAGGAACTACAGCTTACAAAAGAGCCAGTGCTTTATTGCAGTGTGCTGGTTTTGGCTGGGGTAGAGTTAATTTAATTTAATTTAATCCCACCGGGGAGGGAGTGAGTGAGCGGCTGTGTGGTGCTTAGTTACTGGCTGGGGTTAAACCACGACAGTCCTTTTTGGCACCCAACGTGAGGCTCGAAGGGTTCGAGATAATGACAGGTTTGATTGGAATGTGCTAGATCGAATTTAGAGCTGCTGTTTATCTATTAATTGACAGGCTCCTGCGCTTGCCTTGCTGTATATTAGAGTCTAGTGCTCGTTAGTAGCTCCTTTTGGCTTCTGCTGCTTGCTGTACTGCTTATCATCTTACTCTGCTGTGCCTGGGAACATTTTGATAACAAAAACAGCCATGCGCCTGGGCTGGCAGATGGCCAGGGCATCACTGCTGTTTCTGCGCTGCTGTACTGGACAGGCTGGAACTCCGGTGTGAACTCGAGTTGAAGGGACTGTGACCTGTGGATGAGTCCACGCGGGAGCAGGACACCCCAAAGCGTCTGTGGATGTGGATAAGCCCACACCAGAGCAGGTACATCTCGAAGCGTCTGTGGCCATGGTTATGTCTGTGCCGCAGCAGGTGTACCTCTGAAGGGATTGTGGCCCAAGGATAAGTCCATGCTGGAGAAGGTACACCTCGAAGCATCTGTGGCTGTGGATAAGCCCGTGCTGCAGCAGGTACACCTTAAAGCATCAGTGGCTGTGCATGCGGTCATGCTGGAGCACCTCAAAGCGTGTGGCCATGGGTAAGGCCATGCTGGAGCAGGTTTACTTCTGAAGAGACTGTGGCTGCGGGTAAGGCCACACTGGAGCAGGTGTATCTCTGAAGGCATTGTGGCCCATGGAGAAGGCCATGCTGGAACAGGTGCGCCTCTAAGTGACTGTGGCTGTGGATAAGTCTATGCCACAGCAGGCATACCCCTGGAGAGACTGTGGCTCATAGACAAGGCTCCACTTGGAGCAGGTAAACCCCTAAGGGACTGCAGTCTGTGGACAAGTCCAAGCCAAAGCAGGGGCAAGGGGAGGAGTCCATTGCAGTGTTAAACCCAATGGTCTGGTCCAAAGGGGCCAGGGGTGGAGATTGTAATGGAAATACCTTTAAATTGTTGTAACCCATGATCTGAGTTGCATTTTATAGGAATTACCATAGCAGGAACCACCTGAACCAATGGAGGAGAAGCCTTACAAGAAGCAGTGCAAGTGCAGCAGTGACCCAACCTGAGCTGGATTTGGTGCCCAATAACTCCACACCACACACCACCGCTCCTGTCTCGAGTGACTACCATAACAGATGGAGTCCAAAGTCATGGACTAAATGAACATTTTGTGGACATTTTACAGACCTTTCACAGGGGTGGTCCATAGACTAAGGGAATGCTACCTGTGTATTGTATCAAAGGACGGGAAGGGGGGTGGTGGTTAATGAGGATGTATTGGATAGCTCTCTATTAAAACATGCGTATTTCTGCTTGACTCAGAACTTACTTCTTGTGCTGGTTTTGGCTGGGGTTGTTTCCTTATAACGATGTCCTGAAGAAGGAATAAGGTAAAGAGACAAGTAACTAAATGGGTCGCTAAAAAGTAAAATGGTAGTGAGAGCGTGTACTGGTTTTGGCTGGAATAGACTTAATTTTCTTTATAGTAGCTAGAATGGGGCTATGTTTTGGATTTGTGCTGGAAACAGTGTTGATAATACAGGGATGTTGTCGTTATTGCTGAGCAGTGCTTACACAGAGTCAAGGCCTTTTCTGCTTCTCACGCCACCCCAACAGTGAGTAGGCTGGAGGGTGCACAAGAAGCTGGGAGGGGACACAGCTGGGATAGCTGACCCCAAATGACCAAAGGGCTATTCCAGACCACATGACATCCTGCTCAGCATATAAAGCTGGGGGAAGAAGAAGGAAGGGGGGGATGTTTGGAGTGCTGGTGTTTGTCTTCCCAAGTAACCGTTACGTGTGATGGAGCCCTGCTCCCCTTGGAGATGGCTTTGGTTTGCTTTGCTTGCATGCACGGCTTTTGCTTTACCTATTAAACTGTCTTTATCTCAACCCACGAGTTTTCTTCCTTTTACTCTTCCCATTCACTCCCCCATCCCACCGGGGGGGGAGTGAGTGAGCAGCTGTGTGGTGCTTAGTTGCCTACTGTGGTTAAACCACAACAATGTGTATGTTAAACTATAAGCATTAATGTAGTAAATATTATAACGCTTTCCTCCCACCACCCTCATGAAATGTAGGCAGTGGATAGAAATGTAGCTCTTGTGAACAGATGAGGAAACAGATCAGTGAATCCACAGATCAAAGCAAATGAGATCTCTCTGCCAAGGAAAAAAAAAGTTGGCTCTTTTGGAAGAATGAACTCACTGGCACTCTTTTCACTTCCAGCAGAATAGCAGGTGGCATAGGAAGAGGAGAGACAGTTGAGAAAGAGAGAGAACAAAAATAAAAATAAATTGAGGAAGGTAAAAAATTTAAAAAGAATAGGAATGAGAAACAAAAACAGAGAAAAAGAGACTGACCAAAATGTAAATAAAATGAAGAAAAATGCAAATGACAATTGAAAACAAGCAAAAATTTTAAATCGAGGCAAGAGAAGAAGAGTACAAACAAGACAAAAAGCATGTCAAAACCATAAAACAGTGAAAAATATAAAGGAGGAAATACTTTGATAAAAATCTAATCTTGTTTCCACTTTCTTTCAGAATTGAGATACTACAACCAAAACAAGCCTTTTGGCTCAGGCTGCCATCACTGCTCCTTGCATAACAGTGTCCCAGAGCTTTACAAATAATTTTGTAAACACAGTCCAGCAGGAGAGAGGAAATATATTTATGTCTCTAATGAAACCTGCAACCATCATTAAGTGTTTTGTGCAACACAGCTCTTGCAAACAAATTCCCTGGTTTCTGTGTGCCCTACCTCACCATCCAGCTTTGTTTTTCTTTTCGTGTAAGAGAGAACCCATCATCCCTCTTTTCATGCAAAGGAATCCTGTAATGCAAGTTTCTCTCTCTTACAGATCATGAGAAGAAAAATATTTTTTTCTCAAGTACTTGAAGTAGGTTCTGATTGTTATGGCAATGAGGGTTAACAGCATAAGTACTGCTATAGACACAGTCTCAAACCTGGATTCATCTCTTTAATTCTCACTGTTTCACACAGCCACTGCTATCACAAAAAAGATGTGCACAGGAAACAAGTTTCCACGAGTATGTTTTGTCTCATCAACTCACGGTACCTGAGCTGTGCTAAATTACTTATGAAAGCCCCTACCCTTCCAAAGCACTTGGTACTTAAACCTTCCACTGTTTGAGGGCTAGTTTGCCAAACTGGGTTTGATTTCACTTTAACAAAGTTTATAATGTCTCCTAGTAATAATCTGTGGTCATAGGATTCTGCTGTGATTGTTACCGCTAAGAGATTTCACTCTTTCTTGTTTCACTGCTTGTTTCCACCATTCCACATTCCTTTGTTCCTCTTTCCCCATCTCCTTTCCTAATAATCGGACCACTTGTCCCTTCAACTTATTGTGCTTTCATAAAACCTTCTGTTTTTCAAATTGATTAACTTGCTATTTGAAAATAAGATTTGCTATGCAGGTCTAGCCAAATTCAAATCATTAGTTATTCCATAGAAGCTACTAATATAAAAAAATGGTTAGAAGAGTATTGAGAAAAATGCTATAAATACAGATGTTTACCATATTGCAGTCAACTTCACAAGTATTTAATTCTACATCAAGATAATACTGTTTCAATCAATTCATATTAGTGAATATGGTACAGAGCACAGATTTTAGACTGAAATTTAAGAATCAATATAATACTCCTTTTTCATTATTACTATAAATACCATTTATAACCCCCACCTCAAGCACTCTCCTGAGGTTAATTTCATATCTGCAAGACCCGAAAGCAGTATTTTCTAGCTTTTGGATGAATGGAGTACTATTAGCCTATAATATTTCAGCATTTGGATGTTAACAATGGAGGTAACATATTATTGCTGCTATTCCACAGAGCAAAAAACTCCCCAATTCTAAGCAAGCAAAACTGATAAAAATGTACTTTAAAAATATTCTACAAAGTCAGACTGTACTCTTCTGTTACTTTGACTATTCCTTTGAAATTGTATTACAAGTACTGGAAGATGAAAAAATTGGCTTCACCTCTTCAGAATAACCAGCAAGTTGTGGGTCCTCCATAGGCCAAAGAATGAATTCTTTATATTTTTCGCTTGGTGTAGGCCTACAGCATAAAATGATCAGAACAGAACTTTTGCAGCTATTTCTAATATAATACTTTCTTGAGATAGTCTATTCAAATGGTATAGACTCAGTTTTACCCCAAAAAATTCACTGCAAAAATAATAAGAAAGGAATAGTTTCACTAAGTATGGGGTTATCCAGGTTAAAAAAAACCAAAAGATACTTCAGTATTTGCAAAACTAACAACAAAGTAAACTATTCTTAGTAAAGACTAATGTAATAGAGTATCCTTCCATTGTTTGAGATATTACTAAGCATTTTTTTTCTCTTGAAAGAAGATTTAATTGTAATAACCTCCTAAGGGAAAGGAAAAGGGAAAATCAACTTAACTACAAAAAAGCTCATCCAATTCAAAAGATAATCAAAGCACTGGGGGAAAATGTGATTGGTTTTCTCATAGTATTAGAATTAGAAATATGTAAAACCTTGATGACTTATATTTTAAGCAATAAATATTCTTCTATAAAAATTAATTTATCGCATTTTTATATTGCATCTGTTCAGGAGCAAATCATATATAGTATATTTATACTATATCTTTATACCCTTCACAAAAAAGTAGTTTGATGAAAGAACCTGGGTGCTTTAAATAGACAACTGCTCCTGGTAGAGTAGATTGGTATGGAAGACTGTAATACAAATTCCAGATGTTGTTCTAATACCAGTGTAGAAAAACTTTACACAGCATTTACTATAAGGACATGGGAACTCCCATACCAGAACAGACCAATGATCCATCCAGTCTAGCATCCTGTCTCTGGAAGTCAGCAAATTGCCTCCTCAAGTTAACATAAACAGTCAGGCAGTATTGTATCACCAGAGCACAGAGTAGGAGTGAGAGGGAGGAGAGCATTTCTAGCACAAAAATACTCCAATTTTCATAACATTCAACATTTTCTGGACACCCTTCCTTCTCTTTTGTCCTTCCCTCTCCCCATTCTGAGTATATGCCATTGAAGGAGATGAAGTTGGGGTGCTTAAAAAGGTGTGTAAATATGCAGGAAGCTTAAGCCAGGCTATTAAAGATTTAGATTATTTCTTCATTCTTCACTAGGTTTGCTGGCAATAGATAAAATGTTAGGTTTCCAGACAGTAAATGTAATACTAGATAACCCTTGAGTAAAGCATGGATCATCTCTGAATTTAAGTCAAACAGTAGTCGATTCAGGCTTGCTTGGGACGAGCCTAGGGGTGGCATGCCTGTGTTGGTGAAGAGATCTATAGCCCAACTGAAGTGCATTTACACCAATGCATGCAGCATGGGCAATAAACAGGAGGAGCTGGAAGCCACTGTGCAGCAGGAAAACTATGATGTGGTCGCCATCACGGAAACGTGGTGGGATGACTCACATAACTGGAGTGCTGCAATGGATGGCTACAAGCTCTTTAGAAGGGATAGGTAAGGAAGGAGAGGTGGAGGGGTAGCCCTGTATGTTAGGGAGTGTTTTGACTGTCTAGAGCTCAACGACAGTAATGATAAGGTTGAGTGCTTATGGGTAAAGATCAGAGGGAAGGCCAACAAGGCAGATATCCTGGTGGGAGTCTGTTATAGACCACCCAACCAGGATGAGGAAACAGATGAAGTATTCTACAAGTGGTTGGCTGAAGTCTCACAATCGCTAGGCCTTGTTCTCGTGGGAGACTTCAACTTACCAGATATCTGCTGGAAGTACAACACAGCAGAGAGGAAGCAGTCTCGGAGGTTCCTGGAGGGTGTGGGAGATCACTTCCTGACACAGCTGGTAAGCGAGCCAACCGGGGGAGGTGCCCCGCTGGACCTGCTGTTTACAAGCAGAGAGGGTCTGGTGGGCACTGTGGTGGTTGGAGGCTGTCTTGGGCTCAGCGACCATGAAATGATAGAGTTTTCGATTCTTGGAGAAGTAAGGAAGGAGGTCAGCAAGACCGCTACCCTGAACTTTAGAAGGGCGGACTTCAGGCTGTTCAGGACTCTGGTTAACAGAGTCCCTTAGGAGGCAGTCCTGAAGGGCAAAGGAGTCCAGGAAGGCTGGACGTTATTCAAGGAGGAAATCTCAAAGGCGCAGGAGCAGGCCGTCCCCATGTGCCGCAAGTCGAGCAGGCAGGGGAGAAGACCGGCCTGGCTGAACAGAGAGCTTTGGCTAGAACTCAGGAAAAAAAGGAGAGCTTACCGCCTTTGAAAGAAGGGGCAGGTGACTCAGGAGGACTACAAGGATGTTGTGAGGACATGCAGGGAGAAGATCAAAAAGGCGAAGGCCCAGCTGGAACTTAAACTGGCCACCGCCATTAAAGATAACAAAAAAAGTTTTTATAAATATGTCAGTGACAAAAGGAGGGCCAGGGAGAATCTCCCTCCTTTGTTGGATGCAGAAGGTAACCTTGCCGCGAAGGATGAGGAGAAGGCAGAGGTACTTAATGCCTTCTTTGCCTCAGTCTTTAATAGTCAAGCTAGTCATCCTCAGGTTTTTCAGGCCCCTGAGCTGGAAGATGGAGATAGGATGCAGAGTGAAGTCCCAGTTGTCGAAGAGGTGGCAGTCACTGACCTGCTCCTCCACCTGGATGCGCACAAGTCCATGGGGCCAGATGGGATCCACCCGAGGATACTGAGGGAGCTGGCGGAGGAGCTCGCCAAGCCACTCTCCATTATTTATCAGCAGTCCTGGTCAACCGGGGAGGTCCCGGATGACTGGAAGCTAGCAAACGTGACGCCCCTCTACAAGAAGGGTCGGAAGGAGGATCCGGGGAACTACAGGCCTGTCAGCCTGACCTCGGTGCCGGGGAAGGTCATGGAGCAGAGCATCTTGAGTGCCATTATGCAGCAAGTGCGGGACAACCGAGGGATCAGGCCCAGCCAGCATGGGTTTATGGAAGGGAGATCCTGTTTCACTAACCTGGTCTCCTTCTATGACAAGGTGACCCGCTTAGTGGATGAGGGGAAGGCTGTGGATGTTGTCTACCTGGACTTTAGTAAAGCCTTTGACACTGTCTCCCACAGCATTCTTCTGGAGAAGCTGGCTGCTCATGGCTTCGATGGGCATACTCTTCACTGGGTAAAAAACTGGCTGGATGGCTGGGCCCAAAGAGTGGTGGTGAATGGAGTTAAATCCAGTTGGCGGCCATTCAGAAGTGGTGTTCCCCAGGGCTCAGTATTGGGACCAGTTCTGTTTAATATCTTTATCAATGATCTGGATGAGGGGATCGAGTGCACCCTCAGTAAGTTTGCAGATGACACCAAGTTGGGCAGGAGTGTTGATTTGCTTGAGGGTAGGAAGGCCCTACAGAGGGATCTGGACAGGCTGGACCGATGGGCTGGGGCCAACTGCATGAGATTCAACAAGGCTAAGGGCCAGGTCCTGCACTTGGGTCACAACAACCCCACGCAACGCTACAGGCTTGGGGAGGAGTGGCTGGAGAGCTGCCTGGCGGAAAAGGACCTGGGGGTGTTGGTTGACAGCCGCCTGAACATGAGCCAGCAGCGTGCTCAGGTGGCCCAGAGGGCCAATGGCATCCTGGCCTGTATCAGAAACAGTGTGGCCAGCAGGACCAGGGAGGTGATAGTGCCCCTGTACTCGGCACTGGTGAGGCCGTACCTCGAATACTGTGTTCAGTTTTGGGCAACTCACTACAGGAAGGACATCGAGGTGCTGGAGCGTGTCCAAAGAAGGGCAACGAAGCTGGTGAAGGGTCTGGAGCACAAGTCTTATGAGGAGCGGCTGAGGGAGCTGGGGTTGTTTAGCCTGGAGAAGAGGAGGCTGAGGGGAGACCTTATTGCTCTCTACAACTACCTGAAAGGAGGTTGTAGCGCGTGGGGGTCGGTCTCTTCTCCCTAGTAACAAGCAATAGGACGAGAGGACACGGCCTCAAGCTGCGCCAGGGGAGGTTTAGGTTAGACATTAGGAAAAACTTCTTCACCGAGAGGGTGGTCAAGCATTGGTACAGGCTGCCCATGGAAGTGGTTGATTCTCCATCCCTGGAGGTATTTAAAGAACGGATAGATGTGATGCTCGAGGACGTGGTATAGATGGACTTGGCAGTGTTGGGTTAACGGTTGGACTCGATGATCTTAAGGGTCTTTTCCAACCTTAACAATTCTATGATTCTAAGTGAACAGTGGCATTCAATTCCTATTTGAATTTTTTTTAGTCCTTGCTATCATAAGTGAGATTTGTCACAAAAAAACTAAGATGACAATAGTCATACAAACATCAGTAATTGCACAACATGCATATGAAACAATCTGTTAAGCAAGATGTGAAATGCCTTTTTATTTGAGATGGAAGACCTTTACTCTCACCTATATTTTCACAACATTCTTTTGACTGTGAGTCAGGTATTTTCAGGCATTGACTTATTCACTTTGATTGATTTAAAAAAAAAAAAATGCCTATTTTTCCTATTCCTCAAATTAAGCAACATTTATAATCATAATCTACATATAGCTTAAGCAAAGCTCAGACTCAACAAAGGTAACTAATCATAAAAGAATTTTAAACTGAAAAAACATGTGAAAAGCCATCACCTCATTCCAAATTCCCATTTTGCTCATTCTTTCTTGACCCACAGTATATCTGAAAGATGAATGGATTTATGTTATTTCGTATCAAAAGAAAAAGTAAGTTTTAGAGTCTAGATGTCCTCCCAAAAATACTTAAGTGATTGTCTCATTTACATTTGTCACTTAGTTACAGCTATGACGCTATTCTATGGGGAAGGAAAAAGCTGATCTCTTCTGAAGATTAAGAAGCTTTATAGTTCACATCCAAAACCTTAGATTTCACCCAGGAAACACTGCAGTGGTTCAGTTATGAAGCACTGGCATCACGTGCTATTAATTAAACAGACTATGTAGCATGCTGGCAGTCACAGTCAAACTCTAGATGTCTGTAACGTGCATTGCCAAGAATAGAGAGAGGCCAATGAGATCTGAATCCAGAAGAAGAAATCCTAAACTTCTACCTAAGTGCAGAATGAAGGAAAAATTACTGGTTTCCACTGTAACACAAACTCTAAAATCAACTGAAGGTCTACTTGCAGCCCTGACTTGTGAATTGACAGGAATAAAAATAGACCAAACCCCTCTATTCAGGATGATACAAATTTTGGCTACTTCCCTGGTGGCAACAATAGTTTAAATGCACTTCACATAATCGTGTTCATCTGGTAAGAAACAGTTTTCACATGTTAATACTCCAGTTTCTAACACTGAATGTTGAAGGTCCAGACGGATGGGATCCACCCAAGGGTACTGAGGGAGCTGGCAGAAGTGCTCACCAAGCCACTTTCCATCATCTATCAGCAGTCCTGGCTAACTGGGGAGGTCCCAGCTGACTGGAGGTCAGCAAATGTGACGCCCATCTACAAGAAGGGCCAGAAGGAGGATCCGGGGAACTACAGGCCTGTCAGCCTGACCTCGGTGCCAGGGAAGGTTATGGAGCAGATCATCTTGAGTGCCCATCACACGGCATGTGCAGGACAAGCAGGGGATCAGGCCCAGTCAGCAGGGGTTCAGGAAAGGCAGGTCCTGCTTGACTAACCTGATCTCCTTCTATGACAGGGTGACCTGCTTAGTGGATCAGGGGAAGGCTGTGGATGTTGTCTACCTGGACTTTAGTAAAGCCTTTGACACCATTTCCCACAGCATTCTCCTGGAGAAGCTGGCTGCTCATGGCTTGGACAGGTATACTCTTTGCTGGGTAAAAACTGGCTGGATGGCCGAGCCCAGAGAGTGGTGGTGAATGGAGTTAAATCCAGTTGGCGGCCATTCAGAAGTGGTGTTCCCCAGGGCTCAGTATTGGGGCTGGTTCTGTTTAATATCTTTATTAATGATCTGGATGAGGGGATCAAGTGCACCCTCAGTAAGTTTGCAGATGACACCAAGTTGGGCAGGAGTGTTGATTTGCTTGAGGGTAGGAAGGCCCTACAGAGGGATCTGGACAGGCTGGACCAATGGGCTGGGGCCAACTGCATGAGATTCAACAAGGCTAAGTGCCGGGTCCTGCACTTGGGTCACAACAACCCCATGCAACGCTACAGGCTTGGGGAGGAGTGGCTGGAGAGCTGCCTGGCGGAAAAGGACCTGGGGGTGTTGGTTGACAGCCGCCTGAACATGAGCCAGCAGCGTGCTCAGGTGGCCCAGAGGGCCAATGGCATCCTGGCCTGTATCAGAAACAGTGTGGCCAGCAGGACCAGGGAGGTGATAGTGCCCCTGTACTTTGGCACTGGTGAGGCCGTACCTCGAGTACTGTGTTCAGGTTTGGGCCCCTCACTACAAGGCAGCCATTGAGGTGCTGGAGCATGTCCAAAGAAGGGCAATGAAGCTGGTGAAGGGTCTGGAGCACAAGTCTTATGAGGAGCGGCTGAGGGAACTGGGGTTGTTTAGTCTGGAGAAAAGGAGGCTCAGGAGGGACCTTATTGCTCTCTACAACTACCTGAAAGGAGGTTGTAGCGAGTGGGGGTCAGTCTCTTTTCCCAAGTAACAAGCGATAGGACACGGCCTCAAGCTGCGCCAGGGGAGGTTTAGGTTGGATATTAGGAAAAATTTCTTCACTGAAAGGGTTATCAAGCATTGGTACAGGCTGCCCATGGAAGTGGTTGATTCTCCATCCCTGGAGGTATTTAAAAGACGGGTAGACGTGGTGCTTAGGGACATGGTTTAGTGGTGGACTTGGCAGTGTTGGGTTAATGGTTGGACTTGATGATCTTAAAGGTCTTTTCCAACCTAAATGATTCTATGATTCTATATGCCAAACTACTACATTGCATTAAGAACTTGTTTTAAAATGTTGACTTTTATTTAACAATCCAGAATTCTGAACAGCTTTGCTGTTGCCACAGTCACTATGGTTAGGCATGAGTAAATTTCTAAAATAGAAAAGCAACAGCAGATTTGGGGAGGGAGGTCTTATTTTTGTACCATCATTAACAAACAATGTGTTAGAGGCAGATGAGAAAGAGTCCACTTTCTCATATTCTGTGCAAAACTTCTGAAACTCTAAAGCATCTAAGATGATCTTTATCTTAAACACAGAAAACTACATTTACATTTTTACACCTTATTCTAGAACTTCATTAATGGAAAGCTCACACTAAGGAAATATTACTGAGAGGCCTGTTTCCTTCCAAGGATTCACAGAAAAAAGTCTTTAAAACTTTCTAAAATGTAAAACTTTTTGGAAAAGTAATGTTAAATAGAAGGAACTCAGTAATTTGCAGTAAAGCGTATTCCTCAGGACAGAAAGTACATTCCTTCTATGTGGCCTGTAAAATACAGAGAACTCTATTACAGAAATTGACAAGTATAGAATCATAGAATCATAGAATTGTTAAGGTTGGAAAAGACCCTTAAGATCATCGAGTCCAACCGTTAACCTATCACTGCCAAGTCCACCACTAAACCATGTCCTCGAGCACCACGTCTACCCTTCTTTTAAATACCTCCAGGGATGGGGACTCAACCACTTCCCTGGGCAACCTGTTCCAATACCTGACTACCCTTTCAGTGAAAAAGTTTTTTCTAATATCCAACCTAAATTTCCCCTGGTGCAGCTTGAGGCTGTTTCCTCTCGTCCTAAAGAAGTAATTACAAGGTCAAAAAAAGATTTTTTTTATTCCTTTTTTTTGTTATAAACTGCCTTCAGCTGATACTGGTTTGACCACAGGACTTCAGGCTACATATATTCTAAAATCATTGCAAAATACTAAAGAACTAGTGATTTTTCTCCTCTTCACAGAAAAATTGTGGTTTTCCTACACGGATTAATCTTAAAATGAATTGGTTTCTTCTCCTGCAATGTTAGGCTTACTTGACACTTCATACCTTCCTTGCTTTGTTTTTTGGACTACATCTGGGAGAAAGAAAATTTCCTCTAACAGTGAACTCCAGGCTGCCCATAATTCAGAAAAAAGTTGAGAGAGGTGTGTCTTGTTTTGGTTTTGTTACTATGCTTGCTAGTGGTAACACTTAAGATTCTGAGAAGCTTCTTGCTGAGAGTAGACTGAAGTACATCCTAATGACCATAATCCTACTAGGCTAAAATAAAAAAAAAGTCAAGCCCACATACCTCCTATGCCATGTTCAAGAGGGACAATTTATACACATAAAGTACATAAATTACATTTTCTGGGTGAATATCATTGTTATGGATTAGATTAAGAGAAAAAAATTCTTTTAGACTGCATATAATGTCAAACTTGTTCCAAGGTTTATGAGATTATTTACTATTTAGGATGTTTCCTCATTGCTCAGAAGTTATTATTATATACTCAGAAGCCTTTGAGCATATTCTGGAATATGGCACTTAGCATGATAGTATTTAACTGGCATATATCCATATTTCATATTTGGAAGTATCTTATTTGTCATCTTCTTTTGAAGATCTGAGGTTAGATTTGACTTTCTAGGCAAATGACAATGCACACCAATATAGGAAGGTGAGCTCAGTTTTTATAGAGACCTTTTAAAGCTGCATCAAGGGTGAGATCTGTTTCTTTTTAGGGAGAAGGGACAATCCAGAGCTGAACTCGAAAGCAGAGAGTAAAAAAACCTGTCCAGACATAGGAAGAGACAGTCAAGAAGTTTGTGACCCAATCTGAACTGATTGATTCGAGCACCTTGGGGTACATCATGTGGCACAATGCTCACAATAGGTAAAGGACTATTTTAAAACAAGCTCATTCTGTGACAAAGTAGTTCTGTTAAAATATATTTGTCCAAATGAATATATTTCACATTAACCAGAAAGCAGTGTAAACACACCTTGTGACACTGTATTGGTTCTTGCTAATCACCAGGAAACTTGTAACTAGTCTGAAGAGAGGAGGATGTTAAAATAAATGCCATAACATGCAACTTATATAATTTCACACTTGGTTCCAGGTACTTATGGAATAAGATTTAATATGACTGCTAGTGGCCAGTTTTCAAAAAGGGAGTGACAGGTAACTTCTGGCACAAAAATTATTCCCAAGCTGCTTTTCCAAAAATGCCTCTTTAACAGAAAAAAAAAAAAAAAACTGTGACAAGATAGCATAAGATACAGCTGGAAATTCCCAAAGGTTGTATATAACATGGATGCAATGCTTATTTGAACATCAGTGAATAAATACCTTGGTGCCTGGGTATGCTCATTTTACACGTGCTCTTGAGAACGCTGATAACTTTCTGAAGCATTAACTGATTTCTGTAAAATGCATCAAGATCCACTAAAGAACAAGGTGAGCCAAGAGTAAGATCAGTCAAGGAGGAGAGAAGTGGGGACTGAAGGGAGACCCTAAGTGGGTTTTACATTTTTCTGCTGTCAATAAAATGCAGTTGCATTTAGTTATGCAATAGGTGGGTCACGGTGAAAATTTTTTATTTAAAAATTGTTTCTTCAAACAATACTTTGTCAGTATTTTTACTAGTGCATGCATATATTTTTAAAGGAGACTGCTAACAGCTTTTAAAGACTAACTTGTAATTTTAGTTCTGAGTCAGAAATGCTGATTTAATGATGTCCAAGAATTCACCGTTTCTCGATCTTTTAAGAAAAAGTACATTTTTCAAATTAAAAAATGATTGGGAACAATGCTATGTCAGCTTCATGCTGCTCTGCAAGTATTTATAGCAGATGTATCTATAGTCTCAACTGGGCAAATATCTACAATGTATTTAATTGAGTCCTTGACTAAAAATGAGTCTGTTTGTGAGGAGGATTATTATATTTTGACGTACTATATTCTGATACACTGTGGTACCAAGACAAAGAAGGCCACCTTTTGCATCCTTCATTTCAGAAAGTATCTGGACAAGAAGAAAAGACAGCCTAAATAGGAATTCATACAATTGACTGTTCAAGCAGCTTTGGCTAGGATCAATAGAGGCAACATTGGGAAGCCAAAGGCACTGGGTTTATATACATGCACTCAAAGCTAGTTATGAATTACCAGGTTTCTGACTTTGTGCAAGACTTACAGTCTTTCTGGCAGAGCAAGACTGTTGTAGGATGAAGACAACATAACCTTTATACTCTCCAAGGAGTCCTTCAGCAGACCACAAGTTCAGGTTTGCTGGGCACCTTCATGAAAGAAGTAATATAAGTAAGACAGGATGCTGCTAGATTGTTGTTAAGGGTTTACTAATTAATATAGAGCTGGCATTGCATCCTTATCTTTCCTAGTAGATCACAAATGTTAGAGACAAGGAGAGTGTGGGCAGAACACCTCTGGGCTTTCACAGTTTTCAGCTTGAAGGCAATCCCTTGAAATGACCCAGAAGGAAGTAGCATTTCACTAAGTCAGGTCATTATTTTTATACAATGGGGAGCAAAGTTTAAAATTTTATAAAACAGTTGACTTCACTGAGAAAGATAAGTATAACTGACACTTCTTAAAAAGCGTGGTGAACATTCCATTCTCAATCAGAATGGGATATTTATTCTGCCAGTCCTTGTAATTTTATAACGTCTGAGAATATTTGTGTGTTCTACTGAAAGACTTCTGCAATGACATGAACTCAGCTGTTGAGTTTCCTACCTTTACTCTCACCCTTAAAAAAGTAATTTTCTGGCTTTCCTCAGTATACAGAGGGGGAAAAAGTGTGATACAAGTAAACCATAAGGCTTAAAAAAAGGCTAATAAGAGAATTATAACTCAGAGGTTTGGTTTTGGTTTGGTGGGTTTTTTTCCCCAAAGACTGTTTCATGTTTTTTTTTTTAATCCTGGCTCAAGATTTTTGAGCAATAGGACTGACTATTTATCTGTGCATCCTTTTCTGAACTTCCATAGACTAAGACCAGGTAAGTACAGGCCTTTAAAAACAACCTCCAAGAACAGTCTGAACTTGATCAAAATAAACATATACTGTTGAATGAAACACAAGGTATAATAAGGAAAACACAAGCAAAACCAAGCTGATATTTTACACTTAACCACAGCACTCTATTGCAAAGGTAACTGCTTTTGTAATTAAGTTGCTCAAGCCACAGAGGAATGATCAAACTTTCAGTCCAAAGTTTACCAAAACATGTTACCACTCTCTTACCTTTTTTTTTTTTAAAGGATATTTAAGGTTTATTGTTTTGAAGGCTTTAACTCTCATATTGTTAACAAGCAACAGCTCTTCGCTATCCTGATGACTAGCTGAAAGTCAGCACGCTGTAAGAATTTGTTCATCAGCTCAGCAGAATTACACACGACTCAGTGAGCATCTGGCATTAGAGAATACTGCTGTCTTTGTGGCAGGCAGATTTATGGATATCATTTTTGCAATTGCTACTCTTTGTGATCATTTGCAGTTCACTCATCTGCTAAATACAGCATAGCCAATTAAAACAGGCTGTCCAATGAGGTATAGAGTTCAGCACACTGCTACAAGTAATACAGAGTCACGGCTTCTTTCTTTTAATAGCATATATATAGTATTTCAGGAGTTCACTGAAGGGTTTAAACTGACCAAGGGTCTCTCTGTGTCTGTGGTCCCTGCATGGGCTCTCCATAGTTTTTCCCCTAGGCCCTCCACTCTCCATCCTGAGGACTGAGCTTCTGCAAGGGGGTCCCCTTGGTCTCTCCGAGCACGAGGCTTTTCCATGGGGCTTGCACACTCCGCCTACCCACAGGAGCCATCTCCTCTCCACTGTAGAGGCACCTTGGGACAGGGCCTGAGGTCTCCACCAATTCATCCAACCCCTGCCCCAGGATCCCCTCGCTACCTGGGATTTCCTCAGCCCCTCACTCCCTCCCAGCTCCCTTACTCCAGCTCATAGACCCACTCTCCCTCCCCACCCTCTGGCCCCAGGGGCCATGTCTGCAGCTCTCCCAGCCCAGCGGCATCCCTCCCTCATGGAGTAGCCCTGCCGATGAGCACACCTCAGAGCTGTGGCCCCACCATGGCTCCCCCAGCCCCACTGCCTGCCTTCCACCTCAGCTCGAGCCCGCCCACTCACATGGAGGGACTTCTCCTTCAGAGCTGCGTGGCTGCTCACCACGGCATCCCCTTCACTTCTGCAGGTGAGGGGGCAGCCCCCGTGAGCCAGAGGCTGGGCAGCAATTGCTGCTTAGCCCAGCCCAGGCAGCCAGTGAGGGCCATGGGTGCTTCTTACCCAGGGTGCTCCCCAGACCCGGAGCTCCCCAGTTGAAAGCCAACCCACTTCCAGCTCTCAGCCTCCCCTCAGGTGCTGGCTGCCGGTGGAGGAGACCCATCACAGCAGGGAGCTCAGCAGCTCTCCACACCACATGCCAGCGACCAGGGCAACCCTCAGCCCTGGCCATGCCCCATGACAGGCGCATGCACACCAGCACCCTGGCCTGACTGCAGCTCTGAGCTGCCATGGGCCACAGCTGGGCTCCCAAAAAGGACCAAGGGACACCCGGTGCTGTGGGCAGGGAGGCTGAGAGGGGGCTGCTGGCTGAATTTGAAAGATGCCCTGGAAACAGCATGTTTCTTGAGTGCAGCCTGCCCCTGCCGTGTCTGCCAAGTGATGGGAAGGCCATGTCCCACAGAAACCAATTTGATGCAATCCTGTCCCAGGTGTCACAGGTAGAGGCAACTGCAATGTCTGAAGCCACATCCACTCATTTTACTGAGCGTCTTCCCACAGCTTGGAAGTGCCGAGGAGCAGCCAGCAAGTCTGTGGTACCAGAAATGTGTTTTGCTCATACGGGGGGAGGGGGCACATGGCAGAGTTTTCCATCTAAAGGAGAAAGGGAGTGGGGGGAAGCATCCAGAGCCATGAAACCGATGCCCCAAACCTGCAGTTCTCTGTAGTTTTTCTTTTATTAAAATTTGTGATCATCACATCTGCAAGAAGTGACAAAAACAGTATAACAACTTCACAAATCTGGGGAGGGATACTTTATAGAAAGATGTTTGTCTTAATGCTTAAGATCTTTCTTAGGCTGATTAGGATAAGAAAGTTAAAAAAAAAAAATAATCCATGTTAATAGAATTCAGGCCATGCTCCTTCAGCATTACAAACATTTTACTAAGGATTGCAGTGAGTAACCAAAGCTAAGCCATCTTAAACCTCACTGAAAATCCCAAGATAGAATATTGTTCTTTCATTGTATTTTCCCTCTGTGTCTGGTGCAAAATGCAAAAATTCTTTTTTCCTTTTATTTAAGTAGGCTGCTTTGCATTCTATTTCACAACAACTCTGAGCAAGCTATAGTTAATTGATATGTGTCATACCTTCCCTCCTCCCTAGAAACTCAGTTACCAACTGTATCCTTGACAAAATGCTTGTGAAAAATAATATATCTGAAGTCAAATGTTATCTGTTAATTGACAGGATGGTTTCGACAATGTAACCTTATCTTAGGTAAATAAACTTCTAAGGAAACTTTGAGCCAGAAAGGGCAAATGAGATGTTTGAGATTCCTTTTTGCTGCAGAAGATCTTGTTTTTATAGTGCATGTCAATAGCAAAGGCTAAATGTGAAAGAGAATCTGAGACCAAAAGAGAGGCTCAGTTCCCTCTGTTTATATTTGTTCCTAACTTAGTGTTTTTCATAATAGGAAACAGGATCTTGAGGGGGTCTTTAGTTATTGTGGTAGAAAAATTGTAAAAAATTATCTTTATCTGGTATCTTATTTGAAAAACAGTAAAAATATTTTAATGCATCTCTAGCATTTGTTTCTTTAAATTCTTATTTAGATTTTATATTAGTTTTTACACTTCAATAATTCACAAAACCAGCCTAAAATTTGCATTTTTAATATCCAACACAGTGTTAAGTTACAGATGCGAAAACTCTTAATAATGTTCACATTAAAATATCAGATCAAGGCTGGCAATACTACACACTGAATATGAGACTCCACAGACATGTGAAAGCAATGAGAAAGAGGAGAAGCAGTCACCAGGGGAAAGAAGATGATGGATGGAAGAGAAGTCCTGTCCCAGTGTGTGGATTGTGAGGAATGGAAGAGAGCATCCTGGAAATGGACTGCAAACTTTTCAAACACACATTGTGTGTGTGTGAGGCCATGACCCTGTCTCTGATCAGTATTCAAAGATGTTAGGATGCAGTGACCCTATTAAGTGCATTGCACTTCTGCAAAATAATTTTCTTTATAAAGCATAGCTGACCTCTGAACAAATGTGGCAATAAGAAAATGCACTCTCAACTTAAGTTTGTCTCCTGAAATTCCAGTTAACTCTAGGGTCCATGTCTTTCCAGTGATATAACCGGAAGACATTCCCACATGTGCAGAACCGTTACCTCAACTTACTTGCACACAAAGTGTTACTCAGTACCAATCTATTTCCAAGGGGAGGGAGATCTTGAATCCTAAACAGAAGACTGATCTTCATTACAAAAGATAAATCATATTGTGAGATGGGTTTTCAAATAATATGAAGGATAGTTTTGTTATGTTATAAACATTGCAAGAATGTGTACAGTTATAAAGACTTTGATGTCAAGGGGGGCAAGGGGGAGAGTAAACAAATACACTGATTTTGATGTGCTTAGCATTGAAGAAATCGAGTTTCCAAAAGCCATGGCTTATCCCTTACGAGCAAGGCCAAATCTGATCCCTCTGGGTGGTCATAGAAACCAAAGCCTGGAGCTCTCTCTAGCTGTGCCTTCACTTCTAGCTTCCAAAACACTTCCTTTTCTATCTCAAGCTGTGATCTGATGAATTCATTGCAAACAGGATTACTAAAGAAGTGAGATTATTCATCTAGTGATCTTGCTAGGCCTTCTCTGAACAGGTCTTCCAGCTTATAGAAATAGCATCTTCCCACTCTTAATGTAGAAATACAGACTTATCCTTTCCAGGTCAGATTTCAGTAATTTTCTGACTGGCAGCTATATGACTTCTGATGAGATAAACTGTGTGTCCCATAGCCTATCCAGCTCAATGAAAATGTCAGTCCTGTGCAGAAATAGAAGAAAATAAATGACGTGTGGTGCTTAGGTGATATGCCGTTTTAAGGGATGCAGTATCCTTAAAGGCATACTGTACTGCATTCTGAGCGGCTCAGTTTCCTAAACTGGTCATGAACTCCCCCTTTAGCTGGGCCAAGTGTACTTGGGAAGTTACCAAGTTGCAAGTGCTGTAGTGAACCTTGTTATGTGGCTGACTGAGCCCTTATAAATCTGTTTCGGATTCCCTCCTGATTACTGCATGCAAATACTCTTACACCATTCTGTCTAGGACAAAGATTGGAGGGACCACACAGAAGCAATGATCCATTCCTTCCACCTAATTGTTGTTTGTGGTGAAGGGAAGACAGCCAGATAGGGCGTCACCTCTCACAGAATGACAGCCTCAGCTTAGTAATGGCCTTCTCTTAAGACTCTCAGATTGATGACTGACTGACTCCAGATGAGGTGCACAGGACTCATCCAAAGTCTATTGCTGTAAACATCCACAGAAGAGTCCTGGATCTTAGTTCCTAGTAACAAAAATAATAATAATTAAAAAGTCAGCAAAATAACCAACACCTGTTCAGCATTCTGCAGAGGATACTTAAAAGTCCTTCTTGTAGATCAGATAGCTTCAGAGAGAACAGGGAGTTTACTGATGAAGGAACAATTGTGGGGTATAGCAAGGGAAATCAGAGAAAGGATAAGCAGTACCTCAGGTAAAAATGGTGTCCATTTCCTCAAGAAATAAACTGAAACAGTATAACAGAGAATTATAGTAGGGTTGGCTCCAGAAGGAAGTTCAGGTGCAAGAAGAGTGCATTTTAAGAAGACTGAAGGGAGTTTTGTGTGCCAGGAATTCTACAGTCAGCGTGGGTGATGTTAGGTATAAGGTAGCAGGAGTAGGAAAAGACAGGGAAACACAACAGCATCTGTTTCAGTGTATGCAGTTTGTCGTTATAATCCAAAACACAGTTGCTCCAGGGGGAAAGAATAATACTCAAAACTGAACAATAGTGGAAAACCTATCAGGTAATAATTTGTAGTGTGAATGTATGGGAGGAAAGTCAACAGAATTTTGGAATGACAGAGAAAACTGTTAATAGATGTCCTGGTTTCAGGTTAAACCACAACAATATATTGTGTAATTTACGAAGACTATTCCATCTTTAACTTCTGATCTGTAGGGCAATAAAACTTTGTGATAGAGCACAGGTGGAAATATCAGTACCTTTAAAGCAGGTTATTGTTTTTTGAATCCTCATTAGTAAACAAAAGAAAAAAGAATAACCAAAATTATTAAATGCCTTATCAAAACATTTAAGGTTCTCTGTACTTTCTTTACCATCTTACTCATAGTAGTAGATTGATTATTTTCATTAAACTAGATTTTAACTGTTATTCTAGAGAAACAAAAAATATTTCATAGGACTTGATCAGATGTTTCAGTACAGGATATTTTTACTGTATCAGGTAAGAAAAGAAGCATCTCTCAGCAACAGTGACCTAAGCACCAAGTGTTCTGAAATTACTTTGGTTTTTTATATTTAAAAACATTATATGCTTCAGATAAAATCTTAAAAGCTCATGCAAGAAGGACATTTTATTGTTATTATTGACTGACTGTTAATGAAATCATTCCAAGAAGTACAGAATATTTTGCTGCCATTAATTTCATTCTTGATCTACATTTATTGCTTAAGCTAAAATATTATCTAATAATGTACATGATCACATTCTTGACTTTTCCTTTTCCTTTTTGTTTTGCTTATATATGACAAACATTGCTGCTGCCAAGGACAGAATTCTGGCATAACACATGGATGTTACTTGAAAGAAAACATCTTATATATATTTTGATGCATCTGATGAAGCAAATGTTAAGCATACAGAATTCTAGCAACTGTAAGTCAGGGAATAGACAACTGTACCATGGGTATCATTCTTAAAAGCTGCAGTTTTATTTTACTAAATTATCTATGTTAAAAAAAAAATCCGTGCCTGGTGTGGAATTTCACTGCATCAAGTGTTACAATATTTTTGTTTTCATTACAAGCAGGAGAATGCATGTAGAACAAGTGTTAAGAAACATGACAATAAATTAGAATATAATTTACAAAAGCAAAAAAAAAAAGTAACAGTGTACCACATTAATACCGAGTATAAAATAATAAGCAACTAATCACAATAATACAAAGGTAATTTCAGTCTGTATTATTAAGGATATCTATGTGACATTCACTCCATTACAAAATTCCTAACAAAATGGACTGGTTTTGGGTGTATACATCTTGAGGGGTTAATCTGTAGATTTTTCTTTCTGTTTTGATCTTCTTCAGATGATAGTATTGCTCAGTAGAAGTACTGGCACCAGATTGATTTCTGCATTTAGTATTCTACTATTTGATTCTAGGCTTGTCATATTTATAGCCCATACAAATAGTCCTATTGTCACTATTTAGGAATATAACACTATTTAGCTTAGAATAGAATAGAATAGAATAGAATAGAATAGAATAGAATAGAATAGAATAGAATAGAAGACTAGACTAGACTAGACTATTTCAGTTGGAAGGGACCTACAATGATCATCTAGTCCAACTGCCTGATCAATTCAGGGCTGACCAAAAGTTAAAGCATGTTGTTAAGGGCATTGTCCAAATGCCTCTCAAACACTGACAGGCATGGGGCATCGACCACCTCTCTAGGAAGCCTGTTCCAGTGTTTGACCACCCTCTCGGGAAAGAAATGCTTCCTCATGTCCAGTCTAAACCTCCCCTAGTGCAGCTTTGAACCATTCCCACGCGTCCTATCACTGGATACCAGGCAGAAGAGCTCAGCACCTCCCTCTCCACTTCCCCTCCTCAGGAAGCTGCAGAGAGCAATGAGGTTGCCCCTCAGCCTCCTTTTCTCCAAACTAGACAAGCCCAGAGTCCTTAGCCACTCCTCATAGGACATGCCTTCCAGCCCTTTCACCAGCTTTGTTGCCCTCCTCTGGACGCATTCAAGGACCTGAACATCCTTCTTAAATTGTGGGGCCCAGAACTGCACACAGTATTCAAGGTGAGGCTGCACCAACACTGAATACAGCAGGATAATCACCTCTCTTGACTGGCTGGTTTGATGCACCCCAGGATGCGGTTTGCCCTCTTGGCTGCCAGGGCACACTGCTGACTCATATTGAGCCTGCTGTTGACCAGCACCCCCAGATCCCTTTCTGCAGGGCTGCTCTCCAGAATGCTTACATTATATAGATGGCTACAGTGTAGCAGCAGCAATGAACTGTGCTGTGAAAACCAATTATTTTTCTTTGAATTAGGTTTCATTTTTTGGTCTTAGTCTGAAGCGTTGTCTAGTTTGTAAATCCACGTACATTCTGTGTTGTTCCCTTTAAGGATACAATTCAACGTTGCTCCAGGGAGTTCTTTAAATTCCAACCTCAGTGCTGTTATGTTGCAGAGTAAACATCGGACTCCCTAGTGTTGTAGCACCAGTAAGAGAGCAAAATGTGTCTTTGGAAACACTCCTTACAATTTTAATGTCCTAAGTGAGGTAAAAAAAAAAGGTTTCTTTTGAATACATAGAAAACCCTTTTCTTCTGAAAAGACACAGTAGCTGATAAACAAAATCATGCCCTGGAGAAAACTGGACCCTGATACAAAGAGGCCTCTTGCTTAGCGAATGCCATAGCAACCCCTTTCCCTTTTATCGTTTGTTTGACCTAACCAGGATATGCTAGCACCAAGGTGTTTTGTCAAAAGGATATAGAAAGTTGATTCACTTAACAGAGAAGGACTACATACTGCCCTTAATCCATATGTGCAACTCCTAAAGATTGGGTTTTTTTTTATCTTCTGGTGTCAGTTTTAACAGGAGTTGTTTACATGGTGATGAGAGCAGCAGATAAGCATTTGTGAATACATGCAAGCCAACTGAAAATTAATTCCACTGTTCACAGGCATATGGAAGTGGAAATACTGGCAAGAGGTAGCAGATAACAGGGATTTGATGGTCATGAATATGTGTGCTACACAAAACCCCACAGATGATAGATTGTCAATATGTTGGGGGGATTTTCATAGTATGAGTCCTGTTAACAATATCTATTGTTCCATGTTAATTCACATTAGTAAATAGTGTGCAACCCATTTGGCTCATTATTGGTAAAATACACCGATACATTCCAATCTCATGACATTTTGAAATTATTTTTCACTAAAAAGAGTACTTTTAAAAAAAAGTGCTATTTGAGTTAGACTTTGTAACACGTTATTGTTCACATAATTTTAATTGCACTGCAACAAAGGAGGCATAGTTGGACACAAAAGCACATTCATCAAGTACCTGCTGCAAACTGCAAGTGTTCAAGTATAATATATTAATATAAACAAGTACCCACTTTCCTTATCTCCTTGTTGAGTTTGTTACTGAAAAGTGAAGGGGAAGAGGAGCATGACATTAAACTTTTTTATGGTTGATTCTTGAATGTGACTTGCCTAAATAGTTTGGTTTCACATTTAAAAATGCAAAGTATTTGGTGAATATTAAAAATATGGTAATATGAAATAAGTGGAGTATGGCAACAGAATAGTTAAGGCATCTAGCTACTAATCTAGAGGCATGAGTTTGTTCCAATTTCACACTGAAAGCTGCCCCTAGCTTTAAATATGGTCCAGCTTTAAATATGTACCTGGCCATTTAGGTGAAGGTGGCCAGACTTCATTCTAGCCACCCCTTTTCCAGTGTGCCTTTCTCCTGATAGCCCAACAGGCCTCTTGGCTCAAGCACACTTTTGACTTCTCATTTGAACAGAACCTAGATATCTCCACGAGTCTTTTATTCTTTGGTTGTAATCCTTGCCCACTCAGATGTGGTCTCCTGAACTGCACATTCACATATTCTTTCTCATAAACAACTGCCCTTCTGCTATGGTATCAAAGAAGGGAACATCTGGAATCCATTTTAACTTTCAGCTTTGCAAAGTATTGTTGCTATTACACAGTAGGCTTATCTTTTGCACTGGAACTCCTTGGTGTTGAAGAATCAATAGTAACATGTAAACCAGATCTAGATGACCACAAAGTTGTATCTTCTTTGTGGCTGGTGTTGTAAACAAAAGTGAGTTGGAGTCAAAGTGGAAGTTCTAAGCAACCTGTATGGTAGTAGTGAAGGAGCTGGCAATACGGTCTTTACCACTATTGGAGTCTGCCTCCTCCATGATATTGAAATATGTACCCTTTCAGTGGAAATCTCAGCTTCACTTTTACAATGGTAAGATGGCTATAAACCTGCAACACAGATTTAATTTTGTTTCATAGCACACTTGTATTTCATGCACCACTGCAATAACTGTTGCACCTCTTAAAACTAAAAGTCCTTCATGGTTGTTCTATTTAGTATAGCTTTATATATGGCTCACAGCAGTGTTCAGGAAATATGGATTACTCCAAAGGGAATTAGGTGGAATGAAGGAAAAATACATATTGTTTTAATTTCTGCTCCTTAAATAACATTTCCAAGCTCATTTTATAATTTAAATTGTGGTGCTGTGTCGTGAGATAAAATAGATAACATTTTTAAGCTATGACTTAACATTTTTTTGATTCTTCTTTACTTCCATAGTAGACCAAGTCATAACAGCTACATTTTAAAAAGTTTTAAATACAAATGGATTCAGTGTCATTGCTAAGTCCATAATAAAAATTATTTTAATGGTCCAAGGAGGTAAACAGACTATTGGATTTAGTCAAAAGAACACAAATGTTCCACAGTGAGCTATTCTATATGTGCTGCGTGGATCTTTCCAATTTGGCATACCCTCCTTATACTGTGTCCAGCACTTTGGATTAATAAATCCCACTTCACAGAAGTTAAAATAATATTGAAATCCTGTCAGCTGGGGCTGACCAGTGGTTACATTTTCCACAGGGTAATGCATTTGCAAGGACGTCAATCTCATTCCACTGTGTGGCTCTCTTCGATGGCCACTTTTCCACAATAATAACAAGGCACATTCTCATGCTTTCTGTGGGTCAGTGTCCTTGGCAGGTCTTGCAGCACATCTGTCTGAAGTATGCTCGACTGCAGAACTTGAACTTCAATACCAGTGGGCAATACGCCACTTTGTTCACATCTTTGCACTCTAATAATTAAGGGCAATGAAGAGAAAAAATCAGAATTAAAAATTAAAGTACAAAGAAAATTTGACATTTAACATGCTGCTTCTCCATCCATCCACCTTGCCCTATTTGTAAGTACTCTTTCTAGTCCAGCCTAGTGCACACAATATATTTTAAAAAGCCATAAAAATGTTTGCAGGGCTTCTCTCCCAGACATTTAGAAGTGTGCCCACTTTGTCTTGAAAGAATTACCATTTATTGGGATAAATGATCACTTTAGACAGCTAGGAAATGTGAGTCATTTTTCTTACAATACTTTTATATCTTCTTTCTCAGGAGTTATTTTATTAATCCGTGAGAGGTTATCCAAAATCTAACACAATTCGCGCTATTTGGTACCCATTTCATATTTCTTTATGTTATTCTTCCTCTTGACTAAAACTGGACCCTGTTCAGCCAATGCCATTTGGACAGCAGTGAGACAATATTCTGGAAGTTGCCCACAACTTCTGTTTTAAAAATCAGTTTTGAAATAGATATGGTGGCTGATGAAGTAGCCTATTATTCATAGGACTGTGGTTGAATGGAAGAGGTTTAGCAGAGCCCTTTTTGTTCCTAGTAACTACTGTTAATAAGTTTAAATAATCTACATGCATTAATCTCTCCTTTCCTGAATTTTGTGGCCAGATCAGACAATATTATGATATTAAGTATCACATTACAGTAATAAAAACACAGAATGTCACTGTGCCTTCAGCTAAAGAGACTGCAAAGACATACCACAAAAAATACAAGGAAAACTGAAATGACATAAAAATAGATAAAACAGTTTTTCAGGTAAAGTTTCAGATGGCCATTAGCAGTCTAGATTCAGCAGATACACACACACACACACACTCTTAGAGAATAAAATCTTTCTGAATACATTTCAAATTGTGTGGTACATGCTGCCTGTAGTTCACTTCCAACAGCAAATGTAATGTTACCCTCATCAGTGGTAGTCTGTCAAAACCTCATCTACAATATTCTAAATCTCCAATGAAGAGTTTAAAGAAAATAAAGAGCTAAAGCAGATGTAAAATGTGACAAGATATATTGTAACTTTCTTTTATTATTTCTATATCCCCAAAATTTTGACTCTTATTTTATGTAAACAACCTTTACTTTCCCCAAGAAAGTGCTTTTAAACTTTACTAACATGATCATTATACTGCAGAGTGGCTCAATTTTTTTCAAAAACATGTATGTACTTATCTTGGGTTACCAAAATTAAATTGTCCAGAAATTGATAAATGGGTCCCATAGGCTGTGAGCACCGGAGTTTGGGGAGTGAAGGGAATCAGGAGGTTCGCTGGGGTTTGAAATGGGGAGGGAATCCCTTCAGCTAGTCTGACCCTGATACAAACCAATGACCTGTTGCTGAAGTTGCTTTTGCCCCACAGTGGGGCCCAAAGCACAAGGCAGTGCTACTAGGTGGCATGTGGACAAAGTCTCTGCGTGTGAGCAGATATGCTCTGCTATGCACATGCACTCCCAAGGGGCAGAACCCTCCCTCTGAGAGGCCTGACTCCTTCCCTGAAACCCAAATACAGATACACAGTTCACATCCCACTGCACCTGGAGAGAGACAGATGCATGTATACAGGCACAGCATACTCCTTTCACAAATACATCCACAAAGAAATACCAGAACTCAAATATTTCTTGCTTAGAAAGTATTATCTTTCCAAAAATAGTTGTGCCCTTTAGGATTAGTTAGTTCTCGAAATCTTAAAAGCTTTCCATCATCTCTAGTATGCTGAAATAAATATGCCTCCCTTTTTAAAGTGTAACACTTTACTAACACAAGAGATGTCAGCTCCTATTGTGTCTAAAGAGGATTTTTTTAAAGCCAAAAGTGTAAGCAAAAAAGGTGCAATATATGCACATTATTCTGTAAACACTCACAGTTTGTGCTTCTTAAATTCAGCATTTAATAGTACCTCTGAAATGTTTATAAATTAGGATATATATTTAAGAAATGCTTGCCAAAATATTGAAAAAAAATACCTTGAAGACTAATTTTGGGATAGGGCATCCTTAGTATTTCATGGATTGCAACTAGGTTCTGCTGAAAGGATGTAGGCATTTTAAATTGTTAAATGAACTTTGAGATTACATTTACTTTTGAGTCATTTGAGCCACTTAACCACTTACAAATAATCAGTGGTTTCCAGTAAATACCTTCAATATGGGACAAAAGCAAACATGGGATGCTAAGTGGCAATGTGTTGGGAACTGTATCTACTGGAAGAGATTGTGCTATATCTTCTTCCCCTCAATTCTTCCTAGGATTTATTAGCTCAAGCAAAGTACTGTGCTAATGAGGCTGCATGACTGTCAGTAAGGAGCTGGCTCATGCCTGGCCAACTCAGAGTGCAGGCCAAAGAGCTGAAGTCCATCTGGAATACTATGTAAGTGGTTTTCAACATTTTCAATTTGTGGATCCCAAAAATTTTCCAGTGAAGGTGTAGGTCCCCTGGAAAACACTACTGACAACAGGCTTGCTTTTCATAGTTTCCCTGCACAGTTCTACTTTAAAGAAGTCCATGGCCACCCAGTGTCCATAGATCACACACAGAAAATCCCCAATTGTATTCATCTATAGGAGATCATTGTATTTTCCTGATAATATTAAAGAATTACTAACATAATGACTATAAATAAGAACATGATTTTTTCATCTTGAAATTAAGAGGAGATTGAGACTAATCATGCATTTAGAAGTACTTTATTATTTCCTTACTTTGGAGAAAGACATCTGTGTTTGGAAATAAAATATCAGTTAGCCTTTGAGCTTTAAAGGGCAGAATGTTTCCTAAATTGATAATCATCACCTAAAGATTACTTAAGAGCATGAAACATAAAAATGGAAATTAAAGTAACCAAGTAAAATTCTATTATGAGGATGCTTTTCAAATGACAACATGGGATGATAAGCCTCTATTTAAAATTAAAACTTCCAAGCAGTAAATTACAGTGCTCATAGTGAATCATCCATGTATTTCTGGGAAGATTTTAGTATGCTCCATTTCATTACAGACATCTGTCCTGGTTTCAGCTGGGATAGAGTTAATTTTCTTCTTAGTAGCTGGTAGAGTGCTGTGTTTTGGATTTAGGATGAGAATAATGTTGATAAGACACTGATGTTTTGGTTCTTGCTGAGTAGAGTTTACACTAGTCAAGGACTTTTTAGCTTCTTGTGCTCTGCCAGGTGCATAAGAAGCTGGGAGGGGGCACAGCCAGGACAGCTGACCCAGACTGGCCAAAGGGCTATTCCATACCATATGACATCATGCTCAGTATATAAGCTGGGGGAAGAAGAAGGAAGGGGGGGACGTTCGGAGTGATGGCGTTTGTCTTCCCAAGTAACCGTTACGCGTGATGGAGCCCTGCTTTCCTGGGGATGGCTGAACACCTGCCTGCCGCTGGGAAGTAGTGAATGAATTCCTTGCTTTGCTTTGCTTGTGCGTGCGGCTTTTGCTTTACCTATTAAACTGTCTTCATCTCAACCCATGAGTTTTCTCACTTTTACTCTTCCGATTCTCTCCCCCATCCCACCAGGGGGGAGTGAGCGAGCGGCTGTGTGGTGCTTAGTTGCTGGCTGGGGTTAAACCACGACAACATCTCAATTTGACAGACTTTTATGATAACTTTGAATCTATGGCATGAACCTGAATGCATACAGAAGGTATTAAATGAACACCAAATCAGGGAAGACTGTAGCATAAATTAGACTTTTTTTAATTTAAAATCAGAGCATTTGTTCCATATAAATAGGATATTAAACTTCAGTGTAGTTGGAGAACCTGCATAAAAGATACTCCATTATATACTGCACAGAGATTAGTTACATTAAAAGGAGCAGCTTTAGTGACATTGTGAAGTCAAGCACTCAAAATTTAAGGAATACCTGTTTTAAGAGAACTATTATTGCTGTGCAATCTTTCTTTATTTTTGGACATGTGTGTTTTGTTAATTTTTGTTTCCTTTTCCCCTTCCACACAAAATGGAATGTACTCATCTGGTGAGCAACTATTCTAAATTTTTACAATCAGTAAGGAAACTTTTTTTTTACTGCCTAGCACTCAAATTGTACTTTGACAACAGAATTTCCTAATAGGTTGGCTTGGACAATTTATGAGTCCAGATCTGGAGCCTTTCATAAACGTTAATAAGCTTATTTTGACATTATCTAATATATCCTCTAGCAAAAATATGTTATGATGAAGTTAGTTAATAGTCTGATTAAATTAGGCTGTATCATGTAAAAAAATACTGTAATTATTTCAAACAGGCATTATAAATCCAAGAAATTAAAAGTTAATTAGAAGAAGCTGAAAAGTAAGTTAAAGAACAGGCTTGTAGCACTGTGCAGCATTAAATCTGTGGTCCCAGTCTTTCAATAAACATGCGATCAACTATTTTTGCCACTACATTGTTATGTTAACCACTGATGGAGCGGGTAACAGTTCAGTGGATGAGAAGTATATCATGCTCCCCCTGCTATGATGGACATTTCCATTGAACCAATAAAGAGACTGGAAAAATAATGACACAAAATGATAGTATTTTGTCCATGACTTAGGCTATATATTTTTAAGGGTGTTTTTTTAAACAAAGAATCTGTATTTAGGTTTTTATTGACTTCACCTTTGAACTACAATGACTAATTAGAAAATAACTGTAAAAAATTCATTCACAGTCTGTGAGAAGATGTAATGTAGACTTTTACTAATAAAATAATGCAGTAATACTGACCATGTCACTCACTCACTATTTCCAGAATAAATTATATTAAGATGGCAAACTTACCTTCTGTGTTGGAAATGGGAGTACTGTCACATTTACTTTCACACTGTTGCATTGATGGAGGTCTAAGTGTTTCCGGACATTCACTGGATGCTTGTCCAGTGTATGAGAGGCATTGTACTGTTCGCATTTGTTGCCCAAGACCACACTGTGCAGAACACTAAAAATAAGAGATAAAAAAGTAAAACAACTTGGATTCAATTTTTAAATGTAAAACAAGATAACAGGAAAGCAATCAGGAACAGTACACATACATACACAAATTAAAAAAAAAAAGACAAGCATCTGAAGAGATTTGGTTAATACATAAAATAGCTTAGATTTTTTAGGTTTTTTCACAGTATACGCAACCACTTGACTTTCAAAGAAAATAAAACACAATGCAATGTTAGCTCCCTGAACAGCTTGGATTTGAGGTATGAGAATATAATTTGCGCTATTTCATATATCATGTCTGAGTTTAAGTAAGTGCATGTTTTCAAGAGAGAAATCATTTACTTTAGAACAAAGAAGAAAAATCAAGGAGAACAAGAATTCAAATCTGCTAGAGGACTTTTTTATGGAAAAAGGAAAGTATCTTTCAAACAAAAATACTTTAGTATTTTAAAATATTTTTGAATTTCCATAACTAAACAGTGTTTTTAGGACATATCAATTTAAGATAAATGCGCACCTGGACAACTAGCATAAAAGTCAATTAGACTGTAATACCACAAATTATTTTAAAATTATTATTATTATTTTATATTTTATTTTCATTAGTGGCAAATTACTAGGCAAACTTAGAAACTGAAATATCAAGTTATTGTTTAATAACAGGCCATTGATCATAATTGAGATGCAAAAACATAATGAAAGAAGGAAATTCAGTATATCCTATTTAGAAACACTGCATAATGGCAGCACCGTTCAGCCTGTGCTGTAACAATTTAGAACCCTGTCTGGTAATTAAGCATATTTTATGTAAAATTATATAGATCTCGGAAAGTTTTTTGGGTGGCTATATATCTTAGTAAAATTTTAATTGGCTTTATATTTCCATCATGTTTCTCAACGAAGTTAAATGTGTTTTAAAAATACTAAACCTTGCAACATTGCTGTATCCCAAAAACCCCTTCTAAAAAGCTGTAATAAGGACTATTTAATTTTTTAAAAAATGCATATGGAAACTCATCCAGTAGAAACTAGTTTACTGTCAGCAAATCCTTTATAGTTCAGCAGACAACTATCATTCAAAATAACATTTCAGAGACAAACAGGTGAGAAGCTTTTGCTTCAGCCATGGGAACCATCTCTTATCCATTTCCAGCAACATCTTATCCTTAAAGGTACTAATATGTAGGAGACTAACAGCAATAAATACTTATATGAACTATCTTACCTGTCCCCAGTCTCCACTAACCCAGTGAGGAGGAGGACATCGGCCTAAACTACAGCGGATGCGGACTGGAGGTTTGCTTTCCTCTTGGCATTGTGTAGCTGGAAAAGTTTTTAAAAGATTGCTGCTTTTGCACAGAACAATTCGGTGTTTGAATCCTGGGCCACACTTTGGTGTGCACTGAAAAAATATTTATATAAACGAATAATGAAAATCCTAGTAAAAAGTCAATAAAAGTGTCAGAAATGCTATTATGGAAAACAGGAGAATATATTTATGTTCTTATAATTAAACTATAATCACTATTTTCCCAAGATGATAATGATAATTTTAAAATGTTTAGAAACACAAACAAGCTGACTGATGATTGCTTTATTAAGTTAAAGTTTTTATAAGTTTTAATTTGATAAAAGTAGATTTCCTTTGCTATTTATATTTAGGCTATTGTGTTACTATTTACTTTTATATATAAAAAGCCTTTAGGTTAGGTTTAAGAAAAGCACTTTGCTGCAAAGTAGAAAGGTCTGACACATGTAACATTATTATGAAACAAACTTGAGTGTGCATTTCAGAAATTAAAAGTAGAACTCTCTGTTCTTAATATGACCTTAGTACAGTCTTTCTCCACCTCACTTACTTACAAACCACTGATCTACAATGACCACATCTTTCCCCAATAAACATATGGGAAGATTAATGCTTTACTGGACTCCACAGAAACCAGAGTATTGGTTCAGACAGAAATACTGTACCCTCTCCCCTACAATGCATGTTTTTCTCTCCTTTCCTATTTAAATTTTATTTCTGTTTTCTCACAGTTCTTGTTTTTCCTCTTTTTATCACTCCTCTGCTCGTTCTGACAGCAAGTAGATAATAAAACATTCATTTGAAAAGAAGCAGGTCTGAAGACCTCTGCTTTTCCCCCTCTTTCTTCATATTGGTTCCCCCAGCCTTCTCCTTCCTTTTTCCTACTGACTATTAACTGTCATTTACATTAGCATAACTGCAGAATGGGGAAGAGACAAGTGCTAACAAAATTAAGACCTTCCTCAAATCAGTCCCTCTTTAACAGTTGAGCAGAAGTTTTTGCAAGCACGGTTTTAGAATTCCCTGTAGGTATATTAACCTTTATCCCATAAGCATATCTGCAGTATTTGAATCAGAATCAATTTCTGATACCGTAAATACTACACACAGATTACGCTAAACCTGTCAAGAGTGGAAGTGCCTTTCATATGAAAGTAGCTGCAGATACAAAACATTATCTGGGAAATAATACTATGTGGAACAGAAGCAAAATTCGAGGTAGCACGCCGAAGATCTTCCACCCATCAAAACAGGTCATTATATAATTGGGGGAAAAAGAAAAACCCCTAAGATTCGTTTTCATGACTTGAGTGATCCAAACTTTACTGTTGTATGCCTAATTCTGAAGCATCTCTGCCTAACTTAAAGACACTTTAAAGCAGTCCCACAGTACTATGTAAGGTATCAATATTCCCTATACATATGTAGAGCTGTATATATGTATATATACATATACAGTGGGATTGAGTGCACCCTCAGCAAGTTTGTGGATGACACCAAGCTGAGTGGTGAGGTTGACACACCTGAGGGAAGGGATGCCATCCAGAGGGACCTGGATAGGCTAGAGAAGTGGGCCCGTGTGAACCTCATGAGGTTCAACAAGGCCAAGTGCAAGGTCCTGCACCTGGGTTGGGGCAATCCCAAGCACAAATACAGGCTGGGCGGTGAGTGGATTAAGAGCAGCCCTGAGGAGAAGGACTTGGGGGTATTGGTGGATGAAAAACTGAATATGAACCGGCAATGTGCGCTCACAGCCCAGAAAGCCAACCGTATCCTGGGCCGCATCAAAAGAAGCGTGGCCAGCAGGTCGAGGGAGGCGATTCTGCACCTCTACTCTGCTCTGGTGAGACCCCACCTGCAATATTGTGTCCAGCTCTGGAGTCCTCAGTACAGGAAAGACATGGACCTGTTGGAGCAGGTCCAGAGGAGGGCCACAAAAATGATCATAGGGATGGAACACCTCTCCTATGAGGAGAGGCTGAGAGAGTTGGGGTTGTTTGCCTGGAGAAGAGAAGGCTCCGGGGAGACCTTATAGCAGCCTTCCAGTACTTAAAGAGGGCCTACAGGAAAGATGGGGAGGAATTCTTTATCAGGGAGTATAGTGATAGGACAAGGGGTAATGGTTTTAAACCGAAAGAGGGTAGATTTAGATTAGATATTAGGAATAAATTCTTTACTGTGAGGGTGGTGAGACACTGGAACAGGTTGCCCAGAGAAGTTGTGGATGCCCTCTCCGTGGAAGTGTTCAAGGCCAAGTTGGATGGGGCTTTGAGCAATATCTGATCTAGTGGAAGGTGTCCCTGCCCATGGCAGGGGGGTTGGAACCAGATGATCTTTAAGATCCCTTCCAACCCAAACCATTCTATGATTCTATGATACCTCAAAACAAGCTCTTTAAGAAAATCTCTCAGTGGGAGTCACCTAAACTAGTCAATACAGAATGGACAGGTTTATCCTAAATCTTATCTCCACTTGGATTTAGGATCTTAAATTGGGCTGCAAAGAGATGAGTCCTCCACTTGGACTTTATAATCCAGAACTGCAAAGTGGGTATATAAACACTTTCCTTAAAATCTTTCCTTTCCTTTCCTTTCCTGTCCTATTCTAGCCTTTCCTATCAAGGTACTGCCTCCTTATCTACAATAGTTCAGTATTCAGAATTCTCATACAGAATAGCCAGATTCAATCCTCCTCATGCTGAAGGGGCTTTAACCCCAAATCTTGTGTACCCTAAGTACCTGCCTACTAGAAAACTAGGGGAAGGAGGGAAGGAAGAGAAGAAAGATCTCTATCTCTCTGGCTGAACTGCAAAAAGAATTAAATATTAATGCTAAATAGAGAGCAAAAAAGAATGACAATGAATATGTCAGTTCTTCAGCATCATGATCATGACTCCTCAGTTCTGGTCCAAATTCCATGGAATGTTGCATGTATTTCCTCCCACAAAAATTTCATATAAAATACATAAGACTTTTAAGCAGGAACTAGAAGCAAGCGCCCCTTCCTAGCTGAGTGCTTAAAATCACTTGCACTCAATCTCCTCTTCCCAGGGACTGAGCATTCCATGAAAAGCAAACAGAAAAGAGACGAGGTTGAAAGGACCCGCCTGCCGTTGTAAGAGTAGTCTACAGATTGGTGATCAGTTCACCTTGTAGAACAGCAGGAGACAGAGAGGCTTGAAACCCCTCAGAGTTGTACAGAGCTGTGTTCTGCACTCTGGGTGTTGCATTCTAAAACCTGAAATATTATAAAAATGCAAAAAAGCAAGCTATATCACCAGCTGACTCTTAAAATAGACCAGTAGCTATTGCTGTACCTCATGTGGAACTCAGTTCATTAGACATGCTCTAAGAATGCCTTCTAAATTGAGGCCTTTGGAGAGGATATGTGGAGAAATGTCTAGTGTGTGAATCACTGTGTGGCTTTGTCAAGAGATTGGTACTCAGCTTCTCTTATGTGTCAAGACAGGCAAGTAGAACTTCTGATAATCAGTGAATAAATGTCAAAACCCAATGTGCCTATGGAGTCTCATAATCTCTAGAATGTGGTAGCAAATAAGCAAGAGTTTGAGGATCAAAATTTGAGTTTAGGTGCATCCATTTTCTAGTTCTGCTTGAAGACATGTTCTTTTATCTGTCTAAGCTGCCATTTGAGAAAATTCTTTCAGCTACTACTACCAGAAGAAAACATCCCTTAAAAAACCCACTTTTTGGGAGTCATAGTCAAAATTCCACTAAATAAGAAGGACTAGATCCTGTCCCCAGAAATGAAAGTGAAGTAAGGGAATAGGTTGCCTACAATAATACTGAATCACCAAAAATAAAAAGCATCAGTAGAATTTAACAAAAAATTTATGTCTCCACAGCAAATGAAAGACAAAATACACAGACAAAAAAAACAGGAAACAGTGTCTCCCATTACCACATGCTTCTAGAATTTTTGACTCACTCAGTGGAAGTAATGACTAATAGTAATATGAATGCAAAGTAAATGTGCTTGTCTGATAAGGCTCTTCCCAAGAAATCCTTAGATTATTTTTTGCTGATTTATATTTTATTATCTGTAAAAATATAAAACAAGTCATTTACAGTGGGAAGAATAATTCAGTCAAACTCAACTATTGCAAAGTGTAAAAAATTTTATGGCAAAACTGATGTTACCTGAGAATGACTACATTCTGCTGGGCAAGCTGCTGTTAGCTTTAATTACTATTTGATATAAGCACTTTTACATTCTCCTAAGGACATTATTTAATCTCTATGTTTACAAAATGTTTTTGTTTCTCTGACCAAAAAGATACAGAATTTCTTGCTAATTATCATTGAAGACTAAAAAAATGTATAACTATATTGATGCTCAAGTGCATTAGCATATAAAAGCTCTAAAATGGCTTAATTTAATTATCAAGTATTGCCTGTTTTGACTATTAAAACAAAGCTTTAGAACATGCATTCCAGAGAAAAGTAGCAGGATTTGCCATTGGCTTCAATGGAAGAAGTATTCAACTCTTCCACTTTTTGAGTTCACTCTTGTTTTCATTTTTATGCTTCTGTCAGAAAATCATATAAATACATATATATAAAAAATGTTTATATGTATATTACTATAGGGATTTAAATACACTATATTTCTGGAAACACTGAACAGAAAAAAAAAAGCAATTTTTCTCATTGTATTAAAATAGTATCATCAGTCAAGACACTACCTTTTCAGGTAGGGACAAGGACCATTTGAAACCTTTTCTGCCTTGATTTTGGTGCTCTACTTCTTGTGTGAAATACTGGCTAACAGTGGGGTAATAAAAAAATATTGTTCTGCATGTAGAACAAGACACACTTTAAGATTCACTGTGCCATTTAAAGGTTTCTTGAGGTCCTGGTTTACACTGAGAAAAGTTGCTGAAAGAAACTGCTTACCTACAGGTTTCAGGATATAAAGCTGACAACTTTTTACAGAACTGATTCCAAAAAATATTTTATCTTAAACCTGGATAAAACTAGAGACAGATTCAGGTATAGTCTGGGAATGACTGTCTGTTTTATGATAGTGGATTATTTACAAAACCTGTTACAAATAACAGGAGATTCAGAATATAAGCAAAAGCATCTGTATGATAAATTAATGAAAACAAAAAAATTTCAGAAGTTCACACTATATTTTAGAAGAATTTTCTTTAATATAAAAATTCACTAAAATGACATTTCATTCATAAATCCTTACGGAACAAAACCAAACAGTTGAGTAATACAGAAAATAGACACATTTTTCTTTTGTTCAAAGAAAAACAACATATATAATGGAAAAAAAATATTTGTGTATTAGGTTTGCATGGCAAGGTTTTGGTAGCGGGGGGTGGGCTACAGGGGTAGCTTCTGTGAGAAGATGCAAGAAGCTTCCCCCACATCTGATAGAGCCAGCTCCAGCTGGCTCCAAGACAGACCCGTCGCTGGCCAAAGCTGAGCCAATCAGCAACGGTGGTAGCACCTCTGTGATAACATATTTAAGAAGGGGGGAAAAAACTGCACAATTGCAGCCGGAGAAGAGAGGAGTGAGAGTATGTGAGACTAACAACTCAGCAGACACCAAGGTCAGTGAAGAAGGAGAGGGAGGAGGTGCTGGAGCAGAGATTTCCCTGCAGCCCGTGGTGAAGACTATGGTGAGGCAGGCTGTCCCCCTGCAGCCCATGGAGGACCCCACACCAGAGCAGGTGGATGCACCCTGAAGGAAGCTGTGACCCTGTGGAGAGCCCATGCCAGAGAAGGCTCCTGGCAAGACCTGCAGCCCCATGGAGAGGAGCCCACGCTGGAGCAGGTTTGCTGGCAGGAACTGTGACCCTGTGGGGGATCCATGCTGGAGCAGTCTGTTCCTGAAGGACTGCACCCCATGGAAAGGACCCACGCTGGAGCAGTTTGTGAAGAACTGCAGCCTGTGGGAAGGACACATGCTGGAGAAGTTTGTGGAGGACTGTCTCCTGTGGGAGGGACCCCATGCTGGAGCAGGGGAAGAATGTGAGGAGGAAGGAGTGGCAGAGACTGTGTGATGAACTGACTTCAACCCCCATTCCCTGTCCCCCTGCGCCGCTCAGGGGGAGGAGGTTGAGAAATCGGGAGTGAAGTTGAGCCTGGGAAGAAGGGAGGGGTGGGGGGAAGGTGTTTTAAGATTTAGTTTTTATTTCTCATTATCCTACTCTGATTTGATTGGCAATAAATTAAACTAATTTCCCCAAGATGAGTCTGTTTTGCCCATGATGGTAATTGCTGGGTGATCTCCCTGTTCTTATCTTGACCCACGAGCCTTTCATTACATTTTCTCTCCCCCTGTCCAGCTGAGGAGGGGGAGTGATAGAGCAGCTTGGTGGGCACCTGGCAGCCAGCCAAGGTCAACCCACCACAATTTGTCTACACAAGTAGTTTCTTCAGGTAAGAAGAACAGATGGAGATTATACAAGCATGAAATTCAAACAGCAAGGAGATGAACAACAACAGCTTCCATGGCAGCTCACAGCACTGTGATTTAACATGCAGATATTACTACTTTTAAGTACTGCTATAATGCTTAGACTATTATTAACTAATAATGGATGGTGTCTCCAAACTTGGAGATATTCAAAAGCTGTCTGAATATGGTCCTGGGCAGTTGGCTCTAGGTGGCCCTGCTTGAGCAGGGGGGGTTGGACAAGATGACCTCCAGAGGTCCCTTCCAACCTCAACCATTCTGTGAGTCTGTGAACTATATTACCTGTATTAACAAATTATGGTAAGAGTTGTTCTGTACCACTTCTATGGTGTGGTTGTGCATTCCCCCCCTCCCCCCCCCCCCGTTCTTCTTGTGCACCTGGCAGAGCATGGGAAGCGAAGCTGCTTTACAGTCTCAGTAACTCCCGTCAAAACTTGGCCTTTGTGTAACGAGTTTGGCAGTTAAGCGTCCCTTGACCGTATCAAAAACTTTTACATGGCTGAGGTGGGAGCAGCCCTGTCTGTCCCAGGGAGGCAGCTCTGACAACCTTGGAACATATTTTTCGTCTGTATTAGTCGCCACCTGGCAGCCTTGGGACCTATCTTATCTAGGCTGTAACTTGGGAGGATCTGTACCAGCATCACTGGAATTTTTGAGAACTTTAGTAATTTTCAACACGGGCTGTGAAAGTAGACGGGAAATTTACTGGTGCCTAAAGTCAATCATCTCATAATTCTATAAACAGCAGTACCAAGTGAGACCCTTTGAGCTCTCCTGGACCGCAGTGGGCTGCACCAGAATCTCCCTCTGAGTGGGACGCCTCTCGGAGCTGCAAACTCTTAAGGTTGCATGAGCTGATCTCTGGTGCTCCTTGCTCCTTGAGGTTCAACTTTCACCCATTGAGACAGTCATTTAAAGTGAGTCTTTCACTAAACCCAGTGGGGAATTTTTATTGGTGCTTTTGCGCATATTTCAATAGGTACCTTTAACTGCGCATATAATGAGTATTTAGGCCTATTGTGTGCGTGTATGTGAATCAATTCAAATATTATAGTAAACCTCATTTAATCACTTTGTAGATGCTAGATTAATTAATGATTAGTTATTGCTAAATGTTTGTGATTCTCTCCTTGCTGCAAACAAACCTTAAACTGCTGCTAAACATATAATCCTTAGACATAAACCGTTGACCAAGTCTGAGACTAGGATTGGATCCAGCCGCACCTAGGCTCCTCTCTGAGAAGGAGTTTAGAAAGCAAGGGGGTCCATTCTGAACCTCGTGACTCAACAGGAGGGCTCCCCTTTTCCTACTTGTATTTTCTTTGGGCTTGATTTCCTCTTTCTTTCTCTTTAAAAATATATATTCCATTCATTTAATAAGCAATAGAGTGAACCTTGCATGGAACTCTGTTAAATCACACTTTTATAGATTTCTATTAAAATCACTATTTGCAAATATCTTTGACGGTGATTTTTTAAGCGGCCTAACCACTCATCCGTGACATATGGGTGCTCACAGTGATGCTAGTAGGCCTCCTTCTTTATGCTTTGAATTTCGAGAGGCTTTAACAATTTTTGGCGCTAAAAGTATCTGTGCATAAAGGTCTGTGCAACTACAGGCACATTAATCTTCTTTATAGTATGCAGTGATTTATAATTTATTTTGAATGAAAGACTGTTTAAAGGCAAGAAAATACACAGAAAATGGGACATAATGAATCATGGGTATATCATTGGTAGATCATTCCAGTTTACTCTAATAGTCTCTTTTTTTTTTTTTTTTTTGGACAAAGTAAGTGAAACAGTTCTAACTTACCTGGGCTTCAGTAAAGTATTTTGAAAGGGAGATTACAACTGGGTGAAGTTTAAGATTTGAGAGATGCAACCTGCAAAGACCTTCTAGGATCACTCATGGGACTGATCTGATTAATAATTCTTTATAGTCTACTTAATGATGTTCATACAAAAGTAGTTTCAGTCATTCAGCATTACTGAAATTAGTGGCTAGCACAGGTAACTAACTGACCTTGATGCTACAGAGGTATGCTCTACAGAAAGAACTGGACAACTGTGAAGACATGAATAATTGAAATGAAGTGAAATTTGGCAGTATGATGTGCAAGAGCATACATTAAAAAAAAAAAAATAACAAGAACCTCTTTAAACTGGGAGATCACTAACTGAAATGAAAAAAGGAGGATAAAGGTCTGGATATATTAACAGAGCATAAGATAACTAAATAATCAATATGTGATAGCTGTGGAACAGAAGGAGGTTATTTAGGGTATACTGATACACTTTAGGTTATGGGTATTGTCCTGGTTTCAGCTGGGATAGAGTTAATTTTCGTCTTGGTAGCCGGTATGGGGCTGTGTTTTGGGTTTAGGATGAGAACAATGTCGATGATGATACACTGATGCTTTGGTTCTTGCTAAGTAGTGCTAAGCTGTCTCTAAATAGGTGCTAAGTGGCGCTCACACTGGTCAAGGACTTTTCAGCTTCCCTTGCTCTGCCGGGGGCACAAGAAGCTGGGAGGGGGCACAGCCAGGACAGCTGACCCAGACTGGCCCAAGGGCTATTCCATACCACATGACGTCATGCTCAGCATATAAAGCTGGGGGAAGAAGAAGGAAGGGGGGGACGTTCAGTGTGATGGCGTTTGTCTTCCCAAGTAACCGTTACGCGTGATGGAGCCCTGCTTTCCTGGGGATGGCTGAACACCTGCCTGCCAATGGGAAGCAGTGAATGAATTCCTTGCTTTGCTTTGTTTGCGTGCACGGTTTTTGCTTTGCCTATTTAACTGTTCTATTTCATTTTACTTCAATTATTAAACTGTTCTTATCTCAACCCACGAGTTTTCTCCCTTTTACCCTTCTGATTCTCTTCCCCCATCCCACCAAGGGGGGAGTGAGTGAGCGGCTGCGTGGTGCTTAGTTGTCGGCTGGGGTTAAACCCCGACAGTATTTTCAACAGAGGCAGGAAACAAAAGGACGAGGCACATGTGAAGCCTCCTCTGGGATATTATATACATTTAACTCTAGTAATCCATTCCCAAAAAGATGACCTCAAACTGAAACATGAAAGCAGAATGTGGTCAAGATTAATTCCTTTCTGACAAATAATAACTGGAAAGGAAGAGGAGCTGTTTCAGAAAACAAAAGCAAACAGGTATAAAGTGGCATGGACTAGAACATTAGGACACCTTGCAATTCAAAGACTAAAGTTCAGGAATAGTTTTCCAAGAAGCAGTAGGACAAAACCCCAAATTAACTCATTTTAAAACAGACATTTTTGCACTCTGATTTGCATGTGATACACTCCCGTTCAAATGTATCACAGATCAATCTATCTTCTTTCAGCTGCACTGGTTCACATCCTTCAAATTTAATATTCGAATCAGTATAAGGTCACAATTTGGCTTATACTATAAGAGATATCACAATATTTAACAAAAGATGTTCCTTCTTTAATAAAGAGAATACCAATTTTCAGGTCTGCCTCTCAAGATATGTTGCTAAGAAAGGTGATGCTTTACATGAGCATGGTTACTTCAGAAAAAAACCTAGCAGATTATTCTGGCTTCTGAAATTGTAAACCCATCATCTCTACTCTCCAGCTATTTGCCAACAGGAACTAATGGAAACGGAAATTGCTTTTTTCTTTGAGACAATTATCATAGAATCATAGAATAGAATCGTTAAGGTTGGAAAAGACCCTTAAGATCATCGAGTCCAACCGTTAACCTATCACTGCCAAGGCCACCACTATACCATATCCTCAAGCACCACGTCTACCCTTCTTTTAAATACCTCCAGGGATGGAGACTCAACCACTTCCCTGGGCAGCCTGTTCCAATGCCTGACTACCCTTTCAGTGAAGAAATTTTTTCTAATATCCAACCTAAACTTCCCCTGGCGCAGCTTGAGGCCGTTTCCTCTCGTCGTATCGCTTGTTACAAGGGAGAAGAGACCAACCCCCAGCTCGCTACAACCTCCTTTCAGGTAGTTGTAGAGAGCAATAAGGTCTCCCCTCAGCCTCCTCTTCTCCAGGCTAAACAACCCCAGCTCCCTCAGCCGCTCCTCATAAGACTTGTGCTCCAGACCCTTCACCAGCTTCGTTCCCCTTCTTCGGACACACTCCAGCACCTCGATGTCCTTCTTGTAGTGAGGGGCCCAAAACTAAACACAGTACTCGAGGTGCAGCCTCACCAGTGCCGAGTACAGGGGCACTATCACCTCCCTGGTCCTGCTGGCCACACTGTTCCTGATACAAGTCAGGATGCCATTGGCCCTCTTGGCCACCTGAGCACACTGCTGGCTCATGTTCAGGCGGCTGTCAACCAACACCCCCAGGTCCTTTTCCACCAGGCAGCTCTCCAGCCACTCCTCCCCAAGCCTGTAGCGTTGCATGGGGTTGTTGTGACCCAAGTGCAGGACCTGGCACTTAGCCTTGTTGAATCTCGTACAGTTGGCCCTGGCCCAACGATCCAGCTTGTCCAGGTCCCTCTGTAGGGCCTTCCTACCCTCCAGCAGATCGACACTTCCACCCAACTTGGTGTCGTCTGCAAACTTACTGAGGGTGCACTCAATCCCCTCATCCAGATCATCAGTGAAGATATTGAACAGAACTGGCCCCAACACTGAGCCCTGGGGAACACCAGGTATCTCATACCAAATGGCTATTCTGGGGGGTGGGGGGGGGTGGGGTTGTTTTGTTTTGGGTTTTTATACTACTTTACTATTCTATTTTGTATTTTACTATTTTTCTATTATGATTAATAAGAACAGGTCATAATCATTTGACAAAACAACAGAACTGACAACATAGAAGAAAATAAAAAAAGAAATATGAATGACAAAAACCTGCTTCAATACTCTAAATCTATCAGGTTTTGAATTTCTTATTAATCCTTTACTTAGCAAGCAGCAATAGAAAATATACTAATATTCAGCAGTCAGAGCTCTTGTCTTCACTATTGCCAATAAGCTAACATAGCAAAATTTCCTTACTTCTGACCAGTCCAAAGTGACCCACTGTGGGGGACAGGACTGATTGTTACAGGGCTCTTTTTCAATAGGCTGGTATGTTAAACAGTTGGTATTGTCCAGTGTTTCCTCCTCAGAAGGTCCAATCTTTCTGATACAGAGAACTGTTCGTGAACGCATTCCTTCATCACAGGTCTTACTGCATTCTGACCAATCTCCTATAAACCATCTGGATAGAAAAAGTTAGGAGACTCAGTTAATGCATTTCAGAAACAGAGTAGATAATTGCACAAACCCAGAATCCAAATAGCTTAAATTACTAAACCTAAATCATTGTTAATAATACATGTATTCACAGTGAAATAAAGTAGAAACTTTTAGATCTTTTCACTAAGCATTTTAATTTATGCTTCACTGCAATCATATCTTCCAATAATAATAATACTTTGTATTTTTCTAGAGCAGCAATTTCCAGCCTAGGCTACAGTAGTTAGAAAGGAGTGTTGAGCCTGACAAAACTGCAGCTATTTAAGTAGATTTGTACTGGACTTGTATGAAATTATTCCTCTGAAAGTGGTTTGAAACTGGAAATGTTTGGGAATCACTGCTGTAGATTAAAGCACAAGTTAAAAGCCAAGATGCTTGCCTCTCTAGTATCATTGCAATAAAATAATTTGATCTCAAAATTGGGCTTTCTGAGATTTAATTCTCATCTGATTATGAAACATTTCTAATTTTGTTAATAGAAGGCTATACTGAAATGCAAAATATTCTCATTTATTAAAGTAAAGCAAACACTAGTAAAACATAATTCATCACATAAAAAGACATCAACAAATATTTTAAAAATGTAAAGCACTGCATGATAGCTGCTAGATGGACCTTCTGAGTGTTTGTGTGTACATAGTAAAAGTCGAGAGCTGTACAGCATATTTAGATTACTTTGTGATGCTGCAGAGATTAAAGCAGCTGTTAATCTGGCTGTAAAGTTATATTAAGTTTTTTCTACTGATGAATGGTTAATGCAGCTCAATTCACTGGAAATATCTCTTCACATTGTTGAGCACATTGGGTCTTCAATATTTCATATGTTGATTAGATACACCCACCCGAATCATCCTTGCAAAGGATGAAGTCTAATATGCTATCACATGCTGCCAACATGCCAAAAATGTCAGGCATGTCAGTCACTGTGGATGTTCCTGGAGGTATGCTTGGAGCTGCCTCATAAGATTTGTCATTTTCTGAAGCCTCTGTCAAAAAGATGTGCTGCTATCCTGTCTTGTATTACAGAATATGTAATATATTCTAATATGAACCTAGATCAATGCAGAGATGCAAACAAATATGCCATATTCTGTCATAATTTTCCCAGTGAAAGAGAATTAATTTATGATTAGTCACCACCAAACTTATGCTTTTACCACAGTAGGGAGAATTAGAAGCTCTTCACAGCTTTGAGGAGGCTGAAGTGTTAATTTTTAGTTAGTACTAAGATTTGCTCAAGTGCATTCTCAGGTACCTTTTATGTTTATACTGTATCTCACATGACAGTACTGTTCATAGGATCCAGAGAGTTTTACCTATATTTCTTGAAATCTGGAACTTTAGGAGTTACTTATTGTAATAACAAACAAAATACGGTGAACAAACACAGTCTATGCTGCTGTTCAGGAGCCTCAAGTATAATGTAACTGGCATTCAGTTAGAAGGAGTAACATTTTCACCACAAGTAAAGTGGAATTGTGTTAAGGAAAGGAAATATTTGGCCACTCTGTTTAAAGAGTAAGCCTTACTGGGTGATAAATCTTCCAGCCAAAAGGGTCAAACTTCTTTGGGGAACTATCTTAAAAGATGGTATTTGAACAGCCTTCTTCTATACTACTTACAGGATCAGGAATCAAGAACCCTTCCTTAGGAGTTTGGCACTTTGTATTCACCCTGTGGTGAGCATCAGAATGGAGGCAGATGTGGGCTGAACTGCTCTGACATATTCAAGCAGATGCTGATTAATACACACTACCCACTTTCTGAATATTGATGACTTGAGTTTCACCATGTTCATCAATGTCCCTGCTGTACTGGATGGAGAATCCAGAAGTGTCCCACTTTGTGGGGTTTTTTTTTTGTTTTGTTTGGTTTTGTTTTTTAAATAACGGCAGTGCAAAAAATAAAAATTAACTATGTTAGAGTAACTATGTTAATATCACTTTTTAAAGTGCTAATTTGTTAATAGTTAAACCACACAAAGGAAGGGACAGGGATGTGTTTGGTAAAAAGGAACTGACCAAACATGACCACTTCCCAAGTTCTGCTCTCAGGTACATGGTGTGAGAGTTTAGTTAGTGCACTTACTTATAGCCATGCTAAACAGTGTTATACAAACAGAAATCAAGTGCATATCCTTGCAGGATAAGCATATATTTACACATAGACTATGGGGACAATAATTTAGATCTGTTTGTGAGACAGCACATCCACCTTCAAACAAACTCAAGGTGAGAGCAGCGTAATGGCTTCACTTCTGTTTACTTTATGTTAAATGAGTATGGTACATGACACAGGGGGAATAAGTGTAGAAGACATTGCTCTGCCATCCTGCAACCTGTCACCATGCCCAGGGAAGCAGTTGATACTCTAGGAAGAAACTGGCTTCATGAAGACCTGTTAGATTTTAATGCATTATAGTACTGTCTCATTCCTCCTGGCGTCCTTCATGCTATAGTTTTACAGTTTCTAAGAGACATTTAAAAGAGACCACAGTATTTCTTTACTGTGCGATATCTACACTTAATCAGTATTAATGATTTTCATGCCCAATTAGAATTAGCTACAGATTATCATGAAGCTTAAACTAACCAGAGCTCGTGAATCAATAAACTGTTGTCTTAAAATGTAAGAAGGAGCTGTTGTGCATATGCTGAAATTATTTTCTAGTGCAAAATATCACAGATGTTTCTAAACAGTTTTTGTAGTAAGATTAAGCTATGCTATAGGTCCTTACCAAATTTCATTTTTGAACAAATGAGCTGCTGTGTTTTTAATTATCTTTTCAATATGTAGCATACAGCTACTTTAAAAATAAAACTAAATAGACTTAACCAAGTATGCACCTAATCCTAAAGGCACACAGCATTACTGTACAACACTGAGCATCCTGGAGAGAAAGGTTGGCAAAACTATTATCAGTAAATGGTTTGGTCTACTAAGCAGTTTCTATGTTTACCATTTCTCATCTGAACACTTTATCCCAAATTTTAATATACTATACTTAAAAATATGGCAAACATTTAGTGTGCAATGTAAATATCTATGCGAAAGTTAGTCTCCCCTCACCTCAAGATTCTTCTGTCATTATTGCCTTAAGAATGGCCCCTAGTTCTTTTCTGAGCACTATTCACCACACCTGACGCTCCCATCATAAGAAACTGCTTTGCTAATATATCTTTTTACTTACAATGTCTGAGGTGCTTTGTGTAACCACCACTGTTCCTCAGTCAAATCAGGCCTCCTCTAGGTGAAAGTATGCATTTTCCACAACTGATTCCATAGGAACAAGAAACCATAACCAAAAAATAAAGCCAAATATCCTGTCTGATAAGACAGGACCCTAATGCTAGATCAGAATTTTATACCAGCTTTGGTCAAATGGATTTATTATATATTACAAAGACTTTTCTATCTATGCAAAAGAGATGTCCATCTTAGTGATTAATGACTTACTCAGGTGGGCAAGGCTCAGTGTTGCAGGCTCTTTGGTTTTCTGGAGGCTTACTGTCAGGGTCACAGTAATTGTTTTGTACAATGGAGTTGTCATCCAGCCTTTTACACACCACCTCTTGTTTCTGCACACCTTAGGATGAAATGAAACACTATTAATTAATCATTCTTGCTCTTCTACTTGTTGAGTTAAAGTATATTTCACCTATTGATTATTAATCCTACTATCCCCACTTTAATTGGCTGAATGCTCCAGGTGTGTGAATTCCAATTGACTGAATGCCCCCTGACCACACAAAATCTTTCATTTTCCTTCAATTTTAGGCCACCCCACTGAGAGAGGATTTTAAATTGCTGTTGTTTTCTAAAACAAAGGGAATATATTTATAGATTTACTAACAGATTGTTTTTATTTGTATATTGCACAAAATCAATTTTCTGTCTACCCTCCTCTCCTAGTAAAAGACACTTCAATTTCCAAAGAAAACATCACCAAATAGAATGTGGTCACATTTCAATGCAGAATTATTGTCTATGTGCTCTGGTTTAAAATAAAACAGCAATACTGGGATACAGTGTTACATTTTTATACATGTCATCCTATAAACATTTTCTTCATTAAAATAATAGAAGCATTATTCACTCTGAAAGATGCAGTTTGTCTCTGCGAACTCTCATTTTGTCTGGCACTTCCAGCTCCTCTTTCACTGTTAACCATCAACAGGGCAGTTCAAAATTGATTATTATTCCCAAAACATAATGACACATCACTGCCAAGGCAACATTATAAGGTAACACATTAAGCAGCTTTTCCAATTTTTTAAAAAAACAGGATCTAAAGAAAGGCATTAAAAAAACATTGATATGACAACAGTGCAGCTCAGAGTATCGCTGTAAACAGTGGTAACACACGGCTGCCTCCTCTGTTTTTAGAACAAGCTGCATGATGTCTGCTAGCATAAAAAGACTGTGGATCTGCAATTCATATTCAGTTCTTATTGAACATGAGTAGTCATAATACTGAAATAATAGGATTATTTGTATAATAAAAGTTGCAAAAAAGCTCTAAACCTTTCTTAAAACCAGAAACAATTATTTAACTTTTTCCAAATTGTGAAATGCATGCAAATAAATAGGGATTAAAACATCCTGGCTTCAAATATCTGCCAACTTTACTTTACAGCCCTCTCTTCATTTTAAGACAAGCATTTTATAGGAGGTAGATGTGCAATAATAAAATTGTATAAATATGTTTTTCAGACACTGAACACCCACTAAAAACATGGGATTTTCTTTCACCAAACATTTGTAGTCCTTTTGCTCATTTTAAAGTAGCTAAACAACTTACCTTGCAATTGTTTCATTTGATATGCATTATGGACAAGAATCAAATCTCCTACTTTGGTTCCTAAAATGAGATCTATATGGAATTTAGGTATTTAATTCCAATAGTGAGTCAAGCCTAGCCTTGAGATGCCTTAAGTTTGGCCCGCAAAGCATCCTGCTTGGCTATGAACAGAAGTCTCCCAGTCTAAGCACAGAGGCATGTGAAATGTCTCTATGATGTTATGTGCAAAGGACCTGGGGAAAATGGTAACCTCCTTTTTCACGAGTCTTGAGGATGGCATGCAGTCCCCCATAAGACTGCAGATCCAGAAGTAGTAGGTATGATCCCTTCTCAACCCTGAGGCGATTCCTACTTCCCATGAGCATACACTAACTTCTGTGACTTAGTGATTATTTTAGCTAAGGTGGCAAGACTGTGGTTTCTAGTCTGTAGATTATTTCTAGTTTTCATTCAGTTACAGTCTGATGTAAAATGCCTAAACCACCTTGAGAGCAGGGATGAAAATCCATACCTGCCTGTGCTAGATGAATGTCTTATTTGCTGGTAACAGATTAAGCCCCTTTCTTGTCTTCCTGCCATTGGCCCCATGAATCTTGCATCCCTGGTTGCACTGTGGCCCAGAATACTTATTAAAAAATCTTCCCTTTCCCTACCCCTCTTAGACTCCTCAACTATTCTGTGGCACACAGTTAGAGTACTTTTCTGGAGATGTACTCTTCAGTCTGATATAGGGAATTGCTATTTAATAACTGCCACAGCATCCTGCAAAATATCGGTATTATCCCTTACATAAAAATATATCCTTGTTAATTCAAATACTTTTAGGAAAACCTAGCAGTCTGGATCCTAAGCACATAAAAATGTTCCATGTGTGGCCTCAACTCAAATGTGCATGCTCCTGACAAGCAGGGTAGGAGTTAGATTCATCACTCAACATACTGTTTCTTACAGGCTTCCTGTAAGCAGCCTCACCAGCAGGTGAGAACTTCGTATCGTCCCTCAAAATCACCTGCCTCCTCACCTTACCTCAAAATCATTAACTATGTTGAGACCAAAGATGCCTAATGCTGAAGTCTTCACTCTACTGCAGTACCTAAATCCAGAGTCCCAGCTTTGCTGCTGGGATATCTCCTTTTTGATTACAGCTACACATAATGTTCCCAAAGTAAGCACTTTAAATCAGATTGTAAATAATTTCACACGTTCACCTGACATCTCAGGTTATCCATAAAACATCACAATCATTTTAAAGTAAGCTTTATTTATGAAAAAGATATTGATTAATATGAGACGTCTTACAGGTGAGCCAGGTAAACCAATCGGCTTCTTCCATTTGCTCTTCTTTCTACATGTATCTGGATGCCATGACATTAGACAACAGTAGGTACCACTAAACAGTGCAGAAGGCTGCCAGACTGTTTTCCAAGTGTATCCTACATACACAAATCTACATGAACAAGCTAAAAAGAAAATACCATTTTTGAACAGTATTCAACCTCCATTTTTTTTTCCAATTTTCAATTTATGTGCTTTACGTGTTGGAAAAAAATCATTTTGCTAGATAGCTAGGTCCAGTTGGAATTGAGAAACAACTCAAATCATTAGCATGAGGGGCCCTCAAGGGCCTGAAGTACATGCCTCCCTACAGCCATTGGTTGACTGTGTTAACATACAGATATTCTCTTTCAGATATTCATCCATCAGGTATCAAAGATTTTAGCGCTTCACACAAAGATGTTCCATTCACAGCATTCTCAGCACCTAATATTTCAATTACATGAAATGATATAAAGCTGAAATTCAGTGAGATCTTACACTATAAAGGCAATTAAATAAACTTGGAACACAGGAACTTGGAACATACAACTAGAAGCAACACCCTTCTACTGCTGAGAACCACTCTACATAGCCCCTTTCTTAAACTGATCAAGATCCACCTTAAACACAGGTACATTTTTCTTCTCTGAACTTCACACCTTTGACTACTATAAGCATTCTAATTTCCATTCTAGATGCATTTATTGCCAAATAATACTATTTTTAAAGTCAAAGTGGTCTTTCAGTTTAAGTAACTTTATTCTGTTAACCAAGTCAACTCTTGCAGTCTCTGTGTTGTTAGATACACCATTCCTCTGGTCAGCCTCACAACCCTTCTGTGCATCTGTTCATACTTGAGTTTATGTCAGCCACAATACAAACTGTGCTCAGTACTCCAGAGGGATTTTACTAGTGCCTTATCCAATGTCATTAATACTTTTAAAGAAATACATCCTAAAATCAAACCTGCCTTTATCATGACTATCCCAGTCTTCCCCATGTCTCCTAGCACTGCATTGTCAGCAAATTTCATCAGAGGTTTCTACTTTTTATGCTACCATCAGAACAAGAAAAACTGAAGTCTGATGAGTCATGTGAAAGGTCTTTAAGATGCCCACTAGGCTCGTTGCCTTTTGGCCCAGTAATTTACATTTTAAGCATGCCTCTTGTCTACTAATCTTTTCTAAATCTTTATTAAATGTAGGTGACAACAAAAGTCTTGGGAAAGCCTAGATGAATTAATCTACTATATTTCCTTGGTCTAGAAAATGAGTTATATATTAAAATATATCTAGCTAGTCAAGCATGACCTATCATGTTACACTTCTTTTTACCTAATTTTTCATTTATTTCTAGATCTTTAGTTATCTTCAAAATTTCAAATCAGTTAGCACTTCAATGTTGTTGTTATATATATTTTTCTATATGCACACACACAGAGTGAGAGATGATTTTCTTCAGTTCTTTACTCCTTTAGTACTATTTTAGTAGAGAAAAGACATATCAATTGCAGCATGAAAGAGAGAAGAAAATGTTTACCAGATTAGGCTCTCCTTTATAATCTCTTCCTTTTGTTCTTGACAAATAAGTGGAAGATCTAAATATTTGAGAAGCTGTGACAAGATGATTCACTTTAAATTCTATAATCTATGTAAGCACTGCCAACAGATGAGAATAATTAAAATCAGATCTGACAACCTGAGGAGGAGTATTTCTTTTGCAATTTTCTACTCAAACTTCACCATGACGAGAAATAATATTTAAAAGGACTAGCCAAACAGCAATGCTAGTAACATGGTGCTGCTAGTTGACATAGAATTTTTGTTCAGCTCTGACTGATGAATAATCATTTATCCTTTCTATCACAAGCTGCCTTAATTCTCTTGGTGGCTGATAAAATAATAGGTTTCCCTCAAATTTACCTCAAATATAAATGCTTAAAAAAATAATAATTTATATGCACTTTATAATTAAGCATTTTAATGATGCATACCATTCTCTCAAATATATTTATGGGATAGCATAGATATTAATGTTATGTTTTCACTAAATTTCCTACTGGCATCAGACACATTTCCTTCCAGGCTTTGGCTTAAAATTGGCAGCCCCAGTAAATTCATTTCTGAGGAGCTATGTAATAAGAAAGTATTCTGAAGTACTATGAACACAAAGTATCATTGTGCTCAATTTTAAAAAAAATTTAAACCAGCCATGTTATTTATTGAACATTGGTCAGGTAGCATATCACCCCTAAGACAGCATTCACCACTATTCATTCACACAGTGAAGAATCTTTAATCCATGCCAGGCAGATATGCCTGTTTTAAAATGTTCTGCAGCATCTTGCCACACAGTATGTGATTTGTGATACAAAAACCATAGGTATGGATTAAGGAAACTTTGCATCATTGCTGTCTAATTACAATGTTATTTAAAATAACATCTCAGAAACAAAATTCAGATTCAAACTTTAAGAAAAAGAAATGGAAAAGTCTGGAACTGCAGTTTTTACCCAGACAACAGCTACAACTTGGTTAAGCCCTGTGGGCCTTGAAAAAATCTTTTAAAATTATTAACTCCTCTCTGAGTATATGGTCTCTCTTAATCTAAAAAGCACAGCTAAACAAGTTCATTTAAACTCTTGGGGGAATAATTACAAGCAGTTAGACAGAAACACTCTGCTTTCAAATCTACAGACCTATAGTTTATAATAAAAGACAAAAAATGTCCTCATGACTGGTCAATGCAATTCTAATAGAAAATAAAACCCCAGTGGTTTAGTGACTATATTCTCCAGAGAACTGAGATATTTTGCAGAATTCAATTCACAAATAGTCTGCATGACTTTCAGTAGCCAAATTTTAAATTACATGGAGCACATTTTATTCTTAAATTAAAATTGCAGGCATGTAAATACTATATCTATTTTTAAAAGCAATCCCCCAAAATTGTGGTTTGCTATTGCAACAGTTAATTATAAAGATGCCGGTACCAATACATAGTGAATCTTGCATCACTAAAACTAGTGCATGCTGGTTAATCCACTTGTACTTTCTGAGCTCATTCATTGGATCACAAGATGTTCATCACAGAGCCAAACTTACATTTTCCTTGATGAGGACAAGTATGTTTTATTTGTCTAAAGACAGTTTCATAATTCATCTGAGGGCATGAAAGAAAAACATAGTAGCCACCACTCTACAAGAGTGATGAGCAGCAAAGGAAACTGGACAGCAATCAATTTACTTATAATAATATACTGACTGAATATTTCATAAAAAAACATGAATATGTAAGATATTTGACTCATCTGGAAATGAACTCCAATAGAATGAATGAAATCAAAACCAATGCTTAGGGTACCTGGTAAATTTCAGATAATAAATGCTGTCATTTGTTGCCATTTATTGCTAGAATTCTATTAAGCATGGAAGAAAATAAGAAAAGGGGGCATGCACTTATTGGAGTTTATTTTTAATGTATACAAAAATAAAAATACATAGAAGGATTTTTTTCTTTTGTTGGATTTTTTTAAACAATACCACCAGCAGTTCACTTTCTTATTAAGAATACTTATGGATCTGGATGAAGTCATATACTTGCACTTGGAAAGCTACAAGATATCATAAAAGGAAAGACAGGCATGAGAGTAAATAAACTGCAATTCTGTAATCTGTAAGTGATATATATCACCCTTTTCTATTTTAGCACTTTCTTCTTCTCTTTCCAGCCTTCATTTTATTGTTTTATTTCCTCTTTCTATGTATTCTAATTTCCCCTTTCTTAGATTTTTCTCATTAAATAATTAAATAATGAGGTCCTTAAAAAAATCTTCTGTTGTTGTCATCAATTTTTTCTGAATTCCAGCAACCTGTTCATCCATCCATCCCTTCTAAATTCCATGTGTTCTTTCCTCTCCCACTCTTCTCTGTCTAGATAAGCTTGCACTGTACATTCTGATATTCTCTGGCATTGTTTTCCCATAGTCTTGTCCAAGTCTGCCACCAGCTATAAAGACCTATACAAGACAGTAACAAACTTTCCTTCTGAAAACTCTTGACTCAGAGTAGAACAGTTATCAATGAACTTTCAGGAAAGGAAATTAATATGGAGAATATATGTAGCTAAGTTTTACATAATGTTCCCAGAGAAGAAAGACTAGCTCAGATAGTATAAACTTGTATTTTAAAGAAAAGTTTTTCAATATCGAAAATACTGGTTCTAGTATACAAAAAGAAAAGCTGCAATTCTGGATTTCCAAGCATAAGAACAGATACTAAGAGACAGATATTAAAAATGAATGAAATTATATTCTCATCCTACATATGAATACATGAATCCAGGAAAAGAAGAGAGTTGTCTGTTACCAGGCAAGCTCTTTAAACTACCTGGTAAATCTGAAAAACCTATTTTTAGAAAAACTCAAGAAAATACCAAAATAAAACTCAGATTCTGGAGACATGGTTTCTACTTAATTCACTCTACAGGATATGCTGCTCACTTGCAGAGCAACTATGTAATATTTTGTTCTTTTCTCCTTTAACATGAATGACACTACTAACTACACAATCTACACTACTAAATACACAAGGAGTTGAATGCACCATTAGCAAGTTTGCTAATGATACTAAACTGGGAGGTGCTGTTGACTCTCTTGAGGGACAAGAGGCCTTGCAGAGGGATCGAGATAGATTGGAGCACTGGGCAATTGTCAATGGGATGAAATTTAACAAGTCCAAATGCCAGATTCTGCACCTGGGACAGAGTAACGCCAGGCACAAGTATAAATTGGGAGAGGAGTGGCTGGAGAACAGCCCAGCAGAAAGGGATCTGGGGGTGTTGGTCAACAGCAGGCTCAATATGAGTCAGCAGTGTGCCCTGGCAGCCAAGAGGGCAAACCGCATCCTGGGGTGCATCAAACACAGTATAACCAGCCAGTCAAGAGAGGTGATTATCCTGCTGTATTTAGTGTTGGTGCAGCCTCACCTTGAGTATTGTGTGCAGTTCTGGGCCCCACAATTTAAGAAGGATGTTCAGGTCCTTGAATGCGTCCAGAGGAGGGCAATAAAGCTGGTGAAAGGGCTGGAAGGCATGTCCTATGAGGAGTGGCTAAGGACTCTGGGCTTGTCTAGTTTGGAGAAAAGGAGGCTGAGGGGCAACCTCACTGCTCTCTGCAGCTTCCTGAGGAGGGGAAGTGGAGAAGGAGGTGCTGAGCTCTTCTGCCTGGTATCCAGTGATAGGACGCGTGGGAATGGTTCAAAGCTGCACCAGGGGAGGTTTAGACTGGACATTAGGAAGCATTTCTTTCCCGAGAGGGTGGTCAAACACTGGAACAGGCTTCCTCCTAGAGAGGTGGTCAATGCCCCAAGCCTGTCAGTGTTTAAGAGGCATTTGGACAATGCCCTTACTAACATGCTTTAACTTTTGGTCAGCCCTGAATTGATCAGGCAGTTGGATTAGATGATCATTGTAGGTCCCTTCCAACTGAAACAGTCTATTCTATCTTTCATTAAAGAAGGACTAACTTCCTTCTGGTTTTTAAATGCAAACTAAACATGCAATTGCTTGGTTCGCAAATGTTATCTCCTAGACTACTCTATGAAGAATAATGTCTACTGTGGAAAGAGTCCATTGATTTCAGGTGCCCAGCTGAGTTTTCAGAATACTTTACTTTATACACACTTGATGAACTTCACTGCATGCTTCAGAGCTCAGAGAGGTACCTAGATAATGATAAACTGATAATTAGCAAGTAAGACTGTAACATATGCTTTGAGTTGCTCAGTATCACATGAGATACCTACCATTCCATTTACAACATGCTCTTCCTATTTTGCAAAACTGAGACAGGCCCTGAACAGAGGTCTTGTTTTAAAAGTTAAAGCACTTTTACTGTTCAGATGTGACTCATCAGCACAGCAGAGATGAATGTCAGATAGAAATCCAGTGGAAAAGACAGCACGTTACCATCTAATAAAGATTGTAGGTTGCTCTTAGCTTGCTCCTTGACTCCTGACTGCTCCAGTTATCCTTCTCCAAGACAAGGCCTACAGGGAGCTCTAGGAATTGCTGAATGCAGTGGATTGCTCTCAAAAGACTATGAAGAGGAGATTGCACAAAGTTTGGACACTTCTGCAATATACAATACTCCAAAACTATTTAAACTTTGCACTGCCAAAATGCTGCTCTAGCCTTTGTGCTCTACTTCATGACATTTAACACATATCCTCAAGTTCATATCACTCTGGTGGGCTGTATGCAGTTCTCACTTTTTCTTTTTTAGACACTTTGAATTAAAAAATATACACCAAGTAATAACTATGTTTTAAGAGTCACAGACTTGGTCAAATGCTACATAATGCAGATACAGTCAGCCTGATTTAGAGAGAACTAGACCTTAGTAGTGTGGAGTGGACACAAGCTAGTCTGTGACACAGCCTCAGGATCAGAGAATGGTGCCCACTCAACTGGTCCCTGTTTCACAGAACAGCCACAACCACAGAAAACAATTTAAGATTTCATAGTAATCCTTAATTCTGTCATTTCCTCGTATCTAAATACTTCCAAATTTGATGTTCTTTTAAGATGGCTTTTTAAGTGTAACATACACCTAGACAAAAAGACAACATTAGAATACAGACATGTTCAGAGATGGACAGAAGTTAAATGTGTTGATTAGAATTTAGATTTGCCTACAGCTTTGATATAAAGCCTATGCTTTGATATAAAAGTATATCTGGCTCTACATCATCTAGAGCTTTCCTGGATCAAGATGGAATATCATATGATCAAACCTTGATCAGTCCATGCACTACAGGTGTGCTACACCAACTACAATGAGATGCAGGAAAATGTTGATGCCTTTAACCTGTTCACAGAAATAGTTTCCATACTAATATTCCTCACACATGCTTATTGCCCTTTTTTTACTTTCTGTGAGAAATCCTTTAACTGTTGAATATTTTGTTATCCTTTGATGCAGAGCAAAATTTCTCTTCTAAAGACAGAGTTCAAGTAAATAGAATTTCAATAATGGACTTCGTAATGAATCCTATAGAAATAAACAAAGCCATGTAGTGGTTTCATTTCTAAGATTTCTCAACACTTCGTATTTATATTAGCCAGCTTTTCCAGTTACAGTCTCTGTCTCTACAATCCTTGTCTCCCTTTCTTTTTCCCTGACTCAGCTCCTTTTTAGAATTGTTTTTTCTTTTGGCATGTGGCAAAAGGTGCTTCATAAACTGGGGGGAATAGCAGGTACTCATATGGAGAAAGCAGGTACAGTTTTTAACACAAATCATAGCTAAATGAAACATTTATTCCCTGAGCACAGAGCTCAATGAAAATAAGTGACCATAGTATATCCTCATACTAAGCTGAAAGGAGAGAAAAGTGCCTGGTTTAGCCACCATAAGCTACTGAAGAAAATCTTTCTCCCCCCCCCAAGTTTCAAATGAATAATAAATGTAAGCAGTTATCATGGATTCACAAATCTTCCCTTAAAAGTTAATTAATTATGTCAAAAAGTTCTTATCTAGACAAGTGCCTACTCCTTCAGAGCCAATTATTTTTTCTGTTGTATACTTTCAAATCTGCAAAGTGACAATGACCTGCATGACAGAAGTTCCATGGCTAAAATCTTGTCTCTACCTAAATCAATGTGAGTTTTCCCATGACTTCAAAAAGATCATTAACTCATTGTCATCATAAAAATAGGATTTGGCAGTACTTGTAAGGTTCTGATACTTGGAACTGTCTTTTGCTATGAGATTTTTTAAAACGTTCCTTTTCCTACGACACTCACCATTGTTAAATAGTAGTTAAAAAAGCAATCTGTCACTCATTTGATTACAAGAATCCAACAAATGAACAATAAAAATATTGGAGAAAGTTGGCACCTTCCTCTATTTTGTTTCAAGACTTTCTCTATTTAGCTGCACAGAACAGAATTTGTGCTGTCATTTGTATCTTACATATGGCTAAGCAAACTGCTTTATTTAAAAAGCAAACAACTACTAACAGACACAGCAGGATCCAGCAGAAAGATGAGTCAAGATGATTCAAAACATGAATACATCCAGTAGCCGTAAAAAAAGGAAAAGGACAAATATTTGGTCCAAGGGTTCTTTAAAAAAATACGGTGTCTTCCTCTTGCTATGGGCAGTGCACAGTGCAGTAGAAAACTGAATTTCTGAGGCAGATTTAAAGCTCTCTCCCATATCTTCTGAAATTGAGGTATGTTGGGGAGATGATGCATTCAGTCTCCAGAGAGAAGAAAGATACTGTTCACACAGCACTTCTACTCACCAGTCCATGCAGCAGCAATGGTGTTGGCTTTGAAGGAAGCCAACTGTCCTGCTCTCCCAGCCAGAGGTAAAGAATTGCATTGGTGGCCACTAGAGGGAGGATTAGGAATATAGTAAATTGTGGGCAAAAGGCACCCATGATGAATCATATGGGACAACCTACAAATCCCCCACTGCTGCCAATAGGCAACAATTCTCAGATACTGCTATGGGCTGGGAAGTATAATCGAGTTGTTATCATCTGCTACAGAGGAGCTGCTAGTATGTATCCTAAACTTTGGTGGCTGGAGGATAGAAGGGCTGACTAGGATCCTGTGAAGCATACCTACAAACACACAAAGGCATATCCCTTTATTTACAGTTGCCTTATTTGCCTTCTGGTTTTTAATCTCCTTCCTTAAAACTTCTGATGTCCTTTATCAAGAAAGCTCCTGTGAAAAGCAAACATCCCAGCTTCAACAGAATCTCAGAAGAAGCATCAGCAGACAGAGACACACTGTGCCAAGATACACTGTATTTAACAAAAAGATATGAACATATTAAATGTACTTGAAAGCAACAAAATCCGTTGTGATAAAATAAAAGTTCTTTCACCAATTTAAGGTTTGAGGCATGTCTGAAAGAAATGTTTTCAATTAGTTACCTACATAATTATGTAGTAAACTGTATCTTGCAATTCAGTTTACCCTGAAGCTTGACTGCCTGGTGTCTTACCTCCAGCACAAGTGGCAGAACATTCTGACCAAGGCAGATGATTCCATGCAAAGCCAACTTCATTGTCTCCACTGCCAGTGCGAGAGATGGGAACACTGAATTTATACCTTATACCCAAATTTTGTTCCTGTAGCAGAATCTGTAGTTGAAAACAACTGGTTATACCATTAAAACAGGCAATCAGAGAGCAACTACAGTGACATTTAATCTAGGTATGTGTTATGTCCTGTGGAAGGGAAAAAAGTAATAAAGGAAGCCATAGTAGTTCTTTTAGGTACTCCCAAAAGAATCTGGACTAACTTTAAAACATATATAAAAGAAAAGCATTATTGTCTAAGGTGAGCTTTGTCTTTTTTTCCCTTGACACAACTTTATAACTTCTGTAAGTTCTTTATTCTTGACATAACTGTTCTAAAAAGCCAGTTTTCATAAAATTAATGTCTTAATGGAAGTTAATTTGGTAGCTGAATAATTACGTGAGGTCAAAGTTGGTTAAGGACATTACTGTGCAAACATGCATCAGTCCTTGCTGAAATCTTGCGAAGAGCTACCCACATAGCAATTAGGAACCTAGCTCTGCCCTTGCTTACACTTCTAGTGACTATAATAATAGTAATAATAGTAACAGCAACAGACTGTTGCTGAGGTCATTGTTTTCCCCTAATGCAATAGCCAACAGCATTAGCTTGGTGGAATCACACCTGTGGTTCCTTTAAAGGAATATCAAAACTCTCACTGCAGCTATATCACTGCAAGTGATACAGATGGAAGTGCAACAATCACTATGAGCTTTCATCTACCCTCACTGTTGAGCTGCACTTCCACATACCACCTGTCCAATACTAGTCTTCAATTCTCTACCTAACTTTTTCTTTTTGTTACTAATAATATATATCATGTTAAGATGCATCAATCTGACACATTTTAAAGCTATTTCTCACCCCCTTCTACCTTCTGTGATATTTTGCAGAGGCATATCTGCCTATCTCCATTGGACAAAAGAGCAGAGAACTTTCAGTAAGAAAGTCAGTGGCACTGACTGAATGAGAAAAGCCACTATTAATCATTGTGTAACTCATTCTATATGGACTCCAGCTTATCCACAGCTACAGCAGAAAAAACAGGATTTGGGTGTTTGAAAATGTCACCTAAAATGTTAATATCCAGGCAACAATCATTCTATACACAAAAATATCCTGTCTAGCTCAAGCAATCCCTGAACTGCAAATCTGGCAGCTGCTAGAATATACTGGGCAAGTATCACCCTGTTCTTATACTCCTCCTCAACACAGTAGAGCAACAGTAGGCTTACTATTGCCTACCGTCAGAGACAGAGTACCAGGACCCTGGTCACATCTTCTGTTACATTCTCATATTTTGTACAATCTATTCAGAGCAATGTATGTCACAGCAACATACTTTAATACAGGTCAAATCACGGTACTCTTGCTGTGATAAAAGTACTTCACACTCAGGCCAGGCTTAAAACCACTGACATCTACAGAACTGTCAGGAACTGTCATGCTATATCTTAACACTTCGATGTATCAACAGTACGCAGAGATACATCATACGCCCCATTTACAATTTCTGCTACCATTATTCCGAAGCATATTTAACACAGATGGGGCATTTTCTGTGAGATTTCCTGGGGCTTTTCTGACTTTATCCCTTTTTCATCACAATGTTTGCCTGTCAGTTTTGAAAGATAAGCAAGCTGTGTTAAAAAGCTGTGTCCCAGCTAGTCCCAGCAAGGCAAGCTGTATACTCTCTGTAAACACAACCTATTTTGATTTCATTCATGGCCTTGTCTTTCCTAAGAACATAAATATACATTTCAAATTTCAGAAATATATTAATTATAACTTTACCATGACTATGAGATTTTCTGAAGTAGGGCCTAGTGCTTCCAAAGACTCTGGTTCATCTGTTGGTCTCTTGTAATGGAAAGCTGTTCCAGCAACATCAAACTTTCTTGGCCAGTCAATAGTCCAGGCACCATTAATATAGTAGTCATCCTCTTCAGATTTTAAAGCTTAAAAAAAAATACAAGCCACCTAAAAATTGGAAGCAGCATTTATAATGGAGAAGCCATTGCAAATTAAAATACTAATCTGTTAGAAGTATGTGAGCTTCAGCGCAACACCACTGTTTTTTCAAGCAATATAAAACCTTTTCTTTAGTCCTGGTCAAAATATCCCTCGTGGAGTTTGACAATATTGCCTCTTCAATAATCTTCAATGTGCAGGTATACTTTGCAGATTTCAACATGCAGATGCTATATGGAACAAAACAGAATGCTTCATGCAACTTGCAATATATCTTCAACTTTAAAACTGAGCCCATGTACAATGTATGCTGTTCTACTTAAGATATATGTAGGTCTCAAATGTATAATCAATTATCAATCTAATCTTTAGATTAAGATGTTGGGGCATGGGATAGGTATCTCAGATAATGTGCAGAGGAAAAAAAGAGAAGGAACATTGAGTCTGACATATGGTCCCAATCAGCTCTTGCTTTGTTGTCTTTGTCCACTGTTTTTTTTTTTCCTTCTTAAAGCATAAATCCAAGATATTTCTACTACAAAACCAAATACTAGCTATTTAATCTGCTAAGATATTTTATTAAACCTAATTTACAGCCTTAAACCATAAAAGTACTGTAGACAAAACATAAATTTCTTAGCTAACCAACCAATTAGGCTGGACAAGCAGATATTATTCAGGGACTTATATTTGATTTTCTATCAATAATATTGGATTAAGTTTCTAAATAAGAAACTGACTTTGTATCTTAAGGTGAATATTCTGTTAACTAGACATTGACTTCTTGACTTAAGGTGAAGTTTACCGAGTCATATTTATTTTAAATAAAACATGTTCCTAAAGGCAAAATGATGGTTGGAAATACATGATCAAATAGCCATGTCATTTTTTGTTGAGACAAATCACTGACTTTACCTGATGGGGAATTTACAAACTCACATCACAATCATAAGGAATAAGACAACTTAGGATCAAGTTTTATTCTCAGCTACATCTGTGTGGACAGATGGATACCTTAAACAGTTAGAGAAAATGTCTGAATGACACTCAAATTTTCTAAAAGACATGAGAGAGCATTCATATGAACAGGAGATAGTTGGGAGGCAGTAACATTCTGTTGGTGACAGCCATATTCAGCAGGGATTAGTAACCATTTCCATCAGCACCATAAGGTCTGTAAAGAAATGCCTTTCCATAGCATAAATTTTATTCCATGGACTTCCCTGGATTTACTCTGGAAACATACATGTGCTTTGAGTGAAGAAACTAGCTCTGACATTCACTTATCTGGAATTCTCAAAGTAGTTCAGATTCCTTATTGTCTATATAGGTTTTGTAGTACAAGAAGGAGATAGATAGTAAAAAAAGTGAGTACAGGAGAACAAGACAAATTGCAAGCGGTACTGTACTAAAAGAAAGGAACAGTATTTCCACTATTTATCTATTTTACGTGGGTATATGAAATAACTATGTTACAGCTGAACATCAGTATTTTTTTATTAGTGGTCTTATTGCCACATAGCAAAAATTTCTATCCATCCTGCTTTCACAAAATCTAGCTTAATTAAAAGAGGGTCACAGGGTCTCCCAAAGCCATCAAGACATATTAAAGTCTCTTACTGTGCCACTCAATCCCAAACATTTTCTCGTCAGTATGTCTAGTATCTACTAAGAGCAAATAATGAAGTGAATGCTTTACTTATATTATTTGAGACATATGAACAACAACAAATGAGACATATAAATGAGCACAGGAGAACAAATGTTCTCATACATTGTTTACATAATTAATCATTCTGACATTATATGCTATCAATTGTATGTATGCTATATGCACTTAAACTAATATATACCCAGAAGCAAAGCAGTTCATTTTTTACCTGTCTGACTGCCAAAGAAAAATGCATTTACATTCTGTAAATAGATTAGCTTAATGTCAGTTGTTATGTGTAGGTGAAGGCCACACAGCTGTGAATAGCATTTCAATAATATAATTACATGACAGTGATGAAGCAGTGGCATAATGCTATTAGCATATGAGACAGAACAAGTTAATATCCTAATCAAATAATTTATGAGAACTTGAGAATGCAGGAAGCCCACAGGAAATTAGCACACAACACCCTGTTGCATAAGGGGAATATAAGGGAAGATGTCACCTCGGATCAATCCATTTAAGGGAACATAACAGCATTACTAAACATATATTTTTTCAGCAGCTCTGAAAACAGGCAATTTTGCTGCTGCTGGGTTATTTTTTGGACAGATCAGTTGAAAATATTGAATTATTTATGCAGCTGCAAAAATGTGCTTTGCTGTCGCAACACTAGGAGTGATATTGGTGCAGAAATGATCAGCCAGAGACAGGGGGAGGGAGGACAGGTGCTGATTGAGCTAACTGAAGTTGCCAAATGTCTAACTGCAGCCTAAATTTGAGGCCATGGCTTGCAAAAGAACTGGATCTTAGTTTAAGGAACTGTGGGATGTTTGTTGTAAGTTAGTTTGAAAGCCTCAAAGGCTGAAAGGAACATAGAAGAAATGTCGAAGCCAGTGTGAGGAGCTACAGAGGAAGACGGTTTTATTTTTTCCTTTTTTGTATATTTCCAAATGGAGAAATTGATTTTTTAGACTGTGGTCACATATTTGGCAGCAATGCACATAAACCAAAATATGGGTAAATGGTTACTTTCAGCTGAATCAGTTCTCTAATCTGGTTCATAGTGTGGTCACATAAACAGTTGTCCTGGAGCAACAGAGGGAACTCTATAAAGACAGGGAAGGAGCTGTGAAGTTGACACTATAGTGCTTGTACAGTGCTTTTTAGGGAGCAGACAAACTAGAAGCCTTTCTTTCCCCAGAAACTGGTGATCCTAAAATAGTGATCTGGTTCACACTCACAGTACAAAACATCCCAACACAAAATGAAATGGCCCCTGTGACTTAGTATAATTATCTTTCATTAGGATATAATGGCAGCTTTGAAAGTTGGAAACACAAGGAACTAGTGAAGGAGAGGAATCCCCCATTTGTGTTAACCAGGGCTTCTGTGGCATGAAGCAAGGCAGTGAGGAGAGAGCCTGAAACTCAGGAAACCCCTTGAAATTGTGACAAACACATTTAAAAAGTATTTATGTACCACTTTACATTTTTAGATCTGTGGCCAGATTAAATACCAAAGAAGTTCCCTATATTTTTATTTAAGCCAAAAAATTGACATTTTTCATTCATTTTATACAGATAGTGCTAATCTAAAGGCTTTTTCAGATCACTTTCCTCTGCTTATAAATTAGAGGAATAACAAAATTAATTGTAGTAGCTAAGAATATCATCTTCTTTATTCTGGTTTTCAGCTACCCATGGAATCAGAAACACAATATGAATCTGCGTATTAAATATAATGACACTAATATTGGTGTAGATTTCAATGTTACAAAATGCTCTTTTGACAATATGGTTCTTAGCAGAAAACAACCATGATAGGATGCATTGTATACCTCTCCCACCATCTCTGTTTGAAATGTCAATATAGGATATATGAGCAACCTTACTCGCAGTATATTTTGACATAGGGGAGAGGCCAGGGGAAGCGTGATGCTGAAAGAATAATAAGCACTCTGTTGCTGGAGTAGTGGTGTTATCACTGAAGAATGGAGGGAGACTGATAATCTGCTGAATTACAGGAGGGTGGGGGCAGGCAGAAAGAAAAGTAGGCATCCAACAGTAAAAGGCACCATTATTATCAATATAATCAATTTAGGAATTAATGTACCTAGGAGAATAATTGCCCTTCAAACTCAGACTTACAGGCATCATAATTCTTTTCAACATGCTAGTGTTATATATATTAACTACATGGAGTACAGACTAAGTAGCCTAGTCAGCTGCTGCTCAGTCTAAACAAGTAATAGCTTTTGGTTGTGTTAATCTGTTAATTTGGTGTACAATTAACTAATCAGCTCTCTGTTCTATTTTTTACTAAGTACTATGAACTGAATGATATGCAAATCAGGGTACAGAGGCTTTCAGAAATGCATGTTGTATTGAGTTTGACGAAGCCAGATTTGTACGCACCAGTATTAAAAAAACAGAAAGCAAATTTAACACAGTCTTTAAAGAAAGGAATGATAATCTGGGAATTTGAATTTAATTCTGTGCTTTACCACAAGCTTCCTGAATGATCTCAATTAAGCACCTAGTTTTTCTGCACCTCATTTTCCTTATCTATAAAACAGGAATGGCATTAAGTCCCTACAACACAGAAACACTGTGGAATACATACATTAAATTGCCTTAAGATAAGGAGACAGTATTGTTAGCATTTAAGTAACCATGGCTGTTGATGAATAATCATTCCAAGAATAAAATGGTGTTTTAAAACAGTACAATCTCCCAAGATCAGAGACTTCCCCAGTTGGAAGACGCTACCTCAGAGTGGGACAGTATATCATTTGAGTGTTCCTCATTCACTTCAGCTCAAGTCTGACACCATAACTATAGTGAAATTGACCTGATTTTGCACTGAGTGGACAAGGAGGAATCACATGATGCATTTCATTAGGTCCACTCAGGAGAATACATCCTAACCAACTGCTGCAACTGTCTGACCACAACCTAATATTAACACCTACCATTCCCTCTGCTGCTTCTACTATGTGTATGGTTTGGTCAAACCAGAAAATGTACCCTAAAATCACATCATAAACTCTAACTTAATAACAGTCTGCTGTTTAAACCATGCTCTTACCAATGTAGTTCTTTGACATTGTCACTTCTCTTATTTCAATGTGCACAGAACCTCTTGGAATTTGAATCACTTCCATATAGCCTATAAGATAAAGATAAATTTTATTTCTTGTTGTTTATCTTAAACAATATTAGTCATGAAACTAACCATTAATAAATTACTTACTACTAAAATTAGTAAGAGATATGGGATTCAAATGTACTTCAACATTTTCTTTCATGTGATATAATGGAAAACTCTTTAAATTTCAGACACAAATTTGAAAGTGATAGCAAGAATTTACCATGCAGTCAGGAATTCCTTTTTTTAAATGCTAATAAAGTCTTTTCAACAGTGTATCACAAGTAATTAATGTATAAAATGATCATAGGATAATTCAGGCTGGAAAGGACCTCAGACAGTCATTTAGTCCAACTTCCTGCTACAAGCAGGGTCAGCTAGGAGATCAGACCAAGTTACTCAGTGCTTTATCCAGCTGGGTCATGAAAACCTCCAAAGATGGAAACTGTAATACCTTTCTGGGCAACCTGATCCACTGCTGGACTGTCCCCCTGGGGAAAGTTTTTCCTTCCATTTGGTCAGCACCTGTCTTGTTTCAATTTATAGGCCATTGTCTCTTCTCCCACTGTGTACCCACCGCTGTGAACAGTCTGGCTCTGTCTTCTCCATAACCTCCTCCTCATAGGTATTGGAAGGTTGATACTAGGTCCCCACAAACCTTCTCTTCTCCAGGCTAAATAAGCCCAGTTCCCTCAGCCTCTCCTCACAGAGGGGCAAGTGCACCAGCCCCCAATAATCTTAGTGGCCCCTCACTGAACTGAACTCACTCCAGTGAATCAATCCTTTTCCTGTATTCAGGGGCCCAAAACTGATAACACTAAGATTGCAACACTAATATTGTCTTTTTTGAACTAAGCTTTCAACTAATTGCCCATATACACTTCCTGAGTTCTTAATAACATGAACTTAAAGAGACATTTCTGGATTCTTTCTATTCTAAAATTTCATGTATGACTAAATATCAGATTCTACCATACGTATTAAAATCATACACAAAATTACTTTTACCATACAACCACAACTAATGAATTAAAAAAAACTGCACCCACTTCTTTTTAAGTGCATTAAAGACCATGAAAACTAAGTATTCAGTAATGAAACATATTGTTGTATTTGACATAAATCCAAACTAATACAGAAAAAGGAAACAATGAGGCAAAAGGAGTCAAAGTGAATGACCAGCAGCAATGCCATGCTGGAAATCAATGCAGCACTGTTATTTGCTAAACAGTTATCTAAATGCATTGTGCAACAGAATGGACATGTATGTGCATACCTCCTCTGGGCAATGAATCATTGAAGAAACCTTCAATGGCTTCACATGTACTCCCATCTCCTCCACAAACACGGCATCTATCTTCCTTAGCATCAGACCCCAAAATATTATCACAACCTACATGCTGAGAACAGATAAGAACAAGTATTTTAACAGGATGATGGTTTCTTGCACCATTACCTTCATAGTTTTTTGAAGCATTTCTCTCAAGTTTGAGATATTCAGTTGTTCTTTTTATCTACTCTGGTTTTGATATCTATTACCGTAAGTGGGTTTTCACTTACCAGAGGAAGAAAATAAAAAAGTAGAACAATCCACATTTTGGTTTGTTATGAAATCTTGATTAATAAATACTTTGTATTTCTACTGTGACTTTCAGGAAGGGATTACACAGCATTTTACAAACAATGTAATTATTACAGTTATCAATAAATGATTAGTGACATTTTTATTTAATATCACAACAGCTAATTATGTTCCATCTATATTGCTTTGTTAAGGGAAACATTTGCTGTGTGTTCCTTAAACATTTATGCAGCATAAATAGTATTATTGTTCCCAAAGGTATTTACAGCTTCATAGACCATCTTTCCACATCCTCCAGGCAAAACCTGCAATTATTTTTGTAAGGTTGAACATAAAGTGTAAATTACTTCACTGTAAGAATGAATGCAGAATGAAACTTAGTGAAAGGCTGAATTACATGCTGTATTGGATAGGATTCAAAAGCCTTTGGAAAAAAGAGAGAGGTGTCTATAACTAACTGATCATTAAAAGTACATTACATTTCTGATTATCTGTTTGAGGAATCTATATACGGTGAACTCCCTGTAACTTATTGATTCATCCCTATTACAAAGCTAATGAAAATATAGACAGCTGGATCCTTTGGGGAAAAATAAAAACAAACAAACAAACAAACAAACAAAAAAACCCAAACAAGTAGGATGCAAACAGAAAGAACGCTGCAACTTGCCAATTTTTTCAGGGATTTATACAAAAAACAAGGCAGCTACATAACTCGGTTTACTGTCTAGCAATATTATCTACCATCTTGTAAACAGGTAATACATAGGTCATAAGAGAAGTTAAAATACTTTAAATAATTTACAAAATAGTATTATTCTAACCATTTACATTTCAATTTTCTGATTCACCGAGAAGACAGAGACCCAATTTTATTACATAGCTCATTCTCAACTTGAGTTTTAGTCTGATTATTTATTAGTTTTAAAAGATTTCTCAAAAGTACTAAAATCTTCTTATGAAGTACTTATAAAGTACACCAGAATTCTGCACGTTATTTCTTGTGCTTTTTTTTTGTTAGTTTACACGGCAAATGCTTTTGCTCTCATCATGTTATTCAATAAACATACATCTTCAGCACTCAATTTAGCAAAGCACTTAAGCATTGGGTTAAGCTTTAGTTATGTTAGTGGTTTCAGTGTAATCAAATAATTTTTAGAGTCACCAGCACTGTTCAGATATTTAGACTTAAGTACATATTTAAACACATTGCTAAACTGAAGCAGCAGTGGGATGAATATAACAAAAAATATGGCACAGACCTCCAATTCTCTGCAAATTCATGCAATGCAGTTCCACAGGAATCTTACAAGATAATCAGATTTTTAGTAAATGGCAAATACTTGCATCATTATACACTTTTTCATAGAACTACCGAGCAATAGTGACAACTTTCTGTTTCAGTTACATTAAAAGCAAAATTGTTTGCAACAGGATGAACTAGTTAGAGAGAAACAGATTAGTATGTTCACATTTACTGTTTTTCAGCCAGAGTGGTGTTCTAATTGGAATGATGGAACAGGCCTTGGAACAGGGCAAGGAATCTGTTCATCTCCTGTTGCCCTTTCCACCAGTTCTTCAACAGAAACCACAAAGCAAGAAAAAATAAGACAAAATGAAGGATTCTGTGAATGTCTGTGAGAAGCTACTGAAATTCAAATTGTCTTATTTATGCAATATCTTTTTTTCTTTTTGTCTCAATCTTACTCTTTCATTAACAACTTGACTTGTAAACACTCCCATTTCATATAAGTAACAAACAAATACCATAATTAAATGTAGGAGATAGCAGACACAACATAGTAATCCAGAAGTATTATATAAAACATTTGTAACCTTGCATTCTCCATTGATACAGATATCCAGTGAATCAGCATTGCACTGAGTCCCATCTATTACTGCAGGAGCACGTTCAGTGTAAAAATTATAACCTTCAGCCAAGCAGTTTAATGCACATGGTTTAACCCCACCTGGACAACAAAAACATAGAAAAAAAACCCAGAATTCTTGAAAAGCTAATAATTAATTAAAAATATATATGCATAAACAGATCTGTAATGTATAATCTTATCTCATACCTGACACATATAATGTATACACTTTATTTTACTTCCCTTTACTGATTTTTCTACTTGACTCTTCTTTCTTGCAAAAAAGATTATTTCTCATAGTAAGATATGGCAAAGATGGCTGGCTCCATAATGATTCCATTATGTTAATACAACCCTAATGATTATTGAACAATTTAAAACAATAAGGATACCACTTCATCATTTGAAAAACATGAATAACGAAAGAATGTAGTGCTAGAAGTATGTCAGGGTAAATTTCAAAAACAAGATCAGACTATTTCAATTAGGAATTTAGTCCTATTACTGGAATTACACTACAGCTCAGACCATGTGATCACAATGGTCCTTTTTAGGATTTTGATCTAAAAAACTAGGAATAAAACCATTCAATCCAATAAAATACAAAACCACAAAGGGGAACATGGACTTATTCACTCAGGGTTTAGAACGGGAAAAGACAAAATAATCAAAGGGCAACCTACAAACTTTGAACAATGACAGAAACATAACTAAGCTTGATTAAACTGTCTCAAAGAGAAAAAAAAATTACAACCCTCTTCCCTGCCCCAAAATAGCCTTTTTATTGCACAGTGTGATTATTTATAATTCGATTATTGAAGTAGTCTTTAGAGACTCATAAATGTTTTTTCCTCTTTCTCCTTTTCCTACTCTTCTGACCTTAAGTAAGGAAAACTTATATTGAGATATTTTTATACTGAATGCATCACCATAGCATCAAAGGCACTTACAGAGCACTTGTGTAATCTCGAATTCTATTGCAACTGCAGGTAGAGAAGGGCTCCATATTTTAAAATGGAGTCCCTACAATGATGTGCACTCCCCTTCACAGTAAAACAAAACTCTACCAGAACAGAGATGGTTCTTCTGTAACATTTTCAGCAACTGACAAAAGTACAAGCTTAGCAAACTTCGCTCATTGTATCTTAATCAAAACATTCAATTTACAAACATTACTTTATATATAACATTTATATAATTTTGAACATTTAACATATGATAACATTTTTGCAAAGCTACACCATACCTCCAGTGTAGGGTTTCCAGTTATAATACTTTCCCCGGAAAGGCATATTGTCAAAGTCCGCACATTGTTTTTCTCGAAAATCACGGGCTCCTGGAGGACATGGCTAAAATAACAAAGATGAAAAAAGGTTAATTTCTTCTGAATATCAACATAAAAGGAAATACTTATATGCTTATATTACAAACATAATCATGCAAGAGACTAGGAGGTGGTTCCCTGCTTTATCTTGTGGCTCTGATTCTGACACTTGCTTTATTGCTTTACAGCTGAAGTGTCTATTTTGCAATCTTAGGCTGGCATGAGGTAACTGAAGTAATTTAAACAAAGGTAAGTTATATAACAGTTTCCATAAAACTGGACAATCAAAATCATGTCAAACTATGCTTAATAATCAATCCATCAGCTATCTCCTTATAAACAGACATAAAAACAGCTGAAAAAAATTAAAACACAAAACCATTTTGGTAAGAGCTCTAGACTCAGTTGTACTGTATTAAGCAGCTGTACTGAGCTATAGAATCAGAATCGTTTAGGTTGGAAAAGACTTTTAAGATCATCAATTCCAATCATTAACCTAGCACTGCTAGGTCCACCACTAAACCATGTCCCTAAGCACCACATCTACACGGCTTTTAAATACCTCCAGGGATGGAGACTCAACCACTTCCATGGGCAGCCTGATCCAGTGCCTGACTACCCTTTCAGTGAAGAATTTTTTCCTAATATCCAATCTAAACCTCCCCTGGAGCAACTTGAGGCTATTTCCTCTTGTCCTATCACTTCTTACTTGGGAAAAGAGACTGATACCCACCTCCCTACATCCTCCTTTCAGGTAGTTGTAGAGGAGTTGTAGAGTTGCAATAAGGTCTCCCCTGAGCCTCCTTTTCTCCAGACTAAACAACCCCAGTTCCCTCAGCCACTCCTCATAAGACCTGTTCTTTAGACCCTTCACCAGCTTCGTTGCTCTTCTTTGGACACGCTCCAGCACCTCGATGTCCTTCTTGTAGTGAGGGGCCCAAAACTGAACACAGTATTCAAAGTGCGGCCTCACCAGTGCCGAGTACAGGGGGACGATCACTTCCCTAGTCCTGCTGGCCACACTATTCCTGATACAAGCCAGGATGCTATTGTCCTTCTTGGCCACCTGGGCACACTGCCAGCTCATATTCAGCTGGCTGTTGACCACCACCCCCAGGTCCTTTTCCGACGGGCAGCTTTCCAGCCCCTCTTCCCCAAGCCTGTAGCGTTGCATGGGGTGGTTGTGACCAAAGCGCAGGACCCGGCACTTAGCCTTGTTGAACCTCATACAATTGGCCTCTGCCCATCGATCCAGCCTGTCCAGATCCCTCTGTAGGGCCTTTCTACCCTCCACCAAATCAACACTCCTGCCCAACTTGGTGTCATCTGCAAACTTACTGAGGGTGCACTCAATCCCCTCATCCAGATCATTGATAAAGATATTAATAAAGATATTTATGTTTTTAAGACATTGAGAAAAAAATTTAAACATTTTCTAGAGAGCCGTATCACCTTTACTTACTTGTAGCCTTGACAAAAGCATTGTATTAAGGCTGAGAATGAGACTAGATATCATGCTTGGTCCTGATTCTTACCAGCCTCCAAGCATGAAGAAATAAAAAATACTTTGATTTAAATTTTCATCACTTCACATTACCAATTACAAAACTGAACAATAGCTTTTTACTTGGAATAAGGGTAGGTATACATGAAATTCATCTCAGGAAAGAATTATAGGAGAAACTTAATTCTTTCTATTTCTCACATTTTTCATCAGCAAGTTCAAAATAATAATGACAACTAATCTTGAATACACCCAGAATTTAGATAGCACATTAAACATTGTTATCAATGTTTAAGTACCTGCTGCAATTGCACGCTTCATTAGACAAAGTATTTGAAATACAGATTAAAATAATTTTTAGAATGAAAGAAAAGAATTTGTGTGACAGAAATTAGAGGTGTTAACAAATATTACTACTTTATGAGCAACAAAAAGTCCATTTTACGGCAGTTTTACTAGTCTTCCTACATATCTCAGCCAGTTAGCATTGTTCAGGAATCTGAAATGCATTCAAGTGAAAGGGTCTGAATAAACATGTATGATAAAACTTTACTGCACAATGCAAATATTAACATAATAATTATAATTCTCAATATACATTAATCAAGCCAGCCCATTGCAATATGATTCAGAAACTACAGATTTTTTCTCTAATTTTGAAGCTGTTGCAATATAAATGACAATAATGGACATTAGACAGTACTGAAATTTTAAATTTTCTCTATATATCACTTTATTATCTCCTAATTAAAAATACATTTTTGAATATAATACATTTACTGGTAAAAAAAGTTACTGTTGCTACTTTAATTCAATAATCCTTCAGATCATAATAGTGAGAATAAAAAATAACTATGTAAATAAGATTTTTTTTTTTATTATTTTATTAGCAAGACAAATTAAATTTGCCTCTTTGCATCATATTATCCAAGCAGTAGAAGGACCAGTCTTGACCTACCACAAAGCTTGAGTCCGAATATCTCTGATACTGGTCACTACACCCTATTCTTCAGTCCCACATGCTTAAGTACCAATTTACATGGCTGGTATTTTAACTGCATCAAGTTACCTTTACAAGTTAATTAAAATACACACCACCACCCCGAAATGAAATCCTTTTTCTAAATAGTTACACTAGGACAAAACAATAAAATATGAAGATTAGTAAAGAAGGATCACGACTTCCATATTTATACTCTTAAAAAAAAAATCTTGCAATCTGATCTTTGAGATGTAGTCTTACTTCTCTTGTTTGATGGCGATCTTGGATGTATTTTGAGGCAACAATATCATCTTCATAAATGATCTGGATGATGGGGAAGAGCATACCCTCAACAAGTTTGCTGATAACACAAAACTGGGAGGAGTGGCTGATACGCCAGAGGGTCGTGCTGCCGTCCAGAGGGACCTCGACGTGCTGGAGAAATGGGCCCACAGAAATCTCATTAAGTTCAACAAGGAGAAGTGAAAAGTCCTGCACCTGGGGAGGAACAACCCCATGGACCAGTACACGTGCTGAGGGCTGACCAGCTGGAAAGGAGTTTTGCAGAAAAGGACCTGAGGGTCCTGATGGACACCAAGTTGAACATCAGCCAGCAATGTGCTCTTGTGGCAAAGAAGGCTAATAGTATCCTGTACTGCATTAGGAGGAGTGTCAACAGCAAGTCCAGGGAGGTAATCCTTCCCCTCTACTCAGCATTGGTGAGGTCACACCTACAGTTCTGTGTCCAGTTCTGGGCTCCCCAGTACAAGAGAGACATGGCTATACTGGAGAGTCCAAGAAATGGCCACAAAGGGCCTGGAGCATTTCTCATATGAGGAGAGGCTGAGAGAGCTGGGACTGTTCAGCCTAGAGAAGAGAAGGCTCGGGGGATCTCATCAGTGTGTACAAATATCTGAAGGGAGGGTGGAAAGAGGACGGAGCTAGGCTCTTTCCAGTGGTGCCCAGTGACCAGACCAGAGGCAATGGGAACAAACAGAAACACAGAAGGTTCCTCCTGAACATCAGGAAACACTTTTTTACTGTGAGGGTGACTGAACGCTTGCACAGGTTGCCCAAAGAAGTGGTGGAGTTTTTCATAAAAACAAAGACAGATTTGCATGCTCTTAATGGTTATATTAATCAAACATACCATTCCATTAAAAATGTCAAGCACTAAGGACTATCATAAATCTTGAAAAAAATCTACTAGTCTCAGCAATTCTTAGTTATTTAGAACCCTAAATATTACTATAAAAGAAATGGACTACAATCATCAAAACCATTAAGGCAGTAAATTTAAACTTCTGTAAGTCACAATATGTTTATGCACTGGAAAACCATACCCAAAAAATATGCTAAAAAATGATTCACAGTCAAACTATAAGAATAGTATTTCCAAATTGCCTGGCCCCAGTCTGCTATTGTTCAAGATCTGGTTTGAAGACCTAGACAATGAAATGCAAAGTTTCCTTTCCAATTTCTTGTTTAAATTATTGATTGGAATCTGTGGATAGGTAGGGAACACACATTTTGGCATAGAGGACTACAGTTTTAAAATATTTTGATAAATTGGAGCAGTGGTTTGAAATAAAGCAATGGATGCAAATTACTGCACTTGGGTAGGAACAATCAACTGTGCAAGCACAAGCTGAGGAATGACTTCCTAAACAGCAGCTCTTTAGAAAGGGATTTGGGCATTACAGATCAACACAGACTGAATAAATATTGTCACTGCTGTAAGAAAAGCGAACGCAATACTGAAATGAATAAATGGAATCTCATCACTAAGATGACAGACTTAGTTCTAAGTTGTACTTATGTCTGACAGGCCTCAGCTAGAATCCTGTGCAGAGGTTTGGGCACCATGCTTCAAGATGTGCACTACTGTGATCCCAAAGGCTATTAATACAGAGACTGTCTAGTGTAAAGAAGACCAAGAAGAGACATCATAGTGGTCTGCAAACACAGGAAAGGCTGCCACAGAGGGAATATAATCAGCTGTCTTCTTACTGGGGATGGAGTAAGTAAGGGTCTTAAAGGGTGGGAAAACATACACTATATTTTAGGAAAACTGTCCTGACAGTAAGGATATTAAAGAATCCTATTGATATCTCCCTGACAGGAGGTATTTCAAAACAGATCAGACTAACAGGTCAGCTGCCTAACCATCAGTTGAGAATGGTTTAATGACAGTTGATTTTGCCTTTGAGCCAGGGAATAGCCTGAATGTCCTCCTCAGATACCTTCTAGATGTTCCTTCTGTGACCCTATAAGCTTCCTCTCAGTAATAAACAAGTATAGAGAGAATAAGGGAAGCAAAACCAACTAAGAATAAAACTGTCTGAAAAGTGTCTAACAATAAGAAATAAAATATGATAAGAATAAAAGAAATCCTAGCAACTTTTCAATTATATCCCTAGGTAGCTATGGTACGATTGTTAATAACAAAAAGCATTAAAAAATTGTTGCATATTTGTAAGGGAGCAGATTTACATATTATGTAAACTTTCTTGTGTACTAGTTACTGTGGCAGATGCTAAATAATATCTATTGGAAATAAACATTTTAAATAAGAATGCCTGGACAACTACCTTGCCAGAGTCCTCAAAGAGTTAAGGGAGGAGGGCTCTAGTCTGAAAACATGAATTTTTTAAACAAATCTTAGACTGTATGTACAAACTGAAACAGGGCTAATGTAAAAAGTTCATTATTTGAGAAGGACAAATAGAATATTCTAGGTTACAGTTTGCCCGATATCAATCCCAAATAAACAGAAAAGCTGGTAGATACTTGACTGATACAGGTTTAAAAGAAATATAAATAATAATACAAATCAGTATTTTGTATAAGAATAGGTTTTATCAGCTAAAACTTTTTTTTTTTAATTTCCTGGTAAAATTAAAAGGATAATGGAATATGCTTAGATTTTTATAAGGCACTTAACTTCGTAGTGCACAACATCCAGACTAAAAAACTAGAAACAAACCTGCACTAGTTCAGTAAAGCACACAATAAATTTATTATATATTTACTGACACATTTCAATAAGGAATTATCACTTAGTTGGTGAATTCATAGGTGAATTTCCTATCATCAACTGTAAGAACGAAAAATATGTTCAATGTTACTCAACATTTTCATTTGTGAATTGGAACTATAAACAAAATTCTTGCTTATGAAGTTTTCCAATTACAAAAAGACCATCTGAGTGAAAATTAAGATGAAAGAATTTACTTTCATCTGGTAAGCTGGATTTATTCAAATGAAAATTGCACAAAGACAGCCAGCCACAAAGATACACAACTGTGGAAAAATTAAGATGGTCAAAGTTTCAGAAGGGTGCACTGTAATTTGGAAGGTTGTATGACTGGAGAAGTTTTACAGCTCATACCGGACAAGCAGCTCAGCTTCAGTTTCTCTCACAACACTGTGCCCAAAGGCCTAACACACTTCTTGTCTGTACTAACAGAACAGCTGTGATTAGCAGTAGGAAAGTAATTCTGAATTTGGAAATTTGTAATATTTCCTAACAATGAGGATAACCTCCACAGAGAAGTTTGCAGAACTAATACTTATGGTAATTAATGATAATCATAAAAACAAGGTTTTATCATGGAACCAGCATATTAACTATTTTATTTTTTTCTGAAATATATCAAAAAATGAACAGGTGAAACAACACCATTAGGTACACAGACTCTCCTGCTGTAATAAACTGTCTTGATTTAAGAAGAAAATTAAGACAAATTTGAAGCTAAAATAATATGGAAGCCTGTTTATGTTTGTACTGCTACTGACTTGGAAACTTACTAGTGAAATATTTATTGGTGTGTACTTTTTTTCTGGTACAATTTTTAACTTACTTGAATTTGTAATTTTGGTTCATAATTTGATTTTATACATTTATATACTGTCCCACCCCCTCAGTGGTAGTTCATAATTTGATTTTATACATTTATATACTGTCCCACCCCCTCAGTGGTACTTCATTATTTGATGGGCTCAGTTCTAAAATGAAACTGCATGATCATACTGGTAACACAAGAACCAGTGGATACCTGATGGCAAAGCAGCAGGTTTAAAACACACCAGAAGAAATACATTTTCACAGAATGTATAAGAGGATTGTGTAACACATTAGCACTGGAAGTTATAAAGGTATAAAGAGGGTAAGAGGGTTTAAAAGTGGATTCATGGAGGATACTTCCATTTGTGGCAGTTAAGCAACATGGTACAGGTATGATGTGGAGGTCAAGAAATCTTTTAACACCCAGCTTCTGGAAACTCATATAGTATATCCATGGAAAAGTCATGCCTTGGCAGCCAAAAGTTTATAATTTTTCCCTAAGCACCTGTTATTTGCCACTGCTAGGAGACACACTGGGTTAGACAGACCTTTGGTCTGATGTGGAACGCTCCTTATTCACCTTAAACATGGATGCTCAAGTTGGACTCATTCAAAGCCTTAATGTGAAGGCACCAGCTGGGCATCACATTGAGATAGGGATCCCAACATTTAGCAGACCACATAGGGTGCCTGCAATATTTAGCAGAACACATAGGGTGCTTGCAATATAGAGGTGCCCAAAAGGACTGTGCAAAAAAAATGCAGAATTCACGGCTTTTCTGAACTGGGAAAAAAATGCATCCATTGCTGCTGAAACAAAAAATGGACAAGTTGAGATTGTACTTTTACAGTGGAACAAAATTTACTTACATCAGTATTACAGGAGCGATACCGCTTCCTTTCTCCAAGACAATATTTGCCTCCACCTGAAGGCCTGGAAAAACATGTTTTATGTGTTAGTATATGTATTAGCATAAACACAAGTTCATTATATATATTTATGTGTTATTAGTATAAATATAAGTCCAAGAGATATATATTATATAACATATAAATAAATTTTAAAGTACATAGAAGTTTTAAGGTGAGATTTTAAAATATTTTATTTAATAAGAATTGTAGCATTGACTTGAATTGGAGCAGATACAAAATAATACTGGGTACTTGAAAATCTTCACTCATATAGTATTCATCTAGATCCCAAGCAATACAGTTTAATTGTATTTTGAACATACTAAAAAGGCATTGTTTTTAATATTTGCTTGCTTTGTAAAACTAGAATAAGAAATGTGTAAACAACCTACATGATGCTTTTTTTTAATCTTCTCATATTACACTTGAAAATATAACAAAATGAAGAAACACTGTCTGCTAAATACTGGAGCCAGCAGCAAAGACTGAATTTTTTAGTTCAAGAATCTGATTAAACAGTATTAAACAGTATTAAATCTGAGGAAACTCCAGAGAAAGCAGGTTTCTATTAGTGTGATTAAGACATTGGCTCTTAAATTGTCAAATTGTTCAAGAACCTTAGCTATCTTCCATTGAGGTCAAATACTGAATTAACATTGACTTAAATGGAAGATTAATCAGATATCAGATCTATGGCTCATTCTTAAAAGCAGAATGGAAAAAAACTTGGTGTTTGTTTTATAATAAAGAAATAACAGAATTTACAATTAACTAAAAAGAAAATCAATACTATTTTTCACATTACAGATATTTAACCAGGCAACACTATCCTAGAAACTCAAGTTAATTAATGAACCAAAGGGAACTTTTTCCTAATGCAGACACACACAAATGAAAATTTAAGAAAATATTGCATTTGCTTGCTGCACTGTTAAACATTTAAAATTTAATCATCTTTCAGCATACCAACTGATATACATAGTGACAGGAGTATTTAAAAAATCTTAGGAAATTACTCATGCTCCAAACATTTCACTAGCATTTTTTCATACTGCTGTGAAAAAATATTTGCTAGCTTTGATTGATTTGTGATATTTGCTAGATTTGATTGATAGTTATTGCTAATGATAGGAGGTGAACAGACCACCTTAAACAGCAGTAATGTGACATTATGGTATCTGTCTTGCAGAGCGCAGTGGAAAGCTGAAGTACAGCCTAGCTTGCAAAACATTGGTACAAGCAACAAAGAACCGAAGTGTGAAGAGAGGAGAAGAAAGGAGTGACAAAAGTCACAGAATGGATTTTCATGAAATAAGCACAAAAGCTTCATGTTTTCAAGAAAAAGTGGTCTTAAAAACTAATAATGATGATGGAAATAGAGATTACAGGACATGACAAGAACAAAGTATGGAGTAATAAAACCATCCTTCCGCTAAGACCTATAGCTGCGATGAGGTAACCAGAACAGGGCAAGCAGCAACAGAAAAAAAGCAGTGATTCATTCAGCAAAGAACAGCAATGAAAATAAGTGAGCATTCCTCATCTGAGAAGCGCTAGTGACAGAGAGAGGAGCACTTACCTGACAGACCTTCTCTGGAACAGTGCTCAGGACATTGGGAAGTAGACAGATGAAAGGACCAGTACAGATACACACAACAGACCAAGCTGTTGTGGAGAAGCTGGCCCCTCTTGAGAGAGAGCAGATGGACCAATAGCAGGGAGAGAAGTTGCTGAATTGTTTTAAGAGTCAGTGGGAAGTTACGACTAAGTGTTGGATGTGATAGTGTATTAATGTATTGTATGCAACATAATAATACTAATTATGGTTTATATGTAAGCAGTTGTATGCAAAATCTTGGAAATACTGTATTGCTTTTTTAATAACTAACTGGCAATAGTTACTTTATATCCTAGACATGCATCAGAGATAATGTCTTAAGAAGAAAGAAATCTATATCTAAGGCATAATTTAAATATATTTTGCATGAACAGTAAGTTGCAGAAAGAAAACTGTTCTGGTTACTAGTAAATATAAATCCATCTATCTTTACAGTACATACATAACAGATACATTAAAAAAATGTTAAAAGTATGTCTAGTGAGCTGCTCCTGTTAAACTGTTTCTGTCTGCTATTTTGAAGACAAATGCTGGCAAACTAGCAAAACATTTTTACAGATAACATGTGAAACCACAGTTCTGAATAATTTCCAAGTATGTCTTTTTGTTGGCTCTGGCTTACTTTAGCTACTTACGCTGGACTGTCACAGTGTCTTATAGATGAGGAGACTCCTCCCCCGCAGGTCCTGCTGCACTCTCCCCATATTGACCACAAACCCCAGCCTCCATCTATGCTCTGGGGCCAAGTGCCGAAAGGTACACACTCTCCCTGATAACACCACTGAAAGATTTCACAAAAAAACCCACAAAATTAGCTTCCAGGCTGACAGAGTTATCAGGACAGAAAAATATAAGGGTCAGGCAATGACAATTATAGGCATTAGCATTCTCTGTATAGATAACAAGACTAATATTTTACTTTTTCTAGCCATGTTTAGACATTGGTGAGGGTGTGTGTGATTTGTTAACTGTCTTCACTAAGTCCTGAATTATATGTCCCTAACACACACCAGAAATTAAAGCAAGCTTAAAATAAAGATTTTCTTTTTTCTTCATACATCGTCCTTAATGTTTCACATTAAAGGAACTGCAAGTAGCTTACAGTCTTTTAAACATTAAGATGCATTTCTAAGATTAGTTTAGTAAAACACCCTCCACTTAGGATTCATGTAGGGGCTTCATTACGCAAAATGAAAAAATCTCCCCGACAGTATTTTTAAGAAAGTATTCCCTTAATTTTAAAAAAGAAAAAGAAAATCTGGACTAGGTTACAATGGAAGAAGAATTTGTTGCAGTACTTCATTTATACTAACCCTACAGACATAATAAAAGTAGTGCCAAGGCATTAGACATGGTACAGAAAATCACTATATAATAGTGACTGGCCATTTGTTCAGGGACAGAATGAACATGTGTACTTTATTCATGCAAACACTGAACCTTTGCAATATTGTTACTTACATTGGACATACAAAATGACAGACAATTCACACAATGGCTAATTGTTAAAATAAATTTATCATTTCCTTAGTCAGAAACCTTTTTTAAACCATTTAGAAATAATCCTGGAGCCCATAGTTTGATCCACATTCTGGTGTCTATTGCATCACTGAGAATCTGGAGTAAGCTCAATTAGATAAGCCTTTCTTGCCATTATTGGCTTAGGCGACAGAGTAGAGCATGGCCTCAGGTTTAGTGACCTGAATCTGCACATTTCACTTCCAAAAGGTGGGCATCTGCTGTTTAACTGCCTTGAATTCCCATAACAGACACAATATTGACCCTTTCCAAAAAGAAACCCAGACAACTTCTGTGTCCAAAATCAGCCATATGAATTTGACAAAGCGCACTGAGACATACACAGAAGACACAGACAGATAGAGGTATCCCTGTCCACCCATAAGCACTACTGGAAGACTCAGTGTTGACTTTATACTAAACAATACAGCAAAGCCAAGTTTTCTCTTTTCCTGAGTCCTAAGGCTCATCTAAAGCCTCAGTTCTGGCAATGTGGGACATACATATGTAAACAAGTAAATGCAGCCACTCACAATGACCTGAATTACTCTGGATTTTTATGAAAGAAAATGAAAAGAGAATTTAGCCTTCAGTCATTACTCAGAAAAAAAATAATTAATAGTTTGATATGAACAAGGATTGTACAGAGTATCAAAGAAAATGAATAAAAATCCTTAATTTTTCATTAGAAATTTCATTTTGAATAAAAAGGTACTTCTAGACTGTCAAACATGTCAGAGTCTAAGTGCCAGCTCTCAGGAATGTATATTAAAAAAATTAATAATAAAACGTGTAGCTTTTCATGAGCAAATGCACCTAGATACAAAGTAGTTTTGCATATGAACACATGCTACCATTTAACATTAATATGCAAAACCTGTAGCATTATTTTTCTAGCCACATTCATACTTGTTTCTTATCTCAAAACATTTTTATCTTCCTCTTTTTCTCTCTGTATGTGCTGTACCTGTTTTAAAACAGCTGTTACAATCCAGCACATTTCTGTTTATAAACCTCATCCTCTATCAGTTAGAGAAACAAAAAAATAGCATTCATGTGTCTACAGAAAACATATAAAGCAGACTATTTTAAATCTCAAGATCAAAATGCATTGCCTTTTCTACCAGGTCTGGTTGGGACAGAATTTTCCTCATAGTAGCCAGTATGGTGCTGTGTTTTTGGTTTGTGACCAGTGTGGATAACACACCAGTGTTTTAGCTATTGCTGAACAGTGCTTACACAGCATCAAGGCTTTCTCTGTTTCTCACTCTGCTACCCCAGTGAGTAGGCTGGGGGTGGGCAAGAGGTTGGGAGGGGACACAGCTGGGACAGCTGACCTCAACTGACCAAAGGGATATCCCATACCCTGTAACATCATGCTCAGCAATAAAACTGGGGGTGTTTCCAAAGTAGCCATTGCTCGGAGACTGGCTGGGCATCAGTCTGTTGGTGGGAGGTGGTGAGTGATTGCCTTTGCATCTCTTGTTTGTTTGTTTGTTTTTAATTTCTTTTCCTTTCACTTACTAAACTGTCTCTATCTCAACCCATCAGTTTTTCTCGCTTTTGCTGTTTTGATTCTCTCCTCCATCTTGGGGGGGGAATGAGCAAGTGACTGGGTGGGGGCTTAGCTGCCAGCTGGGCTCAACCCACCACACCCTTCTTCAGAAAAAAAACCAAGGACGCGAGATTTCATGGAGTTGTACTGTGGAAAGGAAGGTTTATCCTTCTCTCGGTTCTAAATTTACAACTCGGAGGTTTATGCCAATAAGCAGGCATCTGTCAGAGGAACATACCCTACATGTGGAGCTTCTCGTAAATCCAGACTATCACTGAATATATGCATAACACATAATGCAGTCCATATAGTGAACTCAAATATTTTTAGCTAGTATAGATATAACCACATGGCACAGTGTTTTGCAATGCCTCTAATGGTGCAATTATGATGGAGAATGAAGTATTTATGTGAATTACACATGAAGGATTACAGTTTTTTTGTTTTCTTCTCATTATAGTGATAAATTAAGTGATAATGATTTTATTAGCTAAAGACAAAAATCCCCTTGCAGCATTCTATTAAAGAGACCACAGGAGTACATGATCAGGTATCTAATGCTAAAGTCAAAAGCTAGAAATTAAAATGCTTCTAAGAGTAAAAATGTATGCTAATAATTTAATTTAAAAGACATTATAAATATTACAAACGTCAAAATCAAAGTTAATAAATGAAAGACACTCAGAGTCAAAGTTAAACCCCCAAACTCTATATTATTATGACTGTATTCAATAGGCAGGTGCATTTCACCTGCCTTATTTTTCCAAAGCTGTATAAAATCCCTGCGCTCTGTAATTTCCTCTGTCATCCAAACATTTCTTTCTTCCACATTCCCATATTCCCCTGTAAAGACTCCTTAAATGCTGTTTTTTCTTCTCTACTTAAGTTAAATCTGAGGACTTACTGCTCACTTTGGCGTCACTTTTTAATTTTCTAGAAAATTTATCTTTCACCAGAGGCCAGTGATGCATAGAATCTGTCAGAGTAATTAAAAATGACCAAAATCTTCATTATTTCTAATAGGACTATAGAAATATGCTTCCTCCATGAATTATAGCAACCCCATCTGCTATGATGAGGTAAGGACTACTGAGTAACCAGTATATGAAGAAACAAGAGGAGGTGACAGCTATTTTAAAAGAACAACCCTTCATGAAAGATTTAGAACTGAAATGTTAATTCTTCTCTCCCACTGAAGAAGCAACTTTCAATTAGTTCAATTAGAAGGGCAGTGGGTGATGCATTTGAATACATATAAAATGTGCACAAAATTTTAACCCTGTGAATTAATGTGAGCAGTCTGGGATTTTTCTTCTACAGATCATTAACAATAAAACAAAATACGACATTGTGGCACATTTGAGATCACTTTTGATATGAATTTTAGCTGTTTAACAGAACTAAGATTTACAACAGTATACATTTAGAAAACTCATACAGCAAGTACTGTAATAGTGAGGAAAAACAATTTCATTTTTCATAGGGAAAAAAAGAAGATGAATTCAATTAAGATTGCCATCTTGTCTTTAACAATGGATTTTCGATCAGTGCTTCTTTAATTAATTTGCAAGGAAACTTAATGTCCAGTAATAACTTGAATTTAGATCACCACACAATCCAGCTATTTAAACTGTGCTTTCAGCACACTGTGTTTTTACTTTTTGCACATTTTTCCCTTGTTTAAACCCCTAGCATGGGTCTATACAATGATGTTAGAAAAGGTTACTTTTTTATGACTTTAAATTCAAAGACAAAAATAAACATTGTTATCAGTTTTGTCTTTTTGTTTTATATGCACTATTTCCTCATCAGAGTATTTTTAAATCTATCAGTTAGTTTACCTTCACAAACACATCTCTGGGTATACATGACCAGAGAGAAGCTTCATGTATATTTAAAATGATTATTACAAGATTAGGAAAAAGTGCACCTTTTTGAACCCAGACGATATGTAAAACCCTTCACCAAAGCATGAACATGTTAAAGCTTCAAAACAGAACAGATGTACAAGTTCTGTCAGTAGCAAAACCCCACTCTATTCTCTTTCCCTGTATGCAGAAAACAGCTGAGTAACCTTTATGGAAAACACTCTAAAAACCTCCAGGTGTAGGCAGACATCTACTGTGGAAAATTTCAACCCAAAGAGTTAAAGTTTGGCAGATTTATAAAAGCAAGTGAAAGAAGGTTTTATAATAGAGTGTTAGTCAATTTTAATTGTAGAAATCCCTCCCAACTCTGCCAATAAGACATTAATGCACACTGCATCAAATTTTGCTTTGAGTTAATAGTTACACCAAATTTACATCAGTGTAACTAGAAGCAGAAACTGCCCCTCCAAATACGATAAAATACTCTGGGATCTTGTTAGGGAACGTCATTTATTATATATTTGGACAGAGCCCAGCAAAATAGGGCCTAATTTGGTTGTGGCCTTTAGGAGTGACTGCAATATAAATGTTATAATAATAATAATAGAGTGTTATACAATTGTAACCTATTATTTTCTCCTTAGTGTGTGGTGAAGAGAAATACATATTTGGAAAGAACTTGTGTTTTCTGGGTTTTTTGCTATCGGGAACTATTAATTTACAGGAACCTTTGAAGCTGCAGTTTATAGATACAATTCTCTGCTGTTTAAAGGCATGAACAGTTTACCTTTATAAAACAATACCAATTATCTCATTTCCCTCTAAAATCTAATGATGGAACAAGATACTGATGACTGGAAAAGATATTTTGTAGAGAACAAACTGATTAAAGCCTCTGGCAAATGGACGCATCAATAGCATCTTAAAGCATCTCAACTTGTTCACTGTAGTCTCATGGTTTAAAAAAATATAAATTGAGGTAAATTGCTCCTTGTCATTGACAAGGAGTGGTGGTTCCAAAATAAACCTAGACTGTTGATTTAAGAGTAGGGCTCCTAGCATTTTCTATTACTCTAATAAAAGGTAACATTTTTGGTAGAATGTGAAGGTCTCTCTATTTTCATTGGCTAAGTCTAAGAACTCTCTTTTTTTTAAGTGATCCCTTCAATGAATTTCTTTAACATGGTTTACCAGTATTTCCAAACTCAGCATGGAAAAGCCATGAGAATGACACTAGGTCATGGGTCCTGAATGAAGCCATCAGCAAGGATTAATAAACTGTGACGGCTGCCCAAAAGCTTTCATTCTTTTTATTTAAACATCAGATCGCAAGTCAAAATGCAGTGTAATCTTTGTTGAAACTAGCCCAGCTAGCATGGCAAGAGTCAGAACAGACAACAGATGACAGCAGTCATTGTTAGTAAAAAATCCAATCTGGAGCAGTAAATCTTAAGGACAAATGCAGCAACTCTTGGAGAGATACTGGAAATTGTTTAATATAATAAGTTTTCTTCACTTTGTAAAAACCTGCATAAAATGTATTATCTTGAATAAAGGTATATGGAATTCACTTTTTTTCCCAGTACATATCCTGTAAATTAATAATTAAAATATTTTTCTCTCCTCTTTAAGATCTGTATAGATTTTGCCTTGTAATTGAGAAACACTCTTTTACTATTCTTCTTAATCTAAAACTCATTTTCAGAACTTTGTCTGAAACTACTGATATATACAGTCAACATTTTAAAATCAAAATTCAAATGTTCAGACAGATACAGTAGCACTAGGCTTATCTATTGCAACACTGACTTTCTGTACTTTTCTGTTAGGTAGGAAAGTTTATCAGACTGCATAGCAAAATCCTTTCAACTTAAACAGTTATGCAAGTATAACTGAATATTAAAGGAATAATTCAAAGTCAAAATAGAATGGTCACTGGGAAATATGGGCTTTTAGAAAACCCTTTTATTAAGGCAACTTTTTTTCTATATGCTTGTATGATTCAGCTTATATCTGAAGGAATAAAGTTTTTTTTATCTTCTAACAAAATAACAAAGTTCAGGCTCTAGATCTATGTTACACATTTTCAGAGTCCATAACAGACCTAGAGTTTAACAGTCCTTTATGGAAGAGTGCTATAAAGTTTAATAAAGATAAATCTAATAGAGTTTTTACAGAAATGACTCAAAAAATATAGAGAGTATGTAACAGGATTTTTTTTTTGATCCAGGCTATAGAATTTTATAGCAAGGATAAACGTTTTATCAAATTACATATATAAAATAATTGTTAAATTCTGTAGGACACTTCCATTAGGATGCAAATGTATTCTGAACTAATAACTCTCTTTTTGAACTCTTATAATTGCTCATAAGGACTTTAATTTTGTAGTTCTTTCTTCCTGTAGTCTTCAAACAATAAATTATTTGTACTCACCCCCTTTTCAATGCTCCCTGTTTGGCAAAGAGTACCTTCAGCTGCTGGAATGCTGTTGGTAACACAGCGGTTACTTTTGCTGAGGCACCAGAGCTCTCTACACACTTCCTAGGAAAGAAGGCAGAAATAAGTTGATCAGAATAACAGCCTCAAATTGCTTCCAGTCCTCATACACACACGTATACACAAATTTGTTTTGAACAGAGACTATAAGAATTGGGCTGGAGAGATAAATCTATAGATGGTTGTGAAATACTCTGGAGCAATTTCAAAGGTACCATATTTGACCTGAGAATATTCCACCAAAAAAAATCTGGAAGCATCAAATTTTAGACTATAAGAATGTGTTTTTCACACCTGTCATGCAAGTAATGTTTTATAGTTGCTTTTTTCTTGATTAGTGCTAATACTGAGCTTAGTATATTTTAGTGGTGTTGTAAAAGTAGTCTTCAGATGTGCTGTGGTATCTCCATTACTGTCATTATCTGCCTCAAAATTCCATGGTAAAAGGATACTATTAATTTTGAAATATGAAACAGCAACATTTATTTTTGTTTCCTTTAAACTAAAAGTTTCTGAGCTCAGACTACTTGCACTCATCTTCTGTAACACATGCTAAAACATCACACGTATTTAGTACTAATTGAGCTACATACTAAAATATTTCCTTTAGGCTTTTTAGATTTGTGGCTGATATTTCATAAATGATTTAGCCTATCCTATTTCCCTATGTTGTCAGCATTAAACAAACACATTTTTTTCAAATAATCTTTTTTCCTACAATATTTTCTTATTTGGTTTTACACATCTACTCATTTAAATTAAGCCAGTTCTGTTGACATTAGAGATTCATTGTTAAAACTATCTAAGGGTTGAAATTAATAATGTGGGCGTGATCCAAAGTTGGCCGAACAGTTTGGAAATCTTCATAGTCGCTTCAGTTGCCTGTGGATTGGGCTATGTATGCAGAATGCAATCAGAAGTTTTTTGCTTTTATAGTAACTGACTGACATGATAATCTTTGTATTATTTTGTGATCTGTGTAAGAGTTCACAAACTGCTTATAGATATTTTCTATTTTTAAGTATTTTTGAAAATTGGAAAGATACTCAGATTTTTAAAATGATCTTATGATAGTCATTACTATTGCATTTTATGTAACAGCTGCTTGAAATCATACCCTACAAATAATTCTTGTACAGATTCTATGGCTGAACCTTGGTACAAAGAGCAAAAAGGAAAAGACAGTGTGAGTAAATAAAAGTTATTAGGTGTGTCGTCGTCGTCATGTCCCCCCCCCCAATGAAATGAATGAGTATCTGGCACCTAGGCTATCTTTTCTATACATCTCAACAGGAACGACTGTTAAGTTTTACCCTAAGATTCATGTTTCTTGCATTGTACTGCATATAGAAATGGATTTATTTATACATTATTCACTAGCAGCTGCAGTAACAGTTCAACAGTACAAGCTTTGCTTGAATAATGCAAAATTCTTTTCCAAGTTTAAAATCAGCTGGTGCCATTCTTGCAGGATTGATATATACAGCGTATTTAGTTTCACAGTTGGTAGAAGCAAGATATCTTTTTAAAAATCCATTAAAAACATATGATATTAGAATGATCTGAAATGATGAGGAATGAATACTGATGATTTCTGGAGTTTCCATCCAATTTTTGACAATTAGGCCTAAGCTATTTCATTATATTGTTATGCACCAACTCCCATTTGGTGGGTGACTCTATGAAAACTTGAGCGAGTCGTGGAATAACTTGACATTCTTAAGCCTCTTTTTAAAAGAAATATTGCCGCTTGTAAAAGCATACCTGCAGCTAATGTAGACTATCTTATTTTTCAAATTAGAATTTTTCATTGAAGAAATGCAAACAGTATAAATATTTACTTACTTAAATCTCTGAATAAAACGCTTTTGCCACTCAGCTGATAACATTTTCGGATTAAGATACACATTCACAAATAAACATGGTTTAAAATATCAAATAGAACAGGCAAAGCACAGAAGATACATCACAAATATTCTTGAAAAATCTCTTTAACTAGATTACAAATTTCACAACCATTAAGCTGTTAAAATTCAACACTAAATCAAATTCACATCAAAATTAACCAGGAATCCAAACTTCAATCCAGTATTGATTTTAAAGCAAAAACCTAAAATTGGTTCCTTTCAGACACAGTATGAGGTGCTCCTATCATAATCCTGCTTTATATACTTTTTCATCTAATTTACTTGCTCATTTTATTGAGCAAAATTCATCTAATTTATTTGCTTATGTTTCATGTGTGGTTTATATTGAACATTGTAATTACAAGTGTCAGACTGTGACAATTCTACTTCTGACTCTGTGTTTGTTTTGCATCTGATTAAGTTCAAATGTTTAAATTAATAGCTGTGCTGACTTCGTGAAGTTTGGTTCAATGTTCTGAAAAGCCAAAAATAAAACTGCATTAAGAAACAAAGATTTCAACCATTCCAATATAGACAGAAGCAAAAAATCAGATCTGGATAACAGTCTGGAATTTGAAAACATCTATATTTCAGGGTGATTTGAATCCAGAATTCTGGTTTGTGCTCCAGGGTTTACTTGCAGAATTTCACTTCTGATATGCCTACACAAGTACACCATCTATATATTAACATAAAAGGGGAAGTAATAATTAAAACATGTATTTCATTGCCAGGCTAACGTATCCAGAAATGAGAGTATTTAACAATTTCCTTCCAATAGGAAATGCATTCTTTCTGTATACTCAGGCTTCTTTGTAGCACTAGACTCCTCCAAATTCACTGAACTAACATCTCCCAGACACTGTAATTCCAAACAATCAGCTGAACTGTGTGAATTAATGGATACAGCACTCCAAAACTACTGTAGTCATTCATCTGTTTGCAGGATGATTCTATGCATGTCAGCTCACCTCCCTACTCCATAAAATGAGAAAAATAGTTTCCTTCTTCCTAAATTGCTTTGGGAGATAGAATGAAAAGCACTACATCAAAACTAGATATTATTACTGACATAGTCTGCTATTCCTTATTCAGACCTTAATTTCAGCAGGAGTTTGCCTCAGTAAATCCCTAAAGACAAAACAAAAGTAATTTAAAATTACTATGGGATGTATCATACTATTAATATTTGAGCAAAAACCTCTGCTTAAATCAGAAAGGAGTTCTGTCTGAGACAGACATACAATATCCCAAAATCAACAGAATATTTCCTTATGGAAAACTATGCGAAACACAGAGGACTTATAAACTAAAATAACACAATGTATCAATTTATAGAAATAATTTATATTAAAACAAGAAATGAAAGAATGTATTTTTGTAATGTCTTTTAAACATAGCCACACTTATTTAAAAAGTTCTTTATTTTCCCCTGCTGCTTTGCATTTAAAAGAGTAGAATTTGAAGTACATTCTCCATCGGCCTGTACATGAAATGAAAAATAACATTAATAGTCATTTGAAAACAAATAAGATATCTAAAAAGAAGTGGAAAATCCATCTCTGCTCTTATTTCATTAAATGAAAATAGAATTATACCAGGTACTACTATGGCTATATCTTCTTTATTTTCACCTGATTTTGGAAAGTTAACAGAGAAATTCTTCTAAGGTGCATAAAGCTTTCTATTCTCCAGCTCAACTCTATACCTGGTACTACCTTAGTTTCATAGTTATTGATTTGAGATATTTCCTTATTACCACTATCCTATCAGTAACATCTCTAAGCAGCTGTTTTTAATAAGACAGCCTTAAACACATATGAGGAACTGCCCTGGAAAGGTCAGGCCCAAAATCACTAGTAGAAAGTATACTGCTTTTTTTCACACACTAACACGCACGCATGCACGTACACCCACCCACGCACACCCACCCACAAACATAAGGTGACCCTTTATGGTAGCCTTTTCTTCATTGGTGGACATAGGATGAAGCTAACAAACATATCTTTTGCCAACATTAAATTTGTGTGAATAATTTACTGAAACTAAGAAAAAGAAGCATAATCTGAAAATTAATCAATGATCTTAAAGTCAGTCTCCAAGTGTGTGGATTTAATAACTATTAATTTGTAAAGCAGACAAGGGAAAGTGTTTTAAAAATCCAGGAAACATAAACTGAAGCTGAGGCCTTTCACAAGATCAAGACAAGATAGATGACAACCTGTAACGGTGTATCTTAGGGCTCCATGACTTCAGTTTGGAATTCGGATGCTTGTATTTGCAGTAAATTAAACAAAGCTGAACCCATCTAGAGAAAAAAAACAGCAAATCAAATTATCTTCCTTTTGCCTAAGTGTTATCAATGATGGAGCCTCTTTCTGTTGTGTCATGCAGAGTTACACATAGGCATTTCAAATTATGTATCATCTAAGCATCCTATATCATAATCTTCATAAATGGTAACAATACAGCACAATGAAAACTCAGTAATATGAGCAAAGATCAAATTGCTGTACTGTTCTTAATGTTTTCAACACTAATGAAAGCCTCCAACAAAAGTTAGCAGTTTGGCCCATCATTAAAAATAAAAAAAAAAGATGGGAAATACATTCACAATGCATATTAAACTATGATAATTTGGGATTTTTTTTTCATAAAATTTTAAAATGTTAATTAGGATTTTATGTTACTTCAGCATGTTTCATCTATAATATGCTGCACCTCTTGATGAGCATTTGCTAAAATAGAGCATAAAAATAACTAGCTTGAATTGTGACTTACAATTCTGATCTGAAAAGCATCAACCTAGAGTATTTTCAGCCTCATTGCTTAACTACTGATGGCAACATGATTAAAACTAGAAGGCTGATTATAATTACAGGTGAACTTCAGAAGGTTCAAAGTTTAGTTCAGATAAGCACCCAAAAGTAATCATTTTAGTGGTCAACTAACCAAATGCTCATTAAGTGGTGCAGCATGTTATGAAACACAACATGCTGAAAGAATGTGAACTAGAATCTGAAGCTTAGGTTGTACATTCATATTATGTTACCAGCGTTCTTTCCTAAATATTGGGTGCTTATGTGAACCTTATGGAAACTACAGAAGCCCTACAAGGTCAATCACCTCCAAGTAGCATCTTCCCTTTCAAACCCATACAATCATCTATCCCATCTTTATTCCAACCACATTCCAATATCTGGAATCTCATTGTTGCTTCTACAATCATCTAATGCACCCCTCCTGCTTTGATCGCTGGCTTCCCCTTGCACTTTTTAAACAAGTTCCATAAGATCCAGATACATTCGTGTGTTATGTATATGTCTGGGGGGGGGGGAAGAAGGGAAAGGGGCTTTGGAGACAAGACAGTCCTAGGAAAGAAGAATAAAGGGGACTATGGGAACTTGTTAAAAAAAGATACAAAAAGGATTTAAAACCACTTTAGGATTCAGAAAGAGGAAAAGTTCTGAGATTTCCCTTGGCTATATATCTCCTAATCTAACCAAAAAAGGGAACAAAATTCACTTTAAGAATAAAGCTGAAAGCATTTCAAACATTCTTAATTACAACACGATCCTGTAAGTCCTTACACAAGAAAAGCTCAAAACGTTAATCATTGTAAATGCAAAAGGCCTGCACAATAGCAATGAGAGTTTTTGCACTTGACAGGCAAGACTTTATGAAATAAAAAACAATGGAAAGGTTGATAAAAATGACGGAGTATAATACCAGGATCTTCAATTCCTCTCTTTGCCTACACATACTTTTAACACCAATTTGTGAGCAACATAATATAAATCAATCTGATCGAACTACTGTCCTGGTTTCAGCTGGGATAGCGTTGATTTTTCTTCCTAGTAGCTGGTATAGTGCTGTGTTTTGGATTTAGGATGAGAATAATGTTGATAACACACTGATGTTTTAGTTGTTGCTAAGTAGTGCTTACACTGGTCAAGGACTTTTCAGCTTCCCCTGCTCTGCCAGGTGCACAAGAAGCTGGGAGGGGGCACAGCCAGGACAGCTGACCCAGACCGGCCAAAGGGCTGTTCCATACCATATGATGTCATGCTCAGTATATAAAGCTGGGGGGAGTTGGCCGGGGGGCAGCGGTCACTGCTTGGGGACGTGCTGGGCATTGGATGGCGAGTGGTGAGCAATTGTATAGTGTATCACTTGCTTTGTATATTATTATTATATTATTCTTATTCTTACTATTACTATTACTATTACTACTATTCTATTTCATTTTACTTCAATTATTAAACTGTTCTTATCTCAACCCACAAGTTTTCTCACTTTCACCCTTCCAGTTCTCTCCCCCATCCCACTGGGGTGGGGGGAGTGAGTGAGTGGCTGTGTGGTGCTTAGTTGCTGGCTGGGGTTAAATCACGACAGTCTTTTTTGGCGCCCAACGTGGGGCTCGAAGGGTTTGAGATAATAACAGATTAACCAGAGTGTATTAAGGAATTTGTATCTGTTAACAGTTGCCGGTCATAATATTGATTCATCTGTTCTCGGTATTAGTCTACCTGATTTGTACCATGCTCTTATTTTTGCAGTACGTGTTAAAGATTGGTGTTGGGTTTTGCTGTTTGCTGTGCTCTGCAGTGATTAGTGATGCTTTGCCTGGGAGATCTGTTATTAAAACACTGACCTTGAGCTTTATCTGGTATTTGGGTTCTGTAGTGTAGCCATTACTGTACTTTGGGTACCACCTTGTGGAGACAATTAGCAATTATACCTCTTCTTCTGAGAGGTTTTTTATGGAGGAAATACAGAATGGCACCTTTGCTGTTTTCTTCTATGATGTTTCCTCCTTCATTACAATAACTTTTCAGTATCTTGAACATCCTTGGGTAGTTAAGATATATCCATTGGTAGTTCTTGGGAATAATGTTTCAGTTTTGTCTAAGGTTAATAAGCAGTTTAAGAATATCATCCAGAGTTCTGCTCCAAGGCTGGATAGTTACGAGTGGCAGGGTGTGTGGGAGAGCATGGGCAAGTACCTAAGACAGTGGGCCCCTCCAGTGTTTTGAAACTTCACCCCTGAACAAGTGCAGAATCCTGAAAAACTAGTAAAGTATTTGGAAAAAGTATGTTGTCACCCTGGCAACTCCAGAGAGACACAAATCACTGCAATGTGCTGGGGCCTGGCCCATGCCTACCGAGCCCTATTCAACACTATTCAGAACCCTCAAGGGGATGAGAAGGTCTCTGGATCTGATGACAAAATGACAGCCCCCACGGCTGCGCCAGCCCCTGCGCCAGCCCCCGCAGCTGTGCCAACCCCCGCAACAGGCACTGTGGCTGCACCAGCCCCCACGACAGGCACTGTGGCTGATCCAGAGAACCAACCCATGCCAGTATGTCACCCAGGCAAGTGGACCAGCATGGAGAGAGGTATCCAGTACCTGCGGGAATTAGCCATGCTGGAGGTGATTTATAATGACCTGGACAATGAGCAGTTACCCAAAGATCCAGATGAAGTCCAGTGCACACGACCCATGTGGCGGAAGTTTGTACGGAGCGCACCATCATCACACGCAAATTCATTGGCAATAATGACCTGGAAAGATGAAGAGGGACCAACGGTGGATGAAATGGCTAGCCAACTCCGACAATACGAAGAAAGTCTGTCTTCCTCCCTACGGGCCTGCATCTCGGCTGTGGAGAAACTGTCCCAGAAGGTCCAGCAACTCGAAGAGGATATGTCCTACTCCTCACCTGTACGGACCAGTATCTCAGCCATTAGGAGTAAGCGTCCCTCTCTTCAAGAGAGAAGATACAGTGGATACACACCACGGGGCACCCTGTGGTTTTAGCTGCATGACCACAGAGAAGACATGAGGAAATGGAATGGAAAATCTACCTCGACCCTAGAGGCATGGGTACGTGAGTTGCAAGGAAAAACAACTACAAAAGGGGGTTCTCCCAGGAAAATTGCTGCTCCAGTTTCCAGTGAGCAGTTCCCCAGGCAGGGTAGAAGGGCTGATTTTGCTTCCGATCTTAATAAAGGGATTTTTGACTTGCATTGACAAGAAGTGAGTAACGAATGCTATGACCAGGACTAGAGGGGCCCTGCCTCCAGCCAGGTGGAGGAAAGGGACAACCGGGTGTACTGGACTGTGTGGATTCGATGGCCTGGCACATCAGACCCACAGGAGTATAAGGCTCTAGTGGACACCGGTGCACAGTGTACCCTCATGCCATCAAGCTATAAAGGGGCAGAACCCATCTGTATTTCTGGAGTGACAGGGGGATCCCAAGAGCTGACTGCATTGGAGGCTGAAGTGAGCCTAACTGGGAAGGAGTGGCAGAAGCACCCCATTGTGACTGGCCCAGAGGCTCCGTGCATCCTTGGCATAGACTACCTCAGGAGAGGGTATTTCAAGGACCCAAAAGGGTACCGGTGGGCTTTTGGCATAGCTGCCTTGGAGACGGAGGAAATTAAACAGCTGTCTACCCTGCCCGGTCTCTCAGAGGACCCTTCTGTTGTGGGGTTGCTGGGGGTCAAAGAACAACAGGTGCTGATCGCCACCACAACAGTGCACCGGTGGCAATAATGCAACAACAGAGACACCCTGATTCCCATCCATAAATCGATTCGTCAACTGGAGAGCCAAGGAGTGATCAGCAAGACTCGCTCACCCTTTAACAGTCCCATATGGCCAATGTGAAAGTCTAATGGAGAGTGGAGACTCACAGTAGACTATCGGGGCCTGAACGAAGTCACGCCGCCGGTGAGCACTGCCGTGCCAGACATGTTAGAACTTCAATACGAATTGGAGTCAAAGGCAGCCAAGTGGTATGCCACAACTGATATTGCTAATGTGTTCTTCTCAATCCCTTTGGCAGCAGAGTGTAGGCCACAGTTTGCTTTCACTTGGAGGGGCATCCAGTGCACCTGGAATCGACTGCCCCAGGGGTGGAAACACAGCCCCACCATTTGCCATGGACTGATCCAGACTGCATTGGAACAGGGTGGGGCTCCGGAATACCTGCAATACATTGAAGACATCATCGTGTGGGGCAACACAGCAGAAGAAATTTTTGAGAAAGGGAAGAAAATAGTCCAAATCCTTCTGGAGGCCAGTTTTGCCAGTTTTTTGGTCAAGGTCAAGGGACCTGCACAGGAGATCCAGTTTTTAGGAATAAAATGGCAAGATAGACATCGTCAGATCCCAATGGATGTAATCGACAAAATAACAGCCATGTCTCCACCAACCAGCAAAAAGGAAACACAAGCTTTCTTGGGCATTGTGGGTTTTTGGAGAATGCATATTCCAAATTACAGTCTCATCGTAAGCCCTCTCTATCAAGTGACCCAGAAGAAGAACGATTTCAAATGGGGCCCTGAGCAACGACAAGCCTTTGAACAAATTAAACGGGAGATAGTTCGTGCAGTCGCCCTTGACCCAGTCCGGGCAGGACAAGATAGAAAAAATGTGCTCTACACTGCAGCCGGGAAGAATGGCCCTACCTGGAGCCTCTGGCAGAAAGCACTGGGTCGACCCCTGGGGTTTTGGAGTCAGGGATACAGAGGATCCGAGGCCCGCTGTACTCCAACTGAAAAAGAGAGATTGGCAGCATATGAAGGGGTTCGAGCCACTTCAGAAGTAGTTGGTACTGAAGCACAGCTCCTCCTGGCACCCCGACTGCTGGTGCTGGACTGGATGTTCAAAGGGAGGATCCCCTGTACACATCATGCAACTGATGCTACGTGGAGTAAGTGGGTCGCACTGATCACACAATGGGCTCGAATAGGAAACCCCAGTCGCCCAGGAATCTTGGAAGTGATCATGGACTGGCCAGAAGGCAAAGATTTCGGAATATCGCCAGAGGAGGAGGTGACGCGTGCTGAAGAGGCCCCACTGTATAATAAACTGCCGGAAAATGAGAAGCAATATGCCCTGTTCACTGATGGGTCCTGTGGTCTTGTGGGGAAGCATCGGAGGTAGAAGGCTGCTGTATGGAGTCTTATACGACAAGTCGCAGAAACTGCTGAAGGAGAAGGTGAATTGAGTCAGTTTGCAGAGGTGAAAGCCATCCAGCTGGCTTTAGATATTGCTGAACGAGAAAAGTGGCCAGTACTTTATCTCTATACTGACTCATGGATGGTGCCAAATGCCCTGAGGGGGTGGTTGCAGCAATGGAAGCAGAGCAACTGGCAGCGCAGAGGCAAACCCATCTGGGCTGCTGCATTGGGGCAAGATATTGCTGCCCGGATAGAGAACCTGGTTGGAAAAGTACGTCACGTAGATGCTCACGTACCCAAGAGTCAGGCCACTGAAGAACATCAAAACAACCAGCAGGTGGATCAGGCTGCTAAGATTGAAGTGGCTCAGGTGGACCTGGACTGGCAACATAAGGGTGAATTATTTCTAGCTTGGTGGGCCCATGACACCTCAGGCCATCAAGGAAGAGATGCAACATATAGATGGGCTCGTGATCGAGGGGTGGCCTTGACCATGGACACTATTGCACAGGTTATCAATGAATGCGAAACATGCGCTGCAATCAAGCGAGCCAAGCGGTTCAAGCCTCTCTGGTATGGAGGACGATGGCTGAAATATCAATATGGGGAGGCCTGGCAGATTGATTATATCACACTCCCACAAACCCGCCAAGGCAAGCGCCATGTGCTTCCAATGGTGGAAGCAACCACCGGATGGCTGGAAACATATCCCGTGCCCCATGCCACCGCCCGGAACACTATCCTGGGCCTTGAAAAGCAAGTCCTATGGCGACATGGCACCCCAGAAAGAATTGAGTCAGACAACGGGACTCATTTCTGAAACAACCTCATAGACACCTGGGCCAAAGGGCATGGCATTGAGTGGGTATCTCACATCCCCTATCATGCACCAGCCTCTGGGAAAATCAAACGATACAATGGACTGTTAAAGACTACACTGAGAGCAATGGGTGGTGGGACATTCAAACACTGGGATACACATTTAGCAAAGGCCACCTGGTTAGTCAACACTAGGGGATCTGCCAATCGAGCTGGCCCTGCCCAATCAAGACTTTTACGTACTGTAGAGGGGGATAAAGTCCCTGTAGTGCACCTAAAAAACATGCTGGGGAAGACAGTCTGGGTTACTCCTGCCTCAGGCAGAGGTAAACCCATTCGTGGGATTGCTTTTGCTCAAGGACCTGGGTGCACTTGGTGGGTGATGCGGGAGGATGGGGAAGTCCGATGTGTACCTCAAGGGGATTTGATTTTGGGTGAAAATAGCCAATGATGAACTGAGTTGTATGATGTTAATTGCTATATAATACTGGATGTCATCACTTCAATGATTACTGTGTGCCATATCAACAGTATACAGTAAGAATCACCCAGATTAATGAAGAATGAACTTTGAGGAAACCGAGCAAAGTGCAGTGGTGATGGAACCAGAACTGGCTTCAGCGGGCAACAATCCAACACCACACACCATCTCTCCTGCCCTGAAAGACTGTTATGATGGATGAAGCCCAAAGTCATGGACTAAATGAACTCAACAAATGTTTTAGAGGGATAGCCTATAGACTAAGGAAATTTATATCTATGTGTGTGTGTGTGTGTATCTCTATCTCTATCTATCTCAAAAGACTGGAAAAGTGGTGGTGATTAATTTGAATGTATTGGAAAGTCTAAGACCTGGGCATGACGTATATGGTATGGAATAAGGGGTGGATATTGTCCTGGTTTCAGCTGGGATAGAGTTGATTTTTCTTCCTAGTAGCTGGTATAGTGCTGTGTTTTGGATTTAGGATGAGAATAATGTTGATAACACACTGATGGTTTAGTTGTTGCTAAGTAGGGCTTACACTAGTCAAGGACTTTTCAGCTTCCCCTGCTCTGCCAGGTGCATAAGAAGCTGGGAGGGGGCACAGCCAGGACAGCTGACCCAGGCTGGCCAAAGGGCTATGCCATACCATATGGCATCATGCTCAGTATATAAACTGGGGGGAGTTGGCCGGGGGGCAGCGATCGCTGCTCGGGGACGTGCTGGGCATTGGTCGGTGGGTGGTGAGCAATTGTATGGTGCATCACTTGCTTTGTATATTATTATATTATTATTATTATTACTATTACTATTACTATTACTACTATTTCATTTTACTTCAATTATTAAACTGTTCTTATCTCAGCCTACGAGTTTTCTGACTTTCACCCTTCCAGTTCTCTCCCCCATCCCACTGGGGTGGGGGGAGTGAGCGAGTGGCTGTGTGGTGCTTAGTTGCTGGCTGGGGTTAAACCATGACAACTACTTATGCTCTGCTAACAAACACCAAGTACAAAGTGACTTAACCATGGTATGAAGTATGAAGCCAGGGAAAAAAGTCACTTTTCAGTGAGTTACTAAGTACCATGTACAGATTCAACTGAATGCACAATCCTAGTCATAGTATTAATGGGTGAGGGAACAGAAGGGAACCGGTAGTTCTGGTGCAAAGATACACACAGCAGTGGCTTCTCTGCCTTTCCTTTTTCAAAAAACAGCTTCCAGAATCTGCTTCCACCTTCCTATAAAAGCCCTACGTCAAGCTAAATACCTCTCTCTATTTAACTGGAATAAATCACATCAGTGTTTCATGGAAACAATGACAGTTTAATTCACTAACACTAAAATTTGCATCACCTGATTACAAGGGTCAATTGTAATTCAGGCTATTTTGCCTGAAATTTCTTTTCTAAGAAATACTATAGAACTGTTGCGTATAGCAATTTGTTTACTCTCCTGGATTTAAAAGTTAGCTGACCAGATGCTGTTTTGTTTTGCTCATTACTAACTAATTCAGTTACACTATACTGTCTCTGAACTGGCATGTGGGAAACTAGGAAGCAGTGAAGGTATGACAAATGCATGTCCTATATTTCTGTAGTTGACGCTTTCCCAGCAACTTTCTATTAATGGCAATTAACTTTATGGCCACTCCTCATAATTCATTAAAAGCTTCCTAGAGACAAATAGTGCAAGGGAGCTACTGAAGGCAGCAGGAGGACTCCTTATCCAGAGAATATATCTTCATTCTGCCTTTTTACAAGCAGTAAGTTCATAGCTTGAACTCTATCTGTCCTCCAAAATACACTAACAAAATGTGAATAAAAACTGGTATTTGAGTTTTAAGCTATTTTTGTTGGCAAACTAACTGTAGAACTTAATTGCAAACATAAGACCACGACAAAGAAGAGAGCTACCTGTCATCAGCTAAAATACATTACCTGATGTGTTAAACTCTAGTGTGAAATACGAATAGATCGGCCCTGCTGATTTCAGTGAAGCCATGTATGCAAAGGAAAGGAAACTTTATCCCCTTATCCCTCTACTCAAAGTATTTACTGACACCAATGATGGTTTTGCATTTTAATGCAAAAAAATATACCAAAGAATTGTTAGGCACTCTCTCTGAAAACCATGCTAGCTGCCAACAGCTTCACAGATCATAAAATGCACCACAGCAATATCAATCATATGCATAAAGTATTAACTGCCATTAAAATGTCTGAGGTTTTAGCCTCTGTCCTAAAAATGTGGGGACCAGCTCTACAGCAACGCATTATTTTGAACCACAAAATCTGTAAGTTACAGTCAGGCATATTCCAGGTATTATTTAAACTCATAAAACAGAGAGAAAATTCAAAGTCAAGACTGGAATTCTGTCCAGAGACAGCCATCAGCCAACTGTTATTAGGCAGATGCTAATGGCAGATGTTAAGGAGGTAAAGAGTCAATGAAAAAAGTTCTCCTTACACTCACCTAAATAAAAGGAGTAAAAAAGTTTCTGAAGTTTCAGGAAAACTGGCATGCAAACAGAGCAGAGAAGAACTGAGCCACACCTGACAATCAGCAGGGAATTCATACTGCATCACCCTAGAATATGTAGCATATCTAGTACCTACATAAAAGAACAGGAACTAGCACTGTTCCTAATAACCTCAAAATCTCCCACTGCAGTGAATCCAGTAAGATACTTGAAAGCATGTATTGCCTTCTTTAAGAAAAAGTTATGCGTCAGTATTATATGGTGAAAATTCCACCATTACAATTTGGCTCACTGGAAGTCATAAATTTAACTTTCTCCTGAATCTGAAAGTGTACCCTAAAAATGAAATATCTTAAGTATCTTGAGACATTGCCTCTCAATTCTTTATTCAAATTATCTGTTTCTTCACTTAAATTCTCTAAAATTGCCCCTGTATGAGAGATGGTGGAAAGTATAGTATAAAGAACAATGCACATGTGACATTAGAAGGATCACTGTCTTCTTGCAAACATGTAGTCTTAGTTTTTTAGCTCAAAGAGCTAAAGCAGCTCTTTGAATTCTTGTCTGACTTAATGTGCTGAACAATATAGGGAAATCTGACCAATAGAATCATAGAATCATCAAGGTTGGAAAAGACCCTTAAGATCATCGAGTCCAACCGTTAACCCAACACTGCCAAGTCCATCTATACCACGTCCTCGAGCACCACATCTATCCGTTCTTTAAATACCTCCAGGGATGGAGAATCAACCACTTCCATGGGCAGCCTGTTCCAATGCTTGACCACCCTTTCAGTGAAGAAGTTTTTCCTAATGTCTAACCTAAACCTCCCCTGGCGCAGCTTGAGGCCGTGTCCTCTCGTCCTATCACTCGTTACTAGGGAGAAGAGACCGACCCCCACCTCGCTACAACCTCCTTTCAGGTAGCTGTAGAGAGCAATAAGGTCTCCCCTCAGCCTCCTCTTCTCCAGACTAAACAACCCCAGCTCCCTCAGCCACTCCTCATAGGATTCGTTCTCTAGACCCTTCACCAACTTCGTTGCCCTTCTTCGGACATGCTCCAGCACCTCAATGGCTGCCTTGTAGTGAGGGGCCCAAAACTAAACACAGTACTTGAGGTGCGGCCTCACCAATGCCGAGTACAGGGGCACTATCACCTCCCTGGTCCTGCTGGCCACACTGTTCCTGATACAAGTCAGGATGCCATTGGCCTTCTTGGCCACCTGAGCACACTGCTGGCTCATGTTCAGGCGGCTGTCAACCAACACCCCCAGGTCCCTTTCAGCCAGACAGCTCTCCAGCCACTCCTCCCCAAGCCTGTAGCGTTGCATGGGGTTGTTGTGACCCAAGTGCGGGACCCGGCACTTAGCCTTGTTGAATCTCGTACAGTTGGCCCCGGCCCAACAATCCAGCCTGTCCAGGTCCCTCTGCAGGGCCTTCCTACCCTCCAGCAGATCGACACTTCCACCCAACTTGGTGTCATCTGCAAACTTACTGAGGGTGCACTCAATCCCCTCATCCAGATCATCAATGAAGATATTGAACAGAACTGGTCCCAATACTGAGCCCTGGGGAACACCACTTGTGACCGGTCGCCAACTGGATTTGACTCCATTTACCACCACTCTCTGGGTTCGGCCGTCCAGCCAGCTTTTAACCCAGTGCAGAGTGCACTTATCCAAGCCATGAGCAGCCAGCTTCTCTAGGAGAATGCTGTGGGAGACAGTTTCAAAGGCCTTACTAAAGTCCAGGTAGACAACATCCACAGCCTTCCCCTCATCCACTAAGCGGGTCACCTTGTCATAGAAGGAGACCAGGTTAGTGAAACAGGATCTCCCTTCCATAAACCCATGCTGGCTGGGCCTGATCCCTCGGTTGTCCCGCACTTGCTGCATAATGGCACTCAAGATGCTCTGCTCCATGACCTTCCCCGGCACCGAGGTCAGGCTGACAGGCCTGTAGAGTTCCCGGGATCCTCCTTCCGACCGTTCTTGTAGAGGGGCGTCACGTTTGCTAGCTTCCAGTCATCCGGGACCTCCCCGGTTGACCAGGACTGCTGATAAATAATGGAGAGTGGCTTGGCCAGCTCCTCCGCCAGCTCCCTCAGTATCCTCGGGTGGATCCCATCTGGCCCCATGGACTTGTGCGCATCCAGGTGGAGGAGCAGGTCAGTGACTGCCACCTCTTCGACAACTGGGACTTCACTCTGCATCCTATCTCCATCTTCCAGCTCAGGGGCCTGAAAAACCTGAGGATGACTAGCTTGACTATTAAAGACTGAGGCAAAGAAGGCATTAAGTACCTCTGCCTTCTCCTCATCCTTCGTGGCAAGGTTACCTTCTGCATCCAACAAAGGAGGGAGATTCTCCCTGGCCCTCCTTTTGTCACTGACATATTTATAAAAACTTTTTTTGTTATCTTTAATGGCGGTGGCCAGTTTAAGTTCCAGCTGGGCCTTCGCCTTTCTGATCTTCTCCCTGCATAACCTCACTACATCCTTGTAGTCCTCCTGAGTCACCTGCCCCTTCTTCCAAAGGCGGTAGGCTCTCCTTTTTTTCCTGAGTTCTAGCCAAAGCTCCCTGTTCAGCCACAATGCTTTTGCTGGTACAGTTTTGTCCATAAGTGACTAAAAAGTTTAATTAGGTCTAGTACTCACAACTACCAAAGAGCTCCTTTCAAGGTGAAATTGGCTCCTTGTCAGTAAACACACACACAGAAAGGTAGATCCTTGCAGTCCCTTTAGTATTTTAATTCTGATGCCTCAATCATTCAAACACCACTCCAGGTATTTAACTTCAAGTTCATAAGTGAGAAAGGCTTCATGTACTTAAATGTGCAAAATTCCTTGCAGTATTAGGATGTAATTTATGATCAAAAGCAACAAACAGTTTAAAATAAACATACAGAGGGAATGGATGAGGAAATATGGGAGTAAAGGCAATGAATATAGATGAACATCAAAGCTAGATGGTTTAAAGAGGTATTTTTTCTAAAGGTTAATAGGACATTAGGGCAAAATTCCAAAGCAGAAAGAACATGAAGATTTACCAAGTTACTTTAAAAACACCAACTATCTCAACAGCTATACCAGAGCCCAAAGGAGACTTGTAATTTTTTTGCCTTTGATTTGAGAGCTTGACTGTTTCTCTTGTCATGTCTCACCATCACAAATCAGTAAAGAACATGAGCAAGAGAAAAAGGCAAGCAGTTTTCTCTGAGATTTCCCTTTGTTTTAGAATTTATTTACTTCTGGGTCACTAAATCCCACGTTGGAAAACCTGCTCTATCCCTTTTTTACCAGGCACTTCAAATAAAAAGTGCTGAAAGAAGTGCTAGAAAGGAGTTAGTATATGAATTAGGTCCACTGTCCGTTGGGGATATTTACTATGTTTTTCCATTTATAATTGCACGTGTCTGTTAGAATAAGATCAGTGAACTATTAATGGCATCTTCATGTCAATAGTACATCAATTAGGAACATCCAGAGCACTGACTGTTCACTTTTGATATTGAAAGTGTAGAACAGAGTATTCAACTTAACTTTTCCTGGTATTTAGATCTAGTTCCACTACTCAGTTCTACAAACCCTTTCATATATGAATAGGTCTTTCTTGTGTGGATATTTTCCATCTGTACTATCAGCTTGCAAAGATTAATTTTTTCCTTTCAAAATTATCACTTGAAATCTGTACGATCATAATCATCATGATGGCATTTTCAGAGCATTATGGCCATGGCAGATAATATTTTTAAATGTAGACATTATTTTAAATGCATATAATTTCTTAGAGAGGATATTACCAGATTTCTACAATAACCTGTTACATAAATATATACAGTCTGAATCCTATTATTAAAAATAGGGGGTTTTTTTAGAAACACTTATAAGTCATGCTCACACTGATGGAATACAATCCACTATATCAATTCAGATGACTGGTAATGTCACATGAAGACTTAAATTCTTTTAACTATTGCCTCAATTAAGTGTCAACCTCTTTGTTGTAACTATAAGGGAGTCCCAACAAAAAGTTTAAAACAAAAAGAAAGCAGAACACATAAAGCCAAGATTACCTACATATTCATTACTTCCAATTGTTTGCATTTTAGAAACTGGTTTAAGAACAGAAGTGTACTGTGCAGCGTGATCATCACAACAATGATTACATAGTTTAACAGAGTTTGAAGAGAGAAAAAAAAACACATACATGTGGAAAAGTCAGGTTTTGCACATTATTAACTTTCCAGTTTACTTTAAAATGCAGTACATCTCCAAAGGCTGTACTATAAATCATGGATTAAATACCTGCAGATTTCCTTAGTCTGAAAATAAAGAGTGTGTGTGGTGAGAATTTGTAAGAAAAAAGAAGAAAAAAAGGGTATGCCTTAGATGTAGTGACAGGAAACAGGGCCCTTAAAGAAGAGTGATGGGAAGTGAGAACTTAAAGACGGATCAGGAATAGAAGATCCAGTGAGCTAGTCAGCCAACTACATACAGCTTTTAAATCCTTTGCACAATGCGATCTGACAAAGAGGCATCCCAAGAATAATATTATATTTATCACCCCAAGAATACTGAAAATGGACTTTCTTTGTAGCTAGCCTTTAGAGAAGTGAATAAATTCAGTTATTACATTGTTTTATTTGAATAATCTAATCATTAAAGTATTATTAAAACTATATATTTTAAAACCACTAGATATATTTTCAAGGTTTAATTTAGTCTCAGCTGATTATTTGATGACAAGCACAGCAGAATGCATCCTTTTACTACATACTTTGGGCTGCAAGATTTTAAGTAATATTTATAAATTTATTGCATAATAGCCTAAGTGTGCAGGTTTTTATTTATACTGTAAATTTCTTTACCTTAAATATTGCACACTGGTACTTGCAGCCAAAGCTTTGCTAGTACTTAGCTATTCAGTGTTCTATTCAGCTATCTAGCTTCATGTTCCTCTGTTCCCATAACCAATTATTCTTCTTTTCAAAAAGAGATCTGAACAATGTGAGAAACAATAAACTCAATGCTAGCAAAAAAAATTAAAATAAAAACAAACAAACAGACCTGACAAATCAATACAAGTACAAAAGTAACTTCAAAATGTAGCTTTAAACTGAAAAGTTAAAGCCAACACAACAGATTTCATGTTTCAAGATTAATATAACATGAACCTGATCTCATTTAACTGAAATCAGGGAAAATTCTGTAGTACACTTTACAAGGAGCAGGATCAAGTGTTCTGGGCTCCTTTTTTTCCTAACATTAAAGAATGCTTCTCCAGCTCATTGTAACCCACACATTTTGGTGTACAGTACACACAAATGACTCAAGCAAAAGATGCAGCATAAGGATTAAAATGTACCCTTTGCTTACATATGATGGCACCAGACAGTATGCTATCAGAAATCTATAACCCACTACTGCATCTAACTAAAGATTTATGTTATAAAGGAATATATGCAAATGACTAAGCAGAACACTCAGCATAAGGATTAAGACTTCTTACCCCATATTTACATTGGCGGGATGTTGCTCCATACTGGAAGCGACACTGTTCATCAGCATCATACACCTGACCTGGGGCCACAGCTGGATAAAGAAATTCACGCTTGGGAGGCTCATTATCAAGGCAAGTACCACGGCCTGAACTGTTCAACATAAAGGACCAAAGGAATTAGGAATTCTACTGACTGTAAATCACAGTAACGATATCATGTATCTAGTTCTTACTCTTAAAAGCACTGGGTGTGAAACAAATATGATTGCAAAAAACAAACAGTAAGATGGTACACCCATAATAAAGATAAAAAATAATTAGAGGGAATTGAGATATTAAAATAATTTTCATCATTATTATTAACAAAAATGCTTATTTTAGATTGTGAAATATATTTCATATATTATCCTTTTTAAAAGTACAATAATTTCTGAGCCACACAAGACTGATTTTCATTTTTGTTTTAACATTCCTATTTGTTTTCACTGAAGAACAGCTACATTTGGTCATAGAATGAAAAATAAACAAATTAAGCAAATAAAAGAAATTAAATTTACAATTCTTAATGACCCTTCTGATCCTTCAAACCGCTAAGTACAATCTTATAGATATGAGCAGCTCAATTGGTTTATATAAAACACATTTAAATTTCAACATGACTAAATGTTTATAGGATTAGGACCTTAACATGCATGCTTTTCTTCCATTTGAGTGAACAAAATAGTTACAGTGGTAAAAATTCTCCAGGATCTTCAAATTTACCTATACTTGGGTGAGTGACAAAATTTGTATGGGTCCAAGGATCTTTTCTATTGTATTAATAATAATTAATCTTCAAAAACTCATGATAGAACTAACATCATCATCTTTGAAAACTTTAATATTCTCTTTTCACTGTTTTGTTTGGTGGGTTTTTTGCTTGTTTGGGTTTTTTCAAAATATGCCCATATTCAACAACAATATTTTAGTGTAGTGGAACAAATAACAAAGAAAGCCAAAGGCAGACAGAGTTCTTTTGTTTAGAAAACTTTGTAATTTGCTAAATACAATTATTCAATTTTATTTAGTTAGTGTGCATAAAAGAGGACAGATGCTTTTTTACTTTCATTTAACATGTGAATAAGTGAGGATTTTTAAAGAATTCTTATGCCAACACTTTAAATTTTTTTCCAACATTCCTACAAATGTTGCCAGGATTTATGTTTTTTTTCCAAATCTTTTCCATGCACCTTGCCAAAGGAACATAATTTCAGAAGTGAATGTTCTACACCGGTTTTTGGAGATCTCCAATTTTCTATACTTCTTATCTGCAGATAAAAAAGAGCAAAAAGCCCCCTTTAACCATACATTTTATGTTCTCATTTTAACCCTATTTCATTTCTTTGAAATACTAAAACAAACCCTTTGGAAAAACAAAGAAACAAACTGCCAACCATTTCAGAAGAATGCAAACAGCAACTAAGGCAATAAGTAGGTAAATACAGAAAAAAAAAATGATATTGTTACTAAACCAAATGAATTTAATGTGATTCACCTGCACATAACACACCCCACACCCCCCCCAACTCAGCTGAAATCTACCTTTAAAATATCACACGTGTGGTTCTGGCATAAAAAATAATGTACTTGCCTCTTTATTCCACTTTTAATTATTACAAGTATATATATTTTCTAATAGCAGAAGTTGGGAAAATATCCTACATGCTTTTGAATCTAAATATTTCAGTGTTGTATTTTGCATGTATGAGGAGTACATGTTAATAATTCCAGTATGGAAATAACTCAAAATATAATCTGATCTTTCTGTACTGTTTGGACCAAACTGCAGATAGGAACTTTGCTTAAACAAGCAGTGCGAAGTTTAGCATTTGACATCAGCTTGAGCTCATATTGCATATGATGGGAATATTTCCATAGATTCCAATAATGTAGAGGTTGATCTGTAAACTGTGATCCTGTAAACAGACAGCCAAGGGCACAGCATTTAAAAACTCTTATTACCTTTGATGACTCTCTCCATAGGCATATGGATCCCTGAACAGATTAGATTACAGAATCATATCTAAATCTTTAAATGCACCGAACCTGTAAATTAAAGTCTATACCTATAGACTTTACCTATACCAAGACATATAATTGCAGAAATGTAAATCAAAATCCTTGTAGTAAATACAAAAATATGTCTGTTCTGCTCTAATGACAGGATTTTCACCATAATGAAACGTTGTAGTAGCAAAAAAGCAAGAAACTACTAAGCAGTCATTCACTTGCTAGCTACATTACATTGCCATCTCTCAGACTGAAAATTTGTTTCTCCCTTTCCTTCTGCTTCAGTTCTATTATTTCTCTCAAGTACTTGAACAAAATTGACACATTTTACAAACTTACTGTGGAAACCTGATACTGTATTCTGTGAATTGAAGTATTTTGGAAAAGAAATACCATGTGTTATAAAACACATTCATAAAACCAGGGACTTTCCATTGGTAATGAAGGATCTCACCAAAGCTGGGCAAAGGATGAATACAGGCTGAGGGTCTTGGAACCTTTCCAGACAAGTTCTACTGGACTCAGGAATGGTGTAATACTCTTGAGTCTATGTTCTTCTCCCTTTCTCTTTGCTCCACCAAGGCACAACCCAGATACTTCAGAAAAAAAATCTGCTAAATCTAGGGGAATGAACCAAAAGGGTGCAAAAAGAATAATGGTATTGGAGCACTTTCTAAACAGAGATCTAACAGTTATTATCAAGCCCACAAAAGTGAAAAAAGCCCTTGTGTAGATGTAAAAAAGATAATGGGAAGGAAAAGAATGCCCAAATACCTTTATCTCTGCAATTTTAGAAAATTTCTACTCACAATCAGTTTTGTGCTTTGTGATTTTATCTTATATAGGAAGCATATACAAAGTCAAAAAAAGCTACTGGATATCCCTGTCAGAGCATTTACATTTTTGAAGAGGGAGTGGATAAATCTTTACTGTCTGCAATAGAAATAAGATGATCTCTAATTCACCATACATTCTATTTACTCCACAAGATACTACTAGTAGTCAAGGACTTTATCATTTTCCTAATTTTAAGTTAATTTCATGAGTTTATATGGGACATAGCGGGGCTAGTTTCAATTATAAAATAGCTAGGCTTGATGTCATTTCATCCCAGTATTCCAGGGTAGTGTGCCAAGAGATCTTTGTAAAACACTCTACAATATAGTATAAACATTGTTTTGTATTTTAATATTACAGGATAGCAAATTAATCCTCTGTTCGGAAGGATATCAAGGATAATAGAGCATTCTCTGAAAGCTTAAGATCTCAGACATGCTATCACTGCTAACTGCTTGATCAATATAACAGCAACCAGGGATTCAACGTTAGAATCTTTACAGACTGAACAATGCAATACTGAGGACCACTATCTCTGTGCAGACAGCACTTTTATATCCAAGGCCACTAAAGAGAAAAAGCAAAAACCATGGACGTAGACCTCTCAGAGTTTATGCTCATATTACAATATCTATTCCCAAATATCTCAGCAACACACACAGTACAACATAACTCCTTCAATGGTTGAGGAAAATATCCCAGATTACTGGCACTGAAAATAGGTTTTGAATGTTAAAGAATTGGCTCATTGGCTCGCGGACTATAATGCAAGTTATGATTAACAATCATATAATAAATGTATTATAATGATTACACAAACTGCTTCTCTTTTTTTTAATTGGGTAGCCTTTTAAGCAAAACACAGACTTTTGACGTTTGAGAAATCTACAATAATTGGGGACATATCCTTTTTATCCAATTATGTTAGCTAAAAAAAAATCTCCTACTTCAAAGAAAAAAGAGGCAAATGATAATCCAAAGTGTAGGTCAATAGATAATACTGAATGTAAAATTTCTCCATTGATTTGTAGAGAGAGAGATGAAATTTTGATATGATTGATGTGACCTTATCTTACAGAACTAGTCTTGGCTTGTACTTTTTTAAAAAGTTAATTTAGATTTCTGGAGTACCAGGGGATTGGCCAATATGCCATGGGCAGCATATGAGGCATATATATAGAACTATCCTATATTTATCTTGCATATTGACTTGTATGTCCAAGATTCTTGGCCAGATGATGCCTGTGCCCAGACACTGGAAAATTTTTGATATTGTCTACATGGGCTTGCTTGGACCAAGGTAGTTTTGGCTCCTCTCCAGAGTTAGAAAGCTGTAGTCCCTGAAATCTAAATCCTGCTGTATGGCAATTCTAGAGACTCTCCAAGAATTTCCTGTGATAGATCTTACTTTTTCAAATAGACTCTTGGTTCTTCATTCCTCTTCAAAAGACAATCCTGCCTTTGAAAGACAGAGTGCCATCTGGCTTCTTGTAACACCTTCTCTTATCTGATACTGACAAGCTTAAGCAACTATGATTCCAGAAATCATCCAGATTATGTTATTATAAAACATAAAAGTAACTGAATAAAGAATTCTAAATAGAAAGTTCTCTTTTTTATGCCTAGGGATCTGCATGGCTCTATAGGCACACTGTATAAATATATGCTGGATATAATGAAACTTCCATGCTATATATATTTATTTATTTATTTATTTATATATATATATATGCTGCATAGAATGAAATCATACCAATCGGTTTTCAATCACAGACAATATTTTTAGGGTTGGTTCATTTCTCCTATAGACAGATATTAAGGGTTTCTACTCCTCTCACAGGAACCTGTCCTCTGACACTGCTCTCCAACCCTTCAATTCTAAGTGAGTACTTCTGCATTTAACTCCATAAAAAGGTTAGTGAAATTTAAAGCCATTGTAAAGCACTTATAAACAATTCAGTTGATAAACTGAATTCAGTCAATCTTTCACTCTAACATAAAGCTTGACACACAACAGCTATTCGTACTAGAAGGAAAGTTTTCCCCAGGAAAAGAATGGGTTTCCTTGGCCATTTCAAAGCCCATGCTGACTGGTCATCCTTCTTGGGAGTTTTGAATGATCTATTAGCAATACATAGCTTTGCTTTGTCTTTATTCCCATCCTTAAAGCCATATTCATCCTCTATCCGGCCATCCCGCAAAATAATTTGTTTTCCCAACTAGTGTCTGACTGAATTGATACCTTCCAAGTGATATTTAATGGCTATTCCTCAGTACCATCAGTCTGGAAAATTCGTTTCTGGGTGTAGTTTTTAGAAAGTCATGAGAAAAAGGAGGATGAAGCTGAGGCTCGACTTTGAACATCACCAGGATGACTTCTGTTTCAAAATTATTCTGCCTGATGAGAAAGGACAGTGTGGTATCTATACTACAAAATGGCACACAGTGCAAAACTGCTGTAGCAAATGGTGACCCAAGCTGGTAAACTGGTAAATCCACATGAATCTACCTTACCATATAATACTGTGAACACTTAATGAGCTTCTAGCCGAATGCATTCCAGCTGCATTATCTTGGTGCCATGACAGCCCTGCCCGAACTTGTATCCAGATCCAAGCTTATAAATATAAAAGGTGTTGTGATATGTCATACAGACTCACGGCCTCAGGTTTCTGCTTAGGTATCTGCATTTCATCCCACCGTGCTTTATCTTTCTTGTCAGACATAGCTAAATGAATCCTAAACTAGCCATACTCACTAAGCACAGAAAAAAACACTTGTCTTCCTTGCTTGTGGTCTAGTGGGTCCTGTCCCAGCTGTTTTCCCATTCTTGACGAAAAATGGAGAGAAAGGGGGTAGAGTCTAATCTATCTGGAATAAACATCTGCAGACACAGATAACAGCATCTTGAGGATTTGCCTTTAAAGCTCTAAATCAGTATCTTCCTCATCTGTTGCTAAGTTGTGAAAAAGTATTAGAAAAAAAATGGAATAATTTTTCCTGTCTGGATGCAGACTGTTCTGCTATTTATAGGAACAGTCAAAGAATTGCTACCACATGAAACTCACTATTTTTCTTTGCTTCTTGCTCACTGATCATTACCTACAACAGAAAAGCCTCTGCTCTTAAAGCTGTTCTGCCTCAAGGAAAGGTGTGAATAGGTAAAAAAGAAGTGATCTAGGCTTCTGACAGCTGTCCTTCAGGTACCTGTGTAACTCTTATCATCTTAACAGCTTCCTGCTGTCATTGAGGATATGACATGAAAAGCTGGGGAGAAGACTAGAAACGAGAAAAAACCTACAGTTTTACAGACTATTCAACTTTATAAAATAATAAAACAACTATTTTCAGAAAAAAGTATCAATTCATTTATAGGATATTAGAACCAAAAACAATAAGAAGCATGGATTTATAATGAACAGATCATGTTTGAGAAATCTGACATTTTTAAAGACAGATTGCAAAATTAGTAAATGAAGGAGAAGTTATCTTTGGCTCTTAGTATGTTATTTAACACAGTATCCTATCCAATTGGAAAATCTATTCATAATTGCAATGCTTAGAAGAATGTTTATCCAAGGTGGCTTTGAAAAAAATAACATCTACATTCTGGGTTACAAAAATATAGCTAAAATATTATAAAAGATAATTTATTATTGAAGCTGCTATTTCTAGGGTTTTTCTTTACTCTAGCTCAAATATCACCTAGTATCTTCAGTAATGATTTTTTATGAAATTCACAGATGGTAGTAATTCAAGTAGAGTTGCAAACACTGGCAATGATAGAGAAGTATCTCAAAAAACCTGAAGAGATTAGAACTACAGGAATAGATTCACCAGAGTACTATTCTGGCTTTATACTAATATAACTACAATTTCAGTGGCATCCCCCAGACTTAAAAATGAAACTTAATAGTGAATCAAACCTGGGGAATAGAAAAGAATAATGGAGATGCTAACAGTAAAAAATAAAATAAATAAAAACATTTAAACATAAAGTAGAGGAGGCACAAGCTAAACATGTTTTTTAACTGACAGTAAAAAAATGAAAGATCACTGCATACATATCAAGTAAAGAAACAAGAAAGTTTGTTCAGACTGAAATTTAAAACTGTACGGGAACTTTATGAACAAATATTCAGCTCTATTACATTTGCAGCATAATACAAGCCACAGAATTTTACCACATTTCTTTCTCAAAGGCCATAAATAAGAAATGACTGCTTAGCTACCTGTGGAATTACATCTTCATCAATAGATAACTTATTTTCAGGACAATTATGAGTTCAAAATGGAGTTCAGAAGAGAGCAACAAATAGAAGTAAGATGAGGCAGAGAAGAGCAGAACTGAAACAGTAAGAAACAAACCCCCAAATGCTACAAGAAAATACCTGAACTATAAGCTGACAGTCAGAACTACCAAGCTGTGAAATAATCTCTCAGATGAGATGCAAAAACCCTACTCTTTGTCATAGTTAAAACTAGGCTGCGTGACATACTAGAAAGACTACTAATGGGAACAGTGTTGAATTAACAGAAATGATTGGCAATGATGAAACAAGTCTACCCTGTATTTTTTTTATAATGCTAGTGTTAAATTAATACATATATATCTCTCCTGAGAAAATCAACTTATATTGTGAGAAACCTGTATCACACATACATGTAGGATGACTTATTCAGTGTGCTTTAGTTTATACACTCATCTTAAACACTCCAGTACATAAAATTGGGTGGGTGCATAGTTCAGTGGGGTGATACAAAATGCCTTAACCTGATACAGAAACTGAGTAGAAGTATTTTCCTCTGAACAGCACCTAACACCAACATGAAACGTCTGTCTCTGCCCACTGACTATGGGGAGCTCAAACACCTCTTCAGAACAATTCAGTGCTCCTGTACATCGTGTGGGAAGCTACATTTGAACCAATCTAAAGAAAATGTATTGGTCTGGATGGGTCCCTTCAAGTAAGATTCAGAATACGGCACCTTATTCTGAGGTTAGATTCCTGAAAGAGAAGCAGCCCAGTTTGTTCTTAGTGGTTAGACCACTTGACTGGTTTAAGTCCATCTCCTAAAACACAGTGTCTGAATTATTGAACAACCTTTATTTCTAAAAGGAATAATTGCACTGATGACACTGAACCTACCAACCAACTGACATTTGCTCCCATAAAGCCCGTCTTATGCACATTTTTAAAAATCCTGTTATTAACGTGTTCTCAGTGAACAGTTCTGTGTCTTCCACAACTTAAAATGCATACAAAGGCTTCATTATGCATCATGTATACCAATGTATTCATTGATATGAGCACATTTTTGAGACTAACATATTTTGACTATTTTAATTTTTTCATACAGAAGTAAAATTTCAGATAGCAATCTATTTCTGGATAAAAATCACCACAGAAGTATAGGTTAGCACAATTTTAAGGTATTAATATAAAGATCTATGCCATCCTCTCCGATGATCTTTATATTCTCACTAAAGGTGCCAAAGAATATTGATAGAAAAAAACCCACAAGACTGCATTAAAAAATCAGGAGAATGAAATGTACAAGGAACAGGGCTAGAACCTTGTTCCTTTCATTCGATTCCCTCACATTATGCATGTATTTAAAAAAAAAATTCTTCCCATCATTCATAGACAAATTCAACCCTTCTCTATTTCTCACCCTCAGATTAATTTAGTAATAAAATATGATCAGCACTTTAAAATGTATTGAATAGATTAAAAATGAGAACTGTAAGGTGGGGAATGGAGCAGGAGAAGCTTTTGCCATTACACAGGAAAAGGACTCTACAATATAAAAGCCTTAAGTAACTTGCTATACTTCCATCTGTTCATTCTAAAAATGTAAACCATCAGAACAGGTCACTGTGTCTCTACTATTTATTCTGAAAGGTATGAATTTTTGTAACAACTCATGATTTTTCTTGAGAGATTACTTACTCTAAAAAACTGGTGATGTAATCCCGACTGCAGGCTGACCAAGAGAAAGGGTTGGTGTTTGCTGTAATATGAGCTGCCATTAGCTTTGCTGCTTCATGACCTTTGGTCCCACAGGAATTTCCAATTCCATCATGATTCATACCAAAACTGCCCAAAAGAGGAGGAGAGAAACCGCCCATTATTCTTCTGCAGCATTGGACATCTCTTAAAACTTAACACAATTTTCACAGAAATCATGCTTGGACCTAAAAGAACATACTTAGTACAGAGAAGTCAAAGTGGAGAATCAGGATCAGTTAAGTTCTGTTTAGTTTATTCGGATCTCAGAATACTGCGCAACTACGTAACATTTTTTTTCCACAGACTTTAGAAAGCATTTTACTTATTTGCTAAAGCTTTTAAAGAAAATTTAACAATATTCTTGCAAGATAAATACAGAGCACTCAGTCCTTATTTGGTTATTGTACCTGGATAAGGAATACACATTGTGGCACTGATGCTTGGATTAGTAAACAGGGACAAACAGGGAGTAGGTGATGTTGCTGTAAGAGTACCGTATAGGCACACAGTAGCCAATGAAAGTTCAAGCAGAACATGGGTTTTGCAATTCCCAGGGCTATGCTGTATGCTTACTCCCTCTATGTATCCACTCACAGGGTGACTTGGAGCCCTTCTATTAGTGCTCTCCTTTGCCATGGAACTTCAGAATGAAGGAAACTAAAAATCAGCAGAAAATACAGTAAGAAACCTCTAGTTGGCACTTGGCCAACAGAGATTTCCAGGCAACAAATTAATTAACTTTCAGCAAAGATGATATGACTCTGGAAAAAGAAATATGGCAAAAGAGTCCTTATGCCCTAGAAATCCTGTGCTACTGAAAGACACCCTTGGAGCTACAGATGGCCAACATAATCATCAAATTAAAACTAGAAGTTAACTCACAGAAAATCTATTTGAAAAGACTTTCATTATACGCATTAAACTATCTTTAATTAAATTATTACTGTTATTCCTAAACAATCAACAACATGTACCTGACTGGCCTGACAAATGAAGCACTTGAAGAGAATATGCAAAACAATGACCTTTCTTAATAGTATACACTTTTTTAAAACTCCATTTTCTTACTCTGCCTTTGATTAATTTCCTCTCAGTCAGGGAAACTTATTTCTTTAAATATTATCCTTTGGCCAAGTTAGTTCCTCCTTCCCAAACATGGCACAAGGATTATGAAATCAAAGGAATGGGTAGTGAGATACATAGGAGCCTTCCTGACCATGGGAGAGAGTAGTAGTCAAAGGGAATGCCATAACTGAGCTTCTGCATACCCAGAGCAGCGAAACTATCACTTCTTTACATGTCATTTAAGAGGTCAGTCGTTAGAGCCTTCTCTATTACAAATACTAAAAAGTCTGACTCCCTGATTTCTTACTCATCATTCAGGAATACAAATGTGTTGAGGCATTCCATTTTGATTTTCTAGAAACTTTTAGGACTGACTGCCAGAAGATACAAATGGTGGTACAAAAGGTTGGCCATTTATATACTGAAAAGAGTATTTCATACCACTTTCTTTACTGAAAACAGTGACAGTGTTAATCTGAACATATTGCTCCAGAATGTGGTATAAAAATACAAGACTTTCATGTGACTCTGAGCAACATATGTGCTATAATGAAACTTTCAGACTAGTGTTAATTATTTTGATCAGTCTTCAATATTGATATATATTTTGGGAGGGAAACAGTTAGATGTCCAAAGCAACAAACCAAATCAGAATTTTACAATGAAAATAAGTACTTTATTGGCCTAGTTCTCAACTGCCATCATTTCCTAGAATTAGGGGTACCTCAAATGGAAACATTTCCTTTTAAATTACCTCTGTACAATTTCTTAAAATAGAAAACCTTAGTTTTTAATAATTTCTATGAATGACTCCCTTTATAGAAATGGGCATTTGGGTATGTGGGAAAGAGTTGAATTGGATCATGTTGACTATTTCTGATATCCAAGCTTATCCCTAGTTAGTATATTCCCTTTGTCAAAGAAATGACATAGACTTCAACTGTCTGGGAAATTAATATCTTTGGGCCTATCAAAAAAAAAAAAAAAAAAAGAAAGATCAAAGCTTGTAGTTTAATAGCTTTCCTTCTACCCACTCTCCTTATGAAAAAGATGTTGTTGCTGGTGGCAGTCTGATAAAAAGTATGTCTATGAAGCCGCTATTCTTGATGCACACAGGAACTCAATGCCTTTTCATGAGCTGATGGTACTCGCATTTTTTATAACTATTCATTCACCTAAATCATCTATTCCCTTCCAAGAAGGCTCTTCTACTTGCCCCTGCTTCTGAGTTTAGGAGGAAACTGATCATTAGGTGCAAGTAATTTTTTCTGATGCTTGGAAAGGAGTTTTGCAATTACTGTCATCTTTTTCTGAACATGATAGTGGCAGCATGCCATTACAACCCAGTAATTTGCACTCCTATGGCCAGGATTGCAGATGAAAACATGTTTCTGTCCAAAGTACCAGTTTTATTTCCACCAGAACACGTTGGTTATATTTGGTCATCATTACATTAAGGCTACATCTTTTACAGAAGTATGTTTGCAATTAGATTGGGGTGCAAAGGCAGAGAAGAAAGGAACATAAAATACTCCTCATGGAGCCACTGTTATAATTTATTTACCTTTTTCAAACTGACTAAACACATGCAGATTGTATTTCTTTCACTGACTTAAAGAGCCTGTCTAAAACTACCAGTATAATTCTGGCTTTAAAAAGACAGCCAGATGAGCAAGGAGAGAGTGAGAAGTCGTCTCAGCTGACACAGGAGGTTCTTCTATGAAGTTACCTTTTTGCCTAACATCTCAAGGAAAGATGTTTAGCCCAGCAGCTCTGAATCACTTTTTTTCCAAGTATTATGGCTCCTCTTTTCCCAAGAGAGAGCCTACATTACATTTAAGAACTGTGCAAAGCAGCAGCACCAAGGACTTTAAAATCATAATTGAAACTCTCCTGCAATTTCTCTATAGTTTGTATACTTCTTAAAAAATGCTAAGGCAGCAGCATGCCTGACTAGTGCTCTGTGTCTGTTTCATTTACAAACATCTGCAATGGAACAGATTATTTTTTTTCTTGGCAATCTTTTTCCTTATATGTGAAAAAAAATATCTGAGGGAATTATTTGTAATACACATCCAACTTAAGAACTGACCTCAAAAATCACAGGGGAGATAACTGGTCTCAGCTGCACTGAATAAAACAGCAATAGATAACCAGAGACCCTGGAGTATAAACAGAGGGAAGAATGGGAATGTAAACTTCTTATCTACCCTTCCTTTATCTTGTGACAGAACAATACTGCAGGTCCCTACAATTTCAGTTGTATTTAAGATGAGATTGCCCTAACCCTAGCCCTAAGATTTAAGATGAGACTGCCCTAACCCTAACCCAATTTTTTTTTTTTTTTTTTTTTTTTTTTTTAGGGTTGGTGGTTCTAAATTATGATGGCTACAGTTGCCAAAACACTTATTGCTGATGTATCTGAAATGACAGCAGTTATTTTTGTGAGACAGCCAGGATGCTTCCATCTTGATTTATTATCCAAACATTTAAGATTCAGAGAAGACAGATCCAAATCAATCTGAATGCTTCTCAGTACTGCTCACAGAGGTTTATTTTGTATATCATGCACTTTTATAGCACTGAAGTTATCTGAAATGTGCTACTCAGGTGAACTGTTTTTTTCTCACTCGTTAGCAATCAATTATCTCTGCTTTCCAATTGTAGTACTGATGATCTGCATATCAAGCCATTTCCTAGCTTTCTTAGAGTTTGGAGCATTCAGAACTGCAGAGAACACTAATTTTTTTTCTCTAAATACAACAGGGTATGTTCATTTTTTAGTCACTTACTTACAGATTCATGAGTTATATGGAGAATTTGGACTAATTCTTTTAAAGCAGTGGCTCTTACTTTGCTCCACCACTTGTAAAACAGCATAAGGAAGAAAGTGCCAGAGACTGAGAATCTTGAGTGAGGTGAAGCAACAAAGTTACAGGAATACAAGCAAGAGAAATATTGTAAAATCAAGCTCTTCATCTTCTTGTCCACTATCAGAGGCTGATTTACAGCTGCTTAACTACATGTAACTCTTTAGGAAAAATAAATATTTCTTTTTAAGAGAAAAAAGAAACTTTAACCTTAAGAAGTTTTATTATACTAATTATTTGCACTAGGAAAGACAAAATAAACATATATACTAAGAGTGAAATGGGTCATTTTCAAGCTAAGTATCTTGACCCAGGTACGTTGCTAAATTTTCCTTCACTGCCTTAGCATTGTGTACTACATGAATTTGGAGTATGAATGCAACAAGTCTCTACACTGTAGGTCAAAGTGGAAAGTATTGCCTCTAATCAGGAAGCAAACTTCTGAGCTCAGATTTCCTTTGGAAATTCATGATGCCCTGAAGGTTTCTATAACCTTCCTCTTCACCCCCATTTATTCTTACACTTTTGTTAAGATCTGTGAAATGTCATTACATTCCTTTTCCTTGATTAGAATGCTTTAATGTTAGACAAATGATTTTAGTATTGTTAATTCTATACTTCAAATAATATTTTACAGACACAAACCTTTTCCATATTTTAAATATAAACATATCACAGAAACCAGAATTGTTTTTCTAGTCTGTTTATGACATTTCATTTTATAATGCACAGTACATTATTGAAGTCCCAATTAAGTTTTTTTTTAATAGAAGTTGCCTGCTTTTATACCTGTAGTATTACAAAGGCAGACCTAAAACAATGTTTCTTTAACAAAAAATAAGAGAAAAAATATATATAGTCTTATGTGGCTTTTCCAGTCAATTTACTCCCTTAACTAAAAAAAAGTTACCTAAACTGTCCCTAAAAATTTAAATCATCATTCTCAGACAATCCTAGGCATCTAGCAGGATCCTAGGCATCTAGCAAGGACAAGTTTTAACTTGTTCTGGCTGGTTTTGAGGTGTTCATTCAATGTAGATTTGAGACTGTGTCAGCCCTGATATAGTTGAAGATGGAAGACATCATCATCATCATCATAGATAAAACAATGATGACACCATCAACTGGAGATCTGTTCATGGGAGAGCTGATGGGAAGTGGTATTAGTACAATTCATCCTAGTTGTGCTTCATATTTTGAAGTTTGGTATATGTGTCCCTATTACCTCAGATTGGAGTATTTTCTTACTAGTTGTACAATACATATATTCCTTGGAGATGCATTTCTTCTAGAAAATATCTCTCTCAAACTCAGGTCCTGTAATGCAGCTGAGATTTGGCCAATCAAACATGAAGCTCTCTGATCACTGAAGAATGAGGAAAAGACAACTAGCTTCTGAAAGTACCTCTAGGATAACATTTTCCTGGATTAGAAATTTCTACTCCAGCACTGAAGACCAACTTTCACATATGGGCAGTAGGGGTATTTATGCTATTTTTTTACTTTGCATACAGACTACAAAAGACTTTTAAAAATGCTACAATTGCAGGCACATTTTACATGCTAGGAAATATTATTTTTCTTCTTTATCTTGCAGCCAATTTACCTTACTAAACTACAATCTATTTCCTTACTATTTCTTACACCTTCTTTTCATCAAGATATGACTGCCAAACTCCTCTGAATTTCAGTTCATTACATCTTCTATAAATCAAGACAATTCTGATTTTTCAGAAGTTACTTTAGCCACCAGCCTTTTCTCCCTGCTCCCTCCATATGGCCCTCTATAGATGTCTGTCACTAGTAAATTCTTTCCTTACTCAGTTTTATGGGCAGTTCTCTGTTCAAAGTCTAGTCCACTATCCTCATGTTTTGACATTTCAATTCCCACCCCCCTTTTATCTTACTTATTCTTTTCACTTTGTTATTTAGTTTCCAGATCTCAGATCATTCAATAGGACTGCAACAATGAATGGCACAATGCCTTTCTTTTAGGGACATACCCCTTTCAATGGAACCTGGAATTCCCTATCAATTCAACTAACCATCCTGTACAGTGTGCATGAGGCAAGTTAGGCAGTTCAGAAAGTATTCAAATAAAAAAGCACAGAGCGGAAAACCCCCTAACTCAGTTGGTAGGGAAACACAAAATGGGACTGGATCTTAAGTTTTATACTTGTCTGAGCATAAGAGCATATTCAAACTGGCAAATAGTTCCTTTCCTCATTAAGAAGAGAAAGTCAAACTTTGTTTGATAATGCAGGGCATACACATTCAATTCTCACTCCTGCCATGAGAAATCACTGGTTGTGATTTTTCCTTACCGGAAATCTTAAGCATTTCTTCAGCATCCTGAAAGTCAAGCATCATAAATCAAATTTCTAGAGACACTATTCATAAGTCTGAAGGACTCACTCTGAATTTTATCTGATTCACGGAAGTATTAAGAGTAATACAAGGCTGTTCTCAGAACCATGCATAGGGAGAAACAACCATAAAACTGTTAATCTAACACCATTCTTTATGCCCTCAGGAAAGAAACACAGAGTTAATCACAGTGTATGGTCGTCTTCAATGAAAACAGCTAGTTATGAGTCTCGACTGCACGCAGCTTATCCGCACCAAAATTGGACTATACAAATATCAAAACTATAATAAAAACTTACAAGTGGTAAGGAACAGAAGCCAAAAACATATTTTAAAAATTACTTATAAATATTTAACAGAAAGTATGCTTGACCATAATAATCACACTCACACTCTCAGTCTCTAAGTCTTCAAGACTAAGTGCTTTTCTGGATACTATTATTCAACCAAATAAAAGTTATTTGGATCAATACAAGGGTAAATGAGTTAAATTTAATACACTGCAATATACAGAAAGTCAGATTAGATGATCTAATAACTTCCCATCACTTTATAATTTAATGAACTACTAGAAACTACTAACAAGTTGAGCCATAATTCCAATCAGAGAATCTTACAAATCCAATTTTGGAGAAATTGTGAAGAATCTACCAGAATACATGTATTACCATTACCGTTCTCTTTTAATCACAAGATAATTTTATTCCTTAGTTCAACATTTTTTAACAAACTAAATATTCCACAGCAACTATATAATTAATAAAAACATGATCTCTAAAAATGCAATCGTCCCATTCTAATTTGAGTGGGTTTTTAGTGTATGTTATATATTCAGTGTAGACGTGTCACTTAAATGCTTCTATTTTTCATTTGACAATGAAACCAATTTCCTATTTCCCATGTATGTCTGAAGAGAAAAGCAATCATTGTGGCACAGCCAAAGAAAAAAATTTACAATGCTCTTTGAAACTATTATTTTACTCACATATGCAATTATCTTCTAGTACATTCCTTAATAATACCCACTCAAGGAAGCAGGAAGTCAAGAGAAAGTAATAACTTGCTTGATTTAGTCAGAGAGGCATTCAGCATTCAGTCACATTATGGGTGAATGGGGGGTGATGAGTGGATAGCACAAAATGTTATAAGCCTTGAAGATTTTTTGCCCACATATTCTTTCCAGCTTTTACTGAAGGTATTGTCATGGTTTAACCCCAGACGGCAACTAAGCACCACACAGCCGCTTGCTCACTCCCCCCCGGTGGGATGGGGGAGAGAATCAGAAGAGTAAAAGTGAGAAAACTCGTGGGTTGAGATAAAGACAGTTTAATAGGTAAAGCAAAAGCCGCGTGCGCAAGCAAAGCAAAGCAAGGAATTCATTCACTACTTCCCATGGGCAGGCAGGTGTTCAGCCATCTCCAGGAAAGCAGGGCTCCATCACGCGTAACGGTTACTTGGGAAGACAAACGCCATCACTCCGAACATCCCCCCCTTCCTTCTTCTTCCCCCAGCTTTATCTACATGGTATGTTCATTTAACACCATGCTTGCAGTGCAACTTTCTTTAATCACTGTGCATCGGATAAAATCTAATGAATATGATTTCTACTTTTATTTCAAACCAGCATTTGACATGTCATGCAAGCTACAGGAGGAGGCGAAAGCCTCAAAGAGCTGAGATTTCAGAATTTTAAAAGACCTTATGTATAAGAAGCCAAAAGATATGGATTGAAGAAAGTGAAGAAAATACAATGGCTATATTGTTTTTCTCAGATTCTAATCAAAGTCTAAGCTCTTCAAATCAATTGTCATCATGCCAGCTTTACATGATAAAATAGCTGCATATATTTAAATTATTTTCATGTATCTGTGGAATAACCTGCATAAAAGATGTAGCTGCAGGACATATGGATTAGAATTAAGATGTGGTATTGTAGGTTTTTTTGTTGTTAAACACGTGACTTAAATTCACAGCAAGGTCACATATTACTATAAGAGATTTTATTAACAAGAATTGCAGAACTATGAGTGATTTGGAGGAGCTCTTTCCTCAACAGTGGAAATATATTTTCCTTTATCCTATCATCTTTGTACACTCATGCAAGTAAAGGAGGAAGGAAATGAAGATGATGAGAATTATACGTGTTTTTGTTCAGATCTTATACAATTTCTTTTGGATTCTAGAATTCATTTATTTCAGTGCAACTACAGTGTTTTTTTCATACATAATATAAATGAGATCATACTTGCCCAGTGATTATCTCGCATGATAGGTGGGCTGGAAATAAGTGTTTACTTCCAACTTCTGCTTTTGATCAGCAGATTGATAGCTTCCATTTCAGTCTGCATTGGAACTTTTAGCAGTTGCATCAGCTAATGATTGGAAAAACATGTCATCCATAACTCAGTGTTGGTCAACACCAAAGAAAGAAGGAAACTTCTTGATAATAGATGGTGCCTAGTATTTTTAGAGTCATCACAATGTACTAACAATGCTGTCTTTTGAAGGAAGACCTGAAATATTTCCAGACCAAACTCTACTCAGATTTCATCACTCATAACATCATGCTCTTTAAAATGATATGCTGGTGCTTAAAATGTAACAAGTGATGCTATGACTGTTTTATATATTTCATGCTTGAGTGAAAGATGACTAAAAGTGTATAAATATTGACAACAAAATCAATGTTTTAATTAAAATAGTTTGAATTATATGTAAGACAAAATAAGAAAAAGCAGAAAAATTACCTTTTAACCACTTTTGTTTCATAAAGAAAAGGGGGGGGAGAGAAAATTTTCAAAGCCAAATATTTTAAAATATGAAACAGAGTAGGAAGGTTGTGAGCCAAATCTCAAAAGCACAGATTAAACTGGAATCTGAAATCAAAGGGTAAACAATGAGTCTTCAGTACTAAAGTTAAAGCCCTTGGAAATAAATACATACTAAATAACATGTACTGCCACTCATGAATACTATATATAGAAACATGGAGCACCAGAATAGAAATGGTACAGCCATGCAGGAAAAATAATATCTATTATTAAACTAATATTAAAAAGGTGATACATTAAAATGTATTCTTTTTTTAAACTCACTCACTTGTGACCAATCTCATGTGCAATGGTAAAAGCTGAACCTAGGCCAATGTCTTCATTAATGCTGCAGCTCCTTTCAGGCTCACACATTCCAGCCACAGAGGCCAAGCCTGAATAAACAGAAGGAGACACAAAGGTCATGCCAAGGTGTTTCAGTCTTAAAAGCCCTCATTATAAATGCCTGGATTCTTTTTAATAACCTCTATGCACAGAAGGAGCAGTTGGCTAAAGGTTAACTTTCTAGTCATTTGCAAAAATCACTGGGGGGAATTTCACTTTGCCAGCTAGACATTAATATTTTTTGAACTGCAGTCAGTGCTGGAAAATGTCTAGACTAGGGGTTAGATTTATAAATTTTACTTCTGGTAACTTGGGACCACCTGGTAACTTGAGACAGGAGAGGGAATTCAAGAAAGCATTTCTATTTTAACATACTTGAGCCTGAAGAAAGCCAAACGTATCCACATTATTTTTCTAAAGAAATGTTTAAGTTTAGTGGGTTCATAAAAACATACAAGCAACTTTTTTAGCTACAAAAAGCCCCACATGGTACATTTAAAAAAAAAATTATAAAAGCAAAACTGAATGCATCAATGAAGAGAAAGGAGACGTTAATAACAACCGTTCATTCAACCACTGAAGTCTTTTCCATTTATCACCCATCATCTTCTGGAATTAAAACCTTACTGTACTACAAGTGCTTTTAAAAACTTTCTTTAGAGAGAGAAAGCTCTTCCTTATCTTATACATTCTTCAGCAACAGAGTATCACACAACATACTGTAGACATAACTTGGTGCCATTAGAGAAAGCTCTAAACATCAGATTTATTTACTGTATTCCTCCCTAGGATTTCTTATCTAAAAAAAGCAGTAATCCTTTCTTTAAGGAAATCACCTGCTCATTTAACTACACTATAACAAAAAAATGACTGGAAAAAGTGCTACTTCAAATTATTCTGTTTGGACTAAAAGAAGCAAGTAATAAGATGACAAATGCTTCCTGTCTGTGTCCACATTAGCAAGTAATTTGGAGCCATAGGAGTTGGTCAGCAAAGTGAAGCACTGATATTGAGGCTCCTCACATCTTTGTGCATGGGTTGGACATTCTACTTTGGACTAGTTTAATCCCATAGGCTGAACATATTCACTACGTATGTGGTTCAAAGCTTTCAAAAGGAAAAAAATATTACAGGATATAATGAAAATACAGCCCATGTAGTGATTCAGACCTTAATGTCTCCCATAGGCACATATGGAGCATTTGGGGAGTATGCGTTCTGACTTAATTTTCTCCAAAACGAATCTAGTTTGCACATACCAAAACTACTTTGATAACCAAACTGACATGGGCAAAAAGCAACAAAGTGTGTCTGTAGAATTTGCATCAAAACAGTATTACTGCTCTAAATCAAATCACCGCTGTAGACATGCCCACTGAGGACAGGATGAAACATCAGAAGAAAAACAACTATCCATTAAGAAAAAACTGTAAATTGTTTGCAGTGTGCAAACTGTAGAAAACACAATAATTACAGTTCACCTGCCTAAACTATACTATTCTAATTGAGTAGGACATTCTGAAGACAACATGGCAATACTTACATAACAACTGTCATGTACCCCTGCAAAGTTCACCACATTTGTTCAGAAGGGACAGGCGAAGACGGAGGGGCGGAGGGGTTGCCCTCTACATCAAAAAATGGATAGATTGTGAAGAGCTGTCTCTGAAGAATAGCCACGAGCAGGTTGAAAGCTTATGGGTAAGAATTAGAGACCAAGGCAACAAAGGGAACCTTGTGGTTGGCGTTTACTACAGGCTGCCCAACCAAGGGGAGACTACTGACGAAGCCTTCTTACTCCAGCTACAGGAGGCATCACACTCGCAGGCTCTCGTCCTGCTGGGGGACTTCAACCACCCCGACATCTGCCGGAAAAGTAGCACGGTGAGCTGCAGGCAATCCAGCAGACTCCTGGAGTGTATCGAGGATAACATCTTAGGCCAGGTAATAGACAGCCCTACCAGAGGGGCCGTAATACTGGACCTGTTGGTCACCAACGCAAGTGAGCTAATCAATCATCAGAGGTGTCAAGATTGGAGGCAGCCTGGGCTGCAGTGATCATGCATGCACTGTTGGAGATCGCAGTCCTGAGGGATATGGGTCAGGCAAAGAGTAAAGTCAGGACCCTGAATTTTAGGAAAGCAAGCTTCCAGCTGTTCAAGGAGTTAGTCAATAGGACCCCCTGGGAAAGTGCCCTCAGGGACAAGGGAGCAGAACAGAGCTGGCAGATCTTTAAGGATGCTTTCCATAGGGCACAAGAGCTCTCGATCCCCAGGTGTAAGAAATCAGGAAAGGAAGGCAAGAGACTGGCATGGCTGAGTCGAGACCTGCTGGTCAAACTAAAGGGCAAGAAGGAAATGCACAGGCAGTGGAAGCACGGACAGGTATCCTGGGAAGAGTACAGGGATGTTGCCCGGTTGTGTAGGGATGGGGTCAGGAAGGCCAAGGTGCGGCTGGAGCTGAACTTGGCAAGGGATGCAAAGAATAAGAAGAAGGGCTTCTACAGGTATGTCAGCCAGAAAAGGAAGGTCAAAGAAAGTGTACCCCCCGATGAACATGACTGGCAAACTGGTAACAACAGACAAGGAGAAGGCTGAGGTACTCAACAACTTTTTCGCCTCAGTCTTCACTGGCGACCGCTCTTCCCACACCTCTCAAGTGGATGGACCGCAAGACAGGGACTGGGGGAGCGAAGTCCCTCCTGCTGTAAGAGAAGATCAGGTTCGTGACCACCTGAGGAACCTGAATGTACAGAAGTCTATGGGACCTGACGAGATGCATCCCAGAGTCCTGAGGGAATTGGCTGATGTAGTTGCCAAGCCACTCTCCATGATATTTGAAAAGTCATGGCAGTCGGGTGAAGTCCCCGGGGACTGGAGAAAGGGAAACATTGCACCCATTTTTAAAAAGGGTAGAAAGGAGGACCCTGGGAACTACCGACCTGTCAGCCTCACCTCTGTGCCTGGGAAGATCATGGAACAGATCCTCCTAGAAGCTGTGCTATGGCACGTGGAGGACAGGGAGGTGATTCGAGACAGCCAGCACGGCTTCACCAAGGGCAAGTCCTGCCTGACCAACCTAGTGGCCTTCTATGATGGAGTGACTGCATCAGTGGACGAGGGAAGAGCTACGGATGTCATCTAGCTGGACTTCTGTAAGGCCTTTGACACAGTCCCCCACGACATCCTTCTCTCTAAATTGGAGAGATATGGATTTGATGGGTGGACTGTTCGGTGAATGAGGAATTGGCTGGATGGTCACATCCAGAGGGTAGTGGTCAACGGCTCAATGTCCAGATGGAGATCGGTGATAAGTGGTGTCCCTCAGGGGTCCGTTCTGGGGCCAGTGCTGTTCAATATCTTCATCAATGACATAGACAGCGGGATCGAGTGCACCCTCAGCAAGTTTGCAGATGACACCAAGCTGAGAGGTGCGGAGGGACCTGGACAAGCTGGAGAAATGGGCCTGCGTGAACCTCATGAGGTTCAACAAGGCCAAGTGCAAGGTCCTGCACCTGGGTCGGGGCAATCCCCGGTATCAATACAGGCTGGGGGATGAAGGGATTGAGAGCAGCCCTGCGGAGAAGGACTTGGGGGTACTGGTGGATGAAAAGCTGGACATGAGCCGGCAATGTGCGCTCACAGCCCAGAAAGCCAACCGTATCCTGGGCTGCATCAAAAGAAGCGTGGCCAGCAGGTCGAGGGAGGTGGTTCTGCCCCTCTACTCCGCTCTGGTGAGACCCCACCTGGAGTACTGCGTCCAGCTCTGGAGTCCTCAGCACAGGAAGGACATGGACCTGTTGGAGCAGGTCCAGAGGAGGGCCACAAAAATGATCAGAGGGATGGAACACCTCTCCTATGAGGAGAGGCTGAGAGAGCTGGGGTTGTTGAGCCTGGAGAAGAGAAGGCTGCGGGGAGACCTTATTGTGGCCTTCCAGTACTTAAAGGGGGCCTACAAGAAAGATGGGGATAGTCTTTTTAGCAAGGCCTGCTGCGACAGGACAAGGGGTAATGGTTTTAAACTAAAAGAGGGTAGATTCAGACTAAACACAAGGAAAAAATTTTTCACGATGAGGGTGGCAAAACACTGGAACGGGTTGCCCAGAGAGGTGGTAGGTGCCCCATCCTTGGAAACATTCAAGGACAGGCTGGATGGGGCTCTGAGCAACCTGATCTAGTTGAAGATGTCCCTGCCAATTGCAGGGGGGGGTTGGACTAGATGACCTTTAAAGGTCCCTTCCAACCCAAACTATTCTATGATTCTATGATTTGAGTGATGAAATCATCTCTATCTTCAGATCTTATAACCGAGCACTTGCTTCAGTGACTTACAGGACCTGATTAATGATTTATAATTCCATACCATGCTTGCAGAAAGTGGCAGAGATCAAGTCCAGAACCCAGTCTATGGCTCAGATTTAAAAAAAAAAAAAAGTTCTTCTTCACTGGAGCCACAGAGGTGATGCAAAGACATCTGAGGTCTATCTTTTCTAAGAGTTTCCATGCAAGATTCCTTATTTTAGGAAACTGGAATAGGAGAGAGACATCTATGCCACAGTAAATCCTTTACTTCTGTTTCTTCCTAGACCACCAATGATTCAGTTTTCTTCTGACCTTTTGAGACCTGAGACTTTTGTTCACAGTCACCTTAAATATATGCTTAACTTTAGTTACTGGCGGTCAGTGGGACTTAAGCATATTAAATGCCTTGCAAAAGAGAGCCACAGGGCCTTGTCTCTTCTCCCATTCAATGCCTATAATGCAAATGATGTGTTGTGGTTCTGTCGCCAAGGATCCCATAACAGTGAGTTGGAAATGATACTATGTGATTTGTTTTTTTTTTTAGTCAAGCATTTGCCAGAGTCTATCCCCTGTTATGCTGTATTCAGTATTTGCCTTTATGCCAAAGTCTGATACAGTAAGAAATAGTACACTAATGATCTGTGTTAAAAATATCACATATAAATATCAAATAGTTCATCGGTGAATGTACGCCCTTTAAAACTTTCTTCTTTTAAGACTACAATTGCAAAGACATCAATATGACATCAATATAGACAGTCTCTTCAGTTTTTTCTCTTCCAACACAGATTTCAAAAGAAAATAAATTACATTTAGAAATTCATCATCATTTGCCTTTTACTAAAACATGCTGTGGATATTGTTTATATTTACAGCAGGCAAAATTTTTATACCTTTCCCCATATAAACTACTTCCCTGTGCCACAAGCATCATGCTGACTTGAGCAAGACGTAGAAAAATCAACATGAGTTAAGGCTAGCAAATCATACAGTAATACAGGGAAAGACAAAGCAAATAAAATTATGAGCTCTGATTAGGAGAAAAGTATTAATATCCTGAACTAACTGAATTAGAATTATATCTTTAATTACTTCTGAGAAAGAGGCTTATATTACTCTTTGAATAATGCTTCTTTCATATATTAAAGCACTACTAAAGGTAACAACTATAGTATAGTAAATAACTTTTGGTGACAAATTTAGGTGTGGAGAGAACGATAGTTCTCCATCCTGCACTCAAGGTTGCTTGTGTTTCTCCATTGTCAAAGCACTGTTTTAAGGAGTTCAATATTACTGTAATTTATATCACTGTGTTATTTTTCTCTAAGTCTGTGAAAGTAACAGTCTGAAGCTGTACTCCTTGTGTACAACAGACCAACAGTGTAAATCTCAAAGCCTGTTTCTTTTGTAGGGTGTTTTTTTGAGGATTTGTGGTTTTTGTTGGTTTTGGTGGGTGATTTTGTTGTTGTTGTGTTTTTTTTTTCTTTAAACTTTCCTAAAGTCTTCTATTTGTATTTTTTTAAATTGATCATGGAGACAGGTTAAATAGAAATAAACAGTAAGTCCTCTCCACTGATTATTGCTTGGTAAGTTTGAGTCATCTGCTAGGTTTTATCAGCATTACAGCTGCCAGAGAATGAAGGCCCATCAGCAGCTCACTTAAACTGCTAGCAATCTATCAAAGCATAAAACCATCTAGGTTATCCTTTATTATTCATGTTTATAAAACTGCAATATTTTGAAAGCATAGACTTTAAAAAGTCTAATCAGCCAATAAATTAATAGCCAAGTATAAAGCAAGGCAATAAACAGCAAATACAAGCTGAAATTTCTCTTTATAATCTTACCCAGTGTTCCACAAGGCTTGTTTTTATAAGTGCAGATATCATATCTGTTAAGGAGAAAAAAAAGTAGATAAAATATGTCAGAGAATCAAATTTGTAAGACATTTTGTATATTTCTGTATCATAGTTCAAGTTGTCAGACCGCGATCAGCTTAATTATGTGCAGCCAGCTGGTGTTGGTATTTTCTACACTCTGGTGTAAACCACAAGCTGCAGTACACTCACAGCCGCTGGCCTCAGGCCAGTGGGACACCTGCCAGTAAAAAAAAAAAAAAAAAAAAAATAAAAAAAAAAAAAGTTAAAGTGGATCTTTGGAATCACTGGCTGCATAAAGCAGTCTACCATGCTGTTACGAAGTTATAGCAGCATGTCTGTAGACTGATACTGATTCAGAACACTTTTACTTTTTGAACATATTGGAATCCTCTTACAGTCTCATACTTATCAACTAAACAATATTAATTGTAACTCCTACTATTTAAACTTTGATTCTAATTAAAAACTATAACTCAATTATTACACCAAAAATTATTAAAAAAAACTTATGAACTGCCATTATAGTTCCCTTCTCATTATCTTCTAGTGATTATATGTGTCTTAAGAGTACACTGTAACAAACTAAAATGAAAAACATATTTTTGCCAAAAGCTAAATAATATCTTTAATGGAGAATTTTCATCATTTTAGATACAATCTTTCAAATACAGAAGCTCAATAAGTTTTTGTGTAGTTAACATGTAAGTATCTGGAGCTGAAAATAGAATTAAAATGTTTCCTGCAGCATAGCTAATAATAGCAGCAGTGGTCATGCAGCAGTCAATTCATTCATTACACCTTCATATTTTGAATACTCAACCCTATGATATGGCTAGTGATATGAGAACACTCTTACAATGCCTTTGATTTTAGAGGATTTATACTGATTTCCTTGCAGTATGTTTCAGAATAATTTCCATTATTTTGAATGGCAAGTGAAAACAAAGATGAAAAGATACCATCTATATGCTTTAATTTTTAACCCAAATATTTACTTATTTCAGGCCACCAGACATTTCTGTTAAAATAACATATAAGGACTGTTTTCAAATGGGTTATCACATAGGGGTCTGATCATGAGATATATACCTTTCAGTGCTAACAGAGTTAAGGTCTGTCTGTAAGCCAAATCCATAGGCAAAATAACAAAGCTTAAAATTTGGAACAAATCCAGTAAACTCTCTGCATATAGACTGCTGTGACCATATGGAATTCCTCTGATTTTTAAAGGTACCTGGTGTGGAGCAGTTTGCAGGATTAAGCTCTAATTTTGAACTCAAATGCTCAGCATTCTTATATAAAACGTGTTGGAATATAGAATCATAGAATATCCTGAGTTGGAAGGGACCCACAAGGATCATCGAGTCCAACTCCTGTCCCTGCATAGGACAACCCCACAATTCATACCATATGTCTGAGGGCGTTGTCCAAATGCTTCTTGAATGTTGTCAGGCTTGGTGCCATGACTACCTCCCCGGGGAGCCTGTTCCAGTGCTCCACCACCCTCTGGGTGAAGAACCTTTTCCTAATGTCCAACCTAAACCTCCCCTGGCATATCTTCCTGACGTTCCCTTGGGTCCTATCATTGGTCGGCAGGGAGAAGAGATCAGCACCTGCCCCTCCTCCTTCCCTTGTGAGGAAGCTGTAGACTGCAATGAGGTCCCCCCTCAGTCTCCTCTTCTCCAGGCTGAACAGACCAAGTGACTCCAGCTGCTCCTCGTACGGCTTCCCCTCTAAACCCTTCACCATCTTTGTGGCTCTCCTCTGGACACTCTCTAGTAGCTCCGTATCCTTTTTGTACTGTGGCACCCAAAACTGCACACAGTACTCAAGATGAGGCCGCACCAGTGCAGAGTAGAGCGGGACAATCCCCTCCCTCGACCGGCTAGCAATACAGTGCTTGATATACCCCAGGACACGGTTGGCCCTCCTGGCTGCCAGGGCACACTGTTGGCTCACGTTCAACTTGCCATCGACCAGAACCCCCAGATCCCTCTCCACGGGGCTGCTCTCCAGCCTCTCGTTCCCCAGTCTGTATGTACATCCAGGGTTGCCATGTCCCAGGTGCAAAATCCGGCACTTGCCCTTGTTAAACTTCATACGGTTGGTGATTGCCCAGCTCTCTAATTTGTCCAGATCTTTCTGCAGGGCCTCTCTGCCCTCGAGAGTGTCATCGGCAAACTTAGCAAAGCTTCCAGTCCTGCATCCAAGTCGTTTATGAAGATATTGAAGAGCACTGGCCCCAAGATGGATCCCTGTGGAAGCCCACTAGTGACTGGTTGTCAGCCCGATGTAACCCCATTTATTATAACCCTTTGAGGCCGACCTGTCAGCCAATTGCCCACCCATTGCATTATGTGTTTATCCAGCTGTATGCTGGACATTTTGTCCAGGAGGATACTGTGAGAGGCAGTATCGGAGGCCTTACTGAAGTCCAAAAAGATTACATCGACTGGCTTCCCTCAGTCAACTAGGCGGGTAACCTTGTCATAGAAGGAAATCAAGTTGGTGAAGCAGGATTTTCCCCTCGTGAACCCGTGCTGGCTGGGACCAATGACTGCGTTGTCTTTCAGGTGTTTTTCAATAACTCCCAGAATAATCTTCTCCATGATTTTGCCAGGCACAGAGGTGAGACTGACAGGCCTGTAGTTACCAGGGTCATCCCTGTTGCCCTTCTTGAAGATTGGGACAATGTTTTATTTATATATATATATATATATATATATAAATATATATAAAATTAGGTTTTATATGTCACAAAGCTATAAGATTACACAGATACAGAGAGAAAGATTTTTTTTTACTGAACATTTCCTGCCTTTTGCATATTTAAGGAAACAAACTTCTTATTTCTGCATTTAGGACAGAGCCTGAACCTAACCCTATTGAAGTTCCTGCAAAATTATTCCTCAAAGAAAGCAGACAGGGCTCAGGCTTATTTAGTGAGAAAACCCAAATTTGCCCGAATTCCTTTAAAATGTCGTTTAGAACTCAACACAAGGAAGTCTGTGCAATACACAGGAAGTATTGATCTTTAATTTTTTTTAATATACAATACTAACAGGAAAAAAAACAATAAAGTCATACATCCTTAGATAAAAAGAATGTTTAAGAAGAAAGCCAGTTCCACTGACTCAAGTAAAACGCTGTCACTGATTTCAGTGGAGCTGAAAATTTGCCCTTATGGCCTGAATCTGCTTACTCTCATAAAGGTATGAATCTGAAGTTAGTCCTCACATTTGGTTCAGTTTCACAAGGAACTGTGATAGAAGAGAGTGATATGAATTAAATTCTTTTTTTCTGTTACACTTTTGAAAAACAAAGACCATGGTATCCTTCTGTTTGTGCTGGGTAGCAAGTATTCTTCATTATGCATAGGCTAGTATTTATAAGAAAATGTGATGATAATGAAACTTAAAGTTAGATAATAAAACTACAGAAAATATAATTTTATTTTCCAATACACTATTTTTGCAAGAACATACCCAGATAGTAATGGTATTCTAATTATGGCTTCTTTAAGTATTCAAATTTTATAGGAAATAATAATTTCCTGTAAGGAGCATTCATACACTCTATTATTCTGTGGTTTAAAAGGAAAAACCTTTAAGTTTTCAATGTCAAATGACTGACTTCTTTACCTACATCATCTTCAAGCTCTTCCCCCCCCCCCCTTTTCATATGGATGGTTTCTGCTTCTGATTTGTTTGAAAGCTCATATAATTTTTGTGTACTGAACTGTTCAGTTCCATCATTTGCTTCTCTATATGACTTAACCAAATCAGCCTATCTTGTCTTTTTTGATTTTGACACCACTTCCTCTAACTTTATTTTGAATTTCCAAGGAACCCATTTAACCCACAGATGTTGGATTCCAAAACACAGGAGACTACAGAGTCAATACTTGCCAGATAGTAGCTTCAAGCCAAGAAACCCCCAAAATGACAAATCATCCAGATTACCCATTAGATAGGTCTAATTGCTATTAAAAACAAACAAACAAAAAACAAAAAAAACCCCAAAAAAACCCCACAAAACCAAAAACCAACAACCCAACAAACAAAAAAACCCAAAAAAACCCAACCAAAACCAAAAAACACCACACCCCACAGAAAATCAACCACCACCACCACCACAAAACCAAACCAAAGGTGAAGATGGGTCATAGTTGTCACCAGGACCTTAGTAAATACTTCAGGAACCACAGACAACAAAAAGTTAAGTTCTCAAGCCAACAACGATCTCAACCAACCATTAAGAAAAAGATAACAGTCGTGAGGGTTATGCAAAAATGCAGTTTGCAAGATGTGAATATATTTTCTTTTTTATTCACTGACAGAATGTGTAAGAAGGCCACCACACAAAATTTGAATGTAAGAATACAAATATGCAAGTTGCAAAAAAACCTCAGGATGAGATGGCAGCCTGTTTATTTTGAGACAGCAAAGTAAATCCTTTGCCCAAGTTGGAAGAGAAGATCATATGCCTCCTGACAAAGTGGATGACCAGGCTGGGGAAGTGAAATGTGGAAAGAGGCAAGAGGCAAGATTGTTGATTACGTGTCCATTCACACCCTGAATGGATCAGAAGTCATTTGATGAGACAGATGGGGAAGAGGTTTGGGACTTCTGGACACACTTGCAGGGTTGCTGAAAAGCCACATCAGACAGGTGGGAAATGCATGATGGATGTACAGCTGTCACTGACAACTCCAACTGAATTATCAGACAGAAGGAAACTGCAGAGATAGACTATTACCAAGTCAACAGGATGGTAAAGAACTGGAGTGGTAATAGCCTCCTGTCATGCCATGAATCAAACAGGAAGTGTTAGTGTGCCCCTCCAAGGGCTCTGCCAAAGAAAAAACTTCTAGTCTTTTTTGACAGGATATGAACATGCCCCATGTAGGTATATCTATACCACTGAATTAAACAGTGAAAGGGACCACTCCTGGACACTGAAATTCTATTATCTGTATTATCAAAACTGTTTTCAAAATCCATCAAATTGTTTAAAAAAAGGGTCCCTTGCACAGATTTGGCCCATGACAACTAATCTCAAAGAATTCCTGTGAAAAGTTCAGAAGGTGGCCACACACAATTATCAACAGGCAAAACATATGCAGCTACTCTGTTCTGGAGAAGTCAGCTTATTAATGTGGACACAATAAGTTCTGTGCCAGCGGTCCTCAGTGCAATAAAACAGACATGTTTCTTTAATTTATTAGCATAGATGTAAGCTACAGGCTATCTCCTGAAGAAGCCTCATTTATCTACAAATCTGACTTGCGGAAAAATCCCTTTCCTTTGCAAATCTGATGAATAGTATCATCCTGATCACTTGAGTAGGACACTTAAATATTTAAGAAAGATGGGTTCTCTGTAAATACTGTAAGCACTGTTCCATCTTGTCAGATAACTTATTTGCAGCTACAGCCAATCCCAGATGCCTTAGGGGGAGACAGATGTTTCTCTCCCATCTAGCTGTACATTTAGGGAAGGGAGAGAGGATTCTTCCTGATCTTTGCAATTTGTCAGCTTGCAGGCCTAATGCATGTAGTTGTGCAACTACGAAGTTCACACAAAGTTCTATGTAAGAAAGTATGTTCCCTCTATTAAAAAATAAATAAATAAAGACACAAATTCACATATTTGAAGGCCTCCACCCATTCCTAGCATAAAAAGGTAAGTAATTTATTCTAGAAGCTACATAGGATAAAAAGCTGTTCCTTAAAAGCTATTTAATCTCACATTAAGAGCTGTTCTCAATGTAAGAATTTGAGAACATCTGTGCTAGGTTATCTGGTTCATCTGCCTTTCCTCTCAAAAGCAGTCATTTGTGAGTGCTTACAGGGATAACAGGACAGCAGACTGATACCTTCCCTGATACAACCTCCCAGCTCTGTGGTTTAGGGAACTTCAAAGGCAGAGTTTGCATCTCTAGTATTTAATTGATTTTTCTTCTAATGTTTTCAGCACTTAGTTAATTCCTCTTCAGTCTAAAAGAAATTAATTTCAGTGTCCATCTGGGGGATGTTGTTATGCTTTATCAGCAAAGTTGAGTCCCTCTGTCCCAGCAGAGATCTCTTTCATGCTGAAGTAATTTTTTTATTTTCTCTTAAATCAGATTAATAAATTGAACTTTGTCAGTGTCATAACACTACAATGTGGCCTTTCTGCCACCTTCCTTTGTGCTCTAGGCCTTTTTAAACTTTCTGAAGCGTATTTGTATTACAATTCTAAAAGTTGTTCTAATAGTGATATTAACAGTAGTAGATACAAAAGCAAAATGAATGACCTCTTCTAACATGATAATCTGTATTTATACATTCAACGATAACATTGCCCTTTTCACCAGTTTGATTATGTATGTGAAATTGCCCATTAACGGAAAAGAGTCTCTATAAAGCACTGTTATTACTAGCTATGTGTTACTGGAAATGTCCACTGTGCCAGAAAGAAGGACTATCTGCATCAAATTAACTCTGAGATAGCAATATACCTGTAACAGGATTGGAAACGTACATGAATACTAGCATTGGATACACTTTAAAGAATTTAACTAATCAACATAAATAAAATATATGCTGTGGGTTATTCAAGTATGATAAATGAAGAAAGCATAAAAACTCTTATTAGAAATGCAAACTGTTCAAAACCAGTATGAAACACAAGCTACTTACTTATAAATACATAAACCTACTATAAAAATCACCTGAAAGCTACCTGTCCAATATGCCCAAGTAATATTTCAGATAGATATAGACAGAAATAACCGAGGCTTTTGAAGGAATATTTTTTAACGAAAGAGTTCAGGAAACAAAAAAAAATATATAATCACAGCAAATTGCTGAGGAAAAACCTACCAAGATGGCTGGAATATAAATGTAAATGTACATGAATGTAAGAAAATTCAGGCTAGACAAAGCCAACAAATAGGTATGACTAGACATAAAAAGCTCTTCATAACTTTGAGATGGTTGAACTCATATTTCATATATATAATACTACACGATTTGCCGATTAACCTAATTTAAAAGGTTGTCAGAAAACAAAATAAAGCCTAAGAACTGGTTCTGTCCTGACGAAGAGGAAACAGAGCTAACTACTACAAATTATTAGGAGTTCATTTTTAGAAAACATTTCCAAATATATTATCCCTGAAAGGAAGGTTTTATTTTTCACTTGTTTGAAATCAAATCTTACTTTTTGACACTTGCTTTTTATTACCATATGCTTTGACACTGTCCCTTTCATATGCCCTTGCATATTCCCCAATTAGTTGACTGTTAAGATTTAAAGTGCCTGACGTTGTCCTGTAAAAAACATTCTCTTCTGCAATGCCAACACAACTGCCTAAAACACTAATTGTAAGAAATCCAAGAAGTTCTTCAAGTTGAAAGAAGAAATAAATATGCCTTATTTTTTCCAGCTCAGTAAGTTTTGGCAATTAATGAAGTAACTACCATAATAAATAAATGCAAGTAACTACCATAAGATCTGCAAACAAGAAAAGTTAATGTCCAATAAAACATTTCTACTCTCCATTGTGGCTGAAAAAGAGGGAGAATTTCATTGTTCTTAAACCACAAAATTATCTTATTACTTTACATAGATCAGAGTTAGTGAATTGAAACACTTTAACTTCCACCCGAATTATACAGAAATAATACTCAATATAGAAGTTTAATAAAATAAGGATGCTTAGAAAGAGGTTGGATGACATGCAGAAGATACTGGTATTTGATTTTTTTTCTCAATGTATTAACTTTAATTTCTGTTGTGCAAAATAGTCTGGTTCTTAATTCTTTCAGTTTTAGTTAATTTGGTGTTTCTATTAATGTTGTGTGGTTTTATTCAATAAATACAAAACATTTACAAATGTAAATATTTTAATCAAATTCCCACATTTGCTTGGAAGAACTTGTAAAAGACTAAAGCAAAAAATCTGAAGTAAAAAATTATTTTTCAATTAGTAAAAAATGTAAAAATATTAAGATGAAGAAATTCATTTAAGTTCTAGAGCTACTTAAAAGAATATGCAGATAGAGAGTTTCCTTCCAGTATTCCAGGGAGAGATACCAAATTCAGTGGTGCAAAGGCTACAAAGAAGAGCCACGCATTCCAGTGAAGTTACTACCCCTAGCATAGCACCATACTATTTAGAATCCCCTTTTTAAAAAGGGTCATGTACAGGAACAAAGGTTTTTGGATTGCCAAGCAATCCGTTTGATTCAAGACATAACAAAAAAAAAAAATATTGCAAAACATCACAATTCTCCTGACCAACTGCATCTCTTACTATTGCTACTGTTTGCTGCCAATTTTTTTAACCACTAAATAATTAATCTTAGCCAAAATATGACTAAAATGGAATAGTTTCAAAACCAATCTTGGTTAAGCCACTTTCATAGCTTAAAAGACTGCATTTCACACATCTGAAAAATTTCTTGTTCTTTAGTGTTTACAAACATTGTTCAGGATTGCTTAATATATCTCGTTCCACTTTGGCAGGTGGTTGAGAGAGCTCATAGGGTTGACATTTCTTCTGAAAGAATCTGGACAATGAATATTTGTCAGCATTACTTATGCAAGCATTACCTTGCAATTTTGAAGCAGGACTAACTATCCTAAAATTACAATATAAGCAAATAACTTTCATTACAGCTAAATTAATGTGCAAGCTAAAGAACTGCCTGTACCTCATTTTCCCATTTATCCAATCACTTAGCACTCCCTTTTTCAAGCTGCCAAGAGTAATGAATGAGAGATTTGCCATGGGTCTGGCTGAAGTCTTCCAAAACTGATACAAGTCTCAGGTATCAAAGAGCATTAATATGTTTGTGCAGTCTGATTGCTAAAAGCAATGTCAGTCACTCTGACAACTTTTGTAATAAATACGAACACATATCTTCCTCTACCTGGAAAGACACTAATGATAAAGTTCAAGTAAGCCACAAAGAATCATCCTGAATGATAACTATGTACTGAGAGATAATACAAAAACTTTCAATTCCAAATAAATGTCACAATGATTGCTCATTAACTGAAAAATAGAGTGGTGAGTGCACATGTGTAGAAGCATCCTTTTTCTGCATTATCTAGAACACACTGTACCTTCCTATCAAGCTGCATACCACATGGACAAAGACTCACAGAGTAGCAGTAAACTGTCAAAATTCCAAGTACTCGTGTAGGTATCCATTCAAAATGATTATAGGCTTAAGCTGTGGGGGCATTTTCAGGATAATCTGTTGGACCAGTAAGGCTTGTGGCAAAAGAGCAAGTAATTAACTATTATGTATTTCAAGTCACATGAAGATTCCTTTAAGCAGTTTAGGAGAAAGAAAGGAAGAAAGCAATTTTCTTCTAGAGAAGAAAAAAATAATCTAAAAATATAAAAACCTAGAAATAGAACCTAAAAAAAAATCTAGAGAAAGATGGGTCTTCTACTATCCAATCTGGAGAACAAAAGTTGTGACTGGTAGTACGTTAAAAGGGCATTACAACAGCAGAGGACATAAACCAATGATTCTGCTTTCAAAGTCACCACAGAAAGAAACTTGGTTCTGGGAGGATCTACTCCTCAGTGTTCATCACCATATCACAGATCAGGTATCACCAGCCCTGAGGGCAATGATAACTGATGGCTTTTACTAAACCAGCTATGGGTTGCTGGTTAAGAACGTATCACAGGTATCAGAACCAAAGTGCCACAAAACATCAGAGGGACACGTCCAAGTTGTAAATTGCATGCTATCTGGGAAGCTGAGTAGGATTTATCTTTTCATTTTACCAGATCTCAAGGAAAAGGAAAAGCCTCACACTCTGAATAAAATTTCTTCCTTAAAGAGTAAAACAAATGTAGGAGAAATAGCAGAAGATGCCTGGTTCAGCATAAGCTAGTATTGTTTTCTGCTTTAAGGAAGCTCTCACTGAATACTAAAAAAAGCTTAAGATTGACTTGTATTTTTTTCTGTCTTCTCAAAAAACTAAAATAATACTTATGATGTGTCAAAAATGCCATTTCAAATCCATATCATTAAATGGAATGAACTGCATTACAAGAAGGGTCAATTTCAAACTCTGGAACTTATTTCCATCCAAACTAGCTAAATCCTCTTATCATAGAAACTGGAGAAAAGGTATGAAGATTGTGTGGTTTTGTTTTTCAGTGACCAGGCTGTATAAAACCAGAAAAAGCTAGACTACCCTAATCTGCTATATAAAAGGCTAAAAGAAAAAGCACACAGTGTGCAAATCTATGGATCATATAGAAGTTCTGTGTCGCTAGTAGTAAGAATAATAAAAGAAAGAGTGAAGCCCAATTTCCCTTGTTGCCATGGGTTCAGGGGACATAGACAACCACACCATGGCATGGCCAAAGGTACTGACAGCCAAAATTATAAGATTGTAACTTTATAGGACCTGAGCACGTTGGCAGTAAAATTCAATTTTCAAATGAACTGCAATAACATACACGTGAAGATGTATTTAAAGACTGTGTTTTACAGTTGAAGTAGTTTACTGGTGATTTGCATTTATGTCCGTAGCAGCAGAATCAGACCTTTAGGCAGATAAGAAGCCACAGCAAGAGATCCTGTTTTGATACTATATGAGTGCAGAATATCAGCACAACTGCATGCCTCAGTCTCACATAAAATTTACTGAAAGTTAACTGATGGATAAGTTTTAAACAGGGAATTTTCACCTTAATATGAAAATAACCCTGCTGAAGTCATAAGACTTAGTTATGTGAGTAAAGATTTGACAGTCAGGCCCTGTGATCGTTTGTAGTTTTCAGTATGGTTTGCAACTGCCAAATGTTAGGTGGAAATTGAGGAGTGGGGAGGTGAAGGAATGTGTGTATGAGGGTGTGTTACAAGCCAAGCTATTTTAACACTAACATACATGCAATAGTTCAGAGAAAAAATTGTTATCCAGCAGCAGTAATAACCAAGATTGAGACAAGCAAGAATATAATGCTTATACAGAAATTTTGTCAGAATATCACAACTGATGTTCTAACAAGCAGAAGCAGTCAGGATCTATTCTATACTGTATTTAAAAAAGGGAACCTGAAATACAGATGACCTAGGCAACTCAGAAGGAAGAGTGCCACCTACTGAGTCAACAACTTAATTATAACAAAACCAACAAATCACATATTTGTCATGAAACAGAAAAGGAAGTTTTAAGTGATATTTAAAGAGTTTTCTACTCCCTATTGAAAATCTAAAGCTTTTTTATTTTGAAATGTTACTGCAATTTATATGCTAGTGATTCTATGTTTCTATACAGGTGAGCTAGTGTTTTAGCCAAATTAATACTTACACCTAAAATATTTCTGAAAGGCTTCTGATGCCTCCATTTCTAAATAATTAAAAAGAGCTTTAGTTTACAAAGGGAAGATGTCACTTTCTGAATATTTTGCCTCTTTAAAATCCCTCAGAGTTGGACATAGAAACATGAAGATGCTCAAAATTACACATCAAATTATGTTTGGAAAAGTAGGCCTTTACTCCTTTTCTTTTTTTCTTTTTAAAAAATTCTGGAATATGGGTTCAACTATGTTGGAGGACAAAATATTAAAAAAGAAAAACATGAAGAATCAGTTACTGAAGACATTCTTAATTTACTTGATTTTGGGTTAATAAACTTGTTGATAATCAATCAACCCTGCAACACATGAAAGCATACTTCTGCAGAAAAAATAACTACTTATAGAAATATGTACAGTGGTCAAAGGAAAGTACATAACCCTTAAGTGTGTTCTGGGTCTCTTTGCCAAATACAGAAGAACATTATTTATCTATAGGTTCCAAATTCTTTACCTTAATTGTAGAACACAAGTGATTAGTCCTGGATGTTTGTGAACCAATTCCCTTTATACATTTGCACAGTGTACAATACACACCTGAAATCTAGTCAATGAAAATTACTAGAAATGGAGCATAACCTGCATTGCCAATGTCTCTTGGGCATGTGTATATCTTGAATTTTGTTTTAAATTTACTTTCAGAAATTACCTCCTCTAAAAAATATTCATCAATACACAAAAGCTATTTCAGTAAAGAGATTAATTAAAACAGAAAATCATCCTATCATACAAGCTCTAAAAAAGAACATCTCTTCCTCCATGGTGTTTGTAAAGGCAATATTTACAAGGAGTGAACTGATACAACTGTTCCTATTCTGAAACATTTAAGAGGATACACAGAAAATATTATTTTGTCAATTAAGTGCCTCAAGCTGCTATATCGCACAAAATCAAACCTTTATTTCCACACAACACTCAGCAGTGAACAAGCAATACACAAGAAAAAAAAAAGGGGGCAGGGTAGAAACTCAGTCATAGTTTAGATTCTGCAAGCTTCTAGACATTAAAAACCAGCTATTTCATATGGACTGTCCTTCCTTGTAGACAGTCTGCCTTCCGCAAAGAACTCATGTTACAGTAATTGGAGGATCTGAGCAATCAGCTGGATATGGAGCTTAGATATAGTCCCACACTAGTACTTCTGACATGCCCTAATTGCTTATGAAAAGCTCTTTTTGGATTTGACAATTTTAATTACTGCATATTTGACAGAATCACAGTCTTGCTTGCCTATTTGCCAGTAGTGTTTCTGAGAATGAGGAACTCAAAATAAATAAAACCTTCCACATCAGCAATTTAAAAAGCAGAAAGATGCTTCAAAAGTGCTTAGCCCTAAGCAGCTTTCATTGAGTTCAATGGAGGTGGAAATGTTAAAAAATTTTACAAAACAGTATGGTATAGAGATCCTTTATTTTTAAAAGCTTGGATAAAAACTTTTGCATGTTTACTACAAAGATAGCATAGTAAAAACAATAGAAAACTGCCTTATTGGAACCCATGCAGAACTTAACTGTGCGAAGAATATTACAATACTTGTATAGCATTCCCTTTCCAGTCCTTCAGCTCTCCTGTTACATTTTTCAACCAAATAATAGCTCAGCCTCACTTGTGTTTTACTAACTTAGTGGGAAAACACATTCAAATACATACAGATGACAGTTTGCTCAGGTATAATCAACAGCAGTTTTATGATGGCTATTTTAAAAAAAAAAAAAAAAAAAAAAAGTCAACTTTGTTTCCAAAGATTTCATCTGTGGAAAGCAAAACTTCAGAGACATCTGATCTTGTTTCTAAAATTTCCTCCAAAAAGCTGTATTTGAAAATATGAAGCAATCATGAGCTGGAAGTCTTGGATTTGACCTCACCACATGTAACAGGAAATTACTTGGTAACTATTTGGGAAAAATATATAGATGCGTGGAATGGTAGACCATCAAGATTTTGTTTTGAAAGCAACTATAAAATTATGTCTCATAGTATTCAGGGAATCCATACTACTGAAAAACAAGAGTTTCTCGAGCTTGGTTTCAGCATATAAAACTGAAATAATTCCTGAGAACAATACATGCTGTGACACCCTTAAGGGCAAAATGACATTAAAAAACCACAAGAGATTTTGGTGGACTGCATGAATAAAAGAAGTTATCAGATTGAGTTCTTCAAGATACATTGTCCAAATACACATTTACATAAAAATCATACAACCAATATGACTATGGACTTCTTTTTTGCCATAGTATTGACAGACAACCATTCTCTCTTGCTGCTCTGCAGTGACCATGGTATGATTTCCCCCCCCTCCACACACACTCACACTTGTACCAACCCACACCATTTTCTCTCATCTTCAAAACCCAGGTTGTCTAGAGATTGAGGAAGCAGAAAGGAGGATGGGAAAGTATGGTACATCAAGATAATAAGTTTTGACGCACAGCAGACACCAGTAGTAATTGTACTTCTTTCTTGTAGTGCCATCAATTCACATCATCTTTATCATAGATGATGTGAATTTAGCACTAAATTGCTGGAGACCGTTCCTGGAATCCAGGGCAACAGCGACTGTGTATCTCTATCCAGTGCAGCATCCATCCCAATCAATCCCAAGCAACCATCTAGTGCTTGCAGTGAACTGATGCCTGTCTTAAAGAGGTCAGGTTTAGAAATATTTTCCAACAAAGCTACCACAGCAAGCATGGTAGAATGGGCTCTGAAGATTAAGGCAAGGACTTCCTTAATAGACCATTATCCATTTGGTAATTTTTACTAAACTGCTGCTACTTCAGATCTTTCAGTTATAGAGGCAAGTAGCAGTGGAGAAGTTTTTTGGTTTTGTTTAGTCATATGCAAGTGAATCTTTTTACACTGAGTAGAAGAGGTTATAGCAAAATAGCTAGCAGGCTAGGAGAAGGGAGGTTTGACCTACTGCAAGAAGAAAATGGTCTATCTCAACCTAGGGCAATTGAGGAAAGAAGAGACAGGCTGCTGTTTATGAATGGGGAGGTCATAGACATACAATACAGATATACCCAAGGCAAAAAGTCTAGAACTGGAGTGCTTAAGATGCCTACGTGTTATGTAAACATGCATAGGCAAGAATAATTAGCTAGGCCTGTCACTTTCAAATTATATTACTGTGAGCTGATCACAACAGATTATCAAATAGGAGTGCTTGATAATTAAATTAGAAAAAGGCAGATTGTGTTTGAAAGGTTCACAGAAGCATTGCAATCTTTTTACACTATATACAGTTCCTTAAGCTGCTTTAAAAATATACTATGCAACTCCAAACAATCTGGTTTTCTGGGTAAAGAAATGAAAACTAAAAAAAAAAAAGCATTCTCCATCTTCTAATCTAAAATCCTTTTCCTCAAGATTGGAAAAAAACCTGGATCAATATGACTTGGAGTTTTTTACATTCACAGCATAAAAATCAGTATGAAACTAGAACAGCACTGGCCCAAAGAAACAGAACTGCAAGAAACTTAAATATTTTTTAAAATACTGTATTAGTATAATGTTCAACAGAAAAGCAGAAGTGAACGTATCCCAGACAAGTGATTTAGGAAGAACCATTCTCTTTTCCACTTAGTTCAAGCTTACATGCTTAACAGCCAAGAAAGAAACACCCACAAATAAAGCATCTGATCCTGTAAACCATAATTTATGTAAGCATTTCTACTAAAGTCAAGGTTTCAATCCCATTTTCCTCCCTATTTTGCAGAGTTGCACCAGCCTTCAACATATGATGTAGTCATGGCCTTTGCTCTGTTATGTCTTTATAACCCCCTCCCCTCCAAATATTACATTAAACCATCATTTCACATATGCAAGTAACTTTGATATTGTGATATCAGACACAAAATAATTTTTTTCATTGTATTCTGTTCCTTAATTTATATTCCATTTTTAATCTAGCATCTTATGAAGTACTTTATCTACAAAAATCACAGTATTTTACACAATGGAAACACTAATTTCAGAAATTAAGTAATTTGTTGTAAGCTAGAAGAAACTACACACTGACACAGTAATGCTAAAAGACAACTTGGGGAACGGCTCATCTCAAACCTATTATCATATCGAAGTGTCTTGTCTCTGAAAACGCACACAGATAAATTCCGTCATATGCTTGCCATTTACAAGCATCAAATCAATTTACAACTGTATACAAAATTCAAAATTCACGTACTTATATGAAGAAGGTTCACACTGAGGACTGTATATTGTCTTACTAAATATGAAAATGTTTTCCCTCTGAGCCTTTGAACAGACTTTACAGACAGCACACTTTCTAATTACATCCAATCAAGGGACACCAGCATTTCCAAAGGTGAAGATAATGGTCTAGCAGCAGAAAGGTTGAAATTCCTTAATAAAATACCCTATGGGGATAGAAAGAATTTCTAATGAGAAAAATCCCTAACAATGGAGCATGGGTCCCCATTGCAAAATCTTCCATAAGACAATAGAGTAGCACAGGAACTAAACTCTCAGCCAAATGGCCTTGATGAACCTTTCAGCTTTGTCAGCTTGATATATATGAAGTGACAGGTATCTTTGGAATTAATTCAAGTACTACTTATTAGATATCTATTCTCTTATAATTTAAAAAATAAAATTATTTCTAAAGTACATATTTATTTTACACTGCTATGGGTCTGTGATTCCAAATAACTGTTTAACAATAGAGCATTCTATTTCTACAGATGAGGTAATTTTAGAAATAAGACACTAAAACACATCTGTATCACCAGTACCACAAAACATTGCTCCAGACCACCTCACAGAAAATACTTCCATACAGCTGCACCAGACACTTTGGGAACAAGTGATACAAGATCTGTGTAGAAGAAGAATCTCTTTAACATGCAGCAGGGGAGCAGAGGATGCACCTGAACCTCAAGGATAACGGAAAAGCTTATGGCACACATCATTTGCAACATATAAGTAGATCAGTGACACTGACCTTTACCAGAAGGCATAGCTCGAAGTTAGTTTACTGAAGTAATAAAAATAATTTTGCAGGCTTAAAGAAAATACAGTTAACATTCTTATTTTCCTTCCTAGTTCTACAAAAGTCATATTACTCCAACTAAAAAAATCACATTAGCCTGACAGAAAAACAAGCAACCAAAGTCAGAACAAATGCCTTTTAAAAATAACACTATGACATTGTAAAAGAAGTCCTAAGTACTATGGTTTTAAAAAGTGGCACTGGTGTTTCAGGCTGAGGAATCCATAGGGGTTTGTTTGTTTGTTTGTTTTAAAGTGTGGAAAGAGAGGCTTTAGGTGTTGTTCCACACACACACACACACGTGCACACACAAAATGTCCTCGTATTCCTTCCCCTCCCTCCCTTATGCTAAATCTAGATGTTATCACCAGTGAGCAAGAATAAGAAAGTACTCTGCCCTCTATATGGTCTAAATCCTTCAATATGATATACTCATGCAGGGGTTTGAGTGGTTTGGTGGTTTTGGTTGGTTTTTTGTTTGGTTGGTTTGGTTTGGTTTGTTTTTATAATTGTGCAGAGCCAAGTTAATATTTAAGGCACTTGGCATAAGCATGAGAGTTTGACTTCTAGATCAAAATGCAGGACTGCAGCCATAGTAAATACTCTTCCTGATAACTCACTAAACAGAATCACCTGAAGAGAAGTTAAATGTATAGAGGACACAGGCAAAGGAAGATAAAATTATATGTTATTCTGATAGCAAAAAGGTCTTTTGGATGAGGCTGAGGAAGATCAAAATCATCTTTTACAGCCAAAGAAGCCCCACTGTATAATGTGTCTGATCTCTAACAGCTAAATGTTTTTAGATTATATTCTGGATTTTTCTAATGGTCAGAGCAATTGTAATTCCTTCATTACACATGAAGAAACATATCTAATTTATGGATATAAAACTGCTACACGTAACAAATAGTGACTTTCCTGCAATTAGAATGTCGTGTATTTCACTGCATTGTGCTACTGCCAAAAAACATTTCATACTGTGGTATAACAAGTATTAAAGGAAATCTTAATCTTAAGGCAGGCAAATACATTCTGAAAATAAATACCTCCCCTCTCTCTGAAAGAACGCAAGTTCACCACTACATACTTTCACCTTAAAACATTTGGTATATTCCATGCTTGCCTGAATAAATTGTTGCTACTGAAAGCTTCTATAAACCATTATGAAATAGAGAAGAAGGTACAGAAGGACTTCTGGTCCAAATTAAAGAATGCTTTCACCATGCATGATGAAAAGTAGATGAGAAGAGACAGATGCAAAGGTGACAGAAAAGATTTCTGTGTTTTTAGCTGGTTAAGACTGGTCTTTGCAGATTACTTGCTTTGTATACTTGAGGAGTTATTCTGAAACTACAAATCAGGTACTTAAAAACCAATCCAAAATAATTTTTAATCATGGTTTTCAGCTTGCTTCCACTAATCAGAGAAATTTAGAAACAATTCTGACATAAAATGATATTGTGAAGATTCGCTATTGTAATGTGTCCTTAAAACTTAGTGACTGCTGGTGCAATTTTGCAAGTCAAATTTTAAGCAACAACATACAGGGTAATGAGTTGACATCACCCAAGGGCTCCCCTCACGGAGTCTAATGTTTTCTGTTGTTAGTTACTACATTTCTGGAATTTACCTTCCTAACTATATATGATAATACATATTAAAATAAAGGATGCACATCCCTACTCATTTTACAATTTGTTGCACTTACTTACAAAAAAACTTCATGTTTATATATAATACACAAAACCTAAATATAAAAAAGCTTATGTAGCATAAAAATATTTTTCATACAGAAAGAGTATTTTCCTGTCTGTGATAAATAGTTGAAACTGGTCTTGACCATTCTTCAAGTCTAATTCAACAGCACTTATAATTGAAAGCCACTTCTCTCTTGCTATATAATAGTTACAAGATGCAAGAGAGGCAAAGCATGTGAAATATTCAGAACAAAGGATCTACACACAGTACTGTACCAAAGCATTAAATATTAGAATACCTATCATTATTGACAAACTAACATTTTGACTCACTAAATCATACAAAATTGCTTGAATAGAAGTATTGCCTGTTAAAGAAGTGATCAGATATTACTCAAACCAAGACAACTGCATGTAATTTGAAAAAAAAAAATTTAAATTCTTGATTAACTTTATTAGCTTGAGGTACCACTACCACATGCATCAGCAGTGGTAGGCCCCAGCCACGCACATTCAACAGCTTTTGGTTATCTCCATAGCGTTCACTTACTACTTTGATATAGTTTTGAGATACTATAAATAGTGATATGTATATCAGAGTTTAAACTAGGAGTGTCTAGAATTTTGCATAACTGCATGTGTGGAAGATTACTGACCAATGGTCTGAAAAAGATATTTGATTATGCAGCATTAAAAGAGGGTGTTGGGTTTTTTTTATTATTCACACTGTTGATAACGTTGTAATTACTGGTCTATATTGGCTTAGTCAGTAGAAATACAGCTAGTAAAGGCCAAATCACCAGAAGTATGAAGAGTTTCAAACTGAATTGCCAGAATTATTCTTTCCTATCTTTCAGAATTAACTATACAGAAGTAGACTGGACATTGGTATGACCTTTTTTAAGAGTGTTCCAATCTGACTCACAAACAAGCAAGTAAATTTTATAGCTTCCCTCTCCTTTTCCTCCAGTAGGAAAAATGATTTGAGTACCAGCATTTCAAATAGCCTGAGAAAACAGTTGTTTTTAGAGTTAATAAAAGTATAACAGAGTTGAGATTCTCCACTCCATTTCTTGAGACATCCAAATTTGCTGCATAAGCAAAATTTTGCATTCTTATCCCTTCTACCTGGGCCTGTCATTTAATTAATAACAGAGCTGCATATATGCCATGATACACTGTTACTTGCAGAAGCCACCCTTTCTTGCATAAAGCCCTGTGAGCTTGACTTTTCCAATATCAGATGCGACTGTTGCTTCAGATTCTGCATTATAGCCTTTATGCTTCGATTAGTCTAGCTCACTAGTTAAATAATCTTCCTTTGAGATTAAAAAAAACAACAACAACAAAAAAAAAACCCTTCATAATTCTCTCTGAGATACAGTTTTTCATTAGTCCCTAACACCCCCAGTAACTGATGGTAATGAGCTTCAGAACTTTCCTCCTTTTAATTACTTTGATTTACACAGTATTTCTTTTACCATCTCTGGGTTACATGCATTCTCTGCAGACTTATTTACCCCCTCAGAATGTTCTGCAGTAGAGATCCTCAACACAGAGCAAAGAGTCAAGCTTATAAATCCACAGGACACAAATGGTACTTTGATCCATCAATGCACATCCAGAAGCAGCCTAGCCAAATTTGGGGGTAAGCCTGTGCTCTCTCAGCAGAGGTTACTGCATCAGGTACAGTGCTATGCATGTGCAGCTAATCTCTGTCTCACCTCGAACAGACATGTAGACAGCCAGCTTGTGTGACCCCTCATAGATCCATCCACTTTAGGCTGGGGTGGCCAGAGTCTGCTTTGGCATCCGCAGTGCAGACACATCCTTCAGGATGCTGCTTGTGGGGATTACCAAGTTGTTTTTGTTGGTTGCTTAGGTTTAATCAGACTAGTTAGCAGTCTGGAACTCCACATTTTAGAGCAGTTATCCAACTACTCTGATTTACATCATTATTCCTCCAATTTTCTAGGTATCATATCACTTCCTATTTATTTTTGCCCACCTCTTCAACTTCAATACTGACAGCCCTAACAGGCTTTTTGCAGTGCAGCAATCCATCTTCAGCTTCCACCCCAGCTCTATCACAGCTCTTTTCCCCCTTAAGCAGCTCTACTTAATAACAACCTATAAGATCAGTTAAACATCAGCAATAAGAGACAACCAAATCAATTAAATACAATATGAAAACTGTAAGAAAAAGCTAACTGTTTAAGGCTATTGTTTTAGTTCCATATTTTCTTCAGAATAAAAGTAGCATTATATAATTTCTCAGAAGTGGTCACAGACTTTCTACTACAAGATTAAAAAAAAAAAAAGTTTTCAAAGCACATATGGAACTTCAGATATTGAGCAACAAGATCTAAAGACACTCAGCTATCCAACCAAAGCAATTAAGATTCCCTCAGGCAATTAACCCCCTCACTTTAAAACTGCACCTGAAGACTATAATAATATTACCCCCAGAAAACTGTCTATTGTCAGATTTTAATTGAACAATTTTCTTGAAATTCCTGTTCCTTGAGAATGTATAACTTCCCCCCTCCAAAAGCTTTAATTTATATCAATTCAATTTAATATGACCTCCAGGTTTCACCAATATCAGAGCAGTGCAAAACAGCCTTAGTATCCCAGAGGCTCAGGCTGAAAGTGCATTATGTAGGCTATAGCAAGTGAATCAATGGAAAGAGAAGAAAGAGGTATGTGAAGAATCATGAAGATACAGAAAGATGAAGAACAAAAAAAAAAAGTAAAAGAAAAAGCATAAAAAAAAAAGAAGAGGTGGTTACATTTGCTGAGTATATTCCCATGTGCTATAGTTTCACCTGCTGATAAGACAATGTGGCAGCAATAGAAGAGAACAGAAAATAAACAATGGTAGGAAGAACTGGAATATAGCGCATGAAAGAGCAAATATACACAAGTCTTGCTAGTCATTAAATGTGTTTACAATTTCATACGTAACTCTACAGTTGGCCAGACCACCGTTCCTTCACACACTGTCGCAAAATAAATGGTTTGACCAGAATTTCAGTTAGTTCTCAGTGTTATCTAAATGTTTGTGTTTCAGTCATATTTTCCAGTGTTTACTTCATCTTATAAAGACTATGAAACATACCTTTAGAAAAGTGTCACTTAAGAAAATAATTGAGAATGCAACACAGGTGGTAATTTAATTCAGAATATACCACACATAAACAAATGTGACTTCTTATTTTCTTCATCAAATTTCTTATTCATTATAATTATTTGAATTGAGTTTCAAGCAAAATTTTATCTATTGTTTAAACAGATCTGATTTCAGAATCAACTTTAGTACCAATTAACCAAGCACACATGATTAGGCCAGCATGGCAATTGCAAAATATTCAAGTATGGAATTTTAACTTTGGATTTTTGTTTTACCTCTATCATCCAGTTCTTTCAGAATCTTAATAGCCTTTTAAGCTACATTTCATCATATATTATAAAAGTGAAACTGAACAGCTACAACTGCAGACATGAACCACAAGGTATTTCTATACTTGGGATAATTCTGTAATATCCTCTGGTCCTGCCTACTCACATCTGCTCTTTGACTGGAAAGTTTCCAGACATTTCCAATCAAGTGCCATTTCTTTGCTGTAAATTCACTAAAAAAGCAAGCAAAAAAAAAAAATCACCTGTAAGTAGTGCTAATCACTTTGGAAAGTACTATTAACACACTGAATATACTTTAAAATTAGTTCAGAAATTATCTATCTCCATACATAATGGATGTTTATAAAGCAGTGTATTTAATACAGAAATGGGTGCAAGTTCAGAGAAAATACCATTTCTAGTTGAAAAATAGTTAAGACACTCACGCACCTAACTTCATTAATCCACATTTTAAAGCTGTAAAATATTTCAAAAAGTTATTAAGTAGCATGAAACAAACAGTGCTCACTTTAGGTTTTACATGACTATTTGCATAATTAAAATGAACAAGCTATGAACTCAAACTGAAATCTTATCCAAAACCTACAGAAATAATGGGCATGCTGCCATTGACCTCAAACCATAATCAGTCATGCCCTTTGTTAGGACAGATTTGTGTAAACTAGCAGAAACTGAAGAATACTGAAAACTAAAATTAAATTGATATGATATTGCCACTAAAAGAATTAATTTACAACCTGCGTCTTAATTAAAAGGACGTGCTTTTAATGTATTCTTACACAGAAGCAATCTAATAAAACGTAGCTATAAAATTGAGCTAAATAGTCTGGACTGATGTTTAAAACGTGAAAAAAACATGAAAATGTAGTATATATTTACGTGTGGTGAGAGACGGAATTTATGCAACAGATTGCAGACAAAATCCAAAGCTGGTGAAAATCCAGGGTAGAAATTGGCCTAATATGTTTTTCTGGATTGTTAAGAATGAGGAGCACAGATACTCACTTGCAAATGTATTATTCTGCCAGTCATTGTAAGTTGTGAAAATAATAACAGCCCTGATATTGTACGGGGGGGGGGGGGGGAGAGAGAAGAAGACTGCTAGGATTCTACTCAGACTAAGAAAAATTAAAAATGAGATATTTTCAAACAAGTCTATGTTCTTTAAAAAAAAAGAAGGCAAAATATGACATTTCAAACTGCTAGAAAGCCCTTCCTCAGATATCTGGCCAAGCAGCAACTGAGTGTTCTAACAGACATCCCAAACTATTACCACCAAACATTTCCTGGAAAAAGTATGATTTGAATAGTTTTATGACCCTTTTTGCGACTCAGAAAGCAAACGCCTGGAGAAAAAAAAAGGAGGGGGGGGAAATAGAGCATACAAAAGTATTTTTCATTTATTTTTTTTCTTCTGTAATAAGTCTAGTGTGTAAAAGGAAAAGTTTTATTTGTAAACTACAGCAGGCATTAATATACCATTACTATCAACAGAAAACGTAGTTTGATATTTTATGGATTTATCCCAATGCATTTTTAATTACTGAAGGCTTCATTGCCTCATTTAGAGAAAGCCTTTAACTGGGGGCAGTAAGGAGTTGCACTGCCCACATAGCATGCTGGTTAGATATTCTCAAGTTTTCCGGTTGAGGAAATCATTAGGTGTGTGACCAGTTCCACTCAGTGCATTTGTTACTCAGTGAGCACATTTTAAGAGGTGTGTGGGATTACACTCAAAGTTTCTGTCTCAAATTGAGATAGGAGAGTGTTATTTGTCTTTTTACTCAATATCAAGTATTTCAATCCATCTACCAAAAAAAAAATTAAAAAAAGAAAACAGCTTTCAGACTTGAAGTCTCCAGTCAGAGCACAAAAGTCTGAGCTTTACTACATAACACCAGTCACTTCTGGATTTGGAATTAAGTAAAACACATTTTGAACACATTTTGCCTATCCGGAATAGATTAGGCAAACTCTGGGTATACCTTATACCTTTTCTACCCTTCCACCATCAGAGAGTCAAACTTTATAAACTAAATCAGAATACACATCTTCTAACCAACCAATTGTAAACTATGAGTCAACTAATGGCATCACAAATTAAAAGTAACAGCCTTTTTAGTGATTAGAAAACATTCCACTCACACAGTGTGCTTGTTATTAGCTGCAATCACCTGCTGGTTGATATTTGCCATGCAATAAGCAGTTTTTCAGATTCACATTCTAGCTACTTTATTGTTCCATGTGAGTTCCCTCAAATCTCACAGAGTCTATTTGATTCCCTTCAGCTACAAAATCTAGGAATAAATTTTAAAGATGCAATTTACACTAACCTTCTCCCCTCCAAAACCAAAGAAATTCACACCCAAGAACGGAAACCTGAATTACATTTCAGGCCTTATTCTGTTAATGTGGGGTGGGGGAACAAAAAACTCACCCAATAAGTGTATAACTATCACATAAAAGAGAAATTATGTAATATCATAGAATGCTTTGGGATGGAAGGGACCTTTAAAGGTCATCTAGTCCAACCCCCCTGCAATTGGCAGGGACATCAACAACTAGATCAGGTTGCTCAGAGCCCCATCCAGCCTGGCCTTGAATGTTTCCAAGGATGGGGCACCTACCACCTCTCTGGGCAACCCGTTCCAGTGTTTCACCACCCTCATCGTAAAAAATTTTCATATGCCAAATATGCCAACTGATTTTATTAATTCCCAACTATCTCATTTTTCCATATTGCCTGTGTTATCTGATTGAATGTTCTACCATCATTCCACAGCCTACAGCCTCTCAACTCACAAAAAGACGTACAGAAAATCAATGAGGGAAAATTCTCCACTGAAATCTTTGTATAAGTTTTTTTCCCCACTGAACATACAGGGATTGCAATCTTGGAACATGGCTCTAGACCTGTAAGTATCTAAAACAAATCATCTACACAGAGATCCTGTATTGCTGTAATGGCTCACAGTTGTTATGCTGTATCTCTCAGTCACAGCTTCTCTTTTTGTCAGTCTTAGAGTAGTCATTCCAAAGAATATTCCTTAGGATAGTGAAGACCTATAAAATGTTTTTGACACAAGAATACAAGAACTGTGGTACAGGCTCTATATCTAGGTCAATATACTGATGCTGTCAGTAGCAGGTATCTAAAAAGGAATATAAGAAACACATCATAGGGGTCTGTTCTGGGGCCAGTGCTGTTCAATATCTTCATCAATGACATAGACAGCGGGATCGAGTGCACCCTCAGCAAGTTTGCAGATGACACCAAGCTGAGAGGTGCAGTTGACACGCCTGAGGGACGGGATGCCATCCAGAGGGATCTGGACAGGCTGGAGAAATGGGCCTGTGTGAACCTCATGAAGTTCAACAAGGCCAAGTGCAAGGTCCTGCACCTGGATCAGGGTAATCCCCGGTATCAATACAGGCTGGGGGATGAAGGGATTGTGTGCAGCCCTGCGGACAAGGACTTGGGGGTACTGATGATAGACAAAAAGCTGGACATGAGCCAGCAATGTGCTCTCGCAGCCCAGAAAGCCAACCGTATCCTGGGCTGCATCAAAAGAAGCGTGGCCAGCAGGTCGAGGGAGGTGATTCTGCCCCTCTACTCTGCTCGGGTGAGACCCCACCTGCAGTACTGCATCCAGCTCTGGGGTCCTCAGCACAGGAAGGACATGGACCTGTTGGAGTGGGTCCAGAGGAGGGCCACAAAAATGATCAGAGGGATGGAACACCTCTCCTATGAGGAGAGGCTGAGAGAGCTGGGGTTGTTGAGCCTGGAGAAGAGAAGGCTACGGGGAGACCTTATTGCAGCCTTTCAATACTTAAAGGGGGCTTATAAGAAAGATGGGGACAGACTTTTTAGCAGGGCCAGTAGCGATAAGATAAGGGGTAATGGTTTTAAACTAAAAGAGGGTAGATTCAAACTAGATATAAGGAAGAAATTTTTTACAATGAGGGTGGTGAAACACTGGAACAGGTTCCTCAGAGAGGTGGTAGATGCCCCATCCTTGGAAACATTCAAGGACAGGCTGAATGGGGCTCTGAGCAACCTGATCTAGTTGTAGATGTCCCTGCCAATTGCAGGGGGGGGTTGGACTAGATGACTTTTAAAGGCCCCTTCCATCCCAAAGCATTCTATGATAGAATCATAGAATCATAGAATATCCTGAGTTGGAAGGGACCCACAAGGATCATCGAGTCCAACTCCTGTCCCTGCATAGGACAACCCCACAATTCATACCATATGTCTGAGGGCGTTGTCCAAATGCTTCTTGAATGTTGTCAGGCTTGGTGCCATGACTACCTCCCGGGGGAGCTTGTTCCAGTGCTCCACCACCCTCTGGGTGAAGAACCCTTTCCTAATGTCCAACCTAAACCTCCCCTGGCATATCTTCCTGCCATTCCCTTGGGTCCTATCATTGGTCGGCAGGGAGAAGAGATCAGCACCTGCCCCTCCTCCTTCCCTTGTGAGGAAGCTGTAGACTGCAATGAGGTCCCCCCTCAGTCTCCTCTTCTCCAGGCTGAACAGACCAAGTGACTCCAGCTGCTCCTCGTACGGCTTCCCCTCTAAACCCTTCACCATCTTTGTGGCTCTCCTCTGGACACTCTCTAGTAGCTCCGTATCCTTTTTGTACTGTGGCGCCCAAAACTGCACACAGTACTCAAGATGAGGCCGCACCAGTGCAGAGTAGAGCGGGACAATCCCCTCCCTCGACCGGCTAGCAATACAGTGCTTGATATACCCCAGGACACGGTTGGCCCTCCTGGCTGCCAGGGCACACTGTTGGCTCATGAGGAGCCCACGCTGGAGCAGGTTTGCTGGCAGGAACTGTGACCCTGTGGGGGATCCATGCTGAAGCAGTCTGTTCCTGAAGGACTGCACCCCATGGAAGGGACCCACGCTGGAGCAGTTTGTGAAGAACTGCAGCCTGTGGGAAGGACACATGCTGGAGAAGTTTGTAGAGGACTGTCTCCTGTGGGAAGGGCCCACATTGGAGAAACTCATGGGGGACTGTCTCCCGTGGGAGGGACCCCACGCTGGAGCAGGGGAAGAGTGTGAGGAGTCCTCCCCCTGAGGAGGAAGGAGCAGCAGAGACAACATGTGATGAACTGACTGCAACCCCCATTCCCTGTCCCCCTGCGCTGCTCAGGGGGAGGAGGAGGGGAGGAGGAGGTAGAGAACTCGGGAGTAAGTTAAGCCCGGGAAGAAGGGAGGGGTGGGGGGAAGGTGTTTTAAGATTATTTTTTATTTCTCATTATCCTACTCTGATTTGATTGGCAATAAATTAAATTAATTTTTCCCCAAGTCGAGCCTGTTTTGCCTGTGATGGTAATTGGTGAATGATCTCTCCCTGTCCTTATCTCGACCCACGAGCCTTTCATTACATTTTCTCTCCCCTGTCCAGCTGAGGAGGGGAAGTGATCGAGTGGCTTTGGTGGGCACCTGGCATTCAGCCAGGGTCAACCCACCACACAAATATTCCTATGAGGCAAAGCACCATGCAAACAAGATCAAATACCTTACTTTCTTCGATCTGCTGTAGCAGAGTCCTAGTACATTTCAAGTTAGTTTGCAGGCTTGGGGTTTTTTTTCCCCCCAAAATATATCATTTTAAATACGCAGATACATTTTCACTTATTCCCCTTGTCGTGGTTTAACCCGAGCCGGCAACTAAGCACCACGCAGCCGCTCGCTCACTCCCCCACCGGTGGGATGGGGGAGAGAATCGGAAGAGCAAAAGGGGAAAACTCGTGGGTTGAGATAAGAACAGTTTAATAACTAAAGTAAAATAAAAATAGAACAGTAGTAATAGTAATAATAACAAGTAATAATAGTACAATAGTAATACAAAGCAAGCGATACATTCTACAATTGCTCACCACCCGCCGACCGATGCCCAGCCCGTCCCCCAAGCAGCGATCGTTGCCCCTCCCCCGGCCAACTCCCCCAGTTTATATCCTGAGCATGACGTCACATGGTATGGCATAGCCCTTTGGCCAGTCTGGGTCAGCTGTCCTGGCTGTGCCCCCTCCCAGCTTCTTGTGCACCGGGCAGAGCATGGGAAGCTGAAAAGTCCTCGACCAGTGTGAGCGCCACTTAGCAACTACTTAGCAAGAACAAAACGTCAGTGTATCATCGACATTGTTCTCATCCTAAACCCAAAACACAGCCCCATACCAGCTACCAAGAAGAAAATTAACTCTATCCCAGCTGAAACCAGGACACCCCTTCAATTCCCTGAGAACAAAGAGGCATAGGGAATTTAGTGTTATTATTTGGAAAGCGGGCTCCTCGCATTTTAAATATCTGCCGAGGCAGAAATTAAGGGCAACAGCTACATCTCAGCTTTTCAACTCTCTGAGGAGTAGTCTTACAGACATGGTCTCCAGGACAATGTACAATCTTATGATTTTTGCACAAAAATTAACTAAGGAAAAACAGCCTCCTATCGGGAGCTTAAATTCACTGTAAAGAACTCCAGTAGAACAATTTGAAAGGCTGCATAACAAACAAGGGTGAAAACCACTTAATGTATTAAGAGTCAAGGAAGAAAGAAGCAAACAGATACAACTGACATCAGAATTACTTCTTGATATCAGAGCCTTTCTCATTAATGGAGGAAGAAACTGCAGGATGAGGATCGGAGACAGGGCTTCATGGGAACAGAAACACTTTGGATGTTCAGATTTATTGGACAAGGCTAGGAAATTGTCCTGACAGAGCAATGTGAGAGTGCCTTGTATAGAAAAGAAATCTTTGCAACAAGTTAAGAAGTGCAGAAAAAAGTGGAAGAGTGCCTCAGAAAAGAAACATAACAATCTTGGACCTGCAGGAAGAAAGAAATGTGCAGAGTCCTGGCTGGCCCTACGCCACTACCAAATGTCTTAACTAGTACAGAACCTGATGGGGAAGTGTTACTTGTTATTTCAGAATAAAAATAGATTACTAACCTATAAGCAACTGACATGCAAAAGGGCAACTGCGCCCATAAATATGTTTCCTTTTAGGACTGCTATTGGGACAATGCAACTTCCAAGTCATCCCCGTCTGCCTAAAACCCCTTAATGTTATCCAAAAAAAAAGGCAGGCATGATTGTGGTCAGCTCTACACAGGTATGCAAAATGAAACAAGAACCTTTTGCCCCTCCCAAGGATCTACAGCAATGCCAGAAACATTGCAGATCTTTAGATTACGAACCACAACATTTACAAGAGTTTAAGATTGCTGCCACATACATATACCTTCTGCCGCCTTAGAAAAACTGGCAGCACTGGCCTACACTGGGGATGCATCTCCCTCAGACAAATGAGAGAGTATAGCTTGCCCACGAGGGCACACAAATGAGGGAATGACTAACTGAAGCATCGTGAAGTTAAACTTGTACATATACAATAAACATAAACCAATTCTGTAAAATTTCTCTCCTTTTGGTGGATTTTTCAAATCTTTATTGTGTAATAATCTTAATGCTTCCCATATGGGCTTCAGCAGTGTTGCTAGACACATGTTGCATGTTAATACCATTTGCATACATATGGGAGTTAATGCTAACAGCAGCTATACCATACTGCTTAGCAATACACCTACTGAATTACAAGTACAGTGGTATCTGGCAAAAATGCAAGAGTATTAAGAGAGAGCTCATTCACTGTCTCACAAAAATTAACATGTACAAGCTCATTTAAAACCCAGAGAAATAGAAAACTTATACCATCTGTGGTACTGAACATTTTTACTGACACTGGTCTAACCTACAAATGAAGGTGTACTTGGCTTAGTCAATAAAATCATCTTATGGCCCTGATTCTTTATTCAAGTAAATAAAGATTCCTCCAACAACAGAGTACATCAGTTCAGTGGGGCTGCTGAATAGATTGTTGCTAAAGCAGTAAACCACTCGTAAAACTAACTCAAGCGGACTCCAATCCAAGTAAACCATTCCTATATTTCAAGGTATTTAAGTTTCAGAAGCTGTATCTACATAAGTGTATCTTTCTACCGGGGGGGGGGGGGGGGGGTGTGGAGAGAGAGAGAAAAGAAAAAAAAATATGCAGGTTTATAGTCTCAAAACTAAAGTTTTATGGAAAAAGCTTCTGGGAAGTTTTTTTGCATGGTTTGGAATCAGTTATGTTCCTATACAAAGCATTGTAGCTGCATCAGAGAGATCTTGATGCTTTTGTCAAGCATAGTGGATTTGGTTTTCTTTTTAAAAAAACATAAAACAAACTCTTTATAGGTGATGCTACCAACAGGAAATGACATTTCATGCAATGACTTTTGAGAAGCATTATCTCTTTAAGTTTCAAATGTTTCTCCGTTTTCTCAAAGACCAAGTTCTGCCCCTTTGGAGATAAACACACACCCCTCAACTTCCCCCGAAATGATCTTCCCTATGGGCTGTTTGGTACACCTTTTACTTGGTCTACTGACACACCAGGAGGCAAATGAATAGCTCTGGATCTTCCCTCCCAGCAGGAAAAGACTCCGTTGCTGCAAAGTTTATACAGTCACATATGTCATTTGGAAAAACAGCTATTTAGTACCTGGACAAAATAAACTAACCATCTGGAGCTACAGAAAAAATGCAGTATTAGAGAACTCTTAGGGTGTAAAAGAAGAAAAATAGAAAAACTAAAAGACATTTTTCAATTTTGTCATCCTCTCCACCCTTGCTACAAAGCATAACCCAGAATGCAACCCTCTGGCCCTTACCATTCTGTGCAGGTGCACAGGACAAGGAATGTTTTGTTCATAATGTATATGCTTGCAAGTTAACCAAGGCACTGCTCAGGAATTTCATGATCTAAAAGTGCCAGGAACCCAAAATGACATACTGTTTTAACAATTTCCCTACTTTGTGATCTTTAAGATCAAGAGAAGGAAGCAATTGATTGAAATGGAAGGGAATCTGGGTTAAGTGTTCTTCAAAAATAAGTAACTACCATAGGATACATTGGGACATCAAAATTTTTGTGTTTTTAAGGTAAACTATGTAGACTATCTTTCTTAGAGAGTTTCTGAAGAAACAAAAAAGTCAGCAGGCTACCAAAAACACAATACCACATCACACACACAAAACCCCCCAAAAAAACACAAATCCAGCAAACAAGCAAGAACTCACTTCAAAAAGGCAAATAGATACTTCTAAGTTGAGGGTGAGATGCACAAGGGAGAATATACAGAGACTCTCAAAACTTACACTGAGTCCTAAAATGACAAATTGGAGAACCTGACATTAATTGTGCTAAAAAATGAGATTATCATATTAGTGATGCAGGAGTACAGGAACCAAGTACAAAGACTAATTTTTGTCTATCAAAAGACTTGAGATAAGAAAATCATACAAGGTTTTATCCCTTCTTTTTTTTTTTAATATGAAAGAATTTTAAGGATCCACTAGGTTTATCTAAAGTCAAAGTCACTTCATGGAAAAAAAAGAAGACACTGTCGAAACAGCATTACATTATCAATCAACTTCATAAATAAAACCTAAGTAATTTACTGTCATTCGCCCCCAGGAACCCAATTTAGACAATTATAGGATAAAATATTAAAGTCAGACTTAAATATAGTCTCCAATAGAAAACATCTAGGTGAAATTTCAAAGAGGGAACTCTATACAAAAAAAACAGCTCTCATTGTTTTAGAACCTTAATTCAGTCACAGTCTTGTCTTGAAATAACATTAAGCACTTGACTTAAGACTCAGAAAATATGAACAAAAGTTCATATGAAGTAAATGAATAAAAGAAGGCAAAGGCACAATAACACTCACAAAAGTATTATCAGTGTTCTGAGTAACTGCTATTCACGTTATACAAAGTCACATGATATCCCAAGACTGTAATAAGCACCCTGTATGAGGCCTATTACCCACCCTTTGGTTCATTTCACAAGAAGGTATCTAATTCTCACCAATTTCAGGGATGCTCAGAAGCTCCCCAGTGAAACTGAAGGAAGATGCTTCTGCTGTCAATATCATCAGGAAATGTTCCTGCTAATTATCATTTTTATGCCTACAGCATAAAATCTACAGCATTAAAGAAGTTAAACTAGTCCTAATACCACAGCGAGTTGAAAATGCACAGTTACCATATTTGTGCAAGCAGTACCATACTTCCACCACCATGATTTTGCTCTACAGATTGGGAATCAGGCTCTTACTTGGACCAGTCTCTTATCTGCCTTATTTTTTATTATCAGCTAAGAAGTTTTCTGCAATCTCCTACCCACCTAGTAAAATAAGTGCTCTGCAGACTGCAGGGTGCCTGCAGAACCATGACAGAGAAGCCCATACACCAGGCACACTGAACACAGGTAGGCTCTTGTCCAAAGACCAGTGGCTTAGCAGGCATGGTAACATCATCTTCATGGGACTTAGTAGATTGGCCTGGGCACACCTCCATGCCAGTGAGGCTACCTGGTTTTAGCATACAGCTAGTTTAGAGTACAAAAGTCTGTCTACATTGGTCAAGCAGACACCCCTAGGGAATCAGCACCCATAATACTAGTTTGTTTTTCTTCCAGATCAGAGCATGCCATCTTTGAAAGTATCATGGAGGAAAGCCATCTGTTTCTAAGAAAAGCTGGAGTGCTGTCTTCATTTGCATGGATGAAGGTAATGACCCACGTGTCAGATAAAGATTGTTCTAGTTGCAAACCTAAGTACTCAGCTAGGACTAGGTAATATTTTCAAATAAATCAATTACTGAAAAATCTGTTTTTGATCAATGCAGAACTATTCATAATGGTGAACTGAAGCTTTCCTACTTTCCATAAAATAGTAATACACACAATGACCAAAAATGGTTCCATTGTCAAATCTAATGAAAATGTAATTATCCTATACAAAGCAGAGCAGCATCAGTGGGAGAGATTCAGGAGATATTGCTTTCAAAACACTATTACAGCGGCTAAAAAAATGGCCTTAAGTTTGGTAGTATAGGTTCAAATTCCTTCAGGTAGAAGAGGTTACTAAAAGGGCTCTCCAACACTTTAGGAGTTTAAAGCATAGTAGCTACACCCTTCTCTTTTACATATAATGCATTAACTCTGGTTCATCAGGTGAGATATCCAAAACAGAATGAAAACAAGCATGTTACCATTTCAGTAAGTCATTTAGAATTATTTAAAATTAATGTATTTACATGTTTATATTAATATAAATTTACCTTTACTCATTCCAATACCACGACCCCCCAAAAAAAGAAAACTCCATTTATGCTGATACATTTTATCAGTAAGAGCCAGAATAGCTAGCAGTTTCAGTAAAAGCCTAATTGATCCATTCAAATTGATTAGTGTAGCATTTGGGATTATTTTTAGAAATTACAATTATTATAGTAAATAAATGAATACAAACATTCTATCGTGAAAGTATATATAACTGAATTTAAAAGTTCAGCAATGCTTAATAAAGGTAGGCATTACTAGCCTGCTGATACTACATTGAGGCACTTTGTTAATTTAAAATATAGGTATATACTTAGAAGTGTAAACTTCTTAGAAGTAAACTTGGAAGTTATTTTTATAACTCTTATGTCCTTTTTAAAAGATAGCATACACAAGTCCTAAAGAAACTCTGCAGCATACTTATATAATTACTAAGCCCCCATAATGAAGAATAAAGTAAGTTCTTAATATTTACTACTTCTTGGTGAAAAACTTAATTTTCAACAGGTATTATTCATGTTCTCTGGAAACTTGCTCCTTTTGCAGTTAAAGGCCTGCAAGTTAGCATTGACTTAAGCCTTCATATGGAACACAGAACTGTTCGTAACTATGCTGGGAACATCCTACCAGAACAGGGAAGCCAGTACAGACTATTCAGTAATAAAACATATTAAAGCACAACAGTGAAGGAAAATAAACAACTGTGCTTTGCAGTGCCAGAATAGCACTAACAAAACATCAAGTTATTCAGCCATAACAGTAAAAATGTAGTGTTGCCAACACAGCTTATACATACATACTGGGGAGCTTTGACTGACACACCCATACCACCTATGGATTATACTTTTTCACTCACTGCCTAAATTATGCCAGTAAAAGCTTGATGTGTAGCACAGCTGTAAAGATGTATTTAATTTCACGTGAGCAGCCCCAGTGAAGGAACTATTTGTATGCAAAAAAATGAGCATAAACGAAGGCCTTTGTGGGGGGAAAAAAAAGAAAAAAAAAAAATCAAGATCTTAGAATGTAACTATATTTTATTTTGAATTTCATTCAATTTTTTTTTTAAATATTACTTTTTTTAAAAAACTTCCTGTACTATAACCGCTCTCTAAATTAATTTGGCATTTAATCATTCCAATTGTTATTATGTAGTATTAGTGACCACCCGTAACAATTATATTTGAAATATGAATGCAAAAAATACATGCAAGAGATTCATTAGCTTTTCTTTCCTCTCAAAAAAAAATTGTTCCTTATACAAAAGCCAAAACAAACAAAAACCACCCAGCCCCCAAAAACTCAGCCACTATTACACCTTTTATGCAAAATTCCAGGAAAGACCAATTATTATAATCACTATTTTAAAAATTTCTACAGCAAACACAATGATTCCACAAATAGGTCACATACAGAGCAGTACAGAATTTGTTCTGGAAAGCAGAAATTATAATACAAAGATCCTAATCCAAATTAGTGCTGCTGCACCTGCTGCTATTTAAACAAAATGGAAAAGAATAAATACTGTCCTTAAACAATGGGGAAACTGATCTCCTAATAAAGTACAGTTGCCTACTCCTAACTGCAGAGGACAAACAGCAATATGTTTACCAGGACTGCAAAATTACAGCACAAGCTTTGTTGAATCTATCACAGTAAGGGTGGAATAGAAACAAATGTGCACATATGCAGGCTTTGAAACTACCTATTAAAACTGACAGTTCTCATCTTAAGCACAATAAATCAAAACAGCTACAAAGCAGATTCTCACATTGCCTGAATCTGCAAGAACCTGTTGTTTCAGCAGGAAAATACTATTACAGTAGTTGAGGTTCTAGCTTGAAATTCTTATTAAAAACATTATATATGGCTAACAAAACATTTCCCACACTTTTATTCTCCACAATCTTATGAATTCTTTTCAATTATAAAAGTATAAAACATTCAACAGGATCCATCTGTTCTACTGGAATACTTTGCATTGGCAATTATGAAGTGAAAATAACAGCAGAAGCAAGTAATTTGTAGATCTTACTTTTCCAAATTCTTAATCTATAGTTTAATAGTCTAATATATTTAAGACAAGCCATCTATTATTTTTCCTCCTCTTAAGATTAACTACCAATTATAATACTTTAAAACTAGCCTGTGTGTGTGTGTGTGTGTGTGTGTGTGTGTGTGTGTGTGTATAGTAAGAACAAGAAAGCTACAGAAATAAAATAAAATAAACCAATACTTTTAATGACCATACCTAGTAATAAGAACCGCATTATCATGGTGGGCAATCCCATTTTCTGGAATGGTGTTTCCATCACTTTGGTGGGAGATAATGGATTTCTGCCACTTACAGAAGCTATCGAGGGACTTGTCTGCATGGTGGTTTATCTCCAAGTTTGGCTGCAATACAACATGCATACCAGAAATGTTCCAAACAAATTACTAAGGTCAGTTGTTAAGCCTTTTGAAGACTAAAATGGGACTATAATTAGAAGCAGTGGTTTCTAGGAATAAACTCTTCTGGCCAAATTTTATCTCTGTAAAATCTGACCCCAAGTTCAGCTGAACAGGCATTCTTTCTGCTCCAACTTTAATAATGATTATGTCAATTTAAAAAAACAAAAAACAAAACAAAAAAAAACCAGAATATCAAAATATAGATCTAAAAATAAAACTGACATCCCCAAAGGTGTATTAATATTCACCTGAAGTAAAGAACAGATATCTTTGAGATGATACATGAGGAATATTCCTTTGAACTGTTTCATCTTGATTAAAGTAGTGAAAGATTACAAGATAGGTTTTGTACTCAGATGCAGCCACTTCAAGCAACAATTAAATTAAACCTATATTACACAATAGCATAACTTGTATTTCAGGGATACAAAACTTAAGTGCAACAGCTCTTACCTGATCTTCAGTGAGGACAATTAAACGTGTCACTATAATATTCACAACGTTTCCTAGACTGGAATCACGATAAAGTTTGGCAACCTGACCTCCAGAAAATAAGAAAAGGCACAAAGTCAGACAAGAAACACTACTTATTTCCTAAATGGTTAAAAATTAACCTATTTTCCTGCTCAATGTAATTTCATAATGCTAATTATCATTATTACATGAATAAGAGTTATTTCTGGACCAACAAATGACCATTCAGTAAAAAAAATAAACTTCTTCAGTCATACTTTTCAGTCAAACCTGTTTATACCTTGTTTCATAATCCATCCAGCATAAGGAGCATTTAGACTGTCGAATTAAACAGAATAAAACTGTATAATCTAAATGTAATGATATGAATGTAAAAATCAAAGCCAACAATTTAAAAGTGATCACAGCGTATTTCTTGACAGAAACAGTACTGCATTTTTCCCACAATGCTAACATTTGCCATATTTCAACTATTAATTCCTGCAAGCTGATACACATTTTAAGGCATTACTCGTGCCAATAAAGAAACACTTTACAGTTGCTTTATCATTTCAGAACATGCATATTGATATGAACACAGAGAGGGATGAAACTTACAATATTCATTACACTCAAAACATAGTGCTCAATGTCTTTGCGACCATGGTATCCCACCATCATTTTGTCTGCTACTACCAGCGTTTCCACAAACCGTTCAAGGCTTACTGATCTCTTCAGTCGACTATGACTACTTATCGTGTCATTGACTGGAAGTGAAGTTGGAAAAGCAGATGCATCACTCATCCACCAAGGTTTACCGCTTCGTGGGAGGTCTTCTAGAAACCAAAATAATTAAACACTTCAGAGGGGTCACTAGTAAAACTCATTCAAATGCAGCTGTTTTACGTTGAGATTATCATCTTCAAGCTTCTAAAAAGAAGTCTTTGAGACAAAAGAAAATTAAATTTAATGTCTAAATTTTATTTTAAAATACTTTATACAATAAAAAAACCCTCTGAGTTCTAATATTCTCAACTCTCCTTAACCTGACTTAGGATAATAAATTATCATCTTCTCTCAACAGATCTGATTCCGCACATCTATGATGTTAATACTAAAGATTAGTTATAATTAACCACAAGCACATTTTAGAATTTTAAGGATAAAAACAAGACAGCTATATTATTTGGAAAAATAACAAACTGGAAATCAAAAATTCAAAATTAAGATAAAAGGTATCAAAATATACTAAGGAATGAAACGCACTGATAAGGCACCAGAAAAGCTTTTTCCCTCCTGTGAAACTCTGTAATTATTAAGCAATTATGCTTACATGTCTAATAGTTTTTGAGCCAAATAATATTACTTTTCTCTTCAGAAAGCTATCAGATTACATTTTATCTACCTGTCGTGGTTTAACCCCAGCCAGCAACTAAGCACCACACAGCCACTCGCTCACTACCCCTACCACAGTGGGATGGGGGAGCGAATTGGAAGGGTTTTTAAAAGTCAGAAAACTCGTGGGTTGAGATAAAAACAGTTTAATAATTGAAGTAAAATGAAATAGAACAGCAGTAATAGTAATAACATACAATAATAATATACAAAGCAAGTGATACACTATACAATTGCTCACCACCCACCGACCGATGCCCAGCATATCCCCGAGCAGCGATCGCTGCCCCCCGGCCAACTCCCCCCAGTTTATATACTGAGCATGACGCCATATGGTATGGAATAGCCCTTTGGCCAGTCTGGGTCAGCTGTCCTGGCTGTGCCCCCTCCCAGCTTCTTGTGCACCTGGCAGAGCAGGGGAAGCTGAAAAGTCCTTGACTAGTGTAAGCCCTACTTAGCAACAACTAAAACATCAGTGTGTTATCAACATTATTCTCATCCTAAATCCAAAACACAGCACTATACCAGCTACTAGGAAGAAAAATCAACGCTATCCCAGCTGAAACCAGGACAATATCCACCCCTTATTCCATACCATATATGTCATGCCCAGGTCTTATACTTTCCAATACATTCAAATTAATCACCAGCACTTTTCCAGTCTTTTGAGATAGATAGAGATAGAGATAGAGATAGAGATAGAGATAGAGATAGAGATAGAGATACACACACACACATAGATATAAATTTCCTTAGTCTATAGGCTATCCCTCTAAAACATTTGTTGAGTTCATTTAGTCCATGACTTTGGGCTTCATCCATCATAACAGTCTTTCAGGGCAGGAGAGATGGTGTGTGGTGTTGGATTGTTACCCGCTGAAGCCAGTTCTGGTTCCATCACCACTGCACTTTGCTCGGTTTCCTCAAAGTTCATTCTTCATTAATCTGGGTGATTCTTACTGTATACTGTTGATATGGCACACAGTAATCATTGAAGTGATGACATCCAGTATTATATAGCAATTAACATCATACAACTCAGTTCATCATTGGCTATTTTCACCCAAAATCAAATCCCCTTGAGGTACACATCGGGCTTCCCCATCCTCCCGCATCACCCACCAAGTGCACCCAGGTCCTTGAGCAAAAGCAATCCCACGAATGGGTTTACCTCTGCCTGAGGCAGGAGTAACCCAGACTGTCTTCCCCAGCATGTTTTTTAGGTGCACTACAGGGACTTTATCCCCCTCTACAGTACGTAAAAGTCTTGATTGGGCAGGGCCAGCTCGATTGGCAGATCCCCTAGTGTTGACTAACCAGGTGGCCTTTGCTAAATGTGTATCCCAGTGTTTGAATGTCCCACCACCCATTGCTCTCAGTGTAGTCTTTAACAGTCCATTGTATCGTTTGATTTTCCCAGAGGCTGGTGCATGATAGGGGATGTGAGATACCCACTCAATGCCATGCCCTTTGGCCCAGGTGTCTATGAGGTTGTTTCAGAAATGAGTCCCGTTGTCTGACTCAATTCTTTCTGGGGTGCCATGTCGCCATAGGACTTGCTTTTCAAGGCCCAGGATAGTGTTCCGGGCGGTGGCATGGGGCACGGGATATGTTTCCAGCCATCCGGTGGTTGCTTCCACCATTGGAAGCACATGGCGCTTGCCTTGGCGGGTTTGTGGGAGTGTGATATAATCAATCTGCCAGGCCTCCCCATATTGATATTTCAGCCATCGTCCTCCATACCAGAGAGGCTTGAACCACTTGGCTCGCTTGATTGCAGCGCATGTTTCGCATTCACGGATAACCTGTGCAATAGTGTCCATGGTCAAGGCCACCCCTCGATCACGAGCCCATCTATATGTTGCATCTCTTCCTTGATGGCCTGAGGTGTCATGGGCCCACCAAGCTAGAAATAATTCACCCTTATGTTGCCAGTCCAGGTCCACCTGAGCCACTTCAATCTTAGCAGCCTGATCCACCTGCTGGTTGTTTTGATGTTCTTCAGTGGCCTGACTCTTGGGTACGTGAGCATCTACGTGACGCACTTTTCCAACCAGGTTCTCTACCCGGGCAGCAATATCTTGCCCCAATGCAGCAGCCCAGATGGGTTTGCCTCTGCGCTGCCAGTTGCTCTGCTTCCATTGCTGCAACCACCCCCTCAGGGCATTTGGCACCATCCATGAGTCAGTATAGAGATAAAGTACTGGCCACTTTTCTCGTTCAGCAATATCTAAAGCCAGCTGGATGGCTTTCACCTCTGCAAACTGACTCAATGCACCTTCTCCTTCAGCAGTTTCAGAAACTTGTCGTACAGGACTCCATACAGCAGCCTTCTACCTCCGATGCTTCCCCACAAGACCACAGGACCCATCAGAGAACAGGGCATATTGCTTCTCATTTTCTGGCAGTTTATTATACAGTGGGGCCTCCTCAGCACGCGTCACCTCCTCCTCTGGCGATATTCCAAAATCTTTGCCTTCTGGCCAGTCCATGATCACTTCCAAGATTCCTGGGCGACTGGGGTTTCCTATTCGAGCCCATTGTGTGATCAGTGCGACCCACTTACTCCACGTAGCATCAGTTGCATGATGTGTACAGGGGATCCTCCCTTTGAACATCCAGCCCAGCACCGGCAGTCGGGGTGCCAGGAGGAGCTGTGCTTCAGTACCAACCACTTCTGAAGTGACTCAAACCCCTTCATATGCTGCCAATCTCTCTTTTTCAGTTGGAGTACAGCGGGCCTCGGATCCTCTGTATCCCCGACTCCAAAACCCCAGGGGTCGACCTCGAGTCTCCCCTGGTGCCTTCTGCCAGAGGCTCCAGGTAGGGCCGTTCTCCCCAGCTGCAGTGTAGAGCACACTTTTTCCATCTTGTCCTGCCCGGACTGGGTCAAGGGCGACTGCACGAACTATCTCCCGTTTAATTTGTTCAAAGGCTTGTCGTTGCTCAGGGCCCCATTTGAAATCGTTCTTCTTGCGGGTCACTTGATAGAGAGGGCTTACAATGAGACTGTAATTTGGAATATGCATTCTCCAAAAACCCACAATGCCCAAGAAAGCTTGTGCTTCCTTTTTGCTGGTTGGTGGAGACATGGCTGTTATTTTGTTGATCACATCCATTGGGATCTGACGATGTCCATCTTGCCATTTTATTCCTAAAAACTGGATCTCCTGTGCAGGTCCCTTGACCTTACTTTGTTTTATGGCAAAGCCGGCCTCCAGAAGGATTTGGACTATTTTCTTCCCTTTCTCAAAAACCTCTTCTGCTGTGTTGCCCCACACGATGATGTCATCAATGTATTGCAGGTATTCTGGAGCTTCACCCTGTTCCAGCGCAGTCTGGATCAGTCCATGGCAAATGGTGGGGCTGTGTTTCCACCCCTGGGGCAGTCGATTCCAGGTGTACTGGATGCCTATGGTATGGAATAGCCCTTTGGGCAGCCTGGGTCAGCTGTCCTGGCTGTGCCCCCTCCCAGCTTCTTGTGCACCGGGCAGAGCAGGGGAAGCTGAAAAGTCCTTGACTAGCGTAAGCCCTACTTAGCAACAACTAAAACATCAGTGTGTTATCAACATTATTCTCATCCTAAATCCAAAACACAGCACTATACCAGCTACTAGGAAGAAAAATCAACTCTATCCCAGCTGAAACCAGGACACTACCTCATGAATTAACTATAATGGGAAGTTTAAAATGGCCTGACATAGGATAATTTCTATAGTTATTTTTAACACTAATTTTAAGTCAAATATGTTGATTCTTGTACTTGTTTCATGAAACATGCATGCAAAAAATATTTTTTGCATGCAACAGATAGATAGATTGATTATTAAAAATCCAAACAGCTGTAATTATCAGCAAAACAAATACTACAAACCTATTTTAAATTTGAATTCCTGTCCTCGGGGCAAAATTGAGCTCACTGTTCCCTGCAAAACTGACTTTTTTGTGTGTATTAAGTATCCCTTTTCCACAAAGGCCCACACAGATCTCAATCTTAAGTTTATTGAAGTATATAATTAGGTTGGCTTTACCTAAGTAGGATTTAAAAATTTTTAAGGTATTCTTGCTAGTTATGAATGAACATAAGAACATTAACAGCTAGATACATTTATAATTGACTGAATAGGACTGCTCAAGTGAGCAATTCCTGAGATGCATCCTTACCTCTACTAAAATGGGTTCAGTTAAGGACGAGTTGAGATAGGACCAGTACCTTCTGTGAAAAAACAATGCTTTATGCAATTCAACTAAGCACACTATTTTCAAAGGGCAATAACTACACCACAAAGAATGTATGTTCAGGTCAAAACCAGGAATACAAAGCTTCTGCATTCCCACTGTTGCAGTGTTTCATAATTGTTAAAGACAACACTGTGGACTCAAAAGGTACATATTTTAGAAAAGTTGAAAAATGAAAATAAACCTGGTAGTTGACAAAATGCCAGTAATGAAATCATCCTCATTCTGCAATGGATATAAGATTACACCCATTCTAAAAAATAGTATCAAGTATTAAAGCCTGTTGAAAATTCTATAATCAATACCAAGCTTTTTCCTGTTTTTCATCTCCATTCTAGGAAATTCAAAGTTGCTTTAAGTGCTCAAAGATTTTAATCTCACAAGTAGTAATTTAGGAATGTCTGGAATTTTCTCTGACAACTTCTGTAGTAAAATTTTTAAAAATCCGCTGTTCATTGCCAAATAGCAAATTATGATGTCTGAGGGTTTCTGATGCTCTTAGAGTGCTAAGAGTACTTTAGAAATGCAACACTGCTTCAACATTCATTCATAATTTTTCACTCAAATATGCAAATCTATTCTAAACATTTGAAAACTGATGAGCTCATGCAGAAAACTTTCAGAGAAAAAAAAAGATAAGAGTCTTTTGAACTCATCTTGATAGCGTCTTTCAAACAAAGGTCTCAGAAGACTTCACAAAAACAAACATTTCTCCTTTTCTTATCAGATGAGAAGCTTAGGCTGGTCTCAAAGTAACAGGAAAGCTGAAAACAATCCTGAGTACTTAGGCTCACACTCCAGGATCTATCAATGCTTATGCTGTTTTACTTTAAAAACACTAAATAATGCTGACAATTTTCTTTAAAAAGCTAAAACATGTCAATAAAAGTTTGCAATATATTTAACAAAAATAATTCTGTGGCAAGTTATGCCATTTTCCCACCATATTCCTAGATTTAAAACACCCTTAAATTTGCATTAACATTGAACATAGCAAAAGAAAGCAACAATGAAAAAAAGTCAGACAAACACTGTAATTAACCCCAAAGTAATGATTACAAAAGCAGGAAATTAGGTTTTAAATTGCAACTGAAAAGAAATCCAAATGTATATAGACATGGAGTTCACAACTATGGTACCCAAGTTTTCCTAACTCAGTCCTCTAAAGATCCTGGATGGGGATGGAAGGTGAAGAGAGGAGAGGACACAATCACAAATAGAAAAAGATCTCAAAACGCAATAGAAAACTACTTATGTAAGATGCAACTGTGAGAATATTTTAAAGTTAAGGACTATGTGTTGCTTTTTCTTACTATTTTAACAACATCATTTAATGTATATACAAGCATTTTTTTAATTTAGGATACACTGACTGTAAAGTCTGGCACAAATAAAACCAGTACATGAGGCAGCATGTAGTAGAGCCATCCCTAAATAATCTGCCACCTTGCAGCTTTCATATGTCAATTTTCATTGTTTCTCAATCCTATCCAAACACAGTCTGCATATTTGTAACAAGGGTTGTTTTTTTTTTGGTTTGAGAGGGTTGGTTTTTAAATTCTTGCAACTCCAAAGCGGGTAAAGAAATTTTATTCATACTTCCAACAAAACAGAATTTCAACTCCAGGCACAAATACAAGCATACAGCTTTTCAGTAGAAAAGCATATTTCTTAAAATGGTGCAAATGCAAAAATAATGGATCGTAACAAAAATTATTTTGCAACCTTAATATAGTGCATGCTATTAGGCATCAGGCAAAATAAGCGTTTCAATAAACTATGCAGTCAAACAAGGATACCACAGAAAGCAGTCCATAATATAAAAAAAATGTTGCAAAATGGAGGATTTTAACATGTCATCTCTAAATATTTACTTTAATATTAAAATTATAAGCTATAAACCAAATTCCATTTGGCATGCCAGTTATACCTGCCTACTCCATGGCTTAGAGACATCCTTTCTTTGGAAAACCACCTAGATGTTGTTACTGTTTTGCACAGAATATAAATGAATAAAATCTAACTCTTCTAGAGGCTGATCCCACAAAGCATTCTGCAAGATAACCCAGTGGCCTCAAATCCCATTGAAGCGATTGGAATTTGAAGGTGTTCAACTTCTTAGCAAGACCGTAACAATTTCAGCTAGATTTCATAAAACATAGTAAACTTGATGACAATATATACATGAACTATTAATTTTAACATTTTTTATTTTTAAAATATTCTTATGTCTAACTAACTGCTTAAAATCTAATTTAGGTTATGAAAACCAGACACAATTCTATCCCATATTCTTATCTGAACCTAAACTATCTGTCAAATAGGGAAATATTTTTATCTCTGCCTCTCCAATTCTTCTCTTGTATTTGCCACTGTAATTCTACTGTGAAGTAGTCCATCACTTACTCATACCAACCAATTCTGATCATCCTTAATCCAAACTCCCTACCCCACTTTCTGTCAATTATTGCCATTTCTCAGAAAAGTCAAAAATAACACTCCCCTTGTCTCTATCAACACTTCAAAATCCTGACCACTTCCCTGATACAGAACAGGTACATGATAAATTTAGGTCTAGATTACAGTAGGGAAAACTTCCCAGACCGTGAATAGTGGCACAGCTACACAAGCAGATTCCTCCCAGCATGTTGTACTGGCAAAAGTGTTCTGAAGGTAGAGCTAAAAAAAAAAAAAAAAAATCAGTCTCCCAGACAAAATAAATTATATACTGGCAAAAATGCAGTTACAGTTTTATTACAACTGCATTTAGATTTTTTAAAATAAATAAATAAAAACCAACCACAAAATTGGAGTGTTCAAAACTTCCAAAACCAGCCAAATGCCCCGAAGACTTACTCTACTAGCAAAAAGTTATTACTGTAAACCTGGCTTTAGTCCTAGGGTCTAAAAGCTGAGAAACTGAAAATTAATATTTGATTTTACTTTTTAGATATTCTGGGGACGCTTTGGATGCCACATCACTTTGGGATAAAGCTGAAACAGCGCTCAGAAAATGAGTTTAAAAGGTTTTGGTACCCAGGAGGAGAGCATTAAAATAGCACATCATCTGCAAAAGTAAGACCTTGCAGTTTTGGGGGAGAGCAAAGTTTTTCAGAAATTTTCATAGAGTGGAAGTAGTACACAGAACAACAGAAAAAGGAGAAACTGAGATGAATGAGCATGAGAGTAGTCTCAGGCTTGTAAGAAATAGTGCTTTTGTATTTCAATAATTAAGGACTTCAGGATGTGAAAGATGTGAAAGCTCAGGAAATGCACAGAAGCTTCCAAGAATAAAAGCAGCATCAAATATGCAAATAAATAAATGCTAAAGATTACTGCACGTTTCACAAAAAAAATGCACGCAAGATGTGTAGCTCTGATCGACCTATGATCCATACAACAGATACCACCAGAACAGTTGGATGCAACATGATCAAGCTAGCTGCCACTGCTTTATCCTCACTTGGAAGAGAGTGACTTCCTAAGCGTTAATCTAAAAGATAACATCTGACAGAGGCCAATACATTTTCTTTTTCTAGTAATATTATAATGGTAAAAATAGCATTGTCCTACATTTCATGATCCTTCCACTTATTTCAAGAGGCTTAAGTGACAACATTCCCTACAAAATGAAAGAAAAAGATGGATGCTTCGCAGATATTTATCATAAAATGCATAAATTGGAGCATCTACATACATTATTACTCATATTTTACAATCAGTTAAGCAGGCAGTAGTAGTTAGGAGACTTGTTTTGCAATCATTAGAAGCACGTAGATGGAATAACACTTCCAAACTTACATACATAAAGTTTGACATTCACTACAAGTAGAGTCTAAACACAGTTAACTGAACCACTCAGGAAAAACTGTCTCCCAAGCATGGGCCTTTGTAGACAATCTGCACTGTAAGTTTAGTCAGCTGGTATCAGTAAAAGTTACAGCCTCCAAAAGAAGCTGAAATAAGTTACATCAATGAACAGTGATATTGTTTTATTTTAAGAGTAGTATTTGTCAGCCTGTCCTGTGCACTGAATCTTATGGAATACAACTGTCCAGGACTGAACTTTTAAGAACAAGCTATTTCTGAGATATAAACAAATGACAAGGTTAGAACATTTTTCTATTATGTAAAAAAAACCATTATTTTAGTGCTCTAAAATAATGTCATATTTACTGCAAGCTGTCTTCAAGAAACTGGTTTTCAGCTTCAGTTTAAGCAAGCGAAAATCATGTCAAAGAGAACCTGAAAATTGTTTTTGTGGAAGTTAAAACTGCTTTACAAGGAAAATGTCTCAATCAAAACTATATAATCTTTCCTGTAAGGCACCTGTAAATCACATCTCAACTATCATGGAATAATGCTAATCCACTGAACCAAAAGCCAGTATCAAAACACCATAAACCTCCGTAAATGAGAAAGATGTGGACAATTCACAGTTACAAATGCATTACTAATCATAATACTAACACATATTTATTACACGTCAAGTTTCCTCAAATGAGATGGAACACTTACTAAACATTGAGCTGTAACACTTAGTCACTCAATCATGCCTTCCAGTTGGGGAATGAAGTACATTTATAACACATTTTGAGGAAGCCTGTGCTCATCATTACCACTGTACACAACACAGAAATAAAACAAGACCTACTCCCAGTATCTTAGTTTTCAAAAGACACTACACTCTTGATCTGAAACCGAAAAAAAAGCAAAACTACTTTTCAACAGTAGTCACTGCATCACCCAAAAGGAGGATTCCTATTGCTACATTCTCCACTGTACTTTACACGTGAACCAAGCAAGATATTTTAAAATAAGTCTTAAGTTATAATTTTTTAAAAGGAATGACACTCATACTCACTTACCTGAGACTCCACAGTGACCATGATCATAGAGATGTTGCTGGTGCATGGTAGACTTTTTGTATATAACATGAGGATGACCATTCTCATAATTAAAGTTACTGGAATTTTTTGTTATATTCCTTAAAGGCTCAATAAAATACTCTTCATCTTCTGTAGCAATGACTCCATGCTTAAAGGAGAAAAGAAGAAAATAAAAACTTGCAAAAGACAATATAAAACTCCTATTAAAAAGCTTAATTTTAAATAACATTTGATTATCATTTATTTCTGTGACAAAATCCACAACTACAAGCCAACACAGAAAACAATGCATGAGCCAGTTCTCCTCCACTGACTTTAGTGGGAGCAGGAGTAAGTGCCTATAAGCAACACAATGAGAAAAGAATTAAAATATCATTGCCCTGTTTCTGGAGTTCTTTCCTATCATTTTTGGTAGATATGGTAAGAAAGCAAGATATATTCTTGGTATATGACAAACAATCTGTTCACAAAGATGTTCCAAAACTATGTGATTCCTATCCATTAGAAGTGACGCCAAGCCAAAAAGGCCTTGCTCAAAGGGTGAACTCAATATCCCTCTGTGATGCCATACCAGTACATACTGCATCAAAGAAAAACTGCACGAAGGATTAATTCTAGAAAATATATTCAGGGAAACCATTCAGCATTTTACATCCAGATGCTTAATTCCAAAACTGAGCTAGTTATTAAAATCAAATTATTAATATGAACTTAGGCTACACTTTATGCTTTATGCTACAAAGCATTTATTCCTTAAAAGGTCTCGCCACAGATCTTTGGCAAATCCGAGTTGTTGCAGACTGTGTACTAGACCTCATTCTCCATAACAAATGAACATATTTTTTTCCTCATACTGCAGTGCAGAATAGTAGATATTCTATTCTCATAACTTCCACATTTGTGAACTCAGGTTCTTCCAACCAGAAAGTGGCTTACAGAAGAAAGGGGAGATTTCAGGCCAACTATGCAATCTCCTGAACCTTCAGCAATTAAAACTGAACTTTAGCAGATAATCCAGTTTGGGGATCCTTTCAGCTATAGAAATATTGGGGAATAAGCCCAGACAGACTCCTACACCTGTATTTGCTAAATAAAAAATTCTGGTATCTGTATCTAGAAAATTCTGAATGTATAAACTTTCACCAGGAAAAAGAGCTACTGATCAGGTAGGAGACTGGAAGCAGGAACTTCTGCATTCATATCCTGATTTGATGAATCATAAATTTCTATCACACCTTTGATCTGTAAAGCAAGTACTATGCATGAGCCTTTTTTTAAAGGTTTGTGTTTGATTTGGGGTTTAGTGGTTTGGGGTTTTTTGGGGGGGGGGGGGGGGGGGCCTCCTCCAATGAGACCTCTATGATTAGCCATAAGATCACTTGCTCCATATTTGCTCTAAATATCCCAAAGCTGTTTCTGAGATCAGGGCTTGCCATTGTACTCTTGGTCAAAGCTCTCCTCCTGCTGCTGTTTTGTACATCAACTGCCTGCTGTTCTTCACTCCTGGAATAAACGGATTTCAGTAGAATCATAGAATCATTTAGGTTGGAAAAGACCCTTAAGATCATCAAGTCCAACTGTTAACCTAACACTACCAAGTCCACCATTACTTCCAGGGATGGGAACTCAACCACTTCCCTGGGCAGCCTGTTCCAGTGCTTGACAAACCTTTCGGTGAAGGAATTTTTCCTAATATCTAATCTAAACCTCCCCTGGCAAAACCTGAGGCCATTTCCTCTCGTCCTATCACTTGTTACTTGGGAAACAGAGATGCAGAATCAATAGTAACATAGTAACAACACACAACTTATAAAAAAGCCTGCATAACATTTCAGAAAGAACAGTATTTTCCAAATATAATGCCATTATATAATTTGAAAATATATGTATGAACACTCTTTAGCCTTCAATTACACATTCCTTACATAGTAACTATAACAGTAAGTGTTCCTCTCCAGTGGTATTTCTCATTATGAACACAATTATTTACTCAAGAAGGTAACATCAGGGTCTATATTCAGCTGGAAGATAATGGTACCATATTTCTCTCACAATGCCTTCTTGTTACTTGGAATCTAAGATTTTACTAGAAAATAAATCATTTACTGGTACATTGCTGCTTAACTAGTCTTGATAATATAAACCAAACTATAACTAGGTTTGCCTCATTTAGATTGGAAAAGACCCTTAAGATCATCGAGTCCAACCGTTAACCTAGCACTGCCAAGTCCACCACTAAACCATGTCCTCGAGCACCACGTCTACCCGTCTTTTAAATACCTCCAGGGATGGGGACTCAACCACTTCCCTGGGCAGCCTGTTCCAGTGCCTGACAACCCTTTCAGTGAAGAAGTTTTTCCTAATATCCAACCTAAACCTCCCCTGGCACAACTTGAGGCTGTTTCCTCTCGTCCTATCGCTTGTTACTTGGGAAAAGAGACCAACCCCCACCTCGCTACAACCACCTTTCAGGTAGTTGTAGAGAGCAAAAAGGTCTCCCCTCAGCCTCCTCTTCTCCAGGCTAAACAACCCCAGTTCCCTCAGCCACTCCTCATAAGACTTGTGCTCTAGACCCTTCACCAGCTTCGTTGCCCTTCTTTGGACATGCTCCAGCACCTCAATGTCCTTCTTGTAGTGAGGGGCCCAAAACTAAACACAGTATTCAAAGTGCGGCCTCACCAGTGCCGAGTACAAGGGGACCGTCACTTCCCTCGTCCTGCTGGCCACACTGTTTCTGATACAAGCCAGGATGCTATTGGCCCTCTTGGCCACCTGGGCACACTGCTGGCTCATGTTCAGGCGGCTGTCAACCAACACCCCCAGGTCCTTTTCCGCCAGGCAGCTCTCCAGCCACTCCTCCCCAGGCCTGTAGCGTTGCATGGGGTTGTTGTGACCCAAGTGCAGGACCCGGCACTTAGCCTTGCTGAATCTCATACAGTTGGCCTCAGCCCATCGATCCAGCCTGTCCAGATCCCTCTGTAGGGCCTTCCTACCCTCCAGCAGATCAACACTCTCACCCAACTTGGTATCATCTGCAAACTTATTGAGGGTGCACTTGATCCCCTCATCCAGATCATTGATAAAGTTATTAAACAGAACTGGCCCCAATACTGAGCCCTGGGGAACACCACTTCTGAATGGCCGCCAACTGGATTTAACTCCATTCATCACCACTCTTTGGGCCCAGTCATCCAGCCAGTTTTTTACCCAGCGAAGAGTATGCCCATCGAAGCCATGAGCAGCCAGCTTCTCCAGGAGAATGCTGTGGGAGACGGTGTCAAAGGCCTTACTAAAGTCCAAGTAGACAACATCCACAGCCTTCCCCTCATCCACTAAGTGGGTCACCTTGTCATAGAAGGAGATCAGGTTAGTCAAGCAGGACCTGCCTTTCCTAAACCTATTATGACTGGGCCTGATCACCTGGTTGTCCTGCACATGCCGTGTGATGGCAGTCAAGATGCTCTGCTCCATGACCTTCCCCGGCACCGAGGTCAGGCTGACAGGCCTGTAGTTCCCCACATCCTCCTTCCAGCCCTTCTTGTAGATGGGCGTCACATTTGCTGACCTCCAGTCAACTGGGACCTCCCCGGTTAGCCAGGACTGCTGATAGATGATGGAAAGTGACTTGGTGAGCATTTCTGCCAGCTCCCTCAGTACCCTTGGATGGATCCCATCTGGCCTCATAGACTTGTGTGTGTCTATGCGGTGTAGCAGGTTGCTAACCATTTCCCCTTGGATTATGGGGGCTTCATTCTGCTCCCCATCCCTGTCTTCCAGCTCAGGGGGCTGGGTACCCCAACAACAACTGGTCTCACTATTAAAGACTGAGGCAAAGAAGGCATTAAGTACCTCAGCCTTTTCCTCATTCCTTTGTCACTATGTTTCCCCCCGCATCCAATAAAGGATGGAGATTCTCCTTAGCTCTCCTTTTGTTGCTAATGTATTTGTAGAAACAGTTTTTGTTGTCTTTTACAGCAGTAGACAGATTAAGTTCCAGCTGGGCTTTGGCCCTTCTAATTTTCTCCCTGCATAACCTCACGACATCCTTGTAGTCCTCCTGAGTCGCCTGCCCCTTCTTCCAAAGGTCATAAACTCTCTTTTTCCTTGTGAGTTCCAGCCAAAGCTCTCTGTTCAGCCAGGCCAGTCTTCTCCCCTGCCAGCTCGTCTTTCGGCACACAGGGACGGCCTGCTCCTGCACCTTTAAGATTTCCTTCTTGAAGAATGTCCAGCCTTCCTGGACTCCTTTGCCCTTCAGGACTGCCTCCCAAGGGACTCTGTCAACCAGGCTCCTAAACAGGCCAAAGTCTGCCCTCCGGAAGTCCAAGGTAGCAGTTCTGCTGACCCCCCTTCTTCTCCGAGAATCAAAAACTCTTATCATTTTGTTATTACTATGCCCAAGATGGCCTCCAACCATCACATCACCCACCAGGCCTTCTCTGTTCACAAACAACAGGTCCAGCAGGGCACCTCCCCTAGTTGGCTCCCTCACCAGCTGTGTCAGGAAGTTATCTTCCACACCCTCCAGGAACCTCCTAGACTGTTTCCTCTCTGCTGTATTGTATTTCCAGCAGACATCTGGTAAGTTGAAGTCCCCCACGAGAACAAGGGCTAGCGATCTTGAGACTTCTCTCAGCTGCTTATAGAATACTTCATCTGCCTCTTCATCCTGGTTGGGTGGTCTATAACAGACTCCCACCAGGATATCTGCCTTGTTGGCCTTTCCCCTGATTCTTACCCATAAACACTCAACCCTCTTACCACCATTGTCAAGCTATAAATTGCAGCATTAATTCTCTAAACAAATTGCATATAAAATAAATAAGCAAAAACTATTATGAATGTCTGCAAACTATCATCACAGTTCCTTCAGGTACCAGCAAAAAAGGTTAGGAGAGTATCACCAATTTTTCCTATGAGTAGTCGACATATGATCTCATCTGCCCAAACACTATGGTGGGTTAAAAAAAAAAAAAAAAAAATTTAATAACATTTAGTTGAGGAACTGCAAATAAATTTTAACTCACACCTGCCATCATGTAGTCAGAATATGCATGCGATCAGTTGCTGCAGCTAGCCAAGTGATTTGATAAACACTGGAAACTCAACTTTCCCTGCATATGCCCTTCACATAAGCCCTGCAAATATATACCATTTTAAGCCTAACATATATTAATTTTGCTTGCAAACAAAACTGTTCTTCCAATGTCAAACTGATGCAAGTGGTCTTGTTGAATCGAAGTGAATGATTTTTAAGAAGCACTCCAGATTCTGTACATAAGAAATACTTATTTCAGTGACAACCACCATTTATTCTAATTAGGAATTTAGAAAATTCATGCAGCTAGAGATGCTTCCATTGTATATGCATTCAGCAATGCTTGATTAATAGTGAGAATTACGCTATTATATCTGAACCGACTTTCTAAAACACACTTTTGGCTTATCTACTATTTGAGCACAACAGTTTCAGTTGCAAAAGGAGATTGAAATAATGCCTTTTTGAAGCATTAAAAGGAATGAGCTTTTTTTTTTAGTTTTGCCATTGTATTTGAACAGTTTAGTTTGTACATTAAACTTCTGCTCCAAAGCATAAGAAATATCATTAAGACATAAGAATGACCAGCAAAAGGTTTTGAAAAAATACCATGAATTTAAGAAACAAGCTGAATGCCCCAAGTAGGTTACTACAAGCAACATTCCCAAGATTATTATCTAAAACAGATTGATTGAGGTCCTGTGTTATGTAATCCCACTACAGACTGTCAACTCCTGCTAACATATATAAGGTCTGGATCCAGCAGTTTGACATGCTTGGACAAATCTATGAATCCACATGGAGTTCCCCTGAATTTGTGAAAAGGAATCTTTTTGTGTCAGGCTGTCTAGCTGGGGCCTTACCCTACTTCAGATGGGGGATGTCCATCAGTCACAGAAGCAAATTGAATTATAGAGGACAAGTGCCTTTTCCACACAGTACTACTGTTTTCCAATTTCTCCCTGCCTTGAACCTTTCTAGACTTTATGCTTTATCCATTTTTAATATAAAGCAGTAGTAATGGAAACTTCTGAAAATGTGTCAGTCCTGTTCAGTATGTCTACAGCTGGCTCTACACTTCAGTGTGGTTTTATGACTGAGGAAACAGACTGCATTAGCTTAGTGTTCTCAAAGATTAAAAAAATAATGATCTGGCCTGGGACAGTACATCATGGAATCTGACAAGACATCTTAAAACTAGGACAGGGACAGCTTATATATAATTTTCTGAATACTAAGTCTATACTGCAAATATATATTAGTACCAAATAGAACTCCAAAGACACCGATCTAGAATACTAAATCTCTTTCAATATAATTTCTGTTCTTTATAAGTTATTTTATAAATTATACATTATTTTCCATATGATTCAAAAATACCATACTATATGCAATTTATGATCTATAAAAGTAGATACATTCTTTATGGTAGAATCAGCTTTCAAGTGAGCTAATTTAAGAATATGAATAATTTATACACATATGAATTTAGGAATACATGAAATAAACATGAAGTCTTCCAGCAAAATTCTTCTTCTCTTCTTTTCTTCAGTATGACATACTCAGCTGAGACAATGCCTCAGCTACTTCTGCTTCAACCTTGTTGCCTTGCACCCAACATTCAAAGGCCCCAAAATACTGCTCTTTGCAGGCTCTTTCATGAGAAGGCCAAACCTGCAATCCATCCACAAATGTAACATCCACTACAGTAAATATGAGTTCGGAAGCCAGCAAGCCTGCTGGACAAGACCTTCAATTTCCTCACATGACTGCTCACTGGATTATAGAGCTTTCCTCATAACTTCTGACAATTTATATAGCATAATCAGGGCCCAGCAGATGGAAACTGCTGGAATGAAACTTCAGTAAGTAGCAGCCTGTAATTCTGGGGCACTTGGTAATGAGAAATATAGAGGGAGAGGCTGAAACAGTAAATAGTGACAGGGAAATGAACTGACTGCTGGTCACTTATAATGAAACTGAGAGAAAGCCCTTCTTGCACTAGAACTCATCTCAACATACTACAAGTGTTCTTCAAAGTCATACAACTTACGTTAATTAAACCATGGCCTCACCTGCCCATCCTGAAAAACTAAACATAACAACTCCAAACATTCACTAAGGGGAAGAAATTTGGCAATAGTGAAGTCTAACAAACAGGACAACTGGTATAAACAGAATGCTTAAATTTTGCTTGTGAGTGACACTCATGCTAAAGGCTACTACTTGTTTTAGAGTTACTGACAACTTAAAATGACTGGCTCTGGGACAGATGTGAATCAAGGACTATGCAGAATATAACTGGCAGTCTCTTACAGACCAATAGTCAGACTGGAAAATACGAATATCTTGAGCACGACATATTCTGAACTATCACTAATTCTAAAACAAGTAATAGTGTCTTCAATATTCACTGCCAATTGCTTTATTAAACATGATCTAACCAGCAGCTATATAACAAAATATTTGTCAGTAGGAATCATCATTTAAAAATAACTCTGTGATGGATTTATCTGAATGGAGTAGTAACTCCTATACTCAGTGCTCTGGAAGGCTGTATGACAGAGGAATTTCTGTACAGTAGAGGATGATATCGAGCACAGCCTACTGCTGCACTCCTTTGCAAAATCCCTGCCTCTCTGAGAAAGAGCCTTGTGTCACCCCTGCTGCTGCTTCCGGAGCATGACAGGAGCCTCACATACTTGTGACTCGGCTTTTCTAGGAGATGAGAGAGAGAGAATTGAGGCTGCCTTAATCCAGACCAGGAATACCTGGAAGAAATATGGAAGAACTGATAACAGCTAAAAGCACCAAAGATGACTATTTAACTGGGAAGCACCCCACACTAAAGTTAACTTACAGACTAAGTTAACGTACTGACACATTGAACCACAGAACAACAGACAGCTTCACTCTAGCAAAACAGCGAGGCTGAGGGCAGAGGGAAAACATGCAGCAATAGGAGTGCTAAAAGTCACCTCAGGGCCTGAGGCACAGAAGCAAAAACTTCATTTACAAGTGACACCTACCATGCTGCTAAATTCTTTGAAGAAAACAAGTGCCATGAGGAGCGAGAGATGGGGAAAGCTGATAGGAAAACATGGACTTTTTCCTGCTTCATCCCACTCTTGTTTTCCTAACATGAAAGGAAAACAAGAGTCGGCTAAGGCAAAAGCAGGCTAAGGCAAAAGCAGGCTAAGGCAAAAGCAGGCTAAGGCAAAAGCAGACGTTCTTGGCTCACTCCCTGGCCAAGGTCAGAGAAGAACCGAAATAGGAGCACTGTGGCACAGACTGCAAGCTCCAAGGGGGCCAACCAGTCTGTGCTTCAACCAGCAGAAACTCTGGAGATATAGAGGTATGCAGCCTCTTTTAAAGAAGTGAGTCCTGAAAGCAGAGATTTGCTCTCCATAGTATTTTTAGCTGAAAAGAACTCTAAAGCAAAATGCAAGCACCAAGTAATTCCTCTTCTCTGTTATTTACTCAAAGTTTCTAAACCCAAATTCTCAAAAATGACAAGCAGGTGTTCGGTTCAATCATTGTCTCTCTGGAAAGATTCAGCATCCTAAAGGACCCACTGTTTTTCTCCCCCTCCTTGAGTCTGTAACATTTTTATAACCTGTAATCATTTCAGCACAGACCTAATCTTGCAGCCCTAGAGCAGACACTGTAAACACTGAAAATGTTGCCTGCTAAAGGACTACAGAATTGGGTCTTAGTAGTTACAATTAAGCTTGGAAAAACTTTTCCCCAGGACCCAGACCAGGTTTCAGGGGGGTTTTGCACCTTCCTGTCTGCTTGCTTCTCACAGGGACTCAAAAAACTGAAAGATATGCCAATTAAGTAGTTCTTCTGTAATTTAAAAAGGGACAAGCACACTATTATACTAGAACACGTAATGTGCACTTACCAGACCATTGCAGTTGCTTAAGGCCACTTTAGTTGTACTGTGTTGGTCTTGCAAATATCCTGTGTAATGACAGTGGTCTAAAAAATCGTGCTTCCATTGAGGTCCATCTTTCCCCCAGTATTCTACTGTAAAATGTCTAGACACCAAATCTGTGTTGAGAGTCAGGTTTAAATGAAAGTGCTTGCCATAGGCAGAAAGTTTAAAAAATAATTTAGATGCTGCCAGTTCTTGGTCATAAGGGTCTGTACTCCTCCTCCTTCTTGAAGGTTTAGCATTTTTCACAGTAAAGCTGAGGAAGGCTCCATTTTGATCAACCCTTATTGGGATTGTTAGTTGGTAGTGTTCAAGGTAAGACAGGAATTCCTCTTTGTAATCACAAGGTAAGACAATCCAGGGAGTGGGCATAGAAGAGAAGAAAATATAACAGGAAACAACAAGTAGTAGTATAAACATAAACCATATTTGGCTATATCTCATCACCCTCATGAGTAAAAGTCATTTTCAGGTAAACGCAAGATGGAGAGTTTTACTAAATAAAAGAAAACATTCTTTTCTTTCTTTCTAAGTCAAGAAAACATGTTCAGTTTCCTATTAACCTGATGTCACTGGAAATACAAAAGTTTTTAATTACATATCTTTTTCTTATTTACCCAAAATATGCAAACATTTGGGGCTAAATTCTACGTATTCTTCCCAGTGATACCATTCAAAGACAAAAGCTATTAGATCCACCTGCAAGAATAAAAACAGTAGTAATGAAAAGTATTATATTGTAAAAACATGTAAACTGCTCTTAATTTCATTAAAAACCTATAAATGTTAATGGCTCAAAGTAAGATTAGATCCTTACACTTCCTAGTTTAAAAACCTGTTAATGATGTTATGGCAAGTCTCTAAACTATTATCAAGTACAACATTTTACTAGATTTAATTTGCAAGGCTTTCCTACAGTTAAAAGTAGACAAAAACAAATTAAAACAACAATTTAATCAGATTTGCTGTATTTAAACTTCCATGACAATGAATCATGATAAAACTAAGAACAGAGCCCATATGATCTCATGAATTATATAAACGTGGTTTAGAAAATATTACCCAAATGCAATGCAAAAATTGATGCTTCTTGTCAGCTACAGAGGTCTGACCCCTACCTTGAGAACTATATGAAAGCCTGTTGTCACTGTGAAATTCCGATGAAACCATGACTAGGCTCAAAATCCATGTCCACATCTTCCAAAAAATTTCCATAATTTAGAAAAAACAGAAAGCTGCTTTTTCCCCCCTCCCTCCTTGGAGGGCTACCTGTGTGCTATAGAGTTAACTCCACTCCAGAATCGCACCATAACAGGTATGTGTATTTAATACTACTTCCAAATTAACTATTGGATGTTTCACTTTTTGACAGGTATTCTTTTCCAACAACCTGTATTTTCTTCTATATCTGCAGTCATTTTCTCAATTCAAAATAAGTATTTGTAAGATTCCTTAAGATATCAGTAAGACATTAGACTGGATAGTTAACTGAACTTGCTCCATTTCTTTTCCTGAAAAACAAAAGAAAATGAGTCAAAGCAAATTCTTTCTATTAAAACAGATCTATACTGCAAAACACTAAGCCATCATAGTGAACTATGCAATATAACATTTTGAAATAATATTCAACCATTATCACTTTCATGGTCCAAGGTCATAACCTTACAAAAACCATAAATTACCATTAACCTTGAACTACTAGTTCCATACACCTTAAGATGCACATATCTGCTTTATGTTAAATAGGCATAAGAATTCGTAAAATTAAGGTTTCTTGTTGCTCAAATACTGTGTTCAGACTTGTTCCAGCTATAATCAATGCTAAGCACTCATTGATTTCAGCAGTGAATAACTAGACCCAGTACACTGGTAGACAAAGGAAGAACCTGGGAAAGAATCCAGAGTACAGTTATCTGATCTTTCTGCAGAAAAGAAAGAATGTGCCTTATTTCCAATCTGAGAACATCCAGTTTCAAATTCCAATCACTGAATCTTGCTTTACCCCTGTCTGCTAATGATCTGCTTTCTTCTCCTTGCATGGAGAGTTATAATCCAATACAAGCACCTCCTTGACACTTCCTGATAAGCAGCTCAACCTATTTGGTTTACCTCACTCCGTACAATCCAGTTTCCAGATGTCTAATTATTTCTGCAGCTTTTTTCTGAACCCTTTCCAATTTGTCAGCATCCCTTTTCATGCACAGACACCAGAACTGGACACTGTAGTCCAGTAACGGCTCATTATTGCCATATATAGAGATAACATTGCCTCACAGCTTTTACTTAGCCAAAAAATCATAACAGGGAGCTCATATTCAGCCTGTTAGGCTGATCATAAATTACCCTAACATTAAAATCTCCGGCAACTACAGCGCCTAAGGTGCTAGGTAGCTCAGAATACTGAAGTAAACTACAGTGTCCATTATTTGGACACCACTGGCCCATGTTAAGCCTTGGTCAACAGCGTCCAAATCACCCACGTCTAAGTATCTTTTCAGGGGTCTGTGCAAAACAGCCTCCCTCATTCTAAGCTTCACACAAGAAAAATCTCCTTTCACATTAAGCTTGCTGGAAGTTTCAGAAGAATTTTTAGCCTCCTTTCCAAAAGTACTATATCCAGCTTGAGCACTGATACAAATAAACCACATGTAGCTGTATTAATGCTCTGAATTAAGGGATATAGTTAACGCACCTTGGGCAACTAAAGCATCCCTTAAACTGAAGGTAGCTGAAAGAGACCACTATGCCCAGAGCTGGGCAGAGCATCACCACACATGCCATCTCCCAATACCCTAGCTAGGGTATCATGTACATAGATGTAGAGTGCTCACAGACACTGCATGCACCCACACATAGTGCACACACGGTGCATGCATACGCAGAATGTACCACGCAAACCGACATGCTGTTGTAAATAGTTTCTAAAGCTAAGCAGAAACAGTAATTTTCCAATTAGCAAAACTACTAACCACTTGTGCCTTGGGAAAGGAATTTGGGAGGGAGCTAAAAGATATGAAAGTGTTTGTATAAGTAACGAACTGTGGAAAACTAACAGCTCTAATCTTGAAGAAGAGCTAACAGACCGATAAAAGGGAACATCTTGGCACCAAAGACTGGACGGTGGCCAGAGAAGCATGAAGTTTGATAAAACTGCAGAATCTAGGTGAAAGGTAAATGCGGCGAGGGGAGATCGCGACCACCGACTCAATTCAGGACCGAAAAGATTTGCCCCCCACACCTGAAAGGAGCACGCGTGCTAATTTACATAGCAAGCGAGGCTAATTTAAATACAGTAAACCAATAGTGTATGCAATGTTAATCACTAACCAATAAGTGTAAATTTAGGCGGGTTTATACTAATCATGTAGCCTGATAAATATGCTGTAGTTTTGTATGACGGTATGCACGTTAGGCGGAGATATCCCCCGTGCATCCAGCGCTGCAATAAAGAATGCCTACTTTCTAAATGCCAAATTGGTGTTAGAAAGTTTTTTGGACCGGTTTGCGGTAACACCCCCTCCCCACACCGCCGCTCCTAGGGACAGCCACGGCCCCACCGCCCCCGGAGTATCCACACCAGGGGAGTCCACCACAGAACCGCCAGGCTCTCGCGCGGTAGCAGCCGAGGTGCCGAAACAACACGAAACAGCAGGGCCGGATCACACAGACCAACCGGGGGTTACGCTTCAGGGCGGAACCGACGGACCGAGGGGAGCGACAAACGCGTCGAGCGGGAAACGGCTCCGCCGCTCCCCGGCGGGCAGGGAGGGGGGGTTACCACGTCCCACCTCGACGGCTCGGCCCCCGCGAGCAACGGCCGCCGGCCCGCACGCTGCGCCTGTCCGCGGGGGGTGGGGGAAAGAGAGGGGGTTTGGGCGGGGGAGGGGGGCGCAGGCTTCCCCCGCCGCCGCGAGGTGCCCGCCGCCTTCCCTAGTCCGGGCGGGCGGCGGGAAGCGCCGCGTCAAGGCGCGGCCGGCCACGCCGGCAGTACGAGCGGTTGCTAAGGAAATGGGGAGAGTGGACATCAGTCACACAAATTCAATTACAGGTATCGGGGCTGGCCGTTAAAAGTGTTATAGGGCTTTAAAAGCCGGGGATTAGCCGTGCCCCTGGGAGCTCCCCAGGCGTAAATAGCGACGCACAGACCGCGCTTGGAAGGGCTTGGTGAAAAGAAACGGAGGCCGGGGGTGACGGAGAGGAGGCTGGGGAAAGCGCGGGGAGGGGGGGGGGGTTACGTACAAAGGGAAAGGACGGATCTTTCCTCCCCGGGTATTAATCAGAAACTGAGGCGTGAAGAATAAAGGTGCTGCTGTGCGTGCCCAGATGTACGGCGCAGCCCGCCGCCCCCCAGAGGGGACGGGGCTGCCGTTGTCTGAACGGCCTCTCCCCTCCCCTGCCCCACGCCTCCCCTCTGCCCCTGCCGAGGGATCAGCTGTCATCGTATTTTTGAGGAAAAAAGGGGGGGGGGGCGAAAAAGCAAACAAAAAAACCCCAAAACAGGCTAGAAAAATGTCTATACACACAGCCCAACACTTATACACATGCATATTATATACACACAAACACACGTCTGCACACACGAAAAGTTTTTTAAAAAAAACAAACTTAGCGGGAAATACTAGTATTGAAGTAAGTTGGAGGTCACCAGACATATCCCTCAAAGAAAATTCAGAAGGGAAGGGAGGGGGAGCAAACCACGCCCTCCTCCTCCCTAGAGAGACTGAAGGGAAGAGTCCGGTTGCTGTGGTGGAGTTGATCTTAAGTTAACTTTCAGCAGCCCATTTCCAGACAGCAGCGCTAAATCTTATTTGGATAAAACGCGTGTGACCCAGACACTTGGCGTTTAGCCCAAACGCGTTGCACCGGCAGCCCAAACAAAAACAAGAATCAATCTGTCTGTCTGTCTGTCTCTGTCTGTCTCTGTCTGCCTGTCTCTCTCTCCCCCCCCCCTTGTACAACAATGAAAGAAATTAGCGAAGACAAAATCCGCACACACATCGCCAGGGAGCGAGAGCCTACTTACCTCCCCCCACCAAACAAAGTCCCTTTGAACCCCGGGCCGCTATGGAGACAGACACACACCGATAGATACGGCTCCGCGGGGTTAAGAGTCTGGCAAATCCCAAGCGGCTCGAAGTAAATCAAAACCACACGCTTCCATCTTCCTGATGAGCCCGCCGAGAGCCCGACATCTCCGCCAGCATCGGGCTGCGGGACCGCGGCCGCGCCGACCTTCCGAGCTCCGATACAAAATATGCGCTTGTCTGACCGCTAAAGCAGACACCGGACACGGCACGACAAAACGTTGGGCTTTTTAAACTTAAAACAAACCGGATTAGCTGTGGATTGTCGTTGGGGTTTGGGAGCTGCTTTGGTTTTCTTTTTTTCTTCCTCCCTCTACTAACGATTTAGTATTAAAGTATGAAAAAATCTAAAAAAAGTTTCACTATTCGAGACCGTATTTCATAAATCACTACTCTTTTCGGTTGAAAATCCTCGCACCCCCTTCCCCATCCTCAAAGGTTTCTCTCTGAAATTACTCCAAATCCACCTCGCCTAATGCAATATAAACCTCCCCCCGCTCCCCAAAGCCCTGCACGCACCATTCGGGACACAAGAAAAGCAAAAGTTTCATTGAATAGCGTGAAATCTTCCTTACCGTTTTCATCTTCAATTTCTGATATAAAGTAAGTTTCAAACAATAGAGATTGCACAGGACGATTCCCGTATTCCTCTCTGCTTTTTCCCCTCTGTGCAAGCAACCATCAGGGTTATATTCTCCAACAGAATAAAATTCTCTAGCCTTCCTAAAAGGGGTTTTTAGAAAACGGTCTAGCTTGGCAGGAGGAAGGATGCCATCAATTCACCCAACCTATCACCCTGCACATCTTGTCTTTCCAACAAAAAGATGGGGAGGAAGGAAGGAAAAACAGGGTTATATTGGGGTGGGTGCCCTCTTCTTGAGCAGCGTCCTCTGTGCAAAATACCATATGAATATCATCTGAGTTGGGGGGGGAGGGGAAGGCAGGCAGAGCAGGAAGGACTCAGGAAAGTTTGGTTGAAGTAGCCCCAGATCTCCTCTCCCTGCCGGCCCCCGGCCAAGCCGAGCGCGGCAACAGCAGAGAACCTTGGCAGCCTCGCCCAGGGAACGGCGCGGAGCATACTGACGTCAGTCTGCAGATGTGCCCCGAGCCGGCGGCGTGGCCGCGCATGCGCGCCGCGTCACGTGGCGGCGGGGGGGCAGGGGTACAGTCGGGGTAACAAAAAACAGCGAGGGGGGGAGGCCGTGCGCACTTCGCGGCGGAGGGGGCGGGGGCAGTGTCCCCGGCGCGACCACCGCCCGGTGCCGCGGGGTGAGGTGGGAGCAGCGTTGCTAGCGAGGAGCTCGGTCTCACCGCAGGGAGGTGCTGGGGTGGCTGTACTACAGCTGCCGCAGCTCTGGTGTGCAGTCGGTTGGCGCCGGGCAGGCGCTGTCGGTGGGCGGCGGGCTGGGGCAGCCCCCTCCCCGCCGGCGGCCTGGCTTGCGCTCCATAACAAGCTTTATTAAACGAAAAATAATAAAACCCCATCATTTCCAGCTGAGGGGAGGCGGTTTTTGAAGCCCGCGCAGCGAGCAGCAGCTGAGTAACCACCGCAGCGCGGCCGCGGCTACAGCGCAGCGGGGCCGGGGCCCGGCCGACTGGCCGGGGGTCCCGCGTGGGCCCGGCCCTGCCCGCGCACACTGCGCGGTGCCACACGTAGCGCTTTCACTTTCATTTGCGGTGAGGAACCTGGTGGCACTGGGTGGGGCGGGGGTGAGCGGGGCGATCCGGATGCGGTCGTCGTGTCGCGGGATCGCCAGCCCAATCTGGCGTACGCGTCGGAAGCAGGAGAAAGGTACAAATGATACAGGGTAGCTCAGCGATCTGCGGGATCGTTTGTGTTTAGTGAAGCTAACGGTGGTGTAGGGATAGAAGCTGCTGGGGGAGGGAGAGGGTGGAATCTGAGGCTTGCTCTCATAACTGCCAAGTTAATTTCCAATAGCCAAAAAAAGAGAAAAAAAATCCTTTCTGAATCTAGATTCTAAAGTTTCAAGTTTCTGCTAACAGTATTTCCCAAGTGGTGGAGGTGTGTGTGCATGTTTTCCTCCTGAGCTGGAGGTAGTAGGTGTAATTCTTCTGGTGAATAGTTGGCTGAACTGTGAAATGATTCACAGTGAAAGGTCAAAGAGTACAGCTACTCTGGGACTTCTCCGAGGATGGAAAGAACAGGATCAGCCTGCAGAGTCCACAGTCCTCATAGTAATGGTCACTTAGGGCTGGCTGCATGCCATGTGAGATGGAGAAGTCAGACCTGTGGCTGGCATTCACTGTTTCAAATAAACGCTGCACACATTTTTTTAATATGAAGCACTGCTATAGTGGAATTAGGTTTCTACATATAAGTATGTGAAATTTCTTTCAACAGTAGTTATGACAAAATAAGCACAACCCCTTAGAAAGGTAGTCACGTTTGTCATCAGTCATACTGAAACTTCCCACTAAATACAATAAACACTTATTTGTGATATCCTTTTACAGTCTTTGGACAGATGAATGTTACAGTGGTTCGGGGAGTAGAAGAATATATCAGTGTATTGAAAACCGTAGCTGTAAATCCAATGCTCCTTAGGAATACAGGCATTCAGAGAGAGAAACGCTTTATTCTCAAAATACGTTGTCAACCTGCCCCCACCCCCCCCGCCCGGTTTAATTGCTCATACCGAGAGCGCCATCCTGCGTCGGCGAGCGGGGAAGGAGCGCGGGAGAGCGCCCTGGGCGGTGCAGCGCTGCTTACTGCCATGTGACACACAGGGAGCGAGTTCCTCCGTTTCCTTTTCTTCATCATATACGCGCATGGGTAATTGCTACTTTGGTGTGTATTTTTGGGTATGTCTACTTAATTAAAACAGGTATTTGTAATGTTGAGCATGGATGAGTATTTTTTATTACTATTCCAAAGTTCCTGCTTCTGCAGCAAATTAATTTATAAGATGAATAAACTACATGAATAAACCACAGTCACCGAGGAAGCTCTGCAGCAGATGCAGTCAGGTGTACCTTAGCCACATCATCTGTCTCCATGGATAGACATTGTGACAGGTTCTGCTCAACCTTTTCTGCAAATGCAGTGGTGTGGAGAACAGGGAGAGTCTATCCTTTTGAAAGGACAGATTGTGAAGAGACAGATTTTTTCCCCATTCTGCATCAGGACCAAAAATAACCTTTTGAACAGACAGACACATAACATAGCCAATTGCCTCATGTTCATGGTGTCCTCATGGGATTTGGAAGACCTGCCTTCAAATCAGATCCTGCCTGAATCAGACTCGGGAATGCTCACGTTGCTGTCTCTGTGGCTGGAGCTGCTCCACTGTGTATAACTGATTAAATACTCATCAAGCTAAAAAGAAAGACAACTTATCACTGTCTGGTTAGGGCCCTCACATGGGTTCAACTCCCTGCTCTAAATCAAGCAAAGCAAAGATATATGGGCTCTGCAAAACCCAGCTGCTTGCTCAGACCAACAAGTTAGTTATTCCCTGTCCCAGACAACTACATTTTCTTGCCTACACCCGCTACTGGAGCTGAGAAAATGTTTCCAATAGTAATTTTGTCAAAACTGGTATATTACCAGGAAAAGCTTTGGCTCCAGTTAAAAAATTCCTGACATCTGTGATTAGAATTTCTGACAGAATTCCCAATACAGTTTGACTTATCTGTTTTGCTTTATTACATAAAATAATTTTCCAGAGTGAACCTCATTCAAATAAAAATAGGGAGCTTATTTGATGACTTTTATTTTTGTTTCATCATATCTATATATGTTTTTGATGATCTGCAACTTTTTAGAAAAGAAACTTGCATGGAAAGTAGTATGCAGATTCTTAGCATAAATTTTTCTTTGCTGCAAGTAGAAGTCTTTGCAGCAGAGAGAGGAATTCTACTGTGAATTCTGATAATATGTATAACCCATTTCAGCAACTGTGTCTCAGAAGCTCTGGACAGGATCACACATTTATTGAGTGCAGAGTATATTACTCCATGTCTTAACCAGTTTGTTAGTCTTTGCTGACCATGGAAGTAGTTAGCTAAAGCATTAAGCACTCTTGACTTTACTTTAGGCCATTGAATCCTTTAGTATGTCAGTCAACAATGGATAGGATTGGCAAAGACACTTTTTTGTTTAAATAAATATTTATATTAAACTTCAGTTTAACATTGCTAGATATATTCAGAGGTATTTGGGATTGATTCCAGGAATCTTGCTATTAACTGAAATAAATATAGAAAAGACAGCTACAAGTCTTTGGTGAGCAGTGCGTTGCTGTAAGATGAGAGTCTTGTTACGTATACATTTGGATAGACATGCTTGAAAATGTGGGTTTTTTTCCTAAGATATATCTTGATCTGGTCAGTGAAGACTTGAGGTTATTAACCTATCATATTTAGAAATATCCCAGCAGTGTTTGGGGAGAGAATAATATTTTTTTTAAATTAAATATAAAATTATGTTATAAATTACAAAAATACACTTGCTAAAATACTTTGGTTGACCATATAGTGTAAGGGCTTCATTTTTAGTCCCCTGAACTAAAAGATTCTAGGGGTGCTTGAAGGTAATGGTGCTATAGAGATCCAGTCTTTTTCACTGACATTTCCTTGTAAATAGCTTGAATTCAGATAGCTTACAAATCTCATCTTCCCTTGCAGGAGGAGATCTAAAAACATTAGAAATTACCCTGGGCCATGTGTTCAGCCTAATACCAACCACTTGCCATCATCTCAAGGGCTAATGAGAGAAGTAGAAGGTATTGTGCCTGGCACATATTGTATTTCAGAGAGAGAATGCATATCAAAGTGTACTTTCAACTGGAAAAATGCACCCCTTTTGAGTTGAGCTGTCCTTGATGGCCCTCTAAAACAAAATTCACAGTGATGCATTTGGCTTCAAGTATGGCCTTGAGGGTACTTCTGCCCAGCAATACTGATATCGCCAAGAATGTCTTCATTTAAATACGAAGAGCCTTACCCAAGGCAGGATGATAGACCATCTTTTCTAGGATGCTCCCTGCAATCAGTCAGCTGTGTATGTTATGCTGATGTGGGGCTTATAGTCACCCCAGCCTCCTTGTTTCTGCAAGACCCGGTGAACCTGGCCAAGCCGATTATTTTAGTATTGTTGTCCGAAAAGCGGATTCTTTGCCCAGTGTGCAATAGGCCTATAATCACACACTCAGGAGAGACGTTGATTATTTATTTCAGGTTTGCGCAAGCCTGGGTGCTCGGTGGTTTCCCACAAATCAAGCACACGAGATTTCTACCAACAGCCCTTTTTATACAGTGCAAACATAACATACGTAATCCATTACATAGCCTTTTTGCTACCTGATTGGTATATGTTAATATACATTCCTAATTTGGTAACAAGATAGGTACATCTTTACAGAGCATGCTCAGAGAGTAGGGGGTCCCCTTAATCAGAGGAGGGTCCCACAGTAGGGGGTGTGATTTTTAGTATTATAATCAGGATAGTTCATAGAAAGGACAGGTATGTTGTCCACTGTTTCCATAGCGTCCTTGGTTGGTTTACATCAAAGAATCCAAAATCAATTATTACTGACATTTCAAAGGACATCCTGTTTATATTTAAACTTTTAATATATGAACACCATCCATCGGACTACACTCCTACAATCTAACTGTCTAACTATTAAGTACATCCTGTTTCCTAATAATGAATTTCCAGTTAACCCCCAATAGTATAAGATTTGGAAATAAACCTGGAAAACTCAGGTCATGTAAGCTTGGCATCCTCCAGCATGTCCTGGCCAGTTTCCTCCCTGGTGGAACACAGATGAGGCAGGGCAGAGAGAAGATCAGAGAATATGGATGTGGTAAGAGTAACACTCTGAGCTTGCTCAAAACATGGAAGAGGTGGACAGTGGGAGTGGTAAGATTAAATATCTCTCTAGTAAACCTGAAATGAAGAATCTTATACCACTCAAACTGATTAGGGAATCCCTATAGCAGAATGGATATTGGCCTCAAATTTTCCAGGCAAATAGATGGAGCTGATCCTATCCTCATTAAGACTGAAGTAGAAAGTATAGAAAAAATAATACAGTTCCACACAAGAACAGGAATAGTACTAAGCAGAAAACAAGAGATAACTAATCTGAGAGAGTTGTTTTATTTAAAAGACAGAGTATTTTTTCCCCGCTTTGTCTAGTTCCAACTTTGCAAGTCAAGAGATAGATACCAGAAAGAAGATTAGCTCAGTAAGTATAACAGTTTGTTTAAAGGGAGCATTTTCCAGCTATGTTTATTATAGTTTTTCTATGTATTCTTGTTTTGTTATTTTCCTATTTCCAGAGAAAGTTGTTCATAAGATCTGAACAATCTGTAAGAGTTATGGAGAACAAAGTTGAGATGAATTGTACAATGTGTAGAAAATGTATATGGAAAATCTCTATGGAAAAATTTGGCAAATGGTATTCCTCGAAGATTAGTGTACACAGAAACATATATAAGCTATGCAGAAAATCTTAGAAAATACGTAAGAATTCAGTTATTTTGATTTTAGAATGAAAAATCTGGAATTAACTCACAAGAAGACTTGGCTATTACCATGCAGAGCACTGCAGCGTTCTGCAGTCTGGTGCTCAGCTCTAGGAATGACACTCCCAGTGCAGAATTAGGCACCTCCGTCTAAGAACCTAAAAGTGACTTTTTTAGTTTCTGAATTGAAGGAGAATTACGGTACTCCTATTGATGAGCATCACAGACTGCTTATTTAGCATCTGCTGAAATATATGGTGATTCCCCATTTCTTGGTATGCTTTATATAAAAGCATGAACACATACATTAATGTCAGAGATTGTAAAATTGGATCATGAAATGAGCACGGATTTATTTTGAATGGAAAGAATTTCCTTTCCATATTCCTGGACTGTATAGCTGCAAAAGATTTATTAAAGACTCTAGAGCATACAGTACATACTGCTTTGGACACAGATTACAACTTTGTCTAATTTAGATGGTTTTCTGGCATTCTTTCTACCACAGTGTCTTGCAACATTTTATAAATGGAACTATCTTTAATAAAAGCTGTTAAGCCAATGGTTCAAAGAAGAATTGGGAAAATAATTATAATGCTCACCTCTCCCCTTGTAACTTTTGGGTAGCCCCCAAAAATGCAAAGACTTATTGTAAATGCAGTAAAGGTATTATGTGAATGTGGTTAGTAGATACATTTCTTTCCTCTTATCTCACAAGTAACTTCATTGTTCATTTTCTTACAGGATCATCACAGTACTAACAGCTCCTTGTTTAGGGACAACAGTGTTCTGCTTAAGGGTTTTTTTTAAGCCCCCCTTAAAAAGTCCAGCATTTCCCTTTTACAGGTTATTTAGGATTGGCTGGTTTTGCGTGAAGATGGTTTGTGTGGCAGTAAGGGCTCTGACCTTCATATATGTCCCTAACCTGGAACTGGTTAGACACTGGAGAGTAGAAAGAGGAACTGCCATATATGCTTGCCCTGTTCTTTGCCCAGTTATCCCTAGTTATCCCCTTGTAGCCGCTCTTAGAGACAAGATCCAGGGCCAAACGAACCTTTTGGTATGACCCAGCAGCTGTTTTTATGTTAAGAACACTCTTCAGCTTCTTCAATACAAATTGTAAGTGGCTTAACTTAAAAGCACTTCCCACTAGTTTCCACTGGAGTCCACTGGCATTCACAGGCATCCACTAGAGTCCACTACGCTGTTGGATTTCACACTTGAGGCAGCTCAGGAGTATCCATATATTGCATTTTGCATTCTGCTGTGAGGGCAGTGATCTCCCATGAAAGAAAAGGAATAAAAAGAAGTCCCAAAAAAGAACAGTTTCTGTTCCCCTAGTAATGACCGCGGCTATTTGTCAAATGAACCTCTCAGAGCCCTCTGCAACTTATACAAAGCCTGGGAGCAAGAGCAAATACCACGATGGTTGAAATTTATATAACCCTTTGATAGGACTTAATCCTATGAATCTTCTGATATTCCACTAAATATTCTTGAAATATGTTCAGTCTTGCACTTATCTTTCGTTATTGGTAAAAGGATACTGTTATATTCTAAAGATAAAACTAAAATAAAGGACTTCAAATAAAAGATCAGAGATCACAACATAAGTTTTCCAGCATCAAAAACATCTTTTTCACATTTTGCTGAAAAATCAGCTGTGCATTAAAATCACAAACAATTTTTTGTTTCTAAGGAGTCAAAAGATTACATTTCTTAGTTACGGGCCTATATTATGGGCACAATCTGTGAACTGAAATATGAACTGGGTTTAGCGTACTTCTGTTCCTGCTATACCCATTAAGTGATTATTTGTGTCAATTGGCAAGTTATACTGAAAAAGGATAAAAGATTCAATTTTTATCAAAAACTTTCAGGAAGCTTAATATTATGGTTCAGCAGGCTTGTACAGTATATGCTATCAGTTTTGCATTCTAACATGAAATAACCATAAAACTATCCAGAGATATGAAGATGATGGTGTGTGGCTGTTCACAGATGTTTAAGGGTAAAGGAGGAGGGAAAAGCAACTTGTTCCTGTTTTTGTACTTACATGATGAGCCAAGATCAAAAGAGGCCTCATCCTCCACGCAGTCATCTCTGAATACTCTGATAAGGATTCAAGCTGATTCTAGCAGCAACCTTCTGAGCTCCTGAAACACTAATTTCTCCTAACTTCCATTTTTCTTTTCTTTTTTTTTTTTTTAAAACATTCTCTGTATTCCCACCATGCCTGAAACTCAATTAGTGGTAATAACTTCTATGTATTATTTTTGTATACTTTGTAATTAATAGTATACCAAGAGATTTGTCAGACAAAATAAAAGTACTCAAAGCAAATGGAGTAACAGCTAAAGAAATCTACATGCTTGAAGAAAATGCTGGACATCTATTTTTAACTCATTGCATCCACAATTCCAGCCCTCTATAAATCTACACAATTTCATCCACAGATTAGATTATCTGGCAATAAATAGTAAGGTCTTACATAAATTATTACATTAACAGTTTTCTGCATAGATTTAATTATAAACATAACACAACTCTTCCAGTACTGCCAATCTGTATAAAGTTCGGCTAATGGTAAGTACCTACAGCTATCATGATTTAACAGTGTATTTCCAAGGGCAATCAGGTATACACATAAGGCGTACAAACACAGACAGAGATATCCCACTTGCAAATGTGTATCTACGGTGAATTTTTCCTGCTGTCTTTAAAACAAGGACTTAAACACGAAGGTTTTCCCAGTTCCTAAGCCAGTTAAAGATCATCCTGAGTAGTGCAGAAGCTGAAACTTTAGGTTTGTGTTTTACCAGATATGGTTGGTATTTTCCAAGAGATCAAATGGGATTACAACGGATCTAGGTGTAATTAAACATTAATTACTTTATAATTCAAGGATCTTATAGAGGTTTAACCCCAGCCAGGAACTAAGCACCACACAGCTGCTTGCTCGCTCCCTCGCAATGGGATGGGGAGAGAATCGGATGAGTCAAAGTGAGAAAACTCGTGGGCTGAGATAAAGACAGTTTAATAAGTAAAGCAAAAGCCCTGCGCGCAAGCAAAGCAAAGCAAGGAATTCATTCACTACTTCCCATCGGCAGGCAGGTGTTCAGCCATCGCCAGGAAAGCAGGGCTCCATCACGTGTGACGGTCCCTCCCATTCCTTCTTCTTCCCCCAGCTTTATATGCTGAGCATGATGTCACATGGTATGGCATAGCCCTTTGGCCAGTCTGGGTCAGCTGTCCTGGCTGTGCCCCCTCCCAGCTTCTTGTGCACCTGGCAGAGCATGGGAAGCTGATAAATCCTTGACCAGTGTGAACTCTGCTCAGCAAGAACCAAAACATCAGTGTGTTATCATCAACATTATTCTCATCCTAAATTCAAAACACAGCACTATACCAGCTACTAAGAAGAAAATTAACTCTATCCCAGCTGAAACCAGGACAGGATCCACCCCTTATTCCATACCATTTATGTCATGCTCAGGTCCCACATTACCCAATACATCCTCATTAACCACCACCCCCCTTCCTATCCTTTCATACAATACACAGGTATCATTCCCTTAGTCTATGGACCACCTCTGTGAAATGTCTGTAAAATGTCCAGAAATGTCTGTAAAATGTCCACAAAATGTCCATTGAGTTCATTTAGTCCGTGACTTTGGGCTCCATCTGTGATGGTGGTTGCTCAGGACAGGAGAGGTGGTGTGTGGTGTGGAGTTATTGGGCACCAAAGCCAGCTCAGGTCGGGTCACTGCTGCACTTGCACTGCTTCTTGTAAGGCTTCTCCTCCATTGGTTCAGGTGGTTCCTGCTATGGTAATTCCTATAACATGCAACTCAGATCATGGGTTACAACAATTTAAAGGTATTTCCATTACAGTCTCCACCCCTGGCCCCTTTGGACCAGACCATTGGGTTTAACATTGCAATGAACTTCTCCCCTTTCCCCTGCTCCAGCTTGGACTTGTCCACAGACTGCAGTCCCTTAGGGGTTTACCTGCTCCAAGTGGAGCCTTATCTATGAGCCACAGTCTCTCCAGGGGTATACGTGCTGCGGCATGGACTTATCCACAGCCACATTCTCTTCAGAATTAAACCTGCTCCAGCATGGCCTTACCCCTGGCTTCAGTCCCTCCAGGGGAGTACCTGCTCTGTCATGGGCTTATCCGTGGCCACACGCTTTGAGATGCTACAGCATGACCTCATGCACAACCACTGATGCTTCGAGGTGTACCTTCTCCAGCATGGACTTATCCTTGGGCCACAATTCCTTCAGAGGTACACCTGCTGCGGCACAGACATACCCACAGCCACAGACGCTTCGAGATGTACCTGCTCTGGTGTGGGCTTATCCACATCCACAGACGCTTTGGGGTGTCCTGCTCCCGCGTGGACTCATCCACAGGTCACAGTCCCTTTGACTCGAGTTCACACCGGAGTTCCAGCCTGTCCAGTATAGCAGCACAGAAACAGCAGTGATGCCCTGGCCATCTGCCAGCCCAGGCGCATGGCTGGTTTTGTTATCAAAATGTTCCCAGGCACAGCAGAGTAAGATGATAAGCAGTACAGCAAGCAACAGAAGCCAAAAGCAGCTACTAACGAGCACTGGACTCTAATATACAGTAAGGCAAGCAAGCCCCATGGCAAGCACAGGAGCCTGTCGATTAATAGCTAAACAGCAGCTCTAAATTCGATCTAGCACATTCCAATCAAATCTGTCATTATCTCGAACCCTTCGAGCTCCACGTTGGGCACCAAAAAGGACTGTCGTGGTTTAACCCCAGCCGGCAACTAAGCACCACACAGCCGCTCGCTCACTCCCCCCCCGGTGGGATGGGGGAGAGAATCGGAAGAGTAAAAGTGAGAAAACTCATGGGTTGAGATAAAGACAGTTTAATAGGTAAAGCAAAAGCCACACATGCAAGCAAAGCAAAACAAGGCATTCATTCACTACTTCCCATGGGCAGGCAGGTGTTCAGCCATCTCCAGGAAAGCAGGGCTCCATCACACATAATGGTTACTTAGGAAGACAAACGCCATCACTCTGAACGTCCCTCCTTCCTCCTTCTCCCAGCTTTTTATTGCCGAGCATGACATCATGTGGTATGGATTATACCTTTGGTCAGTTGGGGTCAGCTGTCCCAGCTGTGTCCCCTCCCAGCTTCTTGTGCACCCCCAGCCTCCTCGCTGGTGGGGTGGTGTGAGAAGCAGAAAAGGCCTTGACTCTGTGTAAGCACTGCTCAGCAATAACTAAAACATCCCTGTATTATCAACACTGTTTCCAGCACAAATCCAAAACACAGTCCCATACTAGCTACCATGAAGAAAATTAACTCTACCCCAGCCAAAACCAGCACGACCATAATTTCATTTTTTTCAAAGACAAGGAATGCTGCTGAACCTTAATCTTTTTGATTGTTGCTCATATTGCAGTAGTATCCAAATCAAGTTGATCACTGGAAGTCGTACATAGAATACATGCCCTGTCACCCTAACCTGCTGCAATCCTGGGATTTAATTACCTGCCCTGGTCTACAGAAAGTCTCTCACTGACTTTGGTGTACCTTGGAAAAGGCTCTGTAAAAGGTTCTGTTCCTGCAAACATGCATAGGGAGACAAACATGCAGACGCTTAAGAAAATAAAGTTTGCAATTGAAGTTGGGTTTTGGGAATGATGGATATTCAGAAAGGAGTTTTTCCTGATTACGTTATGCCAAATTTTGTTATAAGCTGCAGTGTTATAGCTTTGTTAGAACGCATTGATACAAAAATTCACGGATGCTTCTCCTCACAGTCTGAATCCCCCCCAAGGGGGAAATGGAGTATTCAGAAAGTCCCTGAAATGGAACTCAATGGCAACGAAGTTACTGTTAAGCAGGTATCCTTTATTGCAGCGCTGGGCAGCACTGGGGATTCTCCACCATAAGTGCTCCACCGATTTGGTAGACTTTCAGAGATTATATACTATAAAATCCTACATATTCACAGGATTTCTGAGAAATCATTTACATAAACATGAGATTTCCTGGAACTCATTAACATATGCAAATGTCCGATCCGCATGGGCAGTCGTCTCCCGTGGTGGTCTTCAGGTGGTCTTTGGGGGTCTTCAGATGAAGGCTCGTAGTCTTCTTCACTGTGTTCGCTGATTGACCTTTGCTTCTGCGCAAACTCAGTCCTAAGATCACGTAAACGGTGTCCTTCAAGGCTGTTGTCATTCTTTTGTGACCTCCTGTCTTCCATGTATTTGTTCTCCCAAGGCCCAGTTGCCTGAGATGGGATTATCCTGGAGCCCCCTTATCTTACAACCATTCTAACTACTCCCTAAATCACAAAGGCCTTTCTTTTGTTTAGTTAAGTGACTAAGATATTTAAATATACTCCTTGCCCCTAGGCTTTCAGGAGGCATTTTGATGCAGTGGCTTTGTCTATCTTGGCTTTAACCCTTTCATTCCCCCCTTTTCTTTAAACTTTGTAAATTTCTTTACAAAGGTCTTAAGTTTTCATATTTTATCACCTTAGGCAAGGCCCAAACTCTCATAGCCAATTTCTTCAGCTTATACCACAAAAGGCAATTGACAACTGTTAGTGTAATAACAAACACCAATAATATCAGGAGTGGGTGGACTAGAACATTCAAAGTTTTCTCTGCAGAGGGTGAGTATCCCAAAAGATATCCCACCAATGATGGGCGGTATCATCTTTAATTTGACTAGACAGTCCAATAAGTTTGTCCTTAGTTATCATTGGTTCAAGATTTTGTTTAATTTTTCCAGAGATGTTTGCACGACTTATATTTAAGCCAAAACATTGCCACTTGTTCTTCTGTATATACGAACACATAAAGGGAGTGATTAGGCGATATTCTGCAACTACCGATCAATTAGTCACTAAACACACATGTCTGGCATTAATTTCTACAAACATTTCAAACACATCAGGAGACAGGATCATCCATTTGCAACTGTTAACAGAATGTTCTAATAAGCATGGTTAGACTGTTGTCCACATAAGATACCGTCAGAGGTGCTTTCACAAAGATCTAAATGTCTCAGGTAGTGGCAAAGATTTTTCAGGAATTATACTTAATACCTCACCTTGTTCCGCAGCTCGTCTTGCCTCGTGATCAGCCAATTTATTTCCCACTTCCCTGTCAGTGTTACCTCTCTGATGCCCTTTGCAGTGCATAATCGCCACTGCTGACAGAAGTTGTACAGCATCTAAAAGTCGTAAAATTATATCAGCATGTTTTATACCTTTCCCTTGAGTGGTCAAGAGTCCTCGTTCCTTCCAAATTGCTCCATGGGCGTGGACTACACCAAAGGCATATTTTGACTCGCAGCCCTTCGGCCAGCTCCAACGCTCTCACTAGGGCAATTATTTCAGCTAGTTGTGCAGATGTACCCTTAGGGAGTGACTTTGCTTCTACCACTCGGTCTGTGGTGGTTCCAGCATATCCTGCCATTCGAACTCCATTCTTTATGAAACTGCTCCCATCAGTATACCACCTTCGGTCGGCTTCCTCCAGCGGCTCCTCCTTCAAGTCTGGTCTGCTTGCATATACAGTTTCAATAGTTTCTATACAATCATGCACGACAGTCTCCATTTCCTGATTATCGCTTATGATTTCTATATCATCTAAAACGGAGATTACAGTGTGATAAGTGTGCACAATCATCTTTTGTCCCAAAGTAAATTTTCAAGCTTCTTGGATAATCAAAACAATGGCGGCCACTGCCCAAAGGCATCCCGGCCATCCTTTGCTTACTTCATCCAATTGTTTAGAGAAGTATGCTACAGCTCGTTTATGAGGACCCAGCTTCTGGGCCAGAATTCCCAGAGCCACTCCTTGCCTTTCATAGGAGAACAGCCAGAAAGGTTTCGTTACATCTGGTAGGCCCAAAGCTGGAGCCTTCATTAGCTCCAGTTTCACTTCCTTGAATGCCCTCTTAGCTTCATCAGTCCATATTAATTGTGTCTGGCTATTTTCAACAGTTCATATAGAGGGTTAACCAAAAGTCCATAATTATAGATCCATAATCGGCACCAACCTGTCATTTCCCAAAAGGTTTGAAGTTCTTTTACCGTGGTCGGTTCTGGAGTTCTGCAGATAGCTTCCTTTTGGTCATTCCCGAGCTGTCTTTGTCCCTTAGAAATCATGAATCCCAGGTATATTGCTTCCTTCTTCAGGATTTGGGCTTTCTGTAATGAGACTCGGTAACCACTTAATCCCAGAACATTCAACAAGCTCACAGTCCATTCCTTACGCTCTTCATTCTTTTCTGTGGCTATTAAGATATCATCCACATATTGCAAAAGAATCCCATTTCCTGGGGGCCTCTCCCAGGTCTCTAATTCCTTAGCTAATTGATTTCCAAAAACGGTAGGGCTGTTTTTAAATCCTTGGGGTAACACTGTCCAGGTCAGTTGGGTTTTTCATCCTGTATCGGGGTTTTCCCATTCAAAGGCAAATAAATTGTGGCTTTCTGGAGCCAAGGTAAGGCAAAAGAATGCATCCTTTAAATCTAACACAGTAAACCATTCATAGGTTTCCTTTAAACCAGTCAGCAGAGTATATGGGTTTGCCACTACCGGATACAAATCTTCAACTATTTATTACCCGCAAATCTTGCACCAATTGATAAGTTTTGCCATCAGGCTTTTTGACGGGCAAAATGGGAGTGTTATATTCTGAAGAGCATTTAATTAAGTCCAAATTTTATAAACTCTTCTAAAATACTTTTTACCCCTCGCCTATCCTCCAATTTCAAGGGGTATTGCTTTATCTTAACAGGTCGTGCCCCTTCTTTGAGTTTAACAACAACTAATTCAGCATTTTTAGCCTTTCCAGGTATTCCTGAGGCCCACGCTCCTGGGTATACCTGGTCTCTTATTTCTTGTATAATTTCTTCTTCTCTAATTTGGGGTTCAGTAAGAACCAAGCTTAAAATTCCAATGTGATTTTCATCTGGCATTTTAAATTCAATTTCCCCAATTCTAAATTTTATTTCGGGATTTAGTTGTTCTAATAGGTCCCTTCCCTTCCCAGTAATGGTCTAGGAGCCTCAGGCAGGTAGAGAAATTCGTGAATCCCCACACTCTTCCCAATTCTAAATTTTAATGGTTTCAAGAAAAAGCTTTTTCAACCTGCCCAGTTGCTCCCACAACATTAACATTTTGTTTACTTATAGGTAACAAGGTTTGATTCAATACAGAGAAAATGGCTAACGCAGCCACTATCTCCTTTCCCAGTTTCCTTCTGTCCTCCCCCTCCCCATTCCGATATACTCTCCACGCTTCCTCCAGCAACTTTTCTAAATTCCTTATATCTGGTTCCCTAAGTTTCTGAAGTTTCTTTCTGGTATCATTAGCGGATTGTCCCAGAAACAGAGATACCAACTGCTGTGTGGCAGCTTCTGACTCCGGTTCCATAGTAGTAAATCTTCTCACAGCAGCCTGTAAGCGATCTAAAAACTCCGTGGGCGTTTCAGTCTGCCCCTGCTTGATAGCATACAGAGCAGACCAGTTAACTGCCTTTGGGATCGCATGTTCTATTCCAAATTTGATCCAGGTTCGGTATCGTTGCAACAAACGGTACTGAGCTGGATCATTAGGGTCCCAACCCGGGTCCCTGGAGGGCACAGGATCTTCGGCTGTGCCGTGTAACACTCGTCCCTCAATCTGTGTTTCTACATGAGCTCGGGCTGCCTTTAATACAAGCTGCTTCTCAGTTTCAGTCATAGCACCTAGCATAAGATCCACACCTTTCCAATCCGGGTCCAAATTCTTAGTAATCCACTCAAACCTTTTCGCAATCCCACTTGGGTCCTCCCTGTACCCCTTAACTGCATCCTTCCACTTATCCACATCATCCATCTGGAAAGGCACTCTTCTTCCGCCTTTCTGGGTTTCTCTGTCACCTTCAAACACCTCTGTCCAATACTACATGCTGAACAACATCGCTTCAACTTCCCTAACTCTTTCTGATTTTCCTTTTCCAAAGCCAACACCATGGGATCTTGGGGAGCAAAATTAAAACCACAATCCCTCTGCCACTCAGGGTGATTTCGGAGGGTGAAAAACATATCCGCATACATAGCTTCGTCCCATTTTCCCTCCGTCCTTAAGAATAACAGGAGTTGCAGCAAGGCATTATACTTCAGAGTCCCATTCAAAGGCCACTTTTCTTCATCATCAAATTTATACAATGGCCATCACTGATTACAATACTTAATTAGAGTTTTCTTGCTCACATTTCCTCCAGGAGGACCCCCTGTGTCCTTCCAGTGATATAAAATGCAACCTAATGGAGATTTCTTTGGTATCTCTTTACTTTGCTGTGACCCTCCCATTTTATTGGTCCCAGTTCTCTCCTGTATTCCCGCAGTATCTTAACAGTTAGTTCCACGGTCCACACTTTACCACTTAGAGGGTTACAGAATTACTGTTTTACATCCGTACAACCTTTTTCTTTCGCTTCGTCCGTCTCCGGCCGTTTCCCTCGCGGGACAACGAAACCGCGGATCAGGACTCCGCACTCGCTTCGTACTAAGAGTACGTCTCATTCACACACGCACAGGACAGCATACACACTTTTGACGACAAAACACTCAAATACCAAGTACGTCTCATTCACACATGCACAGGACAGTATAGACACTTTTGACAACAAAAAGCTCACCTACCAATACAATGAACAAAAATCCTAAAAGCAAACACAGAGCAACTACTTGTCCTTATAACATGCCAAACACAATCCCAAAATCAAATAACCGAGTTCCAAAGCCAAGATCCAATATACCCAAATGCAAGCGTTCCAAATGAGCACCGAAGTGCCCCCAGATGAGCACCAAAGTGCCCCCAGATGGGCACCGAATGACCCCAGATGGGCACCGAAGTGCCCCCAGCGTATACCTTTAAGGCGCTAGCAGCCCGGTATACTCCACCGAGCGTGAACCACTCACGGCTTACAGGGGTTTCCGACAGATGACTAGTCCCAAACCAAATTTAAGAAAGAATACCTTTTTCCGAAGACGGTCCTTGTCTGCTCCCGCAGCGATCCGATTGAGGCAAGGAGTCCCTCCGGAAATTTTCCGGGGGTACCCTAGGGCGTCCCGTTCTCAACGGGTCCTGCAGCCGAGCAGAGAGGGTCCCACCTGGGTCGCCAAAACTGATACAAAAATTCACGGATGCTTCTCTGCTGACGCGGAAGTCACGGACACAGCACACGATCAATATGATCAAGCAAAATGTCCGTTTATTACATACACAGCTTAGTTAATATAGTTTCTTGCCTTCCTAATCATGCATAAACTTATCGCTAATTGGTTAACTATGTTTGGCAATATGCTGTTCATGCGCTACTAGCGATATTCTGATTCGTTCATAACAATAGTTCACACGCACCGCCCGCTTCTCCCATATCTTGTTTTCAACATTGCAAGCCAATAGTTTCTTCCTCTTAATCTGCTTGTTTCATGTCTTCCAAACCGCAGTCGACCTTCGCAGCATCCTTGAATTCCTTTTGCGTTAAATGCAGATTAAGTCCACATAGTCTGAGTCTGGGTTGCTCACTACATGTCCTTGGTTTTTCAGATATCCCACAAATCCCCCTTTTTGTTTTTGAGCAATCCAGACTCCATTCATCATACGCTCCACGGCTTTCATGCAATATTTAAAAACACATCTTAATATAAGTATAGTTAATAATAATAATCCCAATAATAATATAAACCCATGGATAATTAGATCTTTTCCCCAACCTGAAATGCCTAACCCAGCTAACCATGAATTAAAACCTAAAGAGCTAGTCTTTCTACAATTGTTTTATCTGCTGTCCAGAAATCTAAATCTGACTTACAATCCTTTGAATATTTTTCAATACTTCTTCAAGATCTGTGGGTTTGTTTTTTAATATTCAAAATCATTGACGTCGTTAGCTATATCTCTGCATGCATGCCTGATGGTGGAGGAGTTACAAACATACTCCCACTCTTTACCGCCAATCGGAGTCCCCACTAAACATGTCATAAATGGGTTGCCTGCATTTGCTGCCGCTAAACAGATTGACTCTTGCCCTGTTTTATTAGCTAGAGTTACCCAAACATTTGTACGTGGCTGTACTGAAATCCATGAGTGACCACTACCAATGATGGAGAGGAATGAGGTGAGAAAACATATCATGGTAACTCCTGTTGTGGTCCCGACTCTTCTCTCCATGGTTTCACCCAGCGGCTAGGCACCCACCTCGGACCTTCGTCTGTCAAAACACAAACATATCCTCGACCTCTCATCTTAATTTCTGCAGGACCCTTCCATTCTCCAGTTTTAAGTCACGATATCGTACTTTTACCGATACTGAATCGATCTTCTGTATTCCCGATTGAAATGACGTATGGTGTATAACAATTGGAGGAGATTCACGGTCCCCTGTTAACCGTAAATAATTTAAAACGTAAATCGCTTTTGCAAGACGTTCAGCAGGGGGTATTTCTCCCCCCTTTTGTTTTTGCAACAGCGATTTTAACGTAGCATGTGTGCGTTCTACGATCGCCTGTCCTGTAGGAGAGTGTGGTATGCCTGTGATTCTGCGAATGCCCCACAAGCGGCAGAAATGTTCGAATGTTTTAGAGATATATGCAGGGCCATTATCTGTTTTTATCTCTTGAGGAATCCCCAAAGCAGCGATGGCTGCACACATATGTTTTACAACATGTTTGGCTGTTTCCCCTGTTTGAGCAGTGGCCCAGATTGCACGCGAATAAGTATCAATGCTAACGTGTACATATTTTTGCCGTCCAAACTCTGTGATGTGGGTGACATCCATTTGCCATAATTGTAGGGCTCCCAGACCTCGAGGGTTGACCCCAAGACCTAAACCGAATCCTGATTTTTGGCAGGCAGGACAGGATTGGACGATGCCTCGGGCATCTGATAGTTTTAAATCAAATTGTTTCGCCAATACTTTTGCAGACTGATGTAAAAATTCATGAGACAAACGGGCCTGCTCAAACAGGTTAATATTTTGATTTTTCCAGATGGTAGCAACCAACTTGTCGGCTATGTTGTTTCCAATCGACAAGCCTTGATCAAATTGATGGCTACGAATATGTGTCACAAAATAGTGTTTAGTGCGTTGATTCAATAAAAATAAAAGTTGCATTAATAACAAACATATATAAGGTGTTATTCTTCAGTGATTTGATCATAGCGTGTTCCAGGCGCTGTACCGTTCCTACTACGTAGAGCGAATCTGAAATTACATTTAGAGGTTTGTCGGGCCAGCGTTGAAAGGCCCATAACACCGCTCTCAGCTCGAGGGTTTGTAAAGAGTCGGCGGTATGACCTGTAAGAAGTTGATGATTCCATTGATTATTGTCATACCAGGCAATAGCAGCTCGTTTCGATTTTCTACCAGCATCAGTAAATACTGTAAGCCCTTCAACTGGTACTTCTGATCTATAAGGGATGTCTTCAAAGTCCTGATTTTGTAAAAGCGGCAAAATTTTCGTGGAAGGATAGTTATTGGTTACAGTACCTGGATATTCGGCTAAAGCGATTTGAAACATTTCTGATGTTGCTAAAAGCCAATCTAAATAATTCTGTGCTATAGGTACAAACAGGGTTTCAGGTTCTTGTCCTGTCAGATCACAAATCCTTCTTCTACCTTTGATGATCATATTAGCTAATAGTTCAATCCGTGTACAGACGGTATTTTTTGGCTGATTGATAGGATAAAAATACCCACTCTAAAATGTTGATGCGTGGGCTATCTATTTGGATTATGAGTCCTATTAAGTGTTTTCGGTTGGGTGATGAGTTAACAATTAAAAATTGCAAAGGCAAATCACTAATTTTTCTTTGTACAACTGTTGTCAAAACCTTTTTTATAATGTGATCCAATGCCTGCTCTTGTTCCTTCGTCAGGCTTCGTCGTTCATCGGCTCTGGTTGAGGTTCCCAACAGAGGCATCAAGGGAGCTAGATCATCATTAGTTATTCCACTAACTGACCTTACCCACTGTAAATCTCCCATTAGTTTTTGAACATCTGAGAGCGTCTTAATGTCTGTTTTGAGTATGATCTTCTGTGGTCTGACTGTGCTCCCAGTAATTGTCCATCCTAAATATTGCCATGGATTTTGTCGTTGTACCTTTTCTGGAGCAATTTTAAGACCTTTCGGTTCTAAGGTTTCTATTAACCTTTGTAAAGTTCCTTCCACATCCATTTTTTCTCCAGCAATTAAGATATCATCCATATAGTGAAAAACTAGTAAAAATGGATGTTTCATTCGGAATGGTTGTAAGGCCCATGCTACAAAATTTTGACACAGAGTAGGTGAGTTTTTCATTCCTTGAGGTAGTACCACCCAATGGTATCTTTTTGCCGGTTCCTGTTTATTGATTGATGGTACTGTAAATGCAAATTTTTCTGCATCTTCAGGATGCAAAGGAATAGTAAAAAAACAATCCTTCAAATCAATGATGAGTAAGTCCCAATTTTCTGGGATCATCACATGGGAGGGTAATCCTGGCTGTAATGCCCCCATATTTTGCATTACAGCATTCACCGCTCGTAAATCATGCAACAATCGCCATTTTCCAGATTTTTTCAGGATGGTAAAAACGGGTGTGTTCCAAGGGCTTGTGGAAGGCACGATGTGACCTGCTTCTAACTGTTCTTTAACTAAATTTTGTAAAATATGCAGCCTCTCCTGTTTCAGCGGCCACTGGTCTACCCACACTGGCGTTGTCGTAGTCCAGGTGAGTTTTAAGATGGGCTGCTCAACCATGGCCGCTCCTAAAAATGCTGGGTTACAAGTTTGGCTCCCATTTGGGATAATATATCCCGACCTATAAGAGCTACAGGCAAGTGCATTACATATGGCTTTGTGGTAACAGTGGCACCGTCTTCAAAATTGAATGCTATCAGTAATTTGCTAATCATCGTGCATTGTGCCCCCCCGACTCCCACTACACTGGTAGCTGCAGGTACCAGTGGCCAATTACGAGGCCATTTTGTGATAGGGACAATAGTTACATCTGCCCCCGTGTCAATTAACATTGACAGTACTAAAGATTGTCCATTAGGATGTCTTAATGTTACCCTTTCTTCAGGTTTTCCCTTGGCAATATCTATTGCTAATAACACATTTGGTACTCCTGTGGCTCCAAAACCTCCATGCCCACGTACAATTGAATGCGCTTTAGGGACACACGCATGAAATGGTATTAATTGAGCTATTTTAGACTGTGCTGGTATTGTAAGTGGTGGCGTTAAGGTATATACCATAATCTTTATGGTTCCACAGAAATCCGCATCGATGAGTCCTGGTACTATAAATATACCTTTTCGTGATGTTCCAAGAACGGCCTATGAGCAATGCACTCAACCCATGCCCTAGAGGTCCTTGTTGATCTGAATCAATTAATTTAACCTCAGACGTTGTTAAGGTTATGTCTACTGCTGTTGCCAGGTCCACTCCGGCGCTACCGGCTGTGGCGGCTGCGCAGCGGTCCAAGCACCCTGCACTTGTGTCTTCACGCGTGGGTGTGGTGCGCTCCGCGCCGTGTTTCCCGATTTTCGACACTCTTGGGTGTCGTGATTATCTTTTTTACAATTCGTACACCATTTTTCTTTCCGACCCTCAGTATTAATTGGACTCCTACATTCTTTTTAAAAATGGCCTAGTTTTCCACAATTAAAGCACTTCTTGTCCTTTTTTCCCCCTTGCTTTTTTGATACCAACGGCTTCACTGCTGCACCTACAGCTGCGGCCATAACCGTAGCCTTTTCTTGTTCTAACATTCGCTCAGCAGCCTCTAGCAACTGTCCTGTGCTGGATCCTCTTGGCAACACACTGAGTGCTCTTTTTGTTTTTTCATTAGCGTTATCAAAAGCAAGCATATCTAAGAACTTTACTTTCATTCCCTCATCCATATCTGGATGAGCCATAATTGCAGCGTGCAAACGATCAATAAACTTGCCGTACGATTCAGTGGGTCCCTGCCTTACAGCGGTAAAAGCAGGTCTAATTTTCTCATCATGCACGTTAATAAGAGCTTTATAAGCTAACTCCTGACTCAATTGCAATACCTCGATAGCAAACTGCGCTTGCCAATCAGGTCGCGTAAAAGGCCCTGCGCCCATTAACATTTGAGCCTGGATTCCGAATAACGGATCGCCTTGTTGTCGAGGTATTGAAGCTGCCCTATCACAGGCAGTTTGCCAATGTTGGAAAAATTGTAATTGTTGCGATGGTGGTAATAGCATCTGGACAATCATTCTAGAATCATAAGGAGTTAATAACTGTGCTGAAAAAATGTGCTGTAATATAGATTGAGTATATGGTGATTTAAAACCATATTGAGTAACAGCGCTTTTCGCTTCTTTCAATATTTTCCAGTCCAGTGCTTCCCATACACCTCTCCCGTTATTACCAACTACAACAGGAAAAGCCATGGGTAAAACCTGTCCCTCTATCATGGCATCTCGGATAACACCTTTCCATCGCATTGACGGATCCCCAGCTCCTCCCACCAACATCCCTTGCCCGAATACACACCCACCCCCCCCCCCCCCCGATGGTTGTTGTGGTGGCAAAGACAGAAAAGCACCAGTTTCCACCGGTGTCCTAGTTGGAGCAAAAACATTGGGTGCTGACCATCCTGGGTATAATGCGGACAGTGACGTTGGTGGGTTTTCTGGCGGGGCCGCCAATCGCGCTTCTAAAGTCTCTAGTCTTTTTATCAATTCCTGTAATTCAGCTTTCTCCTCTAGAACACCATTGTTTTCCTCCTCCTCTTCGCCACCTGGTGGCAAAGGAGGGTAAAGTGAGGTGGTCGCCACCGGTGAGGGAGGTCGATTTGGTGGATCAGCCTCATCGTAACTCGGAGGGCGGTCCGACTGTGGTACATCGGGAGATGGTGGAGTAGCCTCCGCAGCGGTTTTTTCTGGTGACTGCACTTCGGTGGTGGTGGGAGCTGCAGTTGCAGTCCCTGCTAGGATCCGGACCCCTCCTGCAACGCGGGCCGGGGTCGCTGCAGGGTTGTCGGACCCGAAAACAACATACTGGTTGCAGAGGTGGGCCCGTCACCTGGAGTCAAAGCCGCGAATGCCGATGCAGCGACTTGCCGCTCCTCCCCCATGTTTTTTAAAGTTTCATTAATCAGTCTCCACACAGTGGGGAATTTGCTCGTCTCTTTGGATCCTTTACTTATTTCTTCCCACAGTTCTGCCCCTATTTTCTCCCATGTCATAGCATCAAAGGCGGCTCCAACCGTGGGGATCAAATCCTTTCCTTTTGCCCAGAGCAATAATGCTTTCAGAGTAGACGAGTCACAACTTATACCTCTCGTTGAGAGGATATGTTGGAGGAGCTTAACCACCGCTGACTCTTCTTTTGTCATGGTAGCCCCCATCTCCTCCCCGGCCGCTCACCTGATCAGGGTGAGATTCCACCTTTCGCGCTAGCGTTTCCCGAGTGCCGGGGCAGCGCTCACCTTCGGCCGGCTTCCGCCCCCTCCGTGCTCGGTTTCCTCAGAAAATCCAACTCCGATCTGAGGGTCCCTGTTCGGGCGCCACCTGCTGACGCGGAAGTCACGGACACAGCACACGATCAATATGATCAAGCAAAATGTCGGTTTATTACATACACAGCTTAGTTAATATAGTTTCTTGCCTTCCTAATCATGCATAAACTTATCGCTAATTGGTTAACTATGTTTGGCAATATGCTGTTCATGCGCTACTAGCGATATTCTGATTCGTTCATAACAATAGTTCACACGCACCGCCCGCTTCTCCCATATCTTGTTTTCAACATTGCAAGCCAATAGTTTCTTCCTTTTAATCTGCTTGTTTCATGTCTTCCAAACCGCAGTCGACCTTCGCAGCATCCTTGAATTCCTCTTGCGTTAAATGCAGATTAAGTCCACATAGTCTGAGTCTGGGTTGCTCACTACATGTCCTTGGTTTTTCAGATATCCCACACTTCTCCTCACAGTCTGAATCCCCCCCAAGGGGGAAACGGAGTATTCAGAGAGTCCCTGAAATGAAACTCAATAGCAACGAAGTTACTATTAAGCAGGTATCCTTTACTGCAGCGCTGGGCAGCACTGGGGATTCTCCACCATAAGTGCTCCACCGATTTGGTAGACTTTCAGAGATTATATACTATAAAATCCTACATATTCACAGGATTTCTGAGAAATCATTTACATAAACATGAGATTTCCTGGAACTTATTAACATATGCAAATGTCCGATCCGCATGGGCAGTCGTCTCCCGTGGTGGTCTTCAGGTGGTCTTTGGGGGTCTTCAGATGAAGGCTCGTAGTCTTCTTCACTGTGTTCGCTGATTGACCTTTGCTTCTGCGCAAACTCAGTCCTAGGATCACATAAACAGTGTCCTTCAAGGCTGTTGTCATTCTTTTGTGACCTCCTACCTTCCATGTATTTGTTCTCCCAAGGCCCAGTTGCCTGAGATGGTATTATCCTGGAGCCCCCTTATCTTGCAACCATTCTAACTACTCCCTAAATCACAAAGGCCTTTCTTTTGTTTAGTTAAGTGACTAAGATATTTAAATATACTCCTTGCCCTTAGGCTTTCAGGAGGCATTTTGATGCAGTGGCTTTGTCTATCTTGGCTTTAACCCTTTCAGCATTACAACATAATTTGAAGTATCCACATATATAAGGTCTCAAAATAAAAATACTCTGAAATGCCAAGGACTGTTTTTTTCCATTTCATATACAACACATTGAGTGCATTTAAATTCAGGAAAAACTTTAAACTTGCTCAAAAACTAACTCTTCTTTTCGGTCAATTTGTTCTACCATACCTTATCTGTGACATGTGTGCTTTAGGCTCTACTTTGGATTGGTTCTGAAGCAAAGCTAGTAAACCATGTAAGAATACTAGCTATAACTTATTAGAAATGTAGTGGTAATCTTTGTTTGCATCCAGTTTTATTTACATTTCTGTCTTACTAATGTTATCTTGTTTAGATGGTGCAAAAAAATGTTAAACCACAACAGTTTGAAAGTTAGCCTGTTTTCTTTAACATTTAACCCTAATTTCTCTAATGTGCTCTTTTTTTTTTTTAATTTTCCCATTAGAGTGACCTCAGTTTTGTGGTAATTTTTATTTATTGTTTTATAAATATGTATGCTTTTTTAATTGCCTATCTGTCTCTGTGCTTGTTGTTGACATTGTGATACAAAAATTCACGGATGCTTCTCCTCACAGTCTGAATCTCCCCAAGGGATGAAAAGGGGCTTTAGAGCATAACTACGCTTATCTAACTATTGTGCAAGATGATTAAAGCGAGGAGCCTGGTAGTCTCACAACAGAGGACAGTCCCTGATAAGAACAGAAACTTGTCTCAAGAACCAGCTGAAACCGACCCTGCGATTTGGACAAGAGCCAAGGAGCAACTGAGTCTGCGCAAGAACAAGGGGTTACTAGCGGTGACGAAAAGGAGTCATCAGCCTTCATCCCCACCACCCCCGCGACCCCCACCAGGAAGCACTGCGCAAGCGCAGTTGGGAGGAGTTTATGGAAACGACCTCTTGGGGCTAATTTTAATACGAAGCGGGGACAGGTCATGCGTATGTATAGGCGTATTGGGAAACCTTATGTATATGTAAAACTTTGTCGTATAAATCCAGGACGAGCTACCACGTGGGCGCGCACGACTTTGGCGGGATGACCCTCCCGTGCTGCCCAGCGCTGAATAAACATACCTACTTTACAACCTTACGGGTTGTGCAGTCTGTTTCCGCACGTCAGTTTTGGCGAGCCAGCCAGGAGTCTCTGCTCGACCGCGGGATCGACTGCGGAGCGGACGCTCCTAGGCGCGCCCGGAGCACCTTCCTCGGAGGAGCCTCCGCTGCCAGCCGCTCCCCGCGGGAGCAGACAACAACCTCCTGAAGCCGCGGATTAAACGGTATGTTTAACAAGAAGGGCCAGTAAGTCGTACGCTTGGCCGGGGCTGCTGGTAAACCGCACAGAGACGTCTGGCGTGCAGCATAGTCCCCGTAGGGGAGGAGGGTACCCTGGCCGATAGAGCGGCCAAAGAGGTTTGCTGGCCGATAGAGCGGCCGCTAGCGATCTTGGGGGTAGATCGAGCAAATCTGAGGTCACCGCTGCATCCCGGTGTCGGGAGCCAGGACGGACCTGCTAATGACTGTATAAGAAGCAGGAGAAGGGTAAGCGGACCTCTCACAAGAATTATTTAAATCTTTGCAGCTGCTGAAGGGATATCAACTGGAGTGATAATTATCTGTTTCATTTACCCGGGTATTGTATGTATTGTATGTTGAAAACTTGTGTGTATGTGTGTTTGAGACACAGCATCGCTGTGAAGTGAGTGGGAGTCCTGATTTGCGGTTCCGTGACTCCGCGAGAAGCACGGCCAGAGACGGACAAAGCGCCTGGAACGTTTATAAAATTGGAAAATCTTTTGGTGTGTAAATTGGGCTGCCGAGGTGCTTAGCCAAAAATTTGTAAATTTTTTGGTGTGTAAATTGGGCTGCCGTGGTGCTTAGCCATTCTCCTAAGTATCGGGGAACTGGCTAATCACCAAAGTGGCAGAACGAAGAGAGTCACTCCTTCGGTGGTTTGGGCTTGAACCTTGGGAATATTTAAACGAGGGAGGAGATTGGATAAGACAGGGAAACGAACGCTTTTACTTGAAGGGGGCATATTTAACTCCCGTGGGACAGAAAGTGGCTCTGGATTGGGAACAGCCTATTCCGGACGCTTTCTCAAATCCCCACATCGGCGGGCAAGTAGGGTTAATTCCTTGCTTTGCGTGTGGACTTACCACTAGACTGCATGGCAATTGGCATCCGACTTGGGTACTGCTAAAATGTAAATCTTGTGGGAAAAGGTGGTATTGTTTATCGAGCAGGCGGAGGGCAGAGTGCCTCAAGTGCCTTCCCCAAACCCCACGGTTTTATGATTGGGAAAGAGCCCATCAAAATTCTGAAATAGTGAAGTTTGTGTGTGGAAAGAAACATCTAATCCCAGAAATTTGGGACGTGTGGGAGGGAGACTGGGAGAAAACTATAGAGATCTGCAAGAAAAGACTTGCGTGGAAGCTGAAACAAAGAACTAGGGTTAACAAGAAGTAATATAAAAGACAGGTAGAAAAAGTTAGAGAAATGGGTAACGCTCAGGGCGGCATTTTAAAGAAGAGTCCCCTGGGTTGTATATTGGCTCATTGGAAGAACATTGTTGGAACCGGAGGTACAGAGAGCAAGAAAACTCTCATTAAATATTGCAATCAATGGTGGCCGATCTATAAATTGGAAGATGGGGCTAAGTGGCCACTTAATGGGTCAATTGATTATAATACCCTCCTACAATTAATGTTGTTTTTAAGGAGAGAAGGAAAGTGGGATGAAGTATCATATGCAGATATGTTTTTCACCCTCCGAGACCATCCGGAGTGGCAAAGGGACTGTGGAATGGTGTTGCCACAGGACCCTTTGGTACTCGCCCTTGAGCGGGAAAATAACAAAGAACTTAAAGGTAAACTGAGATGGTGTTGCTCGGCGTGTAGTATTGGACAAAGGTGTACGAGAATGAATAAAGTCCATCAAGCACCAGAACAAGATCTAGCTGATTTACTTAAGCCTCCCCCTCGATCACAGGAGCAGAATGCGGACTCGGACGGGACCTCCGCTCCCTCGGATAGTCCTGTATCCTCCCGTACCAGAAAGAAATCTACCCTAACAGCTTTACAAGCACGTCTTCGAGAGGCGGTAGGGCCTGATGGCGGGACGATGCTAATTAAGGTACCTTTTTTCCACTACTGATTTAGAAGCATGGAAAAGGGTTGCAAAGGATTACAGGAATGATCCGGTAAGTGTAACTAAACATTTTCAGTTTATTATAAAACAACACAACCCCGATTGGAATGATATACAATTATTATTAGAATTCATGACCGAGACAGAGAAGCAATTGATTTTAAAAACGGCAGGAAATTTGGCTGAAGATCATTATAAGACTACAGGAGGGGATGTAAAGGAGTATTTCCCTCTCCAAGATCCAAAGTGGGATGCGAATAGAACTGTGCATATGGAAAGATTGCAGGCGTATCAGGAGTGGATTTCGAAGGGGATGGAGAGGGCCATCCCCAAAACCATAAATTGGTCAGCATTATATGCAATTAAACAAGGTCCTTCCGAGTCCCCATCTGAATTCCTGGATCGACTGAGGGATGTAATGCGCCGCAGCACACCGCTGGATCCTGGGTCAGAGGTAGGGATGCAACAACTAGTTTCCCTGGTTTTGGGCCAGTCCACAGGGGATATTAGGCGCAAACCCCAGAAACTGTGCCCCACAGAAAGCAGAAACTTGGAAGTGTTACTGGATGAAGCATGGAGAGTGTTTAGTAATAGAGCGGAAAGATACAAGAATGGAGAAGAACGGTGGCTGTTGTTAGGGAAGAGGAAGGAAGGAGACCTAAGCGAGAACCGCCCCGATTAGGCAGGGATCAATGTGCGCTGTGCAAGAAACTTGGTCATTGGAAAAAGGAATGTCCAAGGAACAAGGAGCAGGGACGAACCCACCAGACAGGAAGAGTAGTGGCCCATATGAAGGAAAATTGACGGGGACCTGGGGAATCCACCCTAGTGGATCCACTGGTTATAATGAAGCTAGGGAAGGAACAACAACAGGAAGTAGAATTTCTGGTTGACACAGGGGCGACGTACTTGGTTTTGAATCAAGCCTTGATGCCCCTGGGGGATGATTATGTCATGGTAAAAGGAGCGACTGGCCAAAGTGAAAAGGCATATTTTTGTAAGCCTCTGAGATATAAATTAGGAAAACAATGGGGCATCCACAAATTTTTGTATATGCCCAATTCCCCAAAGGCACTTTTGGGAAGAGATTTGTTGGAACAATTGGGTGCAAAAATCACATTTGAAAAGGGAGAAATTACTCTGGAGGTAAAAGACCAACAGTACATCCAAATACTGAGTCTATCCTTAACTAGTCTTCCTGCAGAAGGAAAAATTAACAAGGAGATTCTAAACCAGGTATATCCTGGAGTATGGGCCACCGATGTACCCGGAAGGGCGAAGAATGCTTCACCTGTTGAAGTTAAACTTAGAGGGCCGACAACTGGTAAGAATTAAACAGTATCCCCTGAAGAAGGAGGATAGGGAAGGAATCCGGCCAGTGATAGAAAAATTTTTACAATTAGGATTATTAAAAGAATGTGAATCTGATTTTAACACCCCTATATTGCCTGTCCGCAAACCTGACAGATCGTACCGGGTGGTTCAGGATCTACGAGCTATAAATAAGATAACTGAAGACCTTTATCCGGTAGTGGTGAATCCATATACCTTGTTGACTGTATTGACACCTGAACTAACCTGGTTCACTGTTCTAGACCTGAAGGATGCCTTCTTTTGCCTCCCTCTCCATGAAGCCAGCCAGAAAATATTTGCATTCGAATGGGAAAATCCTAAAAGTGGACGTAAGACTCGGCTCACTTGGATGGTGTTGCCACAAGGATTTAAGAACAGCCCTACTATTTTTGGCAGTCAACTTGCAAAAGACTTGGAATCTTGGGAAGCCCCGTCTAAGGAAGGAAAACTGTTACAATATGTGGATGATATCCTGATTGCCACTAAAACAGAGGACGATTGTATGGCCTGGACGGTGAGTCTACTAAATTTCTTGGGGCTCCAAGGGTACCGGGTATCTGAGAAGAAGGCCCAAGTAATACAGCGCCAGGTGATTTATCTGGGCTATGAAGTCAGTGCTGGACAAAGGACTTTGGGACAAGCCCGCAAAGAGGCAATATGCCAAACTCGGAGACCGCAAACAGTGAAAGAATTACGGACCTTTCTGGGAATGACTGGGTGGTGCCGACTGTGGATCTATAATTATGGACTGCTCGTTAAACCACTATACGCGCTAGCAACCACTGAACAGAAACGCCTTGAATGGAACAGAGAGACCACACAGGCCTTTGAACTCTTAAAAAAGGCCTTAATGTCGGCCCCAGCCTTAGGACTCCCAGATGTGAGTAAGCCGTTTCTTCTTTTCTCCCACGAGAAGCAGGGGATTGCCCTAGGAATATTAGCACAAGATCTGGGCCCATATCGATGAGCAGTTGCCTATTTTTCCAAGCAATTGGATGCAACTGCAAAGGGTTGGCCTGGATGCTTGCGAGCGGTCGCGGCCGTAGTACTAAACATACAGGAAGCCCGAAAATTCACCCTGGGCCAGAAAATGACTGTATTGGTGTCCCATACAATATCAGCAGTATTGGAAGCGAAGGGTGGACACTGGCTCTCTCCACAAAGATTCCTGAGATATCGGGCTATACTGGTAGAACAAGATGATGTGGAGATCATAGTTACTAACATTGTCAACCCAGCCTCTTTCCTCAGTGGAAACACAGGAGAACCAGTGCACCATGACTGTCTGGAGACTATCGAAGCAACATATGCAAGCCGTCTGGACTTGAGAGACAGTCCTATGGAAAACGGGGAAAACTGGTTCACGGATGGAAGTAGCTATGTCTTAAGTGGTAAGAGACATGCGGGATATGCCATTACCACCAGTCAAGAAGTAATAGAGTCAGGACCTCTACCCATGAATACCTCTGCACAGAAGGCAGAAATAATTGCTCTGACCCGCGCCTTGGAATTGGCCCAAGGCAAAACTGTGAATATCTATACAGACTCGAAATACGCCTTTGGGGTCGTACACGCGCATGGAGCAATCTGGAAGGAGAGAGGACTACTGAATTCTCAGGGCAAAAATATCAAGCATGCAGAGGAAATCTTGAAACTGCTGGAGGCAGTCCAACTCCCTGAAAAAGTGGCGATTATGCACATTAAGGCACACCAGAAGGTGAGCTTAGAATTGGAAAGAGGAAATGAGCTGGCGGACAGAGAGGCAAAACAGGTAGCCAAAGCGAAGGCAAAAATAGAAGGGGCTTTGGTCCCGGACGGGCGAATTTCTCTAGAAGGTAAGCCAGAATATACCATGGAAGATCAGAAGCTTATCGCAGATCTAGAAGGGTCATATAACAAAGAAGGGTGGGCTTCCACCCTACAAGGGAAACTAATCATTCCCTCTTGTCTAACATGGCATCTGGTAAGAGAAGAACATAGGAAAAGGCATTGGGGAACAGAGGCTCTATATAAACATTTAATTAGAGAAATTGTGGCTAGAAATCTATATACCACTGTGAGACAGGTGACGCAACAATGCGATCTTTGCCTCCAGACTAATCCCAAAAATACCCCCAGACCCGAAATGGGTCAATCTGGGAAAGGCAATGGGCCTGGGCAACAATGGCAGATTGATTTTACAGAACTCCCGAGAAAAGGGGGGTATCGATATTTATTGGTACTAACTGACACCTTTTCAGGTTGGCCAGAAGCATTCCCTACCAGAACAGCCACGGCTCAGGAGGTAACTAGAATATTAATGCAAGAGATAATACCATGTTTTGGGGTTCCAGCAACCATATCCTCTGACAGAGGACCACATTTTATCTCAAAGGTAGTACAACAAATTAGCCACCATTTGGGTATAGATTGGCAGCTTCACACCCCATATCGCCCTCAGTCGAGTGGCCAAGTAGAAAAAATGAACCGCTTAATCAAAGAGCAGATTGTGGAATTGGGACAGGAGACTAACTTGGCCTGGCCTCAGTCTCTCCCTTTGGCTCTCTTGCGCATACGAACTAGGCCAAGAGCAAAAGAAGGACTGAGCCCTTTTGAAATCTTATATGGACAACCCTATGGAATACAGAAAGGGATGTCCACACAGTCTGGGGATGAAATTATAACCTCTTACGTGGTAGCATTAAGCAAACAACTCAACAAAATTGAGAAACATGTGGTCGGGACTCGAAGTAGAGGTTTAGATGGACCCGTACATAACATCCAACCTGGAGATTATGTCTATATAAGGTCTCTTGCAGAAAGAACCCTGGAGCCACAGTGGGAAGGACCTTTCCAGGTACTCCTTACCTCCTTCACTGCAATCAAGATCAAGGAACAGACACCCTGGATCCACCACTCTAGAGTAAAGAAAGCACCAAGAAAAGTCTGGACTTCAGAAGCCCAGGGACCTTTGAAACTTAAACTGCAGAGGCAGAATGGGGACTAAGACCTTTTTGCTTTTAAGTCCTATGTATTTAATCAGTGTAGCTATTTGGCAAGAAAATCTTTATATACAATTGACGCAAAATGTAAGTAAGGTTTTTAATTTATCGGATTGTTGGATATGTACAGCTCTTCCCAGAGGGAATATGGAACTACCTCTCCTAGGAATCCCAGTGCCTCACTCCAGTTGGAGTTGGCCCTATGATAACTTCAACAACTTCACCCTACCAAATGGGGAGACTATATTTTGGTCATTGAGTACAAGTTCATGTTTACCTGGTTTGGAGGAAACATGGCTTCCAACTGGTGAGAAGATTTGTTGGGGGTTAGAAACAACTCCTCTTCCCAAGAGCCCAGCAAAAATTCCCAGTTATACCTGTAATACTGGCATTAATGGACCTAAATTTGAACTAGAAGGCTTGGAAGGTGGGAACCCGATTTTCCTAGAGCAGCGATCTGGAGGGCCGAGTGTAGGGAGATTTTAGAATGTTAGTGGAACTGTGTGTGAATGTTCAGACTCTTTGTGTATTAATGAGACTAGGAATAAGGAATATCCACCTCAAATCTTGCTAGGACTAGCGTATGACCTAACCTTCGAATGTGCTCAAGGGCTCTGGTGGCTGTGTGGTGATGGATGAGCAAGGAAAGGATTACCTGAGAATTGGGATGGTACCTGTACTATAGGTTACCTAATGCCCCATGAAAAGATATTTAACAACCAGAAGCCATTATCTGGAATCCTGAGAACTCCATGGACTAGGATTAAGCAGACGGCAAACCCCCTAATAATAAGACCCACAGGTTATGACAGTTTTGTGAGATGGTTAATACCATCTTTAGGGGTAAGTGAATTAGAAAAAGCTATTGTGAACATTTCGGCCACTTTGGAGCAAATTGAAAATGCCACAGTTGAGGCATTAAATAATTTGCAGATAGAAGTCTCCTCCTTGAGCAAAGTGGTTTTGCAAAATCGATTGGCTTTAGATATATTAACTGCTAAAGATGGAGGTGTGTGCACCATCATTAATATCAGCTGTTGTGCATACATAAATAAAGAAAAGGAGATTGAAACAGATCTTTCCCAAATTTGGGAAAAGACAAAAATCCTTCATCAGGTAGCCCAAGATGATACCTCTTGGAGTTTCACTGAACTGCTGGAAAAGTTGACCTCCTGGTTATCAAACTTAACATGGCTAAACCAGTTGCTTGTTACTATAATAATAATCATAGCTTTATCCATAGTCCGTCGTATAGCAATCCGGTGTGCCCTGTGGTGTTTCCAGAGTACGGGGGATTCCTATAGCGAATGGAAGAAGAACAAACTTCAACGAAAACTTGAATCTAACAAATATTTTGAGAAGATGTTAGATAGAGGAACATTATATTAGAATAGGGTGTAGTAAAAGAATTTACTAACCTTGTAGAAAAGGGGGGACTGAAAAGGGGCTTTTAGAGCATAACTACGCTTATCTAACTATTGTGCAAGATGATTAAAGCGAGGAGCCTGGTAGTCTCACAACAGAGGACAGTCCCTGATAAGAACAGAAACTTGTCTCAAGAACCAGCTGAAACCGACCCTGCGATTTGGACAAGAGCCAAGGAGCAACTGAGTCTGCGCAAGAACAAGGGGTTACTAGCGGTGACGAAAAGGAGTCATCAGCCTTCATCCCCACCACCCCCGCGACCCCCACCAGGAAGCACTGCGCAAGCGCAGTTGGGAGGAGTTTATGGAAACGACCTCTTGGGGCTAATTTTAATACGAAGCGGGGACAGGTCATGCGTATGTATAGGCGTATTGGGAAACCTTATGTATATGTAAAACTTTGTCGTATAAATCCAGGACGAGCTACCACGTGGGCGCGCACGACTTTGGCGGGATGACCCTCCCGTGCTGCCCAGCGCTGAATAAACATACCTACTTTACAACCTTACGGGTTGTGCAGTCTGTTTCCGCATGTCAGTAGGATTTGATATGAAGGAACGTTAAGTTTACGCTTTGTCTTCCAAACCAAAGTCAGTCAGCTTTGTGACATATTGTAGACAATATCAAGAAACGTTACTGCAATTATCAGAAGGCAGTAGTGAGAACTGTGATATGGGCTACAGACACCAAGTTTGGCCCCGTGCTAAATATTTTAGCTTTGAATGCAGCGGGGGGGGGGATTTTTTTTAAAAAAGTTTTTGATTTTAGACCCTGAAATAAAGTGACCACAACACCAAGAGAAGCAAAGAAGCAAAGACAGAAGAAAAGGTTAACCCTTTCAGAAAAGCTTTCACAGCTCTGATAATAGAAAAATATACATCTGACAAAGCCTTTTAGAGGACCTGACAAACACATAACAATGCATGAATGCCTGGAAAATGAAGGTGAATTAACTGATCAAGAGATTGTACACTCTATTAGGCCCACAGAAGTGACAGCAAATGAGGAAAGGAAAAGTGTTCTTTACATCAGTGTCTCTTCTCTCAGAAGGCTGATCTTTACTTTCTAAAGGCAGCTATAGCTGCCTATCACTATTTAAGCAAATAAAACATCTATTCTAACCTGCACACACCCCCTCCCCAATAGATTTAAGATGCCCTACCTTCTATAACAGTGCCTAGAATGACTTAAAAGTAAAGATGGCTCTATCAAGAAAAAATTGAATAATTTACCAAGAATATACAAAATTAGATTGTATTTTCACAATTTAAGTAGTTTTGAGCATTACTTTGCAGATGCAGCCCCTGAAGAAACAATATATTAGACAGGACTGGACACAAACTACTAAGTAGAGGATGAATGCAACGTAGTCACACAGCTATTCCCACACAATACTAGAAGAGGTATATCCTGTCTTCTCAAGTGATTAATCTGAATCTACTGGAAACTGCAAATTGCAAAGATTTTTTTTTAATCCTTCTCTGGTTCTACAACCTCCAGTCTTTTTCTCCCACACACTCACCAAGAGGCAGAGACACATATCGGACTTGATTCAGAACTACACAACTACTCTTTCATACTGTAAATCCATTGCCATCAGTACAGAAACACCAGCAGAGAAAATGGATTAGGTCCCTCTTGCCTAGTGGGAGGGAGAACATTGTTATACACGGCATTCAAATCAGTGAAAAGTATTAAGAACCTTTCCAGAACCTCATCTATAAGACTGACTTTTCCATCCTTTCTCTTCAGTCTGCAACAGAGGCCAAAGTCTAATTAATATACTCCAGCTTTTATCATCATTTTTTCCTCAACAGACCACCCCAAGAACATATTCCCAATCATGAACTGCATCCACAGAAGAGACAGCGACAGTCTCCCTATTGTCTTTCCTCTCCTATAGAGTGGCTTCCCAGCTGACCCTTCTATTTCACACATCAATTTTCAGTATTTCAGAAATAATTATTTTCATGAAGCCTCCTACCCCAAAGAAATCATATCTGTTTGGGAGCCACAAATAAGGCCATTTTTCCTAGGAAATTATTTCCTTTCTGTTTGATTTCTCAGAACACATTTTTAGGAGAGCCAATAAGCAAGGACTTGCAGAAAACTGTAAGGTTTTACTTTTTGCAAAGGTCTGGACACTTTATGTACCAAATTTCAAAACATTTGCCTACAAAAGCCAACTATTTTCCTGTACTGGAGGTGGAAGAAAGGAGTAGTCAAGGCTACGTAATGACCATGCACCTTGCCATCTGTGGCAGATGCACCCGCCCTGAGAAAGACCGGGCCTTTGTTACTTTTGGCACCTTTCGCCCTTACTCTTTGCTCCCTTACTGCCCTATTGTGACTGTTGTCCCGTACACGGTCGCAGATTAATAGAGCCTTTGGCCAATGGGAACAGACATGACCATATATGACCACAGGTCAGATTCGACTAGGGTATAAACTGAGTCCCGTCAGGTGGGGCAAATTGAGTCCGTCCTCCTCAGAGCAGCAGGTCTGCAGTCGGGGACTCTCCCCTTGGGTCGGGATGCCGTAACTCCTCGAGATTGAGAACCCACGCCTTATTAGGTGAGTGATTGCGCATTCTGAAGCTTAAGAATTCTTAAGTCGGCTATGTAGTATTAAATTCCCATTGTCATCCTAAACCTGTGGTTTACTAATGTTCATCAGAGTATCAAACACTTTTGATTAGAATAAATATTATTTTTGGTTACATCACCTGCCTAATTTGACTTTGTGCATCTTCCGCGACACCATCTTTTCTAGAAATACATGGAATTAGTATAAACTGACTCCAAAATAGCAACACTGTATTTACACCAGATTTTCATTTACACTGCCTGTTTCCATTTCTACAGCAATGAGTCTGAATTTTGGGATTAAATTCTTTTTCTCTCATCCCCCCCCAATCAACGCATGAAGTACAGTATTAGAAGATTTTCAATTGGAATTTTTCCATGTAGGCTATTATCATACCTATGCAAACTTAATGCAATGCAGTCATCCTGAATTTAAAGAAGCCTTAGATCCTTGTGAAAATTTTCCAGCATTTACAAACAAAAAAAATATACCTGTTGTTAAGAACTAAGTTAATTTATAGAACTTAGAATTCAATGACTATTATATAGAAATCATAGAAATAGGATTAATGATAAGTTAAGATGGATTGCTTGCAGCTGTGTGCTTACAGGTGTTCAAGCAATCTAAGTCCACGCAGTACTGCTCATTTGTTCCTTGTATAATCCCTTCCATGGTTGGCCTAATCCCCAGCCAAGTTAATCAGTAGATAAAAATAGATGAAATTAGAAGGAAAGTAAAAAAGTTAAATAGTTGATTAAGTATGTTTTAACTGATATAGACAATAAATAAGGAGTGTAGGTAGAGTTAGCGTCTATATAAAGGTTAAGTTCTTAGAATGTAGGATGTTTTAAATAGAACACAAAGAAACCTTGCTAAAAGAAGATGAGAAGAAATGTAGTCTGAAAATAGATGACTTTTGTGATCTAGAAATGGACCAATGAACTTTGTGGTCAAGAAAGGAACCGAGACAGAACGATAAGAACTAGCTTGCGGATGGAAATTGATGGGCTTTTTGCTGACCAGAAGAATAGAGAATTGAAAGCAGTGGAAAATTACGGTGGACTTCATTGATTATATGATTGTTGTAAGAACATATATAAGGTGACAATTGTAACACCTAGTTGCCACTCACTGAGGTGATGGTCCAACTCTGAGTTAGTAAAGCAAACCTAGAGATACCAACTTTCTGGTGAAAATTCTTCAACACCTGTAGACGAGAAAACAAGTAAACACAGCATTTTCTTTGACATTTGGGAGGTTTCACGTATAGCTGATTTCTCTACTGTTTGTCAGTTCCTCTACAAGTCTAATAAAAAAAGCTCATGTAATTACCCCAAGATTTAAAAGACACTGCTTACCAGCCACTTAGAGGCAGAACTGAAATAGGAAAAAGGAAGGCCCAAAGCATCCAGCACATCTGTTTGACAAAGAGAAAGCTTCATCAGCTCTGGAAGCATGATTGAAGCTAGCTGCATCTGGCAATAAGGTTTCTCCCACATTCCCATATCCTTCTTACTGACTGAAGGAACTATGTGTTACCTATACCCACCATCACATGGGTTTGGAGTTGGTTTTGGTTTTTGTTTGTTTGTTTGTTTGTTTTTTTAAGGCAGTATAAAACACACTGCTTCAGACCAACACCTACTAGACAAATTCATGGAAGAAAGATGAAACATATTCAGAATTCAGATTCTCTGTATTCAGAAACTTTTATTTTTCTATGAATATAACCAATAAAAGTAACTGGACATAAAGGAAGAGGTTGTAATAAGATGAAATAGGTGTATGTATTCAGGATGCAACAAATGAAGGGCTCAGTTTCTCCTTAGAAGTATGAGCACCAGAAAAACGTTTCACATGTCAACCCAAAACAAGATTTACCCAAGTCTACATATTTACTTAAGGCTTATATTTTGAGATTCAATTCAAGTTGCTTCCTGGCTTTTTTTAAACACAGCATGATGGTGCATGGCATCAAACACAACTACACCAGGTTTCCATCTAAAAGGAAATGGTTTGTGTGTCCTATAAATCAAGCTTTGAAGCCAATTGTGTACAAACAGAAAAAAATAGTAGTTGCACAAATTTGGCTTTTAATTTAAGCACGTACTGTTTCCTGTTATATGACTGGTTTAATTTAAATGCAACTTCACCTAAGCGAGCACACAACTTTCAAGCAGATTTGCCTGCTTTTATAATTTCTATTTCTAACAAAAAGAACTGACAAAGTCATATGAAGTAAAGTTAGCTGACCTTTCATTGAAAATCACAGGTATTTCAGAACAGTCTTAACCCAGAAGGCTTGTGCTTTTTTTTTTTTTTTTTAAATCCCTTTCTGAATATTCTCAATACCCTTTAAAGGAAAGTATTAATAACATATGAAAAAGAAGAGGGGACAAAAGATACATAGATTACTCCCACAGAACAATATAATGGCTGAAGATTTATTTATTTTATTTATTTTTAATGGTAAGAACACATACTACTACTATAAAATAACCAACTTGTTACTTTGGGATGTACTATAAAAGCCAAATGTCAACCAAGTAGACAACTTGGGGACTTAATCTAATCAGTATTTACTAACAAGAATTAAACAGGGGCTACATTCCATGTCACATGTCATATAATCTGCTTTCCAGCTTGCAAATTCATCATACTAGTCTCTAGGCTAGTTGCATGGACAACAGATGAAGGTGAAAAACAGAGCAATAGAAGAAGGGAAGGAGAGCAAGAGGACAATATGAAAACAGATTCAGTCAAGGGTCTAATTAGTGCAACTTCAGTGTAAATAGGATCTCTCCCCCTCCATTTTTTTCTAGATGATAGCATGTCAACGTGAACACTTTTGACTATTGGCTATTTTTCTCCACCCTAGGACCAGATTCTAATGACAGTCATGAGGTATACATCTTTAAAAACAATTTATTACTGCACGCACTGCATGTGTGAATTGGTCTTTCTGGTACTGGGGTTATTCATTATATAGCTTTTAATATTCTAAAGTGACCAGCTAAGCATATGCAGGAATAAGCAAGTATTCTATGAAATATTCTTGGTATTCATTCAAAATTACTTCATTAAAGTTACAGAAGATAAAACAGAAAAATCACCTTGAAAATAATGTTTGCAGAACTCAATGATAGGCTTTCATATTAAGGTTTAAGTTATCCCTTAATCAGAACAGATTGCTGTTCCATTCTTGTCAAAAGGCAGAAATCCAGTTTACACTACTCAGTGGATTACAGCAGGTTTAGTAGGAGGAAATACGTTTTTGTTGTAAAGATCTACCTCTTGAAACTTTTAAATCCTCTTTTAAAAGTGTTCATTTGGCAGTCCCAACCTGCAGCAGAGGACTTCTCTATGCTACGGAACAACATGGTCTATAGATTTTACTTCATCCATCTAATAGAAATTGTCACACTTGATCAGCATCAAGTTGAAAACACTGATCAGAAAGGGCATCTTTCTGAAAAGTTCAGAACTGTGCAAGTTCAGTGCATTTTAAATATTATAAGTGGTTTTACATTACTTAAGAATAATGATCCCAAATGTAAGGATGCTTTCCTCTTCTCCCTCCTCCCATTGAAACACTGCAGATATAAAGGAAAAGAAAAGAAAGGAAGTACATTCATCGCTGAGAGTGACTTGGAGCAAAGGGGCTTTCTAAACAATGGGCCAGAATGATGTAGTTTGAGGTGGTGCTCCATTTTGGTTAAAGAGTAAAACAGTAACTACATCCTATACTTAACTGTTGTCACACACTCTTTATTAATACACCCCCCAAAAAAAAAATATTTTAACGTTTAATACATTATCCAAACAGAGTGTATCGCTCGAGTCTTGAGTTCAAACAACATACGGTACCAGCATTTTGCCATAACTCACACCACTTCATTTGGGATACGTCAGCGGAAAAGTCAGCCAAAAGCTGACTGAAAATGGCAACGCTCTCGTTTTGCCGTTTTACAAAGTATTCCGCAAACGGCCAGAAAGCCGTAAACAGGTGAAACTTTCTCCCCCAGGTAATGGCCATATTTCCCCATCTTTAGAGCAGAGACAAGCGACACTGGTAACGAGAAGAACAAACCCGCACCGTTACCGCTGCTCCTGCCTCACCGGCTACCAGGGAAGCGCCTGGGCGTGGGCTGCGCCGCTGAGATCTCAGCAGCGGCCGCCGACACCCGCCCGCCAGCAGCCGTCCCTATTCCCGCCGCGACCCTCCCGCCCCCGGGCCCGCCGACACACCTCTGCGCCTCACGGCAGGTGAGGGGAACTTCGAAACTGAGGGGAGGCAGGGGCCGCCCCCGCAGGCACCGCTCACCCGCCCCTACCTGCAGCCCCCGTCTCCGTTGGATGCCCGGCTCCGTCCATGGCGCTGCTCCGCAGCCCTCACGCTGTGCGGCGCCTGGCCGTGCCGGACTGCCCGGATCCCGCGCGCCGCTCCGCATCCCCGCAGCTGCTGAACGCTGACATCACGGCTGCGCCGATTGGCGCCGCTGGGGCATGTGACCGGGAGAGTTGTGCATTCCGGCAACTTCGGCGCGCGCGGAGGGGGCAGCCCCGCGCGCGGGGCCGGGGCCGGGGCCAGGGAGGAGGGGCAGAACCGGTCTGGTCCGCCGCGACACCGCCCCCGGCCCCCGCGCTCGACACCGGGCACCCTCCGGGGCCTCCGAGGCTGAAGTGCCCCAACCCCACCTCGGCCGGGGGGAGCGGGCCCGCCGGTCACCCCGCGGCGCAGCCGGGTCCGGCCCATCCCTAAGGAGAAAAGGACGAAGCGCCGCCGCCCCCCCTCCCCGCCGCCGGGCCTGGCCCGCTCACCGGCACCGCCAGGCTGCCAGCTCGCCCCGGGATCGATGCTTCGCGGGCGTGCCGGAGTTGGGTGTCACTCACGGCACCAGATCAAAAGGCGCTGAGGTAAAAAATGCTTAAATGCAATCATTAGGTGGAATGTTAACCTATTGCATTAGGATAAGCAATCAGAAAATAGGATTTCCATCATGTGCAATTTCACAGTCTGTTTCAGCTTGTTTACACCTTTCTCCATCTCATTTTCTTTCAGTTCAAGGCAGCCAAGAGAAGAATAATAAATTTCCATTTACTTGCAAAATGCGATAGTAATAAAGTGCTATTATAGTATAAGAAATTACCCCTACTGGATTTCCCATTTGAAGCAGCTGAGAAACCTAGGAGAGAGGACAGACTGCCTCAGGGGTGAAGAAAACCACAGCCACCAGGTCACGCTGTGACCTTGGGCATGTCACCCAAGCGCCTAGCACCTTGCATCAGCTCTGCTGAACTGACTGAAGGAAGGAAAAGTCTCCGTCAAAAACTAGGTGCTGAATCCGAAAAGGTTACATCTGAAAACACAAATTCTAAGGAGGAAAAAGGTATTGGACTTTTTTATCAGCTAAGGTGCTGGTTAAACAAATTATTGTTGTGGTTTTTTTTTTTCCAAAAGCTGTCATCACACTATTAGCCATGGTATCAACTGATTAGACTGTCATTAAAAAAAAACTTTCAAGATTTAAGAACCCAGTAAACTGAGTAAAATTGATTGCATTTTACGTTCAAAAGCAATCACTGCATACATCTGTAGATTTACAAGGGGAAGTCTTGTCAAATACTAAATACCAAGAAAAACATCACCATAAATATGCCTATATATTTTCCAGCTAGGAATCTTCATCTGATCTTATTTAAAATTTGGAAATCTTCAGACTATAAGATTCAAAGGTAAAGCATGCTTCCCTCTTTACAAAACCAAAAGCATAAAAACTAAAACAGACTGCCAGAAACTGTAAAAAAAAGTTGAACACAAAGAGGACTAATATTCCTACTACAAACATTTAACAAATGGCACTGATTCCATTTCAGCTTTTCTTTGCATAATTAAACTTATTACTTTAAGAATAGAGCAGTTACTCTACCTAGAGCTAACATCCTAATTAAATGGTTTTAAGGAATTTTGCTATTTCAAAAGTCTAATTCTATGGAAGACACCACAACACAACAGCAGAATCCATCTGTAGGAATATCCATGCTTTACTTCCAAAATACAGGTATACCTGCAGATAGCCAATTCTAATATAAACATATTCTTTTCCCACTGAAAACAACATACCTCAAACCACTTGTAGAGAGCAGCAAGCAGGAAGGAAGAGAAAGGTACATTTCTTACTAAAGGATATAAATAGAGATAAAAATCAAGGTTAGTATTCACCCATTAACAGTCTGAGGATTATGACAATCACACCCTCAATTCTAGTATGAAAAAAATATTGATTTCCTGTCAGATTGCATCATTTTGTCCATGTACATTTCATAGTAGTAAAACCTGCTAGGGGCAAAAACATTTAGAACAAAAATGAAGGATTGCTGAAAGGATAACGCTGAGCAATAACAGCTTATCTGAAGAAGAGAAAAAGAAAAGGCTACTGTATTTTTCCCCCTCTACTTTTCTTCATATGACTGAAATGCATTTTTTTTTTTTTACACTTTTACAATAAAAGAATAAGAGGAAGTTTTCAGCACTCTCACTAAGCTACATTTCTCCGAGACCTCCAACTATATTATTTTTTTTAAAAGTCAATTTTTATCCGAGTTACGCAATGACATTAATTGGACATGTTTCCCCTTCCCTGTCTCTCCATGTCTCCAGTTCCAAATGTATCCATAACATCAAGTCAATAGCTCAAACTTACCCATTACCGATTTCAGTTACAGGATCAGAGCTGTACTTCAGTTCAGAAAGAAAGAAGCTCCTACTGACCAAAACTCCAGTTCCACAAGAGGGAGACAAAAAATAAAAACCACTGATAGATCTATTGATTCATAGGCTAGAAGGGAGCTTTGCGACCATCAAGTCTGACCTCTGTAACAAAGGCTACTCAACTCTCTTGAGTTAGTTTCTTTTTGAAGTATAACATCTCTTTAAACAGCATGCTGAACCTGGTGAAAAAAATTTTTCACTTTAAAGAATCAAACTAGATTCCTCACCTCCTCTGTGAAACAAAGGGAAACTGGAGTTACATTAAGGATATACAGATATCTCCTTTCGGTTCCTCCCAATACTCTTTTCCCATTTCTGCTTCAAAATATGTAATCTTTTTTTTCTTCTTTGTTAACACTATAAAACTTTCTCCCAATCATTCACATCCACGTGCCCTCACATTCCATCTTTTCTATATTTCTCTGTTTCCAAAGAAACAGGCAAATGAATCACAATTTAAATACTGTTGTTATGCTTCCAGTGAGGACAACAAAAATGAATTTGAGGCAGTATTATCAGATTATCAAATTTCAAGGGTGAGAGGCAAAACCTTACCATTTGTCCCTCGTGGCACACCACAGGTTTCAGCTGCAAGGCTGTTTGCATTTGTTTACCCAATCCTAAATACATATTTACACAAGTTTTATTTTAATCACTGAAGTACAGAAAGACCTCTCAATGCACAATTTATCAGTTCCTTTAAAAGCAAATAATACTGAAGCGTAGTTGGTTTTGTTCCAACGATCATTTTAGTGTATCTAACTATACATAACTGACTAATGTAGATATATGAATTAAAAACGTTCTCTCCCATCTAGCTGAGAGGTCTATAAGCCATGACAAATTCTGCAAATTCATTACTTGAACAACAGCAGCACGATAAAGTCATACCACCAAGTAATGCATCACTGACAGGCACAGATGCAAAATGTCTACAACCTAACAGACCACCTTGAGTATCATCAAAGTATCTAGTTGTGAACATGGATAACTTTCAGAAAGCATTATAAGTGGGCAAAAAAAGATGTCTCCTTCACGAAGAAACTTTCCAACTACAGACAAACAGGGTACAAGTACTACTTCGTTTTTCAAAAAACTAAAAATCATTGGTACAGCTACCTAAATGATACTGGAAGGCAGGAGAATGAAACAAAGAGAAGACTGCCTTCCAGTGGAAGATGAAATTACTCCTAAGTAGAAAAATACAAAACTACCTTTCATTGAAAATGCATTTACTGTCAATTCCAAAAGTGGCATTTTCCTAAGCTTATGCTGCAATTTATAATGGCATATCAGAAGATACTGGAAAGTACAGGTTTGCCACTAACACAAGCGAGCATTAACTGAATTTTCTCCCAATCTATGAACCATTTAAATATTACCAAAAGTACATCTATGTTTTTGAAATAGCATAAAGCCTGCTATTTTTATCTGGAGGCTTTCATTACTTTTCAGCTGTATTGGGTTTGCGTGACTGTGATGGGTTGACCCTGGCTGGACACCAGGTGTCCACCAAGCTGCTCTATCACTCCCCCTCCTCAGCTGGACAGGGGGAGAAAAATACAATGAAATGCTCGAGGGTCAAGATAAGGACAGGGAGATCACTCACCAATTACCATCAGAGGCAAACAGACTTGAATTGGGGAAATTAATTTATTACAAATCAAATCAGAGTAGGATAATGAGAAATAAAACCAAATCTTAAAACACCTTCCCCCCACCCCTCCCTTCTTCCCGGGCTTAACTTTACTCTCGATTTCTCTACCTCCTCCCCCCGAGTGGCACAGGGGGACAGGGAATGGGGGTTGCGGTCAGTTCATCACACGTTGTCTCTGCCACTCCTTCCTCCTCACACTCTTCCCCTGCTCCAGCATGGGGTCCCTCCTACAGGAGACAGTCCTCCACGAACTTCTCCAACGTGGGTCCTTCCCACGGGCTGCAGTTCCTTTCAGGAATAGACTGCTCCAGCATGGGTCCCCCACGGGGTCACAAGTCCTGCCAGCAAACCTGATCCAGCGTGGGCTCCTCTCTCCACAGGTCCTGCCAGGAGCCTGCTCCAGCACAGGCTCTCCATGGGGTCACAGCCTTCTTTGGGCACATCCACCTGCTCCGGCATGGGGTCCTCCACAGGCTGCAGGTGGATATCTGCTCCACCATTAACCTCTATGGGCTGCAGGGGAATCTCTGCTCCGGCACCTGGAGTACATCCTCCTCCTCCTCCTTCTTCACTGACCTTGGTGTCTGCAGAGTTGTTTCTCTCGCATATTCTCACTCCTCTCTCCCGGCTGCTGTTGTGCAGCAGTTTTTCCCCCTTCTTAAATATGTTATCACAGAGGCGCTACCACCATCACTGATTGGCTCAGCTTTGGCCAGTGGTGGGTCCATCTTGGAGCTGGCTGGCATTGGCTCTATCGGACATAGGGGAAGCTTCTAGCAGCTTCTCACAGAAGCCACCCCTGTAGCCCCCCCCCACTACCAAAACCTTGCCACTCAAACCCAATACATCAGCTAATTTTTTCAGTAATATTACCTATCAAAATCATGACGGACAACATCGTGGTATTGAAAAAAGTTCTGTTTTAAAAGGAAAAATCATGAATGTCGTGGTTTAACCCCAGCCAGCAACTAAACACCACACAACCGCTTGCTCACTCCCCCCACCCCAGTGGGATGGGGGAGAGAATCGGAAGGGTGAAAGTCAGAAAACTCGTGGGTTGAGACAAGAACAGTTTAATAATTGAAGTAAAATAAAGTAAAATAGTAGTAATAGTAGTAGTAATAATAATAATATAATAATACAGTAATAATATACAAAGCAAGTGATATGCTATACAACAGCTCACCACCCGCCGACCGATGCCCCCCGGCCAACTCTCCCCAGTTTATATCCTGAGCATGACGTCATATGGTATGGCATAGCCCTTTGGCCAGTGTGGGTCAGCTGTCCTGGCTGTGCCCCCTCCCAGCTTCTTGTGCACTGGGCAGAGCATGGGAAGCTGGAAAGTCCTTGACTGGTGTAAGCCCTACTTAGCAACAACTAAAACATCAGTGGGTTATCAACATTATTCTCATCCTAAATCCAAAACACAACACTATACCAGCTACTAAGAAGAAAATGAACTCTATCCCAGCTGAAACCAGGACAATGAAGTATAAATATGTTACTTGGAATATTTTAACAATACTATCCTTATAAACATATGAAATACAGCAAACTGTCTCACAGACTCCTTCACATCAGTTGTAGCAGAAAAGCACACTTCAGTTGTACATGCACCACAAAAGCACGTGTATACAGAATATGAAGGAGGAAACAACCTTTTTTTTTTTTCCTCCTGTCAGGGAAGGCAAAATTATTTTAAGAAAGATGATAAATAGCCACAACTTTTTCAGAAAGCTTTCTCCCCTATAAATGCAGCTTTTGACCTGATTGAACGTAAAGGATGTTTCAGTATTAATTTAAATACATACCCATAAGAACATGTTTATTTAAAGCTGAAAAGAAATGTGGTAACAGTTTTCAGGATAATCACACAAATTTAGACAGTTTATTTCCTCATCCAACTGTTATTTTTTGCATTAATCATATTGTTTCACTTAGTTCTGTCAGTCAATATTCTTTTCTGAGAGAATTTAGAAATTACTGTGATTACTGAAATCGCCTAATTAAAAGATAAAGCCTGAGCATGTGAAAATATATATGATTATATAATTACAGTTTTACAATGCAGATTTAATTTAATTTTCATTTTATGTATACACATATCCCATGTGTGGCCGCCACTTTCATACTACACATGGTGGCAGCATATGATAAATTGTATTTATTATGCACCATGGAACAACTCACTTGTACTCTGCCCTCTAAATCTATCTCTGTCAGGGCTATTTCCTATACCTTAAATACTCCACAGCATCAAATCACCATTGCTGAGTTTTTAAAATAATTATTTTCTTCCCAAATGTGAAAAATCTAACACTCAGAACAGATAACAAGCAATCCAGTAATTCCTTTACATTCTGATAATTTGTAATCCACAAGAACAGGAACTGTTTTTTCCCCCAGCACTAGTAAAAAGGGAGCTTTTCATTGTATTTTTACCAATTGATAAGCTATTCAAGTGACTATTAGTAGAAAAATTAAAATATTTTAAGTGCCATATTTTCAGAACTCCAGGTAAGCGGACACTATAATGTGGGAATAAATGAGATAGTGTTTTACTTTGACGAGATGCAGCTGTGCCCTTGAGGCTTGTTACAAACAGGTTCGCAGGAATGCAGCTGTGGCCTTGAGGCTTGTTACAAACAAGTTTGTGAAACTCAGAGGCAGAAAAATAAGGATGAGATTGGATACATCCCTGAAAGAGGAATTTGTGTGCACCAACTTGAAGAACCAATAAGTAATGCTGAAGAGATGCGTGGACGCAAGACAGTAGCCAATGAAATAAGTAAGTTTTGCTTGCTCGTGATCATATTATAAAAGGGATAGATTGTAAAAATAAAGTGTCTTCGCGTGTCTTCGCCTAAACTCATATGTGGAGTCCGTGATTAATTGCCACAAGGAATAGTGTGGCCAGCAGGACCATGAAGGTGATAGTGCCCCTGTACTCGGCAGTGGTGAGGCCGCACCTCGAGTACTGTGTTCAGGTTTGGGCCCCTCACTACAAGAAGGACATTGAGGTGCTGGAGCGTGTCCAAAGAAGGGCAACGAAGCTGGTGAAGGGTCTAGAGCACAAGTCTTATGAGGAGCGGCTGAGGGAGCTGGGGTTTTGTCCCATCACTACAGGCCCTACTAAAAAGTCTGTCCCCATCTTTCTTATAAGCCCCCTTTAAGTATTGAAAGGCCACAATAAGGTCTCCCTGGAGCTTTCTCTTCTCCAGGCTGAACAACCCCATCTCTCTCAGCCTGTCCTCATAGCAGAGCTGTTCCATCCCTCTGATCATTTTTGTGGCCCTCCTCTGGACCCTCTCCAACAGGTCCATATCCTTCCTGTGCTGAGGACTCCAGAGCTGGACGCAGTACTCCAGGTGGGGTCTCACCAGAGCAGAGTAGAGGGGCAGAATCACCTCCCTCGCCCTGCTGGCCACGCTTCTTTTGATGCAGCCCAGGATACAGTTGGCTTTCTGGGCTGCGAGAGCATATTGCCGGCTCACGTCCAGCTTTTCATCTATCAGTACCCCCAAGTCCTTGTCCGCAGGGCTGCTCTCAATCCCTTCATCCCCCAGCCTGTATTGATACCAGGGGTTGCCCTGACCCAGGTGCAGGACCTTGCACTTGGCCTTGTTGAACTTCATGAGGTTCACACAGGCCCACTTCTCCAGCTTGTCCAGATCCCTCTGGATGGCATCCTTCAGGCGTGTCAACTGCACCACTCAGCTTGGTGTCATCTGCAAACTTGCTGAGGGTGTACTTGATCCCGCTATGTCATTGCTGAAGATATTGAACAGCACTGGCCCCAGTACGGACCCCTGAGGGACACCACTCGTCACTGATCTCCATCTGGACATCGAGCCATTGACCACTACCCTCTGGATGCGACTATCCAGCCAGTTTGCTATCCACCGAACAGTCCGCCCATCAAATCCATATCTCTCCAATTTAGAGAGAAGGATATTGTGGGGGACCGTGTCAAAGGCCTTACAGAAGTCCAGATAGATGACATCCATAGCTCTTCCCTCATCCACTGATGCAGTCACTCCATCATAGAAGGCCACTAGGTTGGTCAGGCAGGACTTGCCCTTGGTGAAGCCATGCTGGCTGTCTCGAATCACCTCCCTGTCCTCCATGTGCCTCAGCATAGCTTCTAGGAGGATCTGTTCCATGATCTTCCCAGGCACAGAGGTGAGGCTGACAGGTCGGTAGTTCCCAGGGTCCTCCTTTCTACCCTTTTTAAAAATGGCTGCAATATTTCCCTTTTTCCAGTCCCCGGGGACTTCACCCGACTGCCATGACTTTTCAAATATCATGGACAGTGGCTTGGCAACTACATCAGCCAATTCCCTCAGGACTCTGGGATGAATCTCATCGCGACCCATAGACTTCTGTATGTTCAGGTTCCTCAGGTGGTCACGAACCTGTGTGGGAATAAATGAGATAGTGTTTTACTTTGACAAGATGCAGCTGTGCCCTTGAGGCTTGTTACAAACAGGTTCGCAGGAATGCAGCTGTAGCCTTGAGGCTTGTTACAAACAAGTTTGTGAAGCTCAGAGGCAGAAAAATAAGGATGAGATTGGATACATCCCTGAAAGAGGAATTCGCGTGCACCAGCTTGAAGAACCAATAAGTAACGCTGAGGGGACGCGTGGACGCAAGACAGTAGCCAATGAAATAAGTTTTGCTTGCTCGTGAACACTAGATCTTATTATAAAAGGGATAGATTGTAAAAATAAAGCGTCATCGTCGTCTTCTTCGCTTGTCTTCGCTTGTCTTCGCCTAAACTCATATGCGGAGTCCGTGTTTAATTGCCACAAATGGTGACCCTGACGTGATTCGATCCTAAGAACCGCGGACGAGAGAGCGGCTGGTGGCAAGCCCAGCTGAACTTTATTGCAGCAGACCATAGAGCTGAACTATATTGCAGCGGACCAGAGAGCTGCTTGTGGACAATTAATCGCCTCGGGAAAAAGAGGTGAGCAGCTGGGGACAGGAAAATGGGGGCACAAATGTCCTCGGAAGAAAAATCTATTTTGCGTATATTTTTGCAAATCCTTGCAAAAAGGGGCATAAATTATGATGAAGGAAAGGTTCGGTTGTTGTTAACTTGGTTGCGAAAAAACGGGCAACAAGCAAACGCAGTGACCGCGTTCCAGGTGGAGACTTGGGAGGAGGCAGGAAAAGTGTTATGGGAAGCGGCCACCAGGGGGGACAGTAATGCCACAAGTGTTTTGACGACATGGCGTTTACTGAAAGACTCTTTAGAACAATTACAGTCAGACCGAAAGGCTGCAGCTTTTGCTACCGCTCCGGAGCTAACCCCGCAGGGCACGCCAGAAACACCGCCATCGGGTTCGTCCTCCGACATGCCCTTGCTCGCGGGTGCTCAGGCTGCACAACCCTCCGCCCCTCCCGCGCCGCCGCTACCCTCTGCGCCGTTTTCTCCTTCACCCGCTCCTATGGCTTCAACACCTCTGCTAGACCTCCCGATCCCTGCAACCAGTACCCCTCCACTTCCCCGCCCGCCCCCGGCCCCTGCTGCGTCGGCACTCTTACCGCCTTTCTCTACTGCTTCTAATGCCGATACTCCACAAACCCATAATCAATTGCCGCCCGAGGAATGGGGGGCGTCAGCCCCTGCTGCGAGGTGGCAAAAGACTAGACACCAAGCATTGCAAGCGGGGGATACAGCTTTTTGTTCAGCGATAGCGTGTCCCGTCATACGCAGCAACGCAAATGTCCCCGATGAGCATGAACCTTTTGGCTATAATGTTTTAAAAAAGATCTACGACAAACAGTTGCCGCGCATGGACTGGGTTCTCCTTTTACACAATCCCTGCTACGGGGAATATTTACAAATGAAATAGTACCATTTGATATATGCACGCTTACTAATCTTATATTGACCCCAACGCAAAAGGTGATCTTTGAAAGCACCTGGCGTACCGCCTGTCAAAACGCCACAATTATCAATATGCAGCGACAACAAGGCGACCCTTTACAAGGGGCAGGACTCCCACAGCTTATGGGGGATCCGCCGTTAAATCATCCAACGTTACAGGCACGATTACGACCAGAGATATTAGCACAAGGCAGAGACCTTGCTTTACAGGCATTACTAAGAGTGCCGGATGCCGGAAGAGCGACAAAATCATTTACATTAATAAAGCAAGGGACAGGAGAGGGATATATCTCATTCTTAGATCGTCTTAAAGAGGCTTTGGAAAAACAAGTCGAAAATGCAGAAGCAAGAGAGGTCCTACTCTTAAAATTAGCCTTTGAAAATGCAAATACGGACTGTAAAAAAGTGCTTTTGCCTCTAAAAAATCCCTCCTTAATGGACATGATAGAAGCTACCCAGAAGGTGGGGTCAATGTCCCATCATATGGAAACATTAGCTACAGCTTTTGCCACCTCAATGAAACTGCAGAAATCATGTTTCTTCTGTGGTAAAACTGGACATTTTAAAAGAGATTGCCCACAACTAGGAAAAAGAGATACGACGAGCTCTAAACAGATATGGACTTGAAATAGCCCCTGAAAAGGTGCAAAAAACTCAGCCTTGGAAATATCTGGGCTGGAAAATCTTGCAACAAACAATTGAACCTGCAAAAACAAAAAGGGGGAATGCCAGGAGCCACTCCAGCAGACTAAGTAAAGCCGTGTATGTGTTAAACTACCTGAATATTTCTGAAAATAATATTCCTGTTATTATCTCTCATTTTCTGTCTCTTCAATCAAAAGATTTAACAGCCACACCACAGAAGGCCGAGTTTTTACAAAATTGCTACAAACAGGTAATCGGGAAGGTCCTTTTGATCTACTAACCTGGGGCAGAGGGTATGCTTGTGTCTCAACAGATGTAGGACCTAAGTGGGTACCTGCAAGGTGCGTAAGACCGGCTCTTGCACTGGATAACAAGAACGAACAGCAGAAGACACTGAACTCTGAGAAGACTGATGGGGAATGACTTATCTGATAACTCCGAATCAATCCATAAAGCAATCAAAGATTTGAAGGAGGGGGTTAGTAAATTACAAGTCAGTGATGGATTTGATTGGCTGAATCACTTATTAACAAGTTGGGGAATTGGTGGGTGGATAATGTCTCTAATCAAAATGGGTCTTTTCTTGTTACTAATATTTTGTGCTATAATAATGATAGTTTCTTGTCTAGTGTTTTGAGTACAGAAAATGCTATAGAATATGATTAAACAAGCTTTTGTAGTAGAAAAACAAAAAGGGGGAATTGTGGGAATAAATGAGATAGTGTTTTACTTTGACGAGATGCAGCTGTGCCCTTGAGGCTTGTTACAAACAGGTTCACAGGAATGCAGCTGTGGCCTTGAGGCTTGTTACAAACAAGTTTGTGAAACTCAGAGGCAGAAAAATAAGGATGAGATTGGATACATCCCTGAAAGAGGAATTTGCGTGCACCAACTTGAAGAACCAATAAGTAATGCTGAAGAGATGCGTGGACGCAAGACAGTAGCCAATGAAATAAGTAAGTTTTGCTTGCTCGTGATCATATTATAAAAGGGATAGATTGTAAAAATAAAGTGTCTTCGCGTGTCTTCGCCTAAACTCATATGTGGAGTCCGTGATTAATTGCCACAAGGAATAGTGTGGCCAGCAGGACCAGGGAGGTGATAGTGCCCCTGTACTCGGCAGTGGTGAGGCCGCACCTCGAGTACTGTGTTCAGGTTTGGGCCCCTCACTACAAGAAGGACATTGAGGTGCTGGAGCATGTCCAAAGAAGGGCAACGAAGCTGGTGAAGGGTCTAGAGCACAAGTCTTATGAGGAGCGGCTGAGGGAGCTGGGGTTGTTCAGTCTGGAGAAGAGGAGGCTGAGGGGAGACCTTATCGCTCTCTACAACTACCTGAAAGGAGTCTGTAGTGAGGTGGGGGTCAGTCTCTTCTCCCAAGTAAGAAGTGATAGGACAAGAGGAAACAGCCTCAAGCTGCGCCAGGGGAAGTTTAGGTTGGATATTAGGAAAAACTTCTTCACTGAAAGGGTTGTCAGGCATTGGAAGAGGCTGCCCAGGGAAGTGGTTGAGTCTCCATCCCTGGAGGTATTAAAAGAAGGGCAGACGTGGTGCTCGAGGACATGGTTTAGTGGTGGACTTGGCAGTGCTAGGTTAACGGTTGGACTCGATGTTCTTAAGGGTCTTTTGCAACCTTAATGTTTCTATGATTCTATGATTCTCTCCCCCATCCCACCGGTGGGGGAGTGAGTGAGCAGCTGCATGGTGCTTAGTTGCTAGCTGGGGTTAAACCACGACACTGGCTAATACTGCTATTGCAGTAGGCATTTTTGGTATGGAGAACTTGAAAAAAAAAAAACCAACAAAAAACCAAACACCATGCAAAAACCAACCCAAAAAACCAAACCAACCCCCCCCCCCAAACCAAACACTACCCCCCAAATCTAAAGTAATCTAGAGAGATTTGCTGGTGATCCCGAATGCCTTTCAAATATTTTATTGCTGTCACAGTACTTCAGTAATGGATTGCAAATGATCAAGATATAAATGTAACTTCAGTTAGTATTTGTTAGCAGAGGAATTTTGAGTAATTTCCATATGAGCAAAATTCTGTATTGTCTTTTAAGTGTCTTTCGGTAAGAGAAATTTGTTCCAAGCATGGAAATGATATTTATTTCTGGAAAGAAAGCTAACTGTATGTGATTTATTGTTCTTGGTAATAATTGACTTAAAACAGTCTTGATTCTGAATCTCTTTGTAGTTAATGGAGGCTTGATTTTTTTTTTTTTTTTCTATTTTGGATACATATCTGAATCTGCATCCTTTTAGTTTCTGATCCAAAACTGGATGTGTCCTTTTCCAGTTCCATTTTTGCCAATATTGATGAAATTTTAAGACAGACCAGTTGCTTTTTTTTTTTTTGTGACCATAATCTCACCCCAAAGTTGCAATATGTAAGTCTTAGTTTTGCCTTTGGTGGGCCCCATTTATTTCATACATGACCAGATACCACTTCTTCATCTAATTTTAGAAAGTAAAACCGAGATAGAACACTTTAAGATTTTTGTAGTGCATCAAGTGAAAAATCTATAATGAGTTTATTTTTTTTAAAAGGGCTTCTTGTACAGTAACAAAAGAAATAATAATTGATTCGTTTGTAATTCTAGGCTTAACTGAGTAATGTTATGTTTAGTGGACAGATTGGTTAAAAGAAAAAGTTCAACTCTTACATCAGGCTGGGAAATTGGCATTGTCCTTTAACTTCAACCATGTGCAGCTGAGTAATATGTCAAAAATGCTACTTAAGTTGTAGGCAATAAATGAGGTATGAATAAAACAGTAACTTTTTTTTTTTCTTCCGCTTGCTGGTAGTCATTTGAAATTATATTTAAGTAAAGTTTCTTGATGTAGCCACAGTAAAATACAGCAAAATGTTGAAAAGTTTCCTAATGATGGCTTTAAATCCATCCACTATTATTCGACGAGGCATGCGGCAGCACCAACGCTAAGTCCTGCGACTGGGCGCTAGATTGGGGTGGAAAAGGGGGTTTCCTGAGCCAGGGAACCCGATAAAGAGCCTGGTGGGGCTTTCGCGCCAAAAACCGGCAGCTCTTGGGAGCGAGGCAGACGAGGCTTGGGTGTTGCTGGGGCAACCGCGGGAGATTTAATCAGGCCCCTAGGGAGCACCAGCGACCAGGGCGGGCAAACAGGGTGTGGTGCATCAGAAAGGGCATGGCATGGCAGTTTGCATGGCACTTTGTGCAGGTAGGGCATAGTCAGCCGGCGAGCTCTACTTGTGGTCTTTGCCCTCCCGGAAGAGACCTAGCCATGGTTTCCACTTGGGCAAGAGCCATTGCCAGAAGGGATGTGGTGATGCAGATGGAGCTCCTACCAAAACATGCAGCCACCCAGGTCTCTGGCTGCAGGGAGTGCCAGGGCCTTGCTCTGGTGACGGAGGGCTCCTGAGACACCACCTGCATGAGGTGCGAACAGATGGAGGATCTGCTCAGCCTAGTGGCAGAGCTGAAAAAAGAAGTAGAAAGACTGAGGAGTATCAGGGAGTGTGAGAGGGAGATAGACTGGTGGAGCCACTCCCTACCATCCCTGAGACAAGCATGCCAGATGGAAACATCAAGAGAAGCAGAGGCTCCCCTACCCTCTTGCCACCAGGCAGAAGGAGGGGACCTAAGAGACAGAGGGGGATGGAAACAGATCCCTGCTCGGCACAGCAGGCGAATCCTCTGCCAGACTACCTCGCCCCCCCAGGTGCCCTTGCACAATAGGTACGAGGCTCTGGAACTTGAGGGCCAGGAGGATGATAAAGATCCATCCAGGGGGTTGACTAGGGTGAGCCAGTCAGCCCCACGCATTACAACAGCCACTGGTAAGAAAAAAAGAAGGGTAATTGTCATAGGCGACTCCCTTCTGAGGGGAACAGAGGGCCCAATATGCCAACTGGACCCATCCCATGGGGAAGTCTGCTGCCTCCCTGGGGCCAGGGTCAGAGACATTACTAGGAAGCTCCCTAGGCTGGTACAACCGTCCGATTATTACCCACTATTGGTTGTTCAGGTTGGCAGCGATGAGGTAGCCGAGAGAAGTACAAAGACAATCAAAAGGGCTTTCAGAGAACTGGGACTAATTGCTTGAAGGATCAGGAGCGCAGGTAGTGTTTTCCTCCATCCCTTCAGTAGCAGGGAGGAATATGGGAAGGAACAGGAAGACCCACATCATTAACACGTGGCTCAGAGGCTGGTGCCAGCTGTGGAATTTTGGGTTTTTCAATCTTTTATAAATTTCTATTAAAATCACTATTTGCAAATATTTTTGATGGTGATTTTTAAGCGGCCTAACCACTTATCCGTGACAGCTGGGCATCAGTCAGCGGGTGGTGAGCGGTTGCATAACTTGTTTTTCCTGGTTTTTGTTTCTCTCTCTCTGTTGTTGTTTTCCTTTTCGTTACAATTTATTATTATCATTGTTGTTGTTGTTATTATTATATTTCAATTATTAAACTGTTCTTATCTCAACCCACGAGTTTTCTTACTTTTGTTCTTCAGTTCTCTCCCCCATCCCACCAGCAGGGAGAGGGTGAGCGAGTGGCTGTGTGGTGCTTGGTTGATGGCTGGGGTTAAACCACAACAAGTTTCACTCCACAATGCTGTGGAACAAAGGGATTTCATTAGAAATCATAACGAGTACCAGATCCTCATCAAGTAAAGTTACAGAAGCATGAAAGGCAAAGCCATGTATGATATAGGGAGTTGCAAGATGTGCACATGTCTTATATCTGGTTGAAAAAATCATTGTGGAACCTAGCCCCCTTACATAAATCAGAAACTTATAGTATCACTGCCTACTGTTACATTCTCCAAGAGTTTTCATTTCATGTTTTCCGAGGGAAAAAAGCCTATGGAAACACACTATCCATCTCCCTCTTGTTCCTTCAACTTCTGAAAGCTCAGTTGCTCTGTGAAGTGTCACTGAGATCAGCTACAGCACTGGAAGTGAGATGTTTCATCAAAATTAGCAGCCAAAATTGACAGACCCACACTTATGCTGTCACTGAGATAAGGGCAGCTGTAATCCATCCAAAGAAACAGATACCCTTTTAGTCTGTATGTACAGACTAGTGGACAGAACTGTAGCTCTACAATATATACAGAATATAGGCCAGCTATATCACAAACTATCTGAACGAGGTAATGAAAATCCACCAGTTGGTTTTCATGATTTATTTTCCAAGATCTCATTTACCTATAGAAGCTATGCAGCGATATCATATGAACTTGCACATTACTTCAGAATACAGGGAAAGCAGTTCTTCCATTTTAGAGTGTTAGGAGCTAAAGGTGCCTTGTTTAAAATTATGAGTGATAAAGACATTTCATTAATAATTATTAATATACGTTGCATTTCAGAGAAACTAATTATTTTTAACAGAATCAATTAACATCCATAACGTCATCATTAACTACTACTAAGGCATAATAATTCATATACTATTTTAGACACTGTTAACAACATTTTAATATTCGAAGTATCAAATTTACAGTATTCCATGTACATAGCTTTACTGCTATAAATCTTTGTATATGCTACCAGAATTAAGTACATATTCCAAAAAGTCATTTGATAAGCTTTACATGTGTGCTCCTTGTTGCTCTAATTCTGGTATTCTTCATGTCAGACAGCGATGATATCATCGCTTCCTCACTTCTCATCATGAGAATCAAAAGTAAACATCTCTTCATAAATCATCTGTATTCTACTCACCTGACTTGATATTATACATTCAATTTTAGCACAAAGAATACATATTATAGTAATGCATTCGATATATTCAATAAGTTTTAGGTAGCTAAATTAGTCCAATTTTCTCATGTTCATCTTGGATCACAAGATTTAATCCTTTGGATGTCATTATATACAATGTGACCTTTCATTACTAAATCAAAATTAAACAGAGAGGTGACTTGTCTCTAGTTCTCCTTTCTTCTGTCCTTAAAATCTCTGTCATGACATTTATGCACATCTATATAATTTGCCTGAAGTCTCTTTTCAGGGTTTAGAAAAAGTATGGAGTAAATGCTCCCTGTGAAACCAACAGCTCCCTTTCTCCCTTTCAGGGCTCAACATGCCAAGCAATACCCCTCTGGAAAAGAAAACAGACATGCTTTACCAGACAAATTTTTTCAAGGCACTGCTTCGTATAAGTCCCCAGCTACAGCACTGAGAAGGCACTGCTGGCCTGACAACAAAATTGTGATCTCTTAGCAGTATTTTCCTATATCCATCCCCCCCCCCCTTCAGTATTATAATCCCACTTCTGCACACAGAGCAAAGCACATTGCTCCTTTTACATCTCTTGTATTTCAGAAGTAAAGACTTTCAGGCAACATATGCTGCTTGGATTGAGAGAGTGCTATTCAATTTGTGTTCCTCTTCACCATCACGGCCCATGGCCATTACATTACACAAAAACACGTTCAGACAAGCCAGGCTGGTTTGCTGTGTATCCAAGAGAGCACTCCAGCTACTCAGTCCAGCAATGCATTAAGAGAGATTTTACTATTCTTCTGAGCCACTGTATATTACTCAGAATACACATCATGAGCAGGGAGAAATTCAAGATTCCTTAGTTAGCAAAACTCTAATTCTCTTCTTCTAGAGCTGATAAATCTACAGAAGTGGCAAGCTACAGGTCAGTGTAGGGGTGCAACAATTTCTTACACAAAGAAGCACAGCTGACTATGGTTGTTTCTTAAGAAAATACTATTGGTTTTCTGATTGTATCTTAAGGTTCTTTAAAATAAACTGCTTTTTCATACTAAAGCATATATACTTTGCCAACAGTCTCAATTATACATGTAAGAGTAGCCATGAGAAAAGGATGCACATTCCATGGACAGCGTAGGTACACACTGCGTTTTCATGCCACCTGCTGGACAAAATCCTACTTGCACCAACCCATTTCTGGTTTAGCCATTCAGCGGACTTAGAAAGGTAATAAATCAGTCATGAAAATATCAGAAGCAAACTTATTTTTTCAAGAAATAACTGTTATAAGCAATCAGTCTCCTTTTCAATGACAGAACATATGGAAGAACATTGGTTACAAGAGACATTTCAACTTCAATGATTTTGCCTTTTGCATCAAATATTGTTTCTTATTGCAGCAAAATGCATAGATGTATGACCAATCCAACCAAGATAGGAAGCCCTCCAATTTTCCAAATTTTTCATAATTATAAAATAGCATAAAAGACATTTATTTCTGAAAGCACAGTCACATCATGAGTACAGTCTGATTTCTCTCATGGATCTCTTCAACAAGAGCTGAGAAACTACATACATACCAAAATGTTCTTCCTTTTAAAAAAGTTGCTGAGCTACTTGTCTCAGTATTCCCCCAAGGAATGCCAAACAACAAACGTACAGGAGTTACGTCATTTTAAATCTGAAAGTTTGCAGTTCCACATATCTAGCTATATTTTCAGAGAACAAATAAAAAGAAGCCTCTGAGTTGATTTTACTATACTGGCATTTTCTAACAATCAGCTCAACAGAATATTTTAGATTCTGTATACAGAAAAGGAAGAAAAGTCTTAAATTCCCAAGACAAAACAATAACAATAGTAATTATGTTCTGAATAATCCCTCCTATATATTTAGAAGTTTGGTTCTTACGTGAAAACAGTAATAGGCAAGCTGCATTTCAAGCACAATTATTAACCTTGGGAAGGATTTAAGTTCTTGTTTTATTTTTAAATCATTCTGAACAATGATGCACCTAGTCTTTTTTTTATGTCCGATTTTCCTTTTTAGAGGCATTTAATCTCAACACTTGCAATAATGCAATATTTTCTCAACGAGAAAATTTTCTCAATAGTAATGTACTTTCCCATAAAGATGTATAATTCTTCTTAATGTTTTGCCTGTTCCTTCCACTATAAGATTCAACACTTCCTGCTGCATGATCATTCTTCTTCACAAGAGCACCCTTCTTCATTAGAGAGCAGCAGTTAAATGTTTCAACATTCAAATTAATTCAGAAGGTAGTTCACCTTGCCAAAGTCTTGACTCCCCATGGTCCTAAAATCCATTACAAACCAGACAAACTACAGAAATTTGGAATAAAAGGGAATGCTCTCCTACTGATCATTAGTTTTGATTTTTCCCATATTTGATAAGAAGAGCATGTATAACAAGCATACAAAAAAACATTTATTCACAGTTACAGGTTTCTGGGAAAGCATCATCATGCTAGGGAAGTTTGTTCAGGATATGTTTTTATTGGCCACATAATGATGAAATACATTCAAAGCCAATTCCACTTTAGTTGTAGGTTAGCCGTCTTCATTAACTTCAGCTCACTCTCCTCCCTTATTTACAGCAGGGAATCTCATAATTCAACTTTGTTTCTTACTACCAACTTTCACCCTTTTTTTAATAGATAATCTAACACATAGAATTAGGAATCCATGATCAGCAAAGCATGTTACTATCAAATTATTCCATCCATTACAAAGCCAATCATAATTTCTGAATTTAACTGACCACATACTATCTTCCACTGTACCATGTAATTGCAGATATTCAGCAACGATCAAGAGGTTAAATGTATTCACGAGAGAATAGCAGTTAACCAATCTCCTGCTGATTATTACATTTTTTTACTCAAGTGACACTAGGTTGACTTGAGCACTTATCTAGGTTTCTTAATCTCCACAACATGGAGATTCCTATCTGCTTCCACAGGACAGAAGCACAATTTACAGTAAGACATCTGATTCCCTATGAATGTACAAGAAAGTCTGACTAAAACCCAGAGGTACAAAGCATGTGCCAAGGCCAAACTGTGGCAGTCAACTCACTTAAAGTTTTAAGTCAGTAAAACTGCATCTACTTTTAAGCCCAGAAACATAAGAGATGAAAGGTAGAAGTGCATCATCCAACAGAAAAGTAGGCTCTGCAGTATGTTCTCAAGTTGAAAAATGCCTGCAGAAAAATCCTAGCTATACACCTTCGCTTGTTTGGAACTAAGAAAAAAAAAAAAAAAAATCAAAGAGGAGGAACTTCTATTCCCACCAGAGAGATCTAGATAAACTACATTTCCCCTCCTCACTCCAGTGCCTGTAAGTCAGCTGTGTCGTTCAACTCCGAGTCTCTTTGAGAGTTATAGCCATCATCAGAAACATGAGAGTACTTCAGCTTGAGGGAAGAGAGTTATTGTTGCCACACTGTCTGCTTCCATCCTCTGCTACATTACAATCACTTTGCAAGTACCATAGGCATGAAGACATGTTGATAATACAAAGAGGAAAACAAAAATGTTACTTCATCAATTTAAAAATGTGCCATATCTAGTTATCCTTCAATCCAAGGGTACTGCCCCACAGCAGAAAACTCAGCAGAAAGGAATATACCTCATCAGCTTCCAAGCAAAGTCCACCATTTTAGGTCAAACTTCACTAGGAAGTTCAAAGAGTTTCAGTATTTGCATTTTTCTGTTAACTGAAACCGCCATGCCAGAAATCAAGTTCTCTACAGTGTTAATTACTCTCAAGCAGCATCAAGAAGAAAGTTCTACAATGCTCAAGATTAAGTTTCTTGACAATATATAGTTTCACTATTAAAATTCATCAGTGGAGCAGTACCTTATCCTCTACAGCAATTTTTTTAATTAATCATCTCATCCTAATTATGCATAGGTACCATATTGCTAAGACTGCTAAGAACAGTCAGAGAGGTTGTAACTATCCCATAAGAACAAATAACGCCCTAACCCACCTGGGCAACACAGGGAGCACTCACACTGAGGTTATCAACACCTTTCACTATGCCTTCAGATCTTGAATGCTGATGGAAGAACTGTATGCAATGATTTTCCTACATTTATAATAGTATTCCCCCACGCCTACTTTATCTCATTTATTTTAAAGTCAGACCTGTGAGTGACATTAGTTTAAAATTTTATCATGTATTTCCGACAGTGGAAATCAGACCATCAACAGCAGATTTGTACATCAGCACACACTCCTCAAGCAAAGGAGAACCTCCTTGCAACTTGCTATTAATTATTTTCTCATTAAATGTTGAAATCTATAGATGAATCAGTGTTTGAATTATCACCTTAACTGGCTAGACAATGAAATCACAGTAGTCAGTTTTCTTCCACTTTTTGTGATGGGGACCAGGAGACAGCATTATAGCTAAATTTTCCTAAATCCATCCCTGTGCGAGTCATTTTTCCAGTCTCTGTTATCTTCCTGCTCCCCACGTCCTTTTTACCCTTTTTATCCCACTCCCATTTCCACCCCTATAATTCCTTTAAGGGCTTACAGAAGTTTTTGATCTAAGGCCAGAAAGGGCCATCACTATACTCCTGAGTCTTATTCCTTGTTAATCACAGATTATAACATTTTATCCAGTTATCCTCTAAGCAGAGTCCAACAACAAGCTGAGAAAGCTTGTATTCTCAGAAAGGCATCTAAACTTCAAACACTATAAATTTATTACACATCAATTTCTTCTGGTTGTATAGTTCATTGGCAAACCACCGTTACTCCCTTGTTTCTCACGTGGCTAATTTTACGAGCATGAAAGTTTGTGACCTCACTTTTGCTTTCTACTTTTTCCACTTTGTTCTTTTTAAGAGATACTGGCAACACAATTCTAGACGACATTTTAAAATAACCATCGCTAACACTACACACCAAGAACTCAATTATCACAACAGACAAGCAGAATAAGCCCTTATTCAGAGTCACTAAGATACAGTCAGAAGCTTCATTTCTAGGGGTGAAGCACTACATTTAACTTAGCTTACTAATCTTGACTGTGTGGGTCCTACAGACCAAAGGAAAATCTAAAAGAATAAGGCATGCTCAGCTGACAACATCGGCTAAAGATGACAATTTTAACATCTCTAGCTTCTTCATTATCTAGAAGTAGAAACTAGCCCTGATGAGCCTTTTCACTGTTTAGGGAAAAGCCTCCCATGAGGGAGGAAGATCGTTATATGGGATGCCTGGAAAATAGAAGCACGGTGCTTATGTGAAAAATAGGGATGTATTGCTAGCTCCTATACACATTTGATCTCTACTGGTTTTGTACCATTCTAATAGGATACAGAAGAGGATTATACCTACACTCAGCTCTAATAAACTGTGCAAACTACTTAGGGTAACATCTCCTTTCAGTTCTAGAACATGCTCAAATACATCCTGTCAGCTGGAAGCTAACTGAGGCTGATGGGAGGAGACCCACTTCAACACAAAGTGGGTATGTTTGGAAGATATGTTGGATATGCTCGGAAGACTTTTTAACCTAGGTCAGTCTTCTATGAGAAATTATTTTTTTACTTACTTTTCCTATTATTCTTTAGCTAATGATATTATGCAGCATGAGAGGCGTTCTCAATTCTGAGAAATCAAAAGCTCTCTATGGGAGGAGAGTTAACCCTGGCCATCACCTCTTTTGTGTTTTATCCACCGAGAATGAGCAAGAAAAGCATCAGAATGAATAAAGCCAGTATTTTTAATCAGACCATTTAGGAAAAGTCGTCAAACGCCTAGAACTCTGTCAAGCCATTGAATCTATAAATGTGTTTTAAAGCCAAATGTGCAGTGAATATTTTAAAAATAATGATATAGGCAAATAGAGCTATATCTATATTTGTGAAACAGAGCGCCCAGTCATCAACTTCTTGCATCAGTTTGTCAGAAAGTATTACAGTTTCATGGCTCTGGACCAGGTCTACTCCAGCCTTTCACTGTGTACAAATCCTGAGTATAAAGGAGTGCTTATGAAGATGCGTGTTCATTTTCCTCTCTACTACTAAATTAGAACTAACTACTGAATTAGAACTGCAATTAAGAATTTGTTAGAAGTCAAATACAAGGAAATATGAATGCAAATATGGGTAAGGAGTTACTGAAACAAAATACACAAGGGAGAGCAACTCTCTAGTCTTAAAAGCTAGAAGCAATTGAAGCAGAGAAAAACCTGCAATTACTTGGCAATTTTAGCATTTCATAGAAATAAATACTTTCCATTTTAAAAAGATTCTCAGTGATTAGTCTCAGGTGTTGAGCTGGTTTTAAGTCAAACAAGAATACAGTATTCAAACCTATACAATGTCTTCGCATTCAAATAACTTCCTCAGTTCAGACTCAGTATTTCTGAAATCTAGCTAACTATTTTGGGGAGATTTTAGATGAAAGACAGACCCAAGATTAGACACTTAAGTGATTGCCATTATATCTTCTTCGTGTTTCTCACAAGTGCCATCCTTGTACATGCTCATTAACTTGCAGAATATTAAATAGCTGCCCACAGACACAACCAAGAATCTTAGGCATTGACGACCTGAATTCCTGGACAGAAAGAGCTAAAATTTAAAGCAACTCAAGATTCAGATGCAGGCTTCTCTTGCTAAGAAGTTTATTTAAAAATAAATTCAGCTACTCCTGATATTCATTAGATAAAACTAAATACACAGACAATTAGTGATTTGAAGAGTTACCTACAATTCTAAAATGAAACAATAAAGAACTTGGGGTTTTTTTTTTTAATTATGTAGTTTGCCCAAGCGCAATTGTTACTGTCATTCACTTATCTAACCAATTAGTGTTTCTAAAGAATGTATTTTATTTGTTTGCAATCATTTATTATCTAAGCTATAATTTTGCAGCTTCTCAGGCAACAAATGTCTGTCTTGCATCTGGGGAACAAAACAGACAAAAGGGTGTTGGTGTTCTGCTTGAATAGAATGTAACTACCAGTAATTGCATGTAATTAGCATAATTAGTTTTGAAACAGTTCTCATAATAACTGTCAACATTATGTCAATTTAGCTGAAGTTAACAGCATATTTAACAAAGACACACTTACTCATTTTCAGTATTATACTATTTAAAAGAAAGGAGGAAGCAAGGCCCTTTCTGACAAAGTAAAACAGCTTTTCATAGACACTGAATGTTTCTTTGTTTCCTTTCAGAAATCCATCTTATAAAACAGCACTTTATATAATTACCACCCTCCAGCTTACATAACAAAAAAACCAAACAAGAGCTAAATAGTGTGCTAAAAAGTAGCAAATACTTCTAGTCATACCTAGACAAAACATCCTTTCACTGTTTACTAGGAAAGAGCATAAGCCATTCATAAAAGCCAGTTTTACTCTTTTTCCAGTTTTGAAAAGTTATTACATACTATTTACAAGTAGTCAAAGATGTTCCATTATTAAACCAAGTAAAAGTTCAGTCATTTCACTAACATCTTTCAAGTTTCCAAGAAGAAACAACATACCCTTCAGAGTTTGCTTTACTTCATACCATGAATATTCATCTTCCACAACAGAAGGAACAGCCAGCCTATGCTCAGTGCTTGCTATAAAGCTGAAGTTACACAAACAGTCTTGATTGATTGAATTTAAAAGCCAAATGTATTACAATGTACATGTTTCATTTGAGGTTCTTGTTTATAGTAGATTTTTATTATGTGGATATTTCAAAGAGTTACCATTCAAGTCAAGTTACCATTCAGCAGTCATGAAATATGCTGTCTTAAAAAGCTCTCTGGACTGTGAGAAGTCTTTGTTGTTTTAGTTTTTTTTAATATATATAGTATATATTAAAATATATTTTATATATTATATATTATAAATATTTTAAAATCGATTATAAAATATATATTATATATTATATATTATAAAATATATTATATATTTTTATATATTTTAAATACATAAAATATATTTAAATATTTTAAAATATATTGTACATATTTTATATATATATATATGTATATATATAAAATAAAACAGATAAAGTGAAAGACTTCATGCTCCTTAAAGTAGGAGGTTACTTTTTATTTAAAAAAACAAAAACAAAAACAAAAACAAAAAACAAACAAAAACAAACAAAAAACCCAACCCACCTCACCCAAAAAAACAAACCAGGAGTTTGATATTATTCATGGTGGAGACAAAGCAAATCCACAGAAGTTTTAGCCAATTAATTTGGCCAAATTCTTTTCCTTTCATCTACACATTTATCATCATGTATCACAGAGGCACCTTATGTTCAGGCTTCTACTGTTTTTATGTATACAGCTATCTAGAAAAAGTTTAAATCAGGAACTTCATTCAATCCATGCCACTCAGACAAAATATCTGTCTATAAAATTGTAAGAAATTGCTTAGACAATTTCAGACTCGTTATCATAATTTTTAAGCACATCGGCTTAAAACAATGAAATATTAACAAAAATGGCTTTATTTCAGTTTATTTTGAACTATTTTCCCAAAATTCTGCTAGCAGTAATAAAAATGGACAAGTCAAAACTGTATTAATGGTATTTGTAAACACGTGTGGAGTGGCAAGGGGGCTGGGAGAGGACAGGAGAATTCCTCCCAAACTTTGGACACTGAATGAGGCAGCAACTCTAAGTTAACTCCCAAACCACTTCAGTAGAAAAGAAACACTTTCAGGGGCCGATTCATCCTACCCTGAAACAGATGCCTGAAATCAGTCAAGATGACTGTCAGCCTATAGGGCAAGGAGTCAGATAAGCTAGCTCTACCAGTTTCCCTATGCTCCCACAAAACTCAGCACTGAGACGCACACTCCAAATGCCTTCCAGGAGCATATATTCTTTTCCACTGACTATAGAGGGGAAGAGACCGACCAGACCAACAGTTGGCCTGTGAGAACATCCTAAAGCAGAATTTCTCCATACCTCAGCCTCACCTTACTATTTAGTGTTGAAAACATTCTGTATAATTTTCTTAATGTTTAAGTCCATGTTAATACTCTTTGCAGACTCCCATGGTCTGCTTGACCACTGCAGAATCTGTCACAGATGGCACAACATGCTCCTGCCAGAAGTGGAAGAGTAACAAGAGTATTACTTAACTATCTCTGAATTAAGAGCCCTCAGCAAATCCAATACACTGCCCCTTCATCTGAAAATCAGCCTTCCCCATATACACTTTTAACCCACTTATATGGTTCTATAGGGAAACGGTATTTTCAATTTGTAGTCAAAGTGCCTATATTGCAGGATTGAACCATGCATAGCTATTGAACTCAATCTAAAGCAACACCTGCAGCTAATTTTTAATCAATATTCCATAACTCACTTAAAAATCTATAATTTCCCACAGAAAGGATTTTCATCTGTGACACAAATAAGTGACAAGTTTTTAAAAATTATTGACAGAAAAAGGGAAAAGTCTTTTGTACCCTGTTTGCAATTCCACTAAGTGCTAGTACATATCTTTGAGCTACTCGGATGTCATTCTTGTCTATACTGACACATAACCACTGCTCACAGTCGGGTCCACATCAGCTGGGTATCAACCCCAGCAAGAATGATCAGTCCTAGTAGAGGAACAAAGTAATGTGCTAATAATTTTTCAGATGAGTGAGATGTTACATTTGAAATCATTTCAACTCAGACTATGAACAGCTACATGGAAATTCTTCATACAAATCTCTTCTACATAAGGTCAAACTCTTTCCTAAATATAATTAAAAGCTCCCATCACTAGAATGTAACGATAGGCCTCTCAAACTCAACTCTGTCAAAGCACAGAACCAAGACAATAAAAAGGGGTGGGGGAGTGACCCCTAACTTATGGCCCCTTCTAAGCAAAGGCCAGAGTCTTTTAGAAGTCTGACAGCAAAGTATTTGTCAAAGGAGGCTTGAGAAGAGCTCTGCCAATGTGACAATGTAACATTAACCTCCTTAGGACGTAACTCTGATCGGCAGTTCCAGATAAGAAATAAATACTTCCAAGGAACTTGCATCTCCACCCCGTGCACAATCTGCTCAGATCTGCACATAGAAGGCTCTTGTCTGCTTTTGCACCAGCATGAAAGAAGCTGCAGTCCAGCCCAGATAAAAGATGCGGGGAAACAGGAAGTCATCTGTGGCAGACAAATATGCCATAAAACTCAATAGGTGGCGAGTGAAAGGCCCTTAAGGAAGTATGGCTCACTGAAATTTTCATTAGTCTGTTGTTTTATGAACATTTAAAATACCTTTTTGTCAAAAATGCTGCTGAATCTTGCTCTTCCTATAGCTTAAGCATTACACCAAAACAAAAGCACAATGTTGCTAGCAGCATGACACCTAATAGAAAAGGAGGAAAAATGTACAGTTTTGATGAAATTTAAATTTATTTCTGTAATACTCATCTACTTTCTTTTTCATTTCAACTATACATAATCTGAATACTTCCTTCACAATGAACTATGTTTTTCCAACAAACTAGAAAAAAAAAAAACATAGGTTGATAATTAGTTGCTTGGAAAACATTAGGGCTCAAAGCCCAGAACTTCCAATAGAATCAAGTGTTTGTAAGAAGCGTGGAGCCCAATAAACCACATCTGCTCCAAAGAGCCACAAATAATTTACACCACCACTAAGCAGAAACCATGATTACATTTTTAAGTGTGGATTTGTTGCACTTGAAATGAAATACTATTTCAGGTAGATTCATGGAGAAACCAGCCATCTACATATCAATACGATATGAAAAACCGGCATGGTTGTATCTGTTTAGCATTGTCTGATCATAGCCTTTTTTAACCTAAAAACTGTGTAAAAAAAGAAAAGCAAGTTTCCCCTGGAAAATAGACATGGATCAGCAAAGTTTTACTAATCAGCCAAAAGGCAGAAGAGGGGGGAAATAATAAAACTTTTCTGCTTTTTTATACGATATAAAATATATTCATTAAAGTAATTCTTTGAAGAAAAGTATAGGCTAGTATATGGGGTCCTGTATTACATTTCAACACTTAAGATCTTAATATACAGAAGCACAAAGCAGCATAATGGATGCTTGAAAACAAAAAGCTGAAAGTGTATGAGACATCTCTTCCCCTTTCTCTTCCCTTATCATTTTATCCAAAAGACTCAATTAAGCTTATGCTTCATACACCTGTGTTCTCCTGAGGACAGTTACCTTCTATTGCTGTCTTAAAAAGCATGCTTTTTTTTTTTTTTTTAAGAACAGAAAACATTTAAATGCAAATAGCTATATTAATGCAACATTCAGCTAAGACTTTATACAAAACCCAGTAACCCAATTTAGAGTTACTGCTACCATAAATGTCATTCAGACACACTCAACAAGCAATGTTGTATGCAGGAATGCATTAGTTACTTTAAAAATTCAGCTTAAGGAGGAGAGGTTGGTCTGGAAATGAACTCTGGTTTGATCCCCATCCCCCCACCAATTCTGAAATCATGGAGATGCAATAAATTTTTTTTGTACACTCCTAGCTTTGAAAAAAAGTTACTCACCAAACTAGCAATAAGTGAAGGTACTCATCTTCGCAAATATGTCCATCCTTAAGTTCTTAGTTATCTCTGAAAACTATGCAAAAGTGAGATAATCGTGCTACTCAAGCAACTGACTTCTCTTAGAAGAACAACAAGCTGATGCAAAGAGACAATTCAAAAGGTTTTTTGGTTTTTGGTTTTTTGTTTTGTTTTGTTTTTTTTAAATCCAATCTAGGTTCAAAAACATAATGCGAGATTTTGACTGAACAGCTCAAATGAAAACCATGAAAACGCTAGGAAAGCGTTTGGCAAAGCTTACGATGAGTAGGGAGTGGGGATGCTTTTTGCGGTTTCTTGTTTCGTTTCTGTGTACGTTCGTCACAGTCCCTGCTTTTCAACAAGTTTTTTGGGAGTTACAAGCTGATGGAAGCTTTAGGGCTTGTTGGAAACAAAAGCGAAGCTGCCTGTCTTGGAAAGAGTCCGGAAAAGCAAGTGTAAATGGTTAAAAATACTTGTGGGTCTGGAAACTCATCGGTCTCCGTGAGACCACCCTGTTGGCAAGCGGATCGGTTCTGTGATCCCGCTGGCGACGTGGGCTCGGGAAAGCCGGTGCCAGCGCAAGAGCGAGGGCAGGAACGGGGCCTTTGGGAAGGAACCGGGCTGGCCTTAGTAGCCGCACGATTTTATGTAAGGTTAAAATGATGTCTTGGGCATATACTTCCTCGGGCTCTCATTCTCGTAGCGTTTGGATACTTCTCAGTTGTGTCATTTTCAGGTCTTATTAATTATTTTTGTCAGTCTTTTCTTTCACGTAGTAGTCTCTGTGCAGCTTCAAACTTTACTCTGATTTTATTTTTTTTTGTGCGCCAGCAACACAGGGTATCATGCTGGCATCCAGGACTTAAAACAAGTCTGTAGTTGTACTCTTTAACCTTGAGCAGCTCTTTTTGGAGGTATTTCTCCATCCCTGGAGGTATTTAAAAGACGGGTAGACATGGTGCTTGAGGACATGGTTTAGTGGTGGACTTGGCAGTGCTGGGTTAACGGTTGGACTCGATGATCTTAAGGGTCTTTTCCAACCTTAACAATTCTATGATTCTATGATTCCAAACCACACATACTAAACATGTGTTTCCTGAAATGAATAATTCCCACCTCGTTAATCTTGTCACCTCTGAGAGTTCTCTGAGGAGTGGGTATGCACATGACCACTGACACAGGATTTGCACTCTGGTAAGTGGGCGCTGGTTTGCCAGGAAAGTCCTCAGCTTCACAACCTTATTTTTAACAGCAGATCTACAGAGAGTTGCTGAAGTCTCTGGAAACTGACTGTCTCAGGAACTAGAGAGTTCTCAAGCAGCAGCACAAGATAGTCTTTTTAACGCTTCCCAATTAGTCTTCAAAACATGTTATTGTTCTTTGTTACACTGGTAAAGTAGAACTCATAGACATTTTTCACCCACTTTGCTAACAGTTTGACCAAGACTGGAAAACAAATGTACGACAAAGCCACGGTTTCTTGCCCGATTATCCAGGATAACATTCTCCAGAACTGGAAAAACTGAATTAATTTCTCATCTGCGTTCTCTGCCAGTTTCTATCAAATTCTGGTTACCTTTTCACATGGACTCCCATCATCCTCAACTAAAAGGATGCCATAAAAAGCTTAAGGCATTGATTGCAACATCCACATCTTTGATATTCCATTGATGTAAATCCTGGAATATGCCAGTGACACATGCAGTCAGTTATAGCTTATATCTATCACCTCAAATGCTGACGCGGAAGTCACGGACACAGCACACAATCAATATGATCAAGCAAAATGTCCGTTTATTACATACACAGCTTAGTTAATATAGTTTCTTGCCTTCCTAATCATGCATAAACTTATCACTAATTGGTTAACTATGTTTGGCAATATGCTGTTCATGCGCTACTAGCGATATTCTGATTCGTTCATAACAATAGTTCACACGCACCGCCCGCTTCTCCCATATCTTGTTTTCAACATTGCAAGCCAATAGTTTCTTCCTTTTAATCTGCTTGTTTCATGTCCTCCAAACCGCAGTCGACCTTCGCAGCATCCTTGAATTCCTTTTGCATTAAATGCAGATTAAGTCCACATAGTCTGAGTCTGGGTTGCTCACTACATGTCCTTGGTTTTTCAGATATCCCACAAATCCCCCTTTTTGTTTTTGAGCAATCCAGACTCCATTCATCATACGCTCCACGGCTTTCATGCAATATTTAAAAACACATCTTAATATAAGTATAGTTAATAATAATAATCCCAATAATAATATAAACCCATGGATAATTAGATCTTTTCCCCAACCTGAAATGCCTAACCCAGCTAACCATGAATTAAAACCTAAAGAGCTAGTCTTTCTACAATTGTTTTATCTGCTGTCCAGAAATCTAAATCTGACTTACAATCCTTTGAATATTTTTCAATACTTCTTCAAGATCTGTGGGTTTGTTTTTTAATATTCAAAATCATTGACGTCGTTAGCTATATCTCTGCATGCATGCCTGATGGTGGAGGAGTTACAAACATACTCCCACTCTTTACCGCCAATCGGAGTCCCCACTAAACATGTCATAAATGGGTTGCCTGCATTTGCTGCCGCTAAACAGATTGACTCTTGCCCTGTTTTATTAGCTAGAGTTACCCAAACATTTGTACGTGGCTGTACTGAAATCCATGAGTGACCACTACCAATGATGGAGAGGAATGAGGTGAGAAAACATATCATGGTAACTCCTGTTGTGGTCCCGACTCTTCTCTCCATGGTTTCACCCAGCGGCTAGGCACCCACCTCGGACCTTCGTCTGTCAAAACACAAACATATCCTCGACCTCTCATCTTAATTTCTGCAGGACCCTTCCATTCTCCAGTTTTAAGTCACGATATCGTACTTTTACCGATACTGAATCGATCTTCTGTATTCCCGATTGAAATGACGTATGGTGTATAACAATTGGAGGAGATTCACGGTCCCCTGTTAACCGTAAATAATTTAAAACGTAAATCGCTTTTGCAAGACGTTCAGCAGGGGGTATTTCTCCCCCCTTTTGTTTTTGCAACAGCGATTTTAACGTAGCATGTGTGCGTTCTACGATCGCCTGTCCTGTAGGAGAATGTGGTATGCCTGTGATTCTGCGAATGCCCCACAAGCGGCAGAAATGTTCGAATGTTTTAGAGATATATGCAGGGCCATTATCTGTTTTTATCTCTTGAGGAATCCCCAAAGCAGCGATGGCTGCACACATATGTTTTACAACATGTTTGGCTGTTTCCCCTGTTTGAGCAGTGGCCCAGATTGCACGCGAATAAGTATCAATGCTAACGTGTACATATTTTTGCCGTCCAAACTCTGTGATGTGGGTGACATCCATTTGCCATAATTGTAGGGCTCCCAGACCTCGAGGGTTGACCCCAAGACCTAAACCGAATCCTGATTTTTGGCAGGCAGGACAGGATTGGACGATGCCTCGGGCATCTGATAGTTTTAAATCAAATTGTTTCGCCAATACTTTTGCAGACTGATGTAAAAATTCATGAGACAAACGGGCCTGCTCAAACAGGTTAATATTTTGATTTTTCCAGATGGTAGCAACCAACTTGTCGGCTATGTTGTTTCCAATCGACAAGCCTTGATCAAATTGATGGCTACGAATATGTGTCACAAAATAGTGTTTAGTGCGTTGATTCAATAAAAATAAAAGTTGCATTAATAACAAACATATATAAGGTGTTATTCTTCAGTGATTTGATCATAGCGTGTTCCAGGCGCTGTACCGTTCCTACTACGTAGAGCGAATCTGAAATTACATTTAGAGGTTTGTCGGGCCAGCGTTGAAAGGCCCATAACACCGCTCTCAGCTCGAGGGTTTGTAAAGAGTCGGCGGTATGACCTGTAAGAAGTTGATGATTCCATTGATTATTGTCATACCAGGCAATAGCAGCTCGTTTCGATTTTCTACCAGCATCAGTAAATACTGTAAGCCCTTCAACTGGTACTTCTGATCTATAAGGGATGTCTTCAAAGTCCTGATTTTGTAAAAGCGGCAAAATTTTCGTGGAAGGATAGTTATTGGTTACAGTACCTGGATATTCGGCTAAAGCGATTTGAAACATTTCTGATGTTGCTAAAAGCCAATCTAAATAATTCTGTGCTATAGGTACAAACAGGGTTTCAGGTTCTTGTCCTGTCAGATCACAAATCCTTCTTCTACCTTTGATGATCATATTAGCTAATAGTTCAATCCGTGTACAGACGGTATTTTTTGGCTGATTGATAGGATAAAAATACCCACTCTAAAATGTTGATGCGTGGGCTATCTATTTGGATTATGAGTCCTATTAAGTGTTTTCGGTTGGGTGATGAGTTAACAATTAAAAATTGCAAAGGCAAATCACTAATTTTTCTTTGTACAACTGTTGTCAAAACCTTTTTTATAATGTGATCCAATGCCTGCTCTTGTTCCTTCGTCAGGCTTCGTCGTTCATCGGCTCTGGTTGAGGTTCCCAACAGAGGCATCAAGGGAGCTAGATCATCATTAGTTATTCCACTAACTGACCTTACCCACTGTAAATCTCCCATTAGTTTTTGAACATCTGAGAGCGTCTTAATGTCTGTTTTGAGTATGATCTTCTGTGGTCTGACTGTGCTCCCAGTAATTGTCCATCCTAAATATTGCCATGGATTTTGTCGTTGTACCTTTTCTGGAGCAATTTTAAGACCTTTCGGTTCTAAGGTTTCTATTAACCTTTGTAAAGTTCCTTCCACATCCATTTTTTCTCCAGCAATTAAGATATCATCCATATAGTGAAAAACTAGTAAAAATGGATGTTTCATTCGGAATGGTTGTAAGGCCCATGCTACAAAATTTTGACACAGAGTAGGTGAGTTTTTCATTCCTTGAGGTAGTACCACCCAATGGTATCTTTTTGCCGGTTCCTGTTTATTGATTGATGGTACTGTAAATGCAAATTTTTCTGCATCTTCAGGATGCAAAGGAATAGTAAAAAAACAATCCTTCAAATCAATGATGAGTAAGTCCCAATTTTCTGGGATCATCACATGGGAGGGTAATCCTGGCTGTAATGCCCCCATATTTTGCATTACAGCATTCACCGCTCGTAAATCATGCAACAATCGCCATTTTCCAGATTTTTTCAGGATGGTAAAAACGGGTGTGTTCCAAGGGCTTGTGGAAGGCACGATGTGACCTGCTTCTAACTGTTCTTTAACTAAATTTTGTAAAATATGCAGCCTCTCCTGTTTCAGCGGCCACTGGTCTACCCACACTGGCGTTGTCGTAGTCCAGGTGAGTTTTAAGATGGGCTGCTCAACCATGGCCGCTCCTAAAAATGCTGGGTTACAAGTTTGGCTCCCATTTGGGATAATATATCCCGACCTATAAGAGCTACAGGCAAGTGCATTACATATGGCTTTGTGGTAACAGTGGCACCGTCTTCAAAATTGAATGCTATCAGTAATTTGCTAATCATCGTGCATTGTGCCCCCCCGACTCCCACTACACTGGTAGCTGCAGGTACCAGTGGCCAATTACGAGGCCATTTTGTGATAGGGACAATAGTTACATCTGCCCCCGTGTCAATTAACATTGACAGTACTAAAGATTGTCCATTAGGATGTCTTAATGTTACCCTTTCTTCAGGTTTTCCCTTGGCAATATCTATTGCTAATAACACATTTGGTACTCCTGTGGCTCCAAAACCTCCATGCCCACGTACAATTGAATGCGCTTTAGGGACACACGCATGAAATGGTATTAATTGAGCTATTTTAGACTGTGCTGGTATTGTAAGTGGTGGCGTTAAGGTATATACCATAATCTTTATGGTTCCACAGAAATCCGCATCGATGAGTCCTGGTACTATAAATATACCTTTTCGTGATGTTCCAAGAACGGCCTATGAGCAATGCACTCAACCCATGCCCTAGAGGTCCTTGTTGATCTGAATCAATTAATTTAACCTCAGACGTTGTTAAGGTTATGTCTACTGCTGTTGCCAGGTCCACTCCGGCGCTACCGGCTGTGGCGGCTGCGCAGCGGTCCAAGCACCCTGCACTTGTGTCTTCACGCGTGGGTGTGGTGCGCTCCGCGCCGTGTTTCCCGATTTTCGACACTCTTGGGTGTCGTGATTATCTTTTTTACAATTCGTACACCATTTTTCTTTCCGACCCTCAGTATTAATTGGACTCCTACATTCTTTTTAAAAATGGCCTAGTTTTCCACAATTAAAGCACTTCTTGTCCTTTTTTCCCCCTTGCTTTTTTGATACCAACGGCTTCACTGCTGCACCTACAGCTGCGGCCATAACCGTAGCCTTTTCTTGTTCTAACATTCGCTCAGCAGCCTCTAGCAACTGTCCTGTGCTGGATCCTCTTGGCAACACACTGAGTGCTCTTTTTGTTTTTTCATTAGCGTTATCAAAAGCAAGCATATCTAAGAACTTTACTTTCATTCCCTCATCCATATCTGGATGAGCCATAATTGCAGCGTGCAAACGATCAATAAACTTGCCGTACGATTCAGTGGGTCCCTGCCTTACAGCGGTAAAAGCAGGTCTAATTTTCTCATCATGCACGTTAATAAGAGCTTTATAAGCTAACTCCTGACTCAATTGCAATACCTCGATAGCAAACTGCGCTTGCCAATCAGGTCGCGTAAAAGGCCCTGCGCCCATTAACATTTGAGCCTGGATTCCGAATAACGGATCGCCTTGTTGTCGAGGTATTGAAGCTGCCCTATCACAGGCAGTTTGCCAATGTTGGAAAAATTGTAATTGTTGCGATGGTGGTAATAGCATCTGGACAATCATTCTAGAATCATAAGGAGTTAATAACTGTGCTGAAAAAATGTGCTGTAATATAGATTGAGTATATGGTGATTTAAAACCATATTGAGTAACAGCGCTTTTCGCTTCTTTCAATATTTTCCAGTCCAGTGCTTCCCATACACCTCTCCCGTTATTACCAACTACAACAGGAAAAGCCATGGGTAAAACCTGTCCCTCTATCATGGCATCTCGGATAACACCTTTCCATCGCATTGACGGATCCCCAGCTCCTCCCACCAACATCCCTTGCCCGAATACACACCCACCCCCCCCCCCCCCCGATGGTTGTTGTGGTGGCAAAGACAGAAAAGCACCAGTTTCCACCGGTGTCCTAGTTGGAGCAAAAACATTGGGTGCTGACCATCCTGGGTATAATGCGGACAGTGACGTTGGTGGGTTTTCTGGCGGGGCCGCCAATCGCGCTTCTAAAGTCTCTAGTCTTTTTATCAATTCCTGTAATTCAGCTTTCTCCTCTAGAACACCATTGTTTTCCTCCTCCTCTTCGCCACCTGGTGGCAAAGGAGGGTAAAGTGAGGTGGTCGCCACCGGTGAGGGAGGTCGATTTGGTGGATCAGCCTCATCGTAACTCGGAGGGCGGTCCGACTGTGGTACATCGGGAGATGGTGGAGTAGCCTCCGCAGCGGTTTTTTCTGGTGACTGCACTTCGGTGGTGGTGGGAGCTGCAGTTGCAGTCCCTGCTAGGATCCGGACCCCTCCTGCAACGCGGGCCGGGGTCGCTGCAGGGTTGTCGGACCCGAAAACAACATACTGGTTGCAGAGGTGGGCCCGTCACCTGGAGTCAAAGCCGCGAATGCCGATGCAGCGACTTGCCGCTCCTCCCCCATGTTTTTTAAAGTTTCATTAATCAGTCTCCACACAGTGGGGAATTTGCTCGTCTCTTTGGATCCTTTACTTATTTCTTCCCACAGTTCTGCCCCTATTTTCTCCCATGTCATAGCATCAAAGGCGGCTCCAACCGTGGGGATCAAATCCTTTCCTTTTGCCCAGAGCAATAATGCTTTCAGAGTAGACGAGTCACAACTTATACCTCTCGTTGAGAGGATATGTTGGAGGAGCTTAACCACCGCTGACTCTTCTTTTGTCATGGTAGCCCCCATCTCCTCCCCGGCCGCTCACCTGATCAGGGTGAGATTCCACCTTTCGCGCTAGCGTTTCCCGAGTGCCGGGGCAGCGCTCACCTTCGGCCGGCTTCCGCCCCCTCCGTGCTCGGTTTCCTCAGAAAATCCAACTCCGATCTGAGGGTCCCTGTTCGGGCGCCACCTGCTGACGCGGAAGTCACGGACACAGCACACGATCAATATGATCAAGCAAAATGTCGGTTTATTACATACACAGCTTAGTTAATATAGTTTCTTGCCTTCCTAATCATGCATAAACTTATCGCTAATTGGTTAACTATGTTTGGCAATATGCTGTTCATGCGCTACTAGCGATATTCTGATTCGTTCATAACAATAGTTCACACGCACCGCCCGCTTCTCCCATATCTTGTTTTCAACATTGCAAGCCAATAGTTTCTTCCTTTTAATCTGCTTGTTTCATGTCTTCCAAACCGCAGTCGACCTTCGCAGCATCCTTGAATTCCTCTTGCGTTAAATGCAGATTAAGTCCACATAGTCTGAGTCTGGGTTGCTCACTACATGTCCTTGGCTTTTCATATATCCCACAGCTAGGCTTCAGGAAGGGAGGCTTGGCAGGATCTGCTTCTTGAAAGTATCTGAGAGTGCTAAAATAGGAGTGATGTCTAGAGCCTGCTTAGATCCAGCTGCTTTATATATGTCATATCTAGCACAGATCTTTGGAATTTATCCAGGCAGGGGGAGCCCTGCTATATATCCAGGCAGATATCCTGGTGGGAGTCTGTTATAGACCACCCAACCAGGATGAAGAAACAGATGAAGCGTTCTACAAGCGGCTGGCTGAAGTCTCGCAATCTCTAGCCCTTGTTCTCATGGCAGACTTCAACTTAGCAGATGTCTGCTGGAAGTACAACACAGCAGAGAGGAAACAGTCTAGGAGGTTCCTGGAGTGTGTGGGAGATAGATAACTTCCTGACACAGCTGGTAAGCGAGCCAACCAGGGGAGGTGCCCCGCTGGACCGGCTGTTTATGAACAGAGAAGGCCTGGTGGGTGATGTGGTGGTCAGAGGCTGTTTTGGGCACAGCGATCATGAAATGATAGACTTTTCGATTCTTGGAGAAGTAAGGAGGGGGGTCAGCAAAACCGCTACCCTGAACTTCAGAAAGACAGACTTTGGATTGTTTAGGAGTCTGGTTGAGAGAGTCCCTTGGGAGGCAGTCCTGAAGGGCAAAGGAGTCCAGGAAGGCTGGACGTTATTCAAGAAGGAAGTCTTAAAGGCACAGGAGCAGGCTGTCCCCATGTGCCGAAAGACAAGCAGGTGGGGGAGAAGACCGGCCTGGCTGAACAGAGAGCTTTGGCTGGAACTCGGGAAAAAAAAGAGAATTTACCACCTTTGGAAGAAGGGGCAGGCAACTCAGGAAGAGTACAAGGATATTGTTAGGTTATGCAGGGAGAAAATTAGAAAGGCAAAGGCCCAGCTAGAACTTAAACTGGCCACTGCAGTGAAGGATAACAAAAAATGTTTTTACAAATATATCATCAGAAAAAGGAGGGGCAAGGAGAATCTCCATCCTTTATTGGATGCGGAGGGAAACGTTGCCACAAAGGATGAGGAGAAGGCTGAGGTACTTAATGCCTCCTTTGCCTCAGTCTTTAATAGTCAGACTGGTCATCCTCGGGGTATTCAGCCCCCTGAACTGGAAGACGGAGATGGGAAGCAGAATGAAGCCCCAATAATCGAAGAGGTAAGTTAGCGACCTGCTCCTCCACCTGGATGCCCACATGCCAAGCCACTCTCCATCATTTACCAGCAGTCCTGGTCAACCACGGAGGTCCCAGCTGACTGGAAGTTAGCTAATGTGACACTCATCTACAAGAAGGGCTGGAAGGAGGATCGGGGGAACTACAGGCCTGTCAGCCTGACCTCGGTGCCGGGGAAGGTCATGGAGCAGATCATCTTGAGTGCCATCATGCGGCACGTGCGGGACAATCGGGGGATCAGGCCCAGCCAGCATGGGTTCATGAAGGGAAGATCCTGCTTCACTAACCTGGTCTCCTTCTATGACAAGGTGACCCGCTTAGTGGATGAGGGGAAGGCTGTGGATGTTGTCTACTTGGACTTTAGTAAGGCCTTTGACACTGTCTCCCACAGCATTCTCCTGGAGAAAGTGGCTGCTCATGGCTTGGATAAGTGCACTCTCCGCTGGGTAAAGCACTGGCTAAATGGCTGAGCCCAGAGAGTGGTGGTGAATGGAGTCAAATCCAGTTGGCAGCCGGTCACGAGTGGTGTTCCCCAGGGCTCAGTATTGGGGCCGGTTCTGTTTAATATCTTTATCGATGAGGGGATTGAGTGCACCCTCAGTAAGTTTGCAGATGACACCAAGTTGGGCAGGAGTGTTGATTTGCTTGAGGGTAGGAAGGCCCTACAGAGGGACCTGGACAGGCTGGATCGATGGGCCGGGGCCAACTGTGTGAGATTCAACAAGGCTAAGTGCCGGGTCCTGCACTTGGGTCACAACAACCCCATGCAACGCTACAGGCTTGGGGAGGAGTGGCTGGAGAGCTGCCTGGCAGAAAAGGACCTGGGGGTGTTGGTTGACAGCCGCCTGAACATGAGCCAGCAGTGTGCTCAGGTGGCCCAGAGGGCCAATGGCATCCTGGCTTGTATCAAGAATAGTGTGGCCAGCAGGACCAGGGAGGTGATAGTGCCCCTATGTACTTGGCACTGGTGAGGCCGTACCTCGAGTACTGTGTTTAGTTTTGGGCCCCTCACTACAAGAAGGACATCGAGGTGCTGGAATGTGTCCAAAGAAGGGCAACGAAGCTGGTGAAGGGTCTGGAGCACAAGTCTTATGAGGAGCGGCTGAGGGAGCTGGGGTTGTTTAGCCTGGAGAAGAGGAGGCTGAGGGGAGACCTTATTGCTCTCTACAACTACCTGAAAGGAGGTTGTAGCGAGTGGGGGTCGGTCTCTTCTCCCTAGTAACAAGTGATAGGACAAGAGGAAATGGGCTCAAGCTGCGCCAGGGGAGATTTAGATTAGATATCAGGAAAAATTTCTTCACGGAGAGAGTGGTTAGGCATTGGAACAGACTGCCCAGGGAAGTGGTATAATCACAGTCCGTAGAAGTGTTCAAAAAATGTGTGGATGTGGTGCTTAGGGACATGGTTTAGAGGTGGACCAGGCAGTTAGTTAGGTTAACGGTTGGACTCGATGATCTCAGAGGTCCTTTCCAACCTTAATGATTCTATGATTCTATGATTCTGTATCTATCTGTGATACTAAGGTTTTGTTTAGAAGAAAAAAAAAGTGGCTTATGATCAGAGATGAAGCCATAGCTGTTTCTGTGCTTTGATGATATATCAAAGTAAAATATTTGTAACATGCAGATTGATGTAAAACATTAAAAAAAGCCTGAACTATTGAACTCTGCATTCTGCATTTGTAAAGAAAAAAAAAAGGCAATGCAGCATGAAAGAGTTAAAATCTGACTACTATAAGAGAAGACAGCAAGCGGTTGGAAAGGTAGGAAACGGTCTAACCCATGATGACAGCATTGGTTAAACATTTAACAATCACTGGATTTATATGACATGAGTAATTCTGAACATGGGGTTCACAGCCTAACTTATCACATAGACCCAGGTGCCTCACATTTGGAGGTGACAGAGCTGAATGCCTCCATGCTGAGGTCTTTTTTTTTTTTATTGTATCAAACACAAGCTGAGGAGTAATTTATATGATGTGGACTTGCATACCTGGAATTTTGGAATACAGATATAATCAACGGAAGGTATTTAAAAGGATGCACAAAACTCATTATTGGTTTAATATCATTGTTATCAGTGGCGAAACATTACAGAAGAATTTTAATCACTGATATTTACTGAATGCAGATATAACACCTGAGGAAAATGTAAAGTTTTTTGCATTGTAAAGCAAATAAAACCCCGAATTGTGGCCTCTCAGACTTCCCTGGCTCCATGCCAGTGGTAAAAAATAACTGTTTTGAGTAGAAGCTGAAGTAATATTAGAAACGACATGAGAAAAACAGGAACATTTCTAGCTGGTAAGTTGTCTGAAGAGCAAACTGTTGGCACTGTTTTTGTAGCATGAATACATATCAATAATCTTTAATTTTAATAAATCTCAGAAAGATTTATGTGGCACAGAGCAGACTTGGTTGTATGGAATGGCTCTTTATTATCGCTCTGGCATAAAGACCTTTTCTCCTTAGGCAACAATGAGGAATTACAAAGCATGCAGACTTTTTAAAAGTCAATCCAAATACCATTATGCTTATGACCCAGACATAATTGCAGTGTGCGGGTATCTATAAGATAAGAGATAAATATCTCCATGATTTTTTTACCCTTGGTTCTCCTTTTGCTTTTCTGTGCTTGCATTCTCTTACATACTGCTGAAAAGAGATCCTACATCCCATCATGTTTAAAGAAGCCAAGATCCCTGCGGATAAACAGCGATAGGTTTTGTCCTCCATCCACAAATTATTTTCATAAGTTGATAACTAAGGACATTAATAGACAAAATAAGTTTAATATTTACAGCAGGTTTATATACAGGTTTAGTGGCCAAACCAAGTTTGACATTACCAGAACAATTTATCTTTGGCTGCAATCATATGTAACAGGCAGATTTTCTGTGAAACCAGGCTAAAAATACTCGTTGGGTATTTCACAAGACCATGAGACAGTCGTCTTCCCCACTCCCCAAGCAGCCCAGAAATGCTGTGATTTTCTGGATAGCAAGGAAGGCTATGACAACCATCCTGAATTCAAATACTGTAGCAGGAGCTTTAGAAGAGAGTTTGTCTTCTTTCAGTGTTACACATGGTGGGGTGGACATCCCACGGAGGACACTCAGTTTCCATCAACGGTTCTAATACACCAGGTCTAAGTAACCAGAATGTTATGAGAGCATATGAAAAACTGCAGTTCAGACATTCTCCATTTCTGGGGAGATTCAACATTATAGTTTTTGTCATGCAAGAGAGCATAGGATTTTGTCATTCATCATCCATAGTTCTAAACCTTCACAGAGAGACAGACTATTTCTCTCAACTTTCTGAGTTAGTCTCTTGAAATACAATGAAGCTCTGAGTGATGCAATCCAGATATGGTGACAGGCAGAATCTTAATCCATGGATTTGAGATAAGCATTCATGTTTGTGTCTCAATGGAAATGCTTAAAGGTAGAATCACAGAAATTGCAACACCTGAGCAGCACAACAGTATGTAATCCAATATAATTATGTCCGTAAAGTCCAACCTAGAATTTCAGGGGAAGGGACTGCAATCCTTTAAGAAATAACTGCAGACTCTTTGCTCGTAATATAGTAGGTGAACCTTCACTAGTAGATGGCTTAGGGCCTGCTCCAGGTCTTATTCTTTTCTCTCTTCTCTTCTCTTCTCTTCTCTTCTCTTCTCTTCTCTTCTCTTCTCTTCTCTTCTCTTCTCTTCTCTTCTCTTTAGCATAACTATGCTTGGTTTTCATTTCCACATTAATGTTTAATACTGGCCTAAATCTTTCCGAACTATTGGTCTCACTGACATTCACAGATCTCATTCCCATAAGCAAATTGCTACTTTGAAAAAGTTATCTTTGAAAGGTCCTACCCTATTATTTTCTTTCTCTGTATTACTATTTTATATCTGGTTAATCTGCTGGTTTCAGGTTAGCTAAATTTCCACTTTCAAAGACAGTTTATGAGTCTTAAATAATTGAATACTTAGTCATTTATGCCACAACACTTTTTCTGTTTCCAGTTTTGCTTAGGAGAAAGGGTGCTTTCTTTGACACCATTAAGGTAAAATAAATAGCTAATGGGAAGATATTCTAGTCTTCATTTTTTAACATTATCATTTTTTAAACTAGTTTTCTATTATAAAGTGTATTGATACAATGTTAGTTTTGGCACACTATATCCATTGTGAATGTTGTTTTTAGGAACTGTGCTTCATGGGGTTTATTACTCATTCAGTTGTGGTTACTGCTATGTGTAGCCAGCTAATTTTTATTATTATTAATATTTTTTAGAGTTGGCTTTGATTTTATCTGCTCCAGACAGAGTATTTAATACACTTTTCTTGACAGTAAACTTGTAGCTTAATAATACTATTCTGTTTGCATCTAATGATGGGGAATATTTTAATTTTTTTTACAAATATTGCCAGATGGATGAATCTAATTAGAAGCTACAAACCAGATTTACAGCAGTATTAAGTATCAAAGGTAGATGTCCTGTAGCATTTACAAAACTGTATGATACTTGCCAATTTTCAAACAGAAAAAATGGTATCCAAACTGCTTAGGTCTGCTGCTTGCCTTATATGTCTGAATACATTTTGAAAATATATTCACATACCCCACAAGATCCTATTTTTCTCCTCACATACTATACTAGTGCGTCAGCTGGTCCTGAACGTGACAGAACACCCTGACGAATGAACGTTCGGATATTTTTCACAGGATTGATCCTATCAATATTTTTTCCATTGCTAAACATCCCAAATCACCTTATTTCATTTTGCAGCTTCTCACATTGGCATTTAAATATGAGGCACAAGTACAGAAAGATCACACCTTTTTCATCCTCTTAACATGAATTTTGTGACTAAAAAAAAAGTAAATCTCTCCCAGGATGAGACTCATCTCTCATAACTTCAGGGTACCTGCATCTGATTTAGGTGTTTATGGTCCCTTTACTGTCAATATAGTGCAGGAGGTGATGCCTTTGACCATATATAGATGTTTGCTAGAGGATGAGAACAATGATATGTTATGCTGTATTGACTGTTTAGACAAAATCCCTATCAACTATAATGGGATCTTAACATCTGTCTCATATGCAGACACCTAGTGTTAGGAGAAATGAATCCCACCAAAAGTAAAAAAGATTTTTTTCTTTTAGTAGAAGATCTTGAAAAAAAAACAGCTTCAAGCCAATTTTGGTTGGCACCTGTTAGACAATTTATGGGAATCTTTGCTGTTCTTGGGCCTATTCAACAGATCTTGCAAGACTTTTTCCCCTTGAAAGATGATCTTAGATTGATAAGATGTTGTCATAAAAAATAAAGCACAAAAGTATTGCTTTTCTCATGGGTAAATGTTGTGTGGCAGATCACAACTATAGCTTACAAAATACTTTTTTTCTTTTTCTAAGAACAAATAGAAAAAGGTAAATGTTGGTTTCCTTAAAAGTACTAGTAAGAACATCCCTACTACAACATGCATGAAAACTAGATCAGGTTTCTGAAGTTCTGAAGAGCAGAAGACTCTTGATTTTTAGGCTACAAAACTGATTTATCTAGAAGGAAGGTCAGATGCCCAGGATAAAGTAAGTTCTGCAACAGGAATTTGTGAAGTAGTTTGGATCAAATATACCTACTCTTTCCCCTGTTCTTTTCCAAGCCCTATAGTCTACAAATAGATCAGGCGACACACACAGAAGCTGAGTGCTGAGGTGTTAAGATACTCATCCCTTCAAACATACGAGCCATGACAAAAATGTTCATACAAATCATATATAAAAAACCAAATATACTAGAAAGCAAATGAAAACTAGTCTCAAATGAAGACCATTTCTAGTAAGGTGAGGACAAGTTTTTCTCCCAGTTCCTGGAATGACAGGAGTTTAAGTGTTAGACTATTATTTGCTTATTACTCTGCAAAGAAAAACTGCTATCCTGTAAATACCTCTTATACCACTGTTAAATTCTCTCTTTCATAGCTTTCATTCACACAGGCAAGGAAGAAGCTATGTTTACAGTGGAGCAGCAGAAACGCCACCCTGCTTTCCTTTAACCAGTGACCACACATGCTTGGTTTCAGCTCTACAAAAACATTAACCTGTTCATCATCAGTACTGCTTCTGCAACTAACCTTGAAGGCAGACTTCCCCCCCCCCAATAACCAGAATCAGACATCAGTGAAAAAGCAAGCACTATAAAAAGTCCAAAGGAAATACCTTCATGTCTGCACTACAGAAAAAAGTGTTCAGAGTTGTTTGTATACTTCTACACTGTTTACAGTTTTCAAAAGTTTCATCTAGTTCAAAGATTACAGACAGTGTTTGTGCCTAGAAGCACTAAACTTCTTTTTCCCAGTGTCATGGTTTAACCCCAGCCAGCAACTAAGCACCACACAGCCGCTCACTCACTCCCCCCACCCCAGGGGGATGGGGGAGAGAATTGGAAGGGTGAAAGGGAGAAAACTCGTGGGTTGATATAAGAACAGTTTAATAAGTGAAATAAAATAAAGCAAAATAGTAGTAGCAGTAGTAGTAATAATAATAATAATAATATACAAAGCAAGTGATGTACGATGCAATTGCTCACCACCTGCCGACCGATGCCCAGCCTGTCCCCGAGCAGCGGTCCCTCCCTCCTGGCCAACTGCCCCCAGTTTATATACTGAGCATGATGTCATATGGTATGGAATAACCCTTGGGCCAGTCTGGGTCAGCTGTCCTGGCTGTGCCCCCTCTCAGCTTCTTGTGCACTGGGCAGAACATGGGAAGCTGAAAAGTCCTTGACTGGTGTAAGCACTACTTAGCAACAACTAAACCATCAGTGTGTTATCAACATTATTCTCATCCTAAATCCAAAACACAACACTATGCCAGCTACTAGGAAGAAAATTAACTCTATCCCAGCTGAAACCAGGACACCCAGCATAGGACCTTATGAGTTTCCACTAATAGTCTTTCACTTTTTGTCTTGCCAGTCAGTTACCAATCAATGAGACAGCTTTCTTATTGTCCCTTTGGCTAATTTCTTTTTGAAGGTTTAATCAGATTCCCATTCAAAAACATTCTGGAGACCCAAATACATCATATCAACATTATCAGCATATCCAGCAATACCTTTAAAGAACTTCAGTAGTTTTGCTGACTCTTTCTCATTATATTGGATTTAGCCCTGCATCTGCCAATTGTATTCATTATTACAGTGTCTAGCACTTGACCAGACATAGCAGTCACCTGTAGTTTTCTACAGCTTTCAAGTTTTCCCTGAAGCTATTAAAAAAAAATTCTTTTCACATTTGCCACTTTCCATTCCTCTGTAACTATACTGCCATGCTTCCCTGGCATAACAGTCCCAAGTGTGCATATGTCTGGCAAGAGAAATCTCCCCTCTCCCTGTCTCACCAACCATGATAGACCACATCATCCTACTGGAATCCCTGGCCATGAAGTGGTATTTTGGGGGCATGAAAATGCAAGGCCGTCACTTGGTGCAGAAGTCTCACTGCCTTGAATAGGATAATCATAAAATCCCTGAGTCTTATCCATAAAAGCTTCTTTCCAATGGTCTTCATTCTATAAGACCAAGGAGGACAAAAAATACAAGCTTCTTTAAATTTCTGTTGGGAAGTAGATAAATGCAACCCCAAAATAAGAAGACAGAGTTGACAAGTGTAATACTTTTCAGAAGCTTTTACAAAAAACTAAGATAATATTTTTGACATAATATGTAGGAGTACTTCGCAGATTTTCCGTAGTCCCCTCACTGTCCAGCTTTGCTGTGCAAGAAGAACTGTGCAGAATTTAACCTCATTCCATGACTTATTTTCAGTGGCTTATTGTTTATATTTTAAAGAAAGAACTTCATTCACAAAATAAATGCTGACAAGATATACTTCCAACCACAAAAATTTCATGTCTATAGTCTTTGGGCTCAAACATATGACAATGAATGGTTTCTAGCATTTGGTGGTGGCTTTTTTTTTTAAGATGTCCTTTATCTCTCTCATTCCTTTCATGAAGGAAACTACTAAGTGTTGTTATCTAATCATCTGTTTCTCTAAGATGGCATGAAAAAGTGAGATATCAGGAATCTTAAGTCTGTAAGTCTTTAAAATTGTCTTAGTATGAATCTATCAAACTATATGGGGTAAAAACCCCCTTAATTTATAATTCAGCTAAAGTAGTTTGTGACTTTGTTTAAAGCAGATATAATTTGCAGTTAAAAAGAAAAAAAAGTGTATTCTTTTCTTTATGTATAGCTATTCATTTTATTGTCAGCTGTTTGTATTCCATTCTACACAATAAGTATAGTGATGAAATAAATGACTGACTAGATCAAGACGCTCCATACCCAGGTGCAGACAGGAAAGCAGTAATAAAAGCCAGTGAAAATACAACTTCTTGAACTGTAATAAGATGAAAAATTGAAGTACTGTGGGAAAATGAAATCTACCTATAGAGGTGTTTTTTTTTTCCTAAAGAATCTAATCACTGTGTCTAGGCACACATGCACATAGCAGCCATACTCTGAAAATAAATTACACTTGAATATCTCTGGAACAATCTCATTCTAATGACACATTTACTGTTTAATATTCTAGCCAGAAGGAAGCTGACTGGCAGTCTTGACTACTCATTTTCCAGGACTAATTTTGTTTATTTGTTATAGATATGGTCAGAGAAGAACTGCACATCTTGTACAGTGTGTCAGAGGGGTTAGTCACAGACTGCAGCAAGTGTGTCACATCAGAGACTGGGTTTCTGTGAGACTGTGGTGAACAGTTCATCACAGTCTGAGTTAAATTTTAGTTCTATTCTATCTTAAGAAACAAGTTTACTGTCTGAGAAACTACACAGCTATTTTTAAACTTTATTCCTGTATTTTTAGGAAACCATTATATATTCTTATATCTTTGTATGTATGTGTATATATAAAAATACATACATATAAAATGACAGTGTCTAGAAGTTATCAGGTAAAATCCTCTTAGAGGGAACAGAGGCTGAAGATTTAAATATAATTAACACAATATTAAAGTTACTTCTTATAGTAAAAATCTAATAACTCCATACAAATATATGAACTACATATAGTTTGGGAGCAGGCACACCTTTCTGGCTGTTCCCTGTACTTCCTAACTTTAGGTCCTTTTACATTTTCCCACTCTGCTACCTTGTGTGAAGACAAGCCCAGCAAGAGAAATGCCTGCTGTGAGACTAATTCCTTGAAAGGCTCTGCAGAGGAGACCAGGGTGCATCTTAATACTGTGTCCATGGAATGGCTTTGGAGTGGTCTGTGAAGTGTGATTTGGATGAGGAAAGGATCTTAAATAACTGTACAGAGAGGCCCTTAATGCTTCAGCCTGCACAGATTGTGGTCCAGAAAGCATCAGACACAGCCATGTCACTGGCTTTGGTGGGGACCTAGCTGGCTTAGGAAAAGCATCACGAGCGACATTCAGACTGCCTGTTGCAACAGCAGGATTGCTCCCAGTGGGGTGACAATCATGCAGAGTCAGTGGAAAGAAGGGCAACTTAGCAACAACAACCAGTCACAGAGAGGTTCTTTCCTGGTTTATTCTTCTTTCTTTCAGCCCATAATGGGAACAAATGGGTACTTAATCAGCCCTCCCATCTAGTAACAAGTGTAAACAGTATAACAGCATTTTAGGGCAAGCTCCCAGCTTAGCATGATCTAGCCCACAGAATGGTGAAAACCTGAATGGCAGGTTCTGGATGCAAACACAAGGGGTATCACCAAGCCTAAGGAGCACTGGAAATGTGTGCCAGGACATACACCAGGAACTGGTCAGCTACTGGGATAGTGCAAGGGTGGGAGTGGGAAGTAAAAAATGCAGTCCAGAATCTGTATTGTATGATTTAGGGAAAAGATCTCATTAAATCATACACTAAAGTATAAAATCTTAGATTCATCTGAGACTAAACGGTGCCAGATTAAAACTTTTTTCCATGCTAGGGTCATATCTCAGTTACTACAGAAGGTTGTAGGGTTTGCCATGCAGTAATCAAGGGGCAGAGCTCACTTTTTTTACTAGGAAAGCCAAAGTAGTTACTTTGTTTACTTCAACAGGTCATGGCAAAAAAGGATTCTGTGGATTACCAGGGAATACTTCAAACAACCCTCCCCCTCAGGACAAGATACAAGAGGCATTTTTATCTATTTTTCATATTCATGTTGTTGTCCCAAAAACTTGGGTCCGTTACCCAGTGTGCGTCACCCAATTCACATGCATTTTCCTTTATTATGTAAATGCACAAATACGGGTGCATGGTACAAACCAGCACACCGTTGATGTAAGCTAACAGTTATTTATACAATCATATAATACATATTCGTTGTCTTCTATTAAATAATTGGTTAAAATTCTTCGCCTGCCATGTAAATTACTACGCATGCTCACTATGATTCTCGAGACCTTTACTTCCTTAATCTTTTGGGTCGGTGGGTTTCTTGAGTGGGTGGTCCTTGAGTCGGTGGTTGTGATCTCCCCCTGCTGGGATTACCTTTCCCCTAAGTTCACTTAACTTTGGCAACACTAAGCAGTCCTTTACGGACCGTTAGCAAAGCAAACTATCATTCACTTTAGAGTTCTTTGTTATGAGACATATATCCTGTTTCATGATACCATAGTATTGTTAGGGTAAAAATGAGCAAGGTTAATCTTTACTGACATCAATGTCCTAATCATTTCTTAGCCTCTGCAGTTAATGCACCATAGCAAAATTTTACTGACTACACAAGTTACCTCAAAAATATCACTGGTTAAAGAATAAAGTCTATTATAAACAGAGCAGAAAAAAAATCACTGTGCTTATGGAGAAACATGGTCTATTTGCAAAGAGCCTGCATGTCTTCTGCAATGTGCAATCCTGCATCAATAACATCCTGGAGTGCTAAGAAGGTATCAATAAGCACATGGATAGGGGACACTCATGGAGATAGTGTGTTTCTGCACCAAAAATTACTAAAGAAGCTATGTTGCCATGGAGCTGGAAAGAATTGGACTGAAAGCTGGTTAAAGGATAAAAAGCAAAGAATAGAAAGCAAAGCTTAACAGTCACCTTTTAGGCTAGAGATGAGTCAGCAGCGTTGTCCCCCAGGGATCAGTGCTGGCACTGGTGTTATTCCTGGAGATGGGAGTGAGTAGTAACATCTTTTTCCTAGGACTTTTGATGAACATTTGTTGGAGGATGTTCTGAGTCACCAAGCTGTAGCATGCCTACTGCTAGTGCTCCCTAAGCTCCTTAAAATGGTACTAGACCCATGCTCCTGCCTTCCCCTCTGGAGGCAAAGGAACAGCTGAGCACTCCTGTCTGTTAGAGCAGCTGCCTCGAGAGGAGATGTGGGAATGCAGACACATCTCCCTCTGTGCCTGTGTGAAGCCCAGCACAGGACTGGGCACTGCTGCATGACACAATTTCTGTCTTGGTGATATCCGAGACCTCCATCCCAGGCTGCTGTGGCTCCTCAGAGAGCCTGGGCTCTGGAGGACTCAAGGACAGCTGTGATGCCTCTCGCTTCTCAAGGCACATTTAAGCCCAGCTGCTCTGGCAGTCCTGAGTTTGTTCCCAGTTTAGTAATCATTTGAATCCTTACCTAAGGAGATCTGTTCCCTGTCCAATCAAATAAGACATATTTAAAGGCAGTCTTACTTTTTCAAGCCTGTGAAGAACATATTTTTCTCACTGAGATCTGCAACAAGGCAGCTTTGCTGCCTGTGCGAGGCTACTAGGCAGTCAAGGCTCCATACAAAGTATATTTCCTTCCTCTAGAGTTAAGGAACTGGTAACAGATAAAAAAGCTTTAATCTCCAAAATATTTTAACAAGACCGTTGTGTCCTGCAGCAACTGTCATGGACATAAGCCATTGTTCAGTAGTCTCTTTACTCATGATACTATCAATATCCCTTAAACCCAAGAAGAAGAAGAAAAAAACCCCAGCATAATTTTTTGCTCATCATTACCAATACAAAGTTTTCAGTGTTGAAGAACCCTATATCAGAAATACTCATTTCCTACTTCTGACCCAGGTCCTGTGCTTTTCCAACCCTCTTCATTAACTGCTTTATTACCCAAGACATAAAAAGAGAAAACCATTTTAGCCAACTGCAAAGACACTTAAAAATAAAGTTCACCAAATGAGTACAATGAACACTGCAGATAGTTATGCAAGTCAGTAATACACAGCAATGTTCCAGCTCCCCATTTTGTCAACCATGTTCTTCTTAAAAAATGAAAATAGTTAAGTAGACCCTGTGGCCTGGCCTTAAAGCTAAAACCTGGCATTGAGAAGTTAGAAGGCACATCCAGACTCTGAAGAGCATGGGAAGTGTGAAAGCAAAGGTCCCTCCACAGAGCGTCTTTCCATAAACGAGGTAACCTCTGAGTGCTTCTCTGGCATTAACACAGCCTCTCTCTCCTCCACCTTTGGTTCTGTACAAAGTCCTGTGCCAGGCATGGAGGCTGGGATAGTTGCTTTTCAAAAGATTATTAGTACTACACTTACAAAGGTGAGCCTGCACAGCTCTAGAAACACCCCAAAGTATCTCAGATGAAATATGTCTAAACTCTCAAGTTTAGAGAGTGGGTGGCATCAGAATGTTCTCTTTATCCAAGCAGATGGTTTAAAAAAAAAAAAAAAGTATTTGAAAATTAAAGTCGAAGACAATACCCATTGATTATTATTCTCAGTAACACTGAACTAAGGTATTGGTCATAAATAATGAGCGAATCATTCAAAATCCATTTGGAAAGTCAGAATCCTCTGTGGTTTGACCTTACACACAACACTTCTCACATAAAAATTTCAGTGCAGTAAAATGCCAGACTAAACTATATGCCAGGTTTTACCTAATCCCATCCTCAGTAATTTTAAATATAACCTCTATGGAATAATCCAGCTTCTCTAACCCAGTTAAAACAACATGAAGAATTTGGTGCTACTTGAAGCAAGACATTTCATTTTAAATTAATTTCATTTCATTCTAAAACCATTCTATGATTCCTCTGCATATTTCAATTATGCAGAGCTTCAGTGAAATACTGGTTGTGCAGGCATAACCCTTGAAGATCATTAAAAGATTAAAATGTGCATAAGAAGGACAGCTTTGTGATTTGTTTCAATGAGCAATCACATTATCAACAGTATGCTCAGCAAGGAGATACTAGCAGTGCTCATAGAGCTTAGAGTCAGTGTTTCTCCTATCAAAATTGTTAGTGAAACACCCATACTCTTTATTTTCTTCATCTGTAAGCAACAATGCCCTACATATTCTTTGCATTTTCAGTTTACTGCTTGCCTTTCTTTTTTATTCCATTACTGGAAAGAAAACCACCAACAACTGCCTTGCCATTTTTCAAGCAAAAAAAAAAAAAGCATTAGGGACTTCTTTTTGAATTTTTATTGCTGTCTAAAATTTTGATTAAAAAGTGAGATTGGTGTATAAACCAAAGAAAAAAATCTACATTTCTGGTAGAAATGCAACTTACTGTCAGCTTTCAATATTGACTTAAGCTATAATTCATCACAGTTATACTCGCTTTAGCTTAAAGTTATTAACTAACATTCCCAGTAGTATTTTTACATCCATTTGAAAAACAAGTTAGAGCCTGCCATCCTAAACATTGTTGCCATCGATCTTAATCAACCCTCACAGCAGACAGGTACAGCCTCTTCTCAGCCAGTGGTAGCTCCAGTTCGACGTTTTGCATGGCTCAGCTAATCACGTGCTCTGTCACAGCAATGCCAACAGCACAGTTCCCATTTGTTTCAAGTTAAGGATCACTGGGCTACAATTAAGAGGGTTTTTTAAATCCCTCCCAAACTGCTTTTTATGCCTAAGCATGAGTTCAGCCTGCCTGTGTTGTGGGCTGGCTAGCAGTTGCAAATGGGGAGCTGGATAACTGCACTAGATTTGTAAAGCCTGGCTTTTGCACAGGAAGGCTGCCAGTTATCCAGCATCTGCTGCTGAGAAAGTTGCAGGCCGCTCTGAGGTTGCCACAGAGGCAGCTGAGCAAAACTAACACTCGCTAGTACAAAACTAACTAGCACAACTAACAGCACGTGCTAGTTTCTGCATGCAGTCTGCGATACCCTGTGCAGCCACAGCCAGTCCGAGACAGAGGGAGCGAAAGGACCAAACCCTCCTTCCCACCTCCCCTCTTTCCACCTCCCACTGATCTGTGTCAGGCATGAGCTTGCAGCTGCCACAGAGCACTTTTGGCAACTCTGGAGGCAGAGAGAAATGGCAGCAGCTGGGAGTACACAGATGCCATGTCACAGTCTTCCTCCTCCTCTTCCTCCCTGTGGTTTTAGAAGGCTGCTCCTGTCACCTGAACTACAGAGTACACTAGAGTAAGATGCTCAGTTTAGCCCACTGGTCTTCAGTTAGGCAGAGACCACAGGTACCGGGAGCAGCTCTGCAGTGCCTGTTACAGATATTCTTAGGGGCTCATGCTTAATAAGTTGCTTTTTGAGTGATTATCCATACACACACAGATCCTTAGGCAATATCTCTTAAGATGGAGACAGTCTCAGCAGCAATGCTCTAATACACCCTGTGCCATCACATGTCACTCATGGACAGATAGGATGCTGCACACTGTGTGCACCAGGCAGAGCCAGAGCTTTATCCATTTGTGACTGTCACCTTAGCAAGCAGGTATTAGACTTTTGTAAGCATTTGTATTTGGTTTCATTTTTTAAAATTCTTCATTTTCCTATTCCTCACTCCATTTTGCTGCTTGTACTTTTAAAAAAAAAAAAAAGACTGAAACTTTGTGCCCTTTGTCACAATTTTCTCCTTTTCCTTGAGCTTCACCTGCCTCATTTCCTTATGAGAGACACTTTTTCTTAGCAAGAAAAAACACTTCAATAGCAATATGTCCACTATTGGGAAGCTTTCCTCTTCAATCAACCAGCAGGTAGATACCTTTATCAGACAGATATACATACTGTTTCTGTTGTCTAGAAGACCCTACTCTGGCAAATATAAATAATTTCAGTCACAGATGCATTAACATTAAAAAGATGCATTAACGGATGACACAGAAGTGTTTTCAAACTTGGGGACCATGGACCATTCTGAACTGCATCTCCTTTTCAGGACCTTTCACCACCTGGACCCTACACTGGAAGGGGAGAAAGTAGACCTTCTGCACATCTGACCTGTATACCACAACCAGTCTCCACCAAACCTCTAAGAAAGGCTTCTGGCTGATGAACTCATGCCCAAAACCTCCCAGGCCACAGATGCCCATCAATACATAGACATGCTCTGAGTAATTTTGCCCACTATATAATTTGTACAAAACTAAGGAGCAGAAAAAGAAAAAAAAAAAGAAACAGCAGTTTTTTTCCTGAAGTTGAAGCACAAGCTCTCTAAAGATCTAGCATTCCATTCCTCTGCCTGAGAATGGCAGCCCTTTTTGAGGTCCACCTCAAAATCTGCTTCTGGAGCTAAATACCTATTTATTCACCTCAGATTTCAATTAAAATCAAACATTTCCTTTCCTAAACCACATACTCTGAGACTGAGCTATCACTGCAAACCTAGGACGTCAGGCACATGTATTTTGCAAATACAAAACAAAATCCTTTAGAAAGCTCTCTGGTCTCTTCCTCCGCTATGGCAGGCTCCAGAGGCACAGCTATCTTGAGGCAGGGACCCAAGTACAGCCCAGCACCCTGCAGCGCTGAAGGCAACTCCTGGGAGGATTCCCATGTTCCCCTGAAGGCTGAGGAGACCTTGGTAGCACCTCTGGGGAGGGCTCAGCCCTGGAGGCCAGCAGCAACAATGCGGAGAGCTCGTATGAGAGCAACATGGCTTACAGGACAGCAGCAGAGGGCATTTTTTTCCAAAAAAATAACAAAATTCTCCTTCAGGTTGCAGAATATGCGGTTCTGGGGGAGGAAGAGGTACTACTTCGGGGCATTGGGGTGTGAATGTGGTATATTGACAGTCAGCTGAGGGGAAAAAAGTTACTTGCCAGTAACTAGTTCTTCAATACGTGTTGTCTAATACATACACCTGGTATGTATTATGTATGATTGCAATCCTCCCTCACCTCCACAGCCAAGTCTCCTGGACAGGTTAAGACTTGCAGGCTGTGAGGACTGAAAAGCACAGGCTGTGGGCCATGTGTATGTGTGCGCATGCAGGAGAAGAGATGGGGGAAAGGAAAAAAGGCTTCTCTGAGCAGAACTTGTGACCTAGACTAACAGTTTTAAACCATTTTGTAACAAAAAAAATTCAGCAGAAATTCCAATATTCACAAAGCAAGAAGTCCAGAGCAGGACACCAGCCTTGCATATGCCACAAACATGAAGCAAAGAGCTAAATGGGCCATGCCTGCTCACTTTTTGCCTATGTGTTTGCAATGCAGTGTCCAAAACCTTTCCCCTAATCTTGGAAGCACCAGGTGACAAATCAACCGAGTAGGAGTGCGAGATAAACTAGGTTATGGCTGCCATTAAATACACAACCTGCTGATGGCCTCCATGTGCTTCAAAATGGTCAGGGACTAGAAGGACTGGGTTGGATGCACAGCTAGGTAGCAACATGATATTTTTTAGGAGTGGACACATAGAAACAAAGGCCTGGCCAGGGATCCAGGTTCTCCCCCTTCCTGAGAGACCCTCAGGTTCTTCCCAGACAGACTTTCAAGCAGGCTCCCCGTAACAAACTGCCTTACCTTGGCACCCTGGCACATCCTCTGAACAGCTGCGTCAAGCATGTCCATGAGCTCCAGTATCCGCCACCCCCTTGCAGGGGGGGTCCTTGCTGGCTGGGAATGCGCTCCTGCTGTTGTCCCACAAGATGGGTCCATTACCCAGCGTGCAATAAGCCAATCTACACACAGAGTCGAGATATCGATTTATTTCATGTCTGCGCAGAGATGGGTGCTAGGTGGTAATTCCACAAAGCTAGCACACCTTGGTTAACATACAGTGACATTTTATACATTCTGAATAGCTGTTCTCAGTGTTTTTACAATTCCGCTTATTCATCCTTGCTTCTATAGGTTCTCGCAAGCCTCGTCTCCACTTAAAGGTACAGTGTGTTTTAAATTTACAGCTCATGCTCAGTGGGTAGGGGTCTTTGCTTGGGCCGGGGTCTTTATTGCTGGAGGTGTGGTTTTTACTATGTTAATTAGGATAGTTCACTCATGGTTCAAGTGATCCTCACTTCGGCTTTATCAGCAGCCTTGTTTCCTCATCATTAGCAGATACACAGCTAGCCAATGTAAAAAAGAAACTTTTTTTTCTTTTTTTTAAATGCTTCTCCTGATATGTGAGATGAGAAACCCACTGCAGTGTTTAGGAAGGAGCCAGGGTACTTGTGTTATGTCTATGAGCCCCATTTACAAGCTGATGCAGAGAGGATGCCCCACTCCGGGACTGGCAGGGGAGGGAAGGCAGCAGGCAGGGGCCAGGGACCACATGGCAGGGCACAGTGGGAGGGTTTGCACTCAGCTCTCCTTTCACCTAGACACACAAGACATGCAACCTGTCTCTTGTTCTCAAAACACAGTTCTCTGCGCACCAACATGTGGCTCTCCATCTTCACATGCCCTTCTGGGTTACAAGCACAGAGCTACCAGATGAGTCTTTTAGGAGACAGTTTGTCTCTGCCCAAGCAAATCAAGGCGCATAACTACTGATTAAGGTACCCATGATGGCAGAAATGGAAATTGTGACTGAATCCATCAGTGTTCCACTATTCTATTATTATCTAGCTTCAATGACTACAGTCTTTACCCAGGAAAGATTCCCTACTGACTTGTGCCAAATACATACAGCTAGTCTCCATTTCTTTAGAGAAACACACTTAAAATATATATTTAAAATATTGGAATAAGATCTGCCTTTTTTTTTTTAAAATATTGATGTGGATGACAAACAATGACTAATTTCAGCAGCTCTCTGTATACATCAGAATACCCACATCCTCATCCCATGAGTTTATTGTTCCAAAAATAAGCCATAACTAAATTCACAGTGAATTAATGTGATTATGACAAAACCCTTTCAGGAAAACTTTGCCTAGGCATAACCAATAGTAATGTTTCATTCTTCATTTTAAGACATTAAAAGGTTCCACTCTTATTGCAAAAATGTATGTTTTTCTGAAACGACATTTTCATTTAAAGCTAATAAAAAGGAGTTCTCCCTTCCCCGTTACATGAAATCACATCCCCTCTTCTGTATATTACTGTTCTGTAATTTTAGAAAGGATTAACTTTACACAACCTGTTTCACTAACATCCATATATTCACTTCCATGTGCTGTACTATGAAACATCCTGGATAATAAACCTTGAGATATTTGGGCTGTAAATGGAGGAGCCAACTCAACCAGAACTACAGCTGTGCTGCTGGAATCGCAGCAATAAACACAGAAAGTGCCTCCCTTCAGTTTTCTTTCCCTTAAATCCACTTTCAGGAAATTTGCCAATCTAATAATTTCATTCACCTCAGTTGTGTTTTTTCAAAATTTTGCTGTCCTGGTTTTGCCTGGGATAGAGTTAATTTTCTGCCTAGTAGCTGGTAAAATGCTGTGTTTTGGATTTAGGATGAGAATAATGTTGATAACACACTGATGTTTTAGTTGTTGCTAAGTAGTGCTTACACTAGTCAAGGACTTATCAGCTTCCCATGCTCTGCCCAGTGCACAAGAAGCTGGGAGGGGGCACAGCCAGGACAGCTGACCCAGACTGGCCAAAGGGCTATTCCATACCGTATGACGTCATGCCCAGTATATAAACTGGGGGGAGTTGGCCGGGGGGCAGGGATCACTGCTCGGGGACTGGCTGAGTGTCGCTCGGCAGGTGGTGAGCAGTTGCATCACTTGTTTTTCCTGAATTTTACTTCTCTCTCTTTTTGTTATTTTCCTTTTCATTGAAATTTATTATTATTATTATTATATTTTATTTCAATTATTAAACTGTCTTTATCTCAACTCATAAGTGTTCTCATTTTTGTTCTTCCAATTCTCTCCCCTATCCCATCGGGGGCAGGGGACTGAGCGAGCAGCTGTGTGGTGCTTAGTTGCTGGCTGGGTTTAAACCACGACAGTCCTTTTTGGTGACCAACGTGGGGCTCGAAGGGTTGAAATAATGACAGATCTGACCAGAGTGTGTTAAAACAAATTTGTGATAAGCATTATTATATTAGTTTAATAGTCGCTAGTCACAATGTTGATTCATTTGCTCTCAGAGTTGTTGTGCTTGTTCTCAGAGTTGTGTTATGTAACACCTTACTTGCCGTATGCACTCCCTGTGGTGCTGTTTATCACCTCTGGGAGTTGGATTAAAGTTATTGCTTTGCTGTACTGTGTAACACTGGCTTAGGGTATGATAAAATTATCGGTTATGAGATGATTGTACTCAGCACTGCTGTCATCCCCATACTTCAGGAACCATCTCTCGGAAACTATGAATAATTACACTTTTTACCTCTTCTCCTCGGATAGCCAGTCTACGGGGGAGAGACATTCCTTCCCCTTCCCCGTCTACTCCAGGCTGATTACAATAGCTCTTGAGAATTTTTAATATCCTTGGGATGTTCAAACCAGCATGGTACGATTGCTATGTCTCCTGAATGTGTTTCAGGCCTTGTTTAAGGTTAAGCAACTATTTAAGAATACCACCCAGAGATCTGCCCCGACTCTGGATAGTTATGAGTGGCAGGGTGTGTGGGAGAGCATGGGCAAATGCCTAGGATGGTGGGCCCCTCCTGTGTATTGGAACTTCACTCCTGAACAAGTGCAGAATCCTGAAAACTAGTAAAATATTTGGAAAGAGTATGCTGTCACCCTGGCAATTCTAGGGAGACACAGATCACTGCAATGTGCTGGGGCCTGGCCCATGCCTACCAAGCCCCGTTCAACACTATTCAGTACCCTCAAGGGGAAGAGAAGGTCTCTGGATCTGATGACAAAATGGCAGGCACTGCGGCTACGCCAGCCCCGAACGGCAGGCACTGCAGCTACTCCAACCCCCACGACAGGCACTGCAGATAAACTAGAGAACCAACCTGTGCTGGTATCAGTTGCCCCTATGCAGAAGAAGAAATATTGGAAGCAGAAGTCAGCTCGTTTAGTAAGGGATGAAGAAGCTTCTTCTAAGAGGGAGCAGGAGGAAGAAGTAGATGAGGCAGACGACTTCAAAGCAGGGCCATAACAAGAACAGGAATAGGAAGAGAGGCAGCCACGGCTTGGGGAGGAGGAAGAGGAAGAACTCATAAACGAGGTGGTAACCACTCGATCCCTATCCCTGAGTGAGCTGCGAGATATGTGAAAAGATTTCATCTGTTGTCCAGGCGAGCACATCATCACCTGGCTGCTCTGATGCTGGGATAATGGGGCCAGTAGCCTGGAATTGGAGGATAGGGAAGCCAAGCAGCTGGGATCCCTTTCTAGGGAAGGGGGTATTGACAAAGCGATTGGAAAAGGGGCACAAGCCCTCAGCCTCTGGAGGCAACTCCTGTCAGGTATGAAGGAAAAGTATCCCTTCAAGGAAGATGTTATATGTTACCTGGGCAAGTGGACCACCATGGAGAGAGGTATCCAGTACCTGAGGGAATTAGCCATGCTGGAGATAATTTATGATGACCTGGACAACAAGCAGTTATCCAAAGATCCAGAAGAAGTCCAGTGCACACAACCCACGTGGCCGAAGTTTGTATGGAGCACAGCATTGTCATATACCAACTCATTGGCAATAATGACCTGGAAAGATGAAGAGGGACCAATGGTGGATGAAATGGCTGGCCAACTTCGGGAATATGAAGAAAGTCTCTCTTCCTCCCTCATCTCGGCTGTGAAGAAACTGGTCCAGCAACTCAAAGAGGATAGATCCTACTCCCAACCTGTACGGACCAGTATCTCAGCCATTAGGAGTAAGCGTTCCTCTGCTCAAGAGGGAGGATATAAAGGGTACACAGCAGGGGCCACCCTGTGGTTTTACCTGCGTGACCACAGAGAAGATATGAGGGAGTGGGATGGAAAAATCTATCTCGATCCTAGAGGCATGGGTATGTGAGTTGCAAGGAAAAACAATCACACAAGAGGGTTCTTCCAGGAGAGTTGCGGCTCCAGTTTCCAGAGGACAGTTCCCCAGACAGGGTAGAAGGGCTGATCTTACTCCTGATTTTAATGAAAGAATGCCTGACTCGTATGTACAAGAAGTGAGTAATGAATACTATGACCAGGACTAGATGGGCCCTGCCTCCAGCCAGGTGGAGGAAAGGGACAACCAGATTTACTGGACTGTGTGGATTCGATGGCATGGCACATCAGACCCACAGGAGTATAAGGCTCTAGTGGACACCGGTGCACAGTGTACCCTCATGCCATCAAGCTATAAAGGGGCAGAACCCATCTGTATTTCTGGAGTGACAGGGGCATCCCAACAGCTGACTGCATTGGAGGCTGAAGTGAGCCTAACTGGGAAGGAGTGGCAGAAGCACCCCATTGTGACTGGCCCAGAGGCTCCGTGCATCCTTGGCATAGACTACCTCAGGAGAGGATATTTCAAGGACCCAAAAGGGTACCGGTGGGCTTTTGGCATAGCTGCCTTGGAGACGGAGGAAATTAAACAGCTTACATTTTAAAATGTAATATATTAAAATTAAACAGTTAAATTAAATTAAACAGACCCTGCCCGGTCTCTCAAAGGACCCTTCTGTTGTGGGGTTGCTGGGGGTCAAAGAACAATAGATACCAATTGCTACCACAGCAGTGCACCGGCAGCAATATCGCACCAACAGAGACTCCCTGATTCCCATTCATAAGTTGATTCGTTGACTGGAGAGCCAAGGAGTGATCAGCAAGACTCACTTACCCTTTAACAGTCCCATATGGCCAGTGCGAAAATCTAATGGAGAGTGGAGACCAACAGTAGACTATCGGGGCCTGAACGAAGTCACGCCACCACTGAGTGCTGCCGTGCTGAACATGCTAGAACTTCAATACGAACTGCAGTCAAAGGTAGCCAAGTGGTATGCCACCACTGACATCGCTAATGTGTTCTTCTCAATCCCTTTGGCAGCAGAGTGCAGGCCGCAGTTTGCTTTCACTTGGAGGGGTGTCCAGTGCACCTGGAATCAACTGCCCCAGGGGTGGAAACACAGCCCCACCATTTGCCATGGACTGATCCAGACTGCATTGGAACAGGATGAAGCTCCGGAACACCTGCAATACACTGATGACATCATTGCGTGGGGCAAAACAACAGAAGTTTTTGAGAAAGGGAAGAAAATAGTCTAAATCCTTCTGGAGGCCGGCTTTGCCATAAAACCAAGTAAGGTCAAGGGACCTGCACAGGTGTCCTGGTTTTGCCTGGGATAGAGTTAATTTTCTGCCTAGTAGCTGGTAAAATGCTGTGTTTTGGATTTAGGATGAGAATAATGTTGATAACACACTGATGTTTTAGTTGTTGCTAAGTAGAGTCAAGGACTTTTCAGCTTCCCATGTTCTGCCCAGTGCACAAGAAGCTGGGAGGGGGCACAGCCAGGACAGCTGACCCAGACTGGCCAAAGGGATGTTCCATACCATATGATGTCATACCCAATATATATACTGGGGGCAGTTGGCCGGGGGGCAGTGATCACTGCTCGTGGATGGGCTGGGCATCAGTCAGCAGGTGGTGAGTGGTTGCATCACTTGTTTTTCCTGGGTTTTCCTTCTCTCTCTCCCCCTTCTTGTTTTCCTTTTCATTACAATTTGTTGTTATTATTATTATTGTTATATTTTATTTCAATTATTAAACTGTCTTTATCTCAACTCATAAGTGTTCTCATTTTTGTTCTTCCGATTCTCTCCCCCATCCCACTGGGGAGTTGGGGGAGTGAGCAAGCGGCTGTGTGGTGCTTAGTTGCTGGCTGGGGTTTAAACCATGACATTTGTCCATTTAGATGTGATATCTTTGTGCTACTGGATTTGGGTTCTACTCTAATGAATAGCTCCAATCAGATTTCTATGGGCAAGTGCTCCTGAAATGCATCTGCCTATGGTTGATGTTGTTCATAGAGACTGTGTAGCAAAATCAAGCCTTAACAGCCTCTTCTTTTTCCAGATTCACATCCTCAAAGTATAGCTATTCTATAACCTTAATAAAGTATTCTCTCTTGCTATTTCTTACATCATTTAAGGTCCCAGTACACTAAGTGCACTGGGGGGACATCAGCATTTAGCATAAATGTTCCATCATGAATATTTTCCTTCACAGTATTATGCATTGTCAAAAAATCTTCTTCTCCCAAAGTAAATAATTTATGTTTGCTTGATTCCTGCTTTTCTAATAGATTTTAAGAAGGAACTGATTTCCTTCCAACCATCCTTGTTTTGTTAAACACGGTTCTGCTTTCTGAGTATATATATCCTAGTATTAATCATTTCACACAGGAGCTGGTTAACAGTACAAGTTCACAACTTGTATTCAGAATAACCTTATGATAGCTGTTCTAACATTGTTCTAGATTCATATTACCCAATGGGGTTTTTTTCACTAATTAGAAATATGATTCGCATCCTATATACTGGTATAAGGGAAATTTAATATCTAGGTCTTAGTCTCTAGTTTTGTGGTGTTAATTTTCCCCCCAGTATATCAAAGAGAAAAAAAAGCATGTGCATAAAATGTGTAAAAAAAAAAAGCCTTCAAAACCAAGACTTCAGTATTCCCATTGACATTTATACGAGGGTCCTATAGTGCTTCAATGGAAGTTTATTTTTGAATTTTTTTTTATCCACTATGGTGAGGAAATCTCTCCTCCCTTTTGTGGAACTTTATGATGCCAACCAAGAAGTGCAACTTGACTCACCAGATTCCCATGAGTAAGGGGTGGGAGACAGTTGCCCATAGGCATCCGGTCAGGGGGTGCCCGGCTGTTACCTGAGTAATGCTGATGGGATACAAACCACTTCAAAGTGATGTGCAATGGCAGCTTTGGACTATCTACAGATACACTTCTTTGGGCGAGTATCTCCAGACAGGCAGCTTTTTGTGTTTGCTGCCTGTTTGTGTGCAAGTGCTTACCTACATAAGAGCCTGGCTCCAGTTGCTTCTGAACAGAGAGGGGTAAGGGGCTTTGAAAGAGGCTATTGTTGGGTCCCACCCAGCTGGTGGGAATGAATGAATGTGAAGTGCATTGAGCCATTGCAAAGGTCTGCAGAGCATGTTAAATTGTCCATGACTTGAGCTGAAGAATCTCTGCCCTAGACCGACCGCCTCTTTCTCAGTACATGGGGGGCAGCCAGAAGAAAGAGAATTCATCATCTGCTTCAGGAGTCTTCAATGGATGGTGCAAGTTTTTCTGGGCATCAGCAGTGACTTAAAATATATTTTCCCAATAGGACATTTTAGTATGACAGTAGATAATGCCTAGGAACACAGAGAGATCTCTTCTCAGTAGGTGCTAGAAGAAAAAGGACATTACATTTCCTAGAATGTATAAAACCTAAGTATTGCATGATCCTGCTTCTCATTCATTCTAGTTCTTTATGCGTATGTGCTGCATACGATGTCATACACATCAAGGCTTTTGATAACATGACATGGTGATGCTTCCCAATCAGATAACCACAGAAATTCCAAAGATAAAATAGTAACTATTGTAGAATCTCAGATGAGGCAGGCAAAAAGGGAAAGAGAATTAGAAAAAGGAAAGTGGAATAAGAATAGCCACACTATTAGCATTACACATCAGAAGTATTTTTACCCTACTAGAAATGCAAACTGTAGGAGGCATCTTTTGAAAAAGTGCAAGAAAATTTGATTAATGTATTGCCAAAATTCAGAAAAATCTCAGAATCTTGCAATGATTTAGTAATAAGAAATGAACTAATTTATAAAAGCCTAGTATTAGAGATGAAAAAAGCAGGACAGTAGATAAATACTGTGCTGAGAGTGACATGCACAAAATGATTTCTGTGAATGTTACACTTGTTTTAAAATAATAAATCACTACAATAAAATAAAATTTACTAGAAGTAGTAAAGCTAACAGAGGAGGAGAGAATCGTTACTGTAGCTGTAATTCTCAGATGTTTGATAAGCAACATGCTAAACATCAAGAAGTCAAGAAAGCTGTACATTTTGTAACATAAAAAAGAGCCCATTACCAACAGTTTGCAATTAAAGAACAATTCCATGACTCTCCAAAAGCAAATATTCTCCTTATTGCATTCCAGTATAAAAAAGATTTGACCCATATGTTGAAGAAATGGAACTGACTGTAGTTAGGGAACTTAAAAAAGCCACAGCTCCTGGCTCCAAAACACTTTCACTTCTTGTTCTTGAAAGTGATGTTGCAATTCAGATAGATAGATGCTGGTAAAAAGCTGATTTCTTACCCAGAGCATCTTTGAGACAACAGTATGGCATCTGTACAAGAATGAAGACTCAACAGTGTCAGGTATTTGCCCATTTTAAGACAGGAGCAAGAAAGATGCCAAAAATAAACTGTACAGGATAAAGAATTACAAGCGCTCACATCCATCACCTTAACAGTTTGCCCAGATGAGAAGAAAACTCTCTCAAGGTTAAGGTTTTACCAAAATAAGATGAATATGCAAAATAACATCACATATAGAGGTGGTCATACTATAAAATACAAATCATATGCTTGTCTCTGTATCAGGGATGCTCTGGAGTGGAATCCTGGAATCCTAGAATCCTAGAATCATAGAACGGTTTGGGTTGGAAGGGACCTTTAAAGGTCATCTAGTCCATCCCCCCTGCAATTGGCAGGGACATCTACAACTAGATCAGGTTGCTCAGAGCCCCGTCCAACCTGACCTTGAATGTTTCCAAGGATGGGGCATCTACCACCTCTCTGGGCAACCTGTGCCAGTGTTTCACCACCCTCATCATAAAAAAATTCTTCCTTATATCTAGTCTGAATCTACCCTCTTTTAGTTTAAAACCATTACCCCTTGTCCTATCGCAACAGGCCCTACTAAAAAGTCTGTCCCCATCTTTCTTATAAGCCCGCTTTAAGTATTGAAAGGCCACAATAAGGTCTCCCCGCAGCCTTCTCTTCTCCAGGCTCAACAACCCCAGCTCTCTCAGCCTTTCCTCATAGCAGAGCTGTTCCATCCCTCTGATCATTTTTGTGGCCCTCTTCTGGACCCTCTCCAACAGGTCCATGTCTTTCCTGTGCTGAGGACTCCAGAGCTGGATGCAGTGTTCCAGGTGGGGTCTTACCAGAGCAGAGTAGAGGGGCAGAATCACCTCCCTCGACCTGCTGGCCACGCTTCTTTTGATGCAGCCCAGGATACGGTTGGCTTTCTGGGCTGCGAGAGCACATTGCCAGCTCATGTCCAGCTTTTCATCCACCAGTACCCCCAAGTCCTTGTCCACAGGGCTGCTCTCAATCCCTTCATCCCCCAGCCTGTATTGATACTGGGGGTTGCCCCAACCCAGGTGCAGGACCTTGCACTTGGCCTTGTTGAACCTCATGAGGTTTACGTGGGCCCACTTCTCTAGCTTGTCCAGGTCCCTCTGGATGGCATCCCATCCCTCAGGCGTGTTGACTGCACCACTCAGCTTGGTGTCATCTGCAAACTTGCTGAGGGTGCACTCGATCCTGCTGTCTATGTCATTGATGAAGATATTGAACAGTACTGGTCCCAATACAGACCCCCGAGGGACACCACTTGTCACTGGAATCACACCTCCAGGAAGGCAGAGGTAGCTGCAGTATTTGTAAAGAGGGACCACATGTCAGGGGCAATGCAATCCACTGAGAACAAAGAACAGTGAAAACACATCTCATTACCAGCAGAGAAAAGCAGGTATGGACCTTCTTATCCATATAGTAGGAGAGCACTCTGCTTTCTGGAGCACACCTGGACATAAGCTCCTTATAAGTGATTCCTAACCAGCTGCTCCTTCTCCAAAATGAGTTAGTGATAAAGACGTGTGCCTGGAGTTATCAATATTTCTTGTAAATTTCTTAGCAATTCCTCTCCTAACATTTGGGATGGGGTGCAAGCAACCTCAGGCTTCTCTTGCTGAAATGCCCAGGTTGGAGAAACTTAAATTGGTGATTCTTGATCTCACTTGCCTGGTTGGTTTGTGTTGGTTCTTAGAAGTGCAAACCACCAGTAAAGAAAATGCTGGAAGATGTGATCAGAAGGGACACACAGAGCCACATTATCCATACCAATCTAAACTCTGAACAAAGGATCTTAATTGAAGTGTATAACAAACACTGGAAAATCACCATCCACCAAAGGACAACAAGCACAGTGAAAACCATTACATCTCTATCTGTAATCTAAGAGAGCAAAAAGAAACTGAACAAACTTCATCTCATATTTAAAGCTCAATATCTGTAAATATAAAATCAATAATAAAGTATCCCCCTAGGTTTTGTTTAAGTCCATGCTCCTCTCACACTGTGTTACCATGAGGGTGTGAACTGAGATCAGGCGTGTCATGGTTTAACCCCAGCCAGCAACTAAGCACTACACAGCTGCTCGCTCATTCCCCCCATTGTGAGATGGGGGAGAGAATCAGAAGAGTAAAAGTGAGAAAACTCGTGGGTTGAGATAAAGACAGTTTAATAGGTAAAGCAAAAGCTGAGCGCACAAACAAAGCAAAACAAGGATTCATTCACCACTTCCCATTGGCAGGGAGGTGTTCAGCCATCCCCAGGAAAGCAGGGCTCCATCACGCGTAATGGTTACTTGGGAAGACAAACACCATCACACCAAACATTCCCCCCTTCCTTCTTCTTTCCCCAGCTTATATACTGAGCATGACGTCATATGGTATGGCATAGCCCTTTGGCCAGTCTGGGTCAGCTGTCCTGGCTGTGCTCCCTCCCAGCTTCTTGTGCACCTGGCAGAGCATGGGAAGCTGATAAATCCTTGACTAGTGTGAACTCTGCTCAGCAAGAACCAAAACATCAGTGTGTTATCAACATTATTCTCATCCTAAATCCAAAACACAGCACTCTACCAGCTACTAGGAAGAAAATTAACTCTATCCCAGCTGAAACCAGGACAGGATCCACCCCTTATTCCATACCATACACGTCATGCTCAGGTCCCACATTATCCAATACATCCTCATTAACCACCACCCCCCTTCCCATCCTTTGATACAATACACAGGTATCATTCCCTTAGTCTATGGACCACCCCTGTGAAATGTCTGTAAAATGTCCATAAACATCCACAAACATCCACATAATGTCCATTGAGTTCATTTAGTTCATGACTTTGGGCTCCATCTGTGATGGTGGTCGCTCAGGACAGGAGAGGTGGTGTGTGGTGTGGAGTTATTGGGCACCAAAGCCAGCTCAGGTCGGGTCACTGCTGCACTTGCACTGCTTCTTGTAAGGCTTCTCCTCCATTGGTTCAGGTGGTTCCTGCTATAGTAATTCCTATAACATGCAACTCAAATCCCGGGTTACAACGATTTAAAGGTATTTCCATTACAATCTCCACCCCTGGCCCCTTTGGACCAGACCACTGGGTTTAATGCTGCAATGGACTCCTCCCCTTGCCCCTGCTCCAGCTTGGACTTATCCACAGACTGCAGTCCCTTAGGGGTTTACCTGCTCCAAGTGGAGCCTTATCTATGAGCCACAGTCTCTCCAGGGGTATATGTGCTGCGGCATAGACTTATCCACAGCCACAGTCACTTAGAGGTGCACCTGTTCCAGCATGGCCTTCTCCATGGGCCACAATGCCTTCAGAGATATACCTGCTCCAGCATGGCCTTACCCACAGCCACAGTCTCTTCAGAAGTAAACCTGCTCCAGCATGGCCTTACCCATGGCCACATGCTTTGAGGTGCTCAAGCATGACCGCATGCACAGCCACTGATGCTTCAAGGTGTACCTGCTGCAGCATGGACTTATCCTTGGGCCACAATCCCTTCAAGAGGTATACCTGCTGTGGCACAGACATAACCACGGCCACAGACGCTTCAAGACATACCTGCTCTGGCATGGGCTTATCCACATCCACAGATGCTTTTGGGTGTCCTGCTCCCACATGGACTCATCCACAGGTCACAGTCCCTTCAACTCGAGTTCACACTGGAGTTCCAGCCTGTCCAGTACAGCAACACAGAAACAGCAGCGATGCCATGGCCATTGCTGTTATCAAAACGTTCCCAGGCACAGCAGAGTGAGATGATAAGCAGTTCAGCAGCACAGCAAGCAGCAAAAGCAAAAAGAAGCCACTAACGAGCACTAGACTCTAATATACAGTAAGGCAAGCAAGCCCCATGGCAAGCACAGAAGCCTGCCAATTAATACCTAAACAGCACTAACAGCTATAAATTCAATATCTAGCACATTCCAATTAAATCTGTCGTTATCCTGAACCCTTTGAGCTGCATGTTGGGCAACAAGAAGGACTGTCATGGTTCAATCCCAGCCAGCAACTAAGCACCACACAGCCGCTTGCTCACTCCCCCCCGGTGGGATGGGGGAGAGAATCAGAAGAGTAAAAGTGAGAAAACTCGTGGGTTGAGATAAAGACAGTTTAATAGGTAAAGCAAAAGCTGCGCACACAAGCAAAGCAAAGCAAGGAATTCATTCACTACTTCCCATTGGCAGGCAGGTGTTCAGCCATCCCCAGGAAAGCAGGGCTCCATCATGCGTAACGGTTACTTGGGAAGACAAACGCCATCACACCAAAAGTCCCCCCCTTCCTTCTTCTTCCCCCAGCTTTATATGCTGAGCATGACATCATATGGTATGGAATATCCTTTTAGTCAGTTGGGGTCAGCTGTCCCAGCTGTGCCCCCTCCCAGCTTCTTGTGCACCTGGCAGAGCATGGGAAGCTGAAATGTCCTTGACTAGTGTGAACTCTGCTCAGCAAGAACCAAAACATCAGTGTGTTATCAACATTATTCTCATCCTAAATCCAAAACACAGCACTATACCAGCTACTAGGAAGAAAATTAATTCTATCCCAGCCAAAAGCAGGGCAAGGCCCTGATGTGAGATAGCTCTGGGTTGAGCTATGAGAGGAGCAGGGGATCAAGAGCTGAGACATTCAGGATGTCGAGCCCTTACAGCAAGTCCTGCTGAACAATTTCTGCAGTGTCAATGGAATAAACACACTGTCTAGCCTGGTCTGGCCACAGCTGTGTATTGCCCCATCAACCTTTGCAGCAGCATTATCTGGCTCTGTATAGCCTGAGCTGTACATGTCCTGCAGGTGGAATATGAACCTGGATCTGGGAATGTGTTGAGCTCCTAAGGACAGTGCCGACATAACCTCTTACTTCTTTCTCAGTGCAGGTTCTCTTCAAAACAAAACACAACCTTAAAATAGAAAAAAAACCCTAAAATACCTAAAAAAATATGTTTTCTCTTGAAACTATGGTAATACGTACTAGATAAGTTCCCAAGACAAACACTCAGATCTCTGTTCTGTTGCTTTGTACATTCCTTAATGCCTGTAACTCAGCTGGCTTGGTTTAATCAACTTCTGGAGTGATTTTGTAATAGCCATAATATCCTGCATCACATGGCCTGGGAAAAAACTAAGTAACCTTTACACTACTGCAATTATTCCAGACTGAAAAAGAGGTAGAATGAAAAAGAAAGGAACTTTGTAAAACAGTGCTGCAATTCAGCAGCATCTAGTGCTACAGTTCCATCACACTTATGTACCAATTTTCCACCAAAATGGAACTAATCAGCAGACATTGCATACTTTTTTATTATCATGTTTTGAGTCTGAGAGGAGAGAGGGGAACTGAATATTTGTAGCATAGCAATTTTACATTAGCATTTCTGGTCTTGCCACTATTATTCCAATACTGCAGACACACTTGTGCACCAAGAAATGTTTCAAAACATTCACCTGATAATATAAAAATGGGGTTTGAATATGTGATGGACTCACAGGCTTCTTTACTGCAGAAAATTCTGGCACTGAAACTGGAGCACCACCTCTGAGTTATTCCAGTCAGCTACTTTGCAATTTGTCTTAGGGAAGAGTTTGTGCAGACAGTGAAGTTATCATATCCAGTCTGTGCTGTATCATCCTTCTACTCCCAAATGTTACAGGAACAAAACAAACATAATAGAAACACCAGCTCAACCTTCAAAAGACAGAAAAGGGAACAAATACCCTCACTTAAGCTCATTTACTTGCACCCAAACTGAGATGAGAACACCCAAGTTAAAATGATAAGCAAAGCCAGCCTTGCAGCTATCCACCCTCAGTGTAACTGGATAGATCCCTCATTTGGTCCTTTAATGAGACAAAGCTACCATGGAAGAAAAGGGGGGTTATTTATTTTTCTTGCTGTATTTTGAGGAGAACAGAGAAGCCATAAGATTCAACCTTAGGATGTACAAACTGGAGAAACGATTGATCCTTGTGTGAACTAAAATGTCCAAGAAAGCCTGACTATAGAGCACTGATTTTATACCTGGTATTGCATTTTACTGATAATGCCTACAAGCACCTATATCTTATTTCCTTTTGTTAATTAATTACTGTGCTCCAGCCTCTGTTACAGTAAAACCAGTCCAATAAGAGGAGCAAGCGGATGCCAGGATTTGATGGACTACTCCTCCAGGAGCAGGTGGGAGGCCAAGGCTGTGTCATCTGGACATTCATGGCTACTGGCACTTACCTGGAATTTTTTATGAAAAAAATACCTGGTTAATTCAAAGAAAACTTCTCATGTAAATAGTCGGGATTTGACAGTAATGTTGTCAGTTGGCATCAGTGGGATCCCTGGTCACAACTAGGGGCAAGGTGAGGCAGAGATTTCTCGCTTGCTTCTTGACCGGGGCTTGGATGTGGTTTTGCAGATCCTATTGGAGTAAGGGGCCTCTTGTCAGGACCACCCTGCTGTAGGGTATTCACTGCAGCAGAGATACAGAAGAAGAAATTAACTCTGCAACTGTGTAGTTAGGACAGTATCTCAGTAGATACCGAGGTACAACTCCCTGCACCAGATTAGGCAGAGGAGGTGCTTTGAACATGGCTCTCTTGCACAGCATGGCTTTCTCAAGTAACTGCCTCAGCTAACAGGCTGTTGGCAGCTTTCATTTTTTCCCATGTTCACGACAAATTTCAGGACATCTAGTTATCAGGGTAATGTAGACTGTTCCCAAAGGAAAAAAATCTTGATTATTTTTTAAAACCTGAATTTCTCTTTTCCAGCAGCAGGTCTCATTCTTCTTCCCTGCTCTTATTCATAAACACAAGTCAGAAGTCATGCCAACTAATGGATCCACAAGAAGAAACAAACCTTCAGAAAGTTCTGGATATTTACCAGAGGTCTTAGTTTTCCTTGTATAGCCAGCAGCTCAGCTCTCATGACAATATCACTTTGTAGTAAAGCACCTATATTAGAGATGCCGTATGATGAGCAATCAGCAGAATTACTAACGTCTCCCTCTCTGAAAGAAGCAGTTTTTAACATTTTACATAATTCTTCAAATAAAACTTGTATTTCACTGTTGGTAAATCTGTAGTTACTATGCATTACATTATCTGGAAATTAATTGAATCAAAATCTATCAACCTTTGGAACAAAGGCTGCTGTACTCCTTTCTCTGAGGTGCTGCTTTTGAAAGCATAATGATGTGCTACCCTTTTTCTTCCCATTTAATTTCTTCAGGTGCTCTGTGAATCCCTGCTCATATCCTTTCTTACTTAGTGACAGATCCTGTCATCTGTTCTTATTCTTTAGACAGACAAAATCACTGGTGGCTTTAAAGGTGATTTGCCTAAAAAAAAAAAAAAAGACAATAAACTGCACATGATTAAAAATATACATCCTCATTCAGATTAACTAGTAAATGAAATATAAGGGCAGATCATCAAGGATGTAAAACAGAAAACTACCAATTCCTGCCGATAATTTAGCCCATTATTTTAGTGCCTTGTATGTTATTTCTACTTTAAAAATCAGATCTCGCTGTATCTGAATAACAGTAACTCTTCCAAACACTGTCTTAGTTTTATCTTGCTCTGAATTATATATAACTCTACATACACTGTTACTCTAAGCTTAGATTGTGAGGTACAAGCATAACAGAGATCTTTTGTTGGCTTTATCACTATCTCCCTAGCTCTAATACATGTTATCTCCTTACTAGATATAATTGCTTTCCTCATTTCAGCAGAGTTGTAGTTTACACTATACCATTCCTACCATCAATTTCCTTTTCATGAGCTGAAAAGATTGCTGAAAAATTTTTTTAAAGGGAAACTTGCCAGATGGTAGCCTGATAGAAATTTCCAGTGAAAAAGGAATCTCTGGCAAATATTTGGAGATTTAAACTAACTGCATCTTCTCCCCCCCCGCCCCGAAGTTTATGAAGCTTCAGCTCAAACAATTATTTCATAACATAGCTTACAGGTATGCTCATGTAATCAGAAGAGGGTATGATTTGTTTCACCTTCAAAAGGAGCCAGCGCTGGTGTTGTCCAAGTCTCAGTTCACATTCTGAGCTTAGTGTATTTGGATAATGTGTTACCCCTATGTAAGCACCAGCTGCTATGTTTTAACCTCAGGTTGGAAAACCCAGGAGGATCTCTGATTTTATGATGTGTTGGGGTGGGAATAGGTTAGTGAGTATGAGTAGCTGTACTTGGTGGTGACCTGAAGGAACTGTTACAGATGCTGACTTTGCTTATGGAGAAAAAGCATTTGCTCTCATCTGTTGTTTTCAGCTCCTCCTGTGAGCAGCCAGCTGCAGTCCCCTCTGCCCCTGCAGCATCCATTTTGGTAGTCCCCATACCTAAGCTTTAAGTTGTTTCTTTTTCCATGAGCAGCACTGGTGGAGCAGGATCAAGTGGTTTGCCTTTCTGCCAATAGTTTTAGTGCTCAGGTTTTTGTAAAGGCTTCAGCTGAAGAAGACAGATCCTCAGGCTCCTTGGAGCCTGTCAAAATCAGTGGGAGTCTTCTCATGGACTTCACTTGGTATAAAGGAGGATCTGCCAGGGAAGCTGTAGTAACTTTTATTTTCTTTTTGTTCCCTCAGTTGTTCAGGCCAAGCCTCCTGGACACTCCTACTGTTAAAGGACAAGGTTTTTTGCTATCTCCTCAAGTGGAAGGTGCACACAACGCAGGAGTGTGACAATTCACTGAACTCAGTTGCAAACACTGCAAACTTAATGGTAAATAGATACATTAGTTTTGGTAATAAACAACAACCAAAGACAGTGATGCTTAAATGCTACACGTATTTTAATATAAAGAAATAAGTGACCTCTGATATGTTTTCATGGCAAGACAAAACATAAATAAATTCTCAAATATCTGGTTAAGAATTTTACTTAGGGTAAACTTATAATCAAACTGAAATGCTTTTCGCCATACAAAAAATGTCTAACAAATTAGAATCCTTTCAAAAGCTTTAGAGAATATTAAATATTTAGTAGTAGTCTGTTTTGCTAACATATAGTTTTAACCATTATGAAATAATTAATTCTGTAGATTTACAGATTTAAAGCAAAAAGCTATCGTGAGCGTGGAGTCAGAACATCAACATCACATGGCCTAAAAATGGCCTGGTGTTGATGTAAAGAGGCTGGCAGATAGAGAGTCCATCACATCCCTCAATGAACTGTTTCAATATTTAGTTATGTATCTTTTACAAATGTCAGTTTTATTTCCAGTGTGAATTTCTTTGCCTTCAGCCTCCAGCTATTAGATTTGACTGTGCTATTTTCTGCTCAATTAAAGAACTGTTAAAGACCCACATACTGTTGTGTCACCCCAAAGGTAGCCTGGCTACCAGAAGAACATATGTTGAAATTTTGATGTGCCTTAGCTCACATTAATTTTTTCCATGACATCTCTCTATGCAGTGAAATCAACGTGCACGTAATGAATGCCTCTAAAGTTAAAAGGGACAAGAAAACCCTCCTGGGAAGGTGGAAGCAGAAGCCAAACTGAGCTCTGCTGACAGCAAGCTGCAACGACAAACGTTGCCCTGTTTCTGCATTGTTGGGGGCATTACGGGCTGGGCAAATTTAAGCAGTGAAACAGGGCATTGGTCTTCTCCCTCTCCCAGCCCTGGAATACCTAAAATTGGTAAGGGGACAGGATGTGTCTTCCCACCCAACATTTCTTTGCACTATAGGGGGAATTCAGCTTTCAGTTGCAAGTTCTTTCATACACTGAAATCATAGTTTTGCTTTTCACTTATAAAAGGAGGTGAAGACTGTCACTGTATCGTAATCCACATCTTCAAAGTCAAGCAAAATCATGGAGGATGAAAAATGATTCAGAAAAATCAGGGAACCAGAAAAGATAAGAAAAAAATACTGAATAAAATATATAAAGACAGTTCTGCACTGTGTGTTTTGTACTCACTTTAGCCCAGTAGCTGTAGGATGAATTATTCCATAGGCATATACTATGCCCATGGAAAAAAACAGATACAAACGTCATTGTGTTTCTTTTTGCTAGAAATGCCAAAAGGAGAATATATGTAGTACTGCTCCTCCTGTAAGTAATACAGAGTCACAGTTTTATGAGTCATTTGAGTTTTTTCCAAAGCAGCATGTTAGATTGCTATTCAGTACTCTCATGTTTTGGACCTTTATGACTGGTATTTAACAAATGAAGTATTTCCTCCAGTTGTGTGTGCTTTGCTTTTCCTTTTGCCAAAATAACATTTTTCCTATTCCTATTTCCTGACATTTTCATCATTAACATTCAACCTTAGAAGATGTGTTTATAAACTGTCAAAAGTCTGGGTTTAATTTTTTCATAAAAATGAAAAGCAAAATATTGTGTTCATCTTCCAACAGCAATGCACAGTGTCAGGGTATGCATTAATAAGACACTGTCTCTTATCTATATGTTTTAAAATATGCCAATGCTTAAACAGCCTTCAAACTCACACCCTGCTATTACTTATTGCCATATTTTCACTGTATTTTTTTCCTAATAATAGGCATACCTTTAACATCCTTTACCATTCATGTAAATCAATGCTTTTCTGCTTGATTTGCAGTTAGTAAAAGGAGAACTTCCTAATTAAAATGTGGCTTGTCTGTATATGGTCCCTATGGGAGTAAGGAGACATTAAAAAGACGTACCTTCCATCTTTACTGTATGGACTTTGTACAGCCTAAGCAGGAATGCAGGCATTGATCTCTGAGATACCAGAGGACAACTCCCTTTCAGTGCCTCTGAAACCAGGCAGGAAATTTCCTGGACAATTTCATTGAGTATCCCTTACCAATGCACCAATGATTAGAAATGGCCACACCACAAAGTGCGCGCTCTCTCTCTCTCTCTGCTTTCTCACTATTTTTTTATCTATCTTCACATACACATTGGTGTCTCTTTCACTGCCACATTATCTGTTGCTTCCATCTGTGAGGAACTATTCTTGAGTTAACTTCAGGTTTAGTGAGACTACCAACTTCATTAATACCAAACAACAGTTTTCCAAAACCCAGTTTTCCCTTCTCTTTCACAAGTCCCTCTTTGCCTGCTCTGCTTTCTGCAGAGTCTAGAGGGAGCATTTTGACTGTTCAGACCTCACCTGGGCTTACCCTTTCTGCAGTTTCGCATACAGCCTTGCCTGGAGTATATCGACTTGGAAGTTTGCCGTCCTTCTATCCAAAGACAGGTGTTGCCCATATCTGGGAGGCAATGGCAGAGGTAGCTTTCACTTCTTCAAACTTATAGGTACATCTGCCTAGTTTAATAAAATTAATAAAATTACAGTGCAAGGATGTGCTGATGAGAGCATCACCAAATGAGCACCTGGTGTCAGTCAAGCATCAGACAAGACAGCTCAGACCAGAGGTCCATCTGCAGCTGCTCTGCCTGGGATGCTGGTTCTCTTTCCTCTGCCCACCAACCAGCCAACCAACTTAAGGAGCAGGCACATGAGAGGAAGGGAACGAAAGTCTGTGCTCTGATGCATAACCAGCATCATCAATGTCACTGCTGCCATGTGAAATGCTGGCAGTGGCATAGGCACTGAAGCTGTGGAAGGGTCACATCCTCCACATCACTGCACTCTCCTACGGCTCCTTCCACTCACCCTTCCTGCCACCCATTTGGACTCATTCAGAAGGATAGACACCCCCCTCAGGGGTCCATATTGGGACCAGTGCTGTTTAATATCTTCATCAATGACATAGACAGCGGGATCGAGTGCACCCTCAGCAAGTTTGCAGATGACACCAAGCTGAGTGGTGCAGTCGACACGCCTGAGGGACGGGATGCCATCCAGAGGGACCTGGACAAGCTAGAGAAGTGGGCCCACGTAAACCTCATGAGGTTCAACAAGGCCAAGTGCAAGGTCCTGCACCTGGGTTGGGGCAACCCCCAGTATCAATACAGGCTGGGGGATGAAGGGATTGAGAGCAGCCCTGTGGACAAGGACTTGGGGGTACTGGTGGATGAAAAGCTGGACATGAGCTGGCAATGTGCTCTCGCAGCCCAGAAAGCCAACCGTATCCTGGGCTGCATCAAAAGAAGCGTGGCCAGCAGGTCGAGGGAGGTGATTCTGCCCCTCTACTCTGCTCTGGTAAGACCCCACCTGGAACACTGCATCCAGCTCTGGAGTCCTCAGCACAGGAAAGACATGGACCTGTTGGAGAGGGTCCAGAAGAGGGCCACAAAAATGATCAGAGGGATGGAACAGCTCTGCTATGAGGAAAGGCTGAGAGAGCTGGGGTTGTTGAGCCTGGAGAAGAGAAGGCTGCGGGGAGACCTTATTGTGGCCTTTCAATACTTAAAGCAGGCTTATAAGAAAGATGGGGACAGACTTTTTAGTAGGGCCTGTTGCGATAGGACAAGGGGTAATGGTTTTAAACTAAAAGAGGGTAGATTCAGACTAGATATAAGGAAGAATTTTTTTATGATGAGGGTGGTGAAACACTGGCACAGGTTGCCCAGAGAGGTGGTAGATGCCCCATCCTTGGAAACATTCAAGGTCAGGTTGGACGGGGCTCTGAGCAACCTGATCTAGTTGTAGATGTCCCTGCCCATTGCAGGGGGGGTTGGACTAGATGACTTTTAAAGGTCCCTTCCAACCCAAACCATTCTATGATTCTAGGATTCTATGATATTCTGCATATGACATTAAGACTGCAATCTTTTGCTGAGGGCCTCTTCCTCATCTGCGATGCTGTCGTGGTTTGACCCCAGTCGGCAACTAAGCACCACACAGCCGCTCGCTCACCCTCTCCTGGTGTGATGGGGGAGAGAATCAGGAAAAAAAAAGTAAAACCAGTGGGTTGAGATAAAGACAGTTTAATAGGACAGCAGAGAAAGAGGAAATAATAATAAGAATGATAAAAGAATATACAAAGGAAGTGATGCACAATGCAACTGCTCACCACCCACTGACCGATGCCCAGCCTGTCCCCGAGCAGCGATCACTGCCCCCTGGACAATTCCCCCCAGCTTATATACTGAGCATGACATCATATGTATGGAATAGCCCTTTGGCCAGTCTGGGTCAGCTGTCCTGGCTATGCTCCCTCCCAGCTTCTTGTGCACCTGGCAGGGCATGGGAAGCTGAAAAGTCCTTGACTAGTGTAAGCACTACTTAGCAACAACTAAAACATCAGGGTGTTATCAATATTTTTTTCATCCTAAATCCAAAACACAGCACTATACCAGTTACTAAGAAGAAAATTAACTCTCTCTCAGCCAAAACCAGGACAGATGCCATCAGTAATCCCAGGGCAGACACCCGGAATGATCCCTCGCAGTTGCATGCTGAGAGCTTGCATAGTCACTGTTTAATAGGGGTCTCTAGGAAATGTTTACACCACAGAAACTTGCTGAGTGTACTACTCAGCAATAGACTTCACCGTGTGCCAAGAACATGTTTAAAAAATTTTAATATAGCAGAGTAGCTGTCACAGATAGTCCCAATGTAGTCACATCTGGTAAAGTTGCGATCCTTGCATACTCTGCCCAAGAAATGAGACAAAGGGAAGTGCCTATCTCTCTACAGATAAAAGGAATAGACTCATAAATATTTTTTTCTGTGTCACACCCAAGTTAGACACTTAATATAGCCAAAAGTAAAAATATGAATATTTCTAAATGTACAGGCTAAATTTTGAGAAAATAATTCTCGTCCTTGGAAGTGGAAATGCTGATGCCAGATGTGGTGTGTATCCTATGAAAGAATTGATGCCTTTGAACACTGCATGTTTCTGTGAGCTAAGTGGCAAAAGGCAACTTGGCAGCAAGTTGTCCTTTGTTTGAATACTTGTTCTCATTTCTCCTTCTTTGCATGCAAGTAATTTGCATTACCCTGGAGATGAAGGTAGACTTCACAGTGCTGTGGACTTCCAAGCCATTCACTGCTTTACTGAGTGTCTGTATTCCAGTCTTCTGATGTAATTAAGCACCTTCCTGTGAGGAGACTCCTGCTCAAATTTCTTCTAGAATTTCACCAAACTTGTGTAGTCCTTTCTGATGTTTCCATGCCTCTGACAAGTTGTTTTCCTTCTTTTACTTTAAAATTAAGTATAAACCCTTGCTTAAAACCCATCAAATAAAAAAATTCATTGTTCCAAAATGAGATTTTTATGCTGAGCGACATTAAGAAGCAAAGGCCCGTCTCAGAAGTAGTCATGTATGATCAAAGCTATGAACATGCTTAAGTATCTTGAAGAAGTGAAACCAAACTAGAGGGCAAGTTTACCTTATACGTAGAAAAAAATCTTTAACAGAGGTAACAGACAGCATTGTTTTTCAGCAAAGACTGTTTCATGTTTCCCAATGTAGTTCATTTTCCACCAAATCTCTGCCTGGAGGTACTATGAAGTTGTTCCTTTAGTCTGTATGGGGACTGGGGTTGAAAAGACAGAAGAATAGATATGGTTTAAAAAGGCCAGAAACCAGACACTGAGATTTTAAAACATTTTTGCTGACTGATTTTTCATTCATACTAAAAGTATGTTCGTTCAAGACTAAAAATTAAAAGCATGCTGGAGATTAAAACAATGATTGACACACTATTACATGAATTTGTTTATACTGGTGGCATAAAGAAAGTCCTCAAAACCTGCAGGCAGCATTAGAAGCTTTATTAAATGCTTCTTGCGATTCTTCAGGAATTATTTGTCAATCAGTACCATACTAATTAATGCTGATATAGAGTTCTGGTAACTTTATCATTATTGCTCTTGTCATAGTAAGATTTAATCACTTTACAGAAAGACATTCATTTAATCAGAGAGAAAATCAGGTTGGTAGTGACGACAGACACTTTGAAATGCTTTACTATAGCTGCAGCACAATAGAGTTGTGGGACACAGTGCTCTCAAGAGTTGCATTGCAAAGCTTTGCTAAACTGCCTTTTCAAGATTTTTCTGGTCTGTCAGGGTCCCCAGGTGTCCCTGGCCTGTGCAGTCCAATGCCAGAAGGAGACATGGCAGCACTCCATTGCCCAGTTCATCTAGGTTTTTTTCCAGGAAAATCTGTGCACATGAGCAGAGGGCTGCAGCATGCTGCAGTGTGCCCTGTGCAGGGAATATGTGTGCAGGGGGCATGCATTTCTCATAGTGAACACTCAGCTTGAGTGTGCCCCTTTCACACAGCAGACGTGTCTTCACTTCTCAGGGAAAAGACATCTCTTGATACAATCACTTCCCAGCAGGAGACTGAGATTACTTTCCCCGTCATTTCTAACCTTTGCTGCTTGGTGTCTGTAAACTGCTTCTTGAGCAGCCTATGGATAGTACAGAGCAATGATTACAAAATGGTGTCCTTAAAACTCAGAAAATAAATTTAACGTAAGAGAGGTCTATCTACATAGCAGTTTATCTCTGCCCCTCTGACTTGACAATGGCAAATTCCAGGCTCCAGGCTGCTCTTGGTCAGCCTATCTGCCCACCACCGCTAGCACAACTCGCCTCTCCCCACAAGGGCTATTTATTTGTCCTCTTCCCTGTCTTGGCAAAGCAGCCTTGTCAAAAGTCAGGCTACGGGATGACATGTCCTGTCTGAGAGGATGCTGCTTTATCTGTACCATTGTTTTACCTTTCCTGCCTCGTTTCTTTAGTGATCCCTAAGCATTCAGGAAAGCTGATATCACATGCACACATGAAGGGACTTTTCATATTTATATTTCTTAGATCTCTATTTGGAGAAAGAGGAAAAGCTTTTAGCACTCATCAAGTTACTGTTGTTTAGACTGAAGCTGATTCAGCCTGACTTATGCAGTAAAACAAAGCAAATTCCATAGTAATTAGCAGCTCCTTTATAAGAGGGCCCTAGTTAACACTGTTTCATTACACTTAATAGGAAATGCCACTCATAGCACTGTGTATTTGAATAGCATGACTAACTTGCAATCACATCAAATGTATTCAAGCTGATCTTCATTTAAGGCCTAAGTATTTATATTATTTCCTATTTTATTGTGAAGAGTGAAAGTGTCATTGAATCTACTTTTTAACTCATCAGAGATGCAGACAAGCTGGACTGGATTTCACCAGCCCTAATCTCCCACTAACCTCTGGCCTGAGGACAGGATCAACTATACTTACATCTTCTCTGGCAGGGAGCAGTTCAACTCTTTCTTAAAGACCTGAAGAGAAGGAGATTCATAATGAGAATAAGAGAAGCACTAAAGACATTAAAATTAAAATAATTGGCATTTGTTATTTCCCCTCTGACATCAAAGATTTTTACTTTGTCAAAGTAAGAAATTAGATTGGTTTGACACAGTTTGTTCTAGAGAAAGCCATGTTGGCTGTTGCTCATCTTCCTATTAAATTTTAGCTGCCTGCAAATAAACAGCCTATTAGCTTCAATATTTTTTCAGGAACTGAAGCTAAGCCTGTAGTTCAATAACTCCCAGGTCCTCCTTTTTCCCTTTCAAATATAGGCCTGTACTTGCTTCTTCTAGTAATGTAGTATGTTCCCTGTGCTACATAAGCTCTCAAAGATAAGCATTAACAGGCATGAGACTTCATTGATCAGTTCTTTAAGCATCTCAGTATTTCATCAAGCCCAGCCAATGTGTAAACATTTCTCTTCATTACCAGAGGGTGAGCTCTTACCTCTTTTACTGGTTATTAGCATCTGCTATGTTGCAGCTAACCTTTTTACAGAGGACAGATGCAAAAGGTAATTGAACATTTTAGCCTCTTCAGTGTTATCCGTCAAAAACTCGCCCCATTTGCTGAACAGCAGAACAACTCTTTGCTGGCCCTTCCTTTTATTGATAGCATCCTTACAGATGCTTTTTCCTACAGATGACATTCCTTGCAAGTTTTATCTTATTCTGCACCTCAGACTTTCTGATTTTGCTTCTACAATCTCATCTTTATATTTTTAATCATACAGCATAACCTGAACTACTTTCCATTGTAGAAGTCTCTTGGGTTTGAGGTCAATGAAGAATGCAAGATTTAACCATGTCAACTCCCTTTTCTCCCCATGCAGCTGGGTGGTCAGCACTCATGTCCTCCTCAGTGTTCACTGGAGGAACTGCCAGTTCTCTTTTCCCCTCACACCATTTTCCCAGCAGATCTAGAAATTCTCTGAAGGTTTGATTCTGGGAGATGCAACAATGTAAATTAATGGCTCAGTGCTCCCGAATTAAGGAAGGACCATCTCCTCAGTTTTCATCTCATTTCCTTTCCTCTGGACATACACTCCTGTTACGGATCTTGCGCCAGATCTGGCACCCATTCAACCCTGAAACGTTGAATAAGCCAGCAGGAAAATTGGGTAGTTTTATGAGGTTTTACTGAGTCAAATTGACTCATGGAGGAATTTTACATTTGCCAGAATGGGCAGATGATTGTGTAGCCAGGGCTGGAGGGAAGGGATTGTGGGAAGGAAGGGAATGAGGACAACTAAGCACATGCAGGGAGGGAAGAAATGTGAGAAGACAGCCATTATACCATTAAACAATTATATGAGTTGACTTAAGTTATCTTTACGTTGCTCCTAGTCTTCCTCCCTAAGAGTAGCAAAGTCCAGGATAAGCAGAAGTAAACTAATTTAACTTTTTAAATGAGCCAGGTGTTGTAAGTGTACATAAGGGTAGTGTGGGTAATCTGCAGCTCTTTCCTATTTTTACCTGATCTGACTAAATGAAAGCAGTCTTACAATTTTTCATTTATTCAGATGCAATTACTCTTCTATGAACCTCAATTCTAATATCTAAAATTATTGCCTGCTCTTCTGCAACGGAGTTCAACAATAAGACCAGTGTTAAATCCTCTGCTTTCCTCAGTAATAGCAATTATTAATGATAACTGCTGAGAGGAAGTAATCATGAGTGTCCTGGTTTCAGCTGGGATAGAGTTAATTTTCTTCCTAGTAGCTGGCATAGTGCTGTGTTTTGGATTTAGGATGAGAATAATGTTGATAACACACTGATGTTTTAGTTGTTTTTAGGTAGTTCTTATACTAGTCAAGGACTTTTCAGCTTCCCATGCTCTGCCAGCTGCACAAGAAGCTGGGAGGGGGCACAGCCAGGACAGCTGACCCAGACTGGCCAAAGGGCTGTTCCATACCATATGACATCATGCTCAGTATATAAACTGGGGGGAGTTGCCAAGGGGCAGTGATCGCTGCTCAGGGGCGTGCTGGGCATTGGTCGTTGGGTGGTGAGCAATTATATAGTGTATCACTTGCTTTGTATATTATTGTCCTGGTTTCAGCTGGGATAGAGTTAATTTTCTTCTTGGTAGCCGCTATGGGGCTGTGTTTTGGGTTTAGGATGAGAACAATGTCGATGATACACTGATGTTTTGGTTCTTGTTAAGTAGTGCTAAGTAGTTGCTAAGTGGCGCTCACACTGGTCAAGGACTTTTCAGCTTCCCATGCTCTGCTGGGTGCACAAGAAGCTGGGAGGGGGCACAGCCAGGACAGCTGACCCACACTGGCCAAGGGGGCTAATCCATACCACATGACATCATGCTCAGTATATGAGTGGGGGAAGTTGGCCGGGGGAGGGGCAATGATCTCTGCTTGGGGGATGTGCTGGGCATTGGTCGGCGGGTGGTGAGCAATTGCAGTGTCTCGCTTGCTTTGTATTTCTATTGTACTATTATTACTTGGTTTTATTATTATTGTTATTATTACTATTACTACTGTTCTATTTTTATTTTACTTTAGTTATTAAACTGTTCTTATCTCAACCCACGAGTTTTCCCCTTTTGCCCTTCCGATCCCACAGGTGGGGGAGTGAGCGAGTGGCTGCGTGGTGCTTAGTTGCTAGCTGGGGTTAAACCATGACAGTCCTTTTTGGCGCCCAATGTGGGGCACGAAGGGTTTGAGATAATAACAGATTAACCAGAGCGTATTAAGGAATTTGTATCTATCTGTTAACAGTTGCTGGTCATAATATTGATTCATCCATTCTCGGTACTAGTCTACCTGATCTGCACCATGCTCTTGTTTTTGCTGTGCATGTTGAAGATTGGTGTGGGTTTTTTCAGTTTGCTGTGCTTTGCTGTAATGAGTGGTGTTTTGCCTGGAAGACTGGTTATTAAAACACTGACCTTGAGTGCTATCACTCAAGGAGGAGTGGGGAGGTCCCAGATGACTGGAAGCTAGCAAACGTGACGCCCCTCTACAAGAAGGGTCGGAAGGAGGATCCGGGGAACTACAGGCCTGTCAGCCTGACCCAGGTGCTGGGAAAGGTCATGGAACAAATCATCTTGAGTACCATTATGCAGCAAGTGCAGGACAACTGGGGGATCAGGCTCAGCCAGCATGGGTTTATGAAAGGGAGGTCCTGCTTGGCTAACCTGATCTCCTTCTATGACAAGGTGACCCGCTTAGTGGATGAGGGGAAGGCTGTGGATGTTGTCTACTTGGACTTTATAAGGCCTTTGACACTGTTTCCCACAGCATTCTCCTGGAGAAGCTGGCTGCTCATGGCTTGGATAAGTGCACTCTCCGCTGGGTTAAAAACTATCTGGATGGCTGAGCCCAGAGAGTGGTGGTGAATGGAGTCAAATCCAGTTGGCGGCCATTCAGAAGTGGTGTTCCCCAGGGCTCAGTATTGGGGCTGGTCCTGTTCAATATCTTCATTGATGATCTGGATGAGGGGATTGAGTGCACCCTCAGTAAGTTTGCAGATGACACCAAGTTGGGTGGAAGTGTCGATCTGCTGGAGGGTAGGAAGGCCCTGCATAGGGACCTGGACAAGCTGGATCGTTGGGCTGGGGCCAACTGTGTGAGATTCAACAAGGCTAAGGGCCAGGTCCTGCACTTGGGTCACAACAACCCTGTGCAACGCTACAGGCTGGGGGAGGAGTGGCTGGAGAGCTGCCTGGCTGAAAAGGACCTGGGGGTGTTGGTTGACAGCTGCCTGAACATGAGCCAGCAGTGTGCTCAGGTGGCCCAGAGGGCCAATGGCATCCTGGCTTGTATCAAGAATAGTGTGGCCAGCAGGACCAGGGAGGTGATAGTGCCCCTGTACTCGGCACTGGTGAGGCTGCACCTCGAGTACTGTGTTTAGTTTTGGGCCCCTCACTACAAGAAGGACATCGAGGTGCTGGAGCATGTCCAGAGAAGGGCAATGAAGTTGGTGAAGGGTCTAGAGAACAAGTCTTATGAGGAGCAGCTGAGGGAACTGGGGTTGTTTTAGCCTGGAGAAGAGGAGGCTGAGGGGAGACCTTATTGCTCTCTACAACTACCTGAAAGGAGGTTGTAGCGAGGTGGGGGTCGGTCTCTTCTCCCTAGTAACGAGTGATAGGACGAGAGGAAATGGCCTCAAGCTGCACCAGGGGAGGTTTAGGTTAGGTTTAGGTTAGATATTAGGAAAAACTTCTTCACCAAAAGGGTGGTCAAGCATTGGAACAGGCTGCCCAGGGACGTGGTTGAGTCTCCATCCCTAGAGGTTTTTAAAGAACGGAAAGATGTGGTGCTCGAGGACATGGTTTAGTGATGGACTTGGCAGTGCTAGGTTAACGGTTGGACTTGATGATCTTAAGGGTCTTTTCCAACCTTAACGATTCTATGATTCTATTATTCTATTATTCTATCTGGTATTTGGGTTCTGTAGTGTAGCCATTACTGTACTTCGGGTACCATTTCGTGGAGACAATTAGCAATTATACCTCTTCTTCTGAGAGGTTTTTTATGGAGGAAATACAGAATGGCACCTTTGTTGCTTTCTTCTATGATGTTTCCTCCTTCATTACAACAACTTTTCAGTATCTTGAGCATCCTTGGGTAGTTAAGATATATCCATTGGTAGTTCTTGGGAATTTTGTTTCAGTTTTATCTGAATAATAAATATAATGAATAATGGTTAATATAATGGTTATATATTATAATAAATAATATAAATAAATATATATAAATAAATATAAAATGGTTATATATTATAATAAATAAATATATATTATAATAAATTTAATGGTTAATAAATGAATAATGCTTAATAAACAGCTTAAGAATATCATCCAGAGATCTGCTCTAAGGCTGGATAGTTATGAGTGGCAGGGTGTGTGGGAGAGTATGGGCAAGTACCTAGGACAGTGGGCCCCTCCAGTGTTTTGGAACTTCACCCCTGAAAAAGTGCAGAATCCTGTCAGATCTGTCTCTGGATCTGACGACAAAATGACGGCCCCCGTGGTTGTGCTGGCCCCCTTGGCTGTGCTGGCCCCTGCCACAGGCACTGCGGCTGCACCAGCCCCCATGGCTGCGCCAGGCCCCGCGATAGGTGCTGCGGCTGAACCAGAGAACCAACCCGAGCCAGTATCACTTGCCCCCTATACAGAAGAAAAAATACACAAGGAAATCAGCTCGTTTAGTAAGGGCTGAAGATGAGCCAGGGCCATCAAGAGAGCAGGAGGAGGAAGAGGCAGAACCCACAAATGAAATGATAACCACCCGATCCCTGTCCCTGAGTGAGCTGCGAGATATGCGAAAAGATTTCGGTCGTCATCCAGGCGAGCACATCATCACCTGGCTGCTCCGATGCTGGGATAACAGGGCCAGTAGCCTGGAATTAGAGGGTAGGGAAGCCAAGCAGCTGGGATCCCTTTCTAGGGAAGGGGGCATTGACAAAGCAATTGGAAAAGGGGCAAAAGCCCTCAGCCTCTGGAGGTGACTCCTGTCAGGTGTGAAGGAAAGGTATCCCTTCAAGGAAGATGTTATATGTCACCCAGGCAAGTGGACCACCATGGAGAGAGGTATCCAGTACCTGAGGGAATTAGCTGTGCTGGAGGTGATTTATAATGACCTGGACAATGAGCAGTTACCCAAAGATCCAGATGAAGTCCAGTGCACACGACCCATGTGGCGGAAGTTTGTACGGAGCGCACCATCATCACACGCAAATTCATTGGCAATAATGACCTGGAAAGATGAAGAGGGACCAATGGTGGATGAATTGGCTGGCCAGCTCCGACAATACGAAGAAAGTCTCTCTTCCTCCCTACGGGCCTGTGTCTCGGCTGTGGAGAAACTGTCCCAGAAGGTCCAGCAACTTGAAGAGGATATATCCTACTCCTCACCTGTACGGACCAGTGTCTCAGCCATCAGGAGTAAGCATCCCTCTGCTCAAGAGAGAAGATATAGTGAATACACACCACGGGCCACCCTGTGGTTTTATCTGCGTGACCACGGAGAGGACATGAGGAAGTGGGATGGAAAATCTACCTCGACCCTAGAGGCACGGGTACGTGAGTTGCAAGGAAAAACAGCTACAAAAGGGGGTTCTCCCAGGAAAATTGCTGCTCCAGTTTCCAGTGAGCAGTTCCCCAGGCAGGGTAGAAGGGCTGATTTTGTTTCTGATCTTAATATGTTATCTTTGATCACATTTACAAGATGTGAGTAACGAATGCTATGACCAGGACTAGAGGGGCCCTGCCTCCAGCCAGGTGGAGGAAAGGGACAACCGGGTGTACTGGACTGTGTGGATTCGATGGCCTGGCACATCAGCCCCACAGGAATATAAGGCTCTAGTAGACAGCGGTGCACAGTGTACCTTAATGCCATCAAGCTATAAAGGGGCAGAACCCATCTGTATTTCAGATTATTGTATTATAATATTATTATTACTACTATTACTACTATTCTATTTTATTTTACTTCAATTATTAAACTGTTCTTATGTCAACCCATGAGTTTTCTGACTTTCACTCTTCCAATTCTCTCCCCCATCCCACGGGGGGGGGGGGGGGGGGCGGAACTGAGCAAGTGGCTGTGTTTAACCACAACAAGGGGATAAAATTAATTTCCTAACCTGTGCGGCGGTAGGGGGGTTGGGAGCCCGCATCAGCATCATTTTGACCTTGCTTGCCATCCTTTGTATTTCTTCCTTATCCTGCTGTACCTGTTTTTGTAGCTGTTCAATTTGCAGGGATAGCAATATCTGTTTTCTTTCTGCATTCTATTTCTTCTCTCAGATCTTGTCTCTCTTCATCAAATTTTTCCCTATCCTGACAGGCAGCTTCTAAGCAGGTACCCAGCATTTTGCAGATAATTCCTTTTCCTTTACCCTCTTTTACATGAGCTCTGGCCACCTGTAGTTGTTTTTCCACAGCTTCCCAGTCATGCCAGTTATCATGAGCCCATTCATCTGAGAATTTAGGAAGTGGACTTATTCCATTTTTTTTGTAAGTAATCCGTGACACTACTTGCCATCCTGCCGACTACGCCGATTTGTCACGGATGAGTGGTTAGGCTGCTTAAAAATCGCCATCAAAGATATTTGCAAATAGTGATTTTAAGAGAAATCTATAAAAGTGTGATTTAACAGAGTTCCATGCAAGGTTCACTCTATTGCTTATTAAATGAATGGAATATATATAAAAAGAGAAAGAAAGAGGAAATTGAGCCCAAAGAAAACACAAGGAGGAAAAGGGGAGCCCTCCCGTTGAGTCACAAGGTTCGGAATGGACCCCCTTGCTTTCTAAACTTCTCAGAGAGGAGCCTAGGTGCGGCTGGATCCAATCTTAGTCTCAGACTTGGTCAATGGTTTATGTCTAAGGATTATATGTTTAGCAGCAGTTTAAGGTTTGTTTGCAGCAAGGAGAGAATCACAAACATTTAGCAATAGCTAATCATTAATTAATCTAGCATCTACAAAGTTTGCATTGGCTGATTGTGCATGCTTAAAAGCATTTCATAGAATTATAGACTATCTATCTCAAGTTGTAAGGGCCCCATAAGGACCATGGAGTCCAACTCCCTGTTCCTGGCAGGACTACCTAACACTAAACCATATGACTAAAAGCGTTGTCCAGATGCTCTTTGAACTTTGACAAGCTTGGTGCTGTGACCACTTCCCTTGGGGAGCCTGTTCCAGTGACCAACCACCCTCTCAGTGAAGAACCTTTTCCTAATGTCTAATCTGAACTTCCCTGACGCAGCTTCATACCATTTCCTCATGTCCTATCACTGTTCACCAGAGAGGAGATCAGCACCTCCCCCTCTGCTGCCCCCCTTGAGGAAGTTGTAGACTGCGATGAGGTCACCCCTCAGCCTTCTCTTCTCCAAGCTGAACAAACCGAGTGACCTCAGCCGCTCCTCATAAGTCTTGCCCTTGAGGCCTTTCGCCATATTGGTCGCCCTCCTCTGGACACACTCTAATAGTTTGATGCTGTCACAGGTGAATTATTAAGAGAAGTCATTGTTATGGGGTTAACTAAAAGGGTTTTATTAATGATCAAACAATGATCAAATGGTAATTAATCAATGACTGAATGAAAATCAAATTGTAAACAAATGGTGACTAAGCAATAATTGAATGTTAATTAAACAGTGATTTAGACCATGATTTAGACAGCGGTCAAACACTCTACTACTTACTACACTTCTAATAATTAAGCTATAGCTGGATATATATAAATGTCGCTAGCATAGAATATACTTTTAGGCCTAATGTAAAATGTCACTTACCTTGTTATAGATATCAGGTAACAGGTCTCTCAACCTCAAGGAGTAACCTTGAGAGGTGTCCCTGCTCAAAGAGGAGATCACTGCTGTGCAGCCTGCTGCCATACAGGAGAGCTCAACGGGCTCGGAGGGGCTACAAATTTTTATAGCGTAAAGTGATTGACTCATAGTCACACCCCCCCTTTGGTGTATGTGCAGGTGTGCAGCTGTAGCAGTTCTAGTTTTGTCTAATCCCAGCTCGGGCTGGTACTGTTAGCTCCTGATAAGACATGGCCTAGATTCCTTAGTTCCTGAGAAGATGCGGCCTAGCACAGTTCTCATGGTTTGCACAGCAAGGCTGATTTCAGTCAGGCCTACTTGTTGGTGATGCCTGAACCAAAGTACTGTTCACTCAGAGTGGGTGCATCCGTCACAGATGTCCTTCTTATATTGAGGTGCCCAAAACTGCACACAGTACTTGAGGTGGGGCCACACCAGTGCAGAGTAGAGCAGGACAATCGCCTCCCTAGACCGGCTAGCAATACAGTGCTTGATGCACCCCAGGACCCAGTTGGCCCTCTTGGCTGCCAGGGCACACTGTTGACTCATATTCAACTTGCCATCAACCCAAACCCCCAGATTTCTTTCTGCAGGGCTGCTCTCCAGCCTCTCGTCCTTCAAGTTGTATGTATAACCAGGATTACCCTGTCCCAGGTGCAGAATCCGGCACTTGCCCTTGTTAAATTTCATACGGTTGGTGATTGCCCAGCTCTCTAGTCTATCCAGATCTCTCTGTAAGGCCTCTCTACCCTCGAGGGAGTCCACAGCTCTTCCTAGTTTAGTATCATCGGCAAACTTACTTAATGTATATTCGACTCCTGCATCCAGATCATTGATAAAAACATTAAAGAGCAGCCAGCAGGAACGCAGAAGCCCTGTAGTAAGCCTTGTCAGTCTCTTGGGTAATGTTTACTTGACAGATCCTAGCATCACATTTTTGTTGTTGCAGCAGAACAAGAGCAAGTGCCCAGGGCCTGCTCTACTATTCTCAGTAAAGATGATCGCTGCAGCAATGGTGACACTACCATCACTCTAAGGATGCACCTGGAAGGGGGCAAGCAGTGCTTTTGCTCCCTCAGCTGGATAAAGCTCCGTTGCTTCCCCCTCACTGTGCAAGTCAGAGAACATGCTGCAGACAAGGCGGCAATAGCAATTGTGTCTTATAAAATGAATCCATCCTTGACCAACACTAACATAAAAAGTACCCCACAGTGAAGGCTGGATATCACTGAGTATTAATGTACGTATGGAAAGAAGATTCTAGAGCTAAAATAGGAGCAACCATTAACGCAAAGGGTATACAAAACTGAGCACTGTTCACATCCATTTGATTTTTTAATTCAGTGTTTAATTTCTGAAGCTTGCAGTAATTCTTTTTCTAGATCTACAGGCCAAGAGAAAAAGTCGACTGAATGACAAGTTTCAAACCTGTTGAACAGAGATATTTCAGGTCACTGGTTAATGAAAGCAACCAAAAAAAATCTCACATCTCTACCTCACTTTGCCAGGAAAGAGACTGTTAGCCACACATTCCATAAAGGGTAATATCCATGATGAAATCAACATTGGCTAAAAGTAAAAAATTCACAGAAAACTGAGAAAACTGTATATGCATGCATGCACACAGGTGACAAAGTAAATATACATATTTGCCAGTAAAAGATGGTCAAGATATAAACTGATTCCAGTTAGCACTTGAAAGAAGTTAGATATTAATGTGATCAAATCATACTTAACTAAACATAAAATTAATTTTAGTCTAGTTCTCACAACTGAAAGCTAATCATCACAAAGCAAACGGCAAATTCATCAGCATATCTGAAAAATGGGTATGCAAATTTAAGATTTGATCCTCATAGCTGGATAACAAACAAATGTCACTGCAGACATACTTTCCAATCATTGATTTTCCAAGCACAGTCCAGAGTCACCACTAATGTGGAATCTATCTGCAGTGTTTGTAGTTGGCAATTTAAGCTACCCTTACTAATCCTGCCGAGACAGGTGGGTAAAGAATACATTTGTCTGTGGGCAATGAAGGGTCAAGAAATGATAGACCTCTGAACCAAACACCTCATCTGAAGTCTGCTGGCAAAGCAACAGCAGCCAGAAGCTCACAATCATAGATATTAGAGCTATAATGCCCTGTTATTCATCCCACCTAATTCCCCTGAAAATCCAATATCCTTGCCAGCACTTTGCGCAATTCTCTCTCACTATTTTTATTGTTGCTGCTTTTTCCTTCACCTTTAGGGTCAGAAACACACTGAGGAGAAATGGCTTGGAACAGTAAAACCTATTCGTATCTTTATCTGCAGAGATCTGTTCTCTCTTATAATCATAATCATGGTTTATCAGAAAAATGTTAAGGAAAGGACAAGTGATTGTCTCGTAACTTTTTCATCTTTTAAAATGATTGCTACAGTTTATCTTTCTGAGCTGAACAAAAAAAAATCAAAGTTCTTTTGAGTGAACTTGAATTTTTCTGTGCTGATACCTTCTGTCCTTTAAACTAGTCATTTGGAAAAGAGATGAGGCTCAACTACTTCAGACACTTCCAATCTTTCTATATTTTGTTCAGGTTTGTGGTTTATACATTTAATCTTGTTTAAACTTATTAATAACTTAATCTGCATATATATTTTTTATAGGAAATATAAGATGGTAAGGTATGTCAGCAGAAATGTACCTTCAAAATGAAGGGACCTAGTGACCTAGAATATCTAACAAATTTGTTATTCAAACATATTCAAACAATGCAGATATGTTAAAATTACAGAAAACTAAACTGAACAAGGCTCTTAAGGCAGGCATCACAAAATTAAGAAAAGCCTGGTGGGAAATTTCTAGTTTTGATCTGAGTCAATCCTCATAAAAACAGACTCAATTCTCAGACAAAACCAAAGACACAATTCTATGTCATTCCATGTCATCAGCCCTGCCATCAGCATACGGATTACTTCTCTCCTTTTTACAGCAAAAAGCCTCGCAAAGAGGAGGACTCAAAGCAAAGAAAACAGAAAAGAAAGAAAATAAGGTGAAGCAGCCAAAGTGTAGTAAAGTCGCTGCAGAAGTCTTTCTATAATAACAGAAGTTGGTTTTATTTGAGCCTCATGTTTAGCTCAGCGGTAGAATACATTTTGTCAGTGTGAGTGCCTGCTGTTACTATATTAGTACCTTAAGATTTGCACAGGCACCAAGAAATCCCAGTTTCTGCCCAATAAGAACTGCAGGTCAACTCAAAAGCTGACTGGGCTGTTCTGAGGTAACATATAATTATGAAGAACAACACTGAGATTCACACACAGCAAGGAAGGATTTAGCAAAACTGTATAGCAAGAGAATTACTTGGAACAAGCTGATTATCAATTTCCCTTTATTGACAAGTATTTGGAAGCCTAATTTGTAGTTTCAAGCCTGGCAGATACAAATGATTGCAAGTTCTACTTCTGCCTATACAACAACAGATTTGCAAAAGTAGAATTAGCATTAACTGTGAAATGGGAATGAAAAACTGCATCCATACATTTTAAGGGCCAGAGTGCAAATCAGTGGAATCAACTCCTATTGTCAATAGGGTCTGAAGCTACCTGGTTTTATCCTTCATTTCAGAGAGTTCACCAGCCATAGGGGAATGTGAAAGAACAGTTTAAACAGCTTCAGGAGAGAGAACAACAACAATGAACTATAAAGAAGGCTATTGCAGCCTTTTTATATATTTTAGAACATGCAAAAAACTAGTTCACATTCCCCTAAGTACAAATAGACCATTCCCCCATGGAGCAAACATATCTATATCTAGGCTGCTGCACCATTAATGCAGAGAAACTACTACTTTTGCATCTGACTTATTTCAGACTGTCCCTTTCCACAGACCTAAGATTGACCAACTCTGATGTATACACATCTACTCTGCAGGTATTTATACTTAGGCAAGGCTCATCTCACTCTGTGTCTGTATTAAGAATTATACAACTATTACAGCTTTTGGCTAATTTGCTTATTCCACATATCTGTAAAGGTAATGAAGCATATTAATAATGGCCTCAGAAATATGCATTGGCGGTAGCTCTGTTTAAAAAAAGAAAAAGAACATATTTTTTCCTTTTTGAATCTGGTAAATAGGAAAATGCTAATCTAACACAGTGGTCAATCAGGAATAGCATCCTTGAATCTTTTACAATAATGATAAAAGAGGTTCAAAATAAAATATAAAATCAGAACAGCCTCTGATATGGTCTGCTAGGTTTAAGTGTTCTGTATAACTCTAATGTTACTTTGAAATAGTGAGAAAGTGACAGAACAGAATAACATTGATAAATTTCTAAAGCCAGTTTATGTCATTATTTTACTATTTAAAAACAGATTTCACACAAAGTGCAAATTAAACCAGATTATTCCACTCGATTGCCTGCGAGCAATAAGACATTAAACATTTCAGTATGTCTTTGGTGTTTAACTCAGACTGATACCCTTACATATAAGGACCTTGAATTCCAGAGATATCCATGGGAGTGCTCATGCTGTCACGAAAAAAGTCAATATCCCCATCTCAAATTAAGATTAATATCTTCCTTACTGTTTTACAAATGGTCTGAGCCAACACTGCTGGTTTTGTTATGTTGGTGCTGATCTCTTCTCCCTGGTATCCAATGACAGGACACGTGGGAATGGTTCAAAGCTGCACCAGGGGAGGTTTAGACTGGACATTAGGAAGCATTTCTTTACCAAGAGGGTAGTCAAACACTGGAACAGGCTTCCTAGAGAATTGGTCGATGCCCCAAGCCTGTCAGTGTTTAAGAGGCATTTGGCCAATGCCCTTACTAACATGCTTTAACTTTTGGTCAGCCCTGAATTGATCAGGCAGTTGGACTAGATGATCATTGTAGGTCCCTTCCAACTGCAACTATTCTGTTTTATTCTATGCTATGCTATGCTATTCTCTCAAGAGGTCCCTTCCAACCAAAATGGTTCTGTGAAATCTCATTTTCAACTGGGTGACCTTGTTCAAACTCTCTCCCTCAGCAATTGGACCCTCTAGGTTTCCATTTCACCAGCCCTGAGGAAAATGTGATACACGAGGGCTGACCCCAAACATCTTTTGCAAGGCTGATTAGCCTTTCCCAGCACTGAAGCTTCATCTGCCTTCTTTGTGTTGCTACACCACCCTGCTCAGTTATGTTCCTTGCAGTTCCTATTTCACTGGCAATTTTTGCCAGCTCACTATTCATCATCACTCCAAACCATAAATAAAGTTTGATAAGAATCAGTCCTAATATAGAACCTTGTGGCATCTTGCAACCTTTTGCCAGGTTGAAAATTGCATATTCACCTTCTTGCTTTCTACCTCTCAGTTATTTAGACGTTAGAATTTCATCTCTGACTGCATAACCACACAGCTTCCTTACCATCCTCTGTGCCGCAGCTCTCTGAAAGTTCATCTCCTCTCATTCAGCCATACTTTTGTCAATGTGCGTGCAAAACCTCAAGAGGCACAAATAAATTTGTTGATTTCTGCACAGGTATTTTAGGAGGTGGAGGAGGATAAAGAACTGCTGTGGAGCAGAACAATTCTGCTTGCAGGGCTCGAGGCCTGATTTCAAAAGTGAGACAATACATCAAAATGTTTCAACAAATGAACATGGCTAGCAGAAAAAAGCCAGAAGAGGACTCCTGGGATCCAGGGACTATTGACACATGTTACATTACAATATCATTGAATAAAGTGCATAAAAAGTCTTGACAGCAGATAAGAGAATATAGGAGTCTCATTGCTTCCTACACCCACAGCTATTGGATTAATCAATCTCCTGCCTGTTTTATCCCTGACCAGAGTGCTCAGTGGCCTGCATACAAAGATTTCATTTATGTATTTAAAAATGGAAAAACACAAGTGATAGTGAACCAGAAGGCGTTTGCTACAGATGTAGTAAAACAAAAGCAACTTCTAGTAGTACAGAGAGTGGGAACATACGGAGCAGAGCATTTCAGCAGCTGAACAAGACGAAAATGTTTTGCTGCATGTACAGTGCTCACCTGCCTGATGTTTAAAGATTGAGTGGGTGAACCATGAGGGTGAAGGTGATGTTTTTAGGTCTCTAACATTTCCCTTGCAAACTCAGTCAGTGAGTCAAGTCATAAGCTCTGTATGCATGTACAAATTCCCACATTCCTGCTGTATGAAAGTTTCTAGTTTTCCTCAGTATCCTGGACAAATGGGGAAAAATATCTGGAAGATATGTTTATCAATTTTGTTTAAAAAAAAAAAAAAGAAAGAAAATCAAATGATAACTAGAATAAACAGAATACTTCCAATTGAAAGACTATTTGGTTTAAAATAAGTCAAGAACAACTTCAGAAGTGATTCATGGTGTATTTTTGAAGCACTGCCATGCAGCAAAATAACCATTATCATTGTTCTACAGATTTAGACTTTCCCTGCTCAGAATTTACCTATCAGCAATTCCAGTTTTCTCAAGTTGGTAAGCTTAAACCACGATCACTGAACACCACACAGGCCACATAGCGTTCTGTTACTTTCCCTGAGTAACACCAAAGATTTTGCTGGTGCAAATATTGGAAAAACAAATGTAACTTTCGAGTCAAACATTCACTTCATTTAAACATTTTCTGTCTATTTTTAAATGCTGCTTCAATAATCTTTTCTTGCTAGGAAGCATTTAAAATCGCTGTGGGAAGTGATGACAACCCACAATCACAGTCAACATGACTAATTTTTTGTTGTTTTAAACACCAATGTGTCCCTACCTCCTAAGAGTTTTATTAGCACTACATTCCATAATAGAATTGAAGAAGCTTTCTAGAGGTTAATAAAATGCAGAAACTGAAAACTAGTTTCAGGTGGTAAGAAATGATATGCAAGTTCAGCAAATTGATTTATCTAAGAATATTTATTTTAAATGTTCTAGGCTTTTAACATGTTTAGAAGTAACAGCTTGACTTCAAAATTGGTTGATATTTTATTAAGAATCTAAAAAAATAAAACTAAAAAAAGAAATACAACATTAAACCTTGGGTCAACTAAAATATTTTTGCCAACCTACCATTTTTCCCTTCTTCAGAAAGAGAATGAAAAAGTCAATTACTTGCACAGCTCCAGCACAGGAAACATGCTTTGCCACCTGCTGACAGCCACTGCTGACTTCAGAAATGACACATACCTTGATGTGGAATGCGATTTTATTTTGTATAATCACTTTCAAGGGGCATACTTTAGTTACATTTATGTATTGGTGGTAGAATTTGGTTGTTTGCAGAAAATTCACTTTTGCTCCTTTTCACTTCTTTTTAGACCCCTTTCTGGAAATTGATGTAATCACACATTTTGTGTAAAACTGAAAAAGATATTCCTTCATGATCAATATTTTTAAGCAAGTAGTATGCAACAGTCAGTTCAGTAGTATGCACTTAGCCTAACAAAATGATGCCTAGCCAATGTGGAGAACAGAGGATGTAACATTTTTAAGCACTCCTTATGTATCCCCAATAAATTTTTAAAGTGGGTTGACTCCAGTTAATTTGATTTCATTTTCCCCAAGAGTCAGCAAAGTCTGAGATGAACAAGCTATTTTACCTTATGAAAAGTTTCTACAGAACCAGTCAAATCTGATCTGTCATCATTATTAATCATAGCTAGCAGTAAGACAGAAATTGTGAACATTTTACAATTAGTAATTAATCATTTATTTTTTGAAGCAGCAGCATTTAAGCAAGGCAAGTAAATGAGTTTGGAAAGCCTTCAAAATGTGCACCTTAATTACGAAGGTGCTGCATTTGCTAAGTGAAGATGTGGCGTGTTCAGCAGTTCAAAGAACACCATGAACTGCAATTTATGAGCAGCACGAGTTTGGAACTATATAAAAATGAAAAAAAAAAATCAAGCATACTAAACATTACTGAATGATATTGACTATAAATCTGATAGTATATCTGTGTTAATATGATCTATAGAAGTGATTTTATCATTGATGAACCATCAAAGAAATGAGCCCATCTGTTACAATTTGCAGTTATGAGCTGTGACTCCGCTTAGGACTTCAGCCAACACTCCTGGTACACTGGGAGAAAATATCTGAATGCTCATTGGGACCAACAAGAAAACAGAGGATCTTCGTGAGCAGCTTTGCTAAGGAATACACACTCCTTAGGTGGTCCCATGGTCCCTTTTCAAACAAAAATTGTGGTCCAGACCTTGGAAAAAAGACAAGATGACTTCACAAGAGGAAGGATGAAATCTTAGCACTCTAGCATCCTTTTCTTCAGGACAGTATTAGTTTAAGTAATGCAACTTGCTGAGCAACTGCAACAAGTCTTCCTCAGCAAGACGCTTTCCTTCTTTCCCCTTCAGAGAGCTCTGCAGGAGCCGGGTTTCCCTTCTGCAAATTCTCTTAGGCTTTCCTGGGAATCGCCAAACCCCTTCTCAAATGAGGCTTAACAGGCAGGAAGCATCCTGCCAATCCATCAATGACACAGCGAGCATTTGCTTACCTTACAAGAAGTGGAGTTTTCTCAAACAGCTTTGCCCAAAAGGACTCCCGGGATGGCATGCAGTGTTGCAGCATCTACAGGGCACCCACCATGCTGTGCACCCCCCCGGACCCTACCAGGCCACCAGAAGTGCCTTGCAGTTTCACAAAGAGCTCAGAAATCCGGGTTACAAACCTGTATCAGCAGGGACAGGGGAGCAGGCACAAGGCTCCCTCAGGCAAAGGCAAACCTGCTGTTCTTTGGTCCAGGTGGCGCAAATTTCACTGCAGCAACTTCTCCTCAGCGCTGGCAGGAGACAGGAATGTGGGTTCAGACATCACCTGCAGCCCGGCTCTGCAAGACCAAGCACCCGTCTTCAGCGCAGCGATGGCAGCACACTAACCCAGCACCCCACCAACTAGGGGACGAGGAGCTCTCGCTAAAACAAGTTGTTTCCCTAACTGATTAAAACCTGACCCAAACAGCAGAGGTTATCAGGAAATGACCTGGCCATTGGACTTGTTTGCAAATGACAAAAAAAAAAAACCTCTATCACTTCACTAAAGCGAAGGTAAGAGGCCACAACCTCCCTTCTGGTGAGGCAGGGAACACTGCAACAGCCCAAGACCACTTCCCATGCCTGCTTCAAGTGTGGTGGGAACATTAGTCCGCCTCATCACGGCAGCAGGGCCCCTGCCACGAGGCGGGGCGCCTGAGGGAGCACCCCTGTGGCAGTGGCCACCAGGCAGGCCTGGCTGCCAGGGCAACAACACCTGGCCACACCGGATCGCAGCAGTCACGGTGAAACACAAGTGCCTGTTGCCTCTGGCCCGCCCCTGCCACTGGCCCCGTGTATACATGATACACATGTATCTACGTGCACATTTTATACACATACCTATATAGTTTTTTTTTTACTTAAGTTTAGATAACCTTAAGTATGTTAAAGCTCTAGATTTATTAAGTTTATCATACTTAAGGTTATCTATCACACTTTAGGTTATCTACCCTGAAAGCATTTGTAGAAGTAAAATTATTCCAATAATTGTTTTGTATGAGACAAACAAACACCTGGACTATATAATAGGATTAAATTACTGCATGGATAAAATTACCTTTAGAAGCTCAAAAAAAATTGAGCAAAGTGCAATGATATTAGATGGGTTATTAACACCAGTTAGGGCTAAAATGGTCATTTCATTGATACACCAAAGTTAATTTTTTAAAGATGGAAGCAGCAGAACTAGTCCTCTCAGTTCCTTTCAGCACATAACCTCAAAGACATTTAAGTCTTATCAGAGACAGAAAAGGCTTGTCTTCAACTTGACTGTCACTGCCTCTTCTGAAAGGCAAAGTGATAAAATTTGTAAGCCTCAGGAGTTTAATTGTGCTGTAGAAAAAAATCCCGATTTAAATTATTTTTTGCCTTGAAAAACAAAGCTAAAAGGGCAACAGGATCAAAGATCCTTCCTCACGAGAATTTCAGAAATTATATTTTACTGCTTCTGTGTCAGGTAATTTGTTGTATTCAGTTTCCCTTCTTCCCCAAGCAGCTACAGTCAGAAATTTCAACAACAACAACAGGCTAAAGCTTGCTGCAGTCCTAATCCACAATCTTCCAGTGAAAATTTAATTCTATTGGGGGGAGGGGGATAAAAAAAATTGTTAATATCTTAGGAAGCTGAAGAATTTTTACCACTATACTATATCTAATAATGCCTGATTTGAACCTGGAATCACCTGAACGGGCAATACACGAGCTTCTCCCCACCATCTCTGAATAAGTTTTTCTACTATTTTAAGCTGAAATTTATCCACTTTCTCAGTATTAGACTGCTGCTGAGCACAGACAGACACTTGCTTTGCATTGTGCTAACTGACAGTGGTTATCATATAAGCAGTTATGGTGATGATAATTTTCATTTATAGTCCAAGCCTCAGAGTAAAATCTTCCAAGATGAAAAGCTAAACATTTAGTGACAAATTTAACTTGTTCCCTAATGCATGCAAAAATGAATACACTTCATAGAATCATAGAATCCCAGGTTGGAAGGGACCTCAAGGATCATCTGGTCCAACCTTTCTTGGCAAAAGCACGGTCTAGACAAGATGGCTCAGCACCCTGTCCAGCTGAGTCTTAAATCACTTATTCAGAGATATTACTCAGAAAAGTTAATCACAATGTTATCATGCCATTATTAGCCAAAAGTACACCCATCATTCCTGACAGAGTCTGTGCCAACATTAGTTACCATGCACTAAAATAAATTGCAGTTAACACTCCACCGTGAGAGGTAATGGGGGCTTGAATATCTGAGAACAACATAGGCAGGCAGGCCTGGCTCAGCTGCATGCAGCTGTGCTGACAAGTTTGACCTGACTGCAAGATGCTGCACAAGGTCCTGCGCACATCTGTACAGCACTGGGGCTGGGGGGCTTGTCTATGCTGCATAAATGCAGAGTGCAGCCTTTTGGCCGGGGCTGGACTACGGTACATAGGACCTCCCTCCGTCTGAAACGTCAGGGAGCACCACGTGGTGCTGCACAAGTGATTTTACCAAACCGTGATACAAAAGTATTGCTTCCCGACCTGAAGTTGTTCTGTACGCCATGCAGTGATGCCGTGCAGCATCGAAGCTAGCGAGGCTGACCAGATCCATGCTAGTTTTACACTGAACCAAGCTGAGAGTCTCTACAGATTAACTATGCAACAAATGCAACTTCAGTCAAATGCCATCAGGTTCTGCTAACTCTTTGTAGTTCACAGCTGAAAGTGACCATTAGCACACTGAGTCCCTTCCCTTGCAAGTACCAAACATCAACAGCCAAAACTCTTAATTGTGAATATTGATGTTGGTGGATGATTGAGGAAATGACATGCACGTAACATACAGACAAATTGTAACAATTCTTCTAACAAACCTCCCTAGGCCAAGGTAAGAAGCAGGAAACAATGGGTTATCAAACAACTTCTGCAGACAGATGCTGCCAGCTAGGTATAGGGGAGCTTTTGCATTCAGAGGTGTGAGAACCCTAGCAGCCTCTGCCACTGAAGCCAAAGGAAAATCAGAGAAATTCAGGCTGCTTCTGCAAACAGCAGGAAGGTTTTAAAAAACAATTACTCTCCAAAGGGGCAGTAAAGAAAAAGGCTCAGATTATTAAAAGTATCTGGTTATCTGGTAAGATTATCAAAAGCATTTAGGTCTTTAAACAGCTAATCACCTCTGGAAAGAAAACCCACAAACCAACCTGTCCTAATAGCTTAATCATCCCTTAGTGAAGCAAACAAAGTTCACTTCAACTTTGAAGGTGGAAGATCAGAACTTAAAAGGAAAAAATCTCAAAATGCAAAACAGCCTCTCCTGGCCTGGCCTGGCCTGGCCTGGCCTCACTCCCCGCCCTCCCCCCGGTATGAAAGACAAAGGCACATAGAAAGGAGCAGCTTTACCCTGTCATTCCTACAGTTGTCCAGGTAGCTAATAAATAATTAAAACTCAAAGCGAGCCTCACATTTGCAGATAATTATTTGAATTGTGACAGTCTGGGCTCAATTTTTTAAGTAACAATTATGAAGTATCCTGATGATATGCCTTTGATGAAAAAAGCAAAGAATTGAGGTACTGAATAACAGCAATTTCAAGTCCAGGTACAGCCAAGAATTAATTGGAATTAATTATTCATTTACCTCTGGTGAGTTTCTCTGTATTATGACAGCTAAAAGTGAGTGTTACAAGCAAAAAGCGGGTGTGGATCTCTCAGGGATGAGGCACAACACTCAGCAGGTGAAAGCTTTGGCTTTACTGAAAGCATAGTGTTACCACGTGTCGTGGTTTAACCCCAGCCAGCAACTAAGCACCACACAGCCGCTCGCTCACTCCCCCCACCCCAGTGGGATGGGTGAGAAAATTGGAAGGGTGAAAGTCAGAAAACTCGTGGGTTGAGGTAAGAACAGTTTAATAATTGAAGTAAAATGAAATAGAATAGTATTATTAATTATAATAATAATATAATAATACAATAATAATATACAAAGCAAGTGATACACCGTACAATTACTCACCACCCACTGACTGATGCCCAGCACATCCCCAAGCAGCAATTGCTGCCCCCTGGCCAACTCCCCCCAGTTTATATACTGAGCATGACGTCATATGGTATGGCATAGCCCTTTGGCCAGTCTGGGTCAGCTGTCCTGGCTGGGCCCCCTCCCAGCTTCTTGTGCACCTGGCAGAGCATGGGAAGCTGAAAAGTCCTTGACTAGTGTAAGCCCTACTTAGCAACAACTAAACCATCAGTGTGTTATCACATTATTCTCATACTAAATCCAAAACACAGCACTATACCAGCTACTAGGAAGAAAAAATCAACTCTGTCCCAGCTGAAACCAGGACACCACAGTGGGAGCCCCAGGACACCAACGCTAGTCAAAATGGGGACCTAACACAGCGGAGCCCTGCTCAGGGGTGAAGCTCAAGGGAAAAGACCGCAGGGGAGGATAATAAAACTTGCACTGATTAACATATCATACATATGCAATGTCTTGTTTTGCTCATTAGCAAACTCTCTGATGATTACATCAGGTAATCAGCAGGTGCTGTTGTCCGAATTCTGAGATCTGCAGCTGGCTGCCACTTGGCGCCTGTGCAAGGGTATGTGCAGATGGGGGGGAAGAGAACTATCCTGGGTTACCATGACAATGAGATAAAACGTGCTTTGCTTGGAACTCTACTTACTCAGATGGGAAGAAGCGAACTATCCCAGGTTACCGTAAAAAGATAAGACATGCTTGGGACTCTGCATACTTGGATGGGGGAGGCGAGCTATCCCGGGTTACCGTAACAAAGTCTTCTTGCGCCCTACAGTGAGATAGAAGTAACTCAAAAATACAAGAGATTTTTCATAATAGAAATAAAGAAATTGGTGATAAAAATGAAAACCCACATCTTCAGATAGAGATATACATTGATATTCTCTAACACTTCTTCAAATACAATTTAAGCATTACAATCTAAGTTTATTTTTCTCCGAGACATTTCAAACGGGAATTATCTTTCTCTCATGACGGAATATTTCTGCTCACAGTCTTACTGCTTTCCTAACTCTTTCTGCTTGCAATGGTTGAATGTACAGTCAAGAAATGGTAATAGGAAGGGGAGAAAATTATAGATATACAATATCAAGACAAGCAGCTACTGATACTGAGTTATATTGCTGGATTAGTAGACACTCCTCATTAATATATATTACTAATTTTCTTCAGAACTCTCAGTTTATGACATAGTACCATTTTTTTGTACCATCAGTGGCTTTTTGGTTCACAAACCTATCTGGGACAGCATATACCATGTTAGGAATCATGGAAGTGTTACTTTGATGATGAAACCCTAAGTACATTATTAAAAACAACAAAGCGTTACCAAAGTTAGTTTAATAGCAACAACAGAAACTTAGGATGGACAACAGTTTTTCTCAGCAGTAAAAGCTATGTATTAACCGAGGAATTGGAATAAACAATACTTCCTTTTCATGTAAATGTAACGCTACCTAAAATTATAGTTAAAATTAACCTCGATAACTTTGCAGTTTGCAATAGTTACAGCTGAAAGCCCATCAGGAAAATATGGGCATTCCATGAGAATTTCCATCTTTAAATGTGTTTATGCATTGATGTCACATTAAAGGCAACAGTTATTCTACAGAAAGTAAGCCAGGAAAACCTATTTAATATATTCTATTTAAATGTATTTTACAACAAGTAATGGAAATACTAACAGTGTGAGGGTTAATTCATGCAAAAAAGATTTTAGTCAGTCTTAAAGCAAATAAGAAAATTCAAGATGACAAGAGCTGTAGTGACTTATTCTAAGTGTCATTCCTTATAGATTCAATAAGGTCAGTACAGGAGGGCATCATTCTCAAAGTTACAGGTAGTGTTTTACATACTGTAGTAATGGCATACAAATTAAGTCAGTCAGAAGTGAGGTATCTTTCTAAAGTTTAATTAACACTTTCCCATTCCCCTTTTTGGAAGCATCAGTATTTGTAATGCAGTTTTACAGCTCACAGGGAACAAAGGACTCCCCAGTTACGTGCTGCGCACAGACATCTATAGGGAAATCATACTGTGCATTTTGATACCCCACTTAAAAAGTCTGTCGCCATAGGAGAACTAGAGAAAAAAATAGGTTTCTCCTTGTTCCCCTTCCCCTCAGCATTTTTTCTCTCTCGAGGAATAGAGGGAATGGAAAAACACTGCCTTTGAATCACCAACTATCTTCAAGATTTCTCCATCATTTTTCTTAAGTCTACTATCCTCACTACATCCTACAGGGTCTGCTCAAAAAATCAAATGTACTCAGTAGATTTGTGATGTCCTTAATCTTATGAAAAGGACACTACTCAACAATGCTAAATATATCATAGAACCCACTCCTACTAAGACTGATGATAGCTTAAATACCTACAGTACACTCAAACCCTATCAGCTTGAGAGAGAATTCACATTTTGTAGCTTTTTATTCTGAAAGGAAAAGTGGTGTTCAACTTCTTAAGCTTGGGAATCTTAGACATACATAGGTTTATGTGCACATTAAAAACTGTTTACTGCTGAAACAGTTCCCTACTTAAGCAGCTGCTGAAAAATGCTGTCACTAGCAATTAAGTACAAAGCAGAGAAATTATGTTACTAATGCATAAAAAAAAAAAATCTCCAAAATCAGCTTCCACTTCTCAGTGTGGAATCAAAAACCTTTCCTTTTTCTATTAACAGCAGAGGAAGCAAAAAAATTAATAAACATATTTCCTCATGCAATCTATCATTCTTCATACACAGAAAAATCACACATACTCATGAAACAAGTTTGTAAACTCTAGCCAGGAGTCAATTTACATTTATGCTTTCAACCTTACAGCGAGAAAAAAAAAACCAAACAAAACCCAATTCTGCTCTTTATTTTTTAACACAAGTTATTTTCAGCTTTCATTAGGCTCTTCCATACAAGAAGGAAGGCTAGAGTTTTTTCATATTTTTTGAAAGGGAAATTGGACATACAAAATCTTGTTTCTGCTCATTTAGAAGCCTTGTAAAAATTCTTGTAGCTGTGCAACTATTTCTGTATCCACGGTTTCCATAAGTGCATGAAAACCTTGTTCTCCCAGTAATTCCTGCTGTGCCTTTAGCTTCTCATAGATGAACTGCTGCAATGACACAGTGTGTACAGGGTCCTTCAGTGCAAGCTGTGGAAAACATGTAAGAGAAAAAAATATAATAATGCACTAAAAAAATGTGACGGGTCGCCAGTTTGAAAAAGAGCTATTTACCACCAGCCTTTGGGTGCGGCCCGCCAGCCAATTCCTCACCCACCGCACAGACCACTTGTCTAGGCCATAACACATCAGTTTCTCCAGGAGGAGGCCATGGGGAACCGTATCAAAAGCCTTGGAGAAGTCCAGGTAGACAACGTCCACCGCTCGCCCCACGTCAACCGAGCAGGTCACTTTATCATAGAAGGCCACCAGATTTGTCAGGCACAATCTGCCTTTTGTGAGGCCGTGTTGGCTTTTCCCAGTCACGTGCTTCATTTGACTCATGATGGCCCCCAGGAGGATCCGTTCCATAACTTTCCCAGGGATTGAAGTAAGACTGATGGGCCTATAATTACCCAGATCCTCCCTTGAGCCCTTCTTGTAGATAGGGGTAACATTTGCCTTCCTCCAGTCCTCTGGGACATCCCCCGATCTCCACGGCTTCTCGAAGATTATGGAGAGTGGCCCCGCAATGACATCAGCCAGCTCTCTCAACGCCCTCGGGTGGATGGCGTCAGGGCCCATCGATTTGTAGGGGTCAAGCTCCTGTAATAATTCATGTACTAACTCCTTCTTCACTGATGGTGGGTCTATGTTTGGATCATCCTTAAAATTTGTATCATCATTTAAATTTTTTTTTTCCTCAAGAGTTTGAACATAGTAGCTGTAAATATGCTCACTTTTTTCACTGTGATGATTAATGAAGGCAGAGCAGAAAGTGCATTACAATAAATACATGAAGCATTGTTTTTTTCTCATTCCCCCAAATTTCTTGGCTTCATGATCCTGCTAAAAACTGATGTTTTGCTTGCTTATCCTTCAAGTTAGCTATGGAATTTCTATAGAAAGTTAATACCAATAAGTACTGCATACTAAAGATAAATATATAAGCATACTTTTTACTGCATATTTTACCATGCAGATACTTGTGTTATAGGTGAAAGATTCCTACAACAGGGGCAGAGGATAATATACCAGTCCATGTCAGATTTAAATGACATCTAATAAAATCAATAAACTTCAAAATATTCAGGAAGCAAATGATGATTCAGAACCCAAATTATACCATTTTCCATAATTCTATCAACCAGTTGATTTTAATCAGTGAAGGAATTTTAGAAAATTGAGTCTTTGATTTCTTGACATTTCAGATCACAATTAAGTTAACATCAAATCAAATGAGATAAATTACAATGATGACTGTTCAAACAATATGAGCTGTGCCTGACTTTCAGATGCTGTTTGACTGAGAAGCCTAATTTGGTCCAGTTCTGAATGTCCCATTGAATTCTGAGTTAGAGACTGCACTGGGTCAGTTTTGTTGTATCTGCCAGGCTGATAAACCCCATAATATTCTATTCTCTTTTCCCCATAGTTTTCCAGCACCTTTAGTTTCTGCCTAAACCGAATAATTTTACAGGTTAAGAACAGGATCACAGCACAAGCCAGAACAAAAAAGGCTAGTAAAATGTCAAAAGCCTGATTTAGCTTTCCAACCTGTTGTGTACAAAGTAGGGATGTTTTTAATGATACAGGAGCAGCATCTGTTGGAAATAAACCTTTTTCTTCTACAGTTCTGTTAACAGGTATAATCTGTGCTGGTATTTGCACTGGTAATGCTGATAATACTGTAGCTGCCCATGATGAAATTTCAGCAGCATTTTCTTCATAGGGCAACGGGTTAGGAGATGTAGCTGTAGTTCCTTCCCAGAAAGTAACATATTTAGTTTCCACACTGAAAAACTGCTCAAATGTGGTGTTCCTGTTTACTTTATGCCACGCCACCAGCAAAGTGGTAGTGCTGTGATGGATACCTACAGATCCTAGATTCCAGGTTGCTTCTGGGCTGGCAGTAGGGCTACTGCAGTTTGCAAAATGAGTCCACTTAATGTAATGCAACAGTCTACCATGCATACTGAGGGGATTTTGACACTGAATTTTTACAGAAATAAGAGACAATGATAGTCAATTAAGTAATCCAAGTATTTTGCAGCTGCGGTGCCAAGGATTATATTTTACCTGTAGATGAGTTAAAGACACTAAGGGCTTGAGCACTTCAGGTTGCAACTCTGTAATATTATTAAACGCTAAACTGAGTATTTTAAGTGACTCCCATTTTTTCAAAGGTACTATCGCCAATACTGGTTATTTTATTTCTGTCTAGCTGTAGATAAATTAAATTGTTCAATAAAGTAAAAGTGCTGAAATTTATATTTTCTAAATCATTATAACTTAAGATTAACTGGCTAATGTTGCTTAAGCCAAAAAAAATACATTTACAGCAATATGTAAATAGCTTTACACTTTTTAAAGACACATATCTAAGCTCGTTAAGTCCTTTAAATGCAAAAGGATGTATTGATCCAATGGGATTGTGAGACAAAGAAAGTCTTTCAAGATTTTGAGCCTTCTAATAGCATTTGATGGCACAAGTGTTAAACTGTTCAAGGAACAAATATGAAAGGTTTTCAAGATGATGAAATGCTGAATCTGATATCTGTGAAATCTTATTATTGGCTAGGTTAAGTGTTAAGAAAGTCCCACTTCCAAGGACACTGAGACAATTTCTTTAAAGTGTTAAATATCTAACAGAAAGGAGATCACTAAATAATCCCCTGGGAACAAAAGCTATTTAATTATTCTGAAGGTATAAACAATGAAGATTGGAAAGACCTTCAAAGGTTCCTGGATCCAGGCGTTTAATATTATTGTTATTTAGATGCAATTAGCACAGTTTGGGGAGGTCCACAAAAGCTTTTGGGTGTACATACAAAATACTGGAATTATCCACGTATAGTGCAGCAAGCTTCTGAAGGCCTCTTAATTCATTTGGAATGACATGCAATATATTATTCCAACTAAGGTATACAAGAATTGTAGTTTTTGGAAAGTTCTGCGGGATGCTCAAAAGCCCTAAGTTACAATAGTTAACTTGTCTCCCTGTGCAGAGCTGGCAAACAGCTGGACAGCCAAGAACCTCCTTCTGGAGCAGCAACAAAAGAAAAAAATTAAGGATATACAGGAATGCTCCTGGGCAGGGTGGAGAACTTTGCAGACCACACATATCCCTGTCTTTTGCCTTCACATTCATCTCTGACTTCGCTAGTAGAGATAGATTAAAAAAAATTGTAAATATTATTCATTTGAAAGTTTAAAGATTCTACTTTTACAGTCTTTAAAAAGCATTGCTTCAAGATTGGTATTTTATATATTCTCCTTTCATGCCAAATAAGCAGTTTCAAAATAAAACTTAAGGATCATAAGTTTGAACTACACTGAAAAAAATTTTCAAAGTAAATGAACAATGAAACAAATATGCTGCCAACCTAGCCAGAAAATATTTAATTGGTTACAGCATAAAAGTAACTAAGTTGTCAAAATAATGGTTTCTAGTAAATCCAAAATACTGCTTATTAACTATTTTTTATAGTTAAAAATGACTAGTAAATGTTTCAATAGCATTCAAGTAGAAATGCCAACTGAAAACAAGTTTCCTTTCACTGGTGGCTCATTTATAATTTGAATTTTACTTTTATAAAGCTGAGTTACATTAAAAATAAATAAAAACAATTCCTTACCCCAAATCTGAAGTTCATTATTTCTGTTATTTTGCCGTTTTGCAGTTCATTGGATTAATTTGACTATACTGATCTGTGAAACCTTTGTAAAAGCAGTATTGCTGCGTACTAGAGCTCTCACATTTTGCACCAGGATTTGCAACTGTTCGCTCAGGAAACTAAGAAAGAAGTGGTTAAAGTGAGGTTGCCATGGATATAGGAAGCCATTTTATCTGTGCTTCAGAAGTATTGTTGGAAAGGAAATCTCAATGATATTTTTTTTAGAGAAAACCAAGCTCTTAGTTTGTAACTGCTGCTGTGTTTTGTTTTGTTTTGGTTTCTTTTAAACTACTGTTTTTAACTAGGAGAGCTCAAAAGAGTTTTATCTAAGTTAGATATAACTTTTAGAATAAAGCATACCTATTTGTAACAGTACTATTGCTTTATCTATAAATCCTTTATCTTCCATCCAGAATCCAAAATGTTTTATTAAATCAATAGCAACATTTATACTGTTCTATCTCTGTCTGCAGAGTGTACTGGGTTTGCGTGGCAAGGTTTTGGTAGCGGGGGGATACAATGGTGGCTTCTGTGAGAAGATGCCAGAAGCTTCCCCATGTCTGACAGAGCCAGTGCCAGCCGGCTCCAAGATGGACCCGCTGCTGGCCAAGGCTGAGACAATCAATGATGGTGGTAGTGCCTCTGTGATAACATATTTAAGAAGGGGAAAAAAAACTGCTGCACAACCGCAGCCAGAAAAGAGAGAGAGAAGTGAGAATATGTGAGAGAAACAACTGTGCAGACACCAAGGTCAGTGAAGAAGGAGGGGGAGGAGGTGCTCCAGGCACCAGAGCAGAGATTCCCCTGCAGCCCCTGGTGAAGACCATGGTGAGGCAGGCTGTCCCCTTGCAGCCCATGGAGGTCCATGGTGGAGCAGATATCCACCTGCAGCCCGTGGAGGACCCCACACCAGAGCAGGTGGATGCACCCGAAGGAGGCTGTGACCCTGTGGAGAGCCCACACTGGAGCAGGTTTGCTGGCAGGACCTGTGGACCCATGGAGAGGGGAGCCCACACTGGAGTAGGCTCCTGGCAGGACTTGTGACCCTGTGGGGGACCCATGCTGGAGCAGTCTGCTCCTGAAGGACTGCACCCCGTGGAAAGGACCCATGCTGGAGCAGTTGGTGAAGGACTGCATCCCATGGGAAGGACCCATGTTGGAGAAGTTTGTGGAGGACTGTCTCCCGTGGGTGGGACCCCACGCTGGAGCAGGGAAAGAGTGTGAGGAGTCCTCCCCCTGAGGAGGAAGGAGCGGCAGAAACAACTTGTGATGAACTGACTGCAACCCCCATTTCCCCGTCCCCCCGCACTGCTCAGGGGAGCCCGGGAAGAAGGGAAGGGTGGGGGGGAAGGTTTTTTAAGGTGTGTTTAAAGCCAGCTTATCCAGACAGGTCTATGTACATTCTAAAAGCCACACCTTCGGTCCACAGCTTTAGTTTCCTTCAGAGTCCCTTGTGCAGATAAACACTTAGTGCAAACGTGCACTATAAATATCCCTCTCACTTAAGTACCTGAGATTACATCCTCAGTTTATCCATCACAGGGACTAAATACCTGCAAAGTCCAGTCACATCAAAGGGGGAAAGGGGAAACAACAAAATGAGATGGAAAGTTAGAGATTAAGCCTACAAATAGCAATGTAACTATAAAATCACGAAATATACTATAGGGTACGAAGAGTGTGAGGAATCCTCCCCCTGAGGAGGAAGGAGCGGCAGAGACACCGGGTAATGAACTGACTGCAACCCCCATTCCCTGTCCCCCTGCGCCGCTCAGGGGGAGGAGGTAGAGAAATCGGGAGTGAAGCTGAGCCTGGGAAGAAGGGAGGGGTGGGAGGAAGGTGTTTTTAAGATTTGGTTTTATTTCTTATTACCCTACTCTGATTTGATTGGTAATAAATTAAACTAATTTCCCCAAGTCGAGTCTGTTTTGCCCATGATGGTAATTGGTGAGTGATCTCTCCCTGCCCTTATCGCGACCCACGAGCCTTTCATTATATTTTCTCTCCCCTGTCCAGCTAAGGAGAGGGAATGATAGAGCAGCTTTGGTGGGCACCTGGCATCCAGCCAAGGTCAACTCACCACAGTGGGCTATGATACAACTTTCTTGTTTTGTTTTCAAATACCTACCCACCTTCTGCTCACATCATTCTCCAGATACAACCTCAGGTCAAAGTAATTCATCTGCTAACCTACTGCTTGGGTAGCATACACATCAACATTTAATCTCATTTCACCTAGCTACATCCAGTAACAACTGCTACGGACACATTATTAATGTTAACTTATCGGACATCAAAACCCTTTTTTGTTTTTCTCATTATCATCCAGATTATCTCAAAATTTCTGATTATCTCAAATATTGCAGACTCCTCCTAGTATTTCATATTCCTGCCAAGGTAAAAAAATCTTGATTTGCTGCTTCAGTTACTGAAAATTTCTCTGTTCCACAGAGTGCTATTCCACTCTCATATAATATAATAATTCCATCTACAAGAAGGGTCGGAAGGAGGATCCGGGGAACTACAGGCCTGTCAGCCTGACCTCGGTGCCAGGGAAGGTCATGGAGCAGATCATCCTGAGTGCCATCATGCGACACATGCAGGACAACCAGGGGATCAGGCCCAGTCTGCATGGGTTCATGAAGGGAAGATCCTGCTTCACTAACCTGGTCTCCTTCTATGACAAGGTGACCCGCTTAGTGGATGAGGGGAAGGCTGTGGATGTTGTCTACTTGGACTTTATAAGGCCTTTGACACCGTTTCCCACAGCATTCTCCTGGAGAAGCTGGCTGCTCATGGCTTGGATAAGTGCACTCTCCGCTGGGTTAAAAACTGTCTGGACGGCCGAGCCCAGAGAGTGGTGGTGAATGGAGTCAAATCCAGTTGGTGATCAGTCACGAGTGGTGTTCCCCAGGGCTCAGTATTGGGGCTGGTTCTGTTCAATATCTTTATTGATGATCTGGATGAGGGGATTGAGTGCACCCTCAGTAAGTTTGCAGATGACACCAAGTTGGGTGGAAGTGTCAATCTGCTGGAGGGTAGGAAGGCCCTACAGAGGGATCTGGACAGGCTGGATCAATGGGCCGAGGCCAACTGTATGAGATTCAACAAGGCTAAGGGCCAGGTCCTGCACTTGGGTCACAACAACCCCATGCAACGCTACAGGCTTGGGGAAGAGTGGCTGGAGAGCTGCCTGGCGGAAGAGCACCTGGGGGTGTTGGTTGACAGCCACCTGAACATGAGCCAGCAGTGTGCTCAGGTGGCCAAGAGGGCCAATGGCATCCTGGCCTGTATCAGGAATAGTGTGGCCAGCAGGACCAGGGAGGTGATAGTGCCCCTGTACTTGGCACTGGTGAGGTCGCACCTCGAGTACTGTGTTCAGTTTTGGGCCCCTCACTACAAGAAGGACATCGAGGTGCTGGAGCGTGTCCAAAGAAGGGCAACGAAGCTGGTGAAGGGTCTGGAGCACAAGTCTTATGAGGAGCGGCTGAGGGAACTGGGGGTGTTTAGCCTGGAGAAGAGGAGGCTGAGGGGAGACCTTATTGCTCTCTACAACTACCTGAAAGGAGGTTGTAGCAAGGTGGGTATCGGTCTCTTCTCCCTAGTAACAAGTGATAGGACAAGAGGAAATGGGCTCAAGTTGTGCCAGGGGAGATTTAGATTAGATATCAGGAAAAATTTCTTCACGGAGAGAGTGGTTAGGCATTGGAACAGACTGCCCAGGGAAATGTTACAATCACAGTCCCTGGAAGTATTCAAAAAACATGTGGATGTGGTGCTTAGGGACATGGTTTAGAGGTGGACCGGGCAGTTAGGTTAACAGGTTGGACTTGATGATTTCAGAGGTCCTTTCCAACCTTAACGATTCTATGTTTCTATGATTCTATGAATAGCAACATTGACTGTTACGAAGGGGATACACAGGCACAGAAACTGTAATACCAAATTAATAACCTAGCAAAAACATTCCTGTTTAATAAACCCACAGTACTAAACATTTATATATGCAAACATACATCACAACATCTATTTCAAAATTATGAAGCTGTCTTTGTAACTTATTTTCCTTTTTATCCTTGGCATTTATTATTTTTGATTAAATTATCAAGCAGGTTTTGCAACATGCTGATAAACAGTAAGAATTAAAATTATTTTTCCCATTGAGAAAAATAAGAATTTCCCATAAGAAAATAAGTTAGTCTCCCTTTTGTAAATCTTATTTGGCTTTAAACTCTAGTAAAATAAAATAACAGAAAGCTCATATGAAACTAAGAGCTCACTTTGAGAAATTGTTAAGAGTAAATTTCTCACCTAGTAGTAAACAATTAATGCACTAATGAACTGCATTTGTCATGCAAACTGACAAGAAAAAATAGTTTTCTACAGAATGAGCAGTAAGCCTGTGAACAAAACAATAACATAAAAAAGGTTGGCCATCAATGAAATCCACAGATGTGATATGCTGAGGAAAACTATATTTATAGCTTTAGCCTCTACTTTTCATTGCAATATTTAGTAAACTCTGTTCAAACTAGAAAAGCAATAAGAAATGTACTCAATATGAATGCAATTGAAACCAAAAGATTTAAAGAACTCAAACCAAAATAATTTCCCAAATTTCAACCAGAATAACTAATTCACCTCTAGAAATTGATTCAAAACTAAATCCAATTGTACAGCTTTCAGCAGCACACTGCCTGCTAGTTTAGGAGAAGCATGGGCACGCACTTAGCATTAGCAACTGATAGCTTCTACAAATTTTACAAAAAGAGAAGGCATAAACAATTAGTGCATTTCCTGAAAATTACTATAGAGAATACCATACACAAAATACAAATGATATTTCTTCTTTAAAAATACAAACATTCTTTATGCTACCTCACTAGACATTTCCTTAATATAAAAATTTGATGTGTTAAACCATCATTTACTCATTAGATTGTTTGAATTTGAAATGTTAATTTTTAAGACAATACTTATTTGCAGAAGTTCTTGTAGTGACATATGTTGTGTTGTTAACCACTTTTGGGATCTTATCTCATCATAATAGTCTTGAACTGTTAAGAAAAGTCACAAAAAATCTCAACTACTCTCAGGCAGTCTCAAATTTCACAGAGTATAGGGCAAAAAGATAAGTAGATGTACCAAAACAGCTCAGAACAAGCTGGAAACCACCTACAAATCTGTATTGATTATTTTTAAAAATCTATTACAATCTTGTGATTTTTGACTCATTTTTAATAATATGGTATACTTTAGTCACTGCTCAATCAATAACTAATTTGCAAACATGTAAACTGCACATTACAGAGGATAAAGATAAAAGGTTTGAAGAAAGCTATTTAGTCCATTATCATCTTTTGCTGTCTTCTATACAATTAAAAGGTTCAATTTTAGGGTAGATTATATTTAGAAGAGTTTTAGAAAAGACTTCTGAAATTCTTTATATAGGTCACAAACAAAAGCAAGATATCAGCAGCAATCAATCCCTTTTGACTGCAGTTTGTTTTCTGCAGCAGTTCAGCTGCATTTACTGACATAATCCCTTGCCATCAATTGTTACATTTTCCCTTGCAAACAAGCCTTATGGGTCTTATGGGAAATGACAATTTGTTCCTGACCAGTCCATAACAACAATTAGGTGTAGGGGAAAAATTAACGGAGATTCTGAACAAGGAAAGTTTAAAGAGTGCATCCTCTTGTCAATGCTATGACGTGACATACAATTAAGGAAGTCTTAGTACTATATGTAACACTTGAATGATGCAGACTCTGATACTCAGACTAAGACCAAACCCACATTTTTCACTCATGTCATTAAAACTGCACTGCTACCTGGCAGGCAAATTAAACAAATCCAAGGCCAAACATGGATGACAACTGCAAAAACATAATTTAAAGAGCTCGTTTTAATATTAATAGTCTATTAGATGTGTGAGTGAGCACACCTTTGACTAGAAAAATAAAAAAAGAGGAGGGGAAGATAGGGAAATGGCTTCAAAGGTACATCCTCCTTTCTTTATCGGGATGATAAAATGAGTTATGTAACAAATTCTGACTTTACATCCCAGACCTAGATTTTATTGCCATTGTGTTAAAGGAATGTTGGCAACCTCCCATTCAAGAATGAAAGGCATAGCATTAATAACACTTAACAGCAAAAGGGAAGTGCTTAGCTTTCAACATTGTGTCAAATGCTACCCGTGCTTACAGTTAGGTACCAGACCAAGCTAAGCTGATCACTGACACTATATTTTTCCAAATTCTGTTGTTTACATTTCCTATTAGAGACCAAAATATTCCTTTCACTCTTAAGCATCTTTCAGTAGTGTTGTGTTCTACCAAGATACACAGATGATAACTGAAGGAATAAAAAAAAAAAAATCTACTTTGCTAAATAGATCACTAAAAACTCTCAGTATCCCAAAATAAGGACTTCCAAAAACACTGTAATGCTGACATTATACAAAGTGACAAAAGCACAGTAAGCAAGCTGATTATGATTATTTCCAGAGATATATAGGTATGAGAAGGGGAAGTGGTACAATTTTAGCCACTTTTGTCTCAGAAAATAAAGAATGGTGAAGATATGTATCTCAAAATGTAGCACCTAAGACAGTGGTACCCACATCCTTTCCACAATGGCCTAAAGAAAATTTATGCTGCTGCTCCTGACCATGTTTGCTAGGCACTATTTTGGGGACCAAGTGCACATCTAATAAAACCCAGCTACATCTACTGTACTATACTAGAAGAGAACTCTTGAAGCTGTAGGATCACAGACAAGCAATTAAGATTGTAGACAAACTGGAATATGACTAAACTAGACCAGGAATTTGTGACATTTGCAAATGCACTCATCCTTAGGACTCCAGGTTGCTGTCACCTCTCATGTCTCATACCCTAGCTCAGATATGATTCTCCTCCACCAAACTTCAAGTCCTTTTGTGTTTTTCAAAAACCCCTCACCGTTCTAGCTATTGTGTGTCTATGCATACTTCCCTCAGGTGTTGAGCATGGAGACACCTTTACTCAATAAGTGTATCCTATTTGCCTAAATCTTGTTGCTGGAACCTACTATTATTCAGATCAGTTTAAAGACAAAGGTCCTTTAAAAAAAATGGCCCATATTTAGTAAAAAAAGGTTCACTTTATTTTATGAAGTACCAAGAGCTTTTAATAAATGAATGAAAATGCATGTGGACAGATATGAGTGGCAAGCAGGCAGTAAGAATACAAAATGTGGAAAATAATACAGATGCATATATCAGTCAGACAAAAAAAGTGCTAACACTGAGTGGCCAGACTCAGGTAGCAAATGCAGATAATTAGGTAATATTTAGTTTATGCGAAAAACCCAAGTAAAACCAGGAAATTGTTGTTTCTCTCACATATTCTCACTCCTCTCTTCTGGCTCCAGTTGCGCAGGTTTTTTTTTTTCCCCCTTCTTAAATATATTGTCACAGAGGAGCTACCACCATCGCTGATTGGCTCAGCCTTGGCCAGCGGTGGGTCCGTCTTGAAGCTGGCTGGCATTGGCTCTATTGGACATGGGGAAGCTTCTGGCATCTTCTCACAGAAGCCACCCCTGTAGCCTCCCCACTACCAATACCTTACCATGCAAACCCAATACACATATAGAGCAGAAATACATGGAAAATACTTGCATACATCATTTATTTATTTTACTAAATTAGAAATTATCAATTGTAGTTTAAATGCCTCTAAGAACACAAGACTCTCTACCTGTGTGAACCTGAGCTTGGTATGGTTATGGTTAGTGTAGGCTCTCCCCTACCCGAAGAAGTGCAGCTGAAGAGCTCTGGGACCTCCAGGTTGAATGAAACTCTTGCTTCTTGTTTGCAAGTTTGGGAGAAGAGGGAAGTTGCCAAGTCACATCTTAGACCAAGAAAAGCAAGAAAGGCTGAGGGAGGCTATATGAAAAGTGAATGCATTTTGTGCCCAGAAAAACTAAATTGGGTATTGGTGAGGAACATGCTGCTTCTCGTACTGAAATGGGGACAGATGTCACTGAACTGGCCAAATATGTCCTGAAGGGGTACATTTACCAGATAGCAGAGCTTTAGCTGTGCCTGAGACCAAGGGACTCCCAGGAGCAATGCTGCCCCACTGCAGGTTAGTGCTTAAACCCCTTTAGTGGCAGACATGGCTTTGTCTCTTGTGTTGGGAAGAAAATATTGGAGGCACCTGGGTTTTGATTGCCTATGAGACTGTGTTACACTTCCCAGTGATGTGACAGGATAATCCTTCCTCAGTATGCAGAGGGATTCAGTAGAGAAATGAACCCTTTACTGAGAACATATGGTCCATTAAGACCACTTTGAAAGACAGTGATGGAAATAACTGCAAAGCCAATTGCTGCTCTTAGGTGCCTTCTGGAGAGATGGCCGAGCACTGAAAAATTGCACCAAATGCTTCAGCTTGCAGAAAGATTCAGGGGGAGTTCCATGAGTGATTGCTGTGTAACGCTGCCAAAAAGATTTTTGTCAATCTTTGACTGATTTACATCAGCAACATCAATTTTAATCTTACTTTGCATTTTGTTGTTTAATTGTTTGCTAACAAAAGTTGTTTCCTCTTGACCGATAGCTATAAAGATGCTGATTTCAAATTAAATACTGCCTTTATAATAACATCAGTAATTTTTGGTAACCATAAGGTTATACAGAATCATTACATATTTACTTAAGAAAATACTTATTGGGATTTTAAAATTTCACAGTTTAATTATGTTGAAAAAATGAGAAATTGAATGTTTACTTTTCAGATTATTGGTGTTTTTCTTGGTGAATATTTGTCTGCCTACATTTGGGTGGATGTTGGAGATCGATTAAAATACCCTGAAAATAATGTTTTAAAATAATTGTAAGAACTTCAGTAAAACTATCTTAAATATGATACAGAAAGAAAAAGGTAAGGTTATTAAAATTAACATTGCACATAAAACTAGTAGGCATATTAAATAAAAAAAACATCTGTAGTTAGTTGATAAATGTTACTGACCATGCTCTTCAGATTTGTTTTATAAATGATGACATTTCTTTGTTTCCCACATTTTTAGTCAAAAGTGAAGTGGGGCAGTAGCTTTCCAGTGTTCTCATTTCCTGGTGAGCTAGTTCAAATGAAACAGCATACATATACATTGCCCTGTGAGTGTACATATACACAGAGGCAAAAATTTTTGCCTGGAGAAGATGTTTGTGTACTTGCCCACACAGAAGGTATAAACTGCAGAGCACGTCATCCTCACACCCAGCTTGGTGTGGAGTTGCTCCCTTACAACCAAAAGACAGTTTCTATCTGTATGAGCTCCTTGATCAGCCTGGGATTCATTCCTGTGATGGTGGCACTCTTTTCCATGTCTCATGCGGGTGAATGCTGTTCCCACCTGTGCTATCATACAGAAGCTTTGCTCTAGCCCTGACTCAAGAGGGGTCTGGGCTCAGTACTGAGATCCCTAGGAGAGGCCCAAGCCTCTCTGAGCTGTTTGGAAGGAAACCTTGTGTTCTCCCCACAGCTTGACCTGGAAGCTCTGTGGGATGGACTGCCTATAACACAATCTCAGCTCTCCCACTTTTCCTTCGATGAGGAAGGCAGACAATGTCTCCAGGAGCCTTTGACAGAGAAGAAGAGAAGGTGAAGATTTGGTCCTAGCCTGTGTACCAAGTGGTGGAGAGATATTAATGCTAGCAGAAAAGGTCTCTATGGATAAGCACATATGCTGTCTCGTGCAAAAGGACATCACGCACCGAGCACCTCCAGTGACTTGACAACACATCTCTCAAACTTTTATGCCTCTGTATGCTCTTATCAGGTCAAGTTTAGCACTTCAAAAATCTCTCATTTCAATTTCTCAGTGACAGTTCAGGGATCTGATTTCTTTAAGGCTTGAACAGTAAATATAGCATCTCATGGGCAGTTCTCCTTGATCTGTGGAATTTTGTTGTGATTGATATGACTGCAGGATGATACTTAATTATTCCTACCACAGTACTCTCTAGCCCTTCCGCAGCTGTCCTTGTACTGTTCTTCTTTGAATGGAGAATAACAGACTGAAAATAAGGCAAAGTGAATGTTTGATACACCTACATCTTTATTGCCTGCAATTTGACTTTCCAGTTGAATCTTTCTACACTGCTTCTTAAGGTTCTTTTAAAAATTCCACATCACAATAGCAATCTTCTTGTAATTTGTTCGCATCTATGAAATTAATTTCAATATATATCAGAGATTTTTTGCGTTAGTCTGTAGCACAATACAATCTAAACTGGAAGTGCTTAAGCATTATTAGTTTTATAAATCCTTCTTTTAAGTGATCTACTCAAACACACCCCCCAGGGGGACAGCCTGCTTCACCATGGTCTTCACCACAGACTGCAGGGGAATCTCTGCTCCAGCGCCTGGAGCACCTCCTCCCCCTCCTTCTTCACTGACCTTGGTGTCCGCAGAGTTGTTTCTCTCACATATTCTCACTCCTCCTGGCTGCAGTTGCGCAGGTTTGTTTTTTTTTTTTTCCCCCTTCTTAAATATGTTATCACAGAGGCACTACCGCCGTCACTGATTGGCTCAGCCTTGGCCAGCGGCGGGTCCATCTTGGAGCTGGCTGGCACTTGCTCTATTGGACATGGGGAAGCTTCTGGCATCTTCTCACAGAAGCCACCCCTGTAGCCCCCCCGCTACCAATACCTTACCACGCAAACCCAATACACATATAGAGCAGAAATACATGGAAAATACTTGCATAGATTATTTATTTTACTAAATTAGAAATTATCAATTGTAGTTTAAATGCCTCTAAGAACATGAGACTGAGTGAACAGTCATTACTAGAGTTTCTCAATTCTTACAATAGGAAAACTATGGCAATGGCAAAGTCAGTTTCCCCCCCAAACAGCCAAGACAGCTTGCAAAATGATTTTACTTTACATTTAAAAGCCTGCATCTTAAGGAATAAACAATATCTTGTACTGTTAAAAAATTACTTTCAAAGTTGATTATGGTTCAAAATTACTATTTACAATTTCAGTAACATTAAAAAGTGCTTAGTATTTCTGAAGTTGTTGTTACTTATTTCTCTGAGAGATGCTATAATACATTTGCCAAAAACTAATTTGCAAGTGTATCAAAATTAACTGGATACCGTAATAAGCTCATTATTTTTTTATCTTTTGTTACTGTTTTTAATTTCAAAAGAAGCTACAGATTTCTTCTTATTAAACTGAGCATCTACCAATATAACAGTATTTTGTTTTTTAAATAGGCAATTCTACAAAACGCCCACATTTACCTGAAAACGTTAACCCAGACTAATACCTTTTTGAATAGGGGGCAATGAATTTATTACAGTCTTAAATCAGAAGACATTTTAATAATCCACTCTCCAGTTCTGTGTCTTCCCTTCAACTGCAAATTGTTCAAACAAACTAACTTTTTTGTGTTCTGTACCTCAAAAAGTACATTGCTAAGTAATATTACTTGGTTTAATCTTGGAAATAGTTAACTCAATAAATAATGGGAGCCAAATATTGATATCTGAAAGTCTTCAACTCGGAAAAAAGCAAAGGTTTTGATCAAAAAAATCAAGAGTATAGCAAATTCCACCCACTGATTCTGCTGATAAAAGTATTTTTTTCTCCTGATAGTACTGTAAGGTTCACCACAGTTAAAGCATATTGGATTTTACTCCTTTTTATGCACCATGGAAATTTGTTGAAGACAGAGAGAGAGAAAAGGGAGAACTTAAGACATCTAAGCAAGGAAAAACTTAAAGCCTCTCCTATCTCACATAAAGCATTCTCACATCTTTCAGCTCTTCATATTAGTTATGTCAATTAGAAAAAGAAGAAAAAGAAGGTCAAGTCAATCTTCTCCTTTGTGCTGGTTTTGGCTGGGATAGAGTTAATTTTCTTCATAGTAGCTAGTATGGGGCTATGTTTTGGATTTGTGCTGGAAACAGTGTTGATAACACAGGGATGTTTTAGTTACTGCTGAGCAGTGCTTACACAGAGTCAAGGCCTTTTCTGTTTCTCACACCACCCCACCAGCGAGTAGGCTGGGGGTGCACAAAATGTTGGGAGGGGACACAGCTGGGACAGCTGACCCCAACTGACCAAAGGGATATTCCATACCATATGACGTCATGCTCAGCAATAAAACTAGGGAGGAGGTTGACATAGGGGCCACTGCTCAGGGACTGGCTGGGCATCGGTCAGTTGGTGGTGAGCAATTGTTTTAATTTGCATCACTTGTCTTTCTTGGGTTTTATTTCTCTCTCTTTGTTATTTTCCTTTTCATTGCAATTATTATTATTATTTTATTTAAATTATTAATTTTTTTATCTCAACTCACGAGTTTCTTTCTCACTTTTACCCTTCCAATTCTCTTCCCCCGTCCCACTGCCGGGGGAGAGAGTGAGCGGCTGTGTGGTGCTTAGTTGCTGGCTGGGGTTAAACAACGACATCCTGCCCTTTCAGTTTGTTTTTCTCTGGTGCAGGTACACTTAAAAAGGAGTAGTATAAGTGTCTTAAAGCACAACAAAAAACCCCAACACCTACAATGGATCTAAGTGTATAGTCATAGCAACTTTTCAGTGTTAATAGTGAAGGAATGGCAGAATAAAATTTGTGTTATTTTATTAAAATAAACACTAGATGACAGAATAAGTGATGAATATGTTGCTTTAACTTTTGTGCTACTATGTTACTATGTACGGATTTTTAAAATAGCTGCCAAAGACCTATTAGATGCTCTTAAAACTAGAGAAAGTGAGAGCAGCATCAATATGAGAAAACTGGGCCAGATAACAGAAGGTACTTTCCTGTTCAAAAGGAAAAGTAGAGAGTAGTTTAAAAGAGTAACTCTTACCTCCCCATCTATAATCCCCCTGAATACTGATGGCAGAAGGGATTGAAACACTTGAGGACCCAAAACAGGGTTTACTTTTAGGATGTTTTCCACAACCTTAAGAACAAAAGCAAATTAGACAATTAGTAAAGTACATTTAAAAATCTTAACTGTAGCTTTAAAACTACATATACTGGTCTATATATAAAGTCCTGGTAGGATGTTTACCATTAAATACCAGCAAAACCCAGGACTGTCGAAAGTATATTCTAGTGAAGTACTCTGCAAACCTGATTTGCATAACGGGCCTGATGAAAACTGACATGCCAAGTGAAAGCCACCTAAGCCAAACACCTCCTCATCAGTCTCCTCCTGGCCCTAGCAAAGCTGGCCAGCCCTGGCTCCAGGAAAAGAAGCTTGATGAGGTGGGTTGAGAGGGAGGAGTGCCAGCAGTTTAAGGCTTATTTCCATAGCTTTGCCCTGTCACTTTTTTGAAGAACCATCGATTAGGACCTACCATCTCTTTGCAGGTGATCAAATAAGATGTGCTATTCTCAGTACACACACACCCCCCCACACCACCACCCCCCCGTTCCCAGTTTTTACTTTCTTCTCTGCTCTTTTTTTTCTTCCCCCATGTCCTGGTTTCAGCTGGGATAGAGGTAATTTTCTTCCTAGTAGCCGGTATGGGGCTGTGTTTTGGGTTTAGGATGAGAACAATGTCGATGATGATACACTGATGCTTTGGTTCTTGCTAAGTAGTGCTAAGCTGTCGCTAAATAGGTGCTAAGTGGCGCTCACACCAGTCAAGGACTTTTCAGCTTCCCCTGCTCTGCCGGGGGCACAAGAAGCTGGGAGGGGGCACAGCCAGGACAGCTGACCCAGACTGGCCCAAGGGCTATTCCATACCATATGACGTCATGCTCAGTATATAAGCTGGGGGAAGAAGAAGGAAGGGGGGACATTGGGTATGATGGCGTTTGTCTTCCCAAGTAACCGTTATGCGTGATGGAGCCCTGCTTTCCTGGGGATGGCTGAACACCTGCCTGCCCATGGGAAGCAGTGAATGAATTCCTTGTTTTGTTTTGTTTGCGTGCGCAGTTTTTGCTTTGCCTATTTAACTGTTCTAATTTATTTTACTTCAATTATTAAACTGCTCTTATCTCAACCCACGAGTTTTCTCCCTTTTACCCTTCTGATTCTCTCCCCCATCCCACCAAGGGGGGAGTGAGCAAGCGGCTGCGTGGTGCTTAGTTGCTGGCTGGGGTTAAACCACGACACCCCATGAGCTGTTCCCTGAAGAATTTTTTTTTCCTGTGTTCTTCAGGCTTTCTTCTCCCCAGCTGTTTGGGCTCTCTCCTTGTACCAAGGGGAAGAGGCTGTGAGAATAATGGGCTGATACCTATCCACTCCTATGGAGAGTAAGGACAGACACCACACATCTATGCACAGATGTGTATAAAAAAGAAAGAATGGGGTAAGTATATAAAGGAACCTCCCTTAAATGCTCTTCTCAGTCTCCACCTACTTTGAGCTCAGGGGGACTTCCTCAAGGAACTATTCTTCTGTGCTCTTGTCCAGTCTCCCCTGAATCCATGTGTATGTAAAAATCCTGCTGCTTGAAGACAGCTTTGCTTTTTTTTGTTTTTTTTTTTTTTTTCTTTTTTCTTTTTGAACCTTGTTCCTACTAGCTTCATTTAATGGCCCCTATTTCTTGCCTTGAGAGAGATGTTAAGCAGTTGACCCCTTTCACTGCCTCTCAATTTTGTAGACCTTTAACATATTATTATATGGGGGGGAACCATAACTTTTCCCCCACTCATATCTTCTGGGAACTGGAAGTTTTGGCTAACCCATTTGTTCCTTGTACAGAATCTTTTCAAACCTTTAATGGTCTCTCTCAGATAATTAGAAAATCAAGTCACATCACGATTCAGTAATCTTGAAATAAATAGTCTTATCAGTCCAAATTAATGTTTTTCAACTTTATCCATTTATTTACTGTTCTAATGTCTATTTTCAATCCAGTCAAAGCTGCTTGTAAGAAAATATTTCAGAGAACGCTCCCAGGTGTTTCTCTTCCCAATATTTATCTTAGGGTATTTTTGTTTAACAAGTCAGCAGTGATGCCTGACAAAATGTTTTCTTTTTTATAAAAATACTTAAATGGATTATATCTCAGTTATCCCTCTGCAGGTAGGCATACTAGGAAGGTGTTCAAAGTATACTGGACAAACCTTGTGGGTAATGCAAGGTCACACTGGGAGCCAAGTGGATAAATGATACTATATTAGCAACATCATTCCATTTTAGGGATCAGATTACAAGCTGCTGCATCAAACATTTGCCCAACTATAGACTCTAAATAATAGTATTAATAGAGATGAATTGACATTTTAAACTACAGAACTAGAGTCCTTAAGCTCCTCACAGCAAGAACTACAAATGGAGAGGACTATCAACTTCTCTTGCTTTCCTTTCCTGGGATTCTGCAAGTAGTTGTGTGGGCTCTAATTTTTGCCTCCATTACATTTATAATGAAGTGAAATCAAGTTCAAGATTTTATAAGCAACACAGAGTTCCAACTACAGCCACTGGAAACATAAAATGTAATATGCTACAGTTACTACTCAACTATCTTTCAGTGCATACTCCAATTTTATTTCCTCCTGAAATTCTTCAAAAGGCACACTTAAAGTATCACGTTTAATAGTTTAAAAGCTTATGAATTACATAACATGTTTCATAATACCACTTGAATTTTGTGTGAAAATAGTTTTTCAAATACTTTGAAAAGCCTCTAGCAACTCTGTTTAAGCAGTTGTTGCCATTACAATAGCAGTTCATGACAAAAACAAAGATTGGTTGGACACTGTCATGGTACAAATGCAAGTACACTACACAAAGGAATGTGATAAAGCAAGCACATACATCCAACATTCAATAAAGACTGGAAAAGCTTGGCTCTAGACCTATTAAGTTCCAACGATCATACAGAAATGCAGCAAAAAACCCCAAAAGTGAATCTTGATCCTTTAGTGCTTATTTAATCATAAAATCACCTAAACAGTTTTTATAATAATACACATGTATGCAGACTCATTACTTAACCCTTATCTTGCCAGTTATTCAAATGTATAGTTATGAAAATTGAACTGTATGATTATTTTTTTATTGTATTGAAAGCTGAAAAGGAAAATTAATATATCAAAAAATTAGTAGATATAATAATGTTGTTTGTATGAGCAAAGGAATCAATACTGGCTGATAGGGTACAGACAAAACTCACAATTTGGATGGCTAGATACAGCAATTAAATAATTACCTTACTTTTCACATTTTGATTAGAAACACTCAAAATGAACCTAGATTATTCGTACACAAGTATAATTTTGGCTTTTTTAGGGTTAAATAATTTCTTCATGTTACATTTTCATCCAAATAATGAAAAATATTTTTTCTGAATTCTGAACCAAGCTGAAAACTGAATTATGACAGCTTCTAAAACTCATTAATTAGATTAATTTTGCCTTTTTATTTTGTAATTAGAAGTGTGAGTATCTTATATGTTATACTTTTGTACTCTTCTCCATTCCAAAATTCAATTAGAATTGAACAACTCTATAACTTCCATGAGTCCACTGATAGCCAAAGATTAAATCAAGTTACTTTGATCCAAACACAATCCTTGCTTTGCAACTTAATGCTCTCAAGATTTTCTATGAATAGCATCTTCTTTGCAATGCAGTGACTGGTCATCTGGCTGTTTAAGTGTGCTGTTGCCAGGCTGTAGAATAAACTATTTTCATGAGGGTCGAAGCCCTCACTAACCTCCTTTCTCTAGTAATCTAGAAAATAATCAAATGGGAAAGATCTCAGGGACTCTCAATCTAAATCCATCTGTACAAACTCAGACTCAAACTAGCTTAGAACTCATTTACCTAAGGACAACACCTTGGAATCACATGAAGTAAAGAAAGGATTGCAGAGAGGGTACAGTAACAGTGTTAGATAATTATCTTTTAGGGTGCTATATTTGGGGCTATACTAACCTCCTCTTGGGAAAATTAGTATTTTTTAAAAATATATTTGTGTGCACATGTACATATGCACTCTCTATAGACACACACACACACACACTTTAAATATGTAGCTTAAAACACCACTGACTCCAATGACAACGTGTGCTAAATAAGCTGGTTTTTTTCCTACATGTTCTACATTCATCATACTTGAAAATATTACTCTAACCTGACAAAACATTACGAAGAATAAAGATGTCCAGAGATGAATATCTGGGTATTAACATTATTTTCATTAGACTCTACCTTTAAAACTTGAACTTGACCTTCGGTAGTTATGTCCTTTAAGAGTTCACAAAATGACTGGCATAAGTCAGCAGCATACATCTGAAATTAAATGAAAAAAAAAGGTATTATGCAAACATGTTTTATATCTGGGTATATATTTCAAAACTCAACACATTAGGGATTACATATGGCCAAAGATTCAGCTTCTCTTCAAAGATCATATTTGCTACAAGGCTCATCTTTCCTGAACCAATTAAAATCTAATCAAAGTGTTGTTTGGTTGGTTTTTTAAGTTGCAGGTTTTTTAAACAATCAATGAGTTTTCTAATTAAGAAGATTTGAGAAGAAGGCATAATATCTCTAGTTCATTTCCTGCTAGAACTTATGATCATAATTTTAACATGGCAGGATAATTAACAGAGTAAATAGTACTACTCTGCATAGGACCTTTTCAGGTACCAAAGTACTAAATCAAGCCACAAAACATTAATTCTAAATAATAATCTTTCTCAAATATGATTTGATTGAGTGTCCACCATGTGCCATAAAGAGCTAACATCAGAACAATATGCTTGTATACACATAAATGATTAAGAGTATAAATGTCTGTGTGTACGATGTTTCCCAACATGATGAAAAAAAACCAAACCAAAAAACAGTCAGCCAGTAAGGAACTAAGGTGCTTTATATAATGGTAACATACCTCTAAAAATTCAGATGATGATAAGAAAATACAAGCATTGATGATCTTAAAGCAATTTTTTAAGTTTTCTGAACTCAGCTCTGGAGAAAAAAAGAAAAAAAAAAAATCACAATTCAGAACATCACCATCACATTGAAATACAACTAAAATAATTCACTTCTAAAAGTCTTTCTCCTCACACAGCATTTAAGTGCCAGATGCCTACAAATAGAAAAAATTATCTTAAATTCAGTACCATTCAGGTTCTGTCTCCCTGCTAGAGACAATAACAAAAGAGGGATGATAACAGCTCTCATGTTCTCAAATGGAAGCACAAGACTTCAATAGCCAATGCTAATAAAAAAAAAAATTAAAAAAATCAAGTTTTGGATGTGATAGTGGGCTAAGAAGATATTAAAGATAGAACAAATGAAATGCATACTTAAGAGACCTGCAATTACTGATTGTGGTGGTTTATCCCCAGCCAGCAACTAAGCACCACACAGCCGCTCGCTCACTCCCCCCACCCCAGTGGGATGGGGGAGAGAATTGGAAGGGTGAAAGTCGGAAAACTCGTGGGATGAGATAAGAACAGTTTAATAATTGAAGTAAAATGACATAGAATGGTAGTAGTAGTAGTAATAATAATATAATACAGTAATAATATACAAAGCAAGTGATACACTCTACAATTGCCCACCACCCGCCGACCAATGCCCAGCCAGTCCCCGAGCAGCGATCACTGCCCCCCCGGCCAACTTGCCCCAGTTTATATACTGAGCATGACGTCATATGGTATGGAATAGCCCTTTGGCCAGTCTGGGTCAGCTGTCCTGGCTGTGCCCCCTCCCAGCTTCTTGTGCACCTGGCAGAGCATGGGAAGCTGAAAAGTCCTTGACTGGTGTGAGCGCCACTTAGCACCTATTTAGCAACAGCTTAGCACTACTTAGCAAGAACCAAAACATCAGTGTGTTATCAACATTATTCTCATCCTAAATCCAAAAAACAGCACTATACCAGCTACTAGGAAGAAAATTACCTCTATCCCAGCTGAAACCAGGACAGTATCCACCCCTTATTCATAGAATCATAGAATCATAGAATCGTCAAGGTTGGAAAAGACCCTTAAGATCATCGAGTCCAACCGTTAACCCAACACTGCCAAGTCCATCTATATCAAGTCCTCGAGCACCACATCTTTCCGTTCTTTAAATACCTCCAAGGATGGAGACTCAACCACTTCCCTGGGCAGCCTGTACCAATGCTTGACCACCCTTTCAGTGAAGAAGTTTTTCCTAATGTCTAACCTAAACCTCCCCTGGCGCAGCTTGAGGCCATTTCTTCTCGTCCTATCACTCGTTACTAGGGAGAAGAGACCAACCCCAACCTCACTACAACCTCCTTTCAGGTAGCTGTAGAGAGCAATAAGGTCTCCCCTCAGCCTCCTCTTCTCCAGGCTAAACAACCCCAGCTCCCTCAGCCGCTCCTCATAAGACTTGTGCTCTAGACCCTTCACCAGCTTCGTTGCCCTTCTTTGGACATGCTCCAGCACCTCGATGTCCTTGTAGTGAGGGGCCCAAAACTAAACACAGTACTCGAGGTATGGCCTCACCAGTGCCGAGTACAGGGGCACTATCACCTCCCTGGTCCTGCTGGCCACACTATTCTTGATACAGGCCAGGATGCCATTGGCCCTCTGGGCCACCTGAGCACACTGCTGGCTCATGTTCAGGTGGCTGTCAACCAACACCCCCAGGTCCTTTTCCGCCAGGCAGCTCTCCAGCCACTCTTCCCCAAGCCTGTAGCGTTGCATGGGGTTGTTGTGACCCAAGTGCAGGACCTGGCCCTTAGCCTTGTTGAATCTCATACAGTTGGCCCCGGCCCATCGATCCAGCTTGTCCAGGTCCCTCTGCAGGGCCTTCCTACCCTCCAGCAGATCGACACTTCCACCCAACTTGGTGTCATCTGCAAACTTACTGAGGGTGCACTCAATCCCCTCGTCCAGATCATCAATGAAGATATTGAACAGGACCAGCCCCAACACTGAGCCCTGGGGAACACCACTCGTGACAGGCTGCCAACTGGATTTGACTCCATTCACCACCACTCTCTGGGCTCAGCCATCCAGACAGTTTTTAACCTAGTGCAGAGTTCGCTTATCCAAGCCGTGAGTAGCCAGTTTCTCCAGGAGAATGCTGTGGGAGACAGTGTCAAAGGCCTTATAAAGTCCAGGTAGACAACATCCACAGCCTTCCCCTCATCCACTAAGTGGGTCACCTTGTCATAGAAGGAGATCCGGTTAGCCAAGCAGGACCTCCCTTTCATAAACCCATGCTGGCTGAGCCTGATCCCCCAGTTGTCCCACATGTGCTGCGTGATGGCACTCAAGATGATCTGCTCCATGACCTTCCCCGGCACTGAGGTCAGGCTGACAGGCCTGTAGTTCCCTGGATCCTCCTTCCGGCCCTTCTTGTAGAGGGGCGTCACATTTGCTAACTTCCAGTCATCTGGGACCTCCCTGGTTGACCAGGACTGCTGGTAAATGATGGAGAGTGGCTTGGCAAGCTCCTCTGCCAGCTCCCTCAGTATCCTCGGGTGGATCCCATCTGGCCCCATGGACTTATGAGCATCCAGGTGGAGGAGCAGGTCGGTGTCTATTGCCTCTTCGATTATTGGGGCTTCATTCTGCATCCTATCTCCATCTCCCAGCTCAGGGGGCTGAATACCCTGAGGATGACCAGTCTGACTATTAAAGACTGAGGCAAAGAAGGCATTAAGTACCTCAGCCTTCTCCTCATCCTTTGTGGCAACGTTTCCCTCTGCATCCAACAAAGGAGGGAGATTCTCCCTGGCCCTCCTTTTGTTACTGATATATTTGTAAAAACATTTTGTTATGTTTAATTTCAGTGGCCAGTTTAAGTTCTAGCTGGGCCTTCGCCTTTCTAATCTTCTCCCTGCATAACCTCACAACATCCTTGTAGTCCTCCTGAGTCACCTGCCCCTTCTTCCAAAGGTGGTAAGCTCTCCTTTTTTTCCTGAGTTCCAGCCAAGGCTCTCTGTTCAGCCAGGCCGGTCTTCTCCCCCGCCTGCTTGTCTTTCGGCACATGGGGACAGCCTGCTCCTGTGCCTTTGAGACTTCCTCCTTGAATAACATCCAGCCTTCCTGGACTCCTTTGCCCTTCAGGACTGCCTCCCAAGGGACTCTCTCAACCAGGCTCCTAAACAATCCAAAATCTGCCCTTCTGAAGTCCAGGGCAGTGGTTTTGCTGACCTCCTTCCTTACTTCTCCAAGAATCAAAAACTCCATCATTTCATGGTCGCTGAGCCCAAGATGGCCTCTGACCACCACATCACCCACCAGGCCTTCTCTGTTCATAAACAGCTGGTCTAGCAGGGCACCTCCCCTGGTTGGCTCGCTTACCAGCTGCATCAGGAAGTTATCTTCCACACACTCCAGGAACCTCCGAGACTGCTTCCTCTCTGCTGTGTTGTATTTCCAGCAAATATCTGGTAAGTTGAAGTCTGCCATGAGAACAAGGGCTAGAGATCGTGAGACTTCAGCCAGCCGCTTGTAGAACGCTTCATCTGTTTCTTCATCCTGGTTGGGTGGTCTATAACAGACTCCCACCAGGATATCTGCCTTATTAGCCTTCCCTCTGATCTTTACCCATAAGCACTCAACCTTATCATCACCATCATTGAGCTCTAGACAGTCAAAACACTCTCTAACGTATAGGGTAAGGTACACAGATAAATTACAACAGTAAGGGAAAACTATACAAATTATAAACTTCTTGTTATTAGGCATTTATTATATAGTTATTACCATGATGATTGCATGACTTTGCTCATATATACTAATGGTTAGTAACAAAAAGGTGCCCAGTATAAGGCAATTATGGTATCAGACAATAGCTCTTTTTGCAAAAGCAATAATCCTTTTCTACTTACTAACAAGAAAGTCATAGCTACACTTAAAAATCCAGATCCTTTTAAAATTATACCTTTGAGTGAAAAATATATTGATACAGTCTTCAAAAAATGCAAGGAAAAGTAATAAGAAGGATAAGTTCTAAGCCATAATGGTTAATTTTCATTCAAGTCAAGCTTTATGCTATCTTTATACTTCCTTTTAAGTGACCTCTATCAGTTTTAGACTACAAGTTACGATATCATATCACTCCTGTAGTACTTCAGACTTTATATGACCCATGTAATTTTCTTTGAAGTTCTGGGCAGGAAATGTAACAATCTGCTTCTAAAAATGCTTTTTTGGTATTTATAGATTATACAATCAAGAAAAAAACCCACACACTTTCATTTACCGATAGCACCTAGAAAGACTTAAATTATCACTCAAGGTTGTTTAGATGAAACTGTTTCACCTAACATTGCAATGATTTAGAAGCATGCATGGAATCATCACATCTCCAATGAAGTCTAGTAGCTGGGAATTAAGAATAAACACATTAACACAACCACTTCCTGTTGTCTGATCTCCACTGCCATAGACACTAACCTACTAGTTTTATATAGTGAGATTTAAAATAATGCCTAAGTTCCCTATAACACAGCTTTTACACTAATCTAGACAAATACTGAATATTCATCTCAAAATAATAAAATCAGGTAGGATTTATCCTAAGATCAAACATTTGCAACAATTTCCTAGGGTGTTTTTTTTTTTTTTTTCTTTCCCCCCCCCTATATAACACAAGTACTCACTATATCCCAAATCAAAGACCTAACGTTCTAAGTACAGCAGACAAAGGGGCTGATTTATTGTTTCATTGGTGACTCAGAACTGCACACTAAGTCTTATTTTCAAAGGTAATTTATAGCATTCAGGAACAAAATCTGAATGACTTTTTACCAAGATTTAGGCTCTAAGATATTTTTACATGAAATTAAATTATGCCTAAAAACATTTTGGGTAAAGTTTATAAAAAATTTCTGCAATAGTAAAAGTTTTTCTGCAGGGAACTATTTCAGTTATTAATCTGAAGCCACTAGATGACGTTTTAGGAAAATAAATTTCTATGATGTCTAGCTTTTTTAAATACACAAATGCAGTATATAATTTCCAGACATACAAGCATAATTGAATCATTTCTAAAACTTGCAAGCTACTGTTAAAAAAAAAATCTAGTATCAATTAAACATAGCTTGTACAATAACTCACTTTCAGAGATAACAGAAAGCACCTAAAAGCCTGTTTTGTAAAGAAACAAACCTGTTCAACAATATTATTTCATTTACATTGTGAGCTCATGAGGGCCCTTCCCTTAATTATATTTTCCCTCAATCATATGATATACATATTCCAAGAGCAGCAAACATTCAATTCATTACTTACTATAAAAATGTTTAATTAAGCTTTTGACATCACAAACAAAACGAAGAAAAACAGATTCACAAGGATGAACTCCTCAAATACAGAAGCTTATGATAAGAAAAGTTAGCAAAGAATAATGAAAAAAAAATTACGACATTAATAAGGATGCAAGTGGTATACTGTATTTATGTGACATGTATTGAGGAATCTCTAACCATTCAGGAGAGGATGGAGGAATTTACTATTTAGATAATACAACAGTGACATCTGCTGGACACCAAATCCTCAGCTACATGCTTACCCACTCCAGAATTCATAGACATAGCCACAAACAGAATCTTTACCCTACTTTAATACATTCCAAGGCCCACAACTCCATACAGAAGTTATAGCCAGACCGAAAGTTAGGAAGAATGCATATCATTCAATAAGTTTTCTCTTCAGCGGTGAATTACACCACATAAAAAATTAAAACAAGTTCTTCTAGAGAAGAACTTCCAAGTCTTTATTTTGCAGTCGTCTTTCACAATTTGCAATTTCAAAGTTTCTGATCTTTTTCTGTGTTTGTGGTATGGGAAAACACATATCCAAAGGTTTAAAAAGTTCTTTTGGAGCTTTTTTTTTTTTGATCTACTATTTTATTAACCAGAAATACAAATTTGAAGAGTTATGTATAAACATACACACCAAACACATACATGGACTTGAGAAGTATTATTAAAGTTGCTAACACAGTAATCAAATCAAAGAACAAAGTTCACAAGAGACAGGAATTTAGAGTAATTCTCTATAAATTCAAAAACACGTTCAGGAAAAGGAACTCTTAATAGCACTCAAATTCAAGAGAAGTCATTTCTGAAGAAACCAAACACACATGCAAAATCATAGTGAGACCACCTTCTGAGGAGGCTGATAATAAAGAAAAAAAAAAAAAGGTCAAACCATGCCTGAAAAGAGGCTATGACAACCCTAGACTCTTCTCCACAGCAATCTGGAAAGCTGCCTGAGAAAACAGGAGAAAGTTCATAGGCCCATCTCTAAAATCACTCTCACTGAAAAATGCAGCTTTAAGTCCAAGATGGGTAGAGAACATGTAGCATGAATTAGACAGCCAACATTGGTGAACACGTGCAAAAAGCGAAATATTTCACAAGGATCACTTTCTCAAGAAAAAAGTTATTTGTTGTACTGTTCTGTAGCTATGTATTTTAGAAGAATGAAACACTCAACTACTGTACTCTCCAAAGAATTCATGATCTCAACATTTTCCTGCTTTGTAGTAGTATCAGCAGCTGAGAAACCACAAATGCTCAGCAGAAGAAGGGTAAAGCTAGCCCTGCTTGGTTCAGTTGAAATTAACTTCAGCACACTTGTACAACAGAGGCATTTAACTTATTGGGAAAGTTCTTGGAGATTGAAAGTTCTCCACAAGTACATAAGTATTCAAGACAAATAGTTCTAAAAGAAACCATCTTTATCTCTTATTTACTAAGGAATTAAGCCCATATGAATGTCTGCAAGGCTATATGAACATCTGTCTGCAAGAATCCTCCTCCAATTCTCATCATTTTTCAAACTACCTGTCAAATTTTAACTACATTCAGCAAAGAGAAGAAATGTCAGTGGTATGATTTTTTTTCCTTAATTTTGTGAAAATCAACAGCTGAGTAAAGCAGATCGACCTGAGTTTGCACCCCACTGAGAAAAAAAACACAGTTATAAAAATCAGTCCTTTCCTTCAAGAGGCAACAGAAACCAGTTACCTCCAAATCCATCATCTGCACTACCCAAACAGGCTGGGTAGATCAGAATAAGCTTTGAGGTACTACCATGGATGGACATGGGACAGCTGCTGACGTGAGAGATGAGATGAAATGAATGACAAGAATTTTGCAATAACAACAAAAATACAGCCTGTATGATGTAACCTTCAAAAAAATCATGGTATCCAAAACACAATTGGTTCACAAAACAATCAACTGAGAAATTACAGCTTAAAAGCAGCATATTGAGGGCATTTTGAGAAATATTCTACTACAAGAAAAGTGATCTGGGTGAGCATAAAATACTGACAAGATGTCACATATGAGAAATTTAGAAAGAAAATTAGAAATGAGGAGAAAAAAATTGAACATAGAGCAGAAATTTAATACAGATTTACCCCATGGAATCTAACAGCGGTCAATGATTTTTTAAAATTTATTTCATATTTTAATCGCATTAAATTTGTGCTAGAGAAATTAGAAATGAGGAAAAACTGGATTTGTAGTGGAAATTTTATATAGATTTACCCCATAGAATCTTTAATAGTAGCCAATTTTTTTTTTTTATCACATTAAGTTTGCAACAGGAAAAGTACATTATAAGACTGTTATTCAATTTTTACCTTGCTTCAAACAATAAAATTGTAGTCATTACTTCTGCAGGAAATGAACCATGGATTTTTTTCATCACAAGTGCTACTAATATCTATCTAAAAAAATTAACAAATTGGAACAATATATTTGAATTGCTTCAACTAATGCTTGCTAAGTACCAGTAATGTAAACAGCATTATCTCATCACTTTAACCAGAAATATCAAAGATATATGCCATCTTCATGCACAAGATGGTATTTTCCTTTTGCAAAAGGGAGTCTGAATGCTTGCAGATGTTTTGCAATTGTATACTAATACACATATACATGATTACGTGAAGCACTGGAATTTTTGAAGGAGTACTATGCTATTTGAAATGTCCTATAGATGCAGAATTTCATCACTTTTCCCTTTTTGCCACGTAAATTCAGCAGATCTTCGAAAAAGCTTACAATCTCAAACAAACAACACAATGAAAACCATATCATACCTTCTGAACTAGCTTGGAGTCATGATCCATAAAAACTGGACCTGAAATTCCAATTTTTGTCCTACACAACCTGACAGCGGTCCCACCTATTTATATTACTAGCATATAAGAGATGCTAGTCTAGGCCTAGACTAGCTAGATTCTAGGTCTGTCTTAGTTCCTGACAACAGTGAAAGAAAATTGAAACCCTTTTTGAAATTACAGATACTTTTTAAAGAAAAAAAACCCCAAACTTCACACAGAACACTAAGAAGTATATAGTTCTGGAGGTATCACAAATTATAATAGCACTGTTTGTAACTTATAAGTAAATTATTCGGTGCTCAAGAACACTGGCTAGATTTTTAGCTTCTTTGAAGAACTTTTTGTCATGCATTATCAGAACAATGAAAAAAAAAAAAATGAGGATCAGAACTTCCTATTGTGATAGCTACTACCTCTCGCATATATATTCAATACAAATTCTGCATCAACTTAAACGAAATGTCTCCTTAATAATGTAAGAGACTTCCAACCTTTCACGTCTGCCACTATCAGAAAGCCCAGGTGTTAAGTTTATCAAGCTTATCATGTCACTTCAAAATCTGGTATCTATGAAAAATACTTCTAACTCAGTTTTTAAAAGTAAAACACGAACAGAGTTGTAAGAAGTACTATGAAAACAGACTGGTTCATTAATGAGTCCTAATGTTGCAACATTTTATCAATTTCACCATAAATTCTAAAGTAACTTCTATCAGCCAAGGAATTTGCTGTTTTCCAGTTTGGCAAGTGTAACAAAACCTACCATAGAAGGTTAAGTAGAAGAAAATTAGAACTTACTGTGGTGCAACCCGTCTCCAGTAGCGATCTACTCCATTTTTAAAGTACAGCACAGCTAACCATCTTACATTCACATCCAGGGTATGATTTGTAAAAATATTCTGTTAACAAAAAAGATTAAGTTAAAAACTGCTCAACACGCCACACACAGGATAGAAGTTGTATCAACACATGCACTGGCGTATGTATAAATACACACACTTCTATGTACAGGTGTATATAAAAAAAGTGTATTAGTCAACATTTGACAGACCAGTAAAACTGTGTGTTAAATATTAATTTTAAAAGATTACAAAAATGCTTATCACTATCCCCAATAGTTGATTTGTAAGAAATAAACCCAACATAAAGAGCAAATGTAATTCTAATCTCATCTGGCTGAGCAGGGAATAAAAGGGTAATAATTACTAGCACCAGCCAGTTATTACACTCTTGAATGATATAGCTGGATTCTGACTAGAGTAAGAAGTTATTCTTTATTGTACAGTACCACAGACTTCTGAGATCTTTCAGGAGGTTTCTTCATTATCTTGACATGTGCCAAGAACTGTCCTGACTACCAACGTTGACTGTAAAACAGTGATCTGGCAGGACAGCAATTATCAAACTTGCCTATGCTTATTCTTGAAAATGAGTTTCTACTACTAAAAAGATATCTATACATATACATATATCTGTATCTATCTATACACACTTTCATATACATATATGTGTGTGCGTATATATAGAGACACACACAAAAGGATTATTTTATGTAGCACCATTATAAAATTAACCAATCAGGAAAAGCCAAAATAAAAGGTAGGCTATTGAATCTTAATACAGGTACTACTCTGGACAGCAGCTCTCCTCCTGTTTTCCACATGGTGGATGACTGCATCAAATGGATCCTTCTCGAGGGAGATGAGACATTACTCCCTCTTTTAGGGAGCAAATAGGCATGAGCTCAGTGGTCTTACTCTACAGTGTGCTGTAAAAAAAAAAAAACAACCCACACACAAACAAACAAACTTGTATCAGTTGCTTTTAGAAACCCACTAAGAAGGGACATGAAAAAAGCAGGGTTTCAGGTCAAGAGCAGCTGCTAACTTTTGGGTGCCATGTTTGAAGAAACTATAAATAAATCCTTCAAAGAACTCAGCAGTACAGAAACCTGAGACCTCATCAAGCATTTCCACTATAAATTCAAAGCTTAACCTTCTCTCAAACTTTATTTCTATAATAACAACAGCTTTTTAAATATAATGCCCAACACAAAAAAACCTTCACAAACTCCAATCACTACAAAGCAAATGAAGACTTACATGCCAACAAAGCTATCGACTCAAAACTAAAAGCCTTTAGAAAAACATCAGAAAGGTTGCAGCCCACCAATAAATACCACACAACATAAAAAGGGTCTTTGTCGAGGAGCACAGTGGCGGCAACGGTAAGTTCCGCAGCTGAGCGCGAGGCAACAAGGCTAAGGGGGGGGGTCCTGGAGCTCGGGAAACCTGCGGACACACCAGGAGCCGCCAGCTCTCGCAAGCGAGGCTGACGCGGCGGGGGGCATAGCCAGGAGCAACCGTGGCAGATTTAAACAGCCCCTAGGGAACACCAGGGCAGGCAAACAGGGCACGGCACATCAGCCAGGGGGTGGTGTGGCAGTTCGCGCAGGCAGGGCATGCACGCAGGGCGCGCAGGCAGGGCGCTGAAGCTCTGTCAGCTCAAAAGGTAAGTTCAGCCAGTAGTCATCACCCTCTCAGAAGGAGCTCAGCTATGGTCTCCACCCGGCAGAAGACCATGTCCTCTACAACCACCAGAGTAGATGCGGCAACCCAAACTGCGCTCCCAACAAACCATGCAGCTACACAGGTCTCAGGCTGCAGGGGAGTGCCAGAGCCTTTCACTGGTAACAGTTGGCAGTGATGAGAACAGCTGTGTGAGGTGTGAACAGGTGGGTGATCTGCTCAGCTTGGTGGCAGAGCTACAAGAGGAAGTAGAAAGGTTAAGGAGCATCAGGGAGGCTGAGAAAGAGATAGACTGGAGGAACCATGCTCTGCCCTCCCCGAGACAGAAACAGGAACAGCCACCAGAAAAAAAACAAGATCAAGGGGATCCTGTATCCTTTCCCCACCAGGCCGAAGGCAGTAGCTTAAAGGAAAGGAGTGAATGGAGGCAAGTCCACACTCAGGGCAGCAGGTGAACCCCTTCCTTGCCCAGCTTGCCTTCCCAGGTGCCTCTGTACAACAGGTATGAGGCTCTGGATGTGGAAAGCCAGTCCATGGATGATGTGGATGATAGTCCATCTACAGCAGAGGTGTCACCAAGGTCAGAAAGGCCTACCCCCTGTATCACGACCACCTCCACGAGGAAGGAAAGAAGGGTTATAGTTGTAGGTGACTCCCTTCTGAAGGGGACAGAGGGCCCAATATGCTGGGCAAACCCTCCTCAAAGGGAAGTCTGCTGCCTCCCTGGGGCCCGGGTTAAGGACATCACCAGGAAACTTCCCAGCCTGGTACGGCCCTCCGACTACTACCCGTTATTGATCTTCCATGTAGGTGGAGAGGAAGCTGCAACCCGTAGTCCAAAAGCTATCAAGAGAGACTTCAGGGCCTTGGGACGGTTGGTGAGGAAATTGGGAGCACAGGTTATTTTTTCCTCCCTCCTTCCAGTTGTGTGCAGGAACATTGAGAGGAACAAACGGATCCAGTCCATTAATACATGGCTCCGTGGCTGGTGTCAACATCACAATTTTGGGTTTTTCAACAATGGGCTGGCCTACACGGCACCAGGCTTGCTGGCATCCGACAGGATTCACCTTTCTCAAAGGGGGAAGAGGGTCTTTGCTCAGGAGCTAGAGGGGCTCATTGACAGGGCTTTAAACTAGACTTGAAGGGGGAGGGGGTCGATATCAGGTTCGCCTGTGATAAGAGGTGAGATGGCATGCCATGGTTAGAGGGATGGGGTACTAGCGGGGGATGGGATGCTAGCAGGGGCCCTCAGCCTGTTGATCTGAGGCATGCTGGAGACACTGCAGCACAGTCGAAGTCTTACGGGGATGAGCAGGGGGCTCTTGAGGTAATAGGAGCCAACAGGGAAATATCAGAGAAATGCCTCAAGGGAACCAAGGGGTGTTCCTCCAAGAAGGTGACACGGCCGACAGCCCAGCTGAAGTGCCTCTACACCAATGCACGCAGCATGGGCAACAAACAGGAGGAGCTGGAAGCCGCCATGCTGCTAGAAAGCTATGACCTAGTTGCCATCACTGAAACTTGGTGGGACGAATCCCATGACTGGAGTTCAGCTATCGAAGGCTACAGGCTGTTCAGAAGGGACAGGTGAGGAAGGAGGGGCAGAGGCATTGCCCTCTACATCAAGAAATGGATAGAGTGTGAAGAAGTGTCCCTGAAGAATAGCCATGAGCAGGTTGAAAGTTTATGGGTAAGAATTAGAGACCAAGGCAACAAAGGGAACCTCGTGGTTGGTGTCTACTACAGGCTGCCTGATCAAGGGGAGCCTACTGATGAAGCTTCTTTTCTCCAACTACAGGAAGCTTTGCGCTCACAGGCCCTCATCCTGCTGGGGGATTTCAACCACCCCGACATCTGCTGGGAAAGTAACACGGCAGGCGGTAGGCAATCTAGGGGACTCCTGGAGTACATGGAGAACAACTTCCTAAGTCAGGTTAATAGATAGCCCTACCAGAGGGGACGCAATACTGGATCTGGTGGTCACCAATGTCAGTGAGCTTATTGGGGATGTCAGGATTGGAGGCAGCCTTGGCTGCAGTGATCACGCACTGGTAGAGTTCACAGTCCAGAGAGATAAGGGTCAGGTGAAGAGTATAGTCAGGACCCTGAATTTTAGGAAAGCAAACTTCCAGCTCTTCAAGGAGTCAATCAACAGGACCCCCTGGGAAATGGCCCTCAGGGACAAGGGAGCAGAACAGAGCTGGCAGGTCTTTAAGGATGCTTTCCATAGGGCACAAGAGCTCTCGATCCCCAGGTGCAAGAAATCAGGCAAGGAAGGCAAGAGACTGGCATGGATGAGTCAAGACCTGCTGGTCAAACTAAAGGGCAAGAAGAGATTGCACATGGGTCCCGATGAGATGCATCCCAGAGTCCTGAGGGAATTGGCTGATGTAGTTGCCGAGCCACTCTCCATGATATTTGAAAAGTCACGGCAGTCAGGTGAAGTCCCTGGGGACTGGAAAAAGGGAAATATTGCAGCCATTTTTAAAAAGGGTAGAAAGGAGGACCCTGGGAACTACCGACCTGTCAGCCTCACCTCTGTGCCTGGGAAGATCATGGAACAGATCCTCCTAGAAGCTATGCTAAGGCACATGGAGGACAGGGAGGTGATTCGAGACAGCCAGCATGGCTTCGCCAAGGGCAAGTCCTGCCTGACCAACCTAGTGGCCTTCTGTGATGGAGTGACTGCATCAGTGGACGAGGGAAGAGCTATGGATGTCATCTATCTGGACTTCTGTAAGGCCTTTGACATGGTCCCCCACAATATCCTTCTCTCTAAATTGGAAGGATATGGATTTGATGGGCGGACTGTTCGGTGGATAGCAAACTGGCTGGATGGTTGCATCCAGAGGGTAGTGGTCAATGGCTCGATGTCCAGATGGAGATCAGTGACGAGTGGTGTCCCTCAGGGGTCCATACTGGGGCCAGTGCTGTTCAATATCTTCATCAATGACATAGCAGGATCAAGCACACCCTCAGCAAGTTTGTAGATGACACCAAGCTGAGTGGTGCAGTTGACACCTGCTCTGGTGAGACCCCACCTGCAGTACTGCATCCCGCTCTGGGGTCCTCAGCACAGGAAGGACATGGACCTGTTGGAGCGGGTCCAGAGGAGGGCCACAAAAATGATCAGAGGGATGGAACACGGTGGTGAATATTTCCCTCCCTGGAAATATTCAAGGTCAGGTTGGACGAGGCTCTAAGCAACCTGATCTAGTTAAAGATGTCCCTGCTCATTGCAGGGGGGTTGGACTTCCAACCTAAACCATTATATGATTCTATGGTTCTATGTATATGTGGCTATGGGATAAATTTGTAAAAAACAGAAAGCAGAAGTTGAACCTGGGAAGATGGGAGGGGTGGAGGGAAGGTGTTTTAAGACTTGGTTTTATTTCTCATTATGCTACTCTGACTTTTGATTGGCAATAAATTAAATTAATTTCCCGGAGTTGAATCTGTTTTGTCCATGACAGTAATTGGTGAGTGATCTCCCTGTCCTTATCTCGACCCACAAGCCTTTCATTATATTTTCACTCCCCTGTCCAGCTGAGGAGGGGGAGTGATAGAGCAGCTTGGTAGGCACCTGGCATCCAGTCATGGTCAACCCACCACAATCTGCTTCCCCCCACCCTTTTCAGTTGGCACCTTCTTGGTGGAGCAATCTGCTCTCCCAGGCATTCTGCTTGTCATAATCAAGTTAAACAAAGAAGCAGAGATTCTCTACTTGTATTTCATTTGGAAGATTACTGTTTATATTTAATATTTAAAGAAAGGCTGATGTGTCCCCAAACAGGTCTACTTAACCACATTAATAGAATTAACATCATTTGATCCTTTTAAACCCTGCATTTTTAGCCCTTTAAATTTAAAACTAATTCTCATCAGCTTCAGTTACAGCTGTGAGTGCTCAACTTGTCTACAACTTGAGCTGTAAGGTCTCACAGTGAACATCCAGAACATAAAGAATGCCCAGTCAGTGGCTATTTCTGGGTTTTTTTTTTTTTTTGTTATCAAGACTGTTTATCACCACAGAAACACTATGACAAAGGCAGTAGGTAAAACACAATTAGACAGCTTGAATGTCAGATTCCCCCCCCCCCCCTTTCCCTAAATCCCCTGACTCGCCTTCAACTTTTCAAACAAATCAAACAGAGGGTCTACAGAGAACAGAACATGTCACTCCACAACTCTGAGTCATTCATCCTGTGCAGTAAAGACAGACGTCTGTAGGAAAAGCAGTTTAGCTGTATGTTTAAGACTATTATATGATAAACACATACACATAGGAATTGGAGTGTAACAACACCGTTAACTTCTGAGTGTCTTCTCTGAAACCACTGGGTCTCCTTCTTTGACTATGTTTTCATCACCCTGCACCATATTAATGCATCTATTTCACCAACAGTAGTAGTACCTTCAGAAGTATTCAACCTTTCCCATTTCAGGAACCTTACTATGAGCCCAGTCAGCTTATCTCCCTGGAAAACTCTCTCTGCTAACAAGAAGGAAAGCAATCCTAGCTGTGTATCAAACTTAGTACAATAAAAAGCACAGGGAAACTTTTCTTCTACAGAAACTGTCAGAATGCATTACCTCCACAATAAAGAAAAGGTGGTTACTGCCTTGGTATATACAAGCTCAAAGCTTCTCTCAGCCAGAGGTCATGGTTCAACAGTATTCTAGAAAGCCACATTCAAAATTACTCAAAGTTTATGTAATAGAACTTTTCCACTGTATCTTACCAACAAGACTGAATAAAAGCCTGTCTGTGTCTCCCACTGCTTCAGTTGTTCCTCAGCTGATTTCAACACTGCAGTATCTTGACTAGTAGCTTGGGTCAAGACTCGCAAAACAATAGTGCTAGCACTATTGAGATCCATGAAAATCTGAGAACATTTTAAAAGGAGGAAAAACACTTAAAAAAGACAGCAAATATAGACAGGTATTTTCCATTCATATTATCTAAACATACCATACGAATTTTTTGTTAGACTACACTGTATAAGATAGTATTACACCCACTCGCAGGCAGCGTCAAGGTACAGTGATTAAACTATTTTGCTTTCAAAAATTTCTCAGCAAAAAAAGCAAGTATTAAGTCTATCATTACAAGCACATTTACGAGATTTGAGGAATTACAGAAGATATATTGATTTTAAACTAGTTACCTCTCCTGTGAAGCACAGCAAACTAAGAACAAAACCACAAGTAGCAATAGCTTCAGCTGTAGGCAGAGCAAAACATGAGGCTATCTGAAAGAGGCAAAGATGCAGAATATTAACATTTTTTTATTTTCTGAATAGTTTTTCCCCCAAAGAGAAACTGACCCATTTCAGATAGATTTGAATTGTAGAATTTAACTATCTATCTAGACATTTTATATCGATTTAAAAGAGGATGAATCGCTGGGCCGGGGCCAACTGTACGAGATTCAACAAGGCTCAGTGCTGGGTCCTGCACTTGGGTCACAACAACCCCATGCAACGCTACAGGCTTGGGGAAGAGTGGCTGGAGAGCTGCCTGGCGGAAAAGGACCTGGGGGTGGTGGTTGACAGCCGCCTGAACATGAGCCAGCAGTGTGCTCAGGTGGCCAAGAAGGCCAATGGCATCCTGGCTTGTATCAGGAATAGCATGGCCAGCAGGACCAGGGAGGTGATAGTGCCCCTGTACTCGGCACTGGTGAGGCCGTACCTCGAGTACTGTGTTTAGTTTTGGGCCCCTCACTACAAGGACATCGAGGTGCTGGAGCATGTCCAAAGAAGGGCAACGAAGCTGGTGAAGGGTCTGGAGCACAATTCTTATGAGGAGAGGCTGAGGGAGCTGGGGTTGTTTAGCCTGGAGAAGAGGAGGCTGAGGGGAGACCTTATTGCTCTCTACAGCTACCTGAAAGGAGGTTGTAGTGAGGTGGGGGTCGGTTTCTTCTCCCTAGTAACGAGTGATAGGACGAGAGGAAACGGCCTCAAGCTGCACCAGGGGAGGTTTAGGTTAGACATTAGGAAAAACTTCTTCACTGAAAGGGTGGTCAAGCATTGGAACAGGCTGCCCAGGGAAGTGGTTGAGTCTCCATCCCTAGAGGTTTTTAAAGAACGGAAAGATGTGGTGCTCGAGGACATGGTATAGATGGACTTGGCAGTGATAGGTTAACGGTTGGACTCGATGATCTTAAGGGTGTTTTCCAACCTTGACGATTCTATGATTCTATGAATTGTAGAGTTTCACAATTAGAGTCATAAATGAAACTGAATTTTCCTCAATATATTTGTATTCCTTCATTATCTATTTAGAATACAAAATGCTAGTCAGCTGAACTGAGAATGCCAATTGCCTAATTTCCAATATGAATACATTCTTGTACTCTATAAAGACAAAACAAAACATTGCTCACCAGATGACACAGATTACATTTATAATGACTGTAGAAACAGTATTATAACAAATTAAAGAGACATATATAAAACCAACTATGAAGTCTGACAATTAAAACTGGTTTTCTGTCTATAATATCTTTCATTTATAACCTATGTAAACTTTTCATAATACAGATATATGTTAAAATTCTTATGAATTAAAGTTTTCTAAATAAACAAGGAAGCACACTTTATTTCTCTTCTACAAACAGGCTTGAAGATTTGCTTTTGTTTAACACTAAAAAAAATTTATCTTTCCAACCTTCAGGAGAAAAAAGTGAGGTGAAAAATTGTCAGGGTGATGGTAAGAAAGTCAGAGAAATTAAATCTTATTCTGATACAGGTTTAAAATTTTGATTTAAAAAAACCCACCCTAACAAAAAAACAAGCAACAAGATTAAAGACCTTTATACCAGTAATAGTCCTGCACAATTAAAAAAAAAAAAACAAAAAAACTAAAAACTCACAATATGTAAGTCTCCAATGATCCTCAACAACAACAGAGTAAAAATTCAATATCCTAAGGTTAAAAAAAGTATACTTTCAAAACTACTAAACACACAATCATCTCTCTTTACAGCAATAATTGAGCAGAACAAGTAACTCAACAACTGAGTGCGGCCTCATCTTGAGTACTGTGTGCAGTTTTGGGCGCCACAGTACAAAAAGGATACGGAGCTACTAGAGAGTGTCCAGAGGAGAGCCACAAAGATGGTGAAGGGTTTAGAGGGGAAGCCGTACGAGGAGCGGCTGAAGTCACTTGGTCTGTTCAGCCTGGAGAAGAGGAGACTGAGGGAAGACCTCATGGCAGTCTACAGCTTCCTCACAAGGGGAAAAGGAGGGGCAGGCGCTGATCTCTTCTCCCTGACGACCAATGATAGGACCCGAGGGAACGGCAGGAAGATATGCCAGGGGAGGTTTAGGTTGGATATTAGGAAAAGGTTCTTCACCCAAAGGGTAGTGGAGCACTGGAACAGGCTCCCCAGGGAGGTAGTCACAGTGCCAAGCCTGACATCATTCATTTGGACAACGCCTTCAGAGATATGGTGTGAATTTTGGGGTTGTCCTATGCAGGGACAGGAGTTGGACTCGATGATCCTTGTGGGTCCCTTCCAACTCAGGACATTCTATGATTCTTCATATCTTCTTGTATCCATTATTTCAATCTTTATCAACTTGCAGATTCTCTAAAAATTTCCTGTGATTGTGAGACCTTTGCATAACAAATTTAAACATTCAAGTTTTCAGCTCACTTCTCAGAAGACCCTAATTTAGACTATAAAACCCAATTGGGACTGGTTTACCCTATGTGTAACAGTGCCCAGCACAAAGAATTGATGTCAAGGCAAGACTTCGATGTTATACTAGAAGTCCTGCTAGCTTCTGTTTTACATTAAAAATAATAAATTTGTAAAAAGTGTTGTTGACAGGACAGGCAGTAAAAAGAGGTATTTAGCTGCAATATCTTTAACTTTTTTTCTTTCTGCAGATATTTTGACATCTTGAGTACCTTAGGCTGTCTGCATTATTGCTCAGACAAAATTGGCCAGGAAGCAGCAATGTAATAACAACACTGAAAAACACTGGGTTAACTTGTAAGGATCACACTAGGAACTCCATATGCACAGCACATTGAACTTGAGTAAAATAATCACACACAAGAAAAGCAGCAATAAAAAAATATATTCAGATTTTTCTGGTATAAACACTGTAGCACTGAAGCGTCTAGTATAGCTAACAATTTCAGAGCACCTAAAAATGATAGTGAAGGAAAGAGAGAAAGGAAAAGAAGGATACGGGGAAAAAAAACATAAAAGAAGTAGGTGCAGAGTTTACACTAAGGAGGAAATCATAGCTCAATTCCTGCAAGATCAAAACTACGCTTCATGTTATGGTTTCCTTTATTTCCATTCAAAAGTGAAATTACTATATTTCTTTAGAAATATATTTTCGTCTTACACTATCAACCAAGACCTGATAAAGTATAATTCTGAAGCACCTAATCAACTAAAAAAAATAGCAGACCATCAGTCTAATTATTAGATGAAAGCCAAAAAGAGAACTTCTGAAAGTTAGTAAGCTGGCAGTGCATGTGTGTGTAAACAAAATGGTAAATAACTTCAACTTCTCTGAAGTTGATTTTTAGGCCTTTTGCATAACAGCGTTCTTCAAATAATTAGTTGCCATAGGAAAAACTGCATGTGTAGCAACAGTGAATCTGCAGCACATACCTAGATACTTGGTAAAGATCCATTGCAAGGACATGTTCATTTGAGAGGGGAAAAAAATGGATTATGGAGCATTCACTTAACAATTGATTTTGCACTACAAAACTAAGATCATGTCAGCTAAATTAAAATATTTCTCAGCTACATTCAAATCTGATGCAGAAAAGGAGGGTTTGCCCCCCACGGAATGGTGCCGCTACTAAAAATTTATATACTTCACCTAGAACAGTTCTCATCAGATAACTTATTGAAGTTAATACAATACAAACACAAAAACCATGAGGCTGTTTTTCATTTTCTTATTTCAAAATAATTAGCTGGCAGATCTAAAGATGATATTTCTGAAGAATACTCTCCATTCTCCAGAAAACTGCAGTTCAAGAACTTCCTAGTAAGAAGCAAGGAATTTAAAATTAATAGCCTTCAAGAGATTTAGTCTTCCATGAATTTGCACAGTTGCCTTTTGACCCTATGTAAACAATAGTCCTCACACAACATTGGATGAGGCTGTCACAAGCAAAATAACAAAATCAAAGATAAAAGGAATAATCTTCCTGAAGATAAGGCAATCTTTAGGTCAAGTTTATAAACAATGTAAAATATTTAAGGAAGCAGCATATTCTGTAGGATTTGGATGGCAAAAATTAACTAGAAAAACATCTGATACATGGATGGCAATATGCACAAATGGCAGTAATGCTTCATTATGGCTGGGGATTTTCATCAGAACCCATACAGAACAGAACAAGAAGCTGTCCATTGCTTTTACATTTAAGAAATTCCTCTAAGCTATTTCTGCTTTCTTTTGATAAATCATTAGAGTCTGGTTTTTATAATTATTTTCCTTTTTTTTTTAAATATAAAAAGAAAAAACCAAACCCTATTTCAAACCAATGCACAAAACTCAAATTTGCAGTTTAAGCTAACTACAAATAAGTTAAGCTGACATAAACAGGTATGGTCACCAAAATAAATAGTACCATCCTTTGCTTGTCCCTGCACCCCTTAAATACCTGAAGCCAGAGGAGGTGGGGAAAACGCACAGGTTTGTTTGGATCAAGCTCCCCAATCATTTCCACACCACACTGATAGACAGGTAAATGTGCTAGGCATAAAAAAGCTGGCAGAACAGACACAAGCAGCTTCTGCACTGTGCAATAGATAAACCAGCACTGCTGCTGAAGCAGCAGTGTATGTCAGCTTAAGGTGTTCACCTAACTGCAGTTTTAATAAACAAACACTTTGATTTCATACTAGGGTGCTTACCAGTACTGTAAAAGTGAATGAATAGCCACATTTAGGGATCTCCCTTCCCAGTGAAATGGAATGCTGTGGTATTAGCAACCCCTCTTTTCTCACAAAAATCAATCTTAACACTAGATAAGAAAGCAATTTTTTCTTAATCTTAAAAAATTAAAAACAATTACCAGTTTCTGATACAGAAAAACAAAACTATAGCATGCCTTCAAGATAGCTTCAGCATTCCTGTCAGCTAGTGAACTTTCAAGTAAAACTAATTCCTAAAAGAAAAAACACAAGTTCCTGGGATCCAATCCTGTATATCAATCTTCTTTTGGTTTTCTGTCTTATCAAAACATGAAGAGAACTTAGAGCAAACTAACTGACATATTACGACAGAGCCAACTTAATAATTGCCCCCAGAAGGAAGACATCTTTTTCCCCTTTCTACCACACCCCCAGTTCCTCCCTTACCTCACTTTTTTTTTTTGTCTTTCCACTCTTTTCCTTTCACCAGATCTGGTCCTCACTTTTGATAAGCCGGCTGAACTCACTAACCCCACCTTATAGTTATCTGGAGGATTTTTTTTTTTTTTTTTTTTTTTTTTTGCAAAGTTATTGAGTCAAGCCATCTGAGCACACTGTTCAACAGACACCAGGAACTGTCTAGGGAAGGAAGGAGGAATATTGGGCTTGTAACAGTGTCAAGCCATTACAGTCTCAAGTCCTAACAGGCAATTTAAACTCTGATGAAGTCTCTCCTTAAATTCCATTCTCACAAACAGGATTTCTATTGAGAACTTATCCTCTGCATGCACTCTGTAGAGATGATTGACTCATTGAGGGCATCAGCTCAATACCTCATGTGTTAATGGGATCCTCCCAAAACATAGTTTTAATTACTGCCATGTACAGATGCCTTTGTGAAATTAATTTCTGCAGATAGAACCCAGCTGTACTTTAAGAGTTTAAACCCAGATCTCTCAAATCTTGATTTGTTGTTACCTTGAGTCCTCCATGAGTAACATGAATGCTAGCATTCATAGTGATATTCACATGACATACTAGCACTGCTTTTAAGGATACTGTCAATTGCAGGAACAGTTGGTAGTTATACCAACTCCTCTCCAGCCTTCTAGAAACTTTCCTATGATTCTCTTTTCTAACAGTAACAATAGTACTGTTACAGTTACTGTTACAGTTGTAACTAATAGTAACTGTATCAATCATGCCATATGTTAGTATTCCTACTGAGCAGTAAAAAAAAAAAAAAAAAAAAAAAAACCACCAACAAAAAAACCCTACCAGTATCTTGGCTATTCAAAGTTCTCCTAAAACCACTAACCACTACACTAATGACCACAATCACTACAATGACTAATGTTAGTCATTACTGAGATTTTTAAAAACAATAGATTAATTTTTCTTTATGTAAATGAACAAGGCTGTCTATACTTTGCCCAATTTAAGCCATAGTACAGAAGACAAAAACATCTAAGTAGGGAAGAGTTATCTTTTTTTTTCCTCCATACTGCTATTGACAAAAACAGAGGAACAGAACTTCTACAAATTTATTTTTACAAAAATGCAACATCGAAACTAAAACCTAGGTCTGGAAAAAAAAAAAAAATCAGCATGCAGAAGACACAAGGGATAAAAGAACAAAGACTAAGAAAGAGGAACACAGGAATAAAGGACAGCAGTGAGCAAGGCTGACAATATTTAGGGAATAACTCAGATTACATTATAAAATATTGAGGACAAGAAGAATGGCCTTTTAGGTTAGATGGAAAGCACCAAACGGACCAAAAAGTCCTAACAACAAGCAGAAAAAAAAAAAGAAAAAAAAACAAACAAAAAAAAAACCACAAACAAACCACAAAACCAAACCAAAACAAACCACAACCAACAGTGGGACTATTCCAAGGAATTTGCTTGGATACAGCTCAGAAGAAACTCTTATCATAGGGTTCAGTATTGATGACATAGGGAAAGCCAAAGGGATACACAAAGACAACAGAAGAATATTTATAATGTTTAATAGTATGCTTATAGGATGACCAGTCTCACAAGACCAAGCTTGTTCCTTTGACTTCTTCCTAGTTTACCTCATTTTAACAGATTTTCAAAAAGATAAGACAGAATGCTTTATCACAAATTATTGTGCAACAACTGAAATAGAAATGCAAGTTTCAGTCTGCCCTCATGCTCTGAAACTGCTTTAAATTATTTCAGTTTCATCACAGTTAAATTCTGCTTCTGATGACACAGTTTTAAAATTTTATATTTAAAGCTTGGGCAACAAAAACCTCTATTATGTCATTTTTATATATATGGTACTAAATGCCCTTCTGCAGAATGGTACAATGAAAGAATGAAAGAAGAAAAGCAGACAGCAATGAAAAAGCCTAGTGTTAAAATGAAGTTTCAAGAAGTCAAAACCCATAAGGTACATGCTATTTTCAAAGACTGAGGTAGTTCTCATGTATTATGAATGCCTGTGACTAGTACCCCCTGTTCCCAACCCCTGGCAATATGGTTAGCATAACTAACACCACTTCATGAGGCAAGCAGCCACTCTCCATGACCGAGCAGGTCACGTATTCGTTCCCTTTCCCTCATTATCAGGCCCTGAAGGTCCTGTGAACCAAGCAGACAAACCAAACAGATTTCTTCTTCCCCTCCCTACCGGCCTCAAGATTCCTGGGTGCCAGGCTGATTACTCCCTTCCTTACCAGCCTTGAAGGACCCAGGCACCCGGCCAACCAGGTGTTGTTGATGACCCTGTCACAGAACAGGGAAGCGTAACAGCACACAGAGCACTGTCTATAAAATCAAGCAGTTACAAATCCTAAGTGGGGAACTTGGACCAGAAATGCTGCTGGACAGCGAGACCTGTGACCCCCTGGTGGCCAGGGGCACCTCTATCATCGTCTGCTTCCTCTGAGGACTGAATAACTTGTATTCTTTTATATGATTTTTGAGTCTAGATTATGATTGTTATATTGATACAGCAAACCATGCATTAAGTTTTGACCTGATCTACAGAGGGTCCAGGTGATTAGAAATTTTAAGTTAAGTTGCATTATAAATTCTGTATTACGCTACTTACAGATTGTATACTATATTGGTTCTGCTTGTAGAAATCCTGTGCCATTCTAATCATAAAGTCTGTGCTATACTAATCATGATATCCTGTTAAGAAAATAAAGCTTCAATTGTAACTGCAATTTAGTGCCATCATCGTTCTGCCAAGGATCCCTAAAAGAACTTGTCTGTCCCCTTAGTGTCGGGTGACAATGCCAATTTGAAAGCCACAGCAAATACATTACAGACATCACTTGAGCTATGAGACAAGGGAAGCAAGGCACATAGTAACAGAAGTTGGAAGCAATATCAGTACTGGATGCAGGGCTACATTCTTACATGTTGTAGAAGTCATTTTTAGCTCAAATAAGGATCCAAAGACCTGTTGAAGCCTTAGACTGCAAGCTGTGAACTTTCACCTAGATACGCTGACCGTATGCTGAACTCCTTCCTAGCTACATGAAGGAAGGCCCTGAAACGGGTGCAAACCAGGAAGATAAGGTAGATGAAACCATCAGCAGAAGCTGCAGCTAATCAACATGATAAGAAAAAGAATGTCCTGCCTGGAGACTGGGAAAGGAGCCAATAAGGAACAAGAAGACCCCAGACCCAAATATTACTATTGGACCGAACCGTCGCATGAGGGGAGGGGAACTTAGACTGTAAGGGTATAATTGCCCAGGGATTTCTTTGTTCGGGGTCCCTCTCCAGAGGCACCCAGCTCGAGCTGCTCTTCACCGCTGTACCACTCAATAAATTTGCCTGGTGTATGTCACGTCAGAGACTGCTTCAGGGAAACCTAGGGTCGAGCCTGAAGGGAGAGGAAGCACCCGAGGGTGAGTGTGTGTGTGAGCAAGGAGTCGAAAAGGGGCGCCCGTCAGCTCAGCGGAGCTGCCGGCTGCAAAGGGACTCCGGTCCTAGCAGTTAAAGTCTCGGGTGGTGTGTTTGCGACTCCCTGAATAGTGAGTGTGAATGCTTGGGCGGCTGCTGCTCCCTTAACATACATTTTACACACGTTGTCTTCTAAGGTAACATAAACTGGAGAAATAACTCACCAGTGCACCCTGCCTTTGATTTAGAGAAGAATCTGTTTTCCAGTAAGACTTCAACTGCTGTTCTTCAAAAACCTGTAGGAAAAAAATAACCATCTTTCATTAAAGACCAATACTTGCCCCTTTCCTACAAAAAACAAAACAAAACAAAAAAAAACCAAAAAACCCCCAAACTTCCGTCAACAAACCACGCAGCTTAATGTTTTATATTCTTCTGATGCCTTCCCATTGATTCTACCCAGACTAAAAACTCTTTCAATTTGAAACTAGGAAATAGTCCCCTGGAATTAGGTAACACTTCTTCTTTTCTTCTGACTCAGAGGAAGCACTTTACCATTGCCAAACAACATAAAACACAAAACCAAGTTGTCTTATCCTTAGTGGTCAACAGAAGTCAGCACAGAAAATGACACACAACATAAAAGCAATACTGCACTAGCACAGAACAGCACACCTGGTAGCTCAAATAAAAATACAGAAGATGTAAACAAACAGCCCATATATACGGGTGAAGAGTGACCGGGAAGAGCGTCGCTCGGTACACTCCAACTTAAGGGCTCCTTCCTCCAAGCTGATCTTACTCTTAAACCGAAACCACTTTTCCTTCCCTTTCCCTCTCCCCGGCCTACCGCCCGCTTGCACGGCGCAGCGCCCGCCTGAGCCCAGCACAGACCGGCTCCGCCCGCCATACCGAGGGACACTGGAGGCCACCTGCCCGCCCGCCACGCCGGGACGGCAACTCACAGCCGCCAGTTCCTGGGCCCGCACTGCCACCACCCCCTCGGCCCTAAAAGGGCGGCCCGCGATAGCGGGGAAGCCCCCAGGCGGCGGCAGCCCCACGAGCGCATCTCACCATGGTGTCTAACAGTAGTGTACACAGAGTCGGACAGCGGGCGAGAAGAGCCGGCGCAACCTCTGGTGCGCATGCGCCTCTTACCGCTGGAAGCGGAGACTTGGGGTGGTGTGAGCGGGGTGCCTAGCGCACAGCGCCGCCTGATGTCAATGGCTTCGACAGGTGGAAAGGTGGGGGAGGGCTTCTTCATAAGGAGTGGTGGGGTCGCTACCGGCCGTCGGGGCGGATGGAGCTCTGCACTCGGTGTCTCTTTATCTTCACTAGGGATGTCCCTGCTCTTCAGCTGTCCCGGAGGAGCGAGCTTAAACCTGTGGTACAGCAGGCTGGTGTTCATGGACGCTGAATAATGGCCCATGGGGTCCGCTAGGAGATGTTACTGGCACGTGGCCTGCAAACCTCTGTTGCTGCCACACAGCTTCGGTGCAGTGCAGCTGTGAAACGGTGGCTGAATTAATTGCAATTCCCTGTTTTAAAATAATAGGACTATTGGGCTTTCCTCACAACCGTTCACTGCTTCGTTTCTGTATTTCACATCAAATCAGGATAATGGCTTTCTCCTAGTGAGTTTGGTGTGTAAATGGTTGAAAATAATTGAAGAAAGTTTAAACTTTTGACAGTTTTACTTATGTATTGTGTGATTATTCTGAACAGTTATAATGACAGGGAAGAATAGTGTGAAGGGGCTATGGTAGAAATGTATGATATTTACATTCATATATAATTTTACACTGAGTCAGGTGTCTAATGTTAAGTAACTTGATTTTTGTTTATTTTGGGGAATATCAAATATTGAAAAAATACCTGATGAAATCCAGAGGCCAGACTCTGATATCTCTATGTATAACTGGATAACTGTGTGCAAGTGTAGCCCCACAACTTAGTCTGTTTCCTCCTGTGTAACAGCACTTGGACTCTGTAACAGCAACAACAAATCACCCACCCATACTGTGTACCAACAATAGAGGATAATTTAATTATAAACCACAGTTTCAGATTATAAACTGTTAAACCATTTATGTCATATGGAGTTAGTGAGTTAAAGCATCCTGTTGCTTTATCACCAGAAATTGCTGAGAATCACCTTTTAAATCGTTTTTTTAAAGGTTGAAATATAAGGTTTGCATTAGATAGTAGGTACTGGAACAAGGGAGATCCCTCCAGGACTGATGAAAGAAGAAATAATTCTAGCTGATCATGTACAACAGCGTAATGCTGAATGTTCTGACCCAGAGAAATTTAAAAAAATGTTTATTTTCTCTTTCCCCTTGTTATCTGTTCTCCCTCAGGTTTTTCCTGCCTTCTACTCATCCACAGTTACCTGGAATGGGTATTATTCTGGGTTATTGGCCTCTCTCTCAGTATCACCCCTCACCACATGGGAATAAAACAAAGCCTAAATAGCCAATGCAATTGACTTCTCACTTACTGTTTATTAAATAACATGTATTTAGCTAGGAAAACATGCTGTCATTCTTTATGACATTAGGGCTGTGTATATTCCCATATTTAGGTGCTCTTCCTAGTAACTCCTGAAGAGTCTATTCTCCAGACAACTTAGAGATCTCATGCTACGTGCTATATTTGTAGCCCTGCAGCTGAGCTTTTTTTAACCAAACAGGGTAACGGTGCTGCAAAGCACACTTGCAGCTTCTGTGGGAGCTTGTTTTGGGCACAGAGGTCTTGCTTTTGTAGGGAAGATCATGCTCTGCTCGTAAAAACTGCGATTCTTAAGCTAAATCTACCAGCAGAACCCGAAACAGCAGCAGCGAGAGAGCCTGCCGCAGCTGCCGCACGGTCTCGCCCCACGAGTGACCTGCTCAAGGATCTCTCATAAATTAGTTTTCACTGTTTCCCTCCCATCCCTTTCTAAATGACATTCACACTCCTCTGTTAGCTGATTTCAGCTTTTTATTGAGCTGCATGTACCTTTCATTTTAAAATTAAATGATTGCTTGAAACTGGTTCTAGAAAAAATACTGAAATGCCATTTGTTCTTAGGCTGCCTTATGATGTACAAATGTCATTCTGGAAGTAGGTCCGGGAACCGGTAACCTGACAGTAAAGATGTTAGAGAAAGTTAAAAAAATAAGTAAGTGTGAATTTCCCCCCCCCAAGCTCAAACTACATTGTGGCTTAGACTATGGCAAACAGAAGGATCTTCAGCTATCTGATTCAAATAAATAGAATTACTCTATGGATATTTTTCTTAACATTTTCATAATTTCAGTGAGTTTTTAGCTGCTCATGTAAATCTTGTATGGTTTTATCAAACTATATTGCTGTTATCCATTTATGTGATGTCTTGCATGTTTTGTGGTGGTGGGGGAAGGTGCATAGCATAATAGGAAATGTTTCAGAATTATTTAATATTTTAGCAATAGTTACAGGGTTTTTTTACAATTTGAATTTTAATCCCAGTTAGGAGGAGTTATATAAAGTTGCAAATATATACTTTGTTTTCAGGTTATTGCTTGTGAAATTGACCCTTGATGTCATATAAGTCACTTTCTAGCTCAAATAGAATCCAATACATAGTGTTAGGAGCAGGGCCTGTTGAAGCCTTAGACTGCAAGCTGTGAACTTTCACCTAGATACGCTGACCGTATGCTGAACTCCTTCCTAGCTACATGAAGGAAGGCCCTGAAACCGGTGCAAACCAGGAAGATAAGGGAAACACAACCATCAGCAGAAGCTGCAGCTAATCAAGATAGCAAACAATCTTGAAATCAAGGTTGGAAATATATTGGCACACTGCCACAGGTCACAAGCTCTTCTGAAGTGAAAATTTAGAATAAAACTAGGGAGCTGTTTAAAAAGAACGGCTCTGTGTAATTATTACAGGTTGGGTTTTTTTTTGTTTTTGGATTTTTTTTGTTGTGGTTTTTTTTAGTTTTGTTTGGTTTTGTTTTTTTTTTTAGTAAAGATTAACAACCACTTGAGTAAAAAAAAAACCCCACAAAACTAGTTGAAGCTCAGTTTTCATTCTAAACTTTTTTTTTTTTTTTTTTTCAGGTCAAGTGCTGTAGAACAGTTGCTGGATCATAATTACTGAATTCATTGTTCCTTACATAATACAGTAAGTTCCTTTTTAATATATTAAATTCTACTTCTGTGTACTGTGACCTAAATACTAACGTTTATAAGAGTAAAAAATTAGCATTGAAAAGCTTAACATGTCAGTTTTTCCAAGAGAGTTTGAGGGAGGGAGGAACCTAACTCTTTTCTTAAAGAAAAATCCAAAAGGGTCACTAAATTACAGTGGAAAAAAAAAAAAAAGAAAACTGAATATATGGTTAATATATTGGCTGTACATGTCTCAAGGACTGGCTTTTACCAAAATCTAGTAAGAAAACGTTTTGTGTCTGCTTAGCAATACTGTTGGTGATTCATTTATAGTGAATGAGCTGAGGTGTAAAAATTTAGACACAGAATACAATAATCCATACAAGAAAAAAATACAACTTAAATCCCTTGAAACAAGAACCATTCTAAAAGCAGGAAAAGAATAGATTATTTAAATATTAACCTTTTTTTCTGTGCTATGAACAGAAAGCAAATTTGTATCCTATTTTCTATTGACATGAAATACTCGAAAACTTCAAAATTGCAGAGAAAATAGACAGTCCTAAAAAATACAGGTTACTTGGAAAAATGAGCCCGTTCAATGGATATAGATTATTTCATTAGTTTTTTTTTTTTCTTTATGCCTTCCTTTTAAGCTTCTTCAAATTCTATCTGCATCTGTACCTATGTAGCACAGATTAGTACTGGGTTACATAGGAATAGTACTAACCCTGTTTTCCTCTCAATCCTAGACACTCCTTGCTTCCAGTCCTGAACATGAAGAAACATTTAAACCCTATATATATTTTAACTGCTGCTTACAGTATTGAGAAGCAACTAGCTAAAGATCACTACTTCTGGTATTTGTGTACTAGACCCTTCTGTGTCTCCTCTAAAAATGGCTCTAATAACAGAATTGGATATTATAATTTCCCTGGAGACTTACTTAGCCCTTCCCTGTCTGTCTGTCTTGAGGATTAGGCCTTAATCTATAGCATAATTTGGAAATTTTAGTAATTAACTGCTATATTCTGCTCTTACTTCTGGTCAGTTAATTTAAGTGGCAATAGGAATCCTCTCCTAATTTAAGATAAAATTTCCTAGCTGCTTCTCAGAGTAACAATTAACATGGCTACTGCTCTTTAAAGAAACATAGTAAACCTGGTAGGATGCAATATATATAACTGCACTGGAAATATACCTGCATCTCTAAACCAGTAAATTTGCTAATAACTTCTAGTGTAAAATTTGTAACAATTCTTTATGGCAGTTGAACAGTGATGGCTGCTTTCATGTTATTTTCATATGTTCTTTGCCAGCCAGCATGTCTTAGAAATTACTTAATCTGAAATATAAATTAGTAGAAATTGTAACATGAGTATTTCACTTTTTCAGACTGCTGCATGGCTTCAATTCAGAAGACATCCATTTCTCATGGATTCTATGAGAAGAATGAAAGTTGTTCTGTATTTTGTCACCTAAGTCTTACCTAAGCTGGAATGTCTGCAATGAGACAAGCTCTTCTCACAAAAGCAATGAATGGAATACAGCGTACACACTCTGGTTCTTATTGAGAACATGCAATTTTATCACAGATAATAGGCAAGAAGTTGCCGCTCTGTATTTTAAAAGCATTAAATTCTTTCAGGACTGAAGTGAGGTGCTGGACTTTGATATGACAGCATATTTTTAAATATACCAAATAACACATGGATTGATGCTGCCATAATTGAAATCTCTGTTCTCTGATCATGGACTTCATCTCAGTATATTCTTGTGCAATACTTAACAGTACAACCTTTAAGTCTGGTCTGGGCAACAAAAACATATTTGTAGTCATTCCATTTGTTTGGGATTTTTTTTGTTTGTTTTAAAGTATATTTAAACACTTTGTTGTTGTTGTTTTGGGGGGGGTGGTTTTTGTCAACTGTAAATTCAGGCAGCTATTTTTATAAGAAAACTACTTTGCCCTTCAAGGCAATGAGGAGTTTTAGCATAGATCAAAGCTTTCAGTGAGTCTTAGAGCAATTCATGCCTGTGTCCTGACAGAAAGACTTATTGAAGTGTCTTAATATAGTTTAGATTATATATATTTGTTATTAAGGACAAGGCAGAGTTTTTTGCCAAGTTTGCATTAACTCTGCATAGCAGCTGTCAAAAGAAAAATCCACTTTGGTCTGTCTTATGATTCAGGAAAACAGTAACTGTTAACTCTGTAGCATCATATAGGGGGGAAGGCCTGACTCTATGTATTAACTACCATAAGTCATTTTTTCATGTATAGCAGCATATATCTTTCCATCAGACCACAGTAAGTGGAGAAGAGGCAAATTCGCAAAAACTCCTCTAAGATATAACTTTATTTTATACACGTCCAATGTCAATACTTTAAAAGTCATTGGGGAAAAAAAATGTACAGAAACATGTACTTGAATTTGCAGGCATCCTGAGAGATTGTCTTGGAAAACTGAATTGCTCATTTATTTTATATTTTAACGATTCTAGTGCTGCTTCACTGCATATAGAACCAATTTATGAGTGAGTATAAGTAGCCGCAGCAATATGCACAGACCAATACAGAAGAAACAAGTGTTGGAGATTTGTGTCACATGTCTTAAATGCTTTTGTTTTACAGGACAGGAATCAAGATAAGCTTGTCTGAGTCCTATTCAAGTAATTCCAGTCCATCATAGCAGTGGGCTACAGGAATTCAAGTGCTGTAACCAGCTATATCAGTTTTTTTTAATCTCAATTCTCACTGATTCAGTATCAGTGTAGATCTGATCTTTACAGCAGGCTCTATTGAAAAGGCTGTCTCTTAACATTCTTCCCCCCCCCCCCCCCCCACCCAGTAGATGCAATTTCAACTCACATCTGCTACCTGACATGACATGTCATTTACAAGGCTTAGTAAAAAGTTGCTGAAATCTAACTGCCTCTGTCCTTCCTGTCCTCTTTGGTACCCCTATAAATCACATCCTGCTTGTGGTTCTAGGCTTGCATGGAGGAATAGTAGGGAAGCCATTGTTTCTCATGTAGGATGTCTCAATCTTCAGAGGCTTTTTAGAAAGTAAGATTTCTCTAGAGCAACTTCAAAGAAACCTTCTGGTATTATACAATAACCTGTACCATCACCTACTAACAAAAGCTGCTGCCTTCTATTTCATTGTTTGTTTGTTTTTTTTTTTTTCCTTTTAACTGTGATGGAAGACATTCTTAAATGTTCAGAAAGATGCGTGACGTTTCTTTTAAGACCTGTTGCAAAACTTGTCAGGACAGTCCTCTGGGGAACTTCTTCCTATATGACAAATTTGTACAGAATATTTAGTTCCAGAAGTAAATATTCATTCTGAAATCAGAGGCCTTTTGAAAAGTAACTCAGATGTGTTTACAAAATGAAACCCTTCCCAAAGCAGAACAGAACTTTCATAGAAGTAAATTCTCATCTGTAATTCATTTGATAGCTTAATTTATTAAACACAGTATGTAAAATCTACATTGTTCTTTCAGTTTTCATGTTTACACACAGGAGGATGTTTTTTTTTTATTTTTAACCATAATGTGACAAGAGCTTCCCATAGCCTACCTTCCTATGGGAGATAGATACAAATATTAAACATTAAGAGAATTCCTGGCTCATTTAACTCTCTTTTCATTGCCTTCCCTTTATTTCCCTCCAGACCTGGCACAAACAGGCTTGTATTACAAAAGTAATTTTTAAACAGTTCCAAGGGAAAGTTTGCTGATATGAACTCCTGGAAACAGGGAGAACTCCTAAAGAGGTCTACAATTCTTCATTTGACAAGAAGTTCTTACATGAAAGGTCAATCTTTTTTGAATACCGACTTGCAAAAATAACTTGAGTGCCACCATCTAAAAAGTGCTGATACACATGGCGCCATTTGTGAGAATTCAGGTACTCGTAGGATTTCTATTACCACTAGGTAGAAGTATTGTGTAAATCCTCAAATGATGCAATTTCACCTCACTTTTCAGCTGCTGGCACTGTACAAAGGGAAAAATGGGTATTAGCTGCTTTTTTTAAAGTATCAGAGCTACTTAAACTATCTGCAAACTACAGTTAATGTACATGTAAGCTTGTCATGCATCAAAAGCCAAATTTTAACAATATGTGAAAGGCCAATATGTATTTCTTTAGCTGGATTCCTGAATTTTGACAGTTAGCATATCCATATGCAGAGGTCAGATCGTACCTTTATTCTGACAGCATTATCACACCATACCACATACTGTATATCTGCGTTATCCTAAGATGCAACTCTCCTCAGTACTTAAACATTACCCTTTATTATACATCAACTAATTTATATTTGTGGGTTTTTTGTTGTGTTTTTTTATTACAGAGAAAATGTTAGATTTATATAACTATTCTTTATCGTATTCAAATAAATCTAGATTCCAGATTTTTTTACAAGGAGGATGGAATGTCCAGCTGTTTGTCCACTCTAACAGCTCTTGCAGTTCCCATTCAAAGGATATGGCACATGCTGTGAAATGCACTAGCCACCAAAAAAGTCTCAAAACATATTAAAAATGTACACACACAAAAAGTAATTTATATTGACAAATAAGGAATGTTGTTTATTAAGGCTGTGCTTCAGAAAGAGGATGTTTAGGGTTAAGTAGCCTTCATCAAGGCACAGAATGGGAAGAGGTAAGCACAGCTGACGGTAGAAGATAAGTTATGTAAAACCACTAGCGAAGTATGCATGCATGCATGCAAACACAATTTAGAACTGCACAGCTGGTCTTTGTAACAAAACTGAACATAGTTAAAAGGAAATACTGTGACTTTTTAATAGCCAGTTTTACTTCATTATTAAAAACATGGCAAATATTTCCAAACATAAAATTCACAATTTGAATAAATGAAATATTTTAAACAAAGTACTTCACAGATCTGAACCCCGCGTGGTTGTACTGTCTGGTCTAGAAGCATTTTGTAGACATCATAGGAGCATTTCACACAAAACTGAAAATGTCTTTCAGGTGAATAAGAAACAGGACATTTCCACAGACATTTCTAACACTTTTACACTTTCAAGTAGTTGAGTTCTTACGGCCACTGGGTTTTGTAACAAATGTGTGCTACAGCAGTATGGGTTCATGGATTCCTTTAGCAGCAAAGGCCCATTTCAAAGGGCACGTGGTCTTTTCGGGTTGATCTGTTTACTGGCCTGTTCTTCCTCTTGTAGAGCTGCCCGGAAAGATTTCACTTTATCTTTAATGAAAAAGAGAGAATGAGTACTGATGTGCCTGTGCTCAACATACATAGATCTTGAAACTAACCCCTGATGCTCCACATCCTGGCCCTAATGCACAACAAAGAACATTCCTCCACAAAAACAGCTGACAATACAAACTACAAGAGGATTGAGATAAGTTTAAATTCAGTACTCACCATACAAGAAAGTTGCTTAGCAACTTAGTCCATTCTTAGATGCTACCCCTGTCTCTAGGCAGGACAGGTTTGGAAACTGCACAGTTGCATTGTGCAGCTCAAGAAGAAAAAGAAATTGTACAATCTCTGGAAGCAAGGTCAGGCTTTGCAGGAAGATTACAGAGCCGTGGTTCATATATGCAGGGAGAAGACACGAAAGGCCAAAGCTCAACTAGAGTTGAAACTGGCCAGAGTTGTTTCAGACAACAAGAAGGGCTTTTTTAAGTATGTTAATAGCAAGAGGAGGTCTTAAAGAAAACATTGGACTGATACTTGTTGAAAATGGTCATCTGACTAATAGGGATAAAGAAAAGGCGGAAGCATTCAATGCTTTTTTTGCCTGAGTCTTTAATAATGCTGATAGACCTTGGGCTGCCCGGTCCCCTGAGTCAGAGGACCACAAGTGCGGGAACAGTGACTTTCCATTTGTGGACACTGAAATTGTAAGGGACCAGCTGTATCAGCTGAATGGTCACAAGTCCATGGGGCCTGACGGGATTCATCCCAGAGTACTGAAGGAGCTAGTGCACGTTACAGCAGGACCCCTCTCGATCATCTACCAAAGGTCTTGGGAGTCTGGGGAGGTCCCTGCTGACTGGAAGCTAGCCAATGTTATTCTAATTTACAAGAAGGGCGTGAGGGAAGACCCAGGGAACTACAGACCTGTTAGTCTAACCTCAGTACCTAGAAAAATTATGGAGAAGATCATACTGGGTGTTACTGAAAGGCATTTCAAGGACAATGCAATCATCAGGCACAGTCAACATGGGTTCACAAAGGGAAAGTCCTGTCTAACTAATTTGATATCCTTCTATGATAAGGTCACCTGCCTAGTGGATGAAGGGAAGGCAGTGGATGTAGTTTTTCAGGATTTTAGTAAGGCTTCAGTAAGACACCTCAATGTCTGTCTTGTAGTGAGGGGCCCAAAACTAAACACAGTATTCGAGGTGCAGCCTCACCAGTGCCGAATACAGGGGGACGATCACTTCCCTAGTCCTGCTGACCACGCTATTCCTGATACAAGCCAGGATGCTATTGGCCCTCTTGGCCACCTGGGCACACTGCTGGCTCATGTTCAGGCAGCTGTCAACCAACACCCCCAGGTCCTTTTCAGCCAGGCAGCTCTCCAGCCACTCCTCCCCAAGCCTGTAGCGTTGCATGGGGTTGTTGTGACCCAAGTGCAGGACCTGGCACTTAGCCTTGTTGAATCTCATACAGTTGGCCCCAGCCCAACGATCCAGCCTGTCCAGATCCCTCTGCAGGGCCTTCCTACCCTCCAGCAGATTGACACTTCCACCCAACTTGGTGTCATCTGCAAACTTACTGAGGGTGCACTCAATCCCCTTGTCCAGATCATTGATAAAGATATTAAACAGGACTGTCCCCAATACTGAGCCCTGGGGAACACCACTTGTGACCGGCTGCTGGCTGGATTTGACTCCATTCACCACCACTCTTTGGGCCCAGCCATCCAGCCAGTTTTTAACCCAGCGGAGAGTGCACTTATCCAAGCCGTGAGCAGCCAGCTTCTCCAGGAGAATGCTGTGGGAGACAGTGTCAAAGGCCTTACTAAAGTCCAGGTAGACAACATCCACAGCCTTTTCCTCATCCACTAAGTGGGTCACCTTGTCATAGAAGGAGATCAGGTTAGTCAAGCAGGACCTGCCTTTCATAAACCCATGCTGACTGGGCCTGATCGCCTGGTTGTCCTGTACGTGCCGTGTGATGGCACTCAAGATGATCTGCTCCATAACCTTCCCCAGCACTGAGGGATGATGAGCAGGTACACAACACTCTGGGTGAAGAACTGGCTGAAGGGCAGAGCTCAAAGGGTTGTAGTGAATGGGGCTACATTTGATTGGCGACCAGTCACCAGCAGGGTTCCTCAGGGTTCAATTCTAGAGCCAGTTCTGTTCAATATATTTATCAATGATCTGGATGCAGGAGTTGAATGCACCATTAGCAAGTTTGCTGATGATACCAAACTGGGAGGTGCTGTTGACTCTCTCGAGGGACAAGAGGCCTTGCAGAGGGATCTACATAGATTGGTGCATTGGGCTATGATTAATGGGATGAAATTTAACAAGTCCAAATGCCGGATTCTGCACCTGGGACAGAGTAACGCCAGGCACAAGTATAAATTGGGAGAGGAGTGGCTGGAGAACAGCCCAGCAGAAAGGGATCTGGGGGTGCTGGTTGACAGCAGGCTCAATATGAGTCAGCAGCGTGCCCTGGCAGCCAAGAGGGCAAACCGCATCCTGGGGTGCATCAAACACAGTATAACCAGCCAGTCAAGAGAGGTGATTATCCTGCTGTATTCAGTGTTGGTGCGGCCTCACCCTGAGTATTGTGTGCAGTTCTGGGTCCCACAATTTAAGAAGGATGTGAAGGTCCTTGAATGCGTCCAGAGGAGGGCAACAAAGCTGGTGAAAGGGCTGGAAGGCATGTCCTATGAGGAGTGGCTAAGGACTCCGGGTTTGTCTAGTTTGGAGAAAAGGAGGCTGAGGGGCGACCTCATTGCTCTCTGCAGCTTCCTGAGGAGGGGAAGTGGAGAGGGAGGTGCTGAGCTCTTCTCCCTGGTATCCAGTGATAGGACGCGTGGGAATGGTTCAAAGCTGTGCCAGGGGAGGTTTAGACATGACATTAGGAAGCATTTCTTTCCCGAGAGGGTGGTCAAACACTGGAACAGGCTTCCTAGAGAGGTGGTCGATGCCCCATGCCTGTCAGTGTTTAAGAGGCATTTGGACAATGCCCTTAACAACATGCTTTAACTTTTGGTCAACCCTGAATTGGTCAGGCAGTTGGACTAGATGATTGTTGTAGGTCCCTTCCAATTGCAACTATTATTTTCTATTCAGTTCGATGCTATTCCCAGCATGTAACCTGTTCACACTTAAATTCTGCTTCTAACTTACAGAGTATAGGGAGATACACACCGCATACTTCCTTTTCCTTCCCAGCAGCTTGCAAACCATCCTTAGATGCATACAAAATTGTATTTAGTGTACAATCAGTCACTTTTGTACATTCTAATACCCAGCAGAGTAAATTCTACTCCCCCCAATTTTTCATAGAATCATAGAATCGTTTAGGTTGGAAAAGACCTCTAAGATCATCAAGTCCAACCATTAACCTAACACTGCCAAGTCCACCACTAAACCATGTCCCTAAGCACCACATCTACATGTCTTTTAAATACCTCCAGGGACAGGGACTCAACCACTTCCCTGGGCAGCCTGTTCCAATGCCTGACTACCCTTTCAGTGAAGAATTTTTTCCTAATATCCAACCTAAACTTCCCCTGGCACAGCTTGAGGCCGTTTCCTCTCATCCTATCGCTTGTTACTTGGGAGAAGATCTTCTCCTACGGTGGGCGGTACTTCATTCTCCCAGTCCCTGCCTTTGGATTTTGCAACTTGGGCGGTGTGGCTATAGCACTTGCCGGTGAAGACCGAGGCAAAAAAAGTCATTGAGTACCTCAGCCTTCTCCATGTTGGTTGTATCCAGGTCTCCCATTTCACTCATTGGGGGGGGTACAGTTTCTTTCATCTTCCTTTGTTGTCCTATGTGCCTGAAGAAACCTTTCTTGTTATTTTTCATGTCCCTAGCCAAGTTCAGCTCCAGCTGTACCTTGGCTTTCTTGATCCCCTCCCTGCACTCCCGGGCCATATCACTATAATCTCCCCAGGATGTGTATCCCTGCCTCCACTGCCTATGCATTTTGTTTTAGCGACAAGGATGTTGTGTGGGACAACTTTTCTGTGAATATGAAAAGCATTTGTGATTAAATTTTGGAAGTAAATAGATAAATGCATCATTCATTTGTTTCATCATAACTAGCACAAGAATGGGAGAAACCTGAGAAAGGAATTATGGCATCCTTTCATATTTCTATTCCCCCCTCCCCATTCCCCAGTAATATGCCAAAGAATGGGAAGAAGGAAACCAAAATAATAGCATAAAAAAGTCAGTCCCAAAGTGACAGGAATAAAAGCTGAAATATTCAGTGACCATTATGTGTCATGAGCATAACACAGAAGTTACTGGGAGAAAGAATCTTTGACTTAAAACAGTTCTTCCCTCCTGTAAAGCTATACATGTATCATGCTGCCTGTAAAGATGCAAGGATCTCTTAGATATCCTTTACCTCCAGTATCTTGTTTCAAAAGCAGTATCTAATAAATTTTGGACGAACAGGGAGTCACCTAAACTGTTTTTTTACTGCTGGTGTCTCAAATTGTCTTTTCCTGAAGAGGAAGTCATCATCTATAAGAAGCAAAGGAATGTACATCTAATTCTTTGCTATAGTATACTGGTGCCAATACATACTTACAAGGCAAGCAGGCCACATCTGATTTGCTTAATGTATTCTTCTAACTTACAGCAGATACTCAGACTGAGTAAAAATAAGATTTTTATCTTATAAGGAGTTTTCTAACACAGATCAAAAAAAAAAAAAAAACCACCCTTGAATTTTTACCAGTATAGCATGTCTGCTGAAAACCAAATAGATACAGAAACTAAAATGAAAAATTCATCTCCATGAGGTACCAAGCTGACAAGCTGATTTTAGAAGACAAGTGGAAGAGTTAATTTTGGGAACTAAGAATTATCTGCATTTTTTTTTTCAACAAAGAGCGGCTGACAAAATTTTGACAGAAAGGCTGCTGAGGAAAAAAGTAGGCTAACAACAGCCAAGCTACTCAGAGCTCGACGCCACTCAAGCACAGACTGAAAAACAACAGCAGGCTCCCTGCTACACTACAGAGTGCAACAGAGCAGGAACTGGGAGTTCCTACTACTTTTTCCTCATTGCATTACCTTCTTTTTTCGTACAGTTCTTTTGGATTTTCTTTTTCCTTCCTTTATTGTTTTGGAACGAAGGAAAAAAAAAAAACAACAAAGTTGCAGGATCAAGTTTATACTTCCTAGAGGTAAAGCAGAGACTTTTCCTTTAAACTAGGATGAACTGAACGCAGATGTGAACTTGTTCTTAGGCAGCAGAATAAATGTTCCTTCCACAGAACATTACAGGACATCATAAGGTGAAAAAAGACCCCAAAACATAACCACACTCTTTTTTTTCTCCTCATTATTACTGCAAGTCTCCATGGCATATGAAAATGCACACAAAAGTGATTAAAAGCAATCTACCTCTAAGTTCGGTCAGAATATCAATTTTTTGCTCTAGAATTGCTTCAAGTTGGGTAGCATAAGAATCCACATCATAGTCTACTTCTTCTGTCATCTCAAGAAGAGCTTTTTCATCTTCCAGCCATCTAATAGATTCCTAGATAAAAGTTAAAAAAACCCCAACTAAATACATTAGCAAAGTTTCAAGACAAGTTTCAAGACAACAAGCTGAATTACTTACTCCTTTTCTCAAGATGACCACACTTTTACTGTCTAGTCACCTCACTATAATAGATTTCAATCCTAAAATGAATCCTTATTCCTAATTCAGCAAAATTGTATGTTTTCTACATAGTTTCTTAACTCCAGTGGTCACATCAGCAACAGATAAACCTCAGCTACCCCAGTTCTCTTCAAATTTAGAACATTAGGTGGTTGTAAAGCTAAGAAACTCAGAACTTTATGTCATGGTTATGTCCCCTTAAGCAGGTATCAAACTTTGAAGCCAGGCTTCAGTTTTAAGTATGGGCTAGTTGCCACTGACTATAATCATAGTATCATTACTACAGTCAAGGAGCCAAGATAATTCTGGCCATACTCAAAACCAGTTTTGAGAGAAGCTGTATAAAAGATGACCTATTTTAAGCTATTGCATGAGCTAACTACCCAGACAGATAAGAGTACTGTAAAAGTTGGTTAAAGCAGCTCTTAGGCATCCTTGCACTCCGAATATTACAGAAAAAAAAGAGGGGGGAAAAAAAGAAAAAAGTCTTGCAGCAAAGAAGAATGCAACCAGGAGCTTAAAGCTTACAGAACCATGCAAAGTTGTGATGAGGAGAACTGATCCCATTGGAAATGCTTTGATTTAAAAAAAAAAAAAAAGCAAGCAGCTGACAGTTCTATGCATGCTGGGCCTGAAATACTAAAATTAAGTCTTTCCCTCTGTGCTCAGTAGTCCAAGTAATATTGAAAGCATAGTCCAAACCCCATGTATGTTTTGTTGGCTTTCAGGACAGATAGAGCTCACATTGGGATAGGATTCATCTCATCTAATGTAAACTCATATATCTAAGAAACAAAGGAAGACCAACACCTCTAGAGCACGATTCATTCAGTTGCTCTATTTTAGACATTTTTGTTAGGATAGGATGTTTTGTATCCCAGAATCAACAGCTTCCAGGAGAAAACTGACTGAAGACAACTTCTGCGTGTTACAGCTTGTAGATTTTGTATTGGTGCAGCCCATCTCCATCCACGGCATAAACTAACATGCTATGCTGCAAAAGAAGGGAGCTGAGGCTCGGACACTTTTCCTTCTAATGACTGCTGTGAGGAGCAGTTATCTCCAGCATAAGGCCAAATGGACACACAGAGGCAGTAACATCTTAAATTAATGCAGCTCGTCTCTCCAGAAGTCGCAAGCATTAGGACACAGCTACGGCATATGCCATAAGACTTTCACACTTCTGCATGTTTTACTTCAGGGCTAATGTTTCATAATAACTATATCTCTACATCTGTTGTAAAATGTGTTATTTAGCATCCTACTGTATTATATGAACACACATCAATGTTCCACTAAGTTAGATACCTAAATTGAGGAGATGTGTGTATTCCCTACAGGTTTAATGTTTTGCTGTTTTCTTGCAGCAGATGCACCAAATGGACAGCCTGCCTAAAGACTCTAAGGTTATGAACAGAAGCAACTCACATTTCCTTCTGAAAACTAGTAATTCATACTTATTATTACAATTTATTTTGTGAATGTAAAAGGCTCCAAGGCGCTGACCAGCATTACACTGTGTGGGCAGTATTCCTTCCAAAGACCCTGACTAATAGCAAGTGAAAACCTTTATGTATCTGTAAAAAGAAAGCAAACAGGCAGTTAGAAATATATTTGTTTCTTCTGGATCTCAGTATCTCAGAGGAAGATGTCACAGAAGGATATTTAGAGGAGATACTTGGAGGGAGTATCACAGTATCTTAGAGGGAGATGACCAGAGATGGTGCTGATAGAGACATTACTATGTAGAGACATTACTATTAATTACCAGCTTTGGCATAGGAATATTGGCATAGATTAGACAGTGAAATTGAAAATTTCAAGACCAATCTGAGTAAGCTCCCTGCAACTAGAAAAAACAGTCACTAATGCTGGAAAAGGACTAACACAGAAAATATAGTAAATAGTTAAAATAGTAAAAAGAAAATAGCAACTTCTCTTATGACAAATACAGTCTATTTAGGAATGTTTGTTGAGAAGAAAAGGAAAATTTTATTAAATTTCTGGGACGGTAGAAAAATATGCTTCTCTTTCATCATGGGGACAAAGATTAATGGTTATGGGATCTAAACATCTGTTCCTATTTGTTTGCTACAATGGGCTTAGCATAATAAAACAATTTAGAAATCTCTAACAGCAGCGGAATGACCAGATGATATCCTACATCTTCAAGAGTATGCACTTTCATTGGGAAAAACTGAGTTCCTGGATTAGGATAAAACAGAGTAGAGCTCCATCTTTTACCTGGAAGACAGCCCTGTGGTCTTCTACTACTTGCTCTTCCATTTCTACCATTTGTGACACAGCTTCATGGAAAGTAAACAACTGTGGAGAAACTTCTTCTTCCTAAAAACAATAGTTAAGCTTGTTAGTCTGGAATGAACTGTTGCTACAGGAAATATATTGAATGTGACCCATCCCATCACAGAACATGAAAAGAAATATGCAGAAAGCAGAACCTGTCAAAAATAGAACTTAATACTTCTAACAAGAAAATCTCCAGAAATGAGTGGACAGGGCAATAAATTCAAAATGTTCACAGAGTTAGATTTAATTCATATTCATTAAAAATTTCCAGCCACTAATCCTAGTGAATACTGGAAAACAGAATATTCCACATGAAAAAGAAAACAAGTTAAAGTAGTGGGAGGAGGAAGTCATAAGGGAAGAATATTAATTTCTAGTAGGTTTTAACACCTACAGAAAACTCATTTTCCGTCAGGGCTTTTTGTTGTGCATACCGCAATAGACAGACAACAATTTTCAAAAAAGAGAACAGCAATTACATTCAATACATTTCAGGAAATCAAAATTAAATTAATCCTTTGGAAAAAAAAAAGTGGAATAAATGTAAAGTGAAATATCTAAAAAGTATATAGTGATTAATACATTAGAAGAATGCACAACATGGATTTACAAACTGGGACAAACAGGACTTCTTTAGACATAAATAGTTAACAATCAAAGGGGAAAGTGCTAGGTAGGCTGCAATTAATGTTTTAGCAAGACAGTATGGTTCCTTATACCATGCCTTTAAAATCTTTTTAAAAAACACATTGTAAAGCTTAATTGAATTCCACATGAACAATGAAAAAGTATGATATGAAAGGATATCTGGCTGGAAGGACTATCCAGTGGGAAGCTCTAGGAATCACTAGCATGTTCTTATAAAATAGAGTCCTGGAAGAAGAGCCAGTTACTAAAATGAGAAATACAGCAAACACCATGAAGAGGTGTCTGAGAAGGCAGAGAGTCTTGAGAAAAATAAGTTAGGGTAGTAAGGATTTTTCTTTTCTGTCTTTCATCAGCATTTTCACAAACCAAATTTTAATCCCTGTTGAACATTTAAAGAACCAGGACTAGAGCTGATAATCAGCAGTGAGGGAAAAATGCCCTTTAGAAGATGCTTCTCAGTCCCAGCTCTCCACTCATGCAGCCCAGGGAGACATCCTGGGAACATGATGTGGCTCTCTCCCAAACATTGCTCTGGGGTTTCACTCCATGAAAATCAGGATGTTGGGAAGAGGAATGATGGGTAGCCAGATTTCTAAATGCAGAGAAAGGCAAACTCGCTTGAAACAGGTGTTGCATGCAGGGAAAGTAATAGTCAAAAACACAGGAGTGTTAAATAAAATGGACGGATTTCCCAGGCTACTTCTAACTACCTAACAAGCACACTAAAAAATGCGAGATCCTAGAGCAGACCCTGCCTAGACATTAAAAGCCCTAATCAGCAAGGAAGATAAAGAAAAGTAAAACATTCTCCTCTCACCCTTCAAGGAACCTTTTTTTTTGTGTATGGGAATGAACATAATACCATAAAATGAAAAGGTGAAGGGGCATGCTGTATCTACTTAATGATATTGCTAACAGGCTATAAATACACATTACTCTGGATTTGTTCTGCCACTGTATTTATCATCATCTCTTTCCATGTAATGCTGTAAACCACTCACGTTTTGTTCACAAAGCAGTTTGAGATCATCTCTCTGAGGAGAGCTCCCCACACCCCACTGTGTCTCTAAGTCATCGATCTGATTGGGACCATGGTGTTTAATGGGACAGATATCTCCTGTAGGACTAGGAGCAACCATCAGCTCCTTTACCCTACAATCAGAAAATATTTAATTTGTAAATTAGCAACTTCCTGTGCAAAAGAGTCACAACAAAAAATAAAGCTCTATGGGTTTATGTGCAATTTAATTCATTTAATAAGGATGATAATGTCAGCTTCACAAATTTAATGTACTTTCAGTGACAAAAAGATGTTAGTCCAACTCCTAAAAAGCATGGACCATTGAATTTCAACTACTTGCAGGTGGATTACAGTCCATCTTCTAGCAAGAGGCATTTTTTGATTGAAATCTTACTACTCATTAACTGCTAAGAGGGCAAAAATCTCCAAACCCTCAATATTAACTCCTTAACAATGAATAATATTTGAAAGAAAAGTTCATTCAGCACCCTAAATCTGACCATCTTTCTTTTTCTGTGCACACAATTGTGCTTTAAAAAAAACAATACCCCACTAGCTGTTATAAGCAAATCCACCAAGGATTCTGAAGAAAATAATAATTTGCAACCAAGTATCCCAGAGAATGAATAGATCCTTTAATTAAAATAATTTCAACAGTGAAAATATCTTATTAAAATGTTAGGCTCTTGCAGCATGAAAATAGTTTAAAAGATTTATAATGATTCTGTCCAAAAAAGCCCATTTAAAAGAACGTTTATGAAACAGACACATCAAAGTCTGCAAGTATAGCAAGTTTTAGAACAAATTCTTCATTTTTTAAGGGGATTTTTTTTTCCAAGTAGCACATATTTACTACAATGGAAACTGTATTTCATTCATCTTTGGAGTGATGAAAATTTTAAAAAATATATACGTATTAAAATTTTTTTCTTTTTTAATTAGACATATTCAAATTACCCTAAACACAGACTTGTCAGCTTTTGTCCACTAAATGTACAAAGGTGACATCACCATTTTTTTTTAAATGTATGAAGGAAACTAGCAAGCCTGGATAAAGAGTGTAGATGTTTAAGGAGAGGGAACAAAATAGTGAGAAGATGATTGCAGATCATGCAGAACCATCACCTGCCAAACAAAATAAAAACAAAGTATGTGTGACTCAAGGCAAGAGGACTAATGAAAGGTTGGTCTGTAAAATTACATTGTCAAAAAGAAAACTTAAAAATAAAGATTCCATGTATAGAATGAAGTAGACCTGGTGATTGAAGGAGAAAAGTCGTCATACTCATAGGAAGGAGAGAGATCAGAGCGACTGCCACTACCCTGTGAGAAGGGAATGTCCGAAGGACTAATTCCAAATTCCTTTACTCTGCAGCAGCAAAATACAGCAGCAAATTAAAAGAAAATGTTCTCATAAACACAGTTAAAATGACAACTCTTTGTTTTGCATTCCTCTTTAATAGTTTAACAATAAAATTATTTTTATATTAAAACACAAGAGTGTCAACATATTTAAACCTTCTGCAAATAGAGTTACACTAACAAAATTGAACAAAACCAGTGCTGCTAATTTGCAGGAGACTATAATATAGCAATGTTTTCAGAAGAGTAATTCCAAATTTCAGTTTGTGCAGTTAATAAAATTTGCTCTACATTCAATATTCCATTAAACTGCTCCTTTTAACATATCAAACCACTACAGTACTTTAAATTCTATACTGCCCCCTGTCTTACACTGTGCAGACACTGGTGTTCATCACTTAAAAACTAATTGTACTATGAAAATGATATATTGCTAGAAAAAATTAAAATACTACACAGAACACATGAAGCAACTTTACAGTGATAGGCATTTACTCCATAACAACATACAAATTTAACACCAAGGAGAAGAAATAGTTTCAGCACAACGATTTAGTATAGTAGAAATAGGTAATTAATTTTTTTTGCAGTGTCTTTTTCTGGAGTCACTTCAGCAATGTGTATTCTATAAGGGATAGAAAGATTCAATGAGTTCTGATGAATGTGCAACATCCTTTGTTATGTTACTGTAAGCAGGGGAGTAGATGCCCCTTTCTCACCAGGAAGGAAATCCCATAGACTGGTCCAAGCCAGGCAGATTTGCTACTAACTCCCTTGATCCAAACACAAAGACATTCGGATAGCAAGAGGAGCAGGCAGTAAGCTTCCCTAGCAGCCCTTTGTGCTCAATTAGCCACTGGCCGGGGGTGCCCAGCCAAGCAGGAGCAGACGTGGTTCTGCCCTATCTTTCACTGGGGCAAGCAGGCCACTAGGTGGTAGCCTCTTCTGGCAAAAACAGGCTTTCTGATGGCCCAGAAGCTTGTTTGCCTCCTTCGTTCTTTGCAGCAAAGCGGGAGGTGGGTCTCTGGGTCGCAGGTCTGACTGCAGGCACATGCAGGACCCCATCTCCACAGACATTAAACTAAGGAGAACTGCAGCTGGGGAAGGCTCCTTTCACATTCACTGAAGAGACAAACACTTTCAGAGAGCAGTACAGGTCTCAGAGGTGCTGCATCAGCCTCTGGAGGTGCTAATTTCTCTACACTGATTATAATGTCACTGTTGGATTAACTGACTCTTTACTTAGGGGTCTCAGATATTTGCCTGAAGTTGGGAAGTATAAAATTTGGGCCACAGCAACTGCAGAATTTGCATAAGAATAAACTAGTTGAGATAGATATAGATATGATATGATATATCATATATATAAAAGAAACAGGCTGGCAACTGAATGCAATTCCACCAAGAGGATGAAAAATCACATTGCAAAAAGGTATTTTACCTAACACCCCAGGGAATCATAATGAAAACTGACTACCCCTAATGCAAGAGAGGATGCCTCCAGAGCAGGGGCAAAACTAATAGGGGCATCTCGCACATTCCTTGCAATCCACACTATATCCATCTCTGGATAATGGCTTAAATGCAGTTTCTATTGATTCTCTTGTAATGGCTGTAAAAAGTGACAAATTAAATTAAATGTAAGCCTGAATCAGTAATCAGTATTTTGGTTTTAATCTTATTAAGAAATGCAAGTATGCTAAAATTATTCAATTAGTTAAAATAATTATACATCATGGAACAACAGTATTACAAACATCAGTGATCAACAGCCAGTATAGCTATAAGCAATAACATTTTCCATACCTATTTGCGTATCTCAGCGTATTTAGAGTGTTTTCACATGATGCCATCCCTGGAGAAATTGTAGCAATCTGGAGAAAACAAGCCATGCATTAATAAATTGCTTTGTACAGATGAAAGGGTAGATGAATTCAAATTAACTTTTGGAGGAAATGCTATCATTATCTACATGTTACCTTCTTATAATAGTATTGTACAGTATATAACAGCATTGTACCTAAAAAGGTCTTCTATGCTTTAATTTACTTCACATAAAGTAGACACTCTTCTAGACAACATAGCAGTGATCTCTACAGTCAACTGCAGAAGCCTGAAATGAAACTACTCATTATTAAACTATTTTTTAATTAATTTTTAGAAGTTCGAAGCACCACAGTTAATTACATGGCTCTGCTGCAAACAATCAGTCAGTGTACCTACAGGATAAGTACTCTTTTAATTTAATAAAATATTCAACTTTAGCTATTATAAACCATAATGACTTGCCCTTTTCTTTCCCTGTATATTTTATCAGTAAAATTTTGCCAGTGCATGATATAAAACCTAAACATGAACATACTTACAAACCAGACACAACCTGCCAAAGAGCCAAATGTAAATACCACACTGGAAGGCTGAATACATTTTCTTGATAAAAGAGGCAAAGGAAGAACCAGAAGACTGGTAAAGCTGCAGATCATTATCCACTGTTCTCACCACTTGCCCACTGGAGTGCAAATCTCCTCTCCTCTTTCCAGGGAACTGGGGAGGACTGGAGGTAATTCCAGGCTAAGGTATCTCCTACACCTCCCTCAGTTCAATATACGCTGTTCAGAAACCTGTCTGATCTCTACAGGCAGCTTTTTTTTGCATCCATCTAGTTATCACAGGAACAAGTGCTGCAAATGCGAGAGCTCAATTCAAACAATTGTAAAGATGCACTGTAGGTTTCTTTTCCTTCCCTCCTTCCTTTCAACTATAATATATAATATATAATATAATTATGGACCATATGATGGGGATCGGGGGGCAAAGTTCCTCCCACTGTAAGTGAAGATCAGGTTCGAGACCACCTGAGGAACCTGAATGTACATTGCACCCATTTTTAAAAAGGGTAGAAAGGAGGACCCTGGGAACTACCAACCTGTCAGCCTCACCTCTGTGCCTGGGAAGATCATGGAACAGATCCTCCTAGAAGCTATGCTAAGGCACATGGAGGACAGGGAGGTGGTCTGAGACAGCCAGCACGGCTTCACCAAGGGCAAGTCCTGCCTGACCAACCTAGTGGCCTTCTGTGATGGAGTGACTGCATCAGTGGACGAGGGAAGAGCTATGGATGTCATCTATCTGGACTTCTGTAAGGCCTTTGACATGGTCCCCCACAATATCCTTCTCTCTAAATTGGAAGGATATGGATTTGATGGGCAGACTGTTCGGTGGATAGCAAACTGGCTGGATGGTTGCATCCAGAGGGTAGTGGTCAATGGCTCGATGTCCAGATGGAGATCAGTGACGAGTGGTGTCCCTCAGGGGTCCATACTGGGGCCAGTGCTGTTCAATATCTTCATCAATGACATAGCAGGATCAAGCACACCCTCAGCAAGTTTGCAGATGACACCAAGCTGAGTGGTGCAGTTGACACGCCTGAGGGATGGGATGTCATCCAGAGGGACTTGGACAAGCTAGAGAAGTGGGCCTGTGTGAACTTCATGAGGTTCAACAAGGCCAAGTGCAAGGTCCTGCACCTGGGTCGGGGCAATCCCCTGTATCAGTACAGGCTGGGGGATGAAGGGATTGAGAGCAGCCCTGAGGAGAAGGACTTGGGGGTACTGGTGCATGAAAAGCTAGACATGAGCCAGCAATGTGCTCTCGCAGCCCAGAAAGCCAACCATATCCTGAGCTGCATCAAAAGAAGCGTGGCCAGCAGGTCGAGGGAGGTGATTCTGCCCCTCTACTCTGCTCGGGTGAGACCCCACCTGGAACACTGCATCCAGCTCTGGGGTCCTCAGCACAGGAAGGACATGGACCTGTTGGAGAGGGTCCAGAGGAGGGCCACAAAAATGATCAGAGGGATGGAACACCTCTCCTATGAGGAAAGGCTGAAAGAGCTGGGGTTGTTGAGCCTGGAGAAGAGAAGGCTGCGGGGAGACCTTATTGCAGCCTTTCATTACTTAAAGGGGGGTTATAAGAAAGATGGGGATAGCCTTTTTTAGCAAGGTCTGCTGCGACAGGACAAGGGGTAATGGTTTTAAACTAAAGGAAGGTAGATTTAGACTGAACACAAGGAAAAAATTTTTCACGATGAGGGTGGTGAAACACTGTCACAGGTTGCCCAGAGAGGTGGTAGATGCCCCATCCTTGGAAACATTCAAGGTCAGGTTGGACGGGGCTCTGAGCAACCTGATCTAGTTGAAGCTGTCCCTGCCCATTGCAGGGGGGTTGGACTAGATGACCTTTAAAGGTCCCTTCCATCCCAAAGCATTCTATGATTCTATGATAATTCAGAGTAAGTCATAACCACCCAAGTGCTCTTCTTCCTACATCACTATCTTAAGAAAAAACATTGCTGATTAGATTCTTGATAAAAATTACATGTAAACAAACACTAAAACCAGAATTTCACAAATGGTCCTAGTACTAAGAAACTACATGAAAAAGTAACAGGAAGAATGAGTTTGAAAGCAGTATCTCATCATGAAAGGGTTTTCTTATTCTCAATTATAAAGTGACTGTAGTTATGTGAATGAGAAAATAAAAAATATTTCAAGCATATTTCCTCTCACTTTCAGAGGGGATTTTTTCCTTCATTTGGAACTATACTGAATATAAAAGGAAGGAATGCAAGCTTTATCAGAACTTAAATACCCATAGATCATGGATTATTCTTGACGGCATTCTCATGCATTTAAACACGAAAAAATGTTATGTCAGCTCCATGAGAAGAGTAATAATTAAATAAAAAAGCTTCACCAAAACGAACACAGCTTGTTAGCACTTTAAAGAGTGGCAAGGGTGATGGTGAGAACTTCATGAAACATTCACAAATGTTAATCCTTCTGTGTACAGAGAGCAATTCCCAACAGGCTAACTTTCCAAACCTTCTTCAGCAGTGTGGATACATTGGCTAGAGATGCACAGTTTAGCTTTCTGATCCTGAATAGGATTTATGAAGTCATGTCTCAGTGGAAAGAAAACAATCTTGTGTTTTCATTAGAAAACTGAAGAAGAATAAAAGATTAATCAAAAATGCTATTTTACCACCATTTTCAACCATACCTAACATCTGAAGAGAAGACTAGGCTGCCCTAACACCATGGTTTTCATGTTGTGGTCTGCAGACTTCTGTGGCCTCTAGACTAATTCCAAGGAGCCTGTGAAAAGTAACCAACACAAATGTATTGGGTCTGCCTGGGATGGAGTTAACTTTCCCCATAGCAGCCCTCATAGTGCTGTGCTTTTTATTGGTAGCTAGAAAGGTGTTGATAACACACCAGTGTTTTGGCTACTGCTGAGCAGTGCTCCCACAGCATCAAGGCTGTCTCTCCAACATCCCCCCCTCACCCCCAAAGGCCAGTAGGCTGGGGGTGGGCAAGATCTTGGGAGGGGACATAGCCAGGACAGCTGACCCAAACTGACCAAAGGGATACTCCATACCATATGATGTCTGCTCAGCAATAAAAGCTAAGAGAAAGGCGGAGGAGAGGTGGCATTCATTATTACAGTATTTGTCTTCTGGAGCAACCGCTACTCATACCGAAGCCCTACTTCCCGGGAAGTGGCTGGACATAGCCCACTGATGGGAAGTAGAGAATAAATCTTTTGTTTTTCCTTTGCTTCTGCACACCTTTGCTTTTGCTTTATTAAACTGCCTTTATCTTGACCCATGAGTTCTTTTCCATCTTATTTTCTCCCCCCGTGTCTTGCTGAGGAGGGGAGTGATCAAGTGGCTTGGTGGGCACCTGGCAGCCAGCCAAGGTCAACCCACCACAGCAAACAAGCCTAACAGTCGGTGTCTACTGCAGAGAGTTTGCATTTCCATAAGGAGAAACGTTAAGGATGCACAAATAAAACCACTGGACATCTGCGCTTTTATCTGTCCTTTCCACCATCTGACAGAAGAATTCTTTTTTTCAGATTGATGCAAATGCACATTTATACAGTACACAACTATTCATCCCATCTATCCCAACTACTTCTCCCCTCAACAGCCTAGAGCATATTCTGATGCCTTTGATACCAATTCTAAACTTGCCTGTCATTTAAAGATCATAACTCACCACTATACTTCCAGTCTACACCACATTTTCCAAAATTCTCATTCAACAAACAATACTCTCATATAATTAAGACATTATTTAAAACAAACAAACAAACAAAACCTCAAGCTAGAAGTGCTTCTAGCTAGGTGCCTAGCTAGAAAACTAGAACAAGCAATAAGAAAGGCCAATAAAAAGTGAGAAGGGAGCAAGTTATCTGAAATGTCTCTGCTGAAAGACTCACTCCAAATATCATGTCAGTTAAGTCTAACACATTGGCAGTAGCAAGTAACCAGTTCTAAACAGAAGATCCTAAATTCCCAGCTTCTTTTCTCTTTGTAATTGGAAACATACAGTTAACTAAACAAACTTACCATACAGGTACGGGAGTTTTCTCCTATGAATGAATCTCTTAGCACCTGAGTAAGTTTACTTGCTCTGAATGGTGTATGAGGTTTATTTCGGCCTAAGGCTCTAATGCACTCCTGAAAGAACAAACAGGTTTATATTTATTCAATCCATGTTAAAGAAAAATACATAATACAAATGCAATTCAAAATCAGAAAATATATGCCTTAGTTATGCTGCTGTCCTCTAAGATATAATTAAAATTTACTATTAAAGCTTGAATTCAAGAAGTGTTAGGCTTTTACCTCTCATTAAGTTCAGTAGAGAGGTAAGAACTTAAAAAGGACTTGGGAGCCTAAAAACTTTCTGAATCTCATCCAAAATGTTTACATATATTGTATCCAACAACAACAGCAAAAAATTCAGTGTTGATGTTAAATCTCCAGACTAACAACTATTTCTGATTATGAGCTGCAAAAGCCTGAATGATCTACAGCCTCTGCCAGCAGAAGAAGTGTGGACAGTGACTCACATTAACTCTATCAGTTAAAAGCAGTAGCTTTGATTCTGGCTCTACCACTGACTTTCTTTACAGCTCAGAAGAAAACACTGGTGTCCAAACTTTCTGAAAGCTTCCACAGGTCACAAACCTAGTCAGTATAGCTCTGTATTGATGTATTCAATATTGGAAGACACTTGAAAATGTAAGTCATTCCCTGTTTTAAAATATTCTTCATGTGAAAAAACAGGGATAACATCTCCCCTTTCACTCACAGGAAGGGTATGGGGCTAAACTAATATTTGCAATTGGTTGGAGAGTTCCAGAGAGAAATACTGTACAGAAGTAAATATTAAGAAATTACTATAGAAGTTACAGCAGCAACTAAGTACAACAGTGCAAACCAAGATCGCACTAATCTAAACATCACTTCTGCCCACTCAGAGTTCTAACATCAGCTAATAAATTACTTCTTACAGAAAGAAAGTTTAAATTTAAATTTCTGGTTTTTTGTTGTTGTCCTATTTTGATCATTAATTCCAGTTTCTGGCTTTGCCTTAATACTTTGTGTACAGGCATCTCTTCAGATTCAGGGCTTCCTTGGTACAGTTTTAACACATTTACACAGAGAACTTCTTCAAACAACCGTACATCAAAATCTTTTCATGTTATAGCTTTGCTTTTAGCAGGACTAACAGATGGAATGGCTTTTGTGTTACATGAATAGTTCTACAGTAGTTCAGCTAATCCTCCAGCTGCAGCCATATCCTTGTGGCCTTTTGAAATTTCCTAGAAACAGCTAGCCAGGCTAGAAACTGTGGGATGATAATCCAAGAAAGCATTGCAACTGTGAAACAACATAAAACAGAACTAAACAGGCTCAGAATAAAACTGCCATGATACAAAACAGAACAAACACAAGGGCAAGTTGGCTTTAACTAAACTGATTATTTAAAAACTCACCAGATTAATTTTATAGAATGGACACAGCTCAGATAAACAGAAAGACTGAAGCTTGTTGAATGCGAATTTCACATGCAAATGCTAACGAGAACTCAATACTTACAGGTGAGCAAGGCAGTGCATTCCTTGAAATTTTTTAATTTGTTTGTACATTACTACTATATTTACATAAGGAGAAAAGCAGATTAGACAGGAAGAGGGGCAACAGATTTTCACCAAGTGACATTACAAACTAAAAACAGTAACAAATGTGTATGTTGAATTACTGATATGGCGACCAACAAGTTTAATTAAGATATTTTAATTTACTATAATGATTTTTAGTTTTCTCACTCTTGAAAAATTAGAATTGGATTGTCTCCTTAATAGTAAAAGGATTATGGGAGGATACTGCCAGCTTCTAAATTAATGGAGTTTTTAACTACTTTTGCTTTTCATCACAGCTCAGAAAACCAGGTAACAAAATGACAATACTACTTCCATGTAGAGACATTACAGAAATAATTTCCTGTACCAAAAATCTGAACAGGTAAGACAGGACTGATATCCTCATGCAAATAGCAAATCTTGGATTAGCACCAAAAACCACTCCTCAGAACATACTAGTTTAATTCGAACTTGACAATAACTTCAAGGATCTTGAATACAAATGGAAAAAGCTGTGTAATGTTTTTGGGGATAGATGAAAAATGGAAAACTAATATATCATTGAGAAACATTTATATCTTCTTGTATCGCTGTTTAGACCTCTGCAAGACCTCCACTTATTTTTATTTCCCCTTCCCCATATAATTTAGATCACAACCACCAGTACAGCAGCCACAGAGCCTTTCACTATAATTAAAAAGACAAGTTGTATGAAAATGAACTAAAAGTATGTTGTATGGGTATTGTATTGAAGGCGCTAGACAGCACAAAATCAGCAAGTAAACTAAAAAAACAAAACCAAAACAGCTTTATTCAATTACATTTCGAAACAAGTGATAACGTCAACACAATGTTGTTTGCATTATTTATTTTGATACTAAATCAAAACAGGCCACAGTTTTGGAACTGCTGCTTCCATTTTTCAACATGGCATACAATTTTGTAATGACACATTACAATTTTGTGGTGTCTTGTGAGATCTGCTTAGAGTCTGATACAAGTCTTCTCCCAAGTTTATACTGGGATAAAAAAGTAAGCACGGTGATTTTTGGGTTTAGATTCTTTATATAAAACCACAGTGCTGGTGCATAGAGTAGTAAACCTAAAGCAAAGCTAACCAACAACAGAGATAAGTTTTGGACCATTCAAAACTACTGTTTCCCCAACTGAGACCAAAAAATTACTTTCCCTATTATAGACTGAACCTCTTTTGAGCATTATACAACAAACAAAAAAAGCATTTGAATATTTAAATAATATTTCTTAGCTCCCTTGATGTGTTCTGGATTAATGTATGAAAATCTGCAAAGTGATTGTATCAGACAATTTGCTATAAAGAATAGTCAAAAATGGATTCCACCTTTCAAGGGTTATTTTAATTGATTTGTTAATTCTTTCTGGATATAGTGCTGTTGTGTTGTTTTCTTCTTTAGTTAATTAAGTGGCAAATAAATCTGTCATAAAGGTAACTTTATTTTTTATATTTTCTTAAAAAAAATATATACTGAGATCAGTAAGAATATTTCCAGTTAGCATTTCAGACCTTGAGTACCAAAGTAAGTCATCTCTCCTTCCATTTTAGGTGTATATCAGAAAAGTGTTCAAATTCAACTACTGGGGATTTTGTTTTGTTTTTTTTTTAAACTACATGAAAGTTGATAGCACAATGTTTCTGCAATGATTCTACTTGGTAATTACCAAGTGTTTCTTCAGGCATTTAAAGAAAAAATCAATACGTTATTTTACCTGTCACATCAGTAGACAATGTAGACAAGCAAAGCCTGCAAAAACACTCATTTTAATAGTCATTGCTATTATATGTAGAAGGCTTCCACCTACTCAAAGGCAATGGAAACATTTCAGTTACCTTGAGTGCTAAAAGGCTCTTGTTAATTTCCGCACCTTCCAGTCGTGTCTGCCTATCTGCACTGGAAGTATCTGCTCCTCTTTCATTGCCAGCCAAATCAATCAGAGAAAATTTACCATGCAATTTCCCTTTCCTTCTGAGAATAATCTGAAACACTGCATGGCTTCGAGATGAGTGTGCATTTGCAGATGTCTGGCCAGATGTCCTTTAACAAAAGGAAAGAAAGGAAGGACACATGAACAGGCGAAGGACCATAAATGTTAAACACTACCCTCAGAACATTAGTTTTTTCAGGGCAGAGTCCTGTATTTACCCTAATAATTTGATGCACATAGTATAATTATACCTATTTTTCCAATTCTTCAAACAGAAATGGAAGATTAATAACATTTTACCTCCCTCTTAAAAGCAAGAATAATCAGATCTCCAAAGATTTCAGACTATCAGAGAGCTTACATGTAAAATGCCGCCAATGGCTGATCAGGCAGCAGTCTATGCAGAAGGCTAATTTCAAAAACAATAAAGCTGGATCTTAAAAAAAAAATAAAAATTTTATGCTTAACTTCTGTCACTACATATCAAGGCCTTTTAGAACTGAATTATCCGGCAGTATTCCAGATTATAAATTATGTGAATTTAAGTCAGTAAACTGGTTATATAATGCATGCAATTAACATCCTGTAGAAAAATCAGTTCATATTTCTCTCTAGGAGAGAAACTCTAAATTATCTTTATTCAAAAGATAGGCAGATTCCTTATTTGCAGCCAACATTATAAAAAATACCACTGCATTTTAAAAAGCCACCACTATGTAGAGACAAAAAAATCTTGTTCCAATTCTTTAATTTACAATGAAAAATTGGTGGAAGCTATGGGAGATACCTGCAGCTGTTGCCTATTTCAATAAGCTTAAGAACATCTTCAACACATTTGACTTCCCGTTCCTGTAATCCCACCACCTGGACTTGCTGTTTACCATCTTCTAACACTCTTAATTTTGTCTTCCTGTTCAACAAGTCAAAAACCTTAGGGAGGGGAAACAGAACAGTTAAAGAGGAGCTTTAAAAGACATTTTTTCTTCAAATCTCGTATCAAAATATGCAAAGCATTTCATGAACAAACATGATTGGAAGGGAAGTGTAAAGAATTATTTGAAATAAAGCTTTCAGTACAAAAAAGAAAAAAATCTTTTATGTGACAAGCTCACAATCTTGTTTGTGAAAGAGAAATTCCACCTTCCTCAGAAAAAGATCGGGTACTTACCTTACCACTGTAGATCTCAAAAAATGTTGCATATACTTGAAGTTCTAACTTCTTATAGTTTGGCTTCTTTAGCATTAAAAAGACATCTCGAGCTGTGAATACATTTCCAAAATAAAAAGAAATCTAGTTATGCATTTTCATTTAGTGAAGACACATTAATGCATAACAGTCTGTTTTACAGCATCTCTCATATTTTGCAAGTGTAACAGATAGGGTCAGTCAATCAAGTAAAAAACACTGCAGTTTAAACTGCCACATTACACTGGAAGATGCAGAAGACCCCAAAATTGTAAACTCAGTTAATCATCAGTTATATTTCTTATGTTTTTGAAGCTATCTATATATATATTTACTTCACTGTGTAAAGACTACACACCTAGGAACTATTTTTTATGTTACCAAAGCTCCACTGTAATGCAAAATATGTTTGTATGACAGGGAGTAGAAATGTATTGACCTCAACTAATTTGCAAAAAGCCAACAGAACAATAAAGTCTCACCTGCAAGTGCATATATTCCTTTAGAACAATCTTGGTTCTTTCCTGAAAAGTCACCACCCATAGTCTAAATTAAAAAAACAAAAAAGACCAAAAATACACTATAAAGATCACAGAACTGTAACTTACATATTTGTGACTTATTAGAATTTATCAAAGTGTATCATACATAAAAAGACGTGTATTGCTGACATGTAGAAGAAATACTTACATGGGTTTTTCCACTGCCTGTTTGTCCGTATGCAAAACAAGTGGCCATTCCCCTTTCAAATATGGTCTCCACTAACGGTCGAGCTGTAAACCTAAATGCAAAAAAAACTCCAGTACTTAAGAAACTTAATTGCTTTAAGATGCAACACTACCACAAGGACACTATAAATTTTAAGGCCAGAAGTGACAAAACTGGTTCTGTACTTTGAGAGGCCAAAGGACATCTCCACATTAATTCCTGAACTAAAGAGGCTACCAGCTCTAAGGCATTAAAATATCCTAAACAATTAAACAAAAGCTACAAGGTGTCTCCCATTTATTTTACAACAATATTATCCTCCTTCAAACCCTGAGAAAAAAAAATTCCTTGTTTTAATGATGCAACATGGCACAGCTTACTACATGGAGTTTGGAGCTCCATAAAGAAGACAGGATTAGAAAATATGGAAGTAGGACAATGCAGCAGATAAATACTTAGATTTTGCCAATACAAAAATTCGGCTATAGTTTTGTTTTTGGGTTTTTTTTCCCTAAATCAGCTTCCAAGAATAAGTTTAGAAGACAGGTGGCCAAAACAACATTGCACGTCTTGCCTCCTGAGGAGGCAATACATGCTAGAGCCTGGAAAGGCAGGGCTTGGAGGAAGACTGAGAGCAGGACTGAGGTCAATAGAAGTGGAGATGATACTGCAGATGAAAAATTCAGGATAAACAGAGATAAAACAAAAGAAAACAGGCAAAAGAATGGAGGTAGCAATATACGTATCTGATAACACAGAGAAGTAAAGTCCATGACCAAGGCAAGCCCACAGTTATTGACATGGGAGATACATGAGAAAAAAGATTAAAAAAAAAAAGCATATACACATACCTGTAAACCATTTCATTAGGAGCCGTGTCATCAAAGGCATAATCAAAACGAAAAGTTTGGTTTTCTAGGTACCTTGTTAAATCCACCTTTTGTTTTGGTTCATGTACCATCACAACATCTTTACTAGGAATTGTTATTACATCAAGGTCTTTCATTAAAGTTTCTGTAAAATAAATGAAATATATATATTTAAGTAGCAACACATCACTATTTTTTACATTTCTTCATTGTTTACACTCTTATAACATCTCAGATAACACAGCTCCTCCAAGTAACAACACTGCAATGGACTTGGGCTTCTGATACCTAGATAGTAATCTGCTAAGTAAGAGATTTCATTTTGGAAGTCTAGTCATCCTATCCTACCAAGTGCTAGAAAGTAAAGAGAGGTTGTACAAAGTTGTTTAGAAAAACTAAGATCATTAGTTATAGCACTATCGTTATAGCTTCATTTTAAAATTTTGTCTTTTTATTTTCCCTAAATCCTTAAAGTTATAGTCATATGTTCACAGCTTTCAAAAAGAAAAAAATTGTTTTCATTCTACACAGACATTTTCATTTGTGCATTCCTCCTGGAATCTAGAGTATACATCTTTAATATAGAATTTCTCTAAAGTAAAATCCTTTCTAAAAATTACCTTGTAAGCAGAAAAAGCTGAAAATGCTAATGCTGCTTCCTATCACTGGGAATGAACAAAAGCCATCTAGATGTGATTTCAATAGTGAGTTCCCAGGTTATAATTACTACACAGCACTACAATTTATTGCTAATTGTTGTATGAGAAACGACTCGGCAAAACAGAGAACCCAGCGATCCATGATATGCACAAAATCCTTTCTGTGTACAGTCAGGATCACTAATGTGTCCTACTTGCATTTCTATGTAAAATTTCTTAAAGGCATGCAGTTCAAGAATTTGATGTGGCTTTATACAATCAGATAGAAATCTTTTCATCAGTTAACGTACTGATCAAACAGTACAATGGTTACCATTGCATGACATTACACACCAACAGAAATATGCATTCAAGTCACTATATAATCAATTTTTTAACTGCACTGCAATAAAATAAAATGCAATTATTCTGCAGTAATCACAGAGAAGAAATAAGGAATAGTGGTGAAAAGATATATATAAAGGTCAATTCTTTGCAGCAAAAGCTTTTTAGTTAAAGCAGTCAAAAGCTGGTTTTTCTTAAATGATTGTTTGGAGTAAGACATTTACCTGCTCCCAGCTATTTGTTATGACAACCTGTATTCCTTGCTGATGAAAATTTGAAATAGTGTCTCTGAAACCAACCACACAATTATATAATTTCTCAATTATAAATATATGTCACTGAAATAAAATCTTAAAATGTCAATCTGAAGACCTACTTCCTGCAAAGTCAATCCACAGAACGATTGGTACTGAGAACACCTAAAACTTTGGTGATAATTCTGTTTGTGAGACTGACAGAAATTGATTTGTACACTTGATTTCTATTAAATTATTTGAACATCTTACAGAATTTCAAAATACAGAACACGAAAGGGGAAAGATAATATTTTTGACATGTTATATTTTTTGACGTGATATTATTGCAATAATAAAGGAAAAAATATTTATATTTTTTCTCTTCAGGGGATTACACACTAATATCTTTGATTCCTTTATACTCTTCAATTTTAAAATGTGGCATGAGAAATATTGTTTCTTATGAACTTTCAAAATTAAAGTGCATGTTCTCAGAGATTGTATTATGTGGGTACTAGATTATCTCTATGGTTCATCCCCAGCATAGATTATTTCATTAATAACTTTTTATTATAGCTTATTCTTAAAAATGCAAAATAACTTTAGTGCCAACCTCATTTTTACTTAGACACTCATCTTCCTACCAACACCTCAGAACTATTTTTTTAATAGCTGCAAACCACTAATACCCAAGATATGCAACTTGCATAGAATCAAATCCCACTTCTGAATACCAACTCATGCCTCATGACAACTTGCTGTCATTTACTGTAATTTCACTTTGTCCACCTTCAGTGCAGGTAGAAGGGAACATTCCCTCGAAATGTATCACATTTCTATGTCATATTTTATTAAAGATAACCTCCAATGCTAAAACAGAAATTGAACTGCTACCAGACTTGTATATTGAATGCCCTTATTACATAGGTTGTGCAAAATAGTTTTAATCAACCAATTTTTGAGATTATGCATTCCATTCAGAACAATAAAAGAAAAAATACAGGGAATAAGAAAACAGTAAAAGTAAAAATAAAGAAAAAAAAAAAGGTAGGGGAAGCAGCAACACGGAGGGAAAAATTAGAAAAAAAACCCCTAACTATATACTGACATCAACATATGTTTTCCCTTCCCCTTTCCCATACAATTCTCCCATTTTCCTCTGGATATGCTCCAGATAATCCTCAATGTGCAGTTCTGACAGTACAAAAATAATAAATGCATCCCATGTTGTTTCAGAGTCAGAGTGATGTTCTTTGAGTCCTTTAGCTAAACAAAATATAACAAAAAGAGAAGGAAAGAAATATCTTTCAAAATGAAAGTCAGCTTACTTTAGTGCTGGATTCAGACAGGCTGCAATCCAGAAGCATTTGTGGTTTTTAATTTCCCGCTGAAAGTAAAGAACTTCATAGAAAGATTGAGATTTAACTGGAGTTGAAAACCTAAACGTTTGTTTTTTTGGTTTTTTTTTTTTTTTAATACAGACTCCAGTCCGATCAGCAGGCAGTAAGAAAAAAAGTTGTAATACTAATTCTACATAAAAAGAAGTCACTAGGGAGTGATTCCAGTACCTAAAAATAGTTGTTTAGTGCCGTTTCATATGCCCTAGGGTATCCTGTCCAGCCCTGAGCAGCAACTCCAGGAGATACAAGTCTCCAGTTTGTCTGTAACCCATCAGCCCTGCGAGGATGTCTTGGACACCCTTGGGCACCTTACATGTCAGAAGACACCAACATTCAGGCACCTGAATTGTTCCCTTGATGTCTGATTCAAGACCACTTGAAAGTGTAAATATGCATGTATAAAAAAAAAGTGTAGAAAATTTTTCATTGGGTAGCTCACTGATCAGAAGATCACTTAAAGGATAGTTTAAAAGAATGGTGATCCTAACACAATGTAAGAATACTGAAGAAATTACAGTAGAATTAATTCCTTGATCAACTAAATACATCCTAGATGACCTTGGGAAAAAATTACAGTCTTTCTGTGCCTCAGCTCCCAGTCCATAAAATGGTGACAGTTAAACTACTTTTCTCCCTGTCTTTATCCAGGTTATGATAAGTCTATGAATTTTCTGGGTCCCTCACACATATTGTCTAGTATAACAGAGTTTCACCTTTGATCAGTATTTCTAGATCTCTTTAATACAAATAATATTACTATCAGAAGCAGCTTTTCAGAGAAAAAATTCTGCAAAATCTTAAATGGCCATACCTTTTTTATTGAGTGGTCGTTTTCGTACACAAACACATATCCTGTGCTCATCAGTCTACAAAGGAAACAATCATTCAGTGAACTATACCCCAATTCTAGTTATACGATATTTTACTTCTATTCTTGAATTAATTAACCAATCATTTAAACAAAGAGAAATTTCCAAGACAGTGAGTCATCCTAACGTGTAAAAGCCCCTTGTGTCTGCACAATAACCAAGAACCCAAAAGGGAGAACCATACATTAATAAAACTCCCTGCAGACAGTGATCTGATCCTGCAGAATACCAGGTATATCTTGGAACATTGCAAGCAAATCCAGCTGTAACAGGGTAGATACGCTATTGACAGAAATTGTCAAAATCTCCTTGATCATGCCCTGGTAGAATTCTCAATCATGAGGGGTACAGGATGGGTAAAAAGTAGAGTCAGGACCCTAAACCTCAGAAAGGCAAACTTTCAGCTGTTTAGGGTGCTAGTGCATGGGATCCCTTGTGAAACTGCCCTCAGAGGTAAAGGAGCGAACGAAACATGGGAGATATTTAAAAGACATGTTTCTTAGGGTGCAAAAGCTCTCAATCCCAACATGCAAGAAGTCGGGCAGGGGAGGCAGGACGCCAGCTTGGCTAAGTCAAGACCTCTTAGCCAAACAAAACCACAAAAACAAAATGCATAGGCAGTGGAGGCAGGGATACACATCCTGGGGAGATTATAGTGATATGGCCCGGGAGTGCAGGGAGGGGATCAAGAAAGCCAAGGCACAGATGGAGCTGAACTTGGCTAGGGACATGAAAAATAACAAGAAAGGTTTCTTCAGGCACATAGGACAACAAAGGAAGATGAAAGAAACTGTACCCCCCCCAATGAGTGAAATGGGAGACCTGGATACAACCAACATGGAGAAGGCTGAGGTACTCAATGACTTTTTTGCCTCAGTCTTCACCGGCAAGCGCTATAGCCACACCGCCCAAGTCGCAGAATGTAAAGGCAGGGACTGGGAGAATGAAGAACCGCCCACTGTAGAAGAAGATCAGGTTCGAGACCATCTAAGGAACCTGAATGTGCACAAGTCCATGGGACCTGATGAGATGCATCCGCAGGTCCTGAGGGAACTGGTGGATGAAGTTGCTAAGCCGCTATTCATCATATTTGAAAAGTCGTGGCAGACTGGTGAAGTTCCTACTGACTGGAAAAAGGGGAAACATAGCCCCCATTTTTAAAAAGGGAAAAAAGGAAGACCCAGGGAACTACAGGCCAGTCAGCCTCACCTCTGTGCCTGGCAAGATCATGGAGCAGATTCTCCTGGAAATTATGCTAAGGCACATGGAAAATAAGGAGGTGATTGGTGAGAGCCAACATGGCTTCACTAAGGGCAAATCGTACCTGACAGATTTGGTGGCCTTCTACGATGGGGTTACAGCATTGGTGGATAAGGGAAGAGCAACTGACATCATCTACCTGGACTTGCGCAAAGCATTTGATACTGTCCCGCGCGACATCCTTGTCTCTACATTGGGGAGACATGGATTTCATGGGTGGACCACTCGGTGGATAAGGAATTGGCTGGATGGTCGCACTCAAAGAGTTGCGGTCAATGGTTCGATGTCCAGACGGAGACCAGTGATGAGTGCTGTCCCTCAGGGGTCTGCATTGGGACCAGTATTATTTAGTATATTTGTCAGGGTCACAGACAGTGGGATTGAGTGCACCCTCAGCAAGGTTGCAGATGACACCAAGCTGAGTGGTGTGGTTGATACTCTAGAGGGAAGGGATGCCATCCAGAGGGACCTTGACAGGCTAGAGAGATGGGCCCGTGTGAACCTCATGAGGTTCAACAAGGCCAAGTGCAAGGTCCTGCACATGGGTCAGGGCAATCCCAAGCACAAACACAGGCTGGGCGGAGAATGGATTGAGAGCGGCCCTGCGGAGAAGGACTTGGGGGTATTGGAGGATGAAAAACTGAATATGAGCCGGCAATGTACGCTCGCAGTCCAGAAAGCCAATCGCATCCTGGGCTGCATCAAAAGAAGCGTGGCCAGCAGGTCGAGGGAGGTGATTCTCTCCCTCTACTCTGCTCTCGTGAGACCCCACCTGGGAGTACTGTGTTCAGCTCTGGGGCTCCCAGCATAAGAAGGACATGGACCTGTTGGAGTGGGTCCAGAGGAGGGCCACGAAGATGATCAGGGGGCTGGAGCACCTCTCCTATGAGGACAGGCTGAGAGAGTTGGGGTTGTTCAGCCTGGAGAACAGAAGGCTCTGGGGAGACCTTATAGCGGCCTTCCAGTACTTAAAGGGGGCCTACAGGAAAGATAGGGAGGGACTCTTTATCAGGGAGTGTAGTGATAGGATGAGGGGTAACACTTTTAAAGTGAAAGAGGGTAGATTTAGATTAGATATTAGGAAGAAATTCTTTATTGGGTGGTGAGACACTGGAACAGGTTGCCCAGAGAAGTTGTGGATGCCCTCTCCGTGGAAGTGTTCAAGGCCAGGTTGGATGGGGCTTTGAGCAACCTGATCTAGTGGAAGGTGTCTCTGCCCATGGCAGGGGGGTTGGAACTAGATAATCTTTAAGGTCCCTTCCAATCCAAACCATTTTATGATTCTATGATTTCCACAGAGATCTGATAATCTTAATCATTTAAAGATTCTGTTCCTCTGACTTCTCTGCAAATCAAAGGCCCTCATCACCTTCAAAGATCAAATATTAATCTTTATACTCAACGGGGTTTTTCAGAGAAGGTTAATGGTTTTGTGTGCACATCCCTTAGCAACCCAGGAAAATCTATAATATAGAGGCTGACTGACTACTTAGTACATGTTGGTACTATTTTATAGTCAAAAGATATTTAAATGACATAAAAAATGACTGAAAAAATACACCCATGTTATAAAGAATACTAATATGTATTAAATTACTTATTTTTTATTTTTACAGAAAGAAGTATATTCATACATTGAAAAAACTGGAAATAAATAGCAAAATTCAGAATAAAAAATTTCCACATCACTGGGGTACTTACAGGATCTGCAGATGTCAGTGGTCTGTAATCCAAACTTCCCCTGAAATCTCTTATCATACACATAATTTCATAATTTGGGTTTGTAGCATCAACATCCTAGGGAAGTAAGCAATGGCATTTCTAATACATTTTTTTTCCTGAAATGAACTCATTAAAATATCTTCTAAATTTACTTGTAAAAAAAATACACATTAACTGAAATGTTAATTTTTCTCCAAAGTGCCATAAATGTCTCAACTGCAAGTTTAACACTTCTTTCCGTTCTGATGTAGCTAATTTACTGATCATAAAACAAAACAATTATATGCCTTCTATTTCATATTTTTGGTTGACATGTAACAGAAAATACTTTTTAACTGGGGACTCATTAAAAGTCTACTCAAGAAAGAAATGACTCCTGCCTTTTGCCAGAATCTTCACATTAAAGAAACGCAGCTGAACAATTGCGCAACAGATAGTGTATACAGTCAACGTATCTTAATCTGAGATAAGGCGGTCCAAGAGACAAATGGATACACTCTATTATACAATGTCCTGGTTTCGGCTGGAAAAGAGTTGATTTTCTTCCTAGTAGCTGATAACTAATAATAGTAGCTAATAATGTTGATAACACACTGATGTTTTAGTTGTTGCTAAGTAGTGCTTACACCAGTCAAGGACTTTTCAGCTTCCCATGCTCTGCCAGGTGCACAAGAAGCTGGGAGAGGGCACAGCCAGGACAGCTGACCCAGACTGGCCAAAGGGATGTTCCATACCATATGATGTCATGCTCAGCATATAAACTGGGGGGAGTTGGCCGGGGGGCAGCAATCGCTTCTCGGGGACTGGCTGGGCATCAGTCAGCAGGTGGTGAATGGCTGCATCACTTGTTTTTCCTGGGTTTTGTTTCCCTCTCTCTCTCTTGTTGTTTTCCTTTTCATCATCATCATCATCATCATCATCATCATCATCATCATCATTATTATTATTATTATAATATTTCAATTATTAAACTGTTCTTATCTCAACCCATGAGTTTTCTTACCTTTGCTCTTCCGATTCTCTCCCCCATTCCACCGGGGAGGGGGGAGGGTGAGCGAGCGGCTGTGTGGTGCTTGGTTGCCAACTGGGATTAAACCATGACAAGTCCTTTTTGGCACCCAACGTGGGGCACGAAGGGTTTGAGATAATAACAGATTAACCAGAGTGTATTAAGGAATTTGTATCTGTTAACAGCTGCCAGTCACAGAAAAATAAGAAGCAATATGTCCTGTTCACTGATGGGTCCTGTCATCTTGTGCATCGGAGGTGGAAGGCTGCTGTATGGCGTCCTATACAACAAGTTGCAGAAACTGCTGAAGGAGAAGGTGAATCGAGTCAGTTTGCAGAGGTGAAAGCCATCCAGCTGGCTTTGGATATTGCTGAACGAGAAAAGCGGCCAGTACTTCATCTCTATACTGACTCATGGATGGTGGCAAATGCCCTGCGGGGGTGGTTACAGCAGTGGAAGCAGAGCAACTGGCAGCGCAGAGGCAAACCCATCTGGGATGCCACATTGTGGCAAGATATTGCTGCCCGGGTAGAGAACCTGGCTGTAAAAGTGCGTCACGTAGATGCTTGCGTACCCAAGAGTCAGGCCACTGAAGAACATCAAAACAACCAGCAGGTGGATCAGGCTGCTAAGATTGAAGTGGCTCAGGTGGATCTGGACTGGCAACATAAGGGTGAATTATTTCTAGCTTGCTGTTCCCATGACACCTCAGGCCATCAAGGAAGAGATGCAACATATAGATGGGCTCGTGATCGAGGGGTGGACTTGACCATGGACACTATTGCACAGGTTATCCGTGAATGCGAAACATGCGCTGCAATCAAGCGAGCCAAGCGGTTAAAGCCTCTCTGGTATGGAGGACGATGGCTGAAATATAAATACGGGGAGGCCTAGCAGATTGATTATATCACACTCCCACAAACCCGCCAAGGCAAGCGCCATGTGCTTACCATGGTGGAAGCAACCACCGGATGCCTGGAAACATATCCTGTGCCCCATGCCACCACCCGGAACACTATCCTGGGTCTTGAAAAGCAAGTCCTATGGCGACATGGCACCCCAGAAAGAATTGAGTCAGACAATGGGACTCATTTCTGAAACAACCTCATAGACACCTGGGCCAAAGGGCATGGCATTGAGTGGGTATATCACATCCCCTATCATGCACCAGCCTCCGGGAAAATCGAACGATACAATGGACTGTTAAAGACTACGCTGAGAGCAATGGGTGGTGGAACATTCAAACACTGGGATACACATTTAGCAAAAGCCACCTGGTTAGTCAGCACTAGGGGAATTCAACATAAGTGATTTTAGGTCAACTTAGAAACATCATTAAACCATGAAGTAAATTGCCTGAATTATTTACGTGGTGGTGGCACTTCTCATGTCAGTAGCAGATTGGTAGTATCTCTTTAGAGAGACTAACACATACACGCAGGCCTGCCAACAAGATTACGCTACTAGTTTTGCTAAAGCTTTTACACTACTGTGACAGAAAGTCGTTTAATATTAAGAGATTTTCTCAAAGGATTAACAACTTCATTTCTTTCACGCAAGTTTCTAACAACTTGCTGCCAAGCTGTTTGTATGATGCAAAGCTAAACTATAAATGCATAGACAGGTGTAAAGGAAAAAAAAAATCACTGTTCAAATTTGAGCCTCAAATAGATCTCCTACGAAACATCAAAGATCATAAAGAACACTTTATCATAATGTAATACCTCCTGTAGAATAACAGCCCTATCTAAAAGCCAAAGATTTGATTATTTTCATCAATATATTTTCCCTAAGAAATAGCTATCATCAGTACTTGATTTTTAAATAACACACAGAAAGATAAGCAATTTTAAGCAATTATTTCTGTAGGAAGAAAAAGAGGGGAAAAACTGTCTAAAGAAATGGTTATCAGAGCGATGCAACCATGCACCAAAATATTTATCAAAATTGTATACAGGATGAAAACATTTAATTTTAAGATTATTACGGTTCATGAAAATTATTGAAGACTGAAAAAAAGCACAATAATTTTGCAAACATCTCTTCCTGACATACGTTTTCCATCTGAGCTAAAAATACTAACCTGAGCTCTTTTTTCTCTAAGTTCCTGCTGCTGTAACCTTCTTTTTTCACGTTTCTCTTGCAATTTTTCAACCTCTTTTACACAATTAGATTTTCTACGTGCTTAAAGAAAATGATATAATTTTAAAATATTTTTAGTGCTTCATGAATTTAGTATTTACACTATAACATTTCAATTCTACTAATTTATGAATAATTAGAATGCATTTATTTATATCAACTATCTTTTCAAGCAAATTAGTATTAGTACAGAATAATAACGGCAATTTAATTTCTAAAATTTATAGAATAAATGAATTAGAAAAAAACATAGGAACGGGACAATAATTACACAATCGAAAATATAAGAACAATGACCCTCAAAAAATATTTGGACATGTGATGATATTTGGATAGATGTGATCTCTTGGTTTGAATTAAAAGAAAGCCCAGGCAAACTGAAAAAAAAAAACAGTGTCATGGTTAAAAAAAGATAAAGGAAAAACAAATTCTAAATACTAGAACAACTATGACAAAAGTGAACATTTGTTTAGCCACAGCACTCTGAAAAAGCTTCTTGAGGAAGCCTACAGGCAACTGCGTATATAGACCATTTGTCATTTATGGACAACAACATAATCCAAGAGAATGTACACGTAATGCCCAGAATGAATGAATCCTTGATACACGGTTTACATACAAGGGGGTCCAAATTCCTTTTTTGCAGCTTGAACTGGAGATATATCTGAAACACTACCATTCTGTTGTGAGGAGGAAGACTGTTCAGGAAGCTGAGTAGGCCGCGCGCGTGCAGAACCAACCACTGCAAAAGAAAAGCACAAAGCTCATCTAGATATGGAAGAGTAACGTTTCTATCCGATTCTGAAATACTTTATTATGACAAGATAAAACAAGGCCCCTTTCAAGACACAATTTATTGGGGGCAGGGTGGAGCCATACATGTAGAAAGTCTATTAATAAAGACAGACATTTGGTATGCAGCTTTTTTTATCCTAGTGTTATACACCAACACAACATAATTATTAAGTACCAATGCTGCACGTACATATTTTTAAAAACTCTACTACAGAATTAGTAGAACTTATTAGGTGCATAGAACGAAGTACGTACTTGGAGATATTCAGTTTTGAAGTTTAAAGTGTTGAAATTTTATTTATATTTAATTATACCCAAAAAAACAGTAAGAAAAAAGGACCCAGTGTTTCACATTCTCTAGATGTTACAAAATGGTCCCACCCCATTGAACCTATAATCTGTTGATGAGTACAGGGATACAAATGAAAGGCAGCAAAGTGCAGTTCAGTCTATGAGTGGAAGAAACAAACCTTTTTGACACTATACTGAAAGGGATATGGATACTATCAATATGTCTACCTAAATTTATTGATTTGATATATGATAAGGATGCCAGTTTCTGAAGATGCAGAGTGATGTCTGTTCCCAGTGAATGCAGTGGGAGTGGCATGCATGCAAGCCTCTTTGGTAGAGCTGAAAGTTTTAAGTTGTTTTTCAAAGAGTCGCTTCAAGCAGCTCTGCTTCAGCTGGGCAGTTTCCTGTACATGTTCCTAACGAGGTCTGCCAGAAGAGTACGAAAGTGAAGGTAACAACTTTGATTAGTAGCCTACATTCCAAATGAATGCCAACTGTATGAGGTTTAACAAGGCTAAGTGCCGGGTTCTGCACTTGGGTCACAACAACCCCATGCAACGCTACAGGCTTGGGGAAGAGTGGCTGGAGAGCTGCCTGGCGGAAAAGGACCTGGGGGTGTTGGTTGACAGCTGGCTGAACATGAGCCAGCAGTGTGCCCAGGTGGCCAAGAAGGCCAATAGCATCCTGGATTGTATCAGAAACAGTGTGGCCAGCAGGACTAGGGAAGTGATCGTCCCCCAGTACTTGGCACTGGTGAGGCCACACCTTGAATACTGTGTTTAGTTTTGGGCCGCTCACTACAAGAAGGACATTGAGGTGCTGGAGCGCGTCCAAAGAAGGGCAGGGAAGCTGGTGAAGGGTCTAGAGCACAAGTCTTATGAGGAGCGGCTGAGGGAACTGGGGTTGTTTAGTCTGGAGAAGTCTCTGGGGTGGCCTTATAGCAGGCCCAACTCTCTCACCCTCTCTTCACAGGAGAGGTGCTCCAGCCCCCTGATCATCTTCGTGGCCCTCCTCTGGACCCACTCCAACAGGTCCATGTCCTTCTTATGCTGGGAGCCCCAGAGCTGAACACAGTACTCCCAGGTGGGGTCTCACGAGAGCAGAGTAGAGGGAGAGAATCACCTCCCTCGACCTGCTGGCCACGCTTCTTTTGATGCAGCCCAGGATGCGATTGGCTTTCTGGACTGCGAGCGTACATTGCCGGCTCATATTCAGTTTTTCATCCTCCAATACCCCCAAGTCCTTCTCCGCAGGGCCGCTCTCAATCCATTCTCCGCCCAGCCTGTGTTTGTGCTTGGGATTGCCCTGACCCATGTGCAGGACCTTGCACTTGGCCTTGTTGAACCTCATGAGGTTCACACGGGCCCATCTCTCTAGCCTGTCAAGGTCCCTCTGGATGGCATCCCTTCCCTCTAGAGTATCAACCACACCACTCAGCTTGGTGTCATCTGCAACCTTGCTGAGGGTGCACTCAATCCCACTGTCTGTGACCCTGACAAATATACTAAATAATACTGGTCCCAATGCAGACCCCTGAGGGACAGCACTCATCACTGGTCTCCGTCTGGACATCGAACCATTGACCGCAACTCTTTGAGTGCGACCATCCAGCCAATTCCTTATCCACCGAGTGGTCCACCCATGAAATCCATGTCTCCCCAATGTAGAGACAAGGATGTCGCGCGGGACAGTATCAAATGCTTTGCGCAAGTCCAGGTAGATGATGTCAGTTGCTCTTCCCTTATCCACCAATGCTGTAACCCCATCGTAGAAGGCCACCAAATCTGTCAGGTACGATTTGCCCTTAGTGAAGCCATGTTGGCTCTCACCAATCACCTCCTTATTTTCCATGTGCCTTAGCATAATTTCCAGGAGAATCTGCTCCATGATCTTGCCAGGCACAGAGGTGAGGCTGACTGGCCTGTAGTTCCCTGGGTCTTCCTTTTTTCCCTTTTTAAAAATGGGGGCTATGTTTCCCCTTTTTCCAGTCAGTAGGAACTTCACCAGTCTGCCACGACTTTTCAAATATGATGAATAGCGGCTTAGCAACTTCATCCGCCAGTTCCCTCAGGACCTGCGGATGCATCTCATCAGGTCCCATGGACTTGTGCACATTCAGGTTCCTTAGATGGTCTCGAACCTGATCTTCTTCTACAGTGGGCGGTTCTTCATTCTCCCAGTCCCTGCCTTTACATTCTGCGACTTGGGCGGTGTGGCTATAGCGCTTGCCGGTGAAGACTGAGGCAAAAAAGTCATTGAGTACCTCAGCCTTCTCCATGTTGGTTGTATCCAGGTCTCCCATTTCACTCATTGGGGGGGGTACAGTTTCTTTCATCTTCCTTTGTTGTCCTATGTGCCTGAAGAAACCTTTCTTGTTATTTTTCATGTCCCTAGCCAAGTTCAGCTCCATCTGTGCCTTGGCTTTCTTGATCCCCTCCCTGCACTCCCGGGCCATATCACTATAATCTCCCCAGGATGTGTATCCCTGCCTCCACTGCCTATGCATTTTGTTTTTGTGGTTTTGTTTGGCTAAGAGGTCTTGACTTAGCCAAGCTGGCGTCCTGCCTCCCCTGCCCGACTTCTTGCATGTTGGGATTGAGAGCTTTTGCACCCTAAGAAACATGTCTTTTAAATATCTCCCATGTTTCGTTCGCTCCTTTACCTCTGAGGGCAGTTTCACAAGGGATCCCATGCACTAGCACCCTAAACAGCTGAAAGTTTGCCTTTCTGAGGTTTAGGGTCCTGACTCTACTTTTTACCCATCCTGTACCCCTCATGATTGAGAATTCTACCAGGGCATGATCAAGGAGATTTTGACAATTTCTGTCAATAGCGTATCTACCCTGTTACAGCTGGATTTGCTTGCAATGTTCCAAGATATACCTGGTATTCTGCAGGATCAGATCACTGTCTGCAGGGAGTTTTATTAATGTATGGTTCTCCCTTTTGGGTTCTTGGTTATTGTGCAGACACAAGGGGCTTTTACACGTTAGGATGACTCACTGTCTTGGAAATTTCTCTTTGTTTAAATGATTGGTTAATTAATTCAAGAATAGAAGTAAAATATCGTATAACTAGAATTGGGGTATAGTTCACTGAATGATTGTTTCCTTTGTAGACTGATGAGCACAGGATATGTGTTTGTGTACGAAAACGACCACTCAATAAAAAAGGTATGGCCATTTAAGATTTTGCAGAATTTTTTCTCTGAAAAGCTGCTTCTGATAGTAATATTATTTGTATTAAAGAGATCTAGAAATACTGATCAAAGGTGAAACTCTGTTATACTAGACAATATGTGTGAGGGACCCAGAAAATTCATAGACTTATCATAACCTGGATAAAGACAGGGAGAAAAGTAGTTTAACTGTCACCATTTTATGGACTGGGAGCTGAGGCACAGAAAGACTGTAATTTTTTCCCAAGGTCATCTAGGATGTATTTAGTTGATCAAGGAATTAATTCTACTGTAATTTCTTCAGTATTCTTACATTGTGTTAGGATCACCATTCTTTTAAACTATCCTTTAAGTGATCTTCTGATCAGTGAGCTACCCAATGAAAAATTTTCTACACTTTTTTTTTATACATGCATATTTACACTTTCAAGTGGTCTTGAATCAGACATCAAGGGAACAATTCAGGTGCCTGAATGTTGGTGTCTTCTGACATGTAAGGTGCCCAAGGGTGTCCAAGACATCCTCGCAGGGCTGATGGGTTACAGACAAACTGGAGACTTGTATCTCCTGGAGTTGCTGCTCAGGGCTGGACAGGATACCCTAGGGCATATGAAACGGCACTAAACAACTATTTTTAGGTACTGGAATCACTCCCTAGTGACTTCTTTTTATGTAGAATTAGTATTACAACTTTTTTTCTTACTGCCTGCTGATCGGACTGGAGTCTGTATTAAAAAAAAAAAAAAACCAAAAAAACAAACGTTTAGGTTTTCAACTCCAGTTAAATCTCAATCTTTCTATGAAGTTCTTTACTTTCAGCGGGAAATTAAAAACCACAAATGCTTCTGGATTGCAGCCTGTCTGAATCCAGCACTAAAGTAAGCTGACTTTCATTTTGAAAGATATTTCTTTCCTTCTCTTTTTGTTATATTTTGTTTAGCTAAAGGACTCAAAGAACATCACTCTGACTCTGAAACAACATGGGATGCATTTATTATTTTTGTACTGTCAGAACTGCACATTGAGGATTATCTGGAGCATATCCAGAGGAAAATGGGAGAATTGTATGGGAAAGGGGAAGGGAAAACATATGTTGATGTCAGTATATAGTTAGGGGTTTTTTTTCTAATTTTTCCCTCCGTGTTGCTGCTTCCCCTACCTTTTTTTTTTTCTTTATTTTTACTTTTACTGTTTTCTTATTCCCTGTATTTTTTCTTTTATTGTTCTGAATGGAATGCATAATCTCAAAAATTGGTTGATTAAAACTATTTTGCACAACCTATGTAATAAGGGCATTCAATATACAAGTCTGGTAGCAGTTCAATTTCTGTTTTAGCATTGGAGGTTATCTTTAATAAAATATGACATAGAAATGTGATACATTTCGAGGGAATGTTCCCTTCTACCTGCACTGAAGGTGGACAAAGTGAAATTACAGTAAATGACAGCAAGTTGTCATGAGGCATGAGTTGGTATTCAGAAGTGGGATTTGATTCTATGCAAGTTGCATATCTTGGGTATTAGTGGTTTGCAGCTATTAAAAAAATAGTTCTGAGGTGTTGGTAGGAAGATGAGTGTCTAAGTAAAAATGAGGTTGGCACTAAAGTTATTTTGCATTTTTAAGAATAAGCTATAATAAAAAGTTATTAATGAAATAATCTATGCTGGGGATGAACCATAGAGATAATCTAGTACCCACATAATACAATCTCTGAGAACATGCACTTTAATTTTGAAAGTTCATAAGAAACAATATTTCTCATGCCACATTTTAAAATTGAAGAGTATAAAGGAATCAAAGATATTAGTGTGTAATCCCCTGAAGAGAAAAAATATAAATATTTTTTCCTTTATTATTGCAATAATATCACGTCAAAAAATATAACATGTCAAAAATATTATCTTTCCCCTTTCGTGTTCTGTATTTTGAAATTCTGTAAGATGTTCAAATAATTTAATAGAAATCAAGTGTACAAATCAATTTCTGTCAGTCTCACAAACAGAATTATCACCAAAGTTTTAGGTGTTCTCAGTACCAATCGTTCTGTGGATTGACTTTGCAGGAAGTAGGTCTTCAGATTGACATTTTAAGATTTTATTTCAGTGACATATATTTATAATTGAGAAATTATATAATTGTGTGGTTGGTTTCAGAGACACTATTTCAAATTTTCATCAGCAAGGAATACAGGTTGTCATAACAAATAGCTGGGAGCAGGTAAATGTCTTACTCCAAACAATCATTTAAGAAAAACCAGCTTTTGACTGCTTTAACTAAAAAGCTTTTGCTGCAAAGAATTGACCTTTATATATATCTTTTCACCACTATTCCTTATTTCTTCTCTGTGATTACTGCAGAATAATTGCATTTTATTTTATTGCAGTGCAGTTAAAAAATTGATTATATAGTGACTTGAATGCATATTTCTGTTGGTGTGTAATGTCATGCAATGGTAACCATTGTACTGTTTGATCAGTACGTTAACTGATGAAAAGATTTCTATCTGATTGTATAAAGCCACATCAAATTCTTGAACTGCATGCCTTTAAGAAATTTTACATAGAAATGCAAGTAGGACACATTAGTGATCCTGACTGTACACAGAAAGGATTTTGTGCATATCATGGATCGCTGGGTTCTCTGTTTTGCCGAGTCATTTCTCATACAACAATTAGCAATAAATTGTAGTGCTGTGTAGTAATTATAACCTGGGAACTCACTATTGAAATCACATCTAGATGGCTTTTGTTCATTCCCAGTGATAGGAAGCAGCATTAGCATTTTCAGCTTTTTCTGCTTACAAGGTAATTTTTAGAAAGGATTTTACTTTAGAGAAATTCTATATTAAAGATGTATACTCTAGATTCCAGGAGGAATGCACAAATGAAAATGTCTGTGTAGAATGAAAACAATTTTTTTCTTTTTGAAAGCTGTGAACATATGACTATAACTTTAAGGATTTAGGGAAAATAAAAAGACAAAATTTTAAAATGAAGCTATAACGATAGTGCTATAACTAATGATCTTAGTTTTTCTAAACAACTTTGTACAACCTCTCTTTACTTTCTAGCACTTGGTAGGATAGGATGACTAGACTTCCAAAATGAAATCTCTTACTTAGCAGATTACTATCTAGGTATCAGAAGCCCAAGTCCATTGCAGTGTTGTTACTTGGAGGAGCTGTGTTATCTGAGATGTTATAAGAGTGTAAACAATGAAGAAATGTAAAAAATAGTGATGTGTTGCTACTTAAATATATATATTTCATTTATTTTACAGAAACTTTAATGAAAGACCTTGATGTAATAACAATTCCTAGTAAAGATGTTGTGATGGTACATGAACCAAAACAAAAGGTGGATTTAACAAGGTACCTAGAAAACCAAACTTTTCGTTTTGATTATGCCTTTGATGACACGGCTCCTAATGAAATGGTTTACAGGTATGTGTATATGCTTTTTTTTTTTAATCTTTTTTCTCATGTATCTCCCATGTCAATAACTGTGGGCTTGCCTTGGTCATGGACTTTACTTCTCTGTGTTATCAGATACGTATATTGCTACCTCCATTCTTTTGCCTGTTTTCTTTTGTTTTATCTCTGTTTATCCTGAATTTTTCATCTGCAGTATCATCTCCACTTCTATTGACCTCAGTCCTGCTCTCAGTCTTCCTCCAAGCCCTGCCTTTCCAGGCTCTAGCATGTATTGCCTCCTCAGGAGGCAAGACGTGCAATGTTGTTTTGGCCACCTGTCTTCTAAACTTATTCTTGGAAGCTGATTTAGGGAAAAAAAACCCAAAAACAAAACTATAGCCGAATTTTTGTATTGGCAAAATCTAAGTATTTATCTGCTGCATTGTCCTACTTCCATATTTTCTAATCCTGTCTTCTTTATGGAGCTCCAAACTCCATGTAGTAAGCTGTGCCATGTTGCATCATTAAAACAAGGAATTTTTTTTTCTCAGGGTTTGAAGGAGGATAATATTGTTGTAAAATAAATGGGAGACACCTTGTAGCTTTTGTTTAATTGTTTAGGATATTTTAATGCCTTAGAGCTGGTAGCCTCTTTAGTTCAGGAATTAATGTGGAGATGTCCTTTGGCCTCTCAAAGTACAGAACCAGTTTTGTCACTTCTGGCCTTAAAATTTATAGTGTCCTTGTGGTAGTGTTGCATCTTAAAGCAATTAAGTTTCTTAAGTACTGGAGTTTTTTTTGCATTTAGGTTTACAGCTCGACCGTTAGTGGAGACCATATTTGAAAGGGGAATGGCCACTTGTTTTGCATACGGACAAACAGGCAGTGGAAAAACCCATGTAAGTATTTCTTCTACATGTCAGCAATACACGTCTTTTTATGTATGATACACTTTGATAAATTCTAATAAGTCACAAATATGTAAGTTACAGTTCTGTGATCTTTATAGTGTATTTTTGGTCTTTTTTGTTTTTTTAATTTAGACTATGGGTGGTGACTTTTCAGGAAAGAACCAAGATTGTTCTAAAGGAATATATGCACTTGCAGGTGAGACTTTATTGTTCTGTTGGCTTTTTGCAAATTAGTTGAGGTCAATACATTTCTACTCCCTGTCATACAAACATATTTTGCATTACAGTGGAGCTTTGGTAACATAAAAAATAGTTCCTAGGTGTGTAGTCTTTACACAGTGAAGTAAATATATATATAGATAGCTTCAAAAACATAAGAAATATAACTGATGATTAACTGAGTTTACAATTTTGGGGTCTTCTGCATCTTCCAGTGTAATGTGGCAGTTTAAACTGCAGTGTTTTTTACTTGATTGACTGACCCTATCTGTTACACTTGCAAAATATGAGAGATGCTGTAAAACAGACTGTTATGCATTAATGTGTCTTCACTAAATGAAAATGCATAACTAGATTTCTTTTTATTTTGGAAATGTATTCACAGCTCGAGATGTCTTTTTAATGCTAAAGAAGCCAAACTATAAGAAGTTAGAACTTCAAGTATATGCAACATTTTTTGAGATCTACAGTGGTAAGGTAAGTACCCGATCTTTTTCTGAGGAAGGTGGAATTTCTCTTTCACAAACAAGATTGTGAGCTTGTCACATAAAAGATTTTTTTCTTTTTTGTACTGAAAGCTTTATTTCAAATAATTCTTTACACTTCCCTTCCAATCATGTTTGTTCATGAAATGCTTTGCATATTTTGATACGAGATTTGAAGAAAAAATGTCTTTTAAAGCTCCTCTTTAACTGTTCTGTTTCCCCTCCCTAAGGTTTTTGACTTGTTGAACAGGAAGACAAAATTAAGAGTGTTAGAAGATGGTAAACAGCAAGTCCAGGTGGTGGGATTACAGGAACGGGAAGTCAAATGTGTTGAAGATGTTCTTAAGCTTATTGAAATAGGCAACAGCTGCAGGTATCTCCCATAGCTTCCACCAATTTTTCATTGTAAATTAAAGAATTGGAACAAGATTTTTTTGTCTCTACATAGTGGTGGCTTTTTAAAATGCAGTGGTATTTTTTATAATGTTGGCTGCAAATAAGGAATCTGCCTATCTTTTGAATAAAGATAATTTAGAGTTTCTCTCCTAGAGAGAAATATGAACTGATTTTTCTACAGGATGTTAATTGCATGCATTATATAACCAGTTTACTGACTTAAATTCACATAATTTATAATCTGGAATACTGCCGGATAATTCAGTTCTAAAAGGCCTTGATATGTAGTGACAGAAGTTAAGCATAAAATTTTTATTTTTTTTTTAAGATCCAGCTTTATTGTTTTTGAAATTAGCCTTCTGCATAGACTGCTGCCTGATCAGCCATTGGCGGCATTTTACATGTAAGCTCTCTGATAGTCTGAAATCTTTGGAGATCTCCATATCCTGGGTAACTAGGTCTCCCGTTTCCTTCCAGAGAGGACCCACATTTTCCCTAGTCTTCCTTTCATCACCAATGTACCTATAGAAGCTTTTCTTGTTGCCCTTGACATCCCTGGCCAAATTTAATTCTATCAGGGCTTTAGCTTTCCTAACCTGATCCCTGATTGCTCGGACAATTTCTTTGTATTCCTCCCAGGCTACCTGTCCTTTCTTCCACCCTCTGTAGGCTTCCTTTGTGAGTTCGAGTTTGTCCAGGAGCTCCTTGTTCATCCATGCAGGTCTCCTGGCATTTTTGCCTGATTTGCTCTTTGTTGGGATGCATCGCTCCTGAACTTGGAGGTGGTGATCCTTGAATATTAACCAGCTTTCTTGGGCCCCTCTTCCCTCCAGGGCTTTATCCCATGGTACTCTACCAAGTAGATTCCTGAAGAGGTCAAAGTCTGCTCTCCTGACGTTCAGGGCAGTGAGCTTGCTGTGCACCCTCCTCGGTGCCCTAAGGATCTTGAACTCCACCATTTCATGGTCCCTGCAGCCAAGGCTGCCCTTGAGCTTCACATTCCCCACCAGCCCCTCCTTGTTGGTGAGAACAAGGTCCAGCATAGCACCTTTCCTCGTTGGCTCCTCTATCACTTGGAGAAGGAAGTTATCAACGCATTCCAGGAATCTCCCGGATTGCTTATGCTCTGCTGTATTGTCCCTCCAACAGATGTCGGGGTGGTTGAAGTCCCCCATGAGGACCAGGGCTTGTGAACATGAGGCTGCTCCTATCTGTCTATAGAGGGCCTCATCCGCTCGGTCTTCCTGGTCGGTAGCCTGTAGCAGACCCCTGCTATAATGTCATTTGTCCCTGCCCTTCCTTTAATCCTGACCCATAAGCTCTCGGTCAGCTCCTCATCCATCCCCAGGCGGAGCTCCATGCACTCCAGCTGGTCATTGACATAGAGGGTGACACCCCCTCCTCGTCTCCCCTGCCTGTCCTTCCTAAAGAGCCTGTATCCTTCCATTCCAACGCTCCGGTCATAGGAGCCATCCCACCACGTCTCTGTGATGCCAATAAGATCATAGCCCTGCAGGCATGCGCATGTCTCTAACTCTTTTATTCCCCATGCTACATGCATTTGCATAGAGGCATTTAAGTTGGGCCCCTGATGAAGCTGACTTACTGGCTGGAGTGGCTGGAATTCTTTTATGCTGCTCTTCAGGTGCTCTCTTGCTGACCTGTGATCCTTCTCCAGGCTCTGGGCATCTATTGCTGGCACTGGCATCAAACTGGTAGGAGTGGGAGAGATTGAGGCTCCCCTCCCCCGGCAACTTTAGTTTAAAGCCCTCTTCACCAGCTTGGCAAGCCTATGACTGAAGACACTCTTCCCCTTCTCTGACAGATGGACCCCATCAGCCCCTAGTAGACCAGGTTTCTCAAAGAGAGTCCCATGGTCTAAGTAGCTGAACCCCTGGCTGTGGCACCAGTCCTGTAACCATTTGTTGATTCACCAGATTCAACTGGCCCTTTAAGGATGCTTTAACTTGGAAAAGTCCATATATGATTTAATGTAGCATAATTAATTAACTTCAAATTTTTGCACCTTCAGTTCATTCAGCTTAACTTTCCTAATGCTATATTGCTTAAACTTGCATATAAATACTATTCATACAGTATGCATTCCTAAATATACATAGGAGTAATTTTAGGAATGATGTACCATTTCTTTTACATGTCACACGCATACATACTGAATTAGAAATGCAGAACTATTAAGGAATGTTAGATGAGCAGAAGATTAAAATGTTCCCATATTTTTTACTTCCTTGAAATGGAAAGAGAGAACATTTACCTCTGTTATCTCTGGCAGGAGCGTCATTCTTAATAGGTGCCACGGTTCGTCGACTCTATAAAGAAAGAAATCTCAGTTATTTGGTCACCTTATTATTGAAAACATAAACTGCAGCCCCACCTCTGCTTCTTTCCAGGGAATAAAAATAATACAACATCAGCAATACAGAGAGGTGATTGCTGCCAAATCCTTCCCTGAAGAGCCTAGGGTGAAGACTGCTTGAACTATATGTACTGTTTCAAAACAACCTCCAAAACCTTTTTTATATTTTTCCTTGAGATATATTTAGTTATATAAATATTAGTTCCCAACTCCCTCTCTGCCAAACCTGTTCTTAGAATATTTTTAGAAACCCCTGTTCACCATAGGGAAAAGAAAGGAACACAGTTATCAAGTAGCTCCACAGACACAAAAGTTAGATTTAAAAATTCAAGCATAACAACATGTATAGGAGTACTGTAAGTTTAATATGAACATGTTGCATAGGTATTATCATATGGTATTATTCATATTACCAACCTTCACAATTTTGTTTACTTTGGCTGCTGGAGTAGGTGGTGGTGGTGTCTCTGGACTAGGTTCAATATCTTCATCAGGTGCAAGATCTGGGTTAAGTGAAAATATGCTCTCCAAGTCAATCTGTGTAAAGTAATATAAAACGCATTTATGAGTCTTAGAACAATATTCTCCCTCTCCATTTCTCCTGTTATGTTTGAGAATAAACAATAAATATATTTAGTGTTTTTACCCCACAATTTGTTAATTCTATAACCTGAATGATCTTATTTTATATTAACTAAAAACGATGTAAGCTTTGGTCTTCATATTAGTTGAAAACACATCCTTCAGAAAAGGGATTAATTAAAAATGACCAATAGATATTCATAATTTTGTAAAGTGATTAAATTAAAACAGTATCTAGTATTACTGTGGTAATTTGACAATTACTGCAGAATATGAAAGACATTCTGTAACATAAAAAGAGAGAGATCTCAATTATTTGAAATTTCCTAGACAGCACAAAAGAAACAGACGAATTACAACCACTCAAAAAATAAAAGCGCAGTTGAAACCATGTTAAATTTATCATGCTATTTTTTTTCCTTGTAAGTGTTCCTCATTGAAAATGCTGTAAAATGTAATCGGGGGAAGGGCAGGATCTTAAAAATAGCTGTCTTCAGATCTATTGAAACTTGGTTTCCTAAAAATCTTCAATAGCTTTGGTCTCTACAGACTGCCATTTCCTCTGGCTGGACCTTTCAAAGACCTCACTACTGTACAGATTCTGTGTGTCCAGAGGGATGAGCTCAGCTGATGAGATCACCAGGACAGTCTCACAACTTTTTTTTTCCTTTTTCCTGTTTTCACAAAACTGGTGAAGTGTAATTATTTCTGAGCTGCTTCTCCAAATCTCAGCTGAAACTGGCTAACATGGTCCAAAATTTACAGGAAGAGTGGATAGCAAAGCATAACTGGGACACACACAAATACAGTTTCTTAAGGAAAGCAAGGCTGGAAAATTATTGCCTAAAATAAATAAACAAACAAACTAGCAGTTCAATCCCTCAATAATACAAACACAAAAAGATTTCTAATCCAGCTCTCCTACTAGTCTCCTGTCTGAACTGCAAGTCATTCTCCCTCTCAAAAATTTGATTTTTCTACTTGTAAAAAGGGGTAACAAGGTCAGCCTTTGCAATCTGGTTCAAAATCAAAACATGAAAAGCACTATTTAAAAGCTATGACACAGAGTTCGGGAAGTCAAATTTAATACAACAGAAACCAGCATTTGCCCAATAACTCCCATTCAAAACAGTCTATAACCAAAGAATCATCAAGTAAATTAAGATTTATATTTTCTCTTTGTTTCCAGTGCAAATTCCAAAGCAATATTCATGTAGATTACACATTTTTTAAAAGAGAACAGTTCTAAAATAATTAGGTTTACCTCTTTGCCTTTAGTATCTCCATTTTCAATCCATTCAACAGTTACACTTTCATTATCTTCATTTAGGGATGTTACCATAGCTTGGTGAATTCGGCCTAGAAAGGAAACACAAATGATCAATTAACAGATGGAAAAATTTTCCAGAAGTTATTTTAATCCCTGCACTGAGAAATGCAGATAGAGGTAGGAATAAGAGGGTTTAAAAAAAAAAAAAAAAAGTAATAAATAGAAGATGATTCCTGGCCACATACTGTAAACTGGCTCAGATTTGATCCACTATCGGAGGCTCTAACAGGACAGTCAGTGTACAAGTGAAAAACTCAATGAACAGAAAACTGAGTGTAAGTAAACAAAATACCATGTGAAAGCCACACCACTTAGACTCTCTTTTCTGAGAGTCTCCCATGGCTGGGAATGTTTCCTGAGGTGCACTCCACAAAGGCTTGCTTGTCTCCCTTCTAGGCTGATTAAACATTAAATGTCCCAACATAGGAGGAAAGCCCCCTGAAATTGTATTCTGATATCCATTTCTTATGGGCACTCAATCAGTTGGTAATTCAACTAAAATTAAATTGCCTGCAATTTAATACAAATATTCATTTTAAAAACAATTGCTAACACAGACTGTTAAGCTGGAGTTAAGGTGTCATTGCTATGACTTCTCCAGTGAAAGATCCAAAGCCAGCAAGCCCCCATAAGGTACAAGAAAACCAGTAAACTTTCAGTAGGAATAAGGATTTTCCTTCTCACATATGTAGTGCACCGCATTTTTTTAATATGTCATCTGTCATACTTTATCCTATTTCCTACACGTGGTAGCGAGGAGCAATTGGAAGAGCAGAGCAGCCATGCACTGACACAGAAGTGTATGTCACATGGATTTCACATCTGTGCTTTGCCCGAAGAGTACCAAGAATTGGGGTTTCTAAAGAACACAAGTCCAATGAGATTGCTCCTCTAACATCCTCCTTTAATGAGCCATAGCACAAACAAGCAACCCCTTACTCCATTGCATTTGAGAGGGAAACACAAGCGATACAGTAAAAAAGGAAACCTAAATAATGTTTTGTTATCTCCCCAAAGGAAAAAAATGGAAATGTAAAGCTTTATACACCCAGCAAGAAGTATTTTCATTGCAACTGTACTTAATCCTTCCATGAACTCCCTGAAAACCACACAATTTAAACTTGTTTGTAGCTTGCAGCCTGCAGCCCACACACACCCACAGCGGCCCCTGCTGGTGTCTCTACCAGGCCACCCTCGGTCCCACCAAGCTCACCTGGGCACACACCACCAACACAGCTCCCCAGCAGCTCTGCAGGACGAGCGCAGTCTGGTAATTCTCACATCCACACACCACAGTGTGCACCTCCTCCTGCAGCACCGTCAGACATATCCACTCCTCCAACGCCAGCACGTCCCACCTGCCTGCCGCCCCTGAGCCACCCCCCAGAGACCACACTTCAGCACCCACCCTGAGCCACCCCCCAGGAGCCCAAGGGCCATGTGTGCTCCAAAAGCACAAGCCAATTGTCCTGGACAGTCCATGCATATGCTGCTGCTGCTGGGCACCTGCTTAGGGGCAAAACATAGCACAGTCCTTACACATCTGCTCTTGTCTGGGTCTCCACCTTGCATCTTCTCTTTTCCTAAATCTCCCAACCTCCCAAATCCACCCCAGTTTTCTCCTCCATCGATTGTTTCAAACTTCTATTTCAGCCATTTCAGTCACAATTTGACAGTTTTCCAAAGTTAATCTTTTTATACAGTCTAAGCCTCTTAGGGCCTGCTGAGGGACAGGAAGGAAGAAAAACCTTAACTGGTATCCCAAATTATCTCACCTAACAGCGCAAGTAACAGATGTATATTGTTAATACATCTTTTATTGCAAAGGCTGCATAAACATTCACATCTAGTTAAAATTAAGCAAAAAGAGAGGCTACTGGGAAGTGTCATGGAAGGTAACAGCAAATCTGTGTACTCTAATATAACATGCAGAGGAAGAGACTAACTGAAACTCAGGCAAAGCATAGCACATGGGGGAACTCGTAGAGCTGTCGGCACCCCTGGGCAGCACTGCTTTCGCATCTGTGGTGCTTACCTCACTGGCAACAGTACATTACATACACATTTCTAACCTCCACACTTCTTGCCTAAAGCATAAGATTCAGTCCACCACTAAAGAAGGTTAAGTAGTTTTTTTACTTAAAAAAAAAAAACAACAAACCCACAACACTTCCCCCTTTGCTTCACTTGGCTCCTTTCCTCTAGCATTTGCTAGCTTTTATTTCCCCGACCTGTATTTTGTCTGAATAAACCCTTCCATTTGTGCTTCCTGAGCATCATTCTCCCAGGCGCCCCAGCTGTGTGCACTGCAGGGATGGTCTGGATTCCTCACCGAGGCACTGCCAGCAGGAGATGTGCAAGCAGGGATCACAGCCATGCCCTCCCCTCCGTGCACAAGCATTCCTCCATTTCCCCCCATCCAAACGACATTGTGCAGGCACACATCCTGCCTTCAGGATTGTGCCTGAATTCTGCTGGTGGCTGGGCTGAAGCAGACTCACTGAGCATGACGTTCCCACACCTCATTTCCTTGGACGAGCATTTTTGTGTAAATTGTCTTTGTGCAAGGTCCTCAATACACCTCTCCATTATTTTTTCTGCATTTAATAACCTCTAGTGACTTAATTTGATGCAAGAACACTGTCATAGAACTGTTTCAATTAGCTATCTATCTATCTGGTCTGTTAGCAAAGTAGCAACAGAAGCCACTTTCTTCCTGTAGCAGTGCCACTTCTACAAACAGCATGCTGGGAAGCAAGGACACAAGAACTTTTCAGCACTATGGGAAGTGGAAGACTCTTCAAGCTTATGTTGGTATAATCTTCTGCTATTGTTTTGAGGCTTGGCCCAGCTGTCAATCCGGAATCAATACTATAATAATCTTTTGCATGTTAACAGATTTTATAAATTTTGAAGAAAAGCACTATTCACAGCCTGTGACACTGTATTAGTCACAGAGCCATCATGCAAGTCCTATTACCTACTCCTGTGCTCTATTCCTTTTGACAGAGAACGAATAATTAAAAAAAGGTTTAATCTTTGCCATAACAAGTGAGATTAAAGCAGGCTGATGAATGAATAGAAAATACTGAATCCTCTCACAAACACAGTAAGCCAGCATGCTGTAACAAAAGAATCACAATAAATCTTCCATCTTTGTGCCAGACTTTATCCGCTCCCTGGCCAAGAAAGTCAGGATTGAATTAAAAAAACACTAACAAAAATAAAAGTTATGTCCATCTTCCAAATATTCTCAGCTTAAATAGAAAATTTATACTATGTTTAAACTGGCAATATACCCATACAATTTGTTCCTCAAAATCCTTTATGTTACTAAAAGTTTACATGTTATTGAACTGCCAGAAAGCACACGTACATCTTTATAATTGCCTCTTGCTCTCCACAAACAGTATTTCATTATATTTTTCTAGTACACAGCTGAATACAGTAGTTGTGAAATTCAGGAATGCCAGAAACCAATTAAGCTGGCATAAACCTTGTCTAGCATATAAAGCAAGACCAAGCTGCAAATGCTAAAGCATAAGAGCCAAATCAATCTGCAGAGAGTGGTTGAAGGCAATGTCCCTGATTTCGGGTGCATTTTCTGTAGTTGGTATCAAAATCTGAAATGTAAACATGTTCATGTAAACATGAACGTGCATTATGACAAACTGAAAAAGGAACAAGTGATTTGAGAAAGACTATCTTCACATACATAAAAAACAAAAGAAGAAAGTAGAGTCATAATGCTGATATACACCAATTCTTCACTCAGCATTTCTTTAATTTTTATTGCCTCTCCTCACATGATTAGAATTCACATCACAGGCAAATCTTTTCCTGGGAAGTCGATCCATTGCTACAGAACTCAAAAGTAATGGAGAAGTTTTATTTGAAAAGGCTATTATTTGTGTAAATAAGTTCTGCTATACAGTGTGTGGCATCTGGAGGGCCTGATGGGCAATGTGGTGGCCAGAGGCTGTCTTGGGCTCAGTGACCATGACATGATAGAGTTTTCGATTCTTGGAGAGGTAAGGAAGTGGGTCAGCAAAACCGCTACCCTGAACTTTAGAAGGGCAGACTTTGGATTGTTTAGGAGTCTGGTTGACAGAGTCCCTTGGGAGGCAGTCCTGAAGGGCAAAGGAGTCTAGGAAGGCTGGATGTTATTCAAGGAGGAAGTCTCAAAGGCACAGGAGCAGGCCATCCCCATGTGCCGCAAGTCGAGCAGGAGGGGGAGAAGACCGGCCTGGCTGAACAGGGAGCTTTGGCTAGAACTCAGGAAAAAAAGGAGAGCTTACCACCTTTGGAAGAAGGGGCAGGTGACTCAGGAGGACTACAAGGATGTTGTGAGGTTATGCAGGGAGAAGATTAGAAAGGCGAAGGCCCAGCTAGAAATTAAACTGGCCACCGCCGTTAAAGACAACAAAAAATGTTTTTACAAATATATCAGCGACAAAAGGAGGGCCAGGGAGAATCTCCCTCCTTTGCTGGATGCAGAAGGTAACCTTGCCATGAAGGATGAGGAGAAGGCTGAGGTACTTAATGCCTTCTTTGCCTCAGTCTTTAATAGTCAGACTGGTCATCCTCAGGGTTTTCAGGCCCCTGTGCTGGGAGATGGAGATAGGATGCAGAATGAAGCCCCAGTTGTTGAAAAGGTGGCAGTCACTGACCTGCTCCTCCACCTGGATGCGCACAAGTCCATGGGGCCAGACGGGATTCACCTGAGGATACTGAGGGAGCTGGCAGAGGAGCTGGCCAAGCCACTCTCCATTATTTATCAGCAGTCCTGGTCAACCGGGGAGGTCTCAGATGACCGGAAGTTAGCAAATGTGACGCCCCTCTACAAGAAGGGTCAGAAGGAGGATCCGGGGAACTACAGGCCTGTCAGCCTGACCTCGGTGCCGGGGAAGGTCATGGAGCAGATCATCTTGAGTGCCATCACGCAGCACATGTGGGACAACTGGGGGATCAGGCTCAGCCAGCATGGGTTTATGAAAGGAAGGTCCTGCTTGGCTAACCTGATCTCCTTCTATGACAAGGTGACCCACTTAGTGGATGAGGGGAAGGCTGTGGATGTTGTCTACCTGGACTTTAGTAAGGCCTTTGACACTGTCTCCCACAGCATTCTCCTGGAGAAGCTGGCTGCTCACGGCTTGGATAAGCGAACTCTGCACTAGGTTAAAAACTGTCTGGATGGCCGAGCCCAGAGAGTGGTGGTGAATGGAGTCAAATCCAGTTGGCGACCGGTCACGAGTGGTGTTCCCCAGGGCTCAGTATTGGGGCTGGTCCTGTTCAATATCTTCATTGATGATCTGGATGAGGGGATTGAGTGCACCCTCAGTAAGTTTGCAGATGACACCAAGTTGGGTGGAAGTGTCAATCTGCTGGAGGGTAGGAAGGCCCTGCAGAGGGACCTGGACAAGCTGGATCGATGGGCCGGGGCCAACTGTATGAGATTCAACAAGGCTAAGGGCCAGGTCCTGCACTTGGGTCACAACAACCCCATGCAAAGCTACAGGCTTGGGGAGGAGTGGCTGGAGAGCTGCCTGGCGGAAAAGGACCTGGGGGTGTTGGTTGACAGCCGCCTGAACATGAGCCAGCAGTGTGCCCAGGTGGCCAAGAGGGCCAATGGCATCCTGGCCTGTATCAAGAATAGTGTGGCCAGCAGGACCAGGGAGGTGATAGTGCCCCTGTACTCGGCACTGGTGAGGCTGCACCTCGAGTACTGTGTTTAGTTTTGGGCCCCTCACTACAAGAAGGACATCGAGGTGCTGGAGCATGTCCAAAGAAGGGCAGGGAAGCTGGTAAAGGGTCTAGAGCACAAGTCTTATGAGGAGCGGCTGAGAGAGCTGGGGTTGTTTAGCCTGGAGAAGAGGAGGCTGAGGGGAGACCTTATTGCTCTCTACAACTACCTGAAAGGAGGTTGTAGCGAGGTGGGGGTCGGTCTCTTCTCCCAAGTAACAAGCAATAGGACGAGAGGAAATGGCCTCAAGCTGCGCCAGGGGAGGTTTAGGTTGCATATTAGGAAAAACTTCTTCACTGAAAGGGTAGTCAGGCACTGGAACAGGCTGCCCAGGGAAGTGGTTGAGTCTCCATCCCTGGAGGTATTTAAAAGACAGGTAGATGTGGTGCTTGAGGACATGGTACAGATGGACTTGGCAGTGATAGGTTAACGGTTGGACTCGATGATCTTAAGGGTCTTTTCCAACCTTAATGATTCTATGATTCTATGACTCTCTCTGGCTTATCTCCTACTGACTAGAGCATGCAGAAAATATTGCTGCAAATACAGCAGTAAGACAACACAAATGTATGTGAAGCCATCACTTTACAATTACCTTAAATACACATACGTTACGATATTCTCACACCTATCAATACAAGTGAAGAACAGAAACTCTCCGTTCCCTCTCTTCCTAGTCATCTTATGAAAATTTGACAAACAGAAGAAAGCAAGCATAAATATCTGCAGAAATAGCAGATAAATCCCCTCTGTTGTAAGAGTTCCTAGGCTAGCTATTGGTACAGAAAAAAGGTTTAGGAAGCAGTAGCAAAAGCAAATAACCAGGGCTAAATCAAACATTTTGACTAACCCTCAACCTAGGCAGCAATGGCAACTGATAGAAATACCAAGCTGTACTTAGATACTTACCTTTAAGCAAACTGAATATTTTCTACTTGCAAAACTTCTCGGAACTACCACAATTTTGTAGCAGTGATCAATGACAGTACTAAAACCATGCCCTTTTCATCTCTCTAATACTTTTTAGAAACTTAAGTTATCAGTGTTAAATATGGGTTGGTGGTTTTTAAATTACTGTCTGGGATAAAGCATTAGCTGACATGTGACTCAAACCAGTTTGCGCTCTCCTAAGTGACTCAAGAAATAAGGCTGGGAAAAGACCACAACCTTCCCCGCCCTTCCAAATAATTAAAGTGCACTGGCCCCAAAAGACACTGTACTCACACTTCTCATGCGAAAGTTTTGTGAAGTCTTAGAAATATCTTTGAGCCATAATAATTAAAATCTTACACACAGGCTCTGGATCAGGGTATAGAGAAGAAAGGTTCGTAATTTCCACTATGACCCTCTCATTCCTCCTCCAAAAACAGCAGCAGGACTCTGCCTGGCAGCGTTAACCTATCACCATCATACAGTTGATGGTGATCAACTCATCATATAGTTGAGCCGTGTCAGCTCAAAACCAGGCAATTATTTTTAGCAGGACCAGGCTATGGCAATGTTAATGGACCCAACATTCAGTAAAGGAAACTCACAGCTTATGTGAGTTGAAGTTGCCACTTCTTTAGGAGCACAAATGTGTTATATTAGCTCAGGCAGTGGTCTGGTCAGCCGAACACTTTTTCTAAGTGCATCAACAGTAGATGTTTCATAGATGAATACAAAAATATAGTACAAGTTAACATCTGCTACAGAGCCTCACTGAGAATGACCACTGCAACAGCAACTACCCATCCCTTAAAGGATTATAATGGACATTTGTGAAATAGCCATGATTTTCCTAATCACGTTCATGAGGGACTAACATGAATGTTATCTCATCTAGAAACACCTGGACCTTCGCCCTCTGCCATTTGATATTAAAAAATTAAGTAGAACTTTCTTCACTCTCTTTTAAAAAGAATACAAACCACAAGTTTAAAAAAAAAATATGTTTAGGAGAGACATGAGAAGAAGCAGCATTTACCAGAATTACCATGGTCCAGAAAATTGTCTCCTGCGCTACAGGCTCCAATCCTGGCAATTCTGGTGGAAGGACTTTCCTGCTCTCACAGAGCTCAGGGAGGAAAAAAATAATCCTTTACCCACCAAGCAATGTCTATAACAAACTTTCAGGAAAAAATCCCAAGGAAAAAGAGAATTTCAGGCTCAGTGTCTCCAGCAATGTTACCCATGGTGACATCCCTATTCACGCGATCAGCACTTGTTATGGTTCTCCCTGTACTATATGGACAGTCCTGCTGCTAATCCCCCAAGGAAAAACTGGAAGTTACTAGTGACTGACGTTTCTTTCTCCACAACACTAAACATGTTTGATTTTATTTTGTTTCAAAGTTTCATTTATCCATAAACAACTAGCCTTTTATTTTCTTTGTATCTACCACAGTTATGCTTTAGTTTTGTTTTACTTTATCATATAGTTTTGTTTCTTTGTTTCATTTTTGCCATGCCACCCTTCCTTATTGTCTTGTCTCTTGTTATAGTGTTATCACACTGTTGACTGGGTCACTAAACATACATGGTACCTACCATATTTCTAAAGCAAGTTCTTAAAATATTTTTTTTAAAATCCATATAATTTTAATTAAAGATATATTTTAATATTTATTTTTGTGAATGATCCCTAGCTACCAACTAATTTTGTTTTATTCTCTAAATTATCACAGCAACATCCAAGTCCTTCAAATGACAAGCTTGTTACAACTGCATTTTATGATCTCCATAAACCTCCACAACATAACAGACAGGAATTTTGAGAACAGAAACTAACATTAACCAAATCAAGTTTCCCATATCTGCCTGTATATTTCAGTTTTTAATTAAAAACCAACTTAATCTACTCTTGCTCCATCTAGAAAGCTACCAAACTCAGAAAACTCCCCATCCAAGATATGTATCTAATTTCTGTGCAAAAACCAATCAAACATAGTGCTTTAGAAAAACAAAGTTCACAGATCTTACTGACAATCCCCTAATAAATGGGGGGGTAAGCTCACACATGCTACTGAACTGTGTATAAAACTTAGCTTCAAAATACAAAGAGCACATTTAATGTTCTTCATACAGCAAACAGGACACAAGCAACTTTTCAGTCCTCCTTGCATTCAACACCAACAACATCCTCCACCCCCCGCCCCAAACCACTAAATTATAGTTTGACATGCTCAGTCTAGCTGAACTTGTTAGCTGTCTATTCTGATGCACCTTCTCTAAAGAAGTTACCTAGAGCTGCATCCCAGTGCTGCTGTCACAGTTTTTGCTTCTCTAATAATTGTTAAATCTCCAATCTTTTCACATTGCAATTCACTGATTTTTTCTGCTGACCTTTCATTTTCCAAGCCGATCTCTAAAATTTCCCTTTACATTCAAAACAAGTTTCCTGTGGTTTCCCCAGTTAGAGGAACACTTTGGTTTTTACTTCCCTTCAAGATAGGTCCAGTTTCTTTTGGGGATGGGGAGCTAATACTCTTTTAAGCACATTTCAAAGTGCATTATTTCACATTAGTGAGCTCCTCCTAAAACATCTTCCCTTTATTTGGTTTCAGAAGCTTCAATTGCCAGTGAAATCAATGGCAGTCAGCCCACTGGCTTCACAAAATGTTAAGAGTATCTCACCGCCGTAGCATTCAGAAGCTACAGCTACATATTGCTTCTGTAGGTGTCATTGTCAGAGCGAGAGAGGAGACTTGTTTCTAAAGCAGCTCAATTCATAAAGAAGTATCACATCACAACGGCTAACAGATGCACTGATATTTAGATATTTATTAGTAAGTAATTTCAGCTATACCATGCCAGTGAACCTATCATTTTTAAGAGCAGATAAGTTCTCCACATATAACTTAGCCACAGAAAAAGATATTTGAAGGAAGCACCTGTCCAATCATATCTAATACATACTACCATAAGTCCCCTATAAACCGAACACATTTCACCTTTATGTTATGAAGTGGTCTGTCTCTGCTATTCACCCCAGAAAGTTGCACTAGCACCTCACTGTCAACATATACAAACTTTTTTCCAGATTACATGTGTTCACAGTCATTTAGTACTCTCTGCTTTCTTTTATGGCTTGTATAAAGACATCTGTACAAGAACGGTGAGCCTATCTGTACCTGTTTCAGTCTGAGTATCTCCTTTTCCAACACCGGCAACCAGGATGAGGTGCAATATCCCACACGGGCTCCAGACTGCTTTCCACAGGAACACTCACTGCCAAATTACAGTAATTCTAAAATTGCACTCACTTTTCCCCTTGTCACTTCACCCCGGTAGTCCACATTTATTTTGTGATTAACTAGAATATCAAGAATTTTCTGCTGTCATTTACAGTTTATGATCTTCCAATTTATAGCAAAAGCACATTTAATTTGTGCCATGTTTTACCCCAGTTGTTTCATTCCATATTTCCTAATCTTCCCGCATGATATAAATCTCCACAGAGATGATACTTCCACTCTAGCATAGTAATGAAGTTTCCGTAGAACAATGTTACTTTCTGTGTTATGACCAGGAACTAATAACTATAATGGATGGAAAACACAGCCAGCCAGTCCCAAAACTGATCCCAGAAGGCACACTATTAGTTAGAAATTATTAGGTACGCTATCATCACCTGTCTTAAATACATTACCATTCTTGTATTAAACTTCATCTGAATAATTTTTAATGCTCTACGAAACATTTTACTGAAATTCAGAGAAACTTATGACTGACCTTCACAATGGGTTGATACCGGTAATGCTGCACAAAGCCTCTCCCATACTAACGCATTGGCGGGGCCAAGCTCAGGTCATGTCATCCTGCACTCAGCTCCAGGATTCAGCACTGCATTTACCTGCTCCACCTCTAGGATGCTAGTTTGGGATACAGAGACTAGAAGCACTTCAGCATCTGTCCTCCACTGTTTGCTACTACTTTTAGTTGAAGCACTTAAGTTCCTAGAGTGCTTCAATTAGATTTGTAATTCCCCCCTCCCGCCATTTTACTGCAAAATCAAGCAGGATGAGCTAAAATCACTTCCAAAACTGATGTTAATGATGTGATGGCTGATTGCTCTGTGACCTAAAATTCTTTTATTCAGTTATGCTGGTTTTGTCATTGGGGTACAACAGTGGTCTTTTTTTTTGATGGGGAGGGGAGGCAACTCCTACGAAGATCCATCATTTGCTGTCAAGTTAGACTGTGTCATGCTCTTACCAAAACATGGCATAACCCATGACCAACCTTCTCATTCTCAAGCAGCAGGCAGTACTAGGTTATAACAGAAAAACTCAAGTACTGGAGATCACCTCCATGCCTTTTTTCCATACCACACCAGGGACAGAACCCCTAGGACAACTGGTACAGGCTGGCTCATGTCCACAACATCCTTGGGGCAGCACCTTTCACGGCACATCATTGCTCACAACTACAGCACTTGGTGCTCATAGTCCAGGTCCCTCAGCTGTGCCTATGGTAGCAAGTAGCATACTGCAACAGGAGCAAATTTGCAGAGCAAAGCAGGTAGTGCTGAGGATCCAACATTCACACCGCATGTTTTGGAGGGGACTGGGGGGGGTCTAGTGCCACAAACTGAACACCCCTTGTTAGAGTGCATCACATAGATTTCTGGAGTGCACCCTCCAGCTGAATTTCATCCAAAAGGAATTTAGTGTGCTCCAAGACCACTTTCAAAACAAAACTAAAGCATAGCACAAGGACATAAGGGATGATCAGAAGATACATGTCCAAAGCCCATTCTTGATCTGAACTGAAATGCTTGTACAGGTGCACCCCTGTGGTCCCAAGAGGCATGCCTAGAGCACTAAGACTTAATTTTTTATGGTTATTCACTTTGACTTACACAAAAGTGAGAAAACTACATTGCAGCCTCCCACTATGATGCTTTTAGAGCATGAAGAGGAACATGTGCTGCATGTCCTGGGATGTGCAAGAGAATTTGAAAGTGCAATGCCTACTAAAATGCAGGACTGTCTGAGCAGTGATAGCCAAAACAATACAGTTCAGGTCTCTTCTCATCAACCAGTCAAGGAAGTTTAGGTTTCCTGTAGAAGGTAGGTCATCTGGTTCACTCCAGATGGGAGCGTGGAAATGAACTAGCACGTGTGAGATGAGAATAATCATGGTACCAGGACGCTAGACTAAAATGAGGTGCAAGATAAATTCACAATCAGAACAGTCCAAACCATGAAATACTTGAATTCTCTCTACAAGAAGATTACATGCAAACAAGTGCAAATGAAGGAGGGGATTGGGAAAGTGAAGCACTGTTTTCTTTTATGATGTAGGCCTTTCAAAACATTAGCTAGAAACTTACGCATCGTCTTCCAGCTTGATGTTCAGTTGCACTCTGAATAACACCAAGTTTGGGGTCTGATCCTTTGGCAAGACAGCTTTTTGGGTAGTCAGATGCCATGACAATTGTGAGGAACTTCAAAAGGGCCTCTTAAAAATAAGGGAGTACACAAAAAGGTGGCAGATGAGCTTCAACATAGACAAAAGAAAGATAAGGCAACCAGAGAAAAATAATAATTTATGGGTACACAATGCTGAAACTGGAATTAGAAGTTACAACTCAAGTAACAGATCCTTAAGTTAACACTTACAGTTCTCTAAAATCACCAACTCAATATGCAGCTGCAACAAAAAAAGAGACAATGAAACATTGGCCATCATCAGGAACCCAGAGAATAAAAGCAAGTGTCATTTTCAAACTATAAATAAAACTTTGGTGCCCCCACATCTCAAGTACTGTGTGCATTAGTCTTCACACCTTAAAAAAGCTGTAGTGGAATTAGAGGAGGTAAAGAGAAGGACAATGAAGAAAACAAAGAGAATGAAGCAAGTAGAGATTAAGGTGGGTGAGATTATTCACTTTTGAGGAAAAGGCTGCAGGTGGATTTGGTTGAGCTTTACAACCATAAAGGACAAAATGAGTGGAAACTGTTATTCACCAAATCCTGCAACACTAAAACTAGGAGCAGTCTCTTAAGGCAGATTGGTTTCAGGCAGATAAAAGTAATAATGTACTTCGCTATGCAGCAAGCAGGGAACTTCCCGATCTTGCTTCCACAAGAGGTTTTGGAGGCAGACAGTGTAAGTTGGGTCAGAAAAGTATTCAATAAATTCACAAACAATAGGTCTATAAATGGATATTTAATAGGACTAGGCAGAGTTGTACTTCTAATATCCCAAATATAATTCTGGATACTGGGGGATGACAAAGGCATGAGACTGCAGACAGTGACAAGGCTGACCTGCTTTCCCTAAATAGCCTCTTCTACCACCGTTGGGCTAGATGAACCATCAGTCTGATCCACTGGGGCACTTCTTATGGTAGTGGTGAGCATACTTTAAGGAGAGGGAGGAACCTCCAAAAAGGCAGAAACACTTCATAAGCTTTTAAAAAAATTCCACATTCCCCATTTTCAGTAAAAGTCTTATAGAGAGAAAACCAGAAGTTTTCATTCACTTTTCATAAAGTAATCTTCATTTTGTCATATATTCACAAGGCAATCTCCCTTCCAAAGTGTAAAGAAAGCCCAAACCAAAAAACCAAAAATACACCCATTTTCAACATTCCCGCGAGGCTTTCCAACATCCACAGGTCCCTTTCATGGCCTATATGAACCCCTGCAGTTCTCAGATTTAAGGAAGATTAAGCAATTAGAGCTGCAAACTTTATTCAAATGAGAACAAGACGTTGCTCACTCAACGTATTAAGGACTTGTCTAGCTGTATGCTGGACATTTTGTCCAGGAGGATACTGTGAGAGACAGTATCAAAAGCTTTGCTAAAATCCAAAAATACCACATCTACTGGCTTCCCTTGGTCAACTAGATGGGTGACCTTGTCATAAAAGGAAATTAAGTTAGTTAAACAGGACTTTCCCCTCATGAACCCGTGTTGGCTATGACCAATGACTGCATTGTCTCTCAAGTGTTTTTCAGTAACTCCCAGAATAACCTTCTCCATAATTTTACCAGGCACTGAAGTGAGACTGACAGGCCTGTAATTACCAGGGTCTTCCTTCTTACCCTTCTTGAAAATCGGGACAACATTTGCCAGCTTCCAGTCGACTGGGACCTCTCCAGACTCCCAAGACCATTGAAAAATAATGGAGAGAGGTCCTGCAGTAACATCGGCCAGCTCTTTCAGTACCCTGGAATGAATCCCATCAGGCCCCATAGACTTATGTGCATCCAGCTGGAGCAGCAAGTCTCAAACAAGTTCAAGGTCGGCTGGGAGTTTATCATCCCCCCAGTCACGGTCTTCCAACACAGGGCTCTGGAGGTCCCAGGGCCCATCATCAGTGTTAAAGACAGGCGAAGAAGGCATTAAACGTCTCCGCTTTGTCTACGTCCCTATTTGTGAGGTGACCGACCTCATCAAGTAACGGACCAATGTTATCTCTGATCCTCCTTTTGCTATTAACATATTTTTAAAAGCCCTTTTTGTTGTCCTTCACAGTGCTGGCCAGCTTGAACTCTAATCAAGCTTTGGCCACATTAATTTTCTCCCTACAATGGCGAACAGGATCTCTGTAGTCCTCCCATGTCTCCTGTCCTTGCTTCCAATGTCCATACACTTTCCTTTTCCACCTAAGTTCTAGAAGAACCCTGCTCAGCCAAGCCGGCCTTCTGCCCTGCTTGCTTGACTTCTGACACTTTGGAATTGCCGGCTCCTGCGCTCTTAAGAGATGGCTCTTAAAATGTGACCAGCATTCATGGACCCCAATACCTTCAAAAGCAGATTCCCAGGGGACCTTACAAACTAGCTCCTTCAGCAGCCCTAAGTCTGCTCTCCCCATATCCAGGGACAAAGTTTTGCTGGCAGTTTTTCTCCTATCGCCAACGATTTGAGACTCAACTACTTTGTGGTCACTGTGACCAAGACAGCCACCAATCACCACCAGAGTTCTTCTCTGTGGTTTGATGAAAGCTTATTGTAACTTAAAAATCATCAGGTTGTGATTTATATTTACCTCATTCATCACCAACTGAATTCCTATCCTATTAAAATGTCAAGATGAACTGGGAAGTTCAATTCATAAATGCAGTATAGAAGAACATGCAAACATAACCCAAAATTGAATCAGAAACTTGGAGTATTCCAAAATCTAAGTGTACTTGTGCTTTTCAAACTTAATTCATTTCCACTGCCCTCTTCCTAGAGCCAAAGATCCTCATCACCACATCATTATGCATGCCTGCATCTCTAGCAGACACTTTTATAGATCAGTTGGAAATACACCTCAAACTCCTTATGCAGTTCAGCCACAAGGGGAAAGTAACACATTTTAGTGATCGCAAGATGTGCAACACTGTGCAACAAAAATTCTAGATCCAAACTCTGTAAGGGCACAAGTATGCTACGTACCTTGCTTCTAAAGAGAAAACTTTAAACAAAGCTCGTGCTCTACCTCCCTCCACTCACATACACATTCAGTGTGTTCATCCATTGAAGGCAACTCTTAACATACTATATTCCGTAAGTAACGGAAGAGACTGAAAATACTCACACTTCCGATACCTGGGATTACACAGAGCTTTCAGTGCCTGATGGGAGCCATGAGAAACTCAAACTTGCACTTGACAAAGCTTCAATAGGATTATTGATAACTTGAAAGCAAATAACATTCCCCTATGTGAAAAGCATGACCACCCACCAATAAAAATGCAACCAAAGTCAAAGATTTATTGTTATATGCAAGTTACTTGAAGACACTTTGTTACTGCTTGGGATTGGACAATTATGTTTTACAGAGTCAGCGTTGCAGAAGGAATGCAGCAGACTTGTCCCTTTACAAGTCTGGGAAACTTGAAAGCAATTTATGCCTGATGCAACTAGAACTGCCACTAGGTAAAAACAATAAGCTATACTGAAAGCAGTATTATTTGCATAAAGCAAAATAAAAACCTCCACTACCACATTTAAGCCTTTAAGCAGCAAAATCCCTCATTCTTCTTTTTCAAGAGTCAAATATAAGATCAGACTCAGTGTTGCTGAACAAGACCCCATTCCAAAAAAAAAAACAACCAAAAAACTGATCGAGTGGCTTAATTACTAAATCTAACTGATAATTCACATTTTTAAAAATGTCACGAAGTTTTGGTTATAGCACACAGTTATACAGAGTTATCTTCAAGAACCTCTACTCGTTTTAACTAAGCAATTCTAAAATTAACTTGGGTTCCTAGCAAATTAAAACAACAACTGAATTTAGACTGTAATAGTAGAGTTATCAAGTTTCTTCTAGGTATATTCTGCTCATGTAAATGATTCAGTGCACTACAGACATTAAAAAAAAAAAAACCATAAGTCTGATAAATTCATTCCCTTTTCCAGCAAAGGTAATTTTAATGTAATTTTTCACACAGCTTTATTACCTTTTGTCTAACAGATGTAAAATCTAGTTTTACATATTTAGTAATGACCAAATTCAAAGACAGCAAAATTAACTCCACAGAACACTCTTCAACAGAGAAATGGAAATGCCATCTTCATAATACCCTCCCAGAGAACTACCTGCAGCTGCTTTGTTTCCCAGGAGCGATTACAAGGCACAGAGAAGAGTGACACAAGACAAGAAGATCTAGCCCTGTATTCTGACACTATTCTAAACACTTACTACAGAATTCAAAGCGTCCCTTTACAGAGGTCAAAGTTGTAGGAAAATCATGTCAACCACCTGTCTATCTCTCTATTGGGAACACTATAGTGAGCTATAGGCTTTTTAATTCTTCAAGTGAAAATAATAAATAGTACTCAAACAGCAGTATAACAACTGTGAACATTTTAAGGAGAGGAATGAGGACAGAAAAAGAAGAAACAGTGCATGTGTCTGTGCATATACAATATGAACAGGTTCACAGATATAACTAACAGCAGTTTAAGACAATCTACATCTGGATTACCATAATTTTAGTTCCCTACCCTCCCTCCCTCCCTCCCTTCCCTCCAACACATTTAACTAAAAACTAATACTGATGCAGTGGACAAACAAAAGCAGCCCAGAGTTAAACATCTTAAACAGCTGTGGAATCACACCAATAGTCAAAATTAACTGTAGCTAACTTAATTATGATGAGTGTCTAACAGTCTTACGTAAGTATCAAAATCTCTACCAAAACCCAGGAAAAACTGGTCCAAACACTGTAGCTAGGAACATTTGTTTTAGTGTCTATGTTCAGTTCAGTATTGAGAACAATTTAAATAAAACCCCAAATACCAAGTCACAATAAATCCCAAAGCTTTGGAATATACAACTGCAAGCAAGTTTAAAAAAAATGACATTAGAAGGAACTGTAACTATTCCCTCCAAAAAACTAAAAAGAAATGCAAGGAAATGTTCACTTCTGAAAAGACACAAGTGGTAAAACTGGAAAACATAGATAAGCTTTCAAGCAAGCAAAAAGAATTGCTCGTATACCTGAAAGTTTGTTCATGTCTTTGAAAAGGATGAACAGAAATAACAAAAAATGTATTACAGCTCCATAAAAACCTTCTACCCTACATCTGGAAATATACACTGAAAGCATCTAGGCTTCCAAATAACTCTATGCTACAGAGGCATTATGAGAAATTGATTATTAAAAGCCAATGTCTTCTTAAAAACTCTTTAATTTTAAATTACAAACACCATCATGCTTGACCATATATTTTGTTTACTACACATTCTCACTACTGGACAAAGTTAAGACTGCTTGGGAGTCCTTATTGTGGACTTCCGTATCTTACTTTTTGCATTACGTTAGAAATTTAACTTAACTCAACTCTGAAAAGTTAACATAAACCTTTAATTTATCAAAAGTCATTTTCCTCTATGACTAAACATGTTGTGAATATTTATAGTGAACACCATATTTTAGTGTTCACAATGGGTTGACCACAGCATTCTCTTCCTGATCCCAAGAGTCCAGCCATACAGTATGGTGAGGAAGACAAGATAACCCAACAAACAATAAGATGGGAAAAAAGTTTAAAAAGAAAAATCAAACTTTATAAGCAGTAAATGTTTACAAAGGAAGAACTTAAACAAGAACACCACAATGAAGTGAATTTACTCCATTCTGTTACTTATTTCTCAAGCACAAAAAAAAACCACAGTGACACATTCCACAGGTCAAGCCAACAAAAAATGCTACAGATTTTGTGCTCCAGGAAAGGAGCTCACCTGCTAAATACTTCATACTGTTCACTCATTTCTCTACATTGGCCTACAGTAAGTGGATGTATTAAAAGAACTCAAATGGCTAATTTATCTTCTAGAGCAAACAGAAAGAGATACTTTTGCAATGACATTACTCTTCAGTCAGGCATGACCTCTTCCCAATGATTTATCATCTCTTCCCACCTCAGCAAGGTAGGAAGCCATGCTTGGTGCCATGCTGCCAAGCAGCAGCACGGCAAAGTCTTCAGTTCATAAAGCCATAGGAAGAAAACACAAGTAAAACTGAGCCCAGGCAACAGGCCATTATAGAGAGTGGGTGGAAAGAGCAATAACTTTACCTACCAAACAGAAATAAAGGATAGATTCCCCCATAACATGATGAGAGGGGAAAAAACATGCAATACAAGCTGTGTAATCCTAGTAGCCATATATAGCTCTAAAGACATTATTGCAAGTATGTAATGCTGTATTAAACATGCTTATGGAACAAAGATGAGAAGATTCTCTGAAGATCAGGACTTCAACTCTTGTCATTCAAAAGTTATTTATACAAAATACAGAAGACCTACATAAATATCTGAGAATCTGCGAGTTACAGTGAAAATACACTTACTGCATGACAAAAGCTGAACACTTAAAAAGTGATTTGAAAAAGGACACAGAAAATTTAACACATCCTCCTGGTCAACACTTCTGTGTTGACCAACAATCTCCAGAAACTCTGGATGTAACAATATGAGAACCTACACTGGATAAGTAAGCCTAAATGTTGGACCCATTAGCTTGACCAGCAATAGCAGACTTGAAACCTTGTGTGTGATCTGGCCACTATGGAAGGACAAAGACACACTGTGTTCATATGGCTTACAGAGGGATTAGGTAATTGAGTCAAATGATTTAAATGTGCTAACAAAGAAAATGTCTTAATCACAGGGAAAGAATAGATGTATGTCACAAAAGGAAAGAGTAAAAGCACATTACCATTTAAATCTACCCTCAAGAGCTTGTAAAATAGGGTGACTACCCAAACCTGAAACAGAATTTGTATAGCATCATTATACCTTCTACCTTGCTATAAAATCATTGTTGCTATTGGGAGTTGTACGTAAAGATCAAGATCATCATACAGGATTACCCAGAAGACAAAGGATGGTATAGACTTCTCAACACTGAGAAACACCAATTTCGACGGAACTTTGGCTTTAAAGAAAAAAATTACAGCCCTTACCGTTATAAAAAGTTAGTCTTGTTTGTGTTTGAAGGCGAAACAGTTACAATGATGTTTCGGCAAGCCTAAGGAGACAGGAGCTGCCAGTAGGTTTTTGGACTAGATGGATTATCTTTGACCATGACCAGTTCCAGCTGCTTCAGAGACAACTGAAGAAAATTCTTAAGTAGGCTGTATTGGGTTTGCGTGGCAAGGTTTTGGTAGCGGGGGGGAGGGGCTACAGGGGAGGCTTCTGTGAGAAGCTGCTAGAAGCTTCCCCTATGTCCGATAGAGCCGGTGCCAGCCGGCTCCAAGACAAACCCGCCACTGGCCAAGGCTGAGCCAATCAGCGACGGTGGTAGCACCTCTGGGATAACATATTTAAGAAGGGGGAAAAAAACCCTGTGCAACTGCAGCCGGGAGAGAGGAGTGAGAATATGTGAGAGGAACAACTCTGCAGACACCAAGGTCAGTGAAGAAGGAGGGGAAGGAGGTGCTCCAGGAACCGGAGCAGAGATTCCCCTGATATCCTGCAGAAAGTGAAAATTTTCCACTGAGCAAAACTACGAACCACCTGTGCTTTGGGAAAGGAATTTGGGAGGGAGCTAAAAGATATAAGAGCATTTGTTTAATTAATGAACTGTGGAAAACTAACGGCTATACCCTTGAAGAAGAGCTACTGGACTGATAAAAGGGAACATTTTGGCACCAAAGACTGGATGGTGGCCAGAAAAACATGAAGTCTGATAAAACTGCAGTAACTGGGTGAAAGGTAAATGTGGCGAGGGGAGATCGCGACCACCGACTCAATTCAGGACCGAAAAGACTTGCCCCCCACACCTGAAAGGAGCACGCGTGCTAATTTACATAGCAAGCAACGCTAATTTTAATACAGTAAACCAATAGCATACGAAATGTTAATCACTAACCAATAAGTGTAAAATTAGGCAGGATTATACTAATCATGTAGCAGGATAAATATGCTATAGTTTTGTACAAAGGTGTGCTAGCTTTGTGGATTTACCACCTAGCACCCATCTCTGCACAGACATGAAATAAAATACCTCTGCTCTGTGTGTTAATTGGCGTCTGCACACCAGGCAAATGACCCCGCTTTCGGGACAACACCCCTGCAGCCCCTGGTGAAGACCATGGTGAGGCAGGCTGTCCCCCTGCAGCCCATGGAGGTTAATGGTGGAGCAGATATCCACCTGCAGCCCATGGAGGACCCCACACTGGAGCAGGTGGATGCCCAAAGGAGGCTGTGACCCTGTGGGAAGCCCACGCTGGGGCAGGGTCCTGGCAGGACCTGTGACCCCATGAAGAGAGGAGCTCACGCTGGAGCAGGTTTGCTGACAGGACTTGTGACCCCGCGGGGGACCCATGCTGGAGCAGTCTGCTCCTGAAGGACTGCACCCCATGAAAGGGACCCACGCTGGAGCAGTTCATGAAGAACTGCAGCCCATTGGAAGGACTCACATTGGAGAAGTTTGTGGAAGACTGTCTCCTGTGGGAGGGACCCCACGCTGGAGCAGGGGAAGACTGTGAGGAGTCCTGCCCCTGAGGAGGAAGGAGCGGCAGAGACAACGTGTGATGAACTGACCGCAACCCCATTCCTCATCCCCCTGTGCCACTCAGGGGGAGGAGGTAGAGAAAATCGGGAGTGAAGTTGAGCCTGGGAAGAAGGAAGGGGTGGGGGGAAGGTGTTTTTAAGATTTGGTTTATTTCTCATTACCCTACTCTGATTTGATTGGTAATAAATTAAATTAATTTCCCCAATTCGAGTCTGTTTTGCCTGTGACAGTAATTGGTGAGTGATCTCTCCCTGTCCTTATCTCGACCCACAAGCCTTTTGTTATATTTTCTCTCCCCTGTCCAGCTGAGGAGGGGGAGTGATAGAGTGGCTTTGGTGGGCACTTGGCGTCCATCCAGGGTCAACCCACCACATCATAGGCAATTACAAAATAACATAGCCACAGGCAATATTTCTTCCTACCTCCTGTCAGTTAGAGGTTATTTAAACTACAGACTCAGGTAGAACAGAAACTACTTGCAGACGACACCAAGTATGGGTGGAAGTGTTGATCTGCTGGAGGGTAGGAAGGCCCTACAGAGGGACCTGGACAGGCTGGATCGATGGGCTGAGGCCAACTGTATGAGATTCAACAAGGCTCAGTGCCGGGTCCTGCACTTGGGTCACAACAACCCCATGCAACGCTACAGGCTTGGGGAGGATGGGCTGGAGAGCTGCCTGGCAGAAAAGGACCTGGGGGTGTTGGTTGACAGCCACCTGAACATGAGCCAGCAGTGTGCCCAGGTGGCCAAGAGGGCCAATGGCATCCTGGCTTGTATCAAGAATAGTGTGGCCAGCAGGACCAGGGAGGTGATAGTGCCCCTGTACTTGGCATTGGTGAGGCCGTACCTCGAGTACTGTGTTTAGCTTTGGGCCCCTCGCTACAAGAAGGACATCGAGGTGCTGGAGCATGTCCAAAGAAGGGCAAGGAAGCTGGTGAAGGGTCTGGAGCACAAGTCTTATGAGGAGCGGCTGAGGGAACTGGGGTTGTTTAGCCTGGAGAAGAGGAGGCTGAGGGGAGACCTTATTGCTCTCTACAACTACCTGAAAGGAGGTTGTAGTGAGGTGGGGGTCGGTCTCTTCTCCCAGGTAACAAGCAATAGGACGAGAGAAAACAGCCTCAAGCTGCGCCAGGGGCAGTTTAGGTTGGATATTAGGAAAAACTTCTTCACCGAAAGGGTAGTCAGGCATTGGAACAGGCTGCCCAGGGAAGTGGTTGAGTCTCCATCCCTGGAGGTATTTAAAAGACAGGTAGACATGGTGCTTGAGGACATGGTTTAGTGGTGGACTTGGCAGTGCTAGTTTAATGGTTGGACTCGATGATCTTAAGGGTCTTTTCCAACCTTAACGATTCTATGATTCTACCTTTTACAGTTACTGGCATATTTTTTTTAATTTTTAGTGTAAAATTGGATATTCCTACCATCCAAATCAACATCCTTCTTAAAATTCTGCTATGCTTCTAGCCTCCATCTCCTCTGGTAACAAGCTCCACGTGATAACTGTACCTAGTTTATTCTCCTTTATCAGTTTTAAGTTTTCTCTTTCAAACACTGACAGCTCTCCTGTTCTTGTATTTTGAAAAAAAATGGGCACAAGCTCATGATCTTTCTTTTTTACACTATTTGATAGTTAATCCCTAAAAATTCACCATTTTTACCTTCCTGGAAGTTCTGTCAAATATTCAGTCACTCTTCCAATTACAAGAACATTCCTTCTCCTCATGCTTGTTACATTATTTCTGACACAGTGAGACCAGAAGTGTATTCCCCCTGCTTTCCAAATGAGCAAATATATAATTAATTTCTCTGTCCTCTAGGTAATATTTCAGATCTACAAAGACAGAGAGAATAGGAACAGCCTGAGGAGGAAATGGACGGAACACAATTGGACTGAAAAAGTAAAGGAAATACACTAATCAGCCTACTAAAGGGCTGCAGGGCATAAGAGATTTATCCTATTTCAGCAAAAGACTGAATTTATGGGAAAAAAAATGTGAGATGTTCTTTCTCCAAGTAGTTATATAGGTTTTTGTCGTCATTAACTGGATAATGCACAAGAAGTGGAGATACAGGTGTAAGTTCACACGTAAAGCAGTGGGCTATTATTATTTGAGTAAAGGGAATTCACCAACAGACAAATGCCCATATTTAGACCTCAGCAAGGAGCATCTTCTGGACAAGAGGAAACACCATTACAGCAGATCTCGCAGGTACCTTCTGGCCACCTCTCTACTTCCCTAAGGTTCCATGTGATAAGGCACATTTTTCAAGACTGGAAATGCAGTCCATTCTTAGCAATTCACAACCTAAAACAAATGAGTTCTTTCCCGTTTCCAAGATAGATTACCAAGGCATAGTTCAAGCAACATACATAAATTATACTGAAATAAGTAGTAAATTTCAGTATCAGAAATGATTATAAAAAGCCAAACTAGCTGACTTAATACGCTCTTACATTACATGAACATAACTAGTTATTCCAATTATAACTGGAAATATTATCTGCAACTCTAGACAACATTTATACCAATGTTTACCCACTGAGAAAAACCAGATACACAGCAGCTCTGCAGCATCAGTCCTTGAAAATGTTGGGTTTTATCCAAACACTGTTTTTCATGTGTGTTTGGCCACGAGTTCTAATAATGCCTTTAATTTCTACAACATCTATTTTCTATTCAGTCCTATAAGAAATCTCTCACAAAACACTTAAACCTAATTAGAACTTGTCAAAATGACAGAATATGTAACTTCTTTCCAGAATGTTCTGGTCACATTCTCACATTTATTGTGTTCTACATGTCTTTGCAATTTTGTTGTAATGAACAAGTATGACTTAACAGTGATGTTTCACCAAAAAAATGTTATTCTGTTAGTTTTTCTTTTTATGTAAAGAAAACTAGAGTTATCTGGAATTAATAAAGCTCTGTATTCAGAAAACTGTTTAACATAACTGGTGGACAAATGGAAAAAAATGCATACTTTTTCAAATGACCCAATTAGCAAACTAAAACTTTATTCTTCTCTGGATTCTGCAAATAAACAGGTAAATAAGGAAATTTTAAAGAATTATTATACTTACCTCTCAAAACAATATTTAGTTTTAAAAAAAGACTTACTGCAGACAAGACAACATATGAAAAAAGCCCAGACCAACACACCACTTTCTCCAGAAGTTTCTTAAACGGTTTTAATCATGCTTTCAGCCTAGGGTAGCTGGTATGATACACAGCCCTGATTCTACCTAGGATATAGTTCTGGGTAGAGCAGATCCAGTTAGCTCACTGTTACTGAACCAGAAGATCATACTTCTCACCTCCACTTCATCCTGGCCATGCATTTCCTATATGCTGATACTGTTGGGGTCACAGATCCCTCCGAGTCATTTGAATGCACTAATCCTGCAGAAAACTAGCACATCCAAAAGTTTTCTACTGTGTTTAGTGAATCAAATCATCAATTAATGATGTATTAAATCAACAGAGAAAAAAAAAAATCATTGGCCACACTGGATGGGAGAGAGAGTTTGTAGGAACAACACAGCTGACAGAGGCACAGGCAGCAAGACCTCCCCTTGTTAGAAGCAGCTAGATCAATCTCAGTTGCCTGTGCAACCACAGCTCAGGTTGGAAACCTACTTTCTGAAAGGCAATGCAATCTAAATGCAATCTAGTGCTGGCTGTCCTTCGATATCTTTCTCAAAATGCTCCCTTCCACATACCTAGGACAGTTCCTCCTACAGTTTACTGGGAAGAGAATGACAGAACACTGCAGTAGCCTGAGCCATAACAGGGCATCTCCTCCTCCAGTCCCAATGAAAAACAAGCAAACCTCACAATAACCAGGACCCACTAACTCTGGTATGACACTGCAGTGCAGTTGCTCACACAAGGACCAAGTTAACCACAAATGCTCAAAACCTTATAGTTTGAATAACTGCTGCGAAGGCATCCCCCTAGTATATTACCAATGTGTAATATATTTCATGTGCTGCATCACATATGTGATACAGCAAAATATGTAAACCATTAATAGTAATGAAAATAAGTATTATGTTCAAGAGTTACTGTCCTCACTTCTGACATTATAAGTGAGCAGAACCCGGGGGGAGGGGGGGAAGAAGCAAAGCCTTATTTTCCCAAGGCATACAAAACAAACAATAACATTTATTAGAAGTTCATGCAGGCCTTAGAAAAAAGTTTTACAAGTTGCTACAGTGAGGTTTTCTGAAACCTCAGACAGAGATCTGCAGGAGTTATGCAAATAACTGCCAGACCTATCAGATTCTTCACGTGACACACAAGCCATTAAGCACAAATTGAGGGGTTAGGTTTAATATAGTGTCCAGCCAACACCAACCATTATTTTATTGTAGGGTTGAACTGCAGTATGGGACATGAGAAGACAAGATGCATAAAGCTTGCTGGCCACTTGTTTCCTGCCTCATGACAAAACCATGCTAACTTCAGTGCCTTTGACCTCCAGGTATTTCTTCCCTTAAAAACATCTGCTTATTCTTTAGCAAGCTCCTGAGCCCTGGAGAAAAACAAAAAAAAGACTTTCCAGAAAATCCCAGCAGAACCCCACCCCTGTTTAGGAGGCTTCATAAATCTCACAGAGGCTGATAACAGATGACATATTCCCACTCAAATTGAAGAGCTGAAGTCACGAGTGACTTGCCATTGATTCAGTCAGTGAACTTCCCATTTCAGTTCTCTCTTTCCAGACAAATATGAAGAGTTAGTACCCTAAACCTAACACACACGCTTCCTTTATTTACATGTATTTCTAGACAGCACCATACATCCTCCCATCAAAAGATGCTGGGCAAGATGAGAAACACTGGATCCCCAATGGAGAAATAACAACTCATAAATAGCAAGCACTCTTCTTATATTTTAATCATAAGGAACATCTGAAATAATAACATCAAGCTTTTTTGTCAAATGATGGAAGTGTCCAAAGGCATTTCTGTCAGAACATGCTGTTGTGTCATTTTTTCAGAACACAGCTCATATGCCAGAGCGAACAAGTTATTACTTTGCATTGAAGGCCTTTCCTCCCTCCATCACCTCATCCCCTCCCCTAAGGCCCTCCCACCTCCCCGCCAAAACCTCTCCAGGCTTTCCTCCCCACCCACGCCCCTCTCCCCCCCAAATCACCTCATCACCCCCATCCACAGCCACCCCGCACGTCTCATTGCTCACCCCACGCTTGTCCTGTTTTCCCCTCCCCCATGAGCCCATCCCATCCCTGCTTCATCCCCCTCACACCCACTTCTCCCTCTTCTCCCCCATTTCAGCCCCCCGCCCCGCCGCCGCCCCTCCCCGCCGCCTCCCCGCCCTGCTGCAGTCTCCCCGTCCCCAGCGGCGGCCGCCGCCGCCGCTCGCGCCCCGCTCAACCGCCCTCCGCCGCCAAGCGCGAGCGCTCCCCTGACAACCGCAGCGCGCCAGGCCCGGCCACTCCCCGGCCCCGCGCACACAATGAGCCCCGTGCACACAATGGGACCCGCGCGCAGCCCCCTCCCCGCCCCCCCGAGCCGCGCACCGGGGCGGCGGCGGCGCCCGGCCAGGGCTGCGGCCGCTCCGCCGGGCTGGCCCCTCCCGTCGTCCCTGCCCCACTGACCATCGCTGCGCTTGATCTCCACGTAGATCCCTATCTGGATCTTGCCGAAGTTGGCCGCTGCCATCACTTCATGGGGCAGCCGGGGAGATCGGAGGTGCTGCCGGCCGGGCGCACAGGGGGCAGTGAGGGCGCGCGCAGCAGCAGCAGCGGCGGTGGCGGTACCGACCGCGGCGGCTCCGGGAGGGCGGGAGGGAGGGGAGGAGGGAAGGAAGGAAGGAAGGAAGGAGGGAGGGACGGACGAACGAACGGGGAGAGGGAGGAGGGGGGAAGAGAGAAAAGGCGCTGGCCGGATACAACAGGCGCTGGAAGCTGCTGCGCCTGTGCGGCTCGCCGCGGCGTCACGGCAGGACCGGCTCACGGGGGAGGCGCGGGTAGAAGCGCTGCCGCGGTCGTCCTCGGCCTCCGCCCTTCGCGGCACCTCGGCGAGGCTGGCACAAGATGGGCGCCCTCGCTACCTTGGGGCCGCCTCCCCACTCGCTCGGGCCTGGGCCGGGAGAGGCTCGTCCCAGCTGCCGGCCGCCTGTGAGAGCATCTCTTCTTGGCCCTCTCCCCAACTTACAAACACACACATGCGCCTATTTGGCACCAGATGGTGACTGAGCTGCCTTGAAGTTTTAATGTAATAGCTTTATCTACCTAATATCTGCTCATAAGGCTCCTGCGTGCCAAGTAGAGCAGATTAGAAGCATGCTTTGTACTTGCTCCCCAACCTGCCAGCAGCTCTTTAGTCCAAGTAAGGCCACGCTGTCAACAGCATCCATCCATTCTTACCTCACGACTGCCTTTATACAACTTAAATAAAAACTAAAACACACTTAATGTTCCTCATTTCACTATAATGATTCCTGTACCTTAGGCAAGCCACTTCGTTAAACATTGTCCCTTGGGTTTCTCCTCTGAGGGCAGTTCCTAACATGATGAAGCCAACATGGGTTTAAAATTGTCCTTCCTGTACAATTTCCTAGTCACCTTGAGCAGCATCACAATACGCCTAAACACACAACCTCTTCTTGCCCAGCAAAGCCAGTCTTATTAAAAATAATCCCCCAATCCATTCTTCAAATGGTAATACATAATGACAACTGACACTGCGCCACCCCCCCTTAGAGCTGCACTGTCCTGGTTTCAGCTGGGATAGAGTTAATTTTCTTCCTAGTAGCTGGTATAGTGCTGTGTTTTGGATTTAGGATGAGAATAATGTTGATAACACACTGATGTTTTAGTTGTTGCTAAGTAGGGCTTACACCAGTCAAGGACTTTTCAGCTTCCCATGCTCTGCCGGGTGCACAAGAAGCTGGGAGGGGGCACAGCCAGGACAGCTGACCCAGACTGGCCAAAGGGCTATTCCATACCATATGGCGTCATGCCCAGTATATAAACTGGGGGGAATTAGCCCGGGGGGCAGCGATCGCTGCTTGGGGATGTGCTGGGCATTGGTCGGCGGGTGGTGAGCAATTGTATCACTTGCTTTGCATATTATTATTGTATTATTATTATATTATTATTACTATTACTATTACTATTACTATTACTATTATTATTACTACTATTCTATTTCATTTTACTTCAATTATTAAACTGTTCTTATCTCAACCCACGAGTTTTCTTATTTTTACCCTTCTGATTCTCTCCCCCATCCCACTGGGGTGGAGGGAGTGAGCGAGCGGCTGTGTGGTGCTTAGTTGCTGGCTGGGGTTAAACCACAACAGTCATTTTCAAGACATCCCACTTCTGAACCATGTTGTTGAACCATGGTCAACAACATACAGCTTTTTTGCATGAAGTTTCAGTGCATTCACACAAATATATTTTATTTGTAATAATTCCTGATAATGACCTGTTACTGCACATACAAGCATAAAGCACTGGCATCAGAATAATTTGTAAAGAAAACTTGGGTCACTGCTAGATACCTGCCACAGTGGAGGACTGTGATAATAACAGACATTGTAGGACTACGGGAAAAGCTTATTTCCAATGAGCGACAAAAATGGCAGCTTGAAGCAAGCTGTACCAAGGGGATGGCTCAGCACCACCAGATGCAGGAAGCTGCCTGGTAGATATACCTAGTTAAATAGAAATCATTGTTGCTGTATGGAAACAGAGTGATCACTAAGCCTGGATAAAATATAAAATTAAGACATCCTCTACAAGTTGATTTTTACTTAGACCAATGATGCTTGGACTAGTGATCCTAACTGGTGTTAGGACATCAAGACTGTGCAGAGTTATGCCCCCAACTAGATCAGCATTCAACAGACCTCCATGGAGCCAGACAACACAAGACCATTAATGCTACTGTTATCTCTGCTGTCCCATTTCTGCACTTGGAAAAAAATGAAGCTAATTATTAAATTTTCTTGTATCCCAGGAAAACTGAGGCATGAGGAGTCCCCCAGTCTAAATATACCGAATAAGAAGAAAACACGAGCACTTGCACAAGGCCAGCATTTCACATATTCCTTATGCTACGCGGGTTTGTCCCAAGGATTGAGCATCCATAGAATTTCATATACCAGTTGATATGTCCTTTGGTGCAGAATTGTTGTTCCATATAAAGTTGTATGTTCAAGACTGTGATCATCCTAGTGACGATATAACCTGCTATTGTTGCACAGTCAGTAATAGAAATAGTACAGTGCAGCACTGTTTGCCGAGATAAATAATCACATATCATAGTCTTGTGTTTTACTAAGGAATCTCACTAGTCCCAGCTAATAAATGTAGTACCTCTGTTGGTTCAAGGCTGTGATTTATTACCTGAGAGGTTTTTCACGTTTTCTATCTTTTCCTTATCAAGAGATTCCACTTTCAAAGCTCAGCAGTTTGTACTGAGCATTGCTATATTATATCATTTAGATAAGATAGGATCCTTCCTTTTAATTGAAATTCTGTCAACATTTCAAAGATTTCTCTGAAAAAAGGATTTCTGTGAGACAAATTGCATTTTCTGACATTCTTTCTTAGTCTCTTTGTGGATATAAACCTTCAGCTTGATCCTCATTTGAGCTTTTCCTGTGTGGCTTTCATTTCTTTCACTGCTACTAGAAGTGCATCAGCAGGAATGCATTTCCAAATGATGGCACTTTTCTGTAGAAAATGTAGATTTCAACCAGATAGAAAAAAAAATGTAACTCCTCCCTTGAAAGAAGCTCTCTGGTCTTGCTCTACAAGCCTCTCCTTTACCCCATAGCTCAGTTACTAACACAACAGGAGGCATGAAAAGGACAGGAACTTACCTGCACAACTGACTCAGATTTGTAAAAATCACTGAGGAAATTGCACAGAAGTACATAACAGAAGGAGCTATTGTCATGTGAAGAATAAAGAATCACAAGCTTGTTTTTTTTTCCCAAAGAAAAAGAAGGGACTTATCAAAATGGTATTATCTTTGCCACTACTCAGTCTTTATATGTACCTGGTTTATTCCTAAAATGGACTGTATCCTTTTCTAGGAAATGTTCTGAAACAGTCTTAAAGGAACTCTATCTTTGTCCTCACATCTTTCTTTATGTTTTGTGTTGAAACAATCTCAAAAGTAAATCAATAACTTCAGGGCTGTCAAATTTTGTTGTTTGTTTTTTGTTTTTTTTTATTGTGACTGCTATCATATATAGGATTTTCCTTATCAACTCATTTCCTGGACTTACATAGTTAAAGGAAAAATAATTTAAAAATAACACATGTTGCTTCCCTGGTTTTATATTTATACTAGTACTTAGTATTTTTATAGGACCATAAGTATTCAAAGTACAGTGCAAACATTTATCACCCCTTACAAAATTACTGGTATTGGATAGGAGAACAAATGAACTATTGAATACCAGTAATAAAACTGGAAAATACAGAGATTAATGATATGTTTCTAACAGATGAAAGTAAGCAATCAGAGATTCAGTACATGTGACTTCTCGGCTCTTAGTCTCCACTTCTTTCAGCTTACAAGCGCCTCTGCAGCATGAAGTGTGGCAGGCTCACCCTCGTCCTAAAGTGTCCTGAAGGTGCCCCATCAAGAAGACATCCCAATCCTTTTCTGTGATGCCCACCAGGAGCAACTCTTTGTGTATTCATTTTACCCTCCTTAGTCTGTCACTATTTAATGTGACTCCCTCCCTGAAAAAGTGTGACCGAGATCCTGCAACCTGTCCTTTCAATAATATACCATATCACCAAATTATTGTCTTCTCCAGGCAATTTTGCATTAATTAAGGAAACACAGTGATTTGCCAAATCCTCAAACATGCTGATAATATTTTTGAAACTGGGTTGTCTTTATGAGAAGTGCTAAATATTTAAATTCAAATTTAATCCTTGAAGTGTACTATTTCTGTCTTTTAAAGAATTTGATAGTACTTGCAAGGCAAAGTCTAAGCACTATTAAAGCAAAAAACTATCTGAATTAAAAAATGAAAACATATTCCTTAATATAAAAATAACAGGAATCTTGGCAAGATGAATAGCATCTTTTTACTCCAGTATGGAGTTAAACTCAAACCATACCAGTAGTTTCACATTTAAAATCAACAGTGATTTCCATGTAGGAGAGACGAAGGATAAATTGGTGCAGTTCTCCACATGCCCAATTTATAACAGTAACATATTCATAATCAGCATTCCTTAAGCATCATTTTTTTACACTGAAGTGTTTAGATTTGACTTCTGAATACTATAGAATCTGTCACCGAGGACAATTTATCTCTGTGTTACATACCATTTTTGTGTCATTAACAGGCAAGAATCATGAAAAGAAGATGGCAACGGCTGGAAGAGGAAGAAAAATAATTCATAGGAAGTACAGCAGAATTAGTGTCCTTGTTCATAAAATTTATGGCAAGGATAATTTTGTTTAGTAGAGAGGTGGTATTGGGATGACTTTAATATAAGAGGCATAAATAGGTGAGAGATGTACAAGAAAAGTTTATATAATGTATTTCTAAGACAGTAGTTTAAGGAATTAAATCAAAATTCAGCATGTTCAAAAATTATCTATTTTTAATATTTTAAAAATTTTACATGTTTAAATTGCAATATATTGGCTTGACCAAAGTGATAATATTTACCGCTGCTGTGATAAATTTTGATGAAATGCCACTACTGAGTGTGGGTACCAGTTCCCCTTTCACTTGGCAAATATATTTGGAAGCAGTGGAGCTTAGGAAGACATGGCATCTCCCAAGAGATGATTAAGAGAACCTTAAGACAGTCCACTTACTAGTTAATATTTTAGAGAAGGATTTGAGAGTTTTACTCTTTTTTGAGAAGAAAAAGCTGTTGAATTTTAAAGCTGAACAGTATGGTATCATCTTCAATACATGAAAAGAAATCTTCTTTCATAGATGAAGAAGAAACTGTCATTGCCTGGTCGCATTATTTAGTTGTTGCCATATCGGTCTTTGAGGGACTTGGCCCAACAGTGACACCTAGACTCTTATGCTAGGGACCCATTTTTCCTGCCTACCTCAAAGTCACAAGGTTTCAGCTCAGGACAGCATATAAACCCGCCACCTCCTGGGCTAGGTGGTTATGCTAGCGGTGTTTCTGGCAGACACACCAGAGAGCACCCCGTTATTCTGGAGTTTAGCAGTGAGCCCAGTTCACAGCCATCCTGTTTGGGACAGAGGGAGTATGTTTAAAACACTCCCTCACTGCAGTGCAAGATTGGTCTTAATGCAAGCTTTTTTACAGAGATATTTATTCATAGGATCCCTCAGAGCATCTACATTTTTGGGACATCATGAGTATCTGGATCACTTTTTATCTAAAATTATTGCAGTACCAAAAAGATATATTGACTTTTAATCCACTGAAACCAGCACTGAGTAGTCTTTCCACTTGACATGTGAATTCTGTCTATTTTAAAGATCTTTATGCTCACTAGTACCTAAAATGTATGCCATTTATTTATGGATCTTAATTTTAAATGTTTTATAAGAATACAAATGAACTTGGCAAACTCTCTGTGTGTGTAAAAGGCACTCGTATTCGTATGTCACTGTCACAACTCACCAAATACTAGCCAAGTGCCAGTCACTACTTTTTCAACAAATTAGCACAAAAATATATAATATATAATATATAATATATAATATATAATATATAATATATAATATATAATATATAATATATAATATATAATATATAATATATAATATATAATATATAATATATAATATATAATATATAATATATAATGAGTCGGGGCAATCCCAAGCACAAATACAGGCTGGGCGGAGAATGGATTGAGAGCAGCCCTGCAGAGAAGGACTTGGGGGTGTTGGAGGATGAGAAGCTCAACACGACTCGTCATTGTGCGCTTGCAGCCCAGAAAGCCAACCATATCCTGGGCTGCATCAAAAGAAGTGTGACCAGCAGGTCGAGGGAGGCGATTCTGCCCCTCTACTCCACTCTTGTGAGACCCCACCTGGGAGTACTGCGTTCAGCTCTGGGGCTCCCAGCATAAGAAGGACATGGACCTGTTGGAGTGGGTCCAGAGGAGGGCCACGAAGATGATCAGGGGGCTGGAGCACCTCTCCTATGAGGACAGGCTGAGAGAGTTGGGGTTGTTCAGCCTGGAGAAGAGAAGGCTCTGGGGAGACCTTACAGCAGCCTTCCAGTACCTGAAGGGGGCCTACAAGAAAGCTGGAGAGGGACTTTTTACAAGGGCATATAGTGACAGGACAAGGGGTAATGGCTTTAAACTGAAAGAAGGTAGATTTAGATTAGATATAAGGAAGAAGTTCTGGTGAGGCACTGGAACAGGTTGCCCAGAGAAGTTGTGGATGCCCCCTCCCTGGAAGTGTTCAAGGCCAGGTTGGATGGGGCTTTGAGCAACCTGATCTAGTGGAAGGTGTCTCTGCCCATGGCAGGGGGGTTGGAACTAAATGATCTTTAAGGTCCCTTCCAACCCAAACCATTCTATGATTCTATGATTCTATGATTCTATGATTCTATGATTCTATGATTCTATGATTCTATGATAATATTTCATTTGTTTAGCACAGAATGTGATTCTTTAATCCATGTAACAATTATATTGCAACAATAGATCAATTACACATAAGTTCACATTAAAAAAAAAAGGATAATCCATTCTTAAACTCCTTTTTACTGGCCTTTAATATGTTTGGAGCAGGTCTTTGGAGTACACATAGCATTAATCTTTGTAAAAAGCTTTTGATGTTCTGCGATGCTGACAGCTTTTCTATTACTTTGAGAACAACCTAATGATATTTAATTATGTATTGTTCTAAAGGTTCTGTACATAGGTAATGGGCCTTGATGTCCTCATGGTGCCTGCAGAGAGAGCAAGTCACATCCTAGTCAATTATTTGCAGATAGAGTTTTCAACAGAGATATGATTCTACTGTAGCTAATGTAGGTTTCTAATTGACTTCTCTGGGAGCTGAATCGAATGCCAACAGTGGGGATTGGGAGTATTGCTTAAATCAAGCATAGGAGTAAAATTATTCTTTGCTAAAGAGAAACTCAAGGAAGCTGTGAGGCTTTCAGAAATTCTAAAAATGGTGTTTTGTTGTGGAAAGTATTTTGTTCTCATCAGCGCAAACTTTACTCCGTAATGCTGATGGATTAACATCATGAACATTACCAGTGTAACTGAGTACAAAATTTGACACAAAATCAATAGAGCCATTGCATTGTTGGGGTCTGTTGAAGATCTGATCTAGTGTATGTAAAAACAAAGGTGGACTGATGCTGACGTGTCTAATATTAAACTTTTCAAGTTTGGCACTGAAGCCACTATACAAGTTTTGAGATAAATTTGCCTGTGTAAAAGACTAAATGGTACAACTTTAGTAAGAGTCACAAGAGAGGCAAAGAAGAGTTGTTGGAACAGGGTAAACAGAAACTGCAGAAACTGTTTGGATCTCTTCTAGCACTTCCACAGACAGCATTTCTGCAGTTTGTTGTCCCCAGAAGACAAGAACCAAAAAGAGTCCATGCTGGAGTCTGACACTTATTTTTATGGCGAGCCACAAAAAGCATCTTTGATGTTTACAGAGGGAAGCAAGATTAGAGTTGATCAGACAGCTGCTGACAAGCTTCCCTGAAAGCACAGCACAATGAAGTTGCTATATCCAAGAGTCTATTTCCGTTTCTGTTATAATGAAGCTAATTTGTTTTGTTGTTTATTAGGAGAAAAATCTTCAAAGTGAAGTCTGGAAAGTTCCATTTCCTGCTTTCTGCCCTTGGTTAGCTGTCTCATAATAATTAATAAAACTTGTGGTTAAATAACTAGCTCCCCAATATACCATGAATTTACATTCCAGAAATTATGTTTTGTTTAAGTATAATAAAGAGCTTTTTGATAAGCTTGATTGCTTCTCTTGAGGTGCTGATCTCCTCTCTGGTGACCAGTGATAGGACACGTGGGAATGGTATGAAGCTGTGTCAGGGGAAGTTCAGATTGGACATTAGGAAAAGGTTCTTCACTGAGACGGTGGTCGGTCACTGGAACAGGCTCCCCAGAGAATTGGTCACAGCACCAAGCCTGTCAGAATTCAAGGAGCATCTGGATGACACTCTTAGTCATATGGTTTAGTTTTAGGTAGTCCTGCAAGGAGCAGGGAGTTGGACTCGATGATCCTTATGGGTCCCTTCCAACTTCTATGATTCTATGATTCTATGATTACTGTCTTTGCTTAGAGTAAACAAGGAAAACTGAACAAGGAGCCTTTAAAAGAAGAGGAAGAACACTTTGAAAGCTTCCCCGTCCCTTCTTTTCTAAAGCTCCATAGATAACAACTCAGTGGGCACAGCAATTTCATAGTAAGTGAAAAAAAATAACCAAACCAAGTATCAGTCTAATAAAAACATCACTGTGGTGGTTTTTCCTGTTACAACAGGTCTAATATGAGTCAAAACCCAGTCTTTTTGTAGGATATGAAAAAAATACATAATGTTTACCCTTGTCAGAGCTAATTAGCAGTTATACAATGTGAGTCCATAGATTTTGAAACATCCAGGGATGAGTGGTTGGAAAAAGAGAGACTCTTGTGGATGTGCTGCCGTTATTCAGGAGCCTTTTGGGGTGAGAGTGTTCTCTTTAGACCACGACAGGAGTCCATGTAGTAAATGGTAGAGGCCACTGAGTTATTCCAATGATGTGTTTTGATGCAAGTAACTGCTTAGTGAAAGAAATTACAGCGACAGATTAGTGCCAGTAATGCATAACTTTTGGTAATTAATTAATTTTTTGAAAAATGCTACTGTAACACTTTCAACTTTGGAATTGCTATATTATTATTTAAAAATATCAAATCTAAAACCTTCAAAACTTGCACAAAGGAAGTAGGACCTCCCTCCAGCTGCTGTAATACTGACGAGACAGGAAGAACTTGGAATTCACTTTCAGTGTTCTCGATACATGTGATTTCTGAATCACCTGGTATGCGGCAAGAAAGAGTGTACTGGAAGAAACCACAGATGTTAGTATTCTATATAAAGAGTGGGCATTAAATTCTAAGTACAGATTTGCATGCATACTTTGCTGTTAAGCACCTGCATAAATAGGTGATTTAACCTCTGGATGGATGGAGTATAAAATTGCCTCCAGTTGCCCAGACAGATTTTTGCAATGACCTTTCTGTTTCACATGCATTCAGTTAGAATATTTTAACCTGGCATATATATTCTTTAGGCCAAGAATTACAGAAATATGCTTGTATGCTCATATCTCAGTGGATCTTTGTTGACCAAGTATCTTTTAATAAAAAGGTCTTTATTTTCCACCGTGATTATGATTTTTGTTATGCATTCCATTTTTTTACTCAGAAGTCTGTAGTATTCTTGACTTTGTATAGAAACGAAGCTTGACAAAATCTGCTTAAATATAGCCACATGAACATTGAAGTCAGCCTGTTGAAATGATGCTATTCATTTCAAACGCTTGATAAAAATGTCACAGAACAGAGCTATAGAAGGTGTTTTGGCAGCTGCAGCAGTAGCATTTGAAGTATCTTTGTAATTAGTGTTATCTAAAGCTTATTTACTGTTCAGATTCACTGAGATTTGCTGCCAAATTAACAGTTTTTGCTCTCTTAGGACTTTTAAAATAACATGGTCCAGCATGCAGTTTTATTTCCATCTTGCCTCAGTTCTCTTTTTTAATGAAACCGATTATTTGCTTATGTCTTTTGTTCTGTTTTCCTGATGTGCTACCTTTTTTTTGACAAAGTTCAAAGGAAAACATGTACAGATTGGGGTTTAATACGTAAAAATCCCACAATCATGAATAAGTATAAGGGAATGAAGAAGAAATCTTAATCTATATGAGCGTTACTGTTGCCTCTCCTGGCCTGAGCTGTTACCTGGTAGTTGAAGCATTCCATTAGAAGGAGACATTAATGACACAGAAAACCCCATTTATTACCACAAGCACAGTCAGAGTCTTTTTGCTGTAAATGACTTAATTTCTGAAGAAGGGGTAGAGGGTAGCAATATCTTTTTGGCAAAGGCAAATGCCAATAAAAACAACTGCCATTTAATCACAAAGGTAAAAAATCTCCAAAACAGTGGCTGACAGACTAGTTTTGTGGTAGAGAGAGGATTAAGCTAAGAATTTACCACTTGGCTTTTTAGTCCTATGTGGAAAAAAGATTTAACTCATTCCTTCCCAGTTTATTGCTGTATTCCCTCTGTTGGCAGTAACAGTGTAAGGCTGTTAGGTCATTCTATAAGTCAGTCAGTTGGGAGAGAGTCAGTCATTAAGAAAGGCTGACGTCCAGCTTACCTTTCCCAGATTCATCCCTTCCCCTCAGCCCTAGCCAGAATAGATGAAGTTCTAGGGTCTGAGCACACCTGCCTGTGATTCAACACTCACTGTAGTCAGTTTAAGTCTCTTCCCTAACTGAAGTGGTCTTTGGGTCGGGGGGATCTGGGGAGGAAAGCTCTGCCTGTTTGGTTATGCCTTCTTGCGAGGGTCCAAAACAGTTACATGAAACAGCAGGACAGCATTGCCTATTAGCGCTCCTGTCTACTTCCTAATGAAGAAAGATGCAAGGGGAGGGCCATACTTTATCACTACTGGTCATCACCAGAGTTCAGCAGCTGTAGGATAGACCACACATACTTTCCTTGAACTGTCATCATCGGAGAAAGACTGGCTGAGTGAGAAGGCTGTTCCCCTACATCACTCCCCAATTCTGACTCCATATGAAAAGCCATAATGAGGTCCTCTGTTATTTTGCAAGTGGTAAATTATCATACTGTAAGATGTAAGGCTTGAGGAGCCAGCAACTGGAATCAGTCTCCTTTTATTCCTCTGTACTGATGTCAGGCCCTAGCCTTTCTGGTGTGCTGTGTAACACTACTTCAGAGATCATCCATTCCTTCGAGAGGGGTCTAGTCCCTTGATAAAAACTTAAACAGGTATTCTTCAGAAGCAGAAAAACAAAATGTACACTACAACCCCCTGTAGGTTATGTCAGTTTTTTTAATGCCCCGAGTGGAATCTTTTTAAAGTTTGCTGAGATTTTTCTCATGGAGGTTTATTTCTGTCTGAGTTTTGAGAATATAAGTCTGCAAAATGCTTGCTTTTTCCTTCTTGCTGTGATTTGTTAGTAAAGAGAAAGGAATGCTAAATATTTTATTTCCCTGTCCCTAACAAATCCATATTTTATAGCATTCACAGAAGCTTTGTCAGAGTGCTATCACCATTTAAAACAAGGTTGAAAACATGTGAAGCTAAATTGGACAATGTTGTTCAATAGTCCTACATCTGAAAGATGTGTGGGTATTACTCTGAATCCTTTGCAAAAGGCTCTGCTCAAGATGAGCAATAATAAAGGACCAAGAGTAATTCTTTTCCATTTGCTTGTTATCCAAGTTATGGAAGGAGAAAAACAAGAGATTAGTAAGGTGGTTTAATTAACCCATAATTTTCTTAATTAATCTGTAAATACCACCTGGCACTAGATAATCCATTGCAGATCATCAGGCATGGCAGTGAAACACCAACATGGGCTATCTCTGGGTGCTGTGAAATCTCCTTAGAGAAGGGGCTGGACAAGCGCAGGTGAAGGACAGTGCGGCTCCTGCCCCACACAGGGGCGGGTGCTGAAGGGCTCTCCCCACCCCCAGCTCCGTGGTACTTCTCTGGACGACTCTGCCAATTTGGGAAGGCTGCCCTCAGACATCCCTCTTTAAGCGTGACACCAGTCTGTGGCTGGGATCCTGCTGTTGTCCCTGGACTGGTAATGAGGTAGCTGTGCATGGGTGGGTTTGAACGCCATCAATGGAAGGGCATATTCCACCTCCTGTCTCAGATGGGAGGTGCCTCCAACCCTTTTTGCTGTTTCCTGAGTGACATTCCCCCAGTGCCCGTTTCCAGTTGCCCTTCAGGAGTGAGCAGCAGTGCTGGAAACGTGATGTTTTGCATAGTATGTCGGCCATTTCAGAGCAGCGGGCCCTCCTCTCCTTTCAGTGTGCTTTGCCTGGCCTCACTGAGCTGCACCTGGGCCTCGTCATACTTCAGCTGCTAGAAAGCTGCTCCAGAGATGCTGGACATGGGTTGATGATGGACGGCTGGTTATTGGGACGGTTTTGTTTCTCATGCTCTGCATGTGGCAGGGCACTGCAGGGGCCAGCAACTCCCTTGGGGACAGGACTGTGGGGGGGTCCCCAGGGCGGCAGGGCAGGATCTCATGGCCAGGGCTGTCCCACCCCCCAGCTAGGGAGCTGGGCAGGACTGGGAGCAGCAGGGCAGCACCCACCCTTGGCATCGGGCATTTCCCTGAGGATGGACCAATGTCTGCAGCGGGATGCAGCAGCTTTATATATATAAAGCATATGCTTGATTTGAAAGTAAAAAGACTCAGCTTTAATATGGGCATATAATAATTTGTTAAAAAGGGACCTAAAATTTCTAAAAGTGCTCTACTTGCCCACTTTTATTGGACAGCATCACTACTGTCACTGGGAAAGAGGGCCCCAGATACCCTACAGCAACTCTTTGTATCTTTACTGAAAATAAACAGTGCCTTTTAAAAAAAAATAACTTACTCCAGGGACTGTCTGTGACTCCAGGGACTCTGTTAAAGGCCACCAGGCAGTGGACAAAGCACATATTACCAATTAATAAATCAAGTCTGTTCCCGTTTCCTCTGACCATGTTTCCCCTCCCAAGCCCCTCAGGTGCTCTGCTGCTGGTAAAAATCCATTCCTGTTCTCTCAAATGCTCTGAAATCTCGGGGACCGACCTGCAGGTCTCTGAAATAGAGAAATGATGCTTAAGGTGATAATAACAGTTACACAAGTACAAAGACTGATACTTCAAGAAAATGACAGCTGACAAACAGCAATAGTTATAAATCTACTATTGCCTGATAGGGAACAAGCATCCAGCAGTGCACAAGCACCTGACTCCATTTAAATCAGTAACAAAACCCCCATTGACTTGTAGGGAACTGGGATTTCAGCACTCATTTAGCAATTCAGCTGCAGGGTTTGTGGCAAAAAGCAAGGTATTTGTATGCAACACTGACCACCCAAGAGATGGGACAACAGCCCTGGCAGCCAGCACAGAACAAAGGAGTGTTGAGCTGAATCCACATGTGCTGCACAATACACTGGCTGCGTTTGTACAATTAGCCCATAGTGATGTGAGTCATAGTTAATAATGAGCTGTCTGTAATCCCACGCAGCAGCAGCAGAGCATGAGGAGCTGCGCCTTGGCTCTGCAGGCAGGATTCCTTAAAGAAGCATAATCAGGTTGCTTGACATATGTTAGGCATCCGTATGGCCAAGAAAACACCTCAGCCAAACACTTGGAAACATCATGGGATTGGTGAAAACATGCATTACTAACAGGAAAATTCTGCAAGCCCAGTTTCCTCTTTATTGCTTTTAAATGTGCCCATCATTTTCCTCGTTCACTCACTGGGGCAAATATAGATCCATATAAATTATTTTTGTAATTAAATTCATTTTTTTAAATGAATGAAATGTTCTGCTACATCTTGCCGAGATGAGTCACAGATTTGTGTGAATTAACAAGAGCAAGAGGTTTTTCAGAAAATGTTACCTCAGTTTATCAGGACTTCAGTCTCAGCCAGCATACGTTATCCTTTCATACATCTGTGAGAGTGCCTTTTTATTGTTTAGCTTCATGCTTTGTTCATTGTGAACCCTTATAGAGGTAGATGTCATCTTGGTTAGCTTGACAGAAAACCAACAGTTCTCTCTGCCACTTTTATAACAGATATCAAGAGTTCAGAGTGGTGGCTACAGGGTGACAGGCAGGAGGCCATAGAAAATGGTCTACAACTGATCTCTTAAATCATGTTTAAAAGTTCAGTTTTCAAGTTCAGCAGACTCCTGTGACTATCCTGAAGCTCTCTGAGAAATGTTGAGTTTTGGCAGTGCTCCATAGCTTGTGAGAGAGATTGGAAATCACTGATCTGAAGGATTTAAAACCAGCAAAATCTAGAACCTAAGACTTTCTGCTCTTCTTGGGTCCAGGTATAGGTAGCTTGGTTAGTTCAAACTGATAGTCACTTCTGTAAAATTAGCTCGGTGAAGGAGACCATCGCTCCTGCAGCAGTTTCTGTTTTCAGTGATACATTCAGGCTAGTGTTTTTTGGACAAGCCTACTTCCAAGAAATAACCAACTGTATTACTAGGTTTGTATTCCTTCTCACAAGGAAACATTAATAATTTCACTGAGCTGTTAATACAGCTATCATCCCTGTTGTTCTCTGTTGCTTTTTAAGGTGTTTTGATGGGACCTGTAGTGGTGGCTGCTGCTGTCTAAAAAGCCTGGATTAATTTGTCTTTTGATTGAAACAAAGATTTTAAAATAAACAAGGAAAGATCTTTCCAGCAGAGAAACACTGACAAAGTATTAATTCAAAAGAGCTGGCGATTACAACAAAAAGGTTTGATTTGAGTGTCACTTAATATTAGACATCACTCTGCACTTGTCAACTGAACTGGGTTAGTGGGAATTTGCTTAAATAAAGTACACAAGAGCAGGCTCATTCCTAGGGCACGTTCTTTGTTCAGCATCAAGAAAATATCTGTAAGTCTGGATAGGGCGAGCTAGAATTTTTATTGCACATATTCATCAGAGAGAGATTAGAAAGGGATTTAGAAAAAGTGTTGTTTACATTTAAGCATTCAGTACATAAGCCTCCCAGATTGATGCTGTGTCAGGGACTCTCTACTCCCATCTCATGGTGAGCAGAGACCACAGCAGCTCTGGGACCAGAGAGCCTGACCCTGGAATGTCTGTATTTTGTGGGAACTGTAGACATTTCCAAAATATTTTCATTCTGTATGAGATAAATGTCAAATAAAATCACCTCCTAGAATAAGATTTCTCCAAGTCATACACTTTAAAATAAAATGTACCATTCTATTTTACTTTAAACTTTTTAATAACATGTATCACATCATCTGAATACATTCCTTTGCTTTGAAGAGAAGCTCTAGTACTTTAAATCCACTCTCTGCTGGGAAAAAATAATCTGTGAATTATAGTGAATAGTACAATTAAGTGAGAAAGAAGGTGGATCACTGATGGATACTCAAAGGCAACTCTACCATTTATGAATTGCTCCTGCTTGGAGAACCCATCCTTGACATAGTGACATGTCTCTTCTGAGAATGACCAAGAAGATCACTCCTTTCTTCTGTGCCACATCTATGGTTTAGGAGTAACATGGTGAGACCCCATTTACAGCAGCAGATCTTAAGAGAAATGAAACAATTTATTTCCTTCTGAGCAGGAGAATAAACACTTGGATGCTTTTCTATCCCTGACCCAGGGATCCATGGCTGGGCACTCAGAGGCTGTGACAAGACCTGCTTGAAAGCTCAACTGTGAAATAACCTTCTTGGTTCTTGGGAAATGCTCCTGTTGCTATGTCTGGCACGCAGAGCTGTGCTTGGAGGAGATCACAGGTTTAGTCAACATCTTCAATTAACACATCTTTGCTTGCATCAAAGTCCTGCTTTAGTCCATAATCACTGATTGTTTTACATGCCTGCAATTTTAGCTCATCTGGCATGAGCCAACTGACTCCCTCAGTGAGGAAAGCTGGGTGTAGCAAGGGACTGGCTTTCTCTCTGCCATTACAGGCAGTAGGACTACCATTGGCATCTGAGTTTCCAGGCAGCTAACTCACCTGGAGTCATCCAAAAGCATCCTAGCCTCCCTCCCCATATGCCCCTATACTGACAACCCTTCAGGGCTCAAAACCTTACTATTTTCTAGTACAGTCTTCTCATAGGAGGGAAATTCTGTTGCCTTGCCTGGTGTATGGAGGAGCTCCTTCAGTTATGGGAGACTGGCATGTTTGCCTCTTGAGGGGTTTTGTGCAGAAGCACACTTGGGGGTTAGCCACTTGATCAGGTGCCACGGTGTAGGAACTTGGGGGGCTGTGGCTAGCAGCAATGGCTGACCAGGGCGAGAAGACACTAAAAAAGCATGAAGATATTCACTTTAAGATGAAGAACTGAATCAGCCCTTCCACAGGCCCTTTTCTGATGGGGTACGGGCATCTTTTGCATCCAGGGCAGAGGGAACTGGACAACAGCACACTGCCAAGGAGGATGAACCTTGCCCGACATCACATCAGCCCACCGAGCCTTGCTCCAACCCTGCCTAGGACTCTGGAAAAGGGAAATTTTGTGCCAGCTACATCTGTTAGAAAAAGTTGGATGAGGATCCTGGACTAGAGCCTCCTCTGTTTGATTTCTCTGGACTTGGACAGGGATGAGACCTGTCAGTGATGAGGGTCCATGGGCAACTTCTGTATGCCTTTGAAAGATAGCTAAGAGAAGCAGCGCTATTGCCAGGCATCTTACATTGGTATACAGGGCCATGGGAAACTTGTAGAGGGATCTGCAAACTGAAAAAGGCTGGAAACCTGCTCTGTTTGATTCCTTTGGATTTAAACAAGGGCTAAGAGCCCTCTATTTGATTTGTTTGGTCTCAGGTAAAGGTGAGGAGCTTCTGCTTGATTTTTATCTGACCTATTAAAGGCAAATTGACACTACTCACATAAGTTCATGTTATTGACTTATTCTGCTGTAGTAGACTATATGCAGCCTCTCCTAGACCTGAAAACATTTCATTTTATATCCTGGACTCCTCAGGGAAAAGTGGTGGGGTTTATTGACCTAGAAAACATTTATTTCCTAGATTCCTAAGGGAATTGGCATTGGCATCTTCTGGCCTTATCTCGTTGCTGTTACTTTGCCATGATGGCTTGTAATGTGCATGTTGCCTTAAGGTTTCTTTATTGCTTGTCTCTTGGTGTAGGCCAAAACTGGTCAGTTTTGTAATGTTCCTGAAGGAATTAATAAATTTGTCCTGTCAGAATCATGTTACCTCTTGCCTCTCAAGACCTTACTGGGGCCTTAGCTTTACCATTTCCTCCACCATCAGTCTTGCCATTCTATAGAAGAAGGACCTGAAAGGGTTAAAAACCACAAGAGCAAGAAAGATGTTGTAAATACCTTAGTCACTTAATTAGATCAGAAGACACCCTGGTGTGATTTAAGGGTGTTGTGAATGCCTTACAGTTTGATGTGATTTAGGGAGTAGCTAGAAGAATAGTTATAAGATAAGGGGGGCTCCAGGATAATCTCATTACAGACAACTCGGCCTTGGGAGAACAGATGCACGGAACCATGAAGATAGGAAGACACAGAAGAATGGCAACAATAGTCTTGAAGGACAATGTCTACGTGATCCTAGGACCGAGTTTGCGCAGAAGCAAGGGTCAATCAGCGAGCACAGTGAAGAAGACTACGAGCCTTCATCTGAAGACCCCCAAAGACCACTTGAAGACCACCATGAGAGATGACTGTGCATGCGAATTGGATATTTACATATGCTAATAAGTTCATGGAAATCTCATGTTTATGTAAACGAATTCCTGGAAATCCTATGAATATGTATGATTATATAGTATATATTTTCTAAAATTCATCAAGTCGTTGGAGCACTTATGGTGGAGAATCCCCAGTGCTGCCCAGTGCTGCAATAAAGAATACCTGTGAGGTATTCTCCTGTGAGGAGAAGCATCCATGAATTTTTGTATCAGACCCCAGAGGCAGGATGTACAGTAGGAAAGCACATAGGTGGCATGAGGTATGGGGAAGAAGAGAAACTGCTTGTGGATTTGTGAGATTGCACAGCCCAGCATAGTGTTAGGCCAAAGATTATCAGGGAGGAGCAAAAAGGAGAAGGATCCTTTGAAGAGGCTTTTGGAAGTAGGCTAGGGAAAAGGATGGGCTGTGGGAGAGGGAAGCACGTGGGGGCTTGAGCAGACCCATCCAGAGGAATGATGCTTGTGCCATGTAGGTTCAGAAATCATGCGCTTTGCTGATGGACAGTGGAAATACAGCTAGTCCCAAGCATGGCCTTCCCTCACAGAAGCCCTGACATCTGTAGTGATGGTTTCAAGATGGATTCATGAGGTCCTGAGCACTCTGTCCTAGTGACAGGATTTCTCACCAGCATCAGAGAAATTGTACGGCCTGTGATGGGTTGTGATGATGCACACAGTGCTAGGGATGCTGGCAGGCAGGCAGTCTCTAGATCTCTGTGTGTGTGTGTGTGTGTAAGTGCTCCACACCCACCCAGCTCCTGCTGGGTGGGTACCGAATGAGGGCTGGCATTGGGTGAGCAGGAGCACACAACCAAACCAGTATCTGGTTTGTAATGTCACCCACTCTGTAGGCTCCTCTTTGTGAGAAGGAAGATGGCATTGATCTGGCCCAGGCTAAAAAGGCCCCTATATCAGAATTCACCTATATGTCTTGTTTTCAACACTATTAATAGTATTTTCTTCTGAGAATTATTAGTCTTTATTAGTGCAACCCCTATTTGTGGTTAAAAAGACAATATACTAAAATAAACCTTTTTGATTTCTGTAATCCTCTGTTACTTTCTGATTTAAACGAATCCTGCAAGTCCAGGGTTGGTATGTTAAGCAGTTTTCCTCTTGTGTTTCTTTAAATAAATTTTCCAAGAACTAGTTGTATAAGCCCTTTCAGTCATTTTTTTCCTCGATTAATATATTCTAAGCCAACGAGTTATAGGGCTGTAGAGAGATTGAATGATACCAATTAAACTCAAGATCTGACAATCTTTTCATAAGTAGAGCAAAAGATTTGGTTCAAAAGGCACTTCAAGTTGTTTCCTCTTACAGGATGGTACTTGCAGTCAAAATAGACTTTATGAGGCTAAGATCTATTTTTGGTAATGCTGATGTACAGCCACGCTGATGTACAGCCACAAACTCCTGTGAGTTGAAACTGGTGTATTGCAGAGCCATTTGAATCGCTTCACATAGAACCTGGTGTCAAAGCAGGTGTCAGATCTCTCTCGCTTCAGTTTTATATTTGGAATGAGATTGCTGTCTTTAAGCACTCAAGCAAGCATGTGCTTGTTTGTAATATTCTATACTTGGAGCCGAGAGGTACTCATTTCAGCTTTCAGAAACTCTTCCATTATCCTTTTAGGAAAAGTCATTTTTCACAGCTAAATTCAACATTTGGCAGGCTAGATTTATAGACAGTTTAAAGCATTTCTTTAGCTATATCTCAAAAAAGCAACACAGTGGGAACTTAAGTATTTCAGGATCATACTTACAATTAAGTAATTCAGCTTTCTTTTCTCGATATATGACCTAATCATACATGTCTTTATTAAACTGAGTAATTTCATTAAAGCCAAAGACATTTTTTATGTGAATACATTCATGCAAAATTAATTTTATTTTCAGAGATCCATTTCCAAAATTCAGAGTTCCTTTTTCTAAAATGAATTTAAAAATATTTTACAATGTCAATAGTCTAAGCACTCATGAGCAGTGCTATAATAAACCAGCACTTTTACATGCTGCAGATGTTTACTTTAGTGAAGGAATAGATTTAAGCTTTGAGTCTCCAACAGGTCATGTGTAAAAAATAACAGGTCAAATTCAATGCTAATTTGGGGATTTTTTCATGGCATTCATCCCTGCAGTATGTAAGCACTGATTTGTACCATATGAGACTTCCCAAGGCCTTCAGAAAAAAATTTCTGGGACAAACCAAAGCCATACCACCAGCTTTAGGCAGAACCTAATATTATGGGAACACTGCAGGCCTCCCTGGGGAGGGTAAGGCAGTACAGGGAGACTGTCGCATGCACGTAAAGGCAAATGCTAACTTAAACACAGGCAGGCAAACAGCCCTGCCTGCACTCAGTGCAGGAGCCTGACTGCCTGGTGTTGACTGTACCCAGGTAAATCTATGCCTAGCAGTGCAAAGGGCAGCCAGTTCAAAGGACTTTGAGCAATGATTAAGGACAGGTGAAAGTCTAATTGTGTGGGTGACTCAGAGTGAGTGAGAGCAGCTGAGGGCAAGGAGGAGAGCATGAGGAGGTCCAGGCAGACCAAGCAACGTGTGGGTGCCACAATGGGGAGAGGGATTTAACCAGTGTGGTGGGTTGACCTTGGCTGGATGCCAGGTACCCACCAAGCTGCTCTATCACTCCCCCTCCTCAGCTGGACAGGGGAGAGAAAATATGATGAAAGGCTCGTGGGTCGAGATAAGGACAGGGAGATCACTCACCAATTACTGTCACAGGCAAAACAGACTAGGGGAAACTAATTTAATTTATTACCAATCAAATCAGAGTAGGGTAATAAGAAAAATAAAACCAAATCTTAAACCACCTTCCCCCCACCCCTCCCTTCTTCCCAGGCTCAACTTCACTCCTGATTTCTCTACCTCCTCCCCCTGAGCAGTGCAGGGTGACGGGGAATGGGGGTTGCAGTCAGTTCATCACACACTGTCTCTGCTGCTCCTTCCTCCTCATGCTCTTCCCATGCTCCAGCGTGGGGTTCCACACATGGGAGACAGTCCTCCACAAATTTCTCCAATGTGGGTCCTTCCCATAGGCTGCAGTTCTTCACCAACTGCTCCAGCATGGGTTCTTTCCATGGGGTGCAGTCCTTTCAGGAACAGACTGCTCCAGTGTGGGTCCCCCATGGGGTCACAGGTCCTGCCAGGAGCCTGCTCTAGCACAGGCTCTTCACGAGGTCACAGCTTCCTTCAGGGCACATCCACCTGCTCCATCGTGGTCCTCCATGGGATGCAGGGGGACAGCCTGCTTCACCATGGTCTTCACCACGGGCTGCAGGGGAAGCTCTGCTCCAGTGCCTCGAGCACCTCCTCCCCCTCCTTCTTCTTCACTGACCTTGGTGTCCGCAGAGCTGTTTCTCTCACATATTCTCACTCCTCTCTTCTGGCTGCTGTTGCACAGCAGTTTTTTCCCCTTCTTAAATATGTTATCACAGAGGCGCTACCATCATCACTGATTGGCTCAACCTTGGCCAGTGGCAGGTCCGTCTTGGAGCTGGCTGGTGTTGGCTCTATCGGATATAGGGGAAGCTTCTGGCATCTTCTCACAGAAGCCACCCTTGCAGCCTCCCCACTACCAAAACCTTGCCACATAAACCCAATATAACCAGTCTGAGTTAGTGTCCTTTGGAAAGGGGATACTGTACTCTTCATCCATGTGCTCAGCTCTAAGTACAGGAGGATGTTTTGGGGTGGAGGAAACAACACGGCAGACATTGCTGTGATGTCAATGGAAACATCTTTTCAAAGCAGTTAGGATAGGAAACAAGGGGAAAAATGCTGAAAAAGTGCAATGCTATTTCATATTTTATATGTGAACTTCTTGAGGTAAAAGTCTCTGTTTCCCCTTATCCAGCTTAAAAGACCCTAGTTTAACACAGACATCTACTGCAGCAAAGAGGGTAACATGATAGTTAAGAAGTATTAGATATTTCCTTAGATGGGAACATCTATTGCTGCATTAGGCTTCAAAACTGGATAAGATATAAATACTCATTCTCCAAACCATACATCAGCTGCTAAATTGGTGAAGAAACTTCTATAAAACGTGGCTCCCTAACTGTCCAGTACAGATTTTGTGATAATCCATCTCCCTGGTCTGGCCATGGGTGGGATTACGTCCGTTGTGATGTTCCTCTTTCCCAGCTGCAAGAGATCTGCCATCACTCCTGCTGCTCCCCTGCACAGCTCATTCCAGCAGGCTGTGCAAATTGGCCATTAATTAGCCTCAGGAGATTAAAAGCTTAAAAATGAATAATACCAGTAAGAAAAAAACCCAAAACAACAGGTGAAAGCTAAAAATAATTTTAAAGGTGAAAAATTAATTTTGCATAATGCTGACTAGGCATCCACCTGATTCCAGAGGAAATATATTTATATTTTTATTCCTCATTCTATATTGTAACTTAAGTGATTATAAATAAATATTAACAATAGCTTTAAGAGTATCCAAGAGTACTTTATACACTGTCCATTTATAAAATTAATTATTATTAGTTTATTTTGGTTTGTCTTTCATCTGTCTAGATCTTTTGGTATTATTTTTTGCAATTTGAGCAATTTTTTTCACATACTGTGAGACTGTACTTGTGATCTACTGAGAAGTCTAATAGCTTGCGCACAGTCCCCGTAAGAAAATCGGCAGGATCAGCTGTTACAAACTCTACCACATACCCATTAGTATGGTAGACATATCTTAAACAAGCAGTTTTTTTCTGCTGGAGAAAGTGTTGTAACTATTGCATATGATTAATATTTTCCATTGCTACCCACTGCAAATGGTATTTTCCATCACAGTTAAATCACCACGTTCAGTGACATCCTTATGAATTTGGAGTGCCAGTGATGTCGTTATTTTGGGCTTTTCTAAACTTAAGACTCATTTTATATTAAAGGGTGATAGGGGATTTTCAAGATTCCTGCTTGTCGTGGTTTAAAACCCCAGCCAGCAACTAAGCACCACACAGCCACTCGCTCACTCGCCCCACCCCAGAGGGATGGGGGAGAGAACTGGAAGGGTGAAAGTCAGAAAACTCATGGGCTGAGATAAGAACAGTTTAATAACTGAAGTAAAATGAAACAGAATAGTAGTAATAGTAATAATAATAATAATATATTATAATAATAAAATAATAATATACAAAGCAAGTGATGCACGATACAAGTGCTCACCACCCGCCGACTGATGCCCAGCACGTCCCCAAGCAGCGATCGCTGCCCCCTGGCCAACTCCTTCCAGTTTATATACTGAGCATGACGTCATATGGTATGGAACAGCCCTTTGGCCGGTCTGGGTCAGCTGTCCTGGCTGTGCCCCCTCCCAGCTTCTTGTGCACCGGGCAGAGCATGGGAAGCTGAAAAGTCCTTGACTGGTGTAAGCCCTACTTAGCAACAACTAAAACATCAGTGTGTTATCAACATTATTCTCATCCTAAATCCAAAACACAGCACTATACCAGCTACTAGGAAGAAAAATCAACGCTATCCCAGCTGAAACCAGGACAATATCCACCCCTTATTCCATACCATATACGTCATGCCCAGGTCTTACACTTTCCAATACATTCCAATTAATCACCACCACTTTTCCAGTCTTTTGAGATAGATAGATATAGATATAGATATAGATATAGATATAGATATATAGATATACACACACACACAGATATAATTTCCTTAGTCTATAGGCTATCCCTCTAAAACATTTGTTGAGTTCATTTAGTCCATGACTTTGGGCTTCATCCATCATAACAGTCTTTCAGGGCAGGAGAGGTGGTGTTGGATTGTTGCCCGCTGAAGTCAGTTTTGGTTCCATCACCACTGCACTTTGCTTGGTTTCCTCGAAGTTCATTCTTCATTAAATTGGGTGCTTTTAGTGTAGTCTTTAACAGTCCATTGTATCGTTCGATTTTCCCAGAGGCTGGTGCATGATAGGGGATGTGAGATACCCACTCAATGCCATGCACTTTGGCCCAGGTGTCTATGAGGTTGTTTTGGAAATGAGTCCCGTTGTCTGACTCAATTCTTTCTGGGGTGCCATGTCGCCATAGGACTTGCTTTTCAAGGCCCAGGATAGTGTTCCGGGCGGTGGCATGGGGCACGGGATATGTTTCCAGCCATCCGGTGGTTGCTTCCACCATTGTAAGCACATGGCGCTTGCCTTGGCGGGTTTGTGGGAGTGTGATATAATCAATCTGCCAGGCCTCCCCATATTGATATTTCAGCCATCGTCCTCCATACCAGAGAGGCTTGAACCGCTTGGCTCGCTTGATTGCAGCGCATGTTTCGCATTCATGGATAACCTGTGCAATAGTGTCCATGGTCAAGTCCACCCCTCGATCACGAGCTCATCTATATGTTGCATCTCTTCCTTGGTGGCCTGAGGTGTCATGGGCCCACCAAGCTAGAAATAATTCACCCTTATGTTGCCAGTCCAGATCCACCTGAGCCACTTCAATCTTAGCAGCCTGATCCACCTGCTGGTTGTTTTGATGTTCTTCAGTGGCCTGACTCTTGGGTACGTGAGCATCTACGTGACGTACTTTTCCAACCAGATTCTCTACCCGGGCAGCAATATCTTGCCACAATGCGGCATCCCAGATGGGTTTGCCTCTGCCCTGCCAGTTGCTCTGCTTCCATTGCTGCAACCACCCCCTCAGGGCATTTGGCACCATCCATGAGTCAGTATAGAGATAAAGTACTGGCCACTTTTCTCGTTCAGCAATATCTAAAGCCAGCTGGATGGCTTTCACCTCTGTAAACTGACTCGATTCACCTTCTCCTTCAGCAGTTTCTGCGACTTGTCGCATAGGACTCCATACAGCAGCCTTCCACCTCCGATGCTTCCCCACAAGATGACAGGACCCATCAGTGAACAGGGCATATTGCTTCTCATTTTCTGGCAGTTTATTATACAGTGGGGCCTCCTCAGCACGCATCACCTCCTCCTCTGGTGTTATTCCGAAACCTTTGCCTTCTGGCCAGTCCATGATCACTTCCAAGATTCCTGGGTGACTGGGGTTTCCTATTCGAGCCCGTTGTGTGATCAGTGCGACCCACTTACTCCACGTAGCATCAGTTGCATGATGCGTACAGGGGACCCTCCCTTTGAACATCCAGCCCAGCACTGGCAGTCGGGGTGCCAGGAGGAGCTGTGCTTCAGTACCAACCACTTCTGAAGCGGCTCCAACCCCTTCATATGCTGCCAATGTGTCATTTTCAGTTGGATTATACTGGGCCTCGGATCCTCTGTATCCCCAACTCCAAAACCCTAGGGGTCGACCTCGAGTCTCCCCTGGTGCTTTCTGCCAGAGGCTCCAGATAGGGCCGTTCTCCTCGGCTGCGGTGTAGAGCACATTTTTCACATCTTGTCCTGCCCGGGCTGGCCCAAGGGCTACTGCTACTTCTTTCGGGTCACTTGATAGAGAGGGCTTATGATGAGACTGTAATTTGGAATATGCATTCTCCAAAAACCCACAACGCCCAAGAATGCTTGTGTTTCCTTTTTGCTAGTTGGTGGAGACATGGCTGTGATTTTGTTGATTATATCCATTGGGATCTGATGATGCCCATCTTGCCATTTTATTCCTAAAAACTGGATCTCCTGTGCAGGTCCCTTGGCCTTACTTGGTTTTATGGCAAAGACAGCCTCCAGAAGGATTTGGAGTATTTCCTTCCCTTTCTCAAAAACTTCTGCTGCTGTGTTGCCCCACACGATGATGTCATCAATGTATTGCAGGTGTTCCGGAGCTTCATCCTGTTCCAGCGCAGTCTGGATCAGTCCATGGCAAATGGTGGGGCTGTGTTTCCACCCCTGGGGCAGTCGATTCCAGGTGCACTGGACGCCCCTCCAAGTGAAAGCAAACTGTGGCCTGCACTCTGCTGCCAAAGGGATTGAGAAGAACACATTAGCGATGTCAGTGGTGGCATACCACTTGGCTGCCTTTGACTGCAGTTCGTATTGAAGTTCTAGCATGTCTGGCACGGCAGCACTCACCAGCGGCATGACTTCATTCAGGCCCCGATAGTCTACTGTGAGTCTCCACTCTCCATTAGACTTTTGCACTGGCCATATGGGACTGTTAAAGGGTAAGTGAGTCTTGCTGATCACTCCTTGGCTCTCCAGTCGACGAATCAGCTTATGGATGGGAATCAGGGAGTCTCTGTTGGTGCGATATTGCTGCTGGTGCGCTGTTGTGGTAGCAATCGGCACCTGTTGTTCTTTGACCCTCAGCAACCCCACAATAGAAGGGTCCTTTGACAGACCAGGCACGGTGGACAGCTGTTTAATTTCCTCCGTCTCCAAGGCAGCTATGCCAAAAGCCCACCGGTACCCTTTTGGGTCCTTGAAATACCCTCTCCTGAGGTAGTCTATGCCAAGGATGCTTCTGCCACTCGTTCCCGGTTAGGCTCACTTGAGCCTCCAATACAGTCAGCTCTTGGGATCCCCCTGTCACTCCAGAAATACAGATGGGTTCTGCCCCTTTATAGCTTGATGGCATTAAGGTACACTGTGCACCGGTGTCCACTAGAGCCTTATACTCCTGTGGGGCTGATGTGCCAGGCCATCGAATCCACACAGTCCAGTACACCCGGTTGTCCCTTTCCTCCACCTGGCTGGAGGCAGGGGCCCTCTAGTCCTGGTCATAGCAGTCATTGCTCACTTCTTGTAAATGCAAGTCAAAAATCCCTTTATTAAGATCGGAAACAAAATCAGCCCTTCTGCTCTGCCTGGGGAACTGCTCACTGGAAACTGGAGCAGCAATTTTCCTGGGAGAACTGTCTTGTGTGATTGTTTTTCCTTGCAACTCACGTACCCGTGCCTCTAGGGTCAAGGTAGGTTTTCCATCCCACTTCCTCACATCTTCTCCGTGGTCATGCAGGTAAAACCATAGGGTGCCTGGTGGTGTGTACCCTCTACATCCTCTCTCGAGCAGAAGAACACTGACTCATAATAGCTGAGATACTGGTCCATACAGGTGGAGAGTAGGACCTATCCTCTTTGAGTTGCTGGACCTTCTGGGACAGATTCTCCACAGCCGAGACAAGGGAGGAAGAGATACTTTCTTTTTATTCCTGGAGTCGGCTAGCCACTTCATCCACCGTTGATGCCTCTTCATCTTTCCAGGTCAGTATTGCCAAAGAGTTGGCATACGACGCTGGTGTGCTCCATACCAACTTCCGCCACATGGGTCGTGTATTCCTGACTTCATCTGGATCTTTGGATAACTGCTCATTGTCCAAGTCATCATAAATCACCTCCAGCACAGCTGATTCCCTCAGGTACTGGGTACCTCTTTCCATGGTAGTCCATTTTCCTGGGCGATATATAACATCTTCCTTGAAGGGATATCTTTCCTTCACACCTGACAGGAGTCACCTCCAGAGCCTGAGGGCTTGTGCCCCTTTTCCAATCGCTTTGTCAATGCCCCCTTCCCTAGAAAGGGATCCCAGCTGCTTGGCTTCCCTACCCTCTAATTCCAGGCTACTGACCCTGTTATCCCAGCATCAGAGCAGCCAAGTAATGATGTGCTTACCTGGACAGCTGAAATCTTTTCACATATCTCACAGCTCACTCAGGGACAGGAATTGGATAGTTACCGCCTCATTTATGAGTTCTGCCTCTTCTTCCTCCTGAAGGAGTACTCCTTCGGAGTAGTCTGCCTCATCCACTTCTTCCCTTAGTAGGGGAAGAGCTTCTTCCCTTACCAAACAAGCTGACTGTTGCTTCCAGCATTTCTTCTTGTGTATAGGGGTGACTGATACCGGCACGGGTTGGTTCTCTGGTTCAGCTGCAGTGCCTGTGGCTGGGGTTAGAGTAACCTCAATGCCTGTCGTGGTGGTTGGAGTAACCACAGTGCCTGTTGCTTTGTCGTGAGATCCAGAGACCTTCTCTTCCCCTTGAGGGTACTGAATAGTGTTGAATAGGGCTCGGTAGGCATGGGCCAGGCCCCAGCACATTGCAGTGATTTGTGTCTCCCTAGAATTGCCAGGGTGACAGCATACTCTTTCCAAATACTTTACTAGTTTTTCAGGATTCTGCACTTGTTCAGGGGTGAAGTTCCAAAACATTGGAGGGGGCCACCATCCTAGGTACTTACCCATACTATCCCACATACCCTGCCACTCATAACTATCCACCTTCGGGGCAGATCTCTGGGTGGTATTCTTAAATAGTTGTTTAACCTTAAACAAGACCTGAATCACATTCAGGAGACATAGCAATAGGAACATTCTAGTTTGAACATTCCAAGGATATTAAAAATTTTCAAGAGCTATTGTAACTAGCCTGGAGGAGAAGGGGAAGGTGAAGGAGCAGGGGAAAGTGTCCCCCCTTGTCTTCCCCATAAATTGGCTCTTGGAGGAGAAAAGGTAAAGAGTGTAATTATTAATAGTTTCCAAGAGATGGTTCCTGAAGTAGGGAGATGATGGCAATGCTGAGTACAACTACCAGATTAGTCTCTCGACCAGTAATTTTATCATATCATAAGCCAGTGTTACACAGTACAGCAAAATGATAAACTTAATCCAGCCCCCAGAGGTGATAAACAGCACAACAGGGAAAATATATGGCAAGTAAGGTGTTACATAACACAACTCTGAGAACAAGCACAACAGCTCTGAGAGCAAATAAATCTTCTTTGTGACCAGCGACTATTAACCTAATAATGAATGCTTATCACAAATTTGTTTTAACACGCTCTGGTCAGATCTGTCATTATCTCAACCCTTCGAGCCCCACGTTGGGCACCAAAAAGACTGTTGTGGTTCAACCCGGCAGGCAGCTAAACACCACACAGCTGTTCGCTCACTCCCCCACAGTGGCAGGCACGAGAGAATCGAAAAAAAGAGGTAAAACTCATGGGTTGAGATAAAGACAATTTAACAGGACAGAAAAGAAAGGGAAAATAATCATAATGATAAAAGAATATACAAAACGAGTGATGCACAATGCAATTGCTCACCACTCACTGACCAATGCCCAGCCAGCTCCCGAGCAGCAGACCCCCGGCCATCTTTTCCCCTAGTATATATACTGAGCATGACGTCATATGGTGTGGAATATCCATTCGATCAGTTTGGGCCAGCTGTCCCATCCGTGTCCCCTCCCAACTTCTTGTGCGCTCCCAGGCTACTCGCTGGTGGGAGGTGTTAGAAGCAGGAAAAGGCCTTGACTCTGTGTAAGCACTGCTCAGCAATAACTAAAACATCAGTGTGTAGCACTATACCAGCTACTAGGAAGAAAATTAACTCTATCCCAGCCAAAACCAGGACAGCAAGCAAACCAAAGGGCACAGAAGTCTAGAATAGGTGTGATGATAGTTTTCCTAGTAACCACATGCTGCACCTTGCTTAGGGCTCCCTTTTATTAAGGATTATGCAGCCACAAAGATGGATACAGCCTCTGCTTATGAGGAACTGTTAAATATGACAATATCTCAATGGAAGGAGGATGTATAAGTGAGTGTGAATAAGAGCAAGAGTGGAAAAAGGGACTGAAGTAACAGTAAAAAGTGCAGTGTTTTACCTGAATCCATAGTGCTCTTCCTTCAAATCTTTCCCTATGATTCACATAGCACGATGACCTTTAAACATTGCTTGCTTATTCTGAGTTGGGCAGTGATAAACTAAAATACCCATGCTTGACATGTTCCTTTGTCTCTGCTAACACCATCATAAAAGCTCTTTATCTGGCATACATCACTAGCCTTCCCAAAAACTGGTTGTGTGACTACTGGAGACCTTTGTCTACACTGTCTTGTGTGATTGTTTTTCCTTGCAACTCACGTACCCGTGCCTCTAGGGTCGAGGTAGATTTTCCATCCCACTTCCTCATGTCCTCTCCGTGGTCACGCACATAAAACCACAGGGTGGCCGGTGGTGTGTATCCACTATATCTTCTCTCTTGAGCAGAGGGACGCTTACTCCTATTGGCTGAGACACTGGTCCGTACAGGTGAGGAGTAGGATATATCCTCTTCAAGTTGCTGGACCTCCTGGGACAGTTTCTCCACAGCCGAGACACAGGCCCGTAGGGAGGAAGAGAGACTTTCTTCGTATTGTCGGAGCTGGCCAGCCAATTCATCCACCGTTGGTCCCTCTTCATCTTTCCAGGTCATTATTGCCAATGAATTTGCGTGTGATGATGGTGCGCTCCGTACAAACTTCCGCCACATGGGTCGTGTGCACTGGACTTCGTCTGGATCTTTGGGTAACTGCTCGTTGTCCAGGTCATTATAAATCACCTCCAGCACAGCTAATTCCCGCAGGTACTGGATACCTCTCTCCATGGTGGTCCACTTGCCTGGGTGACATATAACATCTTCCTTGAAGGGATACCTTTCCTTCACACCTGACAGGAGTCACCTCCAGAGGCTGAGGGCTTTTGCCCCTTTTCCAATTGCTTTGTCAATGCCTCCTTCCCTAGAAAGGGATCCCAGCTGCTTGGCTTCCCTACCCTCTAACTTCAGACTACTGACCCTGTTATCCCAGCATCGGAGCAGCCAGGTGATGATGTGCTCGCCCGGACGACGACTGAAATCTTTTCGCATATCTCGCAGCTCACTCAGGGACAGGGATCGGGTGGTTACCATCTCATTTATGGGTTCTGCCTCTTCCTCCTCCTGCTCTCTTGATGGCCCTGGCTCATCATCAGCCCTTGGGGGATGAGATAGGGGAGAGAATTGGAAGGGTAAAAGTGAGAAAACTCATGGGTTGAGATAAGAACAGTTTAATAATTGAAGTAAAATGAAATAGAATAGTAAGTAATAGTAATAGTAATAGTAATAGTAATAGTAATAGTAATAATACTAATATACAAAGCAAGTGTTACACTATACAATTGCTCACCACCTGCCGACCAATGCCCAGCACATCCCCAAGCAGCGATCGCTGCCCCCTGGCCAACTCCCCCCAGTTTATATACTGAGCATGACATCATATGGTGTGGCATAGCCCTTTGGCCAGTCTGGGTCAGCTGTCCTGGCTGTGCCCCCTCCCAGCTTCTTGTGCACCAGGCCGAGCATGGGAAGCTGAAAAGTCCTTGACCAGTGCAAGCACTACTGAGCAACAACTAAAACATCATTGTGTTATCAACATTATTCTCATACTAAATCCAAAACACAGCACTATACCAGCTACTAGGAAGAAAAATCAATGCTATCCCAGCTGAAACCCGGACACTGCTACAGATTAGTGTTCCCAGCAACTATTGCCAAACTGCAGAAAGACAAAAAGAGGAAAATGTTCCACTTAATAACTAGTTCCCTACCCCAGAATTCAGATTCATCATTTCCGTACCATATCTTTACAAATGTCCGCTATTTAATCATCTCCGATCTCCACACGAGCTGTGTAAGTATGACATACTGTAATCCTCATTTTACAGCTAAAGAAAATGCTATCAAGTGATTAAATTAGTCATCTGATGAAGCTGGGTAATGAAAGGAATCACTATTAAGAGCCTCTCCTGCATTTTAGCAGACTACTCCACTTTGGCTGTTCTCTCATGGTGGCAGGTTGGCTTGGCTGGTCCTGAAGGATCATGCCAGCACAGACACCCCATACACTCTGCGTGGGGAGAGGTATAGGGCAGTGATGCCCAAGCCAGTGCTGGCTCCCTAAGCTGGCTCAGGTGTGGGTGGGCAGAAGCAGTTGAGGGGCTCAGCGAGGTGGCTGCGGGGGCATGGCCCCAGCTCCTGAACCTGCCTAGGAGCCCTCTAGGAGGGTGCAGGCTGGTACAGGCCAGAAGCGCACCGGGGGCTCTTGTAACAGTTCATCACTGCAGATGACCATCTTCCACTTTTGGGGGTGTTTTGTGGTACTTCTGAATTCAGACGTTACCATGTAACTCATCTCAGAACTGTCCCATCTATAGGTTCTTAGATATCATGATGGTCCACGATATGGTGACTGACACTCTCAAGATTATCTAAACAATTAAAAAATAGAAAATTTATTTTCTAGATAGGGAAAGGGGAAAAAAGCCCCAACAAACCAATCCTTGACAATTTTGGCTTTCCCAGAAAATGGAAATATCTCGTGCGTGTTGGTGGCGCAGTCGCCCAAAAGTAGCCTTGGGATGACTGGGTGGCAGCATTGCTGTCTGCCTGTGCATGTGCAACTGCTGAATGCTATGGCTTTTAGTCTTAATAGATAATAGACATATACAAACTAAGAGCAATTAGGTTTTAAGGAGACTCAGCTTAAAATTTTCTTAACAGATTGAAGACTATGCACACTTGGGATAATGGTCCAATAAATGAAAGAAATAAGTTTATGATGGTTTTCTATCATATACAAAAGCAATAGGTTTCCATTACTGGATTAGTAAGAGCAATTAACCTTGTATGGCATTGATGTGCTAGGTTTGAAATGTTTGTAAACTAGGAAATGGGACTGTTTAAATGTCAAGTGTCCTTATAAGACACTAATGAAGTTATTTTATGCTTTAAGCTAATCAGCGTTGTCAGTCATTCATTCCCCCAGTATCTGGTGATCTTATAACATAGGAGCATTGCAAGTGAAGTGGTAAACAGGAGGATTAGCTGCAGGAAGTACAGAGTAGTTGTGGCTAATACATGCGTATGTAAATACCACCAATGGGGATAAAGGCAACATGTTTACGGATTTGGTTGGAAAACTGTTTGCCTCCAAAAATATAGCTGATATCTCTCATTCATTTAGTCTCTGTTAAGCAACATATAAGCCAGATAGGCTTATATGAGTCCTAGGCTAGTATTACTAGCCACTAGGCTTATATGAGTCCTTTTATGATGTTAGAAACAGGGTGAGTTACAACTCCCAGGCATTTGACCACCTACAAGTTGAGGTATCTACTGTGAGCTGGATGTCAGTGAGAACTTCAGATGTGGAGTATATTCAACAACATGAGAAGGAACAGAGAGATAAAGGTAAGGGATGAGGTGTTTATCTCTGTCTGTGAGGTGGCAGACCTCAGTCAGAGGCAGGAAGGGCAGAATGAGGGTTCAAGGAGAATCTAGGGCATCTGGAGGAGAAAACTTCACAACCCCAGCAGAAATCGCATATTCAGTGAGGTGGCAGCCAGTGGCAGGGAGACTGCAAAGCACTAAACAAGCACTTTCTAAAGCTAGCCTTCTGCTGAAGTCCTACCCTTTATGCTTCTCCATTTTAAGCATAAAGTACTGCACACAGGTGATGTATTTGTACTTTCAAAGTATCTTTATAAATGCATTTCCAGATGTATCTGCTACCTGTACTCTCCATGTTCTTGTTCCTGCTGTCAGAACCGTGGACTGGATCTGCCTGCTCCAGAGCCCTCATCGCCTGACAGGTCCTCCATTGCCCAACATGGTTGTGTAGCAGTGTCTACCATTTTTGCCACTGACTAAAGGTCACTCAAAGCACAATGTTGTGTTTTGCTGGCTTCTTGATCATATTTTGAAACATGCTGGGATGCTCACTCAATCGGATCATTCAATTAACTGTACACAATTGGACAACTTGAATGAGAATTATTGTAGCCTACGTTATTTGCATTTACTGTTTGGGGAGAAGTGTCTTTATTTTTTAACCTCTGTAAAATATTTTCAATGGTATAAAATAATTTTGGATACCATATTTATACATTGAGGAGTGTTTCTCTAGAAGACATTCAACCTATGAAGGTGTCACCACATTGTTCATTTGGAAGGTTTTGCTCCACAGGTTTTCTCATGAGCTGTTAATCGCAAACAGGGTTAATTTGCTTTTAAACTCGTTCTGTTGTCTCACAGTGCCCTTTTTTTCCTTATTGCCTCTGTCATCAGCTAGTGCTCTCCCTCACGTTCCACCCAATTTTGCCCTGCTGCAAAAGGGAACATCAAGCGGATCAGATGTGTCACTTCCAAATTGAACAACTTTGTGAACATATTACTGATGTGAAGCACAGGATATCTAACACGCAAGATGACACATTTGTCCATGGCTACAGAATTGGTGAGTGAACAGCTAAAGCTGGCGCTGAAGAGATCCAGCCATTCCACAAAAGGGACAAAGACTAAACTCGGACCAAGAAGCTTTTCTAAAATGCTCAGAAATCCCTGACACTGGGAGTCTTGAATTTTAACACTCTAGAGAATGCTTTATTAAAATGGAAGATTCCTCAGTTATGTATATGTGGAAACTGCTTTCCACTAATTTGCTATTCTGTGGATGGAAGCACTTGTGTATCTTTATATGAAAAGAAAAGAGGTGGTGACCTAGAAAGTAATTAGCAGGAAAAAGTAGGATAAAGCAGAGTTTGCTTTACTCTTCATTGCTTCCTTGCAATTTCTCCTTCTGTTCCCTCAACAAATAAATTGCAAACCAATAATAGTTTATTTCAGATAAAAATTAAGCGGAAGAAGGAATTATGGGATAGTATCAATGCAAATGTGCCTCACAATGAAATAAGATCGGAGAAACAGGAAAAAAGTCTGAAAAGCCATGTATTTTCAAATTCAATGAAACCAGAATTTTGCCAAAAGATATTATTGTTCTCTATAATATGAAATATTATCATATATATTTTTTGTAAAGAAATTAAGTAATTTACTAATATATACTTCCAAAATTTATTTTTTGATGTTCATAATGCTTCTGTGGAAACACAGGACCTGCAATATCAAAGGAGTATGAGAGATACAGATTGAGTCTACACCGGAGTATTCAGATCAGGATGACTTATGGCAGATTTCTTACTGCAAAACAAATTGCAAAATCATTTCCTCTATTACATAAAATCCATTACTATATGCCAGTTATCAGAATAATGATCAGGGAGAAAATCTCTAATTGGCTTAATTAGTTGCATTTATGTATAACCAAACTTTTGCTGTGAATATTTATCTGAATTCAAGCTTTGCGTTTTACAGACTAGAACACCATGACAAGTTATTATCATGATTCTCTTATATAGTAACCTGCACTTCATTTTAAAACATGAGTATTTTAAAATAAAGTGCCTAACATATTGTGCAAGCTTTCATGCAACATCAAAATCATACCATGCTCACAAATAAACATTGATTTTTTTCTGCTACTAAGTTATTATGTCATACTGTGAGGGAGGGAAAAATCCTTATTCTGTGGAAGGCACTGGAAGCATTCAAGTGGATTTTCAAAAGCACTGGACCTTCACTCAGCTCTTCTCCTTGGTATGCATGTGTTTAGCTGCCTGGAGGCTTTACATTGTCACCCATCACCTTTGTCTCTCAGTGCCTTCCAAATCAAATTTTAAACAGTGAAATTCCTAAAGGGAACTTTGGAGTGTGGAAAACTCAGCTTCAGTAAGACAAGAGTTAAGTCAGGTGTCTGTTTCTGAATGTCTCGATCTTATTACAGTACCATTGTAGTTTAGGGACATTTTTGTCCATGGCTGTTACTCTGTTGTGAGACACATTTGACCCCTGCTAAAGTTGATAAGAATTACTTGCAGTTCTCACACATGAGGAAGAAAATAAGCTTCCTTTCTCATTTTCTTATTCCTTTAGCTCTTTAACCTGTGCAAAACATATGGAATTAAATTCTCACTGGGTAAAAAATGATGCATTCCCATAGCATTGTTTTCTAGCTGTTGGATTATCCAGAGACAGCTACATGAGCTGCCTGTATCCCAGATCTGGAATTCAGCAACAACATTTCATGCAGTGCAACCAGCTTCTTTCTGCTGTCTGCCCTGAAGGTCACTGCAAATGCCTTAAAAATAAAGCTTATCATTAGTATCCAAGGTAAAATATTTATAGCAAGAAATACCTTGACTAAAGGTATTTCATTTAGAAGAGGGCATTTCATCTTAGTTCAAACATCAGTTTGTGAATTTACATTGAGGGCTTCAGATTTTTTTGTCTTTTACATCGATCTCCTGTTATCTGCCTTTTTAATATCACATGCTTATATTCTGAAAAATATTCTATTGATACAAACTTACACTAGGACCCACAAAGGTACAAATGTTGTATTCTTTAACTGTCACTGGTGATCTTTATTATTTAATCTTACAGGGATACTGTGTTTTTACAGCTTATCTCTTTACTGAGCCAAATCAATGAAAAGATTACCTTAAACTCAGAATACCTGGAAACACCATTGGAGAAATTTCATTTCCTCAGCATTTCATTTCTAGTAATATTGGCTTGGTTGTACCACTCTGCAGCTGTGATTTGTGAAGTAAATGGCAAGGCTAAATGTGCTGAAAATTTTGGGTGAATGTAACAGTACATGTGATCAATTTTTAAAATGTATGTCCCTAAAAGTGGAGTTTCTCAAACAGAATTCGAACTGATTGTCCACCCTTTTAACTGGAGTTTTGCCCAAGACTCAGCTGTAAATCTGTGGAGTCCCAGCAACTATCAGAAACTTGAAATCTGTGAACAATATTGCTGCAGCTCTCCAGGTGGTGGCACCCCAGCCCTGTTTTTCTCTAAGGCAAGAAAGTGCCCTGAGAAGTTGTCCTGGTTTCAGCTGGGATAGAGTTAATTTTCTTTTTAGTAGCTGGTAGAGTGCTGTGTTTTGTATTTAGGATGAGAATAATGTTGATAACACGCTGATGTTTTGGTTCTTGCTGAGTAGAGTTTACACTAGTCAAGGACTTTTCAGCTTCTTGTGCTCTGCCAGGTGCATAAGAAGCTGGGAGGGGGCACAGCCAGGACAGCTGACCCAGACTGGCCAAAGGGCTATGCCATACCATATGACATCATGCTCAGTATATAAGCTGGGGGAAGAAGAAGGAAGGGGGGGACGTTCGGAGTGATGGCGTTTGTCTTCCCAAGTAACCGTTACGCGTGATGGAGCCCTGCTTTCCTGGAGATGGCTGAACACCTGCCTGCCGCTGGGAAGGAGTGAATTAATTCCTTGCTTTGCTTTGCTTGTGCGTGCGGCTTTTGCTTTACCTATTAAACTGTCTTCATCTCAACCCGTGAGTTTTCTCACTTTTACTCTTCTGATTCTCTCCCCCATCCCACCGGGGGGGAGTGAGCGAGCGGCTGTGTGGTGCTTAGTTGCTGGCTGGGGTTAAACCACGACAGAAGTCTAGGGGAAGCTGGCTGCTCAGGGCTTGGATAAGTGCACTCTGTGCTGGGTTAAAAACTGGCTGGACGGCCGAGCCCAGAGAGTGGTGGTGAATGGAGTTAAATCCAGTTGGCGGACGGTCACGAGTGGTGTTCCCCAGGGCTCAGTACTGGGGCGGGTCCTGTTCAATATCTTCATTGATGATCTGGATGAGGGGATTGAGTGCACCCTCAGTAAGTTTGCAGACGACACCAAGTTGGGTGGAAGTGTCAATCTGCTGGAGGGTAGGAAGGCCCTGCAGAGGGACCTGGACAAGCTGGATCGATGGGCTGGGGCCAACTGTATGAGATTCAACAAGGCTAAGTGCCAGGTCCTGCACTTGGGTCACAACAACCCCATGCAAAGCTACAGGCTTGGGGAGGAGTGGCTGGAGAGCTGCCTGGCGGAAAAGGACCTGGGGGTGTTGGTTGACAGCCGCCTGAACATGAGCCAGCAGTGTGCTCAGGTGGCCAAGAAGGCCAATGGCATCCTGGCCTGTATAAAGAATAGTGTGGCCAGCAGGACCAGGGAGGTGATAGTGCCCCTGTACTCGGCACTGGTGAGGCCGCACCTCGAGTACTGTGTTTAGTTTTGGGCCCCTCACTACAAGAAGGACATTGAGGTGCTGGAGCATGTCCAAAGAAGGGCAATGAAGTTGGTGAAGGGTCTAGAGCACAAGTCTTATGAGGAGCGGCTGAGGGAACTGGGGTTGTTTAGCCTGGAGAAGAGGAGGCTGAGGGGAGACCTTATTGCTCTCTATAACTACCTGAAAGGGGGTTGTAGCGAGGTGGGGGTCGGTCTCTTCTCCCAAGTAACAAGCAATAGGACGAGAGGAAACGGCCTCAAGCTGTGCCAGGGGAAGTTTAGGTTAGACATTAGGAAAAACTTCTTCACTGAAAGGGTGGTCAAGCATTGGAACAGGCTGCCCAGGGAAGTGGTTGAGTCTCCATCCCTGGAGGTATTTAAAAGACAGGTAGACATGGTGCTTGAGGACATGGTTTAGTGGTGGACTTGGCAGTGCTAGTTTAACGGTTGGACTTGATGATCTTAAGGGTCTTTTCCAACCTTAACGATTCTATGATTCTATAAATGTTTTGTTTCATATCAGTTGTTCCATTTGTAAATAAGCATTTAAACTTTAAGAGTCACACTTGAAAGGAATCATTAGTAAAACAAAACAAGGACTTCTTACTATTATTACCTGTGGTACCTAATTTCTTCAAGCTTTTTAAAATACTCTGTCATTCTGTGCATAGAGATTGTTTATTATTTTATGCACTATTTACTCATGTTAAAAATGAAGTGACAAAGAATAGAGGCAAAGGTCTCCTGCTTGCATTGAACAGTGGAAAAATATATTTGTTTGTACTATGGGATTGCGGTTCCACTAGAAGGAACACTTGACATTTTGATGAGTGTCTCCAGGGAAAAAAGGTACTAACTTCAGAACTTAGTTTTAATTATATTAAGGAGATTACATTATTCAAAAGCACCCCACTGGTAAGGTGCAGCATTTCCTGAAACAGTTTAGTGGAAAATGCTACATTAATCAGTTCAGTATTTCACTCAAATGACTTAATGATGGGAAGAAGTTGAAAGCACTGTAGTATGAAAACAAAAAGAGACAGAATACTCATTTAAGGGAGTAGGATCACATTTAAATGACCTCTTTCAAGAGTAAGTTTTAGAGAGGAGAATGACAGTGCGGAGGAGGCAATACTGTTTTATTCTTGTTGGTATGCTGGTACCCACAGTGGCTCTGGTGCTGTGCTCAGATGGAAGAAGACACCAGGCATGTCTGAGAAGTTCACAACCCTGCAAGTTGTGCCCATGGCCTTTGGCTGACTAGTTGCAGCGTAAATATAATTTGGTGTAAAACCATTTATGTGTTGGCATTTATGCTGTTGGGATCAGAACTCTATTTAATGAAGAAGGCAGATCAAGCAACAACAGACCCGCTTTGGTTTGTCTGCCATTACAGTTAAAACACAAGACCACAAGGGTTCAGATGGAGTTGTTTCTCTTTTCTTCAGAAGGATAAAGGCCAGATATTTGGGGCCAACTCTTTTTGAATAGACAAAAAAATGAACATGAGGTATATGAGTGTGAGTTATGGCTCTGTGCAGTCACTGCACTTCATTTCCGTACAGATCTGGCCATTTTTATCTTCTCACGTGCCCTCCATAGGCATTTGTGATCTCTCTGTTAATGACGCACAACATCATTACCCATGTGTTTTGCTGTCACATTCACGTGCCTAAACATTTTATTACCCTGTCCTTTCTCCTCATGTTCCCTCATTCCCATCTGTATCCCTGGGCCATCAGAAAAGGATTTGCACAGCTGGTTCAATCACAACATACATGAAGTGAAATAAAGTTGTCAGTCAAACTATTAACATTGTAAAGGATCAGAGTGTGGGCTGCAATTTTTCTGAAGCAGTGACACATAAAGGTCTCTCCACACAGAATACTGACGCCCTTAGCAGTAAAAGTGCCCCTGGTGTGGATAAGCACATTCAGCTAAGAGAAGCAGGGAGTTGCACCACGAATTTCAGCCACACCACTTTATCTGGTCCTCTTCAGACAGAGAAGAGGGATGCAGCAAAGGGCCTTTTTGAGTGATGATATTAGTGGAGAAGAAAAATGCAGGAAAACAGAAGGATCCTGGAAGTCCTCCCTCAACTCACTACCACTGAGATACAGCCAAATCTGCATTTTGCTAATGTACATGCTCTAGAAAGTGCCTAGAAGTTCACAAGGTGGTAAGTAACTACCAACATGGATTTGTCAAGAACAGATCATGTCAAACCAGTCTAATTTCCTTCAATGACAATATAAGTGGCTTTGTGGTAAAGGGAGAAAACAGAGATGTGATATATCTTGACTTTAGTGTGTCTTTTTGCACTGTTGCCCATGGCATGCTCATAACCAGTCTAGTGCAACATTGTCCAGGGGAAACTGCTGAAAGCCAGGACACAGGTCTTGAGAAAACCATCCGTAAGGAATAGCAATCAATGATTCACCATCAGTTTGGCCGCATGTATCAAGTGGGGTTGTACGGGGATCAGTCTTGTGTTGGCTACTATTGAATAAAGACTTAGTTGATAAATGAGAGACGATGCCTGCTGTATTTTCATATAAGTCTAAGCTGGGAAGGATTGCAAATATTTTATATGGCAGGGCTAGAATTCAAAAGGATCTCAATGAACAGAGATAAATGGTCTGAAATATATAGGCTGCCATTCAATGAGGATAAGTGGAAGTCTCTACCCATTGACTAAAGAAATAAACTGCAGTGCTGGGGGGGGCAATTAGACGGGCAGCAGTACCACAGATAAGGATCTGCAGCTTTTAGCAGGTCACAAACTGAACACAAATTAACAATGTCATAATGCTGTAAAAGAGCGAACCTCAAGGTGGGATGTATAAAACCAGGGCTATGTAAGGCGCATAAAGCAATCCTTCCCTTCTGTCGAGCACTGGCAAGGCCTCAGCTGGACTATAGCCTCCACTTTTGCATGGTACACGTAAAGAAATATATTGAGAGAAATATCTCTCAATCTGCAGAAAGCAATGTAGAAACAGAGACTGTAAAGAGGTTTTATATTACTAGGACTCCTACAGCCAGAAATGTGTTGTAGAATATTACTGTATGCTTTCAAATAGTTTAAATCATTAGGGCTAACCTGAGAAGCAAAGAAATAAAGGCAAGGGTGGTGGAGATTTTCAGGCAAGATGAATAGAGCTAAATATGTATGGTTTGCTTAGGCAACCATTACAAATGAAAAAACATGAAAAGTACAGTCACTGGGAATAGTGAGAATAGTTTTGCATGTTACGCACATATAAATAGGGAGTGATGGGTCGCAATCAGAACTAGAAGTTGGGCTAATATTAAAAAGACCCCTGCCCTCATGAACATGCAGTATTATTAAGTAGTCTCCATCAGGATGTACTGGAAGCCCAATGTAAAAGTCTGTTATTGACACCCTTTGGTGCCTCAGTAACAAACAATCCCACCTTCACTGTTAGTGAGAAAGATTACTGCACACAGGTATTATCTTTCTCTAACGTTAAATATTCTATGAAAAAAAACAAAACCCTATTTGTTTCTTTTGCTGTCATGTTATTTACAAATTCTGTATTTCCCGGTAGGTTTTCCACTCATTAGTCCAAATTCATACATGTACCTTTAAATAGAGATCACTTCAAACCTAGATCATCATATTTGATGTTCACTAAGCACACAAGAAAAAAAAATGCTACATTTATATATTCACAAAGGACTCATTTGCTTCGTCTTACCGCTTGGGTGACTACCTGAATTCCTCTGGTTTTGTCCCCCCTCTTTTCTCATCATTTCTGGGATTTCTAGTTCATCATTGCTGAATAAGAGTCCAAAGCTCCTTTTTGAAGGGCAGAGAACTGCAGCTGACTGTCAGGCAATGCACACAAACATCACCAGTCAGAAGCTGAACTGTGTCTATAGAGTATATAAGCTGATGGAACATGCTATGTTATTGTTATTAGACAATTCCTCTCACACAACACAGAGTTAGTGCCATGCTTGCTGAGTTGTCAGTATTTCATCCCAAGCATCATACTAGCCATGTCTTTGGAGGTGAAGAGGCTATCACTTATCAAAAGCAGAATAGCCTTTTGGTGCCTGTCCTGGTTTCAGCTGGGATAGAGTTAATTTTCTTCTTAGCAGCTGGTAGAGTGCTGTGTTTTGGATTTAGTATGAGAATAATGTTGATAACACACTGATGTTTTGGTTCTTGCTGAGCAGAGTTTACACCAGTCAAGGACTTTTCAGCTTCCCATGCTCTGCCAGGTGCATAAGAAGCTGGGAGGGAGCATAGCCAGGACAGCTGACCCAGACTGGCCAAAGGGCTATTCCATACCGTATGGCGTCATGCTCAGCATATAAAGCTGGGGGAAGAAGAAGGAAGGGGGGGACATTGGGCGTGATGGCGTTTGTCTTCCCAAGTAACCGTTACGCGTGATGGAGCCCTGCTTTCCTGGAGATGGCTGAACAATGGGAAGTAGTGAATGAATTCCTTGTTTTGCTTTGATTGCGTGCATGGCTTTTGCTTTCCCTATTAAACTGTCTTTGTCTCAACCCACAAGTTTTCTCACTTTTACTCTTCTGATTCTCTCCCCCATCCCACTGGGGGGGAGTGAGTGAGCGGCTGTGTGGTGCTTAGTTGCCGGCTGGGGTTAAACCACGACAGTCCCTCTGGACACTAATAAATGTTGAGTCAAATAACTGAGATGGGCCAGGAGGGTCTAGTAGTGCATACTCAGAGATACATGGTGGCTGGTGCCTTTCTAGCCTTCTTTCTCCTCTTTCTTCCTGATTTTGCTCTTGAGTTCTGCAACTGGGAGTGTTGGGAGTCTTCCCTTCCTTTGCCACTTGCTAATTCCGTGTGCACATACCATGTTTGGTAGTGATTTGATGTGGAGATTTAGCCCTTTTATACCTGTGGGATGTCTGATTTTCTAGGGTTTAACATTTTGGGGATAATACCTAATTAGGTCAGGTTTGTGCTCCCCTTACCATTCCAATTACTGTTTGCATTAGTGCTGTAACTACTTCTCCATTGGTAGAGAAATAAAAGAAAGATGCCGTGAAAGGGCATTCCAGCATGGGAGAAGCCAACATTTTGCTTACCGCTTCCTCCTCTTTTTTATAACACTGCCCTTCAAAAACTTTTGCTCAAACATCCTCCCGATGGCTAGAAAAGAAAAGAAGCCTTCACTTTTATTCTTAAAAATAATATATAAAAATAAAAAATCACTTGCCCGCCAGCCGTGCTGTTGTGGGTACCTCCAGAGCATTGCATGGTGTGAGCCACGCTCCCTTGCGCTGTGTCTCCCTAGGACGGCTCCTCTGTGGGGCCATTGCTCCAGCCTGTGGGGAGGAAACCCAGAGCAGAGTTGCTACTTCTTAATGCAGTTTTTCAACCTTGAGACTCAGTGCATCTTGAGGATTATATATCATCTTATGCCTCACCTTATTTTCTTGCGCTTTAAAATGTAAGCTTTTGTTTCTTTTGTATTTCAGGCACTTCAAATGGGCATTGTGATTATGAAGCCTTCAGGGCATTAAAAATGTATTTCATGGTAACAAGCAGATTTTTTTCTTAGGATTTCCAACTAGAATTCTGTACGTCTCTCCCCACCCTTGATGTTTACAATTCCAGTTTACTCTAATTATTCCCGAGGGTACAAATATGCAGGTACGCAGTTGTCACCAATGGACACTTGGCTGCCACTGTTTTTTCTTGATTATGAAATTTAAAAACTCACAGGGGAAAAAGTAGTCATACTTTCTTTAAGAAGTGTTGACAGTCTGAGGTTTAACCACTACAGCTACTTTGTAATGACTAAGTCTATCTTCTGTCATTTCAAATAATGGTCAAAACTCTGCTCTCAGTTATCTTTGGAAAACTCCCCACATTTTACCAGGCTTACGTTGCTTTAGGAGAGAGCAGGCTTTCCCCCATGCTTTCTTGCACAACTCCCAGCTGGATAAAACCTATAAAGATATTGAAGACAGAATATCGACAGAACTGATGGGAAATGGAAGCAGAATAAAATTTAACAGAGGATACTTGACATAGATCAGTCTCTCACTTTACTATAATTTTATAACACAACACTGTAAATTCACTGGCATTGATTGAGCTACTCCAGAGTCACACTGTGAAACCTGCAGATGTCATCTGGCCTCTCCAAGCAGAGGTCACCAGAACAGGAGAGAAATGGGAAGATAGCTTTTTTGTGCTGAATCTGAGTTACAGTCACAGCTTCTTTTAACTGCCATTAAGGATTGCAGGAAGGAAAATAGACGAGAGAGAAAGAATGAGAGGAAACCTAATTTAGAACCAAAGGAGCTGCAAGAAGATTTGGCTGAACAGTGCCTGGTGCTTTCACTGTGGGGATTCAGAGGGACTGAATCAGACCTGTGGGACTGATTACAGATAATGATGTTACGTGGATGTGGAGAGCACCTCCTTATCAAAATATGGGAGAAGGAAGACTGCTTCAAGTAAAAAGATTTTATTTGTGGAAGCAATGCAAGCAAGTGGAAAATATAAAGAAGTGAGGAAAATGAGAAATCAGAGAAATATTTAATCTGAAAAAAAATCCCTGGGATTAGACCAGGAGACAAAGGCTCTGGATATCTGAGGTCCCTCCCCAGACTTTCTGAAGTCAGGCGAGCTGTACATCAGGTCAGTTTGGCCATGGGACTTCAGGTCTCACAGGTCCCTTAGTCTGAGTTCACCAGTGAACCAGGTAAAATACAAAACCCCACAAAACCCCATGAACAAACCAACCCAACACCCTCTCCTGCCAATAACATGCCACTTCTGTGTTGCTACAGGATAGACTGTAAGGTCTTCAGGGCAGAAACTTTCTTGTGGTTTGTTCATCATGCAGTTACTGAGAGCTGGAGGTGATATTGCAAGGTAAGTAATAATAAAAATCTTCCTCATATCAAGGAGAAAACCTTCAGTGGCAAAGGCTTCTAGAAGGAAGTGCCACTGAAGAGAATATCAAGCTTCATAAGTAGCTACTGCAGATGAAACAACAGAAGGAAGCTAACCAAAGGAGAAAAAAAAAGCAGAGAGGCCTGCTTGATATTTCTTTTGGTCGTTGTGTTGTTTTTTTTTTAATGCTGCTTTTTATTGTTTATCAAGCAAATGCTTAAACAAGCACTACTGGTCTTGTCAGTAATACTGTAACATTTACCTTCAGTCCCTTTGTTGCTCAGGGAACATGTCAGATTTTCAGCACATTTAGCCTTGCCATTTACTTCACAAATCACAGCTGCAGAGTGGTACAACCAAGCCAATATTACTAGAAATGAAATGCTGAGGAAATGAAATTTCTCCAGTGGTGTTTCCAGGTATTCTGAGTTTAAGGTAATCTTTTCATTGATTTGGCTCAGTAAAGAGATAAGCTGTAAAAACACAGTATCCCTGTAAGATTAAATAATAAAGATCACCAGTGACAGTTAAAGAATACAACATTTGTACCTTTGTGGGTCCTAGTGTAAGTTTGTATCAATAGAATATTTTTCAGAATATAAGCATGTGATATTAAAAAGGCAGATAACAGGAGATCGATGTAAAAGACAAAAAAATCTGAAGCCCTCAATGTAAATTCACAAACTGATGTTTGAACTAAGATGAAATGCCCTCTTCTAAATGAAATACCTTTAGTCAAGGTATTTCTTGCTATAAATATTTTACCTTGGATACTAATGATAAGCTTTATTTTTAAGGCATTTGCAGTGACCTTCAGGGCAGACAGCAGAAAGAAGCTGGTTGCACTGCATGAAATGTTGTTGCTGAATTCCAGATCTGGGATACAGGCAGCTCATGTAGCTGTCTCTGGATAATCCAACAGCTAGAAAACAATGCTATGGGAATGCATCATTTTTTACCCAGTGAGAATTTAATTCCATATGTTTTGCACAGGTTAAAGAGCTAAAGGAATAAGAAAATGAGAAAGGAAGCTTATTTTCTTCCTCATGTGTGAGAACTGCAAGTAATTCTTATCAACTTTAGCAGGGGTCAAATGTGTCTCACAACAGAGTAACAGCCATGGACAAAAATGTCCCTAAACTACAATGGTACTGTAATAAGATCGAGACATTCAGAAACAGACACCTGACTTAACTCTTGTCTTACTGAAGCTGAGTTTTCCACACTCCAAAGTTCCCTTTAGGAATTTCACTGTTTAAAATTTGATTTGGAAGGCACTGAGAGACAAAGGTGATGGGTGACAATGTAAAGCCTCCAGGCAGCTAAACACATGCATACCAAGGAGAAGAGCTGAGTGAAGGTCCAGTGCTTTTGAAAATCCACTTGAATGCTTCCAGTGCCTTCCACAGAATAAGGATTTTTCCCTCCCTCACAGTATGACATAATAACTTAGTAGCAGAAAAAAATCAATGTTTATTTGTGAGCATGGTATGATTTTGATGTTGCATGAAAGCTTGCACAATATGTTAGGCACTTTATTTTAAAATACTCATGTTTTAAAATGAAGTGCAGGTTACTATATAAGAGAATCATGATAATAACTTGTCATGGTGTTCTAGTCTGTAAAACGCAAAGCTTGAATTCAGATAAATATTCACAGCAAAAGTTTGGTTATACATAAATGCAACTAATTAAGCCAATTAGAGATTTTCTCCCTGATCATTATTCTGATAACTGGCATATAGTAATGGATTTTATGTAATAGAGGAAATGATTTTGCAATTTGTTTTGCAGTAAGAAATCTGCCATAAGTCATCCTGATCTGAATACTCCGGTGTAGACTCAATCTGTATCTCTCATACTCCTTTGATATTGCAGGTCCTGTGTTTCCACAGAAGCATTATGAACATCAAAAAATAAATTTTGGAAGTATATATTAGTAAATTACTTAATTTCTTTACAAAAAATATATATGATAATATTTCATATTATAGAGAACAATAATATCTTTTGGCAAAATTCTGGTTTCATTGAATTTGAAAATACATGGCTTTTCAGACTTTTTTCCTGTTTCTCCGATCTTATTTCATTGTGAGGCACATTTGCATTGATACTATCCCATAATTCCTTCTTCCGCTTAATTTTTATCTGAAATAAACTATTATTGGTTTGCAATTTATTTGTTGAGGGAACAGAAGGAGAAATTGCAAGGAAGCAATGAAGAGTAAAGCAAACTCTGCTTTATCCTACTTTTTCCTGCTAATTACTTTCTAGGTCACCACCTCTTTTCTTTTCATATAAAGATACACAAGTGCTTCCATCCACAGAATAGCAAATTAGTGGAAAGCAGTTTCCACATATACATAACTGAGGAATCTTCCATTTTAATAAAGCATTCTCTAGAGTGTTAAAATTCAAGACTCCCAGTGTCAGGGATTTCTGAGCATTTTAGAAAAGCTTCTTGGTCCGAGTTTAGTCTTTGTCCCTTTTGTGGAATGGCTGGATCTCTTCAGCGCCAGCTTTAGCTGTTCACTCACCAATTCTGTAGCCATGGACAAATGTGTCATCTTGCGTGTTAGATATCCTGTGCTTCACATCAGTAATATGTTCACAAAGTTGTTCAATTTGGAAGTGACACATCTGATCCGCTTGATGTTCCCTTTTGCAGCAGGGCAAAATTGGGTGGAACGTGAGGGAGAGCACTAGCTGATGACAGAGGCAATAAGGAAAAAAAGGGCACTGTGAGACAACAGAACGAGTTTAAAAGCAAATTAACCCTGTTTGCGATTAACAGCTCATGAGAAAACCTGTGGAGCAAAACCTTCCAAATGAACAATGTGGTGACACCTTCATAGGTTGAATGTCTTCTAGAGAAACACTCCTCAATGTATAAATATGGTATCCAAAATTATTTTATACCATTGAAAATATTTTACAGAGGTTAAAAAATAAAGACACTTCTCCCCAAACAGTAAATGCAAATAACGTAGGCTACAATAATTCTCATTCAAGTTGTCCAATTGTGTACAGTTAATTGAATGATCCGATTGAGTGAGCATCCCAGCATGTTTCAAAATATGATCAAGAAGCCAGCAAAACACAACATTGTGCTTTGAGTGACCTTTAGTCAGTGGCAAAAATGGTAGACACTGCTACACAACCATGTTGGGCAATGGAGGACCTGTCAGGCGATGAGGGCTCTGGAGCAGGCAGATCCAGTCCACGGTTCTGACAGCAGGAACAAGAACATGGAGAGTACAGGTAGCAGATACATCTGGAAATGCATTTATAAAGATACTTTGAAAGTACAAATACATCACCTGTGTGCAGTACTTTATGCTTAAAATGGAGAAGCATAAAGGGTAGGACTTCAGCAGAAGGCTAGCTTTAGAAAGTGCTTGTTTAGTGCTTTGCAGTCTCCCTGCCACTGGCTGCCACCTCACTGAATATGCGATTTCTGCTGGGGTTGTGAAGTTTTCTCCTCCAGATGCCCTAGATTCTCCTTGAACCCTCATTCTGCCCTTCCTGCCTCTGACTGAGGTCTGCCACCTCACAGACAGAGATAAACACCTCATCCCTTACCTTTATCTCTCTGTTCCTTCTCATGTTGTTGAATATACTCCACATCTGAAGTTCTCACTGACATCCAGCTCACAGTAGATACCTCAACTTGTAGGTGGTCAAATGCCTGGGAGTTGTAACTCACCCTGTTTCTAACATCATAAAAGGACTCATATAAGCCTAGTGGCTAGTAATACTAGCCTAGGACTCATATAAGCCTATCTGGCTTATATGTTGCTTAACAGAGACTAAATGAATGAGAGATATCAGCTATATTTTTGGAGGCAAACAGTTTTCCAACCAAATCCGTAAACATGTTGCCTTTATCCCCATTGGTGGTATTTACATACGCATGTATTAGCCACAACTACTCTGTACTTCCTGCAGCTAATCCTCCTGTTTACCACTTCACTTGCAATGCTCCTATGTTATAAGATCACCAGATACTGGGGGAATGAATGACTGACAACGCTGATTAGCTTAAAGCATAAAATAACTTCATTAGTGTCTTATAAGGACACTTGACATTTAAACAGTCCCATTTCCTAGTTTACAAACATTTCAAACCTAGCACATCAATGCCATACAAGGTTAATTGCTCTTACTAATCCAGTAATGGAAACCTATTGCTTTTGTATATGATAGAAAACCATCATAAACTTATTTCTTTCATTTATTGGACCATTATCCCAAGTGTGCATAGTCTTCAATCTGTTAAGAAAATTTTAAGCTGAGTCTCCTTAAAACCTAATTGCTCTTAGTTTGTATATGTCTATTATCTATTAAGACTAAAAGCCATAGCATTCAGCAGTTGCACATGCACAGGCAGACAGCAATGCTGCCACCCAGTCATCCCAAGGCTACTTTTGGGCGACTGCGCCACCAACACGCACGAGATATTTCCATTTTCTGGGAAAGCCAAAATTGTCAAGGATTGGTTTGTTGGGGCTTTTTTCCCCTTTCCCTATCTAGAAAATAAATTTTCTATTTTTTAATTGTTTAGATAATCTTGAGAGTGTCAGTCACCATATCGTGGACCATCATGATATCTAAGAACCTATAGATGGGACAGTTCTGAGATGAGTTACATGGTAACGTCTGAATTCAGAAGTACCACAAAACACCCCCAAAAGTGGAAGATGGTCATCTGCAGTGATGAACTGTTACAAGAGCCCCCGGTGCGCTTCTGGCCTGTACCAGCCTGCACCCTCCTAGAGGGCTCCTAGGCAGGTTCAGGAGCTGGGGCCATGCCCCCGCAGCCACCTCGCTGAGCCCCTCAACTGCTTCTGCCCACCCACACCTGAGCCAGCTTAGGGAGCCAGCACTGGCTTGGGCATCACTGCCCTATACCTCTCCCCACGCAGAGTGTATGGGGTGTCTGTGCTGGCATGATCCTTCAGGACCAGCCAAGCCAACCTGCCACCATGAGAGAACAGCCAAAGTGGAGTAGTCTGCTAAAATGCAGGAGAGGCTCTTAATAGTGATTCCTTTCATTACCCAGCTTCATCAGATGACTAATTTAATCACTTGATAGCATTTTCTTTAGCTGTAAAATGAGGATTACAGTATGTCATACTTACACAGCTCGTGTGGAGATCGGAGATGATTAAATAGCGGACATTTGTAAAGATATGGTACGGAAATGATGAATCTGAATTCTGGGGTAGGGAACTAGTTATTAAGTGGAACATTTTCCTCTTTTTGTCTTTCTGCAGTTTGGCAATAGTTGCTGGGAACACTAATCTGTAGCAGTGTCCGGGTTTCAGCTGGGATAGCATTGATTTTTCTTCCTAGTAGCTGGTATAGTGCTGTGTTTTGGATTTAGTATGAGAATAATGTTGATAACACAATGATGTTTTAGTTGTTGCTCAGTAGTGCTTGCACTGGTCAAGGACTTTTCAGCTTCCCATGCTCGGCCTGGTGCACAAGAAGCTGGGAGGGGGCACAGCCAGGACAGCTGACCCAGACTGGCCAAAGGGCTATGCCACACCATATGATGTCATGCTCAGTATATAAACTGGGGGGAGTTGGCCAGGGGGCAGCGATCGCTGCTTGGGGATGTGCTGGGCATTGGTCGGCAGGTGGTGAGCAATTGTATAGTGTAACACTTGCTTTGTATATTAGTATTATTACTATTACTATTACTATTACTATTACTATTACTTACTATTCTATTTCATTTTACTTCAATTATTAAACTGTTCTTATCTCAACCCATGAGTTTTCTCACTTTTACCCTTCCAATTCTCTCCCCTATCTCATCCCCCAAGGGCTGATGATGAGCCAGGGCCATCAAGAGAGCAGGAGGAGGAAGAGGCAGAACCCATAAATGAGATGGTAACCACCCGATCCCTGTCCCTGAGTGAGCTGCGAGATATGCGAAAAGATTTCAGTCGTCGTCCGGGCGAGCACATCATCACCTGGCTGCTCCGATGCTGGGATAACAGGGTCAGTAGTCTGAAGTTAGAGGGTAGGGAAGCCAAGCAGCTGGGATCCCTTTCTAGGGAAGGAGGCATTGACAAAGCAATTGGAAAAGGGGCAAAAGCCCTCAGCCTCTGGAGGTGACTCCTGTCAGGTGTGAAGGAAAGGTATCCCTTCAAGGAAGATGTTATATGTCACCCAGGCAAGTGGACCACCATGGAGAGAGGTATCCAGTACCTGCGGGAATTAGCTGTGCTGGAGGTGATTTATAATGACCTGGACAACGAGCAGTTACCCAAAGATCCAGATGAAGTCCAGTGCACACGACCCATGTGGCGGAAGTTTGTACGGAGCGCACCATCATCACACGCAAATTCATTGGCAATAATGACCTGGAAAGATGAAGAGGGACCAACGGTGGATGAATTGGCTGGCCAGCTCCGACAATACGAAGAAAGTCTCTCTTCCTCCCTACGGGCCTGTGTCTCGGCTGTGGAGAAACTGTCCCAGGAGGTCCAGCAACTTGAAGAGGATATATCCTACTCCTCACCTGTACGGACCAGTGTCTCAGCCAATAGGAGTAAGCGTCCCTCTGCTCAAGAGAGAAGATATAGTGGATACACACCACCGGCCACCCTGTGGTTTTATGTGCGTGACCACGGAGAGGACATGAGGAAGTGGGATGGAAAATCTACCTCGACCCTAGAGGCACGGGTACGTGAGTTGCAAGGAAAAACAATCACACAAGACAGTGTAGACAAAGGTCTCCAGTAGTCACACAACCAGTTTTTGGGAAGGCTAGTGATGTATGCCAGATAAAGAGCTTTTATGATGGTGTTAGCAGAGACAAAGGAACATGTCAAGCATGGGTATTTTAGTTTATCACTGCCCAACTCAGAATAAGCAAGCAATGTTTAAAGGTCATCGTGCTATGTGAATCATAGGGAAAGATTTGAAGGAAGAGCACTATGGATTCAGGTAAAACACTGCACTTTTTACTGTTACTTCAGTCCCTTTTTCCACTCTTGCTCTTATTCACACTCACTTATACATCCTCCTTCCATTGAGATATTGTCATATTTAACAGTTCCTCATAAGCAGAGGCTGTATCCATCTTTGTGGCTGCATAATCCTTAATAAAAGGGAGCCCTAAGCAAGGTGCAGCATGTGGTTACTAGGAAAACTATCATCACACCTATTCTAGACTTCTGTGCCCTTTGGTTTGCTTGCTGTCCTGGTTTTGGCTGGGATAGAGTTAATTTTCTTCCTAGTAGCTGGTATAGTGCTACACACTGATGTTTTAGTTATTGCTGAGCAGTGCTTACACAGAGTCAAGGCCTTTTCCTGCTTCTAACACCTCCCACCAGCGAGTAGCCTGGGAGCGCACAAGAAGTTGGGAGGGGACACGGATGGGACAGCTGGCCCAAACTGATCGAATGGATATTCCACACCATATGACGTCATGCTCAGTATATATACTAGGGGAAAAGATGGCCGGGGGTCTGCTGCTCGGGAGCTGGCTGGGCATTGGTCAGTGAGTGGTGAGCAATTGCATTGTGCATCACTCGTTTTGTATATTCTTTTATCATTATGATTATTTTCCCTTTCTTTTCTGTCCTGTTAAATTGTCTTTATCTCAACCCATGAGTTTTACCTCTTTTTTTCGATTCTCTCGTGCCTGCCACTGTGGGGGAGTGAGCGAACAGCTGTGTGGTGTTTAGCTGCCTGCCGGGTTGAACCACAACAGTCTTTTTGGTGCCCAACGTGGGGCTCGAAGGGTTGAGATAATGACAGATCTGACCAGAGCGTGTTAAAACAAATTTGTGATAAGCATTCATTATTAGGTTAATAGTCGCTGGTCACAAAGAAGATTTATTTGCTCTCAGAGCTGTTGTGCTTGTTCTCAGAGTTGTGTTATGTAACACCTTACTTGCCATATATTTTCCCTGTTGTGCTGTTTATCACCTCTGGGGGCTGGATTAAGTTTATCATTTTGCTGTACTGTGTAACACTGGCTTATGATATGATAAAATTACTGGTCGAGAGACTAATCTGGTAGTTGTACTCAGCATTGCCATCATCTCCCTACTTCAGGAACCATCTCTTGGAAACTATTAATAATTACACTCTTTACCTTTTCTCCTCCAAGAGCCAATTTATGGGGAAGACAAGGGGGGACACTTTCCCCTGCTCCTTCACCTTCCCCTTCTCCTCCAGGCTAGTTACAATAGCTCTTGAAAATTTTTAATATCCTTGGAATGTTCAAACTAGAATGTTCCTATTGCTATGTCTCCTGAATGTGATTCAGGTCTTGTTTAAGGTTAAACAACTATTTAAGAATACCACCCAGAGATCTGCCCCGAAGGTGGATAGTTATGAGTGGCAGGGTATGTGGGATAGTATGGGTAAGTACCTAGGATGGTGGCCCCCTCCAATGTTTTGGAACTTCACCCCTGAACAAGTGCAGAATCCTGAAAAACTAGTAAAGTATTTGGAAAGAGTATGCTGTCACCCTGGCAATTCTAGGGAGACACAAATCACTGCAATGTGCTGGGGCCTGGCCCATGCCTACCGAGCCCTATTCAACACTATTCAGTACCCTCAAGGGGAAGAGAAGGTCTCTGGATCTCACGACAAAGCAACAGGCACTGTGGTTACTCCAACCACCACGACAGGCATTGAGGTTACTCTAACCCCAGCCACAGGCACTGCAGCTGAACCAGAGAACCAACCCGTGCCGGTATCAGTCACCCCTATACACAAGAAGAAATGCTGGAAGCAACAGTCAGCTTGTTTGGTAAGGGAAGAAGCTCTTCCCCTACTAAGGGAAGAAGTGGATGAGGCAGACTACTCCGAAGGAGTACTCCTTCAGGAGGAAGAAGAGGCAGAACTCATAAATGAGGCGGTAACTATCCAATTCCTGTCCCTGAGTGAGCTGTGAGATATGTGAAAAGATTTCAGCTGTCCAGGTAAGCACATCATTACTTGGCTGCTCTGATGCTGGGATAACAGGGTCAGTAGCCTGGAATTAGAGGGTAGGGAAGCCAAGCAGCTGGGATCCCTTTCTAGGGAAGGGGGCATTGACAAAGCGATTGGAAAAGGGGCACAAGCCCTCAGGCTCTGGAGGTGACTCCTGTCAGGTGTGAAGGAAAGATATCCCTTCAAGGAAGATGTTATATATCGCCCAGGAAAATGGACTACCATGGAAAGAGGTACCCAGTACCTGAGGGAATCAGCTGTGCTGGAGGTGATTTATGATGACTTGGACAATGAGCAGTTATCCAAAGATCCAGATGAAGTCAGGAATACACGACCCATGTGGCGGAAGTTGGTATGGAGCACACCAGCGTCGTATGCCAACTCTTTGGCAATACTGACCTGGAAAGATGAAGAGGCATCAACGGTGGATGAAGTGGCTAGCCGACTCCAGGAATAAAAAGAAAGTATCTCTTCCTCCCTTGTCTCGGCTGTGGAGAATCTGTCCCAGAAGGTCCAGCAACTCAAAGAGGATAGGTCCTACTCTCCACCTGTATGGACCAGTATCTCAGCTATTATGAGTCAGTGTTCTGCTCGAGAGAGGATGTAGAGGGTACACACCACCAGGCACCCTATGGTTTTACCTGCATGACCACGGAGAAGATGTGAGGAAGTGGGATGGAAAACCTACCTTGACCCTAGAGGCACGGGTACGTGAGTTGCAAGGAAAAACAATCACACAAGACAGTTCTCCCAGGAAAATTGCTGCTCCAGTTTCCAGTGAGCAGTTCCCCAGGCAGAGCAGAAGGGCTGATTTTGTTTCCGATCTTAATAAAGGGATTTTTGACTTGCATTTACAAGAAGTGAGCAATGACTGCTATGACCAGGACTAGAGGGCCCCTGCCTCCAGCCAGGTGGAGGAAAGGGACAACCGGGTGTACTGGACTGTGTGGATTCGATGGCCTGGCACATCAGCCCCACAGGAGTATAAGGCTCTAGTGGACACCGGTGCACAGTGTACCTTAATGCCATCAAGCTATAAAGGGGCAGAACCCATCTGTATTTCTGGAGTGACAGGGGGATCCCAAGAGCTGACTGTATTGGAGGCTCAAGTGAGCCTAACCGGGAACGAGTGGCAGAAGCATCCTTGGCATAGACTACCTCAGGAGAGGGTATTTCAAGGACCCAAAAGGGTACCGGTGGGCTTTTGGCATAGCTGCCTTGGAGACGGAGGAAATTAAACAGCTGTCCACCGTGCCTGGTCTGTCAAAGGACCCTTCTATTGTGGGGTTGCTGAGGGTCAAAGAACAACAGGTGCCGATTGCTACCACAACAGCGCACCAGCAGCAATATCGCACCAACAGAGACTCCCTGATTCCCATCCATAAGCTGATTCGTCGACTGGAGAGCCAAGGAGTGATCAGCAAGACTCACTTACCCTTTAACAGTCCCATATGGCCAGTGCAAAAGTCTAATGGAGAGTGGAGACTCACAGTAGACTATCGGGGCCTGAATGAAGTCATGCCGCTGGTGAGTGCTGCCGTGCCAGACATGCTAGAACTTCAATACGAACTGCAGTCAAAGGCAGCCAAGTGGTATGCCACCACTGACATCGCTAATGTGTTCTTCTCAATCCCTTTGGCAGCAGAGTGCAGGCCACAGTTTGCTTTCACTTGGAGGGGCGTCCAGTGCACCTGGAATCGACTGCCCCAGGGGTGGAAACACAGCCCCACCATTTGCCATGGACTGATCCAGACTGCATTGGAACAGGATGAAGCTCCGGAACACCTGCAATACATTGATGACATCATCGTGTGGGGCAACACAGCAGCAGAAGTTTTTGAGAAAGGGAAGGAAATACTCCAAATCCTTCTGGAGGCTGGCTTTGCCATAAAACCAAGTAAGGCCAAGGGACCTGCACAGGAGATCCAGTTTTTAGGAATAAAATGGCAAGATGGGCATCATCAGATCCCAATGGATATAATCAACAAAATCACAGCCATGTCTCCACCAACTAGCAAAAAGGAAACACAAGCATTCTTGGGCGTTGTGGGTTTTTGGAGAATGCATATTCCAAATTACAGTCTCATCATAAGCCCTCTCTATCAAGTGACCCGAAAGAAGTAGCAGTAGCCCTTGGGCCAGCCCGGGCAGGACAAGATGTGAAAAATGTGCTCTACACCGCAGCCGAGGAGAACGGCCCTATCTGGAGCCTCTGGCAGAAAGCACCAGGGGAGACTCGAGGTCGACCCCTAGGGTTTTGGAGTTGGGGATACAGAGGATCCGAGGCCCAGTATAATCCAACTGAAAATGACACATTGGCAGCATATGAAGGGGTTGGAGCCGCTTCAGAAGTGGTTGGTACTGAAGCACAGCTCCTCCTGGCACCCCGACTGCCAGTGCTGGGCTGGATGTTCAAAGGGAGGGTCCCCTGTACGCATCATGCAACTGATGCTACGTGGAGTAAGTGGGTCGCACTGATCACACAACGGGCTCGAATAGGAAACCCCAGTCACCCAGGAATCTTGGAAGTGATCATGGACTGGCCAGAAGGCAAAGGTTTCGGAATAACACCAGAGGAGGAGGTGATGCGTGCTGAGGAGGCCCCACTGTATAATAAACTGCCAGAAAATGAGAAGCAATATGCCCTGTTCACTGATGGGTCCTGTCATCTTGTGGGGAAGCACTGGAGGTGGAAGGCTGCTGTATGGAGTCCTATGCGACAAGTCGCAGAAACTGCTGAAGGAGAAGGTGAATCGAGTCAGTTTACAGAGGTGAAAGCCATCCAGCTGGCTTTAGATATTGCTGAACGAGAAAAGTGGCCAATGCTCTATCTCTATACTGACTCGTGGATGGTGCCAAATGCCCTGTGGGGGTGGTTACGGCAATGGAAGCAGAGCAACTGGCAGGGCAGAGGCAAACCCATCTGGGATGCCGCATTGTGGCAAGATATTGCTGCCCGGATAGAGAACCTGGTTGTAAAAGTGCGTCACGTAGATGCTCACGTACCCAAGAGTCAGGCCACTGAAGAACATCAAAACAACCAGCAGGTGGATCAGGCTGCTAAGATTGAAGTGGCTCAGGTGGATCTGGACTGGCAACATAAGGGTGAATTATTTCTAGCTTGGTGTTCCCATGACACCTTCACACCATCTGTGGTGGGTTGACTCTGGCTGGATGCCAGGTGCCCACCAAAGCTGCTCTGTCACTCCCCCTCCTCAGCTGGACAGGGGAGAGAAAATATGACGAAAGGCTCGTGGGTTTAGATAAGGACAGGGAGAAATCACTCAGCAATTACCATCAAGGGCAAAACAGACTCAACTTGAGAAAATTAGTTTAATTTATTTACCAGTCAATTCAGAGTAGGGGAATGAGAAAATAAAAACTAAATCTTAAAACACCTTCCCCCCATCCCTCCCTTCTTCTCAGGCTTAACTTTACTCCTGATTTCTCTACCTCCTTCCCCCCAGTGGCACAGGGTGACGGGGAATGGGGGTTGAAGTCAGTTCATCACACATTGTCTCTGCCACTCCTTCCTCCTCAGGGGGAGGACTCCTCACACTCTTCCCCTGCTCCAGGGTGGGGTCCCTCCCACAGGAGACAGTCTTCCACGAACTTCTCCAACATGGGTCCTTCCCACAGGCTGCAGTTCTTCACAAACTGCTCCAGCGTGGGTCCTTTCCACAGAGTGCAGTCCTTCAGGAGCAGACTGCTCCAGCATGGGTCCCCCACAGGGTCACAAGTCCTGCCAGCAAACCTGCTCCAGCGTGATCTCTCTCTCTCCATGGGGTCACAGGTCCTGCCAAGAGCCTACTTCAGGTGCATCCACCTGCTCTGGTGTGGGGTACTCAACTGGCTGCAGGTGGATATCTGCTCCACTGTTAACCTCCATTGGCTGCAGGGGGACAGCCTGCTTCACCATGGCCTTCACCACAGGCTGCAGGGGAATCTCTGCTCTGGTGCCTGGAGCACCTCCTCCCCCTCCTTCTTCACTGACCTTGGTGTCTGCAGAGTTGTTCCTTTCACATATTCTCACTCCTCTCTTTGGCTGCAATTGAACAGGTTTTTATTTTTCCCCTGCTTAAATATGTTATCACAGAGGTGCTACCACCATTGCTGATAGGCTCAGCCTTGGCCAGCAGCGGGTCCATCTTGGAGCCTGATGGCATTGGCTCTATCAGACATAGGGGAAGCTTCTAGCATCTTCTCACAGAAGCCACCCCTGTAGCCCCTCCAGTACCAAAACCTTGCCATGCAAACCATCGAGGAAGAGCTGCAACATATAGATGGGCTCGTGATCGAGGGGTGGACTTGACCATGGACACTATTGCACAGGTTATCCATGAATGTGAAACATGCGCTGCAGTCAAGCAAACCAAGCATTTAAAGCCTCTCTGTTATGGAGGACGATGGCTGAAATATCAATATGGGGAGGCCTGGCAGATTGATTATATCACACTCCCACAAACCCGCCAAGGCAAGTGCCATGTGCTTACCATGGTGGAAGCAACCACCGGATGGCTGGAAACATATCCCGTGCCCCATGCCACCACCCGGAACACTATCCTGGGCCTTGAAAAGCAAGTCTTATGGCGACATGGCACCCCAGACAGAACTGAGTCAGACAGCAGGACTCATTTCCAAAACAACCTCATAGACACCTGGGCCATAGACACACAAAGGCCACCTGGTTAGTCAACACTAGGGGATCTGCTGATCGAGCTGGCCCTGCCCAATCAAAACTTTTACATACTGTAGAAGGGGATAAAGTCCCTGTAGTGCACATAAAAAATATGCTGGGGAAGACAGTCTGGGTTACTCCCGCCTTAGGCAGAGGTAAACCCATTCGTGGGATTGCTTTTGCTCAAGGACCTGGATGCACTTGGTGGGTGATGCGGGAGGATGGGGAAGTCTGATGTGTACCTCAAGGAGACTTGATTTTGGGTGAAAATAGCCAATGAACTGAATTGTATAATGTTAGTTGCTATGTAATACTATATGTTATCACGGCTGTGATTACTATGTGCCATATCAACAGTATACAGTAAGAATCACCCAAATTAATGAAGAATGAACTCTGAGGAAACCGAGCAAAGTGCAGCGGTGATGGAACCAGAACTGGCTTCAGCATGCAACAATCCAACACCACACACCACCTCTCCTGCCCTGAAGGACTGTTATGAGAGATGGAGCCCAACGTCATGGACTAAATGAACTGAAAGGTCATTTTAGAGGGATGGCCCATAGACTAAGGGAATGATTTCCGTGTGTATATATCAAAAGACAGGAAAGGTGGTGGTGATTAATTGGAATGTATTGGAAAGCGTGAGATCTGGGCATGATGTAGATGGTATAGAATAAGGGGTGGATATTGTCCTGGTTTCAGCTGGGATAGAGTTAATTTTCTTCCTAGTGGCTAGTATAGTGCTGTGTTTTGGATTTAGTATGAGGATAATGTTGATAACATACTGATGTTTTAGTTGTTGCTGAGCAGTGCTTACGCAGCATCAAGGCCTTTTCCTGCTTCTCACACCACCCCACCAGCGAGCAGACTGGGAGTGCACAAGAAGTTGGGAGGGGAAACGGATGGGACAGCTGGCCCAAAATGACGAAAGGGATATTCCATACCATATGATGTCATGCTCAGTATTTAAATTAGGGGAAAAGCTGGCCGGAGTTCTGCTGCTCGGGAGCTGGCTGGGCATTGGTCAGTGAGTGGTGAGCAATTGCATTGTGCATCACTCGTTTTGTATATTCTTTTATCATTATTATTATTTTCCCTTTCTTTTCTGTCCTATTAAATCATCTTTATCTCATCTCACTGCAGGGGAGTGAGCGAATGGCTGTGTGGTGTTTAGCTGCCTGCCAGGGAAAACCACAGCACTTGCAAAGTTAAACAAGAGGCATTAACATTCAGAGCACCAAGATCTTTAAAACCCCTGCCTGTATGTCCCTCCTGTACACTGAATGGGGCATAAACTGACAGAAAGGTTATATGTGGGCATACAATTTAACCTGACAATAAACATGGTCAACAAGACCTAGGTTCTTAAATCACTTAAATAGGTTTAACACCCGCATCTTGATCCTACAGGTCATGCATCAAAATCTTCATATGGTACCATTGCAGCTGTATGACATAGCCCCAAGGGAGGAGGACAAAGTCTCCTACCCCATGCTGCAGGGCAGGGGAGAGCAGAGCCAGACAGAGAGCGCCCTGCCAGCCCCATCCACCCCCTGAGACTTCCCTCCACTGCCAGGAATGTACACCGCACACTGCACACCACGCATCGTACACTGCACACCACACACTACACACCACGTGCTGCAACACCGCACACTTTGTCACTGCACACCAGCACCAGCGTGGTGCTCCTTCCGTACATTACCTGCTCTGGAGCCATGCACTGACCATCTCCCCTCTCCATAAGACCTATCCTAAAGGGTACAACTGCATGACTACCTTAAGACAGACATTTCATAACGTTCAAACACTTGACTTCAAAAATCTAAATCATATTGTCTTTGTTTGTCATTTCCTTTTTATTTAAGAGGCTGGAAATAAATTCTGCGAAGTATACCAGGACCACTGCCACTGTTCCTCAGTGTGGCTTGAGCCACAAGCTTTCTGCAAAGATCTCTGGCACTCTATAAAAGTTCAAGAGCTTTTAAAGAGCTCTTGAACTCTATAAAAACAACCAGATTTGCTGTTCCCAGCTGATGGCTGTTACCTTAACCAGGTGGCTGGCTGCTGGGAACATGTGCTTGGACCACGAGGCAGTCATAGTAGTGCAGCCTCATTTCCCTCTCTGTTATGCCCTTTTAATGCTCCAGTATCATCTCAGCAGGGTGTCTAAATTTTCCTGAATGAGCCAGAAAAGGGAAATGGTGACTTCTGGCAGTGTGTATTTTAGCAAAAACAGATTTCCTGGGATGAAGTAGATGTTCTTTGTAACCTGAGAGCTTTCTCCCCACTCAGTGATGTGATACCTGCAGCGGTGTTAGTGGCTCAGAAAAGACTGGAAATTATCTAAATAAATGAATGAATGAATGGAATGTTGTAGGCAGGGATCCTAAACATAGAAGTTAATCATCTAAACAATCACAATAATATATCAAACAAGTCATAGTTTGGCTAACTACCTAATGTGTTTCCCAGTCGAAAATGGAAAAAGGACCCTCAGATGACAACAGTTAGCTCTATTGCTTTATCAGTTCCTAGATGGTGCATTGGTGCCATATTCAGGATGAAAATCTGAACAGAGAAGAATCCTTCAGAAATAGCAAGCTATTTAAGGAGAAACAATGGATATATCTTTCCCAATACTTAACATATACTACTCTGCCAAGTCAATATATTGCAAAGGAATACAGCTACATACAGTACAGGATTCTTTAAGACAGAAAATGTAAAAGGATTTTAAATATTAAGAAAATAATAATGTGGCTGGATGTTACTAGTAAACAACTATCACATCAGCATGAAAGTATGTTGTTTTCCTTTTATATTAGTAATCTGGAGGAAAGAATATGTAGTCTGTAGAGAGGGAGGGGAGAGTCTGTATTTCAGAAGGTAATTGATTCTGAATTGTTTGGAGGGAGTAATCCAAACACAGACCTGCATTCTGTAAATTAGTGCTGCTGTTAAGTAAAGGGGAAAACTTACAGCAAACTATACTCACAGTGAAGGTATGCAATAAACACTGGGATGTAGATAAATCTATAGCACTTATGATACTGAGTTGCTAACTGAAAGGGGTCTCTCTCTTCTCCTTCAACTGCCTGATTGTTTTTGAAATTTCTTTTTATGTATTGTGCTGCTTCTGTGCTTACAGAAATGCACTCTTCCTTGTAGCTTGCCCTTATCAAGCCAGCTTTTATATGGAAGTCTGTTTAATGACAGGCAGACATAACTTCAATCCTTTAAGGTCATGCTGCTCTCTTCAATGGTTAGGACATATGCTGGAGTTAGGCTGGCTTTTTGAAGTAGCTACATTATGGCTTTCAATGAAAGACTTGTAATAGGTAACATGTTCCTATGCAAATACTGTATATTATTTTAAAATGATAGTCCTCAAGGAATTTACTCCCATAGATAATTTATGAAGCATAATCATAGAATCATAGAATCATTTAGGTTGGAAAAGGCCCTTAAGATCATCGAGTCTAACCGTTAACCTAGCACTGCCAAGTCCACCACTAAACCATGTCCTCTAGCACCATGTCTACCTGTCTTTTAAATACCTCCAGGGATGGAGACTCAACCACTTCCCTGGGCAGCCTGTTCCAATGCTTGACAACCCTTTCGATGAAGAAATTTTTCCTAATATCCAATCTAAACCTGCCCTGGTGCAACTTGAGGTCATTTCCTCTCGTCCCATCACTTGGTACTTGGGAAAAGGTCTAATGATAAGATCGAGTGCTTATGGGTAAAGATCAGGGGGAAGGCTAATAAGGCAGATATCCTGGTGGGAGTCTGTTATAGACCACCCAACCAAGATGAAGAAACAGATGAAGCATTCTACAAGCGGCTGACTGAAATCTCACGATCTCTAGCCCTTGTTCTCGTGGGAGACTTCAACTTACCAGATATTTGCTGGAAATACAACACAGCAGAGAGGAAACAGTCTAGGAGGTTCCTGGAGTGTATGGAAGATAGATAACTTCCTGACACAGCTGGTAAGCGAGCCAACTAGGGGAGGTGCCCTGCTGGACCAGCTGTTTATGAACAGAGAAGGCCTGGTGGGTGATGTGGTGGTCAGAGGCCGTCTTGGGCACAGCGACCATGAAATGATGGAGTTTTTGATTCTTGGAGAAGTAAGGAAGGGGGTCAGCAAAACCGCTACCCTGAACTTCAGAAAAGCAGACTTTGGCCTGTTTAGGAGCCTGGTTGAGAGAGTCCCTTGGGAGGCAGTCCTGAAGGGCAAAGGAGTCCAGGAAGGCTGGATGTTATTCAAGAAGGAAGTCTTAAAGGCACAGGAGCAGGCTGTCCCCATGTGCCGCAAGTCGAGCCGGCGGGGGAGAAGACCAGCCTGGCTGAACAGAGAGCTTTGGCTGGAACTCGGGAAAAAAAAGAGAGCCTACCATCTTTGGAAGAAGGGGCAGGCGACTCAGGAGGACTACAAGGATGTTGTTAGGTTATGCAGGGAGAAAATTAGAAAGGCAAAGGCCCAGCTAGAACTTAAACTGGCCACTGCAGTTAAGGATAACAAAAAATGTTTTTACAAATATATCATCAGAAAAAGGAGGGGCAAGGAGAATCTCCATCCTTTATTGGATGCGGAGGGAAACGTTGCCACAAAGGATGAGGAGAAGGCTGAGGTACTTAATGCCTCCTTTGCCTCAGTCTTTAATAGTCACACTGGTCATCCTCAGGGTATTCAGCCCCCTGAGTTGGGAGACAGAGATGGGAAGCAGAATAAAGCCCCAATAATACAAGAGGTAACAGTTATCGACCTGCTACTCCACCTAGATGCCCACAAGTCTATGTTTTGTTGTTATTGTCTTTTACCACAGTAGCCAAATTAAGTTCTAGTTGGGCTTTGGCCCTTCTAATTTTCTCCCTGCATAACCTCACAACATCCTTGTAGTCCTCCTGAGTTGCCTGCCCCTTCTTCCAAAGATGGTAAACTCTCTTTTTTTTCCTGAGTTCCAGCCAAAGCTCTCTGTTCAGCCAGGCTGGTCTTCTCCCCTGCCGGCTCATCTTTCAGCACATAGGGACAGCCTGCTCCTGTGCCTTTGAGATTTCCTTCTTGAATAACATCCAGCCTTCCTGGACTCCTTTGCCCTTCAGGACTGCCTCCCAAGGGACTCTCTCAACCAGGCCCCTAAACAGGCCAAAGTCTGCCCTCCGGAAGTCCAAGGTAGCAGTTCTGCTAATCCCCCTTCCTTACTTCTCCAAGAATCAAAAAGTCTATCATTTCATGATCGCTATGTCCAAGACAGCCTCCAACCTTCACATCACCCATCAGTCCTTCTCTGTTCACAAACAACAGGTCCAGTGGGGCGCCTTCCCTAGTTGGCTCCCTCACCAGCTGTGTCAGGAAGTTATCTTCCACACACTCCAGGAACCTCCTAGACTGTTTCCTCTCTGCTGTATTGTATTTCCAGCAGATATCTGGTAAGTTGAAGTCTGCCATGTGAACAAGGGCTAGTAATCGTGAGACTTCTCCCAGCTGCTTATAGAATACTTCATCTGCCTCTTCATCCTGGTTGGGTGGTCTATATCAGACTCCCACCAGGATATCTGCCTTGTTGGCCTTTCCCCTGATTCTTACCCATAAACACTCAACCCTATCGTCACCATCATCAAGGTCTAGACAGTGAAAACACTGCCTAAAATACAGAGCTACCCCACCGCCTCTCCTTCCTTGCCTATCTCTTCTGAAGAGCTTATAGCCATCCATTGCAGCACTCCAGTTGTGTGAGTCATCCCACTATGTTTCTGTGATGGCAACTATATCATAGTTTTCCTGCTGCACAATGGCTTCTAGCTCCTCCTGTTTGTTGCCCATGCTGTGTGCATTGGTGTATATGCTCTTAAGTTGGGCCATTGATCCTGCCACCTTTTTTTGGGGAGAAGCCCTAATTCCTATGTGATTGTTTTCAAGTGCTTCTGTGGTTTCTAGCACTTCAACAGCCCTTGCATCTTTGCTGCCTCATGGATCTCCATCTGCTACCTCCACTGAGATAGTTAAGGTGCTGCGCGCATTAGTACAGAGACATTTCAAATGTGCTCCAGTGTACTCAGCACATCATGGAGCAGACTGAAGGATCTTGCTAGCACACTGTCCCTCAAACATTTGTGTTCTTCCCCATGGCTTATCACTAGCAAGCCTAGTTTTATCCCTTTCCCCCTTCAGATCTAGTTTAAAGCTCTTTCAATGAGCCCTGCTAACTCTTGTGCAAAGATCCTTTTCCCCCTTTGAGAAAGGTGCATCCTGTCTGTCTCCAGCAGGCCTGGTGTCATGTAGACCGACCCATGATCAAAAAACCCAAAATTCTGCTGGTGACACCAGGCTCAGAGCCAGGTATTGATCAGCTGGGTCTTCCTGTTTCTTCCAACATCGTTCCCTGCAACCGGAAGGACAGAGGAGAACACTGCTTGTGCTCCTGATCCCTTAACCAGTCGTCCCAAGGCCCTGAAATCTCTTTTGATTGCCCTTGGACTTCTTATTGCAACTTCATCACTGCCTACATGAAAAAGCAATAATGGATAATAATCCAATGGCCGTATCAGGGAAGTTTTCTTTAACCCGGGCTCCAGGGAGGCAGCAGACTTCCTTAAGAAGTGGGTCAGGTTGACATATTGGGCCTTCTGTTCCCCTCAGAAGAGAGCCTCCTATGACAATAACCCAACTTTTTTTCTTGATGGAAGTGGTTTTGATGCAGGGTGTATGCCAACTTAACCTTGGCGGCACCTCCAACCTAGATGGACCATTGTCCTCATTGTTTGGTTCCACTTGCAGAGCCTCATACCTATTATGCAGTGGTACCTGGTAAGGTGAGGTAGTCATGGAGGAGATGCACCTGTTGTGCCGGACAGGAACTTGTCACCATTCCCCCCTATCCCTTAAGTCACTGCATTCTGCCAGATGGAGAGAGGATAGGCAATCCTTCATATCATGTGTCCTGTCTGCCTGACAGGTCTGTCCCAGGGAAGGTAGGGTGCGGTTCCAGTAGTCTATCTCCTTCTCAGACTCCCTGATATTCCTCAACCTATTCACCTCCTCCTGGAGCTCTGTCACTAAGTGGAGGAGTTCCTCTACCTGGGTGCACCTCCCACAGGTGTACTCACTACTGCCGGCTGGTACTGGCATAAGAGCAGGGCAGACCCTGCAGCCTGACACCTGGGTGGCAGCATGTACCCTTTGGAGCTCTGTCTGGGAAGCTGCATCAATCACAGCGAGTGCAGAGTTGAGAGAGGCCATGGCCTTCTGCCAGGTAGATACCATTGCTCCCTGATCGAGCTGGCAGACCTACAGCACCCTTCCTATGCACCACGCCCTGATTGCTAGTGCTCCCTAGGAGTTTCTTTTATAGGTGTGGGGGCTTGGCTTCGGTTGGTCCTGGCCCCGCCCAGGTCTCGTCAGCCGCTCTCCTGCGAGCTGCAGGGTCCTGGCGGGTGTCTCCGCTCCCCTGAGGTTTCCCTGGTTCAGGAAACCCCCCTATTTATCTATCCCTATTTACAGATAGTTTAGAAAAAAGGTGTTCATTCTCACATTTATAACAACTGGTGTGTAGTAAACACATTAATACTAACCAGCCAGCAATTAACAGCTTTCACAAAAGCCACAAAAACATAAACTGGTGGGCAACCTGAGATTAAAGCTCTCGGCAAGAATAAAAAAAAGCCTGGAGATCATGTGCCCTCTCTGAAGGAAAAATCTGAGTGGCTGGAGGGAGCTGCCCCAGAGCGAGCAGCACTGGCACTTGTCACATCCTCGGGGAAGTGGCTTCCTGAGTCATGGTCTTTGCCAAGAATATGAAATACGTTTTTAAAAAAATTATAACTATTTTCTTTCCATATAACTCCTCATGCCCACCCCCAGGGCCCAAGCAGGGAATAGACATTCCAGGTCAAATATTAGGAGATTTAAGTCACATATAGTATTTCATAATGACTTATGAAGCCCTTTACATCCCACACTTGAGAAACACCTAATGCAATCATATCTAGAGTCTCTTGTAAGGTATCACAATCTGCAGTGATAGGATATGGTTAGAAAAGTGATCTTCCAGGATTTCAAATTTTAATTGGTCTGGAAGACTTGACATAATCCCTATTAGCAGTGCCAGTAAATGTATAATCTAAAATGCATTGATGGAGAAGGAAATATTTCTTTGGATTTAAACTCAGGCCAAAGGGGATTTTTCCATTTTGTCTTAGTTTATATTTCTAAGCAATATTCTCCTGAAGCCCAAAGATGAGTACATTACATTCATCCAGACTGGAGGTCACAAATTTATGAATCTTTTCTAAAAGATCTTTATCAGAAAAAATCACTATTAGTTTAAAAGATCAGCTTTGAAAAACAGCAGTTCTTCTCTTAAAGACACGGCTATTTAAGAAAGAAGCAGATCTCCACAAGTTTCTGGATCTTCCCTTCATGGAAAAGTTTCTAGGGCAATTGTTCAGGAATCAGGATTATACTTAATGTATTCAATGTTTTCCTCAGTGAATTGGAGGTAAGTGTAGCATTATAGTGATCTAAAATTTGTGGAAGGCAAAATAATTAGAATGCTAAATAGAACTGTGGCCAGGACAGTCACAAAAAGAGGTCTCTTACTCTGAACTGTTTCTTACATGCAAGTGTGGGAGTAGCAGATAGGAGCAAGAAGATAAACCTAACCGGGAGTGTGGCATTGCTGGAGCTGCGTGGAGGTCTGGTTGCATCCATTTGAGAAGAGCATTGGTAAACTGGATATGGAAATGGGTCCAGAAAATGCTTAGAGGAAATGTCATACAGTGAGAAACTTCAAGAGATTGAGCTATTTATCTTACCAAAATTAATAGTGAAAAATGCCTCCAGGGGAGAAAATATAGAATATTATAGGTCCCTTAAATTTCCCAGAGAAAGACCTAATACAAAGATATGGTTATGCTGAAACCAATTGAATTCAAATTACTCTCTGATTTTAATAGCGAGGATGGTTAATGACAGAGAGGGATGGCTCCAAATTCTTGCTTCACAATTGTTTAGAGGAGGGATTTGACCCAGGGCAGCCCATGTGTCCCTGGAGTTTGGGCAAAGCTGATCCAGAGCCCCTGGTGGCTTAGGTGCTGAGGAGAGAGCTGTGAATTTGATGAATCTTAGAAGACTCGCTCCACCTCCAAAAAAGGACCTGTGTGGGCCATCACTTATCTATGAATTACAATTTTAGAGGTGCATGAGGGAAAAAAAAAGTTTTTTTTATTTAAACAACTCTGTACAAAATCATTTCATAATCAGCAAAATAATCCAATATTCCTGGCAGAATTTTCTCAAACTGGGCTCAACTTGCTGCATTGTGGCTCACAAATGTTAGTTTACTCCAGTCCAAGCTGATATGTTTTTTGTTCTTGAAGAAAATTGAAACGATGTTGTAGACAGCATTATAATCTATTCTTTTTTTCATCATCATTATTACTGTTGCTGTTATTGTTATTATTATGATATTTGAATGTTTTTATTGTCCTTTGTTAAATGCTCGCAATCTGCATCATATTGTGCATGATATCATATTGTGGATGATGCAGTAGACAACACCTGCCCCTGAGTGCATATAATTTCAGCCTCTGATATGGCAATTTAAAATGCATGGCTGGAATCCACATTAAAGTTAATGGTGTTCCACTTGAGCACAGCGGTCTGCCTGAGCATTATAAATTGCAGGATCAGGGCCATAAGTATTTGCACATGGATATAAGATTCCCCTTAGTCTCTTAAAGTCAAGGCTCACAGCTAGAGCAGAGAGTGCAATTTCTGTACCTTGGAAAGATACAAGAACTGCTCTGAAACCAGGTGTTCAGCTTTATGGATTTGTGGTTGTTTTCCTTATTTTGGGTGGAAACCTTTCTCCGACCCAAATTTCATGTGAACCTGAGGCTCCTTCAACCCAGCAGCCTGCCATTGAAATGACTGTCTGTGTTGGCTTTGCTGTGGACAGGGGCTCTGGAAATCATCTGTGGCTCTGGGGCAGAGCCAGGAGGTGCTGCCGAGAGGTGCTCGGCACCTCCAGCATCCCTTGCCGGGGATGGACAGGCCAACAGCACTTACTTGATGCAGGGCTGGGAGCCTGGCTCCTGGACCAGCCCTGCACCTCACGGGGACACCTGCACTGCTCCAGGTCTCCTGACAAGAGCTGCTAGGAACACTGAATCTGGCTTTGGGGTCAGCAAAAGGGCCAACCCAAGATGTTTTGAAGAAAGTGATTTAGGTTCAGCAAACTGGTGTTTTTGGAGGAAATTGTGTTCATCAGAAAAAAGAATTCTCAGATCTTCCATCACTTTAATTACTCAAGTCTGTCTGAGTCCTATTTACTTGTGTGCTTAAAATTGAAAAATGCATGAATAAAAAAGAGCATAGCCAGTGGAAATGAATTCCCTGTTGCACTTTTGTTTCACTAATTAAAGAAAAAGAAACTGATGCAGCTGAGGTTGAGATAGGCTGTGGAAGTGATTTGCACACAAGGCATTTGAGAAGGGCACCGTTCCCGTGCAGCGCTGTGAATCTGAACAGAGCACGCGGCATCCACCACCAAGCACGCGCTTCTATATTTAGAGAAGCCTAGCAAAACCTATTGAGTATAGGATGTTTAATAGAAATAGTAATTTTCATCAGTGTATTATCTTCCCCCTCTTTACACTGATTCTTCAGGAGAAAAGAGACAGCTAAACTCTAGCTGCTATTAGCAAAAATAACAGCAACCCAACTGGAAATAATTTCACTGTTGACTGCATTGCAGTGTATACAACTGATTTAATTCCAGATTCAGGGGAGAGCAAAAGTATCATGGCTATGTTGTCCTTGACCTCTTCCAGGTACAGCTAGTCTCTGGGTCCAGTCAGCATGATGTAGGAATAATATTTCTCTATCTATCTGAAATGCCAAGCGTGTTTTTTCCTTTTCTCTTTTCAGGGTACCTATGAATTTTCAAGCCAGCTCCAGAAGCTTAGTGAAATTGAGCTGCCTCTTGTTAACTGGGTTGTCAATGGCTCTGTCCCCTCTTACCTCCAATGCAAGCCTGCCTCCCTTTTCTCTGTCCCCTAACTGAGTTTCAATTTCCAATTTGCTTTTCTTGTGTGCTACCCTCTTGGACCAGAAAATATCCTCCAAAGTCATCGGGCCACTTCTGTTAGAATTTACGATCACAAAAGTTACAGCTGGAGAAGAGCATGCTGCCCTCTTAAATGTGAGAAGGTGAGTACAGCATGGGGTCAAGTGCTGCCCTCAATTATACTGGTACAGATCTGGAGGAACTGTGTTTTCTTCAATGACATTAATCCTGTTAACTGAAAGTCAAGAGCACTGCCTGCACATTTTCCATTGTACCCCTTCCACTTCTCCACTTCAGTTTATAAATGATTCCTATCATAAAGGATTTGGGGATATTCTGCATAGCAGGTTTATAAATATTAATGGTATCATACCCTGCACAATGTGAGACACAAGCCAGGTAGTCTGTTTAGAAAGAGCTTGTTTATCCTCTGTGGGCAATGCAAGCATGGCCATTCTGAGACAGCTTGAATTTATGAGGTGCAGAGATTTTAGGGGAAGGGAGCACCAAGTATTCACTTCTTCCTGTAAATCTAAAACTGTCCTGCTGCAACACAGGATTTGAACTCCCAGGTTAAGCTCACACTGTCTTCAAGGAAATATTTTCTCCAGAATTTTTAAAGATGGACGAAGATGTGCCTTTCCTCTCACTTCTCTTCCTCCCCTTCCCTCTTTGGGTCCTTCCTACTCTTCTGCATTTTCCCCTTCTGGTCTCTGCTTCTCCTCCCTGTATTGCTCTTCTTCCTATTCTCTTAATTATTCAGGAGTCTTCTTCACTTCATCCTCTTTCGTTTCTCTGCCCACTAGAGAAGGCCCATGTCCTATACATGTTTTCAGGTTGTGAAGAGGAGAAATTTAGCTTAGATGTCTGTGTAATTACTTCACCTTTTTAGGAAGCACAGCTTGGAAAAATTGCTCTAATTTGTGTAATTTTTCTGGAATCATGCTAGCACAAAATTTAAGTAATTGGAATATGCTTTTAAACGAAAAAGCTACCACACCAGATGCTGCTTTAACAGCTTCTGTTTGTAGCTGGATAATTACCATTATCATTATACTCTCCTCAGTTCTTCCATAGAGTGTTTTTTGAGTACAATTTCTGTGGAAACTTTGTTTGAATGTGAAAGTAACTGAAGGGTACTGCCTGGATGCTCTGTGCCTGCGACAGGACTGCTGGTGGGGTTCCCATTAGCTGAATTGCTGCTCTGTGGGAGCTGCCTCCGATGTGGTCACGACCTGCAACAAAAACTCAGCTGTGAGTCATTGCCGTAAAGAGAACTGAACGTGCATCTATAATTAATACCTGTAGTCTTCAGCAGAGCTGGTCCTGAATGGGAAGAGCAGGAAGTTATTGCCTGTCCTGTATAAAACAACCTCAGGTACAAAGATGCTGGAACCTCATCCCACAGCTTTGGCGGGATGGCTCCTCCATGCAGGTCAGCCCAGGGGGTGTTGAGCACAAAAGCCCATGAACTTCTGACAACTGAAGTGGCTGGTAGGCACCAGTAAGGGCCTCCGAGGGGGGGGGGCTGAGGAAGGTACAGGGGTGTTCCCAAGGGAGACTGGTCAAACCACACTAAATCATTTTTATTGTGATGGTCTGTGCCCCATGAATGCACAACAATAAAGATATTTGTTTCTAAGGCTTTTTTTTCTCAAAAGGAAAGTTCTGCCCTCAATCTGTACATCATTTTTTCCATATTTTGTCTTTTCCAATGTTAGTATTACACATAAGCAATTTCTGCTTGGGTAAATACCAAAACTCTATGCATTGGAGCAGGAGACAAAATTCAGCATTCCTCAGGGGGCCAGGGTCTCCCCCACCACAGCTCGATACAAGTTACTTCACCACAGGCACTAAAACATCCGTGCAAGAGAGTCCCACTGGAAGAGGAGCATGACGTTACTTGGTTTCTCTGGTCTTTCTGAAACAGCTGAAGAAGATCCATATCAGCATTGCTGGTGGTTATACAGGATGGACACTTGTTTGCTAGGAGCTCAATGTAGACCATTTCATTTTACAGCCACCAAATGGCAGTGATTACTGGAAAGAGCTCTGTTGTTTCTTGCAGGAAACGAGCACAGCCATATGCAGGTTTACTGCTACGCTATTAGCATACTAGGAGTAGCAATGATCCCAGTGTAAAAGCCATAGAATTTTGCTTGGAAAAATTACCCCACTCCACCCCCCGAACTTAGAGAGTACTATAGTGTATTTTACTCCAAATAATTAGATTTGTATTCAGGCAAGGGAGACCAGCAGACATATCACTCTTCATACCTGCTCAGGAGAGCTAAAAAGAAAACAGGGTTGAAGGAGGAACCTCTGAGAGAGCGAGCAAATGAGATGATATAAATCTCCACAGACGCTGGGAGGGAAGTGAGACCCTCAGTACAGCTCGCATGGGAAACTTGGAGCAAGGGAAGCTCCTCTTTTCTTCTTGCTTCTTCCTAGGGCTTTAGAGGGATTTTGTTTTAGCAAAGAGACTTGACATGTCCTCACCTCCTGTTGCTGCTGCAGAGCAGGAGGCCAGCAGAAGTAATGACACAGTAATGATGCAGTGATGCCAGCAGGAGTATTCAGAGGGGACCCAGCCTGAGCAGCAGGGTCAAGCCCATCCACAGTGCTTTGTAATGGGCTGTCACAGCGCTAGACTTGTCTAGACTCTGCATCTGCTACTCGAAACAAAAGCTCTGTACCTATTTCTGTAGTAGATTTGCTATTAGCTCTGTATAAATATGGAGTAACTCTGTCTGTTTGAATGGATTTATTCCTCACTTAGCCTGCTCCCATAGAAAACAGAGTTTGACTCAGATAAATCGGTGAAAAAGCCACAGGCTTGGTGATGGATTGTAAAATTCCACCATTCCACATGGGATTTATCCTTCTTATTAATTACAAAATGCTCCAGCTGTTTAATTTGATTCCATAGTTTAAGTATCTTCTGTGTGAAACAGAATCTGGGTGGGAAAAATGAGAGTAAAGAAGGAGATTTTGTTTTGTGCAGCAGTCCCATCTGTTCTGGATGTTCTGTGCTTTATTTCTAATTGCAAAAGGACAAGCCCACCTGGGAAGTGACATTTGTAGAGTTAGCCCACCCCGAGATGTCAAATTTTTTAAAATGCAGAACAAAAACTATAAAACATTAACAAGGAAGATGTAATGGACCCAAAAGAGGTTTTTCTATTTTAATCTATGTTAAATAGTTAATCTTTTCCCTAGACAATCTAAATTTTTTACCATTCTCAGACAAGCAAGGAATTATGTCTGTAGTTTTGCCATCTTATTATCATCAGGCTGAAACAATCTGCACAATCCTCAACAATATGCCAGTGAAAAAGATATTATTCTCCCTTGTATCACACTGGTTTTATGCCAGGTAACTCTGCTGATGTCAAAATTGAGACACATATTGTTTTACAACTGACATAACTCAGACTGTATATTTATTACAAAAACAGCTTAAGAAGTACCATATGGCCTAGGGTGTGGGAGCACTGTGAACATTTCAAGAGACTATGAAGAAACACATCTGAACACTGGTTCCTGGCTAGGAAGCAAGTACTGGGGAAATGCTGAAACAGCCTAACCTGGCACTGGTTCTGAAGGAGCCTATCACTAACCAGGACCTTCCTATGCCCCTGAGCCTTGTTTTCCCTTCTCAGGGTCTGATCAGAGTCACCTGAACCCTTCAAGATAAGGGAGAGGATCCCAAGCTGTTAAAATTATGGAAAACTGCTGAATTTTCTCATGCATCCCCTCATGCAGCTGCAGGTCCATTTATCAGTATCTACCCTTCCAAGCTATGCGTATGAGGAATTAGAAACAAAACCAAGTCTGCTTGCTTGGGTTGGATTTGCACAGATCCTCACACAAACACCCTTCCATCCCTACGCACGTGGGTAGCCTCAATGACATAAATGGGATGATGCATATAGGGCCTGGGAGGTATATGCGTGTATAGGATTGCAGGAAGAGAGAGAGAGGAGTTTTTTCAGCCAAGAATCTTCCAAAGTTAAAAAAAACCCAAAACTGTCAGCTCAATCCATTGGGATCTGTCTGTGCATATATATTTGTAGACAGCTCACATAATTACAGTAACTATGTTACAGCCCTAAAAACTTGGTGCTAGCTATGTTGCTCTATGTCATTAATTGCTAACTTCCTAACAGGCTTTTCCTTTCCATGCAAATTTTGAACTTCATATCTACATTGCCCACTAAGGCAAGGTGCATTGGAAAATTAATGAAAAACTTAGAGCCGTATTGTTAACTTTTAGTAGCATTAGCTCTTCTGGATAAAGGCTGGTGAAGCATAACTGTATGTCTCATCTTAGAAACGCCAGGACAAGCTACAGACTGGCATTTGATTTATAAAAGTCTCCTTACACTGATGACACATAGACTTGCAAATATTGGAAACTATTTGGGCCTAACACGGTCATGGAACTGTAATTATACGTAGTCACTCTTCCCAGGAGAAGGGAGTTCTCATCTCATTTTAAACTTTATCTTAACCTGAAGCTTTCCTAGGGTCTTCCTAGCATCTTCAAGGACAGTGCAGCTCTCTTTTCAGCAAATAAATTTGCATTTTTGACATCTATCATCCTCTATATAAAAGTATACATTATATTAAGGGCCAAGTTCTATTCTCATGCAGCAACATCAATCCAGAATAAATGTCAAAGGCTGGCTTAACTGGAGTTATTCCAGTTTGATAATGGTAACAGAGAACAGAATTTGGCCTGTGAGATGTGTGTTATGTGTGTGTCTGTGTCTTGTTCCTAAGAGGAAGAGACACCTGGGATAACCTAACTAGACTAGAGTTATCCCACTGGCTTTTCCATGGCATGACTGGGCTCAGACTGAGGCCCCATCACACCAGGAGCGTCACTGTTCTGCATCCTTATGTGTTGCCATAAGTATCAGGAGACCCTTTAGCTTCAGTAGCTGCAGGCTGAGTAGTGAGCATGAAAAGGGAGGGAGACAGAAGACACTTTGGATGGATCCCTTTGGACAACAGAACATATTGAGATACATAACTGCTGCTGCAAACATAACCTCAGAAGTATTCTGCAAACAAAGGATGGATTCTTTTCAGGAAATTTCTCCTCAGCCTAAAAACTCAAAAAAGAAAAATAGCTGATTTGCCTGTTTAAGGATCCTTTGGTAGCTAGGAAACAATTGCTGCCTTATCTATATCATGTTATGTTATCCTTAGGAGAGGTTGCTTACTACTTGATGAATTGTTTAGTAAAAACCTTTAGTCAAAGAAAGAAAGATGTTTGTTCTGTGGTCAGAGCAACTGTTTGCATATGGAAATACTGAAGTGCCAACGAACTCTGTGGGACAGAGGTGAAAATACTGACCCATCCCAGGGCATGCATGGTTTGCACCACTGAATGCAAATGGAGAATGTACATGAAAACACATTAAGTGAAGCATCAGACTCTTCCCTTTGTATTAAGGGGTTTTAAGTCTGAGCAACCGCTTGCATGACAATTTCCTGTTCTCAGCCCTCCAGGGAAAACCTCCTTAAGGTACGGCCTAGAGAGAAGCATGTTGGCTGCTCAGCTGCTCGCCCCTCTGCATGTTAAAGAAGCTCCATAGCTTTCATAGTTTCCCCTCTTTGGCCTTCAGTGTTGCTCTTTATCCAAGAGCAACCTGCTGCTTGCTCAGCCAGGACATCGTTATGGGAGGAGAGGGCTACCCACCCTGCCCATCACTTGGTGAGGTGCTCGACATGTGCTGTGCTCCATGCCGGCATGTTGCGCATCCTCCTCCACCATCTGTGGAGATGGCAGCTTTGTGCTAATTAAAGAGCGGTGCCAATTAGTTACATCTAGTCTGTGAGTCAGAGCAGCAGATTATAGAGTCTGTTTTGGAGTCTAGCTCCAGTGTGGATCATTTACTGTCAGAAGTGGCTTTCTTTTTGGTTCCTTTTAATTCTGCCTTGACTTGCCTCAGATGCACAAGTCTTTCAAAGGAATGCACAGTGAAGCACCTCCATTCTCCATTGCTACTGATTTATATCTGGCTTCTTCGAGACACTTGTGCTCCCTCCTCCCTCAGGTAAGCACTGAGCTCTCCAAGGCACACAATGTCAGCGAAGGGCAGACTACATTTGTTTATACCACTCCCACAACCAAGTCAAACAACTTGCTTCTCATTTAAATTGTGCAGAAGTCTGAGCTATAAGCTGCATGAGTGGCAGAAAAACATGGCCCTTAGCATCTGCAAAAAGAAACTGAATTAAGGTTGTTTTATCTCTTGCAGGTGTTCAGCAATATTTTTGTCAGGAAGTAGCTAAATTGAAAAGAAAGATCTTTTTGGGAATGGAGAAATGAAATACTAATGTTTGCTAGTGTCATCTCATAAGGTTAAGTCACTAGATAGCATCATTTCATCCCAGCATATCATCTAATGATACTGAGACTGCCTGCAATGATGGATAAAGGGAGTTCAGATCATGGTCTCTGTGGAGGAAGAGAATTGACATAGAAAGTTAAAAGGATGTAAATGCGCATATAGATAACATTGTGAACTGATATATTTCCTATTTCCAAATGTTCCAGACAAAGAAAAACTTACACTAAAAAATCCTGGTGCGTGATATAAAACTAGTTTAGACAAATCCTTAGGCATTCAGGCTTTTAAAGTCTGTATGGAAGTGATGTGAGCAATGGGAGTTGCGGGGACCTCATTTCAGTAAGGATCTGTTGGAAGAACAATTGGCTTTACTAGAAAACCTAGCAGAGCTCTTCTGTCAGAGCCAGTGGGGGAGTCTCGTAATTCAGAGTTTAGAAACATACGTAGAGGTTGCAGCTGAAACCTTGGTCGAACACTCTTTATCCACCCTTATAAATATAGGCTTCCCTCCTGGAAAAATGGATATCCTCTTGAGCTTTTTTTTCCAGCTGGGGTTAGATCAGGCAGCTGAGACCAAAGGCTGCCTTTCTCACTCTTCCCGCAACTTAGTCCAGCCAGTTTGTACTGAGCCTGTTTTTTTTGTTTTTTGAGCCTTTGTTCCCGGTCAGAGAAGATTGCAGAAGGCTTCTGGTGAGAAAACCCTTTCAGGCAGATCTGAGACACCAGCAGCTGATGGCCCTGCTGTGGCCTGTGGTGGCTAAACCACAGACAAGGTGACCGGGCACTGGCTTTTCAGCAGCACCCAAGGGATGCAGGCAGCTGGGTGAGACGCAGCTGGCTTAGAATCAGCGCAGGGAGGATGCAAGCAGGGGTGGGAGGTAGAAGGTGAAACTTTTTGGGAAACTCTGTCAGGATCCCAACTTTAGTATGAATGAAAGGCAGCAGACTACCAACTGTGAGGGACAATGGTCCTCCTCAGGTTTAACCATTCTGGAATATATACTTTGCTATAACTGCAGCAAATTCCTTTCTCTGTTGTCAGTCAGTGGAGTGAGTGTGACCTTTTCTCTCAAATAAGGGCCTATGATCCTTCTCAAGATGGTTGCAGTTCATTACAGGTGGCACTTATTTTAATCACCATAGAGGAGAGGCAGCAGGTATGGCTCACGCTGGGCTATATCTGAAGAGGGAGGACATTCCATAGGCTAACAGGCCCTTCAGGATTATTTAAGAAGATAGAATAGAATAGAATAGGAATAGTTCAGTTGGAAGGGATGGACAAGGATCATCTAGTCCAACTGCCTGATCACAAGCTAAAGCATATTATTAAGGGCATTGTCCAAATGCCTCTTAATCACTGACAGGCATGGGGCATCGACCACCTCTCTAGGAAGCCTGTTCCAGTGTTTGACCACCCTCTCTGTAAAGAAATGTTTCCTAATGTCAAGTCTGAACCTCCCCAAGATATGTGAATAGTTACCTAGATTTCATTTGCACTGCTACATCGTGCACCCAGTACTTATATGACAGACTAGCAGGGCACAGACTAAATGGGAAAATCTCTTTCTAGCCCTGGGATGGCTTCTGCAAGCTACAGGTGAGGCAGTGCAGAAAGGTGGCATATTATTGCAGCTGTAGCTGTCACTGTTTCTCTCTGGGATGGGAGAGTCCCACCTCCAGTGCTGTCAGTCAGGAGCCTTTAAATCTACAAAGTGGTTTTGCAAAAAAAAAAAAAAAAAAAAACCAAACCAAAACACCTCCCAAAACAGTTTTCCCTGCTGTGAATTGAATAATTCCTTTTTAATATACTAAGCCATTAAAAAAATTAAGCTTCTTTCTTTAACACCAAAGTAAGGCAACTGCACTTTATTTGGAGAATGCTGCAATCTCAAGCTGCAGTTTCTCTTTCACCAGCTCTCAGCAAGTGGCCGTTTAGTCTTAATTGCTCCTCACAGTGTAGTCCAATTAAGAATGGCATTAGCAGGGCAAGAACTATTTGTTAATCCGTAAAAGGTATGAGAGACAGTTCTTGTTTTGCCTGAGGTTTCGATTCACATGTTTGGGGGAGAATTTAACCACCTGGACCGCTCTCCAAGCAATACATGAGTATTAGCAAGCTATTGGTTATAAGCAAGGTAAATGTACATATGTAATTGAGTAGAGCAAAACTTTATAAAACATTTATTTATATTTGGAAAGACACATGTTGCTGAACTGACAGAGCCAAATTATGAAGTGACAGTGTTGACATTTGACTTGAGATGTTTCTGAGCTTGCTTGGACTGGAGGTGACTAGGAGGAAGATGACAGTTCATGGACCGGCCACCTCAAGGCACTTGTGAAGACAAAATGGACAGTCCCTTGCAGCTGGAAGAACATTTTGCCCAAGACAGGAATATGAGGTAAGTTGTAGGGTCCCTGTGATCCTTTCTTCTATACTTAGAGTGAGTGGTTCAAAAGTCACACCTATCAATCTGGCTATTTCCCATTATTACTGACAGTTGCAGTGCATCTCCACTAAAGTATATTCATGTAGTATTTTTTTCTAAAAGAACCCCAGAGTCTGCATGGTCGTTTTGTGCCCAAAATTTATTGTTTCAAATGGATAAATACATTGAGTATGCCCATTTACACAAGTGGGATACTTTGGGGTTTTTTTGTCTAAGAGATGTTAAGGTCTTATATGCCATCTGGTCTAAGGCCACCATTTTTAATAGCAGAAAAAGGGGACAACAAAGTGGGCAGGTAGAAGAGGGCAGAGAGCTGGATGCAGTTTGTTGCAGGGTATGGAAGAATGCGTGTATGCCACGGAAGCCTGTAATGGGATCACTTTAATGGGCCTGGACAAGTGTTAACCATGGCCTTTACCACAGCAAATTCAATCCACTCTCCCTTGATTTGGGGCAAATGGTACATGCACCAGGGCTGAGCAAAGAGAGGTTCTGCCTGCAGAAAGCTTTATATGGTGACCAAATATAGGAAAAATGCACCTGAACAAAATCAATGCAGAAGTGTTTACCATCACCTGGATGCAAGGCAGCCTTACCCACTGAATTTTATGACTCACCAGATTTCAGTCATTCTGAGGCTCAGACAAGAGTCATGTTTTCTTGTTACCTGGCTAATGAAGAAAGACTCTTTATTCCTACAAGAAAAGTGTTTTATTTTGTCCTCTCATTATACTTAAACACAATCTCATTCTTATTTCTTATCAGCAGTGTATACCCTCCCAACCAAGAGTTTTACTAATGTTTCTTATGTGTGACCTTGTTTTTTCACAGTGTTTTCTTTCTGTCTGATAGCTTTATTTGTGAGAGGGCATGTAGGGATCCACAGGGTAGGCTGCAAATGCTTGTGGGAGAGCTGATCTGATAGTTGGACTTCTCTCACCCTCTTCACTGGGAGGGGTGTCTTTCATTCAGAGAAGCTTATTTTTCAAAGACATTTTATTTACTGTCTAACATTTGGGTAGATCTCAAATTCAGTATTACAGAAGAAAATCCACTGTATTCTTGTTCTGCACAGTTTATATGTCACTAATGGGCCTGCTTCTCTTGGGAAGGTCTTTAAATGACAAATCACTTCCAGGCAGGCTGTCAGTAGAGAGCTTCGCTTCTGTTAATCTAAGGTGAAACTGTGGGTCTTTCCTACGCTTGGAGTTCGATTTCTTACCCTTCTGCTCTCTTTGGTGCAAGAGTTCTTTGCACTGATGCTCTGGCCCAGGATGTTACACTGTCACTTATAGCTGTCCAAGGGCCTTTTCACCCCCTGAGACAGACTGCCGTTATTGCCGCCAGCCCTCCCCATGACAGAGGGCTGATGCAAAGCTCTTCCTTTTCTTTCCTTGCTCTTCTCCCTTTATTCATTTTCCAGGGTTTTTCCAATCTATTGATGTGTAGGTCTTAAAAAAGTGAATAGGTATAGTATTAGTTGACAGCTTCATGAATCATGATTATTAGGAGCTTTCCAAAGCCAAAGTTAATGCAATATTCACATGATAATCAAGAATAGGTTTGAAATGACGAAATGGGTATGTAATAACCCCCACACAATGCACACTGCTGTCCCTTAAGACTTTGAGCAGCCTCTCTTTGTAATCTGCTTTGTGAGATTAATAAACATATTGATCCAGAACCCTGTTCTGGAGTGGTGTAAATCACTGGAGGCACCAAGTAAAATAGTGGCACAAGCACAGTTAACAGAGGTTTTGGTATTGATTTCACCATGGTCAGGACTTCATTCCTAGTCTTAGGAGAAACTATTTGCTGATTTATCTGAGGTGAGAAACTGGTGCTGAGCAGAGCTGTGAGATCCCCACCGCCTGGTCTGCCTGCAGGTTTCCTTGTCTTGGCTAGGGACGACAGTTGTGCTCCTTCCCATTTCCAAACCCCAATGAGAGCTTGTTGCTACATCACTTTGTCTAGCTCTGGCCCTTTGTTGGTTAGTTGATGCTGCTGCAAGCGTGCCAAAGCATGGGCATAGGGCTACCTGCTCAGAATAAAGTGACTGATTGGTTGTAACAGTTAAGTGTCATTTTTGTGCCTTTTATAATTGAAAAGTTTATTGTACTGCATATAGAAATTAATGTCTAACAGTTTTCAAGTGGAACATTTTTCAATTAAAATGCGTGCAATATGATGCTATTAGTTTTCTCTTGAGTTATGATCTCACAGTGCTTTTACTTGGCTAAGTAACATCTTGCCACATCTGGAGGCATTTTCATCCTGAGGCATTATTCTTTGTGTACTTTCCACTTGAAATTCCCTTTTCATATTATCGCAAAGGCCCCAAAAGAACATGGCATTCACCCTTCAGTTCAAAGGGCACCAGACAAATCAACCAATTCTAGGGCTACCACACAGAAAACACAGGGTTTCTCTTATTACACTGTTGGCTTCTCTGATTCAGCTGGAAAACATAGTTGTGGTTTCTCCCTTATTTTCATACCACTGCATCTGAGCTACTGGGCATCCAGAACTATGACTCTGGTGAATCACAGGTGTGCAGTGGCATTGACCTTGAAACTGTTGGACTTGTTGTACATGCCTCATTGCATTACCTTGTGTGTGTGTGTGTCCCTCTCTGATTGTGCCACATTTCCTATCTAATTTGCTTCCCCACTGTAAAAACCTTTGGTCAGTGTTGTACCCAGAGTCTCCAGAACCATTAAGATGTTTTTGGAAACTCCTCCTCACTTGAGTGTGGGTTTTAGGCATGCAGCTTGAAACAGCCTAATGGATTTAAACAAAGTCCAAAGAAATCAAAAATATTTGGGTACCTGGCTAACAGGATCTTCTTTCCAGAATGTGCATATTATTTCCATCAAAATTAATACATGGAAATCCTAGCCCTTTGCCACTAGGTAGTACCCACATAAAGCATTATGTTTCTCTCTTAATTGTATACATGCTCTCATTTGCAGATAAGGTTTGGTCTGAATGCACTCACAATAGTTTATGTGAATGCTGAAGTCTGTAAGTTTTCCCTAGTAAAGAATCTTAATATGCTTTGGATACTTAGTTATCAGATAATCACTCCTTGTGATTGGCTTCAATTGATTTGATATAGAGCAGAACTCAGGTCCTGGTTAAGGGATGGTTAAATTTAGGCCAATATTAAATATTTGAGATTTTCATATTCAGGTATCTTTCAGGAGGCAAAAATGTTTGTATTCTGGAGTACAGAAGTTAGCCAGGCAGTTCTCCTCCCTGGCCTGCTACCTGGTAAGTACAAGCCTCCTTTCTACCCAGGCCCCTCTGGGTACATGGGAAAGGACCTCAAGGCAGCCAGGTTCTTCTCTCCTTGGGAAAATGATGATTAAAAATGAATGAGGCAGAGATTCAAGGTCATTGATCACGTGGTCCTAGTTTTGGTCAGTATTTTTTCACCTGATGGCCAAATATAACCGGTACCTTGTATTTTTTGGAAGTCTCTTGTTAATATTCTGCTCCTTCAGAACTTTATTCCCCTGGATTCAGCTTTATCCACATTAGGCAATATGCAAATGTTTGTGTTGGCTGACAAGGCTACGTATATGGAGTTGAGGTTTTGGTCAGTATTTTTTCACCTGATGGCCAAATATAACCGGTACCTTGTATTTTTTGGAAGTCTCTTGTTAATATTCTGCTCCTTCAGAACTTTATTCCCCTGGATTCAGCTTTATCCACATTAGGCAATATGCAAATGTTTGTGTTGGCTGACAAGGCTACGTATATGGAGTTGAGGAGCTGTGCTTACCTTCGAGAGGACACTGTGATTCAAATACTGAGATTCTTGCAGTAGTCACCTTAGTGGTGAGTGACCTTTATTCAGTTCTTTTCTCTGTGAGTAGGGCTTTCTCTCCTGCTCCTGAAAAGGAGAAGTGACCAGCACACTGGGGAGCAGTCTGGAGCAAAGGAAAGGTTTTTCTCTTCACATCTCCTGCTGTGGCTGCTACAGTTTGCATGTTCTAAGTAAATATTCAATAGGAAAGGGAGAGATGACTCTAAAATGTAGTGTTTAGCCCATTCATCTGAGAGAAGGGTGGGATGGTGTGACTGGTACCCCCTGCTCCCAACCCCTGGCAATATGGTTAGCATAACTAACACCACTTCATGAGGCAAGCAGCCACTCTCCATGACCGAGCAGGTCACGTATTTGTTCCCTTTCCCTCATTATCAGGCCCTGAAGGTCCTGTGAACCAAGCAGACAAACCAAACAGATTTCTTCTTCCCCTCCCTACCGGCCTCAAGATTCCTGGGTGCCAGGCTGATTACTCCCTTCCTTACCAGCCTTGAAGGACCCAGGCACCCGGCCAACCAGGTGTTGTTGATGACCCTGTCACAGAACAGGGAAGCGTAACAGCACACAGAGCACTGTCTATAAAATCAAGCAGTTACAAATCCTAAGTGGGGAACTTGGACTGGAACTGCTGCTGGACAGTGAGACCTGTGACCCCCTGGTGGCCAGGGGCGCCTCTATCGTCATCTGCTTCCTCTGAGGATTGAGTGAGTAACTTGTATTCTTTTATATGATTTTTGAGTCTAGATTATGATTGTTATATTGATACAGCAAACCATGCATTAAGTTTTGACCTGATCTACAGAGGGTCCAGGTGATTAGAAATTTTAAGTTGCATTATAAATTCTGTATTACGCTACTTACAGATTGTATACTATATTGGTTCTGCTTGTAGAAATCCTGTGCCATTCTAATCATAAAGTCTGTGCTATACTAATCACAGTTAAGAAAATAAAGCTTTAATTGTAACTACAATTTAGTGCCATCATCATTCTGCCAAGGATCCCTAAAAGAACCTGTCTGTCCCCTTAGTATCAGGTGACAGAGGGCAAATGTCCCACTGGATGGATGTAGGAATTCAACTTCAGTTCTCTCCCCTGTGGAGCATCCAGAGAGGAACTGGAAGACAGGGTTCATGCCTCCCCTCCTTCTCTTCTGGCTTTCTGACTGAGAAAATGATTGTCACTTCCTTGGACTTTAGAAAAAAGGGTTAAGGTACTTAACTCCCAGGGAAGGTTTAGGGCTGCAAATCCTGAATGGGAGGAATCACTCCATGCAAGGCAGAGAAAGTGACAGTCCTAGTGGGGGACAGGTTTCAACACCCATCTCTGTCTCCAGCATTTCCTTCTGGCTGCCTACAGTGGGGTTTGACCTATGAGAATCCAGTAATTCTATCCTTTTTCTGAAGCGCCCATGCACCCCACCTGGGTCTTATGAACACTGCAAAGAAACAGGGCACCCAAGAGTGCAATAATGGAATTGCTGGTCCATGTGCACCTGGCTGTGAGCTGCCGTGTACTGTTCAGGGACATCTAGCAAGGAGCTGAACTTGGGCTTTCAAATTCTTTAGATAATATGTTGACCCCTTTCTTTCTGTAGCTGTAAAGAAGGTGTTGGGAGCAAGACTGCATTCTTACCTTACACTCATCCAGATTTGTTACTACCTGTTTTGTGCCAAAGGGAACCATGCTATTTCTAAATCTTCCATCTTTGTTGATGTAAAATGGATGCTAATGAAATACAAAAGTATATTGTATCTTAGTGTGGTATTAGAGCTATATATAATACATTTGCAAAATTCATAGGTATTATATAATGCAATGTTTTGTATTATCTATCTCCTCCATTACTAATAGTTTCTTAAGTATTATAGTTAAAAGTTGTCAGATGTGTGCTAAAATATAATTTATATATAGAAATACAATATGATGCTGCTTAATGCAATGCCATTCAATACTATATTTCATACCAAAGCATCACGATCTATTAAGTCAAAGACATTTACTGGAAATTGACTTCAGTCCTTAGGAGGTTGAAAGTAGCTTCAGTGGGATTAATGGCTTAAAGTTAATTGGTTTTGCTAATGTTTTATTTGAAACGTCCTGCTCAGCAAAGGTAATGTGACATTTTGCTCACTAGCGATGTTGAGCCACATTCACTGCTGACATAGGCAGGTGTAACCCCATTGACCTAATTAGAGCTGCACCTACTTACATCAGCAGTGAATTTGGTACCTTGCACAGAGGACAAAAGAAAGACGAAATACATGAATCTCAAATGAGTTGTTCAGAGTTTCTCTAGAAAAGTAGCTAGTAAAAGCAGCCAAAGCTGACTTTACCCTCTCCGGAAAGGGCTGTATGTTAAATCTTGCTAAATAAATGGTGTGAAAATAATATGAGGTTTTAATAACCACTTGAAAGAAACAAACATATAATTGTTTCTGGAGCAAAGAATAATCATTGCCCTTTTGTGAGGAAGAAACTTGCTCTTTAGAAAGAGAATAGAGATAGTGCAGAGATACTGTTGACCCGGAGCAGGGGGGAGGCATTTGTATTTAGAAGTGCATATTAGTCCTGAAAAGCTGGAAGAGATAATGGGGAAGTGGAAGACAGGTAAGGAGGCGCCTGGCCACTTGTCTTTCTCCAAGAGAAAGGTGGTGACCCCAGGAGGTGCCAGGTGCCCCCAGGAGTGCAGTGCCCTGTCCCTTCCCAGCCACTACAGTGGGAGTCTCCACTGTCACCTTGTGCAAAACAGAGCTACATGCCCCGACTGCCTCCAGCAGAAAATTTGCTTGTATTGGGTCTGTGGGAGTGGGATCTTCATGGATGGACTTGATTTATATTTTTTTACACTGCATTTTATTTCCTTCAGGGGGCTTTGAGCCTTCTCATTACAACATCATATCTTCATTCAGAACAGAAACTCTGAAGCATGGGTCCATTGCCACTCTTGTTCTCTGTTTATGTACAGAGAGAGATAATCCTTTGAACAGAAATGCATGGATAATTTCAAACGCATTCAGTGGTAGAGATCACACTTTCTCAAGGCAAAATCTGTAGACCTAATCAAGGTTATAGCCTTGAGTTTCTTAGACCAGTTGATTTTGGATAGCCAGGAGAGCATCAGCAAGCCCCCTGGGTCTCCAGTGAGAAGCTCAGGATAGATGTCAGGGAGTCTCCTGGAAGACCTGTGGATGACGAGGTTGCATGCAGTCTACAGTTGTGTGGCTTCTTGCTCCTGACCCAGCTCTTGGCCCAGGGACAGACTGGCAAGGCTGGTCTTGGAAGTAGTGTCAGCGATAGCAGTAATGTCAACTAGTCTGAAGTTTATCATGTATCATAGGATGTCTGAAATGTTTCCTAAAACTCTGCCTCTTAAGAGCAGGTGAAAAGCTCAGTGTTCATTTAAAAAATCTTTAAGAAAGAAGCAAATTAGATACTTAACTTTCAGCACTTGACACTGAGATGTAAGTGAACCTAAAAATGCAAAAACTGAAATGAGACCATCGGGTTTTGTTTTGTTTTGTTTTTTTGTTTGTTTTCTTTTTTTTAAGCCTTGTGGATATTTTTGAGGATTAGTTGAAGGATTACTGCCCCCACCCCTGATGCTTGAAAGCACATTCACAAAGTTGTGAAAATGTGTGTGTCCTTATCCTCAGGCTACCTTCTTCCCCCTCCCTGTGATGTTCTCCCTGGCCCTGTGGGAAGAAAAGGAGAGGGAGGAGAGGTACTGTGCCATGGAGGTGAGGCTCGCCCTGCCACAGTGCAGAGTGTGCTTCTGGATAATGCAATACCCTGAACTTTTTATTCCATGTTTGACTTCCTGCTACATGAGGCACTGCACATAATTCAGGAACTAGATATTGACTTCAGTTCAGGAATGCTAATACCAATGTAATTGGCTCTGAATGTAATTTCAAGACTCACTAACTGGCTTTTTTCTCAGTCCTGTCGTGGTTTAACCCCAGCCAGCAACTAAGCACCACACAGCCGCTCGCTCACTCCCCCCCGGTGGGATGGGGGAGAGAATCAGAAGAGTAAAAGTGAGAAAACTCATGGGTTGAGATAAAGACAGTTTAATAGGTAAAGCAAAAGCCGCGCGCACAAGCAAAGCAAAGCAAAGCAAGGAATTCATTCACTACTTCCCAGCGGCAGGCAGGTGTTCAGCCATCCCCAAGAAAGCAGGGCTCCATCACGCGTAACAGTTACTTGGGAAGACAAACGCCATCACGCCCAATGTCCCCCCCTTCCTTCTTCTTCCCCCAGCTTATATACTGAGCATGATGTCATATGGTATGGAATAGCCCTTTGGCCAGTCTGGGTCATCTGTCCTAGCTATGCTCCCTCCCAGCTTCTTATGCACCTGGCAGAGCACAAGAAGCTAAAAAGTCCTTGACTAGTGTAAACTCTGCTCAGCAAGAACCAAAACATCAGTGTGTTATCAACATTATTCTCATCCTAAATCCAAAACACAGCACTCTACCAGCTACTAGGAAGAAAATTAACTCTATCCCAGCTGAAACCAGGACAGTATCCACCCCTTATTCCATACCATTTACGTCATGCTCAGGTCCCACATTATCCAATACATCCTCATTAACCACCACCCCACTTATTCTATGGACCACTCCTGTAAAATGTCTGTAAAATGTCCATAAACATCCACAAATGTCCACATAATGTCCATTGAGTTCATTTAGTCCGTGACTTTGGGCTCCATCGGTGATGGTGGTCGCTCAGGACAGGAGAGGTGGTGTGTTGCGTGGAGTTATTGGGCACCAAAGCCAGCTCAGGTCGGGTCACTGCTGCATTTGCACTGCTTCTTGTAAGGCTTCTCCTCCATTTGTTCAGGTGGTTCCTGCTATGGTAATTCCTATAACATGCAACTCAGATCATGGGTTACAACAATTTAAAGGTATTTCCATTACAATCTCCACCCCTGGCCCCTTTGGACCAGACCATTGGGTTTAACACTGCAATGGACTCCTCCCCTTGCCCCTGCTTCGGCTTGGACTTGTCCACAGACTGTAGTCCCTTAGGGGTTTACCTGCTCCAAGTGGAGCCTTATCTATGAGCCACAGTCTCTCCAGGGGTATACCTGCTGCGGCATGGATTTATTCACAGCCACAGTCACTTAGAGGTGCACCTGTTCCCGCATGGCCTTCTCCATGGGCCACAATGCTTTCAGAGATATACCTGCTCCAGCGTGGCCTTGCCCGCAGCCACAGTCTCTTCAGAAGTAAACTTGCTCCACCATGGCCTTACCTGCAGCCACAGTCTCTTCAGAAGTAAACTTGCTCCAGCATGGCCTTGCCCATGGTCACATGCTTTGAGGTGCTCCAGCATGACCTCATGCACAGCCACTGATGCTTCCAGGTGTACCTGCTGCTGCACGGACTTATCCACAGCCACAGATGCTTCCAGGTGTACCCTCTCCAGCGTAGACTTATCCTTGGGCCACAATCCCTTCAAGAAGTATACCTGCTGCGGCACAGACATAACCATGGCCACAGATGCTTCGAGACATACCTGCTCTGGCATGGGCTTATCCACGTCCACAGGCGCTTCGGGGTGTCCTGCTCCCACATGGACTCATCCACAGGTCACAGTCCCTTTGACTCGAGTTCACACTGGAGTTCCAGCCTGTCCAGTATAGCAGCACAGAAACAGCAGTGATGCCCTGGCCATCTGCCAGCCCAGGGCATGGCCGTTGTTGTTATCAAAATGTTCCCAGGCACAGCACAGTAAGATGATAAGCAGTACAGCAAGCAGCAAAAGCAAAAAGCAGCCACTAACGAGCACTATAATATACAGTAAGGCAAGCAAGCCCCATGGCAAGCACAGAAGCCTGCCAATTAATACCTAAACAGCACTAACAGCTATAAATTCAATCTAGCACATTCCAATTAAATCTGTCATTATCTCGAACCCTTCGGGCCCCACGTTGGGCGCCAAAAAGGACTGTCGTGGTTTAACCCCAGCCAGCAACTAAGCACCACACAGCCGCTCGCTCACTCCCCCCCGGTGGGATGGGGGAGAGAATCGGAAGAGTAAAAGTGAGAAAACTCATGGGTTGAGATGAAGACAGTTTAATAGGTAAAGCAAAAGCCGCGCGCACAAGCAAAGCAAAGCAAGGCAAGGCATTCATTCACTACTTCCCATCGGCAGGCAGGTGTTCAGCCATCCCCAGGAAAGCAGGGCTCCATCACGCGTAACGGTTACTTGGGAAGACAAACGCCATCCCTCCGAACGTCCCCCCCTTCCTTCTTCTTCCCCCAGCTTATATACTGAGCATGACGTCATATGGTATGGAATAGCCCTTTGGCCAGTCTGGGTCATCTGTCCTAGCTATGCTCCCTCCCAGCTTCTTATGCACCTGGCAGAGCACAAGAAGCTAAAAAGTCCTTGACTAGTGTAAACTCTGCTCAGCAAGAACCAAAACATCAGTGTGTTATCAACATTATTCTCATCCTAAATCCAAAACACAGCACTCTACCAGCTACTAGGAAGAAAATTAACTCTATCCCAGCTGAAACCAGGACAAGTCCACAAGCATTCCTGCTGTTAATTAAGGGGCTGTGCTCAAAAGTTATATATAAAAACATATTTTTTGAAAAGATTAGGCAATTCATAAAGATAAAATCCATGTAAGCAGAGAATCCTCTTCCAGTATTTGATATAGCCTGGAGGAAGAAGAGAAGAGGCATAGTATACAAAATAATTAGATTTTGAAGCATTTTCTGAGTGGGAGGTAATTTCTTTTATGCAATAAGAAACAACTCTAATGGAATATCTTACCCTTTAGTCTTGGCTGTGCTGCCATTCATATATCATCATGATGACGCCTTTAAATGCCTTACTGCATAACATGCAACCAAGAGCTATGGTTTAGAGTGCACATATGATTTTTATGGAGTGATCCCTATGTTTACATTTTCAAAATGCTCTGAGCTTTGCCCCAACACAAAGGCCCTTCAATCAAACAGGCAATGTGATACGATGAACTGATATAGCTGTTTTCCTCTAGTCAGAAATGCTGTTTCCTGGTTTATGTAAAATATAGATATTTTATAGATTGGCAGAGTATTGAAACTTTTATGAACTGAGGAAATCTGCAAATGAATTATTCTTCTGAACTGTCCAGGGAGCGTATATTACTGGTCAGATTCTTGATCTGAGATATGGTGCACAGGAACAACTGAATTTAGAACTCAATCTGAGCATAAAAACAGCAAGTTGCTTTAACTGAATAGTAATGTTTGACCACTGGGTTTGAATTCTTGTGAACTGCAGGTATAGGGTGAAGGTTTTTCTAAGTGGTGAATATGCTATATACTGGTTTGTAATATGTATCAATATGGTATATTAAGATTATTATGTTTATATTCCAGGAAGAGATTACAGAAATTACCAGAATAGAAGAAAGGCCATTACAATCATGTAACATTATACTGGTATAAAGCTGCTCGAGCTTCTTAGCTGTACAAGAGACTGAGTGATGTTCTCCTATCACCTTACCTAAGAGTCCAATATAAAGGCTTTGTTATTTGCTCAAGCAGTAGGACTTTTCCTTTATTTGTAATTTACCAGGGTTTCTTTAACACTTCCAGATATATTTTGGTGTAAGTCAAGGTAAGTTCAGCCATCCAAAAAGCCAGTTTATAAACTAAACCAAGAGATGTCTAGGACTGAAGATCAGAGATGCAGGAGGAGCTGGCAAGAGGGAAAGAGGATATTTCTTGTGCAGCAGAAAATTCCTGTTGATTATATTACAGCTACATCACAAAAGTGTTTGTTGTTTGTTTTGTTTTGTTTTGTTTTGTTTTGTTTTGTTTTTTAGGAACTTACTTTATGTTTTTAAAGGCAGGATTAAGTATCCTATGCATCAAGGAAGTCTCCAGAAAGGGTTTTGGTACCTCCTGCACCACCTCTGACCATTGTAAGTCTTGGTAAGAGAAAGAGGAAAGAGATGAAAAGTGATGGGTTGTTTATCAGCCCACACTAGTAGTTTACGTAGAAAGTTCTTTCTATCCCTTTTATCCGCAAAGAAGAAAATGTTTCCCTGTCCTATTCCTTTTTAACTCTTTCCAGCTTCTCTGTGGGGCAAGTAGACACAACTGGATCTTTCACTGTCTGCAGAGGGGGCCTGTGATATTCCCAACACTGTTTGCAATTTGCCAAGACCCCTGGCATCCTGTCAGGTCAGCTCTGTAGCTCTCCTTCTCCTGAGCTGTGGGATCCGGGTCAATCAATGGCTCCCTGTCAGCAGCCATTGACAGGGCTCAGAGCTTGTGGGAGCCTGCCCTCAGTGGCAGAGCACTGTAAATGGTACATCACTGATTTTTCTGAATACTGCCTAAATACCTATAAAATCTATATTTTCTAAGAGGTTCCTTTGGGAGTGCTGACTAAATGCAAGCTCTAATAACCACATCCATCGTGGTGTGAGAGAGACTGTCACAGTGATATTTATCTGTTGCCTGTCACTTAAGAAGACAGAAGCACTACCTTGCAAGATGGGATTTGCAGAAGTGCATTATTTATTAATTAATTTGTGGTGTGTTATTTATTGGAATATGGTTCTGTCCCACTTTGCTCACAATCATTAATTTAGACCACAAGTCTTGGTTTACTTATTTTACAGCATCACTAAACGTATGGGCAAAAGGTCTCAGGTTTTCTTCTCGTGCATGAGTGGGGAGAATCAGGTTACAAGAGACTTTCCCAGCTGGGTTTGGATTATGCAAAATAAAAAACAGATAATTGATCTAATTTTGTATGCACCAGGTTTGGCAGGATCTGTATAGCACTTTCTGATTTTGGCTCATCTCTAACCGTGGAAAACTGGCTCTTGTTTAGAGTAGCTTTTCAGTTTTATTTTGTTTCTAGATGATCATTGGAGCCTTAAGTAAGAACTCCATGCATTTTCAAAATATCATTTTTTGTGTCACTTGCTTTGCAGTGCTTGTATATTATCATTACAGCATCCCTGAACTGCAGGTGAACACAGGGCTATACATTGGAGTAGCATCAATTTAGTGCAAAGAAAGGCAGGAAGGCAGGAGGAAGAACGCTTCTTGCAGGAGTCAGTCCCTCGTTTTGGTCTCTTAGGGGATGCAGATTGATGAAGTGAGAATGTGAGGCCCATATTGATCCCCATCCCCATGCCATGATGATAAACGTTGAGGGTTAAATTCTGCCAACAGCTGCCAATGGCTATGGGCTTTGCTCTTTTTTTCCTCCCCTCATTTTTCCTCTGGGTGTGGAAAGAGCAGCTGCCAAAGCAGGGGCTTAATGTCTCTGAACACCATCACATGTACAAGAAATACCGTACAGATGATATGCGACTCAAGCAGATGTTGATGGACAGAAAGTGAGTTTTGGTGACTGATGTCATATGTAACAGCCAGCAGCCGTGGGGGGGTGGAACAAGCCGGGATGCTGTGGAGGTAAGGGCGAGCCATGCAGCCACTGGCTGGAGGGAGCTTGAGAGAACCTAATTTTGTCATGTCTGAAGAAAAGCTGGGGTGATTTCCATGCCTCTGATGGATTACCTCTTCAGAGAGCCTGCTGGAGGTGGCTTACTCCTGCCTTTGCATCAGAGGATATTGTTTGAAGTAACGCGGTATCTGTATAAAGGAAAACAAAATTGGTGGCAAGGTCTCTTTACCCAAAACCCCATATTAAGAATCTAATTGAGACTGAGACCTTTCTGTAGCATCAGTTTGCCCAGCCTTTTATCCAAGGACAACACAGAGTACTTTTGGTAATTTCTGCATTTACAAGGTCTGTGATCTGCCAGCATGGCTGTGAGAAATTACTTGCACTTAGAAAGGAAAGCACGAGTTGGTACCCTGACTTTTCCTACTCCAATGATGCTGTAGCTAAGGGGCAGGAGCTGAAGACTGTCCCTGTCATCTTGCTCCTGTGTCTGTAAGAGCCACTCCAAACCTCACTCTGATGTCCTCCACAGAGCGCTGGCTCATGCTCCATCTGCTGCAGGGTATGCTGGCTTAAACAAGGCACTTTATAGGACAGAGGATGCTGCTAGAAAAGGCAGTGAAGAGACATCTGGGTATGAAACTCACGCTTTCAGTTGCTGCACGAAGCAGATGCAGTCTTTCCAGCAGATCACCAATAAAACTTCAGGAAACTGATTATTGTCCATGCACCAAAAGAACTGAAGCAACAGGCATACACAGGGGTGTTTCCTTTGGGATATTCCCCATGTGAAATGAACATAGCTGAACATGTGGTACCAGCTGAAATGATCTATGGCCCAGGGTCTGGAATACAGAGCAGCCATTTTGCAGGGCAGCCCAGCAAATCCTAAGCCAAAAGACTGCTCTGAAGTGTAACAGGAGGATGCTCTTGTGACAGGGAGCAGTGGGTCCTTCATTGTGTCCCTACACCCATCTCCCTAGTGGTATGACAAGAAGAGATTTTTATACCTGTCACAGGTAGAGCAGGAAACACAGAAGAGCTGCCCGTGCATGCCAATCTCGGCGTTAGGAAGACATCTGAGTGCCTTATACCCTAGAGAGTCCTGTCTTGCCATATCTGCTTACGACCAATCAATACTGCCATATTTCCCTGATCCAGCCCAGCCCTGGTCTCTCACAGCCCATCCCAGAGGGTACCCCAGCTCTCAGCAACCCTAGATGGATGCTGATGTTGGTGTCGTGGTTTAATCCCAGCTGGCAACTAAGAACCACACAGCTGCTCACTCACTCCCCCCACAATGGGATGGGGGAGAGAATCAGAAGAGTAAAAGTGAGAAAACTCGTGGGTTGAGATAAAGACAGTTTAATAGGTAAAGCAAAAGCCGTGCATGCAAGCAAAGAAAAACAAGGAATTCATTCACTACTTCCCATCGGCAGGCAGGTGTTCAGCCATCTTCAGGAAAGCAGGGCTCCATCACGTGTAACGGTTACTTGGGAAGACAAACGCCATCACTCTGAATGTCCCCCCCTTCCTTCTTCTTCCCCCAGCTTTATATGCTGAGCATGACGTCATATGGTATGGAATAGCCCTTGGGCCAGTCTGGGTCAGCTGTCCCAGCTGTGTCCCCTCCCAACTTCTTGTGCACCCCCAGCCTACTCGCTGGTGGGGTGGTGTGAGAAGCAGAAAAGGCCTTGACTCTGTGTAAGCACTGCTCAGCAATAACTAAACCATCTCTATATTATCAATCAACACTGTTTCCAGCACAAATCCAAAACATAGCCCCATTCTAGCTACTATGAAGAAAATTAACTCTATCCTGGCCAAAACCAGCACAGTCAGTTATCAGAGATGTTGCCTGCTCAAGCCATTCATGATGCCTGGCAGAAAACTGCACTTGGGGACAACCATGTAGCTGGGAAGAAAGAGGAATTGTGGCAGTAAGTGCTGAGCCTGATCAATGATTGCAAGATCAGCCCCTCAATGAGGGAAGTGAGGCCACGACCAGACTGGAAAAACCAACTGTAGTGCAGTAAATATTATAGTTAATGATCAAACTTAGCTACTGTGGTGGGTTTGACCTTGGCTGGCTGCCAGGTGCCCACCAAGCCACTCTGTCACTCCCCTCCTCTGCTGGATGGGGGAGAGAAAAGATGACGAAAGGCTCATGGGTCGAGATAAGGACAGGGAGATCACTCAGCAATTACCGTCACAGGCAAAACAGACTCGACTCGGGGAAATTAATTTAATTTATTGCCAATTAACAGAAGAGTAGGGTAATGAGAAATAAAACCAAATCTTAAAATATGTTCCCCCACCCCTCCCTTCTTCCCAGGCTCAACTTCACTCCCTATTTCTCTACCTCCTCCCCCCCCGAGCGGTGCAGGGGGATGGGGAATAGGGCTTACGATCAGTTCATCACTGTATTGGGTTTACGTGGCAAGGTTTTGGTAGCAGGGGGGGATGCAGGGGTGACTTCTGTTAGAAAATGCCAGAAGCTTCCCCCATGTCCAATAGAGCCAGTTCCAGCCAGCTCTAAGACAGGCCTGCCGCTGGCCAAGGCTGAGCCAATCAGCAATGTTGTAAGTGCCTCTGTGATAACTCACCTCTTTCCAGACTCCTCTTGGAGACATCATTCTGCAAGGAGCAGCAGAGGAAGCCATTTCTCTCCCCTTGCCCTAGTCCATATTCCCATTAAGCTCCTCCAGTTTGTTTTTTAAGACCTGCTGACTGTGGGATATCTGAAAAGCCAAGGACATGTAGTGAGCAACCCAGACTCAGACTATGTGGACTTAATCTGCATTTAACGCAAGAGGAATTCAAGGATGCTGCGAAGGTCGACTGCGGTTTGGAAGACATGAAACAAGCAGATTAAAAGGAAGAAACTATTGGCTTGCAATGTTGAAAACAAGATATGGGAGAAGCGGGCGGTGCGTGTGAACTATTGTTATGAACGAATCAGAATATCGCTAGTAGCGCATGAACAGCATATTGCCAAACATAGTTAACCAATTAGCGATAAGTTTATGCATGATTAGGAAGGCAAGAAACTATATTAACTAAGCTGTGTATGTAATAAACCGACATTTTGCTTGATCATATTGATCGTGTGCTGTGTCCGTGACTTCCGCGTCAGCAGGTGGCGCCCGAACAGGGACCCTCAGATCGGAGTTGGATTTTCTGAGGAAACCGAGCACGGAGGGGGCGAAGCCGGCCGAAGGTGAGCGCTGCCCCGGCACTCGGGAAACGCTAGCGCGAAAGGTGGAATCTCACCCTGATCAGGTGAGCGGCCGGGGAGGAGATGGGGGCTACCATGACAAAAGAAGAGTCAGCGGTGGTTAAGCTCCTCCAACATATCCTCTCAACGAGAGGTATAAGTTGTGACTCGTCTACTCTGAAAGCATTATTGCTCTGGGCAAAAGGAAAGGATTTGATCCCCACGGTTGGAGCCGCCTTTGATGCTATGACATGGGAGAAAATAGGGGCAGAACTGTGGGAAGAAATAAGTAAAGGATCCAAAGAGACGAGCAAATTCCCCACTGTGTGGAGACTGATTAATGAAACTTTAAAAAGCATGGGGGAGGAGCGGCAAGTCGCTGCATCGGCATTCGCGGCTTTGACTCCAGGTGACGGGCCCACCTCTGCAACCAGTATGTTGTTTTCAGGTCCGACAACCCTGCAGCGACCCCGGCCCGCGTTGCAGGAGGGGTCCGGATCCTAGCAGGGACTGCAACTGCAGCTCCCACCACCACCGAAGTGCAGTCACCAGAAAAAACCGCTGCGGAGGCTACTCCACCATCTCCCGATGTACCACAGTCGGATCGCCCTCCGAGTTATGATGAGGCCGATCCACCAAATCGACCTCCCTCACCGGTGGCGACCACCTCACTTTACCCTCCTTTGCCACCAGGTGGCGAAGAGGAGGAGGAAAACAATGGTGTTCTAGAGGAGAAAGCTGAATTACAGGAATTGATAAAAAGACTAGAGACTTAAGCGCGATTGGCGGCCCCGCCAGAAAACCCACCAACGTCACTGTCCGCATTATACCCAGGATGGTCAGCACCCAATGTTTTTGCTCCAACTAGGACACCGGTGGAAACTGGTGCTTTTCTGTCTTTGCCACCACAACAACCATCGGGGGGGGGGGGTGTGTGTGTGTATTCGGGCAAGGGATGTTGGTGGGAGGAGCTGGGGATCCGTCAATGCGATGGAAAGGTGTTATCCGAGATGCCATGATAGAGGGACAGGTTTTACCCATGGCTTTTCCTGTTGTAGTTGGTAATAACGGGAGAGGTGTATGGGAAGCACTGGACTGGAAAATATTGAAAGAAGCGAAAAGCGCTGTTACTCAATATGGTTTTAAATCACCATATACTCAATCTATATTACAGCACATTTTTTCAGCACAGTTATTAACTCCTTATGATTCTAGAATGATTGTCCAGATGCTATTACCACCATCGCAACAATTACAATTTTTCCAACATTGGCAAACTGCCTGTGATAGGGCAGCTTCAATACCTCGACAACAAGGCGATCCGTTATTCGGAATCCAGGCTCAAATGTTAATGGGCGCAGGGCCTTTTACGCGACCTGATTGGCAAGCGCAGTTTGCTATCGAGGTATTGCAATTGAGTCAGGAGTTAGCTTATAAAGCTCTTATTAACGTGCATGATGAGAAAATTAGACCTGCTTTTACCGCTGTAAGGCAGGGACCCACTGAATCGTACGGCAAGTTTATTGATCGTTTGCACGCTGCAATTATGGCTCATCCAGATATGGATGAGGGAATGAAAGTAAAGTTCTTAGATATGCTTGCTTTTGATAATGCTAATGAAAAAACAAAAAGAGCACTCGGTGTGTTGCCAAGAGGATCCAGCACAGGACAGTTGCTAGAGGCTGCTGAGCGAATGTTAGAACAAGAAAAGGCTATGGTTATGGCCGCAGCTGTAGGTGCAGCAGTGAAGCCGTTGGTATCAAAAAAGCAAGGGGGAAAAAAGGACAAGAAGTGCTTTAATTGTGGAAAACTAGGCCATTTTTAAAAAGAATGTAGGAGTCCAATTAATACTGAGGGTCGGAAAGAAAAATGGTGTACGAATTGTAAAAAAGATAATCACGACACCCAAGAGTGTCGAAAATCGGGAAACACGGCGCGGAGCGCACCACACCCACGCGTGAAGACACAAGTGCAGGGTGCTTGGACCGCTGCGCAGCCGCCACAGCCGGTAGCGCCGGAGTGGACCTGGCAACAGCAGTAGACATAACCTTAACAACGTCTGAGGTTAAATTAATTGATTCAGATCAACAAGGACCTCTAGGGCATGGGTTGAGTGCATTGCTCATAGGCCGTTCTTGGAACATCACGAAAAGGTATATTTATAGTACCAGGGCTCATCGATGCGGATTTCTGTGGAACCATAAAGATTATGGTATATACCTTAACGCCACCACTTACAATACCAGCACAGTCTAAAATAGCTCAATTAATACCATTTCATGCGTGTGTCCCTAAAGCGCATTCAATTGTACGTGGGCATGGAGGTTTTGGAGCCACAGGAGTACCAAATGTGTTATTAGCAATAGATATTGCCAAGGGAAAACCTGAAGAAAGGGTAACATTAAGACATCCTAATGGACAATCTTTAGTACTGTCAATGTTAATTGACACGGGGGCAGATGTAACTATTGTCCCTATCACAAAATGGCCTCGTAATTGGCCACTGGTACCTGCAGCTACCAGTGTAGTGGGAGTCGGGGGGGCACAATGCACGATGATTAGCAAATTACTGATAGCATTCAATTTTGAAGACGGTGCCACTGTTACCACAAAGCCATATGTAATGCACTTGCCTGTAGCTCTTATAGGTCGGGATATATTATCCCAAATGGGAGCCAAACTTGTAACCCAGCATTTTTAGGAGCGGCCATGGTTGAGCAGCCCATCTTAAAACTCACCTGGACTACGACAACGCCAGTGTGGGTAGACCAGTGGCCGCTGAAACAGGAGAGGCTGCATATTTTACAAAATTTAGTTAAAGAACAGTTAGAAGCAGGTCACATCGTGCCTTCCACAAGCCCTTGGAACACACCCGTTTTTACCATCCCGAAAAAATCTGGAAAATGGCGATTGTTGCATGATTTACGAGCGGTGAATGCTGTAATGCAAAATATGGGGGCATTACAGCCAGGATTACCCTCCCCTGTGATGATCCCAGAAAATTGGGACTTACTCATCATTGATTTGAAGGATTGTTTTTTTACTATTCCTTTGCATCCTGAAGATGCAGAAAAATTTGCATTTACAATCAATAAACAGGAACCGGCAAAAAGATACCATTGGGTGGTACTACCTCAAGGAATGAAACACTCACCTACTCTGTGTCAAAATTTTGTAGCATGGGCCTTACAACCATTCCGAATGAAACATCCATTTTTACTAGTTTTTCACTATATGGATGATATCTTAATTGCTGGAGAAAAATGGATGTGGAAGGAACTTTACAAAGGTTAATAGAAACCTTAGAACCGAAAGGTCTTAAAATTGCTCCAGAAAAGGTACAACGACAAAATCCATGGCAATATTTAGGATGGACAATTACTGGGAGCACAGTCAGACCACAGAAGATCATACTCAAAACAGACATTAAGACGCTCTCAGATGTTCAAAAACTAATGGGAGATTTACAGTGGGTAAGGTCAGTTAGTGGAATAACTAATGATGATCTAGCTCCCTTGATGCCTCTGTTGGGAACCTCAACCAGAGCCGATGAACGACGAAGCCTGACGAAGGAACAAGAGCAGGCATTGGATCACATTATAAAAAAGGTTTTGACAACAGTTGTACAAAGAAAAATTAGTGATTTGCCTTTGCAATTTTTAATTGTTAACTCATCACCCAACCGAAAACACTTAATAGGACTCATAATCCAAATAGATAGCCCACGCATCAACATTTTAGAGTGGGTATTTTTATCCTATCAATCAGCCAAAAAATACCGTCTGTACACGGATTGAACTATTAGCTAATATGATCATCAAAGGTAGAAGAAGGATTTGTGATCTGACAGGACAAGAACCTGAAACCCTGTTTGTACCTATAGCACAGAATTATTTAGATTGGCTTTTAGCAACATCAGAAATGTTTCAAATCGCTTTAGCCGAATATCCAGGTACTGTAACCAATAACTATCCTTCCACGAAAATTTTGCCGCTTTTACAAAATCAGGACTTTGAAGACATCCCTTATAGATCAGAAGTACCAGTTGAAGGGCTTACAGTATTTACTGATGCTGGTAGAAAATCGAAACGAGCTGCTATTGCCTGGTATGACAATAATCAATGGAATCATCAACTTCTTACAGGTCATACTGCCGACTCTTTACAAACCCTCGAGCTGAGAGCGGTGTTATGGGCCTTTCAACGCTGGCCCGACAAACCTCTAAATGTAATTTCAGATTCGCTCTACGTAGTAGGAACGGTACAGCGCCTGGAATGCGCTATGATCAAATCACTGAAGAATAACACCTTATATATGTTATTAATGCAACTTTTATTTTTATTGAATCAACGCACTAAACACTATTTTGTGACACATATTCGTAGCCATCAATTTGATCAAGGCTTGTCGATTGGAAACAACATAGCCGACAAGTTGGTTGCTACCATCTGGAAAAATCAAAATATTAACCTGTTTGAGCAGGCCCGTTTATCTCATGAATTTTTACATCAATCTGCAAAAGTATTGGCGAAACAATTTGATTTAAAACTATCAGATGCCCGAGGCATCGTCCAATCCTGTCCTGCCTGCCAAAAATCAGGATTCGGTTTAGGTCTTGGGGTCAACCCTCGAGGTCTGGGAGCCCTACAATTATGGCAAATGGATGTCACCCACATCACAGTTTGGACGGCAAAAATATGTACACGTTAGCATTGATACTTATTCGCATGCAATCTGGGCCACTGCTCAAACAGGGGAAACAGCCAAACATGTTGTAAAACATATGTGTGCAGCCATCGCTGCTTTGGGGATTCCTCAAGAGATAAAAACAGATAATGGCCCTGCATATATCTCTAAAACATTCGAACATTTCTGCCGCTTGTGGGGCATTCGCAGAATCACAGGCATACCACACTCTCCTACAGGACAGGCGATCGTAGAACGCACACATGCTACGTTAAAATCGCTGTTGCAAAAACAAAAGGGGGGAGAAATACCCCCTGCTGAACGTCTTGCAAAAGCGATTTACGTTTTAAATTATTTACGGTTAACAGGGGACTGTGAATCTCCTCCAATTGTTATACACCATATGTCATTTCAATCGGGAATACAGAAGATCGATTCAGTATCAGTAAAAGTACGATATCGTGACTTAAAAACTGGAAAATGGAAGGGTCCTGCAGAAATTAAGATGAGAGGTCGAGGATATGTTTGTGTTTTGACAGACGAAGGTCCGAGGTGGGTGCCTAGCCGCTGGGTGAAACCATGGAGAGAAGAGTCGGGACCACAACAGGAGTTACCATGATATGTTTTCTTGCTGACGCGGAAGTCACGGACACAGCACACGATCAATATGATCAAGCAAAATGTCCGTTTATTACATACACAGCTTAGTTAATATAGTTTCTTGCCTTCCTAATCATGCATAAACTTATCGTTAATTGGTTAACTATGTTTGGCAATATGCTGTTCATGCGCTACTAGCGATATTCTGATTCGTTCATAACAATAGTTCACACGCACCGCCCGCTTCTCCCATATCTTGTTTTCAACATTGCAAGCCAATAGTTTCTTCCTCTTAATCTGCTTGTTTCATGTCTTCCAAACCGCAGTCGACCTTCGCAGCATCCTTGAATTCCTCTTGCGTTAAATGCAGATTAAGTCCACATAGTCTGAGTCTGGGTTGCTCACTACATGCCCTTGGCTTTTCAGATATCCCACATTTTCTCACCTCATTCCTCTCCATCATTGGTAGTGGTCACTCATGGATTTCAGTACAACCACGTACAAATGTTTGGGTAACTCTAGCTAATAAAACAGGGCAAGATTCAATCTGTTTAGCGGCAGCAAATGCAGGCAACCCATTTATGACATGTTTAGTGGGGACTCCGATTGGCGGTAAAGAGTGGGAGTATGTTTGTAACTCCTCCACCATCAGGCATGCATGCAGAGATATAGCTAACGACGTCAATGATTTTGAATATTAAAAAACAAACCCACAGATCTTGAAGAAGTATTGAAAAATATTCAAAGGATTGTAAGTCAGATTTAGATTTCTGGACAGCAGATAAAACAATTGTAGAAAGACTAGCTCTTTAGGTTTTAATTCATGGTTAGCTGGGTTAGGCATTTCAGGTTGGGGAAAAGATCTAATTATCCATGGGTTTATATTATTATTGGGATTATTATTAACTATACTTATATTAAGATGTGTTTTTAAATATTTCATGAAAGCCGTGGAGCATATGATGAATGGAGTCTGGATTGCTCAAAAACAAAAAGGGGGATTTGTGGGATATCTGAAAAGCCAAGGACATGTAGTGAGCAACCCAGACTCAGGCTATGTGGACTTAATCTGCATTTAACGCAAGAGGAATTCAAGGATGCTGCGAAGGTCGACTGAGGTTTGGAAGACATGAAACAAGCAGATTAAGAGGAAGAAACTATTGGCTTGCAATGTTGAAAACAAGATATGGGAGAAGCGGGCGGTGCGTGTGAACTATTGTTATGAACGAATCAGAATATCGCTAGTAGCGCACGAACAGCATATTGCCAAACATAGTTAACCAATTAGCGATAAGTTTATGCATGATTAGGAAGGCCAGAAACTATATTAACTAAGCTGTGTATGTAATAAACGGACATTTTGCTTGATCATATTGATCATGTGCTGTGTCCGTGACTTCCGCATCAGCAGCTGACATCACATTTGACCTGCTGTCAGCATACAGCAGGGTTGTAACTGTGAACTTGCTCAGCAAGGTCAGAAACCTGATGCCCTTTCTTCCTTTCAGCAGAGGCAGCACGTGCTATGTGAAACTATTATTTTAATTCCTATTCTTGCAGTGAGGTGGCCTCCATATTTATATAATTTCCATGCAGAGTAATGTGCTTGTTCTGCTCGCTCCTCTGAGCAAAGCTTTGCTCAGGCAAGAGGGAAGAGTAGGAGCTCTGCTTAATGTGACTTCCACAAAGGTAGTCCTAATGAGAGCCCTTTGGCTGTGCAAGAGCAGGGAAGAGACAATTTGTAGGAGAAACATCCCTCTTTAAAGATATGAACTCTTTGAAGAAGTCATTTTAAATGGTTTAATTTTAATATCTGTGTTTACCAAATCTTAGTTAGGGAATCAAGGAATATTTTCTGATGACTTCTCTAGCTTTAAAAAGTTCAGGGATAGCTATGCAATTAACTGTGACTTACGCATGTCTGTATAGCAACATCAAACCTTCTGCGGAAGAAATTAAATTTCTCCCCGAAGCAGAGTGATTGCATAAATGACTTATTCAAATGTGTATATAAATTGCTTTGACATGTTTTGCAGGAAGGAACAGAGGCTCATCAGTATTGAAATAGCTCTGGGTATCACAAATCTATTCACAGGTAATTGGATTACCTCATGTGTCTGGTACCAAAAAAGGGGCTGAAAAAATGATCCCCGAATGATGGAACAGATTTACACTGAATTTGATCTCTCTGCATTTGGTAGCACTGTGCTGCACAAAAGAAACTCCCAGCTCCTGCAGAGAGGGGAGTGAAAGCAATGGGTAGTGACGGGAGCCACCTTTCCAGCCATGCCATGCCCCTCCTGCTCTGTCCAGGCCATCCCACCCTGCAGGAGCAAAGGGGACCATTCCCATTTAGGCCAAACAGAGTGTAAATCAGAGTGTAAAAGCTGCTCTGCTTTGCAGCAAAATGGCTCAGTTGTCAAAGTTCTGTACAGTTGACAGCTGCCGCTGCCACTGCCACAGCAGCTGTGGGGACCTTCAGTGTGTTGGAGGAGTTATTTCCTATGGTGCAGGCTTGTGGAGCATCTGATGGATGCCCAGAGGCTGGAAACCCTCAGCTGCTGGCTGTGTGTGTTCTCACTGCAGTCAGGACACTTCTGGCTACCATTGCTAGTTACCGGTGTCTATCCCCACCTTGTTGCCTAAAGGCTATTCTGATATTTTCATTAGTTACTGTACTGGGTTTGTGTGGCAAGATTTTGGTAGTGGGGGGGCTACAGGGGTGGCTTCTGTGAGAAGCTGCTAGAAGCTTCCCCTATGTTCGATAGAGCCAATGCCATCAGGCTCCAAGACAGACCCACCACTGGCCAAGGCTGAGCCAATCAGTGACGGTGGTAGCACCTCTGTGATAACATATTTAAGAAGGGGAAAAAAAAAAAAAAAACAAACCCAAAATGGTGCAGAAACAGCCACGGAGAGAGGGAGTAAGAATATGTGAGAGAAACAACTGTGCAGAAACTAAGGTCAGTGAAGAAGGAGGGGGAGGAGGTGCTCCAGGCACCAGAGCAGAGATTCCCCTGCAGCCCCTGGTGAAGACCATGGTGAGGCAGGCTGTCCCCCTGCAGCCCATGGAGGTCCACAGTGGAGCAGATATCCACCTGCAGCCCATGGAGGACCCTACACCAGAGCATGTGGATGCACCCGAAGCAGGCTGTGACCCTATGGGAAGCCTGTGCTGGAGCAGACTCCTGGCAGGACCTGTGACCCCACGGAAAGAGGAGCCCATGCTGGAGCAGGTTTGCTGGCAGGACTTGTGACCCCCATGGGGGATCCATGCTGGAGCAGTCTGCTCCTGAAGGACTGCAGTCTGTGGAAAGGACCCATGCTGGAGCAGTTTGTGAAGAACTGCAGCCCATTGGAAGGACCCATGTTGGAGAAGTTCGTGGAAGACTGTCTCCTGTGGGAGGGACCCCACGCTGGAGCAGGGGAAGAGTGTGAGGAGTCCTGCCCCTGAGGAGGAAGGAGCGGCAGAGACAACGTGTGATGAACTGACCGCAACTCCCATTCCCTGTCCCCCTGTGCCGCTCAAGGCAGGGAGGAAGTAGAAAAAATCGGGAGTGAAGTTGAGCCCGGGAAGAAGGGAGGGATGGGGGGAAGGTGTTTTAAGATTTGTTTTTATTTTTCTCATTACCCTACTCTGACTTTTGATTGGCAATAAATTAAATTAATTTTCCCTGAGTCGATTCTGTTTTGCCTGTGACAGTAATTGCCGAGTGATCTCTCCCTGCCCTTATCTCGACCCACAAGCCTTTCAGATTTTTGCTCTGCTGTCCAGCTGAGGAGGAGGAGTGATAGAGTGGCTTTGGTGGGCACCTGACATCCAGCCAGGGTCAACCCACCAGTTACCAATATTCCTACCTTGCTGCCTAAAGGCTACTCTGATATTTTCATCTGTTTTTCTATTTCATCTGCTCTGCCTCCACAGACCTGGGAGATATGGCACTGCTAGATGAGGAGCTGCCATATTCAATCAGACTCCAGGTCCATCTAGTCTCAGACTCCATCTTTAATTATGGCTGAAATCAGATTTTTTCAGGAGAGGCAGTAAGAATCCTATACCTATGGGATCTGTATGTGAGATTAGAGATCCTGATCTGTAGCAGTCAGGCCTGGAAAGCATAGTTTAACATTCTTTAAAAAAATTTTGTTGTCAGTGGTTGTGACCATCCTGGATAGTCTAATATCCATATACTACCAAATCTCATTTTAAACTGTATGTATTTCCTGATTCTGCTTTTGCTCCCTGTTGCTGACACTGAAGTGTGCAAATATTGGCCTTACTGTTTTCTTCACGTGCATTTTCTAGGACTGATAGGAGTTGAAAATGTGCTGGGTGTTTCAGGACAGAGCCAGAGCCAGCAAGCTTGTGTGTGTGTATAAGAAATTCAGTTCCAGTTTTTAAAAATAATGAACGCCATTCGCATCACTGGGGACTGTCAATGGTTCACTGCGCTGCTCAGTGCAAGAGAAGTGAAAGAGCAGTCCTTGTTTCCTTCTGCTGCCAGCCCTGTACCTTTGCCCACAGAGAGCAGCCTGGTTAACTACCGGTGCCAGCTCTTAGGTGAGGCAAACTGTTGTGAACCCTTTGCTAGTGGTGTGGAAAAAACCCTAGTCAGACACCTCATTGTTTGATCTTATTTGTACAGGCGGGAGGAGGGCTTGTGCTCCCTGCCTTCCTAGCCTTGTTTTCGAGCTGCAAGGAGAGAGGGAAGAGGAGAATGAAGATGGAGGGAAAGGAGGGAGCATAGGAAGCAATTACACGTGTTCAGCTGAAGCATAACATTTACTCATCTTCTGCTTCATTGCTACAGTCTTGTTGTGCCATTTCCTTCCCCTTTTCATTAATTGAAAGTTAAAACCAGAACTATTCAAACACCATTCTTGCTGTTTCGGTGACAAAATCACTGACTTGCCTCACACATGACAAATGCCTGCCTTTTATTGCTGCTTATTTTTTCCTGCCAGAGCTCCCTCTGCACAGGGAGATAGGGCCTTGTTGGTGCTGCACCTGCTTGAGTGCCTGGGGACCATGTTGCACCTATTATTTAATAGCTTGCAGTGGAAATTGTCACTTATCCCACTGCAAGTGCGTGGCACACCACGCAGAAAATCAAATCGCTGAATGACTGCCTGCTGCAGGTGGCACTGCGAGCCTTCCCGGCTTAGGTATTCCCTCCCCAGAGGAATAAAAATCGGAAGGAAATGTGCCATCCTTTGCAGCCATGGTTTGGGCCATGGTCAGCCATTTTGTCAAGGCCAGTGTATCTCAAGGCACTCTGAGCCTCAGGTTCTGCTTGCAAAGTGAATAGACTGAGGCCGTGACTGACCTACTAGCCTCAACGATGACGTGAATTCTGGTTAAGGTCTCCCACAGTGGAGTCCTTCCTGTTTCTGCTCCTGCCCTCTTGTACAAAGCCAAAACAGTTGCACCATTGTACTTCGCAGCCAAGAAAAATAACTACAAATCTTGTATGATTCAGAGCTCAAGACAACTGTTATGCAAGCTCTCCCATGGCTGCACCTTCATCCTCACCATGCCACTCTCAGCTGCCCTGCAGCTCCCTCCTGAAGGCAAGGTGGGCACACAGGGAAAATATTGTCATCACTTGAGTCACAGGGTGCATATAGATAGCATAGTAAATGTCATAAGACTGGAAAGACAGTATTTCAGTACAGGGAGGGAGAGTGTGAGAGGTGGTTTCGCGGGCTGCCAAGTGCTGAATCACGGCTGTGGATGTATCTGCTAAAAGTGACTGCAGAGCCCCCGCAGCCTGTGCATGCTCCGCTCCACACGTGCGCACACACACACACACACAGACACACTTAGACACAACCACCCCATGCCTGCTCGCTGTGCCTTTCATCTCACTAACAGTAGAGCTGGCAGCATGGGAAGAGCAAAAAGCCAGAGATAGGATGGCTGTACTGTTGGGGAATTTTTATGGTACCCCTTGAGGAGAATTAAACACACATTTGTGCTTAAATATAAAAGAAAAATTTAATGAACAATGCATCGGGCAGAATCCTACTGCAATAAGCGGTTCTACAAGCAGTCTGCAAAGATATGGCACAAGCAGATTCCTTATATACACTGGCACCAGCACCAATCCCCTGAGTGGTTGCATGGGGCACCTCAGCTGGCCCTGGGTCCATCCCCCAGCCCAGCTCTGCTGCCCAAAGGGGGCCCCTGAGCTTGGGCCCCTGAGCCCTCACATCCCAGGATGGCTACCAGACAATGCTGAGGCTGTTTCTTATCTCATCCCCCAGGGAAACTTCACTCCCTTGCAAGGAGTCATTCTGTCTCTGGCATTCCTGCTTCCAGCCAGTTTAATCCCTTCTACAGTTGGGCCTTCTTGTCCTCCATGCCAGATCATTCCTTGGTCACAAATTACCCCTGCTGAGCAGTTACAATTTGAATTTCCTCTTCAGTACCTTTATACCAAAGTCCAGAGAACGGGGTTTCTCTATAAGAGCATCCCAGAACATCATCTCCCACGCTGCACACTGTGATAGCATCTTTGGGAAGAGATCTTTCTGTGCTCTGCAATCTTCCCAGTGCACACGCTAGATGTTTTTCTTAGGGGAATTGGTCCCCGTGTCCTTGTCCAAATGTCATTTTGCCCCCAGTCATGTAGCATGTGGTGCAGCATCTGCCGCTCTTCAACCCCAAGGAGGTGGCATTTCAGCACTCTCACTGGCTTGCTTTGGTTTGACAGGTGCCATGAAAAGGTAAGCTGCTATGATGATGGTACAAAGTCACAGAGCTGCTTCTCCCCTGGGTACAAGAGGAGAAAGCAAACGTGTGACAGATGCTGGTCATGTTGCTTCATGAGTGACTGGAAGGTGCTTGGTGACCTTGCTGATGACTGAGTCAGAAGAGCCTGTGCAGACCAAAGTCCTGCTTGGTGCAGTCACAAGGCTGGATTAAATGGCTTCCTTTCTTTATTAGAGACTTTATTGTATGTGAAAAAATAATCACCCCAGATAAGTGAGAAGTTGGTAAGTGAGCTCAGGCTGCACTCTGCTTTGCAATAGCTGAGCTGTGGATAATTACAAGATTACCCTGGGGGGCTGCTTTTTTACTCAGATGAGTTTGAAAAGGCAAACCTTCATGACACGGTGTGATGACTTTTTCAGAGACACAAGCTTGGGATCAGCCCTGCCTTGCTATTACCCCTGCGGTCTGGTCATATGAGGGTCTATGTGTTAGTGGGAGAAAGGGAGGACAGCAAGGACACTGTCAAGTGTTACTGGCTACAATGAGGCTTGGAGCTGTTAAGTTTCTGATAGTTCAGGTTTTGAAGTATCTTTTATAAAGATGGCTATAAATAAAATAATAAATGGTAAGGTAATTAAAATCTCCAAAGAGAGAAACCGAGATCATGATAAAAGGGGGGAAAAAAATCAGGAAAAATCTAAGAATGAGGTCTCAAACAGCAGATGAAAGAGAATTTAATCAGTCATCATCAGCTGTTATTAACAATAAAACACCTCCCCCTTCTTCTGTCCTCCAGAATGTTAATTCCACTTCCAGACACTTTCTGCCGAGATTGGGCATTTTTCTGGTCCTGAGACTTCATTAGTTTTCCTCTCATCGTGGTGTCCTTTCTGATCTGCGGCCGTGTAGAGCAGACACGTGCTACTGCTCCCCTTGTGATGCTGTGCCGTGGCTTCGCCTCTGGTGCTCGCTGGTCCTTGCTGCTGCACAGGACTGGAAGGCAAAGCCCAGTTTCCCAGTAGTGACTCACTGGCCTCTCCAGTAGCACCAACGGTTTCTAAGGCTGATTTATTTCTTTAGCTGGAACCATAAGCGAAAACCAGATGTTTTGACCTGGTGTCAAAAGACTTTGCTAGTATCGAAAGCACAGAGCAGCGCTCACGGAGGGACCTCCCTTCCCGGGCGTGGGGTCCCGCCAGCAGCCCGGCTCCACGGGAGGGCACTCTTGTTCCACACAAATTGAGCAGCGGAATCATTTATCTTTCTTTTAAAAAGGCAGTTTAGCTATGACAGATAATTTGGCAGATATTTCGCATACATCTGAAAATAGGATGCTGCTGGCCTACAGGGAGTCTGGGGATGGGGGGGTGGATTTTATTAGCTGCTAATTACAGGCCCTGTAACAAAACTCTCGCGTTGGATGCACCAGACGGCCCCTGTGAGGGGAGGCCCATCCTCCCAAAGATGTGCAGAGCCACTTACTTTAAAATCATTTTCTTCCAGGCACCGGCATCTTTTCAGCCATCTTGGGTGATTCTATCACCTTGTGGTGATGAGGCGCATGACTGATCCAGTTTGTCAAGCATACCATGTGACTGTGTTTGCACAACTGAATTGTGATGTGGCAGATATAAGCACATCTGACGCACCGGGGATAGAGGAGGATTGTGAAAACTCTACCTCGTGCTCCAGGAATGTCTCCTTCCTTTTTATGCACCCCCCCCCCCCAAAGGATCTGCTAAAGTTTAAGCTGAAGATAGAGAAAGATCCTGTCACTTCATTAAAATATGTATAGACAGAATATAAAGGGACTTATGAGAGGACTTAATTGTGAGCGTACCAGGCTTCTGTAATTAAACCAGTTGATTTCCCATGATTCATCTTAGGCAAGATTTTCAGACTAGGAAAACAACTACAGAGGTTTTGGAGAGGTTGAAGATATAAGTAAAAGTAACACGAAATACATACCAAATATGAATGAAAATTATGCATTGAAATATCTTTTTCCATGCCCATTTTCCTGATCAATTAATCTTTTTGGTTTGAAAAATCAATTAAAAGTAGGACTTAATACAGACAACAGTCTAGCCTACATGTGAATAAGCACTTTGGCAACCATAATCACATATATTGACAGAAAACAGTACCAGTGTCAGGCCAAACCCAGTATGGAATATGAATACAGTAACAGTTGACAGAGCAAGGCAGGGTTTGCTCCTTTCTTCCTGTCTACAAATCTACATGATAGACAGATGGCCAAAGCTGTATTATGTTTTTAACCTAACTAACTAAACTTTCACGTTTCTTGCTTTGAGTCATAGCTTTAGCTCTGTCTTAGGATCCTAATAGTTTCAGGAGTGGTTTGGAGGCACATTTGATTTTCTCATAGCTCCTATCAGTGCCACCTTTGACAAAATCTAATATATATTTTTAATTATCAATATTTATTAAAAAGCAAACCAAAGCCAAGAGTCAGCTGAACAGAACACAGGGGGAAAGGTGTGCAGCAAGACCAAGCGGTGAGGATGAGACTGCTCGTGACAAACTCCCCATGCCCACATATGGAGTCACAAGATGGAGAGAGTCCCTGGGTGCAGCAGGATGTGCAAGAGGCGAGACCCCGTGGTACCAAGCTGGGGTGTTATTTATGCTCGAAGATCAAATGGGATCACTTCCAATAGCATCCCTCGTATTTTCATGCGACATCTGTTCTTTATAAATTACATGCTGACTCAAAATGCCTTCTGTGAATGTCTGTAGAAGAAATCTAAGAAAAAATAAGATTTCCATCAAAGCAAGCAAGCATGCAAAATCAAATGGAGTGTGTTTGCTCATTTAAAACATTTTCCCATCCATTGGCAATGATGAAGTCCTGTTCCGGCAAAGCCTTTGGCACACATTTAGCTCTTGGCCCAGCACAGAAAACATGTTGAATGCTGGGGGCAAAAGGGGTGCACTGGACATCTCTGACTGCTCTGGGTGTCTCTTGGGGTGCTGGAGCTGGCCCCAGGGGTGCCCTGCCAGCCCCGAGCATCAAGCACCTCCCTGGGGATTGGGACGGACTGGGGACGGGATGGGCAGGCACAGTAAGGGCTGGCAGTGCATTGCCGGCCTTGACAGTGCCTGTTTATTTTTCTCTTGTAGTTCCCCCTCTCTGCTCTCCCTTTTTTTCAGTGAGCACTGAAAATCTGGGCCTATAAATCTTTCAAATTGTGTAGCAGGTAACCAGGTGCAATTTCAGGCTGTAACAATTTAAAATGGTAAATGCCACTCATTAGAAACCTTATAACTCTTTAATAGTTTGAAAGGTTAAAAATAAGGGATTTGATGCTATCTACATGGAAAGAGACATTTCTTTCATTATTTTTTTCAAGTGGATTTACAGCTTATGGAGTCTCAGACCAGGTAAAGGCCTTGAGCCAGCCGCAGAGGAGATGAAGAGCAACCCTGGCCACGGGAGATGCATCTCTGGTCTGTCCAAACAAAGGTCCCTCTCTCTGGGTGCACAGGGGATGCTTGGAGAAGTATATGAAAAGAAGTTAATTTTTAGTTCAATAATAGGCTGCTAAAAAGATGCCAACTATGTATATCCAGTCAGAGTCAGGATCACAGGCTTATTTAATACAGTAGATCAAAAGAAGCAGTCTGCAGGCAGCAAAAAATTCCCCTTGCTCTTGAGGTCATCCATATCTGAGTTGGAGTTTTGAGCAGAACTCATTTCCAAAGTCCGAAGCACCAAAACTTGGATTTCTTGTCCAGTTTCATCTTGGGAACAGTGTGACAACTATTCTTCACTCTCTCCTTCTCCCGTAGGTAAGGTAGAAACTAACCTGCACTTGTAGTAGACAACATATGGCAAGAAAAGACAGAGATGAAGCCTGTGTTGTAGCATGCAATAACATACACTTTGGATAGCTATGTGCTGTGAGAATATAGTCAAAATTTAAAAAAGATTAAGAAAGTGGGATGTAGAGAATAGCTCCACAGACAGAGGAGGACCATCAACCACCAACCAACACAGCAATTGCTGATGTACAATATAATGTAAGTAAGTCATCTTTCTCTCCTTATGTTATATTATGAGGGAGGAAATTACTGTTTTTACAGTCGTGGACCTAGAATAAGCATTAGCTGAATTATTGCTGATCTACACTATTAGGAAAGGAACTTAAAGCCCCATTTTACAGTATTTTCAGTCTCTTCACCTAATATAAAGGAATTTTTCTTAATTTTATATCATCTCACCTAGTGTTGTGGAGCTGGTGTTACTGATCACACTACTGAGAAAGGAGAGGACGGCAGAGGTGCAACACGCTCGCTCAGCTTTTTAATGATGATAATGTGAGTTTTCTCTGAAGTCTCCCAACCCATTAGGGTATCCAGAGCCCCTGCTTCATCCATTAGGAAGCCTTCAAACTCCATTCTCCTGTTAAACTTCAGCCATACCAATACATTGATTCAAAAAAGAGCAAATCTCCATCAGGACCTGAGGCAGTGCTACTCTATGAATCTGAAAGAATGTGGTACTCAAAGAAGAAGCAGCTGTGATCAGTGCCTGGAGGAGGTCCCTCATCCAGTGCAGGAAAATCCTCCAAGTTGCTTTGAACTTGGTTTACACATGATGAGCATAGGTTTGATCCAACACCCATAAAAATCCATAGGGGTTTTATTTGATTCAATGGGAATATGATCAAATCCTAGGACAACTGCATTGGGTTTGTCTTCTTGGTAATTTATGATAGAGTATATATACATCAGTTACTAATACAATCTACTGCTCTCTGAATATATTCTACTTATTTTGTTTTATTTTTATTTCAGGTTTTCATAATGAACAGAAAATGACAAATGTTTCTGGGGAAGCTAAATGGCAGAACTTTAAATATTCCTACTGCTAATTTTTAAACAGTTGTTTTCACTCCACTTGGGAAACAGTGAACTAATGAAAAATATATCTTTGTGATTATAGCATCTGAACAGGACTTGAGATTATGACATTGAGACAGTCACAAGGACTGGTTCATCTGCACCATTTTATTCATTTCCTCCGCATTCTCTCTCAAGCAGAATTATACATTTTATTATTATTTTTCTTCTTGATAAAATCTCTAGACCAATAACAAAATAGCTGGAGAATAGTGCCTGCTGGAGTTTCACAACTATCTTTTAATTTTTTTTCTCAGGATAAAGAGTGAAAAGTGGCATTGAATTAATCCATTCTTGAGAACATCTTAAAATTATAACGAGGACAAAGTGGTACAAAATGTATTCATTCTCATGACTTCTTCATGATTGTAACCAGAATAGCAAATGGCAAAATGTATTAATTCTTATAATAAAAATGTAATGAGGACAGAGGATGGTGCAAGAAGAATTAACTGTAGTGGCAAACTTATAACTGTGAGGCATGGTCTTATTTGAATAACATACTGCATTTCTGTAGAAAACAAGTATGATACAAAAACTGTTATAGAGGTACCAGAAATATATTGATCTGGGCATGTTATTGTAGTATAGTAGTTTCCTTTTTAGAAACAGGGTGGATTAATAGATGTTAAAGAATTATGAATCTGGTCCGATGTTTAGTAATACTGATACTTTACAATCTTGTTAAAGTTGAAACAAAGAAAAGTCTGTGTGAAGGGAAAAGAAAGTCCATAATGATGGATGCCAGTAAAGAAAACACCAAACCTGGGGAATCATAGAATCATAGAATATCCTGAGTTGGAAGGGACCCACAAGGATCATCGAGTCCAACTCCTGTCCCTGCATAGGACAACCCCAAAATTCACACCATATCTCTGAAGGCGTTGTCCAAATGAATGATGTCAGGCTTGGCACTGTGACTACCTCCCGGGGGAGCCTGTTCCAGTGCTCCACCACCCTCTGGGTGAAGAACCTTTTCCTAATGTCCAACCTAAACCTCCCCTGGCATATCTTCCTGCCGTTCCCTCGGGTCCTATCATTGGTCGGCAGGGAGAAGAGATCAGCAGCTGCCCCTCCTTTTCCCCTTGTGAGGAAGCTGTAGACTGCCATGAGGTCTCCCCTCAGTCTCCTCTTCTCCAGGCTGAACAGACCAAGTGACTTCAGCCGCTCCTCGTACGGCTTCCCCTCTAAACCCTTCACCATCTTTGTGGCTCTCCTCTGGACACTCTCTAGTAGCTTTGTATCCTTTTTGTACTGTGGGGCCCAAAACTGCACACAGTACTCAAGATGAGGCCGCACCAGTGCGGAGTAGAGCGGGACAATCCCCTCCCTCGACCGGCTAGCAATACAGTGCTTGATATACCCCAGGACACGGTTGGCCCTCCTGGCTGCCAGGGCACACTGTTGGCTCATGTTCAACTTGCCGTCGACCAGAACCCCCAGATCCCTCTCCGCGGGGCTGCTCTCCAGCCTCTCGTTCCCCAGTCTGTATGTACATCCAGGGTTGCCATGTCCCAGGTGCAAAATCCGGCACTTGCCTTTGTTAAACTTCATACGGTTGGTGATTGCCCAGCTCTCTAATTTGTCTAGATCTCTCTGCAGGGCCTCTCTGCCCTCGAGAGTGTCAATGGCTCCTCCCAGTTTTGTGTCATTGGCAAACTTTGATAACAAACCATCCAGTCCTGCATCCAAGTCCTTTATGAATATATTGAAGAGCACTGGCCCTAAGATGGATCCCTGCGGAACCCCGCTAGTGACTGGTTGCCAGCCCGATGTAACCCCATTTACTATAACCCATTGAGCCCGACCTGTCAGCCAATTGCACACCCATTGCATTATGTGTTTATCCAGCTGTATGCTGGACATTTTATCCAGGAGGATACTGTGAGAGGCAGTATCAAAGGCTTTACTGAAGTCCAAAAAGATTACATCGACTGGCTTCCCTCGGTCAACTAGGCGGGTAACCTTGTCATAGAAGGAAGTCAAGTTGGTGAAGCAGGACTTTCCCCTCATGAACCCGTGCTGGCTGGGACCAATGACTGCGTTGTCTTTCAGGTGTTTTTCAGTAACTCCCAGAATAATCTTCTCCATGATTTTGCCAGGCACAGAGGTGAGACTGACAGGCCTGTAGTTACCGGGGTCATCCCTGTTGCCCTTCTTGAAGATTGGGACAACGTTTGCCAGCTTCCAGTCAACTGGGACCTCCCCAGATTCCCAGGACCTTTGAAAAATCATTGAGAGAGGTCTCGCTATGACATCAGCCAGCTCTTTCAGTACCCTTGGATGAATCCCATCGGGCCCCATTGACTTATAGGGATCCAGCTGGAGCAGCAAATCCCACACAGGTTCGGAGTTGGTTGGGAGTTTGTCGTTCTTGCAGTCATGGTTCTCTAGCCCAGGTCTTTGGGGGTCCCAGAGCCCATCATCGGTGTTGAAGACTGAGGCGAAGAAAGTGTTAAACATCTCTGCTTTGTCTATATCCCTGTTTGTGAGGTGACCATGCTCGTCAAGTAATGGGCCAATGTTATTTCTCGACTACCTTTTGCTATTTTTATATTTAAAAAAGCCCTTTTTATTGTCCTTCACAGTACTAGCCAGCTTCAGCTCTAGTTGAGCTTTGGCCACGTGTATTTCCTCCCTACAGTGGCGAACAGCACCTCTGTAGTCCTCCCATGTCGCCTGACCTTGCTTCCACTGGCCATACATTTTCTTTTTTCGTCTTAGTTCTAGATTAAGATCCCTACTCAGCCAAGCCGGCTTTCTACCTCACCTGCTTGACTTCTGACATTTTGGAATTGCCTGTTCCTGTGCTCTTAGGAGGTGGTACTTAAAAAGTGACCAGCACTGATGGACCCCAGCACCTTCAAAAGCTTTTTCCCAGGGGACCTTACTAAGTAGTTCCCTGAGCAGCCTGAAGCCAGCTCTCCTCATGTCCAGAGTTGAGGTCCTGCTGGCAGTTTTCCCCCTGTTATCAGAGGCAGTGGGATGGAAATGAGGGCCAGACTGTCCTTGTGGGTACTGCTGGCACCAGGAGCTACTCCAGCTTGATGGCAAAAATTCACTGTGGGTTGTGGCAGACTGAAATAGGATGTCCATAATCTTCTTTTACCTGGGGCAGGCTGCCAGGTGACCTTACACCCCACCAAAAGGGAGGATTGTCCCAGGGGAAATGGTCAGTTTGTTCAGTGGTTCAGTACCTGTTTTCCTAGCTCTCCAGTAAGAATCCATGGAAGAAACATCTGTGTTCACCATCATCTTTCTGTGGGAGCGAGGGAAACACCACTGCGGTGAGGAAAAGGGCAATATGGAGACTAAAGCGACTGATGTTTGCCTGGTGGGGTTGGGAGGGAGATCCTAGAATCGTAATGAGTACAGGAAAGAATCCCAAAAGGGGCTATTTCAATGACAATTTATGAATCCAGCACAGTCTTAAACCCCCCACTGGGTGTGCACAGCTATTATTCCGTAAAGGGAAAGGAGTAAAAATTTTTGTTGGTGTCTTAATTTAAGCATTTGGAAGATAAGAAGCACTTCTTACCCTGAACAGAGCAAGTGGAGTTTTATGTGTGTGTATGTGTATCTATGCAGTTTGTAATTGTAATTGGACTGTGATAACCATCTTATGGCAAAGGTAATGGTGTTTTTATCATCACTAAGTGAAAGGCCAATAGGGCTGACTGTAAAAACCAAGTTATTCCTCTTCTTAATGCTATTTTGAAGAAAATCCTTAATTTCTTAATTTCCTTAATTAATCCTTAATCCAAAGTACTGGTTTCATTTTAATGAGTTAGAAGAAGAATACTTGATTTTCTTCAACCCTTTCCCATGCATTTCCACCAAAAAGGGGGACCTCATTGTCCCAGTTCTGTAGTGGGGGATACTGAGTCACTCTGCAGCCTGATGACAGAGCCTGCTCTTGCTCTCAGCTTGGCATCCAACTGAGCCACTTGGTCCACAAGAACAACTTTTATTAATTATCTATCACCTTCTCTGTTGACAGGTAAAGGACACCTCTGTTCCCACAAATGGGAAGCACATGTGGGTCCTGTGTAGTGTGTGTTGAGATGCGCTATGGGCCACATCAGACACTCGGCAAGGTGCTCCCCGAGAGGTTAATCTGATCTGCTCCACCAGGATGACCGGGCTACTCAGACTGACCATCTGACCAATCCTCGTTGCTTCATATGTGGATTGATTTCATGACTCTCAAAACAACTTTCTTAGGACAGTGCTTATTGTCTACCTCTGAAACATACTTTTTATGGCGGTGATGTGTAAACAGCTGGAAGATTGACATATTCCTGCTAGACCTGTTGGACTCATGCATTGTATGACAAGCCCATGACCACAAAGGCTGCTCTGTTTCTGCTCCATTATACACATGGAAGTTCTTGTGACAATAGGGTTAATTCCTCAGTCTTCATGCTTCAGAAACAGATCTTTGCCTCTTTAAGCTGAAGGAGTTTTTTAAGATGTTAGAAGCAGTGTGTCTATGACATATGACCAATTTGCATGTCATCAATCAAGAGATGAGCAGATCTGGCCAATTTTTTATAATGTTACTTGTTTGTGAATTATGATTTTGGCCTCATTATCTCTTCATTCACCGCCCTCCATTAAATTTTCCCAGTCAATGAAGTTCTTGTATTCTCTGTACTGTGAGTTAATGGAATGGATCCAACGATGTGGCTGTCTGTAATAACATAAGGCTGTCCATGATGGCTGGTATTGGCCTCTCCCTTCCAGTGTTCTGAGGTTAGGGAAAAAATTCAGCCTGCTGTATTACAGCCCATTAAGAAATTTAATTTTGGAATCAGATTAAACTGTGAAGCAAGGTCTCAGGCCCTCCGCACCTGGGGAGTGGATCTGTGCTTGTCAGCATGTTTACAAAAAGTTCTCACATTTTTCTGAGATGGTTTGGCTCATCACAATTGGTTTATAATCACCTGTGATACTTCATTTACAGTACCAGTGTAGCTATGAGAGAATTCATTTTCTCTCCATGGTAGTTGTTAGTGTAATTCATGGCTTGCTTTTAATTGCTGGATCAAATTACTTAGTGTATTATTTCATGTGTCATCCCACAACAGAGAAGTCCAGAAAGGTACCTGTGTGCCTGGCTCCTCCAAAAAAAGGGTGACTCAAAGGTAATTTGCTAAACAAAATTTTCTTGTGTATTTTTAAGAGGCAAAGGGCCAAATAAATACAGTGTGTAAGTGAATGCAAATCCAATAAAATGAAAATGAATGTACCTATTTACCTCCAGAATGACTGGCCATCTCAGCTCAGATAAATCGAGAGACACTGTCTTTCTTTAATTAACACTGGCATTAACATTAAAAGGGAAAATGCTGAAGCATAATTAAGAGTTGGCATTTAACCATCTTGCAGGACAGAGAACAAAGGACAGAATCTGCTGTCTCTTCTCGCTGGTCTCTGCTCCATACCAGTCCAGGCTGTCCCCCCAAGCCAGCAGGACCAGGCGAGCACAAAGGTGAGATTCAAGCAAAGTTACATCCTACAAATGTCCCTGCTGCTGCCGCCATCTCCCATCCAGGCTGAAAAGATCTGTCCTGCCACTTAAACCTGAGCATCAGCCAGCTTCACCACTGTCTTCAGAGTTGCTGCTGTGACACATGGGAGAGGGAAGTCATGGGGTGAGACAGGGAGGTGAGCGTAAAAAGGGAAAAGGAGTGTGGCACAGGCAGAGAAGAGCTGAGTGCTGGTTTTGCCATGGGAGACCCCTTGATATCTCTGTGCATTGTACATACCCCAAGGCTGGAGGACAGGACTCCAGGGATTCAAATGTAAGCAGAAGGCAAGAAGTGGCCAGACAGCTGCCCTGGCATGCAGGAACAGTGGGGAGGGTGGGCAGAGGCAGGAGGAAAGGGGTCCACGAAGCCCAGATCAGTTTTCAGGCTGCGACCGGGGATGCAGGACCCAAACAGCAGAAAGGCAGAAAGGCTGCGTTTAGCTAGTGTAGCCATGAGTTTGAATTTGAATGCTGCTCAAAAATTGATGTTGGTCCACACAGTCTTTTGCAGCAGTAGCTCTACTGGTTATAGGAGCCAGCGCAAAAAGGCAGGGTTCTCTCCTTGCTGCCAGATCCTTGCACCCTTGCTCCAGAGAGCTGTGGCTGCTGCAGCTGTGTCAGTCCCTGCTCCAGCCCCACGTCCATGCACGAGTGTGCCTGCAGTGGAGGAGTGAGGTTCACAAGCCATATCCTGGGGTGGAGATGACTCATGCAGCAGAAGTCAGGGTGTGAACAGGTCTGTCCTTCTTTACACCTCCGCACCCCTGCCACGGTCCTGACCTGGCCTCCCCATGCCGGCCAGCCCCATCAGCCTGGGACCACAGCAGGGACTGGGAGAGGGCATGGGTCTTCCTTTCCACCAGTCATGCCCCTTCCTCCCCGCTGCATTAGGATGGGGTGAGTGGGTGGCATTTATGGCATGTACAGATCCCCCGTGCTCCAGGCAGATGCTCGCTGAGGTGGTTACATGCTCACAGCATGCTGCTGCCAAGACCCTAATGCACGTGCAGCTGAAAGCTAGCGAGACATGCCAGCACTGCTCCTGCAATGGTAACCTCTGCCCTTGGCTGCTGTGAGCTGCTGGCTCCCGCCATGTGGAGTTTTGTCCTGACCCTGCTCTTATGTTGTTGAGATGAAGCAGACACGCTGCCCTAAGAGAGCCTGGTCCTTCATGACCACCCCTTAAATAAATGCCTTATATCTAAGCAGTTAATTAATTTTAGAATAACCTATTAAAGAGTATATAATATATTCCCATCACAGCTAAATGTCATCTCCTGTAAAAACAAAGGTATTTCAGCAAATAAAAACCCTGTAAAAATAGCACTTGGGAAAGTATATTTTTAAACTTCCACTGATGTTTATTTTTGAAGCTCTGAAATTTAATTCATGTGTTGAATAAATACCCTTCAGATATCTTATCTAGTTATTATTCACATCACAAAGGGTAATATGTTCTCTTCTGTTCTTTTGCAACATCAAAAATAACTATGGCCATCCCTTCAGATGCTGATGGCTGAGTGTTTCCCTGTAGGACAATGGGAGGGTGAAAACAGAAGAGGGGCAATTCATGTCACATCACAGCTCCCAAGAAGCATGTATCGCACTGTCTGTTTCAGCCTTGTGACGCACTAAGTTCAATGCAAAATGGGTTCATAACAAAGGGACATTTGTGATGAATTGTTGCCATAATGTGTTACCATAAGGCTTGCCAGGATTGGTGTCCTGACAGCAGCAGTTGTCTGATAAAATACATGCCAATTCTAGCAAGTATAGGAACTCCATGTCTGCAAGCAGTTAAATGGTAGCTGTATGACTATATAAAGATGCTGTTGCTGATGTAGAGCATTTGGGTAGCAGAAAATAAAGCGGTCCCTTTAATCCTTCTGCTTCCTAGGTAAATAATGCAAAAAACTAGTATGCATAAGCAACGTTAAAAATGTCTATGGCATCAGGAAGAAATGTAGTTTCACAGCAGGGATATTTGCAAGAAAGAATAAGAAAGGAAGGAATGGGAAGGAGCTGTGCAGACCAGCCATCCCCATCTTCAATGAACCGTATGAGGTCAATAGTGGTGGTTGTTCATATCCCCCACAGCCCAAGTTTCTGTCTCATGGCCACCTCTACAGAGTACGCTCCTAGGCAAAAATGGAAGCTGAATTGCATTGCTGAGACACTATATCCTTCCACTTTAGCAGGAGGCACTTCCACACTGTGCAGCCACAGAGCCCCCAGCCAGCTTTGCTCAAGGCAGTGCTGGCAGTGTAGCTGGGGCAGTGGAGGAGTTGGTGTGGCTTGCAAGACCCATGCAGGAGATGAGGGAATATCTGTGGGATTAATCTGCGTCAAGCTGCATCCACCCACAACTGCAATGTTTGCAATAGCCAAGCTGGCTATTCTAAAGCTAGCTCAGGCCTGTCTGTACGAACTGCAGAACAGAAATAGCCTGCAGGCAGCTCAACTTTAAGGTATTTATCTGCCAGTGCTTTCCAGCTCATAATCATATTGCAGAATGAATAGGAGGTCTGTCAGGTTGGCTGAATGGTCCTCCACATCACTGTCCCCCATTTCAATGTATGTGCATTACAACTTGGCACTACTTCATATTGTAGACTGAAGAGATCAACTTTGACATGAAGACCAAACAGAGGTACAAGTCACTAATAGTTTTATTTAAGAGAGACAATTTCTGTCTTTTGAATGGACAGACAAAGCAGCTCAGTAACCCTTACGATCTAGGGGCAAATAGTGTCAGTCTTTTTCTCGGGACATAAGTCCCTCTCACAGAAGAGCACCATCACCATCACACTACACTGTTTTCATGTCAGTCTCAGCAGAAAACTCAGTAAGGCTGGATGCAAAACCCAACCTTGGCTCACAACAAGAAAGACTGTGCAGAGGGTGAGAGCTGGGTAGGAGCAGGAGGGGAACAGGGAAATAGAGGGCTGTGTTTAGTAAAACTGAGCACTGTCCTGGCAGGGATGATGAGGCTTTGCTGCTGTTCTGCACCCTCCGATGTGGGTAATAGGGTGAAACGTGGCCTCTCAAAGACCAGGCATGAGAAGGATCTAGTTTCTGTGATACTGGGCTGAAGTTGGTCAATATGTTCATCAATGGCCTGGATGGTCACACAGAAAGCCCCCTGCTCCATTGCAAATTTGCATATGACACTAAATGAGGAAGAGTGACCTACGCAGGGAATGGCAGCATTTCAGTCCAAAAGCACCTTGAAGTTCAGACACCTGAGAGTGTCAGTCCAGAAGACACCAGAGGTTCAAGCCAGCAGCCACCTCATGAGGCTCAGCCAGGAGAAGCACAGGGTTCGGCCCCCAGGCAGGACAACCAGAGGTATGGCACAGCTGGGGAGTGACAGGCTGGGTCACCACCCTGCTGAAGAGGACCCAGGGATTGCAGTGGGCTGCAGGCTGAGCCAGCCAGGCACGCTTGCTGTGAACAAGGCCAGCTGCACACTGAGCTACATTAGAAGGAGCAATACCTTTGATCAAGGGACGTTTTTATTCCCCTCTACTCAGTGCTGGTGAGGTCACACCCAGGATAGAGCCTGGCTCAGGAGGAATTTGGAAATGTGGTCCAGGGGAAGACTACCAGGATGGACATGACCACCAAGGAGAGGCTTGGGGAGCTGGTGTTCAGTCACATGAAAAGGGGGAAAAGGGATGATCTAATAAGCACCTATGACTACCTAAAGGGGACTTACAAAGATAACAGAGCCAAACTCCTCCTAGAAGTGGAAGATGATACAGAAAGGGGCAATGGCTACAAACTGCACCTTGAGAAGGTCAGAGTGGACATTAGGGAAATTTCTTTGCTAGGTGAAGAGTGCAATGAGGGAACAGGTTATCCAGGGAGGCTGGGGAATCCCTCCCTGGAAGGTTTTCAGGACTGGAAGGGGTCAGAGATAATGGGTGGGTAAAATGACATAAAAAGCAAGTCTACTGACAAAAAAAAGCATAAGAGTAAGGTATTAGTGTTACTTCTTAATATTCAGCTATGGAAAGCAGCTGCACTCAAAATGATTTTGCATGGCTCTGCAAGTGCAGCAGGGTTGCTGTACTCTAGGAAAAGCATGCGCATGGTGAGGAGTGCCATGTTGAGCAAGATGAGGCCCCATCGCAGGTCCTTGCAGTGCACAGAAGTGAATTGTCAGCTCTCTGCGTGCCTCCTCCTCCTGCTCATGGGAAAGGGTAAAAAGGTGCCTGAGACAAGGAGAAAAGGGCATCATTAATGAGATTCAGGCTTGACTGGAGCTGCAAGCCTTTTAATGAGGCACTGGGCATACAGCTCCCTCCTTCCATCAAGAAACAAGAAAGACTTGTTGGCCGTTCAGCAGCACCCCTCATTCCCACCTCCTTGCTGCAACCCGGGCAGAGGTTTGATCACTGCAGGGTACAGGAGGAGCAAGCGAACCTAACCCGAATGGCCCCATACGGGGCCATTTGTGTTAGGTTCACTTGCTCCTCCTGTGCCCTGTGACAGCCAAACCTCTGCTTGGGCTGCAGCAAGGCAGTGGGGTCAGGGACCCACGCCAGGTCCATGGGGCAGGTCAGCATCCCACCCGGGGACCTTCTCCCACAGTTTGAGGAACATCACTGAGAGATGTCTCAGCGTCCCAGGGAGGGCATTGCCTACTCCTCATTTCCGAAACCTCTTCTTGCATCCTGCCGTGCAGTTTAAGACATAAAGAGCAAGCTTTGGGTGCCAGCTTGTGTCTTTTTGGGGTTTTGCTGCACAGCACAGCCTGCAGCTGCTACTTCCAGGTCATTTCTGACACGAGGGGCTGAAACAAGCACTTCATCCAACCTGGGCTGTGAACAGAGGAGCTCAGTTTCCATTTGACACATACATCCGTTCACTCGGGGTTTTTTATTTTTCTAATTGGGGGAGCAAATTGCCCATTACAGTGTATTCTCCATGTCCCCAGGTCCACATATATTTTCCAGCAGCTCTCCTCAGCATTCCACATTATAAAAACAATCTCTATTTAAGTAAGAGGGGGATATTTATTTCTTAATTTTTTTAGTAATGTATTTTGTGATTTGCTACAGCTCTCAGTGTTGTATTATTTATTTATTGTTCCTATAGGGTCCTTCGGCTGGGGCTGCACGGCTAGAAGGCGCGTCCCCTGGGTGGTGGATAGGGGATCCCTCTCTGGAGGGTGCACTGGATAAAATTGAAGAAGGTGCCGCGAACCAACGCAGCCTAAGGGAAGGCCACCCTGACAGAAAAACCACTGGCCCTCCAAGTCATGGGGGTTGGGCAGGAGGCCAACTACCTCCTCCCGGAAAAAAAAAAAAATAAAAAGTTGCAGAAACGACGAGCATCAACTTTCAAAACGAAATGGCGGAGATGGAGAAAATCAGTAATGAAGTGAGGAGGAGGAGATGGAACTGGATCGGTCATGTCTTGAGGAAGAAACCAACAGAAGACTGCGCTGTGGCCCTTGGGTCTCCAGAGCACGCAGCCGCAGACCGATCGAAGTGGAAGTGGAAGAACGATGTTCGCGCCTTGTGTGCCTCCTGGCACTGAGAGAATTCAGAATCAGAATCCTATAGGGTGCCCTGCCACATGATAATAGAGGAGCTACAGAAATTAGAGTCCTAAGCAAAACCAAGTTCAATAATTTTGCTACACTGTAGGACTCAGTCCAAAATTAACAAAGGAGCATAACTGCAATGCAAGGACAATACCATAATGTTTTTGCTCCCAAGTTTTTACTAACCCAGTGGAAGTGAGCTAAAAAACCCAGAAAAATCAATCATCACTGAAAGCAAAAATTAGAACTGGATCTTAATATATCTCTCATGGTGTTTCACAACTGAGTTATTTGTGATGGATTTCTTAATTATAAATTTGCACAGATACCTGAATGAAACAAATGTTGAAGTTTCCTTTCCTTTCTTGCCTTCTCCCTGCAAAGATGATTCCCTTTCAAAATACACTCAGAAGTCTTCAGCTCAGAAAAAAAGAGGATTGATTTATCTTGCAAAACATACACATTCATTAGGTGATGTCTTGGCCCAGTTCATTCAGTGGCAAAGCTCTCACTAGGGCTAGGGTTTACCCTTAAGCAGCTGAGTTAGTTTATCACTGAACTCTGAAAGCCTGAAAAGCAGGAGTCCTGATCCTTGCCTGTGCTGTGTGCTAACCCTCAGGGAAGTCATGGTTATACCTGTTGAGGCACAATGGTTACAGCGTGCCTGCAGGATGGTGTTTGGCTGCAATAACCCCTGCTGCCAGCCCAGCACAGGCTGGCTCACAGAGCGCTCTCATCCTCTGCATGCCACCACCACCTCCTGTCTTGGGGCTAGGGCTGGCAGCCGCCAGGGAGGGGATGATGTGCTGAGGGGCGCTGACAGCATGCACCCCTGGCCACAGCCCCTGCTTTTTGTGGGGACAGTGTCGGTGATCATGCTGTTGGGTAGTGGGGAGTGGAAGAAAGCCAGTGTCTAAAATTCACATGTAGTTTGTTTTTACTCGTGATGACCATACAAATCTCCATCTGACCTCCTTCTTGGTGCACAGGATCTGATATAGAAAGGAGCTGGAGCTGCTGGGAATTGGCAGCTTATTGACTGCTTCCCTCAGGAACTATTGACCAAACTTAGCAAAGCTGATTCAGGTGGAGATGGTTCAAATTCCTTCAAGATTTGACCACCTGGCTTACAAACTTCAATTCTTCTGGCATCTTTCTGTGAAACTGTGCCTCATTCCCTCCTCTCAAGATCATGTTGGAGAGATTTTTTTGACTGAAGGGTCTTCTCTCCTTGTTGCTTCTTCTCAACTCCACAAGCACTCCTGGCCTCCAGAGATACATCCTTTTTCAGGGGTATTTGCCTGTTGCTGCGACTCCTGTCACTGTCTCTGAGCAGCTGCCAGGCCAGCCTTCAATGAGTATCATACCATGGCACTTAGTCCTTCATCCCACTGCCAGGTTTCTGTCTGTTGGACTTTTCTAAAGGAGTCTTCCCAGGAGACAATTTATCTCCTGACTATCAGAATATTTGGAGTTGTGGTGAGAAGGCAGGTGCTTGCTAAGACAGCAACAGAGGTGATCATGATGAGCCTTTCCCTGCCTGCTGCAGCCTTCTGAGATGCTGTGCTGCTTCAGACATTAGAATGAGAGGAGGAAAAATTATTTGGTTTTGTTTCTGCCTTCTGGAGCTGGTGAAATGGTAAGTGACTAGGCAGAGATTAAAAAATCCAGCAGTGAGAGAGTGAGCAATCTCAAATCCTACTTGGAATAGTTAAAGAGGGAAAAACTCCATTTTATTTCCCTGCAGGAATGGCTGCCTGAATCATACCTAAGAAGGAGCTTCCAAGAAAGCAATCTGCAGATCATGTGTTTCTTTAGATGGGACATCCTTGACACACTATGTAATTGTCACTGAACTGTAAAATTAGGGGCCTGGTTTTCCCTCATATGGAATAAAAACTCATCAGTTTTAATTGAGCGTGGCCTATAGGCAAAATAAGGAAATCTGAGTAATGCTCTTTATTTGGTAACTCACTGATTGACATCAGGCAACCAAAGCTGATTAGAGCCAACTGCAGCTGGCTTAGTTCTAATCAACCAAAAGCTTTTCAGCTCACAAAAGTTACAGCTGAGTCTTTGGTGGGGAGAGTTTAAGCCTGGCTCCCTTCAGAGAGAACTCTGACTGTGTCTGGACTAGCCAAGCTCCTCGGGAGTAAGGTGAAATGCATCTTCTGCTGGGGTAGAGCAGCACTGCCCTTTCTGCTCAGACACAGGAATTTGGGCTGGGAGTGGAGAGCTTGATTTGTGGTGAGGACTTCCTGGCAGACCTGTGGGGTACTGAGCTGCTCTGGCATCTGGCTTTGGCACAAGGGTTTGCTCCCTCCCCAGCCAGCGAGACTTGCTTTCTGATGCTGCAGTCCTCTCTAATACTGCTACATTCCTGATCTTGATTTAGGCATCAAATGCTGCCAGTCTGACTGAATGAGGGGCTGTATCACATGTACCCAGCAATACCTGCTTCCTTCTTGCAGGTGGGTATTCTGGTGCTTCCTTATCTGACCTCCCTTGTGCTATGACACAAGGGCATAAGAAATGTCCTCCTGGGTCCAAGAGACAATTCATCCCTCCCCATATTCTGTCTTTTGTGGAGCAAACAGTAGATACTATGTGAGGAGAGCTTGTGAGTCTGGCCATGACCTGTATGGCCAACATCTGTATCTGTGTGCACGTTTCCACACACTGCCCCGGCAGCCAGAGCTGTGGTGGTAGGAACACCAGAGGGTACCTCCCTGCACAGTTCTTTTAGCACCTCTTAAAGGATCTGTTGTCCACAAATTTGCCCAACCCCATGTGGGGCCTGCCAGCACTGTCCACTTCTGTCACTTCTTGTAGCAACAACTCCCAGATGTTCACTGCCGACTGTGTAGAGAAGTATTTTCTTTCATCTGCTTTAAACTGGTCTTCGTCTAGTGCTCCCTGGTTCTAGTGTTGTGGGATTTAGTGAATAACAGTTCTGAAATCACCTTATTACTGCCTGCATGATTTTGTAAATGACATTGCTTCTTTCCATGGCTGGAAAGTAAACCTCCTGAAGCAATACTGGAGATTTCCATTCCCTTTGTTGCTTAGGGGAGCTGGAAGTCACAGACTCCACTGCTCTTTTAAGAGAGTAGCATGTATTTTAGACCTGGCTTTTGATGATGAGTGGTGTTTTCAGAAGGTTAGCTGCTGAGCTTCTCACAGGTACTTTCCACAATTAATAGCTGTGCCTAAGGGATAGGAATTAGCTACTTTCCTAGCTTACATGCTTGTGAAAATACTGCCAGGTACACACCTGCAATTTTTAGTGACCAAATGCCTTTGAAAATTCATAGGTCAATTTTGAAAGCTACCTACGGTTGCTTTAAGCTGCACAAATGCTTTTCTTCTAGTAACCAATGTCTCATTGTGATTTTGAGTGAATCATACAGAGACTATTCTAATTAGAGCTCCCCTGTCATTTAGCCCTGAAATGTGTGGCACAACTTGCAGAAAAGTACAAAACATTTTGATGTTGATCTTCAGAAAGTCTGGCCATGGATACGATGGCATTGCTAACTAGTCTATACTAACACACTCTAAAGCAGAGTGGAAATCTTTAGCAATCTATCTATCATCTATCAAACCAGTTTTTCCCTCTGGAAACCAGAGCCAATAAAGCAGGCTGACCTCGAAGGGACTGCATGCATATTAATTGACCCAAGTTTGTAAGGTGCATGGAGATAAAAAGTGTTATGAGGACTCTGGGAACAGAGCCAAAACATGGCTTCCTGCTGGAGCCCAGAGTATTTCTGTGTTGCTCTACCACAGGAATGATCTTTATATTCTCTTAAGTCTGCTAGCTGCCTGTGTTGCTTTATTTCATCTTAGTTGTTGGAAAACAACTTGCTCAAGGCCTTGAGTCAGCAATAAATTAACTTTTTTAAACAAAAAACATGGCACACCCAGTAGATCAACTGACCTTTAGCCCTGAACATAAAATTGAGAAGTGTATTACTATTTATTTGCTTTGTGAGGCAACGGGCAGCTCTGCTCTTTTGCATCCTCATATGGTGCTGCTGGTGTTACTCTTGGCTAAGCTATTACAGTGCCGCAGTAATTCAGGCTCTAAATAACTTGTAGGCTGCTTCTCCTGAAGCATGTTAATGGGTTCACTTCACTTCATAATTGCTAATTTTATATTATTTCAAAGGATGATTACATATTTATGTATTATTTATTACACAAATCAAGCATGATACATTATTTACAGCAGTATTAACAGTATTTATTATTTATTATGCTACTGTATTAATATATATTATTTCAAGCAAGACTTTTTCCAGTGTTCTTTGTTGATTCCAGTTATTGGACTTAATATTCTGCAGAGTAGACAGTACTGTCCTGTGGGCTGAGGCTGCTGAAATCTAATTACATTGGCCAAGAAATGCCATTCACTTTTGCCTTAGTAATATTTTATAACTTGGGGATGGATTGTGGTTAGCTCTGCCTGGGTGTAAACAAACAGGAAGAGGGATGTGAGATATCTGCTATTCCCATCTATATGGTGCACTCTTGCAGAGTCCACAATCCCGACTTTCTTTTTCTCTGCCTGAAAGCCTGGACAGACTCACAGACTGCTGCAGCTGCTACAGACATCCAGGGAGATGGAGACACGGTTGTCCCCTTCCTTTTGCTCCCTCTGAGGAAAGCCAGAATCATGGCAAACATTGCACAAGCCCCAGTTGACTCTAGACGCTGGCTGGTATCACAGTCTGGGTTATGGAGGTGATTTCTTGAAATGACATTGCTGTGGCAGCAGAAGCTCTAGCTTAGAGGTGGTTAGACCTTCACAGACCTTCCAGCCCTTGCTGGAATAAATTATTTTGCTGGGGAGCAGAGCTATACCAACAAAGGCACTTCCAGTCCTCTGTGGCTTAACCTCACCAACAGACCTCTTCTTTTCTCTTGGAGGAACAGAGTCTGAGCAGGCTGTCTCTGAGAAGATCTGCTCTCAGGTAGATCAGAAATAAACCATGAGTGATTGTGAAGGGCTGGAAGGCACCTTGTAGCAGAAATAGGAACCCAGCCTGAGCATAAGTTTCAAAACAGTGGTGGCTTTAACTGCAGTCCCATCCCTTCTCAGGAGCACTGGCAAGCTTCTCCCTTAAAGCATGAGATGGAGGCTCCTTCTGAACAGTGTCCAGCTTTGAGTTGTCTTCAAGTCTCATTTTCTGTTCCTACTCTGACAAAAAGGCACTGCCAGTCTGCCTCTTCATACATAAGGCCATGCCCAGGGGTCTGGTTTGCTTACATATAGTTGGGCTAATTCAAGAAGTAGCTGACCTGCTGTATGCCTCTTTCCTTCCAGCTCCTCCACCCTGGCCTCTGTTTCTCTGGGCCAGTGTGCCTGGCTTGCACCTTCTCCCACAAACTTTGGTTGCAAGAAGCTCTGGAGTTCACTCTGAGACCTCCTTCACTCAGTGCTCACTATTTACCATGCATTTCTCACTACTGGTAAGTGCTGAGGCTGTGTAACTTTTAAAGAGATTTAAAGGTCAGGGCTCCTTACCCTAACTAATCTTTAGTGGAAGCACTGTTCCAGGCAGGTTTCAGATCTCGTTTGAGGCTCTGAAGGTCTTTAGTGGCCTAAGCTGGTTTGCTCATCGCTGTATCAAACCTTACTGCACTGCCCAGCTCCTTTTATGTCTGTGGAGTGTATTATTTTTGTCCTGTTCTCTCCAGCTACTCTGTCTTTTTGTTTTTGGTCCCCCATATTCTCCGCAGTTGACTCTCTGTACCCAGACCTCTTCAGCATGCCAGCCTGCCTCCCCATTTCTGGTCTTCCCAGCTTGCCTGACTATTCAGTCTCTTTTGTTTTTGCTGTCTGCACCTGGTGCACTTACAGTGTCTCACTTTGCCTCTGTCAGAAAAGCTGTTGTGCATCCTGACTCATACCTAGTAACTGTGGTGGAAAAACAGCTGTTTATATCAATTAAATTTTGATTGGCAATTAGCATCTACCTGTCACTATTATTCAGTTTCCTCCAGTGTCCCCTTCAGCTATTTTCTATGCTATTTTTTTCACCTGGTTTCTATGAGAACCATCTCACTACATGTCTGTCCAGCCAGCCCTGCTGTATATTTGGTTGCTGTCAGGAAAGAACAAATAGAGAGCTGTTTACTCTCAGGTAACATTTGAATTTGGGGCTTCAACTGTTCCAGCAATGCTCAGAATATGGTGAGATTTGCCTCCTCATAATATATCTGGGACTCTCCACATGTCGATATCCTTCTATACCATAATAAATGGAAGTCTATCCCATAGCACACTGTCAGTCTACACCCAGCCTCTCCAGCTGAACAAAAGCTTTACAGATGTACCTCAAATCTCCAACTGTAGCAGGGACCAAGGACAAAGATGCTCCGGTATCCTTTTCCTTGGGACAACAGCTAGCTTCCTTGCAAATACCACCAAACATCCTGTGTAGCAGGCAGCTGGACTTCAGACATGACTCCTTCCTTCTGTTTTGCAGACTGGGCTTGTGAGAGCTCTTTCTGGAGGTTCACTGCACCATTTGCTTGCAGTTTCCCTGAGACAGCGAGACGGAAGCGGAGAGGTTGCTCCTCTCTGAGGGGGTATGTAGCTCCCTGGCACAGAGGAGTTATTGGCCAGGCTTCATGGAGGTCCCGGCTGGGGCAGCCAGGTGACTGGCAGCCCCTTAGGAGCCAGGGCAGGAGCGTGAGCCCTCAAGGTTTTGGAGTGGCAATAAAGCACAGGGATCTCCCAGTACCCACAGGGCAAAGAAGGTGCAACAAATTAAAGACAATGTAATTTGTGTGAAAGACGATACAGAATAATGCCATGTTGCATACACCCTCTGAGAAAAACAATACTAAAGGACTGTTCAATTCACAAAGCTATCCCTCGCCACCCAGCAAGTATAAATGTAACACATTTAAATACCATTATCTGGGCTTGGTGTACGTGGAAACTTTCTAAATGTTAATAGTTCAGATTTTGCCAATGCATGCATTGAGTCTTGTCTACCTACAGCCTTACAACAATGTCAATAATAATGTCTTTTAAACATTGTGGTTCAGCTGGTGGAATATCCCTCTGTATGGAGGCACTTGTTTCAGTTCAGCACCAACTTCAGCTTAGGGATGTAGTCCTTACACTGCAGGGGAGTAACAAACAGCTGGAGGGCAGTACTTAAAACTGTTCCGTGCAGGTTTGTGAGAATATGTCCTAATTTCATCTTCTATCTAGCCTAAACTGGGGCATGTGATCTGAGGTGCGGTGCCTGTGCAGAAGTTTGCATCAGTTAGGATAAGTCAGTTCAGTATAACCTGGGCAAATGTCCGGGCAAATGTCCAGGCAAATGTCCAGAAAAGTCCAAGATTCAGCCAGAAAGTCTTTGACATGCTCAGTCAGAGGCTCATGTAGCACTGTGTGCTGGTTTTGGCTGGGATAGAGTTAATTTTCTTCATAGTAGCTAGTATGGGGCTATGTTTTGGATTTGTGCTGAAAACAGCGTTGATAATATAGAGATGGTTTAGTTATTGCTGAGCAGTGCTTACACAGAGTCAAGGCCTTTTCTGCTTCTCACCCCACCCCACCAGCAAGTAGGCTGGGGGTGCACAAGAAGTTGGGAGGGGACACAGCCGGGACAGCTGACCCCAACTGACCAAAGGGATATTCCACACCATATGATGTCATGCTCAGCAATAAAAGCTGGGGGAAGAAGAAGGAAGGGGGGGGCGTTCGGAGTGATGGCGTTTTGTCTTCCCAAGTAACTGTTATGCATGATGGAGCCCTGCTTTCCTGAGGATGGCTGAACACCTGCCTGCCGATGGGAAGTAGTGAATGAATTCCTTGTTTTATTTTGCTTGTGTGCACGGCTTTTGTTTTACTTATTAAACTGTCTTTATTTCAACCCACGAGTTTTCTCACTTTTACTCTTCTGATTCTCTCCCCCATCCCATTGTGGGGGGAGTGAGTGAGCAGCTGTGTGGAGCTTAATTGCCAGCTGGGATTAAACCATGACACACTGCTTGTTATTAGTTATTACATATATGAGAGCAGCGTAAAAAAGGAAGAGGCAAACTCCAGTTCTTCAGGAAGGTAGTGGATGCAACAGCTTCAGCTGTGCTACAATAATTACCATGAATGCTAGACAAGATGAGTACAAAGTACTTGATAAGAAAAAACATTAAACAGTGCAATTTTTTTAGCAAGGTTTCCTAAGGAATTGAGCCTTGTGTTATCTAGGGGCCTGCTCTGGGTGTGTCTGTCTCTCCTCAGTAACTTCCCAACTTATTGAACATTTTCCATCTCACCTGGCTGGAGGGAGAAGGCCTCAGAGATGAAGTTTCTAGAGGCTTTGTGAAAATAAGCAATGGGATGATCAGTGCTGTCTTCTCCCACCCTTTTTTCACTCAGGAAGCACTTGTATATGAGGCTGTTGGGCAGGAGCAGAGGTGAGGAGGAATGGATAAAATAGAAGGTATGGAGAGGAGAGGAGACCTGGGTGTTAGCAAGGCCGGAGAGATATGGTGGCTCCCTGAGAGCAGAGAGTGAAACACATTTTTGGCATCTGTAGAGCTGTCCTGGTTTCAGCTGGGATAGAGTTAATTTTCTTCTTAGTAGCTGGTAGAGTGCTGTGTTTTGGATTTAGGATGAGAATAATGTTGATAACACACTGATGTTTTAGTTGTTGTTAAGTAGTTCTTACACCAGTCAAGGACTTTTCAGCTTCCCCTGCTCTGCCGGGTGCACAAGAAGCTGGGAGGGGGCACAGCCAGGACAGCTGACCCAGACTGGCCAAAGGGCTATTCCATACCATATGACATCATGCTCAGTATATAAGCTGGGGCGAGTTGGCTAGGGGGCAGGGATCGCTGCTCGGGAACAGGCTGGGTATCGGTCGGTGGGTGGTGAGCAATTGTGTCATGTATCACTTGCTTTGTATATTATTATTGTATTATATTATTATTATTATTATTATTATTACTACTGCTACTACTGCTACTACTACTACTACTACTATTCTGTTTCATTTTACTTCAGTTATTAAACTGTTCTTCTTCCAGTTCTCTCCCCCATCCCACTGGGGTGGGGGGAGTGAGCGAGCGGCTGTGTAGTGCATAGTTGCTGGCTGGGGTTAAACCACGACAAGAGCAGAGGTTTAGGAGAGGATGGGAAATGAGGATGATTTAATGAACTTTAGACCAGTGTCTCTTTCAGACTGAATCACTGCCTCTTTGCCTCTGACCTGTTTTGACTTTGAGTTTGGTACTGCTTGGTCAGACCAGGTGAAGTAATGGCAAGCCTGAAAACTTACCCACTTTATCCAACTCCATTAGCTTGCTTAAGAAAAGGTACTACGTCTCCCTTCATAAATGTTCATATTCCATCTTTAGACCAACCACAGCACTGCTGTTAAATTGTTGGCATATGCTGTTTCATATGCCATATGCTACCTTATGCTCTCAATGTGTTTTTTAATACTGTCAGGTAGTTGACCTGGGTTGAATTCAGTCTGTAATCTGGAGATAAGATCTGTCTCCCACATGTAGCCCAGTAAACTATCTAGGAAGGTTTCAGATACAAGTATTTGGTTGAACAGGCTTCTTAAATAACTCTGTGCTGTGGACAAGGAACCATGACTCATAAACGAAGGGTATGACAATTGTGCAAACTTTGGGGTTTTTGTTTCCGGATTGTTATATTGCTGGATTTTCTTTAAAACTCTTTGTCTCTTCATATCTTCCTTCATGAGATGTATTTGTCCCAGACAAATCTCCTGGAGAGATGCAAATGCCTGTGCAGAGATGGAGCAGTTCTAAGAGGGAAGAATCAGGGCTGTGAAGAAGACACTGCTGTTGCCACCCCAGGGAGCTCCTGCCTGGTGTTAGGGAGATCTTGTCAAATGCATTCTGCTCCCAAACAAAGCTTGTTGATGTTTATGCTTGCTGTTGTGTTTATAAGGTTTGTGATTCTGAAGCTAACTTATATGTATATGCTGACGTCCACCACTGACTTTATTGGTAGTTACGTTTGGTCCAGATTGTTTGCAGATTAGGGGCAAACTTCTGCCCTGGAAGGACGTTGCCATCACCTTCAGTGGAACTTCACCACAGATAAGTGACCATCAAAATTCATTGAAAGCCCAGAGAACCTTGTTAAAAATCCTAAAATACCATTATGTTCATCAAGTACAATCAGGTCTGGTTAATCATACCCTATTTGCAAACATCCAGTTTTATCAGTTTAAAAAAATATGTCAGATCTTGTTCATATGTCCTATTAAACTAGTTTCTGCTTTAATCTGGGATGCTCAGACAGTGCCCATAAACCAAGGATGATTTAATCAGCTCTGGCTGTTCTGATCTGGCAAGCACCTTCATTTGGAGGCTGATTATTCAGCTATCCATAGAATATTCATGGATCCTACTAGATATTTAGCTCTCCCTCCATACTTGTCAGATTTCCACTGTAATTATAGGACCTGTTGCCTGGCACATATAGAAGAATATTAGCCTTTCTATATGTTTTTAGGAGTAATAGAGCAGAATCAAATTATGATCTATATTCAAACAAGCTTTTAAAAACTTATGCATACTGTTTGTTGTTTCTTCAAGTGTGGGGGAGATTCCCTCTCTCTGAGGGATGGCTGCTACAAGCCATACATGGGACACAGCTCTAAATATTCCTCTTGTGTAGGATGCTCACTCGATGATCAAAGGCATTTGTGGTTAACAAATTTAAATTTTGCACCTCTCTCTAGTTTAAAACCGAAGAGCCACTTGAATGCCAGCGGTGCCAATCAGTATTTTTCTGCTACCTCTGTTTCTTGCTCACATATTTTACAACCTTACCTATCTCAGGTTTGCCTCACTTATGTGTGTTATTCGAATATCCTTTGAGTTTGCTTATGTAAAGAATGCTAGTTGAGGTGAAAAAATAATCACTCCAGTTTATAGAACTGTTTGCAAATGTGGGTCACCACTTTTGCCTGGATTTTGCAACTGAGTTGCAAATCTGATCATTTCATGTTTGGTTGATATAGTGTAATTATCATCATATTTATTTTTACTTTTACTGATTCTTTCTAATCATTTGGAGTTTCACTAGCAGCTGCTGCAATGTCTGCTGTAGCACTGATGGTTTTTAAACATAACTGGGTCAACTTCTTTTCTTGACAGGTTTTAACCAACATCAAAGCTGGTTCACTCTTCAGCCTCTCTCTGACTTGCTTGGATTAAAATGCTGGCATGGCGTGTGCATAGGTGATGCTTTTGCAGAGACCCACAGCCAGGCAGGTGAGGGCCTGGGCTGGGAGAGGAAGGGGCTGCTGCAGGAAAAGCCGTGACACAGTCACATCCAGCTGAGCTTCAGGTGTAAAAGTGATCCCATCTAAGCCACTGGGATGACTCGTATATTTAAAGATATGTGTGGCAGAGGAGTTTCCTAGGGGTTAGGACTTCATGGTTTTAGTCTGATACTTGCTGCAAAGACCACCAGAGTCAATTGAAAGATCCCTGCTGCCTCCCACTTTACAAATATATTCAGATGTGTGCTTTTCAAGCATCAGCATTTTTTATAAGAAATGGAGAAATAACTTAAATTTTTCTTGTTGTTTTGTTTTATGATGATGTTTTTCTGTTGAGAACTAGATTGTTAAAGGTTTAGCATTAGCAGATTAAGCTATTTGAGTGCAAATAAACAAAATCTTTATATACAGAATCTTTCTCAGTGGTAAACCACACTTTTTTCTTACTCGTATTACTCCAGAGAGCCCGAATTCAGGAACTTTAGGTTTTGCCCAGAACTTGCTATGCCAATTCCCTTTTGATCGGGCTATACCATTACAGACAGAAGGGGATGATCACAAGATTATTATCTACTGTTTTGAAATACTATTTTTAAATGAAAGGAAATTTTTTACATTAATACAGACATATGAACAAGCAGCCTCCCATTCCCAAACCGTGTGTCATGTTTGATTTTTCTCAATATTTACAGAAGGTAAAATTACTGGGTTTTGTGTTTCAGTGTTTTTCTTCCATTGAAGACAATGGAACAAACTTCCATTAATTTTGTGGGAGCGTGATTTGGCCCCTACTGACATTATTTCTCTCTTTTCTCACCTCTTTCTCTTGCACAGCAGGCAACATTATAGCTTCCATACAAAGGATGCAGCCTGAAAAATAGCACCTTGACTAAGTAAGGAGAATGATTTAAAAATTAATGGAGAGAACTATTACTTTTCTGTACATACTGTACTATATATAGCTCTAAAAATTATAGTTCCCATTATTTTAACACACAAAAGCCTTTTTTTCTTAAAGGAGCTACTTTCCAATTACTGTTCTTCTTAATAATTTAACAATTTAAGAGAATGCTGTAAAAGTAATTTACTTCATTGAGTCTGTTTCTCTGCAGAGAAACAGTTTTCAGGTTTGTTTGGGGTTTTTTTGTTTTCTAACTTTGAAGAGTGGAAAAGGGAAAATGTCCTCAGATTATGCAGATTTCTCATAGAATCTGTTTTAAGAATTTATGGCTGAAAATACTGAAACATGTTACTTAGGGATTATATAACAGAGGAAAAGGAAGGATCACAGAACATTCCCCAGAAATGCACTCCCTGAATTTCTTTCCTGTTCCTCTGTGTTAACCTGGAGACCCTGTAAGATGAGGGAAAGACATCCTGGTTTGCCAATGTCGTGTTAAACTGCCTCTGCATTTGCTCCTAAGGGGCATTTCAAATGAGGTTATTTGGCCTGAAGAGGAATCTGATGGTAAAAAGACCTTTTTTCCATAGTACAGACATATGTCCAAGTAACTAACTGTGGTTGATACCGCACCCTCCCTTGGGGCTGACTCTGACTAGCTGCAGCACTCACGGGATCCCTGCTTTGTCTCCATAGGGTTTTATGTAGTGGTTCTGTGTAAAATTATACTGTTTCTGGGAAAACGACATGATCTATGTCTCTCTCAGCCACCATCCCATGTTTTTAAGGAATAGGGTCATTTTTCCTGCTGCTGAAGCTCTCTTTTGCTGTCTCCTCTCTATACTCTTTTTTTTTTTTTATTCCCAGCTTTCTCCTTTTCCCATCCTGCACCACTTAACCTCTTGTCTGCTCCTGAAGGTGCCACCCATCATTTTAATTCAGAAGTTAATGGCTTTGCACCTGCCTGCAGGGTCATAGCCTAACCCTGCCTCAGGTCCTCCCAGAAAGCTGGCCATGGGGTGCTGGAGCATTACTTCTCTCCGTGCTGTTGGTCCCTGCCCCAAAACTTGGGAATTAGGCTCCTGTCATCACTGAACCTGCTGCTGCTCTCACTTCAAAACTCAGTGTGAGGCTGCAAGCTTTTATGTGTCGTGCCATTGCTGTTAATGCATTGGTTGAAAATGTGAATACTCTCAGGCCAGTATGTTCAACCCAGACAGCCTGATCCTGTGTTGCAGCGTCTCAGGAAAAGCCTTGTTCCAGCAGACTGGCTAACTGAGACTTCAGCTGAAATCAGGTCTCTTTCCTCTGCTCATTTTCTTTGCATCTTCTTTCACTGTTCAATCTGAAAATACCTCTCTGCCTGTCCTTATACTTCTAGCTTTTCTCTCCCCACACTGCTTGACTGCTGAATCCTCTGAGCATCACTCACCTGAGCAGGCTGTCCAGCAAGGGCACAGCCTCCTCCGGCATCATTGTCGCCTGGCAATCCACCACCAGCTGCTGTGTGGTTTTGGCAGAGCAACTCTGCAGTAAGGACCTTCACTGGAGGGTTTGTGGCTCTGCTGCAATTGCAGTTGTACCCATGGCTATGGGAAAACAAGTGCTTGGATGACAATGCTGAGGTTTGGGGTCACGGGTGAGGCCACCCTGTCTCTGCAGCCCCATGGCGTGTAACACCCATCCTGCATTGCAACCACACAGTCCCCTCCTGTATGGCATGAGGACTCCCCTCAGTGAGGGCAAAGCTGAAACCCAGCGGCAATGAGGTATATGTGCAGTACTGCACACTGAAGGCTCAGTCCTGCACCCAGCAAAGTCAGCAATAAATCTACTGGTAATTGGGTCAGGCTCTCACTGGATGGTAAGAGACAAAAAGTGCATAACTATTATGCTATGCTTTGGAAAGCAAAATAAAATCAATTTCTGACAATATTACAGTTATTTTATGTCCTGGCTGGTAAAAGAAACCATATTAAAAATGCACAGAAAGCAATGAGGATGCTGCTCCAAAAGTCTGTTTTTCATACAGGAAATGTGGATGAAGACTATTATCTATTATATAGAAAAACATTTTTCATACCATATCAGATAGAAAGCTTTATTTTAAAATGTTGAGTCAATACAGTTTTTATCAAAGGCGATTCTAGTATGTACTGTGCTTCAGCTGAAGGAACACATAAAAATTTCCTGGGTAAGTACAGCAAAAACTTCAAAATGTCTAACAAAATGTTGAAAAACATTTAAATATTAAGTTAATGGATCCCAATTTCCTTTCAGCTGTGAAGGTTTGCATTGATGGCATTGCACTGCTGTGGTAGAGAAATAATTTGACTCGTTTTTTTAATAATCTATCTTACAATGGAATAGAAGCAGAATTAGTTAAACCACAGAATCATAGGAAAACAAAGATCCTCCCAAGAGGTGTCTCATCTAAATGTTTGCTATCCTTCACATCAGAAGAGCTTGTGACTCATATCCATTTCCATTCTTAATCTCATACATACACTTTAATTGCTGGCTTCATAGTTCATAAATAGTTGCTAATGTGAAGCTATTTCATACAACATTTAAAAAATGTTTCATCTTGTAAAAACTTTATACAAATCCCTTCACATACTGCACAGAAGCTCAATGACTATAATACACTAAGGAAATCTGTGACTATAAAAAGTTCTTAAATTTATTCTTGGATGGGATATTCCAAAATGTCTAAGTTGTTGTCAGGGAATGCATATTCCATTGACTCTGAAATAACAAGCACGTGTTAGAAAATTCCATTTCTTGTCAATAAAAGTTTTAAATGGTGGTCTAAAAGCTATCTATATGCCCAAAGAAATACAACCCTAAATTTCTCTACTCTGGTATCTGCAATTTAGCAGTGAAATCACAGAATTTCATAGAATCATAGAATGCTTTGGGATGGAAGGGACCTTTAAAGGTCATCTAGTCCATCCCCCCTGCAATTGGCAGGGACATCTACAACTAGATCAGGTTGCTCAGAGCCCCATCCAGCCTGTCCTTGAATGTTTCCAAGGATGGGGCATCTACTACCTCTCTGGGCAACCTGTGCCAGTGTTTCACCACCCTCATCGTGAAAAATTTCTTCCTTATATCTAGTCTGAATCTACCCTCTTTTAGTTTAAAACCATTACCCCTTGTCCTGTCACAGCAGGCCTTGCTAAAAAGGATATCCCCATCTTTCTTATAACCCCCCTTGAAGTAATGAAAGGCTGCAATAAGGTCTCCCCGCAGCCTTCTCTTCTCCAGGCTGAACAACCCCAGCTCTTTCAGCCTTTCCTCATAGGAGAGGTGTTCCATCCCTCTGATCATTTTTGTGGCCCTCCTCTGGACCCTCTCCAACAGGTCCATGTCCTTCTTGTGCTGAGGACCCCAGAGCTGGATGCAGTATGTCAGGTGGGGTCTCACCAGAGCAGAGGGGCAGAATCACCTCCCTCGACCTGCTGGCCACGCTTCTTTTGATGCAGCCCAGGATACGGTTGGCTTTCTGGGCTGCGAGAGCACATTGCCAGCTCATGTCCAGCTTTTCATCCACCAGTACCCCCAAGTCCTTGTCCGCAGGGCTGCTCTCAATCCCTTCATCCCCCAGCCTGTACTGATACAGGGGATTGCCCCGACCCAGGTGCAGGACCTTGCACTTGGCCTTGTTGACCCTCATGAGGTTCACACAGGCCCATTTCTCCAGCTTGTCCAGGTCCCTCTGGATGACATCCCATCCCTCAGGCGTGTCAACTGCACCACTCAGCTTGGTGTCATCTGCAAACTTGCTGAGGGTGCACTCGATCCTGCTGTCTATATGTCATTGATGAAGATATTGAACAGCACTGGCCCCAGTACGGACCCCTGAGGGACACCACTCGTCACTGATCTCCATCCGGACATTGAGCCATTGACCACTACAATTTCAAAATTACAAAATTTCATTCTTGCAATAATGCATTTAGAGTAAATATGGAAAATAAGCAGAGTTAATCCAGTAATTTGAAAAATACTAGTAAATTACTTGGCCTACAGGAAAAAATGTTCAGTTTATTAGCAAACATTTCAGTTCTGACAAAATGCTGATTTCTCATTTGTTTCTAATAATATTTTTCCTCTATGTTTAAAATGGGGGGAGATGTTGGGGTTTTTTTGTTCTTTGACTTGCCAGCACATACCTAGTAAAAAAACAATCTAAGAAAATTCAAATTAACATCCCTTTAATAGTTTTTATTTAGGAATATAAATAGAAATAATATAAATAGAAATAATATAAATAGAAATAAAATAAATAGAAATAAATAATATGCATATGCATATGCATATGCATATACATATACATATACATATACATATACATATACATATACATACTGGCTGACCCCAGGCTGGCCAGGATCAGAGATTAACATCACAGCATTGGTGAAGAGCAGCAATGAGGTGGTTCCAAGAAATATGGAAGAAATGAGGGGCAAAATCATTTCTCACCCACCTTTTTGCCTGCTGTGATTTCTGTGGTGGCTGGGAACTCATGAGAGCCTACAGGGACCATTACAGTTCCCTGAACAGTATTTGCAATAATGCAGTTGACACAGGGCCATGTTTTGGGTAACATCTATATGAAATGCCGATTTGTGTACAACACTGGATGCCACCAATGAGCAAAGAATTGTCTCCAGGTTTCATTTTCTTTCCACTCTTTCCCATTGTAAGAGGCTGTTAGCGATAGGTGTACACCAGCTCCTGCAACAAAATGATGTGTATGTGAAGGGTGTTGGTTGTAGTACTGCTTGCTCAGGTGTGCGGGGTCACATCAAAACAAGCAAATGCTGGAGAGCATTTGGGAACTTCTAGGACCTGGAGCAAAGCAGGCCAGGACTCTCTTTCTTCTCTTCCTTCACATCTTCATGTCTGTCATGTAGGACTTTGCTTCAGTATTTCTGCATCTTGTCCAAGAAATGACCAGGAAAAATTCAGGAAGGACTCCACTGAAATTAACTTCTAAATCATACTGACTTTGGTGGGAGTCAAGTTAGACCTAAATGCAAAGAGGCAGAAAAGCACACAGTGGTGATTTCTCATGTTTCTATAAAGTATTTGACCCAAAGCTTGGGGAACTCAGTACTTTGGGCTGAGCTGAGCACTCCCAATTCCCACTCCCAATTTGGAGCTGGGAGGGGGTCTCTCCAGAGCAGGTCCTCTCTTGCTGGGCAATTACAGCCCGATCGAAACTTCAATGTAGGGCCTGAAAAAAGATGTTCAGGGTCTGTTATAACAATCGACATCTATAGAAATGTGAAATGGAAAGGTAATTAGTTTGGGTGGAAGCAGCCACTGATGGACTATACTGAAAATGCATTGCTGGTTCCTGTGAATGGAACCAAAACTAATGGAGAAAGTTCAGGTCTGTTAATGGAGATGGCCCTTTCCACATGGACCTTGTACTCCAGTTATGGGAATGGTACCAGTTCATTTCCAGGACTATCTTTTTCATTATTGGAACTACTTCCTAGCACTCTTCCTAACTTCTTTTGCATTCATGCACCAAACATAGGTAAAAAAGAAGCATTACAGTCTATTGAGTGTGTTATATGAGTTTTAAGAATTATCTACTGTATTTACACAGTTGACCTGTGTGAATATAAAAGCATGGCTCTGGCTATGGTCCACTGGATAAATAAATGTCAATGTTTGTTTGTATGTTTTTGAAAGAGATGATTTATTCTGGCCCTCTGCTAAATTTTATGCTAGTTAAGAGGAATATTATACAAGAAAAATCTTCCATATCTTTAAAGTATGAGCATAGATGATCTTTAAAAAACTGTTCCTGCCATTAAACTAAGAAACCTAAAGATGATGTTGTAGCTTGGTGGTCTAAGCAAACTTCTGGGAGTTAGGCAGCTCTGAAGCTTCTGCTTTTGGATGTGGCCAGTATGCTTTTGTGGTCCTTGGTTTTAGCTACCCCAAAAATCCTCCACTGGTTTCACTACGCTGCCATTAGGCCCCTAGTGCAACTGCGCTGTACCTGTGTAAGATCGACCACTTTTTACACAGGATAGCACATTTAGAGGAAAACTCATGCTTTTTTATTTTGGTAACTGGCTTTCCATTCAGTCAGCAGGCTGGTCTGACACACTTCTCAACAATTTGGTTGCAAAATCTGATGAAAGAGAGGCAGTGGGGACATGTGTCAGAGGCAGGGAAGGCAAGAGGGACTACCTCCTTCACTTACTACATGCATTTAGATCACCAGAGCACTTTTAAGGTGTCCCAATCTCCTGCTTTTAGATTTGTCACATTTGTTGACAGAAGGAATAGCTTGATTTTAACTAGTCATGTAAAAGTCATGCTAACTCAAGTCAATTGATGTAAAATTCAAATAAAAGGTTTTATTTCCAATTTCCAAAATAGTCAGCACGGGTTTAAAAAAGGTAATGCTGGAGAAATGAAAGAAAACTACCTCTAGTTTGCATATCCCCAAGATCAAATCTCCGAGGTCTCCCTTATTCTAACTATTCAGGAGACAGTTGATGCTCCTCCTGATGGCAGTCCTTAGAGCATCTTAGAATGAGGGACGAATCTCCCCTCAACACTGGTGGTTCACCATCTGTGTTTCACTGTCAACTATCCACTGAAACTTTAATTCAATATTAGTTTGTACATTAACGGCCTGACACAAGCATCTAGATAGAGCGTGCTCATTTTACTCATTACTGGCTTTTGATTGAAGCTAGACATGATGGTGGTCCACAGTTCTGTGTGATAATAAGTTTGGGGTGATTGAGATGCAGCAGAAGGGAAATGGCAGGTCTGGGGCTGAGAGAGAAACAGTCTGGGGGCAGCAGGACTGTGTGGTTAACCCAGTGACTCAAATGAGCCTGCTTTAACTAGGCAGACTTGCTCTCTCCATCTCGCCCTGCACGCTGACTTTGGGGCACATGACGAAGCTGAGAGGTGATGTGGTTTGGGAAGCTGGCTCAGGGACCCTGTATTGCCCGGGTGCCAGATTGCACCCATCTGTTCATCTGCTGCTGCAAAAGGTCTCTGTGTGAGGTCTGCAAGAGCCCTTTCCCTGGGATCACTTCCTACCAGCATTCTCATTGGGATTGTCCCTGTTTTCAGCAACTCTCTGCAAGAACATAAGAGCTGATGCTCAGTGACAAGCATCTGACCAGAAATATGGGACCTCATAGCAAATCCTCCCAGCCCTGTTTTGTAGAAACCAGTGAGGCAGGCAAACATTCAGCCCCTCTAAAACCTCCTCATGAGCCTGAGCACGGGCTTTGCTGCTTCACCACAGACACTGCACCATGCAAAACGTTGGCCAAAGTGATGTGAATGCTGTAAGAGGGTCTAAAATCCATAAAATGACAATCTCACCTCAAGACAGTGGGCTAAATTTTACATTTTATCTCCTACAGTGGAAGTCCTTAACTTCATGGATAACCAAATGTCACACCTCCTCCAAATTGCCCATGTCTGTTGCAGATAAGGTGAAATGCAAGAGGAAAACTTCCTTGTTTAAGACATCCTGTAACCTAAGGAAAGTTGTATTGGGCTGAAAGCCAGAATTTCTAAGAGTATCTCTTCCAAAGACTGTTGCTAATATTTCCACAAGGCACCACTGTCATTACTGAGCTAGGCTTTACATTCTGCCAGGGAAGAGAACCCAGGTCTCTAAAGTGACATATCTAAGTCAATTCCCTTTGCATGCCAAATTGAAATTCCCGATTACATGATCTGCAACCCCAACTCTAATCCCTAGACTGAGAATATAACCAAGGTATCCTGACACCCAACATTACACATGGCTCCCCCATAGCTGAATTACCTCCAGGATGCAGCATATGTTCTGTGGGTCTCTAAGGACTGCTCTGCACGCTGCATAACCACCTAGGTGCTCCTCTGTGTGGTATCTAAGGCTCCAAGTCCAAACCATTACTCTCATCAGATGGAACAGAACTGCATGGGCCTTGGAAATCAAGCTATTGCTTTTTTCCCCAGAAGAATTGTCCCTAACCTGGGGTAAAACTTCTTCTTCTCCATCTCTGTATTTAGACTGAGAACTTCATTCAGTAGGGCTGTTACACCAATGTCTTTCATCCAGTTCTTCTTGGCCTGGCACATCTACACAGCCAACCTGCGCTCACTGGATGTTCACCAACTTCCTCTGCAGCTTCTCAGGATGAGGGGTGCTAAGCAGGGCGCTCTGCCGAGACCTCCTGCTGGCACTGGGGTCACAGAGGTTCATGTCTTTCACTGTTCTTCAGCTGGCACAAATTGTTTTTTTAAAGTTGAAGGTAAAAAAAATACAGCAGATGTAACTGTGGTGCAAAGTTTCTGCAAATACATGAGTTAGCTTCTTGAGTCATTTGCACCAGACATCACACATGGAGGTGCACAAAGATTGGCAGATCTCCCTTCAGATCACTGAAGGCAGCATGCAGCTGCTTGTTTGGGCCTGACCACCATAAGGTGCTGATGGAAGGGCCTGAATTTACATATCCCCTACTCCTCAGTGATGGAGAAGTCCGGGTTGAGTTAAACAGAGTGTCAGCCAAGAGACTCAACTTTGACAATAAATTTTCTTGCTTTCATGGATCTAAAATAAATCAGACTTTACAATGTACCCCTTAATGTAACTTTAATGCAGTTTTTGTGCATTAAAACCCTTCAGGTTCAGTCCTTGTCATTAATATTGTCTATTGGCAAACAAAGAAGGATTTTTTAGAAGAGAACCTTGCCAGCTGAGGAAAATGTTTGACTTACCTTGGTGTTGCCAAGCAGTTTTGTTTGCATTTTTCAAGGACATTTTAACAAAGGAAAGTATATCTCTGAAAATTTAATTTTATAGCCAGTGTCCCTGCTTGCAGTCTTGCACTGTACCCATTAGTTTAAAAGACTGTAATTAAAAATTGCAGGGAATATGTGCAGGATTAATAGCTCCTAATTTTCATTGATGAGTTCTAAATGCTTATCAGTAAAGGGTTCGCAGAACTGGCTTTCCCTGTGCTTTGTTTTGCCTAGTGTCAGATTTTGTCCGAGAACCTTGTTCAGCTTATCATACACATTGGTATTTCTAACAAACAGCTATATTGGCACAGACTAGATACAGGCAGCATTTAAGAATCCTATGTCTGTGCTGGTTCTCACAAATTCAGAGTCTGAGCTCCTGGGAGCTGATTACAGGAGAAGATTAAAAAGGCTGTCTTCCACACACATGTTCAGAAGCAATGGATGGCATCTGCAAGACTGAACCAGCACACATCTGCTCAGAAAGGAGAAAAACATCCCCCAATTAGAAGGTGACTGTCATTGGTTACAAGGGAAAAACTTTGGAAATGCTATGTATGGCCACATTCACACATATATATATATATATATGCATGTGTATACATGTGTTTGTTAATATATTTAGAGAGACATATTTAAATATATAAAGTTGTATGTTTAAGAAAGACTCTGTTGTTACAGAAAGGTGAGGCACCTTTTTTGGTTTCAGGCATCCAGCAGCTCGAAGAGGTACCCAACCTGTCTACATCAGGTCATGGGAAGAACCAGGCAGCCCTGGTGAGACTCAATATGCCCAGCAGAATAAGGGGAGCAAACAGTCATGAAGGTCTGTGGGCAGAATGGGTGACACAGGTAGGAGTGTCACGGGGGGGGCTGATGCCCAGTCCTCCTCTAAAGGTTGTTTATGCATTTTATGCACTGACTACATAAAATAAGTAAATAGTGATAGAAGAGGAATAAGAATGCAAGCTGTTCTTATTACAGACCATGCCTTCCCTGTAAGCATTCATTATGGTAATCTCTCCTCCTTAACCTTTGGCCAAAAAGAGCCTAGGTTGTGGTAGGTAAGGCTCACTTCTCAAAAGGAAATGAATCCTCTAAGGCAGAAGTGGAAATTATAACTGGGTCTTGGGGAAAGAACTAATCACTCTGCTAGGGCAGAAAAGATAAAGGAGCAACTCCTTCCTCCAGCTGTTTTATGAAGTAGAAGCTGCCTTTATGTGTATGTGGAAACCACCTCTATAGGTTTAGGTGAGAAGTTTGGAGAAAATCTACTGGATTTTGTCCCCGGAGGTCACAGGGGCTGCACAACTGCAAGGACCCTCTGGAGACTGCCACGGCCCTGCTCAGAGCAAGGTCAGCTTCAAAATTAGATCCAACTAACTAAACTCTGCTGCAATACAGATGGTTTTCTGCATATGCAGAACTTCTAGGAGGATTTTAAGGTTAAAAAAGCAAAAAGATATGTTGGGACAACAATTAATCACTGAGGTGAATCTGAAAGCATCTCCTGTTACCGTGAGGAAAGAAAAGTTCTTTGTATTATAAATGCATTATTATAATTCTTACATTCAATCCACTTCAGAACACTGGTCCAAATGCTGCTTATCTTGTTCAGGCATCTGAACTCCTCTCACAGGTACGTCAAGCTCTTCATGAGTTAAATGAGAATATAGCCAATAAAATAGTCCCCTGTCCTGGTTTCAGCTGGGATAGAGTTAATTTTCTTCTTGGTAGCCGGTATGGGGCTGTGTTTTGGGTTTAGGATGAGAACAATGTCGATGATACACTGATGTTTTGTTCTTGCTAAGTAGTTGCTAAGTGGCGCTCACACTGGTCAAGGACTTTTCAGCTTCCCCTGCTCTGCCCGGTGCACAAGAAGCTGGGAGGGGGCACAGCCAGGGGGGGTGCTGACCCAGACTGGCCAAGGGGCTATTCCATACCATGTGACGTCATGCTCAGTATATAAACTGGGGGAGTTGGCCGGGGGAGGGGCAACGATCGCTGCTTGGGGGACGGGCTGGGCATTGGTCGGCGGGTGGTGAGCAATTGTAAAATGTATCGCTTGCTTTGTATTACTATTGTACTATTATTACTTGTTTTTATTATTATTGTTATTATTACTACTGTTCTATTTTTATTTTACTTCAGTTATTAAACTGTTCTTATCTCAACCCACGAGTTTTCCCCTTTTACCCTTCTGATTCTCTCCCCCAGTGGGGGAGTGAGCGAGCGGCTGCGTGGTGCTTAGTTGCTGGCTGGGGTTAAACCACGACAGTCCTTTTTGGCGCCCAACGTGGGGCACGAAGGGTTTGAAATAATAACATATTAACTAGAGTGCATTAAAGAATTTGTATCTGTTAACAGTCATCGGTCATAATATCGATTCATCCGTTCTCGATACTAGTCTACCTGATCTGCACCATGCTCTTGTTTTTGCTGTGCTTTGCCATAATGAGTGATGTTTTGCCTGGAAGATTGGTTATTAAAACACTGACCTTGAGTGCTATCTGGTATTTGGGTTCTGTAGTGAAGCCATTACTGTACTTCGGGTACCACCTCATGGAGACAATTAGCAATTATACCTCTTCTTCTGAGAGGTGTTTTATGGAGGAAATACAGAATGGCACCTTTGTTACTTTCTTCTATGATGTTTTCTCCTTCATTACAACAGCTTTTCATTATCTTGAGCATCCTCGGGTAGTTAAGATATATCCGTTGATAGTTCTTAGGAATGTTGTTTCAGTTTTTCCTAAGGTTAATAAGCACTTTAAGAATATCATCCAGAGATCTCCTCCAAGGCTGGATAGTTATGAGTGGCAGGGTGTGTGGGAGAGCATGGGCAAGTACCTAGGACAATGGGCCCCTCCAATGTTTTGGAACTTCACCCCCAAACAAGTGCAAAATCCTGAAACACTAGTAAAGTATTTGGAAAAAGTATGCTGTCACCCTGGCAATTCTAGGGAGACACAAATCACTGCAATATGCTGGGGCCTGGCCCATGCCTACCGAGCCCTATTCAACACTATTCAGTACCCTCAAGGGAAAGAGAAGGTCTCTGGATCGGACGACAAAACGACAAGCACTGAGCCTGCCCCTGCACCAGCCCCTGCACCAGCCCCCGCGGCTGTGCCAGCCCCTTCGACAGGCACTGCGACTGAACCAGAGAACCAACCCATGCCAGTATCAGTCGCCCCTATACAGAAGACATTAACATCCTGTGTAGGATGGCTTTGGGTCTAAAGCTCAGGGTAACAGATCTATTTAGGATGCACTGGAAGGAAAGAAGTGGGGGTCCCTTCTGGATCTCTCTGCAGAGCCTGGAACTGGAGAAGGGATGTCCAAATAAAAAGAAAGGGAGAAAAAAAGGTGGCGGTAGGAGAACAAGGGAAAAAAGCAGTGAACCCTTTCCAGCTTAATTTTAAAATCAACTGGGAGCTGCCATTTTGTATTAACATTAGGCAAACCCATCTCTTACGCTTTTGTCCTTTCTGCTCCCCCTGGAACAGTCTCTAGTAAATTTCTAGGATTCAAGTCCCAGATGATCCCATTCTTATTTCTACTCTTATTTGACTATGCTGATGGTTATATAGAAAAAGACACAGTTTTTGAATCCTCTGTGACTGTCTCAGTCCTCTTGCAACCTGTCTACTGCTTGATTGTTGCTACACTCTCTGCTAGAGACAAACAGGGATTCCCATGGGCTTAGAAACATTTCAGCAGTAACAGTAAGGTGCTACCCTGAGTCAATCTCTGTTCAGCAGCCTGTAACGCTGCACGTTGCACCCTTTGAAAGAGGAAATATAGCCCAGACCATGGGGTAGCAATGTCATTTTTGTTATTGCTGGTGGACGCTATTTTTGGAGCAGCATCCATCCAACAACATGGTCAATTATTTGACATGACACAGATGATTTTATTTCATCTCGTTCCCTAGTAATTCCAGAGAAAGTCGTGATGGAGGGAACCCCAGTCTTTGGAACACATCCCTATAGAGACTCGCAGCTGTATTGTGAGAGCAACTACAGCCCTGCTCTGCACCACGGTGCTGCTCTCTGGGCAGCTGTAGCGAAGCCCAGGAGAGTCACACCACCATGGGGCGAGCCTCGAGTCAGGGTGGTGATGGGCTTACATTGTCCCTTTCCTCCTTGAGGCTTCAGTGGAGGATTTGGTTAAAGCAAGGGGGTTATGGCTGAGGTTACTTTGTGTTGTTGATTTTGCTCATCCTGCATTTTGGGGGTCTACATGTTGGAATCTGTAATAAAACCCCCTCTGCTTACCAGCTCATGTGTTTGGTATCCCAAAGTGCTCCCACCATGCATGGTCAGCAAGTGCCGCGAGGCAGACCAGGGCAGCAGAGCCCTGTCGGGTGATGCACCAGCAGCCTTAAACTGGTTCATAAGTGAAGTCCAGTGTTTGGCTCCATGTCAGTGACCCCTGGGAGACCTACCTTGCCATTTGCAGCTGTCCCTCCCAGTGTGCCTTACTCAGTTTATAGGAAAATTCCAGTGATTTTAACAAGTTTATAGAGCTATTGAGAGCTATTGAGATGGGCTAGATAAGAGTAAATCAAGCAGGAATCTTTGAAACCATTTAAAAATTCATTCTTCTCTCTGGGATGAGTTCTAGCAAAGACCTGGTCCTGTTTCCACTGAACTCAGGGAGAATTATCTGCCACTAAATGAAAGGAGAGAAGGTTTAACAAGAAGATGTCTATGTCAGTCCATTTTCTTGTGCTGGTTTTGGCTGGGATAGAGTTAATTTTCTGCCTAGTAGCTGGTAAAATGCTGTGTTTTGGATTTAGGATGAGAATAATGTTGATAACACACTGATGTTTTAGTTGTTGCTAAGTAGGGCTTACACTAGTCAAGGACTTTTCAGCTTCTCATGCCCTGCCAGTGAGAAGCTGGGAGGGGGCACAGCCAGGAGAGCTGACCCAGACTGGCCAAAGGGCTATTCCATACCATATGACATCATACTCAGTATATAAACTGGGGGGAGTTGGCTGGGGCCCGACGACCGCTGCTCGGGAAATGCCTGGGCATCGGTCGGTGGGTGGTGAGCAATTGCATTGTGCATCACTTGTTTTGTATATTCTTTTATCGTTATTATTATATTCCCTTCCTTTTCTGTCCTATTAAACTGTCTTTATCTCAACCCACGAATTTTACTTTATTTTTTTCTGATTCTCTCCCCCATACCACTGGGGGCAGGGGAGGAGCGAGCAAACAGCTGTGTGGTGTTTAGCTGCCTGCTAGGTTAAACCACAACAGTCCTTTTTGGTGCCCAACGTGGGGCGTGAAGGGTTCAAGATAATGACAGATCTGACCAGAGCATGTTAAAACAAATTTGTGATAAGCATTCATTATATTAGTTTAATAGTCGCTGGTTGCAATGTTGATTTATTTACTCTCAGAGTTGTTGTGCTTGCTCTCAGAGTTGTGTTATATAACATGTTACTTGCCATATGCATTTCCTGTGGTGCTGTTTATCACCTCTGGGAGTTGGATTAAAGTTATTGCTTTGCTGTGCTGTGTAACACTGGCTTATGGTATGATAAAATTATCGGTCATGAGATGATTGTACTCAGCACTGCCGTCATCCATGTACATCGGGAGCCATCTCTCGGAAACTATTAATGATGACACTTTTTACCTCTTCTCCTTGGAGAACCAATCTATGGGGGAGACAGAGTGGGACAATTTCTCCCACTCCTTCACTTTCCATTTCTCCTTCAGGCTAGTTAGAACAGCTCTTGAGAATTTTGAATATCTTTGGGATGTTCAAACCAGCATGCTCCTATTGCTATCTCTCCTGAATATGGTTCAGGTCTTGTTCAGGGTTAAACAACTATTTAAGAATACCATTGCTACAGGCACTGCCTCTACTCAAACCTCCGTGACAGGCAGGCACTGCAGCTACTCCAAACCCCGTGACAGGCACTGCAGCTGAACCAAAGAACCAACCCATGCCAGTATCAGTCGCCCCTATACAGAAGAACAAATAAAAAAGAAAATCAGCTCATTTAGTAAGGGATGAAGATGAGCCAGGGCCATCACGAGAACAGGAGGAGGAAGAGGCAGAACCCATAAATGAGCTGGTAACCACCCGATCCCTGTCCCTGAGCGAGCTGCGAGATATGCGAAAAGATTTCGATCGTCATCCAGGCGAGCACATCATCACCTGGCTGCTCCGATGCTGGGATAATGGGGCCAGTAGCCTGGAATTAGAGGGTAGGGAAGCCAAGCAGCTGGGATCCCTTTCTAGGGAAGGGGGCATTGACAAAGTGATTGGAAAAGGGGCAAAATTCCTCAGCCTCTGGAGGCGACTCCTGTCAGGTGTGAAGGAAAGGTATCCCTTCAAGGAAGATGTTATATGTCACCCAGGCAAGTGGACCACCATGGAGAGAGGTAACCAGTACCTGAGGGAATTAGCTGTGCTGGAAGTGATTTATAATGACCTGGACAACGAGCAGTTATCCAAAGATCCAGATGAAGTCCAATGCACACGACCCATGTGGCAGAAGTTTGTATGGTGCGTACCATCGTCGCATGCAAACTCAGTGGCATTAATGACCTGGAAAGATGGAGGGGGACAAACGGTGGATGAAATGGCTGGCCAACTCTGACAATACGAAGAAAGTCTCTCTTCCTCCCTGTGGGCCTCCATCTCGGCTGTGGAAAAACTGTCCAAAAAACTGTCCCGGGAGTTCCAGCAACTCAAAGAAGATATGTCCTACTCCCTACCCGTACGGACCAGTATTTCAGCTATCAGGACTCGGCGTTCCTCTGTTCAAGAGAGAAGATATAGTGGATATGCACCACCACACCCTGTGGTTTTACCTGCATGATCATCGAGAGGATATGAGGAAGTGGGATGGAAAATCTCCCTCAACCATAGAAGCCTGGGTACGTGACTTGCAAGGAAAAACAATCACACAAGACAGTTCTTACAGGAAAATTGCTGCTCCAGTTTCCAGTGGACAGTTCCCCAGACAGAGCAGAAGGGCTGATTTTACTTCTGATCTTAATAAAGGGTTTTTTGATCAGCATTTACAAGGAGTGAGCAATGACTGCTATGACCAGGACTAGAGGGGCCCTGCCTCCAGCCAGGTGGAGGAAAGGGTCAATCGGGTGTACTGGACTGTGTGGATTCGATGGCCTGGCACATCAGACGCACAGGAGTATAAGGCTCTAGTGGACACCGGTGCACAGTGTACCCTCATGCCATCAAGCTATAAAGGGGCAGAACCCATCTGTATTTCTGGAGTGACAGGGGGATCCCAAGAGCTGACTGTATTGGAGGCTGAAGTGAGCCTAACCGGGAAGGAGTGGCAGAAGCACCCCATTGTGACTGGCCCAGAGGCTCCATAGCATATCCTTGGCATAGACTACCTCAGGAGAGGGCATTTCAAGGACCCAAAAGGGTACCGGTGGGCTTTTGGCATAGCTGCCTTGGAGACAGATGAAATTAAACAGCTGTCCACCTTGCCTGGTCTCTCAGAGGACCCTTCTATTGTGGGGTTGCTGAGGGTCAAAGAACTACAGGTGCCGATCACTACCACAACAGCGCACCAGCGGCAATATCGCACCAACCAAGATGCCCTGATTCCCATCCATAAGCTGATTTGTTGACTGGAGAGCCAAGGAGTGATCAGCAAGACTTGCTCACCTTTTAACAGTCCCATATGGCCAGTGCGAAAGTCTAATGGAGAGTGGAGGCTAACAGTAGACTATCGGGGCCTGAACGAAGTCACGCCGCCACTGAGTGCTGCCGTGCCGGACATGCTAGAATTTCAATATGAATTGGAGTCAAAGGCAGCCAAGTGGTATGCCACCACTGACATCGCTAACGCATTTTTCTCAATCCCTTTGGCAGCAAAGTGCAGGCCACAGTTTGCTTTCACTTGGAGGGGGGTCCAGTGCACCTGGAATCGACTGCCCCAGGGGTGGAAGCACAGCCCCACCATTTGCCATGGACTGATCCAGACTGCATTGGAACAGGGTGGGGCTCTGGAACACCTGCAATACACTGATGACATCATTGTGTGGGGCAACACAGCAGCAGAAGTTTTTGAGAAAGGGAAGAAAATAGTCCAAATCCTTCTGGAGGCTGGCTTTGCCATAAAACCAAGTAAGGTCAAGGGACCTGCACAGGAGATCCAGTTTTTAGGAATAAAATGGCAAGATGGGCGTCATCAGATCCCAATGGATGTGATCAACAAAATCACAGCCATGTCCCCACCAACCAGCAAAAAGGAAGCACAAGCTTTCTTGGGCATTGTGGGTTTTTGGAGAATGCATATTCCAAATTACAGTCTCATCATAAGCCCTCTCTATCAAGTGACCCGCAAGAAGAACGATTTCAAATGGGGCCCTGAGCAACAACAAGCCTTTGAACAAATTAAACGGGAGATGATAGTTCATGCAGTTGCCCTTGTGCCAGTCCAGGCAGGACAAGATGTGAAAAATGTGCTCTACGCCACAGCCGAGGAGAACGGCCCTATCTGGAGCCTCTGGCAGAAAGCACCCGGGGAGACGCGAGGTCGACCCCTGGGGTTTTGGAGTCGGGGATACAGAGGATCTGAGGCTGGCTATACTCCAACTGAAAAAGAGAGATTGGCAGCATATGAAGGGGCTCGAGCCACTTCAGAAGTGGTTGGTACTGAAGCACAGCTCCTCCTGGCACCCCGACTGCCGGTGCTGGGCTGGATGTTCAAAGGGAGGATCCCCTGTACACATCATGCAACTGATGCTACGTGGAGTAAGTGGGTCGCACTGATCACACAATGGGCTCGAATAGGAAACCCCGGTCGCCCAGGAATCTTGGAAGTGATCATGGACTGGCCAGAAGGCAAAGGTTTTGGAATATCGCCAGAGGAGGCAGTGACGCGTGCTGAGGAGGCCCCACTGTATAATAAACTGCCAGAAAATGAGAAGCAATATGCCCTGTTCTCTGATGGGTCCTGTGGTCTTGTGGGGAAGCACTGGAGGTGGAAGGCTGCTGTATGGAGTCTTATACGACAAGTCGCAGAAACTGCTGAAGGAGAAGGGGAATCGAGTCAGTTTGCAGAGGTGAAAGCCATCCAGCTGGCTTTAGATATTGCTGAACGAGAAAAGTGGCCAATGCTCTATCTCTATACTGACTCGTGGATGGTGCCAAATGCCCTGTGGGGGTGGTTACGGCAATGGAAGCAGAGCAATTGGCTGCGCAGAGGCAAACCCATCTGGGATGCCACATTGTGGCAAGATATTGCTGCCCGGATAGAGAACCTGGTTGTAAAAGTGCGTCACGTAGATGCTCACGTACCCAAGAGTCAGGCCACTGAAGAACATCAAAACAACCAGCAGGTGGATCAGGCTGCTAAGATTGAAGTGGCTCAGGTGGATCTGGACTGGCAACATAAGGGTGAATTATTTCTAGCTTGGTGGGCCCATGACACCTCAGGCCATCAAGGAAGAGATGCAACATATAGATGGGCTCGTGATCGAGGGGTGGCCTTGACCATGGACACTATTGCACAGGTTATCCGTGAATGTGAAACATGCGCTGCAATCAAGCGAGCCAAGCGGTTCAAGCCTCTCTGGTATGGAGGACGATGGCTGAAATATCAATATGGGGAGGCCTGGCAGACTGATTATATCACACTCCCACAAACCCGCCAAGGCAAGCGCCGTGTGCTCACCATGGTGGAAGCAACCACCAGATGGCTGGAAACATATCCCGTGCCCCATGCCACCGCCCGGAACACTATCCTGGGTCTTGAAAAGCATGTCCTATGGCGACATGGCACCCCAGAAAGAATTGAGTCAGACAACGGGACTCATTTCCGAAACAGCCTCATAGACACCTGGGCCAAAGAGCATGGCATTGAGTGGGTATCTCACATCCCCTATCATGCACCAGCCTCCGGGAAAATCGAACGATACAATGGACTGTTAAAGACTACACTGAGAGCAATGGGTGGTGGGACATTCAAACACTGGGATACACATTTAGCAAAGGCCACCTGGTTACTCAACACTAGGGGATCTGCCAATCGAGCTGGCCCTGCCCAATCAAGACTTTTACGTACTGTAGAAGGGGATAAAGTCCCTGTAGTGCACCTAAAAAATATGCTGGGGAACACAGTCTGGGTTACTCCTGCCTCAGGCAGAGGTAAACCCATTCGTGGGATTGCTTTTGCTCAAGGACCTGGGTACACTCGGTGGGTGATGCGGGAGGATGGGGAAGTCCGATGTGTACCTCAAGGGGATTTGATTTTGGGTGAAAATAGCCAATGAACTGAATTGTATAATGTTTGTTGCTATATAATACTATATGTCATCACTTCAATGATTACTATGTGCCATATCAACAGTATACAGCAAGAATCACCCAAATTAATGAAGAATGAACTCTGAGGAAACCTAGCAAAGTCTAGAGATGATAGAACTAGAACTGGCTTCAGCATGAGACAATCCAACACCACACACTACCTCTCCTGCCCAGAAAGACTGTTATGACAGATGAATCCCAAAGTCATAAACTAAATTAACTCAACAAACGTTCTAGAGGGATAGCATATAGACTAAGGGAATGATACCCGTGTATTGTATCAAAGGAAAGGAAGGGGGTGGTGGTTAATGAGGATGTGTTGGATAATGTGGGACCTGGGCATGACGTAAATGGTATGGAATAAGTGGTGGATATTGTCCCAGTTCCAGCTGGGATAGAGTTAATTTTCTTCTTGGTAGCCAGTATGGGGCTGTGTTTTGGGTTTAGGATGAGAACAATGTCGATGATACACTGATGTTTTGTTCTTGCTAAGTAGTTGCTAAGTGGCTCTCACACTGGTCAAGGACTTTTCAGCTTCCCCTGCTCTGCCCGGTGCACAAGAAGCTGGGAGGGGGCACAGCCAGAGGGAGGGTGCTGACCCAGACTGGCCAAGGGGCTATGCCATACCATGTGACGTCATGCTCAGTATATAAACTGGGGGAGTTGGCCGGGGGAGGGGCTTGGGGGACGGGCTGGGCATTGGTCGGCGGGTGGTGAGCAATTGTAGAGTGTATCGCTTGCTTTGTATTACTATCATACTATTATTACTTGTTTTTATTATTATTGTTATTATTACTATTACTACTGTTCTATTTTTATTTTACTTCCGTTATTAAACTGTTCTTATCTCAACCCACGAGTTTTCCCCTTTTGCCCTTCCGATTCTCTCCCCCGTCCCACCGGTGGGGGAGTGAGCGAGCGGCTGCGTGGTGCTTAGTTGCTGGCTGGGTTTAAACCACGACATCCCCACAGAGTTGCTGCTCTCTACATGAGGGTTCAGTGTTGCTTCAGGGTTAACTTTGTTTCATCTAGCAAGGACAGGGTGGTGAGCAGAGCTCAGAGGGGACACGTGAAAAAGACAGAGCTGAGTGCTCAGAGCTGGGGACGTGGAGGCTGAAGGTGAGTGGTGGTGGAGGCGGACAAGCCAGCGAGGCAGATGTCACCAATGCAGTAGAGGGTCCTCAGCACATTAGCCAATTAGTAATTAACAGACACATGCTGGGGTATGTCACTTTTGTCTCTTGGTTCAAACAACTTCTGTTGCTCTCTGATAAACAACTTATGTTACTCTTCTGACAGTGAGATGTTACAGATGAATGGGATGACAGATGTGGGTGTGATGGAGGTTGAGCTGCAATGGCCAGATGTTAACTGGTCCTGGTGTAAGTCACAGGACTAGGTGCATGGGACCACATTTAGATCTCCTCTCCTTGGATAACTCAACTGTCATGCTCCTGGGAAAGGGTCCTGCTGCTGCAGGTCATGCCTGGGACCCCCATGTCCTCAGGTGTAGCCAGGTGTTTGGAGGAGTGATTAAAGGAGCCACTGAGTCCCTGACTCTTGAAGAGCTGCATATCTCTGCCCCAGTGATGAACAGGCTAAGTACCTCTGATGAACAGCAAACAAAGAAGCCGAAGATGATAGGACACTGGACCTGGGAGAAGGGAGCTTGGTTTGCATGTTTAATCAATTATTTCCCTATGTCACTTCACTGGCAGCAAGCTGGGCAAGAGAAATGCTGTCAGGGTCAGCAGATTGGCTGCTGAGGCAAAGAGTTCACATGTTAAAAGCTTTAACAGCTGAAACAGATGTTAATCTGTGTTATGCATGTACAGACAGGTAAACTGCACAGAGGGCAGGAAGGTCAGCTGGTCCTGGCACAAAGCACTCGCTGCCTCATTGGGGGTTCTGCATGTGGCTGCAGACCCAGCATACATATCCACCCACATGCATATGCATATCAAACACAGCTAATGGTAGATAACAGCAAAGCTTAATGAGCATTCCACATCTTCTCTTGAAAGTATTTGCATTTTTTAAGTCAACTTCCTATTTCTTTATGAAAAATTTTCAAAAGCTGTGTTCTCGTGTCAAGCACAGAGCAACTGCTCTAGGTTTCCGTGTAAGTTCAAGGTAATGATTGAACTCGGTATGTCTTCCAGCTGTGTTGTTGCAATATCTACAGAGGAACATAGAAGGTCTGTGTTAGTTTGGGACTCACAAAAAGTAATTCATTATGCATAATGGTGATGTTGGCAGTGCATGCCAAATGGTTAAATCTAATGTAGCATACAGTTTCATTAAGGCACAACAAAATTAATCTATCCCTTCCCACTAGGAGGTTTAAACAAAAGCAATGGAGAAGGAGATGCATGTAAAAAGCAGCAATTCATTAATAAAATGAAGACATGTAAAATAATTAGTCTTATAACAATAGATTAGAGGACTAAATGAACCCTTTTATTTTCCATGCAATATGTGCAAGTCAGAACCCTAGTGTTGGGCTAGGCATATAAATGCAATCTTAAGTGTCTTCTGATTTCCTTCCAGGGAAGAGATGCACATGCAGATCAAAACAAAGCCACTAGTTCCTTTTAATAACTTCATTCTGGTTTGCAGAAACTGCCTGTGGAGACTATTTGCATTCAAAGTCAGTGACTTGACTTCAGATCTCCAGTGGGAAACTGCAAATGAAAGAGTTAACTCAAAGAACCAGGGAGTTTAGCTGCCACTAAACTGGTGTACAATAACTCATGTAATTAATAATACTGAAACTAAGGGATCAATCTAAATCAATGGAGGGATGGAGTTTTCTCTTGCCCGATTAGTAATGATAGTTAAAATGGACAATTGTCTTTCCTTAATAACTCCTGAGTCGCCAGAACATAGGAGAATTTTTTTAAACGATGTGTCCAGACAGTATAGATGCTGCTTGCTTAAAGGTGCAAAGGAAAGAGAAATGATTAAAAATAGGCTACATTTATTCTGGATAAGAAAATCCCCAAATGCATAGACCTTTGAATTATCCAAGCAATCAATAAATTCCTTGCCCTTCTGTACTTTAATTTTCTGATTTAGCTGAACACAGGAGGAGTTTTCCCTATACTTTCTATTTACGGCTCTTAGCTCTTTCCCATAAGGAAGAAATCCTCCTAAGCACCTGTGGTGGGTTGACCCTGGCTGGACACCAGGTGCCCACCAAAGCCACTCTATCACTCCCCCTCCTCAGCTGGACAGGGGAGAGAAAAATACAATGAAAGGCTCATAGCTTGAGATAAGGACAGGGAGATCACTCACCAATTACTGTCACAGGAAAAACAGACTCCACTTGGGAAAATTAATTTAATTTATTGCCAATCAAATCAGAGTAGTGTAATGAGAAATAAAACCAAATCTTAAAACACTTTTCCCCCACCCCTCCCTTCTTCCCGGGCTCAACTTCGCTCCCGATTTCCTCTACCTCCTCCTCCTGAGCGGTGCAGGGCGACAGGGAATGGGGGTTGCAGTTCATCACACGTTGTCTCTGCTGCTTCTTCCTCCTCGGGGGGGGACTCCTCACACTCTTCCCCTGCTCCAGCGTGGGGTCCCTCCCACAGGAGATTCCATGAACTTCTCCAGTATGAGTCCTTCCCGCAGGCTGCAGCTCTTCACAAACTGCTCCACCGTGGGTCCTTTCCACAGGGTGCAGTCCTTCAGGAGCAGACTGCTCCAGCGCGAGTTCCCCACGGGGTCACAAGTCCTGCCAGCAAACCTGCTCCAGGGTGGGCTCCTGTCCACATGTTCACAGGTCCTGCCAGGAGCCTGCTCCAGCATGGGCTCTCCACGGGGTCACAGCCTCCTTCAGGTGCATCCACATGCTCCAGCGTGGGGTCCTCCACAGGCTGCAGGGGGATATCTGCTCCACCATTAACCTCCATGGGCTGCAGGGGGACAGCCTGCCTCACCATGGTCTTCACCAGGAGCTGCAGGGGAATCTCTGCTCTGGCGCCTGGAGCACCTCCTCCCCCTCCTTCTTCACTGACCTTGGTGTCTGCAGGGTTGTTTCTCTCACATATTCTCACTCCTCTCCTTTGGCTGCCATTGTTTTTTCCCCTTCTTAAATATGTTATCACAGAGGAGCTACCACCATCGCTGATTGGCTCAGCTTTGGCCAGCAGCGTGTCTGTCTTGGTGCCGGCTGGCACTGGCTCTATCGGACATGGGGGAAGCTTCTGGCATCTTCTCACAGAAGCCACCCCTGTAGCAACCCCTGCTACCAAAACCTTGCCACGCAAACCCAATACAGAATCCAGGAGTGCTTAGAGGATGAGGTGCATTCAGGGCACAGGGAAGCCTTTGGGGGAGCTCTGCAATGACTTCAACCCTGAGGAGCACGGGACTCACCCCCAGGGCTCTCCAATGGACTGCACCAGGCTGTGGAGCTAGAGTCTAGTCTATGTGTAGCATTGGCTGGATGTAAGTAATGAAGCACGGTTGTTACGTGCTAACATTTTGTCCCACTGAGTACCCAAAGCTGGAATGCCAGCATGCTTTGAAACTCATGTGAGAGTCCCTGGGAACTAACAAGGGGACATAAAAAACTCAAGATGTACATTGAGAACCTAGTATTTCTCTCCACTTTCCAAAATTACTCTGCCAGCATCTAGAATGGGAAACAAGGTTTGAAGACAGCAGTAGTATCGCAAGAGGTAGCCTTCTAGGCAATGTGAAATTACCACCCCAAGGAAATATATCACACCAAACTTAGCAGCAAGTCCATACCCCAAAAGAGAAGGGGGATTCAGAAGGCCTCAGACAAGCAGCCACGACGGCAGAGCAGGTGGATGCACCCAGCACCCCACCATTGCAGACCAATGCAACGGTGCAGGGCACACTGCAAATCAGGTGGACATGGCTGATAAGTATCTGAAATGAGGCATTGCCTATAAGGTTTTCTATTAATTATTACTGTTAGTCGTGGCTGAAGAAGGAAGATGTGGGGAGCTATACTTTTAAGAGGCTTTGGTCTGAGCCAGCTGGAGCTAATTATCTTGTACAAGAGCCTTTCGTCCTCTGTGCTGATCACTTATAACTCCAATGCTCAGCCTGTGGCTCTGAAGGATTTCTGGGCAGGGAAATGGCATAAAGATGGGGAAAGGCAATGGACTCGGTCCAGACTGGAGTGAGCTGGAATCTTCTTTTTTAATTGTTCTTTCCACACCAGGATTTCTCTTATGTTTTCTACAACCGCAACCATTTTAGGGGGGTGATTCTCCTCGATCCAGCATCATTGTACCTTCACTGATTTCAAGGGAGACATATAACTTAAAGTGCCTTAAAGTGGTGGCATGTCACTAAACTGGCTCTGTGTAACTCATTAAACTAAGTGGGCACTCCATAGCTGGTGACTTGAAAACTCCTGAATCTAGAGGTAAATGTTGCTAGCTCATGGCTAACAGCCAGAAGTCCTCTTTGTCTGGAAAGCTGAGATATATCTAAGCCATTCTTAATTTTTAAGGGTACAACTCATCTTAACCTCTTAAGTGCAAGGCTTGCCAAGATGTATCAGACATATTTTAGATAATGGTGACACTTGGGTAAAGATGACCTATTTTAGAATAAAATAAGATGCTGCCAAAGTTTCTTCCTGTCTATAGCTGAGCTGCAGCTAAGTTTGGGATGCCTGAAGCTGAGCATAACTTATAACTTCAACTTTCATCCTCCACTACTAGTCTTGCCTCCAACATTCATTCTCTCGGGGTCCACTGCAGCCGGCATGCTGGCGTCCCTCGTTATGCTGTCCACTCTCTACACCCTCCCAAACTTTTGCGAGGTCCCACACAGCTGCAGGACTCCCCTTCCTCCTCTACAGCTGTGAGCAGACCCTGTCCTTTTCTGCTACTACCCTTTGCTGCTTCATGTTTCATATCCTACCACCAGTGTCAGTTTGCCTCAGCTCCCCATCCCAGCTGTCCCCGTCTCCTCCCAGAGCTGGTCCTGGCATGGCAGTGGCTTGGCTATTGGCTTCAGCAGGAGTAGGACCAGGAGCAGCATTGGCTGCAGCTCCCTCCTCCTTTGTTCATGCACCTCCAAAGTCCTGGTCCCTGGTGCTGGTGACTCCCAGTGTACAGTTAGCTTTTCAGTAAACTCCCATGTTTGGCTAAATGAAGGAGAAAAGTAAAATATGTAAGAAAGAGCATTTCTGTGGAAACTTTTGAATTTCCACTTTCACATGTCAGAGCAAAGAAAAAAAGCCTAGATTGGCTGTCAAATTCACTTGAGTCTTCAAGGCCAGGACTAAGGGAAGACAGGTTTTATTTGTACACTGAGCAAATTGCATCTGGGAGCCAGTGGGACGTGACAAACCTGTCAGCCAGCAATGCTATTCTCAGGATGACACTTTGGAAGAAATCCTTGTGGGACTGGGTTCCTAGGCAAAGGAAGGTGGTGCTCTGGGCAGCTGAGCAGACACAGAAGGAGAGCTCATTGTCCTTTTTCCTTATGATTCCTTTCCTGGGGCCAAAGCAGTGTGACGTAGCTTACAGCAGACTATGGACTTTCCTAAAAGATGTGTCTTGCCATGCTGACCCCATGCTGGAGCACCCACCAGGGAGATCTAGTGTGCCATTTCCATTGAGAGATGAGGACAGGAGTGGTAAACTGGTGGAGAACATCCAAGCCGATATGGCTACTTTAGACTCTCTGGTTGCTCTGTGCTGCCTCAGTAAAGCAAAGGAGCCAGAGGCTGAGACTGTGTCCCTAATCTACTTCAAAATCACGAGTCACCAGCTGGCAGATAATTATAGTGTATGGCCTTTCTTCCATCAAACTAATGGAACTTTTGAAATTAATTAATAGAATCCTGAAAAATTCCCAGAGCCTTGTTTTATTTTTAAATTAACATATTTTTCAGTGAGATTGGAGATACAGACCTAAATATTGCCCTCAGTTATACCCACATATCCCCACTGAAGACAGCTGATTTCCCCACTAACTGATGGCAGAATATGACATGCAAGGATCTGCATGTTCCCTCTCAGTAAGATGGAAAAAGTCTGCAAAAATGGACATTTATAATCTCTTAATATAAGAGTGTGACTCATTCGATTCCTCTTTAAACTGTTTTATATTTACTGTTTTATATAGTTATTCTGGGCATCAGTTTCCTCAACAGTTACTTAAAAACTGCACTTGCCAAAACCTGTCAGTTATTGCTTATCACAACTTGCACAGTCACCAAGACAGCAGCAGAGAAAGAAGACATTTTAAACTCATTTGGATGTCAGAATTTTGCAGTGGAAACTTATCTCTGGTGATATCAGTGTCACCTTTTCAAGCAATACTGTGTAAGGTGGTTTGAAAGAAATCTCGGGTGAGCAGCTCGTTGGACAAGAGAGGGTAGTGATAGATGTCATCAGGGGAATCTGGCTGATGGCAGGGAAAGGACGTTGCAGACAAATAGGTTTGGCGCGTAAGGAAACTGAGGTAGAAAAGCACATCACGAGTGGGTATCTTGGCATCTGGCCGACTAGATCCGTCAACTCAACAGAGTCATGTGTTGCTTAACTTGCAGCCCTTGGTGTAAAGATATCTTTGTTGTTGGCCAACACCCAGAACCAACCACACAAGTGGAGTGCCTGGTTTTTGAGCATGGGAGTGATAGATCTGGCAATGCCATTAGTCCGGAAAGCAACAAGCAGCCAGCACTGAGGGGTGAAGGCTGATATGCACACAGAGGTGCATGGGTCCCTGTGCTGTCCAGCTGTGAACATCCAGGGCCAGCAAGCAGGCCAACATTGCCATTGAGGGACCTCATGACCAGCTGCTCAGCACATGTGGAAGAGTGTGCTCTCCTGGAAATGGTACAAAGCCCAGAAAGCTGACACCAGTGATGGGGTGCTGATGGTGTAACTGATCTCAGGGTGATGCCTCTTTTCTACAAAGGTATTTTTACCTTTACCCTTTGGCCAGTCTGGGTCAGCTGTCCTGGCTGTGCTCCCTCCCAGCTTCTTGTGCACCTGGCAGAGCATGGGAAGCTGAAAAGTCCTTGACTAGTGTAAGCACTACTTAGCAACAACTAAAACATCAGTGTGTTATCAACATTATTCTCATCCTAAATTCAAAACACAGCACTATACCAGCCACTAGGAAGAAAATTAACTCTGTCCCAGTCGAAACCAGGAGAGTATCTGCCCCTTATTCTATGCCATCTACGTCACGGCCATGTCCCACACTTTCCAATACATCCCAGTTAATTACCATCACCTTTCCAGTCTTTTGATACATACACATAGATATCATTTCCTTAGTCTATGGGCCATCCCTCTAAAATGTTTGTTGAGTTCATTTAGTCCATGACTTTGGGATTCATCTGTCATAACAGTCTTTCTGGGCAGGAGAGGTAGTGTGTGGTGTTGGATTGTCTCATGCTGAAGCCAGTTCTGGTTCCATCATCACTGCACTTTGCTCAGTTTCATCAAAGTCCATTCTTCATTAATCTGGGCGATTCTTACTGTAATACCATTCCTATGGGATATAGCCACCACAGAAGTGATGACATACAGTATTATATAGCAACTAACATTATATACTTCAGTTCATTGGCTATTCTCACCCAAAATCAAATCCCCTTGAGGTACACATCGGACTTCCCCATCCTCCCGCATCACCCACCGAGTGTACCCAGGTCCTTGAGCAAAAGCAATCCCACGAATGGGTTTACCTCTGCCTGAGGCAGGAGTAACCCAGACTGTGTTCCCCAGCATATTTTTTAGGTGCACTACAGGGACTTTATCCCCTTCTACAGTACGTAAAAGTCTTGATTGGGCAGGGCCAGCTCGATTGGCAGATCCCATAGTGTCGAGTAACCAGGTGGCCTTTGCTAAATGTGTATCCCAGTGTTTGAATGTCCCACCACCCATTGCTCTCAGTGTAGTCTTTAACAGTCCATTGTATCGTTCGATTTTCCCGGAGGCTGGTGCATGATAGGGGATGTGAGATACCCACTCAATGCCATGCTCTTTGGCCCAGGTGTCTATGAGGCTGTTTCGGAAATGAGTCCCGTTGTCTGACTCAATTCTTTCTGGGGTGCCATGTCGCCATAGGACATGCTTTTCAAGGCCCAGGATAGTGTTCCGGGCGGTGGCATGGGGCACGGGATATGTTTCCAGCCATCTGGTGGTTGCTTCCACCATGGTGAGCACACGGCGCTTGCCTTGGCGGGTTTGTGGGAGTGTGATATAATCAATCTGCCAGGCCTCCCCATATTGATATTTCAGCCATCGTCCTCCATACCAGAGAGGCTTGAACCGCTTGGCTCGCTTGATTGCAGCGCATGTTTCACATTCACGGATAACCTGTGCAATAGTGTCCATGGTCAAGGCCACCCCTCGATCACGAGCCCATCTATATGTTGCATCTCTTCCTTGATGGCCTGAGGTGTCATGGGCCCACCAAGCTAGAAATAATTCACCCTTATGTTGCCAGTCCAGATCCACCTGAGCCACTTCAATCTTAGCAGCCTGATCCACCTGCTGGTTGTTTTGATGTTCTTCAGTGGCCTGACTCTTGGGTACGTGAGCATCTACGTGACGCACTTTTACAACCAGGTTCTCTATCCGGGCAGCAATATCTTGCCACAATGTGGCATCCCAGATGGGTTTGCCTCTGCGCAGCCAATTGCTCTGCTTCCATTGCCGTAACCACCCCCACAGGGCATTTGGCACCATCCACGAGTCAGTATAGAGATAGAGCATTGGCCACTTTTCTCGTTCAGCAATATCTAAAGCCAGCTGGATGGCTTTCACCTCTGCAAACTGACTCGATTCCCCTTCTCCTTCAGCAGTTTCTGCGACTTGTCGTATAAGACTCCATACAGCAGCCTTCCACCTCCAGTGCTTCCCCACAAGACCACAGGACCCATCAGAGAACAGGGCATATTGCTTCTCATTTTCTGGCAGTTTATTATACAGTGGGGCCTCCTCAGCACGCGTCACTGCCTCCTCTGGCGATATTCCAAAACCTTTGCCTTCTGGCCAGTCCATGATCACTTCCAAGATTCCTGGGCGACCGGGGTTTCCTATTCGAGCCCATTGTGTGATCAGTGCGACCCACTTACTCCACGTAGCATCAGTTGCATGATGTGTACAGGGGATCCTCCCTTTGAACATCCAGCCCAGCACCGGCAGTCGGGGTGCCAGGAGGAGCTGTGCTTCAGTACCAACCACTTCTGAAGTGGCTCGAGCCCCTTCATATGCTGCCAATCTCTCTTTTTCAGTTGGAGTATAGCCAGCCTCAGATCCTCTGTATCCCCGACTCCAAAACCCCAGGGGTCGACCTCGCGTCTCCCCGGGTGCTTTCTGCCAGAGGCTCCAGATAGGGCCGTTCTCCTCGGCTGTGGCGTAGAGCACATTTTTCACATCTTGTCCTGCCTGGACTGGCACAAGGGCAACTGCATGAACTATCATCTCCCGTTTAATTTGTTCAAAGGCTTGTTGTTGCTCAGGGCCCCATTTGAAATCGTTCTTCTTGCGGGTCACTTGATAGAGAGGGCTTATGATGAGACTGTAATTTGGAATATGCATTCTCCAAAAACCCACAATGCCCAAGAAAGCTTGTGCTTCCTTTTTGCTGGTTGGTGGGGACATGGCTGTGATTTTGTTGATCACATCCATTGGGATCTGATGACGCCCATCTTGCCATTTTATTCCTAAAAACTGGATCTCCTGTGCAGGTCCCTTGACCTTACTTGGTTTTATGGCAAAGCCAGCCTCCAGAAGGATTTGGACTATTTTCTTCCCTTTCTCAAAAACTTCTGCTGCTGTGTTGCCCCACACAATGATGTCATCAGTGTATTGCAGGTGTTCCAGAGCCCCACCCTGTTCCAATGCAGTCTGGATCAGTCCATGGCAAATGGTGGGGCTGTGCTTCCACCCCTGGGGCAGTCGATTCCAGGTGCACTGGACCCCCCTCCAAGTGAAAGCAAACTGTGGCCTGCACTTTGCTGCCAAAGGGATTGAGAAAAATGCGTTAGCGATGTCAGTGGTGGCATACCACTTGGCTGCCTTTGACTCCAATTCATATTGAAATTCTAGCATGTCCGGCACGGCAGCACTCAGTGGCGGCGTGACTTCGTTCAGGCCCCGATAGTCTACTGTTAGCCTCCACTCTCCATTAGACTTTCGCACTGGCCATATGGGACTGTTAAAAGGTGAGCAAGTCTTGCTGATCACTCCTTGGCTCTCCAGTCAACAAATCAGCTTATGGATGGGAATCAGGGCATCTTGGTTGGTGCGATATTGCCGCTGGTGCGCTGTTGTGGTAGTGATCGGCACCTGTAGTTCTTTGACCCTCAGCAACCCCACAATAGAAGGGTCCTCTGAGAGACCAGGCAAGGTGGACAGCTGTTTAATTTCATCTGTCTCCAAGGCAGCTATGCCAAAAGCCCACCGGTACCCTTTTGGGTCCTTGAAATGCCCTCTCCTGAGGTAGTCTATGCCAAGGATATGCTATGGAGCCTCTGGGCCAGTCACAATGGGGTGCTTCTGCCACTCCTTCCCGGTTAGGCTCACTTCAGCCTCCAATACAGTCAGCTCTTGGGATCCCCCTGTCACTCCAGAAATACAGATGGGTTCTGCCCCTTTATAGCTTGATGGCATGAGGGTACACTGTGCACCGGTGTCCACTAGAGCCTTATACTCCTGTGCGTCTGATGTGCCAGGCCATCGAATCCACACAGTCCAGTACACCCGATTGACCCTTTCCTCCACCTGGCTGGAGGCAGGGCCCCTCTAGTCCTGGTCATAGCAGTCATTGCTCACTCCTTGTAAATGCTGATCAAAAAACCCTTTATTAAGATCAGAAGTAAAATCAGCCCTTCTGCTCTGTCTGGGGAACTGTCCACTGGAAACTGGAGCAGCAATTTTCCTGTAAGAACTGTCTTGTGTGATTGTTTTTCCTTGCAAGTCACGTACCCAGGCTTCTATGGTTGAGGGAGATTTTCCATCCCACTTCCTCATATCCTCTCGATGATCATGCAGGTAAAACCACAGGGTGTGGTGGTGCATATCCACTATATCTTCTCTCTTGAACAGAGGAACGCCGAGTCCTGATAGCTGAAATACTGGTCCGTACGGGTAGGGAGTAGGACATATCTTCTTTGAGTTGCTGGAACTCCCGGGACAGTTTTTTGGACAGTTTTTCCACAGCCGAGATGGAGGCCCACAGGGAGGAAGAGAGACTTTCTTCGTATTGTCAGAGTTGGCCAGCCATTTCATCCACCGTTTGTCCCCCTCCATCTTTCCAGGTCATTAATGCCACTGAGTTTGCATGCGACGATGGTACGCACCATACAAACTTCTGCCACATGGGTCGTGTGCATTGGACTTCATCTGGATCTTTGGATAACTGCTCGTTGTCCAGGTCATTATAAATCACTTCCAGCACAGCTAATTCCCTCAGGTACTGGTTACCTCTCTCCATGGTGGTCCACTTGCCTGGGTGACATATAACATCTTCCTTGAAGGGATACCTTTCCTTCACACCTGACAGGAGTCGCCTCCAGAGGCTGAGGAATTTTGCCCCTTTTCCAATCACTTTGTCAATGCCCCCTTCCCTAGAAAGGGATCCCAGCTGCTTGGCTTCCCTACCCTCTAATTCCAGGCTACTGGCCCCATTATCCCAGCATCGGAGCAGCCAGGTGATGATGTGCTCGCCTGGATGACGATCGAAATCTTTTCGCATATCTCGCAGCTCGCTCAGGGACAGGGATCGGGTGGTTACCAGCTCATTTATGGGTTCTGCCTCTTCCTCCTCCTGTTCTCGTGATGGCCCTGGCTCATCTTCATCCCTTACTAAATGAGCTGATTTTCTTTTTTATTTGTTCTTCTGTATAGGGGCGACTGATACTGGCATGGGTTGGTTCTTTGGTTCAGCTGCAGTGCCTGTCACAGGGTTTGGAGTAGCTGCAGTGCCTGCCTGTCACGGAGGTTTGAGTAGAGGCAGTGCCTGTAGCAATGGTATTCTTAAATAGTTGTTTAACCCTGAACAAGACCTGAACCATATTCAGGAGAGATAGCAATAGGAGCATGCTGGTTTGAACATCCCAAAGATATTCAAAATTCTCAAGAGCTGTTCTAACTAGCCTGAAGGAGAAATGGAAAGTGAAGGAGTGGGAGAAATTGTCCCACTCTGTCTCCCCCATAGATTGGTTCTCCAAGGAGAAGAGGTAAAAAGTGTCATCATTAATAGTTTCCGAGAGATGGCTCCCGATGTACATGGATGACGGCAGTGCTGAGTACAATCATCTCATGACCGATAATTTTATCATACCATAAGCCAGTGTTACACAGCACAGCAAAGCAATAACTTTAATCCAACTCCCAGAGGTGATAAACAGCACCACAGGAAATGCATATGGCAAGTAACATGTTATATAACACAACTCTGAGAGCAAGCACAACAACTCTGAGAGTAAATAAATCAACATTGCAACCAGCGACTATTAAACTAATATAATGAATGCTTATCACAAATTTGTTTTAACATGCTCTGGTCAGATCTGTCATTATCTTGAACCCTTCACGCCCCACGTTGGGCACCAAAAAGGACTGTTGTGGTTTAACCTAGCAGGCAGCTAAACACCACACAGCTGTTTGCTCGCTCCTCCCCTGCCCCCAGTGGTATGGGGGAGAGAATCAGAAAAAAATAAAGTAAAATTCGTGGGTTGAGATAAAGACAGTTTAATAGGACAGAAAAGGAAGGGAATATAATAATAACGATAAAAGAATATACAAAACAAGTGATGCACAATGCAATTGCTCACCACCCACCGACCGATGCCCAGGCATTTCCCGAGCAGCGGTCGTCGGGCCCCAGCCAACTCCCCCCAGTTTATATACTGAGTATGATGTCATATGGTATGGAATAGCCCTTTGGCCAGTCTGGGTCAGCTCTCCTGGCTGTGCCCCCTCCCAGCTTCTCACTGGCAGGGCATGAGAAGCTGAAAAGTCCTTGACTAGTGTAAGCCCTACTTAGCAACAACTAAAACATCAGTGTGTTATCAACATTATTCTCATCCTAAATCCAAAACACAGCATTTTACCAGCTACTAGGCAGAAAATTAACTCTATCCCAGCCAAAACCAGCACAAGAAAATGGACTGACATAGACATCTTCTTGTTAAACCTTCTCTCCTTTCATTTAGTGGCAGATAATTCTCCCTGAGTTCAGTGGAAACAGGACCAGGTCTTTGCTAGAACTCATCCCAGAGAGAAGAATGAATTTTTAAATGGTTTCAAAGATTCCTGCTTGATTTACTCTTATCTAGCCCATCTCAATAGCTCTCAATAGCTCTATAAACTTGTTAAAATCACTGGAATTTTCCTATAAACTGAGTAAGGCACACTGGGAGGGACAGCTGCAAATGGCAAGGTAGGTCTCCCAGGGGTCACTGACATGGAGCCAAACACTGGACTTCACTTATGAACCAGTTTAAGGCTGCTGGTGCATCACCCGACAGGGCTCTGCTGCCCTGGTCTGCCTCGCGGCACTTGCTGACCATGCATGGTGGGAGCACTTTGGGATACCAAACACATGAGCTGGTAAGCAGAGGGGGTTTTATTACAGATTCCAACATGTAGACCCCCAAAATGCAGGATGAGCAAAATCAACAACACAAAGTAACCTCAGCCATAACCCCCTTGCTTTAACCAAATCCTCCACTGAAGCCTCAAGGAGGAAAGGGACAATGTAAGCCCATCACCACCCTGACTCGAGGCTCGCCCCATGGTGGTGTGACTCTCCTGGGCTTCGCTACAGCTGCCCAGAGAGCAGCACCGTGGTGCAGAGCAGGGCTGTAGTTGCTCTCACAATACAGCTGCGAGTCTCTATAGGGATGTGTTCCAAAGACTGGGGTTCCCTCCATCACGACTTTCTCTGGAATTACTAGGGAACGAGATGAAATAAAATCATCTGTGTCATGTCAAATAATTGACCATGTTGTTGGATGGATGCTGCTCCAAAAATAGCGTCCACCAGCAATAACAAAAATGACATTGCTACCCCATGGTCTGGGCTATATTTCCTCTTTCAAAGGGTGCAACGTGCAGCGTTACAGGCTGCTGAACAGAGATTGACTCAGGGTAGCACCTTACTGTTACTGCTGAAATGTTTCTAAGCCCATGGGAATCCCTGTTTGTCTCTAGCAGAGAGTGTAGCAACAATCAAGCAGTAGACAGGTTGCAAGAGGACTGAGACAGTCACAGAGGATTCAAAAACTGTGTCTTTTTCTATATAACCATCAGCATAGTCAAATAAGAGTAGAAATAAGAATGGGATCATCTGGGACTTGAATCCTAGAAATTTACTAGAGACTGTTCCAGGGGGAGCAGAAAGGACAAAAGCGTAAGAGATGGGTTTGCCTAATGTTAATACAAAATGGCAGCTCCCAGTTGATTTTAAAATTAAGCTGGAAAGGGTTCACTGCTTTTTTCCCTTGTTCTCCTACCGCCACCTTTTTTTCTCCCTTTCTTTTTATTTGGACATCCCTTCTCCAGTTCCAGGCTCTGCAGAGAGATCCAGAAGGGACCCCCACTTCTTTCCTTCCAGTGCATCCTAAATAGATCTGTTACCCTGAGCTTTAGACCCAAAGCCATCCTACACAGGATGTTAATGTCATTCTCAGGATCACCCTTTTTTTAAGATTTCCTTTTCAGTTAAGACGAACGCCCTGGTACACCACCTGCTACATTCCCGAGTCCCATCTAACAAGGAGTACGGTGCATGTGCAGCAGTGTTTCCACCTCCATTCTCCTGCTCTCCTGAGTTCAAGTTTCAGTACACACTGCACACACTGCACAGATTTGTTCTTTAATTCACTGATGGTCTGCGGCCTTTCCAAGTGAGCATGGACAGATCTGCAATTCTCTGTGAAAACCATGCAAAATTCTCAGCTTCACATGGCTTATACAAAATCAGCTGGCCTTGATAGTTTGGGTTCAACTTTACTTTTAGCTTTTCTGTTTTATTAAATCTGCAACTTAAAGTGAAACTCAGCACTCTGAGTACACACCACACAGACTGGAAATGCAGAGGTAGTTAATACAAACCATTGTAAACCATACAAAATTTGTGTCTCCCTAGAATTGCCAGGGTGACAGCATACTTTTTCCAAATACTTTACTAGTGTTTCAGGATTCTGCACTTGTTCAGGGGTGAAGTTCCAAAACACTGGAGGGGCCTACCGCCCTAGGCATTTGCCCATGCTCTCCCACACACCCTGCCACTCATAACTATCCAGCCTTGGAGGAGATCTCTGGATGATATTCTTAAACAGCTTATTAACCTTAGACAAAGCTGAAACAATATTCCCAAGAACTATCTATATATATATATATTAACTACCCAAGGATGCTCAAGATACTGAAAAGTTGTTGCAATGAAGGACAAAACATCATAGAAGAAGGCAGCGAAGGTGCCATTCTGTATTTCCTCCATAAAAAACCTCTCAGAGGAAGAGGTATAATTGCTAATTGTCTCCATGAGGTGGTACCCGAAGTGCAGTAATGGCTTCACTACAGAACCCAAATACCAGATAGCACTCAAGGTCGGTGTTTTAACAACAAATCTCCCAGGCAAGACATCACTAATCACTGCAGAGCACAGCAAACTGCAAAACCCAACACCAATCTTGAACATGCACAGCAAAAACAAGACCATGGTGCAGATCAGGTAGACTAATACCAAGAATGGATGAATCAATATTATGACCAGCAACTGTTAACAGATACAAATTCCTTAATACACTCTGGTTGATCTGTTATTATCTCAAACCCTTCGTGCCCCACATTGGGCGCCAAAAAGGACTGTCGTGGTTTAACCCCAGCCAGCAACTAAGCACCACACAGCCGCTCGCTGACTCCCCCCACCCCAGGGGGATAGGGGAGAGAATTGGAAGGGTGAAAGTCAGAGAACTCGTGGGTTGAGATAAAAACAGTTTAATAATTGAAGTAAAATGAAATAGAATAGTAGTAATAATAATAATAATATAATAATAATATAATAATATACAAAGCAAGTGATACACTATACAATTGGCTCACCTCCCGCCGACTGATGCCCAGCTCGTCCCCGAGCAGCAATCGCTGCCCCCCGGCCAACTCCCCCCAGCTTATATACTGAGCATGACATCATATGGTATGGAATAGCCCTTTGGCCAGTCTGGGTCAGCTGTCCTGGCTGTGCCCCCTCCCAGCTTCTTGTGCACCAGGCAGAGCATGGGAAGCTGAAAAGTCCTTGACTACTGTAAGCCCTACTTAGCAACAACTAAAACATCAGTGTGTTATCACCATTATTCTCATCCTAAATCCAAAACACAGCACTATACCAGCTACTAGGAAGAAAATCAACTCTATCCCAGCTGAAACCAGGGCACATATATATGTATATAACATTTCTAAGAAGCAGTGAGGAAAAGACAAGGGAAGAATTGTGTCATGTATCCAAACAAGAACTAGTTAGAATGAAATAACTCAGTTTCTAGAAGTCTGGGCCTAATGTATGAGAGACTGCAATGTTTCTAAGAGATGTGATAGCAAGAAATGAGAAAGCAGGTAAAGTATTTGTGGCAAAGATGACTTGTATAGAGACAGGAATGCAAATGTTGATGCTGATGGTTGACAATGTATGTTTAATTTTATCAAAAAGGCAATTAAAAACTATTCAGGGAACTTGGTGTAGGGATTTAGAGCTAAGCACCTCCCATTGCCTACAGCTTGTGGAGCTGCAAAATGAGTGACCCTATGACTTTGAGTTTTGAAAGCTTAAAGAAACGGGGAGTGGAATATCAAATCAGAAAGGGTTGTAGGTGAAGCCATCTCAGCAACCATTCAAACGACTGGGAAAAGTCATTGGCTGCTACAGGTGTTCTTTAACTAACCATTAAAAAAATTACTGGGGACGAGATACAAATACTTGTCAATGTTTAAGACAGGAGTTGACCGATTAGGAGAAGGTCTGTAGTATGTTCACACAGGAGTGCAGTATAGATAGTGTACTTTGTTAAATTGATAAAAGACCAATGGAAATGCCAAGATTGCAACTGTCCTGGGGAGGAGATCATGGATCTCAAGTCCAGCTTTCTGTGGAATGCAGAGTGAGCAGCAACACCTATTTTGAAGTGGCAGAAATGTTCCCTGCACATTTACCAGAAATCTCAGACATGGACACTGCAGCAGCATCTGAAATGACTGGATGCAAGTGGAAATTGTAGCATCTTTCCCTGAAGATTAGGAAAAAGACAAAGTAAATTTGATTTCCTGTGTACCATGCCACAGAGATAACGTGGAGGGCTGAAAGTTAAAAATCTCCTTTTTACTCACAGACGATGTCGTCTGCACTCAGGGGTGTGCAGTTGCCCTGCACTTCCAGCCAGATACCTATTCTCCAAAAGAAACATATCTACAGAGCCATGATGGGAGTTTTTCCTCAAGATTTTCAGTGCTTCAGGTGTGTGGACAGCCACCAGTGTCCACTCCTGACAGCAACAGGACACTTCCTTGTTGCAGGTATGCTAGGAAGTAAGCACAGAAAATTGGCTTCCCTTGCATAATGCTTCGGACACAAACCATTTCTCCATCTCTAGAAAATGGGCATACCCTGTTCCCAAACTACTTGCGTTCAACATCCCAGCTTGATAAAGAAGCCAAAAATTGTTAGGTGATACCTGCAAGGCACAATTTAGAAGCATTGTTGTTTCTCTAATTTTATTATGTTTTAGATGGGTGCTCTCAAGTTCCCCTGGCTTGCTTGAATAAGGAAATAATAAGCTTTGTGATTGTCATTGCTTATACAAAACACTTGTTTGTGGGAACTTGCTGTGCTTGTATTTCTCCCATGACTGCTCAGACTCTTTCACTGAGCACAACCAAAAACCCTTGCTTTCACTCCACATTAGGAAGGTACAATCATTTTCCAAGGACAGCAGCTGAATACAAACCTCGCTGAGGTAGCTGGCACACCCACAGGTCGGTCACAAACTACTTTGCAGTCCTGGTTTGCCTTGTATTTTTAACTCAATGAAATCACTGTTGACAGAAGCTATTAAATCTCTTAGCCACAGTATGGCAGAAAAGTTGTGATACTTCCCCAGGATATTTTGCTCACATTTTCATACTCCTAGTGAAATGGTCAGTTGTTTGTTGAAATCTCATTAAAAGACTAAAGTTTTATTCCTGTTCCAGAGACCCAGACACAGTTTCCCAGTTCTCCCCTGCCAGCTGAGCACCCCAACCACTGCCCTAACACCAAGTCCCCTCCTGCTCACCCAAGACTCACACTCTTGGCTGGACTTGGGCACAGCTCCAGGCTGCGAGACAAGCTCCTACTCACTTGCACACAGCCTTTCCCAGGTTATCATATCCATTGTGTAGAAAAGCTCCATGACAGAATAATGAGCACTAAAACAGCAACAAAAACAAAAAAATATTTTTGAAGTTTAAAATATATCCTTGTTATTATTTTAACTCTACTTTTCTTTGCCTTGGGTCCCTCTGTAACAACACCCCTTCTGTCAATATCCCTTCTAACTAAAGGAGGTGGATAGGTACTCTGAGTTCACTCCTACAGAGGATATATCTTAAAATCATTCAATCACAAATTATTTTTGTGACTGCAGCATTTGTCTGCCATGTTTGCAAGCAGAAGATCTGACAGCTAGAAACACATTAAAAATTATGTCTGGTTTTCACTCTTGAATGGTAGATGTCTGCTCTGTCACCCTCATGCACAAGCAGTTGATTGATAACCAAAATGGAGGAAAATTAATATATGCTGTGAGCATGCACATCTTTGTGCTTTGAGCTTAGATGTCTAGCTTCTAGAAAATTAGGTGATGCCTGTCTGGTTTTTGAGAAATTCTCTCTTAGGCAAATATAGAACACTGGTTGAAAAAAAAAAGAATGTTACAGGCTTTTTTTGGCTCCCATTAAAATTGTTCAAGCCATTCACTTCAGTTGGAGCTGGATGGAGCTCGATAGAAATATTTTCAAACCACATGTCATATTCTTTCAGGAGTAGTTGTATCTCTCTGTTCTTGTGTCCTGGTTTCGGATGGGATAGAGTTGTTTTTTTTTTCCTAGTAGCTGGTATAGTGCTGTGTTTTGGATTTAGGATGAGAATAATGTTGATATCACACTGATGTTTTAGCTGTTGCTAAGTAGGGCTTACACTAGTCAAGGACTTTTCAGCTTCCCATGCCCTGCCAGTGAGAAGCTGGGAGGGGGCACAGCCAGGACAGCTGACCCAGACTGGCCAAAGGGCTATTCCATACCATATGATGTCATACCTAGTATATAAACTGGGGGGAGTTGGCCGGGGCGTGGCGACTGCTGCTCGGGAACTGGCTGGGCATTGATCAGCAGGTGGTGAACAATTGCATTGTGCATCACTTATTTTGTATATTCTTTTATCATTGTTATTATTATTGTTGTTATTGTTTTCTGTCCGATTAAACTGTCTTTATCTCAACCCACGAATTTTACTTTTTTTTTTTCTGATTCTCTCCCCCATCCCACTGGGGGCGGGGGGGGGGAGTAAGCGAACAGCTGTGTGGTGTTTAGCTGCAATGTTTGGCTAATCTCACATGAAGATGCTGGAGATTTATGAGTTGCCATTGTTGTTTTTGTCTGTGCTCTCCTAAGGCCACAACTTCTAGAGCTCACTCGTCTAACATTTTTGCAGTGTGCATTTCTGAAATCCTGTTTGTTAAGAATACTACATCATAACAAAAGCTTTGAAATAGCACCAGGAGACATTGCTCTTTCCTAACCTCAGAGAATCACGTACACTAATTCTACTTAAGGAAAATGGATCATATTCAGCATATGAGAAAAAGAGCTGCATGTAGTTGGATCATTTGCACTGGAGATAAAAATGGAGGGCCATTAATTTTATAGCATTAAATGAAGAGAAGTGTTAGACCTCTATAATTAGCTTCAAAGAATACATTTTCACAAATGAATGTAGGAAGTGTGTATCTGTATATATACTGTTGAGAGAAAATTATTATATACAATCCAACCTCATATACTGTATCTGCAAATGCAAATATATATACTTTGACAGTTTTCTCATTCTTTAAGATTGTTTTAATTGCTCTGGCCTACTAATGGACATAATTCCAAAATGGAAATTTAAAGATTTCATTGCAATTGTTGATCTTCAGTCATCTATGGTCCTCTGAACATAAGCTGTGATTTAAAACCCATGTGAATTCTTCAGTACTGGTCATATTGTCCAGCTCTATAACAGCTTATCAGCCACTTTAAATGTACTTAAACTATTTTGTGTTAAAATTATATGCTTTTTCTTAGTTTCAGAGTTGGTACTGGGTTTTTATTTCAAGTTTCTTTTATACTGAGAAAAATTTACTGTAATTGGGATCAGTCATTGCATTTTACCAGCCCTGTCATCCTGGGAACCCAGGGCTGCCATGCAGGGTCAAGCAGAAGTTTGTTTTGCCTACTGCTCTTCCTCTGATGTGATGATGTCTATAAAGGTGTCATTACAAGCACATTTCTATTGGATTAAATGTCCCTTCCAACATATTTGCTTCTATTATTTTGGATAACTCTGTTATCCAAGGAATTCTTGATATCCGCAGAAATACCGGTCCTTTTAAAAGTACTTTCTTCAGAGGTTTCCTTAGTCCCATTTCCACCTTTACTCTAGCTGAATATCTCTTTCTTCTCCCTGGAGGCTGCAGAGAGCACAGGTGCTTTTATCTCCCTTCAGTAAACCACTCACTGACTCCTGTACTGTTATCTTGCCCCTTCTTAGTCCTCTTTCTCAGTTAAGAAAACCCAGGCCTTCTGAGCACCCCCACCATCAGAGATTTTCAGTGGTCTTGAATGCACGCTACTAAAGCTGACTGGTGTTTCCAGTCTGTGTTAGCCAGCCAACCCCCCTTGAAAATGCAGTTCATTTAGGTCCCACTGAAATCCCAGTCTCAATACAAACAGCAGAGATGCCACTGAGGTTTCTTCTGGCACGTATCATACAGTCAAGGTAATATCTTACAGGGGCACTTTGTGTACATCCACTGACTGACCTTCCTCCATCATATCAGACCTTCCTCTCTTTCCCTGTCTCCTCTACAAAGGCAGTGGTGTTGACCTTGTCTCTGCCAGAGCTGCCTGCTGCAATATCATCTCTCTTTTTATTTTAAAGCAAACAGATAGGCATTTTGTGTCATTCTGCCCCTAGTGCTGCTGGGAAGAAACTCCCTTAAATATCCATTTTTCTCCTGGAAGCCTCTCCTCCCTCCTCTCCTTTGCTGTGACTCGTACTTGCTGAAGGTCATGCCATGAGTGTCTATGAAGAGCCATGCCAGCTGGCCAGGTGTAAAGGGAGAGCCCAGAGCTGCAACGTTCCCGCTGATGCTGCCCTTGGCTCTGTGCATGCCTGGCCTGGTTTCAGCTGGGATAGAGTTAATTTTCTTCTTGGTAGCCGGTAAAGGGCTGTGTTTTGGGTTTAGGATGAGAACAATGTCGATGATGATACACTGATGTTTGGGTTCTTGCTAAGTAGTGCTAAGCTGTTGCTAAATAGGTGCTAAGTAAGTGGTGCTCACACTGGTCAAGGACTTTTCAGCTTCCCTTGCTCTGCCGGGTGCACGGGGGGGGGGCGTAGAGGGAGCACAGCCGGGAGGGGCTGACCCAGACTGGCCAAAGGGCTATTCCATACCATATGACGTCATGCTCAGCATATAAACTGGGGGAAGAAGAAGGAAGGGGGGGGACATTGGGCGTGATGGCATTTGTCTTCCCAAGTAACCCTTACGCCCTGCTTTCCTGGGGATGGCTGAACACCTGCCTGCCGATGGGAAGTAGTGAATGAATTCCTTGTTTTGCTTTGTTTGTGTGCACGGTTTTTGCTTTGCCTATTTAACTGTTCTAATTTATTTTACTTCAGTTATTAAACTGTTCTTATCTCAACCCGCGAGTTTTCTCCCTTTTACCTTTCTGATTCTCTCCCCCATCCCACCAAGGGGGGAGTGAGCGAGCAGCTGCGTGGTGCTTAGTTGCTGGCTGGGGTTAAACCACGACAATGCTCATCTCCTGTGAGGGAGCTGGGGTCATGATGCTCCATAGTCCCCCAGTCTCTCCAGTCCAGATCAGGGCTTGGTTTGCCCTCCATAGTGTTTCCTTCATATTTCCTTACCTGTCTGTCCTCATCCACCATCTGTATCTGGTTATGTTTTGCTTTGATGGGTACAAGGAGCGCCTTTTCATTCTGTGCTTGTGCAGTGCTAAGAACAAGTGGGCTCAGCATCTGAGGTAGACTCTCAGCCTGGCTGGCTAATACTGCCATGGCTAGTGAAGGGGAAATTCAAATTGTAACTGCTCAGCAGGGGTAATTTGTGACCAAGGAATGATCTGGCATGGAGGACAAGAAGGCCCAACTGTAGAAGGGATTAAACTGGCTGGAAGCAGGAATGCCAGAGACAGAACGACTCCTTGCAAGGGAGTGAAGTTTCCCTGGGGGATGAGATAAGAAACAGCCTCAGCATTGTCTGGTAGCCATCCTGGGATGTGAGGGCTCAGGGGCCCAAGCTCAGGGGCCCCCTTTGGGCAGCAGAGCTGGGCTGGGGGATGGACCCAGGGCCAGCTGAGGTGCCCCATGCAACCGCTCAGGGGATTGGTGCTGGTGCCAGTGTATATAAGGAATCTGCTTGTGCCATATCTTTGCAGACTGCTTGTAGAACCGCTTATTGCAGTAGGATTCTGCCCGATGCATTGTTCATTAAATTTTTCTTTTATATTTAAGCACAAATGTGTGTTTAATTCTCCTCAAGGGGTACCATAAAAATTCCCCAACACTAGAAACAGAAAAAAGGCATGATCCAAACAAAAACTTATGACAAATAAAACACCGTCCATAAAACAACTGGACGAGTTCCTAACCGCTCTGTTGTAGTTGAAGTTTCATTTAAATCAGTGCAATCACACTAGGTAAAAAACTGATCCAAAGTCTAACTGGCATGTGGGGGAGTTCCCCTCAGTAGCTCCCTGGGGCTGACTCAAGCAATGCTATATGAATACAAAGACACAGTGTGAGTGGCAATATCAAGATTAAGCAGCAGAAAATCTGGGCTCTTATCTTAGATTGGACACTAAGAAAACATGCCAATTTGGGCAACACCTTCCATCTCATTTTCCCCTTACACATTTATCTGGTCTCCATGTTTAGACTGAAAACTACTCCAGGCAAGCATTCATTCTTTCTTACAACCTGTTTGTACAGCGCTATGCACAACAGGAGCCAGCAACTGCTGGAATTAACAAAGAACCCCCAAAGCAGTAGATCACCCAATCCTGTGCTATCTGATGGTCCTTTTGGTGGACCTTTTCATGATTTTTTTTGATTTGTGATTTGAAATGCAGGGATGAGATGAGAAAATAAGAGACAGCCATGCCTGTCCAAGGAGTTAAAGAGGGTCTAAAAGTGTATAAGAGCCAGGGCAGCTGGGCAGGGCGGCCAGCAGGCTGGGGGGCCTGTCAGCAGGACACAACACCTGGGGTGTCCCTGCTGGGGTACACCACCACCCTGGAGGAAACAGGACCTGCTGCTGGAGCCACAAATGCTCCCCAGGGCGCTGGCACAAGATAGCCCCAGGTGAGGGAGAGAATGGGCTTATTGATCTTTTTATTCTTTTATTTTGAGGGAAAAAAAGCCCAGGAAGATCTAAATTTGCAACTAAAAGACTAAAAACATTAAACAGAAATAACACAGATCAAATGCATACTAATCCACCAGCCACAATATGAAAAGCAAATAGTACAGGACTAGGAGTGTGTGACATTACAGCATTTTTCTACAAACTGTCTATATACCAGAAGTATATGAAAAAAAAAGAAAAAAAGGAAAAAAGAAAAGCAAAACACTACAACAAAACACTGAGCTCAGCAACCTGAGAGGACAGTCCTGGGCATAGTTAACCAATTCAAAATTAGTCATCCAGATTTTTCTAGCTAGATGTAAACCAAGGGGCTCCAAACAGCTTGACCTCATAAAAACAAGGTGGAGGAAAACAATAGAGAAATAATCCTTTCAACGTGGGGTCAACAATGCACTGTAAAATAATCACACCTGATGTGAATAATAGTCCTTCCTGCAGCCCTGTCCCCCGCAACACAACTCTGCCTTCGTACTTCACTCCACGCGAGGCAATTACTAGAGACTTGACTTTGCTCCAACTTGTTTCTGCTGAGTACCTAGAAAAAAACAGACTTGCAATTTTGTCTGCTTTTCCATAATACACCAGATCACAAAGATTTCTCAGTTCCAGGGAGTTCTTCTTACTGTCTACTCAGAAATAAGTAGCTATATATCTTTTTTCTCTTCCCAAAATTGTATATAGACTGCTGGTCAGGGCAAGGTGAGGATTTTGAGGGGGTAGTAGAGCTAAGAGACGTAGAGCTTCCAAGGCCTAGAGATCATTTGCTTTTTGAAGACATTTTTGTCAGAAATAACTTATTGCTAGGGTGACTTTTAGGTTTTTGTTTCACAGCAGAGATGCCAGGTATGTCTATGTGGATATGCTGTATAGCTCCTGAGCATATTTTTTTTGTTTTCAGATATGCTGAATTTGTGTCCAGACTATATGGCTCTTTCCATGTTAAGCCCAACCACATGGCAAGAGACTTCTCTAGTGCTAACAGCAAATGTAGGTTCTTAACATGTGCAGTACTATACTAAAGCCTAATAAACAGTCTCCACCAAGACAAAGGAAAGTGACTCTCCAACTATTTAATCAACTACTAATCAGCTTTCCTAACTGCTTCAAGCAATTAATCCAGAAGACTTTTGGACTAAATCAACATGAAGGAATCCTTCCACCTGACTTCTTATATGTTTCTCATATTACAGCTCAGAGATACTGGAAGGTGTACTATACCTTGGCAGGGTCTTCAGGAAGGAAAGTTTCCCTGCTCCTCCTCACATGCCAGTGCAGGGAGACTGCATGAGGAGCTGCTGTTTGCTGTCAAAGTTTTGATAAATCCCTTTGCATTTTTAGATTCTGTGTTATATAGGTAGCTTCTGCTTCTCAGTAGAGGTGAAGCTAGAGGTAGGCAGAACAAAGAGAGCTTTGGTTTGGTTTGCAAGTCTGGTTCATCTCTAAAGCTGGGCAAGGTAGCAACGCAAAGGGGGCCTGGTGGAGTGAACGAATTAATCTGGCTTCTGGAGTAGGTGTTCACATGAGTTTTGCATGTTAGGAGATGCTCCTGTGCAAGATTTGAGTCCTGGTTACTTTTTGCACCCTTCTGGCACAATGTGGACTGCCGGGGCGTCTGCTCTTGACTGCTTGTTCCTTGCACCCAGAAAGCCAGAGCTCAAGCTGTGAAATTAAACCAGGAGCTTAAAGGTGCGGACAGAAGGTTTGTTAAAACACTTTCCAGCATCTGAGTGTGGGCTGATCTGTCAGTGTAGAAATAGCCAGAATTATTTACATCTCATCCAGGGAAAGGATTGCTACAAGATATATTGATGCCTGGCAGCGATATTGATTTGCGTCTGTTGAAATTACTCCCTGGGCATTTGGCCACACCAGGATCACTGGAAGACATGGCTCCCCAGGCATGCATCCATGGTCACTGATGGGACCAGTGGTGGGGGTGGCATATGCCTTCTCCTCATGCTCTTCTACCTTTCAAGTGGGGCCCCATTTGTCTGTTCAGTGTCTGGGGGCTTTGGACATCTGAATGATGTTTGAAAAATGTTTGTAAATGCTTGAAATGAATGATCAAGTTGTTGAGCTGTATGAGGTTTGCACAGGTGGACTTTTTTTTTGGGGGGGGGGCTTGCTTGGAGGCTCCTTGAAGTAAATTGGGCTGACACAGGCTTGGATGCATTGCTTTAAAATTCAGGTCTCATTTTCTGTCTATGATGTGCCCTACTTGGGTGAACATTTTTCAAGTGAGCAGTTCATCTGCATGCACAGAACTGTGTGCAAAATCTGGATTAAGGTCTGGACATGGTATGCTTTGTAGTCTCTCTTGAAGATTTTCTCTCCAATGGCTTCTGATTTCTTTGATTTATCATTCATTGCATGCATATGGAAAAATGTATGTCTAAAAAAGTGATGGTCTGGAGGTTTTGGCTTATCAATTATGTAATGATTTTTTTACTCATAATTGGAATTATAAAAACAGAAATACACTAATACCTCATATCCTTATTATTACACACACCATCACCACCACTACTGAGGGAGAAAGACAAAAGGAACCTCACTCCCGCAATCCCACCTATAGACACCTCCCTTGTTCTAGTCAGCTTCATCTCTTAACCCTTTTCCCATCATTCCTAGGAATGAGTAACTTGCAACACTGGTATGTTTTTTACCATATTTACTAATAATTGTAAATTATATTATAACTTGTGTATGTTTTCTTTAGACTGGGAGATTATAATATTTTACCCCTCCAAAAGCAAGCCAACACTCTGCTCTTTCCTGACATATGCTTTCTTTTATCATTTTATTATATCAGACATATATTTAGTTATGTCTTTTCTGTTTGTTTGTTTCTCCAATTAAATTATATTTAGGTTTCACATTCCCAGGGTTTTCTCTCCTATTTCTGAGTGGGAAGAAATGGGCCATTACAAAAACATGATCTCTTTGATTAGTTGTGAGAACCAGAGCTAGAGTATGCTTTTGGACAGAGATGTGGAACTTGGTATTACCCATTCAATAAGAGGACCCTTTAGATACACTGACTGACACCAGTCCTTATTGCTGCTTTTAACCTCTGGGAAATATTAGCCATGTTATGCCTTAGTCAGAAGTACCAGATCCGCCAGGAAACTCAGCATTTATCTATGCAGTATTTAGATGGCTGCATTATTCATTAATTGTTCAAGATCAAGAGCCTGACTAAGCTCGCCCGCTCACTGTCTCAGCCCTAGTTCATCAAATCTGTGTAACACAAATATCTCTGTCCCCTGTCTCAACCAGGTGCTGTTGGAGCCTTTCAAGATTCAAGTTCCCACACTTACCTCTTCCAATTAAACACATAATCAATAATAGTTAACAATCATTCTGATACAACATTTCAAATGCTTATAACCTGTATTATGTATTAAACAAACTAACTAGAGATGCTAGGCCCTGAATAGTGGTAAACCCATCAGTCCTGTCCAAACCATTCTCCTGTTCTCAGCTATCTCAAGCAAGAATGATTGAAGTTTGTGTGACACCTTTCCTTGACAAAACACTTAATTCAGTGTCCCTTCTCTATGTGGCTTCTGGGATCATGAGAATGGCTCAGCTACACTCAGTAGTTTGTGTCCATTTTAGGAGACACCAGCGCACAACAGCAGCTCTTCCTACTGTTTGCAGCCAGAGTTTCAAATAGCATTGTTTTTCTCAAATGGACATAGTTTCTTGGATCCCAAATCATCATTGTTTTGTTTTCTCTCTTCTGTCTTTTTGTATATCTGCAAATCTCCAGTGAAGATAAGATTACCTTCTAGCAACACAAGCATTCTGTTTTTTCAGGGTTTTGTTGACTAGAATGGTGGTATGGGAGAACTCATACTTCCTTGATAATGTTCTATAATAGAAGCAGTAAATAATCATGACAAACAAATATAAGTTTAATATTTTGGTACCCTTTTCTACCAAACCAAATGAAAGATAACAGGAACTAGTGATTACCTTGTCTAAACAAGGGCTTCCTTGCTTGAAAGTCCTGCTCTACAAACATAAGCAACCTTTTTCAGACATTATAATGTCAAGATTTCTAAGTCTAGTAATAATAGCTGTGATATGCATGATCACATCTTTAGTTATATTGCCTTTTATGGTGGAAACAATTATCTGTGACACGTCTATGTTATTTAGCTTTTTCCAAGAGACATAAACACATCTACAGCGACTCCACTTTTCATGTACCACCACCAGTCTGGTCTCATTTCCAGCTGTATCTCTGGCAGTCAGAATCCATATTTCATTTGAGATTTTTTTTTAAGCTGATTGATTGATACATATATGAAATCTTTCTCCGGATTTTGTTCTACTGCTATTGTCAAATGCTCTACCAAGTGCTTTTGCAATAGCCAGATCTCTCCCAGGATTGCATTTAAACAGCAAATCATAAATCTTCAGAGAAAATGAAATTCCTTTAGTCTTAGATAACATTTGTGAAGTTCATTTTGATCGTCATGATGAATGTTATATGATCACTCTCCACTGACATTGGCCTCTCAGAAATAAAGTTCTGAAGCCTTTTATATGTGAGAACTAAGCATCCTTGTCTATGTAAGTGTACTGACTTCCAGTTTTTATTGATACCTATGGCATATACATTAAAACTATCCAGATATGACCTTACAGAGGTATGAGCACAGCACCAGCATGCTCTTTGGAAGCATCTGTGAATAAGACAGACTTTAGCTCAGAGTGGGACCTCATTGTTGCAAACACTTGTTAAGGTTTGCCTTCATGCCTGTCTGATATCCTTGATCAAAAAATCCTTGTTCAAAAAAAAAAGACTACCCTATAAGTCTTGAATTGTATTAGTCACCTTTACTGCTTGTGCTTTCCTTGCCATGCTCACATCACAGTTTCTAGCACTGTGGGCACATGTTCCCATCCTGTTACTGCTGAATGATCCATCTGAGATCAGTTTGACAAGGAGGGCAGCACAGCCCTGGGACAGGTTACTGAGAGATACTGGTGAATCTCCATCCTTGCAAGTTTTCAAGACCGGAGTAGATAAAGCCATGGCTGACCTGATCTGGTGCTGGTGAAAGTCCTGCTTTGAACAGAAGGCCGCATTAGATGTCTTCTCCCAGCCAGCATTTCTGTATGTCTAGTGTAAGTTAATTCCAAGTAAGTCCATTTGCCCTGAGCCATGATACTGGCGAATGCTTTGCAGAGGTTTTTCTGTGAGCTAAGGGTGTTGTTGTCATCCTCTCTATCTAAGCAGAGCACTATGCAAATCCTTGGAAATTTTTTGAAGCTGTATAACCCATTGTAACACCTCCATTTTTAAATGCTGGATGCTGTCTTGACTTGTGTACTTTGCCATAGTGTATTCAGATCAATGCTAGTTTTTATCGATTCCAGCTTTGATCCTGGTGACTCTTTCTGCCACTTGTCTATTTTCGTGCTGTTTTGGATCTCCTGGTGCTCACAGTGTACAGCACTCTCTGCTTTCCCTCAGCTTCAGACGGAAGCAGCCGACTACATTTGCCTGGCAAATTCTAACTGTCTTGTCAAAAGTTATTTCTGGGTCCTCTGGTTGTTCCTCAGAGTGTCTGGCACAAGGACCTCATCCCTAATCAGGGACACAGTTAATCCCTCCAGCCCGACATCGAGATTGCCCCCTTGAGGTTCGATCATTCAGAAGACTTCTGTTTTCTCCCTTTTTCCTGTTGTCTCTATTTAAAAACATATAAACCATATGCTGAAGAGTCTTATGAAAGCCAATACATTTATACAGAGTGCAGTATTCCTCAAATTTATGTATGAGTTTCATAGCTAGCCCTCTCTGCATGAGTTAACTGAAAACTATTAAGAACATTAATAGTCTGAGAACCACTGATTGCCAGAAATAAAACTGCTTTCTGATTATCTGCCCCCTTGTTGGTAGCTACAGCTTGCAGAGACAGGGAAAAGTCCTGTTTAAACCATCTCCAGTTATCCTTGCCACATCCAGCAATTTCATGATGCTGCTTTTAACTGCTCCCTTCTGACACTTGGGAATTTTTCTGAGTTTCATTTAATAGGTAGTGGCAGGTATCGTTCAGCAACTGGCCAGAATCAAGGTATCTATAGACTTGTGCTTCATTTGGCCCAGTGCATGATGCAGGAGCTGGTCCTACTGGTGCATTTCAGAGCCCCTTGGAGATACTGCTTCACATGGGAAAATACCCCATTGAGTCAGACAGTAGCTGAGCTTGCCCTTTCACCAACTCTGCAATGGCTTTTCTCAAGAAAAGGAGGTTAGGGACAAGCCAATGACTGGCAAGGTCCCCTGACAGCCAGGCTCCTGAGGCAAGAAGGAAACCTCCAGGGATGACTTATATGTCCCTTATGCTTCAGAAGGTCCTCTTATGAAACCTGGCTTCAACTACGTCTGCCTTGCCCTTATGCTTAGTTACTCGTCTGAGTACCTCTATTATTATGGCTGCAGAAATACTGTGTAAAGTCATGTTTTATGTTTGGTGTGATTTAAACTTATTTTTTTTGTTGCAGGGGTTGTGGGTTTTTTTCCATTTAGATGTTGGATTATGTTGTCAAATTAGCTCTGAAAATAATCTCTTGACCTTGTTTGGCTTTTCGGATAGAAATGTGTTTTCATAATAAAGTTTTAATTGCTTTAAGCTATCCTTATTTCAATCAAGTATTTTTGAAATCCTTTTGGCCCTGGAATTTACTCTACAGGTCTGATCTTGGTGCGTCTCAGTTCCTAGATTTTTCCTTATTTAAATTGCCATCTTTGCTTTTTGCTAGCCAAATAACTGGAAGATATTTCCTTTGATTCATTACCCATCCAAATGCCAGGAGTCTCCCTATACCAGCATACAGTGCATGTTAATAAGACAGTGTACACTAATGACAGCATTAGTGTATGCTGTCCTGCATCCTCTGATGACAGCCGGTGTAGTGGTTTAACCCCAGTCAGCAACTAAGCACCACACAGCTGCTCGCTCACCCCCCCCCCCCCCCCCCCAGTGGGATGGGGGAGAGAATCAGAAGGGTAAAAGGGAGAAAACTCATGGGTTGAGATAAAGACAGGGAAAGCAAAAGCCATGCACACAAGCAAAGCAAAATAAGGAATTCATTCACTACTTCCCATCGGCAGGCAGGTGTTCAGCCATCTCCAGGAAAGCAGGGCTCCATCACACATAACGGTTACTTGGGAAGACAGACACCATCCCTCCGAACGTCCCCCCCTTCCTTCTTCTTCCCCCAGCTTTTTATTGCTAAGCATGACATCATATGGTGTGATATATCCCTTTGGTCACCTGGGGTCAGCTTAAACCAAACCAGTCTTAAATCAAACCAATCTTGTAAACAGCTAGGTGAGCATCAGTGCCAGGATTTTTTTGATATAAGTGAAATGCTGTAAAATATAAAATGATAGTGCTATTAATCCTATAGCACTAGTGATTCCCAGCCCCCTCCGGTATTGATACCAACACCATTGTCTCTGGCTTTAAACTTCATCAGTATGCAAACGGAGTGTCACTAGGATGGGTGGTAACTTGGTTGGATGCACTTTCTATATTTCTGGCAAATGAGTATAATTATTTTCAGAGCTGCAGGCAACTCATGCATGTTTTATCCTCCATCTGGACCTGCATGCTACACAACAGTGATGAAAGATGATTTCCCCCCTCTTGGATGTTCATAGGCCATCATCAACACCGTCCTGATGAAATGGTCATGTATCCCCTAGCACTTCTATATCTGCCACAGCTTGACAACAAAATTATTTCCCTATAGTACTAAAACACTTCAAATATTCAAGCCCTTTGTGCATATACTTGTGTTTTGAAGCATTCAGCATTAACATAATGTGGTAATTTATAAACTGACAAATTAACTATGCAGAAATCTGAGGGGGGCCTTATGAGGTCTGCAAAGCAGCAGAAAAGAAAGCAAAAGCTTTTTGCACTCTATAATAATAATCTTATCAAGTGTTAGAGGCAGGTTTTAGTCTCCCATTGTTAGTACTTTTCATTCCTGGGCTTAGCTACTGTATGCTGAAGCTGAGATGCTTTGAATCAAACTATTGTAACGATTGCAGCTCATGACAAAAACTGTACCATCATTGCTTGAGCAAAAAGGGGAAATATGAACTTCCATCACTGACCATTTAAAAGGGAAAATGATGAAGGCAAATAGGCTAAAATAGAATTTACCAAAATTAAACATTCACATCCGTGATAGAAAATAAATAAAGTCCGTCCAAGCAAGAAGAATCAATATCTGCAAAGCTGATATTGCTCACAAGAAAGAGGAGAAGAAAAGAAAGATCAGCTTCCTTTGTTTCTTTGTTATAAAATCATTTTAATGATTAAAATCCATCACTGTGATCACCCTCCTTAGTAAGCGCAGGCTGTCCTTACAGGCTCACCATTGATCCCTAAATAGCTAGTCATCAGGATTCTCATCGCCTGTACCAACCAAGGTGAAGGACACCCTTCTCACTTTTACTGCAGGACCCTGATTCCCCCCCCAAATAAATTAAGGACTAATTTTGCTGGAACCCAGGAGAGGACTCAGTGTCTTCTGCTGCCCCTGTTTGTCTGGCGCGGACACATCTGACGGGTGGCCTCACCTGGCATGGGCAAAGTGGGGAGTGTGGGGCACTGCACCCTTTGGGGCAGCCCTGCATCCGGCCACGTCGCCTGCACGCTACAGCCGAGCGTGGGGGCTGTCAGCATAAACGCTCCTCATTGGGGCTGTGCCAGGGTTGCCATGGCAACAGTATAATAGATTTGCCCTTATTCAATCCCAGAGGCCACATTGAAGCATGATGCAAAATTTGCTGGAGCTTGAATTCCTTTCAAGTCATGGCTCATGTGTCAGGAAACAAGTCAATGCGCAGACAGCAGTAAACACAGGGATGGAAAGAAACCTTTACTTTCCTGCGCTGCATGCTCGTGGTGAAATTCAAAAGCTGACACCCCTCCGGACCCTATTTCTGTCTCATTTCCTGGTTATTAATTCACTCTTCAGATGGGGGTGGGGGTGGCAATGGGGCGCAGGCAGCCATGGCAGGCGGAGGGCGGTCTGGCAGCCCCAAGGTGATTGCGCTCTGTGCAAGTGGACCCTGGCCCCCAAAACCACCGTTCCCCAGAGGAAAGCGAGCCCCATCCCCAGGGCATGAAGCATCCCCTGCGGGACCAGGGCCGCCCAGGCATCACCCTTGGTGCTGTGAAGCATGGGCAAGCACAGCTTGGAAGTGAAACCATCCCCTCTGCAAAGTTTATCATCTTAGTCATTAGCTAAAGCACAATGAGTTTAACATTTTGCTTGGCTGTGGTAACATCAGAATGAAACATCCTGCAATCCTGAGGTCTGGGAGCCCAAGCCAGGCATGGGGCTTCTCTACATCACCAGTACAGCTGCTCTCCCTGTCACACCAAGAATATATCTTTTATTTCAAAATCTCATGCTAATACAGTATAACACTTCCACAGGCTCACTCCTGATTTTTTTTCCCCCTGCAATTGCTCCAGAGTCAGGGAAGCCATCTCTGTGTTGGTGGAGGCCAGCCAGCCCTGACTTGGAGCTGTGGAGACAAGGAGGCATCCTTGGACAAGAGCAGGTGCTGTTATTGCTGAGACCCAAACACACGTGTAAGAAACTTTCCAGTCCTACAACTAGACCTCACTTACTAATCTTCAGCATCTTTCCAGACAGGGGCCCCAGGCACCTTCTGCACCTGCCCCTCACTCATGGAATGCACCCCAACAGAAACCTGCCCTGGAGGAAGGCTGAAGGTTAGTATGGTGGCAGAGCATCCCATGCTGGTACGTCATGCTATGTCCTCTGTAAACCAACAAATGCCCTGAACATGGTCTCACAGCCCTTCTTGGATGGTTTCTGTTGGGGCTGGACTGCTTGAGGCATTTGCTGGCACACTGGGCAGCCAAGCTCTCTGTGGTGACAACCATCACCTTTCTTGGACTTTTTCCATGTCTGATGATTGTTTTTTTCTCATTTTGTTCGGCTTCCGGCATGCATGGCTGTTCTGGGAGCCATGCCATTTGCAGAGTGAAGACACTCTGGCAAAGGCCTTGTGGTGTCCAGGTCATGGACTGAGGCTGCTCTGCCGGCCACCATGTATTTGTCATGCATCCCTCCGCTGGGGCGTGCTGGCCACCCCGCAGCAGCCCACCCCGGCTCTCGCCTCAGCCCTCCTCGCTCCCCTTTGCCAAGGACCAGCGCAGTAGGCTGCTCCTCACCGATGGCTTCCCAGCAGGGCTCGTGGGGTGTGTAGAGAGACAGCGAGAGCTTCTGCAATGCAGATTATTCATTTAAAATATGTTTTTATTTCTTTGGCTGGTAAGATGGTTTCCTTTCTCTTTTATTGGTTGCTTGTCTTCCCTAGCTTGTATGCTGAAATTGGCACTTCATTTTCACTTCAATCCCAGCCTAATATTAATGCAGGCAGTGATGTAAGAATGTGAAAAAAAGAAATCCAGTCCTTACGCTCCATGAACCCACTGGTGATATATTAAATATAACATATTTTTTCCTTATATATTATGGAAATAGTTCTTGCATGTCTGAAGACACGCAGTATTATCTAAAGCACCCTATTCAGACATGCAAGCTAAGTTGCCTCTGCTGTACTCTGAGTAAACAGGATTGGGCTAATGGTGTTTTGTGTAAATGAGGCACATGTTAGATTGAGTGCATTCAGGTCTGTTTATCTAGTTATGATTTTTCTTTGCAAGAGCCTTTCAGTCTCCAGTTTCCTTGTACAAATGTCCCTTGCACTGGGTATCTGGGAGATAGGGAAAGGTCTAAAGAAGTTCAAGATTTTACAGCTCAGTTGAATACTGAGGAAAATGGATACCAAGGTCAGGTTAAGAATAAAGAAATTGATTCCAAGGGCAGCAGCACAACGGAAAAGGCCTAGGCTCCAGCAAAACATTTTCTTTATCATTGTTCTGCTATATAAAAAAAAAGTCGGTTGTAATAGAAGGTGACAACAGAGGGAAAAGGTTATGGAAACTGAACATAGCAAAATTTTGCCAGTGATTTATCGTATATGTATTTTGATTGTTCCTATCCCACTGTTCAGCTTCTCTGCACAAAACTGCGGCATGGTAGACCCTGGTAATGGATTCCTTCCAACAGACCCCTGCTAATTCTCATCTGTACTGGCTTTGGCTGTGATTGATAGAGTTAATTTTTCATAGTAGCTACTATGGGGCTATGTTTTGGATTTGTGCTGGAAACTGTTCATAATACAGGGATGTTTTTGTTATGGCTGAGCAGTGCTTACACAGAGTCAAGGCCTTTTCTGCTTCTCACACCACCCCACCAGCGAGTAGGCTGGGGGTGCACAAGAAGTTGGGAGGGGACACAGCCAGGACAGCTGACCCAGGCTGGCCAAAGGTATAATCCATACCATATGACGTCATGCTCAGCATATAAAGCTGGGGGAAGAAGAAGGAAGGGGGGACGTTCGGAGTGATGGCGTTTGTCTTCCCAAGTAAATGTTGCGCATGATGGAGCCCTGCTTTCCTGGGGATGGCTCTAAACACCTGCCTGCTGATGGGAAGTAGTGAATGAATTCCTTGCTTTGCTTGTGTGTGCAGCTTTTGCTTTACCTATTAAACTGTCTTTATCTCAACCCACGATTTTTCTTACATCTACTTTTCCAATTCTCTCCCCCATCCCATTGTGGGGGGAGTGAGTGAGCAGCTGGGTGGTGCTTAGCTTCCTACTGGGGTTAAATCATGACATCGTCATTAATCCAGATATATATGCTGTCTCAGGAGCAAGAGGCTGCGTCTACATCCTGCCATGAATGCTTTCAGGAGTAAGCTATTTCACACTTTAGTGTTATTACAGTTTTGAATATGTGTATAATGCAGTACTGTATATCAAGCTAAACTCTACATAATACTGCAGATGTGACCCATTCTGTTTCATCTGTGGTACCAAGGACTCGGAGGATAACAGCGCAGAATTAAAAGGTTTTCTATTGTGGTTCTCCACTAATTATTACAATATTTTCAAGAAACTACCACAAAGTGCCACATGGAATGTATTTATATGCAGATAGATTTCATATTGTTTTAAAAATAGGCAGCTTCACTTAAATCACATGGATATCTACTATATGCTCAAAAAAGCCTGTGGTGGGTTGACCTTGTCTGGATGCCAGGTGCCCACCAAGCTGCTCTATGACTCCCCCTCCTCAGCTGGACAGGGGGAGAAAAATACAATGAAAGGCTCGTGAGTCGAGATAAGGACAGGGAGAGATCACTCACCAATAACCATCACGGGCAAAACAGACTTGACTTGGGGAAATTTAATTTATTGCCAATCAAAAGTTAGAGTAGGGTAATGAGAAATAAAACCAAATCTTAAAACACCTTTCCCTCATCCCTCCCTTCTTCCCAGGCTCAACTTCACTCCCGATTTCTCTACCTCCTCCCCCCAAGCGGCACAGAGGGACAGGGAATGGGGGTTGCAGTCAGTTCATCATGCATTGTCTCTGCCACTCCTTCCTCCTCACACTCTTCCCCTGCTACAGCATGGGGTCCCTCCCATGGAAGACAGTCCTCCATGAACTTCTCCAACATGGGTCCTTCCCATGGGCTGCAATTCTTCACAAACTGCTCCAGCGTGGGTCCCCCACGAGGTCTCAGGTCCTGCCAGCAAACCTGCTCCAGCGTGGGCTCTGCATGGGGTCACAGCCTCCTTCGGGCGCATCCACCTGCTCCAGCGTGGGGTCCTCCACAGGCTGCAGGGGGATATCTTCACCAGGGGCTGCAGGGGAATCTCTGCTCTGGTGCCTGGAGCACCTCCTCCCCCTCCTTCACTGACCTTGGTGTCTGCAGAGTTGTTTCTCTCACATCTTCTCACTCCTCTCTTCCGGCTGCTGTTGCACAGCAGTTTTTTCTCCCTTCTTAAATATGTTATCACAGAGGCACTTCCACCATCGCTGATTGGCTCAGCTTTGGCCAGCAGCGGGTCCGTCTTGGCGCCGGCTGGCATTGGCTCTATCAGATATGGGGGAAGCTTCTGGCATCTTCTCACAGAAGCCACCCCTGTAGCCCCCCTGTAGCTACCAAAACCTTGCACAGAAATCCAGTGCATGCAACAGTGTAGAAGAAATGATGTAATTTTTTTTTCATAGCAAGTGGCTGTGGAGTTTTTCTAATCCATAAGGAGAAACTGAAATGAGTAAACAGTGGTTTGGGGCATCTGTAGGCCAGTCTACAGAGTTTAAATTTGCACAAGGCATACGCAGTCCTTTGCAGGCTAGCTCATTTCACTTAAACAAACACAGGAACACTTTCAACTAACTGAAAAGATATTCATGAAGCAGAAGTGCTTTTTTTAGAAACAGGTAGAGCTGCCCAGGTGTTAGATCAAAGGTGAATCTAAAAGCAATGTCACCAAACCAGGCAAGGAGCCTCCCAGTTGCCCATGGGTATTATTTTGCCACAGATCCTTTCAACTTTGCTTTGAGTTGGTTGGCTTAGCTACACAAAACCACTGTGGTTTTGGTGGTTGTTTCAAGTCATACAAAAGATGTTTTTAAAAACATGCTTATAGAAAAAAGCAGTAGGATGTGCTTTACAAGGGTGGATCACAAAGGTTGTCTAGAAATCACTCCAAAAAGCTAGAGGATGAGGTTTCATGGGGAGCAGGAGGGGGGCAGCCTCGCACCCTGCCAGGCCTGGGCTGGGGCATGACACCTTCTCCCACCCCAGAGTCACTCAGAGAGGCCCACACCTCTGAGGGCTGCTGCCCACTCCTGACCTCTGCAGCCACACTCGAACGCAATTCCCTCACGCTTCTGTGGGGAAAAAGCCCTCAGCAAAACCCCAATGCTTTAGGAGCCCTTCCTCTTGTAATGTGAGAGATCTCACCCGCAGAACCTGTAAATGGGCTAAAGCCCTCTCTATGGAGTACTTGTATCAGTCAAACCAGTTTCAGAGAGAAGCTATTGATGTTTATTCTTATCTGTACAGAAAACACTTACAGGGCTCAAATCAAAATGTATAATTTTATTATATAATTTAAAAGTCTGTTTGCAGAATTCTTCGGATGGTATCATTCTCTCAAGGGCATTCCCTAAATTGATTTAACAGTTATACATTGGGTATAATATTCTCTATGAACTAGGTGTTTTCCACAATTTCCAGAATTCCACAAAGTCTAAAAACTTTCAGTACTACATAAAAAAACAATCAAAACTCAATCTTAAAGATAATTGACTTAATTTTTCTGTCCAACTCCCATTACAGAAAGACTATATACCCTAATGTAAGACCGTTTATGATTACAGAGCTCTGCTGAAAACTGTTTACCACTTTACCACTGTATGTTCCTGCAGTCTACCTCTGCTTCTAATTGTTTTGAACTCTGCTAAATCTGACTCAGTTCTGCATGGCGGCAACAAGTTCTGTAATCTGGTTTATGTGCTGTGTGAAAAAGCAATTATTTCATTTTTAACGTGACATCTTTAGCTTAATTAAATTTGGCTTTATTAATGCACCTTTTCCATACTGTTCATTATTTGACATACTTTCATTGTGTCCCTTTCTCTTTTGTGCTCTGCATGCAGGATCAGCCTGCACTGAGAAGCTGAAGTGAAGCTGTTTCCCGAGGCTGGAGCCACGCACGTTCTTCACATGGGTTCATGTTCACATGTACCTCAACGCCAGTGCTCACTCAGGGGACAGAGCTCAGCGTCCTTTTGACCTGGGGATGTTCCTTGCAGGGCAAAACACATACATAAATGCATAAGGTCTTTTCCACACCTCATGGTACGAGAGCTTTTCCAGCCCTCTAGACCTTTCTTGTCTCTGAAGTTGTCCCTGAGTTTTTACCATTTCTGTCACATCTGTGGGATGGAGTGATGCAAACTGAACACAGCCTTCCAGGTGAGAGCATAAGCTTGATTTATATAATTGCATTGTGGTCTCTCGTATGTTATTCTTCAATCTGTTCATGATGGATCCTTGCACCCTGGTAGCATTGCTGACTGTTGCTGTTGCTGAGCTAAGGTCTTCATCTGTTTGTCCATAGCAATGACTCCCAGGTGACTTACACTCTTTGGAAAATTATACTCTGGGTCTATTTTCTGAATATCTGCACTTAATTACTGATATCTCCACACAGCACTATTTGCGAGCACAATGAATGAGCTCTGTCAGGTACTGAAATCAGTATACTCATTGCAGATGTGCCCTGTAGACATGCCCTTAGCATCTGAAAAATAACGTATGTGTAGGACAGACCATTCCCCCCCTTACATTTCAGATAGCAACACTGAGCTTCACCTGCCAAACTGCTGCCCCATGTTCATCTTGCTTGTCTCAGCATGGGAATTTCCTCTAAATCTTTTCAGTGTTTGAAAGTTCCCACTGCTAACCTTTGCCATTTCAGCAATTTACAGCCTATTGTTCTTCTTTTGTGTCCCTTAGCCAGTTTCCGAAACAGGAGAGTTTTTCCTCTGTGTACTTGGCCACTTTGCTTCTTTTGTAGCTTTACTTGGTGGACTATACTAAAAGCTATTGAAAGTCCAAATAGATTTTATCCCCTATTCATTTATTAGTACATTCTAGGAGATTAAAGAGGCACCATTTTCATTTGAAGAAGCTGTGCTAATTAGACTACATTGTGATCTTCAATGCTTTTTTATTGTTTTAATTATAATTCCAATAGTTCAAAAACTGGCATGCCAGATTTTCCAGGTCATTCACTTTTGAAGGTAAATACAGCATTTTCCATGCATAAATGTTCAGATAAATTTTCCAGTTTCAGTGTGGTTGTGTTTGCTTCAGCTCAGCCATTTCACCTTTGAGCCTTCTGGTGCTGCTGGGTGCCTTCCACTGAACCAGGTGACTTACTCCTTTACAATTTATCACTTTGCTTCAGCATCAAGTTTTCTGGGACACCTCTACCTCTGACAGCACCTCATTCTTACAATCAATCAAATACATTTTCTGAGCAAGAAAACCATTATTTTTTTTAATTATTATTATTTTCGTGGAAGCTGGAATAAGGAAAATTTGGTAGATTAATTTTGCTTATCCAGATTTCAGATACCACCAGCTTTCATACATACGAAGACTGAGCTCTGCTGTCATCTTGTCCAGTACTGTTTTTCAGCAGGGTAGGAACACTTGTAGCAAATCAGTAGCCTAAGCATTGCTGGGCTTTTATAGACACTATGGAAAAGGGGAGGTAAATGAAATATGAGGATAATAATGAGAGTGTCTTGCAGAAGTTTACAGGGACCTTCCTCAAAGTGTCATGGGAAACCTGGGAGTAAAAAAAAATATATTAACCAGCAAATAGGATGAATAGCACAGAATTCCCATAAGTTAAGATGGGAAGTGATCTAGTCCAGTCACTTCCAAAACTAGCGTAGTGTAGTAACCTGACAGCATGTCTTACTTTGCGCCTTTGTAAGTGCCTGGGCAATCAGGCAGGGATCACATGGGGAGGTGACAGAAGCAATTGCATGTACACTTCAGACATCATTTTTTATTAATTTCATGATTTTACAACTTTAAAAATATGCACACTCTTGCCTATTTGTTAACATTTCTTTGAGAGCAGAACTGAGCTTTATGGGAAAAAGTGTCCTTTGATGAGAAGCAGAGGCCCATCAGGTTGGTTCAGGGAGGGAGCTGCCAGCAGATAGGAACACCTGGATGAAGGCAATAGCTGGATGAAAAGGTGGCATCACCTCTCTCCCCACTATAATCCAGAAACAAATTCAGTACTGGGCGCTGGGTATAAAGATACTACAGACCACTTGTATCTGTGCTGATATGACATGGGGTCAGAGGAGGTCCATCTACATTTGCATGGTTGGTTTGGAGCAGCAGTGTGCTTGAGAGATGAGTCTCACCCAGGCTGTCCCCAGTTCAAAGTAAAACCTCTCAAATGCCTATCCTGCAGATTTGGGGCACCAACTGCTTTGATCTATTGATCTTCTTGACTTCTTGTTATGTAGACAGGAAAAAAAGGTGACTTGAATCAACCTTATTTCAAGGATTGATCCAGGTTTGTAATCCCACAGCATCTGTAGTCTAGAAAACAAGCAAGCCTCACATAAAATTCAGGACTGCCTACGCACCCATCCTCCTTCACTTCTGAATAACCGACTGTTCAAAATAAATAAGCAGCATGGCCTCAAGTCCCAGGCTTTGCAGGACTGCATGAGCCAACCATATCTCCCTTCAGCAGCAACTGAGTTAAAAAGAATTTGCATAAATTAAACATTTGCAGCAAAACATGGCAGATAAAGCTGTGATCTAATGAGAGGGAAGGATTTTAAATCTGAAAGCAGATAGAGAAGAGTATGTAGGTAAGCAGAAAAAGGCATCGTTTTGAAATGTCTAATATCCATATTGCTGCAACCCTCACAAGTGCTTCAGAGATAAGATGAACCACCAGTTAAGATCTCAATGTTAGGCGGAAACCAATTACACAGCTTTTACAGTAAATAAGATGGTACACAACAGGGGCAGGAACAGACCCGTGTTAATTGCCACCCCATCCAGGTGCATATGAGAAGCATTGGAATTGAGTTTTGGCAATTTCTTACCAACGAAGTCTGCCATCAGCTGATGAGGAGCAGAAGATTGCAGAGTGGTCCTGTCCTCCACAGGAGCAAAGAAATGGCATCCACTGTCTCTGACTTATTGTTCCTTTGCCTTCTTCCAAAAAAGCCTTTTTACCCTTTTGCTGTGCTCCATCTATGCTGCTCTGTTGAGGGTCACAAATACTGAAAATATTGAATTAAAGGAAAGACGTACCTGGGTCTCATTCATTGTTGTCATAGGTCTTTCAGTATTTCTGGCAAGATTTTTCTGGGCACTGGCCACATCGTGGGGTAATTGCTTTGGTGGAAGAATAGATGCAATATCAAGGAGGCTGGCAGAGTTTGTGGTCTGTGCACTCTTGCCTCGAGGATTTGTTTCTGCCCACCCGCCCAATCCACAGACTGAGATGACCCTGAGAGGAGGAGAAGAGTGACTGCAAATTTGCATCCCTCGTACCGTGACAATTACTTTGTAAATAAACAATCTAAAACAAGCTTAGCAGGAAAGGCTCTAAATAGCAACGCTTCACAATATTAAAGGAATAGGTACAAATTACATATATCTGGGGTTATACCTGCCCGTTGTGCAGACCAAATCCTCTGGCTTTTACGCAGCCACTGGTGAAACCATTCCTTTTCAATGGGATCATCACCAGCCTTGATAAGGTGTTTGACATGCATGTGATGAGGTGTCTGAGCACATGACAAGGTGTTTGACCAGACCAAGCTCCTTGCGCTCAGCATACCGCAAGAAAGAAACTGGGAGAAAAATGAAGAAATTAAAAGCCAGTTCTCTATTTGTCAAAACACTAATTCAGGGCATCAAGCCTATTTCTCTTCTCTTCACAGGGAATGTTTAGACTTTATTTCAGTGTGACAAGAATTACTGAAACACCCTTTATCTAGAGAATAACTTGGCCAACGTAAAACCATTCTGTGTGCTGATTACTGTTAGAGAAAACATAAAATGGAAAAAATAAAGAATATACATTTAAATGAACCCTGGACAGCTTTCAGTTGTATAGTTTTATTTATGTGAGAAATCAGCAGAACAATTTCCAGTCTGAGCAATCCCTTCAGACATGACTCAACAGCTACTCACATACATTTATATGTTCATACACATTTATCATCACCTAATATCTGCCATTTCCTTGGTGTGCTAATCCATATACATGAAAAAAATATTTTTAAAATGCTATTTTATCAGCAAGTTTTGATGTTAGGGTGATCTTTTCTTTTAATTTATTTTTCTCATGTTCTTACATGGTGTTGTCAGTCATAATTTACAATATAAGGTAAAAGAATAATATCTCAAGTTCAGAAATTTGAGAGTGGGAAAAGAAACAGTAGGGAGGAAGAGAAACATTTTTTCTTCTTTTTTTTTAATTTTTCCCTTTTTTTTTTTTTTTTACTTTCAGCTATGCATTTGCCTAATAAGCCCCAAGGATCTGATGCTCTGAGGTGTTTTTGTAAGGCCCGCCAAAAAGCCTGCTGAAGCTGGCAGAAAGAGTCCAATTCCCTCAGCTTCCGTGTAGCTGCATGCAGGGCTGGGGAGGTACCAGGTGGGAAAGCCACTGCTGCTCTCCTCTGTGCTCCCACCTTTCCTGTACTTTGCCAATCAATGCAGACAGGAGGGAGGAAACTTGCTCTCTTTTATTGCCTTGGGGAAACACAGAAGACAGCTACAGTCAGCCCCTCTGTACTTTAAGATGAATATGGACACAGGTGTCTTTTCACCACAAATCCCAGACATTTTCCTTTTTAATAAATGGAGAGCTATTGCAGTAAAAGGACAGCTCTTTCTTATCTCCCTTCCCCCCCCCCCCCCGCCTTTCCCTCCTCCCAACAAAGCAAGAGACAAAAGAAAGTCTCCCTCTCTGCCCTTTCAGTTTCCCATTTGCTCTTGTGACTGTCTAATAAACTGATTATTGTGATGTTCTTTGTAAGATGTGCTGCCACACTCCACCACAAAAGACTGATTTTATTATATGGGAGAAAATATTAATTTTCTTGTTGTGTGTGTTTAATGGTGATAATGATTATGATCTTACATTTCTGTGGTGCCTCTCCTCCCAAAGGACCTCAGCTTGCTTTATAAACCCACACCGACACACCAACTCTACACAGGGATCACTTCCTCTCCTATTAAAGCGTGGTCATCTTTGCAATGAATGCAGCAGTCGTGCAAAGTACTACAACTCAGCCCTCTAGGACAGAAAACACAGCCTGTCTAGTTCAGTTAGGAACAGCAGCTGAGAGGCAGGAGATGGGGAAGGTAGATGTGGAGAAGACTACTTCTTTCTGCCAAGAGGACCCAGATTCAGTCACATGAACCAGCCTTACTCTGCAAATAAATATGGTGTGACTCACCTCTGGAAGGGGACATGGGATCTGCCTCTAGAACTTAACAACTTGTCTTTGTGCCTCCCACCACATGACACTGAGTTTGTCTGGGGTACATTGCTAGCAACAACAGGAATTGCTTTGAGTTTCTACAAGAGAGGGGAGGGAAGGAAGCAACAATGATCAAATAAATTATTCACCACCAAATATTTGCTCAGCTTTGATGTGGAAAGAAGAGTAATTGTTTAGTGTGAGCTGGCACCCAAAACTGAAGAAGTTTCACCTTAATGTTCAGGGAATGAGTGGGTTTTTCCAGATGGGAAATTGCTACTTTCTAGATGCCTGACCGAGGTAATACCAGTCCAGCTGTCGCTGCAGCACCTGAACATCAGTTGAGGGAGCACAAGGAGGTAATACTGGTAACTGAATTTAGCAGAACCCTTCTCCCAGCCAGAGCAGTTTTTGGGGAGGGGGTTATAGTCACATGAATCCTTCAGTTCATGAGCAAACCTTTGGAGCCTGGGGGACAGTAAGGTGGTTAAGGACTGCAGAAAATGGCTACAGTAGTAACCTTTAGATGTTTATTTTCTTTGGTTTTGCCCCAGATTTTTCTCTAGGGGCAAGCATGGTGTGCTGTGGCTACACCGGGTGCTGGGCCTGTTGTGTGGCTCAGGCACATCCAAGCTGGCTCCCAGCAGTCCCAACCAGGTACTGGGAAAGTCAAGATGGGACAGCACGAAGTTCAGTGCAGGATGCCAAACTGGCCCAGGCAGCAAGTCAAATATCTGGGCAGATAGCAGGCATTGCATTTCACGCTGCTGTGTGTAGACTGCTGTCATGGCCTTCGTTAGCCCCGGACAGACAGTTGGGGTACAGCAATACTACATTGTAATGTAGGTGCCACGTGGCAGCAAGTTGGTGCTGACACACTCCTGCCTACAGAGAACAGGGAAGCGATAAAAGGGAGAGAGGGACTTGGAAACAAGAATTATGCCCTTCCAACTCCTTCTCATCATCCTCCTTTCTCCTCTGCAGATAGCCCTGAGCCCCCTGTACAGCTTATTGCCTACCTGAGAGTGATTCACACTCACCCCTCTTTTCCCTGCACAGCATCCTGCATCACTGGGAGCAGACAAATAACAGCAAGTAAAACAATATAACTGACTTTGCTTTCACCTGCTTGCACTTTTGGTAATATTAAATAAGATGTCTTCAATCTTCTTTCCCCTGCCCCACCTGCTGTTTTGTGCCCTGTATGCAGGGATGTGGTTTCTTTTCTGTTTATATTAGCCCCTAAGTAAGATTTATTTTATCAAAGAAAGACCATGAGCTGGGCTACTGCTATTTAGAGTCAATCAATACTGGAATATAACCCTCAGGGAAGTGTAATTCTGAAGTAGAGTTGAGGACAAGACTATACAGCCCTGCAAATACCCTGTTGTCGTTTCCCTTCCTACAGAGCTGTGCAGCTGGGCTGGTGAGGATTGGTGCAACCACAGAAAGAGCCAAAAAAGCTAAATGCACAATGTCTTGTAGTGTTCTGGAGTCTACACCCCACGTAACTCCAGTGTCTCCCGAACCCCACGTAACTCCAGGGTCCTGCTATGCTCTCAGGCTGGAACCAGTAGATCTTACATCTAATGGGAAGTAGCTCAGCTGCCCCACACAAGCTATAAGAAACAAGAAAATAACCAGCTAAATCATTCACACCCCACCCTGCAGCTCCCCTAACCGACCTCGGCTACATCCTCTCCCCTGTGCAGAGCGCACAGAGCGCAGCTGTGAGAGTTCCCAGACTCTCTGCTACCACCCGCCCTTTGCCTCCCTGGGGACCATATGAAGAGCCCAGCTGGGGAGTGGGAGGAGAGCTGCCGAGAGCATTTGCAATGAAAGCAAAATTTCTGTGGAAAAAGAAAATACTGATCTGCTTCTGTAGTGTCAGAAATGAGGTCATCTTTCCCCCTCTCTTGGTGGGGAGGAGTAAGGTGATCCCACAGAGGAGGGGAAAATTATTCCTTGCCTTGCACTTCGGAAGCAGTTCCCCGGAGATTTCGTACAGTTACGGGTTTTGCCAGGTTTGGAAATTAGGGGTCAAGATTATTGCAAAGACCCGGGAGGAAAAAGGCAGCATCTTCAAAGTTTGTTCTTCACCTTCTGGCAACTGAACACACAAAGGCATCCCACAAAGCCATTTCTCACCTCTCTGCATCAGATTGAGAGGACAATATTTACCTGAAGTATCATCCTCCCAGTTATGTATAAAACAGCTTTCAAAAAACAAAGACTGCGAGGGGAAAAGTTTGGACTAGAGCTCACTTATTTCTTTCAGCATGCAGCAGATCAGCCTGCAGTCTTATAATTTAGCTACATTTTAGTAATCCTTCATGAGGACAGCAAAAGACACCTGCCTAGTCACTGGACAGCTCCTTTGCCAATTTTCAGACTGCCAGAGGCCATCAAAGATACAAAATAAACAAAACCCAGGGCTGTTAACAAAACTGCCTGTTAGCCTCATTCTTGGAGATCACTGAATGCTTTTTGCTGAAAGTTCAAAAAATCCTTCTTGTCTTCCTGGAACAGGAAGCACAGAAATGCCAGACCGAGCCACAGCAAAGCTGTGGGAAGCTGAAAACAGTTACCTTTGTTAGGAAGCATTAGGCACCCTCAGCCATGGGCCTTGCTACCAGCTCTGCCTGTGCTTTGACTCTCCGGGTGATACTGAGCTGAGGCACAGCCTCCGCTTTAAACATTTTTCTAGTGTTTTTTTTTTCCTCAGAAAACTCTGAAAACTGGCTGTTGTTTGCAAGATCCAGCGTTGAAAAGCAAGGCAGCAAGTTGCTTCATTGATAGATTTATGTTTGGAGCTTCAACTACTTCCAGATAAAGCAAGTAGTGTAATGACAGCAAGTCCTGTCAAGTAGCAAAGAAATCTTAAGCCCAGAACAAAAAAAGCACATACTTTTCTGTTTTATTTTTTTCCCCTTCAGAGTTCTGTATTGATTTTATTAAACTCTCCCAAGACAGAAAATTGCAGCAAGCACAGCGGGTACACTCAGATACACGGGTATTTTACAGGAATGTATCCACCATGCTCTTCCCCCCCCGTGTAGTCTCACATTTAACAGGTTTTGATGTTGCTGTTTTGTTTGGCACTGGTGGATGGCAGTGGAGGGTGTACTCGGTGAGATGGGACACCAAAATTGCCACAGCTGATTGAACTGTGAAACTGGGAAGGCAGGAAAATAGGTGTTTCCTAATGCAAATAGAGTAGGCACTCATATTTTAAAATGAGTTGAGCACTGATATTGGAAAAAAAAATTTTATTACATAAGATTGCCACAGGTTTTGCAAATGACTAGGAACCTTGACAACTGGCTGTCTTGCATGTAATAAATTTTAAATTAAAAATACAATGTGAAATTAATGACCATTGTATGCCCGGCAGTTTATCTTACCATTTGTAATGCAATAAAAGAGGATCAGATAAACACAGGCGTAACCTCTGCCACAACTGATAATGTAAAACATCCCTTGTATCATTTGTCTTTCCTTTAGGCAGTATACAAAAGACACAAAAATGAACAATTCATGCCTAAACAAAGAGGAGCCTGAAAGCAGTGCATGTCAGATGTTTACTCTAGGTCATTATTAGGGGGTTGAGTGGACTTGCTTATAAACATAGGTTACTTTGTGAGTAGGGAAATGTGAGAGATAAAGTGTTTTCAGAAATAAGACATATCTTTTAAAGGCACAATGTTGCTTTTTCTGCACAGTAAGTTACAGGTAATGTTTTTTTATGGGATATGAAACACTCTCATGAGCAGTGTAAAACATAATGCGCTGTAGAAACAATGCTTTTTCTCTCCACTTTGTGCAAATGCCATTTTTCATTACACAGTGAATCTGAGCTTGCTTGGGACTGAAATGAGATCAGAAGAGCACCCTATGACAGATGGATATGCAAACCTCTGATGTTCTGAAGAAAGATCTACTTGAGACCACTGGGAGGTGGTAGCTTTCACTTGAATCTAAGTTTGAAACATGGGATCTTTCAAGAATGTCACATCTTTTTATGTTATCCATTTTAACCATTTTTATTCATTGCTGAGTTTACAGCCAGTCCAACCAGAGGCAGCAGAAGAAAAAGCTCCTAAACAAACAGAAAGAGCCTTGGGGATTGGTAATGGATACAGAGCGTGCGTGCTGTAATAATTCTTTTGCTTTGTGTTCAGATACGTTTTCTACTTGCCTTGCAAAGAATGCATTCTTTCCCCCTGGACTGCAAATAATCTGAATCTAGATAAAGCCATTACAAAATGCCCTTCAAAACACTGAGCCTGCATTTGAAATTAATGTGTGATGGAAAAGCTCAACATGAGGATTAAAACACTTCGGTTAAATGCAGAGGAGCTGGAACATAGCAAACATCCTGCTGTGAATTTTCTTTATTCTGTCCCTTTCCTGACTTCTCAGCCCTTCCTTTAAAGTGAGTCACCCCCGTCTATGAGCATGAAGATGTGATATCTGTCTAATTAACCAAACAAAGCCAACGCACACCAACATAATCCCTCCAGAGAGGAATCCTACTTCCTGGCAGCCTCTGCCACCTGTTCCCGGGGATCACGGCGTGCTGTCCTTCCCACGCTGCAGCGCTTCCCAGGCCTGGGCCCCACATTTCTCTTTTCTCTTTTCTCTTTTCCTTTCTAGGGATGCTAAACAGGGATTTCACCCACTGAAGCAGGCACTATGTAAATAATGCAGCGAGCCACCAGCGCTCCCAGCCCCACGTCATGGGAACTGCTTCTTGCTTTTGGAGCCCCCCCAGACTGTGAGCTCTCCACGGCTAATTGGGAGGTGAGTTTCTGCAAATCATCAAGGAACTTGCTGTTGCCTTTCTCACAAATAATAATCCATTTAAAAGTTGCTAACCACTCTATCCTTCATACTCCACCCAAGTCTGAATTGGAAGGTAAATGGTTTTGTTTGCCAAAGGGACTAATGCTCAGGAAAGGCAGCTGTGCTGGCGCACGCCATCTCTGCACCTGCCTGAGTGCAGCTGGGCAGCAGCCATGCTCAGGAGTCGCATCAGGCAGCTTTTCCATTCTTCCAGTGCCTCATGCGACTTTTCGCATGAATACCAAGCGAGGCACATCACACAGTCACGTTGCTGTAAATATGCAAGCAGACCGAAATGAAGTGACTAACGTGGTTGCTTGGCAAACATTCATTACTTCTTGACAGGTATTCTCTCTTAGTGATCTTTGAATGAATACAAGCGTCCCAGTTAAAGTAACAGGAGGTTGAAAGCAGAAATAGCACAGATGGGTTCAACACCAAGCTGGGCAGGAGTGTTGATCTGCTGGAGGGCAGGAAGGCCCTGCAGAGGGATCTGGACAGGCTGGATCGTTGGGCCGAGGCCAACTGTATGAGATTCAACAAGGCTAAGTGCCGGGTCCTGCACTTGGGTCACAACAACCCCATGCAACGCTACAGGCTTGGAGAAGAGTGGCTGGAGAGCTGCCTGGCAGAAAAGCACCTGGGGGTGTTGGTCGACAGCTGGCTGGATATGAGCCAGCAATGTGCCCAGGTGGCCAAGGCAGCCAATAGCATCCTGAATTGTATCAGGAATAGTGTGACCAGCAGGACTAGGGGAGTGATCATCCCCCTGTACTCGGCACTGGTGAGGCCACACCTCGAGTACTGTGTTCAGTTTTGGGCCCCTCACTACAAGAAGGACATGGAGATGCTGGAGCGTGTCCAAAGAAGGGCAACGAAGCTGACGAAGTGTCTAGAGAACAAGTCTTATGAGGAGTGGCTGAGGGAGCTGGGGGTTGTTTAGTCTGGAGAAGAGGAGGCTGAGGGGAGACCTTATCGCTCTCTACAACTACCTGAAAGGAGGCTGTAGCGAGGTGGGGGTCGGTCTCTTCTCCCAAGTAACAAGCAATAGGACGAGAGGAAACGGCCTCAAGCTGCACCAGGAGAGGTTTAGGTTGGATATTAGGAAAAATTTCTTCACTGTAAGGGTAGTCAGGCATTGGAACAGGCTGCCCAGGGAAGTGGTTGAGTCCCCATGCCTGGAGGTATTTAAAAGATGGGTAGATGTGGTGCTTAGGGATATGGTTTAGTGGTGGACTTGGCAGCGCTAGGTTAATGGTTGGACTCGATGATCTTAAAGGTCTTTTCCAACCTAAACAATTCTATGATTCTATGAACACCCTCAAGTGTTGCAGTAAATGCAGCTTGGGTGCATCTTCAGGTTGCTTGGGCAAACCTTTAACCACAACTGATCTTTCTGGTGAGTAGGACTTGGCAGTGGCACATAACTAGCAATAGACAGCAAATCATTTTTTCCTTGTTAAATTTATTCATTGGGCTTATAAATCAACATTACAACCCTACTTGCCTTGTTCATGCCCAAGGGAAGAGAGGGACTAGGCACCATGCTTGGAAGAGTCACCTTAGTGTCACGGTACCTCTGGAAACCCTCCCTCTTTTCAGCTTCCCAGTGCAAACAGCAGTGCCCATGCCACATTAGCTGCCGTGGGGGCCTGGTGGCTGGTCTGCTCTGTACAGCTAGTCCCTGGGTGTAGTGCAATGAGCCTTCATCCCGAGAGCACCCCCAGCCTCTCCGGATGGATGCAAAGGAGCATCTTGAGTGCTCCCTTTTCAACTGTTGCTGTCAAGAAGTCCCAGGCTGAGGAAGGCTGGAGGTGTTATCAAGCAGACAGGAGGAAAGAGCAGGGTTAACGAGACAGCCCAACTAAGAAATAAAGATGAATGTGCTAGAATGTATATTCTATAGGAACCGTTGTCATATTCCCTTCTAATGGAATCAAGCACAAAACTCAACAAGCTTTTAAAATTCTATCTATATCTGCTAAAAAATTATCTACTAATATGAAATTCCTCCCACATACTCCCACTCTAATGTTTCTCTAAAATCTGTTTATCATCTTAGTCATGACCTTATGAGCATGAACAGAATGTGGCAAACATTTCTCAGCGTAAGAATGTGTCTAAACTTTGGGAAAAGTTGTTATAGCTGAAAAGGTATAATTTCCACACAGCATTCAGGTTATATACTGTGATTAAAAATACAGATGCCAGAAAAGATATTACTTTGTGTTTTAGACTTTACTTAAAATTACTTCTCTTTGTTAATTTTGATCTAGTACTGCAAGTTACTGAGTGCTCTCAGCCCCCGCAGACATCAGTGGAAGCTGAACGTTGTCATGCCTTACTAGCAGACATTCAGTAATTCACAGGACTAAGTCCTTTAAGAAATAAATAATTTCCAATTGACAAAACTGCTCACTTAAGGTAATTTTCTGCTGATATTGAAACCAAGATAAGTTTTTCATTATCTTCAAGGATAACAGAAAATGGCCTTCAGAAAATGGTAATAAATTAGTAAGGGACACAGAAAATTAGTGTTCTTAAGTGTGTTTTGTCATTTCATGAAAAATCTGAATAACAATAAATAGAAATGATTAAGAAGTATCCAAACCAAATGAGTTGGTTGAACATTGGCTGATTCTACTAGAATTGACTGGATTTTTTCTAGAACCTTCTTTATTTTTCTTGAGGGTTGAACACTAATCAATAAACAGGCTTAGATTACAATATGATTAGTTTGCATCCAAAACAAAAGTTGAACTGCCTAAGAAAAAGCAAAAGACTATCCACAGAAACATTGGACCATCCCTGTGTATGTTTTGGGATAGATCCAAGAACAATATGTTCTGGAAAAAGATGATGTGCCAGAGAAGTTCACCCCTGGTCAGGCATTCCCTAAACTCTAGAAATGTGCAATCTGAGATACCAAAAATATTTCACAGGCATGTTCAGTATTTATGGATGCCATTTAGCAAGCATGAGGTCAGAGGCAATGAACTTGCTACAGAATGTTGTTCCATGTTACAGCATATGATAAAAATGAATGGACTTTTTTCCACACTAAATGGCAGTATTTATTTATTACACCATATACCAATGCTGAACCAGAGAATGGTGCCTACTTTGTTCACGTTTCTAGTACTAGTCTGGAAGGTGAGACAAACTACCATGCTTCAAACTGAGAAATCTATTTAAAACCACATTTATTTTCAATTTATAATTGTCACTTTGAAGAGTGTTCCACAGTTGGGTGGCCATATAGAAAGTAATGTAATCTGCACTCCGTTTGGGGGAGCAATATATTGCAAGCACATTAAAATCTTTTCTGTTGACTTATGAGTCAGGGAAAGAAATGCAAGTCACACGCCTCTCACTTACCCAAAGTCTACAGCAGCATGACTCTGCTGAGTTAACTCCAAGATGTCTGTCCTGAGAAAAGGTGTTGGTTATAGATGAGCTGTGAAAGAGTATCTCGAGAGTTTAGAAAGACTCCTCAGAGTCCTCCTACAGATGTACCTCCAGACCAAGCAATTTGTACTCTGAGCTTTGTTTTTGCAGGATAAAAACCTAGAAGTTTACTTCAAAAACAGCCAAATAAGAAAAATCCCTCCCCAACAACATACCAAAGGTTAGGTTTCCTTCAGCCATCCATCATGCTGTAGTCATCATCCTCATATCAATGTCTTACTCAGCAAAAAAACTTGTGTAAGCAAATAAATTTTGGTCCCAGGTATTAAGTCACTGCTCAAGAAGTCCAGTGAATGTTTCATCCAATAAAATTTTTACCTCTTCTCTAGGTATGGCTTTCAATCAGCTCTAATTTTTTTTTAAATTTCATTTCAGGAAATCATGTCTGATTTTTCACAGATTTTGTAGATAGGCTAGACCTGGAGTTAGGAAAATCTGTCAAGGTTGAGATCAATAAGGCCAGGGGAGGAAGGAATATAATTAGGCTTATAATAGTAATTCTGCTGGATTTTGTTTATGAAGTAGCTGCTGCCACTATGTGACATCTTTCTCCTCTCTCTAAGCACACAAGTCCACCAGCAGGCAGCCCATAGAGAGTGCACAGGACACACAGCTGTGCAGAACAACTGCCTACCAAGTTCCTCTGAGCTCTTTTGCAGCTGGCTTAGAGCTGCACCAGTCTCCCCCAGCCTCTTCGACACTTTCTGCCACTGACCCCAGGGGAAACGTTCCTCATCATTTACCACCTCCACAGAGGAGGTGTCCTGGTTTTGGCTGGAATAGAGTTAATTTTCTTCCTAGTAGCTGGTATAGTGCTGTGTTTTGGATTTAGGATGAGAATAATGTTGATAACACACTGATGTTTTAGTTGTTGCTAAGTAGGGCTTATACTAGTCAAGGACTTTTCAGCTTCCCATGCTCTGCCAGGTGCACAAGAAGCTTGGCACAGCCAGGACAGCTGACCCAGACTGGCCAAAGGGCTATTCCATACCATATGACATCATGCTCAGGATATAAACTGGGGGAGTTGGCTGGGGGGGAGTGATTGCTGCTCGGGACTGGCTGGGCATCAGTCAGCGGGTGGTGAGTGGTTGCATCAGTTGTTTTTCCTGGGTTTTGTTTCTCTATCATCTCTCTCGTTTTCCTTTTCATTACTATTACTATTATTATTATTATTATTATTATTATTATTATTATTATTATTATTATATTTTATCTCAACCCACAAGTTTTCTTATTTTTGCTCTTCAGATTCTCTCCCCCATCCCACCGGGGGGGGGAAGGTGAGCGAGCAGCTGTGTGGTGCTTGGTTGCTGACTGGGGCTAAACCACAACAGAAGGCCACCTATATGTGAGGCTGACTTTGTCCTGCTGAGCAGCAAGCCCACAGATCTTACCCTGCAGGGACTGGTCAGACTAGCAGGTCACAGAATAAATAATTTGGTAGCTTTCCAGAAAGTTGTGTCCCTTTTCTATACTGCACTATACTGCATTAAAAAATGATATCTGTATAATTTTTGATTATTCATATCATGTCACATTGCCCCTGTTCAAACAAGGAATTTTGTTTTCCAAGTGACAGCAATTTTCACTATGCATCCTTTTTCAGGATGACCTTCCTTATAGCTCAGTCTTTCTGTTCCAGTCCTTCATTATCTTTCCCAGTAGTAGGCTTTTCCTAGTGTCTCACCTGAATTTAAATTGCTCCAGCTTAAGCTTAAGACTTGTCTAGGTCACCATGGATGTGGAAAACAAATCATCCCCTTCTGCAATTTTGTGTTGCTATGTTTGTTAGGGTTGATTCTTCCTTCCGTCCTCTGCAACTTAGGCTAACCTCAGATGGTTTATTCACTTCCTTTCTAGACTCCTGGTCAGTTTTAGTAGTCTCCTCTGGACTTTCTACTGTTGATCCACATGTTTTTCAAAAGACATCGCCCAACATGGGACACAGCCCTGCAGCTGTGCAGGCGGTTTGGGCTCACTGGGGCTGAACAGAGTGGAAGGATTTCTCACAGATCTTATGTTTCTGTTTATACTACTATAACTTTTACTGGCTTTGCAAATATTTCCTCTTCCTCAGCTCATGATTCACAATGGTCCTCTGATGCTTTCATGAAGAACCTGTATTTTGCCAGCTGGTCTCTATCCTATGTTTATTTGATGAAGCCTTCCCAAGAATAGTTCCTTGCATTTTACATTACTTTTTCAAAGCATCTTCCCTAGCTGTCAGGATAATTTTTAATTTTAGCTTTATCTTCCAAATTTTCTGTGGTCAGTCATTTTCCCCCATATAGCTTGATATTGAAAATATTGAAGAGAATTGGACCAAGGACTGACTCCTGCAGAACCTCATCACCTACAACTTGTTTTAGTAGTACATCCTGGCTATTTCTTGTCACTCAGATAATATTGCCCCCATCTTAGAAGCTGCCCCATCCAGGCCATTCTTACTTAGTCACGTTAGGAAAAAGTCATATGAAAGAGCATGAAAATCTCCCTAAATTCAAAATATTGGATCACTCCTGTTTCTCTGTCTGAAAACTGTTTATCAAATGGTGTTAGATTGACTGGAATTGTTTATTCTTGGCAAATCTATGCTTGCTTCTACTCACCTTCTTGTTTTCTCCAAGATGTTTAAAAACAGTTTGTGTTAATTGTTTCAACATTTTCCAGGAACTAAGAATAACCTGGGAGCTCCATAATTCTGAGCTACTCTTTATTTTGCTCTGCTTCATAAAGATAGGCACTTTGTTCTTTCCCACTCTCTGACATCTCACTTTTCCAGAGCAGGCTGTTAAAGATACTACTAACAACACTGAGACTTCATCCAATAGCCCTTGTATTACCCTGTGAGTGAGTGTCATTGAGCTCAGCAAGTGTGAAAACATCTGACTTGCCTGCAAAAAATATCTGATTTACCTGAAAACTCCCTGAGCATTGCCTCATGGCAATTCTTCATAGGGTGAAACCTGATAGAGTTATACTGGCCAAGGAAAACAGCGTCCTGCGACAGTCAGCATCAGTTTGCTCTGGTGGTTGACAAATTGTCCTACACAGGAGCCCTCTAATACTAAAACTATCTGTAGTTTGATTATAATCAATAGATATTATGCCTGTGAAAAGTGCTTTTATGTGAAGGCAGTACAAAAATGTCTCTTAATTCAAAGTATCAAAATATGAGCTGAGAAGCTGGCAGATAAATTATTAGAATACAGTCTTTGCACTGATAAACTTTTGAACTTTCATTGAACTTGTATATTAAGAATAGGCAGTTTTTCCAAGAGGAAAATTCACTAAACAACCTACAATTTTTCTTTCACGTATTTAAGGAAAATGTTAGATCTGGTAAGGAAATAATAGCAATTTATGTCTTTGATAATTGAGAAGGATTATAGTTCTATACACAGAAAGAAGCAGCCGTCACCTGCTCTCTGAGTCACAGTCCTGTAAAAGAGGTAGATACCACCTTAACCAGACAAAAACCTCAATATTTTGGGTTAGCAGACCAAGGAAGCTTCCATCTCCCTGTGAAATGAAAACATCACTATCAGCCTCTTGCTCTCTTGCTCCTGCCTTAAGACTTGGCACAAAATTATTAAATCCTCCTTCTTCCTCATGTCCTTTTCCTTAAAATGAGATGGCCTTTCCCTCTTTTGGATGCAGAAGCAGGCTCTAGGGAGAGCTGTCCTAATATTTAAAAAACCCGCCTTCTTCAGACTGGGCAAATTTGCAGTTCTCTGCCCAGCATCCTGCTCTAAACAAACTGGTATAAACTAAAGCTTTATATATAATTCATGATACAGGTGAATTTTTTAGTACTGACCCTGCTGTGAAGGAAGACTGAATCCATTAAAAAGCATCATTTGCTATCAGCACACAGGTCACAAACCGTAAGATATCCTGACCAGGTTTGTTTGATCCTACTTGTGGTGGGTTGACCTTGGCTGGCCACCAGGTGCCCACCAAGCCGCTCTATCACTCCCCCTCCTCAGCTGAACAGGGGAGAGGAAATATGACAAAAGTCTTGTGGGTCGAGATAAGGACATGGAGATCACTCAGCAATTACCATCATGGGAAAAACAGACTCGACTTGGGGAAATTAATTTAATTTATTGCTAATTAACAATGGTGTAGGATAATGAGAAATAAGAACAAATCTGAAAACACCTTCCCCCCACCCCTCCCTTCTTCCTGGGCTCAACTTCACTCCCTAATTCTCTACCTCATCCCCTTGAGCAGCGCAGGGGGACGGGGAATAGTGGTTGCAGTCAGTTCATCACACATTGTGTCTGCCGTTCCTTCCTCCTCACACTCTTCCCCTGCTCCAGCATGGGGTCTCATCCACAGGAGACAGTGAACTTCTCCAACATGAGTCCTTCTGCATTTCTTCACCAACTGCTCCAGCATGGGTCCTTTCCACGGGATGCAGTCCTTCAGGAACAGACTGCTCCAGCGTGGGTCCCCCACGGGGTCACAAGTCCTGCCAGCAAACCTGCTCCAGCATGGGATCCCCTCCACGGGTCCACAGGTCCTGCCAGGAGCCTGCTCTAGCGCAGGCTCTCCACGGTATCACAGCTTCCTTCTGGGCACATCCACCTGCTCCGGCGTGGGTTCCTCCATGGGCTACAGAGTGGATATCATAGAATCATAGAATCATAGAATCATAGAATACCGGGTTGGAAGGGACCTCAAGGATCATCTGGTCCAACCTTTCTAGCACAAGCTAGACGAGATGGCCCTGCACCATGTCCAGCTGAGTCTTAAACGTGTTCAGCATAGCGGAGTCAACCACTTCCCTGGGGAGATTATTCCAATGGTTGACTGTTCTCATTGTGAAAAATTTACCTCTCGTGTCCAATCGGAATCTCCCCGGGAGTAACTTGTGCCCGTTACCCCTAGTCCTCACCGTGTGACTCCTTGTAAAAAGGGAGTCTCCATCTTCTTTGTAGCTCCCCTTTAAGTACTGGTACATGAGATCACCTCTAAGCCTCCTTTTCTCAAGGGTGAACAAACCCAGCTCTCTCAGCCTATCCTCATATGGCAGGCTTCCCAGACCCTTGATCATCTTGGTGGCCCTTCTCTGGACCCCCTCCAGCCTGTCCACATCTTTTTTGTATAACGGGGACCAGAACTGTACACAGTATTCGAGGTGTGGCCTGACAAGCGCCGAGTAGAGAGGGATAATGACTTCTTTATCTCTGCTGGTGATGCCCTTTTTGATGCAACCCAGCATCCTATTGGCCTTCTTGGCCGCAGCAGCACACTGTTCACTCATATTGAGCTTCCTGTCCACCAGGACACCCAGGTCCCTTTCCACAGAGCTACTCTCCAGCCAGGTGGATCCCAGTCTGAGCTGCACTCCTGGATTATGTTTTCCCAGGTGCAGGACCTTACACTTGTCCTTGTTAAACTCCATAAGGTTCTTGTTAGCCCACTCTTCCAGCCTATCCAGATCTTCCTGCAGGGTGGCTTTCCCTTCCAGAGTGTCTACTTCCCCACTCAGTTTGGTGTCATCTGCAAACTTCATCAGGCTACACTTGATCCCGTTATCCAGATCACTTATGAAGCTGATATTGAATAACGTTGGGCCCAATATCCATCCCTGGGGGACCCCACTTGTGACGGGTCGCCAGTTTGAAAAAGAGCCATTTACCACCAGCCTTTGGGTGCGGCCTGCCAGCCAATTCCTCACCCACCACACAGACCACTTGTCTAGGCCATAACACATCAATTTCTCCAGGAGGAGGCAGTGGGGAACCGTATTGAAAGCCTTGGAGAAGTCCAGGTAGACAACGTCCACCGCTCGCCCCATGTCAACCGAGCAGGTCACTTTATCATAGAAGGCCACCAGATTTGTCAGGCACAATCTGCCTTTTGTGAAGCCGTGTTGGCTTTTCCCAGTCACGTGCTTCATTTGACTCATGATGGCCCCCAGGAGGATCCGTTCCATAACTTTCCCAGGGATTGAAGTAAGACTGATGGGCCTATAATTACCCAGATCCTCCCTTGAGCCCTTCTTGTAGATAGGGGTAACATTTGCCTTCCTCCAGTCCTCTGGGACATCCCCCGATCTCCACGGCTTCTCGAAGATTATGGAGAGTGGCCCCGCAATGACATCAGCCAGCTCTCTCAACGCCCTCGGGTGGATGGCGTCAGGGCCCATCGATTTGTAGGGGTCAAGCTCCTGTAATAATTCACGTACTAACTCCTCCTTCACTGATGGTGGGTCTATGTTTGGATCATCCTGGATTTTTGTTCTCAATGCCTGGGATCCAACAGAGTTGGTAAAGACAGAGGTGAAGAAAGTGTTGAGAACCTCTGCCTTTTCAGCATTGTTGGTGACTGATTCACCTCTCCTGTTTAACAGTGGGCCTATGTTTTCCTTCTGTTTCCGCTTACAATTTACATACCTGAAGAACCCTTTCTTGTTATTTTTGACATCTCTGGCCAGTTCCAATTCAAGCTGAGCTTTTGCTTTTCTAACTGCATCTCTGCACACTCTGGCAATGTGTGCTTCCCAAAGCACAGGAGTTTTCCCTTTGTGTACTTCAGCTTTCTAGGATCACTGGTTCAAATCTGACTCAGAACCTTAGTATGGTGACCTGGCAACATGAGCTCTCTTGAATGCTTATAAGAGAAATGGACTGTTGTCTCAACCTACTTGTCCGTATTGTTAAAATTCTGCCAGAGCATTCAAAACCTTGGTGTCGGTCTCAGGAAAGGTGTCAATGTGCTGAAAGACCCCCTGCATTTTCCTAAATGGTAAAGTGGCTCCTCTCACCAGCACAAAATATTTTGAGAAATTTTGAAAAAGAATGTTCTTCTGTAGTGCTTGCGTATGGTATTCCAACAAAATACCAGCCAGCACATGCAATCCTGCAAGAAGCAGTGATTTCTCCTGAAATTTTAGAAATTACTTGCCCTTAGGCTGTTGTAAATGGTTATAAGCTTTGTCTTATTGCACTCATTCCTCTGGAAGAGAGGGGTAGTAGCTGTGGTGTGATGTTTAGTATCACACATGAAAGAAAATTTTTTCTCATAGTGTGCATCAGGGTAAGCTCAGTGTCCCACAGTGCTGGCAAATAAAATAGAGTTCAGAGTTCATCCGAACCTCAGAAGGTTCAGAATTGCTCCAGAAAAAGTTTAACTTGTTAAGGAAAGCCCTCCAAGGCTTCTCCAGGATTTCTAAGCCCATTCCTCCTGCTGCCCAGGGAGGACACAGGGAGCTCCCTTCTCCTCCTGAGCCTGCAGCACTCTTCATCGCATGTTATGGGAATTACTATAGCAGGAACCCCTTGTTGCTAGCCAGGCTAGGAGCAAGGGGAGGAGTTCATTGCAATGTTAAACCCTATAACCTGGCCCAGAGGGACCAGGGGTGGAGATTGTAATGGAAATACCTTTAAATTGTTGTAACCCATGATTTGAGTTGCATGTTATGGGAATTACTATAGCAGGAACCACCTGAACCAATGGAGGAGAAGCCTTACAAGAAGCAGTGCAAGTGCAGCAGTGACCCGACCTGAGCTGGCTTTGGTGCCCAATAACTCCACACAACACACCACCTCTCCTGTCCTGAGCAACCACCATCACAGATGGAGCCCAAAGTCATGGACTAAATGAACTCAATGGACATTTTGTGGACATTTTGTGGACATTTATGGACATTTTACAGACATTTCACAGGGGTGGTCCATAGACTAAGGGAATGATAATTGTGTATTAATTATATCAAAGGATGGGGGGGGTGGGGGTGGTGGTTAATGAGGATGTATTGGATAGTGTGGGACCTGAGCATGACGTAAATGATATGGAAGCAAAAGCCATGTGTGCAAGAACTGTCATGGTTTAACCACAGCCGGCAACTAAGCACCACACAGCCACTTGCTCACTCCCCCCCGGTGGGATGGGGGAGAGAATCAGAAAAGTGAAAAAAACCTCATGGGTTGAGATAAAGACAGTTTAATAGGGAAAGCAAAAGCCGTGCACACAAGCAAAGCAAAACAATGAATTCATTCACTACTTCCCATCGGCAGGCAGGTGTTCAGCCATCTCCAGGAAAGCAGGGCTCCATCATGCGTAACAGTTACTTGGGAAGACAAATGCCATCATGTAGAACGTCCTCCCCTTCCTTCTTCTTCCCTCAGCTTTATATGCTGAGCATGACGCCATACGGTATGGAATAGCCCTTTGGCCAGTCTGGGTCAGCTGTCCTGGCTGTGCCCCCTCCCAGCTTCTTGTGCACCTGGCAGAGCAGGGGAAGCTGAAAAGTCCTTGACTGGTGGGAGCACTACTTAGCAACAACTAAAACATCAGTGTGTTATCACCATTATTCTCATACTAAATCCAAAACACAACACTATACCAGCTACTAAGAAGAAATTTTACTCCATCCCAGCTGAAACCAGGACAGTACCTTAAGGGAAGAAAGAGTTATTGTTCTGCTCTATTTGAATATGCGCTAGAGCTCAGAATAAAACAACTAAAGGCATGCAAAGCTGTAACATCCCCAGGTTGATATAAATAAGTGCCTATCTTCCCTGCAAGAATTGATTCAGATTATAACCTCTGTGTTGCCATTAATTCAAGGCTAAGCTACACACAAAGGTCTCAACACATACGTAATGTGAAGTGCAGGGATAGGCTAGAGTCTGAGTATCCACAGCTCATCAGCTGCAGCTGGGATCACTGTGTACTGCAAACCCCTGATTGGTGTCATGTGGGTGGTGCCCAGCACCACAGCTGGTTCTCAGCTGACTGCAGTCAGCTCCAGAGGAGTCAATGCGGAAAATGAAAATGACTCAGAAGGTGACTTTGCAGTGAAGGTGTAGCCTCTGGGTGAAGCTTGCGTAGTCTGGCAACTGCTTCGTCACTTTGAATGATACCTATCAGCCACTACAGATTGCTGGACTTGGATTACTGTTGCTAGTGCACAGTAAATTCATGTTACGTAGACCCACAGGTTTTCTAAACAGCTGCTGCTGTTCTTCACTAGAGTTGGGTCAGCTTCTCCTATTGAACAATGCATTTAATTTGGTCCTTCGTATTATATCTAAACACAGATTTCAGTGTTTTCATTATTTAGAATTATTCACTGAATAATGCATAGGAACATCTTGCAGACTGTGTACTTACTTGCGAATGCTGTGCCACAGTTATTGCTTGTTCACTAGTTGGACTGTGTGATTGGTCACCGAAGCCAACCAGTATTTTTTCTGCTCTCCCTGTAGCCCCTCCCAGCCCAAGAAGCATCTTCAAGTTGCATGTTTTAAAAATGAGAATAATCAGTCATATGTACCTTTTCACCAATACCTATAACATTTCCAATTCCTTTGCACATTCCTAAGAGAATAAATTTTGTGTGTTCACATGCACAGCCAATAAAATGTGAAACAAAACTTGTAAATGTAAATGAATAAATAAATAAAGTCAGCTCTTAGCCTAGTGGGCAGAATACTTACCTAGGAAATGGGAAATCTGTGTTCAGCTTCCTTCTCTGCCTGAAGGCATCCTTTCCCAGCTGAGTCCTCCAGGTATAGACACCTCTCACCCTTCATTTTGAAATTTTCCCTTTCACCACTCAAAATGATGAGTGTCCTGAAAGGGGGGGTATGAAGAATTAAAAAAAAAACTCAAGAAAACCTGATTTTGTAACCTTGTAGCCTGGCAGCTCGTGGGAGAAGGTAGCCATGACCTGAAGCCCTTTTCTGGAGAAACCATTTCAACCACAGCAAAGGCAATGGCAGAGGGTAGCACCAGCATGGTGAAAAACATCACCCAGCACCAAGGCAGTTGCTACACTTTGGGTCCAGAGGGGGTAGAGAGCACCCAGGGTACAGCTCTGATTCAGGCACCAGGGAGGAGCAGGAACAGAGGAGAACATCTGGCGCCATGTCTCCTGCTGACTGGCTCCAGGTTGCTGCCTAGCTGGTATGGGGAATTTGGGGGGGGTTGTCCTTTGGAGCTGTGTTACCCTTCCCATTGATTGCACAGGTCTTGTTTTGACCTCTGAACCACCCTGCTGGGGTTGGACACCTGAATTTTTAGACAGTGCAAGGTTTACAAGGGAAGCTCCAAACAGATGCTCTGAATCTGTCCCCTTGTTCCTATTTTCAGTTCTTTCTCTCACTCCAACCCTGTAAATTATTCTCATGTGTCACTCCTCACCATCAGAGGGGAGGTGCAGTATACTGCAGGGCCTCCAGAAGAGCTGACAGAAACTTCACCTCCCTCCAGCTCTGTGTGTGCTATGGCCCTGAATGCACTGAAGGCACAGGGACGGGGCAGGGGACAACCTCTGAGGCCAGGACCAATGAAAGGCATGGCCAAGCCAGTGCCATGCTTTTGGGTATGACTATCAAGGAAGGGGGACAAGGAGATGGGCTAAGCAGGAGGCACAGGCACTGCTGTAGGGCACTGCATACCGGGCTAAAAGGAGAGCCCCGCAGAGCCACAATAATCACATGCAGGAACAATGCAGTAACTCAGAGCAGTGATGGAGGAAAATAAAGTCTAAGCAGTAGGAGCAGAAGTAGAAAGCAGCAGCAAATGCTTGTTGAGATGTTTGCTGAATCTGTTTACACATTTACATATCTCTGGAAACCAGGCAGGCGTGGGGTACGTCTTTGCACTTCTCTTGGAGGGAGGAAGGAGAAGACTTCAAATGAAGAAAGGGGAACAGGTGCTGAAATGGGACCCCTCTTCCCCCGCTTCCCCATCCCCTGCTTACGCACAGTGCTGTCCCCTGGGCTTCTGTAGGGCTCCTCTTCTGCTGCCATGTCTGGTGTTGCTGTTTCCAGCTGTTCACCACATTCATCAGAAATTTCCTGAATATCACCTCAAAGAAACATCTGGGCCTGCTTGTCTCCCATCCCTAGTATTATTACCAGAGGTCATGAGATGGTCCTTTACATTTCCAATGAAAAAGTAAAGTGAACTTTTTAACACTTTTTCAAAGGAGGGGGAGGGTCTTCCAGAGCTGCTGTAGAAACAAAAATGCCAGAGGTGATCTTTCTTACTCCTGATCTTAATAAAGGGATTTTTGATTAGCATTTACAAGAAGTGAGTAACGAATGCTATGACCAGGACTAGAGGGGCCCTGCCTCCAGCCAGGTGGAGGAAAGGGACAACCGGGTGTACTGGACTGTGTGGATTCGATGGCCTGGCACATCAGACCCACAGGAGTATAAGGCTCTAGTGGACACTGGTGCACAGTGTACCCTCATGCCATCAAGCTATGAAGGGGCAGAACCCATCTGTATTTCTGGAGTGACAGGGGGATCCCAAGAGCTGACTGTATTGGAGGCTGAAGTGAGCCTAACCGGGAAGGAGTGGCAGAAGCACCCCATTGTGACTGGCCCAGAGGCACCGTGCATCCTTAGCATAGACTACCTCAGGAGAGGGTATTTCAAGGACCCAAAAGGGTACTGGTGGGCTTTTGGTATAGCTGCCTTGGAGACGGAGGAAATTAAACAGCTGTCCACCGTGCCTGGTCTCTCAGAGGACCCTTCTATTGTGGGGTTGCTGAAGGTCAAAGAACAACAGGTGCCGATCACTACCACAACAGCGCACCAGCGGCAATATCGCACCAACAGAGATTCCCTGATTCCCATCCATAAGCTGATTTGTCGATTGGAGAGCCAAGGAGTGATCAGCAAGACTCATTTACCCTTTAACAGTCCCATATGGCCAGTGCGAAAGTCTAATGGAGAGTGGAGGCTAACAGTAGACTATCGGGGCCTGAACGAAGTCACGCCGCTGGTGAGTGCTGCCGTGCCGGACATGCTAGAACTTCAATATGAATTGGAGTTAAAGGCAGCCAAGTGGTATGCCATAACTGATATCGCTAATGTGTTTTTCTCAATCCCTTTGGCAGCAAAGTGCAGGCCACAGTTTGCTTTCACTTGGAGGGGTGTTGTAGTGGTTTAACCCCAGCCAGCAATTAAGCACAACACAGCTGCTCGCTCACTCCCCCCCCCGGTGGGATGGGGGAGAGAATCAGAAGAGTAAAAGTGAGAAAACTCATGGGTTGAGATAAAGACAGTTTAATAGGCAAAGCAAAAGCTGCGCACACAAGCAAAGCAAAGCAAGGAATTCATTCACTACTTCCCATCGGCAGGCAGGTGTTCAGCCATCCCCAGGAAAGCAGGGCTCCATCATGCGTAACGGTTACTTGGGAAGACAAACACCATCCCTCCGAACGTCCCCCCCTTCCTTCTTCTTCCCCCAGCTTTATATGCTGAGCATGATGTCACATGGTATGGAATAGCCCTTTGGCCAGTCTGGGTCAGCTGTCCTGGCTGTGCCCCCTCCCAGCTTCTTGTGCACCTGGCAGAGCAGGGGAAGCTGAAAAGTCCTTGACTGGTGGGAGCACTACTTAGCAACAACTAAAACATCAGTGTGTTATCAACATTATTCTCATCCCTAATCCAAAACACAGCACTATACCAGCTACTAAGAAGAAAACTAACTCTATCCCAGCCGAAACCAGGACAGGAGTCCAGTACACCAGGAATTTACTGCCCCAGGAATGGAAACACAGCCCTACCATTTGCCATGGACTGATCCAGAATACATTGGAACAGGGTGAGGCTCCAGAACACCTGCAATACATTGATGACATCATCGTGTGGGGCAACACAGCAGCAGAAGTTTTTGAGAAAGGGAAGAAAATAGTCCAAATCTTTCTGGAGGCTGGCTTTGCCATAAAACCAAGTAAGGTCAAGGGACCTGCACAGGAGATCCAGTTTTTTAGGAATAAAATGGCAAGATGGACATTGTCAGATCCCAATGGATATAATCAACAAAATCACAGCCATGTCTCCACCAACCAGCAAAAAGGAAACACAAGCTTTCTTGGGCATTGTGGGTTTTTGGAGAATGCATATTCCAAATTACAGTCTGATCGTAAGCCCTCTCTATCAAGTGACCCGGAAGAAGAACGATTTCAAATGGGGCTGAGGAGGCCCCACTGTATAATCAACTACCAGAAAACGAGAAGCAATATGCCCTGTTCACTGATGGGTCCTGTAGTCTTGTGGGGAAGCATCGGAGGTGGAAAGCTGCTGTATGGAATCCTGTATGACAAGTTGCAGAAACTGCTGAAGGAGAAGGTGAATCGAGTCAGTTTGCAGAGGTAAAAGCCATCCAGCTGGCTTTAGATATTGCTGAAAGAGAAAAGTGGCCAATGCTCTATCTCTATACCGACTCATGGATGGTGCCAAATGCCCTGTGGGAGTGGTTGCAGCAATGGAAGCAGAGCAACTGGCAGCGCAGAGGCAAACCCATCTGGGCTGCTGCATTGGGGCAAGATATTGCTGCCCGGATAGTTGTAAAAGTACGTCACGTAGATGCTCACGTACCCAAGAGTCAGGCCACTGAAGAACATTAAAACAACCAGCAGGTGGACCAGGCTGCTAAGATTGAAGTGGCTCAGGTGGACCTGGACTGGCAACATAAGGGTGAATTATTTCTAGCTTGGTGGGCCCATGACACCTCAGGCCACCAAGGAAGAGATGCAACATATAGATGGGCTCGTGATCGAGGGGTGGCCTTGACCATGGACGCTATTGCACAGGTTATCCATGAATGCGAAACATGCGCTGCAATCAAGCAAGCCAAGCGGTTCAAGCCTCTCTGGTATGGAGGACGATGGCTGAAATATCAATATGGGGAGGCCTGGCAGATTGATTATATCACACTCCCACAAACCCGCCAAGGCAAGCGCCATGTGCTTCCAATGGTGGAAGCAACCACCAGATGGCTGGAAACATATCCCGTGCCCCATGCCACCGCCCGGAACACTATCCTGGGCCTTGAAAAGCATGTCCTATGGCGACATGGCACCCCAGAAAGAATTGAGTCAGACAACGGGACTCATTTCTGAAACAACGTCATAGACACCTGGGCCAAAGTGCATGGCATTGAGTGGGTATCTCACATCCCCTATCATGCACCAGCCTCTGGGAAAATCGAACGATACAATGGACTGTTAAAGACTACACTGAGAGCAATGGGTGGTGGAACATTCAAACACTGGGATACACATTTAGCAAAGGCCACCTGGTTAGTCAACACTAGGGGATCAGCCAATCAAACTGGCCTTGCCCAATCAGAACTTTTACATACTGTAGAAGGGGATAAAGTCCCTGTAGTGCACATAAAATATATGCTGGGGAAGACAGTCTGGGTTATTCCTGCTTCAGGCAAAGGCAAACCCATTTGTGGAATTGCTTTTGCTCAAGGACCTGGGTGCGCTTGGTGGGTGATGCAGGAGGATGGGGAAGTCTGATGTGATTTTGGGTGAAAATAGCCAATGAACTGAAGTATATAATGTTAGTTGCTATATAATACTGTATGTCATCACTACTATGGTGGCTATATACCATATCAACAGTATTACAGTAAGAATCACCCAGATTAATGAAAAATGAATTTTGATGAAACTGAGCAAAGTGCAGTGATGATAGAACCGGACAAGTACAGCGGTGATGGAACCAGAACTGGCTTCAGCATGCAACAGTCCAACACCACACACCACCTCTCCTGCCCTGAAGGACTGTTATGAGAGATGAAGCCCAACGTCATGGACTAAATGAACTCAACGGACATTTTAGAGGGATGGCCCATAGACTAAGGGAATGATATCTGTGTGTATATATCAAAATACAGGAAAGGTGGTGGTGATTAACTGGGATGTATTGGAAGGCATGAGATGTAGGCATGACATAGATGGTATGGAATAAGGGGTGGATACTGTCCTGGTTTCAGCTGGGATAGAGGTAATTTTCTTCCTAGTAGCTGGTATAGTGCTGTGTTTTGGATTTAGTATGAGAATAACGTTGATAACACACTGATGTTTTAGTTGTTGCTGAGCAGTGCTTACGCAGCATCAAGGCCTTTTCCTGCTTCTAACACCTCCCACCAGCGAGTAGGCTGGGAGCGCACAAGAAGTTGGGAGGGGACACGGATGGGACAGCTGGCCCAAACTGATCGAATGGCTATTCCACACCATATGATGTCATGCTCAGTATATATACTAGGGGAAAAGATGGCTGGGGGTCTGCTGCTCGGGAGCTGGCTGGGCATTGGTCAGTGAGTGGTGAGCAATTGCATTGTGCATCACTCATTTTATATATTCTTTTATCATTATTATTATTTTCCCTTTGTTTTCTGTCCTGTTAAATTGTCTTTATCTCAACCCACGAGTTTTACCTCTTTTTTTCGATTCTGTCCCCCATCCCACTGTGGGGGAGCGAGCAAACAGCTGTGTGGTGTTTAGCTGCCTTCTGGGTTAAACCACACCACTGCCCTTGCAGCAACAACAGCAGAAGCTGCAGCTACAGAGAACTCATGGAGGTGCCGGCTACTCAAAATCCATGTGGTGCTTTTTAAACTCCTATTGCTACAGGTTACACCTGAGATTATTGCAAGAGAGATTAGAAGTGTGAGTTCTCTCTCTCTTTTTTCAGGAGCCTCCTGCTTTAGTATAGAAACAAGACTAAATCCATCTCCCAAGATATGTCTCTGTGTATCTCCCTCTGTCATTTGGTGGGTTTCTTTTCACAGTCATGTCTTTGCTTTGTGTCAGTCATTCTTTCTGCCACTCTTTCTTACTCCATCTTTTTTTCCTGCTTCCTCTCGTTTTACATCCTTTCTTCTGCAGTTTAGGTTTCTTCTCCTATTGTCCTTCAGAAGAAAGGGGTCTCATAGGGAAAGGCTCAATTTGTCTCATTTCCTCCTCAAAGGCAATGACATGAGTCACCCCCTGACCATGCTGCCCTCCAGCTCTGGATCCTCCCAAGATCCAGGGAAATAAGTTGGGTTTCCTTGGTTAAATACACACTTACTGACATCATTCAGATGCTACAAGGGTTAACCGGTATTCGTACAAACCCTAAAAGCACTGCATAATGAGAGCATAGTAATAACTGATCCTCTTCTCCAGGGGTGCCGCCAAGGGAGGGAGCGGCTGCCCCTGAGTGGCCAGCATGGCTGAGGCCCCAGCCCAGGTGAGTGCCCCAGCAAAACTGGAGAGAGAAGGGCAAAAGATGCATCCCCAAATGCTCCTCATCCTGCCACAGGGACAGGGGAAGAAATCCCTTCTCCAGGAACTGGGAACAGTAGGACAGTCACAATTACTGCTGATGAAACTACAGTGACTTTACAATGCATTTCAAGCCCTTTTTGACAACACACAGCCCGGGTCCCCCTTTACCTGGAGGAATCCCACCCAGCTGCCTCCTGCCCTCTTAGGATGTTCAAATGCATTAGCTTGAGCACATTTGTCCTACTTTGCTAGCAGCAAAACATCTCGTGCATCAGCACAAAGATGCAAGCGCACATCAAGGCAATTAGATGGCCTAGATGCTCTCATGCTCAGTAGGGGATGTCAGCGCCGAGAAGCTGCTTGAGCAGCGCAGTTTCCTGCCACGTCTACTTTGTTTCACATCACTTAGGAAAGTCCTTGAACAGAGCCCATGTAAATAGAGGTGCAGATGATTTTAAATTGCCGCCTGCACTTGGTGGCACACCACAAGCGCACGCTAATGTTCTCAAGTTCAGGCCCCTCAAGGCTTGCATTTCAAGACAGCTCCTTGTATGAGCCTATTTTCCATCTGTAGCACAAAAAACACTAGCTATTGAGAAGCACAGCCAACAGCAATATACACTGAAATGAATAAAACTTGGAAAGTAAAGCAGCAGGCTCCAGCCTAATAAGTGAATGCAACGCGCTGTCAAATGACAGGCTTGGTTCAGATGAGCTACCTTAGGTCATTTTCTCTGAGAATTAGTGGGGTTGGAAGCATCACCGAGGTAATAATCGTTGCCTCCGGGGAAGAGCACCGTGCTCATGGCTCCCCTGCGCCCCAGCAGAGAAAATGGAGGTTGCTGTGGCGGACCTTATGGATAGTGGTGTAAAAAGGCACTCCAGTACTGTTGTCCACACCAGGCCTGTGCCTAAGGCCACCTCATCACACTTCATGCCCCTACCATGCATGGCTGGGCGCTTGAAGACATCACCGATCTGTAGCTAACTCAGATATCCTCCCTTTCTGAGGATCAGCAAAGTCAAATGCAACATTAAGTTCATTTTCCAGCCCTTGACTCAAAGCAGGCCTTTCCCTCAAGCTGTGTGAATAATGGATTCATTTGGTTTGTTGGTGACACTAAGAACACTTTTTTTTGTTACGAATGAACCTAAAGCTTTTTGGCAGGGTAAAATTCATTATGAATTAAGATGCTTAATTTGACCCCAAATCAAGATGTTTCATTTCATTCTTTGGATGGGGGAGGAGAACTATGTCTTTTTTCTCTAAATTAAAATTAGGAAAAAAGACAGAGGGGGAGTTGAGAAAGCTTAGGGTGGATGTCTTGACATGAAACAAAGAAAGTTGCTTTACGAATCACTTTTTGTTTCCCAATTTTAATGCAGTTCCCTATTCAGCATGAGAAGAAAATGACTCTTTCTATGATTCATTCTCACATGAAATTCATAGGGTTTAAAAACGTGCCTGATTTTGGAAAGTTTCCTATGTTGCTACCTAGCTTTATAGCTTAGGTAAGGTGTTCAGTAATAAAGCCCAGTTCCAGCAAAGACTTCTGACCATGGGCAAGAAAAGAAATTCTGCGGTGCAGGGTGGCCTGGCACAGCACAGTTTGTGACCATAGAATAGAGCGTGCAATGCTGAACAGGGGTTAGGAGGTGGAAAGAGAAGGAAAGAGAATGGGGAAGTCTGAAGAAACACAGGATGTGCAAGAGGCACCATCAGAGTGAATCAGTGTGATTTTCCAGTAACCATGAAGTTACAGGAGGGGCCAAGTGGCAACACCCACATGCAAACTCCAAACTCCTGAAATCTTCAGACAGGGGAGGGGTGGTGGGACTCAGGTCACAGATTTGGGGTTGAGTTGTCCATCTTTAAGCAGCATAGCCATTTGAAGAATCCATGAACTCTCTTCCTGCCTTGCTGTCTCAAGCATCCTTATTTCTCCTCTTTTAAGCAGAGATGCTCAACCATATGTGTTTCTAGACCTAAAAAGATGTTATTAGACTAAAAAAAAAAAAAAAAATCTAAAACTGTTATAGCAAATGATTATCAATAATAAACACACTACATTATTGCATTCTTTTTAATGGCATACACAGAAGCAAGGAATGAATATAGGATGTACCCCTGCTTGCCTCACTCTTAGACATGAGCTAAGAGCAGTAGCAGGGTTCACAGGCTTAGCCAAAACAACCAAGTTGCCTGAGACAGGCCTGAGGCTGGCTGGTCACTGCAGAAGGTGCACCATGACTGTCTAGACCATAAATGACACTGTAAACACAACAATTACACCATTGGGGTGATAGAAATGTGAGAACTTGGACAAAATTTCAGCAAGAGGCTGAATAGCTGCGTCCATCTAGAGAAAGAGCGTTTCTATCTTCCAGTCCCTCAAAAGCTGCTTTAGAAACATAATGCAGTGGGAAAAGGCCATTTTCTCACTAGGCTAGAAGTATCCTCTGAGCATGGAGTAAGGATCTGGCCTTGTGTAGAACCTGAAACAAATTACAGGGCAGAAATGGAGGATGGAGTTGCAGCTGGGGCTACAAACAAATAACAACACAGTAATGCCAAACAGTACTGCTAGTCTGTGATGGGTTGACCTTGGCTGGATGCCAGGTGCCCACCAAGCTGCTCTATCGCTCCCCTCAGCAGGACGGTGGGAGAGAAAATATAATGAAAGGCTCATGGGTCGAGATAAGGACAGGGAGATCACTCACCAATTACTGTCACAGGCAAAACAGACTCAACTCGGGGAAATTAATTTAATTTATTGCCAATGAAATCAGAGTAGGGCAATGAGAAATAAAACTAAATCTTAAAAACACCTTCCCCATCCCCACACCTCCCTTCTTCCTGGGCTCAACTTCACTCCCGATTTTCTCTACCTCCTCCCCCCAAGTGGCACAGGGGAATGGGGGTTCCAGTCAGTTCATCACACTGTCTCTGCTGCTCCTTCCTCCTCACACTCTTCCCCTGCTCCAGCGTGGGGTCCCTCCCACGGGAGACAGTTCTCCATGAACTTCTCCAATGTCAGTCCTTCCCACAGGCTACAGTTCTTCACGAACTGCTCCAGCATGGGTCCCCCGCAGGGTCACAGGTCCTGCCAGGAGCCTGCTCCAGCGTGGGCTCTCCACGGGGTCACAGCTTCCTTCAGGCGCATCCACCTGCTCCACAGTGGGGTCCTCCATGAGCTGCAGATGGATATCTGCTCCACTGTGGACCTCCATAGGCTGCAGGGGACAACCTGCTTCACCAGGGGCTGCAGGGGAATCTCTGCTCTGGCACCTGGAGCACCTCCTCCCCCTTCTTCTTCACTGACCTTGGTGTCTGCAGAGTTGTCTCTCTCACATATTCTCACTCCTCTCTTCTGGCTGCTGTTGCACAGCAGTTTTTCCCCCCTTCTTAAATATGTTATCACAGAGGCACTACCACCATCGCTTATTGGCTCAGCCTTGGCCAGTGGCAGGTCCGTCTTGGAGCCGGCTGGCACTGGCTCTATCAGACACAGGGGAAGCTTCTAGTAGCTTCTCACAGAAGCCACCCCTGCAGCCACCCCTGCAGCCCCCCCCCCCCCACCGAAGCCTTGCCACACAAACCCAATACATAGTCAGAGGTGTCCGGGGCTGGGCAATTGCAATTCAGGCTAGGGGAGACTCCTCCCCTGCTAGCACAAACTAGAAGGAGTACAGCAGGTAGGTGGCTGAAACATCTTCACTCCTGTCCCTGGGCCTGCAGTGATATGAGCTGTTCCTCCAAAACGTATTCTGAAATTCTGTCCTACCTCTTTGACCAAAGTCAAAGCTTGTTTCCTGAAGTCCTATTTGCATCACCTTAGTTAAGAGATTCTGTGCACATCAGCATGTTCTTAACATGATACATATCTATGGCCTTAAGTGAAGACTAGAGCAGCTGCAGAATATTTGATGTTGCAGAGGAAGTATAAATTTTAGGTAATAAGAAATATTTCTTTATCCTAGATGTTGACAATATTTCAGTAGAGTAAATAAGAAAATAGCCTGCAAACTAAAGATTAGAACAAAACATGCCAAAAGCAGGTTCTCCAAAAATTGTCATGTTAGTAAATTATTTTTATTTCAAAGCAGTAAGGGGGAAACTACATCATCCCTCTGCCATTGCATACAAAGAGTCCCTGTTTGGGATCAATGAATAGGTATGTGCAACCAACCTTCTTGCAATTGCCTGCAGGTTATGGATTTGGAAGTTGGTGGAAAATTTCAGATTGAGCCTCAACATTCACTCACATTTGGCCTTTAATGTAACAGCCTAAATGGAGCGTTGCTCTAAATTTTAAATCACGCTGAACTTGATGAAAGGCTTGACATGATCTACAGGAAAAGGTCAGAAAAAGCTGCAAACGTTTATTTCAATGAGATTAAACCAGTGTTTTCAATGCTGCTTTTACATGTCCATCTATGTATCCACTTACAGTCTCTGCAGAACCCTTCTAGTGCTTTTCTGTCCTAGGAAATCTTTAGCATACATGCACTGAAAGGCAATGTACACAGCATATAGCCCTGTAAGGGACCAGGGTAGTGGAATCTGTGGGCAACTACATCGTAATTGCTAACTCTGTCAGTTCATCAGTAGAAAAAACAGCTGGGCAAGAAAGAGGAAGCTTGGGCTGATTCAGGAACATTAACTCCTTTAGCATGAAGGCTAAGGGTTAGCCTAGCTGACTGCAACGCATAATGAAATGTACCTTCACTGTTAAGAGACTATGAAGAATATAATGGACAAAATAGCTTCATGTAGATTGTGTACAAGATTGTCCAAAGGGGGGACACAGCTGGGAGGTCATCACAGTACTCCCCATCATTTGAGGATGAAAAAAATCAAAGAAGAAAATGAGACTAGAAAAGACAGGCCAAATCATTGTACTATTCTCGTAGAAGAGAGATGTCAGTACATGCTGAGGTACTCGTGAAGATTGCCAGACACTTCAATGGCAGTGGACAAAAGAGGAACATTTTATCAACTGTTTGAGCTAGTTGGCTGCACACATTGCAAAACACATGCATCTGCCCTGCAGCACGCTTAGGAAAAACTCACTAGGCATTCCTGATCTTCAGCTGTGTCTACTCCGGGCTATAAGCAGCATTTACAAGCTGTGTTTGAATTCTGCTTAAATGGCTGACGATTTCAACAGCCAAACTGCCAGAGTGTGAACTCAGCACCGTGCACTATGTAGAAATTTGGAACCATTGTGTCTAAAGCCAGCTGAAGTGTGCACTTTCTTTCTTGAAACTAGCTGCTAAAATTATCTGGTATAGGGGAAACCCACAAAAATAATGACAGGGCTGTGATGGTAAGGTCTAATATTATTAATGATATGTTCTTGCACATACAAAAATGAGACACTTAAATAAAGAAAGGAACTTTGTGTTTAAACTGCAAGAGGACTGTATGCCAGTTCAACTCACAAAAGCTGATTTTAACCCTGGTCTGTTTGACACAACTGTTTTATAACTGCATGGAGGTACTTGACACTGACATGTGGTTCTTGTTCTCCTGCCTTAGGATATCACTTACAGCACTATTCCTTATTATTTGCTGTGTGCAGTTTCTTGACGTTTGAATCACTGAACTAACTTGCACTGGTAACAGCAGCTTTGGATTTTTCCTGTTTACCATGCACAAAGTCTGATCTGCTGCCTTTTGTGTGTGTATTGCTGATTATTCCCAAGACAAATTCACATTTGTGATTGTTTAGAGGAAAAGCACTGTCCAAGGACAAAACACAAGAATTTAGATGAATTTTTGAGTTATTACATAACATACAACCACAAACTACCTCTCCAGCACCACTTATTTTTGTGTGAGCCCAACTATTTATAGTGGCTCGAGTGCTATTTAAAAGACCATAGCAAGCATACTTGAAGAGCATGTGTTTTCTGGTGTTTGGACCCATGACAGGTGAATTCTTGATTTAGTTCTCTATATATCCTCTTCCTCTTGTTTCCATCCATGCTGTAATGCATGGAATTCCTGGTCTACAAAGCAAAGCAAGTAACCTGCAATGCAGCAGTAGGAAGAAACCAGTGAGTGTTCATGCCACAAATGTCAGGTTGTGTAGGATCAAGTCCAGGCACGAATGGCTGCATACATATCATTTGTTAAAGCAATGCTGCTTCTCAGGATTATTTGCTGATTTCCAGTTTAGGAAGTTGCACTGCTGCTCATTTAGGCTTGCATGCAGAAGTGAAGTTTATAGGTAGTATTGGAAAACAGTTACTCAAATTGGCTCACTACATTTCCATAATGACTATTGCATATTTGTAATAACTATTTTTTTTTTAAAGCCATCAAGTATTTTGTTCCATCTGGCCACTTTCTATGAAATGGATCTATTTGTACTGGCTACTGAAAATAAATGATGGCAATATTCTCCCAGGTCAAAAGCAAACCTCATACAATGCCCACTGTGATCACTGTGAATTAATAGGGCTCTCCTACTGCAACAACAGGTCCACAAAGCTGAGGTGTTGTAGCTAATGCCATTCATCATTCGGGGCATCTCCAGTAAAAGGAGGATGGGTTTAGGGTGAAAGAGATTAGAAGTCTCATCATAATGTCTTTGGTTTATGTGAGTTTGAATGATTTTTAAATAAAGGTAGCAGTTTTTAGTATTATGATGCTGGACAAGACTAAACTCCCTCGACTTCAAAGAATGAATAGTTTCACATCTCAAGCATTTCATGCCAAATGTTTGCCAGGACTTTTATCTTAGTCCAACTATTTACAGTGGCTCTACTGCTATGTAAAAGACTGTAGCAAGACATCCTGTGACGGATGCGCTCAACTCCTTGACCAGACTGGTGGTGGTTTGGTGCAGGCTCCAGAAGAGGTAAAGGCCTGAGCCGTAGCTGGGCAATAACTCCTCTAGTTTCAATCTGTTCTCTGAAAACCCACAAAGAAGCAGAGCGACACAGTGAGCATCAATGCAGATGAGCTTGGAACATCGATCATGCGACTGACACATGAACAGCAGGTGGCTTTTCCAAGACTCATTTATCAAGGAACAAAGAAAGTTGTGGGTACAAGGAGTCTCCTGCATACCTTTTCTGTGGCATGTAATTTGACTACAAGCCAACCACTTTATCCTATAAATATGACAGCCTAAGTGAGCCTTCCCTGCTAGGCAGTGTGGCTGCATGGCGGTGATCTCCCCTTGAGCTAGGACACCTCTCAAGGTTGCTCCTCGAGGCAGAGAGACCTTTTACCAACAACAGATCTTTGGTAAGTGACCGCTATCGTGCATAACCTTGTAGTATGGCAACTTTGATTTTGCCTTGGTAACTTTGATTGCATGCTGAATTGATGCTAATGAAACATTATATAAATTTTGCATGTACAATCCCTTAGACATAAACCGTTGACCAAGTCTGAGACTAAGATTGGACCTAGCCGCACCTAAGCTCCATCAGGAGTTTAGAAAGCAAGGGGGTCCTTTCTGAACCTCATGACTCAATGGGAGGGTCTTCCTTGCTCCATTAGATATACCCTGTTGACCAAGTCTGAGACTAAGACTGGACCTAGCCACACCTAAGCTCCTGTTAGGAGTTTAAAAAGCAAGGGGGTCTACTCTGAACCTCGTGACTCAACAGGAGGGTCTTCCTTACTCTTTGCATCTCTAGTGTCTCTGTGAATCATTCTAACTCGAGTGTAACTAACTCAATTTTCCTTTGCATGATTCTTCCATGCAGTAATTAATAGAGTGAACCTTGCTGCCGAACTTTGTTAAGTCACACTTTTACAGCATCATATTAAAACCGCTTTTGGTAATACCTTTGTCGGTGATTCCTTAAGTGTTCTAAATCACCTATTTGCAACAAATTGGCGTAGTCAGCAGGATCCTAAATCAGGATTCGCAACACATCCCCAGGGGATTATATTACTATTTGGCTTTATACTTCTTTCACTACTTCCAATAAAGCATGAGCTTCTTCAGATGTGTCAGAAGGCATTCCATTTTCTCAAGTGCAAATGAAAAATGATGAATAATACACATTGCTGACTTTTTTCCCCACCCCAAATTCCTATCTAGCTCTCCAGCGACTCCAACTGTTGCATTTAGTCTATTTTTGCAGATATCCTGCACAATGACTGTGAATCTCTCAGATTTCATGTATGAAGATCATTCTTGTTCAGTGCTATACATACGTATGCATTGTATTCAGCTCATTTACTGTAAGCGTGAATTTAGAGGTTCTTCCTTTCCACTTGAATGTACAGAAATATGTGGAAATAATGGAAATATTATATGGAAATAATTATTCATTGTTCTGTTGAACTTAGGCACCAAAGTAATCATCCAAGTAAGCATGTAGCAAGCCTGCTTTGCGTAGTCTGTGCTGAAGAGCATGACTTCACACTTGGTATCCAAGATAACTAAAGCTAGTGCAAATATGCCTTTAAAAGCTGCAATCACACATTCCAAAAAAGTTGCAACCTTTGTTTGTGATAGCTATAAATGAAATATTTTTGCTCACAGTCCATATTAAAAGAACATCAGTGGAGGAGATGCTTGCATTTTGGGGAGGACTGGCTGGAAGAACAGGAGACAAATAAATTAACAGAGTCAAAGAGAGGAGTTATTCATTCTCTTGCACTCAACAGTGGCTATGATGCAAAAAAGGGAGTTATGAAGCCAGTCAGACTGCCCCACTCCTAATACAAGTTTCAGCAGCCTGTGCTGGCTTTGGTCTTTCTGGGCACTGTTTACATAATTTGTGAATTAGTGCAACAAAGCACACCTACATATTATTTCAGCCATGCAGTCCTGGATGACTTGGGAGCTAGCTTTGTTGACTTTCTGCTGTGGGAGAAATCTCTCAAGTGAAATCAAGTTCCTTTCCCTGCAAGACCCTTGGCTGTTGTGTCATGTATGGAGTGGGCATAACACCTGTGAGTGACAAAGACACCCATCCGGGAAACTCTTATGAGCTGAATATCACACTGATGGTTCTCTATTTTAAAATAGGTACTTCTAAAATGTCATCTAAGAACTGAACACACTTCAGACAAAAAAAGGCATGAAATAACCCATAGGCATTCTCCAATCTATCATTGCCCAGTTCAGTAGATATCACTAAAGCCCACCTCTGCTTGCTGAGGAGAGACTTGTAGCACTACCCTTGCAGTACTCTTCGGGGAAGAGTAGAGGTACTTGTGAGGATAACTATTGGGAACAATCTCTTCCACACATGACCTTCTTTAACCAGAAAACTTTTGAATAGGGAATGATAATACATGTTTCAGGAGAAAAGACTTTAAACCATTTTTAAACAACAGGGTTCCTCAGCTCCCCTTAGGTTTCTTATTTACAATGTCATATTTAGTACTGAATTTAAACAGCTTTACCTGTAACAAATCTGCTGAGACATTCTTTGATGAAGGAAAAATTCATTTCCAGCCAATCTCTTTAGGAGCTCTGTTGAGGTGCTTTTCTTATACGTTGCAAACTTCCTGCCACCTGCAAGGCACCTGTCAGCACTCAAGCCTGAGAAATTCCCAAAGTTTAAACCTGAACAGGTCACTGCTCTGGCTGGCTGCCTTCTGCTGTATCCTGTAGATTACAGAGGGTTACTCTGGAAAAAAACAAAACAAAACACCTGATTGCTTTTTGCTAATTAAAAAGCCCCTACCAAGCAAACTATAGCATTTGATTACCATCATTTTTAGAAGAGGCTGCTCAATAGCAGTTAATTCCCACAGTTGGTTCTGGTATGAGCCAAGAGGAGCATGCAACTTGCCATAGTTTAGGAGAAGAGATTAAATTTAGTCTTTCTGGAAAGGTATAGAGGAAAGGAAAGACTGGCCAAGGTCAGCTGAAGAAATTACCTCAGCTAAGTAAGCCATATTTGAGGCAATTGATTTTAATGTGATCCCAACAGGAACTATTTAGAAGACCAGCTAGTCACTCAGTACAGCTTCATCTAAAGTATCACTTAGTTTTGCTGAGCCCAGACTGTGTTTAAAACAAATTCCCAATCTGTATTTTAACAGTGGAACTCAGAAGGGCACAGTCTAGGAATGTAGTTACAGCACAGGTGGTTCCTATCAATATTACCCAAGTCATGCTGTAAACATGATGGGATACCAATGTTTTGTAACTAGAGCCATCATTAGAGCAGTTTCTACTGAGTAGATAAGATCAAAACAAAAGCTCATTGACCCTCTTGCATTTAAGGATTCCATTATCTTTATTATAGAAATCCCTGAATGCAGCTTACTTCCCATTACATATTTAAGCCCATGTTGTCTCTGACACTCTAATTGTCTCAAGATCTGAAAGCACGCTTTCTCTATGCTTATTGATTTTACATGGTACTTTGAGACAAGTTAATAATAAGATCCAACTCATCCACTGTCCCACTGTCGGGGAACCAAAATGCACGGATGAGAAACCTAGTGCTAATCGCAGTGCTATTCAGATAAAGCTGTTTTTATTCAGCTGTGTCAGAAAGCTAAACAGCCTGCTGCTTCTGATCCCTCCAATTTTGATCTGCTCTGTGGAAGATGATAGTAAACAATCCCACAAGTATTACCAACTTATAACTTAATTTTCCTTCCACTTACTGCATAAATTATGTTATTGTAATTTATATCTGAGGTTCATATGCTACCACACTGATACTATCTAAGCAGTGGAGACATAGATTGATTAGCCAGAATATACTGCACAGCAGCATCCATTCTCCTTTCTTGGAAAGGTATCAGGCTCAGGAAGGAAAGGAGCCGCCAGGGAAATGCCATATAGTTTTGAATGGAAGGATTCTTTCTGCGCCAATTCTCATGCCTATGCTGGAGGCACAGGCAATGCAAGGAGACACGGACTCATGTTGGGTCTTTCTTTAGATACTAGCATAATATAAACATTTACACTTATCCAACAACTTCAATTCAGGAATTATTTATTATCACAGGAAGCCATAAAACAGCTCGCAATGAGTGATTTATTCAGGTAACATAGCCACTGCTGTATTTATGATTAGTCTAATACAAACAGTAGGTTTCTATTCACTATTTGCAATTCTGAAGTTTACTGAAGTAAACACTCACCATTCACAAAAGCGCAGCCTTGTTTAAAGACTGAATTTGTTGCACAGGTTTTGCTTTTTGTTGCCACCTGAGTCACATGCTGTGGGTCCCCCTTGAGGTAACATTTTACTTAATAGGACCCTAACCTGAGAAAGCCATCTCTCTCTGGGACTGATGCAGTGGGAAGGCAGGATGGAGGGAAAACTGAGTCTTTGGAAGGAAAATCTGATAAATAAGCTCATGGAGCTTCAGGATATTGAATTAAAATGTTCTGGTGCTCTTCTGCAGAAGAATCCATATTAGATCCACGCACATGAACTACAGACTTTCAGGAAGCTGGTGCCTTTGCGATGACTGTGTAGGTTACTTTGCAGATGTGCTCTCACTTAACGTTTGCACCAAGGAATTCCTTGTGCACATAGATGTGAAATCGTAACTGGAAACATTGCAGCTGAGCTCCTGCCTGGCGTGTTGAAAAGATAGAGCTGCCATTGTCGTAAGCTAAGGGCACCTGTGTTCATCCTGTTTCATGCTGTACCATACCAGCCTGCAAGCCCAGTGGGGTCTGCGGATCCCCACACCGCATCCTCCGTCACCACTCCCCTGCCACCATCAGCACAGGCAAGGGAGGTGAGCGCACTCGCAAGCCTGCTGTTCTCGTCCTTGCCTGCAGCTCACATCTCTGGACTGAGGTTTTGAAGAAGGTTGCTTTGCTCCCCACTCTGCATGGCGACTGACACAGCAACTGCCTCCCCAAGCCTTCTGATGCACACTGGAAATTAGGAAGCTTCTAGGAGGTTTGCAGAAGGAATTTGCTCAAGATATGAAAGGAATTGTGCGACACTGCGCCTCCAACAGAGGGGAAAGCAGTCAATCATCTACTTCTATCAGTCTGCCTGTTTTCTGCTGCCCCCAGTTGTAATGACCACCAGTAACACCTGTCCTGGTTTCGGCTGGGATAGAGTTGATTTTTTTCTTCCTAGTAGCTGGTATAGTGTTGTGTTTTGGATTTAGGATGAGAATAATGTTGATAACACACTGATGTTTTAGTTGTTGCTAAGTAGTGCTTACACTAGTCAAGGACTTTTCAGCTTCCCCTGCTCTGCCAGGTGCACAAGAAGCTGGGAGGGGGCACAGCCAGGACAGCTGACCCAGACTGGCCAAAGGGATGTTCCATACCATATGATGTCATGCTCAGTATATAAACTGGGGGGAGTTGGCCAGGGGGGGCAGCGATCGCTGCTCGGGAACGGGCTGGGCATTGGTCGGTGGGTGGTGAGCAATTGCATAGTGTATCACTTGCTTTGTATATTATTAACGTATTATATTATTATTACTACTACTACTATTCTATTTCATTTTACTTCAATTATTAAACTGTTCTTATCTCAGCCTACGAGTTTTCTGACTTTCACCCTTCCAATTCTCTCCCCCATCCCACTGGGGTAGGGGGAGTGAGCGAGCAGCTGTGTGGTGCTTAGTTGCCAGCTGGGGTTAAACCACGACACACCACAGCTCAGAAGACAGCAAGGACATCCCTGGTCACCCCCACAAACAGTGCGAGTCACCTTGTTTTTCTCTTTCACGGGGATTTTCCAGCATCTTCCTGTCAGCACCCAGTTGAGCATTTCACCCCAAAGCAACCTGGCCCCCTTTTCACTTCACTGTGAAAGCACGGCCCCGGAGTCTGACCATGCAACACTCCCTGCCTTGTCTTTAAGCCTCCTCAGACATACTGCACACTTTTTCACCCTACAGTCAACATAGTTTCATCCCACATAGTTCACTCAGGGCAGGAGGCTTTTCTCTGGCCAAAGCGGGCTGCTGGCATGCACCGGGAGACCCTGCTGCCAGGGGACATTTTGTTCTGTGGCAAATAATAAGGAAATGTAACAACAACAAACCACCACAGAAAAAAATGTGCTGTCACTAAACCTCATTCAAGAAAAAGGGAAGCCTGTGGTAGTGAGCCCTGATGGTACCTCTGAAAACACAGACCTTACTGCCACTGAGGGAATTTCCTGGTCTCCCAGAGACAGGGATGCTGGCCCCACGCGTGCCCTCCAGGAGTTGCTGTCTGAGGGAAAGAGTTCAAAACCTACCTGTGACCAGGCTGGTGAAACGAAGGTCGCCCAGCACAACAGACTGAGCCAGGCAGACCTCTCTATTTGGCATTGCTATTTATCTTCTGAGGTTTAAAAAAAACCAAACAAAAACAACAAACCTTCAGGGGGTTATGTCTCCTGGACTCTTGGCTCCCCTGGTTGAGGGTGGCAGCTGATGGCAGGGCTGGGCGGCTGGTGGAAGGACAGGGGGGGCTGCGGGTGAGCATGCCAGGGGCCTTGGGTCACACTGCTGCTCCCCAGCCCATCCCTGGGTCCCCCCTGGCGGGGCTGCTGCCTGCCCCTGGGAAAGGCTCTATCAATATCCAACAGAATAGCAGCATTCCTGTGTTTAACATCCCCATTCCCTGCTTGCATTGCTTTCCAGAGTGAGGATGTTATCCCAAGGACCACAGCTCAAGTCCAAAGTGTCACCGCGCTCAGGCTACCGACCTGCCTTGCCATCTTGAGCATGGCAGGAAAGCTTTGCGCCCCCGAACTACTGTACAATGCTGCACAGCTGTGCTGCACAGCTGCCCTGCTCCAGCCCAGAGCTGGCTGCCTCTCGCTAGTGGCAGGGAAGGATCCCCCTCCGATAGCACTTCCAAGAACTTGGGTGAAAGGTATTAGCACATACCAATGCTACAGTGTGTTTCGTTTTACTGTTGTATATAGGAAAGTCAGAAGCCTATTAAAATTTGTAATAACTAAGAATAAAGTTACCTACAAGAAGGTAGGTTTCTCCTGGGAGGAATTTTAACAAAAGCAAGAGTTTGGTGATTGCAGTCAGTATACAAAAACCTCTAACAGTTGCTCCATATTGGGATTTATTTCAGGAAATAAAAATCAGGGAAGAAACTGCAATGCCTTTATGCACTATATCACACAGGTAAAATTACATGTTCTGAAAAGGGCTGTGGTTTCCATATTGCAATTCAAAAAGCTTTTAGATATCAAACACATTATTTTGCAACATAGTGGCACCATCTGATGCATTAGATGATATAATCCAGGGCTTCTTAGATGCCATTGAAGATTCAAATGGTTTGAAGAAAAGAAATGAAAAGCTTCACTTCAGGCAGAAGCCAGTATATCCTTTTCCAGACCAACAGATATATCTTTTAAATCCTCTGTGGGATTTATTATGGTGTGCCTATTAGCATCAACATATTTAAGGATGTGTCAGTGTTTCCGTTATAAACCTCTATTTTAAAGTGTTTTATAACTCAGCTGTAAACATATGGCACTTGGCAGAGACAGACACAATTCATCTGTTTCTATACCAGGACTTTAAAAAGTGTGCATGCACACACACACACACACAAGCAATTGTGGGATCTTAGTCTTTAATGTAGTTCTGTAGCCCAAAATGATCTAAATCAAAAGAATAATTTGTCTTCAACTTCTGACATAGCTCTTTACTTTCACTGCTCTCCTGATGTAGCCAGTTATAATTTGTTTTTCAAACCTTAAAAGCAACTGCTCTTATACTGTACCCACTTCTCTTGAGGGTTATAGTGTTACTGCCAAGGGAGTTTCACCTAAGGAGGGAGCCTCCCTCATCCTCCCCATGCACATTTCTGCAGCAGGACTATAATGAGCTATTTGGTAAACAAGCAGCAGTCTGAAAACCTCCTATAGCAGGTGCTTACAAAGGCTACCTTTAAATATGAGAATTTTTTTAAACACTAGGCTGCAAAGAGCTTTAATACATTTTCAAAACATCAGCAAGTGAAACAGAGCTGCCAATAAGCAATTTAAGTTTTATTTTTCACTCCTGTTCCACTTTTTATTTTAGGCTGTTAAGAAAACAAAGAAAATTAAATGAAAAGCTTCTCCATTTAAGAAAGTCTGGCTGTTCCCTCCCTAACCTCCCTAGTGAACTCCCTCATGTCCATATCTGAATCTCCAAGGATCACTATATCTCCCACAGATCTCTACAGGCAGACCAGGACAGGCTCCTCCTGGGACCTGTCGGTGGAGCTTTGCAGCAAGGGGTGGAAGTAGGGAGTCACCCCCCCCAGAAGCTCTGGGCAGATGCCCCCAAGGATGACGTACTTTGCGTAGACGGCCTGGCTCCCGCCAGCTGCTGAAGGAGCAGGCTGTGCACTCCACTGTGCTTCTAAGTCCTCTTTTTAGTAAAGTACTTTAAGGAAGTGAGAAGTACCATTGACCTCACAAGAACTATTCATGCACAGAAACTCAACCGTCTGCTCCCATATCTTGCTAATCCAGAGATCTAAATCAATAAGACTGTTCCAGACTTACATCTGATCTTCATGCTAGGGATCCCTCAGGTCTGCCGTGGGAACTGCTACTCACCCAGTATATAGCACAAGAATTCATGAAAAAACCCCAAAAGCCAGATGTATTTAGTCTTTTGGAATTACAGCTTCCAGAGACCAGTGTCTTGTATGTGCTTTTTTGTAGTGCTGAGAGGGTTCTGCAGTTGTGCTGCCAATTGTGCAATAAACACAGCAAGCTGAAAACCACCACTGTTTAAAGAACCCAGACATCAAGGACCCATTGAACAAGCCAAGGAATATTTTTTATAACTGAATTCCAAAATGCTATCATTTCTGAATTTAATCACAAATTCACAGCATGGCAGTTAAATTATCAGTTTAATTCCTCACAATTCTTACATACAGAAAATCACCAGAATTACTGGTAAGTTAAAACATCTGCAGAAAGCCAAGAGCTGCACAAAAGAGCATTCACTTCAAACAAAGGCACAGAGGCAGCACTCAGGCTCATGGATGGGATGGGGGAACCCAACACAGGGAGGCTCTAAAGATGCGTGATCTCTCTCAGTCACATGCCCTGCATAGGACTCACCCTGTTGCCTTAATCCTCGCCATCATTTGTCCAGTAGAGAAGTATTTAGTACTAGGGAAAGAGGAAACAAGCAGATTCCCTGGGGCTACCTATGCCCATGGTTTATCAAGCTGTGTAGTTGTGGCCAGAAACAAATACGTTACCTGGTTGTTTTGTCTCCCTTGTTGTCCTTTGGCCTGGCCATAGTACGTCCTTGCAGGATGTACACACTGCTTGGAAAGACCAAAGCTACAGATATCAGCTAGTGAGCCAGCCTATCCTGCGCATCAGTCCACAAATGTTTCACCCAGCTGCAACATCTGAAGAAAAGCTTGGGCCGGTGGTTAATAGCCATGTTTGGACTTGGACTTCCCCCTCATCTCCACACTGTGAGGTCAGTCTGTGTCTGCTCCTGCTGAACCTGTAAGCACACACTTGAATAGCAGCAAAGACAAAGGGATAGAGGGCTTCAGTTGTACCATTTGTAATGCATCTAAGAAATGAGGTGCAGTCTGCCTGACTTGTTTCCCTGCACGTAGGAAAAGCTAGGCAATAAAGAAAGCATTACAAATAGTCATTATGCCATTTAACAAGATTCAGGTCATCTGGAATTGGAGGCCACAAACCCCAAATGATTTTTTCTGCCCACTGACTAGGCAGAATTTGGCACTACTTCTCTCACCACTGTTCTTATAACTAACAAACAGACTTCCCAAAAGTGTGTGCCAAGATCATCCTTGACATAATTCCAGCAACTTCACCAGAGGAATATTTAGCTCTGTCCTTAATCACCTTCATCCTTTTTTGACTTTCCAGTATCCTTCTATGAACAGTGATTTGCCTTTGATTCCTGGGACACCAAACCAAGATGACTTTGTGGTCAGACAAGCAATTCCAAGGTCAGAGTGGTGAGCTGGAAAGGCAGACAGTGCTGGTTCTACATGCTAGCTGTGGCTACTGCTGCCTTAGGTCTCAGCTCAACGGCCCCTAAAGTAAGCGTGACTGAACAGCTCACCCTTCTCATTCACTGCTCCACAGATACTTCCAACACCATGGACCACAGTTACCAAGCAATAGCTCCATTGCTCATTTTACATCATCAGATCCCAAGCAAGAAATATCATCCACATCATCTTCCATGTAAGCATTTTTCCAAATACAAAGCTCTTGAAATTATGTATATTAAAAGACAAAGGCTAAAGAGAAAGAAAATGGAAGTTATAACAATGAAATGCAGTTGGTACAAAACTCACTAAGAGACTCCACTCGCTGGCTCCTGGGCTGGCAGGATACTTAACAATTCAGAGGTTGTGACCTAGACAGTTTAATTAGGCTGGGGCATCTGCACCTCTTCCCCTACCTTTTGATTCCAGGAACACCAGGAGCATGGACTCTGCTATTTGTGAGTAAGTTTTGCTTCCAGTCTTCAAAATACCAGGTTTAACAGCAAACAACAAAAGAAAGCATAAAAACACTAGCATAAAAACATTAAATATTTGGATTAGATAATTAAGGAAAGAAACCAATCTGATGCAGCTCTTGACATTGTGCAGGTAAGAAAGGGTAATATTTAAAAAAAGGGGCAGCTCATGATCGTGGTACTTTCTAGTCATAATTGCTCTCTGCAACTAGAAGCTATAGAAATCTGTCAAGGTTGGTCTTAGAAATAACTTGCACTTTGTAGCCAATACATGTTAATAGACATCTTTGATCCTGTGACCTTGCAGATGTCTGCAAATACAGCGGCTGATGTAACTTTCTTCTTAAGGCAGGTTCTTTTTCTCAGAGCATACGATGCTCTACTTCTAACTTTAGGGATACTGATACTACCTGTAAGGATGGATCGCAAACATTTCAACTGAGGGCTAGGTGCTACTTGATGCTGACAGCCCAGGGTGTTAGCGGAGGCAACGCTCTTGTCTTCCCATGTGCGGTATAGAGCGCACACTTCTACAGGGGAAGCAAAACCTAGCAATCTCTTCCCTCAGTAAAGCTATCCCTGACACTTTGTCGTCTCCCCAATTAAGAATCTTACAAAACTTTTCATCTAATATTCAGTGTAGTTTGTAACATGCTGAAATACCCATAAATCTCTACTATATCTGTTGTATAGTCATGAGGCAAGGGTTGGACATAACAATTCGTGGTTTGTGTTCCTTCCTTCCCCATTTATCCTTGCAAAAAGTATACTTTCAAGGGGACAAACACTTAAAAAGATGGGAAAATGTTTGTTTATGAACACTTTATACTTTATCCCTAGCCAGAACTGCAGAGCAAGAGAATACTTGAGGGTATCATACTTCTCAATTCTGTAAAGGTATCAGCTATATTGCTATTTTTCCAAATTATATCCTGCATTAAAAGTAGATGAATTACCAGGATTTTTGTTTTAAAATCAGAAATAGAAGGCTGGATGATTTTTCAGTAAAAAACTGTATTTTAATCAAATTGAAGGTGTCTCAGTGAACTAAATTTACTTCTAGTGCAAATCCACTCTATGGAACTACAAATCTAAATTGGCACAACTCAGAAAGCAAAATTTCCCTCCATGTAAGCTGCACCCCAGTTTTGATGCACTTATGTTACTTATACAAAAACTTAATTGCTACTAGACAAACCTGAAAGAAAACTGTAGCTCAAACTAATTTGACAGAACACTAAAACATAATTGAAAAGTGACTTTCACAGAGACTTTTGAAAGCTTGCAGCATGAAACTTTGTATGGATATACAAAGAAAATGATGGAATATGGGATTTCTATAGAACAGAAATTTATTAATGCAAAGCACTCAGTGCTTTTTAAAAAAAAAAAGTCCTCCAGAATTTCATCTGTACTGCAAAAACTGTTGACTGGTCATCCAAAGCACTGATTGCGCATGTTAGCAGATTCACTGTCTTGAAAGAGCTCCATCTGTTCTACTAGACAACCATGGTGATATACAGTCCCAGTCTTCTAGTTGCAGCTCTAGCCTCAGAATATTACCTGCAATTTCTCTCAAACAATCTAATAAATTCTTTGTCATGTACATGCAATCCAGGTTTAGCTTCACTGCCATAGCATTAAAAACAAAAGATTTTGAGAATAAGACATGAAGTACTCTGAGGGAAGCTGTCTTGGATTTCAGTTGCACCTTAGTATCTAAAGTCTGAGTCTCCCATATGTGCCTTTCTCTTTTTCATGCTGAAAAGTTGTGCAGTTTTCTCTAATGGGAAAACTGGATGTGGAAATGAAGTAAGTGTTGAAACACCAAAAAGCTAAATGAAGGTAATGCAATTTGGGTAAGAAAAATCTCTGCTGGCTTCTGTTCTGGCAGAATCAATAGAGTATAAAGGAAATCTGAAAATGAACTTATGGGTAAAAATCAGTTCCTTGGGCTGCAAGACAGTCTCATAACACAGAAGTAATATCACGTCTTTCAGGATTTCACTCAACTCACCAAAAGAATGAAGATTCAATGGTAGCCTATGATATGGAAGAATCATGTTCAGTTCCCTTTACTACTGAACAGAAATCCTGGATTTAAAAAAAGTTCTCATTTAAAGGAGTGTTGAAAAGCACTATAACATTTTGCGACAATGATAGCAGAGGTGTTCAGTTGCATATCTCAAATATATGGCTCTGAAAAGAAGATAAGGTATTTGAGACATTGTATTTTGATTAGGCTTCCTTATGCTTCAAAATTAATTCCAGTCTGTAGTTTCAGAAATATTTGATCAGTTTTCACCAAAAGAGCCCTCAGACTTTTTTTCATGGAATCTCTTTCCTGGGCTCTTCCTACCTCCACAAAACAAGAGCAGTACATATCTAGACATATTTGCTAGAGACATGGGGCAAGCATCTGTTGGTCCATGAGGGCTTTTAGCATGGTGTGAACTGCACTGCGCAGCACCACTGAGGACACATAAGAGATTTCAATCAGTCATTAAAACAAGTCAAACTTCAATCAGTTCTGAAGAAAGAATAAGCCATTGTGCTTGTCAAAAGCAGGTGGCAACCATCAAGACTGCATTTAATTCTAAAGCCTTTGTCTTCAAATAGGCTTCAGTTTTGCAGTCTACATAATCCACAATATCCATAATACTGAATTATTTGTAAGAGGCAAAAAAACCCCAACACCCACGCACACCCTATTACAGAATGGAGTATCCTTCTCGTTCCTTATTGTCTGTAGCAGAAAATTAATCTAGGACAAAGTAACGAAGCAAACACATAATGAGGATTCAATACTTGGAAGGGATAGAAGTTGCAGAAGCTACAGAACATTAGTACTACCAGGTCAGGACAACTCAGCTGTTAGCAAGGCTTGGTAAAGACTCATATTTTACATGACAATTTGTACAAAGATTCAGACCTTTCCCTCCTTAATCTTGCAGTGACAGAAGTCTCACTGTGAGAATTCATGGGTACACTGGCATCTCTGATAGTTGCTTGCTGCACGCTAATTCTCTTTTCAGCTGAAGATACTAAGAAAAGAAAGTGAAGGTGTTCAGATCATGTGGTCAAATATGACATCATATAACATACCTAAGATGATAAAGATCTTGGTAAAGCAGAAAGCTCCTCTTCAATTTTTAACCATGCTGTATCCCATTATTCACTGAGGGATGGAAAACTTACACAAATCTTACAGAGCAAAGGCTCCAAAAAAGCAGAAATGTTGGCTGTCAGCTGGTGAGCAGGAACTCCGGAACTCCATGCTGGGTGGAGTGAGCTGCACAGTTCAGAATACACAAAATGCTTTAGAAAAGCCAAAGAACAGCAAGAACTGTCATTATATATATTTGCAGCACATCTCAACTGTCATGGTCATCCAAATAATCCACTGAGTGGGAACATGCCCCCATACACTCTTCCATCCCACCAGGGCAATATGTCAAGGCTTACGGTTCATTGTATAGACCACACATCTTCAATCGCAGGCAGCATTTGGTCCCTCTGATGCACCAGGTCTTCTTCCACCAGCAAAGGAGCTGTTGCAATTGTGAACACTGCCATTCCTCAGCAGATTTTTGAGGAACAAAACATTTCCTTCCTGGTCTTGGTGGTCATATTGCTTATCACCATAACGTACCAAAGTTGCAAGTTCGGCATTTAAGATCTATGAACTATCCATACACAATTCAACTCCAGTAACAGACACTATAAAGGAGGCAAAATTAACTTTCAAAAAACTAATTTTAATCAAAACAAAAAAATTGTTGATCATTAACAAGTTTATAAAACAGTGATTTAGTTACATAAATAAATTGATATCAGTGTATCAAATCTTAATTACTTTCAACTTCATGAGCATGTTTACATGGGCGATGAAGTACAACCTTTTTACCTATTATAATAAATAAAATGGAGAGCATGAAATAGTTTTTCTAAACAAAAATACCTACAAACATACCTCTAGCATGTTCTCTAATGGAGGGAACAAGAGACACTGGACAACTTTTGCACCAAAACATAAAAACTGCTTTAAAAAGCACAAGGATACAGAACTATCAGCTAAAGTAAAGACACTATACTGTAACCAAAGTTGGTATTTAATAATATAATGAACAGTTTGGTAGTTAGATCTCCAGTTTGGTTATTTTAAAGCATTAAGACAAGGCAAGATAGAAGGCTGCTTTTGTTTGAGTAATTCTAGAGAAAATAAAATATATTAAAAAAAACGAACGGAAAAGTAGAACAGTCATACCTACACAACTTTCTGTCCTGCACAAAGTCAAAATACCTATGCAGTATATATAATATATATATTTGTGCACAAAGGTTAGCTTATTATTAGCTCACTGCAAAGGCGCAATGTATCATGTCAATCATTTTGTGTTTTGTGTCAAAAAGGATATTTCTTTAAGTTTCCTAGGCTAGGAGGCACAAACCCCGATTCTGGCATACTGTATTCTTAATGCTAAGGCTTGCTGCTCTGGCTGTGTATTTTTTGTTGTCCCTCTTTACTATAGTGCCTGTTACAAGCATGTATGTATACATATATATGTATACACAGGTTGTATAAATATATATATAAAATTTCCCCCAATAGGTATCAGTCCAACCATGCAATCCAAAAGGTGGCTCTGCATAGATGCCCAGCATATAGTTCACCACCTGAGCCAACCCTGAAGCAAGGCGCACTTTAGTCCTTCAGATATTTTTTTTTTTGTTTAAAACCAAGCTACTGCAGCTTCAAGTATTTTGCATTACATAGATTTTTTTTTATAAATTAATGTTATATTTTTTCAATAGTCAGACATATACTATAATATATATACAGTACAATAAATGCTCTCATTCTTTTTTAATTTTTTTGATAAATCCCTGAGAATGTATGTTGACAGTCGCTAAGTTTCCACATGCACAAGCATTGTGTGCCATGCTTCTGGATGAACAGCACTGCAAAGCCACGTGGTCAGCCTTTTAACTATTAGTATTTAATTTGTTGGTTTGTTTAAATATGCTGAAATGTAAGGATGAGTTACAAAGGAGTAAAGCTGAATCCATTCGAGGTACTTATCACAGGATGGAGGTGTTTTGTTTGGTTTTTAAAGCCATTGCAATATATGTTTGTTTTTGAGGCTGTGAACATATACAGAAAGAACAGGAGAGCGATGTGGGCTTTTGCCACTTGACAACATATACTCAGTGTAAACCAAACCTTTTTTAACCTCTCTCTCACACAAAACAGAAAAAAGGAAAAAAATTAAACACACAAACTTTCACAAAATGACAGTTTAGTTTGCAAACTCAATATAACTATACACATATAATACCGGTGTGGCTCTGTTTCTTTAAGTTCAAAAGGATACAAAGGCAGGCTCAAGTAAAAACAAACCACCCCTTCCTTCCCCCCTTCATGCATTTTTATCAACCAAACCGTTCACGAACCAACATCATCAGTTTCTTTTTGCCTTTGTAGATTTGTTTTAGGTTGTCAATAAACTGTGTAAACTGGATGTGTCCATCATGAGCCATTAAGAAGGTCTCTCGGGCCTTGCTGAGGAACTCTATAAACTCACTATAGTGTCGTGGGCTGATGTGAGTGAGACGCGAATGAGTTGTATTAATGTAGGCTCCGATTGTGGCATCCAAGAGTTGCCTTAAAGGGGCTTTGTCCAGTGACATGAGCTTACCAGAGTTCCTCCTTCCATGAAGTCCCACCATGCCAGGAGTGGTCAAAGTACACCTACGCAAAATATCTGACAGTACTGTTGCACATTTGACACTTTTGACCACCAGAGGTATTATAGCTGCTAGCTCATTTTTCCCAAGGGAGTGGCTGAGCGCACACGCCCACAGAACGTCATTAATGGCAGGGTGCGTGTCCTGATTGTAACTCAGGTTGAGATGCGTCATGGCCAAAGTGGCCAGCTTGTAGGCCCGCATGGGATAACCACGGTGCTCCATGTATCGTGCTATAGTAAAAAGCTGCGAGTAGCTCATGCCAGTTGTAGCAGCATCTAGAACAATTTGGTAAGCGGTCTCAAAAGCTATGTGATCCTTTTCACATAAGGTCAGTGCAGAGAGGGCACAGTTTTGAGGATCCTTCATGGCACACTGTAGGGCAAGCGTCCTAGCACTGCCGGCCAGCTTCTCCTGCTGATGGCAGTCCAGATGCAGACGGACAATGGTGCTGTTGGACATCACTGTTGTAGCAACAATACTAGTGGCTTCTGTTGGACTGAAAAGTGTAAACCAGTTTTGCATGATACTATCCAGTGCATAAACACCTGGGGAGAGAAAGAAAGAATTAGCCACAACTGATAAAACCTAGCAGATACAGATGTTCAGCAAGAGATTACATTTTCAAATCTAAGAGATTGCCAGAACATCCAAGGAGACGTGCTTCAGCAAGAAGGGCTAAACCAGATAACATGGCTGGAAAAGGATATTAAAACAAAGGCTACTGTGCAAACACTGTAGCAATCACTGAAATGCAGATAATAACAAAAAAGCCTGCAAGATAAGCTTTAATCTCCTGGTGTGACAATTGAGCTGTTTTACTTGTTATCTAAGACAATTTGGATAACAAGTTCTGGCTCATTTGGTCTCATCACATCACTCAAAAGCAGCCCTCACACTGAACACTTAAAAGGCAATTTTAACTTCTTTTCTCAATGTGCATCTCAAGGTACAGCGCATGCACAAAAGAATATGAAAGCATGCTAAATGTCGCATTTAATAGAATACTATGGCATTTAATACTAAGCACACCTTAAAAAAAAAAAATCCTAACCCCCACCCGCTCCCAACAGGCTTTTCAGATACATCTTGTATCAAATTCAGATACATCTTGTATCAAATAAGGGCTCAAGGGAGAATCAAGGGCTCAAGGGAGGATCTGGGTAATTATAGGCCCATCAGTCTTACTTCAATCCCTGGGAAAGTTATGGAACGGATCCTCCTGGGGGCCATCATGAGTCAAATGAAGCACGTGACTGGGAAAAGCCAACACGGCTTCACAAAAGGCAGATTGTGCCTGACAAATCTGGTGGCCTTCTATGATAAAGTGACCTGCTCGGTTGACATGGGGCGAGCGGTGGACGTTGTCTACCTGGACTTCTCCAAGGCTTTCAATACGGTTCCCCACTGCCTCCTCCTGGAGAAATTGATGTGTTATGGCCTAGACAAGTGGTCTGTGTGGTGGGTGAGGAATTGGCTGGCGGGCCGCACCCAAAGGCTGGTGGTAAATGGCTCTTTTTCAAACTGGCGACCCGTCACAAGTGGGGTCCCCCAGGGATGGATATTGGGCCCAACGTTATTCAATATCAGCTTCATAAGTGATCTGGATAACGGGATCAAGTGTAGCCTGATGAAGTTCGCAGATGACACCAAACTGAGTGGGGAAGTAGACACTCTGGAAGGGAAAGCCACCCTGCAGGAAGATCTGGATAGGCTGGAAGAGTGGGCTAACAAGAACCTTATGGAGTTTAACAAGGACAAGTGTAAGGTCCTGCACCTGGGAAAACATAATCCAGGAGTGCAGCTCAGACTGGGATCCACCTGGCTGGAGAGCAGCTCTGTGGAAAGGGACCTGGGTGTCCTGGTGGACAGGAAGCTCAACATGAGTGAACAGTGTGCTGCTGCGGCCAAGAAGGCCAATAGGATGCTGGGTTGCATCAAAAAGGGCATCACCAGCAGAGATAAAGAAGTCATTATCCCTCTCTACTCGGCACTTGTCAGGCCACACCTCGAATACTGTGTACAGTTCTGGTCCCCGTTATACAAAAAAGATGTGGACAGGCTGGAGGGGGTCCAGAGAAGGGCCACCAAGATGATCAAGGGTCTGGGAAGCCTGCCATATGAGGATAGGCTGAGAGAGCTGGGTTTGTTCACCCTTGAGAAAAGGAGGCTTAGAGGTGATCTCATGTACCAGTACTTAAAGGGGAGCTACAAAGAAGATGGAGACTCCCTTTTTACAAGGAGTCACACGGTGAGGACTAGGGGTAACGGGCACAAGTTACTCCCGGGGAGATTCCGATTGGACACGAGAGGTAAATTTTTCACAATGAGAACAGTCAACCATTGGAATAATCTCCCCAGGGAAGTGGTTGACTCCGCTATGCTGAACACGTTTAAGACTCAGCTGGACATGGTGCTGGGTCATCTCGTCTAGATTGTGCTAGAAAGGTTGGACCAGATGATCCTTGAGGTCCCTTCCAAGCTGGTATTCTATGATTCTATGAAATTCATATGCACCTGAATATCAAGATCCTTATTAGGGAAATACTCTGAGCAATATGCACTACTGGATATTATCTGAAATAGATATTTTCCTTAATATCACTTTATTTCTGGCACGTGTGTGTGGTGGGGAGGAAGAAGGGGGAAACAGTGACTAATGGGTTCCATAAATTGAACCTTGTAGCCAACTAGAGTGTCTCATTATTGCTAAAGGCAGTTTACACACATCTGTGAGCCCACCTAAACTACACCCAGAGGTCCTTTTCTCTGTAGGACTCTGATGTTTCCTTTGCACTCCTTCACTCGTGCAAAAATTCAGCATAGTCAGAAAATACCAGATCTTCATTTAAATAAACAGATTCCTTGTTTTATCAACTTGATTAAGTCTCGAGAGTCCTTTGTATGACATAAAAGGTTCTTTATGGGATGCTTCTATTAGAATATGTAAACTATTTTAAAGCAGTATTGAAACCAGCATTTTATTTGCCAATATGTAACTGCACAAAATAATACCCAGGCACTAATATCTGCAAGATAGCCTCAGTAATAATTACCTTAGCAAACATATAAAAGCAATAAAACGAGAGCATTGCATGAAAATTTGCAGACACAAACCATTTTCTGGCTGAGGGCATACAAAGGCAAGCTGCATTTTCCCATGCTACTGACGACATTAATTTCCCAGTTAAGCATAAAGCAAAGAATAAACTAATCCAGAGAATAAGCAGCAGCAATCCTTTGAAATTATGAAATTCAAGAAGCATCTATGCAATACAATCCAACTCTGATGTATGAAAAAGGAGTAAATACAGTAGGGAAGCATACTTTCCAAATATACCTTTAGTGACAATTAAAATTGCTCCCTTATCATAGTACTTATATTGTCCTCACTACCACAGCTGCTGATTTTTTTTTTACAGCTACACAGTTTTTAATGCCCTCATCTTCACTTTCAGATTCTGTATCCTCATCTTGCAGATGGTAAACTGGAATACAGAAGCTAAGGGACACCTCATCAAGACACACAAGAAATTTATGGCAAAGCCCAGAAATGAACATAATGTCCTGCTGAGTGCACTATTCTCCCACTGCTATCCTCTAAGTATGAGGCTAGTTCTGCTCCCACTTTATTTTCACCTTATGTGGTTAAGGATGGGTGCATTAGTGTTTGGTTTGCTTTCCAGTGCAGATGAGAGGCCTGCACAATGTCATAGCCACATAACAAAGATGCATTACACTCTAAGCTTTGATTTACCCAGGGGCTTAAAAAAAAAACCAATCAAAAAAACAAACAACAAGCAATGAGAACCCCTTCACGAGATCTTGTCTGCCACACAGTGGGAGGCATCCTCAGCATTTCATTCACCTGTTTTCTGGTTCCTCTTCCCCACAGCTGACCAGATAGCGTTCTCACCAGTCTTTTGGAGTCTCACCTTTCAGAGCAAGCAAAGTTGTAGCATAGTGTAACATCCCATAACCACGAGCCTTTTCTCTGCTGAAGCTTCAAACCCAAACCCAACATCGAGGGGACAAGGGAAAATCTGTGGTATTTCCCATGAGGTTATGCATGTCCCTACCTTGCAGTGGAAAGAAGTCACACTGCATTACTCAACTATTGTCTCACTTAGCCTGTGCCTATTCTATCACATACTCAAAAAAACCACTCATCATTGCCATAATTAATGTCTTCTAACCAAAGGAATTTTATAGATGAACAGAAAGTGGGAGACATTTGCAGAGCCTAGGTGTTGACAGACAAGATCAAGCCCTCTAAGATTAGCTGACAAAAAGGCAGGAGCCCTTGAGAAGCATCTCAGAACATACCTACTTCTGTTGCACATGTTACCAACCACCTCACCATTTCCCGCCGTCGCCAATTCAGTGTTGACAGCGTCATCCGCATCACCTATTAAAGCAACACAAACAAAATACAAATTAATTCTATTGCAAAACCAAGACAATATACCAATGGGGATTTAAGTTACTCAAATATGCTGAGGTTCAAAATGGCAGCCTCTTGCCCTCTCCACTCTGTTACATCTTTTTAGCTGATATGTCAAAAGACTTGACAAATACTGCTCAGCTATCTTAGAAGAGCATACAGGGAGTAATTCCAACTGCAGGTCCTTCAAGGCTAGAGGAGAAACTCTGTTTTATTTGGGGAGAAGAAAAAAAAAAACCACACAAAAAAGCCCCCCCCAAAACAACAAAAAAGCCCAACCAATTACCAGTTATTCAAATTAAATTATATTGTGTCTCCTCCCTCTATGTACGTTAGTCTTTAAAGTGGAAATGTGTCAACTCTTGTTGGGCAAACTAACCCATCTAATTTTTCCCCCATCTGCATTTTTTTTCATTGACTTCAACAATACAGACAGGAGTTAGAGTGTACTGTGATTTGACTAGCTGCTTATGGTGCAAAGATACATATATACACGCTTCCAGCTATATACAGATATTATTAGTAAGTCCATAGCGGTGATTTCTCTCTCTGAACATGAGTCCCTGCAAAGAAGTTCCATCATTAAACCATCAGAATCATAGAAAAAGGACTTTAAGCTCTGATTGCAGTGCCCATGTTTTACACCACTTGCAGTTATTGCCTATGTTGTTTCTCAAAATGTGGGCAAATATGTTTATGCAGTAAAACAAACACTGCATGGAAATTGCATGGAAAGCTTGTTTCAGCTAACTGGACAGACCCCACAGACATCTAGATGAAGAAAGCAAGTAGTTTTCCCCTTACAATATCAGTGATCATACTGTGGTATTACTATTTGCAGCAATTAAACAAAGAGCATAATAGGTCAATCAGAGCTTTCAGTGATGATCTTTACATATTAACTCATAAAATGCACTCACAAAACAGCTTGGAGTCAGCAGCATTTATAAGAGGGTTCTCAACCCATATCCCCCCCCAATCCTAAGGTGACTTCAAAGTAGCATGTAGCCCTCTGTCATATTTGTTACTCCTGCCACCTACTTCAGTCCTAAGCTGTAGATAGGATAATTAAGAAGATGGAAAGACTGCTGAGGAGCACAAATGCACAGATGATTTTTAAGAAGTCTGGTTATAAACAACCATCAGTGATTCCATGCTGGACTCCAAACATTCACACCTTGGGAGCTTGGTGACTCGTTGTACATCACTCAAAGTTACAGCATAAGGTCAGCTTTGTTGGCCTTAGACATTGTGGTATCATTTTGACTAAACAGTAATTTAAATGCTAGATTGGAGAATGGCATTTTGAGAGAAAGCAAATTGATTTGTGAGGAGCAACCCAACACATTTTTAAATATGAAAATATGGCTAATAAATTATGGAACCAGCCTTTGCTTGAAGTCTTTCTGGAAGAAAAACAGGCATCCCCAAATCAAAATGCTTTGGAGTGCAAGTATCTGTCCTATTCTCTCCATCAAAGAGAAAGAGTCTAGGTGACTTCCTGTATTGATGCACACACAAATTGAAGGCTAACGCTCTTCCAATATCCACGATGAATTTTCAGCTTCCCCCAAGTAGAGTGAATCCAAGAGAAAATACAGGGTTATGGACTGAATTCTGCTACTGGTGAGGGAGGGAAGGAGGTAAAAAAAAAATGGCATGAATGACAACTACTCTGAAAGTCTTCTCTGATGACTTCCCTCACTGTGGTGGTCTGTAAAAGGATCATCAGTCACAAGAGCCTTCAGCATTCATAGTGGGCATAACAGCAGCTCCAGTGTAGACAGTCCTAACTTGAGAGCAAAAAACAATACTATATCTAGTTTCTTGACCTGGAAAAGTTTCTTGACTTGAACTATTCTGGAATTAGGTTCCTTTCATTTGATTAAACTGACAAGCTGAGAGCACTAAAAGAGGAGCCCTTTACTGATGATAAAAAAACCCCAAGGATTTAAAATAAAGCATATATCGATGTCTTGACCAAGGAGGAGCTGAAGTTAATTTATACTGTAGCCCATGTAGCCAAAGAACTATTTCGCTTCTGCTCAATACATTCTTGAGCCACCTCTTCGTAAAAGGGAGTTCCAGATCTGTCCAAATTCTATCCAAGATCTGTGCTATCAATTGAAGAGAGCTTCTCAACAGGTTAGTAAGTCTGAAAATTACAAGAAGCCCCTGGGAATTACATAGCTTATCTGAAAGACAAGCTCTCTTCCACAGAGAATAACCTTGACTTTGTCCTGATGGATTTTTTTTTTTAATAAGAATTTCTTAGTCTAGAGGAACAGAAGATCTCACTACCCATAAGAGATGCAAGAAATGGCCAACCAACCATTAGCTCCCGCACCAATGTGAAACCTCTTTGTCATGCACATTGGAAGGAGGTTGATTTATTTACAGGCTTTCAGGGAAAGGACACCACTTGCCAAATATGCATCAAGTGATCACCTGCACTAACTTCCTCAGCAGTTCTGCCAGCAGTACCTGTCTGCATGTGTGTGGTAATACTTACTTGCATTGATGTAGCGTACAACAGGTAAATGGAGGAATAGAAGTCCCTCCTGTACCTTCAGATCTTACAGCGTCTGTGCCAGTAAGGTTCTGAAGGACAGAATACACCTGACATGCTCCATGCCCATTTGGCCACGCTGATGACCTCTTTCCACAGCTAGTTTAAATGCCTTCCCTCTGCTGAGCCACATAACACATGCTGCCATTGGAAATAGGGAAAAGAACCCAGGAGTCCATACATTACTCCCAGATCTAGAACAATATAAGAGGCTTTTCTGTCACAGAAATCCCAGTGACAGAGTTGTGAAATTGTTGGTATCATCAGTCCAACTTGTCACTGTTGTAGCTGAGAGGCAGAACAGCATACCTGCAAGGACGCTGCTGTTCAGTTTGCCATGTGAGGGGAGAAACAGAGTTTTATAGGGCACATAAATGTCATAAGCAGTCAGTTACTAGATAGCAAATATAGACAATCTAATTGCCATTAGATCGGGGGGCAGGAGAGGGGAAAGCATCTGTAGGCCACTGAAGACAGTGCTGACACTGTAAGGCTTTTACAGGAAAAATGTTATGTAGAAATCTATACAGCTATGAGTTACTACCAGAAAACTGCTATGCATCTTCCTTCTGGAAAGCAAACTACCTTTAAGATTCTTAAAACACCTTAGTAAGCTTGGGGCAGACAGTGGATATGTTCTATACCAGTTTATTCCAAACACCGGATTTAGGAGAAAGTACAGGTTCATGATATTTCTTTCACTAGATCTTACTGAAGACTTTCTGATAACACCATCATCCACAGAGGGGATATCCATGAACGCAGTGATATCCAAAGTGTGCTGCTACCACTGAATGATACTTGGTGAATGCTTGAGGTGATATTCAAGTCAATCATAAGGATCTTTCTCTCTCAAGTAAACAAACATTTAAGGCAGAAACATACCAAGATGTAAAAAGAAGCAGATTTCCACAGCAACCTTGGGAATAAGAAAGGCTAACAAAGCACACAATCTCAACTTCCTGATTAAAGACTTTAGCTTCTAAAAGTCTAGAATAGGCAATTAGTACCTTTCTTTGGCATGAAAAGCAACTGGGATAATATCCTTTTCCCAGAAGTCTTTGGAGCTTTGTTTACTGAAGCAAAGTAATAAATGGTTTTCTGACCTTTGCATTTTTTTTTGTTTGTTGTTTTTGTTGTTTTTAAGAACTCCCTGAAGAGGGATGAAGAGATTTAATTTTGTTGAAATGAATTGTGTAAACTCCAAGATTCATCAGTGTAAGGCAATATTACTCCAGATACCTAAAAACTTAGCTGTCTCCTTTTATCTTGTAAAGTCTCTCCTAAGAGCCTGAAAACCAATCTGAGATTCTTGTAAATGTCAAGCTGAGTCTGATGCAGATGACCATCCCACAGCTTGTGGAGTGCAGGATTTGATGAAGGAAGTGACAGGGCTGCTGTTAGCACAGTCTACCTTAGAAACAGGTCATTATGGTTGACCTTGGCTTTCTCTAGTAATTCAACAAGCACCTACCATATCTCATTTGAGGGAAAGGAAGGGAAGGATGGGAGGAATGATAAGAAACCCCTCAAGGTCATGCAAAAGATCTGCAAAAGTGCATTTCTGGCAAGCAGAATAATTTTGCTCTCTAGCTATCCCTACATATACTCCTGAACCCATTTCATTGGTCCTCTCTCACCCCTGAACAGAGGAGTGCCCTGCAGCCAGCTGCTTCCAGCTCTCTCTTCCACTCAAATGGCACAAAGGGGTTGCACAGACCCTTGCTCTTTATTTACCAGTCAACTGTGCTTTACATCAGAAAACAGAATCTAAAAATTCCAGGCAGAGCCCAAAGAGGGTATGGACCTCAGTGACTTAAAGAGCTGTACCCACCAACACAGGGTCAAATTCCTGTCTTCTACTGTAGTAATAATGAACGAGGGAAATACCTGAAGGCCCAACTCCAGAGAAACTTTCAGAAGAGTGATGTCTGGCAAGCTGTCCATGAGTGTTGCTATTTTAAATGCATCCTGGGCAAGTTTGAAGATGTGTGATGAGGAGTGGATATTTTTCTGGATGGATTCTAACACTGTTTCCAGCCTCCGAACATCACCTGCAAGGTGTAAACAGAATCACCAAAACAGAACAAGCTCCCAAAACATCCAGAGATGCATTATAATTGAGCCTGCCATTGCTATGCAATAGTATGATGTTTCAGTTATACACATTTTGGTTTTTATAAACCTTCCATAATTAAATCACATGAACGAAAGATACAAGACAGCACAAACTCCTCTAGTGCCTGATGGTGTTAGTGTAGTATATGGCCAAAAGTCATCCTGATTTTTGAATTTTAGAAGTGATTTGTCCACTCCTGGGTTTCACGGTCTATATTGTGTGTCAGAAGAACAAAAAGCTGTTTCATCAGCCTCAAATCAAGCCCATCTGGCTACCATTTAGCTAGCTTAACCACTTTGCTGGAAAATTAAGTGACATGTTTAAGTCAGTTCAGTTTGTTGTTCCCATTTCAAGCTCCTGTCAGACTGCAATTTGGATTCCTAAACACAAGTTTTATAATCTGTTTATTTCATGCAATATTAAAAGCATACATTTAGTTGAGTACATAACTGACAGCAATGTACCTTTGGCCGCTGTTAGCATGGTCGATGCCAGCTCACACTGCTGGGATTCGATGTGACTTAGGGTGAACCAGCGAGGATACCGGTTTGGAACAACTGATGCAATGTGGTGTGGGCGGGACACGTCTCCTGAAGGAGCTGTAGATTCCAATACTAGCAACCTGAAATAAGGAAGAAATCCTCTTTCATTAAATCATTATTATATTAGGTTACTCATAAGCAAAACTAAAGCTGCAAGAACATTTGACCTTGTTTATGAAATGTGCAGTTTTGGGTATAAAGATATTAGAAAAACACTTCTCTTCTTTGGGAATCTTAAAAGTCCATTTGCCAAACTTGCTTACATCAGTGGGCATCTGCAGGAATTCACAGGACAATTAAGCCATCCATTAGCCAAGGCAGCAGAGACTTTCTGCATCATCCATAGAGTTGAAGCTTTTTTCCCCTGCCTTGTTTCAGTCTTTGAACAACAGCCCTCAGGAAGGAAAGTGGAGTAGTTCTCCATCATACTGAGAACATGTAAATATTTTCCAATATTTGGAATATACTTTCTTTACTTGCAAATGCTCAAAGGGAGAGGGATATTCAACAAGTCATTTGGATTTCGACCTTGCAATAAATAATTCAGACATACCAAAAAGGACATTTTACTGTTCAAATATCAACTACTTTTTAAAGTCCTTAAACTCTAGCCTACCAACATTTGATAATGTGCATGCTAATATAAAAAAAGACTTCCCTTTTGATTTATATCAAGAGTCAAATCTCTTCCCTAGTACCACTGAGACACCTCTTTATATAGCTTTATATATGTAAAAATAAAATACATATAAATTCTTCAGCTGATTTTTTCCAAGCACAGAGAGAGAGGGGAGAAAAAAAAGATGCATTATTAAATGGTTTCAACAAACAGGAAAAATCCCAACTACATAATGCAAAAAGGATTATTAGGTTATGAGTAACAGTAAATAGACAAAGAGCATGAAAGGAAGAGGCTGTTTTGGGGAAATCTTTTGTCACTTTGAATTTCATTGCCAGCTTCTATGGTCTTTTGCTGTGAAAAGAAATGCTGTTGTGAATTGGTGGCTTTCATGTAATTTTGGCAAGATTAGGGAACATCATAACAAGCACAAGCAGATTTAGCATTCTTCAATTTTTTCCCCTTTCAAACATCAATTATTTAGCTAGGTTTTAGCAAAGCTACTTTGTGATTAAACATCACCATTAAAGCCTGACTCCCAAAGCCTGGGTTGAAATTCAGGCTTAACAAGCGATCAGCCAAACTAAGCCAAACATTCAAGTTCAGATTCCAAGTGAGCAGTCAACTAGGTCACCGCAGATCCACATTCTCCAAGGCTCTACTCCATATGTTTCAGTGCTGCAAGCAGAGAACTGTAGACAGAAGTGACCATCAAGTAAGGATAGAACACCCTGTCCTTACAGACCTGAGGTGCATGCATGAAAGGCCTTATGGTTTCAGCTTCCATTGATTTCACACTGAGTGTTCCACACACGAAAAGAGGATTAAAAAAAAATGAAACAGCAACAGATGATTTTGAATACAGAGAGGCAAAATACTCCAGAGTTGCCATCATGGGTCAATGACCTGTGTAGACTTCTGTGTAGACTGACACTAAACACTTATGTCTGGAGAGCAACTAGCTGTAGTCTTGGGAAGTTAACTTCTTTGATAAATGTTCAAGTGAGGGGCCAGTTCTGTTTAATATCTTTATCAATGATCCGGACAACGGGATCGAGTGCACCCTCAGTAAGTTTGCAGATGACACCAAGCTGGGCAGGAGTGTTGATCTGCTGGAGAGCAGGAAGGCCCTGCAGAGGGATCTGGACAGGCTGGATCGTTGGGCCGAGGCCAACTGTATGAGATTCAACAAGGCTAAGGGCCAGGTCCTGCACTTGGGTCACAACGACCCCATGCAACGCTACAGGCTGGGGGAGGAGTGGCTGGAGAGCTGCCTGGCAGAAAAGGACCTGGGGGTGTTGGTCGACAGCTGGCTGGATATGAGCCAGCAATGTGCCCAGGTGGCCAAGGCAGCCAATAGCATCCTGAACTGTATCAGGAATAGTGTGGCCAGCAGGACTAGGGAAGTGATAGTGCCCCTGTACTCAGCACTGGTGAGGCCACACCTCGAGTACTGTGTTTGATTTTGGGCCCCTCACTACAAGAAGGACATCGAGGTGCTGGAGTGTGTCCAGAGAAGGGCAACGAAGCTGGTGAAGAATCTAGAGCACAAGTCTTATGAGGAGAGGCTGAGGGAGCTGGGGTTGTTTAGCCTGGAGAAGAGGAGGCTGAGGGGAGACCTTATTGCTCTCTACAGCTACCTGAAAGGAGGTTGTAGTGAGGTGGGGGTCGGTCTCTTCTCCCAAGTAACAAGCGATAGGACGAGAGGAAACGGCCTCAAGTTGTGCCAGGGGAGGTTTAGGTTGGATATTAGGAAAAATTTCTTCACCGAAAGGGTAGTCAGGCACTGGAACAGGCTGCCCAGGGAAGTGGTTGAGTCCCCATCCCTGGAGGTATTTAAAAGAAGGGTAGATGTGGTGCTTAGGGACATGGTTTAGTGGTGGACTTGGCAGTGCTAGGTTAACGGTTGGACTTGATGGTCTTAAAGGTCTTTTCCAACCTAAATGATTCTATGATTTTACCAGATGGAAAGAAACAGACAACTCTTTCTTATACTGGTCTGTTTGAGAAGTAACTTTTTTGGCTGAGATGGCAGCTTCATGCCGAAAGATGGCTGGAGCTCCCCATGATTAACTAGAGATTTCATCATTTGGATCTTTCAGTGCCTTGATTGTTTTTCCAGTTGAGAAAGGAAGCTTCCAGAAAAGAAGTTTTCAGTTATGATTTGTTTCTGGGAAAAGCCAAAATCCTTCTTCTAGAGGAATGGCATGCTGCCATCACATTCACTGAAGCATTCAGTGCACTGTACAAAGCTGCTGATAGATATCTATTCCAGCCTTTCAACGTAGTTTCAGTAGTTTAGTTTAAGGAGGAAAACTCCACACAATCTCTGAGAAACACTTCAAGGTAGTGACTGGAATTAAATACAAGGACACAAGTCTACTTTATAACATTGATCTTTTTTTCCTAAAAAAACAAAAAAAAAACTCAAAACAAACAAACAAACAAACCCAAACAAAAAAACCCACCACACACAACCACACACCACACATTTTGTACTATCTTGTTGATCTGGTATGACCAGGGTTATTGTTGCACTTAACTTGCAATGAAAGAAAAGGGGTGTACCTAGATGGCCCCGACAGCTTTCTGATCATACGTTTGAATGTTCTCAACAGTTTATCAGTAACACACTTTTGTCTTCTCAATCTATTTCCTAAAATTCTAATCATAAGCAGCAAGTATGCAAGGTTACTTCATATTTCTTAGACTCCTTCCCTAACATCCACTATTAAAAACTCTTAGAGGCAAAAGAAACCCAAACAGGCTAAGCAGACCTTTGGCCTGACCTGATAGTAGCTATGTTTTGTTCTTATGCATGCCCTCTCATTTAGTCCTTTGACACAGGATTATTTCCTCCTCATTTAGCTTTCTGGAGAAACTAGCTCCAGAATACATACCTCCAAACCACTAGGACACAACCTGTCTGATGAAGCTAAATGCTACTTATGTGGATAGTATGTCCTTCAGTCACTGTGCAATCATTCTTGATAATAATGACCAGAAAAACCCAACAGGTTGTTGTTGTTTTTTTTTTAAATCTGGGACTTGATTGCTCTTAGTTTTCAGTTGTGGCTATTCTTTGTCAACCACCATTTACTACAAGTTCTTGACAGCGACCAGACAATCCAGATGGGACCAGTTTCTTCCCTGCACCGTATGTGGACAACATAGATTTATCACTGATTTATCTGCTAAGGAGCAGATGATCCTGAGACTGCTGGTGAGATGCCTCTCTCCTCATTTCCTTGCCACTACCATCACACACACACAACCACATCAGTAAGAGAACACACGCGCTAAAGCTGTCATTTAACACAAAACCACATGCCCCAAGAGTGGAATTCTAGAAGGATTTGTAACATAGAATGCTGTTTTACAGTTGTAGATAAACACTAATTGTACATTTATAAATGATTATACTGTAGTTACTACAGACATCAATTGCTTTTACAGATGACAGAACCAAAGTAATTTCTCCTTAAATGGAAGAATGCTTCTTTTAGAAAAAAAGACTAGGTCTTGATTACCAAGCTTTTTCCCCTTTTCCAAACCACTACTTGTGCTCTTTCTAGACAACTTGTGAATACATACCGCATGGCTCTCAGTGCAGTTTTGTATGCCAATTCAGCATCATGAGGTAGGAGAGAGGTGAAAAGATACTTGGCAAATGTGTGCATTGGAACACTCTCTCGATGGATGACTTCGCCTAAACCACTATATGGTCCAGCTGTGGGAAAGAGAAAGAGAATGTCAGTCTTTACAGGCTGTTAAAACCCAACTTCTGGACCTTTAAAAACATTCACTATACCTTGAGTTAGAATTGGTACTCAGATACAGTTTGCTGAAAAGGTAAAGTTACATTGATATTTTTGTGAAATATATTACAAGTATATTAAATACCATATATTCTTTGAGACAACAAGACAGACTGCAAATTGTATAGTACTAAGCACACTACCAGTGCACATACAAATGACAGAATGGTCCCAGGGCTCCATGAGGCTCATTCAGCAAGTCTGTGGTATGCAAAAGTAGAAGGTGATAATCCTAGCTTTGCCTCTGTGTAGTTATATTGTGCACATGAATCCCTATGTACCCTCTGTTGGTGCATAATTGCTTTATCACAAATCTACCAGAAAAAAAAAAAAAAGTGGTTACAGTGGAAAAACATGTATCTTTAATTGAAGTTACATGACCAGTCACTACAGCAGCACCTGATCCCTATTAATGTTTCACCTGACATTAGGCATTTAAATAACCCTTTAGTCTGGACTTGGTCTCCAGAGAAGACTAGGTCAGATCTTGCACCAAAGCTGCTTTTGTTAGTCCATTATAGCCACACAGTCTTAAAAATTGTATTTGTTGTGGGGAAACTATTCCTGTTGTTGGGGCAATGGATTTTGCTCACACTCAGTGCAACCAGTACTTCAACTTCATAACAGCAGTGTCAAGATTGACAACAGAAATGATGATTTAAAAAAAATTAAATGCAACTATTTGCTTGCTGAGTTCTGAATGTTCACGGTGCATATGAATCCCATTTTTACATTTTTCCTGCCACCTTAAGACTGTTATTCCTATTAATAGGAAAACTGTGTCAAGCAGTTTTTTACTTCAGCAGCTAGAGGTTCAGGCATTAAATGCTGCAAGATACAGAATAAGAATCTTACATAAAGTATTATTGGACAATTATTGCACAAATAGCAGACAGCAGTCCTAGAAGTTACTACTTCCTCTTCTACTAGAGATTCCAACCCACCACACTTGGATGGATGAATGTGTGAGCACATTTCTTCACTGCAGTCACACGTGTCATAGCTTCCAGCAGTGGTTCAAACTAACATGGCTGACCCTACACTGAAGCAGATGAGGAGTACTCACAAAATTTATTCAACCACTTCCGCTGCAGAGGATGATGAACTCCATGAGAGAGAGATGGTAACAACATGGACCAGCACAGCTGTTTCAGCAATGTTTTTCTGATTGGTGCCTTAGCACAAAATGCAAAGATAAAAATCACTAGGCATGAAAAAAAATCTGAGCTCCATAGGTGGGCGTTTCTGAAGACTGGGGCTGATCACAAAGAAAACATCAATGAAGATTAAGTAGGTGACAGTGTGTGTGTCTCTCACTCATTTAAAATGAAGTTGAAAGCCATTCAAAAGTACCTGGCATTGCTTCAATGAAAGAAGCCATTTCATGTATGTTTGCCAGTTGGTGGTCCAGTCAGAAACTCAGTTAGGACACAAAGAATACATGACAAAGCATTTTTATGAAAATATATTCTGCCATTAACTTAACAGTCGAGCAAAAAATCAGAACACTTCTTGCAACAGTCTTACGTTCTGCTTTCCCATGTATTCAAATGGTAGCTACATACAGCATGCATTAATCTGCATTAACAACATAGAAATCAGCTTAATATTGGATTAAGCTTTCTTTATTATATCTACAGGACTTTAACTATAAAAACACAATTGATATGATTAGGACCTTAAATCACCACACAGTTTTTCCTCCATGTGAGCTGGCAGTTTCTGCCTAACCTGGAGTAAACTGAAGCTATTGCAGAAAAGCCAGATTTCTCAGCACACAGTAATGCAAGACCATCGTTGCACACTGCTCACCACAGCAATTTTGTAGGTAGTTATTTTAGCAGATTTCCTATGATCACTTGTTTACTACTCTAAGAAAACAAAAAGAATATCAGTGATCAAAGTAGTAAACTAGAAGTATCAGAGAATACTTGCGAGAAATCCTGCCTTTTTCTCATAAAGCATCCTTACCAGTAAATAGATGCAGCAAATATTGATTTTATAATCCATAGGATCCCTCTATGGTGGTTAATAGCTGGATCCAGCAAGCAGCTGTTCTTGTCCAAAGGCCATAAAGTAGCAGTTACAGCCACACCATAATGGAAACTTTCCCTGTGGTGGAGCTTCTCTGCAGTTTCAAATGGCACCATCAGTAGGTACTAAAGTCTTTAAGGATCTGGGCAATAATAGCGACTCAAAGCTGAGAACCCTAAACAATATACTGCGTCTCTTCCATTAATGAAGTAGTTTTAAAAGACAAATGTCTTGCAGAAAGAAAGCAAAACCTGACTGCTGTGTAACAGTCTTCACAACTTACCTAGACCAGTATCACACTCCCCACCATCCCTTGAGCAAGCACTCAAAACTTGGACTATGCCTTTAGCTAATTGGTTCTTCCATTTAAAAAAACAAAACCTAGAAAGACAACCTTAGAACCCACAAGACTACTCTCTGAACATGAGAGTTAAGTGCTATATGTTAAGCCTTTTTAAAAGCTAAGGCAAAAGCATGCACTTTTTTATACAGCTTTTATTGCAATACACCGGCTAATTCCCAAACACAAGTTATTTGTCTTAATCAAAATTTAGTCAAAAGACCAGGCCTTAAGCCTCAATATTTGACCACATATTTCAATTTTCATGTATGATACAAACTTCAGAGGCAAGTCATTTTCCTAATTGCTACAATGAAAATGTTATATTTCTGTCCCAGCAATTCTAAGTGAATTTTCTGAGCTCTTCACTTGGGAACAGAGGTAAAAATCTTCATACATTTACAAAGCTGCCAGTCCTTTTTCAGGATACAAGTGACATTTATAAATTTGCTACCTGAGAACTGCTGATGATAATTGATGTGAGCAATTGGTTGATGGGTCAGGCTCAAAGGGTTATAGTAAATGGGGTTACATCGGGCTGGCAACCAGTCACTAGCGGGGTTCCGCAGGGATCCATCTTAGGGCCAGTGCTCTTCAATATATTCATAAAGGACTTGGATGCAGGACTGGATGGTTTGTTATCAAAGTTTGCCAATGACACAAAACTGGGAGGAGCCATTGACACTCTCGAGGGCAGAGAGGCCCTGCAGAAAGATCTGGACAAATTAGAGAGCTGGGCAATCACCAACCGTATGAAGTTTAACAAGGGCAAGTGCCGGATTTTGCACCTGGGACATGGCAACCCTGGATGTACATACAGACTGGGGAACGAGAGGCTGGAGAGCAGCCCCGCGGAGAGGGATCTGGGGGTTCTGGTCGACGGCAAGTTGAACGTGAGCCAACAGTGTGCCCTGGCAGCCAGGAGGGCCAACCGTGTCCTGGGGTATATCAAGCACTGTATTGCTAGCCGGTCGAGGGAGGGGATTGTCCCGCTCTACTCCGCACTGGTGCGGCCTCATCTTGAGTACTGTGTGCAGTTTTGGGTGCCACAGTACAAAAAGGATACGAAGCTACTAGAGAGTGTCCAGAGGAGAGCCACAAAGATGGTGAAGGGTTTAGAGGGGAAGCCGTACGAGGAGCGGCTGAAGTCACTTGGTCTGTTCAGCCTGGAAAGGGGAGACTGAGGGGGGACCTCATCGAGGTCTACAGCTTCCTCACAAGGGGAAAAGGAGGGGCAGGCGCTTATCTCTTCTCTCTGGCGACCAATGATAGAACCCGAGGGAATGGCAGGAAGATATGCCAGGGGAGGTTTAGGTTGGATATAAGGAAAAGGTTCTTCACCCAGAGGGTGGTGGAGCACTGGAACAGGCTCCCCAGGGAGGTAGTCACAGTGCCAAGCCTGACAATGTTCAAGAAGCAATTGGACAACACCCTCAGACATATGATGTGAATTTTGGGGTTGTCCTATGCAGGGACAGGAGTTGGACTCGATGATCCTTGTGGGTCCCTTCCAACTCAGGACATTCTATGATTCTATGTCTATTATTTAATTGTGAGCCTGGGTTGTATAATTAGGATACTGAGATTATGACAAGCAACAAATCTAAAGAACAACATGCAATAAAAATTAAAATGAAAGGCTTCTAGGTCAGTAGATGCCTTATCTCTACAGCAATGTGATATCTGAAGTATGCTTGATTTTCATAAGAGACTGGAAATAAAATTTTGCTGGAGTTCTATGTCAAAAAACATCTTAAGTATGTAAGGCAGTTTCCACTGGAATACTAATTCAGTGGGCTTGTGTAAGTAAGTGAAGACAGTTTAAAGAAGCAGTTAGCATCTACATTGAGCTACCTTCTAATAGGAAGACTGCTTGTTTTCGAAAAATCTTCACCAGAGTATCATCCAATTCAATTTCCTGTAGCTTAGAAATGAGCTGCTCCTCATTTCGACAAACCTTCTCTTGTGCATACAAGCCATCTGGCATTATTCGTTGCTGTCCCAGCCCTATCAATGCTACTTCCACAGCCAGTGTTAAATAAGATTCCCCTTCTTCTAAGAACTTGTATGCAGGCAGGTGCTGGTACTCCAGAGATTTGCATTGCCCCACGTTCTCTGTAAAGGGTGACACAAAGAACAGCACATCAGGAAATCATTCTAATCCATAATCTGCCTATAATGCCACATTTACAAATGCTTCCTCTGTCGGTATTAATTTTTTAAAATTATTTCAATTACTAGTGCAATCTCAAGATCCAATGATCCAATATAAACTACCTGATCCAATTCCACATGGCAGAAACAATTAGGTTTTAAAAAAAACACTCAAGTAAAAATAAAAGTTTTCATTTTAAACTGCATGATTTGGAGAAAGGCAGTTTCTCCAGCTTTGTGTTAATAAGGCCAAAATTGGAAGATCTATTTCAGTTTTTTTCCCCACCCATGTCTGTATCTCCTTAAAGCTTTGATGTTGTATAAGTGGAAAAGGAAGGTGCATACACCTGCATAGATTTCAGTTGAAGCTATTAGGATTGTGCAAATACAGTAGGCCTGGGAACTCCACAACTTTAAAGCATACTGTTTGCTAGAGCTCTTTTCATGCTTTTTTATTTGTTACAGTTGTATTTATGATAAATATGTATAATGTTTCTGACTTTTATTAACACTAGAAGTGCTACTTTTAGTAAAGATTACTTGTAAATTCCACACAGACCAAGCCATAAATTACTTTAAAGAGTATTACTGATTCATTTGGCACTTCACAGATACACCATATGACAAAATGCTATTCCAACCTCTAGCAGTTTACAGTCTAGTTTGGGAACAAAAAGTTGTAATGTACAGATGTAAGAAGATGGACAGCTGCAGCAAATGAGAAGGCAGAATGCATTTGGTAGATTGCATATGCATGTGTAGGGGGAATTTACTTTTCAACACACACTACTTTTATTTCATGGGGTTGTTTTGGTTTCTTCTAATTGCAAAGAATCTGATTTCTTTTAATTAAAGTTCTTCCAGAATTAGTGGATATGGGATTAGAAGTTTATTGAAGAAAATCTAATTGAATAAAATGAGTTTTGAGGCAAAGCCCCAAGAAGATTGGGGATGTGCATATAAAAGAGCTGTAGGTAGAGGGATGAATCGAGTTTCTGACCACACAGAAGGTGATAAGAAACTACCGCAGAGGTGGAAAGAAACTGAGAATAAGGAATAAATCAGTTAAGCTCCTGGGAAGCAAATACTGAAGTTAAAATGGGCGTACACATCCTGTCCTAAATCATGTATCAATACTGCAACACTATTTTCCAATTCATAACCTTTATAGACCATGTATGTTATAAATTTTAAGTGTTTTGTCATCAATTTGAAGTATTATGTACACTTGTAGCTAAGAAGTCAAATAACATCCTGGACTGCATAGGAGGAGCGTTGCCAGCAGATCGAGGGAGGTGATCCTTCCCCTCTGCTCAGCACTGGTGAGCCCACACCTGGAGCGCCATGTCCAGTACTGGGCTCCCCATGGACATACTGGAGCAGATCCAGTGAGGGGCCACAAAGATGATTAAAGGACTGGAGCATCTCCCATATAAGAGACTGAGACAGCTGGGAGTGTTTAGCCTGGAAAAGTAAAGGCTCAGGAGGATCTTACCAAAATGTATAAATATCTGATGGGAGAATGTAAAGAAGATAGAGCCAGACTCTTCTCAGTGGTATTCTGTGACAGGACAAGAGGCAATGGGCACAAACTGAAATACAGGAAATTCCATCTGAGCATAACAAAACACTTTTTTTTACTGTGAGGGTGGTCAAACACTGCAAGAGGTCACCCAGAGAGGTTGTACAGTGTTCATTCTTGGGGTTATTCAAAACCCAACTGGATACAGTCCTGGGCAACCTGCTCTAGGTGACCCTTCTCTGAGCAAAGCAGGTGGACTAGACGATCTCCAGAGGAGCCTTCCAACCTCAACAATTCTGTGACTTCCTGTAATTTCTCAAAAAGAGGACAGAGCAATGTATGTGGAGAGGGTTGCTGCTATAAAGTCTTATTCAGTTTTATTTCAAGCGTGAAATATGGAATTGTCTTCAAGAATGAGTAACTGGTAATTTTTGAAGTGCTTTCATATAACTTATAACAAAATTTTACTTTAAACATTTTCTCTCCCTCGTGTTTTCTTAGGGAATGCAAATGTGAGTTCTTATACTATAAAGACACTGGCTTCAAAGTTAATTCAGACAGGCAAGATAGAAAAATGCCTCCAGTTACTGAAGACTTAGAGAAGATTGCTCCCTTTGCATGGCCTTACCCGTGAAGTCTGAGAATCCATGGAAGCTGTCATCATCCACCCTGCAGGCTTCCATCAGGCTACTGAAGAGGGTGCCAATCGGATCCAAAGGGTGTCCCACCCAACCTTCAAGATTTGTTATTGAGGTTACTCCTTTGTGGAGAAGTTCTGTGACAGAAAATATGGAGGGAGGAGGGAGGGAAAGCGAGCACATGTTAGCCCCTCAAAACAATTATAGAAGTAAAACTGATTAAAATGCTCTCAGTACAGAATTCAAAGTACTTCCAGTAGCTTCTGCTTAGAAGGAGAAAATAGTATCTTTCAGGGTGAATTCATTCCCCTTTGTGAATATGTTAAAAGAGGAAAAAAGAAAATGGATGAAGGCCAAACATTTTGAGCACTAGCAAAGTGCATTATGGGTCAAAAATTTCAACTGCAGTATCTTTTGAAATCTCTTACTTGATACCAGTAACTCTTCTGAAAATATCTGCTGAAAAATTATAGCAAGGACTTTTTTTTTTGTAAAATATTCACAACCATGTCCTCATTCAAAAGACGCAGTACCATTTTTGCATGTTAAGTGAATCTGATGGCACCAAAATAAATTAAAATATTCTAAAATGTTCCATTTTAATAGATAAAATATGAGCTTATCGTGCATCTAAATATTTATTGAAGTAATAAACTCAGGATGACAGCTCCTAAAAAAAAAAGAAAAAAAAAAGGATAAAGTGTTTAAACGAGGTATACAAGAAAAAAATTGTCCTTTAAGTTGAATTTTTTTGTCATTCTAAAGTTTCAGTCAACAAATACCTTCATATATACTTTGCTTTGTAGCCCTCATCCATCAGTCAGTTACAACATGAAAAAAATTGTTTAGCACAATGAATTGAAGGAAGTGTGACTGTGGTAACAGAGGTTAGAGATTCCCCAAATCCCTTTTTTTACTAAGAGACTTATGGCAGTAGCTCCCCTTTGACTCCAACTCGCAATTTTTTTCTCCTAGACACATATGCACGACTGAACTATGAGAGATCAGGCGCATTACGAGTGACCATTTAAAAATTGTATACAAGCCATTACGGATGCTCTGTTTCTCTGCCTATTACACACTAACTTGTACCTACCTATGCTCTCTATCATTCACAAAATGCCATCTTTCTGAGTAACCATATGTATTATCACAAAACTTGAAAAGCTTGCTTCTTGCCTGTTTAAATGTGTAGGACTACAAAGTGAAATACAGCCACACTGTTGAACTGAGTGTTCGGGAGGGTGGCTTTCTTTTTAAAGAATCAACTGATATGGAATATGAAAAACAAACAACTAAGTAATTGTCTTACTAACAAATAGCATGCGCTAAAGACAACAGGCAGAAACAAGTAATATTACCAAAAAGGATTAATATCAATGACTTCTTACTGACTCTCTTATATTCCATTTCATCTATTGTGTCTACTTATGAGCTTCACTCATGTCATGCCAAAGGCTTCAGCCCTCCATTCATATAGATATTTAACTTTAAATCATGCAAGTGGTTCCACAGACATCAGATCAGTCACATGAATGAAAGCTAAGTAGAAGCATGTGGTGGTTGCTGAACTGAAACCTAAAGCTGGGCTGTAGCTGCAGAATTAATCTGCTTATAGAGAAGACCAGCATATTTTACAGTATTGAAAGAATATTTTTAAAATTCAAAACATAAGAGGGAAAAAAAAAAACAAAAGCAGTAAGTAACAGAGAGTGAGAGAGCTTTAAACTAAATTTGAAGGGGGAAGGGGATAAAACCAGGCTTGCTAGGGATGAGCCTAGGGGTGGCATGCCTGTGTTGGAGAAGAGATCTATAGCCCAACTGAAGAGCATTTACACCAATGGACGCAGCATGGGCAATAAGCAGGAGGAGCTGGAAGCCACTGTGCGGCAGGAAAACTATGAGGTAGTCGCCATCACGGAAACACGGTGGGATGACTCACATAACTGCAGTGCTGCAATGGATGGCTACAAGCTCTTTAGAAGGGACAGGCTAGGAAGGAGAGGTGGAGGGGTAGCCCTGTATGTTAGGGAGTGTTTTGACTGTCTAGAGCTCAACGACAGTAATGATAAGGTTGAGTGCTTATAGGTAAAGATCAGGGGGAAGGCTAACAAGGCAGACATCCTGGTGGGAGTCTGTTATAGACCACCCAACCAGGATGAGGAAACAGATGAAGTATTCTACAAGTGGTTGGCTGAAGTCTCACAATCCCTAGCCCTTGTTCTCGTGGGAGACTTCAATTTACCAGATATCTGCTGGAAGTACAACACAGCAGAGAGGAAGCAGTCTCGGAGGTTCCTGGAGTGTGTGGGAGATCACTTCCTGATGCAGCTGGTGAGGGAGCCAACCGGGGGAGGTGCCCCGCTGGACCGGCTGTTTACGAACAGAGAAGGCCTGGTGGGTGATGTGGTGGTTGGAGGCTGTCTTGGGCTCAGCGACCATGAAATGATAGACTTTTCGATTCTTGGAGAAGTAAGGAGGAAGGTCAGGAAAAACCGCTACCCTGAACTTTAGAAGGGCAGACTTTGGATTGTTTAGGAGTCTGGTTGACAGAGTCCCTTGGGAGGCAGTCCTGAAGGGCAAAGGAGTCCAGGAAGGCTGGATGTTATTCAAGGAGGAAGTCGCAAAGGCACAGGAGCAGGCTGTCCCCATGTGCCACAAGTCGAGCAGGCGGGGGAGAAGACCGGCCTGGCTGAACAGAGAGCTTTGGCTGGAACTCAAGAAAAAAAGGAGAGCTTACCACCTTTGGAAGAAGGGGCAGGTGACTCAGGAGGACTACAAGGATGCTGTGAGGTTATGCAGGGAAAAGATTAGAAAGGCAAAGGCGCAGCTAGAACTTAAACTTAAAAGATAACAAAAAATGTTTTTACAAATATATCAGCAACAAAAAGAGGGCCAGGGAGCATCTCCATCCTTTGTTGGATGCGGAGGGAAACATTGCCACAAAGGATGAGGAGAAGGCTGAGGTACTTAATGCCTTCTTTGCCTCAGTCTTTAATAGTCAGACTGGTCATCCTCAGGGTATTCAGCCCCCTGAGCTGAGAGATGGAGATAGGAAGCAGAATGAAGCCCCAGTTGTCGAAGTTGTCGGCAGTCACCAACCTGCTCCTCCACCTGGATGCCCACAAGTCCATGGGGCCAGATGGGATCCACCCGAGGATACTGAGGGAGCTGGCACAGGAGCTTGCCAAGCCACTCTCCATCATTTACCAGCAGTCCTGGTCAACCGGGGAGGTCCCAGCTGACTGGAAGTTAGCAAATGTGACACCCATCTACAAGAAGGGTCGGAAGGAGGATCCAGGGAACTACAGGCCTGTCAGCCTGACCTCGGTGCCAGGGAAGGTCATGGAACAGATCATCTTGAGCACCATTATGCAGCACGTGGGACAACTGGGGGATCAGGCCCAGTCAGTATGGGTTTATGAAAGGGAGGTCCTGCTTCACTAACCTGGTCTCCTTCTATGACAAGGTGACCCGCTTAGTGGATGAGGGGAAGGCTGTGGATGTTGTCTACCTGGACTTTGACACTGTCTCCCACAGCATTCTCCTGGAGAAGCTGGCTGCTCACGGCTTGGATGGGTTCACTCTGCGCTGGGTTAAAAACTGGCTGAACGGCCGAGCCCAGAGAGTGGTGGTGAATGGAGTCAAATCCAGTTGGTGGACGGTCACGAGTGGTGTTCCCCAGGGCTCAGTGTTGGGGCCGGTCCTGTTCAATATCTTTATCGATGATCTGGATGAGGAAATCGAGTGCACCCTCAGTAAGTTTGCAGATGACACCAAGTTGGGTGGAAGTGTTGATCTGCTGGAGGGTAGGAAGGATCTACAGAGGGACCTGGACAGGCTGGATCGTTGGGCCGGGGCCAACTGTACGAGATTCAACAAGGCTAAGTGCCGGGTTCTGCACTTGGGTCACAACAACCCCATGCAACACTACAGGCTTGGGGAGGAGTGGCTGGAGAGCTGCCTGGCGGAAAAGCACCTGGGGGTGTTGGTTGACAGCCGCCTGAACATGAGCCAGCAGTGTGCCCAGGTGGCCAAGAGGGCCAATGGCATCCTGGCTTGTATCAGGAATAGTGTGGCCAGCAGGACCAGGGAGGTGATAGTGCCCCTGTACTGGGCACTGGTGAGGCTGCACCTCGAGTACTGTGTTTAGTTTTGGGCCCCTCACTACAAGAAGGACATTGAGGTGCTAGAGCGTGTCCAGAGGAGGGCAACGAAGCTGGTGAAGGGTCTGGAGCACAAGTCTTATGAGGAGCGGCTGAGGGAGGTGGGGTTGTTTAGCCTGGAGAAGAGGAGGCTGAGGGGAGACCTTATTGCTCTCTACAACTACCTGAAAGGAGGTTGTAGCGAGGTGGGGGTCGGTCTCTTCTCCCAAGTAACAAGCGATAGGACGAGAGGAAATGGCCTCAAGCTGCGCCAGGGGAAATTTAGGTTGGATATTAGGAAAAATTTCTTCACCAAAAGGGTAGTCAGGCACCAGAACAGGCTACCCAGGGAAGTGGTTGAGTCCCCGTCCCTGGAGGTATTTAATAGAAGGGTAGATGTAGTGCTTGAGGACATGGTTTAGTGGTGGACTTGGCAGTGTTAGGTTAATGGTTGGACTCAATCTTAAGGGTCTTTTCCAACCTTAATGATTCTATGATTCTATGATTCTAACATAGAAAGGACAAACAACTTTGTTTTGGAGTAGGATGAATCGCATTTCATACACTCCAGTTTTTTATAATAGCATAATATTAGTTGACAGCTACAGAAACTGCTCACAGGGAAAGGAACTTAACAGAAGTATTGAATGTCTAGATACTGCATTAGCAACTGGGAACGAAAAGGAGCAGTACTACGACCAGCACACTTGCAGCAGACCCTTCACACCTGTCAGCGGTATGCACACACATACACACACTGACATAGCCCCTTCCCTTCTTACCTCCCCAGTCTGAGAAGCTGGAAAATGTGCAAAGCTTTTAAGGGAACACATGTTAAGGAAAGATATATTACACTATAAAAAGACTCAGAAAAATTCTCCTAAGTAATAATACAAAGTGCTTTTAAGTTTTTTTCAAATCTAGGATCCACAATAGTGCTCAAAACTTCTTCCTTGGGTACCGTGAAACAGAAATGGAGGCATATAGGAACTGCCAGCTAATTTTTTTTCAGTCACGTGTCTACCTTGTCTTCACTTCACTTTCTAAATGATTGTTTCTGGGAAAACACCTGCACACACACATGAAAAATTTACACACGTGACTTCACACTAGTATTTGCCTACGATGCATGAGGATACACATAGTTAAGAGTAGCAACAAAGATCTAAAATAAAATTTGAATGAAAGGTGTTCTTGTAGTAGCTGAGAAAGTAATTCCAGCTTTTCCATGTGCATTCTTTAACCACAAAACCATCCCTTTCTTCTTCCACTACCTCTTCAAACTTATGACAAAGTTCAGTGCAAGATTATTTTTGGTAGAATGTTCCTTCAAAAAACAGGAGTAGTGCTCAGAGGAACACCACAGAACATTTTATAAAGCCAGTGTTTCAAAAATCTCATTTCCAGTGATGTGAATCCACTAAAGTTTTAAGCATCATAAGAGACTTTTGGAGCAAACTGCCAAATGTGATGAATTTCTGTAGTGCAGACTTTGCCTTCTTGTTATCCTCAATGTCAGCTTTAGGCTTCCACCTCAGAAATATAGCTCTGCTAAATTATACATCAGAGGAAAAAATTATTTTAAATACCTGATGTGCCAAATGCAAATCTCTGTTTAAAAGCCTATAAATTACACAGGATGAAAATTTACACTGTGTAACCAAAAACCCTGATTGGGATAAAGGCCCCATCATGGCAGATGTATTGCAAAGGCAGAACAGAGCCCTTGCCCTGCAGAGCTCACAACCCAGCTTAAAAAAAACCCTCCAACATCCAGAATGTGACATTACCACTATGATAATTTGGACCGAAGAGTTAAAGTCATGTCTTTTGCTTTAGTTTCGAAAGCAGTTTTCTCATGCAAAGTTCCAGTCCGGTGCTATTGTCACCTTGTCATGTCCTTTGCCCTTCTCTGTTCCCCACATTTACCTTTCTTCTGAGCCTGGAACATTTCCAGCTGTTTCTGCTGCTGCCTTCTTAGTGTATTAACAATAGCTATTGCCAGCCTCAGTGCTTCTTGTGGGTATCCATGAGATCGTAATGCGTCCGCCCTCGCACAGGCTGTAGGAACATGTTCTAAAATGGAGAAAATAATTGAGGAATAGCAATGCTTCCATGTCTGCAATGGCCTGTTTTGTTAGGTTACTCAAAAGGGCTTTTTTTGTTTGTCTTCTTTGTTTTGTTTTTAAAACTATGCAAGAGAGACTTAAAGGACTACTTCTGAGCCAGCATTTCAAGGGAGCCTCTGTTCTTTTTGCCAGGCTTTTCATTCATCTCCCCACCATCCCCCCAAAATAATGCCATAGAAACTGAACAAAGCAGCAAGTCATGGAAATGTCTTTCCGGTTTAGCCACTTACCGTGCCAGAGGGGCCACCCGTGAGAGTCAAAGAGTGAGTTTTCAGTGTCTCCATGGTAACAGTAGTTGGTGTACAGGTCACTGCTGATAATGTGCTGTAAGTGGCTGTCCTGCCAGTGCAGATCACACGCCTCTATGGCTCGAGTGAACACTGTCCGATGTGGCCTGTTCGATGAATCTGTCATTTTCACAAGTTCAGAAAGCTGCATCAGCTTTTACTCGTTCATATGTGAATCAGTCATTCACAGTATTCTTGACTTCTGCCTATTCACCAACCCCCAACTGATGGCAGCCTGCCTTGCCCCCCTCCACAAGGACCAGCCCACAGATGACATTTCACATCCTATTACCCAACAGCTCAGATAAAGTGTGTGCCATTCACTTTGCATTCAGAGAGAGAGATCTACAAACCAGCATGGCCAATACTAAATAGGACTTTGCAAAGGGAACAGCTAGAGATGAAGGACATTAAACAGCACGTACAGAACTCCCCTAAAAACAAACCATAAAGTATATGGCACACAGCTACTCAAGCATCCCCAGCTTCTCTCCTTCTCAGACCCAGAGCTACTAGGATGAAGGACAGATAAACATCGCATGAAAGATTTTTAGTTGTTCTCTTTGAGAAGTGACATTAACTTTGAGCACTTGTATAGTTTTTTGTCATAAACATATAGAAATAATACTGCAAAGAAAGAAAGGTACTGAGGCCATGGGACTGACATAAATCTTACTGGACATCTTACAATGGCAAAAGTGCTCTGTCGACATGGCACTGTGTCTATGAATGTTGAAATACCATGTCAGAGTTGCCACTAGCCTGCCCAGGTTGAGCTGAACATCATGAGATCCAGAAAGCAAAATACCTCTGTAGGAAGTTATATGTTGAATGAACTTCTGTCCCCAGCTAGCTGCAAGATTTAAAAATGAACCAAGTCTATTTCCTTCAGAGGTAATCTTCCAAGAAAAAGAAACAAGGAAAAACCAATCTAAGCCCAAATCTGCCACCTCCCACAAGCATTTAATTTTAACTTTATCATGATTATATAAAATATGTATCAAAATACTGAGGGTTTTGAGGATTATGAAGGTTTTTTTCCCAGGTAAATATCCTGCATCTTCCTCAGTTATTAGCAAAGTAGCAATCTTTGCTTGAAGATGACTGAAGAAGGCTTCTGTCAGATTTGATAATCACATTTTAGATTAGAAAGCATCATATCAAGTAAGAAGAGACCTCCTCCAAGAAGGCAGTGTTGCCTCTGCATGCCCCCCCACACCTGTCAATGCAGACTGCACAATACAGAGCACATCCCACAGATAGCTGCTTTAGTTTCTCACACACTCAGTTTAATGTAGTTACAACAGATCTCCCTTTAAGTAAGTATCAAAGGCTTTGTAACTGCAAACAAAATAAAAACTCCAACACCAGAAGGGATATAAGATTATAGTCAAGTAAAGAAACAACAGGCTTTTACATTACATACTTCAGGGACATCCAATTTTCATGCAACAAGTATTTAGAAGGATCAAGTGAAAAGTTAGAAGACCTAACTAAACACAAATACTTGCTTTGAAAACATTGCAGCCCCAGCACAAAATAAACCACCCTATTTATACTTCCTGCAAGGATAGTATTAGTGAAAATAAATTTGGCTGGTCAATCCTCAACAAGGAAGTTACTTGTCCCAGGAAAGAGTGCTGAATTCTGCAAGGCTAGAGTATATAAGATAGAGGCCATATTATGTGTTGCAGTCAGTGCATATATTTAGGCTCACCTTGGTTAGCATTTGCACCCTGAGGCAAAGCATTGGTTAAATTGGGCAGCTCGTTTCCATGGTTTCCATCTTCCCAGGGACAAACATCCACACTGTTCCATTTTTTCAGCTGTTTTAGCCAACTGGCCTTCTGCTCCAACTTGCAGTGGGGATTTAAGACTATACACATCCACAGAGCACCTGATTTTAAAAAAAATTGCTAAATTATGTTTTCTATTAAAAATGCAGCAGCCAATGACTATTTGCAAACTTCTATACTGTAACACTTTTTCTCCCCTCAAAGGCTACACTGCTTGTTTCCCAGCTATGCCTAACACCAGGTAGACTGAATTCCTGACACAGAATCTTGGAGCTGGTGTGGCCCATCTGAAGCAGTTGAAAGACTATATCAAGCCAACCTTCTCAATTAAAAGGCATTAAGTGGGTCTTTTGTATTAGAAAATCCATAGTTCATGATGTATGGCCCATCAGACAAGAACATCAGTCAAAAACAAACAAGAATTCACATAAAGTTACAGCAGGAAATTATCCAAGTTTTTCTTCTAATTTTTGTACCAGAAGCAAATGCTGTTTTCTACAAACAAGAACTATGTATCTTCCAGCTTCACATTACAGGAACCGAACAAGTGCATTAGTAAGACATGTATTTTGTAAACATATACTTCCACACTCAAAACCCAGCAGAAGTACTGCTAATCATATAACTCATTCCCAAATACATCTGGACCTCAGAGAGCCAGTAAACACTGGTTTTGCACAGTCTAATAGGAATAAGATATTTTTACTGCTACTACTTCAGTAATTTGGTTACACTAGAAAATTTGTTTTACATTTTCTATTTATGGAACTCAAAGTGAAAGCTAATTTGCACTGACGTTTCACATATACTATTGTCCTGGTTTCAGCTGGGATAGAGTTAATTTTTTTCTTAGTAGCTGGTATAGTGCTTGTGTTTTGGATTTAGGATGAGAATAATGTTGATAACACACTGATGTTTTAGCTGTTGCTAAGTAGTGCTCACACCAGTCAAGGACTTTTCAGCTTCCCCTGCTCTGCCGGGGGCACAAGAAGCTGGGAGGGAGCACAGCCAGGACAGATGACCCAGACTGGCCAAAGGGCTATTCCATACCATATGATGTCATGCCCAGTATATAAACTGGGGGAAGAAGAAGGAAGGAGGGGACGTTCAGAGTGATGGCGTTTGTCTTCCCAAGTAACCGTTACGTGTGATGGAGCCCTGCTTTCCTGGGGATGGCTGAACACCTGCCTGCCGATGGGAAGTAGTGAATGAATTCCTTGCTTTGCTTGTGTGTGTGGCTTTTGCTTTACCTATTAAACTGTCTTTATCTCAACCCACGAGTTTTCTCCCTTTTACCCTTCTGATTCTCTCCCCCATCCCACCATGGGGGGAGTGAGTGAGCGGCTGTGTGGTGCTTAGTTGCCGGCTGGGGTAAAACCATGACAACTATCACTTTAGACCCTGCTCCCTGATGCTATATAGCAGGGCAGGCATAAATAAATCAGGGTCTCTAGCAACAATTTTCAAATGGAAAGATTTTTCTCTAAATCAGCTGTCGCTTCATCAGTGTGAACTTTGACAGAAGCATAAAGACATCTGAAAGTACTGTTTAGCAACAGTTCATTTGCTCATTAAGAACGTGCCTTATACACTACAAGAGATTTAAAGAATATGCTTAAACTATGCAATCTTCATGACAGGCTGAAAAAAAAAAAAGAAAAAAATATAAATATGCAGCTGGTTCTTCCAAGATAATAGAATTCTCATATTCAAGTATTCTTTTGCTAACTAAGAATGCAAAATGGATACCCAGAGCACAGGCCATCACATTACATTCATTCCTAAAAGTAACTCAGTATGTCAGTATGCCACAGCACAGGAGCCAGCGGAAACAGAGCTTGATCCTTAAGGTTGCAAGTCTGCTGCTATTCAGGCCGACATGGAATGGGGAAGTAATATCAAAGAAATCTGAAAACCACAACAAAATAAGATATGGTACAGTGTAGAACACCAGAGAGACACTACACTAATGCAGATTATTACTGCATGGTATTTACATACAGTAGAGCACACTGTTTTGTTGTTTTTTTGTTTTTGGGGGTTTGGGGGTTTTGTTTTGGGTTTTTTTTGGTTGTGTTTTGTTTTTGTTTTTTTTTAAAGTGTCCAAAACTTGTCATGGGAGTGAATAAAGCCAATACTGTTTTTAAAAACTTCTTTTAAAATCAAATCATATGACTTTCTTTAGACATGCTCTTCAATATGCTTTACTCCCCAGAGTCAAATTATAGAATAGAATCATAGAATGCTTTGGGATGGAAGGGACCTTTAAAGGTCATCTAGTCCAACCCCCCTGCAATTGGCAGGGACATCTTCAACTAGATCAGGTTGCTCAGAGCCCCCTCCAACCTGAACTTGAATGTTTCCAGGGAGGAGGCATCTACCACCTCTCTGGGCACCCTGTGCCAGTGTTTCACCACCCTCATCATAAAAAAATTCTTCCTTATATCTAGTCTGAATCTACCCTCTTTTAGTTTAAAACCATTACCCCTTGTCCTATCACTATTGGCCCTGCTAAAAAGTCTGTCCCCATCTTTCTTGTAGGTCCCCCTTAAGTACTGAAAGGCCACAATAAGGTCTCCCCGCAGCCTTCTCTTCTCCAGGCTCAACAACCCCAGCTCTTTCAGCCTCTCCTCATAGGAGAGGTGTTCCATCCCTCTGATCATTTTTGTGGCCCTCCTCTGGACCCTCTCCAACAGGTCCATGTCCTTCCTGTGCTGAGGACCCCAGAGCTGGATGCAGTACTCCAGGTGGGGTCTCACCAGAGCAGAGTAGAGGGGCAGAATCACCTCCCTCGACCTGCTGGCCACGCTTCTTTTGATGCAGCCCAGGATACGGTTGGCTTTCTGGGCTGCGAGAGCACATTGCCGGCTCATGTCCAGCTTTTCATGCACCAGTACCCCCAAGTGCTTCTCGGCAGGGCTGCTCTCAATCCCTTCATCCCCCAGCCTGTACTGATACTGGGGGTTGCCCCGACCCAGGTGCAGGACCTTGCACTTGGCCTTGTTGAACCTCATGAGGTTCACACAGGCCCACTTCTCCAGCTTGTCCAGGTCCATCTGGATGGCATTACAACTGGTTCTTATTATTAAGCATCAATACATTCAGCACTGCCCAAGACAAAAGGACTATATTTCTTACAATGTACAAAACAGAAGATGGGGCATATTGGAAAGCCTTATAGAATAGTTATCTTGGGCTTACTTATTTATTTTCAAAAACAACTATTACTTTAGGGTACTGAGGAGACACTGTACCTCTCAGCATCTAAAAAAAAAAAACAAAACAGTTTAATACTTCGTAACCAGATTCCCAGTGTTTTCAGGCTGAAGCAAAAGCCAAGTGGAATATCTTAACCACATGTGGTATTTCAATCATCCAGCAAGGCGGAACGCACACTACTGATTACACCATGCCCCTACAAAATGAGTGGCCTTTTCTTTTTCTGTATCTCAGAAACACCACTAGAAGCAAAGGAATTCACTTGCCTTCTTCAGAAGCTCCACTATCCATGTGGTACATCTAAGAGGCAGGAAAGGGAAGAAATACCCCAAGGTACCAAAATCCTTTAAAAACTTCTTTGGTTTAAAGAGGGAAACTATGTCAAGCACAACTACATTGTTAGCAGCGATTGTCTCAGAAATCCACGCTATTTTTATGCAAGTGAAGCACAAGGACAAGTGTATTTCTAATAAACCCCACAGAAACCACTTAAAATTTCAATAGATCAACTGCACCCTGTTCGCAGTGACTTCAGGGCGAGCTGCGTGCACATCTGAGATCTCGCCCAGCTTTCACGGCTGCCTGATTCCCTGCAGAAAGAGGAGAGAGACAAAACTCCCTCACTGAGAAGGGAACAGAAAGAGCCTCAGGCTCAGCTCATGTAGCAATACAAAGGCTACCATCTGAGAGAAGGAAGCATAATGCCAGTGACCCCACACTCTTCAGCCTATTTGGGTTTCAAGTTTTTGTGTGTATGTGTGTGATCCCCCCCTCCCCCCCCCCAGCATATGTGTGTGCGCCTGTATTCATATTTCTTCCTCCTCCTTCTCCCCAAGCACCTTCCCCCTCCCCTGACATCTGCTCCATTCTGGCTGTTTCAATTCACTGGTTCCTGTCCTGCTCCTAGCCCTGAAAAGTCTGAGGAAAATGTTCACTTGTGCCCAGATTTTACCACATGCCAACTGGAAGGAGCCTGGAGGATATTCTTCCTGTTTCACCCTGATGCTGCTCAGTGGAAGCCCTCATGAGCTGGCCCTTAAATGTCACCACCAACCTGAAAGCTTACACTGGCCTTAAACAAGAGATTCTCTGTTTTCTGCCTAATGACTCCTATATGGGGAAACTGCTGATCACACTTACTACAGATAAGGCTTATGGAAAAATGAAGGGCAGCTACTTGTAATTAATTTGTGGGGAACATATCTAAATCCATTTCTAGTGACTTCAGCCTGGAAACTGCTGTTTCCTGGAAACAGCCTATTCTCAAAAGAAGTTTCCCAAAATACATTCCTGGCATTCTCAAGTAAGTTTACCTGTTTGACTAGATTTAATGTTGTCACCAATGCCACCCACAATATGAACAAATGTCTCATTAAATGGAAAAAAAAAAAAAAAGAAAAAAACCCCAGACAAACAGAGAATGTGTTTGTGCTTACATATTCTGTTTTTCTAACACAGCTCATTTTTTCCTGTCTCACTTTTCCCAGGCACCAGATATCTTTTTATACTGGATCTCAGAAGGCTGACACATCTCCCCCTGAACTAAACCAAAAGTAAAGTTCTGATTTGGATCCCTTGACTGTGACCCATGTCTTTCCAATATGAAGCTCCTCACAGCACAGTGGCAGAATATCACAAACCAATATGCAAATTTTTTCCCCCAGAAGATAACTGTAAGACAAGTCATGCTGTGACTGCAATTTGATATTAATTTCACAAGGGAATGAATATTAGAACTGTTATATTGCAGTGAGGAATTGCCTATTTTGGTTCAACACTAATCCTTTTGACCTGGAAAAAGCCAGCTTTGCCAAAACAGACCTTTGGTTCAAATAGCCTTCTTTTTGAAAATGCACAGTTGTCATTCATCTTTAGTGCACCTCACACCACAAAGAAATAGGTTACATTACTGCTTTACACAATGCATGCATGCCTTGTACATACAGGGGGAACATCAGTACTTTTGTATTTCTCAGTAGACATCCATACCTCTGAATTCATGAGGGAGAAAGGAACAGCATGCCTTTACACTGATTAGGATTTAAACATGCAAATTGAAAAACATTAAGAAGCATTCAGTCACTGTAAAAGTAGGTGTTGTAATAATTACACATCTTGTGTATGCATGTATTCATGAAGCCAAAGAAAGTGCAAGGAATATGTATAGACTCTCCCAAGAGATTAAGCATTGCTCGGTTTTCATAAATCCCATTATATTTTACTCTTGTCCCAGTAAATGGGAGGGTGGTGGTGGAAACAGTTTTAATGGGGGCTAGGACACTGAGCATGACTGAAGATCCAGCGTACAATTCTGTTTGACTGTTTGATTACAGTCTTCCCAAGAAATCTGCTTTTCCTAGAAATATTATGCTACCTTGTCAGGGCTGCTGTGTAGCTAAGTTTGGGTCAGCGTTTCCTCATTTACAATATCTGTGTAACCAGTGGCTGAAACTTGGCCTTTGCCTTGGAATTTTACATTTAATATACTTAAGATCAATCCATTCATTTGCAAAATTAAAATATGCAAGACTGATGCACATTTGACATGTCTTTGCTCTTCCCGTTAATGCACGTCTCTTTCTTAAAAAACTAAAAACCCAAAAGCTACTAGGTTAGTAACATTTGATTATTTCAAAGAAAGTGGAGCCAAGTAATCAAGATCATTCCCTTTGTGCAACAGACAAATCAGCTTCAGCACTTGCTGCACACTTGCCACTGTGTCCCATTTGAGTCTAATCAATTCTATTACAAAAGCATAATTTTCCAGCATTGGAAGTGCCAGAATAGAAACAATAATAGGAGACAGAACCTATGACCCCTTTAAAATAGAAGTGTCAGCAAAGGATTTTAAAGTGGTTTACATCTGTTTTTTAAACACATATGCACTTTCACTGGGACAGTCACTTGGAAAACTCAAAGAAGGTAGTGTATGATGATATTTATTGCTTCTTAACAAGGACAAGTGCCTTCAGAATGACTGGCAAAGCCACCTCCCTCCTCCAGGAATGGAGAGATCTCCATTAGAACAAAGCATAATCAGAAGTCTCACTGGAGAATGGTCCAATTAAACAGTTGCTTTTATGGAATAGTGAAGATAGGCAAAGCACTTCAGTGCTGTTCTCTCCTTGATAAGAACACCAAGGAAAAGTACTCTCGGCATTCAGTTGGATCCAAGTTGCAATTTTATTCATAAAAATAATTCCTTAATGCACTCTGGTTTCTCTATGCAGCTTTCAGAAAAAAAGGCTTGCTATGGGTGCTGTGTTTCTTAGAGAACAGAATGTTTCATTTTGCTCTAATTCATTCTATTACTGAATTAAACTTTGATTTATTGGTCTTGACAAGTGCTTCATGCTGATTGTATTGTGTATGATAGTATAATCACTCCCCATGCATTTCACACTAGCTGGCTGATTAATGCAATAGATTACCTGCAGCACTGATGGCAAGAGGGAATCATTGCTCTTCTGCACACTAAACTTTGAATGTGCATTAGAGGGAGTGGAGGTGTAACCCAGGGACAAAAAAAGTGTCTAATTCCTTAAGTTTCCCTTTCTCTCTTGCTGCATACCTCTGCTCCAAGGGTTAAAGGCACACTTGTATTCAGCTGAAAGGAAACATGTATTTACATTTTGAGATTCTATTCTAAGCTGTCATCAACTACACGCTCTGATCTGTGTGTGTCAAGTAACGAAAAACTCCTGCTCCCGTCTTCCTACATTTTCAACTTTTAGCACAATGGAAAAAGGAACTAACCAAGCACTTCTGTCATTTTGCATGATCCCGTTGTTCTGGGTTATGCCTTTTTCAGTTTGTTTTAAAAACTGCTGCATCTTTGCGGACACGCTGCCATTTGACCAAAGGGTTTCATAGAAGAAGAGAAATTTGCTTGAAAGGTGCAGTTTACAGTATCATAGCCTGAGACTACAATCTCCCTAAGAGAGTATTTCGGTATCTGTCACATGTCCATTAGATGCCTCTCTATGCACTTATAGTACCCTATAACCTAATTACCATAGCAAGGCATGGACTATTAGTCTACAAAACTAGGGGGAAGTATAAAGCACCTGCAAATTAATCTCACCGATTAACTTCTCTAATATCCACAAAACCATTCATTTGTTCACAAACAGTCAATTGAAGGTAAAAACATTGCTAATACTAGCACAAATAGTACAAAAATACTCCTTTATGAATAACTTAATATGATTCTTCACAGTTTTAAGTAGTTGCCTGCATTTACAGCTAGGTGGTGAACACAAAGTATGCTCCTGCCCAAAACAGAGACTACATATTTTATCAAATATTTTAACTGGTAATACACTCTCAGCAGTCACAGTCTATTTTCAGAGACTTTGACAATTTTCAGAATAAAAGTTAATGTGACTTCTAATTATAAATATACTACCCTACCTCTATTTAAATCTATCATAGAGATGAATGAATTCTTCTCAGTTAATTTTCTTAGGAAGATGCAAAACTGGAAAGTTTGAGAAGTTTGTCAAACAAAACAAGATATTCATAAAAGAAAGGGATGAAAATACATCTCATTTTTTAAAAGAGTGGAGCAAGTGCAAACACTCCCTTATATGGTGGGAAAGGTCAGGAAAAAAGTATGAATGATTGCCACAACTATGTTCACGGAAGGTAAATAACCCACTATAAATGGCCAGAAGAACACATTCTGATTGTCTAGTCTGAATTCCTTCATACTCTAAGATTTCCTGAGTTAATTTTGTCTTCAAGTCCAAAAGTGATGGTTGAGTTTTTACAAAAAACAGCATACTTCAATTTTTAAGATTTCCAATATGAGAATCTAGCACAGCTCCTGGTTAGCTGATCTACTGCCTGGCTACCATGACTCAAAATTCTAAGCTTATTTCAAGTTTTCTAGCTAAATTTGTCCAGCTCCTATTACAATTTTCAGCTACCTTTTGTTTGCTTGGCAGAAGTGTCTTCACTATCAAGTTTTTAGTCTACGTAGGTCTCTTAAATCATGAAGGAGATAACCCTCCTTTGTCTTGCATGACAGACCTAGCAGACCAAGATTCTTGCATCTCTCACTTTAGATATTACTTTTCCAATTTTTCGGTTATTTTTCCAGTATCCATTCAAGACAGAAAACTGGAAAATATCACAAGGCCAGATTGCTGGACCGCAGAAATTCGTGAAGATTCAGTAATCCCTCTCCATAGATCTATTACGTCTCTTTAGCTCTGGTATTTACTAGAAGTGGTATCAGAATATTAAATGGCAGCTTAACATTATTGAAGTATTAAAAATAGAGGAAGGAAAAAAATAACGCTAAGTACCAGTTTGGGCTCACAGTAAAACTCTGACCTTAATCTTGGAAGTCACGACTCTACAGTTAGGGCTGCAATTAGTTTTGTACCAGCTCTAATACAGAACAATTTTTAGAATATTTTAGAACATTTATAAGTAAATCAGTTCAACAGCTTAGGAATAAAAACTTCAAAAACTGTTTTAATGTGGGTACTTGAAGAAATTTGGCTCCTACTGTAAAAGTACTTTCCATCCAACTGAACTAAATGGAAACCCAAACTTTGTGTACAGCATTAAAAATGTACCCCTCAAGCTATGCTTATAGACTAAAGTTAATTACTTTCACCATTATTCCTGAAATCCGATAAATGCAGTTTAACCACAGGAAAGAATCCTCTCTTTGAAAATAGCTCCCACTTACTGTCATTCTCCAGCCTCATATACCCTCAATTTCAAATACCATTATGGCACATGCCAATAATCTTCTACTGTTTGTAATGAAGGACGAAGGAAATCATCCTCAAAAAAGATGGACAGAACCCATCTTTGCACAATGGCAGCCTGTCTTCATTCACCAGGGAAATGAACTTGACAGCAACAATTGAGACACTCCAGGGCCACGACAGCAATTTCTTTAGGTTGTCATCCATAACTCAGGCCTTAGAGCAGCAAAACTATCTTGTGATGCTAATTCAGAAGTACTGTTAATTTAGTGCCTCCAATAGCATAAATCATTCAAATACACTGACATATTAACAGCTTATTCTGTGAAAGAGATGTAACCTTAAGTGCATGAACTGAAGGCACATGTGTTTTGTAACTGTATGGCAACCGCACCATGGCAGCTAAAACTAAGCAAAACAACAGTAAAGAAAAGGATTATCAATTAAGCAAAGACAGCCTACTGGATATGACACAGTTGTAGACACAAGTATCTACACCAATGCACGCAGCATGGGCAATAAGCAGGAGGAGCTGGAAGCCACTGTGCGGCAGGAAAACTATGATGTGGTCGCCATCACGGAAACATGGTGGGATGACTCACATAACTGCAGTGCTGCAATGGATGGCTACAAGCTCTTTAGAAGGGATAGGTAAGGAAGGAGAGGTGGTGGGGTAGCCTTGTACATTAGAGAGTGTTTTGACTGTCTAGAGCTCAACGACAGTAATGATAAGGTTGAGTGCTTATAGGTAAAGATCAGGGGGAAGGCTAACAAGGCAGACATCCTGGTGGGAGTCTGTTATAGACCACCCAACCAGGATGAGGAAACAGATGAAGTATTCTACAAGTGGTTGGCTGAAGTCTCACAATCCCTAGCCCTTGTTCTCATGGCAGACTTCAACTTACCAGATATCTGCTGGAAGTACAACACAGCAGAGAGGAAGCAGTCTCGGAGGTTCCTGGAGTGTGTGGGAGATCACTTCCTGATGCAGCTGGTGAGGGAGCCAACCGGGGGAGGTGCCCCGCTGGACCGGCTGTTTACGAACAGAGAAGGCCTGGTGGGTGATGTGGTGGTTGGAGGCTGTCTTGGGCTCAGCGACCATGAAATGATAGACTTTTCGATTCTTGGAGAAGTAAGGAAGGGGGTCAGCAAAACCGCTACCCTGAACTTTAGAAAGGCAAACTTTGGATTGTTTAGGAGTCTGGTTAACAGAGTCCCTTGGGAGGCAGTCCTGAAGGGCAAAGGAGTCCAGGAAGGCTGGATGTTATTCAAGGAGGAAGTCGCAAAGGCACAGGAGCAGGCTGTCCCCATGTGCCACAAGTCGAGCAGGCGGGGGAGAAGACCGGCCTGGCTGAACAGAGAGCTTTGGCTGGAACTCAAGAAAAAAAGGAGAGCTTACCACCTTTGGAAGAAGGGGCAGGTGACTCAGGAGGACTACAAGGATGCTGTGAGGTTATGCAGGGAAAAGATTAGAAAGGCAAAGGCGCAGCTAGAACTTAAACTTAAAAGATAACAAAAAATGTTTTTACAAATATATCAGCAACAAAAAGAGGGCCAGGGAGCATCTCCATCCTTTGTTGGATGCAGAGGGAAACATTGCCACAAAGGATGAGGAGAAGGCTGAGGTACTTAATGCCTTCTTTGCCTCAGTCTTTAATAGTCAGACTGGTCATCCTCAGGGTATTCAGCCCCCTGAGCTGGGAGATGGAGATAGGAAGCAGAATGAAGCCCCAGTTGTCGAAGTTGTCGGCAGTCACCGACCTGCTCCTCCACCTGGATGCCCACAAGTCCATGGGGCCAGATGGGATCTACAGATGGACCTGGACAGGCTGGATCGTTGGGCCGGGGCCAACTGTATGAGATTCAACAAGGCTAAGGGCCAGGTCCTGCACTTGGGTCACAACAACCCCATGCAACGCTACAGGCTTGGGGAGGAGTGGCTGGAGAGCTGCCTGGCGGAAGAGCACCTGGGGGTGTTGGTTGACAGCTGCCTGAACATGAGCCAGCAGTGTGCCCAGGTGGCCAAGAGGGCCAATGGCATCCTGGCTTGTATCAGGAATAGTGTGGCCAGCAGGACCAGGGAGGTGATCGTCCCCCTGTACTCAGCACTGGTGAGGCTGCACCTCAAGTACTGTGTTTAGTTTTGGGCCCCTCACTACAAGGACATGGAGGTGCTGGAGCGTGTCCAAAGAAGGGCAACGAAGCTGGTGAAGGGTCTGGAGCACAAGTCTTATGAGGAGCGGCTGAGGGAGCTGGGGTTGTTTAGCCTGGAGAAGAGGAGGCTGAGGGGAGACCTTATTGCTCTCTACAACTACCTGAAAGGAGGTTGTAGCGAGGTGGGGGTCGGTCTCTTCTCCCAAGTAACAAGCGATAGGACGATAGGAAACGGCCTCAAGTTGTGCCAGGGGAGGTCTAGGTTGGATATTAGGAAAAATTTCTTCACTGAAAGGGTAGTCAGGCACTGGAACAGGCTGCCCAGGGAAGTGGTTGAGTCCCCATCCCTGGAGGTATTTAATAGAAGGGTAGATGAAGTGCTTGAGGACATGGTTTAGTGGTGGACTTGGCAGTGATAGGTTAACGGTTGGACTTGATGATCTTAAAGGTCTTTTCCAACCTTAACGATTCTATGATTCTATGATTCTATGTGTAAGATATCACTCCACCCATAAGTCCCACAATGAAAGACCAAGGGAAATTGTGCAAAGCATGGTGCATCCCACCTCCTTTGAAACATGGGCATTCCTACAGCTTTCACTTCAAGGCCAGAAATGTAATATGTGCAATTGATTAATCTAAACTATGAGATTTGAAGGTGCAGGGCATTTGTACTCTCCTTAGCTTTAAGGCAGAACATGATTCAATTAGAATTTCGGATACCCAAAGAAATCATGTAAATACGGATATAAGCTTGGCACTCAAATTTCAAAATTAGAGCCTCGCTGTACCATTTTTGAAATACCATAAAATGTGGGGAAAAGTAACTGTTTCTACTGCATAGTGGATCCTAAAAAGGGATTGCATGAAGTATGCAGCTCCAGAAAAATGGTATTAGAACACAAAAACTGTAATGAATGCTTAACTTTAGGGATTCTTTTTCATGGCAGTCCTGAAGTAGTCACCAAATCCGGCATCAGGAAGGAATTTTTCTAGGGGCATACTGGCAACAACCTTAGCTGCTTTTGTCCTTTTTTCCCCTCCCTTAAGTACTAAGCAGAGATAATCTGTTTAGTACAGCTGACATGTCCCATTCATACAAGTTTGTCTCTCTAATTGCAAAGGGAAAGAATGCCTGAGATGATAGAAATATAGATGGAGAATAGCTTCATTTAGTTAAGGTTAAAAGAATCTAGCTTGGTATTTTCTAGAGATAAATATAAACTTTTATCAGAAAAATTCAGAGTGGTTTCCAAATCAAAAAAGCATTATTTAACACACAGTCATTAGTTTGCTCATGGCAAAATGGTAATTAAATCTCTCTTAATTGATCTATGATTCCTTGTCTAAACTCAACATTTAGAATTAGGTTTTAGATGAGGAGCAAAGTGTTACTAATAAAAATTTAGGCATCATCCTTCAGGAAATATATTGTACTATTTCTCTGCATGACATGACCTTGTAAAATGATATTTTATTTTTAATTTTTAACACAAAAATATATCACTAATCCAGAAAATGTTCAAAATATCATCAAATGTGAACTCAATGTAGATCATCAGGGTGTTCCAACAGTTAAAAAGCAGCCCACAGTAGGGCAAAGTGCTAGTGGAAAACTACTAAGACTATTAGAACTACTAAGGCAAAGACATATTATTCCGCTCAGGAAATACCTTTGAGAACAAGCCATTTAGTATGCATAACAGAAAGGATTGTAAGGACATCACCCAGAGAAGTTTTATCCCATGAATGAGTCTCATGACAATATCGTGAGAGGTTCGTACACTTAAAAACTTTAGATAACAACAAGTGGTTGAGATAGACAGGAGAAGCTTATACCTTAAAATGTGGAGAGTACCCAGCTGGAAGTACAGAATATCTTTTAAGTTCTCCTCAACTTCATGAAATATGAGAACCAACAGAGATCAGGATCAGCATGAGGAAAACCCAGAAGTTTGCCAATTTTATCCACTGCCCTGCCTTGCAAGAGCTCTCTGGATATACCCTCTTCCCCATGTGTATTGGGTCTGGCTGGGATGGAGTTAACTTTCCCCATAGCAGCCCTCATAGTGCTGTGCTTTGTATTGGTAGCTAGAAAGGTGCTGATAACACACCAGTGTTTTGGCTACTGCTGAGCAGTGCTCCCACAGCATCAAGGCTGCCTCTCCAACATTCCCCCCCCTCACCCCCAAAGGCCAGTAGGCTGGGGGTGGGCAAGATCTTGGGAGGGGACATAGCCAGGACAGCTGACCCAAACTGACCAAAGGGATATTCCATACCACATGGCATCTGCTCAGCAATAAAAGCTAAGAGAAAGGGAGGTGGGGGTGGCATTCATAATTACGACATTTGTCTTCTGGAACAACTGCTACAGGTACTGAGGCCCTGCTTCCCAGGAAGTGGCTGGACATCGCCTGCTGATGGGAAGTAGAGAATAAATCTTTTGGTTTTTCCTTTGCTTCCGTGCCCGGCCTTTCCTTTTGCTTTATTAAACTACCTTTATCTTGACCCATGAGTTTTTTTTCCATCTTATTTTCTCCCCCCCTGTCCTGCTGAGGAGGGGAGTGATAGAGCAGCTTGGTGGGCACCTGGCAGCTAACCAAGGTCAACCCACCATACCATAACATAGCCATCATATTTTTGTTCCATAAGAAACTAATCCTTGACTCACAATAAACAGCTCTCTTCCCCCTTAAACTGTTCTTAAATATAAAAATGGAGTAAATCTACTAGAAATGTTTGTTTTGAAACATGCAAGTTATGTGAAGTTTCTTCACCGCGAAGACAAGCAAGAAGATATAAAGATAATGAAAATGGTAGTTCACAAAAAATATCTGATCCTGTAATCTACGTGTTGACAAGCCGTTGGGCTCCCTCACTCCACCAAGTAGTAGATACTTGTCTTAGATTCTTCTGCTTGACTGCTTTCATCAGGTTAAGCATCTGGGATTTAGTTTAACAGTTTCAGCTTTATTAAGCTGTCACAAGAGCAGCCCCGCTTTGATAACAGTAGCTGCTCCAACTATGGCTTGGTTTAGGGTTGACAAGTATAATGATTCATTCGTGGCACATGAGAAGCAATAAAAGGTTGTTTTGCATTACAGCTTTAAAAATGTGGGCACTTTTTTCATTTAATTTGTCACTTAGCTTTTGCTAAGAGGACATTTAAATTGTAGTAAAAGGCAAATGGGGCTTTTAGTTTAAATGTAATCCCCATATTTAAATGATCTGTAATAGTGCAGTGTTCGAGTGGGAACACTTGTTTCACAGTGGGCCCTGATGGTGACATGTGACATTTATATTCAGGTCCTGTATTATCCATGAGGCTAAAGGGCTTCCAATTTCATTTCACAGCCAGAAGCCTGCAGAAAACACCAATTAACTTGCAGATCCCATTTGCCAACAAAACTCAGCCTCTTCTCAATGTATGGCATCTGGCAGTGCTCAACATTTAATTCCAAAGCAGAACCTCACAGCCATCATGATTCCTGGGCTGGGGCACAAAGTCAAATTTTCCCCTTTTATTAAGGAAATTTTTTCACTTTCGTAGAGAACAAGAAACTTTTACTTAATTTTTGATGGATGAATATTAACGAATTACTGCTGTAGTAAGATTGCATGGACCATTTTTTCCCCTCTAGAGTACAAAGAAGGTTAACTGACCTTTTCTTCAAATCTGAGATCTCAGTTCAACAGGCATCAGCAGATATTTACTGTGCGTTTCCATATTCCTCCATTTTACCAATGCAATTTAATTAAGACAAACCAAGGGTCTTCAGATAGTTAATCATTCTGGTATACTGAAGTCTTCAACCATGGTCACCAAGAGTTAAACACATAAAGATCAGCATGTGAAATTTACCTACCTATACACCATTTAAACAGCAACAATATGAAGAATTCCAACTCTAAACTCTGGAAAGCACATTCACGTACTACTGTGGCAAGTTGGAAGTGTTCACCAGTGCATCACTGAAGCTGCATCTAAATTCTTCTAGCATGAGAAGTATAGGAGCAAGTCTTATAGCTTTGACCTGTAATCTTAATCTTTCCAATACTACACCTTTAGAGCACTTAGCTCAACTTATTCTTTGATGTACAATAGGGGAATCTGCTGAGCATAATTATATTCTTCCTCCTGATCTAGAGGCTTTAAAACACAACAAAAAAGCCTTACACATAACTAGCTAGTTAACTTGAGGCCTTTGAATCATAAATTGCTTACAGAATTAGGACTTTGTATTAGAAAATCGCCAGGTTCATACTTAGATGTGAAGTATTTAATTTTATTTTTTTAAAATCAGCATCTTCAAACATACAAACCCAATCTGACTTTTACTGAAGTCAACACAATTTACCATAAACTTCAGCAGGAACTCTGATCAGAGCCCAATGTGTCCTTCCAGTACCCTTGAACAATGCCCAATGCCAGACAGGAAGCATCAGTTAAGTTCTAATGAAAGGCTCAAGTGACCCAGTCAAGGAGCAAAGCTGAAGCTATTTAAGTATGCTTAAAAACCTATGCCAAAATGGAACTGACAAAGTGGCCATATGCCTAGCAGTTGGCAGACAGCACGCCAGTGCAAGCAAGCAAGCCTTTATTAAGCAGCGTCTATATTTACATACTTCACGTGCCCTAAAAATCTCCATAACTACAGTGTTGCTACCTATCTGTGAAATAAATTAGATCATAGATAAAGCATTTTTTTGAAAAAGACATACATATATGCCACTCCTGGATTACTCTGAACAGATAATACAAAACGTTAAGTATGCAAAGGCTTGTCCCACTCCCTTTACTAATATTTTAGTTCTCTGACATCCTAGAAGATGACAAGATAGGAAACCAACATTATTTTAGAACATAACGATACTATCACCCCCTTAAACCCAATGTCTGAGTTCTCTGCCACTACTGGCACAGATCAAGGGTCGCCAGGGACATCCTGCTCTTCCTTCTGTAGTTTGCTATCATAACTCTGGTCTCCCTTAAAACCTCCTTCAACTTTTGCACATTCACATGCATGTTTCACCTGGAAAAAGGGATGTGTTTAACTAGAGTGAAACTCAAGGTGAAATCCTAGCAAAAACATGGCAGCAGCTTCTAATTTTCACACAAGGCAGGAGTCAAGTTGGAGAAATTCATCCAATTAACAGAAATTTTCAGGGAACTTGCTAAGCACCAGTGGAAGGAATCCTACTGGTATGGGGAAGAAATGGACAGTTTAGCAACATAAACACAAGCTGGAGGTGGAAGAACCAAGTTAAGTTCTACCCTTAGCCTACTGCACACCTGAAGTGATTAAAACGCATTTGCAATTGAAACTGTGGTACATGATCAACGTATTTTGATAGTTAGAGGAGGCAGAGCAGTTCAGGACTGAAACAACAGGGTCTGCCTCAGATTACAAATACAGCAGCTGAGGTAGCGGTGAGGCTGGAGGTTGCACTGCGGCTTTTTGGGAGTAGCAACTACAATTCTGATTAAACAGAGGTAAACTAATCAATTCAATTAATCTAGAGTATTGCTTATTTGATGCTGCAGGCAGAGATTCCACCTTCAGATAGGTGCTGTCAAGAAGATGATGTTAATATGGAACTGATGAAACAAGAAGAAGAGTCACTAAGAAAATTTAACAAAACCTTTTATGTTTATTGGCAGCATGTGGTAAGACTGCTACAGGTAACAGATGGAAAACACATTTCTGCCTCTCGCACCACCTACCAGCTCAACCCACATAGGCAACGAAGCACGAGACCCTCCGTTTTTCAGTATGGTGGGATACAATTTTGCTGTGTACATGTCCACCTTGGCAAAAAGCATTATTCCCCAGCAAACTAAAGCATCATAAAAACTACATACTAAGAGGGTTGGTACACTTGAAGGTGAAGTAACTATATCTACACTCTCTGACAGAGCTTTGCCTGCTCTGATATTAAGGCTTTCCACCACAGAAGTCTATAATATCAACTATAGACAGCCAGTGCTTTATTAGCCTAATGCTTCATTTAGAATGAACATAATTTATGCTAAACAGGTTATATCCAGTCTTAGTCCCACCAGACAACATGCAATCAATCATGGTCATCTTTAACCTTTAACAGTGGAAAACTTAAGTTTTGCTTTTGACTTTTTCTTTCTAAATGAAGCATGTTATTCTTGCTTGGATTTAATTTCATTTAGCTTGATTTTGGACCTTTAAAATGTACCAAGAGCATTAGGGTTTTTGGCTTTGTTCTCTGCAGTGTTTATATATTGTCCCAAGGGGTGTCATCAGTAAGTTTTGGGTTGTTGTTTTGATGGGTTTGTTTGGGTTTTTTGTTTGGTTTTTTTTGTTTTGCTGTTGTTTCTTTTTAAATATATATATTTATTTTAATATTCCATGCCACATAAGTCAGGAATAGCAATATTGACCAGAACACATCTCAAGACAGACTCCTGTAAGTTTAGACTTGAAATGTCTTTCCAGACTGAGTGAGAGCACAGGTAACTACTCCAAGTTCCATGAATCACAAGGCAATTCCATTTAGGCTGTGTGTTTTCAACTTGCTTTGAGAAAGCCTCCAAGACAGCATACAAAACCTTACTACAGCTAAGATATACACATTCGTTCCTTCACTCATACACTTGGTGAATTATCTTTTAGAGAAACAAATTAGATTTACCACTGTATTTTAAATAATTCAGGTTGTCTTTTATCACTTTTATCTTCTATATGCTTACATACCAACTGGTTAGTAGTTTGTTCCAGTACTTTACATCTAGGAAAGCAATGCTGGTGGTTACTTAATATTATTCTTTCCACTCACCTACCCACCTTTAAAATATTGGTGACATTTACCTTCAAGTTGTTTTGAATTTTCCCTCCCTACCACAAATTCCTATAGATTTTGAGAACTTCTGAAGCAGCAGTTCAAAACTGTGTCAGCGAGTTTCTGGAACACTTTAGAGCAAGTGTCTTCAGACTTTACCAGTTTAAATATTCCTTTCTGATTTCAGCCTGTGTTCCTCTCTCTGTTGTACAAGTCATGTATCTGGTCACAACTGACCTTTCCTGTAAAGCAGTGTTAATTGCTATAGCCTTCTGTTATTTGATCTCCTTTCCTGCTCAGTAATGGACTTCTGCTTTCCTTTGTTGCTATCTTCTCATACTCTTAATGAATCTTCTCTTTTTGCCCTCTATTTCTCTCTAGTTGTGAATCTATTTCTTCCTTAACCTTTCCAGTTTAGCGCTAGTGGCTTATATACTTACTTACCCTCAGTTGTGTAGCTACATTTCCACTTTTTGCTTTATTTTTTTTAGATCCTCAGGTACTTACAACCTGTTGCAATCGTACTTGTTTCATACCATGCTTCCTCTCCTCCAACTGTAATTGTCTCATGCAGTAGGATCAAAAATTCAATTTCACCCAACCTTAACTGAACAAGCAAACCTGCAGAAAACTCTAACCTGCTTTACCTAGTACCACAATAGTTTCTCTCCATCCAAAATATGTAATTGTTTCTTCATTATACACATGAACACCTAAATGATTTTGAAGTCTGTGCATTTACCCAGTTCATCCCAGAGCTGCCTATACTTGTCAGTCATTGCAGTTCCTTGTTGTCTCCAAAGCGACAGACGAGGGTCAGCCATGAACTGTTCTGTTATCAATGTCAACATGCGAGCTCCATTTGAATCTCTCATCTTTAGCATCTCTCGCACCTAGGAAATGAGTCTTTTAATACAAACTTGAAAAAAACAAACCAAACCATAGTACAGACAATATGATGCAGTGTTAAACATTCCATCTCTGTTAAATAAGAAATATAATTTATATATCTGATGTGAAATTTTTAAGTAGAAAAAAAAAATAGTCTGCCTTCACAATTTTAACAACAATTTTTAGTTTCAGTATCCCGTTGCAATTCTGCAAACACACTTCTTCCACAAGTAAACCACAGGTGTATTATGCAAGCTGCTGCAAGACCATAATTTCTACAGGTTTCTCCAACATTTTGGGGGTAGGAAGGAAGAGAACAGCAAAGCTGCAGACAGTTGAAATGTTACTTCATGTCCTTAAACTGATCTCAAGACACACCAGATGATTGTGTTCCATTGCATTATTAACTTGCCATCATGTTCCCAAGGCTTTGTCTTGTTTTAGAACAACAGGACTTTGAGTAAGACAGTGAACAAGTACAGACTGGCTGGGGAAGTGGGGGGAGAGAAAAGAGGGAAGGTTTAGAGTACTCAACATACCTTTGCAAAAAGCAAATTGAGCTGCCTCCCTGATCCATGGTATCCACCCTGGGAGAGGAAGAGTTTAACCTGTTCTTGGACCTGTTCCTCATCCAGATGCCAGCAGTTTTCATCATCTATGCTAGCACCTGCTGTTGGGTCAGGAGCACCTGCAAACAGCAAGAAAAGAAATCATTATGTTCTATATAAGGAAGAGAGGTTTGTGGGTCCAGGGGAAAGGAGTACTGCAGAGGTTTTTGGATTTGTGTATGGTCCCATTTTGGATGTCTTTGCTTTAATCTAAAGGTTCTTTAAAATAGACTTAAATTTCTCCTCAGTAGTCTCCTCACTTAGAAATGACAGCCTATGAAAAGATATTTGAATAAACAATATTTTATAATAAAACATTAAAATCAAGGTGAGTTTTTTCCTCCCATCTCAGCAGCTATTCTAGAATGCTTTTACAAAGAAAATTACACTTTACATAGTATTTCAACAACTGCAATGTTAAAACCACTCTCCCCAAAACACCTGTGTAATTCTTGTACCTTCAGCAATCTTGCTCAGGTTTAAGTGACTGCTAGTGAGCACTGCTATTGATGAACATAAGGAAAATCATCACCTCAGTGCCTCTGAGCTGTGATGGCTCTGCAAAGCTAAACAAAGAGTAAAAAAAAAAAACCAAACAAATCCAAAGTCTTTAAGCACTAAAGGCATTTCCATCATAAATAAGAGTTACAGCTGTGTAAGACTGGCAATTCTGAAGGAGCATTTTTACATAGGCAATGATGTCATCAGCACAGAGTCAATTCAGAGCAACTCTACCTGAATTAGCCTAGTGACAACTAAAGTGACTGGATTTACATCAGGCAGTGCTTTGGCCACAGGTTGCTCCAACTCAAATTTTGCAGTTGAGATCAGCGATTTTCCACTTGAGGCCTCTTCCAAAGGCTGACTAAACTAAAACAAGTCCTTCCACCATCTAGCAATCTACATATTTCTGAAGAAGCCTGCACCTTCACTGGATATTATTTAAAAGGTATTCAAACTGAAAAGGTTGAAAAGCACTTATCTAGACTGTCAGGGAAACAACTCAAGGAAGTGCATCACCATACCAGATGTAAGGTATTTTAAGCATGCCCAAGACTCAAGTTAACTTGACATTTTGATTTTGGGCTTGTCACAACTGCATATTCTCTATCTCTGTTAGGTTTTGAGGTGTTAGAAATTGAATCGCATAACACAATCTATCACTTTTAAATCCCAGATCACATTACCTCTGTAGCCAATACTAAAAGAAGGATACTGGCAGGGAAGGAAAATTACATGGTCAGATTTGTAAAAACTTGCTTTCAAAGAAGTCCTGAGAACTTGAAAAGCAAAGATAGCTACAACTTTTCAGGTGTATAGGAATTGAAAGATGTATAGAAACGTTGATTCTATTGATTTAAGCCTTTATTTCACAATTGCAGCTCTACTGTGTAGGTGAATCTTTTAAGCAGTTGCAGGGAATGCTAGAATCTTTATTCAATGAAAATACAACTGGAAGATTTAAAGGGTCAGATGGATGTCTTGTCTACTAGTGGCTGAGAGAGTCAAAAAAAGTCTTCAACTTCCTAAACTGCCTCCAACTTCAGAGCCTACAGCTGTGAACGCCGCATTGCTGTCCATATATATATATATTTAGATTAATAAGAAATTGTGTCTTTGAAGATGTGAAAGAACTCTCCTGCCTTCCACAGGAACCATAAGAATGTCTCAGAAGACAGGAATTAAGCCCAAGACAGTACAAAAACCAAGGAATGAAAAACTTCCTCTTCTGTGAGCGCTTCCATCTTTACTATGTTAGTTTTAAGGGGCTTTCAATTCGGTCAGCTACATGAAACACATGCTGATAAGTCTTCAGTTGCAAAGAATCATAGAATAGAATCATAGAATTGTTTAGGTTGGAAAAGACCTTTAAGATCATCAAGTTCAACCATTAACCTAGCACTGCCAAGTCCACCACTAAACCATGTCCTCGAGCACCACATCTACCCTTCTTTTAAATACCTCCAGGGATGGGGACTCAACCACTTCCCTGGGCAGCCTGTTCCAGTGCCTGACTACCCTTTCAGTGAAGAAATTTTTCCTAATATCCAACCTAAACCTCCCCTGGCACAACTTGAGGCCATTTCCTCTCGTCCTATCGCTTGTTACTTGGAAGAAGAGACCGACCCCAAAGAATGAGATAAAAAGGGAAATGAAGCCACACGAGAACAAGCAGTGCAGCTGTTGAACAGACCCAGGTTTGCAGTATCACCTTGCAAATAGTTTAAATATTTCATTGCTCTAAAAGACAGAGAAAAGACCTGTGAAAAGGAAATATATAAAAGCACCAATATGCAAAACACATATTTATCCCTCGCTTCAATGGAGATTTATCTTTAAATAATCTTGGTATGGCTACTTTTAAGTCGTATTAAAAATAGCCTAAGATTCCTCAGCTAAGCTTCCCTATTTAGGGAAAAAACAAAATTCCTTCTGTAACTGTTTACATTTTATCAAAAGCACATCGGGCAGTTTGTGCTAGAAGGTTAAATTTCAACATAGCTGCCGCAGATTCTTTAAACAGGGTTCCTTTACAGGAACAAGGGCGCCTGCTGCCCCATGCCAGCAGCACTGCCCCCACCAAGGCCTCTTCTCCCAGCACAATCCCAAATATACTTTCCCCAGGGGCTCAGCATCGCTATACTTACACCAGCGTTATTTTCATGCCAGTGGGTTAGAAGACTATAAAAGCTGAAGACACCAAGCCGAGGGTCTGAGCTCTACGATGCTATTCAGCACAGTACTACAGATACTTCTGACTCAGAGCAATTTTTCCTCACAAGTTCATATATAGGCTACACTCAGTATGATCAAAATGTTTAATCAGGATGTATAAAGAAATTCCAGTATACATGTAACCAGCACCAGCTACGGTTGTAATTCACTGATCTTTCAACACCATTGGCAGTCTTCAGCAATAGCTATGGACTAACAAGGCATGGAGACAGCGTGTCTGATTGGGCACAAGTCCAAACCCCCTTCGCAGCCCTGGCAGCAGCCAGGCCTCCTGGCAGTGCTGCCAGGGAAGCCTCAGCTCCCACTGCCCACGTCACTCTTGTTTTGGGGTCAAGACACGACCACCTCCACATCTCTCAACCAGGCACTTTTCAAGATCACTACATTCACTTACAGTCAGGTGAACACTGATTGACCTAGTCTGCTTCCTCTCCCACTAGCACACACATCACTCTTGAGCAACAGACAGGATTTCTACACTGCCACTTTTCTTCTGAAGACATGGAACCGGGTGAGTAGACAAGAAACAGGACAAGTTCTCTGAACAAGCAACAGGACTGTAGGAGGGAGCTGCCTTAGGAGCTGCAAGATGAAGCCCTAGCAGTAGCTGGCAAGAAAGCTCAGGCTCAATACCAGGTAGATCTGAAGGCTCAACCCAAAGGTGGCGGCTTTGCTTGGGGTGCAGCGTGGCCCCGAACAGGCACCATGAGGCTTTGGAGGATGGACAGTTTGGCTGCAGAGAGGAACATGGGCAGCCTTGAATTTAATCTCTGCAGTACAGTTTGGTACCAAGACCAAATCCCTTTCCCCACTTGTAAACTGGAGATAAGTATTACTTATGTGCTTTAGAGGGGTGTCATAAGGATAAATTAGTTCCCATTTGAACTATTAAAGTGAAAAGCACTGTATAATTATACTAAATATTAAAACCTGTAATTAAACTGTGTCAGTTTATAGACACTAACATATTAGTCTCCCTCCCTCCAACCTCTGGCTTTGTTAACTTCTGTCGCGACTAGTCTTTCAAATAGGTAAGTACGTCATGTACTTTCAGTTAAATACAATAAATAATTTATACTCAGTATATAGATACAGCCATACATACTTACTCATGCTCTTTTACTAAAATTACTAAATTGCAATCTTAACAATCAAAGCAGGAATACTGTGCACAATTGTTTGTAATACTGAACACCCAAATAAAATTTGAAAACAGGGTAACAGCCTTTTATATTTATGGTCATAACAGGTTACATGTCAAATATAATCAACTCCCAAGTTCTAAGAAGTAGCAGCATTTAAAAAAATTAAACAAACACCTTGATCATTTACATAGCAATTTGAAGAGCAACTGCTTTCAAAATGAGCAACCGCATTCAAGAACTGGTGTCATATATGGAGAACTTAACCTCGAAAAGTAAATAGAAGCAAAGCAAGAGGCTTTGACTAAAATAGTTTATATTGCAAACTACTCAGGAGCAGAACAACAGTAAAATAACAACAGAATGTAGCATCTTCAAGGTAAACTGCTTCCCTGGTCCTTATTTCTGAAGTATCACAAGAGTTGTTTTAATCTTCAAATGAAACCACGCCAAATTACTCACTCAGCCATACTGATTTTTTTTTAACTTCATTTTATAAAAATCTTATGAATTTAAGTATACAAATGAACTGTAGATCAGTTAATTTTTATTAAATGTCATCCCATGGAAGCATTAAGGAGAAGAAGATATGGAAAAACAATTACAAATAAAAAGCATGAGTACTATGCAAAGACTGAATGGTCCCAGCTAGAAACCAATACTACCATATGCTGATTCACAACAGAATAGTAATTGATTTTATAAACTTAGTGTGCTTAGAATTATTCTAAACAGTAATTAATAGAAACAAAGATCATAACATTAATGATTCAAAAATATTATGCCTTTGATTCCCCAAATGATTCAAAGTTTGGACATAAGTCACTTCATCTTGTATTTAATTTCAGAACTCCTGGGTGAAATATACCACATGTTCAGCAGTGCACAGCATCAATGAAAAACAGCAACTGCTGTGAAGCAGCCAGTGCTAATACCAGAAAAAGTGAAGACAGGACAGGCTATGCTAAGTTGCTGAGGAAAGTTAATAAACCCCCAACAAATTTTTAACTTCAAAAAATTCTTTCCCTTCCATCTGCACATACAGCAAAATGCATAAACTTATCTGCTGACAATATCTAACCTCTCCTGCTAAAATCCAGGTCTCACAAATATTATATAGCAATAAGTTTCAAAGTTTACTTGCGTGTGGCAGATAAAAAAGAACTTCCTTATCAGTATAGACTACCATGCAGTGTTTTCATTTTAATTTATTTTTACATTCCATGTCTCAAACCAAAATATCACTATTGATTTTCTAAATAACAAGGTTTATTTTAATGGTTTAACCCCAAACAGCAACTCAGCACCACACAGCCGCTTGCTCGCTCCCCTCACCACGGTGGGATGGGGGAGAGAACTGGAAGGGTAAAAGGGAGAAAACTCGTGGGCTGAGATAAGAACAGTTTAATAACTGAAGTAAAATGAAATAGGACAGTAGTAATAGCAGTAGTAGTAGTAGTAGTAGTAGTACTAGTACTAGTACTAGTACTAGTACTAGTAGTAATAATAATAATATACAAAGCAAATGATGATACACTATGCAATTGCTCACCACCCGCTGACCGATGCCCAGCCCATCCCCGAGCAGCGATCGCTGCCCCCCCCGGCCAACTCCCCCCAGTTTATATACTGAGCATGACGCCATATGGTATGGAATAGCCCTTTGGCCAGTCTGGGTCAGCTGTCCTGGCTGTGCCCCCTCCCAGCTTCTTGTGCACCTGGCAGAGCATGGGAAGCTGAAAAGTCCTTGACTAGTGTAAGAACTACTTAACAACAACTAAAACATCAGTGTGTTATATCAACATTATTCTCATCCTAAATCCAAAAACACAGCACTATACCAGCTACTAGGAAGAAAATTACCTCTATCCCAGCCGAAACCAGGACAGTATCCACCCCTTATTCCATACCATCTACATCATGCCCAGGTCTTACGCTTTCAAATACATTCCAATTAATCACCACCACTTTTCCAGGCTTTTGATATATATATACACACACATATAGATATTTCCTTAGTCTATAGGCTATCCCTCTAAAACGTTTGTTGAGTTCATTTACTCCATGACTTTGGGCTCCATCTGTCATAACAGTCTTTCAAGGCAGGAGAGATGGTGTGTGGTGTTGGATTGTTGCATGCTGAAGCCAGTTCTGGTTCCATCACCACTGCACTTTGCTCGGTTTCCTCAGAGTTCATTCTTCATTAATTTGGGTGATTCTTACTGTATACTGTTGATATGGCACATAGTCATCACAGCCGTGATGACATATAGTATTACATAGCAACTAACATTATACAATTCAGTTCATTGGCTATTTTCACCCAAAATCAAATCCCCTTGAGGTACACATCGGACTTCCCCATCCTCCTGCATCACCCACCAAGTGCATCCAGGTCCTTGAGCAAAAGCAATTCCACGAATGGGTTTTCCTTTGCATGAGGCGGGAGTAACCCAGACATAAAAGTTTTGACTGGGCAGGGCCAGCTCGATTGGCAGATCCCCTAGTGTCGACTAACCAGGTGGCCTTTGCTAAATGTGTATCCCAGTGTTTGAATGTCCCAGCACCCATTGCTCTCAGTGTAGTCTGTAACAGTCCATTGTATCGTTCGATTTTCCCGGAGGCTGGTGCATGATAGGGGATGTGAGATACCCACTCAATGCCATGCCCTTTGGCCCAGGTGTCTATGAGGCTGTTTCGGAAATGAGTCCCGTTATCATCTGACTCAATTCTTTCTGGGGTGCCATGTCGCCATAGGACTTGCTTTTCAAGGCCCAGGATAGTGTTCCGGGCGGTGGCATGGGGCACGGGATATGTTTCCAGCCATCTGGTGGTTGCTTCCACCATTGGAAGCACATGGCGCTTGCCTTGGCGGGTTTGTGGGAGTGTGATATAATCAATGTGCCAGGCCTCCCCATATTGATATTTCAGCCATCGTCCTCCATACCAGAGAGGCTTTAACCGCTTGGCTTGCTTGATTGCAGCGCATGTTTCGCATTCATGGATAACCTGTGCAATAGTGTCCATGGTCAGGTCCACCCCTCGATCACGAGCCCATCTATATGTTGCATCTCTTCCTTGGTGGCCTGAGGTGTCATGGGCCCACCAAGCTAGAAATAATTCACCCTTATGTTGCCAGTCCAGGTCCACCTGAGCCGCTTCAATCTTAGCAGCCTGATCCTCCTGCTGGTTGTTTTGATGTTCTTCAGTGGCCTGACTCTTGGGTACGTGAGCATCTACGTGACGCACTTTTACAACCAGGTTCTCTACCCGGGCAGCAATATCTTGCCACAATGCGGCAGCCCAGATGGGTTTGCCTCTGCGCTGCCAGTTGCTCTGCTTCCATTGCTGCAACCACCCCCACAGGGCATTTGGCACCATCCACGAGTCAGTATAGAGATAGAGCATTGGCCACTTTTCTCGTTCAGCAATATCTAAAGCCAGCTGGATGGCTTTTACCTCTGCAAACTGACTCGATTCACCTTCTCCTTCAGCAGTTTCTGCAACTTGTCATACAGGATTCCATACAGCAGCTTTCCACCTCCGATGCTTCCCCAGGATGACAGGACCCATCAGTGAACAGGGCATATTGCTTCTCATTTTCTGATAGTTTATTATACAGTGGGGCCTCCTCAGCACGTGTCACCTCCTCCTCTGGCGATATTCCGAAATCTTTGCCTTCTGGCCAGTCCATGATCACTTCCAAGATTCCTGGGCGACTGGGGTTTCCTATTCGAGCCCATTGTGTGATCAGTGCGACCCACTTACTCCACGTAGCATCAGTTGCATGATGTGTACAGGGGACCCTCCCTTTGAACATCCAGCCCAGCACTGGCAGTCGGGGTGCCAGGAGGAGCTGTGCTTCAGTACCAACCACTTCTGAAGCAGCTCCAACCCCTTCATATGCTGCCAATGTCTCTTTCTCAGTTGGAGTACAGTGGGCTTCGGATCCTCTGTATCCCCGACTCCAAAACCCCAGGGGTCGACCTCGAGTCTCCCCTGGTGCTTTCTGCCAGAGGCTCCAGGTAGGGCCGTTCTTCCTGGCTGCAGTGCAGAGCACATTTTTTACATCTTGTCCTGCCCGGACTGGCCCAAGGGCTACTGCGTGAACTATCTATCTCCTGTTAAATTTGTTCAAAGGCTTGTTGTTGCTCAGGGCCCCATTTGAAATCGTTCTTCTTCCGGGTCACTTGATAGAGAGGGCTTACGATGAGACTGTAATTCTCCAAAAACCCACAACGCCCAAGAAAGCTTGTGTTTCCTTTTTGCTGGTTGGTGGAGACATGGCTGTGATTTTGTTGATCACATCCATTGGGATCTGATGACGCACATCTTGCCATTTTATTCCTAAAAACTGGATCTCCTGTGCAGGTCCCTTGACCTTACTTGGTTTTATGGCAAAGCCAGCCTCCAGAAGGGTTTGGACTATTTCCTTCCCTTTCTCAAAAACTTCTTCTGCTGTGTTGCCCCACACAATGATGTCATCAATGTATTGCAGGTGTTCTGGAGCCCCACCCTGTTCCAGCGCAGTCTGGATCAGTCCATGGCAAATGGTGGGGCTGTGCTTCCACCCCTGGGGCAGTCGATTCCAGGTGCACTGGACCCCCCTCCAAGTGAAAGCAAACTGTGGCCTGCACTCTGCTGTCAAAGGGATTGAGAAAAACGCATTAGCGATGTCAATGGTGGCATACCACTTGGCTGCCTTTGACTGCAGTTCATACTGAAGTTCCAGCGTGTCCGGCACGGCAGCACTCAGTGGCGGCGTGACTTCATTCAGGCCCCGATAGTCTACTGTTAGCCTCCACTCTCCATTAGACTTTCACACTGGCCATATGGGACTGTTAAAAGGTGAGCGAGTCTTGCTGATCACTCCTTGGCTCTCCAGTCAACAAATCAGCTTACGGATGGGAATCAGGGAATCTCTGTTGGTGCGATATTGCTGCCGGTGCACTGTTGTGGTAGCGATTGGTACCTGTTGTTCTTCAACCCTCAGCAACCCCACAACAGAAGGGTCCTTCGAGAGACCGGGCAGGGTAGACAGCTGTTTAATTTCCTCCGTCTCCAAGGCAGCTATGTCAAAAGCCCACCGGTACCCTTTTGGGTCCTTGAAATACCCTCTCCTGAGGCAGTCAATGCCAAGGATGCACAGAGCCTCTGGGCCAGTCACAATGGGGTGCTTCTGCCACTCATTCCCGGTTAGGCTCACTTCAGCCTCCAATGCAGTCAGCTCTTGGGATCCCCCTGTCACTCCAGAAATACAGATGGGTTCTGCCCCTTTATAGCTTGATGGCATGAGGGTACACTGTGCAGTAGTGTCCACTAGAGCCTTATACTCCTGTGGGTGTGATGTGCCAGGCCATCGAATCCACACAGTCCAGTACACCCGGTTGTCCCTTTCCTCCACCTGGCTGGAGGCAGGGCCCCTCTAGTCCTGGTCATAGCATTCGTTACTCACTTCTTGTCAATGCAAGTCAAAAATCCCTTTATTAAGATCAGAAGCAAAATCAGCCCTTCTACCCTGCCTGGGGAACTGCTCACTGGAAACTGGAGCAGCAATTTTCCTGGAAGAACCCCCTTTTGTAGCTGTTTTTCCTTGCAACTCACGTACCCGTGCCTCTAGGGTCGAGGTAGATTTTCCATCCCACTTCCTCATGTCCTCTCCGTGGTCACGCAGATAAAACCACAGGGTGGCCCGTGGTGTGTATTCACTATATCTTCTCTCTTGAGCAGAGGGATGCTTTTTCCTGATGGCTGAGATACTGGTCCGTACAGGTGAGGAGTAGGACATGTCCTCTTTGAATCGCTGGATGTCCCAGGATAATTTCTCAGCTAGCACATCAGGCAGTTTCTCCACAGCTGAGATGCAGGCCCGTAGGGAGGAAGAGAGACTTTCTTCGTATTGTCGGAGTTGGCCAGCCAATTCATCCACCGTTGGTCCCTCTTCATCTTTCCAGGTCATTATTGCCAATGAGTTTGCGTGTGATGATGGTGCGCTCTGTACAAACTTCCACCACATGGGTCGTGTGCACTGGACTTCATCTGGATCTTTGGGTAACTGCTCATTGTTCAGGTCATTATGCATCACCTCCAGCACAGCTAAAATTCCCTCAGGTACTGGATACCTCTCGCCATGGTGGTCCACTTGCCTGGGTGACATATAACATCTTCCTTGAAGGGATACCTTTCCTTCACACCTGACAGGAGTCACCTCCAGAGGCTGAGGGCTTTTGCCCCTTTTCCAATCGCTTTGTCAATGCCCCCTTCCCTAGAAAGGGATCCCAGCTGCTTGGCTTCCCTACCCTCTAATTCCAGGCTACTGGCCCCATTATCCCAGCATCAGAGCAGCCAGGTGATGATGTGCTCGCCTGGATGACGACCGATATCTTTTCACATATCTCGCAGCTCGCTCAGGGATAGGGATCGGGTGGTTACCATCTCATTTGTGGGTTCTGCCTCTTCCTCCTCCTGTTCTTGTGATGGCCCTGGTTCATCATCACCCCTTACTAAACGAGCTGATTTCCTTGTGTATTTTTTCTTCTGTATAGGGGTGACTGATACTGGCATGGGTTGGTTCTCTGGTGTAGCCACAGCGCCTATTACCGGCACTGGCATAGCCGCAGTGCCTGTTACCGGGACCGGTATAACTGCAGTGCCTGTTGCCGGGGCTGGCATAGCCACAGAGCCTGCCACGGGGGCTGGCATAGCCACAGCACCTGTCACCGGGACTGGCATAGCCACAGTGCCCATCACAGGGGCTGGTGTATCGGCAGCGCTTGTCACAGGGGCTTGCGTAGCCGCAGTGTCTGTTGCCGGGGCTGGCATAGCCGCAGCACCAGTCGTTTTGTTGTCAGATCCAGAGACCTTCTCTTCCCCTTGAGGGTTCTGAATAGTGTTGAATAGGGCTCGGTAGGCATGGGCCAGGCCCCAGCACATTGCAGTGATTTGTGTCTCCCTAGAATTGCCAGGGTGACAGCATACTTTTTCCAAATGTTCTACTAGTTTTTCAGGATTCTGCACTTGTTCAGGGGTGAAGTTCCAAAACACTGGAGGGGCCCACTGTCTTAGGTACTTGCCCATGCTCTCCCACACACCCTGCCACTCGTAACTATCCAGCCTTGGGGCAGATCTCTGGATGATATTCTTAAACTGCTTATTAACCTTAGACAAAGCTGAAACAATATTCCCAAGAACTATATCAATAGATATATCTTAACTACCCAAGGATGTTCAAGATGATACTGAAAAGTTGTTGTAATGAAGGAGGAAACATCATAGAAGAAAGCAACGGAGGTGCCATTCTGTATTTCCTCCATATAAAAAACCTCTCAGAGGAAGAGGTATAATTGCTAATTGTCTCCATGAGGTGGTACCCGAAGTGCAGTAATGGCTACACTACAGAACCCAAATACCAGATAACGCTCAAGGTCAGTGTTTTAATAACAAATGTCCCAGGCAAAGCATCACTAATCACCGCAGAGCACAGCAAACTGCAAAACCCAACACCAATCTTTAACACGTACTGCAAAAACAAGAGCATGGTGTAGATCAGGTAGACTAATACCGAGAACGGATGAATCAATATTATGACCGGCAACTGTTAACAGATACAAATTCCTTAATACACTCTGGTTAATCTGTTATTATCTCAAACCCTTTGTGCCCCACGTTGGGTGCCAAAAAGGACTGTCGTGGTTTAACCCCAGTCAGCAACTAAGCACCACACAGCCGCTCGCTCACTCCCCCCACCCCAGTGGGATGGGGGAGAGAATTGGAAAGGTGAAAGTCAGAACACTCGTGGGTTGAGATAAGAACAGTTTAATAACTGAAGTAAAATGAAATAGAATGGTAGTAGTGGTAGTAGTAATAATAATAGTAATGTAATAATACAATAATAATATACAAAGCAAGTGATACACTATGCAATTGCTCACCACCTGCCGACTGATGCCCAGCATGTCCCCAAGCAGCGACCGCTGCCCCCCGGCCCACTCCCCCCAGCTTATATACTGAGCATGACATCATATGGTATGGAACAGCCCTTTGGCCAGTCTGGATCAGCTGTCCTGGCTGTGCCCCCTCCCAGCTTCTTGTGCACCGGGCAGAGCATGGGAAGCTGAAAAGTCCTTGACTGGTGTGAGCCCTACTTAGCAACAACTAAGACATCAGTGTGTTATCAACATTATTCTCATCCTAAATCCAAAACACAACACTATACCAGCTACTAGGAAGAAAATTAACTCTATCCCAGCTGAAACAAGGACAATTTCATAAAATATTTCATATTATATTTCAGCTATCAATCTTTCATTTCATTTTACATCGTACTACTTATTTACTTCTACTTGGTTTTCTGAAATTTCTCTAGTTTTGACTAGCCTTGTTACTTCCTTCTCAAATCCAGTCAGAAAACTCTCATACTAAGCACTGGAACACTTTACTTTTATCCTTCTTGAAAGGAAACCCACCTGCCTTTTCCTATGTTATTCTCTTGCAACTAGTCTCTCAATCAATTTTATTAGTTTCAGCAGGGCCATCATTTTTTTAATATAATTTATCTTCTTTAACGTTAAATGTTCCCTTTTCTAGTAGATTGGCAATACATTGTGTTCTGTTGTTCACCCCTACCCTACCCTACAATTTCCCACTAAAACCCCCATCATTTCAGCTAAATATGCTAGGTTCAGATTAACAGATATTCATTGGTATCTCCGGATTGCCCTTTGGAACTTACAATATAGGAACAGTACTAGATATTCTGAAACTTTCTTTTAAAGCAAATCTGAATTTTTTTGATAGATGTTTTCTTCTCGAAAGCCTCCACCAGCGCTCCTAATATACGTTACAGATTAATGTTTGCAGAGGTTGTATCTAGATCTGCCTGGAAAAACAGAGAAAGAACTACCCAGGCACCTCTGCTTCTGAGAAAACAAATGTACATAAACCCCTTTTTCCCAGTTCTTCCCTGTTAAATTTGAGTTCATCTGCATGTAGTTTTGTACCTAATCAGAGAATGGGAGAAAGTGTGGAGACATCCATATGGTTTTCTAAAGAGATAATAGCAGCAGCACTAAACACTCAGGAAAGAAACAGTACACCTTAAAAGGAAAAAATGCAATTGGTTTGCTAGGCTGTCCTTATATCAGTAAAAGGCAGACCCTTTTTCAATATGCACATAATGACAAATCAATGCTAATATGAGATTAATATGCAAACAGACACACACCCCACCCCCCCAATCTTACTTTCCTATTTCCACTCAAATTCTCAGGAACGTAGTTTGATCTTGCAACCAATTTATTTAAGTTAAAGTTTCATATCTAAGACAAGACAGATCCAAAGCTGACAAACACAGTTGATAATTCATTGTCCTGACTGTTCTCTTCCCAGCCTTACACACCTGCCAGCTTCCTCCGCTATGATGGTACAAAAGCTAACAGGGGGGAAAAAAGCCTCAGCTAAGCAGGATCCAAATCTACATCCAGCTTTCTGAGTCAGCATCCCCGAACTGAAACCCAATGTGAAGCCAACAGTTATACAGCACAGACTTCAGGGTATCAGTATGAATACCTACTATTGTCTTCAGTACAGAAGATTAGACCCCACAGATTAGACAGATCTCCAGTTTTGAAATCATCAGGAACATGTACAGCTGTAGCATAGTCACATGAGAAAATCAGAACACAAATCTCAAATATAAGAGGTCCTTTTGTGCCTTAAAAACATGCAAAACCCTCTTGTAATGTAATCACCACCAAGTGAAAATTAGCATGGCAAATACAGAGAGGATTTCCAATAAATCATTTGGCTCTCCTGAAGAAGTTAGTGAATAGAAAACACATTCCTGTGCTTCTAACATCATCCCCTTATTTTTTTTCCTGCAGTGAGGCTCTGTCATGAAGCAAGAAAGGATATTGCATCACTTGTATCCACTGAGGAACTTAAAAGGATTTGTCATTTCAAAATCCATGTCATCAGTGTAGTCACTTTACTAGTTCCCCCAGTAACCTCCTTCACAAGGAAGGTGGCCAAAGCCAGTCATCGAATGCTGCATAAGACAGAATTTTGAGCAAATAAACAATTATCTAATTCACCTTTTGTGAAAGGAAAGTACTGCAGAGTTATTCCATCTCCCTAGCCAGCTCATAAGCAAGTCAACAAGACTGCTGTGGTCAGAGATCTTCAAAGCCCCGGAGGTCCTGGGAGGTCCCAGTTGACTGGAAGCTGGCAAACGTCCCAATCTTCAAGAGGGGCAACAGGGATGACCCCGGTAACTACAGGCCTGTCAGTCTCACCTCTGTGCCTGGCAAAATCATGGAGAAGATTATTCTGGGAGTTATTGAAAAACACCTGAAAGACAACGCAGTCATTGGTCCCAGCCAGCATGGATTCATGAGGGGAAAGTCCTGCTTCACCAACTTGACTTCCTTCTATGACAAGGTTACCCGCCTAGTTGACCGAGGGAAGCCAGTCGATGTAATCTTTTTGGACTTCAGTAAAGCCTTTGATACTGCCTCTCACAGTATCCTCCTGGACAAAATGTCCAGCATACAGCTGGATAAACACATAATGGTGCAATGGGTGTGCAATTGGCTGACAGGTCGGGCTCAAAGGGTTATAATAAATGGGGTTACATCGGGCTGGCAACCAGTCACTAGCGGGGTTCCGCAGGGATCCATCTTAGGGCCAGTGCTCTTCAATATATTCATAAAGGACTTGGATGCAGGACTGGATGGTTTGTTATCAAAGTTTGCCAATGACACAAAACTGGGAGGAGCCATTGACACTCTCGAGGGCAGAGAGGCCCTGCAGAGAGATCTAGACAAATTAGAGAGCTGGGCAATCACCAACCGTATGAAGTTTAACAAGGGCAAGTGCCGGATTTTGCACCTGGGACATGGCAACCCTGGATGTACATACAGACTGGGGAACGAGAGGCTGGAGAGCAGCCCCGCGGAGAGGGATCTGGGGGTTCTGGTCGACGGCAAGTTGAACGTGAGCCAACAGTGTGCCCTGGCAGCCAGGAGGGCCAACCGTGTCCTGGGGTATATCAAGCACTGTATTGCTAGCCGGTCGAGGGAGGGGATTGTCCCGCTCTACTCCGCACTGGTGCGGCCTCATCTTGAGTACTGTGTGCAGTTTTGGGCCCCACAGTACAAAAAGGATACAAAGCTACTAGAGAGTGTCCAGAGGAGAGCCACAAAGATGGTGAAGGGTTTAGAGGGGAAGCCGTACGAGGAGCGGCTGAAGTCACTTGGTCTGTTCAGCCTGGAGAAGAGGAGACTGAGGGAAGACCTCATGGCAGTCTACAGCTTCCTCACAAGGGGAAAAGGAGGGGCAGGCGCTGATCTCTTCTCCCTGACGACCAATGATAGGACCCGAGGGAACGGCAGGAAGATATGCCAGGGGAGGTTTAGGTTGGATATTAGGAAAAGGTTCTTCACCCAAAGGGTAGTGGAGCACTGGAACAGGCTCCCCAGGGAGGTAGTCACAGTGCCAAGCCTGACAACATTCAAGAAGCAATTGGACAACACCCTCAGACATATGATGTGAATTTTGGGGTTGTCCTATGCAGGGACAGGAGTTGGACTCGATGATCCTTGTGGGTCCCTTCCAACTCAGGATATTCTATGATTCTATGATTCTTGTGCAACAATAAGTAATATTCAAGAGCTGATTTCTTTTTCCTATAGCTAGAAATATATGAAAACCAGATCAAGTACAGCCACCACAAGAGAAAAAAAAATTTAAGTTTTATATAAAACAACCCTGAAATTAATACAACTTGTATTGGGTTTGCATGGCAAGGTTTTGGTACCGGGGGGTTACAGGGGTGGCTTCTGTGAGAAGATGCCAGAAGCTTCCCCCATGTCCAACACAGCCAGTGCCAGCCAGCTCCAAGATGGACCCACCGCTGGCCAAGGCTGAGCCAATCAGTGACGGTGGTAGCACCTCTGTGATAACATATTTAAGAAGGGGGGAAAAAAAACCTGCGCAGCAGCAATTGCAGCTGGAGAGAAAAGTGAGAATATGTGAGAGGAACAACTCTGCAGATACCAAGGTCAGTGAAGAAGGAGGGGGAGGAGGCGCTCCAGGCACCACAGCAGAGATTCCCCTGCAGCCCGTGGTGAAGACCATGGTGAGGCAGGCTGTCCCCCTGCAGCCCATGGAGGTCCACCGTGGAGCAGATATCCACCTGCAGCCTGTGGAAGACCCCATGCCAGAGCAGGTGGATTCCCGAAGGAGGCTGTGACCCTGTGGAGAGCCCGCACTGAGACAGGCTCCTGGCAGGACCTGTGGACCCATGGAGGGAGGAACCCATGCTGGAGCAGGTTTGCTGGCAGGACTTGTGACCCCGTGGGGGATCCACACTGAAGCAGTTGGTGAAGAACTGTAGCCCATGAGAAGGACCCACGTTGGAGAAGTTCGTGGAGGACTGTCTCCTGTGGAAGTGTCCTGGTTTCAGCTGGAATAGTGTTGATTTTCTTCTTGGTAGCCGGTATAGGGCTGTGTTTTGGATTTAGGATGAGAATAATGTTGATAACACACTGATGTTTTAGTTGTTGCTAAGTAGTGCTCACACTGGTCAAGGACTTTTCAGCTTCCCATGCTCTGCCCAGTGCACAAGAAGCTGGGAGGGGGCACAGCCAGGACAGCTGACCCAGACTGGCCAAAGGGCTATGCCACACCATATGACGTCATGCTCAGTATATAAGCTGGGGCGAGCTGGCCGGGGGGGAAGCGATCGCTGCTTGGGGACATGCTGGGTATCGTTGGTGCGCAGTGAGCAATTGTGTCGTGTATCACTTGCTTTGTATGTTATTATTGTATTATATTATTATTATTATTACTACCACTACTACCATTCTATTTTATTTTACTTCAGTTATTAAACTGTTCTTATCTCAACCCACGAGTGTTCTGACTTTTTGATTTTTGACTTGCATTGACAAGAAGTGAGTAACGAATGCTATGACCAGGACTAGAGGGGCCCTGCCTCCAGCCAGGTGGAGGAAAGGGACAACCGGGTGTACTGGACTGTGTGGATTCGATGGCCTGGCACATCACACCCACAGGAGTATAAGGCTCTAGTGGACACTACTGCACAGTGTACCCTCATGCCATCAAGCTATAAAGGGGCAGAACCCATCTGTATTTCTGGAGTGACAGGGGGATCCCAAGAGCTGACTGCATTGGAGGCTGAAGTGAGCCTAACTGGGAATGAGTGGCAGAAGCACCCCATTGTGACTGGCCCAGAGGCTCTGTGCATCCTTGGCATTGACTGCCTCAGGAGAGGGTATTTCAAGGACCCAAAAGGGTACCGGTGGGCTTTTGGCATAGCTGCCTTGGAGACGGAGGAAATTAAACAGCTGTCTACCCTGCCCGGTCTCTCGAAGGACCCTTCTGTTGTGGGGTTGCTGAGGGTTGAAGAACAACAGGTACCAATCGCTACCACAACAGTGCACCGGCAGCAATATCGCACCAACAGAGATTCCCTGATTCCCATCCGTAAGCTGATTTGTTGACTGGAGAGCCAAGGAGTGATCAGCAAGACTCGCTCACCTTTTAACAGTCCCATATGGCCAGTGTGAAAGTCTAATGGAGAGTGGAGGCTAACAGTAGACTATCGGGGCCTGAATGAAGTCACGCTGCCACTGAGTGCTGCCGTGCCGGACACGCTGGAACTTCAGTATGAACTGCAGTCAAAGGCAGCCAAGTGGTATGCCACCATTGACATCGCTAATGCGTTTTTCTCAATCCCTTTGACAGCAGAGTGCAGGCCACAGTTTGCTTTCACTTGGAGGGGGGTCCAGTGCACCTGGAATCGACTGCCCCAGGGGTGGAAGCACAGCCCCACCATTTGCCATGGACTGATCCAGACTGCGCTGGAACAGGGTGGGGCTCCAGAACACCTGCAATACATTGATGACATCATTGTGTGGGGCAACACAGCAGAAGAAGTTTTTGAGAAAGGGAAGGAAATAGTCCAAACCCTTCTGGAGGCTGGCTTTGCCATAAAACCAAGTAAGGTCAAGGGACCTGCACAGGAGATCCAGTTTTTAGGAATAAAATGGCAAGATGTGCGTCATCAGATCCCAATGGATGTGATCAACAAAATCACAGCCATGTCTCCACCAACCAGCAAAAAGGAAACACAAGCTTTCTTGGGCGTTGTGGGTTTTTGGAGAATTACAGTCTCATCGTAAGCCCTCTCTATCAAGTGACCCGGAAGAAGAACGATTTCAAATGGGGCCCTGAGCAACAACAAGCCTTTGAACAAATTTAACAGGAGATAGATAGTTCACGCAGTAGCCCTTGGGCCAGTCCGGGCAGGACAAGATGTAAAAAATGTGCTCTGCACTGCAGCCAGGAAGAACGGCCCTACCTGGAGCCTCTGGCAGAAAGCACCAGGGGAGACTCGAGGTCGACCCCTGGGGTTTTGGAGTCGGGGATACAGAGGATCCGAAGCCCACTGTACTCCAACTGAGAAAGAGACATTGGCAGCATATGAAGGGGTTGGAGCTGCTTCAGAAGTGGTTGGTACTGAAGCACAGCTCCTCCTGGCACCCCGACTGCCAGTGCTGGGCTGGATGTTCAAAGGGAGGGTCCCCTGTACACATCATGCAACTGATGCTACGTGGAGTAAGTGGGTCGCACTGATCACACAATGGGCTCGAATAGGAAACCCCAGTCGCCCAGGAATCTTGGAAGTGATCATGGACTGGCCAGAAGGCAAAGATTTCGGAATATCGCCAGAGGAGGAGGTGACACGTGCTGAGGAGGCCCCACTGTATAATAAACTATCAGAAAATGAGAAGCAATATGCCCTGTTCACTGATGGGTCCTGTCATCCTGGGGAAGCATCAGAGGTGGAAAGCTGCTGTATGGAATCCTGTATGACAAGTTGCAGAAACTGCTGAAGGAGAAGGTGAATCGAGTCAGTTTGCAGAGGTAAAAGCCATCCAGCTGGCTTTAGATATTGCTGAACGAGAAAAGTGGCCAATGCTCTATCTCTATACTGACTCATGGATGGTGCCAAATGCCCTGTGGGGGTGGTTGCAGCAATGGAAGCAGAGCAACTGGCAGCGCAGAGGCAAACCCATCTGGGCTGCCGCATTGTGGCAAGATATTGCTGCCCGGGTAGAGAACCTGGTTGTAAAAGTGCGTCACGTAGATGCTCACGTACCCAAGAGTCAGGCCACTGAAGAACATCAAAACAACCAGCAGGAGGATCAGGCTGCTAAGATTGAAGCGGCTCAGGTGGACCTGGACTGGCAACATAAGGGTGAATTATTTCTAGCTTGGTGGGCCCATGACACCTCAGGCCACCAAGGAAGAGATGCAACATATAGATGGGCTCGTGATCGAGGGGTGGACCTGACCATGGACACTATTGCACAGGTTATCCATGAATGCGAAACATGCGCTGCAATCAAGCAAGCCAAGCGGTTAAAGCCTCTCTGGTATGGAGGACGATGGCTGAAATATCAATATGGGGAGGCCTGGCACATTGATTATATCACACTCCCACAAACCCGCCAAGGCAAGCGCCATGTGCTTCCAATGGTGGAAGCAACCACCAGATGGCTGGAAACATATCCCGTGCCCCATGCCACCGCCCGGAACACTATCCTGGGCCTTGAAAAGCATGTCCTATGGCGACATGGCACCCCAGAAAGAATTGAGTCAGATGATAACGGGACTCATTTCCGAAACAACCTCATAGACACCTGGGCCAAAGAGCATGGCATTGAGTGGGTATCTCACATCCCCTATCATGCACCAGCCTCCGGGAAAATCGAACGATACAATGGACTGTTACAGACTACACTGAGAGCAATGGGTGCTGGGACATTCAAACACTGGGATACACATTTAGCAAAGGCCACCTGGTTAGTTGACACTAGGGGATCTGCCAATCGAGCTGGCCCTGCCCAGTCAAAACTTTTATGTCTGGGTTACTCCCGCCTCATGCAAAGGAAAACCCATTCGTGGAATTGCTTTTGCTCAAGGACCTGGATGCACTTGGTGGGTGATGCAGGAGGATGGGGAAGTCCGATGTGTACCTCAAGGGGATTTGATTTTGGGTGAAAATAGCCAATGAACTGAATTGTATAATGTTAGTTGCTATGTAATACTATATGTCATCACGGCTGTGATGACTATGTGCCATATCAACAGTATACAGTAAGAATCACCCAAATTAATGAAGAATGAACTCTGAGGAAACCGAGCAAAGTGCAGTGGTGATGGAACCAGAACTGGCTTCAGCATGCAACAATCCAACACCACACACCATCTCTCCTGCCTTGAAAGACTGTTATGACAGATGGAGCCCAAAGTCATGGAGTAAATGAACTCAACAAACGTTTTAGAGGGATAGCCTATAGACTAAGGAAATATCTATATGTGTGTGTATATATATATCAAAAGCCTGGAAAAGTGGTGGTGATTAATTGGAATGTATTTGAAAGTTTAAGACCTGGGCATAATGGGTGGATACTGTCCTGGTTTCAGCTGGGATAGAGGTAGTTTTCTTCCTAGTAGCTGGTATAGTGCTGTGTTTTGGATTTAGGATGAGAATAATGTTGATATCACACTGATGTTTTAGTTGTTGTTAAGTAGTTCTTACACTAGTCAAGGACTTTTCAGCTTCCCCTGCTCTGCCAGGTGCACAAGAAGCTGGGAGGGGGCACAGCCAGGACAGCTGACCCAGACTGGCCACAGGGCTATTCCATACCATATGACGTCATGCTTAGTATATAAGCTGGGGCGAGCTGGCCGGGGGGGGGAAGCGATCGCTGCTCGGGAAGGGGCTGGGTATCGTTGGTGGGCAGTGAGCAATTGTGTACAAAGCACTTGCTTTGTATATTATTATTGTATTGTATTATTATTATTATTATTATTGTTATTATTATTACTACTACTACTACCATTCTATTTCATTTTACTTCAATTATTAAACTGTTCTTATCTCAACCCACGAGTTTTTCTGACTTTCACCCTTCCAATTTCTCTCCCCCACCCCACCGGGGGGGAGTGAGCGAGCGACTGTGTGGTGCTGAGTTGCTGGCTGGGGTTAAACCACAACAGGAAGGGACCCCACGCTGGAGCAGGGGAAGAGTGTGAGGAGTCCTCCCCCTGAGGAGGAAGGAGCGGCAGAAACAACGTGTGATGAACTGTCCACAACCCCCATTCCCCGTCCCCCTGCGCTGCTCAGGGGGAGAAGGAGGTAGAGAATTGGGGAGTGAAGTTGAGCCCAGGAAGAAGGGAGGGGTGGGGGGAAGGTGTTTTTAAGATTTGGTTTTATTTCTCATTATCCTACTCTCATTTGATTGGTAATAAATTAAATTAATTTCCCCGAGTTGAGTCTGTTTTGCCCATTGATGGTAATTGGTGAGTGATCTCTCCCTGTCCGTATCTTGACCCACAAGCCTTTCGTTGTATTTTCTCTCCCCTGTCCAGCTGAGGAGGGGGAGTGATAGAGCAGCTTTGGGTTGACCCTGGCTGGACGCCAGGTGCCCACCACCACACACCTCTAGGTAACATTGAAGAGAATTTCCTCACCCAACCCCAGATTCTGAACTTTCCTTTAATCAAAGTTGTTTCTAGTGTTTCTGTGCCAGGTCTCCTCTTACTTTTATAAGCAAGTTTTCTAAGTAACTTTTTCCTCTTACCTGTGCCTTTAAGCAGTGTTCAGTATAATTCCTCTTCAAACATTGGTTTAGTGAGGTTAAACTTTTCAAAGCAAGAGAGGTCTACAAGACAGTTTTGTATTACAAACTGAACACCTGCTGCACAGGATATATGACAGAGTGAATGGTGATCTTATATTCAGCTGCCTATGCTATTAGAACCAGGGGTAGATTTCTTCTGGTTAGCTTTTTTATTTCTAATTTAAGGAGTTTGATTCAAAATCAAAATAACAAAATTACAGTATGAAACCCAGAAGAAAGCTCACTTGCTATATAATCAGAGGAACTAACTTTTTCCTTAAAAGAATCCTGGAATTTTTAATATCGTAAACATATCTTTAAAAAAAAAAAAAAAATCAGACCATGGTTTCTTGGGAGTCTGAGAGGAAAATCAGGAGACTATAGATCCTCTTTTGTAACCCAGCTTTCTTTGGTAATAATTTATTTTCTTGTGCTGCCTGGATTTTCTACTTCAGTTTTTGGTATTTTATTAAGAAATACCAACAGTCAATAAAGACATACTGCAATCATCTCATTTATTAGGAAAACAGCAACATGTAAAAGACAAACATTTTAAACTACCCTACTCAAACTCATTGTGAAATTTCACAATTGATCAACAACTTAGGTTTTTGTTTCCTATTCTTTTTGCTATTTGGGCTGTGACATAAGCATTAAATCTCTCTCTAAAAATACTTTAAATACTAATGAGTAGAGAGATATTTTGACAATAAGGAAATAGCTGACAAGATCAACATGCCTGTGATTAGTATAATTACAGACAATGTTGAAGTTTAAGCACTCTCTGCAACACCCTTTCTGTCATTTCTCTTCTTACATTAGCCATAGTATAGCTAATATAGCCATTATAGCCATCATATGTCCTTCCTTTCCCACCCTTGCCTTCCCCTTTTCTAATCACCCTTGACTGTTTTAGTCTTCTCTGCACCACTTGCATACTCACCATAATTCTTCCTTCCCCTTAACTCCTTACGTTCAGGCTACTACCAACTCTCATGCAATACATGCCTTCAGCTTACATCATCTGAGCATCTTCCTCTGTTGCTTAATGTCCTGTATCTGCTTTAGCTTCCCTTTCCACTGCCACCAGGCAGTTCTGCAGACCACCTTCTCATCACGTCCCACAACAACTAGAGCAATCGCCTTGCCTCTGGCCATGTCCCCATAGCCCTCAAAGCCAAAGAAGAACACTGCTCCCAAAATTCACCTTCTTGCAGCTCCGCCTGCCTGGGCCTGCCAGGGTCACTGGACCCTAAGGAGAGGGGCTAGTCTGCAGATGAGCCCCATTATCAGAAAGACTCCCTTCTTTTTTTCCACCTACTCTGTATCTAACAAACGTGTCTTTTCTCTTTTCCAAAAAGTATTACTTCCTAAACATCTTAAAGCAAAGGTTCAATAACAGAATCCTCCTTAGTAAACACCATAAAATCACAACATAATTCAGGTTGGAAGGGACCTCAGGAGGTCACGCTCCTGAATGCCACAAAAAAAGCTCAAAATCAAAGAGGGAATGAAACAAAAGGAAGAACAAGTATCAAACTTACCATGGACTTGATTGATTTCTGAATTCTGAGAAAGAATTTCATCTGCTAATTTTTGAGCAGTTGGCAAAACTTCTGTGTGGTGCACTGTGATCAAATACTGTACAAATTTTTGTAGTTGGTCTCTGTTCATTTGAAAGAGTGTCTCTGAAATGGGAAGATGCAGTTTGACCTGATCTGGCTTGCGGATCCGGTATAAAGAGAGTGCCACAACATGGGCACAGTAAAATATGTCCTTGTTTCCACAGCTACAGGTCACTGAGGTAATCTTGCAACGATCAAAGCTGATAGCTACATTGCAAACAGTTTCTGGCTCCGATTGCATTGCAGGCTCTGTCACTGTGCCACTCAAGTGGAAACCTGTGAAGGGAAAAAAAAGAGAGCTTACATTATTAAGTAAAATAACACATCTCATTATCAATAACCTTTCATTAATCAAGTAAAAGTCATCATCTATTTCTGAGAAGTGATATATATCTTAAAGAACTTGCTTTATTACAAATATGATGAACCCTTTCTTTTGTATGTACCCTTTTCATCTCCAATAAAATCAAAAGGAGGTAAAAAGCTAGTTTACAAGCCCTCTTTGCTATTCCATCACAACATTCATAAAAGTTTGATAGTAAGAAAAACATTTATTTGGTAAATGATAGCTGCAGAAGCAGAGTAGCATCCAATTAAGACCAATGTGAAATTCCCAGTAGCTCAGCAAGTTGGCAGCAATTTTCCAAACCCCACACCAGGAAGCCAGCACCTACCAGCAAATTTAACCATTCTCTCAATAAGTAAGAAGGAAGTAGTGCACTCTAGTGGCATGAACCCAGGTTCTAATCTCAACTCTGCCACCGATTCACTGACACAACTCACTTAACCTCTTTGCTTTCACCTCTCCCACCACTGAGCTGATGCTAAAGCTCACCTTCAACTCAAGCAATCTGGTAGGGCAGCTATGTTTGTGTAGCTCTTTGGAGACAGAAACTGCTGCAGTTACCAATACACAGGATATCAGATTTAGTGACTTAGATACTGAATGAGACACGCATGCACTGTTTCAGAAGTCTGCATTTCCACTCAGCATGATAAAGCACAAGGCAAAAGAGCTGAGTTTTCTTATACTGTAAGAAGGTATGGTATACCATAAGAAAGATGTTCACTTCAGCCACTACTCGACAAAGCACCCTGTTGAACCAAGGTCTCAAACTCTATTCTCTGAAGATCAGACCTAAACCCATCTCTGTTTTCCCAACATGAAGACTCAGGTTTGTCTCTCAATACTTTTATCACTGCAGAATTTGGGAGTTTCTTTTGGATTTTATGTTTACATGACATTGACTCAAGCATTAAGTCAGAAGTATAGATACAGAGCAATACAAACAAATTTCATATGCTGTATCAGTATTAAACTTGAACAGACTGTGCATATAAAATCTGGAATGGATACTACAAGTAAGGTGTTATACGTTAACTATTTATAATGGAAATAATATAAAACCACACTCCCTCAAAGTCCAAAACTGATTTAGTATTCTTGAAATATAAGAAAAGTGTGTTGTAGGAAGCAGTATCACGTGAAAATTAGGTGGAAAAAAAGAAATATATACATAGCTCTAGTCCAAAATGTTGTATGCCCAATTGTTTTTAAAAAGCTCTTCAAGCTACAGGATATGAAGGGGAAAATCTCTCATTTTTTCCATTTGTTTATGCTGTACATTTCAGAGAAGGTTGTGCAGTCAGCATCACTGTTTGGGTTACGTTCAACTGCAGTACTCTGATACTCTACCCTGAAGGTCATGTGCACACATGAACCTCGATTTTGCAAGAGGATGTTTACCAGTTAAAGTAGTTAGAGTTGGAGCTGAAGAGGCAGTAAGCTATAAAGTGCACAGAGAGGAAGAGGGGGAGGACGAAGAAGCCCAGGCGTACACGATATTCTTTCTCTTGGCTCCACTCAACACTTATACAGAGAAGGGGAGGGGAATTGCCCCTTGAATCATAAGCTTCTCCCTCTGCCTTTCCCTTTGGTTTTTAAGTAGTCACGGCATGCTCCCATGAGTGCCCTCTCTCAAAAAAAGAGGCTTTGTTAAAACTTAGCCAGCATTATTTCAGGTTAGTTCCCAGTAAATGAGAGTTGGATTGGTGGCCTCAAAGAAATTGTACAGGAGTTTTGTTTTTTTTTTAATATCACTTTCCTATGAAGCATACGTAAAACTCTCATCTGTGAGCTGAGGAAAAGCCTAACACTTGAACACTGAAAGGGCCTGATCCCACTCCTTCCTGCTCTCAGTAAGTAGCTAAACTCCTATTAATTCTGATAGAAAAAGACCCAATGAAAGATTTTCTATTAAACCAATTTAAAAAAAAAGTGCCAAACCAGCTACTCCAACAATATTATCACTTTTAATTTGTCAGCATATAATTCAAGCATTCAAAAGGTTCAAATTTTCCTGGACAGATGAGTGTCTCCAGAAATATTTAGAGTTAACAGCAAACCTGCCTTTAAGTCACTACTCCCATTCAGACACAAACACAGCTCGCAGCTCCCCCTCCACCAAGATTTTTTGAGAATTCACGTTACAAGCAGCAACATTTATGAACACAGATCCTGATCTAAACAATGACAATACTAATACAGTCAAGTTACCTAACCTACCCTTCTTAAGTTACAGAGGGTTTAAACAAAAAGATCAGCTGCCCTTGCAGCCTAAAATGTAGAAGCTCTGTATTAACTACGGTGCAATGATATACTATGCCTGGTAATTATGGAGAACTATTTTCCTCTTCTTTTTCTGTTTGTGTATTTAAAGAAAGAAATTGTTGTTAGTAAATGTGACCTTTAAAAAGGTTTCAACATGCAACAAAACAATTAACGAAATTTCAGCTCAGAAGCCCTAGTAGGGCTGTTATAATTTAACCTACCAGACATCAAACGCTGCCTTCTCCACTAGTCCACAACACTGCAGAGTACTCAACAGGGAGGGTTGTTCCCTTCCCGCAGACATAGCCTTAATTTTTTTTAACCTAACCATCTAATGTTCTCCAAACAAAATATCAAAAGCTTGTAGCAGGTAAAAAAATTGACGCACTGTGCTTTGCTAGAAAGCTTTCACCGGCAGTAATTTATAGCCTGCCAAGAAGAGAGATGTTACATGCTTCTGGAAGAAGGCAAAAGGAATCACCTGCACAGGGACTCAAAGATAATGACATTTCACCAAGATCCAAAGGAGCAGAAAAAGTCTTCAGCTAAAAGCTGCAAGCCCTCACTTCAAATATGTATTTCCCTTCAAAGGGAAAATTCCTCTTTTACTCAAAATTTCAAACCTTTGCTGGAAGTATTTATCCATTCCAAAAAAAACCTCAAGAACTCCAGTGTTTCAACCTTTAAAATAAAAAGCTTGTTCATTATTATCTAAAGATAAAAAAAGATTCACAGGCAGAAAAGCTGTGTTCACTACTATTTATAGAGCAGGCATGTTTCACCTTTGCCCTTCAGCTGTTGCAGTCCAAAATGTTTTATTGTTTTCAAACCAGCATGTGATCAGTAATTCAAGCTCTGCTGACATTTTCAATGCACAAAGGCTTTGCATTCTGCAAAAATGCGTTTAGAGAAAAGGTTAGAGCATTAAGACAACGTATCAAATGAAGCTCTTTTCAAAGTGATTTTTGTTTCTGTTGAACACTCACCTCAGAAACAAACACACCACAAAAATGATTTAACAGCCAAAAAATAGTTTTTTCAGCTGCCATACTTTTGGAAGGAAACTGTGCCAAAGTGCCATCAGGAGGAAAGCATTAAGTCACTGAATTCTACAAATTAATTTTTGCCAAAATCTGTTTAACAGCATCCAATCCATTAAGTAAAAACATTCTGGGACTGTAAACCTGCCTGATAAATGAGAATTCACATTACTACAATGTAGTATCTGCCAGCACAAGTATATATGCTTCAGATATCCTTCTGAGTTTTGTCATAGAAAATAAATACTTCAGAATAACACAAAAGAAACTTCAAACTGTAAGGCACTAAAGAGGAGAAACGATGGTGGCACTCAGAGAAACAGCAGCAGGTTGGCTTTCAGTTACTCAAGTCAAAAGCAAATTTTGAAATAGTGAGTTCCACTAATCCAACAGCATAAGCAGCAAATTTACTGCACAAAATAAGCATCATCAACAGCATCTAACAAACTTCATTTGTTTCTACTGTCACCCTGTGTTACAAAGCATCTTCCTCTATCTACTCAAGTCTAAAGATGTACTTTAAAAGATACTGACCAAAGCAAATAAAACCTAATCAGAACAAGCAGTCATGTATAATGCTGGGAGGGGGGGGGGGGGGGGGGGGGAATTTATGCTGAGATTTTACAGTGTTGTGGCTCAAGGAAAAAAAAAAAGTACAGTATAAATTTTAAATTAACTATAAATAGTAATTTAATCTAAAGTTTTAGAGCATTGGATTCTTTTCTCTCCGTAGTTTAGAATTCAAAATTCTAAAATGTTCCTGCAGGCACAGAAAAAAAGAAATTAAAGAAAAAAACCTCTCATTCAAGGGGAGCTGCATCCATTTGTGATTCAGTCAACAATACAGCAAGCTATTATAAAGTGAACTTTAGCTGAAATAATATTTTGAATAATTCTTTCTCAATAAACTTTTTAGCTGCCTATTCAAAAATGCCAATAACATGACATCAAAACAAACATGCTACCAGCTCAAAAAACAGCAGGCTATTCTTATGAACATACAATATTCATTGTAACATACAATAACAGTACTTCAACAAAACAAAAAATTTATTAAAAAAATCCAAACCTGCGTTGCATATATTAAAAATATATCTTTGCTGTCAAGAATTCTAATGATTAAAAAAATAATCACTTTAAGTTCACACTTGCAATTGAAAGCTTTGATTGAAATGCAACCATAGATCAACACCAGGTAGTGTTTATCCTTTACAGAAAATACAAAAATGTCAGAACTGGATTACAGAAATACCCTAAAGCTTAAAAAACAGTGCCTTTGAATAGCTTTCTGCCATGTACCTTTTGTGAACACCATGCATACCTCATCCACTATGCACATAAAATGTGTTACCAACTGTATTTGAAAAACAGAAGTGTTCCTTATGTCATGATTTAACCCCAGCTGGCAACTAAGCACCACACAGCCGCTCACTCACTCCCCCCTGGTGGGATGGGGGAGAGAATCGGAAGAGCAAAAGTGAGAAAACTCATGGGTTGAGATAAAGACAGTTTAATAGGCAAAGCAAAAGCCGTGCGCACAAGCAAAGCAAAGCAAGGAATTAATTCACTACTTCCCATCGGCAGGCAGGTGTTCAGCCATCCCCAGGGAAGCAGGGCTCCATCACATATAACGGTTACTTGGGAAGACAAATGCCATCATGCCAAATGTTCCCCCCTCCTTCCTTCTTCTTCCCCCAGTTTATATGCTGAGCATGATATCATATGGTATGGAACATCCCTTTGGCCAGTCTGGGTCAGCTGTCCTGGCTGTGCCCCCTCCCAGCTTCTTGTGCACCGGGCAGAGCAGGGGAAGCTGAAAAGTCCTTGACTGGTGTAAGAACTACTTAGCAACAATTAAAACATCAGTGTGTTATCAACATTATTCTCATCCTAAATCCAAAACACAACACTATACCAGCTACTAGGAAGAAAATTAACTCTACCCCAGCCAAAACCAGCACGCCTTAATATTGATCCACTGACCTTTTTTCAAGTAGTTTACAAGAATCATCTTTATACTTCTATTTAAAAAAAAAAAAACAACTCAAGAGCTGTTTTACATTCCCAGAAGAAGAGACCAGCAGATGAGGTTACTTATAGAGAAAAAAAAAAGGAAGAGATGATTGTTCTGAGAGCTGGGGGGTCTTCAGTGAGCAAGACCTATATGGGTAACCTCCTCCTACATAACTTTAAGTTGGCAATCACAATCATACCCTCTGTCTTTAACAGTCATTTAAATTAACTTGCAGACCTGCCAGCTAAGATTTATTCAGACTGCTATATTACTTGGCAAACACATAATCACTGTGTAAAGTGAAAAACACCTCCGCTTCATCTTGCCTACCAAACAACAAACAAGAAATGCTTATGGAAATTAGTTCCCAACTGTGCCCATTAGCTATTTTTTCATAACTTAGATCAGCGGTTGCATTTCTTTTTCCCCCAAGACAAGCAAAAGTCTAAACCATGTTTACCACATTCAAATTTTGTCTTTTAAGAAGTGATTTTCCTTTAAGATGGCAAAGTAGTATCCTACATTCAATTCTTCTGAACATTGGAACACTCTAAAAACAGATCAACAACACACTTCTTTGAAATTATTATGAAGTCAAAACTTTGCATGCCATCACTTATCCTGAAGCTAATGTTAACAGCCTATTTATAAACCAGAGAAAATACTGATTTAAAATGGAAAATACTTACCCATAGTACCTTAAACATGCTGACACAAAGGTAATAAGGGGGGGGTGGGAAGATTAATTAACACAAGCAGCACTTAAGATGTTTACTGTATGTAATGAATGCACAGGGTATAAAATAGCTTATGTTTTGAGAGCACTGCCACCTAGAATAAATTTGGCATTACCATTTCACCCAAACACTAACAGAGGACCAGTCACAAACAACCGCTCAGATTCCATGACTCACGTTCATAAAGACAATTGTCAGGATTTGATATTTTGAGACTTTTGCATGCAAGAGAGAGTGGAAGTAGTGATAAATAACTCCATGCACACACTCCACTGACAACTTGAAAGTTCACTACTGCTGGTGCACGCATGCATGCTGTAATGGTGCCAGCACTAGTGACTTGAACCACAAGATTTACTTGTCCCAACACTATGAATTCAACAGTCGCATTTAAAGAAAAAATTCTTCAAGGACTTCCTTCAGCAGCCCAAACCTTCAAGTCTAAGAACTGTTCAACTAATTACGTTCATTAGACAAAGGCCTCCACTAACCCCTCAAGCCAAACTACATGATAGGTCTGTATCACATCTCTGCTGCTCAAAAGCAACCACTTAACGTGGTCCAAGCAGGGGTCATGGATTACTGTGGATGGGATACATCCATCCAGACTACTCTTCCCTGAAGAGAAGGAAAAGCCATTCAATCAGAAAATAACTCAGCAAAATGCCTTCCCCTGCCCAACAGGGGCATATAAGATCTGGACTGTTTTAAGACAGATGCAGACTGCAGCAGCTCCTGCTGTCTGGAGGTGGAGGCATTGAACAAAACATGCTCCCCATGAGCATGGCCTCAAGGGTCACTCAAAGTTTCACTGCTATCCCTACGGCTAAACAACTTCCAACACACTCCATAGGAACCCCATACGAACTACAGAATGATGTTCTCACCAGCACTGCTCACAGCCTCAGATCACATCTCTGAAAAACCTGAAAGTTGCCTGTACTCCAACTCATTTAATATGGATATAATCAACCCCACTTTAGGTGCTCACAGCATTAGCTTTGTGGGCAAAGCAAAAGCAGCAAAATCTTGGTGTAAGTAAGACATATGTTAAAAAAAAAAATAAAAGGCACCTTCTGGACAGCAGTAACATAGAACTCTACCTCTAGCACAGTGATCCTCAAATTGTGATCTAGGATGCTATGGCAAACGATGCTTATGGCTCACAAAGCGGAAGCAGACATGCCTCTTCAATTAAAGGCTTAACATTGTGCCATGCATTCGCTAGAAGTGTGAATGCTGACTGACTCCTGTTAAGTCAAGAAGGCTAGTAATCCATGGTTGCAGGCTGCCCTCTATCAGGTATACAATCCAAGTTTTTTTGTTTTTAAAAGGGTATCAGTTTAAAACAAACTTTGCTCCTCTATGCTAAGAGTTTAACAGCTCCTCTCAGTACAATGTATCATAAGAGCAGCAGTAAACAAAAAAAAGAAATCTCAGTATGACCCTGGAAACCCTGAAGCTGATAGGTAGAAAAGTACAGTTTGCTGTGAGACACCAGCAGACAGGAAATTTATTTATATATCCGACAATTTTTCTAATAAAATACCCCACAGGGATCACGTGACAGCTATTAAAAAAAAGAATGCCAAAGAAATCACAAGCTTCGCAGAATGTGTGCAAACTAACATTTTATGATTTATGACGCATGTGTATTGGGTTTGCATGGCAAGGTTTTGGTAGCAGGGGGGCTACAGGGGTGGCTTCTGTGAGAAGATGCCAGAAGCTTCCCCCATATCTGACAGAGCCAGTGCCAGCCGGCTCCAAGATGGACCTGCTGCTGGCCAAGGCCGAGCCAATCAGCGACGGTGGTAGCTCCTCTGTGATAACATATTTAAGAAGGGGAAAAAAACTGCTGTGCAACAGCAGCCGGAAGAGAGGAGTGAGAATATGTGAGAGAAACAGCTCTGCAGACACCAAGGTCAGAGAAGAAGGAGGTGGGGGAGGAGGTGCTCCAGGCACCAGAGCAGGGATTCCCCTGCAGCCCCTGGTGAAGACCATGGTGAGGCAGGCTGTCCCCCTGCAGCCCATGGAGGTCCACAGTGGAGCAGATATCCCCCTGCAGCCCATGGAGGACCCCATGCCAGAGCAGGTGGATGCACCCAAAGGAGGCTGTGACCCCGTGGAGAGCCCATGCTGGAGCAGGCTCCTGGCAGGACCTGTGGCCCCATGGAGAGAGGAGCCCATGATGGAGCATTCTTCTGGCAGGACTTGTGACCCCGTGGGGGACCCATGCTGGAGCAGTCTGTTCCTGAAGGACTGCACCCCGTGGAAAGGGCATGTGGGAAGGACCCGCGTTGAAGAAGCTTGTGAAGGACTGTCTCCTGTGGGAGGGACCCCACACTGGAGCAGGGGAAGAGTGTGAGGAGGAAGGAGCAGCAGAGACAATGTGTGATGAACTGACTGCAACCCCCATTCCCCATCCCCTTGCACTGCTCAGGGGGAGGAGGAGGTAGAGAAATCGGGAGTGAAGTTGAGCCCAGGAAGAAGGGAGGGGTGGGGGGAAGGTGTTTTTAAGATTTGTTCTTATTTCTCATTACCCTACTCTGATTTGATTGGTAATAAATTAAATTAATTTCCCCGAGTTGAGTCTGCTTTGCCCGTGATGGTAATTGGTGAGTGATCTCTCCCTGTCCTTTTCTCAACCCACAAGCCTTTCGTTGTATTTTTCTCCCCCTGTCCAGCTGAGGAGGGGAGTGATAAAGCAGCTTGGTAGGCACCTGGCATCCAGCCAAGGTCAACCCACCACACACATATGGCAGTTGTTGATATTATTACCAATGGTTAAAAATTGTTTTCTGAATCAGATTAATTTAAGATGAAATTCAGCAACATACTGGATTATTACATCATACCATTGTCACCTGCCTAATGTTGTTATCACAGTGCACTTAAATAGCAAGACAGAGACAAGATTACATATAAATTAGTTTTCAGTGTTGCCCAAGATATACTCAAATCAAGAGACGTGCTAGTATTTGAAGTAATTCTCTGTATCACAATAAGAAAGGCAGAAACAGAACAGAGTTCAATTCTATAATCTAGCCTCTGTTATGATGATAAAGATCTGTAAACTGAAAACTGGGCCTTTAACTTTTAACAGTGTCAATATCCCAGCTCTCATCAAAATAAATTTAAATACTTCAGTCAGGGCCCTTACATAGAGGGCTATTGATTTATTTTCTTTATACTTTAAATGGTTCAAAAGAAATTTAAAGTATCTAGAAAGAATGCCTTCAGTCTTGTCCCCTGAAACAACATCCCCATCCCTTTTTGCATATCTCCTCTGCTCTCTCACTTGGCAGAATAATTCAAAGGAAGCAGCTGGGTACTATACCAGAGTTGTCCACTTTTTAAATCAAAATAACTCCCAAAAAAATCCATCCATACCCTCTTCAATCAAATGGGAAGGGAAGGAAAAGAACTGTTTAACTAGTATTGTAGAAGTCACTTTCTAGCTCAAATAGAATCCAATACATAGTGTTAGGAGCAGGGCCTGTTGAAGCCTTAGACTGCAAGCTGTGAACTTTCACCTAGATACGCTGACCGTATGCTGAACTCCTTCCTAGCTACATGAAGGAAGGCCCTGAAACGGGTGCAAACCAGAAAGATAAGGTAGCCAAAACCATTGGCAGAATGTCTTAAGACAAGAAGTAATGTCCTGCCTGGAGACTGGGAAAGGAGCCAATAAGGAACAAGAAGACCCCAGACCCAAATATTACTATTGGACCGAACCGTCGCATGAGGGGAGGGGAACTTAGACTGTAAGGGTATAATTGCCCAGGGATTTCTTTGTTCGGGGTCCCTCTCCAGAGGCACCCAGCTCGAGCTGCTCTTCACCGCTGTACCACTCAATAAATTTGCCTGGTGTATGTCACGTCAGAGACTGCTTCAGGGAAACCTAGGGTCGAGCCTGAAGGGAGAGGAAGCACCCAAGGGTGAGTGTGTGTGTGAGCGAGGAGTTGAAAAGGGGCACTGGTCAGCTCAGCGGAGCTGCCTGCTGCGAAGGGACTCCGGTCCTAGCAGTTAAAGTCTTAGGTGGTGTGTGTGCGACTCCCTGGATAGTGTGTGAACTTTCAGACAGCTGCTGCTCCTTTAACACTAGCATCATGCTTCCAGAAGGTTGACTACTCTATGATTTGGTTATCTGTATCTGTTGAGAAAGGGTTTAAATAGATCATTCACTATACCAAGGTAGATTAGACTATGTAGCAAGGATTACTATTCCCTATATCCGGGTTTTCCTGTTTATTTAGCCAAACGGGAGGCTTCCTCCTCTGATAAGGAGTGAGACAGATATCAGGAGCTGCAAACATTATCAACCATTTCCTTAGAAATCTGTCTTCTCTGCAGTCTGAATCTCTGGATGAGAGTTGTCCATTCAGTCGGCGAGGAGCACGGCGGCGGCAACGGTGAGTTCCGCGGCCGAGCGCGTGTTGAGGAGGAAAGGGGGGTTCCCGGAGCCAGGGAAACCCGCGGACGTGCCGAGAGCCCAGCCGGGAGCCGGGAGCCGGCGGCTCTCGCGAGCGTTGCCAGGAGCAACCGCGGGAGATTTAAACGGCCCCTAGGGAGCGCGAGCCACCAGGAGCGCGGCGACCAGGACGGGCAGCCAGGGCGCGGCAGTTCGCGCGGCAGTTCGCGCGGCAGTTCGTGCAGGGAGGGCCCTGCCACTTCGAACGGAGGCTGCTACCCACTTATAAGGAGCTGAGAACAGCAGGAGCCATGGTATCCACCCGGCAAAAAGCTGTGCTCTCAGGGTCCCTCGCAGCCCCTCCAGCTGCAAGAACCGATGCAGCCACCCAAACAGAGCCTTCGAGGGTACATGCAGCTGTCCAGGTCCCGGGTTGCAGGGAGTGCCCGAGTTTCAGGTCAGTATGTGACGGCAGCAGTGAGCTCACCTGCGGGAGATGTGCCCAAGTAAAGGAGCTGCTCAGCCTGGTGACAGAGCTTCGAGAGGAGGTGTCCAGGCTGAGGAGTATCAGGGAGTCAGAGAAGGAGATTGACTGGTGGAATTGTACTCTACCGTCCCTGAGACAGATGCACCAGCCAGCTGCAGCACAAGAGGCAAAGGACCCCCTACCCTCTCGCCACCAGGCAGAAGGGGGAGACCCAGGTGACAGGCAAGAATGGAAGCAGGTTACTGCTCGGGGCCGCAGGCGAATCCGCTCTCAGCCTGCCTCACCTTCCCAGGTGCCCATACACAACAGGTATGAGGCCCTGGAATTGGATGGGCAGACAAGCGACGAAGCGGATGCAGGTCCTTCTGGAATGGAGGGGTCATCTAGGCAGCCTCCCCCCTGCATCACAACCACTCATGTTAAGAAAAAAAGAAGGGTAGTTGTCATAGGTGACTCCCTTCTGAGGGGAACAGAGGGCCCCATATGCTGACTGGACCCAACCCACAGGGAAGTCTGCTGCCTCCCCGGGGCAAGGATAAGAGACGTCACCAGAAAACTCCCCAGTCTGGTAAGGTCCTCAGACTACTACCCACTATTAGTTCTCCATGTCGGTAGCAAAGAGAGAATAAAGAAAAATCCTAAGTCAATCAAAAGGGATTTCAGAGCCTTGGGGCAGTTAGTTGAAGGATCAGGTGTTCAGGTGGTGTTCTCTTCGATCCTTCTGGTAGCAGGGAAGAACACTGAATGGAACAGGCAGACCCAGATAATCAACACGTGGCTCCGAGGCTGGTGTCATCGGCAGAACTTTGGGTTCTTCGATCATGGGACGGTCTATTCATTACCAAGTCTACTGACATCTGATGGGATGCACCTTTCTCAGAAGGGGAAAAGGGTTTTTGCCCAGGAGCTAGCAGGGCTGATTGATAGAGCTTTAAACTAGATTGGAAGGGGGAAAGGGACAATACCAGGCTAGGCAGTGACGAGTAACAGGATAGCACGCCAAAGTTCGAGGAGCTGCATGCTAGTGAGATTCCTCAGGCTGCTCCACGAGGCAACAAGCACAATGAACGGCACTTGAAGTGTTTTTACACAAATGCATGCAGCCTGAGGAACAAGCAAGAGGAGCTAGATGCCTTGGCCCAGTCCCAGAGATATGACATCATAGGCATAAGTGAAACCTGGTGGGATGAGTCCTGTGACTGGTGTGCCGTGATGGATGGTCACAGGCTCTTCAGGAGGGATAGGCAGGGCAGGCGAGGCAGGGGGGTGGCATTGTATGTAGTGGAGGGGCTGGAATGCATGGAACTAGCAGTTGGCGATGGCACAGTTGAGAGCCTCTGGGTAAGGATTAAGGGACAGACAAATAAAGCGGATGTTGTCGTGGGAGTCTACTATAGGCCACCCAGCCAGGATGATGACACAGATGAGTTATTCTTTAAGAAACTAAGGGATGCTTCCAAATCATCTGCCCTTGTCCTTATGGGGGACTTCAACTTGCCAGATGTCAACTGGGAATACCACACAGCTGGTAGAAGCAGGTCCAGAAGATTCTTAAAGCATCTGGATGATACCTTCTTGATACAAGTATTAAGGGAACCAACCAGGAAAGGCGCCTTCCTTGACTTGCTGCTTACTAACAGAGAGGGTCTTGTGGGTGATGTGGCAATTGGTGGCTGCCTTGGCCACAGCGACCATGAAGCAGTCAAGTTTAAAATCTCTGGTAACAGGAGGAAAACTGCCAGCAGGACCTCAACTCTGGACATGAGGAGAGCTGGCTTCAGGCTGCTCAGGGAACTACTTAGTAAGGTCCCCTGGGAAAAAGCTTTTGAAGGTGCTGGGGTCCATCAGTGCTGGTCGCTTTTTAAGTAGCACCTCCTAAGAGCACAGGAACAGGCAATTCCAAAATGTCGGAAGTCAAGCAGGTGAGGCAGAAGGCCAGCTTGGCTGAGTAGGGATCTTAATCTAGAACTAAGACGAAAAAAGAAAATGTATGGCCAGTGGAAGCAAGGTCAGGCGACATGGGAGGACTACAGGGATGCCGTTTGCCACTGTAGGGAGGAAATACGCGTGAAAAACACCTGAAAGACAACGCAGTCATTGGTCCCAGCCAGCACGGGTTCATGAGGGGAAAGTCCTGCTTCACCAACTTGACTTCCTTCTATGACAAGGTTACCCACCTAGTTGACCGAGGGAAGCCAGTCGATGTAATCTTTTTGGACTTCAGTAAAGCCTTTGATACTGCCTCTCACAGTATCCTCCTGGACAAAATGTCCAGCATACAGCTGGATAAACACATAATGGTGCAATGGGTGTGCAATTGGCTGACAGGTCGGGCTCAAAGGGTTATAATAAATGGGGTTACATCGGGCTGGCAACCAGTCACTAGCGGGGTTCCGCAGGGATCCATCTTAGGGCCAGTGCTCTTCAATATATTCATAAAGGACTTGGATGCAGGACTGGATGGTTTGTTATCAAAGTTTGCCAATGACACAAAACTGGGAGGAGCCATTGACACTCTCGAGGGCAGAGAGGCCCTGCAGAGAGATCTAGACAAATTAGAGAGCTGGGCAATCACCAACCGTATGAAGTTTAACAAGGGCAAGTGCCGGATTTTGCACCTGGGACATGGCAACCCTGGATGTACATACAGACTGGGGAACGAGAGGCTGGAGAGCAGCCCCGCGGAGAGGGATCTGGGGGTTCTGGTCGACGGCAAGTTGAACGTGAGCCAACAGTGTGCCCTGGCAGCCAGGAGGGCCAACCGTGTCCTGGGGTATATCAAGCACTGTATTGCTAGCCGGTCGAGGGAGGGGATTGTCCCGCTCTACTCCGCACTGGTGCGGCCTCATCTTGAGTACTGTGTGCAGTTTTGGGCCCCACAGTACAAAAAGGATACAAAGCTACTAGAGAGTGTCCAGAGGAGAGCCACAAAGATGGTGAAGGGTTTAGAGGGGAAGCCGTACGAGGAGCGGCTGAAGTCACTTGGTCTGTTCAGCCTGGAGAAGAGGAGACTGAGGGAAGACCTCATGGCAGTCTACAGCTTCCTCACAAGGGGAAGAGGAGGGGCAGGCGCTGATCTCTTCTCCCTGACGACCAATGATAGGACCCGAGGGAACGGCAGGAAGATATGCCAGGGGAGGTTTAGGTTGGATATTAGGAAAAGGTTCTTCACCCAAAGGGTAGTGGAGCACTGGAACAGGCTCCCCAGGGAGGTAGTCACAGTGCCAAGCCTGACAACATTCAAGAAGCAATTGGACAACACCCTCAGACATATGATGTGAATTTTGGGGTTGTCCTATGCAGGGACAGGAGTTGGACTCGATGATCCTTGTGGGTCCCTTCCAACTCAGGATATTCTATGATTCTATGATGATGCCTGCTGCCCTTCTTAAATTCTCCAAGCAAGTCTTAGAAGTCCAGATTCATAGACCTAGCTTGGTCCTAACAAGCAATGATCATATTTTAAGATTAAATGAGATCACTTTCCTATATAAATATTTGAACATTAGGCCAACTATTTTCAAAATACTTTGAAAACACAGAATAATATCAGTAATGAACCTGGAATACCCAAAGCTTTTTGACCCCTGCTTACTCAGCAAGAAAATCCTATTTCTCAGCAAGAAATCTCCTAGTTCTCACCTCTCGCAAGACTCGCAAGCCCATGAGATGTGTGAGTGCCAGATGCAGTTGCTAGCTAAATTTTCCCATCTGTGACATACATTAATTGGATCAACAAGCATCCTCACATGCTCTGAAAGAGTAATGAGGGAAAACATTGCTCACCTTTTCAGTGCCAATTTCCGTGTATGCTTTCACTTGTTTTTATTTCATCTTTTGGTTACACAAAAAAGTAAAATATAAGACATCCACCACCTCAGAAGAGGCACCGAAACATATCATCGTCTCATCCCTGCAATGTGCATTTCACATGCCTGCTTGTCCATTTGCAGCAATAATTCCTCAGTTTGAATACAAAGTAACAGATGAGCATCCCTCTTTATGAATTTACCCCCAAGAGCTCTGAAATATTGCTCCATTAAAAGCACATCTCAGCACATCGTGCTGGTTTTGGTTGCTGGAACACTCTACTCCCTCCCTGATCCCCTCTGGTCTCTCATGGACTATAGAGCTGAAATTAGCTATTCATTACATGTGAAGGTGTCTCACATAGAGCAGCACCTTGCTGCAAAAGACTGCTACTTTACATGGCAATTTCAGAACTACAGCATCTGCTACCTTACTAATATGTATATTTAATGCTGCTGCATAATGTACAGAGTTATATGCTGTTCATTGCCTGTTTGTTCCGATATTATGTACTCTTAAGTAGTATTATTCCCTTTGAAAAACATTGTACTTTTTATTAGGCCTTCTCCCTGGTGTTCTTTGTAACAAAGCCCCAAATGAACGGCTCGTAGACTATTCTAGACCAAAAAACCCAGGACTCAGGGTGAGGTAACCAAATGTGACAAGGTTCTGGCCTGCAACTACTAACATAATTTAGTTTATTTCCTGGGTCTCACTCCCCAGTCTATAGTTTTACATTGTTTTGATATGAAGGGAAGTGGAAAGGGAATAATATCTGGAGAAATGGTGGGAAACCTATTCCAGGTTACTCTTGCCACTGGAAATATGAATACTTGTATTAGAGCAGTGGCCTTTGCAACAAATTTTATTCTTTCTACTAGAGGACACTAAGTAGCAATATTAAAGTTCTATTACCTACAGTTATTAATAATTTTGTTCACAATAGCAAATGACTTCAGAGGAAAGAAATCAAAGTTTTAAGCTAGAGAAACAAGTTTTTTGGAGTCAAGTGTTGGACTGACACATGTAAGACATTTCATGTTCTTCAGGAAATACTTCAATGTGCTCCCATGCCAAACGTAGTCTTAAGACAGTGTCACCAATCCTCCCTACACCTAACTCAGGGAAAACCGATTATGAATATGGTTATTCCAAGTGACAAAACAACCGGCCATTTAGTCTAGAAGGCAGTGAGTACTAGCATGTATGGGTCCCGGCTCAGATTTTGACTTTAATTACATACTTCCAAAGCAGCCCAAGTAAAAGGTAACGAATCTACTCTGCATTACTAAAGTGATGCCCTCTGGGAAACGCTACTTTAAACCTGCTTTGGAGCAAGCAATAATCTGCTCTCTGTTGGAGGGCAAGTGCAATGCAAGGCAAAGGAGATTCCAATATACTTTGCTAAAACAAGCTTTATCTCAACTAGATGCTCAGGATTATGCAGGCAGACATTTGCTCTAGAATTAGTTTTCAGATCATTTTGATGTTAGGAAGATTTGGGGGCTATGACAACACAGAAGTACTCCCACAGGCTGCTTTAGAATGTTAGGAACAAAATTCCAAGTGGTACATTTTCCTTGTTCCAAACTGCAAATAGATCTAAACATGAAAAAAGCAACAGAGACACCCCTTGCTGGCCAGACAGAGCCTCGATGCAGTCTTATCTGCTGTGAGTACAGATAGTCAAATAGCCCATTGTTTTGATATGAAAGGATGCCCACGGCTTTCCTATCCCTCCTTTTTTTTTTTTTTTTTTTTTTTTTTTTAATTTACACAGTAGACAAGTCTCATTCCTGAGGACCAAGAGACTCCAATGGACTGGGCCTTTCCGCACATCCAACACACGTGCAGGCTGCTCTGATGTGCAACCCAAACACTGCCCTGAGAATTTTGTAAAGCATCACCGCATTGCCTGACAACTTAGAGAAATCAGTAGGCTGAAGTAGGTTGCTGCCTGCTATGCATTGCTGATCAGAGTATGGACTGCAGATGCTGAGAAGACTGCAGAAGGCAGTCTCCCCCCACCCCCGTTGTTACACATGTGTGCACGCACACACACACAGTTTGCATGCAATCAGAACAACAGGAAAATTGTTGGTCAGTCTTTTCCATTTTGGATCTACTTAAGACATTCTATAAAGCAACAAGAAGGATATTTTAATCTTTTTTTTTTTTGTGCTGTTACAGGAATATACAAAGTTTCTTTTTTTTAAAGCAGTAAGCCATTCAAACAACACATCAATACCTCTCAAGATGAGGCAATGCTGACAGTATCAGTGAGGAAGGACAGTATCGACTATTGAAATCTATGAAGCATATGAGGGTAAGTAAGTGGAGCCTTTTCTCAAATGAATCATGCCAGATTCAGAACAAAACCAAAACAAACAAAAAAAAACCCAAAAAACCACCAAACAAACAACAACAAAAAATCTGTTTCTTCCACCATAGGCATATTTAACAAAGACAACCCCCTTGTAGTCCATATGAAGAGAAACAACCTGAATACTGAAATCATGAAGCAGAACCAAGACGCTTCTAAAAAAGGTTAATTTTTTTTTATTCATCTACATAAAATTCATGAAGTAGAAAATAGAACTGTTATATTCTGGTTTTACAAATTTAATATGCTTTTAAAATATTCCTGCCAGAGATAAAACTGGTCCAGAAAAGAAGGACTTATTTTCTTTTTAAGAGTAAGGATGTCGCAATCCACATATTTTGTTTTGAAAGGTGATGTTTGCTTTTTGCATGAGAGGGCAATGCAAATTCCAAACCTTCTAGACCATGAAAAACAAAAGACAGCTGAAGAAACCACCTTTTAAAGCAGGATAATACTTCATTTCTGGAAAAAGCTAAACAGAAAAAATAAATTGTCCAGAATATTAAGAGAAGAAACCTTTATATTTTCTCTTCAGTCTGCCTTCCAAATAAATGAACACTGGAAAAGCCACAAGCATTATTTCTATTTCAGGTGAGTTTTAGGGATTTTGTTTTTAATCTAGCTGTCCCCGCAACCTTATTGTTAACCACATTTGGACAGGGAATTTTTATATGAACTAATTTTTATAGTCAAACATACAAAGTTTTTTCTGAGGACACTGGTAGGATTTATTGCTGTAATGAAATGGTAAGAGAAGGAGCAAATTACTTTAAAGATTTTCTACAATCTGACCAGCTCAAAACAAATAGTACTTGTAGTTATTCTTTCAGAGTTAATATTGAAATCAGAAATAAAACTTACTGAAACAAACTACTGAACTTTTTCTTCTTAATTACCTGTTAAGCAAGAAAAAAGCCTTAATAAAAAGAGAACAAAATTTGTTTGGATTCAGAACTCCTGGCCTGGAGATCTCCAGTAAGGAAACCCCTTTCTTGAAAGCAGAGGAAGCCTCCCTTCTTACTGTTCTTCAAGGGTAATGAAGAGAGAAAGTGACTGTAATCTCACCAAGTACCTGTGCCTCCAACCACCTAATGAAGTTTGTTTTGGTTTGTTTTCCTCAGGACTCCAAAGGCCCTGCTGTAAGGAAGCTGCTCACCCCAACACTGACCCACACTGCCACTACATCAGAAGGTGGAGAAAAAGCTTCCAAAACACCAGAGGCAGTTTGCTAGTGCTTGCAGTACTATGGAGTGTTATTTATACTCATAATCCACAAAAATCATTGTCACTGGTGGGGGGAATATCTATTTCTCCCTTTATTATGGATTGCACAGGACCATGTTGAGGAAAGGCAGCGAAGGCATGGCACGATGGCAGAGTGGGCTAAACCACAGCAAGGCTGACTGCTATCCTGGAGGAATGCCTGTGCGACACTCAGCCTCTCTCAGCCCCAGAGAGGAGAGTCAACAGGCTGTAGTTGCCAAAAACTGCTTCCTATTTGCAGCAGTCTGAAAAGCAGAAGCTTGTATATAAAAAGCTTGCAGGGTAGACTGGGGGGTCAGATGAGAAGGCTGTCTAACACCAGCAGAAGGTGAACTCCAAACGAAGAGAGGAAAAGAGGCCGTGCTGCTGCTCACATAGGAGCGAGCAGCACAACCTGCGAGTAATATGTCTGCTCCAAGGAAGAGAAACAGGCAGTTTAGACGGGGGTGGGGTGGGGGTGTCGTCCTGCTTTTTTACTTCAACTGTTTCACAATGCAGACTTTTCCCACATCAAAAGGGGGGAGGGAGGGGAAGAGGCAGGCAGCCTTGCAGGAAAACTTACCCCATTTTTTAATAAAGAAAGAAAGAATTCTGCCACCATTTATTGATGGTTCTTACTTCAAGTCTTAGAAAAGGTTATTTTGCCACTTAATAGCTCAAGGATCATATTTTCTCATAGCTGTGTCACCAAGAACAGAATCTGATCTCATTATCTCCGCCAATTTGATGGTGTCTAAGTTGATGCTAAAAATCCTTCAGCCTAGTCTATAGCCTACTTTTAGAAACTAGGAAAAACCACTAAGCTGACTATTTTAATGCACCATGGTAAACAATTACCCAACAGATGATTAAAAATATACAAAGAACAATGGGCATCCATACCCTGCAAAAAAACTATTTTCCTTCTTCATTCAACAGCAATTCTTCAGTCATACAGCAGCTAGCCAAATGTACCAAGTTTTAACCTTTCATGTATAGAATGGAATAAGGCTGAGGAAAGGACCTATTAGAAAAATTAAGCCTTCATGAAACCAGAAATTATTTGAAGCATAGTATTTAACAGTTGTTTAAAATATGCATAACTAGGTTTGGAATCGTTATCCCGATTTAGAGCAGGAACACATCTGTTTATGTGTAATACAGTCTGACAGCAATTTGGATCGTCTATCAGAAAGAATCAACTTCAAGTTTTATAAGCATTATTTGTATTCTACATAATAGTCTATTTGCTCTTTCAAGCCACTGCAGTGATAACACATTTAAAGTCTTCTACTGTGTACTAAATCTAAGGTACCTAGGCAAAGCACAGCATATTCCAGTTGGATGCTTCCCAAATCATATCGCTCAACTTTTAAAATATTACTGCCATCTGGCTACTAGGCTTTCTTTACCAAAACAGTAGCTGTGCATACATTTCTACAGCAGCTGTAGTAAAAAAAATTAAGTAATACCATTTGGTTAAGTTACAATTCACTTTAAAAAAAACATAACAGAAAACTAAAACTACTTTATCAAATCAGTTACCATTGTACCTAGAAAAATTAAATATATGTAGCTTTGTGTTTTGCTTTCTTTCCCATTTCAGTGCTTTAATGTTCTTCAACTCATTTCCCATCTACACTGGCACAGGAAAGAAATAACAGTGACAGAAGAATTTGTCAAGAGCTAAATAAGTGGTCTTGTATTATCTGTAATTCCTTTCTGGATGAGCACTGGCACTATAAAAGTAGGACACTGAAATGCTGTTATGGTAGTACCTCAGTTCTTAGGGTACATAGCAAGTCATACAACCCTCTCAAAGAGACCCCAAAACAAAGCTGAAAGCTCTGATAAATTCCAGGGACTCTTCCCAGTGTCTAGGCCACACTAAACAAAATAAATATTTCAATTATGACTAATCTGAAACAATGCACAATGAAAGCTGGGGGCGTCTTGAGAGCAGTGGGAATATTTAAATTGGAAAAAAGCCTATAGGGATTTTTCCTATTCCTAATTACAGTACATTGTATTAATCAGGCCTGGAAACCACAAACCCAAGACTCTTTGTGACCAAGTTGTCATGGCAGCACAAAACACACTCAAGGCCAAACAGGTGAAGAAGCATTTTCAGCAGCTTACTGCATGGATATCTTACAGGTGTACAGCACAGAGGAATTTAAAAATCCTCTTTAAAAAAGGTTGTATCCTCAGAGAGCAGATATCCTTGGCTGGATAAAAGCCAGTGATAATGTAATTACAGCAGAGTTCTTTTTTAAAGTTCTGCTGTCCTTAAAACCTTGCCTAAAGCTCCATCCAGATACCTATTCACTTCAATACTCAAATAACCAATTATAAAAGAATCTAGCAGTTGCTTAAAATATGCCCAACTAGATTTGAAATAATTGTACCAATTTAAAGCAAAAGCACATGTGTTTGTGTGCAAGAAAATACACTCTGAAAGCAATTTGGATCAACTACCAGAATCAACTGCAAACTTAAGCTATGGGATAACTAACGAGCATCATTCATACTTATGTGAATATGTTGAGCTATATGCTGTTGGCCCAAGTTTTCCACCAGCAACTCTGTACAAGTTTAGTACATGCATATGCATTCCTTGTGGCAGTTACAGCTTGTTCCTAGATCTGAATGAAGACTGCAGACTGATAAAGTGCTTCACAGTCCAGAACAACTTTGCAGATTGATTTTGCAGACACTATAGTAGAAAATGGTCTCTTTGTTCTCATCCAGAGAGCAGAATTTGGTATCCTACAGTTTGTTCACGTGTGTTGATGTTTTAGAAAGAATTCAGTATTTTTGGAAGCAATAATTAGGCTTTTACTTTTATTTCTCCTCTCTCTGGAGTCAGATAACCCCAGTCCCTGTGAGAAGTGATATGCTCTAGCCCACCATGACTGACACAGGTATAGCATCTGGCCAAGTTTTAGCCTGAGCTGACTTGAGTGCTTTATATAAGATTTCAGGCCATCAGAGCAGTTTTCCCTTGCTAGCGATCAAAACAAAAAGGTTTTAAAAACAAAACATATATACTTTTGATTCATAAGCAATCAAAAAAAAAAACCTACCACAATGCAATTATGTGAGAAAATCACACAATACACATGGAAGTCAGCAAGTCTATTAAAGTAAAACACCTTCATGAATGGATCCTGAAGTGTCAGAACAATTATCATTAGAGGTTCTATATGAACCATCTACTAGGCCAAAAAGATAAACTAACATGGTAAGTATTTTCTCTTCTTCCTGTTTGTCCTGGTTTCAGCTGGAATAGAGTTAATTTTCTTCTTAGTAGCTGGACATACACATAGTGCTGTGTTTTGGGTTTAGGATGAGAATAATGTTGATACACTGATGTTTTGGTTCTTGCTAAGTAGTGCTAAGCTGTCGCTAAATAGGTGCTAAGTAGTGCTTACACTGGTCAAGGACTTTTCAGCTTCCCCTGCTCTGCCGGGGGCACAAGAAGCTGGGAGGGGGCACAGCCAGGACAGCTGACCCAGACTGGCCAAAGGGCTATGCCATACCATATGACATCATGCTCAGTATATAAACTGGGGGAAGAAGAAGGAAGCGGGGGACATTGGGCGTGATGGCGTTTGTCTTCCCAAGTAACCTTTACGTGTGATGGAGCCCTGCTTTCCTGGGGATGGCTGAACACCTGCCTGCCCATGGGAAGCAGTGAATGAATTCCTTGTTTTGCTTTGTTTGCGTGCACAGCTTTTGCTTTACCTATTAAGCTGATGTTATCTCAAACCACGATTTTTTTTCTCACTTTTACTATATAATATAAATATTTATATTTAGGTTTTAAATATAACCTTCAAGGTGTATACTGCAATCTAAACACTTAAATGAAAGGTTTCAAGAAGTAGTAGTGGTTTTGCTTCTCTCCTCCCTTCTCTCCCCTCCACTCTTCATCTTTGTGACAACAAGAAATACCGTTTTAATTCTCCCCTCTGCTTCTGACCCACACCTAACTGCTTTTCCAGTGCTAAGTAATACCAGCTGGGGTAGCTATGGATGAAAGCATTATTCACTTGCCCTGAGCTTCAGGAGCTGAAGTCAATGGTTCAATTTGCAAAGGTTGTCTAGATTCTATCACCATCTCTCCAATGATGCACACACATCTAAATTCAAATGTAGCACAGGCCAAAGTTTAATTTAATGTTGTTGGGAAGAGGGAGGCAGAATTGTTTTGAAGTTCTCCCTGAAAAGCAGCCTGTTGTATTAGAATAAAGCATCTTGTTTCTATCATTCCTTTGTCCAACAAGTTTGGGCTAGTTAGAAAGGTCATTTATGCCTCAAAGCATCAAATTAACATTTGAGGACATGAATTTTAAAAATGGCTATTTGCTTCTGCTCACTGAATTGCTAATGATTTTTTCTTTAAAAAAAAGAAAAAAAAATAGAAGAAAAAATAAGCATCGCCTGACCCCAAAAGGAAAAAGAGCCTTTTCCTCAGGAAAACTAGGCATTGATTTTATGTCCATGTCAGCACAAGCTGACTATATCTTAAATAAACCTCACAAATTAACCAGGTAGCTGAAATGGTGTCAAACAAAAATATCGTTTAATTACTGAAAAAATACTTTTTGGCATATCATATGCAACTTTCTCCCTCCCTTCCACATAGACAAGCTCCAATATTCACAATGTGAAATTCCCACTAACAGCAACTGCTTCCAAGCTGTGCTGGTTTTGGCTGGGATAGTTAATTTTCTTCATAGCAGCTAGTATGGGGCTATGTTTTGGATTTGTGCTGAAAACAGTGTTGATAGTACAGGGATGTTTTCATTATTGCTGAGCAGTGCTTACACAGAGTCAAGGCCTTTTCTGTTTCTCACACCACCCCACCAGCGAGTAGGCTGGGGGTGCACAAGAAGCTGGGAGGGGACACAGCTGGGACAGCTGACCCCAACTGACCAAAGGGATATTCCACACCACATGACGTCATGCTCAGCATATAAAGCTGGGGGAAGAAGAAGGAAGGGGGGGATGTTCAGAGTGATGGCGTTTGTCTTCCCAAGTAACTGTTATGCGTGATGGAGCCCTGCTTTCCTGGGGATGGCTGAACACCTGCCTGCCGATGGGAAGTAGTGAATGAATTCCTTGTTTTGCTTCGCTTGTATGCACGGCTTTTGCTTTACCTATTAAATTGTTCTTATCTCGACCCACGATTTTTTCTCCCTTTTACTCTTCCAATTCTCTCCCCCATCCCATTGTGGGGGGAGTGAGCGAGCGGCTGTGTGGTGCTTAGTTGCCGGCTGGGGTTAAACCATGACACAAGTATGCTTTGCACTGACTTGCAATCGTTAACACAATACTGCTCGTCTTGTTAGTCCTGGTTTTAATAAACTACGTCTCTACTCATAACACAAATATACAATTATTTCTAAGTGCTGGGGTTTTTAAAAGAAATAAAGCCTATGTGCTTTTAAACTAGATAACCATAAGTATTTAGGACCAAGTTCTCTAAACATTAGGCCTTCCACTCCCCACCTCTGAAAGCACTTGTGGTTTTCATCTGCCCTTCACAACAAGCATCATCTAAACTAAAAATTGCATTTCAGTGAAAACCTTACAAGTTTACCAAACATTCTCAAACCCACAAATATTCTTCAAAAACAATCAAGTTGAAGTAAAATTATTCCAAACAGGTACCGTTTGAGCAAAAGTTCATACCTGGTCATTTGCTTTCTCCAGCTCTCCAAAATCTGTTTGGCTGTGTTACATTCATTTCCTCCTCCCAGTAGATGGAGGCAGGAAGACAAACTGCAGATAATGTTCCCTGCCACATGCAGGTCTTGCTGGTTAAAAGGACTCTAATTTTAGGCAGTAATTCCCAAACAATAGGACCACCAGCTCAGCTCCAGCAGCCTGCACAACAACAGCTGGCAAAGCCAGTGCCAACTAAGTTGTTTCAAAGAGGTGGGGCAGCAGGAGGAGCCCAAGGTAGCGCACGCACCTCCCTGGGAAATGTCCTTATCTGCCAAAAAGAATCACCTAGAATTCACTGGGGATTGTTTTGTAATGCTCCATTCGAATGGGAAATTTGTATTTATGGAGAACAAGCCACATTCACTGTAAAAACTTAAGAATTGTCCAAACCTTTCAGCCAAAAAGAAGAACCTCTATGCTCTTTCACAGTCAGAAACGTATCAGACTCAGTATCCACAAGAGCTCAAATATCATACCAAATGTAACAATTCCCTTCCAGCCAGGGCAAGACTTGCAAACTTAGATGCTCCACAGTATCTTAAACAGACACTGCTCACCTAAAAATCAACTAGATGATTGTCACAGAGTGTATACTGAGTAATCTGTAGCAGCAAAAGCACTGCCTAGATGTTGCTAGGCACTAGTTCATAGTAAATACAATTGTAACTCGCTAGTACAAAATTAGCTGTTATTTTTGAAGGCAGCAAAAAAATTCAGACAACAGATCCTTACACAGGCAAGCAAAGTCAAAATTTTCTTCATGTTTCCACCTGTCGATGTGAAAAGTATCTCATTATGCCAAAACAAGGAAGAGAGCAGTGAGCAAAGGAAAAACCCAACCTGCACAAATCTGCTTATAAAAATGCTGCTTTGTCACTTGTAATTGTTGTGTTATCTGTTGAAACATCAATGCATGGAAAAGAAAAAGTATTAGTACAGTTACCCACAGAAGTTACTTCTGAACACAGAGGAATTATTCTTTTAGTGTGTGCAGTTATCAGCATGAAAAGCCAGATATTGTACTTTTACATTATCAATTTTGCAGCTAATAAAGTTGTAATAAACTCTTATTAAAACAACCACGTAATTCCAGCCAGGTAGGAGCAAGTAAGTCAAAACTTGTGAATCCTTTTCCTTATTATTTTTAATTTCAGTTAGCATTGCAATAACATGTTGATTACAAGGATCTGTGCAGCAACTGTCTCTTCAAAGAGCATACTTTGAAATAGCCTCAAGAGAAAAAGTTTCCAAAATTTCATTAAGTTGGCCAAAACCAAGCCTATACTCTTCTAGTCCGGTCCTACAGATACTACAAATCTCAAAGCACTGGAGAAATGCAGATGACGCTTGTAGTGGGTTGACCTCGGCTGGGTGCCAGATGCCCACCAAGCTGCTCTATCACTCCCCTCCTCAGCAGGACAGGAGGGGAGAAAATAAGATGAAAAAGAACTTGTGGGTCAAGATAAAGGCAGTTTAATAAAGCAAAAGGAAAGGCCGGGCACGGAAGAAAAGGAAAAAACAAAAGATTTATTCTCTACTTCCCATCAGCAGGCAATGTCCAGCCACTTCCTGGGAAGTAGGGCTTCCGTACGCATAGCGGTTGTTCTGGAAGACAAATGTCATAATAACGAATGCCCCCCCCCCCCCCCCTTTCTCTTAGCTTTTATTGCTGAGCAGACGTCATATGGTATGGAGTATCCCTTTGGTCAGTTTGGGTCAGCTGTCCTGGCTATGTCCCCTCCCAAGATCTTGCCCACCCCCAGCCTACTGGCCTTCGGGGGTGAGGGGGGGGAATGTTGGAGAGGCAGCCTTGATGCTGTGGGAGTGGTGTGCAGTAGCCAAAACACTGGTGTGTTATCAGCACCTTTCTAGCTACCAATACAAAGCACAGCACTATGAGGGCTGCTATGGGGAAAGTTAACTCCATCCCAGCCAGACCCAATACAACACTGTATCTCAATGTACTATTACAGTATCTCTGTAACGTAAATACCAAATGGCGATAGGAGAATTAGTCAGCTAGTACGAAAGAGCTCTGTAATACGTTTCAAGGCTAGAACAAGGGTACTTCGTGTTTCACGGAAAATAATCTTGCATACTTGAGCCATCAGAAGCAGTTAACAACAAAGAGGACGCAAAATCTCTTTAACCAAGTTCTAAGTGAGCAGGATCCAGTTGTTTCCCTAACTCTGGGCCTCCTACTAGCACAGGCAGACACACCCAAACCATGCCAACTGGTGTCTTGCTTTTGGGATGCAGACAAAAGATACACTCATCACAATGAGCTGTGCCATTTACATCATAAAATTAATAAAACATAGTTTATATTTTGCAGAATAAGGTAAAAGAGTAGAATACAGTCAGCATCAAAAAAGGTTCAAATCAAAAAGATACAAGAGTTCAAAGTTAATAAACTTTCTACAGAGACTGAAAAGTCATTTTAACAAAAGTTTAAGAAAAGGCTCCACTCACTCATTTAGCTACAGTCCCCTGTGGATACAGTTATTTTACTGTTATTAGAAGCATTAAGAGAAAAATTTAAATAACTGTTATGACGGTCAAGCCAGCCACCTGCAGTCAAGTCTATATCATGCAGAAGAGCTCTGAGCCACACACTGCATTTGGTGTGTGGTTCCCAGAGACATTAACATTCAATTCCTCCTTGCTGCTGCTCGGCTGAGACTCCTGCAGTCCCACAAGATCTCCTGGCAAAGAGCACCAATTACACTGTCACTATAGCTCACATCCTGGTGTAGGGACAATATGGGATGCTGGGCAGACAGATTTGCAGCAAAAGCTGCTAAGTGTCTGAGGAAGGAGACATGGAGAAGTGATATGCAGCAAATGGGATGGGACAGAAAGATTTGTTATTTGTCACCCCTACTGTGTCTAAATCCCATCAAGGAAAACATTAAGCAAGAGATATTTTCATTCTCTTGATTCACCAAACCAGAGAAGAGAAAGAGAAGAAGAAGAAGAAAAAAAAAAAAAAACAACAAAAAACTCTGCCTTTTTAAAGTTAGAGGGGTATCTCCATCCCCACTCCATGAAAATTAAGAAACAGCTGCAAAACAAAGGCATTTATTTGCCATGGCACATTAAAAAAAAAGGGGGGGGGGGAAAGAGACACTTGGTAAACTTTCACCTTCTGCAAAAAGTTCTACTCAGAATCACTAGAAATGCCTTTTGCTGCACTTAAAAACAAATTATTTTTGGCTACTAATAATACTCAGGAAACTAGTTCTGTTGAGTGTTATTTTCTTACCTAATCAAATAGCTGCCTAATTTATTATTCCTGATTTATCCACCAGCTGTGAGAGCATTCTGCTCTCAGTTCTCTGGCTGTAAGAGTTCACCAGATGGACAGTCACCAAAGATAGACCTAGCAGGGGAAAGGAGGGGAAGAAAAAGTGGTGTCTTAATCAGAGCCTTTGCTAAAGTACTTTCTGTATATGCTGTATGTGAAGTTGCCTTTTAGTCAATGCCTCTAGAAAAGAAGTGAGGCGAGGACATGTTGTGTTTCAAACTTCTTTAGTTATTAAAAGGCAAGACAAGGATGCAAATTTTGCACCAGTACCCCTTTACCCAAATAGTCAATACAAGAAGGAAAAAAAAAAAAAAACAAAACATGGCACTTAATACCCTGTCAGGGAAAGGAGGATCACTCAGGGAAAGCAGCTAGTACCCACACGGCATTCATTAGCAGTTTGATCTCTGTGCCTATTACTCTATTATTAGCTTTTCAGAAGCATTCTGGTGTTTTGTTCCTGCACACTTACACTGACATTGTACTGAATTGCTAATATTGCATCAGTACAGATGGATAAGACCTCTACAAGACAGGACCATCAGCTGGTAGAGCACAAAGAGAAAACAACATGCTATTTGGGTACAGGCACTGAAGCACTGCTCCATACTTCTTTTTAAAATTACAATAAACACTATGCCACACAGGATTTCTTAGTGGATATGTTACTGGGTATGTTTCCCTTCAGTTTACAGGGGAAGGGCCTCTCTCTCTCCGAACTGCTTCTAGGTTTCTTTCATTATGAGTCACCATGATGAGGGACTTCGAGGTACAAGAGCAAGGAGCACTGTGCCTTGAAAAACCAGGCTCCGAAAAAGAGAAGTGAAACAGCGAATATAAGGAACACTATCTATCATAACACCAATGAAAATCAAGTACACAAGATTGCTTCTGCCATGTTAATTCATAGATTTAATCAACAAAGAAAAAAGAAATGCATGCTTACGTAGACATTTTAGTAAAATCCACAACCTTGAAGTTTAATCCACCTCCACACATCAAATTAAACCTCTGACAGTGAATTTCAGAAGCAGGCAATGTGTTAAGCTTTATGTGGTGCCTATTCTTTGTGGAAATGCAGAACTTCAATGAGTTTCTCATGGCTCAAACCCAACATACCCAATTTCTATTCAATACACAGCAATATTTAGGTAGCTTGAAAGCTCCAAAGTCCTGTTTCATTATGGTCTGTGCCGCATTTAACTAGACTTAGTAATTTTACAGCTCAAGAGGAAATCTCAGATTGTGCTCACTGGAATGAGAGGTGTAAAACTAGTCTGATTCACAGAGGCAAGCCAGAGGCTTCCTTGTAGTCACGCTACTGTATTACTACTGCCCAGATGCCCCAGACAGAACTTGAGGCACCACTGTGGTATGCACTGTCCAGTAGCAGTCATGAAATTTAATAATAATCTCCAACAGACAAGACAGGAGAAAGCAACACACACAAGCAGACTGACTCATCCAGAGTCATGTAGCACCTCAGTAGTACAGAAGAAATTCTCCTCTTCTGACTCCTAAAGCCCCAACCACTGACTAGGTCATGTCTCAAATTTTAAAAGGTGTTTTCCATACTAGTACATCTGGTCTTTTTCGGCTCCACTTAAGACTTGGCCCCAATACCATCTGATAATGAATTTCATGAACTAGTGTTGCCTTGCACAAACAAGTTTCTTCTTAACAGTTTCAAAATTTGTTATCTCCAGTCTGCTGATTGTTCTCTCATTTGTCTTTATTATTAGGAACAGGTAACTATACTGATGCCACCTACATCTGCAAAATCATTCACAGGATAGGAAGTGGGAGAACAAAGAGAAAAGGGCTTCTCTTGAAATTTTTTCCATCTTCCCTCTCCTTCATAAAACTCTGAAAAAATCAGTTCCATCAGTTTTGGGCCCCTCACTACAAGAAGGGCATCGAGATGCTGGAGTGTGTCCAGAGAAGGGCAACGAAGCTGGTGAAGGGTCTAGAGCACAAGTCTTATGAGGAGAGGCTGAGGGAGCTGGGGTTGTTTAGCCTGGAGAAGAGGAGGCTGAGGGGAGACCTTATTGCTCTCTACAACTACCTGAAAGGAGGTTGTAGCGAGGTGGGGGTCGGTCTCTTCTCCCAAGTAACAAGCGATAGGACGAGAGGAAATGGCCTCAAGCTGCGCCAGGGGAGGTTTATATTGGATATTAGGAAAAATTTCTTCACTGAAAGGGTAGTCAGGCATTGGAACAGGCTGCCCAGGGAGGTGGTTGAGTCCCCATGCCTGGAGGTATTTAAAAGATGGGTAGATGTGGTGCTTAGGGACATGGTTTAGTGGTGGACTTGGCAGCACTAGGTTAACGGTTGGACTCGATGATCTTAAAGGTCTTTTCCAACCTAGATGATTCTATGATTCTATGATCATGTATTTATATTTAAACTCTGAATGGAGTCCTGCAACCTGTATCTCTAATTTACAACAGGATTAGACTGTTTTATGCAAGACTTAGTGACAAGTGCACACTGATCAGAGACACCTGTGATGAGAAACACTGCCCCAGAAGTTTTGCAGATCTAGTGAAGACTAGAAGCAGTAAGACTGGTTATAGGAAGAAAGGCAGTCCAAAAAAATAAAACTGAATTAGAAAAGCCAAGGGAGCAGCTTCAAAGAAGCTGCCTAGACCTGCTTAGTAAGTGTCCAGACAGCCCAGAAGCCTCTGCAATCAACAGTTCTCCCAAAATCCTTAAAAAAGAAACATTTAAGTAATGCTCCATTTCCCTATATTTCCAGTAAGGCTGTTATTGAAACATGCTTTGTCACTCTTCCACAGCCTGCATATTTTCCAGATACAATCATATTTTGTATTTGTTTCATAATAATCCAGAACGATAAATACGCACTGAATCTGATTGTAGAGCTGAAGAGAATATAACCCAGAAAGCAATCAAATCCAAAAATAGGCTAGTTTTATTCATTTTGAACCAAAAGCTTAACACCTTGCCACCCTCAAAATACTTTTCTATGGAAGTTTTCCCTAATTTAAAAAAAAAAAAAAGCTGTGATGTCACCATGCCATCCTTACTGCTCTGGTGCTTCTGGCTGTAGCTGATACCAGACAAGTCACCTCCATATGGGGCAGACAAGTCACGAGCTTCTGCTTCAGAATCTGGCTGGGCTGAAGATGGACTGGATGGGCAGGGGAAGCAGCTCTAACGGTAGAAGACACACACCGCCTCCCAAAATCCTCCAACCCCAAAACTGTGAAAGCTAAAGGCTATTTTTTTGCACCCTCTTCACCAGCTCATCCGCAGTGCTGAAAACGAAATACAAAAGCAGACCTTGCGCCGTTGGGGGGAGACATTATTTTTCAGTTAAACGACAACTTTGCCTTTATACTGTAGGCCCTGGTATGATGGAGCAAGATGAAGAAGGGGATGGAAGTGGCAGGGCGCCTGCCTGCCTGGCCCTCAGCTGAACCACCCACCCTGACATCAGCTAGCAGCGGAGGCAGCATTCCTGAACAGTTCAGACAAACCCACTGGTGGGAAACTTGGAAAGCCCTCAGCTGTACTGAAGAAAGCAAAGGCTTGGCCAGGAGCCAGACTACTGAGCTCAGCATTTTGTAATGCACTTCCTTTTTACTTAGCGGCTTGCTCGGCCCCTTCCACCTTTAACCCTTTATTCACCCACACGTTGAAATCAGGTTTACGGCTGCAGCACTTTCTTGTCACCCACTCCCACAATGCTGGGCCGGCAACTCTCCATTAGAAACACCGGAAAACAAACTGAGAGGCTGCAGCGACCAGGGGAGTTACTGTCACATTTACTCAAAACTGTGTGTCAGAAAAAGGAAAAAGAGGAACTAACCCGAAGTACTGCAAAGTAGATACAAATTTGGCAGTAACATTCACAGCCAAAAGATTACCTTAATTTCCTCTGGTTCTGCATGAGTCTGTGTGTTGACAGAGACAGTTGGATGCAGATACTGTATTTACAGCAGCTCTGATTTTAATCAGATTTATATATATGATATTTACACATGAATCCTGAAAGTACCACTGGTCACAGATTCATCCATACAAGCCGGAGAAACCAGCAGATTGCCATTTGTGCTGCACCAGGGGCTCAGGGCAAACACAAGAACCACATCTTCCTGTCACACTGAGCTGGCCATCTAATTTAAGAAAAGACTCAAAACAAGCAGATCTGAAACCAGAAGTGGGGAGGAGGCTAAGAATAGCTGTGGCAGCTAGATACACTATGCAAGTGATTCCCAATAATCTCTACAAATCTGAAAAAATGAAGGTAGTTTTCTGAAGGTCACATAACCTTAGTTTCCACATTTCATTCATATAGCCCTACTACTTTTGAGACCACACAGTTCCTATTTTAAAGCTGTGAAGACAGTACAGTGTAGTAAATTCCTTCCTTGCAGTCTTCCATTTTGTAACATTATCTAATCACAGATCCCTATTCTAAACCATCAAGCTTAGCTCTGTTTTTCTGAGCACATGCCATACAAAAATAATTTTCTAGCACATACAGAGTTTTTGCCCTATTAAGTGAATATCTATCCAGTACATGCTGCCTCACCCAGCAAGGGGCACTCATTTTAAAATAGTGATAACCCTAAGAAATATTTGTATAAGATTCTTTAATTTTGACTGTCGGCATCACCTCAGTACCATAACATTACAGATATTACAAACCTGAATCAAATAATCTCTGAGAAATGTCATAGTAAAACTAGAGATAAGTTTTAATTCAGCTAGCAAGTAAATTGCTGGCAATGTGAAACTTTGTGTCACAGAAAATTCTTTACAAAAAGCATGAAAGCATTTTACAGACGTTTAGTTTTGATCAGTTGTTTCCAGATCCCCACTACCATTTATAATACAAGTAAACATATTCCTGTAAGCAGGTCAGATGACCCAAGTCAAAAAAAACAAACAAACAAACAAAACCAAACCACACACCAAAACAAAACACATCTATGTACTTCCTGAAGAGGGGCAAGTACAGTGTTGACAAGGATTCATAAGTTTACAATTCCTTTTTTTTAAATGACAAACTAGATTTCCTAAAATGGATTTTCATGTTTTTAATCAGAAAAAACGTAAGTTCCCCACTTGAAAACAAAAAAACCCAGAAAAATAGCCATCTCATCTAGCATTCTTCAGAACAGGACATTGCTCAGGGACAGTTAAAGCAAAACAAAAGCTTTGACTTCTGAACCATAATTTTTCACACTACATTTTAATTTGAAAGAGATACAGTACAGCCTGTGCTCCTAAACTGTATGAGCAGGTAGGGTGGGGGAAAAGAAAGGATGTCTCTTCCCTCACACTTCCTCCATGCCACCTATGCAATCTAAAACATGATTTCAAGGAAAGTCCCTTTTCCAGTCTTCTATAACCACCACCATTAGGAAGTGTAGAAGCTCCAGTTGTCAAGACTCTCCAGAGCTGAAGCTTTACAATATTATAAGACTACAACACGTGGCACGTATTAACTCATAGCATAAAGGATTTCAAATATTAACAAATATCTAACAGTTCTACAACTCTTTTCATGTTAAGTTTTATAAATCCTGCACAGATTGCATGTGGTGGCAAGCTGGACAAATTGAAGAGTTAACTACAAGTAAAAGCATTTTATCTGACTGCATAACTGACACCAGTATCTAAATGCATGGAATGAATCAGTTCAATGCCTTCAAAGCACCAGGGCACTTATATGAATAAAAGTTCCCCATAGCTACTATAACCACCACAACATACATATTTTAAGGCAAGATTTTCTCAGCATATACAGCAACACAAAAAACTCAAGCGCACTAGAGGATGACTTAGTATTTGCTGCGGGGGCCATAACTTTTAGTTTTCTTGACGTTTACAAATTTGGTCTCTGCTTTAAACATGCAAGCTCTGTATTTCTTTTACATTTACTAGATAATTGAGTTGGAAAGGATCTGTTGCTTTATCTGATCTATTCTATCATTGCAGTGTATGATTCACAGATTTATAAAGACATTTATCTTCCTGAAATACTCCTAACAATGCCAATTCCACAAACTGACTAAAATGTTCCACTGGGTAACTGACAGCAGCGTTAAAGGGAGTTTTAGGTTTTCATTTGGTATACTTGCATGAACTATTAAAAAATAGCTCCCCATGTGCCTCCTCTGTTGCTTTTGTTCCAGTAATGCCCCTAAATCACCTTTACTGATAAAACACTAGTTGATAAACATTTAGTACATCTCCTTTTTAGACACTACAGTGTGTTATAAAATTCAAATTAACAATTACTTTCAGATGTAAAGTGGACAGACATTTTTAATTTGAATTTAGCTTTATGTCATGTTTATAACACTTCCTCAGGACGATTCCAGGTAGCGCTCTCATTGAGAACGATATGATTTGGGTAGTTTTTACCTTATCACCATTGCAATTACCTGAGTAGTCCTCAAAAGAAAAAAAAAAAGTCATCAGCACAGAAGCCAACCACATCACATGCTGTTTCTGGCTCCTCTGGGGGATTTGAAAACAGGAAAGTGACTGATGGTCTACAGGCCATTCCAATCCTAGCAACATTTAGTATTACCAGGTTTGTGTTTCACTACTAGCTTACCATTTGAAAAGGTGAACACCTCGATACTAGGACAGGCAGCTGCTATCTTCAAAAGTTTTCCTAGAATAATCCCATTCTTAAATTTCTCAGGGTTTTCTACTTGCCATTGGGCTTCTCTCATTTAAAACAGTAAAGTTTTATTTTTGTCTGCTTTTTGACCTTTGGATTGTTTTTTAACTTCTCCTTTTAGCTGCAGAGACAGTTTGAAAACTGCAAACCCCTAAAGCATTAGAAGAGGCAAATAACCATGGAACTTCAAAATTATCTCCTAGGGTTTTTTATTATTATTGTTTAAGCCTTTTGATTTCAGGAGAAGTTAATCATGATTTCTGAACACTTCAGTTGACAATTACACAACACTGTGTAATTATGTACCTATTTAGCCTGTGAAACCACACATTCACATCTTTGTTCTCATTCACTCTTCCCCTTCAGGTTTTGTTTTGCTATACCCTTTTGCATCATAATTTTAAAAATAAACTTTTCAGAGCAAGGACTGACTGGTAACATGAGTTTGCACAGGATCTAGCACAAACAGGATAAAATAATAAACGAGTACAGGTGGGTAAGGGCAGAGGTGATAGAGAAGTACTGGAGTGACAGTGTACACAAGCTCTGAAGAAATCCTTCAGTCATCTATGGATATCTCTATCAAACCAACCAAACAAGATGACTTTATAAATTCTAAACAAATCATTCAGACTTTGTAAGGTGGAGAAATACAGTTATAAAAAGCTTCTAAACATGACTAGTACAAAACAGAAAATCCAGAGAGGAAATCTTTGTTCATGTGTTAGAGAAGTGAGTGAAGGGTATCAAAAGGACAATTCAGCATAAAGATCATACAGTTAAAATTTCCATTTCAAGAGAAAAGGTAAGGTGGCTCTTATAACCAATAAGCATCTTTATTTTTATTGCAGTTAAATATAAATTACTAGCCTTGCAACTATTCTTAAGGACAAACTTCAGTGCTAAACTGCACACTTTTTAAAGTTGGCAACTCTTCACAAGTTCTATTTAAGAACAAACTGAACTCTTACATTTCATTTATGCAGGCTAAGACATGGTTTTATCCTGTGAGCTCTGCACTTTCAAAAGATCTCATTCTTGGTCAGCTCTACAAACCCATATTTCATTCATAAGAGGCCTAAAAAAAGGAAGTTTCAAATGACCTTAACTTGTCCCTTACCTACCTTTACAGTTTGTACTGCAACGGACAGTTAAGTGCACAGATACCAAGCGTTTTCAAGCAGCTGTTACTACGTTGCACTGCAGTGTATCGCCTACTTTCTTAGGGCTAAAGATGAAGTGTTGAGCATCAGGCTATTTCATGAACTTTACAGCAAAGACCTAAGGAACAACAGATGCTGCAGAGGGAACAACTCTCCATTTTCTCAACCAATCTGGATACGTTTCAGGAAGCAGACCAGCATACATTCCTTTTTTTCCAACCAGCAAAGACAGGAGTAGGAAGAAGCTTGCCCACCAAGGCTAAATTACATGGACTTTTTTACATGCAGAACTACATCAGATAAACCAAACCCTTGAAAGAGCCACCTGAGGGAAGGGACACTGTTGTCAGGTAATTTTCTTCCTCCTCTTAGTTTTGGGTGGCAGAGGATGGTTATTGCTTCCTCCTTTCATCTTGTTTTTTGGAAAAACTTCTTCAGCAGCCAGGCCTAAAATGTAATTTAAGAGCTGGCTAGGAGAAACCAGATGAGCCAGATAGATACAAAGGGGACTCCCCTCCTCCTCCTCGAAGAGATATTTGCTGCCTTAGCATAAGCACAGATTAAAAGAAAGGTAATAAAGTATTCCATTAATTACTTGTGATTAGGAATGGGAAATCCATAGCACCTCAGGCTAACACATCTACAGGCATGGCCTCATCTGTGTTACTTTCAGCATTAGGGAAGCAGCACCGACCCTCATTCTTGCTCCCTACTCTGACCTCTCAAGTTTCACCAAAGCTCCTCTCTGTGGTCTTACATCCTGAACTGAATCAAGGAATGGACCCAGCTAGGAGAAAGAAAAAAAAAAAAAAAAAAAACACAAAACCAAACCATCTTTCACTGGGTAAGTTCTCTGACCCACATCACCACACCAGGCCACACAAAACAAAACCCCCACTTCTGCTGGCACAACTAAAGGAATAGTGCAAAGACAGAAAGAAACAGCTGAGAGCAGCTCCAGCTCATACTGACACAGCAAGAAATATATGTGAAACCACAGCCTAAATCCTACTTAAGCATGCATTGAGTTTCCCCACTGGCCACAGCACATGGTAAAACATACTTGCAAATCTTTAACCCATCTCAGAAATTATTGTAGTAGGTTTTTACTAGTTTAAAATGTAAATTTAAGTAAAACTGGCTGAACCAAAAATGCATCAGCTTACACACAAAGACAGTAGGTACAAACACACACAGAGAGCAGTAATGTTTGTTCTCTCCCCACTGCACTCTCAGAGAACTGTCAAATTGTAAAAAAACCCAGAACCCACATGTCAGTTAAGTTGCTAACCTGACATGAAAACATCAGTCCCTGAACTTATTTTTTTTCCTCACCACTACTTTAGCTAACAAGCCACCAAGCGTAAACACTCATGAAGCAGTCTGAAACTTTCACAAGCACTCTGAATACACATAACTATCTCATGCAATTTTAAGTAAAAGACATTATTTTCCAACCTCTGTGTTTCATTATGACATGGTTCAGGGTATATATTGCTAGTTTTTCTCTTTCAGAACAGTTTTGCAAACCTCTAGCAAGGGTTAAACCTGTTTTCTTGAAATGTTAAGCCTCTACAAGGAGAGGCACAAACCCTGCTTGTATAACATGCTGGAGTTTACTATGGTATCTTCCAGCCCTTACAAAGAGCTGTTCTAGTTCAAACTACAACCCTTCTTGTATTTCCTGCCTACAATATAGCGTTCATAATAAAATGCATTAATTTGCAAGGAAGTATCATCAGCTAATTAGAACTGCAACTCTAGCAACTGAAGGAGTGTCATCACAGGGTTCAAACGAAAAGTAAAAATACAACGGCAGTATATTAGGATGCTCCAGCAGTACAGTCATTACAGTTGTGTATCGGACAACATAAATCATCATACAAAGAAGGAAATTCAGATATTTAAAATAAACATAGTTCATAAGCTGCTAGCCAATGATCTGTTCAAAACAGATTCTTCTGAATAATCACCCCTTCTTATTGACATTTTAATGGATCTGAAAAAATTGGAAAAATTCCTGCCTTGCACCAAAAGAGAAAAGCCAGCTGTTAAAACTGTGTTATTGCCAAGGCAAAACAAAATAAAATGAATAAACAGGATTGCCAAGTGAGTTGAAATGTTGCAGTGTCACTGCTATAGAGCAAAATTAAGAGGTATTAGTGACTCAAAGCTACCCCAACAATGGCCAAAAAAATGGGTAATATTTACCATCCAAGAAAAGCTACCATTACAGAAATAAAGTTAAGACACTAGTAAAATGCCAAACTTGCAAGATGTTTAAACATAGTAGCAATACCACCACCTAGAGCGGTAATGTTCACAATTAGTAACAAAGCCTCCAGGCTCTAATTCTATGTACAGAATGCTGGGGGGGTGTTCATTTGTATACTGATGCATTAAAAGATTTTGTCCCCAAGTTATGGATAGGATGTAAAAAATGGGAAGGACTGTCCTAGCTAATGACAACAGTACTGAGGTCCCAGGGAGTTTGATCCAGACTGCTTTTGTAAAGAGGCAGCCTCTCTGAGAAGATAAGGGTGAAAGTCAAAGCAGATTAGCAGCCATCTAACCTCTTAGTAGTTTCCTGGAAACTTCCCAACAGACAAAACGACAGAAACTGGCCTTGCAAAATTGAGATGTAGAAACCAATCCAACCCTGTGTAACTCATCTTCTCCAAAGATCTTTAGGGAAGAAAATGGTCCCCAGGGAGTACCTGTTCCCTCAGAATGGCCAACTTTGTTGGAGAAAAATCTTCTAAAGTTTTAAGAACTTAGCAACAATGAAATACAAACAATATTTACACAAAATTTCCTTCTCATTGCTCCTAAACTACCCTATTTCTCAAGGACTAAGTCATAATAAAAATTCTCTACTTCAAACCCTTTTATTTCATTGCTGTTATTTCAGGGAATGCAACTTCTAAAAATTATCTTTACAAATAACAGCCTTTCAAGTCTTTTAATTAGGTGGTGGTGGTTACCTCAAATTTTATCTGAAAACCTAATATCATACTTAGTCATCATGCAAGGGCATAAATTACAATGTGTAAGCCAAAGCTATGCCAAAACTCCTACTGAGAATTTACTCCATGTCCCATGTTCCAAGGAAGCACTGGCTTTTGATGGAAGGGACAACCTTAGTAATTACTGTAGAAGGTGAAGACATGAATGGTTTACAGATGAAACCAAAGTATTTAACTTACTGCTGTCAGATTTGGTTGCAACAACATCTATTTCTGAGCTAGAAAATATTTCTCTAAGTTAAATTATCTTCTCCATCCAGGATGGTGCTGGCCAGAACAAGAGTGTCACTTCCCTTTCTGTCAAATGAAATGGGGTAGGCAGACTCTACTGATGCAGGCCTGTTTCTCCTGTTGCTTCACTGGTCCTGAATGGAATAAGAGAACTGGGAAAGAAATATGGCTTCATCCTAGTTGCCTCAAGACATGGCCTAATCTCTGGACAATATAATAATTTCTTAACCTGAAGCCACTGAAAAGACAGGGTCTCTGCTCCAGCAAAACAGAACCACATCTGCTCAAAGCCTGAACTTCATACAGCTCTATTTTGTGTTCCAAAAATTTTAGGTTAGCCCAACCTGCCACTCTTAATTATTGAGAAAAGAATCTGAAGCACAATCAGCCAGAGCCAACAGACTGTGGTTTGCCTGCTTACATCCTCTGGTGATGAGAAATCTTCTGTCTCCGTTATCCTGACAAAACAGATGAGAAAACCGAATAAAGTGTGCAGAAATTCTAAAGAAGATCCCAAACACGCCAATGTCATCTCAGTCATACTGCTCTCCAGTGACCATGATAGTGAAACTGTAGAGGCAGAGAATATGAACAGAAGGAGCCAGGATGAGTTTTATTAATTGCAGATTTCCCTGTCAAGAAAAAACAACAACAAAACACCTACCTACATGTTTGCACTAACAGTCTTGCCAAATCAAGTTGCTTAGACCCAAATAACTTTGCCTTTTGGACTGAAATGATCCATTTGCCTCCTTTGGTGAGGTATTTAAATTCAAACCCATTAACATGCTCTTCAGTACCTAAATATATGAACTTACCTTTAATTACCATGAAGTCTTCTGTACTACTTTCAAGATAAACTCTGTCTTTTTCCTTAACTTAATTTTTTGAACATCTTCTTAAAAGCAACAGTAGCATTTCTGCAATGTATTCTAAACAAAACACTGAGTCAGCCATATAATCTCTACCATGAACTTTTCCTGCATGTTTATCTCCACCTGCTGCAAGAAGGCTACAGCTTAACAGATTCCAAGTCAACTTAGGTCCACCTAAATGAACACACCCAACAAGAAGCGAGTATTTGACAATTAGGTTGTGGCTATGACTTCATCCTTATGCATCCAGAGGTAATGGCTGAAAATGCTTGAGGTTTTCCCACCAAGCGTTCAAAGACACAAGCAGATCTTCACAGTTGGGGGGGGAGAGAATTTTGCCTAAACTCCCCCAAAGGAAGACCATTTTAGAATATGAGAATTTGCAAAGGAAACAATATATTAGAATTCTACTGAGACAGGGGTCAAACACACAAACCGGAGTTTAAAGTCAAAGGCACATTGCTTACTTGTTTCCAGAACATTTCCTTGCTTCCTTCTTTTTGCTTTATTTGGGAGGAATTATCTGCAAACATCTATAAAGCTGTATCATTACTGCACTTCAAATTTTCCTCTGAGAACAAGGACTAAAACTTTGACTGCAAGGAGGTATCTGTATCTATATCTATTTTATCACCTACTTTCCCACCTTCCATCCATGCACTAGTTCTATCTAAACCACAGCCTACCTGTATTTCTCAACTGTAATCCAAAAAAACAAAGAGAACTTAAGTTAAAGTCGTTTATTATAATGACAACAAAAACAATAGCGGACCCTATATGTAAGCTTTAGGAAGTAAACACATTTTAAAAATGTGGTAATCCTTTCTTTTTTTTTTTTTTAATCCCTCCTGCACTACTTATCTTCTCCAAATACTAGTGACTTCTCAAATGGCGTGGAAGGGAGAACAGAGGGGAGCATGGATCAGTTGTCTACTACTCCATTTAACAGCTAGCTTCCGAGTTGAACTGCAAACAAAAACCCCAACTTTTCTTTAGAGAAGGGGAAAAAAGTCATCAGTACACATTTGCTATTTAGTTACCCCTTCACCTGCATGAAAATGCTTATTTTGTAAGCCTTACTGTACACAGAAAAGGCACATAGACTCTGGAAACTGAGAGCCTCTTAGACCACTTTTGGGAAAAGATTTGCTGTTAAAAGAACATTAAATAATTTCACTTCTCAAATGTAATTCTGCAGCTGTTTTTCTTGCCTTTCACCTTCTCTATAACTGTGATAAACTGAACCTATAAAAATATGATGCTTATTAAGGACAAATAATAATGATCTTGAAAACTACTTGGCTTTCAGCGTTCTCTGCTCTACATTAAAACATTCTTTGCCATCTGACCAGAAACTAGACACTCAGATGTATTTTGCAACTATAATTTTTGTTTTGAAGTATCATCTATTTGTAGGAGATTCATCATAATATTTATTTACATTCTGGGGGGCAATCCAGGTAAACCTTACATTAGTACCCCCATGCCCCAAGAGACCTGTCTGTGAGAACCAAAGCAGCAGCATCACCTACAACCAAGTTCTACTAAGCAGAAATCCAAGAAAATCATAGAAATGACCATAACAAACTTACATTGGTTAGCAAACAATATGCTAATGGTGAAGAAAATACACAATTAACGAAGTAATTCTGTAGCTCCTCCCAAATAAAAACAGCACCAATTCCAATCTCCATCCACTAACAGATTAGTATTAATGCTGGTGTTACAAATTCAAGCTTAAAAACTATTCCCTCAGAGTTAAGAATGAAATTGTTCCAATTACACAGGCAGGGCAAATGAGGAGTTGTGATTGCTTTTTAATTTAAGTTGGTGTTTTTATTTCACTGCTGTTTGGGGTTAAGGGTAGTCTGAAACTAAAAAAAAGTTAAATAGCTCTCTTTTGATTGTTAGTTGAAAAATAATTAGAAGCTTCAAAATTCTTAAACTCTTCACTTACGTTAGTAAAAAATATCAATACAACAACAACAACAAAACTCCAACCTCACAAACAAGTACAAGCACTTATTCATTAACAAGCTTGGAAGGATACTCATAAACAAATAATTTGTATGCTACTTTCAGCCAGAATCACCATGAACTACCCTGAACTTCCAGACTGAAAAAAAAAAAACCAAATTATTTCCACTGAGTCCTACTCCACCAAGAATTAGTTTGAAGAAAGCAAGTGGGACTTGCTGACAATGGAGTAGAATTTTTTTTTCAACCTTCAACACACGACCACTGTTTACAGCTATCACCATGGTATCTGCATCCTGGGTTAAGAACATGGCTAGCATTTTACATAGCTTTTCTTCCTGCTCCAACAGTTATCTCCCTTCCCAAGCGAAAGCTGAGTAAATTTGACAAGTAAGGAAGGGGACAGAAGATGTTTTTTAAAAACCCCCACTAACCAAAGTGATGCATACTGCCAAAAGACCAAAAGTGTTTCTTAAAGGTACTTCAGGACTGAGCACAAGAAGATTTCTCAGCCCCAGCAGCCATAAGCTAAACTGCTATAAGCTAAACTGCACCTAAGCATACTGAAGAGACCCAAACGCTGATGTGTCAGTGCGTCCCATGGGCAGCAGAAAGGCAGTTACCACAGGCTCAGATCCAAGCAATCCACTGTCTTGGGTGAAGCCTCTCATACCCAAGAATAAATCAAGTTCTGATGCATTACCTGCTGTGCAAGCCTCTGATCACGGACGTTCAGCTCTGCAGTAATGCAAGTTGTATCTGTATTACTGCACAGAAAGTGTAAGATTCTCTTCCATCAGTAGCCTATAAAACAAATTTTATTTATGTGGCCAGGTATTTCTATTGTGCCATGTATTGCGCTGTGGGCCAACCAACTGGAAAGCAGCTTTGCAGACCTGGGGGTCTTTGTGGACACGAAGTTCAACAGGAGCCCTTGCGGCAAAGGCGGCTAGTGGCACCCTGGGCTGCATTAGGAGAAGCATCGCCAGCAGGTCAAGGGAGGTGAGCCTCCCCCTCTGCTCAGCATTGCTGTGTCCAGTGCTGGGCTCCCCAGTACAAGAGAGACATGGACATACAGGAGAGAGTCCAGCGAAGGGCCACAAAGGTGATGAAGGGACTGGAGCACCTCACATAGAAAAGGCTGAGAGAGCTGGGACTGTTTAGCCTGGAGAAGAGAAGGCTCAGGGGAATCTCATCAATTTGTACAAATGTCTGAAGGGAGGGTGCAAAGAGGATGGAGCCAGGCTCTTTCCAGTGGTGCCCAGTGACAGGACAAAGCAAAACACAGGAGGTTCCTCCTGAACATAAGGAAACACTTTTTTCCTGTTAGAGTGAAATCCTTACCAGTCTTCCAAGCCATGGCTTTAAACTACACAGAAATCTCAGGAAGGAGTCAGATGAAATAGTTGATTCCTAAAGAGTTTGCATGTATTACCCTATCAGTTTGATAAGTATGTGTCCTGGTTTCAGCTGGGATAGAGTTAATTTTCTTCTTGGTAGCCGGCATGGGGCTGTGTTTTGGGTTTAGGATGAGAACAATGTCGATGATGATACACTGATGCTTTGGTTCTTGCTAAGTAGTGCTAAGCTGTTGCTAAATAGGTGCTAAGTGGCGCTCACACTGGTCAAGGACTTTTCAGCTTCCCATGCTCTGCCGGGTGCACAAGAAGCTGGGAGGGGGCACAGCCAGGACAGCTGACCCAGACTGGCCAAAGGGCTATTCCATACCATATGATGTCATGCCCAGTATATAAAGCTGGGGGAAGAAGAGGGGGACATTGGGTATGATGGCGTTTGTCTTCTCAAGTAACTGTTACGTGTGATGGAGCCCTGCTTTCCTGGGGATGGCTGAACACCTGCCTGCCGATGGGAAGTAGTGAATGAATTCCTTGCTTTGCTTTGCTTGCGTGCATGGCTTTTGCTTTATCTATTAAACTGTTCTAATTTATTTTACTTCAATTATTAAACTGCTCTTATCTCAACCCACGAGTTTTCTCCCTTTTACCTTTCTGATTCTCTCCCCCATCCCACCAGGGGGGAGTGAGTGAGCGGCTGCGTGGTGCTTAGTTGCTGGCTGGGGTTAAACCACGACAGTATGCCCATCAGTATTCTTCAATCTTGACTGAGAGGTCAAAATCCCAGAAACAGAACTAGTTTTCTCCCTAGATTAACTCGGGGAGGGGGGACAGGACAGGACGACAACGACCACAAACAAACAAACACCACACACAACCAACCACCCACAAAACAACACACCACACAAAACACCACCACCAAACAAAACCAAGGAGACAACAGGCCTAAACTATATTGATAACTGTCCCAAAATTCTAAAGCTTAAATTCAGCTGCCAGCAAATAAACAATTAGAAGTGGTTAATGCCTGCTGAAAGATTTGTAAAGCTCAAAAGAAAAGGGGCAGAGTTGGTTTTGTTTAAAAATCTCTTGTTAAAGCTCATTCTTCATGGAGAAGTTATTTCTTGAAAGAAACCAGTGAGGACCTGGGTTTTTTTTAAAATACATTTTAGTGCCAACAAATACAAACATGCACCAAGTGATTAGCTGCATAACTACTGTTGAGCTATACATTTGTCCACAGACTTAGGTATTAAGTACTCTACAAATCTGACTCCAACCATTTCTGGTTTTGGTGAAAATTAGGTTTAAGTTCTGCGATCATTTATCAGCTTTCAGTAGGTTCCACATTAGCAGTATATGCCTCACAGCACATGTAATTCATGTAAGCTCAATTTAAGGCCCATCAACACTGCCAGAGTACATGTTCTTCAACTGCATATGTAGCCAAAGCTATGTTAGCACCAAGAATGTCCAGTGACATACTGTGCAGATACATGTCTTAGAATAACCCAGCCCCATCTTTCTACAAAGGCAATCAGGTTCTAAAACTGCAAAGGAAAAGCAAGCTATAACTTTTAGTTAGCCTTATTGCATGCAGCTCTTCACGGGATGAACCATGTTTCAAGAACTGCAGATGCCCCTTGAAAAAGGTTTAAGACTTTTTATACAGAGTTTTAAAAACACAATCCATAGTAGATCAGTTCTTTTTCTTACTGTATTTAAGTATCACAAACTACAAAGAACCCAACCAAGCCCCAACGAGGGTCATGGGCAAGAGACTTCATCCCATTATTCATTTGCAACAGATGAAGAACACAGTATAGAACAAAAATTGGGAGAGTGGGCCCGAACAGCAGGAAAGGGAACATGTTGATGCCAGTGTCTAGCCAAAGGGAACCCAGAATTACTTGCTGAGCTCCAGTAATGCTGCTCTCCATAATCTAGAAGGTGCCTTCAATAGCTGACAAAGAGCTTGCCGCAAGCGAGATAAAAAAAAGTGTCAAGTCTACAATAGAGATAGGTCATTTTGGCTTGGTTGAGCAAGCAGAATGATTGCCATCCATGATCTTCCTAGGTCAGAGTCAGCTCAACTTTATCTCTAATACAGAAGAACATTTTGAATGGTATAATCCACTGTATCTTATAGCGTTGAGCACGCTGTGTTTTGATAGCCCTATACATAGTAAGTCAGTGAACTGTTCTAACAACAGTTTTCAAATATGCACTACGCCCTTTAAGAAAAGAATCCTGAAATCTGACAATCTCTTGCACTTTATGGACAATATAGTTGAATAATTGCAAAGCAGAGAAATTTAAAAACAGTGTAAAGAGCTTAAAAAAAAAGGTGACTGTAACCAATTTTAAATTGCTTTCTATTGTTCAATGAACACATTAAATCTTATCCTCTGTAAAAGCAGCCTAAGTGCTCAACTCTGCTGTAACTAAGCTCAATGTCTACTACATGCAAGACATGGAACTTAGAACTGCATTATTTTGTAAGATTTTATGACCGGCACAGAACTGAACAAGATTAAAAAAAAAAAGTACTTCAATGAGTATAATAATTTATTCTAATCATTGAATGTAATTATTTTTATTTTCAATATTCAGTATCAGTTAAAGCTCCAAATGAAATGTTAAAGATGGAAATGTTATTTTGTTTGAGATCATGTAACTCAGCTAGGTTAATACCTCTTTTCTCCAGGAAGCCTCACAAAGTGTTCAATAGCACACACTTTAAAAGAGGCAGCACATCACATTAGAAATGCTCTTTAAATTAAAGAAGAAAGTAGTTTCTACTGTTGGTTTTAGACTGGTAGATTCATGGCAGCTTATAAACCGAAGTACAAAAACATCTGTTTGCCAGTTATGAAGGCTGCAATAAACCCTTTTGTTTTGCTCATCAAGACAAATTTACTCTCAGCAAATGAACAAGCTGAATTTTGCAACATTGCCTTACTTCATTTGTGCAAGAGTTTACTTTCTATACATCATTTAGCCTGTACAGTGCAATTGGGCTGCTTTCTCCTTATCATGCTGTTGCACTCAAGTTCTTTGTGCCTGAAGAACTTGATTTAGTTTCTGCCAGCACAGCCCTCCCCCAACCCAGTCACACATGTTAGCAGCGGCTACCATTCCAAGCAGAACATGCATTTCTCCTTAACAAAGTTCTCAGAGCACTGCTGCTGAGCTATAGGATTAAATAGCAGAGTAAAAAAAAACTCAAGAGTTAAAAGCAGTCACAGAGCATGATCAAGGGTTTTCAGTAATGGTTTAGATATAAAAAAAAAAAAGGGGGAGATGAGTAGCATTCCTTTAAGGTTATCTAAGTAATAACACACACACAAAATAAGAGGTACTATGGCTGTGGAAGGAATATTACAAAAGCAAGCACATCAAGATACTGGTTTACAAACAGCAGGGGTTGCTTATTTGAATGAATATTTCCATAACACTGCCACATAATGCCCAATTCAGGAAAACCCAAGAGCTCCAAGACCTACAGGGTTTGTTTAATCTAGAAGCTGGTGAAGGATCTAGAGCACAAGTCTTATGAGGAGCGGCTGAGGGAGCTGGGGTTGTTTAGCCTGGAGAAGAGGAGGCTGAGGGGAGACCTTATTGCTCTCTACAGCTACCTGAAAGGAGGTTGTAGCGAGGTGGGGGTCGGTCTCTTCTCCCAAGTAACAAGAGATAGCACGAGAGGAAATGGCTTCAAGCTGCGCCAGGGGAGGTTTATATTGGATATTAGGAAAAACTTCTTCACCGAAAGGGTAGTCAGGCATTGGAACAGGCTGCCCAGGGAAGTGGTTGAGTCTCCATCCCTGGAGGTATTTAAAAGACAGGTAGACGTGGTGCTAGAGGACATGGTTTAGTGGTGGACTTGGCAGTGATAGGTTAACGGTTGGACTTGATGATCTTAAGGGTCTTTTCCAACATTAACGATTCTATGATTCTATGATTCTATAGTTTAACCCTAGCAACCCCCCATTCCTCACAAGACCAGTTGTTCTCAGGGTACCCATCCTCCTGAGCTGGAAGACAGGGAAGGGGAGCAGAATGAAGCCCCCGTAATCCCAGGGGAAATGGTTAGCAACCTGCTACACCACTTAGACACACACAAGTCTATGGGGCCTGATGGAATCCACTCAAGGGTACTGAGGGAGCTGGCAGAAGTGCTCACCAAGCCACTTTCCATCATCTATCAGCAGTCCTGGCTAACTGGGGAGGTCCCAATCAACCGGAGGGTAGCAAATGTGACACCCATCTACAAGAAGGGTCGGAAGGAGGATCTGGGGAACTACAGGCCTGTCAGCCTGACCTCGGTGCCAGGGAAGGTTATGGAGCAGATCATCCTGAGTGCCCATCACACAGCACATATGGGACAACCAGGGGGATCAGGCCCAGTCAGCATGGGTTTAGGAAAGGCAGGTCCTGCTTGACTAACCTGACCTCCTTCTATGACAAGGTGACCCGCTTAGTGGATGAGGGGAAGGCTGTGGATGTTGTCTACTTGGACTTTAGTAAGGCCTTTGACACCGTTTCCCACAGCATTCTCCTGGAGAAACTGGCTGCTCATGGCTTGGACGGGCATACTCTTTGCTGGGTTAAAAACTGGCTGGATGGCTGGGCCCAAAGAGTGGTGGTGAATGGAGTTAAATCCATTTGGCAGCCAATCACAAGTGGTGTTCCCCAGGGCTCAGTATTGGGGACAGTTCTTTTTAATATCTTTATCAATGATCTGGATGAGGGGATCAAGTGCACCCTCAGTAAGTTTGCAGATGACACCAAGCTGGGCAGGAGTGTTGATCTGCTGGAGGGTAGGAAGGATCTACAGAGGGATCTGGACAGGCTGGATCAATGGGCCGAGGCCAACTGCATGAGATTCAACAAGGCTCAGTGACGGGTCCTGCACTTGGGTCACAACGACCCCATGCAACGCTACAGGCTGGGGGAGGAGTGGCTGGAGAGCTGCCTGGCGGAAAAGCACCTGGGGATGTTGGTTGACAGCTGGCTGAATATGAGCCAGCAGTGTGCCCAGGCGGCCAAGGCGGCCAATAGCATCCTGGCTTGCATCAGGAATAGTGTGGCCAGCAGGACTAGGGAAGTGATCGTCCCCCTGTACTCAGCACTGGTGAGGCCACACCTCGAGTACTGTGTTCAGTTTTGGGCCCCTCACTACAAGAAGGACATGGAGATGCTGGAGGAACAAGGGCAACAAGGCTGGTGCAGGGTCTAGAGCACAAGTCTTATGAGGAGAGGCTGAGGGAACTGGGGTTGTTTAGTCTGGAGAAAAGGAGGCTCAGGGGGGACCTTATTGCTCTCTACAACTACCTGAAAGGAGGTTATAGGGAGGTGGGGGTCAGTCTCTTCTCCCTAGTAACAAGTGATAGGACAAGAGGAAATGGCCTCAAGCTGCACCAGGGGAGGTTTATATTGGATATTAGGAAAAATTTCTTCACTGAAAGGGTAGTCAGGCACTGGAACAGGCTGCCCAGGGAAGTGGTTGAGTCCCCATCCCTGGAGGTATTTAAAAGCCATGTAGATGTGGTGTTTAGGGACATGGTTTAGTGGTGAACTTGGCAGTGCTAGGTTAACGGTTGGACTCGATGATCTTAAGGGTCTTTTCTAACTTAAACATTTCTATGAAGACCATGGTGAGGCAGGCACCCATGGAGGTCCACAGTGGAGCAGATATCCACCTGTAGCCCATGGAGGACCCCACGCCGGAGCAGGTGGATGCGCCTGAAGGAGGCTGTGACCCCATGGAGAGCCCACACTGGAGCAGGCTCCTGGCAAGACCTGTGGAAAGAGGAGCCCATGCTGGAGCAGGTTTGCTGGCAGGACCTGTGACCCTGTGGGGGACCCATGCTGGAGCAGTCTGTTCCTGAAGGACTGCACCCCATAGAAAGGACTGATGTTGGAGCAGTTTGTGAAGGACTGTCTCCTGTGGGAGGGACCCCATGCTGGAGCAGAGGAAGAGTGTGAGGAGGAAGGAGCAGCAGAGACAATCTGTGATGAACTGACTGCAACCCCCATTCCCCTGCACTGCTCAGGGACAGGAGGCAGAGAATTTGGGAGTGAGGTTAATCCCAGGAAGAAGGAAGGGGTGGGGGAAAGGTGTTTTTAGATTTGTTTTTATTTCTCATTATCCTACTGTGATTTTGATTGGCAATTAAATTAATTTCCCCAAGCCTGTTTTGCCTGTGATGGTAATTGGTGAATGATCTCTCCCTGTCCTTATCTGGACCCACAAGCCTTTCATTATATTTTCTCTCCCCTGTCCAGCTGAGGAAGGGGAGTAACAGAGCAGCTTGGTGGGCACCTGGCGTCCAGCCAAGGTCAACCCACCACAAGCTGACAGGAACTCTTCTGGCTGGAATTCAAATAGCACCAAAATGGATAAAACCAAACAAACAATTTTAATAGTAGTAGTTATCTGAACCCAGTATGACCTCTTCCTCATAAATTCAAAATTAAAATCCCGAGAGTTGTCTTAGACTTCTCTACTAGGTCAAACAACCTTGTGTAACTTCACACCTACTGCAGCAACAAAAGCTATGCAAAGGCATCGCTGGTGGCATATTCATCACTCTACAAAAATTGCCCTGTGGACAGTCTCCCAACAGTGACTGGAAAGTAATCCATGGGACTTTACACCTTGGTGGAAAGCAGTCAGCTGTCTTTTGGGAAGGTGCAAGATAAAGGTCCAAAGAGAGGAAGTTACAGCAAGCAGCTTCTGGCCACGCACCCACAGGCAGCATTCTCACCTTCAGCTAACATGAAGGTATTTATGTATTCTGGAGGGCTTTGGCAAGGATGGCAAGTGTAAGTCAGGATTCCTCAACCAGTTCTGCAAAATTCTGAACTTGGGAGTAAATCTGTATGCAAAGAACTAGGTAAGTTGTTCTAGTTTTTGGTGACAGACTGTTTTTCACTCAACCCCAGAGTTCTGATGAGAACATCCACTGTGAGCTGTCTGTTCCATTAAGAAACATCAATCCCACTGAGTTTTAAGTGTGGCAGGTTTGAGGAGGCTCACTCAACTGTAGGACACAAAAATCATAGAATCATAGAATGGTTTGGATTGGAAGGGACCTTAAAGATCATCTGGTTCCAACCCCCCTGCCATGGGCAGGGACACCTTCCACTAGACTAGGTTGCTCAAAGCCCCATCCAACCTGGCCTTGAACACTTCCAGGGAGGGGGCATCCACAACTTCTCTGGGCAACCTGTTCCAGTGTCTCACCACCCTCATAGTGAAGAACTTCGTTATATCTAATCTAAATCTACCCTCTTTCAGTTTGTAGCCATTACACCTTGTCCTATCACTATGTGCGCTCGTAAAAAGTCCATCTCCAGCTTTCTTGCAGGTCCCCTTCAGGTACTGGAAGGCTGCTATAAGGTCTCCCCAGAGCCTTCTCTTCTCTAGGCCGAACAACCCCAACTCTCTCAGCCTGTCCTCATAGGAGAGGTGCTCCAGCCCTCTGATCATCTTCATGGCCCTCCTCTGGACCCTCTCCAACAGGTCCATGCTCTTCTTATGCTGGGAGCCCCAGAGCTGAACACAGTACTCCAGGTGGGGCCTCACCAGAGCAGAGCAGAGGGGCAGAATCACCTCCCTCGACCTGCTGGTCATGCTTCTTTTGATGCAGCCCAGGATACAGTTGGCTTTCTGGACTGCGAGTGCACATTGCTGGCTCATTTCCAGCTTTTCATCCACCAGTACCCCCAAGTCCTTCTCCTCAGGGCTGCTCTCAATCCATTCTCTGCCCAGCTTGTATTTGTGCTTGGGATTGCCCCAATCCATGTGCAGGACCTTGCACTTGGCCTTGTTGAACCTCATGAGGTTCACATGGGCCCACCTCTCCAGCCTGCCAAGGTCCCTCTGGATGGCATCCCATCCCTCAGGCGTGTCAACTGCACCACATAGCTTGGTGTCATCGGCAAACTTGCTGAGGGTGCACTCAATCCCACTGTCCACGTCGCCAAAGATGTTAAACAGCGCCAGTCCCAATACTGACCCCTGAGGAATGCCACTCATCACTGATCTCCACTTGGACATCAAGCCGTTGACCACAACTCTTTGAGCTTAACCATCCAGCCAATTCCTTATCCACCGAGTGGTCCATCCATCAAATCCATGTCTCTCCAATATAGAGACATGGATGTCGTGCAGGACAGTGTCAAATGCTTTGCGCAAGTCCAGGTAGATGACATCTGTTGCTCTTCCCTTACCCACCAATGCTGTAAATCCCAGGCTTTTAACCCTCTTAAATGCCTTTCCAATAAAATAATGCTTTTTTACTGAGGCAAAAAAAAATTTTCTCCAGATTAAAGACAAAACATACTTGGTTATGAATAAAATGTGACTTAAAATACTTTTTCTAGGCTAACCTTAATCTGTGTCACAATCTTGGATTTGTGTAAATATAATAATTAAACTACACACATCCACCCATAGCAGATGAACTAATTTAAGAATTTCATGAAGATAAAGGGAGCCTGCAAGCACTGCTCCTCTCCTCTTCCCCCACTCAGGTCCTATAAGCCTTCATCCTTCCTGGAATAGTTCTTACACTGAATGTAGCTTAGCCGAGCTTCAAAATTGAATGCTTTTGTTTTATTTGACTGTGTTTAAAGAATCTCTTGCATTACTCATGGAGACTGTTCTTTTTCCTAGTTGTTAGCTTCATGTGAGCAACAGCACTGCATATAGCTCAGTACACTGTTCTGAACATCCAGTTTCCCCAATTGTATGTCTTCAAAATAGCGAAGAGGAAGTAGGGGTTGAAAAATGGAGGGGTTAAAAGGAAGACAGTCACGAAACCAAACTAATTGGTACAAAAATTGAAGGACTGATATATCTGACTGCTCTTCATTCACTAAGTGGACAAGAGTTCAAGCTGGTACTTCTTTAACAAACCTGGCTTGCGGGAATCATGGTCAGCTCACATTAAAGTATCACATTAAACATCTGTGATCAGCCTGAAACATGGTTTGACAGAAAGGAGCCATCTAATTTTAGAAGACTCTTAGCTGTGCAGCAATGGAGCAGGAAAAATAACAGACTGAGTAACTTCACCTTCCTCAAATGAGGAAATATTTAGTTTAGAAGCCTGGATAAACATGTACAATAAACACCACCAACAGAGGTTAGGAAGGAAACTAGATGCTTCAATTACGGTTGGAGGTCATGCAGGCTCGTTTCCAGCAGGAGACAACCAAGAAAGGTAAAGTACCCTGCTTAAGCTCTGTAAAACTTAAGGACACGGTCTCTCACTCATGCATGCCTTAGAGCCTGACAGCCACAATCCTCTAGGCAGACCTGTAGGAAGGCTCTAGGAAGTGAGCAACCCAGATCAATCCTTCCACATCAAAACAGGCTACTGTTTAAAGCAAGCCTTGTTGATAAACTTTAATCTCCCCCAGTGCAAGCAGTTGAGAAAGCCAAAGTATCTTATCCCAGACAGGTGTGTATAAAGCCCCATTAAATCTCTATGGTAAAGGGAAGCCATTTCTGCCCTGAAAATGGACTCGTTCACACTGTGAAGTGTGCAACAGGACTTCCAATGCACTTCTTCCCTCCACCAGTTATGGGCAAGCTTAGTGCTATGTTAGTTCAGTCCATCTGGAATAGATCACACATCTGCTTTATTCTAGTCCTGAAAACAGATCAATTCAGTAAACACGCCTCACTTACTGGAACAGCTATCTGTCATTTAACTTCCACACTATGCAAGTTATACAAAAGCACCAACATTCTATTCAATTGCTGTTCTACTTGGGGAAGTAGTAATGATACTGGAACCCCACAAAGCTATTTTAGACTCTCAGTGAGGTCCATATCAGAAGTACTCAGTTTATAAGCAATAAGGAGTTTTTTTCCCACTACATGCCAGCCCTACAAACTCAGCTTGAGATCTACAAGTCCTACTCCATCATTTCCTTCTCATGCATTACTACCAGTAATAAAGATGATGCAAGCCAACTGAAGTCTCTGCTATACCATCATGACCTTGCAGCCTCCAGTGAGACTGTTGCAGGGGCAACTGATCAAAGCCCGAGAAACAAAGAGGAGATTCCAGCTCATGCTTAGCTATGTTGGCTCAGCAGGCCTAACCAGACAAAAAGCTGTGAATGCTTACTTTAGCAACTGAAGTCAACAGCTATGAATGAAAATAAAACATAGAACACATTATTTGGTCACAAAACAACTGTATAATAAGTGGAAAAATGGCCTCAAAAGTCCGTGTTATGTATAAGTATGCTGAAGCTCAGTACTGTCTCAAAAGAGGCAAGATATGAACTTTGAAGGCAAAAAGCACCTTTTGCAACAGCTATGCAGATACAGAGAGAAGTGAACATGCACGATTGGAGTAAATAGTTAGGTATTTCCTTCCCCTTTCCTATACTCCTAAAGTAAACATTTGTCTGGCTTTCTTTTAACCACTGGGGGAGCGTGGTAGGGGGACTCATCTCTTGGTCAAGGTTTTGTAACAAGGAAGAACACTATGGATGAAGAGGTGTGGAAAATGGCTCACTCATACAGGCCCAACACACACAGCTCAGGAAAGACCCATGCTGCCATCTCTGGAACAATCAAGCCACCTTTTGCCAATAGTGAATTCCCAAGCACAGCAGCCATCTCCTTTCCCCAAGCAGCAGTCAGAGCTTCATGATCACTTTAAACCAGTCTAAGTGTGACTAACACAGAAATGAGCCCTGCCCTTCTCAGTACCCCCCTCTTGCAATCTACTCTCCCTTGAATCAACAGTAGCATTTTTTTTGCCAATAAACCAGGTAAAACTCACCTAGCAAGATCTGAATTCATAAGCAGGCCAGTTGTCTGGCTCACCACACAGCTCCACAATCCCTGGCACAAGATGCAAGCTTGAGGAGAACTGCAGCATCCCTTTGACAGCAGGCTGCATTTAAGCCAGCCTAAAGCAACCACGTAACTCCAGGGTGAATGACACACAGTGGTCTTCACAGTGAGTGAAGTTTGCAAATGACAATCATGAAAGCACTTTCCAAAATACAAGTTTATAAGCACAGCAATACGCATTTTCTGTTCTAGGAGTTACACAATGAGGCACAGAGCAGTAAATGAGTCACAGCACAGCAAATGAGTCAGTCATTTCATTTACCATATTCATGATGAGAGTATTTCACAATGGAAAACATTTGTTAGGCCTGTTTCATAGTCTGTCCTTGGAGGAGTTCACCAAGTGACAAGAGGGAACAAGTTTGCTGGAATGGGCTCCTGGAGAAGGACTCCCATGCTCAGTAACAGGAAGTGTTACAACCACACTGTGCTGCTGTATCAGCAGCTTTCCTCAGGGCAGCAGGCTTGGTCAACAAGGAATGTGCCCACTCCCTAGAAAAAGGGAGGGGGAAGAATGATAACACTGCTAAATTATAACTGGAAATACAGTTACAACTTCTCTCAGAGTAAAGGTTTATGGCTTTTGTCATTTATAATCTTTGTCAGGCAACCTAAGGTTAGCAGCCTTAGAAAGAAGATAGACATCAGGCTTGTATTTTAGCTTTAAACCCATATTTACAAAGACCGTAGACTATTGGTCTTGGCCTTTGATCAGCACACCACCTTTATGACACAATCCAGGTTTTGTAGGCCAGTACAAGACTCTTTGAACAGCTGACATGCACAGCTCAAGCTAATGGAGGCCCTTTCATCATAACACCAACTCCCAGTACTGGTATCACTGCACCACAAATATTCACTACTGGGGGGGGGGAAGATAGAAAACACATACCTGCTCTTTTTGTAATACAGAATGCTTTAAAATTAAGCCATTTATTGCCTGTTGAGGAGAATTAAGACACAATTTGACTATACCTTATAATAAAAGAAGTTCAGTTATATTCTATGATCTTATCAATGCATATTTAACTCTATGAATAAATCTGTTTCAAACAGTTGTAAAAAAATTCAGTCAATGGTTTTGTTTTACCACTGTAATGACAGAGCCTCCACCATGACCCAACAGAAATAGCTTCTGCTTCTGATAAAGTCCAGTCCAACAAACACCCTTCAAATAAATAGAAAGTCAGCGCTTTCTGAAAAACAGAGTGTTTCCTTTGTGTGTCAGATACATCTTATTTATAAAATTTAAATTGGGATGTAATGTTAAAAAAAAGAGAGCAAGAGAACACCCACTTCATAACTTTAAACATATTTTACAACTTCAAAAGCTACAGGATAGCTAAGTTACAGTTTGCCAACCTGCCTTCCATTTTGAAAGCTTTGTTTCATTTTGTAGAAAAGAATCTCTATCAGCTTCCATGCCTTCACTAATACCCATTGAAAGTAGACCATGTAGAAAGAGCAGTCATTCAGACTGTATCCTCCTTAAATACACCCCTTCAGGGATCTACTGAACTCTTTGACCTCTACCTTATCTCAGGCATCACCACTTGCCCACTTCTCTTCCTAGCCTCTCATCTATAAAGGTCAACTCAGCATTTCACTACCTCTCTTCTCTTCAAGCACATCTTATTCAATGAGTCAAACTCTTGTTTACTCCCAAACACTTCTTCACTCCTGCCACCAAACAGCCACTTACATTTACCATCTACATAACTACCTAGAAATTAAGCCTGTAAATTATTGCCAGGATACATGACAATGTAAAGTTTGATCACTGAAAACTGTCAGTAAAACTAAATGGTATGCTGCTTCTAAAAGTAGCACTAATCAAGTTATTCTCAGCTTCCTTATCCCATCAGACTGCCAAGGCATCTGTTACATCAAGTCCCATTCCTAGTCACTGCCTACCATTCATGCATTAGTAGCACATTTAGCTGAAGTCACCTCTATAAATTGATGCATTTAGATTTGACCAAGCAAGCTGCATGATGGCGCTCTCACATATCATGGCTTGCAATAACAAAGAGCTAAAAAACAGTTACACATTTTGTGTCATCCTCATCCCTTTGCTCTAGAAGAAGCAAAATTGAAGTTTCATGCTTCTATGTAATATAGCTACACTAAATCCAGATACAGAATGGACTGATATTTTATCCCCAAGATACTAATTGTAGTCAGTTTGCAAGGTTTCAGTTTACAACCTAAATCAATGGAGGAACTGAGACTCATTTTGCATGTACAACAGCAGCAGTACAGCCAGTTGTCCCAGTTGTCATTGGTCATAACAAAGTATTTCAGAATAAAAGCATTCCAGGTTTCCTTCCTTTAGCTAATATATTAAACAATTCATTCAGATTTTTTCCTGTTCTTGAACTTTTAAAAATCAGCAGACTCAGAATTGTCTTGAAGAAGCACAAGCCATGCTTAATGTAGTCATTGAGGCCAGCTTTGTAAATATGCAAACGAGTGTTTTACTAAGACTACTTTTCACCCTCCCAAAGCAGTGTACTGTATTCCTCAAACATGAGAGGGAAAATAAGTGCTTCATTGAGGCAACTGCTGTGCAAGTAATCAATAGCTTACTGTAAAGTAGATGGTTTTGTTAATGAATTCTTAACAGGATTTTATCTGCCATCCTTTCGTGGCCAAAACTGCAGGTAAGTGGCAAAAATTACCAGCCCCCAAGCATATGAAATCCTGAAGACCATACTATCTGCATTTATTTATACTTTCCATAAATGCACTATCAATACCATCATTAATCACTGAATATGGATTGGTGCTCTATGAGCTTTAGGCCAGTCAAAATATCAAAGCTGAATGTAGAAATCAAATATTAATAAAGCTCACCAGCTGCTCTTCACAAGGGTAAGCTAGAAGCTGATTTGCTGAAGAGAGTTTGTGCTGCCACTATGCCTTGCACACATAGCTGAACACTGGTATGCAGAGAGAATACAAGCCACTAGTATAAAATAAGAAAGAGTCAAACTTTAAGCATAAGGAAATATACCCGAGAGCGCCAGTGCTGGTAAAAGCCTTTAACCCAAAACCTTGCTTTTAACACAAGTTTAAAAATACAAAAATAATTAGAATACATGCAAACTTGATCCTCTACTGTATTACAGATTGTAAATTTGTCTCACACTTTATAAAACATTTTATCCAATTTTAAGTGCCTCAATGGTCGAATGTTCTTTATTTCATTAGTCAGTATAAATTAAACATTGTAGTCAGCTGCTCAATTCCTGCACTGTATCTGCATTACTACCCAGCTGTCAGTAACCAGTTAGCAGTTAAACTTGGCATGTGTACAAAGTGTCTCACTTCTAAGTCATACAGCTATGCAACATTTGATTTTCCCAGCCTTTAAAATGATCATTTGAATGTCAATAACTGTCAAAAAAAAAAAATAGACAAAGATATATATTAACACCTACTTCTGTGAAATTTCTGCCTATAGTGCCATTTCCCTCCCTTATTTTTCCAACAATCCCTTAATGTATTAAAGGTCTGACACCAATTAACAATGAAAGATGACTTATGTAAACAGGCAGATTGTTAAATAAAACAGGAATAAAAAGGTAATAAATAAAAAAGGTAAGTAACCTGAATTTTTAGCACATTAATGAGCTTCTGATTTATCTGATCAGCTAGTTCTACTAGCGTGAATTTAAGCTTACTGACAAGTTTTACTGCATCCTTCCAATCAACGTCAGACCTTCTCAGCCATTGCCCATGCATTTCCAAAGCAAATATTTCCAGATATTTCAAGACTGTCAAATGTACTCACTTGCAACAAGGAGTAGAGGGTTAGAATAAAAAATAATAGATAAATAAAAAGATTAAGCTCTCCTTTTTAAAGGATGCGATGGTGCACATCACAGTTATCTTAAAATATACTTTAAACACAGTTAGATAGCCCTCTTTCACACTTTGTTTTTCATTTTTCAGAAGGGTTTAATAAAGTGTTGGTAAAAAGCCCACATTAGGAGACACTTCAGTCTATTTCTGATTTGACACAATTCATTGAAGTCTTTTGTACGACTGCTCAGCTCCTACAGCAGGCCTTTTATCAGTTCTGACTTAACCACAAAGGAATTCTCTACACTTTAGTTACTATTAGAAGGCTACACTCCTCTGGTCTGTTTACACATTTGCAGAATTAAGTCAGAAAAAAACTATTTTAAAGATAGTGACTTCTATCACAAGTTTTCTAGACATCCTGGTCTTCAATAGTGGGGCCAAGGCAACAAAGACTGGATGCGTATTGCTACCTCGTCAAAGGACAGCATGGTAATGCATCGCAAGGGCATCACATAAATCACAATAATTGGCACGTAGCTAGAAGGAGAATGCAAACCAGCGTACAGCATCAGCCAACATCTCTAGTGATCCAGGTCACAGAAGGTTATGAAGCCATGTCAAGAGCTGCATACATATCCAGCCGAGAGAAGCTTTTTGCATAGGTAGTTTTAGATAGTAAACCAAAAGGAAAAACTGGAAGTTCAAGGAGACAGATCTCCCAGAACAAGTGCAGTTGTTGGACAGTACTCAAGTATTCACATGCTGTCAGGTTGACTGCATTCCAGACAATCAAAATTCGCATTAAATCTGTACCCCTGCTGCACATTAAAGCTTTTTTAAATTTCAAATTAGTTCCTGCCACAGCATATTCATAAATTAGGATAACTCTTGTCAGTAAAAATAGTGTGGTCCTTCCTTTCTTTCTTTTTCTTTTTTTATTTAATGATGCAGTAAATTCTCCTACCTAATCCCCAAAGAAAATCAGCTAAAGAGAAAGTAAGTTAAGGGGTGTCAGCTGCATTCCTATACTACCATAACTTTGCACTCATATTTTGTTAACTACTACAAAACTTCAGGATTTGTCTTGACATAACAACTAGATTACCTGGATAGCAGATGACATTAAAATTGAACCCATGCAGACATATCTTATAGCGTGCCACATAATATACTTTATCCTTCACCAGTAAAAACTGCTGTACATAACAATATACTACTACTCACTCTAAGTAGAGGGGGGTTTTTTGGGGGTTTTTTTTGTTGAGTTTTTTTTTATTTTTTTTTTTTTAATTAGAACTTTACCAGAGTCTTATGTAAGGGTTCAATTTTAACAGGTTCATTAAAAAAGCAAATGATATGGCAAAACACTGCAACTAGCTACTGATTTTTAAGGAAACCAATTTGTCCAATGCTGACTTTTAAATTGCTTCATCCTACCCTCACAAACAGATTTTGCTTTTAATTAATTGTTCATCTCTTAAAATTAGAGTGCAGAGAGAGTGCGTGCACAAGCATCGGTTGCTGGCATGACAACTGGCTCAAATTCAAAAATTGCTACATACCAAAAAATCTGATCATAGAGAGAGATAGAATCACTTTCCTAAACTGAAAGCAAGCTTTGAAAATGAAAATTGATTTCTTGGAAGCAAGGAAAGCCTTGAAATTAGGGGAAAAATGAAACATGAGAAACATGAAAACTGACCCAAAACAAACAATGAAAAATTTTATTAGGTCAACCCAATATAAAACTTTTATAGAAAAGATTCCTTGTTTTAAAAACTGTGATGGGAAGTGATTTACAATTAATTTTATCCTTAAAAAAATAATTCTAGAGCAATAATGACACTGTCCTATTACATTTATTCTACTATTCATAATTACATGGAAAGATAGTACAAAGTTTTATTTTCACCTCTTGGAATCACTTTAAAATGCTTACTTTTTCTTGAAATCCAGATTAGATATTTTTAGAGAAAGACTGAAAAAAGGCTGGAGCTGATTTACAAAGTTTTCCATGTTTAATAATCTGGTCTTGAAAGAAAGCTTTTTTTCCTTCCCCCCCACCCTTTTTTTTTTTTTTTTGGGTTTCCAAAGAAATTAGTCAAGGTCAAGGATAGTACATCAGAACACACATGCATACACACTGAAAATAGCTTGTGTGTTCCCTAATTAATGCATTGAATTCCAAATCTAAGAAGGAAACTGGAATGCATTCAGACATCTCCCTTTCATGAAGAAATATTTTAAAATTAGTTTACTTGTTTCTGTTCTGGAACTTGGAAATATTGGTAGTTATTTCTTAAAGTAAACTGAAACTGGAATCACTGAAAATATTTTCACAAGACTCTAGTAGTCTTGGAACTAAGTCAAAAAAGTCCAACAAGAAGTCAGACATCATTTGTTTACTCCCCCTACCACAATATTGTATTAACAAATTCTGGATTACTTGTTTTAGTCATACATTCCGAACCAAATCCCAACATCAGGCTGACTGGGGAAGAAACCATGCTTGTTTCTTCAGCATGTCAGCAGATAAACTTCTTGTCCTCCTCAAACAGGCAGAGTTTAACACAACCTTCTCCCCTTGGAAAAAGGTCAATACACATACCAGAAAAATTTGGTATCACAGGACACCAAGAAGTTAATGCAAAACACAGTGCTTGTATCTCCATGAACGACAGCCTTAGTTTTGTCACATAATTTAGTATTACTTGCATTAAATAAAAATTTTTACTAAATCCATGTGTCCTACAGGTTTCATCAAAAATTAGATATGTATTGCATACATCAGTGAAGATCATCATGTCTGCTAAAAGATGCATTTCAATTCACAACACAAAAACATTTGTGCCAGCTTTGCTAATAAAATACCTGGTGTTGTTTTATCAACAGAAAGGTGTTTCACATGATACTGTTGGCACTCAAACAATTAAGCCTTGAAAGAGAAATTACATTTGTTTTACTTGCTCTACAATTTCATGTTATTTTGAGCAAAGATGGCTAGAGAGAACAAAAAAATTATTAACTAGAATCATCATCCATTCAAAGGATCTGAAATTTGCTGATTACAATACATATAGGTATCACATTCCACCAGAATTACATGTAGCAGTTACCAACATGGTCTTGTAAAGCTTTCTTTTCCTGGTGAGAAAATGGCTTCTCCTGGTTTTGAAAGTAATCACCAACTTTTAGCTCATATTTCAAAAAAACAAAACAAAACAAAACAAAACAAAAAGGGGGAATAATTAGCTGTAACAATAGATGATAAAAGTACCTCTGAGTCAGAAGATAAATATTTCTCATTAAAAGAAAACTGGGGGGGGGGAATCAAGTCTTTAACTTCATTTAAAAACCAACTAAGGAAACATCTAGGGAGCTCCAACTATTATTTTACACTTGAGAAATTTTACTTTGTTTTTCTTTAAAAAGTATTTTGGTTACATCCCTCTGATCACATTTCACCGAGGGGCTTCAGAAAAATTAGTCTGCAGCTCCATGCTGATGATGCTGTTCGGCTGAACCCTCTTCCACAGACAAGGCAGTTTTCTAGTTCACAATATTAACATTAAATTCTAGAGCTGTGGTAAGTGCCAGTCAATTAATTATTTACATTATTTTCCTTCCCTAGGAGTTTTTTCCCCTCCAACTCACTCCCTTGCCATTCATACCCAAGAGGCATGACTACTGTGATTACAAAGCCTTATGCTGCCATGGAAAGGACTGTAACGCCTTAAAGGAAGACCTGTATGAGCAAGCAGGGTCTATGCAGCAAAGACAAGCTGACCTCAAATTACAGACAGACAAGAATACTCTAGGAGTACTTATATGACATATCTAAAAAACACTTCAAGTACTTCTAACGTGGATGCAGCTACAGCAACAAAGCTGAGCTTTATAGCACTACAGCAAAGGCAGTCTCCATCTTTCCCCAAGCAAGAGTCATACCAGCAGAGGCACAGGGTTTGTTTTTTTTTCTTCTCCTAGAATAGCTGCATTAAGGGCTCTCACCAGGTCAACTGTGCTATTGAGGGATCACACCTCTTCCTAACCTTGACAGCCACAGCTGTGAGGACAATACAGTACTGTATACTAATTCAGGGCTAACCTCAGAAACCAAATATACACTTCACAATCTAAAACTGTCTGCTCACTCCTGGCATATTCACCAATTTGGCCAAGTGAAACACAGTCAATTTCTAAGTTTCCTTCCAGATTGTTGTATTTACTCACAAAGTGCTTTCATGTTTAGAATGTAACTTTTACTAAAAATACTTGGTTTGAAATAAATTAAAAACACATATAGTAGAAAAGCTCTGTTTTATACATTTGAAAAGGTTTGCTTTAGGAGCCTGCATTCCTTTTTTTTTTTTTTTTAAATAAACTAAAAAAAAAAAAAAATCCTTCATGTCCAATTGAAACATTAAAAAAAGCTATAAAAACATCAATAAGTTAGATGCAAATGGAATTTTGAAGCCAACTTCATTGGAGAAAAATCTTTCAAAATTAAGTGATGCTAATTATTATACTAGGACAACATAATTCAACTTCAAAATAGGCTAGCAGACTTTACTGCTTGATTATTAATAATATTATTTGTGCATATCACTAATGTGTTATCTTTCTTTTATTTAGGATTTTTTTTCATTACACACATGAGATGAAGTTGGGGGGGGCCACAAAGCAGGATCACATGAAGATTTTTAGCAGAGCATAGACACAAGTTTTTGAAATTCTTTCATTTGAAATGAGCTGCCATGATAAAGTTATCTGAATGTTTATTCAGGGCTAGACCGGAAAAAAAACAAACAAACAAACAAACAAACATAAAATTCAGAAGCAAATTGTTCCATTTAACCACCAATGAAATGTATGAGTCTCCCTCAGAAATCAAATCCCGCATTCCCTGTTTATATTAATACTTAGTGTTACAAGTAAGGCTGTTAGAATTGATATGTAATAAAATGTACTTTGTCCAATAACTGCACTTTTCCATAGTACAATAGTAAACATTTACAGCAAAGAACATAAGTTCACATTTATGTGGTCACTAAACATGCATTTACACAAACTCAATGTTAAGTTTTCCTCAATGCTACATATTCAACCATATTACATGGAACCAATTCCGTTCTCCACCCAATATAACTCACTCAAGTTAAATTTGCTTTCACAGTTGCACCTTTCTGCTTCACAAGGATTATCTCACGAGCAAGAGCCTTTACCAGCCCTAATGACACAGCTACCTATCCAAATTACACAAGAACTTTCCTACATCAGGACCCAGCCTACCCAAGTGCTCCATAACTCACTCACTAGGCAAACCAAAGGCCTCTGTTAGAATAAAACAGAATAGTTGCAGTTGGAAGGGACCTACAATGATCATCTAATCCAACTGCCTAACCAATTCAGGGCTGACCAAAAGTTAAAGCATGTTAGTAAGGGCATTGTCCAAATGCTTCTTAAACACTGACAGGCTTGGGGCATCGACCACCTCTCTAGGAAGCCTGTTCCAGTGTTTGACCACCCTCTCGGGAAAGAAATGCTTCCTAATGTCCAGTCTAAACCTCCCCTGGTGCAGCTTTGAACCATTCCCACGCGTCCTATCACTGGATACCAGGCAGAAGAGCTCAGCACCTCCCTCTCCACTTCCCCTCCTCAGGAAGCTGCAGAGAGCAATGAGATTGCCCCTCAGCCTCCTTTTCTCCAAGGTAGACAAGCCCAGAGTCCTTAGCCACTTCTCCATACCTTCCAGCCCTTTCACCAGCTTTGTTGCCCTCCTCTGGACACATTCAAGTCCCTTAACATCCTTCTTAAATTGTGGGACCCAGAACTGCACACAGTACTCAAGGTGAGGCTGCATCAGTGCTAAATACAGCAGGAACAATGCCCTATGCCTGTCAGCGTTTAAGAGGCATTTGGACAATGCCCTTAATAACAATACAATTGACATGTTTCATATCACCAGCTTCCACTACTATTTTTTGCGCAGCCTTCCATTATTTTTTATATATAAGGTATTATAAAATACCTTCCAGGTATTTTCAGCAGTAGGTATAGCATTTATTTGGAACGCAGTTAAGGGGTCCAGAAGCAGCAGTCAACACTTCAGTTGCATTTATGCAGATTTTCTTTCTTCACACTGACCCTTGCCAACATTATTCCCCTTTTGAAGCTATGCAAAAAGTTACTTTTTTTCTTTCACAACTACTCATTGAGGCCTATTCCACTACTGAAAGCAAGCAAAGCCAAGTCCACACTGGGTGTCCTAGAAAAGATTGCATCTTTTATTTATCACCCCTTGGCTTTATTTTCACAGTGAATTCCTAATTGTAATCAGCCAAGAAACCCTCCCTATGTGCATTCCTGTCATTCCTTGCAAATAGAATCAAATGCAAGCAAAAGGGTGGAAAAAAATAAAAAAGTATCAGCACTGCCAACCAAACTAAAAAAGCCCTACTTCCGGTTTTGCCAAATCCTGAGGAGCCACAGATGCACCTCAGACCTTTGGAAAGAGAGTGAAGGCCAAAGACTAAACTTATAAGAAAGTTAATAAAAATCTTTAAAAAAAACATAAAAATTATCTTAAAAAAAACCCATAAGGATAAAAAAAAAAATCTTAAATCAATCATAAAGATAAAAAAATCTAAAAAAAAAAGATAAATCTTTGAAAAAAATAAGAAATTTTAAAAATTAAAAAAAAACGTCTAAAGCTGAACTCCACCTAGTCAGAAGGGAAGGGCCCTTAGCCCAAGAACAGCAACAGAGCTTCCCTTCAGAAGGTAGAAGGCACGTTTGCAGGCTGCCCGCGAAGTGAAATCCGCTGCGGACAAGGCCGAGGGGGAGCTCAGCACCCTCCGACCCCGAGCCGCAGCACCGGGACTAGGGCCGCCGCCACAGCTCGGCGCCACTCAGCCCCACACAGCGTTGTGAACAAAAGGAGAGCAGAAGCCACAGCTGAGCCACCACTGGGGGACGGTCCGGCCCAGCACAGGGCGGGACAGCGACTCCGCGGGGCCCGTCCCTCTGTCCCGCCCTGCCCCCCGACTGTTGAGCCGGCGGTGAGAAGAAAGTATCTTTTGTCTGGCTTCTACTTTCGGGGGGGGGGGGGGGGGGGGGAGGACAGGAGGACACACGGACAGAAAACTGAAGAGAACACAAACAAACATGAAAATGAGAATGAAGTGCCCAGTCGTCGTCGTCGCCTCCTCCGCGAGGCACCGCCGCACGGCAGTACCCCCAATACACCCAAGCCACACAAAGCGCAAGCGCACCACCACCCCGCGGAAGTTTCCCAGGGAAGCTATAAACCCCTTCCCCGTAGGGCCAACACCGTCCCGTCGAGGGGACTGCTTGCGGGCGGAGGGCACTAACCTCCAGAGCCCTTTAAACGGAAGCAGGGAGGAGTCAACCAGGGGCGCCAGCCCGCAGCGGGTGAAGAGCAGCGGCAGGCGGTGGCCGCCGGGTGCGGGGGCAGCGGCAGAACAAGGCGGGGGCAAGTATTGTTTCGCCGTTGTCACGCAGGGGCTCATCCCAAAGTAACTCGTGGGCCCCTCCGCGCCCGAGCTGCGGCAGCTCCCCGCCGTTGCCCCGAACCGGGAGCCTTTCCCGACGGCCCCCCCGCCGGCGGCGGGGCTTGGGCGGATCGCGCCCCCACCCTCTGGCTCGCCGCCGCCGCTACCCTAGAAATGCCTTTGTTCGTGGCTTCCCCCCGCACCGCACACGCGCTCCTGGGGTCTCTTATTTCTTTATTTTGGACCGCGGCGCATCCCGCCCTCTTCCCCCGCCGGCCGCCTTCTGCTGATTCATTTCCACCGGCAGTCGCGAGGGGAGGCGGCGGAGGCATCTCCTCGCTATTGTGGTTCGGGGTATGGCGATGACCCGGATTACCGAGGGTGGGCACTGGGAGGGAGCAGAGCCAAACAGGATTACACGGAGCGGGCACGACGCGTCGGGAGAGTTAAAGGGACAGGCGAGGGGCAGCGTGCCCGGCCCGCTTGCCGAAGACAGGCTGCTGGCGGCGGGGGCCGTGGATGTGTCACGGAGCGGGGCAAAGGAGTTATTCCGTGTTCTGGGTGCGAGGGGGAGGAGACTGGCGGAGGAAGTTGGCCGATTCGAATTACAGCCTGGGAGTGAAGGGTTCGTGCAGGCCGGGCCGCGGGGGGGCAGCTCCCCGGCCGCGCTGCCGGCCCCCCGAGGGGCTGCCGGGGCGCGCCAAGGAGGCAGGGTGGCTCCGGCCGCCGGGGCCATGCAGGGAGGGAGGCGGCTCCCCGGATGGCAGGCAAGTGACACGCAGGGAGAGACCCGCGGCTGAGGAGGCCGGCGGCGCCCTGCCCGGGTGGCCGCGGCCCCGGCCGGTGACTCACCGACTTGCAGGACGTTATCGACACAGCCGCCGTCTAGCAGAGCGATGCCCCTGCGGAAGGGCAGGCGGTTCTCGGCGGCGGCGGTGTCCGCGCCCCCACCGGGCGCGGTGCCGGCGACGGCCCCCCCGGGGGCGGTGGCGGGGTCCTCGGCGCCGGTGTTGAAGGAGGAGTACATGCAGATCTCCCTCTCGCTGCGGGGGAAGGACCAGTAGACGATCCTACGCTGCACCGGCTCCGGGATCCGCTCGAACCGCTCCTCCACCCGCTGGAAGGGCCACTTCTCCGCCACCTTGCGAGCCGCGATGTCCAGCAGGGACTCGGGGCTCTGGGTCTTGCCGAGCGGCAGCAGCCCCAGTGCGGCGGCGGCGGCGGCGGCGGCTGCGGCGGCTGCAGCAGCTGCAGCAGCTGCAGCAGCAGAGGAGGGTCCGGCGCAGAGCGCCCCGCTGCCGAGTCCGGTGCCGCCCACCCGCTGACCCGGCCTGCACCCTGAGCCATAGCCGGGTCTGCAGCAGAGGCGCTTGGTGGGGGGAGGGAGCTGACCACGCTCCGCCATGATCGCGCCGCTTCTAAGCGAATAGCGGAAGTGGCTGTACCCTATAAACGGCACCGAGAAGGCAGCGAGCGGCCGCGAGCCACCCCGGGTCACGCCCCCTCTTCCCTTACATGGCCGAGGGGGGCGGTGCCGGCCGCCTCGCCCATGGCGGGGGCGGAGCCTTATGCAAATCGGCGCCACAAACATAAATAGAACGGCCCAAGGAAGGCTCGTTCTGCGCGCTCGTAGCGCATGCCGTGCGCGCTCGTGGTGCGGGGACGCTGTGTCGATGTGTCGCCTTTTTCTTCTTTCCCCCGCTGAGATCACGCGCACAAGCCCGAGAGCGTCTCGCGCGCCTGGTGGGAAAAGGGGGCGTGGCTGGCGGGGCCCCTCTCTGACACCATATAAGGAATGGAATGCGGGGGTAGGGCCATCACGGCCTCAACCCGGTCACCTCTGTTAGGAAGGCCGGTGGCGGGGGGGTGAGGAGAACCGCGTCCTGCAGTCAGAAAATACGGTAACGGCTAAGGCAGCTACCCTCGCCCACAGAAAGGCGGGGGCTGGCTTGTCTCCAGCGCCTCGCCCCGGGGGAGCAGAGCGACGCCCGCCTTTCGCCGGAGCTCCGCGAGAGTTGAGAGCCGCTGGGAGGCGGCAGAGGCGCCTTGGAGGGTAGGTAGGAGGCGCCCACAGGCGGCCCCACATTGGGTGGGGTGGCCTGGGTTCCTGCCTCAGAGGCGGGCTGAAACGGGCGAAGCCGGGGTGTTGTTGTCAGGGTGCTGCTCTTCCGGGGCAGGAGCCGGGATGGCTGACCTCACGCGTGCCCGCAACAAGCCCTTGAGGCGGCTCAGTGAGGCACTCCCCAAATCTTTACCTTCTATTAGAGCTGCTACGGTAGCTACGGCCATTGGGACGCGGGGTGAGCCCTCGTCCCATGGGGTGCCCGGCATGTTCTGGCTCGCTGGTCGCGCGCGCTGTGGGCGCGTTTGCGCGTGGGCTGGTCCCTGGAAGCGCTGGCTGCAGCTAGCGAGCTCTACGCGGCCGGCTCGCTTCGCAGATGGTCCGGCTTGGAACCACTCTGGTAGCCCAAGGTGAAGGGCTCCGTGCCACGACCCGCGGTGAGTAAATTGAACTCAACGTATTGTGTTTGCCTTGGTGTCGAAAAGGTCTGTAAAAAGGCTGGTATTGGCTATCTGTCCTGGTTAATTTTTAGCAAGTGGTGCGGCGTGTAATGCTCGCAGTTGCTGCAGAGCGTAAAGTGAGAAGGATTCTTTTTATTTTTCTGTGTTCATTAAAAACCATACCATTCGGGATCATACTGACTCCTCAAATTAAATGGCCTTCCTGGGAAGGAAAAAAAAAAAAAAAAAAAAGAGAGAGAAAATGCTGATGAGCCACGGTGGCAGGCTGAGGATATAAGACTCCTGTATAGCACAGGGTAAATACCAAATGCTACTTCTGCTTGTAGCAGGGAATTCTGTCCCTAATTACAGCCACACTGCTAATGTAAAATATCATGAAAATAATATACAATAAGGATCAGAGTTAGCAAATAAAGCTGATTGATACCATCTTTCTTATGGAGACCTTGATATATCATTTTAGAACAATCAATATTTTTAATTAATTAAATATTTTGGAACTTTAGCCTGAAAATGGCATTTTTGGCCACTTACAGTTGAAAGCACTTATTCATCTCGCTTGGATTTAACAATGAACAGCACTTGATAGCATAGGATGCAGAAGCAATAATTTGAGTGCCTAGTTGCTTCATTCACGTAGGCTAGTTTACCCAGCTAGACTACAGGAGATTGCTCCATCAGGGAATGCAGTGAAAGAATGTCAAGTGTATCTAAGAAGTAGATAACATCAAGTTGACTTGAAACTGAGCATCTACTTTTTGTTTCCACCAAAAACCAAGACTACAGAAATAGTTTATTTTCTAAACAGGTGATTGAAGAGCTTTGTGGAAACTGCGTTTTCCATTAAAAATGGATGGGGAATTCAATGAACTGTATCAGACTTGCTGACTTTGATTTTTAAAGAAAGATTGGCAGAAAACCTGAAGATGGTTTAGAATATGCAAGTATTGGCTTTTTTATATGCTAGTAAGCTCTTAGACAGTAGCGTTGACTTGTAATTTCACAGGTAGAGAATTTTTTTTTTCTTTTTTTGCTGTCAGTTGCTTATACTAAGAAAATGGCTAATGGCTTTTAAACTCCTTGGTTAAACTGCAGACTACAGAGATGGACTAAACTGTGTTCTGCAGAGTTGATTTTCTGTATATACTACAAGGTGTTTTTTCTTTGGGATCATGAGAGCTACCTTCTGGATAGGAAATGAGTATAAACTGATGCTTGTGTTTCTGGGTATAGACTGCACAAAACAGTTGCTCTTGAGGTGACAGTTTCATAAATTCACAGATACCTTGCTAGGATATTAACTGGCATCTTCATCATTTTAGGCATATATTTTACAAGTGATGTACTGGATTTATATATTTAATTCCAACTAAATTTTGGAGGTATTTGGGAGCCTGAATGCTACAGGCAAGAGATGAGGATGTAGTATTTTCTTTTACTATTGATATGGTATTGATTTCGGTATTTCTGAGAGCAGAGAAATGGAATATGTAGAAAGTAAAAAAAAAAAATGAACTTTATAATTGCATGCGTATGAGAGCAGAGGAAAATATTTAATTTTCACCACATCACTTACTCTTTGTTAATAATTGTTCACATCTTGAAGCAATTATTCTTCTATGTTCTTCTAGTGCTATTTCTGTTTTAAACAAGTGTCTAGCAAGTCAGTAAAAATGCTCTTCTAAATTGGGTAATGGCTGTTCTTTATCAGGTTTTAGCCACCTGCTGCAATAAAAATAACACACTAATGCCACTGGAAGAATTCTTCCTGTCATAGTAAAGAAGCTTTACAGTAAAGATTGAGAAATAAGAAGAGTGAGAGATATGCCAATGAAAAATAGAACTTCCATAATAAGCAGAAGTAGCCCATGTGTCAGTTATCTCAACTTAGTCATTCTTCTGTCTTTTCAGATCTGAGCAGAAATTATCAAATTCACTTAAGAAATCCCAGAGAAAAGCAGGTGGAAAAGCCCATAGATTCACCTTTTATACCCATCTACTACTTGGTAGGAACAGCTACTTCCCGTTAAGTCTATGAATATTAATAGCTACACAGGATGCTGTTGAAGCTAGCTTTTTTCATTTCTGGGCTAGGGAGTACATGAAGAGGTAATGGCATCTTTGCTTACTGCAGAATTTCAAGAGCACCAGGTATGCTTCTCCTTGGGCTCCCTCTGCATTGGTGTAGCTCCATAATGGCTTGCAAATTATAATCCAACTCTGAAGTTCCTTTGTCCCGCTAGTATTGCCCCTTGAGTTCCTTTAACTTTCTGAAAGCAAGTGAGAAGATGTGTTAATTCCAGGGAAGAAATTAAAATGTGTTAAAGCCATACCTGAACTATATTTAAATTTATAGTTATTTTTTTCTTTCAATAGATGTTGTTCTTGTGGAAAGACCTTGCTGAGCTGAGCATTCATTTCTTTTCCTGCCTCGAGGTTTTGGGAGGTCTTTATTCCAGAGCTATGCAGAGAGGAAGGAATGGCTGCAAAACAGCAACCTTGAATTGGTTAACTTCCTGCATGTAATCAAAGGCTATTCTATGAGCTACTTGGAAAAATACCCTTGGCCACCACTCAGTGAAATTCATTCTTAATAATGTTTCAAAGCATTAGGCCACTTGCAGTCATTTTCGCTCATTCCAGTAATACATACAGGGCTTGAGCATTCTACCGGTTATGGTAATTAAAAAAAAAAAAAATCACATACAGCTGCACAGTTGTGTTTGTATGAAGTAATGGTCTAAATGTAGAAAAATGGATTGCAGACAACCTAATATTGGCCAACACAAGTCACCCTGGTGGTTAAAACTTATCTGGAAAGATGAGAAAAAGAGCAACAGCCATTAAGAGGAAACATGGCATTTAAGATGAACAAGAGTCCAGATTCATGTGCTGCATAAAATGTTTATAAATGCTGGGAGGGTAGGGGGTCAGAGATGAAGAGGAAGAAACTTGGGAAGGGAGGCTAGAGGGCTCTCAGAGCTAGAGCTTTAAGAAAAAACACAAGAAAAACTACTTGAGGTGACGGCACTAAAATAATCAAATACAAAATGACTGATAGGCCTACTGAAACAGCTGAGTTTAAAATGCTGAAACAAGTCCTTTTTAACCTGTTTCTTTAAGCTTTTTTAGATAACTAAGCACTTCAGTTCTTATAAGAAAGCTATAGGCTTTATGGATTCCAAATGTATTCCATCATTTATCATTTGAAAGCTTGACAAACACTGCTGTAGGTAAAGGTAGTGAATATCACTACACTTTGCAGTATAGCGACTCTGGAAATTGAAATACAGGAAAAATGGGTAATAGCAGTGAGTGTCAATAAAGTTAATGATGTCTTAAGATTGGTCAATGAAGAAAACAGCGTGCTTGATCAATATCTTTGGTTTTACAATGTTTTCTTAAATAGTTTCATTCATTATGTTCAGAAACTATTTTTAATTTAAGGAGTTAAAAATAGAATGTTTGCCTTTTAGTAGCCTTTTAAATCAAATACTCTAGGATAAATATTGCCAGCTCTTTAGAGTCTCTCTATTAAAGTGAAAATAAACCAGCAGCACTGAATGAGCCCTTTCAAAGTGCAGCTTTTTATTCTAATTAAATTCCATGATGATTCCAAAACTGAAGTCAGAGGCTAGAATCTAAAAGCATTTAGGAAAATGTACTTAAAATACGAAGTGTGCTTTACCAGTATTCTACGATAATGAAAAGATACAAACATCCTAATTTGACCTAAATCCTCTTGACATTAATTTCTGTGTCCTCTACTTGACGTATGAAGTCATTCTGAGATAGAATGAACAGGAGGGCATTCATTGTATGTGCCAGAGTCCCAGAGCTGTGTGAATTAATGCTGCTCTGTATTTCCTCAAGAAATGAGTACATTTGGTTTACATTTATTGAGAACAGGCCCTGGGAATGAATTATTTCTTCCTTATAAGGAGCCTTGTGCTGGGATATCTGTTGGGACAGTTTAGCTCACTACTAAGTTACTAGGGATAAAAGCATCACTGTTACAAGTAAAATGATAATGTGAAAGTGACTTCTTCAACATGTTGAACTGATTTAGAAGATTCAGAATTTCAAAGTCTTGGAATAGAGGAACAAGTGTGTCTTGCCTTTCTTTGGAGTTTTAACTTATTCACTTACCATTTGCAAAAAGTCAAAAGCAGAAAATCCTGTCTCTGAGAGGAAACTAGATTTAACATCCCTTCTATAGATCTGAGTTGCAGAATTCGTAAACACTCAAAGTAAAAACAGTGTTGTTACTCTCACAAGCTTTTCTAAACTTTATTTTTAAAGGATTATATTTTTTCTAATGTCAAAATAAAAGCAAATTTGATGAAAACTTCAGGTTTTAAAATAACTTTCTTCTAGGTATTTTTCCTCTTTACTGCAGGTGCATACACTTAATTGTGGTAAAATAGCTGTGTAATGCTTTTAAAAAAAAAAAAAATTACTCAAAGCTTTATCCTCTTCTGGTCAGAAGTTCTCCACCAAAAATGTGATAGGCCAGTTCAGAAGTTAATCAGTTGCAAAATGCCACTGATTGATCTACCATCACATATAGGAACACCTCAGCACATATAATGTACAGAAAATGAAGTAGACTGGTGGTCTAAATGGAAACATCATTGGACTGCTGCCTTGTGGATAAGCATCCTACACTAACAAATCTCCTTTTTATCTTCTCCAGCTTCCTCCCTTTAAACTCCATTTTACTTTAGACTTCCTTGCATTAGACCAAATAGCTACTTTGCCATGGCAGGCAACATAATAATACTTGGGCAGAAACTCTACGTGAAGATGGGCATGCAAACCTCAATCCACTAATGTAAGGAACAAAAGGCATTGCTTACCCAGATTTTCTCAACAAAGAGAAACAACGTATACTAAAAATTCTCAGAAGTGCATTTTCCAGGATGTTAAGTGCTGGTAGAATGGCTCTAAAGTTTAAAAAACAAACAAACAAAAAAACAACAACAAAAAAAAACCAACCAAACCCCCTCTTCCTCCTGTTTCAAGCAGTCTGAGTCCAGATTCATTTGTGATGGTGAGGGAGCTGTATTTACAAGAGAACAGCTTAAATATGCCAAAAACTGAAGCTCCTGCCTATGCGCTAGAGATGTGGTGCATATCTGTAGGATACCTTGTTGTTCTGGTGCTTCCTTGTCTCCACCGGCGCAGCCAGGACAGCAGTGCAAGGAAGAGGAAAGTATAGCTAACTGGCCAGCAATTGCTTCGGATATTTGCCAGTCTTCTGTGAACTTCTTTGCTTTTATAAATTATAACTGAGGACCTGCAGAAAGTATGGAGACAGAGAAAAGGCAGAGATAGCTAAACAACACTTAAATCATTCCTGTTTAAAAAAACCCCTGGCATTCTTTTAAAAAGCTTGGGTACAATGTCTGCTTCCTCTAACCTAGTCACCAGTGATTGCATTTAGCAAGCTGGAGAAACTGAGCTGGACTTAAAGATTTTTTTTTTTTTTTTTTTTTTTTTTCTCCCCTCTTTCTTTCTTTCTTTCTTAACAGTCCATTTAAACTGTGATTCCTACTGGTTCCTAAATTCTTAGTTTACAAGTATTCGAACAATATTGCAAACCTACCTCTAGCTTTGCTGGGACTGAAACCCCAGTCAGGATTTACAGAAGACTCTTTTCTTGGGTTGTATCAAAGACAAACTTACAAGGTAGTGCTTTAAATATGAGGGCTTCTGTATAATTTAGATATCCTATGAAACTAGAGACTGAGTTTTTCTCTTATGGCAGAAAAATGATGCTATACCATCAGGTTAAGCTTCATTTAGTCAAAGAGGACTATGCACTGAGGAATAATTAATGAAGACCCAGTGTGAGGGTATAACATTCTGGGGAGTTGTTTTTAATTTTTTTCTTGGTGGTTTTTAGGGTTTTTTTTGTTTTTTGGTTTGTTTGTTTGTTTGTTTTTTCCTTCCAGTTTTCATCTTCTATTTGTATCTGTATAGCACTATTTGGTGTCAACTCTATCCTTAAGCAAAGTGCCGTTTAAAGGTGATGGTATTTTTGTGGGTTAGGTTTAACTAAATAAAACTTAGTCTTGACTAATGTCCTGTAAACATTACATCCATTTATCTTCCTATTCTTCCTGTCCTGCAGTCTTGGAAATTGTACCAGAGCTAATATCTCAAGCTAAGCCTTGTAATCAAGTTCAGAAGATAGAGATAAGCTGTGGTTAGAGCTCTGCAGTAAAATTTTGTCAGAGAGCTCAGTACTTCTTTCTACTTCAGTAGCTTCAAAGGTTTCAATGGAATTCCTTTCTTGGAGCAGGGATTTTTTTTTTTATTTTATTTTTATTTTTTCTCTCCTCCCTCCCCCCCAGTCTGTTGCTAAACAACATCTAACTTTTGAAGTTGTTCTGAATAGAAAGGGAGAACATTCTTCCTCTTCTGTGCTCCAGGGATTAAGATGAGCTGAGAGATAAGCCTCTGCTGCACTTCTCCATTTGGAGTAATAGTGGCACAATGTACTCATATTTCTGTAAAGTTAGTGCTTTGAGCCTCTTCCAGGGGGTATTAAGAGTTGCAAGAATTTGGCAGTTTTAATACTGAAAAGGAAGGGACCCCTTGATACTTAATACTTCTCCATGCTTCTTTGCTTCAATAAATTAGGCAGGACTCATGGGACAGCTGTCTTATTGCTAGACATTGTCCTCTGCTGGACTGTATTGGGGTCCTTCAGAAGGAATAGATACAGGCACTGTGTTGTGTGGTTCAAATGTTCTAGGAGATACTGTGTCAGGCTGACTGTGGGCTTAGGCAGGTGTCACTATCAGTCATCCTGCAGATGTTGTGATCCATGAGCAGGAGGGAGAGAAAACTATTCTGGTGTGTTCATGTAAAAAAAAATTATTTTTTTTTTAAGTTGTTCCAAAAAATGGAGCCTCTGGGCAAGGACAGGTCTCAATGGAGCCTCTGAATTCATCCAGTTGTAGTGAAGATCTGATGCTATGTTCCTGCTTCCCCAGTCTGAGAAGGAAGAATCTCTCTAGTACCCTAAGCCAGAACTGCTTCCCAGTTAGTAATTTTAATATGTGCTTCTCAGAGCTTTGTTGCAGCCAGCACAAAAATCAACTTGTTCTTCTGTGGTTTCAGTGGTTCTGAGCAGCAGCAGCAAAGCCTGACAGATGCTGTCCAGTTTTCACTGTGCTCAGGGCAGCAGCACAGGCACCAAAGCTCCCTGTATGCACACTTGGACAACCAATACTGAGTCAGTTTGCACCCTACTCTGACCTTTCAATTGATCTCTGCAAACGTAAAGGCTTTGATTTTTTATTTTTTTTTTAAAAAAACAAAAGTTCGTTGGCTGCAGTTGAATGGCTGCTTTTGACGTTCTCTAGGAAAGCTAGAGATCTTTTCTTTAAAAAGAAAATAAGAAATCACTAGGATATGAGTTAGGAGTGGAAGAACTGAGGAAGAGAAGGGCAGAACTAATATGAGTAAGATTTGAAGGATGAGTTTCTAAACTCGGTCCCTTGCCAACTCCACCTTCTAAACGGCATTTACTTCCAGGGAAATTGGATCCACCCTGGACTGATTCTAGCATCTGGAAAATCCTCCTAAAATAGTTCTGGGCCTTAGAAAAGTTGCAGTTTCCTATCCCAATAATTGATGTTGTGGTGACAACCTCCATCTGATACTCATGAGTTGCAGTCACCACATCTGCTAAGGGGAAGAAGGCAACTTTGCTCAGAATCTCTTGCCTTGTCTGCAATGATGGTCCTAGGAGTGAAAAATTCTTTGCTAAGTTTGAGCACTTCTTGAAAGGGATGCTGTCCCCTATACTGGCAACTTGGAAATGAAACTGCAATCTGTTTACTCAGATTAGTCTGAGAAAGAGATAGACTGGTGGAACCATGCTCTGCCCTCCCTGAGACAGAAAGAGGAACAGCCACCAGAAAAAAAGATCAAGGGGATCCTGTATCCTTCCCCCACCAGGCTGAAGGTCAGTAACTTAAAGGAAAGGAGTGAATGGAGGCAAGTCTATACTCAGAGCGGCAGGCAAACCCCCTCCTTACCCACCTTGCCTTCCCAGGTGCCTCTGTACAAGGCTCTGGATGTGGAAGGCCAGTCAACAGATGATGTGGATGATGGTCCATCTACACCAGAGGTGTAGTCCGGAAGTCTGCTGTGTCCCCGGGGCCCGGATTAAGGATATTACTAGGAAACCTCCTAGCCTGGTATGGCCCTCAGACTATTACCCATTACTGCTCTTCCATGTGGGTGGCGATGAGGTAGCAGGATTGTTGCCCGCAATTTCCACCAGCAACCTGATCTAGTTGAAGATTTCCCTGCCCATTGCAGGGGGGATGGACTAGATGACCTTTAAAGGTCCCTTCCATCCCAAAGCATTCTATGATTCTATGATAGTCCAAGGGCAATCAAAAGAGACTTCAGGGCCTTGGGACGGTTGGTAAGGGAATCTGGAGCACAGGTTATTTTTTTTTCCTCTATCCTTCCAGTTGCAGGCAGCGACGTTGGAAGAAACAGATGGACCCAGTCTATTAATACATGGCTCCGTGACTGGTGTCACCGCCACAATTTGGGGTTTTTTTGATAATGGGATGGCCTACATGGCGCCAGGCCTGCTGGTGTCGGATGGGATTCAGCTTTCTCAAAGGGGGAAGAGGGCCTTTGCTCAGGAGCTAGAGGGGCTCATTGACAGAGCTTTAAACTAGACTTGAAGGGGGAGGGGGATAATATCAGGCCTGCCTGTGACAAGCTGTGGGATGACACACCAAGGTTAGAGGGACGGGGTGCTAGTGAGGGCCCTCAGCCTGTTGCTCTGCGACGTGCTGGGTACACTGGAGCACACTTGAAGTCTTATGGAGATGAGCCAGGGGCTCCTGAGGTAATAGGAGCCAACAGGGAAATATCAGAGAAATGCCTCAAGGGAACCAAGGGGTGTTCCTCCAAGAAGGTGACACGGCCGACAGCCCAGCTGAAGTGCCTCTACACCAATGCACGCAGCATGGGCAACAAACAGGAGGAGCTGGAAGCCGCCATGCTGCTAGAAAGCTATGACCTAGTTGCCATCACTGAAACTTGGTGGGACGAATCCCATGACTGGAGTGCGGCTATCGAAGGCTACAGGCTGTTCAGAAGGGACAGGTGAGGAAGGAGGGGCAGAGGCATTGCCCTCTACATCAAGAAATGGATAGAGTGTGAAGAAGTGTCCCTGAAGAATAGCCATGAGCAGGTTGAAAGCTTATGGGTAAGAATTAGAGACCGAGGCAACAAAGGGAACCTTGTTTGGTGTTTACTACAGGCTGCCCGATCAAGGGGAGCCTATTGACGAAGCTGCCTTGGTCCAGCTACAGGAGGCATTGCGCTCACAGGCTCTCATCCTGCTGGGGGACTTCAACCACCCCGACATCTGCTGGAAAAGTAGCACGGCAAGCTGTAGGCAATCCAGGAGACTCCTGGAGTGCATTGAGGATAACTTCTTAGGCCAGGTAATAGACAGCCCTACCAGAGGGGATGGGATACTGGACCCGATGGTCACCAACGCAAGTGAGCTAATCGGTGACGTCAAGACCGGAGGCAGCCTGGGCTGCAGTGATCATGCACTGGTGGAGTTCGCAGTCCTGAGGGATATGGGTCAGGTGAAGAGTAAAGTCAGGACCCTGAATTTTAGGAAAGCAAGCTTCCAGCTGTTCAAGGAGTTAGTCAATAGGACCCCCTGGGAAAGTGCCCTCGGGGACAAGGGAGCAGAACAGAGCTGGCAGATCTTTAAGGACGCTTTCCATAGAGTGCAAGAGCTCTCGATCCCCAGGTGTAAGAAATCAGGAAAGGAAGGCAAGAGACTGGCATGGATGAGTCAAGACCTGCTGGTCAAACTAAAGGGCAAGAAGAGAATGCACAGGCAGTGGAAGAAGGGACAGGTATCCTGGGAAGAGTATATGGACGTTGCCCGGTTGTGTAGGGATGGGGTCAGGAAGGCCAAGGTGCGGCTGGAGCTGAACTTGGCAAGGGACACAAAGAATAACAAGAAGGGCTTCTACAGGTATGTTGGCCAGAAAAGGAAGGTGAAAGAAAGTGTACTCCCCCCGATGAACACAACTGGCAAACTGGTAACGATGGACGAGGAGAAGGCTGAGGTACTCAACAACTTTTTTGCCTCAGTCTTCACTGGCAACCTCTCTTCCCACACCTCTCGAGTGGATGGACATCAAGGCAGGGACTAGGGGAGCAAAGTCCCTCCCACTGTAAGAGAAGATCAGGTTCGCGACCACCTGAGGAACCTGAACGTACACAAGTCTATGGGTCCCGATGAGATGCATCCCAGAGTCCTGAGGGAATTGGCTGATGTAGTTGCCGAGCCACTCTCCATGATATTTGAAAAGTCACGGCAGTCAGGTGAAGTCCCTGGGGACTGGAAAAAGGGAAACATTGCAGCCATTTTTAAAAAGGGTAGAAAGGAGGACCCTGGGAACTACCGACCTGTCAGCCTCACCTCTGTGCCTGGGAAGATCATGGAACAGATCCTCCTAGAAGCTATGCTAAGGCACATGGAGGACAGGGAGGTGGTCTGAGACAGCCAGCACGGCTTCACCAAGGGCAAGTCCTGCCTGACCAACCTAGTGGCTTTCTGTGATGGAGTGACTGCATCAGTGGACGAGGGAAGAGCTATGGATGTCATCTATCTGGACTTCTGTAAGGCCTTTGACATGGTCCCCCACAATATCCTTCTCTCTAAATTGGAAGGATATGGATTTGATGGGTGGACTGTTCGGTGGATAGCAAACTGGCTGGATGGTTGCATCCAGAGGGTAGTGGTCAATGGCTCGATGTCCAGATGGAGATCAGTGACAAGTGGTGTCCCTCAGGGGTCCGTACTGGGGCCAGTGCTGTTCAATATCTTCATCAATGACATAGACAGCGGGATCGAGTGCACCCTCGGCAAGTTTGCAGATGACACCAAGCTGAGTGGCGCAGTTGACACGCCTGAGGGATGGGATGTCATCCAGAGGGACCTGGACAAGCTGGAGAAACCTCATGAGGGTCAACAAGGCCAAGTGCAAGGTCCTGCACCTGGGTCGGGGCAATCCCCTGTATCAGTACAGGCTGGGGGATGAAGGGATTGAGAGCAGCCCTGCGGACAAGGACTTGGGGGTACTGGTGCATGAAAAGCTGGACAGGAGCCGGCAATGTGCTCTCGCAGCCCAGAAAGCCAGCCGTATCCTGGGCTGCATCAAAAGAAGCGTGGCCAGCAGGTCGAGGGAGGTGATTCTGCCCCTCTGCTCTGCTCGGGTGAGACCCCACCTGACATACTGCATCCAGCTCTGGGGTCCTCAGCACAAGAAGGACATGGACCTGTTGGAGAGGGTCCAGAGGAGGGCCACAAAAATGATCAGAGGGATGGAATAGCTCTGCTATGAGGAAAGGCTGAGAGAGCTGGGGTTGTTGAGCCTGGAGAAGAGAAGGCTGCGGGGAGACCTTATTGCGGCCTTTCAGTACTTAAAGGGGGCTTATAAGAAAGATGGGGACAGACTTTTTAGCAGGGCCTGTTGTGATAGGACAAGGGGTAATGGTTTTAAACTGAAAGAGGGTAGACTAGATATATGACTTCTAGATTCAGACTAGATATAAGGAAGAAATTTTTCATGATGAGGGTGGTGAAACACTGGCACAGGTTGCCCAGAGAGGTGGTAGATGCCCCCTCCTTGGAAACATTCAAGGACAGGCTGGATGGGGCTCTGAGCAACCTGATCTGGTTGACGCTGTCCCTGCTCATTGCAGGGGGGTTGGACTAGATGACCTTTAAAAGTCCCTTCCAACCCAAACTATTCTATGATTTTAAGAAGTGTAAATGAAGAGGCACCCCTTTAAGAGTACCTGGGTATTGGTCTAAGTTGCATTATTGCCATTGAATGTGGGTTTATTTCATACTGTTTACTAAATGGAGAGTATAACCATGGCAACATTCATGACGTGCTCCATATAGATTTGCCAACATGAGAGTGAATTTAGCATTCAGAAGACAACTGTTTGAAAGTGGCTTTGAGAACTGAAAAATCATGTTTCTGACTACAGTCCAGATGAGAATACACTTCAGCATCTTCAAAGTGAACTTTATGCAAAATTTACTACTTTGGCTTAAGCTGATCTCAGCAAGAGTATTTGTGGTATCATTTGTATAGATCTTACCTTGATGAGTGAAAGCGGAATGGTATAAATATTAATAGCCAGTGGTGATTCTGAAAAGCCCCATAACAGCCTTAATTTTGTGTGACGTATACTTAAAAATGCAAATACTACTAGCCTTATATGCTCAACTGTAGTGCAAAGGTAGTTAAAATCTTTTTTCCAAGTTTACTTGGGAAAAAAAAAAAAAGAATGACAATTCCGAGACAAGATGACGGTTCTACTGTCTGCATATAAAGAAAAAAGGTGTGGGGTGAATGGAAATAAGGAGGGGAATATAAAAGGAAATTTCTAGGTCTGAGTTAGTCCTCTGCTGTCCCAGGTATAAACTGTTGATAAACTTAGTCTAATAAATAATTTTTGTTGTTGTTGCAGCATTTTGTGATGTTCTTGCAGAAACCTTTTATATGGGAAGTTGTGGTCTGACAGAATGAAGGTGGACTGAATAATTGCTTGCTTCATGTCTCTCCACAGGTCACTTCTTTCTGAAAGGAACAGAGTCAATGTAACTACACATTTCTCATTGAGAGTCATACCAGCTGTTGTGAGTAATGCTGAACAAAAATATTTACCTGGTTACTCTGCCTGCACTTTTATCTGTGGTTAACTTCAAAGTTTTTGTCTGAGTCAGTTTCTTCTTTTGTGTGCATCTGTTACATAGCAGGAAAGACATGTTTCTGTAAATAAGCTTCACAAGTCCTTTAGGAGATGTGTAGGAAAATATAGAACTGCTTTTAACTAACTTTTGAAAGTTGGCTAGATTTTAAGCTGACTCTGCCCTTTCAACAGATGCTCAGAACAGTGACTGCTCTTTATTGCCTCAACACACCATCTTGGGATAACACATCAGCCAGTCTGATGGAATATTTTATGTAGAGTTACTACTTCCCGTGAGTCAGTGCTGTAAACAGCAATCACGTCTGCAAAGAACACGGCATCATTCATGTCCCTTGCTGCCCTCATGGCTAGAAGTGGTACATTTAGGGAGGGTTATGTTAGTCCTAAGAATCATATGGACTGTAGAGATGATGGAAATGTTGCTTGTAAATCACAAAAGACTGAATAATTAAATATTTTTTCTATGTTTGGAGCATATGGGTAAACCCCAAACTTTTATCACTTCACAAGGTGAGAAAGCACATCCTATTTCAGCGGTAACTCAGGAGTATGTTAGCCATCAAAGCTAGGTTTAAAGTAATGTGTTCAGATAACTTTAATTCAGTGTTTATTCAAACTGGTCAAGCAGCTGTCTGGATTGCTACTGTTCGTTTTCAATAAACTTGAAACTGGGGAAGACAATCCAGAAGACTTGATGAATTTAAGAGTGCTGGCAGTAAAAAGGATAAATAGGACAATCCAGATGATTATTGCCTAGCATCCATGTAGGTAAAAAAAATGTATAACTGAATACAAGTCTGATCAGTAAGCTATTAAAGGAAATCAGTAGAACTAATATTGGTCAATATGGGTATATGAAAAACAGATCTAACCACAGTTTTATTAAACAGCACACTTGATAAAAAAACCTGTATTCTTTAAATAACAATAGTGTTTATGTGATACTTAGACTTCTTCCAGACATTTTGACTTAACCCTGCATGACATTTTTTATATGTTTTGCTAATTTAATGAATATGACCTGTTATTTAATAGAATATTGGTTAACTGACAGCCAAAAACAAAATATTAAATGGAGGATTCTAACTGAGCAAGTATATTCATAGTAGGGTTATTTGGGGAATTGCTTTTGGCCATATGTTATTTACTGGTTTGTTTTTTTTTTTTTTTTTTGCTCCTAAGTTTCAAGCATATGGAGTATACACTTAAAACAGGCATCAGTTAGCAAAAACAACCAACTAAAATTGTGTAACTTAGATTGTCATTGAATACAGTATACAGTAGTATGCATCTGATTTGTTTGAGGAGCAGCTTGGTAGCCTAGCTGAGACAGTTGAGCTCAGACAACTGAAAATTGCTGTCAGGGTGTTTCATCTCTGCAAGAAAGATAGTCTACTTTTGAACTTTGAGCTGGTCTTTTTAAATATTTGTCTTATGCCATAGATGTGTCACTACTATTACCTGTTCTCTGCCTTGCATAGCCTTTTCACATGTATATATTTGCTATCATTCCAGACTACACTTTCATCTAATCATCAGCAAGTTTGCAGACTATGTTTTTCCCCTATGAAGACAATCCCCATGTCAGAGGATCTCTTAGCTCTATAACTGGCCCAACTTATGCAAGGCGGCCTTAAAACTAGTGGATCTTGACAAAAAAGTATGTCTTATTCTTTCTGTGTGTTCAATCTTCTTTGTTTCTCCCAGCTTTACTAGTATCAGAGTTAGAACTCTACAAAATTGCTCTAGATCATTTCTGAACAAGTCTATTGGTACAAATAAGGGAGTAAAACCATGTCTGCAAATAATTCCCATAGTTTAATTATCAGTCACATTATGGCAAAGTTAATGCTGCTGTTGTGGTTTTCATCCTTGGAAATTTGTGTTTTGCTTGACCTAAGAAGAACTAAAATTTGCCAATTGCAGGGGGGATGGACTAGATGACCTTTAAAGGTCTCTTCCATCCCAAAGCATTCTATGAAAATGCTGGTTGGAATTTTTCTTCTGTTAACAAGTGTTTATTTGGGGATTTGGAGGAGGAATTAAGAGGTACAGAGAGATTTATTGAGGAATGTAACAATGAATGAACTCTTAAATATGGTGCTTTGTTCAAAAAGCCTCATGTAATTCTTGGCTATGCGAAGAGAAATCTCTAGGGACTACAAAGACAATTCTAGTTCTATGTTTGGCACTGAAACAATTTTTGTTGGAATTTGCTTTGTCCAGTTTAGGATTCAAGAAGACTGTTGGTAGAGTGCATTGGGTTTACGTGGCAAGGTTTTGGTAGCAGAGGGGCTGCAGGGGTGGCTTCTGTGAGAAGATGCCAGAAGCTTCCCCTATGTCCAATAGAGCCAGTGCCAGCTGGCTCCAAGACGGACCTGCCAAGGCCGAGCCAATCCGTGACGGTGGTAGCGCCTTTGTGATAACATATTTAAGAAGGGGGAAAAACTGCTGTGCAACAGCAGCTGGGAGAGAGGAATGAGAATATGTGAGAGAAACAACTCTGCAGACACCAAGGTCAGAGAAGAAGGAGGGGGAGGAGGTGCTCCAGGTACCAGAGCAGAGATTCCTCTGCAGCCCGCGGAGAAGACCATGGTGAAGGAGGCTGTGATCCCGTGGAGAGGAGCCCATGCTGGTGGGGAGAGTTCTCTTTTCTTTGTGAAGGGCCGGGTGCCCTGGAATGGGTTCGCCCCGAGAGAGAGAGGCCTGCACCTTGGAAAGTGTCATGGTTCTGGCAGTGTCTGGTGAGCTCTTGCTGGCCCATGAAAATCCACGGGAGAGGCAGCCGATCGAAAGGGAGTCAGGTTCAGATCCACAAATCCGGAGTGGCGGAGATGGGTGCCACAAGGCCCCCAGTATGGTGATGCAACTGATCCCAGAGAAGCCGGCGGGAGCCCCGGGAAGACTGTGAGGAGGAAGGAGCGGCAGAGACAACATGTGATGAACTGACCACAACCCCCGTTCCCCGTCCCTCTGTGCCACTCAGGGGGGAAGATGTTGGAAAGGACCCACGCTGGAGCAGTTCGTGAATGACTGCACCCTGTGGGAAGGACTCGCACTGGAAAAGTTCGTGAAGGACTCTCCCGTGGGAGGGACCCCATGCTGGACGAGGGGAAGAGTGTGAGGAGGAAGGAGTGGCAGAGACAACGTGTGATGAACTGACCGCAACCCCTGTTCCCCATCCCCCTGCGCCATTCTGGGGGAGGAGACAGAGAAAATTGGGAGTGAAGTTGAGCCCGGGAAGAAGGGAGAGGTGGGGGTAAAGTGTTTTAAGATTTGTTTTTATTTCTCATTGTCCTACTCTGATTTGATTGGCAATAAATTAAATTAATTTTCCCCAAGTCGAGCCTGTTTTACCTGTGACGGTAATTGCTGAGTGATCTCCCTGTCCTTATCTCAACCCACAAGCCTTTTGTTATATTTTTCTCTCCCCTGTACAGCTGAGGAGGGGAGTGATAGAGTGGCTTGTTGGACACCTTGTGTCCAGCCAAGGTCAACCCACCACATTGACAGAAAAGGTTGAGAGAAGAGCCAGAAAAATAATTGATTCATGTGGTGTGATACAAGGAAGTTTTTCTGTTTTCTTTATTAAACAAAAGTATTGACTGCAGTCCAAAAGTATCTTCAGTGAAATAGAAACTTAATATATGGCTTTACCATCTAGCTGACAAAGACATAACAGGATCCGATTGCTGGATGTTGAAGCTGAACAAAATGGGACTAGAATTGAGTGGTCCAATTTTCCCTAATTAATGAGCAATTAACCATTGGAACAGTTTGATGAAAATTATAATGGGTTTTCAATCTCTAGTAGTTTTAGACATCTCTTGAGGTTTTCTTAAAGGAAATATTCTAGTTGAACTCCGCAGTTGTCTGGGAAATCTCTTGGACTTCTATGACAAAACAGATCAGCCCAGATGGTCACAGTGGATGTTCTAGCCTTATCTCTGATGGGGACCAAGATGTTTTTGGTTCGTCCTTCAGCCCTGCTATGCGCTTACTTCATGCTCCAGTTTTTTGCTTGTAGATGCTAACAGTTGTACTGGAGCTTCAGTGCAGCTGCATCAGTTTAAGAAAGGGCATAATTGTCTGTAAATGGTATAGTTTGGCAAGGGTTCCAAACTGCAGAAAAGCCTGTCCTAAAGATGTATGCAGAGGACAGCCAGCCACACATGGAATTTTAGCTCTCCTTTTTCTTGTTTATTCCAGTTTCTGAGCAATGATCTTGTGAATTAACAGCATATATGGTGATTCTGTGCTACTATATAAGCTTGCAGCCATATACAGAAGGTGGAATAGTGTTTTGGATTAACCAGTCCTAGCTCATGTATTAACTCTTGTATGCCTGCATGATTTTAAATGCACCAAGAATATGTCCATATTGACACGATTTTTTAGCTTGTCCAAAACTTGCAACTTGCATTGGGGCTCTTGTTTGTAAAGTGATTGTTGTGGTTTAACCTCAGCCGGCAACTGAGCACCACACAGCTGATCGCTCACTCCCCCCTGCCCCCGTGGGTTGGGGAAGAGAATCAGAAGAGTAAAAGTGAAAAAAAAACTTGTGGGTTGAGATAAGAACAGTTAATTAATTGAAATAAAATAGTAATAATAAAAAAAAAAATACAAAGCAAGTGATGTACGATGCAATTGCTCATCATCCACCGATTGATGCCCAGCCAGTCCCCAAGCAGTGGCCCCCTGGCCAGCTTTTCCCTAGTTTGTATACTGAGCATGACGCCATATGGTATGGCATAGCCCTTGGGCCAGTCTGGGTCAGCTCTCCTGGCTGTGCCCCTCCCGGCTTCTTGTGCACCTGGCAGAGCAGGGGAAGCTGAAAAGTCCTTGACTGGTGTAAGCCCTACTTAGCAACAACTAAACCATCAGTGTGTTATCAACATTATTCTCATCCTAAATCCAAAACATAGCACTATGCCAGCTACTAGGAAGAAAATTAACTGTATCCCAGCTGAAACCAGGACAGTGATATTTAGTCCTTCAAATAAAAAGTGCAGAACTAATTAGTAACTTTAGCTTATCATTTTTTACAGCAAACCAGTTCCCTCTTTATGCATAGAAAAATAAAATTATATCCTTGCCTGGCTGAAATCTTCCTTTCTGCAAGTAATAAAAAAGGCAAAAATCCCTTACAATGGCTACTTCAGCCTTTTTGCAGCTTGGGACAAAACCACGTTGGCAGAAGGACAATCTGATGGCTATGAAGCCTCACTGAACTCGACCTGAATAGGAACTTATACAAAAGGGACCTTTGTGCAGTGACAAGAACTTGAAAACAGAATATAATTACATAAGAAATTTAAAGTAAGTTGGGGAGCATGTTTGAATGAGATTGAGCATTCCAAGTAGTCCCTAACAAGAATTGAGTGTTTGTATCTTTGTTGCCACTCGTTTTTCTTTATGACTGATCATCTGAATTTTCCGTTAAGCTTCCTCCAAGCTAGAACCTTATACTTCATAGCAATCCTTCTTAACAGCCTTTTGGTGCAAAGTTGGCCTTGGTATCCTATACAAGTCTCCCAAACTCTTTAATTACTTTGATACTGATGAGGAAGGGATGTGTTTAAAAAAAAAAAAGCATCACAAAGGACCCTATGTTTTCCTGTCCTGTGTTGAAGAAGCTGATAAATTGCATGATCTTAAGAAATCAAGACAAGGAAAAGCTACTGACCCAGAGGGAGCTGTACTAATTGCTGCCCTTGGTATTAGTAGCTCCAGGGCTTATTCTCTATTCAGATGAAGCAAGTTTCTCACTAAGCTCCCAGGCAGTCATATTTTACTACGGAGGAGATTCTTTATTCTCTTTTAGGGGTAGGTTTTCTCTTTTACATTCTTATCAGACTGACTTGCATGTTCTTTGTAGTTTCACTGGTCACCACTCATTGAGGAGTACATGTCATGTGTCACTACTTCTTCATCCATCTTTGAATCAGATAGTTGTTTGATTATACTTAAAAAAACTACTCTGGAAATCTACAGCTAAGCAAAGCATGAAATTAGATTCTAAGTAGGCCTTATGTCATAGGCCTGAATCTCTCGGGTGGCTGGTCCTATGTTTCTATGCCTTGTGAACTCCAGTTTTGGATTGCGTGCTTTTAAGAATCATCTTTAACTTTGAATCTTTGTCTGTCCCCTCCATGGTAAAGACTGTCTGGCAACTCTCACTGAGACAGGAGGCTCCAAAGTACAACTGTCATGAGACGATGGCTTAGTACCTCATGCATCCACAGTTGATTTTTGCCTTCGCCTACTGGAGTCTTTTGTCTCAGATGCTATAGTCTGTGTTGCAACAAAGTCACAAGGAGAGACCTTGCAAAACAACTTCTCACATGCACTCAGCACAGCGTTTGCTGGTCTATGCGCAACTACACTTGACCATCATTTCTCACTTTCTCATAGGCATCTGAAGAAACAAATATTGATCTGTGGCTGTGGGAAAATATAACGGAAATACCTTTAAATTGTTGTAACCCATGATTTGAGTTGCATGTTATAGGAATGACTGTAGCAGGAACCACCTGAACCAATGGAGGAGAAGCCTTACAAGAAGCAGTGCAAGTGCAGCAGTGACCCGACCTGAGCTGGCTTTGGTGCCCAATAACTCCACACAACACACCACCTCTCCTGTCCTGAGTGATCACCATCACCGATGGAGCCCAAAGTCACGGACTAAATGAACTCAGTGGACATTTTGTGGATGTTTATGGACATTTTACAGACCTTTCACAGGGGTGGTCCATAGACTAAGGGAATGATACCTATGTATTGTATCAAAGGATGGGAAAGGTGGCAGTGGGTAATGAGAATGTATTGGATAGTGTGAGACCTGAGCATGATGTAAATGCTATGGTATAAGGGGTGGAGAATGTGCTGGTTTTGGCTGGGGTAGAGCTAATTTTCTTCATAGTAGCTAGTTTGGGGCTATGTTTTGGATTTGTGCTGGAAACAGTGTTGATAGTACAGGGATGTTTTTGTTACTGCTGAGCAGTGCTTACACAGAGTCAAGGCCTTTTCTGCTTCTCACACCACCCCACCAGCGAGTAGGCTGGGGGTGCACAAGAAGCTGGGAGGGGACACAGCTGGGACAGCTGACCCCAACTGACCAAAGAGATATTCCATACCATATGATGTCATGCTCAGCAATAAAAGCTGGGGGAAGAAGAAGGAAGGGGGGGACGTTCAGAGTGATGGCGTTTGTCTTCCCAAGTAACTGTTATGCGTGATGGAGCCCTGCTTTCCTGAGGATGGCTGAACACCTGCCTGCCCATGGGAAGTAGTGAATGAATTCCTTGTTTTGCTTTGCTTGTGCGCGTGGCTTTTGCTTTACCTATTAAATTGTTCTTATCTCGACCCACGATTTTTTCTCACTTTTACTCTTCCAATTCTCTCCTCCATCCCACTGGGGGTGGAGTGAGTGAGCAGCTGTGTGGTGCTTAGTTGCCGGCTTGGGTTAAACCACAACAGGAAAGGAGGCAAAACCTTCTCCATCCTCCTTTCCCCAGTTTTGCTTTCTGTCTTTACATTGAAGGACACTAGGCAGCATTTCTCATTTAAGATTCCTGTAGTGAGGTTGTATTTCCCATGATAGCTCAGATTCTTATCTGGTGTCAATCATAGTTCCAGTCAACTTCAATGGATTTGATAATTTATACCATCTGAGGTTCTGCAGCTGAAAATTCTATAATAAAAAGCAGCTGCTACTTTAATCAGAAAAATGATAAGTGCCAAGTATGTGTCTGAGTCTAGCTATTTTAATACCTGGTAACTCAGCTGCCAGCAGACCACTGCATACTGGAGAATTAAAGTCCTTTGTCTTGTGTCTGAGTAACTGGGATTGTGTCCTGTATTTTATCCAAAATGAAAGTTGAACAGAGACTGTCATAGTTCTCGACAGCATCTTTGCTGGGAGACCCGAAAGACAGCATTCCCTCAACAAAGCCTGTGAGCTTGTCTCTGCTAGAAGCTAGTCATATCTTTATACTGACTGTGAACATTACGTATTATTATATGCAATATTTTAAAGCAGCTACTTAGGTTTGTCACTTTAATGTGTTTTAGTTTTGATTTCTATATTCATCTTCAAGCCATATGAACATTACTTGATGTTTGGTATTAATTTGAACTTGTAAAGAATATGAGATTGAACGGATATCAACTATCTATATCAAGAATATGCTAAGAATTTGTAAAACGTTTCATAGAAAACATGGTCTCTGACCTATTCCAGAATGTGATACTGTATATAAAGTGCCTATCACTATGTTTGAAGAAAATGTGTCATCTTCATTTACAGTTCTTGATTTAACTCTCCACACAGAACAAATCATCACTTTTATATTACTGGAGTATGTTATGCAATTTTGCCTGTAAAGAACTATTTTTTCCATAAAGCATGAAACTTTCCCCTATTACTTTAAAATTTATATGCAATTGTGCTCTTTCTATTAGTAACAACAGGGCATAGATATAAACATCACCTTTTCTATAAATCACATTCAGTCCTGGCTCAGGCATATACTCCATGACTGCTACCCAGTGGGGACACCTTTAGTGAATAACAGAAGTTTCTGTCCATACTCAAAAAACATCCCTAATAGGTCAGTGAGTAAAAGAATAAAATTTCATTCCAGCTTGTTCATCATAAATCACTGGTCTGACAGTCTTTACATCTTGCAAAGACTCTACATCCATCTAGGCCTAAAAGTAACTTTTCATAGAATCATAGAATGCGTTGGGATGGAAGGGACCTTTAAAGGTCATCTAGTCCAACCCCCCTGCAATTGGCAGGGACATCTTCAACTAGATCAGGTTGCTCAGAGCCCCCTCCAACCTGTCCTTGAATGTTTCCAAGGAGGGGGCATCTACAACCTCTCTGGGCAACCCGTTCCAGTGTTTCACTACCCTCATTGTAAAATATTTCTTCCTTATATCTAGTCTGAATCTACCCTCTTTTAGTTTAAAACCATTACCCCTTGTCCTATCTCTACTGGCCCTGCTAAAAAGTCTGTCCCCATCTTTCTTATAAGCCCCCTTTAAGTACTGAAAGGCTGCAATAAGGTCTCCCTGCAGCCTTCTCTTCTCCAGGCTCAACAACCCCAGCTCTCTCAGCCTCTCCTCATAGCAGAGCTGTTCCATCCCTCTGATCATTTTTGTGGCCCTCCTCTGGACCCTCTCCAACAGGTCCTCCACTGCCTGTGCATTCTCTTCTTGCCCTTTAGTTTGACCAGCAGGTCTTGACTCATCCATGCCAGTCTCTTGCCTTCCTTTCCTGATTTCTTACACCTGGGGATCGAGAGCTCTTGCACTCTATGGAAAGCGTCCTTAAAGATCTGCCAGCTCTGTTCTGCTCCCTTGTCCCTGAGGGCACTTTCCCAGGGGGTCCTATTGACTAACTCCTTGAACAGCTGGAAGCTTGCTTTCCTAAAATTCAGGGTCCTGACTTTACTCTTCACCTGACCCATATCCCTCAGGACTGCGAACTCCACCAGTGCATGATCACTGCAGCCCAGGCTGCCTCCGGTCTTGACGTCACCGATTAGCTCACTTGCGTTGGTGACCATCGGGTCCAGTATCCCATCCCCTCTGGTAGGGCTGTCTATTACCTGGCCTAAGAAGTTATCCTCAATGCACTCCAGGAGTCTCCTGGATTGCCTACAGCTTGCCGTGCTACTTTTCCAGCAGATGTCGGGGTGGTTGAAGTCCCCCAGCAGGATGAGAGCCTGTGAGCGCAATGCCTCCTGTAGCTGGACCAAGGCGGCTTCGTCAATAGGCTCCCCTTGATCGGGCAGCCTGTAGTAAACACCAAACAAGGTTCCCTTTGTTGCCTCGGTCTCTAATTCTTACCCATAAGCTTTCAACCTGCTCATGGCTATTCTTCAGGGACACTTCTTCACACTCTATCCATTTCTTGATGTAGAGGGCAATGCCTCTGCCCCTCCTTCCTCACCTGTCCCTTCTGAACAGCCTGTAGCCATCGATAGCCGCACTCCAGTCATGGGATTCGTCCCACCAAGTTTCAGTGATGGCAACTAGGTCATAGCTTTCTAGCAGCATGGCGGCTTCCAGCTCCTCCTGTTTGTTGCCCATGCTGCGTGCATTGGTGTAGAGGCACTTCAGCTGGGCTGTCGGCCGCGTCACCTTCTTGGAGGAACACCCCTTGGTTCCCTTGAGGCATTTCTCTGATATTTCCCTGTTGGCTCCTATTACCTCAGGAGCCCCTGGTTCATCTCCATAAGACTTCAAGTGTGCTCCAGTGTACCCAGCACGCCTCAGATCAACAGGCTGAGGGCCCTCACTAGCATCCCATCCCCCGCTAGTACCCCATCCCTCTAACCATGGCATGCCATCTCACCTCTTATCACAGGCAAACCTGATATCGACCCCCTCCCCCTTCAAGTCTAGTTTAAAGCCCTGTCAATGAGCCCCTCTAGCTCCTGAGCAAAGACCCTCTTCCCCCTTTGAGAAAGGTGAATCCCGTCAGATGCCAGCAGGCCTGGTGCCGTGTAGGCCAGCCCATTGTTGAAAAACCCAAAATTGTGACGTTTCCTGGTATGCATGAGTAGAAGCATTGATAAATGAGAGAATACTGGATTTTAGGAGATGAACTTTTTTCCTGCTACCCAAAGGTCATCTTTTACATCTCTAGGGCTGGTTGTTTCATGTTTCCTCTGTATCATCCCCTGTGTTTAATACCCTACTACATACTTTAAGAAATCGCTAGCTAGTGCTAAGCCCTAAACCCTCTAATTAGGGGAGGGGGGAAGTATTTTTGCTTTTTCTTCCTTTGTCAAATTTTCTTAGAGATGTGTAAACAAGAATGAGTTATGAATCACCAATCTAAAGAAACTAGGTGTTTACAATTCCAAATTGTGAGAGGTATTTTGACAATATGTGTCAGGTCCTACTACAGTCATGGGACTTGGTAAGGGGATCCTGGGTTAGTCGCTTTGGACAACAGCTGTAGTTGCATTACCCCACAGAGCCTAGTACATGCAAAAGAAACACATTTGCTCTTCACAAGCCTTTTGGAGGTTGTTATGGTTTAACCCCAGCTGGCAACTAAGCACCACGCAGCCTCTCGCTCACTCCCCCCCTTGGTGGGATGGAGGAGAGAATTGGAAGGGTAAAAGGGAGAAAACTCGTGGGTTGAGATAAGAACAGTTTAATAATTGAAGTAAAATAAAATAGGACAGTTAAATAGGTAAAGCAAAAGCTGCGCACGCAAACAAAGCAAAGCAAGGAATTCATTCACTACTTCCCATGGGCAGGCAGGTGTTCAGCCATCCCCAGGAAAGCAGGGCTCCATCACGCGTAACGGTTACTTGGGAAGACAAACGCCATCACGCCCAATGTCCCCCCTTCCTTCTTCTTCCCCCAGTTTATATGCTGAGCATGATGTCATATGGTATGGAATAGCCCTTTGGCCAGTCTGGGTCAGCCCCCCTGGCTGTGCTCCCTCCCAGCTTCCCCCCCCCCCCCCCCCCCCCCCCCCCCCCCCCGTGCACCGGGCAGAGCATGGGAAGCTGAAAAGTCCTTGACCAGTGTAAGCACTACTTAGCAACTATTTAGCAACAGCTTAGCACTACTTAGCACGAACCAAAACGTCAGTGTGTTATCAACATTGTTCTCATCCTAAACCCAAAACACAGGACTATACCAGCTACTAAGAAGAAAATTAACTCTATCCCAGGCAAAACCAGGACAGAGGTGCAAACAGAAGCATGACAAAAATTGCCTAGCTGACCTTAGGTAAATAAAACACCATCAAGCGCAGACAAAATGTCCTTGTCTGTAGGTTGGTGGCAAAGCTTAAGCAAGAACTTCCCCAAACTTCTCTTTTCCTAACATTTATCGGCCTCCCAGTGTCTTTACCCTCACTGCTGTTTGACCACTGTCCACACTTGGGTGACTCCATCTTACTACAGAGGGACAACATCCTCTGCCCATCTCAAACTGCAGCTGCTTTCCAGCTCTTATATTCCTCGGCTTCCTGCCGTCTTGTTCCCACCTAGTGGCCATGTGTGTGAAGTAATCACCAAGAGTGAGACAAAGGGCAACAAAGACAAATAAATGTGTGGAGATCATCTTCTCAGTGAGTCTGCAGGTGCAGTGAGTCTGCCTGAGGTGTGGTTGAACTAGTCTGGTAATGTTCTGCCCTTTGGCGCTATTTTATATATACTCGGAGGAAATAATAAGAAGTACAGTCATTTTTACATTTAGGCTATACAGATAATTTGTGAGTCCAATAAATATTTTGTTTATGCAGCACATATGTTTGAGTACGGCTTTACCCACTTATGAGAAATTACTCTTTCTTCTGCATGTTCTTCAAAATATGCTGCTTACTTTTTGCAGTGCTACTATGGATAGATAAGTAGTGTATGTTATGTGTGGGACACAAATATGGCAACACTTGTATTATTTTACATGATGACAAATTGATTTGAATTTATTTGCAGCTAACCAAAGCACCATATCCAAAACCTGATCTTAATTATGGATATTCAGTTTTGCATTTGCTAGAACAAATAGACAGCATCTTTTGGCAGAGATGAGTTTGGATGATAAAATATAAAATGTGATGCAATACCTGCAATTTCTCCTCAGGTCTAGCCAAAGGATGCCCCAGCCACTGAGTTATCAGTTGGCTCCAGAACCCACACAGCAACACCTTGGCAGCTGAGGAGGAAAGTACTTGGGTTTCAGGGGATCTTCAGAAGCGGGGAAGAGAGTCAGCATGAGCTCCTCCCACAAAGCTAGTTTTGCAGCCTGTCCTGCCTGTTTTTTTAAACTGTATAAACTGGGATGTAATCAATTGCTTCTTGTTTTGCTATTCCCATCAACAGTCTTTTGAAAACTTAACCCAAAGCATTTTGCTAAGCTGAACTGGTAGGATTTCCCCTTCAGCTGTGAGAGATTTTATTCTTGTTCAAGGCTTCATTCAGGCCAGTAATGGAAATACAAAAGTTTGGAAAGGGCCACAGGACAAGGGCAAGCTGCCAGCAAGGGTCTTTGGTGAACTGCAACCCAGGAGGAGAGGACAGATCCCTGGCCCCTTTTTCTACCTTTCTTTCTTACCCTTTTCAGATCACTTCCATGTTATGTATCTCCACATGTCATCTGATTTACTAGATTTTTGTTATTCCTCCTTGCCACCTGACATCCTGATCTGCCTGGTCTCCCTTCTACAACTACAGAGCTTTATTCCTACCCTCTTCTATTGCTCCAATTTCATGTCAGTGCTAGTTTATGCTGCCTTAAAAAAAACGGAGAAATAACAACGTAAATAACCCACAGCCTTACCATTCCTGCTTTCCTTGTGATCCTGTTCTTCCTTGTTCTAGCATACTCTATTTAATCTCGGGCGAGCCTACAAAGCTTGTTTGACTAAAGTCAAACTATGCTCACTACTGCTGTTGGAACAGCTACACCTAGAGACTAGAATGATACCAATTGCCTCAGTGATATTAGCTGAGGAAAGTGATAGAGCCGCATATTGATAATCACCTCACCTCTTCTAGTTTGAGCAGTCCCTAACACAGACTCCAAATGCCCTGTTGTGGTTTAACCCCAGTCGGAAACTAAGCACCACACAGCTGCTTGCTCACCCTCCCCCGCCCTGGTGGGATGGGGGAGAGAATCAGGAAAAAAAAAAGTAAAACCTGTGGGTTGAGATAAAGACAGTTTTAATAGGGCAGCAAAGGAAGATGAAATAATAATAATAATAATAATGATGATGATGATGATGATGATTGATGATGATGATGATGATGATAAAAGAATATACAAAGCAAGTGATGCACGATACAATTGCTCACCACCTGCTGACCAATGCCCAGCCTGTCCCCGAGCACCGATCGCTGCCCCCTGGCCAACTCCTCCCAGTTTATATACTGAGCATGACATCATATGGTATGGAATAGCCCTTTGGCCAGTCTGGGTCAGCTGTCCTGGCTGTGCCCCCTCCCAGCTTCTTGTGCACCTGGCAGAGCAGGGGAAGCTGAAAAGTCCTTGACTGGTGTAAGAACTACTTAGCAACAACTAAAACACCAGTGTGTTATCAACATTATTCTCATCCTAAATCCAAAACACAGCACTATACCAGCTAGTAGGAAGAAAATTAACTCTGTCCCACCTGAAACCAGGACATGCCCCTAGTGTTTTGGTGAAAGGATTCAAACTCAAAGGGTCTGAAAATTGATTGTTCCTTCTCGCCTTTAAGTAGCAGTGCCATTTTAAAAAAATGCGTACATCCTATCAGCCTGAATGGCATATGAACATCAGGCAGCAAAAGCTGGACACTGCTATGTAAGTGAAGAGAAAAAGAGATAACAAACCCAGCTTCACAAGACCGTAGCAGCTGTAATATCTCTGTTCAGGCCTATAGCAGTAGAACAAGCAACTCAATGCTTTCCTCATCCTTAGGTCCTGCTGCCGCCATCAGTAATGTATACTGTATGACCCAAAATGTCACTACAGTTAAGGACAGGGCAAGATATGAAAGCTACCTTATAATAAGAAGCAAAGTTTCATTGAGAATTTGATATTATAGGAAAATAATTTTCTGAATAAAAAATATTTGCCTCATGGAAGGTTTTTATGCTTATTTAGTAATACACAGGATGTAGTGTACTCTAGGCGCATAGTACATCTACCTATCCAGAATCAGACCCAACACAGGCAAATGGAAACAATCTCCTCACAAGGGAAATGCATCCATCCAATAGTGGCAGCTTTCTTAACATGGACCTTCGTACACAATGAGAACATTCACAGCTTCCTTTATATATGGGTGCGAATGCACTCATCACTCAATAAAAGTTCAAATCTTGTAGAAATCCTACTTACGCAAAAGAGCTCTTTGCTCCCACTCACCTTGTGGGAGTGAACTCCAACTGCAAAAACCTTTCTTTTATGTAGAAGGCATTTCCTTTGATGAGTTTTCTATGTTATCCTTTTATTTTCACAATGCGTCTTCTCCTTCTCATATACTGAAATAGTAAATAAAAGCAGTTCATTTCTTTCCCCTTTATGTTTTTTATACTGTACATGAATTTCTATTGTATCTCAGATCTGTCTCCCTCCAAACATTGAACTGTTTTCTGTCTCTTCATATGCAAGCAATAGATACTAATAATTTCCAGAACCTCTGTATTTCTATTAGGCTTTTTTAATCTTGGTAGATTTTTTTTATTTTAAGTGAGGACACTCCTATTCAGAAAAAAAGCATGAAAACCCTCCACACAATATCTGATCCACACTTACTGCTAGCCCTTATCTAGATAGATAGCTTTTTATTAATATCCATCTGACTTCAAGCAGGCACAATTAAAGGCTATAGCAGGAGAAATCAAGCTGAATTTACCTCTACACTATTTTTTTTAATTAATTTTAAAGTATATTTGCAATTATTAAAATAATTTGTGTGAGACTAGCAGAATAAATAACATATATTAAGGACATTAAAATAATTTTAATTGTTAAATGTTTTCTATTAAAAGTCAGAATTGGCTAACATTCTCTCATGCAAGAATATAAGCACTGACTGATATTGATAACATCTCTTTTTTTCCTCATAATATAACAGATTTGTATGCACATATAAATTTGTGTAGTTGTAGTCTTCCTTGCTAACATTTAGCAATGCATATATATACATCTGAACAGTATAATAACTGAACACATTTTGAAGAGGTAACAGTATTTCATTTGAATTTAAATGTCTTGTTTTGAATAAGCAGTTATGTTATGGAGCTAAATCAGTCGGCTTTAACAACAAAAAGCGCAGTATGCTGATGAATTATGTATGTTATCTGCATTTTCTGCCTGCTGATAATTGACAGGTATCATGGCACCTTCTACAAACTTCCTGTAATTATATACCACATATCAAACATCGACTTATGTGTAATGGTCCTCTCCCCACACACATACACACAAAATGTTTTTATGTTTTATTTAAAGCTTACAGCATTTTTAAATTTTCTGTTTCTCTCACTCTGGTTTCCAAGCTGCTTTGCCACTCAACACATTCAACAATGTTAAATTCATAAGATTTCTTCAGTGTTAGTTTGTCAGAGTCACTCATTCAAGCTTTTGTTCCATCCTTTTTATTTGTTTTGTTTTAAAAAATTGAGTAAGGATAAACCAATACCAAAGAAAATTTACCTTGTAATTGTTTAAGAGAAATTACCTGTAGTAAAACAGATGTCTCAGTCTTTGATATCAAGTTTCTGTCTTTACTGAAAGATATATTTTAGTCATTATGTAGCAGCTTTAGGTAGTAACAGGTTAAAAAAACTAGTGTCTTAACAGAGTTGATTAAATAGCTAGTTCCTTCTTGGTAGTATACATTTATTTCACACTAACTCCACCATAACAAGGATACATTAATTGGGTAGCTCCGCAAATGGACTCATTAGATGCAATGCTTACTGATTAAATTTAATCACTACTGGGTATCTTAGCACATGATTCAGAATTACTTTTCTTTTAATTCAGTGTTCTGTTCCTTGGAAGGAAATTTTGCTGAGAATTATTTTAATAAACCTGTGATAATAAAGCTATAATTAAAAAGGAGTCTTTTAGTTACCTTGAATGGCTTTTTACTTATATTGCCTTAAATACCCAAATTTATATTTTAATCTAAAAACCTACATTCAGTAAATGATATGCCTGATATATGTAAAACAGCACCACTAGTATATGCAGTAGAAGAGTTCCTCACTCTCTGTCATCGCATCCTTGACAGTATTCACTACTAGAGAAAGTGCATGAAACAAAGCCCCAGCATTTACAGAAAGTAATTGTGCATAAAGAAAATTAGATAAATATCTCTTTTGTTCCTATTAATGTAGACTTTATGTGTCAAGTTCTTTAGAAGCCAAAGCTTAAATTCTTATCCTATATCGTTGACTAAGTTGGTTCTGAGGCTCATACCTTAATGAAACAAATGATCTGATACATTGTTTCTCACTGAATTAAAATATACTATTAAACATATTTATAAAGCCCCTTTCATCAAAAAACACATAAACTTTCAAGATATGATACCCTGGGACTCTGGTAGAAGGTGACAGCCTGTGAGCAGTCAGTGATGACAAAGGAAATGTAATGTACTACCACCAGCTAGTAACATCCTGTGGTGGGTTGACCTTGGCTGGCCACCAGGTGCCCACCAAGCTGCTCTATCACTCCCCCTCCTCAGCTGGACAGGGGAGAGAAAATATGACGAAAGGCTCGTGGGTCAAGATACGGACAGGGAGAGATCACTCAGGAATTATCATCATGGGCAAAACAGACTCAACTTGGGGAAATTAATTTATTGCCAATCAAATCAGAGTAGGGGAATGAGAAAATAAAAACTAAATCTGAAAACACCTTCCCTCCACCCCTCCCTCCTTCCTGGGCTCAACTTCACTCCCCAATTCTCTACCTCCTCCCCCCAAGTGGCACAGAGGGACAGGGAATGGTCAGTTCATAACGCATTGTCTCTGCTGCTCCTTCCTCCTCATGCTCTTCCCCTGCTCCAGGGTGGGGTCCCACCCATGGGAGACAGTCCTTCACGAACTTCTCCAACGTGGGTCCTTCCCATGGGCTGCAGTTTTTCACCAACTGCTCCAGCATGGGTCCTTTCTACAGGGTGCAGTCCTTCAAGAACAGACTGCTCCAGCATGGGTCCCCCACAGGGTCACAGCCTCCTTCAGGGCACATCCACCTGCTCCACCATGGGGTCCTCCACGGGCTGCAGGTGGATATCTGCTCCACTGTGGACCTCCATGGGCTGTAGGTGGATATCTGCTCCACTGTGGACCTCCATGGGCTGCAGGGGGACAACCTGCTTCACCATGGTCTTCATCACGGGCTGCAGGTGGATATCTGCTCTGGCACCTGGAGCACCTCCTCCCCCTCCTTCTTCACTGACCTTGGTGTCTGCAGAGTTGTTTCACATATTCTCACTCCTCTCTCGCAGCTGCTATTGCCATTGCGCAGCAGTTTTTTCCCCCTTCTTAAATATGTTATCACAGAGGCACTACCAGCATTGCTGATTGGCTTGGCCTTGGCCAGTGGCGGGTCCATCTTGGAGCTGGCTGGCACTGGCTGTGTTGGACATGGGAGAAGCTTCTGGCATCTTCTCACATAAGCCACCTCTTTAGCTCCCCCCTGCTACCAAAACCTTCCCAAGTAAACCCAATACACATCCCCACTGAACTGAAAGACAAAATTTCAGGAAGGGGAAAAAAATAACAGAATTTTTTCTGTAAGGCATGATTTTTGATAAAGATATCTGGATGTAGGACCTGACTGGCTTGAGAACTCTCAAAACCTGAGTGGAGATAAGTAAGGAAAAAAGCAAAGTGAAGATCTTTTAGCAGTTGCTGGCAAATGCTTATATGAACAATTATCAATGACCATACATAAATCCAGTTTTCAAAGACTTAGCATTCAGTTGACGTAAACCCAAAAATCACAGGGACATGCAGAGGCATGCAATCATGATTTAAATAAAAATGATCATGATCCCTCTCTGATTTTTATTTTACATTGCCACCAATGCACCTAACACTTCTGAAGCAGGTTTTGTTTTCTAGCTGCTGCTTATCCAGCTTAGCCTGAAGCAGCACAGATGTCTCCCAGAAAGCTATCGGGTTCAGTGGGAGAAGCTTTCTAGATCATCTCAGATGTATCTGAACCACAGAAGGAACTCAGGAAAGCAAGCAGGCTGGGGTGCTTGGGGGACAGACGCAGAGTGTCCTGGGGACGTACAGCAACCACTCTTAGAGAGGAAGTGGCAAATCAAAGACATTTCCGTAAGTTGGCTTATTTAGCCTCCTAAAATGAAGGTTAGAAGAGGATTGGATTACTTTTGATAAAAACAAAATGTGAATGTCTTCCACTCTGTACCCTTCTAAAGAATAATCAAACATTCAAAACAAAACAGACTCTGTGATCCCTTTTCATCTTTTAATGGTCTCCTCACCTGCCAATCTGCTTAGCATAGTATAATTTGTTTAGGGCTAAATAATACATCATTTTCTTCACAAGAGTGGTAAGCAGTTAGGCAAAGTTGTTGTTTTCCAGCCAAACTCAATAGGACAAAAATATTGACAGGCCATTGACAAGGCTGAGGATTTTCTGGAATTCTCCAAGCCAGAGATCAGCTCCCCATTGCATTTTTAGTGCTATATTTCACTTTAACAAAACAAAGAGAAAAAGAAACAAGCTCCCTATCCCCGAAATGTTTCCACCCATGCCAATAAATGTCCTTGTGCTGATGATGCTTAGACTAGGAATTTATGTATCACTGTATTTCAAATATGCACTTTAATTATTTACATGTTACAACTTCCTGAGTAATACAGACTGTACTTGTCTAGAGCAGTTTCTGCAGTACATTTTTTCAGCACCCAATTACTCCATACTTGCCTCAAGATAATTTGTGGAAAATTTCGTGAGAACTGCATTAGCCCTGATTTCTACAAGATGTTATCAGAATCAAAACAAAAATTCATTAAATAAATATACAATATCTCTATGCCAGTTTTGTGTACCACTTCTGGTTCTATACCATGCACAAGTTCCACATTTCTATTTCATCAGTATCTGTCATATTAATAAAATGATAGTCTAGTAAATGAGTAAAAGACCTAGTAAATATGTAAAAGTGTAGAAAATGATGTTACAGTACCTGTGACTTAGACATGAAAAATCTCAAAATTGCTTTGTATAAAGGAATGGAGAAAAACATTTAATAAAAACAGAAGATTATTAAAAGCATCAAATAAATTACTGTATTTCCTTACTTTTGATATCATGGACTAAACAGTGTCACAGTTCTCTGATGAGACAATGTAGGAACAGTGTGCTTCATTGACACATTTCAGGTTTATTGTTATTTTTAATGTTAGAAAGGGTGAAAGAAGGAAGATGAGGTGAATCTAACAATTGTAATGATTAAAAAAATACTGCTGTTCTGGAAAGAAGAATAACGCTGTGTTCATCAGTGAGAACCTGCAAGTGAAACTGGTCTGCTCTTGCTATTCAAGTCAGACAAACAGAGATGGGACACAGCACTTTGTTTAGGAACAGCAGCAAGACAAGTTTAACATCATTTTAGTGTCCCTTTTAGAATTTGGAAAACCCAAAGCACAGCATTAGTATTTAAAGGATCCGTTCAGTTTTAGTGGAAAGAAGTGGGGAGAGTCCAAGCACTAGTCAAGGGCTTTGCCCAACAAGTATGAAAAGGCTAAATGTAGTGTAGAGGAAAAAGTGCTGACTGCAATGTAACCCACCTCTGGTCCTGCAGTGGGTGGGCATCGAGGAAAAACAAGCATGCCGGGAAAGAAGAGCATGAGCAGAAATGCTTAGGGTAGTGTGAATTTGCACAAGCCGTCCAGTGAAGGCAAAGACAGGCTGGATCTCATATCCCATCTGATTAAGATGGAACCGACGCTGCTCCTTTCCAGTCATCTGTTATACACGCCCCCTCAACATTGATGCTTGCCTGGCATGCCTCCCAGCACGCTGGGTGCTGTACAACCAACCAAATGACTGTCCACATGCCTAAAGCACTTACAGTGTGAGTCCTGGAGCTACGCTGGTATCAAAGCATTAATAAAATGAAGAAGCAAGTCTGATGCATATCACAGCCATCCTAACGTTTTTTAAAAGGAGCGTGCAGAACAGTTTAATTTCAGCCTTACTTCATTCAAACTTTGTTAAAAGCTCAAAAAAAGTTGCACATATATATTGCAATTTTTGCCAGAAATATTAATCTTCTGGCTGGGCCAGCTGAGGGTTTGGAACATTGTGAGTAATGCAAACAAATCATAACTGAACCTATAACTACAGTGACTGAAGTTGTAACAGATACTACATAACTGTGCCAGCTGATAGCAACTAAGCAGGTGAGAAAGCTCCTGTCTGCTGTGCAGACCCTGCTCATATTGTATTCCCTTAAGTTTCCCCCCTTCACCCTCCTTTCACTAAAAACTTTTGCACCATGGCATAAATGTAGAACGTCTATAGGATAGGAGCTGGCATTTTGGTACTTGTGCAGTCTGTGACATCCACATTTGATCTTGTCCCACAGGTTGTTATACTACAAAACACTATAGTGACATGGTGGATTGGCGTTTGGCTTGAGTAAGGACCACAGGACGTAGCCAGTGCCCCAGCCTGGTGTTCTCACCTTTGCTTTGGTCTCTAGGTATGAAAAGATCTGCAAACTGGTGCAAGATAAGCATCCTTATGCAATAAAAGTATCTTCCTTCTCTTTTTGGTTAGAGATTTTTAGAAGAACATTCCTCACAGAAAAAAAATATATATATAGTATAAAACTAGTGCTGTAGAGATGAGAAAAGTGTTTCTTTAGTAGTTAAAATCATCAAAAACAAGTTAAATCATTCCAGAATTGAAATTCCTCCCAATTTCAGTACTTCCTGCTTTGCCTGCACTGCAGGCACTGATGCTACAGAGCAGTAGTAGCACCCATTTAGGATCAGGTATTCTTGTCTTATGTGTCGTAAGCACCATCTTCTAACAACATTGCAAATTAATTAGAAAAGCTAATATACTCTGTTTTAAGAGAAAAAAAATGGTTTGGTTATCTCTGCATCACTGAAATATGAGACCCAGCCTGAATACTCTTTAATAAATACAATGTTTAAATATAGGTGTTCTGGTCTGAATCATATTAATCATTGATTAATCATTAATATGATTAATAGTAATCACATTAACAGATTCAGGTTTAGTGTATCAGCTTACCAACATTTCAGCAGCAAGATCTGGTCTAAATCACCAAATAATTTCCATTTGTGAACAATCAATCAATTTCATGATATCTAATACATAGAAAAGCTTCTTAAAGCTTTTTTTTTTTTTTTTGAGCAAATTACAGTGCATGAGTAAGCAGAAGGGGAATGGAGAGAGGACTCCCCACCTGGATTAAAGTTTTCCATTGCCTGCGCAATACGTATATATCCCTGTGCTTGCCTTAGAATGGATCTTGTTGACCCAATAGCATGACAATGAATTATTTGGCACTATGAGTTTGCTGAGGTCCCCACATCACTGGCTATGTGGGAGCACTTGACTTCAAGAAGCAGCTGACTGCATCCGTGACTGAAAACACCAGCTCTCTACATTTCCAACTGTTCCCTATGCATTCATCTCTCAGTCTGTGAGGGCTGAATTCACAGCTTTCACCTCCCAGTGCTTATAACTGTGAGAACAGAGGTAAAGAAACCACTAGGACTACTAATTTCTTAAGCAGAGATGAGAAGATGTCCTACCTAAAAATAAGATAGTCTTCAGATCACCTCTGTTATTGGGCAAGGAGCAGAAGAGTTGGGAAGAGAGGTTTGGGGAAGAGAGACTGGAGCTATGCAGAATGCTTCAGTTCTTCCACTGCCACTTGGTCATTGCTGAGTTTTGTAGTGATAACAACAGGCTTGGGGCTACAGTTGAAGGTGGTTAACACTCCCAGAAAATAGCTTCAGTTGGGGAACATCTCTAAAAAGACTTCCAGCTTATTTTAACCCCAAGGTTTATGCCACTGTAAGTCATGTTAGCCAATACTAACTTAGTGTCACCAATAATGGCAGCAATGTCCATATCACAGAAAAGAGGCCTTGAATGACAATTTAGTATTTCCCCTTACAATGTTTTCAAAATTATTTTCAGCAGCATTTTATCTGCTTGAGTGCACTGTTTTACATCTCTCTAGAGCTGCATCAATAAAGACCTAATGTTCTACCTCTCCAAATGCCTCTCAGATATTGAAAAAAGCATAATATACATCACAATTAGTGAACTTCTAATGTTCTCTCTTGTCACTGGTTCACTCTCACTCCAGCCAACATTAATCTCTGTTACTCTCTTGACACTGTTCTGTTATGAGGCTTAAAGTGTACTTGCTACTTCACTGTGCAGGGATAGATAAAAAAAAGAGACTAAGGGGAGGAATAATAGCTCTGTAGTGAAAATAAACACAGCCTTGGATGCAGGCAGAGTCAGGATTAGAAGATACACACACTCCCAGTCACACTGCAGAAGGCAGCTTGCACGGTTGGGCTCATGCTGAGATCCTTTGCATGATCAGCATCAAAGCATTCACAATTCTGCTCCAAGTTTCATGTTTTATTTCATTTCTCTTTTTTTTTTTTCCTTGATTTGGCAACAAAACTTAAAGGTGGGAATGGGGGAGCCCACAGGAGCTGTGAGGTTGTCACAGAAACTGGGGAAGTGACTAGAGCAGGTATGTGGGAGAGGGAGGGAGGCTGAGGAGCTGCGGGAGCTGGTGGAACAGCAGGGGAAGGAGCAATGAGAAAAACTCCAGCAGGGAAACCATAGCCAGGAAGATGAGTGGGGAACAATGAAGAGGAGAAAGAGAGGTAAAATCAAGCAGGCAGATCTACAAACCATTTGGTCTCAAATGTGCTCTGACTCCCTCGCTAAGATAAGCAGAATGGTTCAGATGGCTGACTATATGCCTAGGAAGGCCCAAGGTACTCTCACCATATGGTGCACACACTCCTAATGAAAGCTTAGGGCAGTTCATTATTAGCTTGTTTCTGTAAAATGTACAAGATGCGCACTGACAAATTAATATTACACCCTGAAGTTGGACAATTTTCTGACTTTTAGTATTTGGTCTCTCAATCCCAACATTACCCTTACTTCATGTGCATATACATTCAAACATGTCTAAGGAAACTTAAGCAAAACTATTACAACTTACTGAAAAGCCATATTCTCAGGTTGTCATCAGCATGCCTTGTTAAATCTTTGACTTGCTTAGAAAACTAGAAATGTGTTAAAAATGCATTCGGACTTAATTAGATATGATATTCCTGTTATAAAGGACAAACCTGAGATCGATCCACTCACATGAAAATACTAAACGTGTTATCTTTTTAAATTTTTTCTTTTTTAAAAATATCCTCTTAAATGTGTTTCTTTTATCCCATCGCTTGGCATAATTAGCAATCACTGGTAGGCAGTATGCTCTGCTGTAGCTTATTTCCCTTAAGAAAAAACAAATGGATCAGGGCCGCCTATGTCTAATGGGGTTTTTTACAAAAGCAGTTTTGAGGAGTGAGGCTGTTCTCTCATCCCATGCTCTCCCACACTCCCCCTGCTTTTCCTGCTGTGAATGTTCTTCCAAATGATTAGGCTGGCTCTGCTCAGTGCATCATTTGTTATCCCAGGTCTCTCCATGAATAACAGGCAACAGAGTGTAAAGTGCATAGGTTTCAAAGTGACTCCTCTTCCTTTATTAGTTACAGATGCAAGCAAGGAAATCCAGAGTCTTCCACATTAAAGCCTATACCTCCAGCAGAGCTGTTCCCATAAAACCTCCTTTGAGTCTCAGGCAAGAAGGTCAACTATTGACCAGGAAATATCAAGGCAAAGTCCACACATTAAAGGAATTCAGCTTCCTGGCCCAGCCAGCTCAGCACCACTGTCTTTAGGAGGCAAATCCACAAACTCAGATCTTCTTCCTCAGCAATCCTGAGCAGATCCCATTCTTGGAAGCCACCTTCTGCATATCTTCCCTGGTAAGAGGGTAAATATGTTCTCCTCTTCATGAGTTTGGCAGAAAGACTTTCTGATTAGCCACTAAAGCAAGACCTCTTGACCAGGAACAGTCTATTCTCTCTTCTGTAACTAGTGTCGTGGTTTAACCCCAGCCAGCAACTAAGCACCACACAGCTGCTTGCTCACTGTGTGGTGCTCAGTTGCTGGCTGGGGTTAAACCATGACAACAAACAAACTTTTTACCATGCAGCCACTCATTTCACTTATAGGTAAAAAACAAGAGAGTTAAGATCTGGGCAAAAAATAATAAATGTCTTTTTTTGGGATCCTCAATACACCTAGGCAGCGTAACTCTTCCCGCTCCCCCATATTCCTGCTCACTCTTCCAGTCTGGTCATGGTGAGAACTCCTTCCCCTTTACTGGATGTTGCCATTCTTCTTCCTCTTTTAAACTTGCTCACCAAGAGTTATTAGTAATCTGCAGCTGGTACCGTTTACTGCCCAGGCAAGACAGTTCTACTGGTTATTACCCTTAAAGGAATATCTCAGCTTCTCAGACAGTCTCCCTTTCCTGACATAAAGGTTTGCACTGAAAGTGATGGGGAGTTCGTAGAATGGAGTAAATGAACATTGCAGGGTTCTCTGGCCCACCACAGCCAGGGCTCCCTTTGCAGCCTGGGTTAGAGCCATGTGTGTTGCCTTGCCCAACATGTAGCAAAGAAAAACTGCTTGGAGAACAATCATCTGGCAGCCTGTGTGTATTCTTTGTATCATCACCTCTGAGGAACATGAAACTGTGCCCACACAGTTAAAGAAACCATGGCACATTCAGTCTTATTCTGGCCCTAAATCTCACGTTTGCCTAATTTATCTCTTAAAAAAAATTATGACTACACGTTCTATTCACTGGCATATTTGTTTTGTTTTATCAAACCTGTTTTTCTTGTTACGATAGCATATGATCCATCAACTATTTAATACAATTAAGAAAAAAACCCAGTAACTCTGCAAGTAAGGCTGTGCACACATTCCAAGGCTGTGATAATATCACAAGTCATAAGAGCTTTGCTTTTTGAGAGAGTATAATTTTGTCAGAATGACTGGGTGTGGGTGCCTTTGGGTTAAAAATGAGTTTTGTAGGATTTTTTTGGACACAGCTTTTGATTCCCTAGCCTGCATTTTTAAGATAGGAAGGAAGCTTCCTAGTGCCAAATGCTGCATCTAAACATGTGACTACACCAGAGAGAAGCAGTGCTACCGCTGATAGTAAGAACAAGTTCTGAGAATGAACATTTCCAGGATCACCCCAGCATGCGCATATTGACAGCCTGATGGTATTTAAACTGCTTATTCTAGAAACTGTCTTCCCAAAGTTCCCTTATCAGGCAACTTGAAGTGACTGTGGTTCACTTCACTAAAGATCTCCTGTTTGCTTTCCAATACAGTTTGGAGAAAGTAATTTTGACCCACTCATGATGACCTCCAAGATGCAGCTCTCCTGACTTGCAGTACTGCTGGATTTCCAAAATAACTGTATGTTCCATCTCATCCTAAGCTCTCTTGCATACCTGATGGATCAAGAGATATATTTCAGTGGTTTTCTCTCTGCTGAATGCATTCAGGATAGTACCTGCATAATAATTTCAAGGTCTAGCATTTGTTGTTTGAATTGATGAGGCCTTATTTAAGGTTGTGTTTCAAAAGTACATAACACTTCAGTGTTTTTATCTCCTTTCCTTCCTGGCCTTTGCATGCCAGGTATTTTTGTCTGCTTTTCCTGCTGGCTGTCGCATGCCAACTAACTTATTGCTGTGGCATAGAATATACCCCATCTGTCACAAGCATTTTTTTAACAGAGTCTAAACTGAATGTTGAATGAAGCCATGCCTTATGTAGAGGAGTTTTAATTATTCTTCAGTCTGTGGAAGAGGGGAGTAGGGCCAGGATGAGGACAACTGGGTTGTCAGGAAGATAGCTGGAGGGAATCAGAATATATCATTACCTAAGGGAATGGTATCCTCAGTCTTCATCTACTTTAATTCTCTCACCAGACACATCAAATTACAGTGCTGTAGGGCTTAAAAAAATTGGGGCAAAGCTGGGGCAGCGGGTGGCTGATAATGACAGCCTGTCTAAATGTTTGAGTGGCAGACAAATGGAGAGAAAGAAGTTTGCAGTATGGGCTAGCTCAAGTGGAGTGATAATGTATTTGTTTTTTATCTGCTTTCTTTCCTGAGCAGGATTTGGCAGCTGGTTAAGCTGGCTAGCTCTACATGAGCTTCACAATGCTGTTTATTAATTTTTTTGCTAAGAAAAGTGAAATTTGGCAATCTCAGCTTGCATGTTATTGCATGGAGCATAAGCATGAATGACTTGAATGACTCTTGCTTTATCGGCAGAAGCAAGAGGCAGCCACAGTCTGATTTCTTTCCACACCTCCTACAAGGGACCCAAGTTAGGAGTCTACTGCAGATGGAATTACTTGGGGCAAAGGAGGAGCTCTCCAGGAGGGGATGTAGCTGCAGTTCTGCCAGTCTCTCCTTCCTATGAAAAAACATGTCTATTCCACGTCTGTCTCACTATTTACACGTGGAAATCTATTTCCTACTCCCTAGGCAAATCTGGCATGTGTTCCTCTAGCTCATTCAGCTCTTGTGGCACATGCATATATAGTTGGCACCATAGCCACAAAGTAACCTGAAGAACCCCTGCTGATCCCACCCTGAGCCCTACAAGGCTGGGAGGTGCTGGTTCACCCAGCACAGCTAGGAGCCCTGGCACTTCCCAACGATTCTCATGGGAAATGAGGTGTCTCATCATTCCTTTCCCTGCCCAGACTTGGCGATTACAATGAGCTGGCAAGCGAAGGGTAGTATTGTGCTACCCCATCACTTTAGCATAGAAGACAATTCCTGACTTAAAAAGCTTTTCCATTTCCAGTGAAAGAGTGCAGATGAAAAGGTGAGGAACACGTACAAGGAAGGGTGGGGTTGCTCTTACTCAGCTGTGTCTAAAAGTTAGGCATTTAGCTGGGGTAGTCATAAGCCTCCACCTATAGACAAAGAAGAGAAACAGGCACTTCCAGAGACACATTCATGCCATCTGAGACAGATATCTAAAGAGAGCACCTCTGGCAGGTGATTCATCCCATCTAGCACTTTCTCCACAGACTAGAGAGGGAGTCTAGACAACTGGGTGTCTAACCTTCAGATGGCAAAAATCAGATGAGTTCAATGCAATAAACATGGGGCATGAGAGTTTTCTTTGGATACCATCCCCCAGCTGTTCTTCTACAAAGTTAATGTTGTTGATTTTTTCTTTTTTAATGTTAACTCTTATCTGAAGCCAAATATTTATTTAGCAGCTAAACAGGTCAAACCAGCTATTATAGATCTGCCTGTTAATTAGCAGCAGTTTTGTTACCACATAAGACAACTAATACACCATTCCCATACTGTGCCATGGTAGCCTTTTAATCAAAGTCTATCACAGATATCATAGAGCCCATGACATCCCAGGGGAAGACTCTCAAAAGTTTCTCTCTTCCACTCCCTGCTGTTTAAGCAGACAGCAAAGAGTTGCTCAGATGTAAAGGTGGCTGGCCTTATATAAATATACAGTGTATAGTATATAAACTCTCTGAACTTACCCACCACTCCAGATTTCCAAATTACTTATCTGTGATGGTAGTCAGCAAGTAATTCCTTACCAACAAACTGTTTGCAAAAAGCTCACCGCCAATAGTCCTAATTTCTGCTCTCTTGGTTACACATCAAGTGACACTGCATCTATTCCCTGAATAGATGCAAGAACACACACAGAGTAAGATCTGCATTTCTTTCCTGGTCTAGGACCACAATGAACTAATATCATGCAAAGACCAAAAAGCAAAACAAAGAGCAAAATGACATCCTTCCCTAAACACCTTACAATCTTAATATAAAAAAGAGACAATAAGCAGGCACAGAGGGGAGTACAAGAAAAAAGGCAGTAACGGACAGCTTGTCAGGCAGTACACATTGCACATCTGCAGCCTGCCTTATTCAGGCCTTTGCAAACATCATGGAAGAAAAGAGCTTGATAGAGACAAGCTGACATTCTGCAGAGGCTTGCAGTGGGCTCCAGAACACCAGGCCAACATGGGCTTCCTCAAAGCCAAACATGAATTTATCTACTCCTTCAGAGAAAGAAGGAGAAGGTTCAGCAGATTCCAAAATGGCATCTTTTGTTGCCCAGAGTAAGACATTCAATTCTCTACAAAGGACAAAATTAAAAACATATCCTTCTCTCCTTGGCAGTGCTATTTCCCAGCTTTGGCAGCTCCCCATTAAGCTGCCTTCCACAAATCCCACTCCAAGGTGCCAAATTTCCAGCATACTCATGGATAGGATTTGAATGTTTGTTAGAAATGCCATTGGGTGCCTACAACTCAGGAACTATGACCTTCAGCATTATAATGTCCAAGTCTCTTTTTGGCTATAGACCAAAGGCACTGAAGGGCCTTATAGAAAGAAAAATAGAGGCTGTTCACATACGTTTTAGCTAGCAATAGGACATCTCTTTCTAGGCTGCCTCAGATCATGCCCTGCCAGTTTCCAATCTGTAGCACACTGGATGTTAAGTCCACCCCTTTCTAAAGAAAAGAAAAAAAGACTCCAGTTTTACAAGATCCATAGGGCAGGTGCTACATTAAGAACAATGGCCAAAGGTATACAGAATTCAAATGAGCCATATTGCTGAGTGCAACGGACCCTGGAGGACTCCCTTACAGGGATGAAAATAAGACATATATGTTTTAAAACTACTCTCCAACTTCCAGTGAACAAAACTGTGTCCCAAATGGCACAGGACCAGGCTCTCATTCCTTTTCTGGTATTGAAGAATATTTTACTGTGCAAGTTTTCCTATTGAAATCAGTGAAACTATCTGTGGAATAATGCACCATTCTGGAATAGTGGGATACTGACTTTTAACCCTTCATTACAGCAGTGCCTCTGTAACTGTAGCCATGTACCAAATGCAATACATTGTCTAGGATAATGCTAACAAAAAACCCTAAACAAATTACCAAAAAACCAATAAATCCTTCCTCATGATTAACTGCATGCTCTTACATTTAAATGAGCAATAAGCTATATATGAATTCCTGGATTAATATTTTCCAAACATAACATATTTTGTGTCTTTATTTTATACAAAGATTTAATGAAATGCTTAATTTTTAAAAATTATTATGCAGAAAATTAAAGTCTGTTTATATGCTCTGCTATTCCAAGATGCTTAAAATATTGTTAAGATTTGGGGAAAATGGTTCAAGAAGTCAGGGAAATTTGAAGTTTAAAATGAGGTATTATCAGTTTCTGAAGATTGTATACACACACACATTTAGGCTCGCGATAATGTAGAATGGCTTGTTCTAGGGCATCACCATGGTTCAGATGTATTATCCTTGGCTCATTGAAATGACATTTTTTGGTTGCTGATGATCTGTGCTGGCGACGAAAGGGGCTAGAAGATCAGTAATCTTACATAGCTACTAGGAACGCTCCACAGGCTGCACAGGGTTCTGAACTCCTGTCACCCGACACTAAGGGGACAGACAGGTTCTTTTAGGGATCCTTGGCAGAATGATGATGGCACTAAATCATAGTTACAATTAAAGCTTTATTTTCTTAACGGGATATTATGATTAGTATAGCACAGAATTTATTATTAAAATGGCACAGGATTTCTACAAGCAGAATCAATATAGTACAATTTATAAGCAGCATAATACAGAATTTATAATACAATTTAACTTCTGATTTCTAATCACCTAGACCCTAACTTAACTTATGACTTCTAATCACCTGGACCCTCTGCAGATCGGGTCAAATCTTAATACTTGGTTTGCTGTATCAATATAACAATTATAATCTGGACTCGAAAATCATATAAAAGAATACGAATACTCAATCCTCGGAGGAAGCAGATGATGGTGGAGGCATCCCTGGTCACTGGGGGTCACGGGTCTCACTGTCCAGCAGCAGTTCCAGTCCAAGTTCCCCACTTAGGATTTGTAACTGCTTGATTTTATAGACAGTGCTCTGTGTGCTGTTACGCTTCCCTGTTCTGTGACAGGGTCATCAACAACACCTGGTTGGCCGGGTGCCTGGGTCCTTCAAGGCTGGTAAGGAAGGGAGTAATCAGCCTGGCACCCAGGAATCTTGAGGCCGGTAGGGAGGGGAAGAAGAAATCTGTTTGGTTTGTCTGCTTGGTTCACAGGACCTTCAGGGCCTGATAATGAGGGAAAGGGAATGAATATGTGATCCGCTCGGTCACAGAGAATGGCTGTTTGCCTCATGAAGTGGTGTTAGTTATGCTAACCATATTGCCAGGGGTCGGGAGCAGGGGGTACCAGTCACAACTCCTCGCTGCTCACACCTGGAGAGCCTCACTGTGGCAGATACCACAGGAACCCACAGTGAGGACCAGGGCAATTAAGCAACAAGAACAGGGGGAGAGAAGTCATATGCAGAGAAAGGAAGGCAAATGGACATTCTCACAGCATTTCCTTTGGCTTGTATATCTGTGACCAGCTTGGGAAAAAACAGCCTAGCCATTGAATGTAATCCTGAATTTGACAAGGAGTGCCCCAAGACGTTTTTTCATTCATAATGATATGCCTCAGATTTTGAAGGAGTAGAGATTTTATATTCGATTAAAATTTTTCTGCATGTAAAGTAATGCTGTTGGAAACAGATGATCAGTTCTTAAATTTCAAAAGGGCTTTGGGACTATTACAAAGCTCTTCTTCAAGTGCAAGTCAGGTTCCTTACCCATCTCATTGCAGGGAGCAGGAGTGCTTACTACATATACTTCAGCCAGCGGGCTTTTGCTTAAGATGAGTAGAAAGTGTGATGTACAGTGAGGAGCATGAGAGTCCTTTGCTTTAGTAGTCACCCATTTACCCTGTCCTGAAGGTGTGCTTTTCATTCTAGGGTGTTTCAGGGAATGGAAAGATACTGACTTTATTTTTGATGGTCAGAATTACCATTTGTTTTTTCTCTTTCTGAAAAAGAAAAAAATAATAATTCTTGGAACAAGATTAAGCCCATGGTACATAGGTGTATACATAGAGAACATGACATTTTCCACTACAAACATATGGACAAAAACAGAAATACTTTTGCAAAAATACTTTATGGACACCATAGAAAAACAAAGTTGTAATTGTCATAGGAAGTTGCAAGAGAGTGATAAAATACCTTGACATTTAAAATGCCCTGCCTCTTCCCTTTCTGTCACCTGGACTGTAACCTATTCAAGACAAGAAGAATATGTATTATGATTCAGGATGAACTCTATTCATAGCAATTATCAATGGAACAGAAAGGTACCACTGAAGGGGGAAGATTTCCTCACTAGGATGTGTCTTTGGCAGGAACTATATGTTTCTCTTCAGGAGAACCATTGTACAGGGAAAGATGACTGTCGTGGTTTAACCCCAGCCAGCAACTAAGCACCACACAGCCGCTTGCTCACTCCCCCCTTGGTGGGATGGGGGAGAGAATCGGAAGAGTAAAAGTGAGAAAACTCATGGGTTGAGATAAAGACAGTTTAATAGGTAAAGCAAAAGCTGCACACACAAGCAAAGCAAAGCAAGGAATTCATTCACTACTTCCCATCGGCAGGCAGGTGTTCAGCCATCCCCAGGAAAGCAGGGCTCCATCATGCGTAACAGTTACTTGGGAAGACAAATGCCATCCCTCCGAACGTCCCCCCCTTCCTTCTTCTTTCCCTAGCTTATATACTGAGCATGACATCATATGGTATGGCATAGCCCTTTGGCCAGTCTGGGTCAGCTGTCCTGGCTGTGCTCCCTCCCAGCTTCTTGTGCACCTGGCAGAGCATGGGAAGCTGAAAAGTCCTTGACCAGTATAAACACTACTTAGCAACAACTAAAACATCAGTGTATTATCAACATTATTCTCATCCTAAATCCAAAATACAGCACTATACCAGCTACTAAGAAGAAAATTAACTCTATCCCAGCTGAAACCAGGACAATGAGACTTGAGAGCGAGCCTGACATCTTGCACTAAACCTGAGGTGCAGATAATAGGCAGCTCTGCTGCTCAGAGCTCCACAGCATGCAGCCTGCCAAAGCAGCATTTACAACGTGGATCAGGAAAGGAGATGCAACAATGAAGACTGTATACTAATAACCCAAGTTCCAGTTAAGACTTGGTTATAATAAAGGCAGGAATCCCCTCATCTCACCTGGCTGTATAAAAACTAGGCATCCCATCCATACTAGTCATCTTGGCTCTCTCCCTATTGTCAATGGTGAGAGACAGACACTCCAGAGGGTGATTTATCCTTCCTCTTATGGGTGCATGCCCTAGGATAACATCACTCACCTTCTGGAAGAAATTTTGAATAGAGACAGGTTACAGTCTTAACACCTTGTCTCTTCCAGAGATTTTAGTAATTCCCAATTAAAAATGGCAGCACTGCCACAGTGGTGGAAGCATCTGCGAGAATGCTGAAGGAAAACAACCTTTTTTGGCTTCTAGCCATGTGAACCTGCTTCAGGAAGTTGTAGGTAACATGATACTGAAAATGCCTGTGGTCTCCAGAGCCTGATCTATACCCACATTCCCTCTGTGACTAGCCAAAAGTGAGCTGTGCTGGCAGCAGGAGCAGCAAGCTATTTTTGCCACGCAGCATGAAAGGGCAGGATGACAGCTCTCCAGCTAGCTCCAGAAATTAACATTCTCCATTAACGGAGCGGGTGGCAACACAATAGACACAGCAAATTTGCCAAAGAATTCATTACAGTGGATTACTGTGGTGTGGATTGCACTGCTGTATAATGATCCCTTTGTTAGGTGTAAGCTGCACATCCCTACATGAGAGGTTTGACCCAATGTTTCATCATTTTAGATTTTCATCTAAAGATGAGATTGCAATACAGATGTAAATATTGCCTTTTGTTTCCAAAAAAGCATTTAACTCTAACAGAGGGGGAAATATTGCCTCCTTTGCCATTAATATGTAGAAGTTGCACTGCAAGGGAATTCCTAGTGAGGCTCTTTTTGCATACCCCAGCCATATTTTCTTCTTAGATGTATCTGTTAACCTGGTTTTGCTCCACTGAAGTCAGTGAAATAATTCCAGCTTTTCACCGATGCAGAGGAGATCAGAATCTGCTGGCTGTGACATTAGCCTTCAGATTGCCTGTTCAAGCAAGTCCCACATCATTAAATAGTTTTTTTATACAGAGCAAACTACACTGCCGAGAGGGGGGGCGTGGCTTTGTAGTTAAAGCTCCAGCACTGGTTTAAGGCCTCTTTGTGCTACTGTTTAGGACATTTAAGGGATAAACACCTGTACTAAGCATGTAGCTCTGGATGACTCGGACTGGGAGACTCGGGAGCCCAAGGGCTGGTAGGGCTGGCTTTATTGTCCCTTTTCATATACAGTGTGTGGGCATGGAGGGAGCAATCCCCTAGCGGAACAGAGATCCCTCCACACCATAACCATATAAAAAATTAGAGCTGCCCTGAATGAAGTGCTCAGTTAGTGTCTGGACTACAAAATCCTCTCCAGAGAACGTAATTCTATTCTGCTGTGTAACCTAAATCTGCAATATAAATGCAAAGAGAACAGTTTAGTGTAAATGTGTCTTTACATAAGTCTATATCTGGGTATGGTTCAGTTTTAATATACCATTGATATAATCATCAATAAGAAAAAAAAACTAGCATCTGGTGACCCCATAATTTCAGAGATGCTAAAATCAGACAAGAGAGGTTATTTGGAGAGCTTCAAATAATCTTTCCCGTTCCAGAATCGGATCTCTTACGGATATCTTAATTCCTCCTCTGAATAATGCTGAAGCTTTATTAGTTAATCAATAAGACACGATACAGGGTATGGTTATCATAAGATAATCACACCCTGGAGCATTTTGAGGCATGAGCCTTATGCCTCTAATCAGATTGGGGTGAGATTATCTTTTGATAACTACACCCTTGGGGACTGGCTCATTTCTGTTATGAGAAAATTTTATGGTTGGGGAAAATGTGCATTTCTGATGTAGAAAAATGAAAATGGTAGTTTAGAATTAGCAGCCATTTCTCCCAAACTGAAAAATCAGATTTCCTTTTAGAATGCTCCGGTGGAATTCCTCACTATCCATGCTATTTTAAGGAAAAAATAATTTCTAAACAGGTGACATGCTTGGGAGTCAGTTTTAACCTACGATATATATCAATATAGATACATAAGTACCAAAGAGGCACACAGGAAAAAAATATCCAATGACAAGTTTGCTGTAGAGCTGAAAAACAAAGAAAGGCATTGCCTTGTTTTCACTAAGAAAAAAAAAAAAAGAAAATAAAAAGGCTGGCAGATTAGGTATTGTTTCTGGTGTCATATATGCTACACATCAGATCTCTGTTTATATACATTAGAATCCTATCTGCAGCTAGTTTTTGTCTTCCATTTACTAATAGGAAATTGCAATATTGATAAAAGTTTCATTTAAATTTAAAAGAAAAAGAAAAAAAAAGAAAATAGCACATTGCACTGAACCAGGAAATAACATTTTTGAATTATAGTGATTAGAAGTAACAATCACACTTGGATGTATACATTGAAAATGTACACATACACTCTGGTTTTATAAACAAACTCACTGTAGACACTTTTAGATATTTTGAAAGTGCTTTACATGACTATTCATAAGAAGCATTAATGAAAAAAGTCTCAAATTAGCAATCAGAGGTGACTGCAATTTTTAGATATTTACAAACAAATATCTGTATGAAATGTGCGTGTGCACACAATCAATCCAGGATCAGTAGTGACAGAATTCAATGATTTTGCTGAATTAGAGTAACATTAATAATAAAACCTCAAATAGTAATTTCAAGGCTTCACTCTCAACCTAGGTTTTTTTATCATTGGAGCTCACCTCTGTGTTCCCCCCCCCTCCCTCGAGAGATTGGGAAAGGAAGGCACAAAGAGATGAAATAACTAGTTCCAACTTACCCAAGACCCCAATGACAGAGCCAGAAGCAGAATCATAGTCTCAACATGGAGCAAATCACTACACTGTGACTTGCTATGTGCTTGAGAGGGCCCAGTCACTAAACTGAGCCCATGTTAGGGCTCTTACTTATGCTTACTCATAGGAAAACATTCCACTGGTAAGAATACACAAACTGCCTTTGTGGGGAACCACTGAATCTGAGTCTTACTGCAGAAAACAGAGAGCACAAGAGGTGAGCTGTGACCCTTCGAAGAAGATCCAGCTGGTAAGAAGCATCCAAATCAAAGAGAAGGTGTGGCAAAGCAACAGCTGCTTCACAGCCCACATTCCTACTTCCACCATGTTCATCTATGCTCACCTCCATCGTCTCTGCTGGTTATGATTTTTCTAAACTTTGTCTGCAATTTGTAGGTACATGTGGTTCTTCTTCCATAAAATGAAGGAAGATATTTTAAAAAGGGGATTTTTCTTGCTGTTCCCTTCATCAAAAGCACCTTTCCCACCTCTATTTGCTGCCATTATTCTTAGCCATAGCTGTTTGTACAGTCCAATAGCATGAGAGTTTGTGACCACTTAGGGATCAGAACTACTACTGAAACTATTGCAACTAACTCAGGACCTTTTGCTGCTCTACCAGGACAACACTTTTTTCCTACATATTTCAACATGGGGCTATTTCAGTTATTCTGGTATTATATGTTTTGATTCTGATCTTCCTTACTGCAGATTTAGGTAAATGTAATGATGCTGAAATTTGGTGGAATGTGTGCAAACTCACAAATAGAATCATAGAATCATAGAATCGTTAAGGTTAGAAAAGACCCTTAAGATCATCGAGTCCAACCGTTAACCTAACACTGCCAAGTCCACCACTAAACCATGTCCTCGAGCACCACATCTACCCTTCTTTTAAATACCTCCAGGGATGGAGACTCAACCACTTCCCTGGGCAGCCTGTTCCAATGCCTGACTACCCTTTCGGTGAAGAAGTTTTTCCTAATATCCAACCTAAACTGCCCCTGGCGCAGCTTGAGGCCGTTTCCTATCGTCCTATCGCTTGTTACTAGGGAGAAGAGACCGACCCCCACCTCGCTACAACCTCCTTTCAGGTAGTTGTAGAGAGCAATAAGGTCTCCCCTCAGCCTCCTCTTCTCCAGGCTAAACAACCCCACCTCCCTCAGCTGCTCCTCATAAGACTTGTGCTCTAGACTCTTCACCAGCTTCCTTGCCCTTCTTTGGACGCGCTCCAGCACCTCGATGTCCTTCTTGTAGTGAGGGGCCCAAAACTAAACACAGTACTCGAGGTGCGGCCTCACCAGTGCCGAGTACAGGGGCACTATCACCTCCCTGGTCCTGCTGGCCACACTATTCCTGATACAGGCCAGGATGCCATTGGCCCTCTTGGCCACCTGAGCACACTGCTGACTCATGTTCAGGCAGCTGTCAAACAACACCCCCAGGTCCTTTTCCACCAGGCAGCTCTCCAGCCACTCCTCCCCCAGCCTGTAGCCTTGCATGGGGTTGTTGTGACCCAAGTGCAGGACCCGGCACTTAGCCTTGTTGAATCTCATACAGTTGGCCCCGGCCCAACGATCCAGCCTGTCCAGATCCCTCTGCAGGGCCTTCCTACCCTCCAGCGGATCAACACTCCTGCCCAACTTGGTGTCATCTGCAAACTTACTGAGGGTGCACTCAAACCCCTCATCCAGAGCATCAGTGAAGATATTGAACAGGACCAGCCCCAACACTGAGCCCTGGGGAACACCACTCATGACTGGCCGCCAACTGGATTTGACTCCATTCACCACCGCTCTCTGGGCTCGGCCGTCCAGCCATTTTTTAACCCAGCGCAGAGTGCACCCATCCAAGCCGTGAGCAGCCAGCTTCTCTAGGAGAATGCTGTGGGAGACAGTGTCAAAGGCCTTACTAAAGTCCAAGTAGACAACATCCACAGCCTTCCCCTCATCCACTAAGTGGGTCACCTTGTCATAGAAGGAGACCAGGTTAGTCAAGCAGGACCTCCCTTTTATAAACCCATGCTGGCTGGGCCCGATCCCTCGGTTGTCCCACACATGCTGCGTAATGGCACTCAAGATGATCTGCAGGATCAGAAATACAGGATGAACAGGATTTAACTCTAAAGAGGTATAAGCAGCAGGATCAGGCCTAATACTTAGATGCTTAAAAAAAACCCCTCAAACTTAATGGAAAACCTCATAGGATTCAAGTACTCAAAAGAATCTTTTTTTCTGTCTTATAGCACAGAGCTATGAGCCTGTGTGTGATTTCTGTCCCATTTCATGGTTAGTCACACTCACACCAGCAGAAGGAAATGTGCAGCAGAATTTTTAACAGCTCAGATTCTTCTCTGCCATTGCCCTGAACATACCCACAAGTACAGCAAAGATCAAAAGCTGTCATGACCTTAACATTTAGACAATGCAGCATGTGTGCATGTGGTTGGAGCATGTGTTAACAGTATAACTGTGACTAGTCTTATATGATGCCCTTAAGGGTCCAAACTACGTAGGCTTTAGTCATGCAGTTGAGTCTTGCAGCTATAATTTCTGAAACATCTTTCAGGGCCAATTTACAAAAGTAATCCCAAAAGGCAAGTGAGTGCTCTTTTGCTTTTCCTTACAGGCTTGTTATTGCAACAGTGTCTAGTGGGGGTGGGGGTGTGTTTTTGCATCTGAAGCACATCAGACAGAGCATGTCACAAGACAGCATTCCTTCTATGACCCAAACTCCCAATGACTTTGATGAAGTTTGGCATGTGTTTAGTGTTCTAAGAACTTCTATTTATATGGTGATTAAAAAAACCCTACTTGATAGTTTGCATCAGCTGCTGTTTATTGCATAAAGAAATGGTTTTATTTTTTTAATTGATAGGTCTTTGTAATTGCAGCACAGCTGGAAGATCACAGTTCTAAAATATAAAATTAGATACATATGTCTACGGTGATCTTTTGAACATGATCATCAGCTAATCACAGACTGTCCCAAAGCCCACCAAAGTCAGTGAGAATCTTTCCATTGCATCCAAGGAGGGAACTGTAATACCTGACAAATTAGGTATTACACTGAGGAGGTACAACAGAAGTTCAGCTCATCCTGAGGAAAGGCCAATATGCACATTGTTACACCATGTGAGTTGTAACAGACATATGGACTACCCTGCTAGGATGCTTCCCCACAGCTTTGTAGCTTACACCAGGGACCAACCTCTGCATGATCACCTTGCACAGCTGCCCATGGGCTGTTCATGGCCCAGGCTCCTGAGACTATTCTGCCTTCTCCACTTCAGCTTCTACTACTCCCTGAAGCAGAAAATGTTTAAGACAGCCTACGGCAGCTCTGTCCTGGCAATATTTCTGAATTGCTGTTATACTGGCCACTGGTGTTGTAAATGGACAAGGCTGTAATGGAGCCAAAATCTGGGCCATATGTTGTCCAATTAGCTAAATAAACTTGGATTTAAAAAAGCAAAGATGGCAAGGGGATTGTCTTTGACACATATGCTAAATTTGAATTTGGCATTTGTTAGTCCTAGGTCCTTTCTTTTTATTATTATTACTGCATGAATCTTATTATTAGACTATTTATTTTTAATTCCTTGTTGACCGTAATACCAGAAAAATTGAAATTAACATGCATTTGTTTGCCAGCTTTGTTTTGGCAAATACTGCAACAACCCTTTTTAGGGGGAATTATATAAAGACATCCTGCTTTACTTGTTTTGGTATCTTAGACATGTATGATTCCAACATAATTTGGGGATTAATAATGATTTATTAGCCTGTGCTCCATTTACTGATTGGCTGACTTTGTAACAGCAGAGCAAGCGTGCTGAATAGAGCTACATTAGCACAGAACATTTTTTTGACAAACCACCAATGGATTAAAAAGTAAACTAGAAATGAGAGGTCATCCCATGCAGTAAAACAGTCTCAGAAACATTCCCCAAACTATTTACCAGCATCTCCTTAATATCAAAGCTGCACAGACACACAACTATATTTTCTAATTCATCTAAACTTGATAGGTATGCAATATAGATACCAGAAATGTATATTAATACAATGGGGAGGAACTAGTCTGTTATTAGTAACAATAAGCATACTATGACCACGTGTCATCAAAAGAATTATCAGAAACTTTGATTTATCAAAAAACACTGTGAACATTTTAAATGTCATTAGAACTGATTTACAATGCATAGATGAATCTCTAGGGCAAAAACATCATTGTTTCTCTGGAAAATAGTGTACCTCCAAGAGAAAAGCACAATAGAGGGAGGAGGAGGAAAAAACTAAATATAAAATAAGTTCTATAAGCAAAACAGTAATGCTCACAGGTACCGTGAACATTTAACTACTAAAAATTTTAGATGATCTGCATAAGAAATGCTTGCTCCAAATTCTTGCCATTAAAATCTTATTGGACTTTGCACTATTACAATCTAATATACTGATTAAATGTGTGTGAGAGAGAAATAAAACATGTTTTTGTAAACACTGCAGTGCATTTATCAGAGTAGTCATTTTCTAAACTGTCAGATTGGCTATTCAGATATGGTATTTTTCATTGAAATAATACACTGAAATGTCCCCCAAACTCATTTTTGTCTATTAGATAAATGATACACAGAGTAAACATTAGCATGAGACTGAAAAGGATAGTAACATTTCTGTCTAGCCTACATGGATATCTAAAAACACTAAGGGTACAGGAAAAATGAAGGAAAAAATACAAGCTTAAGGGGTGACACTCATTTTGTCCTTAAGTCTCTGTCTGAATAACATGGTGTCAGCTTATACTGGTACTTCTGCTTACATGAAAATTTCAGTATTATGTACCTGTCTCTCTTAAGTATTAAACACTAGTCATGTTTTTCTTCACTAACAGCTATTTTCAGTGTGAAAACAGATCCCTCTTTCCTGCTGTGCTCTCAGTAAACATCAGTCACGTCACTTGCTTTAGCAACATCTTCAGAGTAGCTTTTTCAATATGATTTTGCATTTGTATGGAATTTCCCTTTTCAAGGAAGTATATTCCTTCATTTCAGGATGTGATTCCATTCTAGAAATTTGTCCTATTTCTTATAAACTGGTTTTAGTGACATTGTGTTTGTGGCATAGTAATGGTCATTCACACAACTTAAAGGATAAAAAGTAATGTATATTTTCCTAGTTTTGTTAGCATGAGAAATAATTGAAGATCTCGCTTACTAAAACCCAACCAAACAGAAAAACCCTCAAGCCATGTTACCATGAATCCAGAGTAACACTGGCAGCAAGATACAGAATCCACAATAACATGGAACTGAACTGTGGAGAAAGAAAATGTCCTGAATTTTACAGTGGCCATTATTTGTCAATGCTGGTGAAATGAAATATACTTTGCTGTTTCTTTGGGCTTTTTTGAAACAATGCACTTGAAAATAGTCTACCCTGAGTCTCTGCCACTGTAAGAATCATTAAAGACAGGAAGGGACCTCTTGAGATCAACTAGTCCATGCCCCCTGCTCAAGTGGGGTCTGCTACAGCAAGTTGCCCAGGACCATGTCCAGTTGGGTTTTCAGTATCTTCACAGATGGAGACTCCACAACCTCTCTGGGCAACCTGTTCCAGTGTTTGACAGTAAAAAGTGTTTTCTTGTGTTCAGATGGAATTTCATGTGTTTCAGTTTGCGCCCATTGGCTCTTGTCCTGTCAGTAGGCACCACTGAGAAGAGTCCATCTCCCTCTTCTTCATTCCCTCCCATCAGGTATTTAGACACATTGGTAAGATTCCCCCTGATCCCCCCTGTTCACTGGGACGGAGAAAGCTGTGTAAAACATCAAGGATCTACCCCTATAGAAAAGTACTGCATGATCTCTAATTGCCACCTGCAAAACTATCTAATCAGCAAAGTGAATTTGTCTCTAACAATTCATTGAAATGACAGAAATACGGCTTCCTTTAGAGCTGCACTGTTCTACCAGCACTTCCGCAGGTTTTCTGATTCAGAAGGGAAAGTCTTGACAATTTAGCTTTGAGTCATGCATACCATGAGAACAATGTGCTTCCACAAATAAGATTTCCATCCTTTCACCAGAACACATCCATATGACAGGATCATTTGGGCATTTTTTCTGGGCCTAGCTAACCTGAATGCAAAGCCTACTGCTGCAACTTTCAGAATGCACTTTATTTCTCAATTTCAAAAGCATTTTCAGAGCACAGGAGTCCACCATGAGCTACTGAAGGGGCTGTATGTAAAGATGAGAACATTGATCTGTCTCAACATCCAATCATTCTCAGGAGCCATTGTGTATAGCTGGTAAACAAGTGACAGTGGCTTCTGATACAGAGATACAAGTGTATTTGGAACTGGACTAGACGAGCACTCTTTCAATTCATAGGCAGCAGCTGCTACATAAAGGAGAGCATGTCAGCTCCAGCTGTAAATATTTTTTTCTATTGATACAGGAAACTGGTATTACAGAGAAAATTCTGACCCAAACAGATGAAAGCATTTAAAATATAAAATAACTAAGACTTAAATCTAACATAGTATTATATTAATATGTCCAGTGGCCTCCATACTGTCCATGTTATTTTTAATGAGAGAGGTTTCAAGGTCAAGAAAGAACAATTCTGAAGGCTGAAAATTAAGGAAGTCAAAGCCAAATAGTCAATTCTGCTGCTTGACGTATGTGTCCCATGCACTCCATAGCATACTGGTTGGATACATCTGGCTGGCTACTGGTTGGCTACTGAAAACATGTAGTATCTTAGAAGCTTTCTATTGAAGTTTTTGTTAGGTTAGAGTCTTTCTGTGCAGGGGGAAAAGTCAGAGGAATTACATTCTCCAAAACAAGTAACTTGAGTGGAATGCAGGGTGGTGGCCAGTCTTGTCCCCCAGAGAGGGGATGATGAGCAATAAATTTTTCTCACCTTGCTGCTGTTTTTAATCAAGATTTTTTCATCAAGTTTAAATGCCACCCTAGTTCTTGTCACAAGATTTGTAAACACTTATCATGAAGACATTACCTGAATTACATTCATGCCTAATACTTAAACTCTTTAAAAGTAAGACCACTTGTTCTCAGGGTACCCAGCCCCCTAAGCTGGAAGACAGAGACAGGGAGCAGAATGAAGCCCCCATAATCCCAGGGGAAATGGTTAGCGACCTGCTACACCACTTAGACGCTTCCAACTACAGGAAGCTTCGGGCTCACAGGCTCTCATCCTGCTGGGGGACTTCAACCACCCCGACATCTGCTGGAAAAGTAGCACGGCAAGCTGTAGGCAATCCAGGAAAAGACAGGTTATAGCTGTAGGTGACTCCCTTCTGAGGGGAAGAGAGGGTCCAATATGCCGGACAGACCCTCCTCAAAGGGAAGTCTGCTGCCTCCCTGGGGCCCGGGTTAAGGATATTACTAGGAAACCTCCTAGCCTGGTATGGCCCTCAGACTATTACCCATTACTGCTCTTCCATGTGGGTGGCGATGAGGTAGCAGGATTGTTGCCCACAGTTTCCACCAGCAACCTGATCTAGTTGAAGATTTCCCTGCCCATTGCAGGGGGGATGGACTAGATGACCTTTAAAGGTCCCTTCCATCCCAAAGCATTCTATGATTCTATGATAGTCCAAGGGCAATCAAAAGAGACTTCAGGGCCTTGGGACGGTTGGTAAGGGAATCTGGAGCACAGGTTATTTTTTTTTCCTCTATCCTTCCAGTTGCAGGCAGCGACGTTGGAAGAAACAGATGGACCCAGTCTATTAATACATGGCTCCGTGACTGGTGTCACCGCCACAATTTAGGGTTTTTTGATAATGGGATGGCCTACATGGCGCCAGGCCTGCTGGTGTCAGATGGGATTCAGCTTTCTCAAAGGGGGAAGAGGGTCTTTGCTCATGAGCTAGAGGGGCTCATTGACAGAGCTTTAAACTAGACTTGAAGGGGGAGGGGGATAATATCAGGCCTGCCTGTGACAAGCTGTGGGATGACACACCAAGGTTAGAGGGACGGGGTGCTAGTGAGGGCCCTCAGCCTGTTGATCTGAGGCGTGCTGGGTACACTGGAGCACACTTGAAGTCTTATGGAGATGAGCCAGGGGCTCCTGAGGTAATAGGAGCCAACAGGGAAATATCAGAGAAATGCCTCAAGGGAACCAAGGGGTGTTCCTCTAAGAAGGTGACACGGCCGACAGCCCAGCTGAAGTGCCTCTACACCAATGCATGCAGCATGGGCAACAAACAGGAGGAGCTGGAAGCCGCCATGCTGCTAGAAAGCTATGACCTAGTTGCCATCACTGAAACTTGGTGGGACGAATCCCATGACTGGAGTGCGGCTATCGATGGCTACAGGCTGTTCAGAAGGGACAGGTGAGGAAGGAGGGGCAGAGGCATTGCCCTCTACATCAAGAAATGGATAGAGTGTGAAGAAGTGTCCCTGAAGAATAGCCATGAGCAGGTTGAAAGCTTATGGGTAAGAATTAGAGACCGAGGCAACAAAGGGAACCTTGTTTGGTGTTTACTACAGGCTGCCCGATCAAGGGGAGCCTATTGACGAAGCCGCCTTGGTCCAGCTACAGGAGGCATTGCGCTCACAGGCTCTCATCCTGCTGGGGGACTTCAACCACCCCGACATCTGCTGGAAAAGTAGCACGGCAAGCTGTAGGCAATCCAGGAGACTCCTGGAGTGCATTGAGGATAACTTCTTAGGCCAGGTAATAGACAGCCCTACCAGAGGGGATGGGATACTGGACCCGATGGTCACCAACGCAAGTGAGCTAATCGGTGACGTCAAGACCGGAGGCAGCCTGGGCTGCAGTGATCATGCACTGGTGGAGTTCGCAGTCCTGAGGGATATGGGTCAGGTGAAGAGTAAAGTCAGGACCCTGAATTTTAGGAAAGCAAGCTTCCAGCTGTTCAAGGAGTTAGTCAATAGGACCCCCTGGGAAAGTGCCCTCAGGGACAAGGGAGCAGAACAGAGCTGGCAGATCTTTAAGGACGCTTTCCATAGAGTGCAAGAGCTCTCGATCCCCAGGTGTAAGAAATCAGGAAAGGAAGGCAAGAGACTGGCATGGATGAGTCAAGACCTGCTGGTCAAACTAAAGGGCAAGAAGAGAATGCACAGGCAGTGGAAGAAGGGACAGGTATCCTGGGAAGAGTATATGGACGTTGCCCGGTTGTGTAGGGATGGGGTCAGGAAGGCCAAGGTGCGGCTGGAGCTGAACTTGGCAAGGGACACAAAGAATAACAAGAAGGGCTTCTACAGGTATGTTGGCCAGAAAAGGAAGGTGAAAGAAAGTGTACTCCCCCCGATGAACACAACTGGCAAACTGGTAACGATGGACGAGGAGAAGGCTGAGGTACTCAACAACTTTTTTGCCTCAGTCTTCACTGGCAACCTCTCTTCCCACACCTCTCGAGTGGATGGACATCAAGGCAGGGACTAGGGGAGCAAAGTCCCTCCCACTGTAAGAGAAGATCAGGTTCGCGACCACCTGAGGAACCTGAACGTACACAAGTCTATGGGTCCCGATGAGATGCATCCCAGAGTCCTGAGGGAATTGGCTGATGTAGTTGCCGAGCCACTCTCCATGATATTTGAAAAGTCACGGCAGTCAGGTGAAGTCCCTGGGGACTGGAAAAAGGGAAACATTGCAGCCATTTTTAAAAAGGGTAGAAAGGAGGACCCTGGGAACTACCGACCTGTCAGCCTCACCTCTGTGCCTGGGAAGATCATGGAACAGATCCTCCTAGAAGCTATGCTAAGGCACATGGAGGACAGGGAGGTGGTCTGAGACAGCCAGCACGGCTTCACCAAGGGCAAGTCCTGCCTGACCAACCTAGTGGCCTTCTGTGATGGAGTGACTGCATCAGTGGACGAGGGAAGAGCTATGGATGTCATCTATCTGGACTTCTGTAAGGCCTTTGACATGGTCCCCCACAATATCCTTCTCTCTAAATTGGAAGGATATGGATTTGATGGGTGGACTGTTCGGTGGATAGCAAACTGGCTGGATGGTTGCATCCAGAGGGTAGTGGTCAATGGCTCGACGTCCAGATGGAGATCAGTGACGAGTGGTGTCCCTCAGGGGTCCGTACTGGGGCCAGTGCTGTTCAATATCTTCATCAATGACATAGACAGCGGGATCGAGTGCACCCTCGGCAAGTTTGCAGATGACACCAAGCTGAGTGGTGCAGTTGACACGCCTGAGGGATGGGATGTCATCCAGAGGGACCTGGACAAGCTGGAGAAACCTCATGAGGGTCAACAAGGCCAAGTGCAAGGTCCTGCACCTGGGTCGGGGCAATCCCCGGTATCAGTACAGGCTGGGGGATGAAGGGATTGAGAGCAGCCCTGCGGACAAGGACTTGGGGGTACTGGTGCATGAAAAGCTGGACAGGAGCCGGCAATGTGCTCTCGCAGCCCAGAAAGCCAGCCGTATCCTGGGCTGCATCAAAAGAAGCGTGGCCAGCAGGTCGAGGGAGGTGATTCTGCCCCTCTGCTCTGCTCGGGTGAGACCCCACCTGACATACTGCATCCAGCTCTGGGGTCCTCAGCACAAGAAGGACATGGACCTGTTGGAGAGGGTCCAGAGGAGGGCCACAAAAATGATCAGAGGGATGGAACAGCTCTGCTATGAGGAAAGGCTGAGAGAGTAAGGGGTAATGGTTGTAAACTAAAGGAGGGTAGATTTAGACTGAACACAAGGAAAAAATTTTTCACAATGAGGATGGTGAAACACAGGTTGCCCAGAGAGGTGGTAGATGCCCCATCCTTGGAAACATTCAAGGTCAGGGTGGAGGGGGCTCTGAGCAACCTGATCTAGTTGAAGATGTCACTGCTCATTGCAGGGAGGGTTGGACTAGATGACCTTTAAAGGTCCCTTCCATCCCAACGCATTCTATGATTCTATGATTAGACACACACAAGTCTATGGGGCCTGATGGAATCAGGGTACTGAGGGAGCTGGCAGAAGTGCTCACCAAGCCACTTTCCATCATCTATCAGCAGTCCTGGCTAACTGGGGAGGTCCCAATCAACTGGAGGGTAGCAAATGTGACACCCATCTACAAGAAGGGCCAGAAGGGGAACTACAGGCATGTCAACCTGACCTCAGTGACAGGGAAGGTTATGGAGCAGATCATCTTGAGTGCCATCATGTGCTACATACAGAAGAACCAGGTGATCGGGCCCAGTCAGCATGGGTTTATGAAAGGCAGGTCCTGCTTGACTAACCTGATCTCCTTCTATGACAAGGTGACCCGCTTAGTGGATGAGGGAAAGGCTGTGGATGTTGTCTACCTGGACTTTAGTAAGGCCTTTGACACCGTTTCCCACAGGATTCTCCTGGAGAAGCTGGCTGCTCATGGCTTGGACGGGCATACTCTTTGCTGGGTTAAAAACTGCCTGCATGGCTGAGCCCGAAGAGTGGTGGTGAATGGAGTCAAATCCATTTGGCGGCCGGTCACAAGTGGTGTTCCCCAGGGCTCAGTATTGGGGCCAGTTCTGTTTAATATCTTCATCGATGATCTGGACGAGGGGATCAAGTGCACCCTCAGTAAGTTTGCAGACGACACCAAGTTGGGCAGGAGTGTTGATCTGCTAGAGGGTAGGAAGGCTCTACAGAGGGATCTGGACAGGCTGGATCAATGGGCTGAGGTTGGTCAACAGCCAGCTGAATATGAGCTGGCAGTGTGCCCAGGCGGCCAAGAAGGCCAATAGCATCCTGGCTTGTATCAGGAATAGTGTGGCCAGCAGGACCAGGGAGGTGATTGTCCCCCTGTACTCGGCACTGGTGAGGCTGCACCTCGAGTACTGTATTTAGTTTTGGGCCCCTCACTACAAGAAGGGTATCGAGGTGCTAGAGCGCATCCAAAGAAGGGCAAGGAAGCTGGTGAAGAATCTAGAGCACAAGTCTTATGAGGAGCAGCTGAGGGAACTGGGGTTGTTTAGCCTGGAGAAGAGGAGGCTGAGGGGAGACCTTATTGCTCTCTACAACTACCTGAAAGGAGGTTGTAGTGAGGTGGGGGTCGGTCTTTTCTCCCAAGTAACAAGCGATAGGACGAGAGGAAACGGCCTCAAGTTGTGCCAGGGGAGGTTTAGGTTGGATAATAGGAAAAACTTCTTCACCGAAAGGGTAGTCAGGCATTGGAACAGGCTGCCCAGGGAAGTGGTTGAGTCCCCATCCCTGGAGGTATTTAAAAGCCATGTAGATGTGGTGTTTAGGGACATGGTTTAGTGGTGGACTTGGCAGTGCTAGGTTAATGGTTGGACTTGATGATCTTAGAGGTCTTTTCCAACCTAAACGATTCTATGATTCTACATAATGTCTTACTTTATAACTGAGAATTTGCAGGAAAGGCAAATACTTCCTTCTAAAAATTTCTTTTCACTCTTCTCTTTGAAGCACTGAAGGTTGAAATGCTGGGGATAAATTGTGTCCCCTTTGGGTGGTATCCAGAGTTTACCCCTTATTGGATCAGCTCAGTGGACAGCCTGGACCTACCGTTGTTTTTATTTTTCTGTAATGTCCTTGGGGAACCAAAATCAGAAACAGTAAATGTCTTAGAAAAAAGAATCTAATTTGAGACTAATATAATGTAGCAAGGCCCTATATGAGCCAGACAGGCTGCTTAAGTCACTGAGAGAACTTAAGCACTCAGACCTACATACATGACTTTTGCTGAAGCGGGGCTTTGAGCAGAAGAGTTTGGTCCAGAGAATACCCTGGATTCTGCTCTCATCTCTTCTGCTTGCTACCACTTACAGCCTTAGTCAGATCTAGCAATGGATTTGAGCAATCAAAACCAGATTTAGGCATGCTTGAAGTGTTTTAAGTCCCTATCTGTGATGTCACCCTTCACCCACACAGTGGCTTACAGCCTTTGGGCTTGAGAATCCCATAAGCACTATCTGATTTGTGACTGCTCCCACCAGGCCAGGCAAGCACTACACAAACACCACAGGACCTAGAAACTTGGACAGTGACATGTAAGCCCTGCTCAGTAAATGCTCTCCAAGCACACCTAACTGAAGCTGACAGAATGAGATCCTTCACAAAATGCAATTGCATTTGCTATCCTTTTCAGACCCCATTCTTGGTGGCACAGGTAACATGTATCCAACCTAATGGCTAGAGCGCTTATCTGAAGTGGGAAATCCAAGTTCACATCCCTCTTTGGCCGCAGTGAGTTCAAGTCCACAAATCTCCCTTCACAGAAGACAATCCAAATTCCCAGGATACAGGCTATGAAGCCAATGTAAGCAAAGAAGCAAGATTTACTGGGCAGCAGAATAGTGAGCAAAGGGCATGATTCTGCAGTGCTTAGCGGCTCACAGGTCTTCTCCTTGGGAAAAAGTCAGAATCGACCTTGTGCTTCTCCTCCAACTAGAATCTCCAAGCACGTTTGGAGGGGAAGGCGTGAAACAAGCATAAGCGCAGTGTTCATTTTAAGGCCCACAATACTCACAATATTTTCACTGTGCAGGCATGCTTCTTTGTAAATATCATGCCTTTATCACCAAAGCAATCCTAAATGGCTACTCTATCAGAGAAATTTCTAGATAGCTAGCTAGTCAGCTTACTTCCGTCTTTTAGTTTCTATGATATGTGTGTCACATTCACAAACTCAGCTCTGCCTAATTTCATGCCAGAAGATATACAAAACCCATACACAGGGAATCGATTATGATGTAAAAGGGAATAAAAGTTTAAGGATTCCAGGGGAATGATGGCAGTAGTAATATTAATGAGTGCTGCAGGTGCCTTTGTTGTTCTAATAAAGCACAGAAACAGTGTGCCAGCTCTAAAGATATTATGCTCTGACTTAGCAAGACAGAACAGTGCAAAAATGAAAAAAACAGTGATGTGTCTTTGCTGAGGAGCACAAGAGGAGAGCTTAATGGAAGGAAGGAATTTTAAAGATGGGTTTAATGGTGATAGAGTACACTGGGCATACCAAGTAGGAACCAGAAGTAAGGGAGATGGAAGTTAGATCCTCTCCATATGTGTGCATCTGAACCTAACTGCTGCTAAATATAGTCAAGGGCAAAATGTCACGGAAGAATACAGGTACTTGGGAACATACAAAGGATAATAGCATGGAGATTTATGATAAGAAAATTATTGTGGTTTAATTAAACGCTTCTGAAGGCCATATTATTAACCATTACACTGTTAATAAAACACCAGGTGCAAATAATTTTAGGGACAGAATGAGTCACAAAGTATGTGGGAGATGGCAGGGTCTAGCATGAGCATTACTGCACAGGGAGTGTGGCTGAGAGGCAGGAGGCAGCAGATCTATTTCAGACTGTGCCACCAGCTTTTTTCTTGAGTGAATCACAAAGACTCAAATATTCAAAAGCAGCTTCTAATTACAGATGCTTTGCCTTAGACACTGAGTCTGTCTTTTCAAAAGTGCTGGACACCTGCAGCTCTCCTTGCAGTCAGATGGGATATTCTCTGGATGAAGTCATAAATATCTGGAGCCAAGTTCTGAATAACTAAGAGTGAGGTTTCATGTTATGGCAAAACTGATCAGCCGGCTAGCTGCTGGTAAAAGAACTGTCCTGCTCCCACCTGATTCTCCCACAAGCTGCTTTTGCTTTTCTTGGGATAGGTCTGACCTCACAGAGCCAGGGGGCTAAACTGGCAGAAATATTCACTTGTGGGGGCTTACATATCTTCTGGATTAGCTCTTTGAGTCATCCTACCTTTTGGCTACACAAGCACTGGAGGCAGTAAGGAGAAGTAAGGATTTCCTCTGAGGCAGCCACATTTCAAGGCTAATTTTGAACACATATGTCTTATCCTCACCATTCATTTGTTTCAGTCTCACCATTTGTAAAACAGGGATGGGGACAGGTTATTGCAAGACTACACTAATGGGAATACATATGAGGAAATACAAAGACTAAGAGCAACTCCACATAAATACAAATCCTAACTAAAATGTTCTTATCCTCATGTTTCTTTCACAACCCTGCCCACTGTATTCCTTTTTTGTCATTCTCACCTCTCTCCTTATTAATGCTGTTGAACACATACTACTTCACTCAATTAGTGAAATCCTGGCTATACTAAAGAAGGCAGTGGGATCTTTGCCACTTGCGTGCAGTGAAGCCAAGATTTAACCCATTGTCTGTATGCAGTCACAGCACACTGAGGCTCAGGATTTTCAGGCTCATCCATAAAAGGTTATTCTCTGCCTCTGAGTTAACTCGGGAGTTGTAGTTATAGACCATCCAGTATTTCACCATGACAGCCCCCACAGAGATAGATATGTCAGTTAGCATGGCTGTGAGAACAGGAGGGTAGGTGTTAAACATGAAATCATATTTAGAGCTAACAGGTGCTGAAAGGTAGGGTGGATTTCTTTTTGCCATACATTTCAGACTGAAAGACTACCTGGAGAAGAACACAAGAAGCACCAAGCTACATTTATCAGCAACTAATTATAAAAAATCCACATGAAATTAGCTTTTACCTTCTACATGAGCAGGTAGTCTCATTATGCAACTCAGTGATAACAGCAATAGCTATGACCAATTCAGTTATATTAATTTTGCTTCTTAATACAACTATTTTATAAGCAGATTTATTGATTGAAACACAAACTATGACCAATAATTAAAAGCAACTGCTATGTGGTTATATTCCCATAATCTTCCTATAACCTGATAAGATGGACAAAATATGGGCCCTACTCCCAAACATATACCAAAATCCCCAAATTCATGTTTTATATATAACTGATGGTACATGACTATTATTAAAGATTAATATCTAAATATTATTCTGAAGATTGATAATGTGATGTGCAATCACATTAGGGCATCATTAGGACCATCTAGCTGAAATCACGGCAATTATTTATGTACTGAGTACAGTGCGTTCAGTAAGAGTGACCTTCATCACCTGAAGGTGCCCTGCATCAGTCACACATATATAGAATTATTCCTCATCCAAAAGAAAGCTGAGAAATTAAATTAATACAGTAGTAGGACTGCTGGCACAGGAGAATCAGCTTTCTATAGGTGAGGAAGCTGCACAGAAACAGGGCAGCTTGTGATGTGAAACATTAGCCTATAAATAGAAATGCGGTATGTTATAAAATAAACATGGAGAAAAGCTTTGAGCTTTGTGTGCTCACTGCTGGATTCACAATTATAGTTTTGTGCATGGAAAGTACTGTATAAACAGTATAAACAATCTCAGCGAGGTATTTTTTTGGTGCTTCCTGTTCAATATGACTTTTTTAAAAAGCTATAGAAAAAAGGTATAATGCAATACTTCTTTTAAAAATAGGAGAAAAAAATCTTGCAACACTTCTGTTTACAACTGGTTTGTTACACTTCAGCAATGAAATAGAAACTACCTGGAATATACACATAGTTCTGTAGAAACTGCCATCACCCCTTTGGCTAAATTTCAAACAACTAATTTTATAATTATTTAGCCATTTACTCAGCACTTGGAAATACCACTCTGTGGACAAAGTAGACTATGCTCCACATTAGCTGCACTAAGCAAATGGACATTCAAAGTAAATATTAACAGGACTTCATTTAATGCAGGAGAGAATGTCCATTTGCATTGTTTTATTTTCTTTAAAACGCTGAAGTATTACACTTGTGAACACAGGAAGACATCTATATCCATTAATATACCTGAGCTTAAACCAGACCAAGTTCCAAAATGGAGGTCCACAACACCAAGGAGATTCTGTTGCCAGGATGCTGCAGGTTTATAAATTGCTTTCAAAGCTGTTTAGGCAATACCAAGTAGTTTATGATACAATCCAATAAGCACAGTGTCATTCTGGAAAGTGGCAGGCAAAGAAAATATCAAAATCTATACTGAAACGCAAAGCATAGAAACATAAAATTGTGTTTATTTCTGAAGGCAAGGAAAGAATCTTTTTTACTAAACATTTATGTAGTGTGAAAAGCAAGCCTAGTCTAGTCATGAAAACTATACAGTGCAAATTCATTTTATATTGGAGGAAAAATGTCTTCTGAATGCCATTCTCTTTGCTGTGAGGGCTGCTATACTAGATTTTTAAGGTGTCCAGTTTGAAGAGTATGTGCGCCTGAAGCACCCACATATGCTTCTGGAGTGATGAGGAGGAGACATAATTTCTGGGTGGGAGGGCTGTTATGGTATAGTATGAGAAGAAGGAGGAGGAGAGGAGTGGCACATACATTTGTGATTAACTGAACTGTAAGTAGATGTTTACGGATGATCTACTCATATTAAGTCCCTTTAATATTACTGCAGAAACAACTAGGCATTTCCAGGGTTACAGTTCATCTTATCCCAGACTGAATGTCTGCATTGGGTCAGATAAATTGCACCCTTAAATTGGCACTTCTTTCCAGCAACCATAATGAGGTATTAGGACTCAGCTGTAGCAGGTAGGCAAGATAAATCCTTTCATCAATACTTGTTAAAGAGACACAGATGAATTAGAAGCAGAGAAGAAAAAAAATCCAGTGCATGAAGTAGAAGGGGCATGTGTAAAACCACCCAGGAATAGGATCTGATTCAGGATGGGGATGGGATGGGGGGGCATTAAGGACAGAACAGTTCTCTGTTTCTGGAAGGGGGCCCATCCTTAGCTGAAGGGATACAGTGCCAGCAGCTTGAGAGAAAAGTCCATGCAGAAGAAATGCTTAACACTCTGCACAGTGTAAATGAGTGAATAGAGCAAATCTCTCAGGGCACAGCTGTTTCCTGGCATAGCACCAAAATGCAAGTGATTCTTTCTCAGCCTATATGCCATACAGAAGAAGAAAAAGATGTTGTGGACTTCTGCTTGAGCAGACTTCTCTGACCTCCACAATATTGCTGATAGCACTATCCATTTGCTTGGAAGTGCTGAAAACACAGGTAGTAGATATCGTGATGCCTAGCAGAGCCAATTCACATGGGAGCTTCTAGAAGCTTTTCGCTCTGGGTTACATGAAAGGCTAGGTGGGTGACACTACAACTTAGGTCTGTCCTAAGGATTGTCAACTGTTGGACTCAGATCTTGTGGATGTGCCCTAAAGTTTACAGATGGCCAACGGACCACCGTTTGAAAATCTTGCTTTACAGTACAATCACTCTGTATTACTCTCTGCTATCTCAGAGAATCATAGCCTATCTCATTGCCAAAAGGCCCTGGATACAGAAGACCCAATGTGATTCTGTTGTATGGCAGACGAATTCCATGACTGGGTTACTGATGATGTAGTTTGACATTACAGCCAAAAATATTTAACAGCCAGCTGCTACCAAAACCAGAAATTCTTTCCCCCCCACTGCTCTTTCTTCATGCCCTGGCAGGTGGAAAGGGGTGCGTCAGAGGAACTTCCCTAACTCAAGGAAAGAGAAGCAGTGGTGTGTGCACAGGGGAATGCTAGCACATAGGTCCTTCACCTGGACTGGCATTTATCTACATAGCAGTGAAATGGGCTAGAGAGCTAACCTGGCACAAAAATTAGCAGTTCACTTGAAACCATTTGTCAATAGACTGAGTAGCCATGGCAGCTCCAATTTTCTTAGCATCCAAGGCAAAATTGAGCTTTGTTGCCTTTAATTCACTTTGGAAGTAGATAATATAAATAAGAAAACCTCTTTACACAATATGAGTGTCCATAAACAGATTTATTCTGTAATGCTTATCCCATTTTATTTTACACTAGCAGTCACAAACAGATGACTTCCAAGTATCCAGCTGCTTTATTGGTAAAAAAATGGTGGCAATCTAATCTAGGAAATGAGGTCTTTTAGCTTCCACTAAAGATTTTACAAATAAAAATACTTTGACACACTGGTAGTAGTGGTACATATTCTTTCATATGGAAGAAGGCATAGCTAATAAAAAGATGAAAGATAAAATTCAGTATACTTTCTAAAATTAACCTAAATAAAAACTGTCCCAAACCATACTTCTCTCAATTCCTGCTTTATGCAAAGTGTATTTGCCCTGAACCCATTAATTGTTTGTTTTGCACAACTTTTATGAAAAAATGGAAATTCTAGGTTCTAACTATATCTCTTAGGAAAGGGGAAACAGATCTAAGAAATGTGATACTACAATCAAGTCCACAAAGAAGTCTATATCTTCCACAGTCTCTGCACACATCTGCAGTATTGGACCAAAGTACAGAGCAAACACTTGGCTCTTACTACTGCATTATGTTGTAGAAAGATTAAATCTCAGGCAAATAATAGAAAATTACATGGTCTCCCTGACATGGACACTTCCTGTTTTTACTGAAGAGGAAATTCAGATTGTAACTGCTCAGCAGGGGTAATTTGTGACCAAGGAATGATCTGGCATGGAGGACAAGAAGGCCCAGCTGCAAGAAGGGGTTAAACTGGCTGGAAGCAGGAATGCCAGAGACAGAACGACTCCTTGCAAGGGAGTGAAGTTTCCCTGGGTGATGAGATAAGAAACAGCCTCAGCATTGTCTGGTAGCCATCCTGGGATGTGAGGGCTCAGGGGCCCAAGCTCAGGGGCCCCCTTTGGGCAGCAGAGCTGGGCTGGGGGATGGACCCAGGGCCAGCTGAGGTGCCCCATGCAACCGCTCAGAGGATTGGTGCTGGTGCCAGTGTATATAAGGAATCTGCTTGTGACACATCTTTGCGGACACCTTGTAGAACCGCTTATTGCAGTAGGACTCTGCCCGATGCATTGTTCATTAATTTTTTCTTTTATATTTAAGTACAAATGTGTGTTTAATTTGCTTCAAGGGGTACCATAAAAAATTCCCCAACATTACACTGACTCATATTCTGTTTCTTTTAGAATTCTCCTCTTTAGATAGTTAAACATTTAATACAATTAGCTGCATTTAATAAGCAGAAAACATTGTCATATTAAATATACATTCTCTGTGAAGATGCAGTTATGTTTGAAGACAAAAATCTTCTAGCCTTCAGAATTACAGCTGCTAACCAATACTTAGACAAAGGAACTATATATTCCTTATTTTCTTCTTTACATTTCTTGTACATTATTACTACATATGTGTTAGATAGATAGCTGTAACCCAAAAGCAGAGCCCCAATTCTGATGCTTTCCAAATTATTTGGGAGTTCAGGAATAACAGAGTACTCCCCATGAGAGGCCCTAGGCTCTGGAATCTGATTCTCTCTTTGGTATACTAGTTTCTGGATTTAGAAACATTCCAGGCATGCTACATAGTCCCTCTTATCTTGCAGGCATTCAAAGAGGATGAGGCCTGAGAAATGGAAGGACTGGAAATACAAAGAACAATGTAGATGGGGTTTCATAACATTGGTCCCTAGAGTGTCTTTATTTTTTGTGGGAGAATATGTAAATAGTATTCACAGTTGGAAATTCTGATGAACTGAAGTATATACTGAAACCTTGTAGGCTTTTGACATGCTAAATGCTGAAAGGTACTTAGAGCTGTGGGTCTTTTGCTTGTTCCACAACAAAAACAACATGAAGAAACCATGCTATATAATTAAGTCCCAAATAACCACACTTACTAAATAATACACAAACATGCAAGATATAGCTAGGGGCATGCTGCTGCTCTGACAGGTTTCTGGCAGCTTCTATAAACACAGAGGGTGCTATTAAAAGATTTGCAAGTGATTTAAAGAGACACTAATGTATACTTATACACTAAGAAATCAAATTGGTGCTGCAGAAATCAAATCAATAAATAAAAAGAAGTATAGACTGTAAAAAGAAAGCATTCCACTATGTTGTCCTTTATTTTTTTTTAAGAGAAAAAGTAAAATGCAATGGTTGAAGGAATTTTGGTCAATAAGAATAACATTCTTAAACACCACAAGTCATAAAAGAAAGATTCATACAATAATGCTAAAATAATACTGAAGTGGCCTGAAAACTGGTCTGAGCTATATCTAGTTTCAGCAGCCTATGAGGTTATTTAATGCATTGTATTTATGCTATAACCGTTAACCAAACAAGTAATAAATAATTATATACAAATCTCTCTTCAAACTAAAATCAAAACAATAAAAACCTTTAACATAAGTGCAATAATACTAACTACAAAGACAGACTTATCCACATTATGGCCCCTTTATATCAGCCAGACAAAATACAAGGACGTTCAAGTAGGCATAAATGTAGATACGATTAGTCCCATTTTGAAGAAGCCATGGCGTAACTGAGAATTGCGTTTATACAATCAAGTTCCCTCTTATTTTAACACTTTCTGCATAGACATTAAATCTAATCCCTCCGGTGTTCACATAGCATAATCCCAAGTGCCTTTAAAGATACCAGTGATAGACATTACTGTTAAGTATTCCTTTATTTTGCATGATTCTACAATGCATAGCCCCAAATACAGTATGATAGACTATTCTGAGTGTGTTTTTATATATGTGTACAAACATATATTTATATATCTGCATGGCTCATTACAGACAACAGTGCAGATCAGTTTTGAACGGCATCATATTATATCTTGATATCTGTATTGGATTTGTGTGGGAAGGTTTTGGTAGTGGGGGGGTACCGGGGTGGCTTCTGTGAGAAGATGCCAGAAGCTTCCCCCATATCTGACAGAGCCAGTGCCAGCCGGCTCCAAGACGGACCCGCCGCTGGCCAAGGCTGAGCCAATCAGCGACGGTGGTAGTGCCTCTGTGATAACATATTTAAGAAGGGGAAAAAAAAATGCTGAGCAATGGCAACAGCAGCTGGGAGAGAGAATATGTGAGAGGAACAACTCTGCAGACACCAAGGTCAGTGAAGAAGGAGGGGGAGGAGGTGCTCCAGGCGCCAGAGCAGAGATTCCCCTGCAGCCCCTGGTGAAGCAGGCTGTCCTCTCCAGCCCGCAGAGAAGACCATGGTGGAGCAGGTGGATGAGCCCGAAGGAGGCTGTGACCCTGTGGGAAGCCCATGCTGGAGCAGGCTCCTGGCAGGACCTGTGACCCCATGGAGAGAGAGAGACCACGCTGGAGCAGGTTTGCTGGCAGGACTTGTGACCCCCATGGGGGATCCATGCTGGAGCAGTCTGCTCCTGAAGGACTGCACCCCATGGAAAGGACCCACGTGGAAAGGACTCACGCTGGAGCAGTTTGTGAAGAACTGCATCCCGTGGGAAGGACCCATGTTGGAGAAGTTTGTGGAGGACTGTCTCCTGTGGGAGGGACCCCACCCTGGAGCAGGGGAAGAGTGTGAGGAGGAAGGAGCAGCAGAGACAGTGTGATGAACTGACCGCAACCCCCATTCCCCATCCCCCTGCGCCACTCAGAGGGAGGAGGTAGAGAAATCGGGAATGAAGTTGATCCCAGGAAGAAGGGAGGGGTGGGGGGAAGGTGTTTTAAGATTTGGTTTTATTTCTCATTATCCTACTCTGATCTGATTGGTACTAAATTAAATTAATTTCCCCAATTTGAATCTGTTTTGCCCATGATGGTAATTGCTGAGTGATCTTCCTGTCCCACGAGCCTTTTCTTATATTTTTTTCTCCCCTGTCCAGCTGAGGAGGGGGAGTGATAGAGCAGCTTGGTGGGCATCTGGTGGCCAGCCAAGGTCAACCCACCACAGTATCTGATGTTTTGGGATTTTGCAATTCAGTGCCCTATCAGGGTGTAAAAGTGAAAAATGACAGAAGAAACATCTCTGAAAATAAATTTGACATTTCCTACCTTGTGCATTATTAAAATTAGAGCTTTAACAATACAGCAGCACACACCATTATATAGCACTCTCACTACAGATTTTCCCAGTTAGCAGAGAAGCGGGGCCATGGGAGAACTCCTGGCTAAGTTAGAGTCAAAGAACTTTCTGTACTGAACACCAAACATATGAGAGAAGTGCAACCAAGATCAAAGTGCAACCTGCCTACAAGAAAACATTTCACAAGTTGTGAAAAAAGTGATGCACTAATGCAGAATGTAAATGTCAGAATCTAACGTTCTTTTCCATATTTACTGACCACATTAGGGAACTGGCCAACATTTCAAAGAACCGAAGGACAGATAATAAAAAATTATTTTTAAGTGAGCATCAAACTGATACCATTTCATGAAATCATTACATTATTACATTTGCATTTACTATATTGTGTTCAATACATTTTTTAATGTATTCTCAACTTAGGGTGAAAGATACTAAACAGTGTAAGAGACAAACATGTAGCGCAATGGGTCACATAGGGTTTAGTTACAATGCAGATTCTTTGTGGGGAACTTTTGCACAGCCTAGAATTGATTGAAAGTCATAGTCTTGATAAAAGTTGTTTCCAGGGAACTGACTGGAATTAGGATTGAAGATTCCTGAGAAAACAGAATTGTCTGGGTGTGGCTTATCAGCACCTCTCATGAAGGATGTATACAGTGTAAATGCAGAAGTTGTACTTGGAGGATATCCAAACATCACATTACTGATTTCTCTCCAAAAAGCAAATAGACAGTAAAGCCCCAACTTCTACCACTTGGCAGCAAAGTGAAGATATTTAACATATGCAGTTTTTTCCAGCTGTGATGTATGGGAGTGTTTGTAAATTAATATAAGTATTTCCTATGAAAGAAGCAACAAACTTACCATTCTGGCAGCCCAATCCTCAGTTACACTAAAGTTGTTTTACACTTCTCTGGCACTACCAGGGATGTTAAAGAGAGCAAAGAATATCTGAGAATATCTGCTCCCCAGTTAGCCACGGCTAGCATTAAGGGATCCAATTTGAATCCCTGATACAGGGGATTGGGATACAATTATTCCGTGCTCTTTGAGGAAAGTAAAGTGCAAGGGAGAAGTCCTATTATTTGTTTTACCTATCATCTTTGCTATGTGCATCTGTTTTAATTTGTTAGCTCCTTGAGGCACAGGCATTTTGTAAAGCATTTGTCCAACATGCAAATTCAGCATAGGCAATCATACCTAAACAATTCAAAAAGCCCTCTCCTCTGCCTGCAACGCTTCTTCTGCAAATTCTCCAGTGGTGTAAAATCAAGCAGCAGCTTCCAAAAAGCCAAACAATTCATTATCTGTCTCTCCTAGACTGATGTAAGCAATGGTTTTGTGTGTATAAAATTTGCATCATGCTTCTCACTGTCATTTCTGTGAGTTTGATTCTCCATCCAGTAAAGTCAATGGGAATGTCAGGTGCCCACCAAGCCTCTCTATCACTCCCCCTCCTCAGTTGGACAGCAGAGAGAAAATATAACGAAAGGCTCATGGGTCGAGATAAGGACAGGGAGAGATCACTCACCAATTACTGTCATGGGCAAAACAGGCTCAATGTGGGGAAATTAATATAATTTATTGCCAATCAAATCAGAGTAGGATAATGAGAAATAAAACCAAATCTTAAAACACCTTCCCCCCACCCCTCCCTTCTTCCCAGGCTCAACTTCACTCCCCAATTCTCTATCTCCTCCCTCCCTGCTGTATTGTTAAAGCTCTAATTTTAATAATGCACAAGGTAGGAAATGTCAAATTTATTTTCAGAGATGTTTCTTCTGTCATTTTTCACTTTTACACCCTGATAGGGCACTGAATTGCAAAATCCCAAAACATCAGATACTGTGGTGGGTTGACCTTGGCTGGCCACCAGATGCCCACCAAGCTGCTCTATCACTCCCCCTCCTCAGCTGGACAGGGGAGAAAAAAATATAAGAAAAGGCTCGTGGGACAGGAAGATCACTCAGCAATTACCATCATGGGCAAAACAGATTCAAATTGGGGAAATTAATTTAATTTAGTACCAATCAGATCAGAGTAGGATAATGAGAAATAAAACCAAATCTTAAAACACCTTCCCCCCACCCCTCCCTTCTTCCTGGGATCAACTTCATTCCCGATTTCTCTACCTCCTCCCTCTGAGTGGCGCAGGGGGATGGGGAATGGGGGTTGCGGTCAGTTCATCACACTGTCTCTGCTGCTCCTTCCTCCTCACACTCTTCCCCTGCTCCAGGGTGGGGTCCCTCCCACAGGAGACAGTCCTCCACAAACTTCTCCAACATGGGTCCTTCCCACGGGATGCAGTTCTTCACAAACTGCTCCAGCGTGAGTCCTTTCCACGTGGGTCCTTTCCATGGGGTGCAGTCCTTCAGGAGCAGACTGCTCCAGCATGGATCCCCCATGGGGGTCACAAGTCCTGCCAGCAAACCTGCTCCAGCGTGGTCTCTCTCTCTCCATGGGGTCACAGGTCCTGCCAGGAGCCTGCTCCAGCATGGGCTTCCCACAGGGTCACAGCCTCCTTCGGGCTCATCCACCTGCTCCACCGTGGGGTCCTCCACGGGCTGCAGGTGGATATCTGCTCCACCATTAACCTCCATGGGCTGCAGGGGGACAGCCTGCCTCACCATGGTCTTCACCAGGGGCTGCAGGGGAATCTCTGCTCTGGCGCCTGGAGCACCTCCTCCCCCTCCTTCTTCACTGACCTTGGTGTCTGCAGAGTTGTTCCTCTCACATATTCTCACTCCTCTCTCCCAGCTGCTGTTGCCATTGCGCAGCATTTTTTTTCCCCCTTCTTAAATATGTTATCACAGAGGCGCTACCACCATTGCTGATTGGCTCAGCCTTGGCCAGCAGCGGGTCTGTCTTGGAGCCGGCTGGCACTGGCTGTGTTGGACATGGGGGAAGCTTCTGGCATCTTCTCACAGAAGCCACCTCTTTAGCTCCCCCGTTACCAAAACCTTCCCACGCAAACCCAATACAAATATCAACATCAGCAGGGCAGAACTGGTCCAGGTGTCATGAATATCCTTCATCTAACAAAGGAGTTTGAGCACTGTTCTTTCCACTGCTGGAGTGGGCAGTGCAATTACTGGGGCATTTTGTGGGAACCACCAGAACTCACGTGTCTTTCTCTTCTCTATTCCAAAATGGAGAGAGCAGAATTTCCAGTGCAAATATTTGACCAATTAAATAAACACAAGTACAGAGTAGGTAAACTTCGGGGCTGAGTATAAACATACTTCTTTGGTTCAAAATGTTTTAAGAATGAACATGAGGGGGCCCGCCTCTTCCTTTCTTGAAAAGGACTGTGACTAATGCGAAAAATGTTTTTGAATCAGAGCAGGAAAAAGTGTGCCCTCTGTTTTCAGAATACTTCCTTGGTATTTCTGATGAAGTGAAAGCTTTCCTTAGAGAAAACACATTGCCTCCTGTAATGTATGCCTGATGGGAGCAGGGAGGAAAAGGCTTCCCTTTTCAAAAGCAAACTGGAGGAAAAAGCATAAAATTCAAGGAGAGAAATGAAGCAAAACTTTGAATGGAAGAAATAGTCCTAGTTATGCAGGTGTTTCTTTGTTATCACAGTTTACTGGCAAGTCTCAGAATCAAGAACATTGTATCATATTAGGCTGAAGGAATCTCATAGGATTCTCATAGGAACATACTCCTGAGTTACTGCTGAATCTCATAGAATTCTCATAGGAACATACTCCTGAGTTACCGCTGAAATAGGATGTGCTTTCTCACCTTGTGAAGTGATAAAAGTTTGGGGTTTACCCATATGCTCCAAACATAGAAAAAATATTTAATTATTCAGTCTTTTGTGATTTACAAGCAACATTTCCATCATCTCTACAGTCCATATGATTCTTAGGACTAACATAACCCTCCCTAAATGTACCACTTCTAGCCATGAGGGCAGCAAGGGACATGAATGATGCCGTGTTCTTTGCAGACGTGATTGCTGTTTACAGCACTGACTCACGGGAAGTAGTAACTCTACATAAAATATTCCATCAGACTGGCTGATGTGTTATCCCAAGATGGTGTGTTGAGGCAATAAAGAGCAGTCACTGTTCTGAGCATCTGTTGAAAGGGCAGAGTCAGCTTAAAATCTAGCCAACTTTCAAAAGTTAGTTAAAAGCAGTTCTATATTTTCCTACACATCTCCTAAAGGACTTGTGAAGCTTATTTACAGAAACATGTCTTTCCTGCTATGTAACAGATGCACACAAAAGAAGAAACTGACTCAGACAAAAACTTTGAAGTTAACCACAGATAAAAGTGCAGGCAGAGTAACCAGGTAAATATTTTTGTTCAGCATTACTCACAACAGCTGGTATGACTCTCAATGAGAAATGTGTAGTTACATTGACTCTGTTCCTTTCAGAAAGAAGTGACCTGTGGAGAGACATGAAGCAAGCAATTATTCAGTCCACCTTCATTCTGTCAGACCACAACTTCCCATATAAAAGGTTTCTGCAAGAACATCACAAAATGCTGCAACAACAACAAAAATTATTTATTAGACTAAGTTTATCAACAGTTTATACCTGGGACAGCAGAGGACTAACTCAGACCTAGAAATTTCCTTTTATATTCCCCTCCTTATTTCCATTCACCCCACACCTTTTTTCTTTATATGCAGACAGTAGAACCGTCATCTTGTCTCGGAATTGTCATTCTTTTTTTTTTTTTCCCAAGTAAACTTGGAAAAAAGATTTTAACTACCTTTGCACTACAGTTGAGCATATAAGGCTAGTAGTATTTGCATTTTTAAGTATACGTCACACAAAATTAAGGCTGTTATGGGGCTTTTCAGAATCACCACTGGCTATTAATATTTATACCATTCCGCTTTCACTCATCAAGGTAAGATCTATACAAATGATACCACAAATACTCTTGCTGAGATCAGCTTAAGCCAAAGTAGTAAATTTTGCATAAAGTTCACTTTGAAGATGCTGAAGTGTATTCTCATCTGGACTGTAGTCAGAAACATGATTTTTCAGTTCTCAAAGCCACTTTCAAACAGTTGTCTTCTGAATGCTAAATTCACTCTCATGTTGGCAAATCTATATGGAGCACATCATGAATGTTGCCATGGTTATACTCTCCATTTAGTAAACAGTATGAAATAAACCCACATTCAATGGCAATAATGCAACTTAGACCAATACCCAGGTACTCTTAAAGGGGTGCCTCTTCATTTACACTTCTTAAAATCATAGAATAGTTTGGGTTGGAAGGGACTTTTAAAGGTCATCTAGTCCAACCCCCCTGCAATGAGCAGGGACAGCGTCAACCAGATCAGGTTGCTCAGAGCCCCATCCAGCCTGTCCTTGAATGTTTCCAAGGAGGGGGCATCTACCACCTCTCTGGGCAACCTGTGCCAGTGTTTCACCACCCTCATCATGAAAAATTTCTTCCTTATATCTAGTCTGAATCTAGAAGTCATATATCTAGTCTACCCTCTTTCAGTTTAAAACCATTACCCCTTGTCCTATCACAACAGGCCCTGCTAAAAAGTCTGTCCCCATCTTTCTTATAAGCCCCCTTTAAGTACTGAAAGGCCGCAATAAGGTCTCCCCGCAGCCTTCTCTTCTCCAGGCTCAACAACCCCAGCTCTCTCAGCCTTTCCTCATAGCAGAGCTATTCCATCCCTCTGATCATTTTTGTGGCCCTCCTCTGGACCCTCTCCAACAGGTCCATGTCCTTCTTGTGCTGAGGACCCCAGAGCTGGATGCAGTATGTCAGGTGGGGTCTCACCCGAGCAGAGCAGAGGGGCAGAATCACCTCCCTCGACCTGCTGGCCACGCTTCTTTTGATGCAGCCCAGGATACGGCTGGCTTTCTGGGCTGCGAGAGCACATTGCCGGCTCCTGTCCAGCTTTTCATGCACCAGTACCCCCAAGTCCTTGTCCGCAGGGCTGCTCTCAATCCCTTCATCCCCCAGCCTGTACTGATACAGGGGATTGCCCCGACCCAGGTGCAGGACCTTGCACTTGGCCTTGTTGACCCTCATGAGGTTTCTCCAGCTTGTCCAGGTCCCTCTGGATGACATCCCATCCCTCAGGCGTGTCAACTGCGCCACTCAGCTTGGTGTCATCTGCAAACTTGCCGAGGGTGCACTCGATCCCGCTGTCTATGTCATTGATGAAGATATTGAACAGCACTGGCCCCAGTACGGACCCCTGAGGGACACCACTCGTCACTGATCTCCATCTGGACATCGAGCCATTGACCACTACCCTCTGGATGCAACCATCCAGCCAGTTTGCTATCCACCGAACAGTCCACCCATCAAATCCATATCCTTCCAATTTAGAGAGAAGGATATTGTGGGGGACCATGTCAAAGGCCTTACAGAAGTCCAGATAGATGACATCCATAGCTCTTCCCTCGTCCACTGATGCAGTCACTCCATCACAGAAGGCCACTAGGTTGGTCAGGCAGGACTTGCCCTTGGTGAAGCCGTGCTGGCTGTCTCAGACCACCTCCCTGTCCTCCATGTGCCTTAGCATAGCTTCTAGGAGGATCTGTTCCATGATCTTCCCAGGCACAGAGGTGAGGCTGACAGGTCGGTAGTTCCCAGGGTCCTCCTTTCTACCCTTTTTAAAAATGGCTGCAATGTTTCCCTTTTTCCAGTCCCCAGGGACTTCACCTGACTGCCGTGACTTTTCAAATATCATGGAGAGTGGCTCGGCAACTACATCAGCCAATTCCCTCAGGACTCTGGGATGCATCTCATCGGGACCCATAGACTTGTGTACGTTCAGGTTCCTCAGGTGGTCGCGAACCTGATCTTCTCTTACAGTGGGAGGGACTTTGCTCCCCTAGTCCCTGCCTTGATGTCCATCCACTCGAGAGGTGTGGGAAGAGAGGTTGCCAGTGAAGACTGAGGCAAAAAAGTTGTTGAGTACCTCAGCCTTCTCCTCGTCCATCGTTACCAGTTTGCCAGTTGTGTTCATCGGGGGGAGTACACTTTCTTTCACCTTCCTTTTCTGGCCAACATACCTGTAGAAGCCCTTCTTGTTATTCTTTGTGCCCCTTGCCAAGTTCAGCTCCAGCCGCACCTTGGCCTTCCGGACCCCATCCCTACACAACCGGGCAACGTCCATATACTCTTCCCAGGATACCTGTCCCTTCTTCCACTGCCTGTGCATTCTCTTCTTGCCCTTTAGTTTGACCAGCAGGTCTTGACTCATCCATGCCAGTCTCTTGCCTTCCTTTCCTGATTTCTTACACCTGGGGATCGAGAGCTCTTGCACTCTATGGAAAGCGTCCTTAAAGATCTGCCAGCTCTGTTCTGCTCCCTTGTCCCCGAGGGCACTTTCCCAGGGGGTCCTATTGACTAACTCCTTGAACAGCTGGAAGCTTGCTTTCCTAAAATTCAGGGTCCTGACTTTACTCTTCACCTGACCCATATCCCTCAGGACTGCGAACTCCACCAGTGCATGATCACTGCAGCCCAGGCTGCCTCCGGTCTTGACGTCACCGATTAGCTCACTTGCGTTGGTGACCATCGGGTCCAGTATCCCATCCCCTCTGGTAGGGCTGTCTATTACCTGGCCTAAGAAGTTATCCTCAATGCACTCCAGGAGTCTCCTGGATTGCCTACAGCTTGCCGTGCTACTTTTCCAGCAGATGTCGGGGTGGTTGAAGTCCCCCAGCAGGATGAGAGCCTGTGAGCGCAATGCCTCCTGTAGCTGGACCAAGGCGGCTTCGTCAATAGGCTCCCCTTGATCGGGCAGCCTGTAGTAAACACCAAACAAGGTTCCCTTTGTTGCCTCGGTCTCTAATTCTTACCCATAAGCTTTCAACCTGCTCATGGCTATTCTTCAGGGACACTTCTTCACACTCTATCCATTTCTTGATGTAGAGGGCAATGCCTCTGCCCCTCCTTCCTCACCTGTCCCTTCTGAACAGCCTGTAGCCATCGATAGCCGCACTCCAGTCATGGGATTCGTCCCACCAAGTTTCAGTGATGGCAACTAGGTCATAGCTTTCTAGCAGCATGGCGGCTTCCAGCTCCTCCTGTTTGTTGCCCATGCTGCGTGCATTGGTGTAGAGGCACTTCAGCTGGGCTGTCGGCCGTGTCACCTTCTTAGAGGAACACCCCTTGGTTCCCTTGAGGCATTTCTCTGATATTTCCCTGTTGGCTCCTATTACCTCAGGAGCCCCTGGCTCATCTCCATAAGACTTCAAGTGTGCTCCAGTGTACCCAGCACGCCTCAGATCAACAGGCTGAGGGCCCTCACTAGCACCCCGTCCCTCTAACCTTGGTGTGTCATCCCACAGCTTGTCACAGGCAGGCCTGATATTATCCCCCTCCCCCTTCAAGTCTAGTTTAAAGCTCTGTCAATGAGCCCCTCTAGCTCATGAGCAAAGACCCTCTTCCCCCTTTGAGAAAGCTGAATCCCATCCGACACCAGCAGGCCTGGCGCCATGTAGGCCATCCCATTATCAAAAAACCCTAAATTGTGGCGGTGACACCAGTCACGGAGCCATGTATTAATAGACTGGGTCCATCTGTTTCTTCCAACGTCGCTGCCTGCAACTGGAAGGATAGAGGAAAAAAAAATAACCTGTGCTCCAGATTCCCTTACCAACCGTCCCAAGGCCCTGAAGTCTCTTTTGATTGCCCTTGGACTATCATAGAATCATAGAATGCTTTGGGATGGAAGGGACCTTTAAAGGTCATCTAGTCCATCCCCCCTGCAATGGGCAGGGAAATCTTCAACTAGATCAGGTTGCTGGTGGAAATTGCAGGCAACAATCCTGCTACCTCATCGCCACCCACATGGAAGAGCAGTAATGGGTAATAGTCTGAGGGCCATACCAGGCTAGGAGGTTTCCTAGTAATATCCTTAACCCGGGCCCCAGGGAGGCAGCAGACTTCCCTTTGAGGAGGGTCTGTCCGGCATATTGGACCCTCTCTTCCCCTCAGAAGGGAGTCACCTACAGCTATAACCTGTCTTTTCTTCCTTGTGGAGGTGGTCGTGATATGGAAGGTAGGCCTTTCTGTCCTTGGCAACACCTCTGGTGTAGATGGACCATCATCGACATCATCTATTGACTGACTTTCCAAACCCAGTCTCATTCCTGTTGTACAGAGGCATCTGGGAAGGTGAGGTAGGCAGGGAGGGGGTTTGCCTGCCGCTCTGAGTATAGACTTGCCTCCATTCGCTCCTTTCCTTTAAGTTACTGCCTTTCTAAAAGAACATTATTTCCTATAATTTGAGGAGGAAGAAGGAAATAAGTAAAAGTTCCATAGTAGTGAATCATATATCTTTGTTGATTGTCTTTTGAACACGCACTATCATTTAAACACGTGATCCTGAAGCTGAGGTGTTTCAGATCACAAAATCAGGTAGTTCGATATTCTAGTCTTGGCAATGTTCCCTTATGTTTGATAACTCTGCTTTGCTAAGAATGAACTGAAAATCTTTTAACTTTAGATGTTTTAACTCTAGCATGGAAACTAGGTAAGAGAACATATTAGAATTTTCTTTTTATGCTAAAGACTACTTTGCCGCCAAGCAGAAAGCAGGAGGGATGTACCCATAATGCTACAGACTGCTATATCATTGCATTCCATAGGACTAAGAATTCAAATAAGGTACAGACTCCCACTTCCACTGACAACAGTTTCTTTCCATATAAGACAGAGCAGGAAGCAGCCAACAATGCTGTCTGTCTTTCAGATCTCAGTGACTCCTACATATACTACTCTTGTAAGTTAATTTACTACTGAAATGGGCACTCATTATCGGGACTAAGGATTTATACAGCATCTTTAATCAGCAGAGAGCTCGTAATACTTTATGAAGTGTTTCTAAACACACATAAGCAAAAAAATATACTGCCATGTTCAGATGGAAAATGGCAGCCATATAACACACAGGGAAAATGTACCATAGCATATAGGTCTAGTTGCCCAAAGAGGAATTAGGAATTAGAATTAGGGTCCTTTGTTATGACAGCAGTCCTGACTCATTAAAGTATATCCTATAATGAAAGAGTCTCAAACTTCACTTTTACCCTGGATCACCAGGAAGCCTTGTGGTATCCTGTAAAAAGATAATCAAAATCATTGGAGCTGTGAAAAGGAATTTTTGCTTAGGAAAATGTGTTACTTGAACTAGAATTTAGCAAGGACACTAGAACAGTTGTGAAAGATATTCCCTGGCTATGTGATTAACACCTCAGAGCACTAAAATACTATACAGTACAATTATTATTACTGCAAGTATCAGGATCTCATTCTTACACCATATGCAGAGCACAACGCTTCAAGTAAAGAGGTTCTTGCAGGCACCATACTGGGACATTTGTTTAATTCCAATTAGGGACAGTGTGACACTTAGTGAAGCAGTAGCATTACTTCCTACTGTGCTTGGAAAGAAGCCATAAAGATAATAACTATACTCAGCTCTTCTATGAAATGTGATGAATTAGACAGAAGTATGGCTCTGGTTCTCTAGTAGAACATACATAGTACATACAGAGCAGGCTAAGTTTCTTATCTTAGAGCGTACATCAGTTAAGTTCTAAAAAGAACTTCATTTAAGACTTAAATGTCAGTCAGTCTCCTCATCTTTGGCTTCTGTGGTGGGTTGACCTTGGTTGGCAGGCAGGTGCCCATCAAGCTGCTCTATCACTCCCCCTCCTCAGCTGGACAGGGGAGAGAAAATATGACGAAAGGCTCGTGGGACAGGAAGATCACTCAGCAATTACCATCATGGGCAAAACAGATTGGAATTGGAGAAATTAATTTAATTTATTACCAATCAAATCAGAGTAGGATAATGAGAAAATAAAACCAAATCTTAAAACACCTTCCCCCCATCCCTCCCTTCTTCCTGGGCTCAACTTCATTCCCGATTTCTCTATCTCCTCCCCCTCCTCCCCCCACCCCCCCACCCCCCACCCCCGAGCAGCACAGGGGGATGGCGAATGGGGGTTGTGGTCAGTTCATCACACACTGTCTCTGCTGCTCCTTCCTCCTCACACTCTTCCCCTGCTCCAGGGTGGGGTCCCTCCCACAGGAGACAGCCCTCCACAAACTTCTCCAATGTGGGTCCTTCCCATGGGCTGCAGTTCTTCACAAACTGCTCCAGCGTTGTTAAGGGAGCAGCAGCCGCCTGAGCATTCACACACTATCCAGGGAGTCGCACACACACCACCCGAGACTTTAACTGCTAGGACCGGAGTCCCTTCGCAGCCGGCAGCTCCACTGAGCTGACGGGCGCCCCTTTTCGACTCCTCGCTCACACACACACTCACCCTCGGGTGCTTCCTCTCCCTTCAGGCTCGACCCTAGGTTTCCCCGAAGCAGAGTCTCCAACAGGATGTACGCCAGGCAAAGTTATTGAGTGGTACAGCGGTGAAGAGCAGCTCGAGCTGGGTGCCTCTGGAGAGGGACCCCGAACAAAGAAATCCCTGGGCAATTATACCCTTACAGTCTAAGTTCCCCTCCCCTCATGCGACGGTTCGGTCCAATAGTAATATTTGGGTCTGGGGTCTTCTTGTTCCTTATTGGCTCCTTTCCCAGTCTCCAGGCAGGACATTCTTTTTCTTATCATGTTGATTAGCTGCAGCTTCTGCTGATGGTTTCGGCTACCTTATCTTCCTGGTTTGCACCCATTTCAGGGCCTTCCTTCATGTAGCTAGGAAGGAGTTCAGCATACGGTCAGCGTATCTAGGTGAAAGTTCACAGCTTGCAGTCTAAGGCTTCAACAGGTCTTTGGATCCTTATTTGAGCTAAAAATGACTTCTACAACAGTCCTCCCTTTGTTTTTTTATTAAGCGTTCCTGCTTAATATGTCAGACAAAGGCCATTGATTAGTCCCTAATGCTAATAGAGAGGATCCTAAGGGGTGTCCACTTTGTCAGCTGGTTAGCTCTCCCTCACTCGTTCGACATGTGAGTGGTGTATCCAATTTTCTTTTCCTGAAACTTTAACAGCAACGTAAGAGGATAGTAAAACAGTATATGGCCCTTCCCACTTCGGTTCTAGCTTAGACTTTCAAGAAAATATCTTTATTAGACCTTTATCCCCAGGCTGTATACCATGTACCTGTACTTCAGGTGGTGCCGACTGGTACCATTTGAGCATATTTTTTTATGGTCTGCAAACTGTTTCTGCATACTTATAACATACTGGGTCAATCATTCATCTCCATCCAACAGGCTGGTCTTAGCTGGGATATAAGTCCCTGGTATGGCCAAATGTCTCCCAAAGAGAATTTCTGCTGGCGTTAGTCCTATGGGTTGTCACGAGGCATTTCGCACATCCCATAGAGCTAAGTGCAATGCGTCCGGCCACTTCAAACCAGTGTTTGTGGATATTTTTGCTATCTTTTCTTTTAAGGTTCTGTTCATTCTTTCTACCTGTCCCCCTGTCTGATTCAATTGATTTGGGAATTCCATATCTGGGTATAATTCCCTTTAATAATGCTTTTACTACTCCCCCTGTGTCCGCTTTTCTCATGGAGAAAGCTTCTACCCAACCTGACAATTGGTCTACTATAACTACTAAATATTTGTATAAAAATTTTGGCAGGTTGCGCAGCTACTCGTGATCCTTTTTGTGGCGGCATAAATTCCTGGTGCTATCCATATTTTTTGCACCTGGTTAGCCACTGCCTCTGCTCCTCCATGAGCTTTTTTGTGAAACCACCTGGCCATGGTAATTAAATGTTTCTTGGCAAACTGGTTTTCCTCCAATCATCCGTGTTCTGCTGTCATCTTGTTTTGCTTCCCACTTCTCCCATTGTTTTGGGGTCTCTTAAATTTGGCCATTCGTTCTGATTTTCCATTGAGATTGCAACCATACACTCTCTCAGAGGTTGTGGGGCTGCAGCCTTCTCAGCTGCATCAGCTAAGGCGTTTCCTTTACTAATTTCTGTAGTGTCCCTGGTATGGGCTGGGCAATGTGTCACAGCCATTTCTTTGGGTAGTTGGACCGATTCTAGCAAATTGCTTATTTCCTCTCCATTGGATACCCTTTCCCTGACGATGTGAGATATCCTCATCTTTTCCATAGCATTCCTATCGCATGGCACACCCCGAAGGCATACCGAGAGTCTATGTAGATATTGACTCGTTTTCTCTTTCCTAGATGGGCTGTGTGCATCAAAGCTGTCAGTTCCACTCCTTGTGCGCTCAGCCTTGTCAGGAGTGGTTCAGCTTCTATCACTTGTCCTTGGCTGACCATGGCGTACCCAGTCCATCATTGTCCATGCAAACAGTAGGATGAGCCACCTACAAACAACGCCAAATCTCGATTCTGCAAAGGAACATCAGTTAAATCTGTTCATGGTTCGCTAGAAGTAAGCATTATCCATTCACACTGATGATGTTCTTCCCCTTCATCAGGCAATGGTAACAACATCGCAGGATTCAGGCTATTGCATCTCCTCAGAATAACATTATCTGCCACTAGGAGAATTAGTTCATACCTATGTGTCCATTGTGGTGACAATGCTTAGGTCGCATGTTGCTTCAGTAGTATTTCTGCTTCATGTGGGACATAAACTGTCACTGAATGTCCTAAGATAAGTGGGTGACTTTTCTCCAATATAGCCGCTGCTGATTTAATACAAGCTGGTGCTCCTGCCGCCACTGGATCAAGCTGAGTTGAATAATAGGCAACTGGCCTGTGATGCAGACCCAATTTCTGCGTTATTACTCCACTGGCTATCCCTTTTTGCTCATGTACATACAAATTAAAGGGTTTTGTATAGTCTGAGAGTCCAAGAGCGGGAGCTGATGCCAAATCTCCTTTCATTGTTTTAAACGCTTGCTCCTTTTCTGGACCCTATGCAATAGGTTCTACCTACTCATTACTTGTTGCTTTTGCCAGTGATCTTGTTAATTCTCCCAGCCCAGGAATCCATGGTCAACAAAATCCCACAGCTCCAAGGAACCCTCGCAACTGTTTCTTTGTGACCGGACGCGGAAGCTTTATTACAGCTTCTGTTCTTTTCTGGGTCTATTACTCACTGCCCTTCCCTTAGGATAAACCCTAAACTTCCTTCTGACACTGACATGAGGAAACAGACTCCACAACCCGTAAGGTTGTAAAGTAGGTATGTTTGTTTATTCAGCGCTGGGCAGCACGGGAGGGTCATCCCGCCAAAGTCGTGCGCGCCCACGTGGTAGCTTGTCCTGGATTTATACAACAAAGTGTTACACATACATAAGGTTTCCCAATACGCCTATACATATGCATGACCTGTCCCCGCTTCGTATTAAAATTAGCCCCAAGAGGTCGTTTCCATAAACTCCTCCCAACTGCGCTTGCGCAGTGCTTCCTGGTGGGGGTCGCGGGGGTGGTGGGGATGAAGGCTGATGACTCCTCTTCGTCACCGGGGGTGGTGGGGATGAAAGCTGATGACTCCTCTTCGTCACCGCTAGTAACCCCTTGTTCTTGTGCAGACTCAGTTGCTCCTTGGCTCTTGTCCAAATCGCAGGGTCGGTTTCAGCTGGTTCTTGAGATAAGTTTCTGTTCTTATCAGGGACTGTCCTTTTTTGTGAGATTACAAGGTTCCTCACTTTAATCATCTTGCACAATAGTTAGATAAGCGTAGTTACCCTCATGACCTTTCTCTGCTAAGGCAGTACATAGATGTATAGTGTCTTTTATACAGGCATCCTCATCTTTACTTGCTATTAGCAAATCATCTACATATTGTACAAGAGCCAATTCACCCGGTAATTTTATATCTCTCAAATAATTTCTCAGTATTCGTGAAAAAATTGTAGGAGACTCTCCAAACCCTTGTGGGAGAGGAGTCCAGGTTAATTGTTATCCTTTCCACCTAAAGGCAAACAAAAGTTGGCTGTCCTCACCTAAAGGGATGGTAAAGAAGGCAGTGGTTAGATCAATCACAGTAAAATCTCTTGCCCAATGCGGTATTTGCAAAAGTATGGTAGAGGGATGGGGCACTACTGGATGAGGAGTCACTACGTACTGATTAATTACCTGTACATCTTGTACAAAACGATATTCCAGGTCCCCATCTTCACCTAATCTATTCCTTTTTTTATGGGGAGTATAGGAGTATTATACAGTGACACACACACTTTTAGAATCCCTTGGGCTAAATACCGGTCTATTTGCTTTGAATGCTCTTCTCAGCTTCTTGAGGAATCGGATACTGTTTCACAGCCGGAGGGGGGTCTCCTCCCTTTGGTTTTTGTTTTGGTTTGGTTTGGTTTTTTTGTTTTTTGTTTACAGGTTGAGCTGAAACTAGTAATCCTACATCCGTGCTAGTTTTACTCCACAGCTTTGTTGGTACCATTTCAATACTTCCGGTATTTTGGGGCTTCCAGTGACTACAGTCATTCCCATGATTATTAAATCTGTTCCTTCAGGTGAAAAGTGTAATTCTACATCTAGAGTCTGTAAGAGATCTCTCCCTAACAGGCACGCTGGGGAGTCCCCCGCCAATACAAATCACCCCCATATACTCTTGTTTCCTTCGGCTGGGGCTGCACGGCTAGAAGGCGCGTCCCCTGGGTGGTGGATAGGGGATCCCTCTCTGGGGGGTGCACCGGATAAAATTGAAGAAGGTGCCGCGAGCCAACGCAGCCTAAGGGAAGGCCACCCTGACAGAAAAACCACTGGCCCTCCAAGTCATGGGGGTTGGGCAGGAGGCCAACTACCTCCTCCCGGAAAAAAAATAAAAAGTTGCAGAAACGACGAGCATCAACTCGGAGATGGAGAAAATCAGTAATGAAGTGAGGAGGAGGAGATGGAACTGGATCGGTCATGTCTTGAGGAAAAAAACAACAGAAGACTGCGCTGTGGCCCTTGGGACTCCAGCGCACGCAGCCGCAGACCGATCAAAGTGGAAGAACGATGTTCGCGCCTTGTGTGCCTTCTGGCACTGAGAGAATTCAGATCAGATACTCTTGTTTCCTATGGTTACTAATAGGGGTTTACTCAAATTCTGCTTTCTTTGTCCTGTGACTCCATGTATTAAAATTCTGTCTGTGGTCCGAGACCGTCTCGGGGTAAAATTCAAAAGGGATAACGTGGCTCCCATATCCACCAAGAATTCAACTTCACGACCTTCAACTTTACCTATAATATGTCTCTGCTGATCCAATTGGGTTACCCACATATTAAAAATTTCTAATCTTTCTGCTTCAAGATCCGCAGGGTCTCTTTCTTCCAGTCATTGTGATTGCGAATCTTCCTGAGGCAATTCTTCCCGGTGACAGTTTCCTTCTTTTGTCCTTTCCCGCGGCCAGAGTGGGCATTCCCACTCTATATGCCCTAAGTACCCACAATAATAACACTCCTTTCCAGCATTCCTTCCCGTTCCCCTTTCCTTTGTTCCTGGTCTTAGCTCAGACCTCGTATCCCGTCATCTTCCCCCCAGCTCCCATCTCTCACTTGCAAATTCCTTGCTAAAGAGTCTTCTTCCCCTCTCAGGCCCTGTCTCTCGCTTGCAAATTCCTTACTAAAGCCGCAGCCAGTAAACTTGCTTCCTGTTCTTTTGCCTCTTTTTTCTTTTTTTTTTCCTCTTTTTTCTTTAATCTGCTCAGCTTTTTGCCTTTCCTCGCACCCATCATATACGAACACAGCAATACTCAAAATCTTTTACAAATTCTCTCCCTGCCACCCGGGCATGTGTTCTTTAAAGTAATCCCGTATATCGGGCACCACCTGGCCCACAAAATGCTAATCGTGAGCACATCATTAAAATTCTGCGGTGTCATTCCTCTGTATTTTAGCAGAGCTTGCCGGAGTTGTCCCCAAAAATCACTAGGATGCTCATCAGGTCTCCTGCATGATTACAGTCCCAGTTTGGATCATTTGCTGTCCAGGTTTTTCTTTTTTCCTCCTGCCTGTTGAGCCAATTCAGCATCCTTATTCATTATTTTCTCTCTTTCATCAGGGTGAGAGAGTTCCCTTAATAGTATTCAAGTGTCACTTCAATTCGGATTATACCCTGCACATATATTCGAGAGTAGCTGGGCACACCTCTCAGCATCTTCCCTTAGGCGGGGCATCTTACTTCCCCACACCACTACATCACTAGGTGTCCAAGGCTGGTGCCTATAAAAGGTTAACACTGGCCCAGTCTCTGCCGGGCCCCAGGTTGCACAGCAGCAGGATTAGGAACATGAGTCATAGTCATAGGAAAGAGTCCAGCAGTCGGAGGGTAAACAGGAGGACAATCAGAAGAAGACAGAGGCGACAGATAAAGTGGGATTGAACTACTCACAAGAATTTTTTGTGCGGTAGCTTCTGCTACTGCTACAATTACCCACTTTTTCTTTTTCAAGTTTTCTCTCCCCAGGTCATGCATGCCATACATACCAGTAATCCATTTGGTATGGGTACCTATCCTCCAGTCTCGAATACATTAGTTTGTTCCCCAGGTTGGTCATGACTGCAGGGAGCTCCCTCCTGCCATTCTTGTAATAAATGGCCATTTATGTTGGCATAATTTGATTGCGCGCTTTTTAGATAATTCCGCTGTACCATAAATTTTCTGCCAATTCTTTAAAAACTTGGCCAAGGGCGTCCCCTTTTCTATGCTGGGTGCTTTTCCCATTTCTTTTTCTCATGAATGTGCAGTTTATGCTGATCAGGCCATGCACCACCTTTGTGTGATTTACACTGATCAAGCCACTCACCACCTTTTTTTTTTTCCTTCTTTCCTCTTTTTTTTTTTCTCCCTTTTTTTTTTTTTTCCTTTTCTTGTGCGATTTATGCTGATCAGGCCACGCACCCCCTAAATCACTGGTCTCGAGTCTGCTCAGGGAATTTTAACACTCACCTTTGGGAGCCTCCCTCTCCAAAGGTCCCAGGTGAATTCACCTGCTGCCAGCAGTTGGATGTTTGGAGGCAGGAGGATCCGAGGGTGCTGGCCTAGGGTCCCACCTGGGTCATCAAACTGTTAAGGGAGCAGCAGCTGCCCGAGCATTCACACACCATTCAGGGAGTCGCACACACACCACCCGAGACTTTAACTGGACCAGAGTCCCTTCGCAGTGGGCAGCTCCGTTGAGCTGACGGGCGCCCCTTTTCGACTCCTCGCTCACACACACACTCACCCTCGGGTGCTTCCTCTCCCTTCAGGCTCGACCCTAGGTTTCCCCGAAGCAGAGTCTCCAACGTGACATACACCAGGCGAATTTATTGAGTGGTACAGCGGTGAAGAGCAGCTCGAGCTGGGTGCCTCTGGAGAGGGACCCCGAACAAAGAAATCCCTGGGCAATTATACCCTTACAGTCTAAGTTCCCCTCCCCTCATGCGACGGTTCGGTCCAATAGTAACATTTGGGTCTGGGGTCTTCTTGTTCCTTATTGGCTCCTTTCCCAGTCTCCAGGCAGGACATTCTTTTTCTTATCATGTTGATTAGCTGCAGCTTCTGCTGATGGTTTCATCTACCTTATCTTCCTGGTTTGCACCCATTTCAGGGCCTTCCTTCATGTAGCTAGGAAGGAGTTCAGCGTACGGTCAGCGTATCTAGGTGAAAGTTCACAGCTTGCAGTCTAAGGCTTCAACAGGTCTTTGGATCCTTATTTGAGCTAAAAATGACTTCTACAACAGTGTGAGTCCTTTCCACGTGGGTCCTTTCCATGGGGTGCAGTCCTTCAGGAACAGACTGCTCCAGCATGGGTCCCCCATGGGGTCACAGGTCCTGCCAGAAAACCTGATCCAGCGTGGGCTCCTCTCCACGGGGTCACAGGTCCTGCCAGGAGCCTGCCCTGGCGTGGGGTCCTCCACGGGCTGCAGGTGGATATATCTGCTCCACTGTGGACCTCCATGGGCTGCAGGGGGACAGCCTGCTTCACCATGGTCTTCACCAGGGGCTCCAGGGGAATCTCTGCTCTGGCACCTGGAGCCCCCTCCTCCCCCTCCTTCTTCACTGACCTTGGTGTCTGCAGAGTTGTTCCTCTCACATATTCTCACTCCTCTCTCCCAGCTGCTGTTGCCATTGCGCAGCATTTTTTTTTCCCCTTCTTAAATATGTTATCACAGAGGCGCTACCAGCATTGCTGATTGGCTCAGCCTTGGCCAGCAACAGGTCCGTCTTGGAGCCAGCTGGCACTGGCTGTGTTGGACATGGGGGAAGCTTCTGGCATCTTCTCACAGAAGCCACCCCTGTAGTCGTGTCCCCCCCCCCGCTACCAAAACCTTGCCACACAAATCAAATACAGCTTCTCTGCTGAAGAAGCCACAAAATGAACCTGCTTGTACACAGTTTTGGGGAGATGCCTAGTTACCCACTAGCAATACCAACCTCTAGTAAGTTTTTGTAATAGAAAGTAGGGTAAGACTACAAATAGAAGTAGTATTAGAACCGCATCCATAATCCCTGAATTTGAAATGTTTGTGTTTAGATCCATTACTTGCATATGGCTTTATAATAGGTATAAATCGAATGTTAAACTCAAGCTTCTACAAAATCAAGGAAAATCTGAGTCTGAAAAGTTAAACTAATAGTCATACTGGCACTGCTTCTTTTACTCAACAACCTCAAAATATTTTAAGAAGGTGAATAAATATTATCACCTACATACACATCATACACATAAGGACATGGAGTTGATTCACCGAAGGATATATTGTTTGGTTTGGGTTTCTTGCACTTCAATTTGGCATTTAACTGAGGTGTTTAAGTTGGGAACACTATCCTCAGTCCTTAGTGCCCTCTGTGGTCTGTCAGAGGCACCAATCTTTCTCCATTGCCTTTCTCCATTGTTCCCGGAGGGATCAGACTTCTGTGTGATGACTACTTGTTTGAATTTATGATGATATTGTCTACCTTGAGAAGGAATATACTAAAGATAATGAGTACCAGGTTATCTATAATGAGGAGAAGGACAAGAAATCTCTAAAACAACGAACATATATCCTTGAGTGTCAAAACTCCTCCTTAAACCCATTTTGCTAGTCAGCAAGATCCACTAATTGGTGTCCCTTAGGTGAACCAGCTAATTATAATATGAAAACCACACCTCTGTTGGAGGGGCTATCCGCCTCCAAAGGAAGACCCCTACACACTGAGCATGCATAATGATTTTAAAGGGAGCTGTATCCTTAAATCGAAGCAAGAATAGAAATAACCAATGACTAACAAGTAGGTGTTAACAGTAGGCGTAGTTACTTTTTTTAATTGTATAAATATGTGATGCAAGGATAACAGGGTGTGCTAGCTTTGTGGAATTACCACCTAGCACCCATCTCTGTGCAGAAATGAAATAAAGCAAATGACTCAGTGTGCGTATTGGTTCTTGCACACCAGGTAAAGAACCCATCTTTGGGACAACATGTGGAGACATCTACAGTTTTCAGAATGAGCCCAGGCCTAGTGTCACAGTTGGTATAAGATCCCATGATTCTCAGTTTCTTACTTGAACTGCTACACTAAGCTACCTCTGGGTTTTTATAAAGCTATATCGGTGATGATTTTTTTCTCTCCTTCCCTTTAAAATAACCCAAGAAAATCCAGAAGCCAGTTAATACTCTCATCAACCATGGCCATATCAGAATGCAGTAGTGATCTAGGAGAAGACAAGATCTCTATTATTTTTATAACTTCTATTTGTATCTTTGATAATTCCTTTCTCTTTTTGGACTGTAAAAAGACCTAAAATAGGAACAAATGAAGGATGGAGTAAGGCTTGACACACTTCAGTTCTTCAATTATATCATTCATTATAAGGGTAATAAAAACAATGCTATTACATAAATGAGTCCCCCTAGAGCACAGAAGCATTTGATCCTTCTTTAATTGAATATTAGATATATACTTCTATGTTTTATCACTTTCTTAAGATACAAGAGTGTGCAGCACGTTACTTGGTCTATGGGTCATGCACTGTCCCAACACATGCTCTATCCTTGAAAGTATATAGTAGCAGAACAATTTATAATGATGGTTGGAAGTGAATTAAGTAGAGCAGCAGTATTACTCATGATTTTGACTACTTTCATCTTGGATACTCAGGCCTAGCTGCAGTGAATGGTAGCCAAACTACAAATATATGGGGTTGTTCATGCAATTTACAGAATAAACATATACTGCAAATCCATTTAAACGTAAACCACCAATGTTTTAAAACAAAGATTTGTAGCAGAAAAAGAATCCTTAATTCCCAGTGGTACAAAGGACTTTTGTTGGCTCAAGTAAAGCTATAAAAACAGAATGTTTATTGGCTGGCACATACTGTGGATGTATCATGCACAGTCAAAAAAGCGCCAATAAAGGTTTCACAGCTTAGACATTTTACAGGATGAGGGAAAAAGCAATAGTCAAGTTTAATTTAAAAATTTTTTAAACTCTTCAGAAAAGCACCATTGTGCACAAGAATTCCACCTAGCTCTTCTAGAAACAGGGAAATTCAGCAGTACAACGTGCCTGGGAAATTAAGAAGTATACATAAAGATTGTTGGAGAATTCATGCTGTATGTAGAAAAAAGTAGCTTCAAGGAACTAGTTTATCCTCAGAATTTACAAATGATAAAAGGGTAGTTAGAGATTACACTGCATGAAACATTTAGCAGCTTCCTTATATAGAGTGATTCTGGACCACTGACACATGTCAACACATCTGAGTGAAATTAATACATTTACTCAAAGTTTGTCTTCACCACACACACTCAAACACTCATAGACTCTTCACTCACTGTTGGCATGAGAAATGCTTTGCTTCCATGCAAGTAACTCTCCCATTTTCCATGCCTGTATTATATTCTGAGCAGATTTCTCTGCATTGTATCTTTATTTTTGCTGGGTCTTTGGAGCGCTGGTTCCATTCCCTTGCCCACTCCCCCTTTGAAAGTGTGACAATGGACAGTAATGCTTGTCCCCTCCAGCATGCTCTCATGAAATTCCATTGAAACAGAACTTTTAATGCTGTTCATATATATGTGTGTGTATATATATAAATTAACTTGTGATTTAATTTTATCAAAATTGATGTTTCATAAATTCTTACTGTATTATATTTTTATGCTACTTCTGTAGCTGCTGTCATTGAGGTCATGTAGTTACTGAAAAGCTTAATTCCATCCAAAGTAAAGTTCCTTCCTATCCTAGATATCTGGAATGACATCTAGGTAAACCATTATGATGTTTAGTATGAATCAACAAGCCATGACTTTCAAATCACACTTTAAACAATGCAGTCTTTCATTGGTGGATCCTTTCCCGCTCCTTCCTAGCCCCTCTCTCTCTCTCACTCATCCGCTTATAACTGACAGATACAAAATTAAATAGTGTCTGGCTTAAAATACACACTGGCACAGACATAGGTATAAATTAACAGAACAGGGTCATTTAAAGGAATTCTAGATGAGATATAAAAGAAAGTGCAGATTTACAAAGTAGCAGTTAACTACCAAAATTATAGTGAACATAAACATATGCTTAATTTGGTCTTTTAAAGTATTCTGATGGTGTGCTAAGGGTTGTGCTGCTTTGGTCAAGTTGCAGTAAACTCTGGAATTTCTGTTCTCTAACTACTTAAAGTATAACAACTGAGTAACTCAGAAAAGCAAAACAAGTAGCCTGATACCTGTGGCCTTGTGGTTGAATTATTCTGAATTCAGCAGAGTGCAAGCCCCAAATGAAGCCTTCCCACTGGGTGGTAATCCCGTAACATCTCTTTGTTCCTAACACAGATGCACTACAGCTTTCATTCAAGGTTGTAGCCTGGGCCTCTCTTCTCTATCTAGCTGCCTATTTTCACAAATCTTAAAGGAGGAGAATTATTATGTATGAGACCTCTACTACTTTGCCAATGTAACCAGCCAACAACTTCAGAAGCAATTAGGGGGAGAAGGACACACAGAAAAGGTAATTACATAAGATCTGTTTTCTTAGAAAAGCAAATTAAAAATCCCTACTTTTTATTTCTTCCCTGCCACAATGAATCAGGCACTTATCTCTTTAAATCAATAAGACAGAGAAGACATATAAAGACAGATAGATGAGACTATTACTATTATGGGAAAGACTGGAACTGGAAATTAATTTTGCAGTAGGTGGTGATATTAAGCAGCTTGTATATAGCTGTTGACTAAGGTCAGTGCTTATTTTGGCATAGGTACCTGAATTTGACATCCAAGCATCAAAAATATAACTGTTTCCCCTCTAGCCCAATATGCAATTTTACCAGAAATAGACTATACTTATGTAATAGCCCATCTACTTTTAAGTTGGCTGCACAGCATGCAAAAACATCTTATAATGATACTAATAAATACAACACCTCAGAACTAATATCTAAGCTCCAATAAATGTAGATTGTTATATTTTGCTAATGTTTGCAAATTACAGATCAAACAGGGACCCATAACCTCTCTAAGAATTTGAATGCTTATGTAAATGGCTAACACATGTACAGAGATACTATTTTTAAAAGATGTTACAAGAGCCTGAACACTACAGACAGGTTTTGAATAAGAATGCACAAGTAGCCTATAATAAAAATTTGCACATAGCACAAAATTGCATTCAACATATTAATTCTAAAGCATTTTAGACTACTTAGACCTCTTGTCAATGACTCTCTCCTTTGACAAAATATATTTCAGCCTGTCTGCTGCCCTTTGAATAATATAAATATTCACAGAAAGAAAACAGACATACAAAAGCAGAATTCCCTTATGGTATTTGCTGTTATGCTGCAGAGAAAGGAACTCCTGAATTGATCAATACATTTTAAGTGATTGCAAGATCTTCTCATGTACTAAACTAAAACCCAATCTATGCTTAACTTTGCTTTGGAAGCATAATGAAGAGTTTTTATTCACATCAGTGTGTGCATGCGCGCATGCACATGTGTGCACAAAGGGAGAGGGAAAGGCTTGGTGCAACACACATAAAGCAAAAACTCAAACCCTGAATTTTCAATATGAGAAAATTAAGGGCTGTAACAGTCACTCAGATTATACTGAGATCAGCTTCAGCTGAGTATTTTTGCTGAGGTCAGTTCAGTAGGGAGCAGTGCAACAACTAAAGCTCTGATAGCAGCACGCAGCTATTGCACAGCACTTTTACCCCTGGGAACTGCACTGTGCACTGCAGCTAGTCACTGAAAGACCAACAGAGAGGCTCAGGATTTCCCACAAGGTGCAGGAGATACATGTGGAATCTTGCCCAGCTACTGGCAAAAGTTACTTGTGGTCTACCTCCAGATTGTACCATGCACTTGAGTAGCACTATAACAGAACAGAAAATGGAGAAGTGACAGACCAGTAACACCACTGTGTACGCAGGGCACCAATTCCCAACCTTGCACTGGCCTGAGTGGGTGACTGGTCACTGCCAGACTGTCACTGGGTACGAGCTGCATCCTGCCACCACCCTCAACAGGGTTATTTTACAATGTGAAAAATCCAGTCAGATACCTTGGAAACTCATTTTTCCTGACTACAGCTTTTTTTAAACGAATAACAAAAATCTCAATACTGCAACAGCACGGGGGATGATCAGTGGGATGTAGGTGGTATCCACCAGCTATAGGAGGTACGGCACGGCACTTTGGGGCTTTGAATGGGAAACACCGCCCGGACGGGGAGGGGAGCGGAGGGGAGAGGCCCACCCCCGCCGTGAGCGTGGGAGGGCGGGGCCGCTCCGCCCACGCCCAAGTCTGTGTGTATGTGTGGGGCGGTGCCCCGCCCCCGCAGTCACGTGAGGCGGGCAGCCTTGAAGGAGGTGGGGTTGGGGCCCTGGTGGGGTTGCTCTAGCCAGTCGCGGTGGTTGGGCTCTGTTTTTTCGGTGCCCGGCCGGCATGCGCGGAGCGGGTGCCTCCTTCCTGTTTCTGTTCGGCAGGCCGGTGCCCTCCAGGGCAGTGATACTGTGGGGCGGCGGCGGTGGGTGGATGAGGGAGATAGTGGCGCGGCCGGTGAGAGGGAAGCGAGGGGAGACGGGACGGCACGGCACGGCACGGCCCGCCCCGAGCCGAGCCGAGCCCCGGTGATACCTTTCCACCGCTGCCTTCCTCCGCCCCCCATCCCCGAGCAGCGCTCTATGTGCCGGGCGAAGGCGAGTGCTGCTGGAGACTGGCGGCACCGGGCGCCTTTCCCTCATGGCCTATGTCTTCTCTCCGCAGGGATTTCGACGCTACCCTTCCGTCGCTTGACGCGCCCGGAAAACGCCCGAGGCGATGTTGTGCTCCCCTGCTGCAGGTGAGGGCAGGGTGGTTGTCTCTATTGCGCGGCCATTCTTATAGGGGCGGGGCGGTGTCGGGTGGTGGGGCGAGCGTAACGACTGCGCCGGAAGGAGGTAGGGAGGGAGTCACCATGAAGGTGGCCCTGGGTGAAGCCTGGCGGCTGCCTAGCTCCTGCTCTTTGCCGAGGGACTCTGGACCTCCTAAGCCCGCCTGGGCGCTTGCAGGTGACCGGCCTGAGGCAGTCTGGTGGCCTCTACATGTGCGCCTATGCACGGACTCATGCATACTGGTACCTTAATGCTTGCTTCAGACACAGTTTTTATGTTTGGTTTTTTTGGTTTTGGTTTTTTTTTTTTTGATTTACCGACTTACTATGGCTAGTTTACTATTTAGAGCACCAGCTTTCTCCTTTCCCTAGTAAAACCTATAGAAAGATAAACCAACTGGGCTTTTTTTCCTTCTTTTCCAAAGAAGCACATACCTCACTTTTTTTTTTTTTCCATGTAGCAACACTTTCTTGGTAGTATCTGAAGCTTTGTTGGATGAAATGCCTAATTACTTTGTAAACATTGTACTTTAAGGTAGGGTCAACACTTTGTATTGTGCTCAGTTTAACATACTTTTAACTTCTAGCAAAAATGAGCTTGCTCTTTACTAATAGAAAGATGATGATGTATTAAAATAGTAATTGCTTTTATTTTTCTGAATACTCAGATTTCTTTTTTATTATTCCATAGGGTTTCCCCAATAGAAAAACAGAAAAGATGTTTGGTATTAAAGCTTGGGCTGAATACATCATGGAGTGGGCTGCAAAGGACACATATGGCTTTCTTACTTTAGTGACCTTTGCCCTTACACCCTTGTTTGTAATTAGTGCAGCACTTTCACGGAAGCTTGCAAAAATGATTGAGGCCAGGGAGTGAGAGCAAAAGAAGAAACAGTAATGCCAAGAGAATGTTGCAAAAGCTAAACAAACAAAGAAGGATTAAATGGGCAAAAAAGACCTGCCTTGTGCAAAGAATCCACTTCTTTAATGAATCACTGTTGTGCATTTTGTGTTAACCTTCCTTTGATACTTGATCCTGTTATTTCTTGAAGTATGAAATTTAATCCCTTCAATACATTTTTTTTTTTCTGCTGAGATGATTTGTGTTAAAGTTTGCCCAAGAGATGCTTGTTACAGTCATTAAATCTACTACTTGTGTTCTAGTGCAGGTTGCTTTTCAAAATGTGCATGTTAAATTAAAAAATTAATATGTTGGGTGGCACTAGGGGTAGATTTTCTTTTTTCCCTTAGCCGAGCTATGACTTAAAAAGTATCTTGATTGTCAAATTATGGGGAAAATGTGAATGACTCCTTAATGCTATGATCTTTGTTTTCTTAGCATAGTGAGCCATTTTCCTTGTTTCCATTCCTGTAGGAATCCTTTGCAGAAGTAGTTCATGTTGTGCTTATAAGTATTAGTAATTCCTGGTAAACTGGATTGCAGAAAGGCAAGTTTTGGTATACCTTCAGCAGATCTGTAGAGATAAGATAGCTTCAGTGTTTGCTAGTATACCTTACTGATTTCCTTTAAGGACACTGCATATGACCATGTGGTTCATTCAGCCATGTGCCCATAGGGGCTGCTGTAGTTTCTTTGATGGTGGGGCTTGTCTGCACAAAGAACTTAACTTGGCTTTTCCTGTTTCCTGAACTACCAGTCTTTAAATTCAGCCCAAACTCCAGGAAACTTGATTACTTGTTCTGAAAGGGTTAAAGCCAAGATAGACAAAGCCACTGCATCAAAATGCCTCCTGAAAAGCCTAGGGGCAAGGAGTATATTTAAATATCTTAGTCACTTAACTAAACAAAAGAAAGGCCTTTGTGATTTAGAGAGTAGTTAGAATGGTTGCAAGATAAGGGGGCTCCGGGATAATCCCATCTCAGACAACTGGGCCTCAGGAGAACAAATGCATGGAAGATAGGAAGTCACAACAGAATGACAACAGCCTTGAAGGACACCATTTATGTGATCCTAGGACTGAGTTTGCACAGAAGCAAAGGTCAATCAGCGAACACAGTGAAGACGACTACGAGCCTTCATCTGAAGACCCCCAAAGACCACCTGAAGACCACCACGGGAGACGACTGCGCATGCGGATCGGACATTTGCATATGTTAATAAGTTCCAGGAAATCTCATGTTTATGTAAATGATTTCTCGGAAATCCTGTGAATATGTAGGACTTTATAGTATATAATCTCTGAAAGTCTACCAGATTGGTGGAGCGCTTATGGTGGAGAATCCCCAGTGCTGCCCAGCGCTGCAATAAAGAATACCTGCTTAATAGTAACTTTGTTGCTATTGAGTTCCATTTCAGGACTCTCTGAATACTCCGTTTCTCCCTTGGGGGGGATTCAGACTGTGAGGAGAAGCATCCGTGAATTTTTGTATCAGTTTTGGCGACCCAGGTGGGACCCTCTCTGCTCGGCTGCAGGACCCGTTGAGAACGGGACTCCCGAGGGTACCCCCGGAAAATTTCCAGAGGGACTCCTTGCCTCAATCGGATCGCTGCGGGAGCAGACAAGGACCGTCTTCGGAAAAAGGTATTCTTTCTTAAATTTGGTTTGGGACTAGTCATCTGTCGGAAACCCCTGTAAGCCGTGAGTGGTTCACGCTTGGTGGAGTATACTGGGCTGCTAGCGCCTTAAAGGTATACACTGGGGGCACTTCGGTGCTCATTTGGAACTCTTGCATTTGGGTATATTGGATCTTGGCTTTGGAACTCGGTGGTTTGATTTTGGGATTATGTTTGGCATGTTATAAGGACAAGTAGTTGCTCTTTGTTTGCTTTTAGGATTTTTGGTCATTGTATTGGTAGGTGAGCTTTTTGTTGTCAAAAGTGTCTATACTGTCCTGCGCATGTGTGAATGAGACGTACTTGGTATTTGAGTGTTTTGTCGTCAAAAGTGTGTATGCTGTCCTGTGCGTGTGTGAATGAGACGTATTCTTAGTACGAAGCGAGTGCGGAGTCCTGATCCGCGGTTTCGTTGTCCCGCGAGGGAAACGGCCGGAGACGGACGAAGCGAAAGAAAAAGGTTGTACGGATGTAAAACAGTAATTCTGTAACCCTCTAAGTGGTAAAGTGTGGACCGTGGAACTAACTGTTAAGATACTGCGGGAATACAGGAGAGAACTGGGACCAATAAAATGGGAGGGTCACAGCAAAGTAAAGAGATACCAAAGAAATCTCCATTAGGTTGCATTTTATATCACTGGAAGGACACAGGGGGTCCTCCTGGAGGAAATGTGAATAAGAAAACTCTAAGTATTGTAATCAGTGATGGCCATTGTATAAATTAGATGATGAAGAGAAGTGGCCTGTGAATGGGACTCTGAAGTATAATGCCTTGCTGCAACTCCTGTTATTTTTAAGGAGGGAGGGAAAATGGGACGAAGCTATGTATGCGGATATGTTTTTCACCCTCCGAAATCACCCTGAGCGGCAGAAAGATTGTGGTTTTAATTTTGCTCCCCAAGATCCCATGGTGTTGGCTTTGGAAAAGGAAAATCAGAAAGAGTTAGGGAAGTTGAAGCGATGTTGTTCAGCATGTAGTATTGGACAGAGGTGTTTAAAGGTGACAGAGAAACCCAGAAAGGTGGAAGAAGAGTGCCTTTCCAGATGGATGATGTGGATAAGTGGAAGGATGCAGTTAAGGGGTACAGGGAGGACCCAAGTGGGATTGCGAAAAGGTTTGAGTGGATTACTAAGAATTTGGACCTGGATTGGAAAGATGTGGATCTTATGCTAGATGCTATGACTGAAACTGAGAAGCAGCTTGTATTAAAGGCAGCCCGAGCTCATGTAGAAACAACAGAGTGAGGGACGAGTTTTACAGGGCACGGCCGAAGATCCTGTGCCCTCCAGGGACCCGGGTTGGGACCCTAACGATCCAGCTCAGTACCGTTTGTTGCAACGATACCGAACCTGGATCAAATTTGGAATAGAACACGCGATCCCGAAGGCAGTTAACTGGTCTGCTCTGTATGCTATCAAGCAGGGGCAGACTGAAACGCCCACGGAGTTTTTGGATCGTTTACGGGCTGCTGTGAGAAGATTTACTACTATGGAACTGGAGTCAGAAGCTGCCACACAGCAGTTGGTATCTCTGGTTTTGGGACAATCCACTAATGATACCAGAAAGAAACTTCAGAAACTTAGGGAACCAGATATAAGGAATTTAGAAAAGTTGCTGGAGGAAGCGTGGAGAGTATATCGGAATGGGGAGGGGGAGGACAGGAGGAAACTGGGAAAGGAGATAGTGGCTGCGTTAGCCACATTCTCTGTATTGAATCAAACCTTGTTACCTATAAGTAAACAAAATGTTAATGTTGTGGGAGCAACTGGGCAGGTTGAAAAGGCTTTTTCTTGAAACCATTAAAATTTAGAATTGGGAAGAGTGTGGGGATTCACAAATTTCTCTACCTGCCTGAGGCTCCTAGACCGTTACTGGGGAGGGACCTATTAGAACAACTAAATCCCAAAATAAAATTTAGAAGTGGGGAAATTGAATTTAAAATACCAGACAAAAATCACATTGGAATTTTAAGTTTGGTTCTTACTGAACCCCAAATTAGAGAAGAAGAAATTTTATACAAGAAATAAGAGACCAGGTATACCCAGGAGCGTGGGCCTCAGGAATACCCGGAAAGGCTAAAAATGCTGAATTGGTTGTTGTTAAACTCAAAGAAGGGGCACGACCTGTTAAGATAAAGCAATACCCCTTGAAATTGGAAGATAGGCGAGGGGTAAAAAGTATTATAGAAGAGCTTATAAAATTTGGACTATTAATTGAATGCTCTTCCGAATACAACACTCCCATTCTGCCTGTCAAAAAGCCTGATGGCAAAACTTATCAATTGGCACAAGATTTGCGGGCAGTAAATCAAATAGTTGAAGATTTATATCTGGTAGTGGCAAACCCATGTACTCTGCTGACTGGTTTAAAGGAAACCTATGAGTGGTTTACTGTGTTAGATTTAAAGGGTGCATTCTTTTGCTTTACCTTGGCTCCAGAAAGATGCAATTTATTTGCCTTTGAATGGGAAAACCTCGATACAGGATGAAAAACCCAACTGACCTGGACAGTGTTACCCCAAGGATTTAAAAACAGCCCTACCGTTTTTGGAAATCAATTAGCTAAGGAATTAGAGACCTGGGAGAGGCCCCCAGGAAATGGGATGCTTTTGCAATATGTGGATGATATCTTAATAGCCACAGAAAAGGATGAAGAGTGCAAGGAATGGACTGTGAGCTTGTTGAATGTTCTGGGATTAAGTGGTTACCGAGTCTCATTACAGAAAGCCCAAATCTTGAAGAAGGAAGCAATATACCTGGGATTCGTGATTTCTAAGGGACAAAGACAGCTCGGGAATGACAGAAAGGAAGCTATCTGCAGAACTCCAGAACCGACCACGGTAAAAGAGCTTTGAACCTTTTGGGAATGACAGGTTGGTGCCAATTATGGACTTTTGGTTAAACCTTTATATGAACTGTTGAAAAATAGCCAGACACAATTAATATGGGCCGATGAAGCTAAGAGGGCATTCAAGGAAGTGAAACTGGAGCTAATGAAGGCTCCAGCTTTGGGCCTACCAGATGTAACAAAACCTTTCTGGCTCTTCTCCTATGAAAGGCAAGGAGTGGCTCTGGGAATTCTGGCCCAGAAGCTGGGTCCTCATAAACGAGCTGTAGCATACTTCTCTAAACAATTGGATGAAGTAAGCAAAGGATGGCCGGGATGCCTTCGGGCAGTGGCTGACGTTGTTTTGATTATCCAAGAAGCTCGAAAACTTACTTTGGGACAAAAGATGATTGTGCACACTTCCCACACTGTAACCTCCATTTTAGAACAAAAAGAGGGACACTGGCTTTCACCATCAAGATTCTTGAAATATCAAGCAGTTTTGATGGAACAGGACGATATAGAAATTATCACATCTACCATTATCAACCCCGCTTCCTTTTTAAGTGATAAACAGGAAATGGAGACTGTCGTGCATGATTGTATAGAAACTATTGAAACTGTATATGCAAGCAGACCAGACTTGAAGGAGGAGCCGCTGGAGGAAGCCTACCGAAGGTGGTATACTGATGGGAGCAGTTTCGTAAAGAATGGAGTTCGAGTGGTAGGATATGCTGGAACCACCACAGACCAACTGGTGGAAGCAAAGTCACCCCCTAAGGGCACATCTGCACAACGAGCTGAAATAATTGCCCTAGTGAGAGCGTTGGAGCTGGCCGAAGGGCTGCGAGTAAATATTTGGACAGATTCAAAATATGCCTTTGGTGTAGTCCATGCCCATGGAGCAATTTGGAAGGAACGAGGACTCTTGACTGCTCAAGGGAAAGGTATAAAACATGCTGATATAATTTTGCGACTTTTAGATGCTGTACAACTTCTGTCAGCAGTGGCGATTATGCGCTGCAAAGGGCATCAGAAAGGTAACACTGACAGGGAAGTGGGAAATAAATTGGCTGATCACGAGGCAAGGCGAGCTGCAGAACAAGGTGAGGTATTAAGTATAATTCCTGAAAAATCTTTGCCACTACCTGAAACAATTGAATATGATGAAAAGGATCAAAAGCTGATCACTAACTTAGGAGCTGAAATCGGCCCATCAGGATGGGCACTGTTGAAAGATAACAGAATAATAGTTCCCTTTAGCATATTATGGAAACTTATAAAAACAGAGCGCAACAAAACTCATTGGGGAACTGAAGCCTTATACAACTCTCTTATTAAGCAAATTGTAGCTAGAAATTTATATCAGACTCTAAAGACTGTAGTTAATAGATGTGAAGTATGCTTAAAGAACAACCCAAATGTAGAAAACTGTGTGAAATTTGGAAATATCAGCAAAGGAAATGTTCCAGGTCAACATTGGCAGATAGATTTCTCGGAACTCCCCAGAAAAGGGGGATATAGGCATTTGCTAGTATTAACTGACACTTTTTCTGGATGGCCTGAAGCCTTCCCTTGCAGAACAAATAAAGCCCAAGAGGTAATGAGAATCCTGCTAAAGGAAGTTATTCCTAGATTTGGAGTACCAGAGGCGATGTCTTCTGACAGGGGACCACATTTCATATCACAAGTGGTCCAGCAAGTTAGTAAGTTTTTAGGAATCAATTGGAAATTACATACAGCTTATCGCCCACAAGCAAGCAGGCAAGTGGAGAAAATGAACCATTTAATAAAAACACAACTAAGTAAAATTTGTCAGGAAACCAATTTAAGATGGGATCAAGCCCTCCCTATTGCTTTGCTAAGCCTCAGAACCAAACCAAGGACTAAGGAAAAATTGAGCCCTTTTGAAATCCTATATGGGAGACCATTTCAAACCAGACATCAGGGGCAAGATCTTACCCAGGTGGGAGAGGTTAATCTGCAACAATATTTAATAGCATTAGGGAAACAGTTACAAAAGGTAAATGAATTAGTGATGTCCAATAGGGCATGGGGTTTAGACTCCCCAATACATCTGTTTAAAGCTGGAGATCGGGTTTATGTTAAAATTATTTCAGGTGATCCCCTCAAAGAAAAATGGAGCGGCCCTTTCCAAGTTCTGCTCACGACCTACACTGCAGTCAAGCTGGAGAAGCACGCTGCCTGGATCCACTATTCCAGGATTAAAAAGGCTCCCGCTCCATGGACAGCAGAACAGCAGACTCCCCTCAAACTGAAACTGAAAAGATTATGATTGGACTTTACATTCTATCTATGACAATCATAGTAACCATGGGCCAAATTTGGCCGGACTCACAATGGAATCAAAATCTCCACTTTGTTATGACCCAGGAAATTGCTCGAACCTTACACAAGAATGATTGTTGGGTGTGTACTTATTTTCCCAAACATGGCGATAAGGGAGTGCCCTTAATAGGAATACCAATTCCTTTCAATACATCCTGGAATAATTTGTGGATAAATCCCAAATTCACTAAAAAGAATGAAACTCACCTTCAAATTTGCATCCGAAGCATCCGTGAATTTTTGTATCATAACCTTTGGTTTTTTCCCATAACAGACCCTGTAGCAATGTGCTACTTCTGACAATGTCCTGAGGTTCTAAAGTATCTGAGTAACTTGGCATTGTTTATGACCTTGTCTGTAGAATGGAGATAGAAATAAAGTTACAGGCAATTTTGGGGTGCCAGAAAATGTGTGAGGAAAAAACAGAGAAGGTTCTCATGGCAATGCCTAGAGAAAGTGGTATGGAGAGAAATGTGGTTCATCTCTGAACCTGCCAATGTGATATCCTGCAGTTGCCGGCTGTGTACACTACTCTGTGAACGCAGATCTTTGTACTAGAAGTCACTTCACTGTTAAGCTAGATGCCACTTTCTCTGTAGTGTACACAGGGCTGCATAGCTACAACTATTCTCAGTTTAAATTGAAACCTCGCTGTTGCTTTGTATGCATGTATACGTATGTTAATCTTTCATGGGAGGTAAAGTAGAATTGTGTGTTCCTTTAACTAGTGGCAAGAGCCTGAAAATAGTTTGAAATAGAAAATACCACAGTAAATGACTGCTTTTCTCATGCATTATGTAATTGTTACACAGTAATAAAACTCGGTGGCTTCTGAATTGCACAATTGGATAGAAGGTGAAATGTTAAAAAAAAAAAAAACTTTTTGTGCAAGCTCCTGTCTTCTTTCAAACTATTTCTAGCATTTCCATAATTCTCTGTTTTGACAACCTCCTTGTCAAGGGAGGAAAATGTACTTCAGTGAGTTGTAATAAGCATAAAGTTTCAATGATTGTCATCATCCGTCCGTGTGTGTGTCGTCCCCCCCCCCCCCCCCCGAATAATTACATTTAAATTACATTCTGTTTGGTTGCCACAATGCATACCCACTTTTCCCATTTATTTGATCATAAGTATTATTTATTTGAGAGATGTTATGATCAAAACTACCTTCAGTCATGGAGATTAGTTTACACAGAATTCACATTCCTTTAACCAGAATGGGATGCCATTTAGAAAAATTCTTTGTTTGACACTGTTGGGATTGCACATTATAGTTTTGCTTTTATCTTCATTCAGATGCTTCAGCTGAGAAATTTTAAAATGAGAACTCTGACATGCAGATTGTACATTCTTGCATAAAGAATAGGACTTAGCAAATGAGTATTTTGCTTCCGAAGCCACAAAAAGCTGCAGAATATGATTTACAGTTCTGGAAAATGCTGATAAAAAAGCACAGAGATAAACATTTTTTCCACCATTGTTGTCCAGGATCACAATCAGGACTGAAAATTTGGGACACATTCAAATGACTTGACTTGCATTAAATATCATTTTGCATAGTAAATTGCACATGATTTCGGGGAGGATTATTACTCAGTGCAGTAAAATTTAACAATATAAAGAGCTGAGCTACAAAGGTCTAAATAGAAGGGAGTGGTCAGAGAAGTTAAAAAAAAAAAAAAGAAACGAGAGCTTCAAGAATCATAGCAGAGCTGTTCCATCCCTCTGATCATTTTTGTGGCCCTCCTCTGGACCCTCTCCAACAGGTCCATGTCCTTCCTGTGCTGAGGACCCCAGAGCTGGATGCAGTATGTCAGGTGGGGTCTCACCCGAGCAGAGCAGAGGGGCAGAATCACCTCCCTCGCCCTGCTGGCCACGCTTCTTTTGATGCAGCCCAGGATACGGTTGGCTTTCTGGGCTGCGAGAGCACATTGCTGGCTCATGTCTAGCTTTTCATGCACCAGTACCCCCAAGTCCTTGTCTGCAGGGCTGCTCTCAATCCCTTCATCCCCCAGCCTGTACTGATACCAGAGGTTATCACCTGGTATAAAATAGAGTTTTTCCTCTTATTCACTTTAATTTTGTCCTCAGGTTTGAAACACAGGTGCTTGTCAGCCTCCACAGAAGAGTATCGGGGCACCAAGTTGTCCCATAGGGGAGAAAGCTGCTGCTGCTCTGCTACTCCTCTCCATGTGGGAGGGAGTGCATGGAGCATTGGCTCTGTCTCCTAATTTACTGTCAACACAGCTGAATGGGGGTGGAAGGAGAAGTAACATGTACCAGGAAAAGGGCTGGTATAGATTACATCATATGTAGAGTAAGGGGAAAGCAAGAACCAAACTGGGACTGTCACAGCTACAGTTCCTTGTTTGCTCTGTGGGCATCAAGGCTATGCATTGCCCTTTATTCAGGGCAGAGTGCAATGGTGTCAGGCTAGTTTGTGATTTTTGCTGCTTCTACACAGTTTCGTCTGTGATCTTGAACATGTACTTAGTTCTGTACTGTCGTGGTTTAACCCCAGCCAGCAACTAAGCACCACGCAGCCGCTGGCTCACTCCCCCCACCCCAGTGGGATGGGGGAGAGAATCAGAAGGGTAAAAGGTAGAAAACTCGTGGGTTGAGATAAGAACAGTTTAATAATTGAAGTAAAATAAATTAGAACAGTTTAACAGATAAAGCAAAAGCCACGCACGCAAACAAAGCAAAACAAGGAATTCATTCACTACTTCCCATCGGCAGGCAGGTGTTCAGCCATCCCCAGGAAAGCAGGGCTCCATCACGCGTAACGGTTACTCGGGAAGACAAACACCATCCCTCCGAACGTCCCCCCCTTCCTTCTTCTTCCCCCAGTTTATATACTGAGCATGACGTCATGTGGTATGGAATAGCCCTTTGGCCAGTCTGGGTCAGCTGTCCTGGCTGTGCCCCCTCCCAGCTTCTTGTGCCCCCGGCAGAGCAGGGGAAGCTGAAAAGTCCTTGACCAGTGTGAGCGCCACTTAGCACCTATTTAGCGACAGCTTAGCACTACTTAGCAAGAACCAAAGCATCAGTGTATCATCGACATTGTTCTCATCCTAAACCCAAAACACAGCCCCATGCCGGCTACCAAGACGAAAATTAACTCTATCCCAGCTGAAACCAGGACATGTACAAAAATCTTTGCAGTATTATAAAAATAATTCAGCAGCAAACCCTTACTGACTCCATGTGTTGCCAACATGCTTTACATCCCGGTGTCTGTGCCTTTTCTCTTCCTTTTGCCTCTCATTACAACATGTTCTTGCTAAATACATGTGTGCTACGCTGTGGTGCCCTAGAGACCATTTCAGCTCATGCCAGAGATTTTGTAGCTCAGAAGTAGCAATATAGTAATTCAGTAATAGTTAGAACTGCTTCTCTGTAGATTTGATTTAAACAAAAGTTGCTGAGAGTTAGAATTAGTATTTAACTGATTTAGCTTGGTAGTAAATGTGGTACTAGCACTGCATTTAAAACTAAATATTGGGCTGTCATCAAAGCATATATTTGTACATATATTTGTAATTAATATATTGATTTAACACACATTAATTGTAGAGTGCTTTAAACCTTAGTTGCAATTTTTGTGCTGTTACTGATTGATTCCAAAGAATTAGTGTACCTCTCATTTACAGGATTAGGAACCCAAAATGCACAAACAGCCTTCATCTAGAGTGAACTGTAACAGATGATCCTAAGGAGTTACCTTTCCCTTACAATAGAACAGGAGTCAGAGTTTCCCCTTTCAAAAACCTGTGGTACCATTAGATGTCTGTTTCTGTATCTGATTATGTTTAAGGGATTGTTGCAGGTTGTAAGCAAAAGTAACTGTTCTAAAACAGCAGCTATGTTAGTTTAGTAATTTGTGTGGGTAATTTATCTGATTTATGTTCAAGGGTCAAAAAAGCTGTTCTACAAAGCCTAGACAATGAAAGATGCCATAAATTGTGATGTATCCAACAAAGATCATTCAGATCATTTTACATTATGCAGGGTGCATCCTTCTAAAAAAAAAAATCACATCGAGTGCACAGAACAGTCCATATTTTAATATTACAACTGGTCAGAGATTTGCTCTAAAACAAAACCTGAATAAAGCAAATTATACATTGATTTGACTAACATTGATTGACCAAAGATATTTAGCAAGTATGTTCTTTACAAAATTAGCAGTCAGCTGGCTCAGTGTTTGATTTAAATAAGTATTTTAGCAAAGCCGGATATGTATTTCTAATTCAAACTGCTCTTCTGTTTTTGCCATGCACTGACACAGCCCTTCATTTACCACATTATTTCTTATTCCCAACCTGCTCATGCTCAGTTGCTGAGTTAACAAGACCTGCCCTGGGTCAGAACATTCAGTGCTTCTCAGTGATAAAGTGTTCTCTCTGCCTCCTACTCTTGAAATATGATGTAATATCCTATTATTTAATCTTTCTATTTAACTTGTGGAACTGGAAAATGGAGTTTAGTTAACCAGTTTGGCGATATTATAAAAACAGGTGATTTGGCTTAACTTCTAGCACTTTGCTGGACTTTTAGTTAATTTGTCAGTGAAGAAAAAAATCTGACAGACATGTTAAATTGTCTTATAACAATCAACTTTTTGAATACTGTGTCAAAACAGATTTTTCCTTTCTATTTGTATTTTTTAATTTTTATTTTAAAAGAGGATTTCTGCTAACTTGTATATATGCATTTTTAACAGGCAGAGTTCAAAAATTCACTCATGATTAAACATAAAATATTCAAACTAGACACCAAAATGCAAGTATTCTATGAATATGTAGTGTATGTACAGTTCAAACAAACAACATTAATCTCTCCAAATATTTTTCAGTTCTGGCATCAAATAATAGTTAGCTAACCTTATTCAAATCAAAAGAAATAAGGAATATTTAAAAGTATGTAAGATAACTTCAGAAGTTGGAACAGTTTCTAAGACAACATTAAGAAGCTATTTATTTTTAAATTAATCAAAATACAAATACATCTGAAATGAAATGTGACATCTTTGCTCAAAATTAATAATATATAAAACCCTTGTTTTTATGGGTTTGGGTATAGTGTCTTTAGAAAATCATCTGGAAAGAACCAAACCAAAATAAGTATCAGTCTGTTAAAATAGCCTTTAAACAATCTCTCTTGGATGTTGTTACATTGGTGCTGTATGTCTAGCCATCTGCATCCTTTAGAGCTACTTGTTCACCAATTCTGGGTTGCCCTTTGCCTTTGGGAGACTGAAAAAACCTCCATGAGAGGCAAGTGGTGTGTGGTGGGTTGACCCTGTCTGGATGCCAGGTGCCTACCAAAGCTGCTCTATCACTCCCCTCCTCAACTGGACAGGGGAGAGAAAATATAACAAAAGGCTCGTGGGTGAAGATAAGGACAGGGAGAGATCACGCACCAATTACCGTCAATGGGCAAAACAGACTCGACTTGGGGAAATTAGTTTAATTTATTACCAATCAAAATCAGAGTAGGGTAATGAGAAATAAAACCAAATCTTAAAACACCTTCCCCCCACCCCTCCCTTCTTCCCGGGCTCAACTTCACTCTGGAATTCTCTACCACCTCCCTGCCCCGAGCAGCACAGGGGGATGGGGAATGGGGGTTGCGGTCAGTTCATCACATGTTGTCTCTGCCGCTCCTTCCACCTCAGGGGGAGGACTCCTCACACTCTTCCCCTGCTCCAGCATGGGGTCCCTCCCACGGGAGACAGTCCTCCATGAACTTCTCCAGCGTGGGTCCCCACGGGGTCACAAGTCCTGCCAGCAAACCTGATCCAGTGTGGGCATCCACCTGCTCCACCGTGGGGTCCTCCATGAGCTGCAAGTGGATATCTGCTCCACCGTGGACCTCCATGGGCTGCAGGGGGACAGCCTGCCTCACCATGGTCTTCACCACAGGCTGCAGGGGAATCTCTGCTCTGGTGCCTGGAGCACCTCCTCCCCCTCCTTCTTCACTGACCTTGGTGTCTGCAGAGTTGTTTCTCTCACATATTCTCACTCCTCTCTTACAGCTGCTGTTGCTGTCACACAGGGGTTTTTTATTTCCCCTTTCTTAAATATGTTATCACAGAGGCGCTACCACCATTGCTGATTGGCTCAGCCTTGGCCAGTGGCGGGTCCATCTGGGAGCTGGCTGGCATTGGCTCTATCGGACATAGGGGAAACTTCTAGCAGCTTCTCACAGAAGCCACCCCTGTAGCCCCCCTGCTACCAAAACCTTGCCACGCAAACCCAATACATGGCATTATAACCTATGGATCGCTTGAGGAGCTAGAGGGAAACAGTAAGGAAGTAAGAGGAAGGGGAGGAGGATTTCCTCAGATTGTGGGGTTCAGGAGTGCTTCAGGACAGAAAGGACTAAGTACAGTCATTTGCCTGTGAAGGAGACTACCAAGAAGTGTTCAGCAAAGACTAGTGTCCTGGTTTCAGCTGGGATAGAGTTAATTTTCTTCATAGTAGCTGGTATAGTGCTGTGTTTTGGATTTAGGATGAGAATAATGTTGATAACACACTGATGTTTTAGTTGTTGCTAAGTAGTGCTCACACCAGTCAAGGACTTTTCAGCTTCCCATGCTCTGCCAGGTGCACAAGAAGCTGGGTTGAGTTTGTTCATTGTTTACATGGTCCATGTCTATTTGCCTAGAACTCTGACAAATGCCTTTAATTTTAGAAATAATCACTTCTGTCATTGTTCTCAAGAATGCGGATGCCATCACTGTTCCTGAGGATATGGGTAGCATTACAGATACTATGCCAACACCTTAGAAATCCAGGTCATGGACAAGGATCAAAACATATTGTTTGTTATCTCTGATAGCCTATGCTGCTGAAGAAAAAAAAAATAATCACACTATTCTCAAAGAAGGGCAGTTAATTAGCAGTAAGAAAGATACAACCTCTCTTCCTAGCAAACAGAGTATTTTGTCAGAGCGTTTAGGGCTGAAGGGATTATAAAACAAATGCGAATATTCGTTTTGAGATATGAAAAATTCCTTCCAAGCAGCAAGATTAAATCTATCCTTAAATAAAATAGAAGACAAGGAAACCACAGAGTTCTCTGGGTCCAAATGTTTTACAGTATCTTCTCTACAGTCAAATAAGAGAACAAATAATACACACCCTACCTCCCAAAAAAACCCCAAACCCTTAGCTCTAGCCAAAGAGAGCGAGTAAAACAAGGCCCAATTTCACTTCATTGTAAATGTTATGACTGGGTAAGCAGCAAATGCATACAAACTTAAGTATGTCTACAATATGCAAACAGAACGTAACACTCCATGCCACACTGGGAGTAGGAAGCCAATCCTGTACAAAAATTAAAAATATGTATTTTAAACCCAGCAGGAAGAGAACAGGAAGGCAGAACCTGAAGTCTGAATAACTGTATTAAATACTTGGTACAGCTACTCCACATTATTTCACAGAAAGATTAGCAATCAGTGTGTATATACTGATTCACTAGGGCTCATATATATTGAGAAATATTTTACTTTCACAAAGACCAAACAAGTGATTATTATGATGATTCCATTTTGAGTATCTCATTCTTAAAGAAATGGTCAAGAGCTATACATAGTGCTAATATCTGTCCTAGTAAAAGTCTCTGGACAGTACAATTTGTCCAGAAACATCTCAAAGTTGTTTTTATTCACACCTGATTATCAAGCAGCTAATGATTAAGAGGATGGTTTCAGAGTTTCTATACATGCAAATGCTCCCTAACAAACTGGTAGTTGTTACTGGAACTCTGACTCTAGCGTTGAAATCTATTAACAGGTATCAAAAAACTAATAGATGCAACACTTCTGTTAATGAGGCCAAAGAGAAGGGAAAGAGAGAAAAAAAAAAGATACAACAATTAATCAGTGATAGATTAGGTCTTCCTTTTTTTATATATTAAAAAATTAACTAGTATTTCATTTGACCTTTTATAAAGTACAAAAATACTTGTATGATATAACAAAAAATTAAGAGGTATGCTGAAAATATAATATATTTGCTGGTATAGTCCAGCAAATCTAGATGGTCTGTTCTGTTGATATGAATGATACAAGACTGGCCAGGCTCTGAACGTGGCTTATTTGTCAGCAAGAAATGATCACTTTGTAACTTGCTATCTGATAAACCAATGTGCAGGCAGAGCAAGTGGCAGAGGCTTCAACTGCAAATCCTTAGTTTAGGTCATTACAGTGCAAAACTACACCTTCTAAAGTTTTTATTCTGGATACTCCTCTAACAATTATACATTATCTTTTTAGCAGTATTATTTACAGTAAAAGCAATGGGAGGTAATATTGAACATACTGAGCAGTCAACTTGTATGCACCTATGTCTATGTTATAAGTATATGAAAAAGGGCATCCCGTGTTCTATATTTTCTTTTTAAGAATGACAAATTTAATAATCTGAAAATGCTGAACATGTAACTGCACTAAGGATCAGAGCCCATGGTTTTTATACATGTTCACACAAGCCTTATGTTTTGAAAGCCTGCTGTATCTCAGACACTGGCGGTTAACTCAAGTAAAAATACCTTTTATTGCAGTTTGTCTGAGAAGCAAGTTCCTTCAGCGGACATCAAGATTTAAAAACCCTCTGGTAAATGCCCGTTGTCATTCTAGTCCCCGCGTTCTCTTTGGCAGGCAGCAGGATGCACTGACACCAGCCCCCATTTCCTGCTCACTGGAAAGCCTTGTGCCTTCTACCTCATCATAGCAACAGGAAGCCCAACAGATACTACACCTTTGCAAAGAACCACTGTTTTGTAAATGAATCTATAATAAACTTACTAGAAATATGCAACATTACAATTGTTTTTTGCAACAAAAGTGTAAATGATACTAGTACTAGTGCCACTTCCTTGGATTGCTGATGGATGCTTGGTGCTCTGGCATGCAGAAGCTTTTTCCCAACTGTTCTTTTGGTTTATTTTGGTCTATCAGATTCAAGAAACTGTTTTCTACCAATTACTGTCAAAATGTGAATAAATCCAGGAATGAAGTACTGAATATTTTCTGTAAATATATGAAAAACAGCTTAAAATAGGGATTTAGCATGTATAAAGGGAATTTAGCAAGCAGATAGAAAGTATACAATAAAACCATAATGCATAATATAAACAAAAAAGCAGTCATGCAGAGAAGAGAAATGGGCAAATGACAGCAAGGGTACGAATTGTAAATGAAATTAAAAGAAAGTTACAGCTGTAGAGAACATCAATTAAGCAATATGACCCAACACAGCAGTGTTAGAGTCTGGGTTGGATGATTAATTATATTTCAATTGTAAATCATTTGCAAACGCTCATTTACTATCTCAATTTTTTCAGAATAAATGGAATTATTACAGCTAGCTGCACATACACTCTCAAGGAGCTAATGTTATTTCTGGTTTTTAGTAAGTTTTAATAAATTTTAGAAAAGGATTATGGGTTTGAGGTTTGCAAAGAAAATTCAGTCTTATACAAGGTCTGAACACAATTACAGCTAGTACTGTGCATAGCACTTGAAGGACTAAAGAATACTAGTACTGCTATTTTATTGTACTTGCTTTTCATTGCAGAGTATAGGAGAGAATGCTCATGTATTTCAGCCACAGTCAACCTAAGAGCACAGCTTCTGAAAAAAAAGGAAGGCTAGCTAAACTAACTTGTCCTTTGAGATATATTATCCATTTCAGGTATATGCATATACTATAGACATTTCTTTTAAACAGCATTAAAAATTATCCTTTATCCTACAATTTATATACTACTCATTTTATTATATAAGTTACAAAATTATCCTTTGAAGCTGCACTTGCACTATTTGTATACTCCAAGACAGAGCATTTGAGAACATAAGAGAAGGTGTGTATATATAAATCCTCACCTAGTCCTTTCACTAACAGAAGTCTCATGAATGCAGACTCAGATGAAAAAGTGGGATGCAGATACATCAATATAACACAACAAATAAACTCCTACTGTAGTTAAGTTGCTTGTTCTCACCTACAAAGCAATTACACAAAAACTCTTGCAAAGCTCCCATCTGAGCGAGATGTGAACAGAGTTCCTAAAATTTCAGACACAGAAGGTGGAGGTGAGCCCCTTCTAAGTGCGTCAACATGGCTCTGCAGTTGGTGGTGTGGTTTGAAATCTGAGTAGAACCAGACTTAGCTCCTGACCCCCTCTGCAAATGCCACAGTCAACTTGGGAGACATGCTGAATGTGTATGTTCTGTTCAAAAAAACCTCTCAGTTCATCTAGCAAGTGAAATACTACTGTTCATGGGTTAAAATATGGCTTTGGAAAGAAAATAAGAAATATTGACTGTTGTGAAAGCCCAAGGATCAAGGAAAAAGAGAGAGAAAAAAATTAAAATATCAGAGAACAGGGCCTAAACATGATGCAGTCCTCACAGAACACTACCTGTGGGACCCTGACAGTCTGTCTTGCATTTCACTGACATTTTTAAGCTGGGGTGATGACCACCAAAATGCCATTTTCAAAGGAAGGCTGATAAAGGGAATAGGTTAGTGTGGATTCAGAGGGACAGCCTGCTAGGCAAGACAGGGATCTCAGGAAATGTACATTGAACTGATAGCACAAAATGCTATCACAAAAATTTCCTGTGCTTCAAAATACCAATATTATGTAACACATACATATTACAGCAGTGACTTCAAATAAAAATATGTTATCATCACTTATTTCCAACTTGAAAGTTTAAATTTTTACTCAGATAAACTTAACTGAACTTGATTACCTTACCCCATGTCCTGGTTTCAGATGGGATAGAGTTTTCTTCCTACTAGCTGGTATAGTGCTGTGTTTTGGATTTAGGATGAGAATAATGTTGATAATGCACTGATGTTTTAGTTGTTGCTAAGTAGTGCTTGCACTAGTCAAGGACTTTTCAGCTTCCCATGCTCTGCCAGGTGCATAAGAAGCTGGGAGGGGGCACAGCCAGGACAGCTGACCCAGACTGGCCAAAGGGCTATTCCATACCATGTGATGTCATGCTCAGTATATAAACTGGGGGGAGTTGACCAGGGGGCAGCGATTGCTGCTTGGGGATGGGCTGGGCTAGGCATCAGTCAGCGGGTGGTGAGCAATTGCATTGTGCATCACTTGCTTTGTATATTATTATTGTATTATTATTATTTTATTATCATTACTACTACTACTACTATTCTATTTTATTTTACTTCAGTTATTAAACTGTTCTTATCTCAACCCACGAGTTTTCTCACTTTTACCCTTCTGATTCTCTCCCCCCTCCCACTGGGGTGGGGGGAGTGAGCGAGCGGCTGTGTGAAGCTTAGTTGCTGGCTAGGGTTAAACCACGACAGTCCTTTTTGGCGCCCAATGTGGGGCACGAAGGGTTTGAGATAATAACAGATCAACCAGAGTGTATTAAGGAATTTGTATCTGTTAACAGTTGCTGGTCATAATATTGATTCATCTGTTCTCGGTATTAGTCTACCTGATCTGCGCCATGGTCTTGTTTTTGCTGTGCATGTTCAAGATTGGTGTTGGGTTTTGCAGTTTGCTGTGCTCTGCAGTGATTAGTGATGCTTTGCCTGGGAGATTTGTTGTTAAAACACCGACCTTGAGTGCTATCTGGTATTTGGGTTCTGTAGTGAAGCCATTACTGTACTTTGGGTACCACCTCATGGAGACAATTAGCAATTATACCTCTTCCTCTGAGAGGTTTTTTATATGGAGGAAATACAGAATGGCACCTTCTCTGCCTTCTTCTATGATGTTTTGTCCTTCATTGCAACAACTTTTCAGTATCATCTTGAACATCCTTGGGTAGTTAAGATATATCTATTGGTAGTTCTTGGGAATATTGTTTCAGCTTTGTCTAAGGTTAATAAGCAGCTTAAGAATATCATCCAGAGATCTGCCCCAAGGCTGGATAGTTATGAGTGGCAGGGTGTGTGGGAGAGCATGGGCAAGTACCTAGGAGAATGGGCACCTCCAGTGTTTTGGAACTTCACCCCCGAACAAGTGCGGAATCCTGAAAATTTAGCAGAATATTTGGAAAAAGTATGCTGTCACCCTGGCAATTCTAGGGAGACACAGATCACTGCAATGTGCTGGGGCCTGGCCCATGCCTACCGAGCCCTATTCAACACTATTCAGAACCCTCAAGGGGAAGAGAAGGTCTCTGGATCTGATGACAAAACGACAGGCGCTGTGGCTACTCCAGCCCCCGCGACAGGTGCTGCAGCTATTCCAGAGAACCAACCCGTTCCAGTATCAGTCGCCCCTATACAGAAGAAAAAATACACAAGAAAATTAACTCGTTTAGTAAGGGCTGATGATGAACCAGGGCCATCAAGAGAGCAGGAGGAGGAAGAGGCAGAACCCATAAATGAGATGGTAACCACCCGATCCCTGTCCCTGAGCGAGCTGCGAGATATGCGAAAAGATATCGGTCGTCGTCCGGGCGAGCACATCATCACCTGGCTGCTCCGATGCTGGGATAACAGGGCCAGTAGCCTGGAATTAGAGGGTAGGGAAGCCAAGCAGCTGGGATCCCTTTCTAGGGAAGGGGGCATTGACAAAGCGATTGGAAAAGGGGCAAAAGCCCTCAGCCTCTGGAGGTGACTCCTGTCAGGTGTGAAGGAAAGGTATCCCTTCAAGGAAGATGTTATATGTCACCCAGGCAAGTGGACCACCATGGCGAGAGGTATCCAGTACCTGAGGGAATTAGCCATGCTGGAGGTGATTTATAATGACCTGGACAATGAGCAGTTACCCAAAGATCCAGACGAAGTCTAGTGCACACGACCCATGTGGCGGAAGTTTGTACGGAGCACACCATCATCACACGCAAACTCATTGGCAATAATGACCTGGAAAGATGAAGAGGGACCAACGGTGGATGAAATGGCTGGCCAACTCCAACAATACGAAGAAAGTCTCTCTTCCTCCCTGTGGGCCTGCGTCTCAGCTGTGGAGAAACTGTCCCAGAAGGTCCAGCAACTCGAAGAGGATATATCCTACTCCTCACCTGTACGGACCAGTGTCTCAGCCATCAGGAGTAAGCGTCCCTCTGCTCAAGAGAGAAGATATAGTGGATACACACCACGGGGCACCCTGTGGTTTTATCTGCGTGACCACGGAGAGGACATGAGGAAGTGGGATGGAAAATCTACCTCGACCCTAGAGGCACGGGTACGTGAGTTGCAAGGAAAAACAACTACAAAAGGGGGTTCTCCCAGGAGAGCTGCAGCTCCAGTTTCCAGTGAGCAGTTCCCCAGACAGGGTAGAAGGGCTGATTTTGTTGCCGATCCTAATAAAGGGATTTTTGATTGGCATTGACAAGAAGGGAGTAACGAATGCTATGACCAGGACTAGAGGGGCCCTGCCTCCAGCCAGGTGGAGGAAAGGGACAATCGGGTGTACTGGACTGTGTGGATTCGATGGCCTGGCACATCAGTCCCACAGGAGTATAAGGCTCTAGTAGACACCGGTGCACAGTGTACCCTCATGCCATTAAGCTATAAAGGGGCAGAACCCATCTGTATTTCTGGAGTGACAGGGGGATCCCAAGAGCTGACTGCATTGGAGGCTGAAGTGAGCCTAACTGGGAATGAGTGGCAGAAGCACCCCATTGTGACTGGCCCAGAGGCCCCGTGCATCCTTGGCATTGACTGCCTCAGGAGAGGGTATTTCAAGGACCCAATAGGGTACTGGTGGGCTTTTGGCATAGCTGCCTTGGAGACGGAGGAAATTAAACAGCTGTCCACCTTGCCTGGTCTCTCGAAGGACCCTTCTGTTGTGGGGTTGCTGAGGGTCAAAGAACAACAGGTGCCAATTGCTAACACAATAGTGCACTGGCGGCAATATCGCACCAACAGAGACTCCCTGATTCCCATCCATAAATTGATTCATCGACTGGAGAGCCAAGGAGTGATCAGCAAGACTCGCTCACCTTTTAACAGTCCCATATGGCCAGTGTGAAAGTCTAATGGAGAGTGGAGGCTAACAGTAGACTATCGGGGCCTGAATGAAGTCACGCCGCCACTGAGCGCTGCTGTGCCAGACATGCTAGAACTTCAATACGAACTGCAGTCAAAGGCAGCCAAGTGGTATGCCACCACTGACATCGCTAATGTGTTTTTCTCAATCCCTTTGGCAGCAGAGTGCAGGCCACAGTTTGCTTTCACTTGGAGGGGGGTCCAGTGCACCTGGAATCGACTGCCCCAGGGGTGGAAACACAGCCCCACCATTTGCCATGGACTGATCCAGACTGCATTGGAACAGGGTGGGGCTCCGGAATACCTGCAATACATTGATGACATCATCGTGTGGGGCAACACAGCAGAAGAAATTTTTGAGAAAGGGAAGGAAATAGTCCAAATCCTTCTGGAGGCTGTCTTTGCCATAAAACCAAGTAAGGTCAAGGGACCTGCACAGGAGATCCAGTTTTTAGGAATAAAATGGCAAGATGGACGTCGTCAGATCCCAATGGATGTGATCAACAAAATAACAGCCATGTCTCCACCAACCAGCAAAAAGGAAACACAAGCTTTCTTGGGCGTTGTGGGGTTTTGGAGAATGCATATTCCAAATTACAGTCTGATCGTAAGCCCTCTCTATCAAGTGACCCAGAAGAAGAACGATTTCAAATGGGGCCCTGAGCAACGACAAGCCTTTGAACAAATTAAACGGGAGATAGTTCATGCAGTCGCCCTTGGGCCAGTCCGAGCAGGACAAGATGTGAAAAATGTGCTCTACACCGCAGCCGGGGAGAACGACCCTACCTGGAGCCTCTGGCAGAAAGCACCAGGGGAGACTTGAGGGGTTTTGGAGTCGGGGATACAGAGGATCCGAGGCTGGCTATACTCCAACTGAAAAAGAGAGATTGGCAGCATATGAAGGGGTTGGAGCCGCTTCAGAAGTGGTTGGTACTGAAGCACAGCTCCTCCTGGCACCCTGACTGCCAGTGCTGGGCTGGATGTTCAGAGGGAGGATCCCCTGTACACATCATGCAACTGATGCTACGTGGAGTAAGTGGGTCGCACTGATCACACAATGGGCTCGAATAGGAATCCCCAGTCACCCAGGAATCTTGGAAGTGATTGTGGACTGGCCAGAAGGCAAAGATTTTGGAATATCGCCAGAGGAGGAGGTGACGTGTGCTGAGGAGGCCCCACTGTATAATAAACTGCCAGAAAATGAGAAGCAATATGCAGTGTTCACTGATGGGTCCTGTCATCCTGGGGAAGCATCGGAGGTGGAAAGCTGCTGTATGGAATCCTGTATGACAAGTTGCAGAAACTGCTGAAGGAGAAGGGGAATCGAGTCAGTTTGCAGAGGTGAAAGCCATCCAGCTGGCTTTAGATATTGCTGAACGAGAAAAGTGGCCAATGCTCTATCTCTATACTGACTCATGGATGGTGCCAAATGCCCTGTGGGGGTGTTTGTGGCAATGGAAGCAGAGCAATTGGCTGCGCAGAGGCAAACCCATCTGGGCTGCCGCATTGTGGCAAGATATTGCTGCCCAGGTAGAGAACCTGGCTGTAAAAGTACGTCACGTAGATGCTCACGTACCCAAGAGTCAGGCCACTGAAGAACATCAAAACAACCAGCAGGTGGATCAGGCTGCTAAGATTGAAGTGGCTCAGGTGGATCTGGACTGGCAACATAAGGGTGAATTATTTCTAGCTTGGTGGGCCCATGACACCTCAGGCCACCAAGGAAGAGATGCAACATATAGATGGGCTCGTGATCGAGGGGTGGACCTGACCATGGACACTATTGCACAGGTTATCCATGAATGCGAAACATGCGCTGCAATCAAGCAAGCCAAGTGGTTCAAGCCTCTCTGGTATGGAGGACGATGGCTGAAATATCAATATGGGGAGGCCTGGCAGATTGATTATATCACACTCCCACAAACCCGCCAAGGCAAGCGCCATGTGCTTACAATGGTGGAAGCAACCACCAGATGGCTGGAAACATATCCCGTGCCCCATGCCACCGCCCGGAACACTATCCTGGGCCTTGAAAAGCAAGTCCTATGGCGACATGGCACCCCAGAAAGAATTGAGTCAGACAACGGGACTCATTTCCCTAACAACCTCATAGACACCTGGGCCAAAGAGCATGGCATTGAGTGGGTATATAACATCCCCTATCACGCACCAGCCTCCGGGAAAATCGAACGATACAATGGACTGTTAAAGACTACACTGAGAGCAATGGGTGCTGGGACATTCAAACACTGGGATACACATTTAGCAAAGGCCACCTGGTTAGTCAACACTAGGGGATCTGCCAATCGAGCTGGCCCTGCCCAGTCAAAACTTTTACATACTGTAGAAGGGGATAAAGTCCCTGTAGTGCACATATAAAAAATATGACAGGGAAGACGGTCTGGGTTACTCCCGCCTTAGGCAAAGGTAAACCCATTCGTGGGATTGCTTTTGCTCAAGGACCTGGGTGCACTTGGTGGGTGATGCAGGAGGATGGGGAAGTCCGATGTGTACCTCAAGGAGACTTGATTTTGGGTGAAAATAGCCAATGAACTGAATTGTATAATGTTTGTTGGTATATAATACTGGATGTCATCACTTCAGTGATTACTATGTGCCATATCAACAGTATACAGCAAGAATCACCCAAACTAATGAAGAATGAACTCTGAGGAAACCAAGCAAAGTGCAGAGATGATAGAACTAGAAATGGCTTCAGCATGCTACAATCCAACACCACACACTACCTCTCCTGCCCAGAGAGACCATGACAGATGAATCCCAAAGTCATAAACTAAATGAACTCAACAAACGTTCTAGAGGGATAGCATATAGACTAAGGGAATGATACCCGTGTATTGTATCAAAGGAAAGGAAGGGGGTGGTGGTTAATGAGGATGTGTTGGATAATGTGGGACCTGGGCATGACGTAAATGGTATGGAATAAGGGGTGGATACTGTCCTGGTTTCAGCTGGGACAGAGTTAATTTTCTCCTTGGTAGCTGGTATGGGGCTGTGATACACTGATGTTTGGGTTCTTGCTAAGTAGTGCTAAGTAGTTGCTAAGTGGCGCTCACACTGGTCAAGGACTTTTCAGCTTCCCCTGCTCTGCCTGGTGCACAAGAAGCTGGGAGGGGGCACAGCCAGGACAGCTGACCCAGACTGGCCCAAGGGCTATTCCATACTGTATAATGTCATGCTCAGTATATGAGCGGGGGGGAGTTGGCTGGGGGAGGGGCAACGATCGCTGCTTGGGGGACGTGCTGGGCATTGGTCGGCGGGTGGTGAGCAATTGCACAATGTATCGCTTGCTTTGTATTACTATTGTGCTATTATTACTTGTTATTATTGTTATTGTTATTGTTATTGTTATTATTACTATTACTACTGTTCTATTTTTATTTTACTTCAGTTATTAAACTGTTCTTATCTCAACCCACGAGTTTTCCCCTTTTGCTCTTCCGATTCTCTCCGCTATCCCACCGGTGGGGGAGTGAGCGAGCGGCTGCGTAGTGCTTAGTTGCTGGCTGGGGTTAAACCATGACACCTTATCACCAAAGCACTGAGAAGTCTTGAGAAGTTCTTATCAGCAGAACTTTGTATGAAATTCATGAAGGTGCATAAAAAGAGTGAGAGATAGATACCCACAGTGGCCCTATAGGTGTTACATTGTTTAACGTCTTTTAAATTTGGGGAGTTCCAGTTTGGTGATGGAATAGCAACATAGGCCCAAAAAAGGAGTCCTCAGGAGAAGGATTTTTCCCCTGCCCCCCAAGAGCATTTTTTATTTCCTTTGCAATTGAGATGTGAAAAATCCAAAATATAAAGATGCCATGTTTTAAATCAGGAGTGAAATCTGTAGCCAGAAGGAAAACTGGGAGGTAGCAGGGTATGTGAGACAGCACATTTACATTTACCTTACAACCTAGTTGATGAGCCATACTGAAAGTGGACTATGGCTGGAAAAATGGAAGGGAATAGTCTCTTAAAGAAATAATTTGCATGGATGGAACATCACTCCTATAAAACAACTGCTATATCCCAAGACAACTTTTGTTAATAACTTCCAACAACACGAATGCTTAGTAGGTAAACTAATCTGCATGTAAAGTGATAAATTATTAAATCTGCTTCCACAAAATAGCATTTGATTAAAAATATCTGTAGCCTTTAAAACATTTTCATTAATTTAAAACTGTAAGCTCTCTAGACAAGGACATATTTCCTATTTGCCCCAAAACATGCTACATACATCTAGTTTCCTATATACATAATAAAGAAATGTAATAGTCTACTTAATTATTCATCACGTGCTAAATTGGTTAAAATATAATTTACAGCTGCACAGGAATAAAGGTAATGACAAATTTTCCCCAGCCAACCATATAGGACCATACATGATATATATAAAGGGGCAGATGACAGAATGCTATAGTAATGCAAAAATATACATATACAAGCTCAGATTCTCACCTGTTATAAAGCAATATGTGTATATGTATGTGTATGCACACATGCATGCTTACACTGGTGCAGATGTGATCCAAAATTCTCTGTCAAAATGGACCCCCTGATTACCATAGGAACAGAATATGTTTAAGCACAAGATAAGAAACAACTTGATCTGAACTCATTTGCAAAGTTATCACTCTCATCATAACTGAGTTGAGAATGAGACTTGGCGTATTTCAAGCTGTAATAAAATCAAAATGCAACCAACTGTTTCCAGTATCCCAGAAGCTGGCTTTCAAAATCCAAGGCGTCCAGTCACTAACATGCCTTACATTACTGGTCAGATTAGAAATAACCAAGGCGATGAGCAGCATTCTTGGGTTATGACTAACCCAGCACACAGAAGTCCTGCTCTAAGTGATTTCCCAAAAAATGGGAAAAGGGGAGGCGGGGGGGGGGGGGGTGCAGGGAGGAAAGAAACTGTAAGTATGTGAAACACTAAACACTGAGCAAGTTGTCTTGTGAAGTCACTGGAGTATTCTTCCATAAGAAAAATTAGAATCTATAGATAAAAAGATTTAAAGCAATTTCTTCTGTGAGAAAATGAAAGCTTTATAATGGAAACAAACAAAAAAAAGAGATCAGTTAGATGTTTGTGGAAGAAAGGCCTGATCCCAAAACATTATCAAGTCTTAAGAACACCGTCAACAGACTTAGCTGGTGTCATCACCTAGCTACCTTGACCAGTGTAAGGAAGGACAACTTGCATTCATTCTCACTTAAGTGACTGACATGTCATGGTGATTCTGAATGACATTTTGTTGGCCTACACTATTCACCAAGCCATTGGTTCCCAAAATATGGTCATCAGTGCTATCAGTAAGATGTGTCCAGCTGATTTGTGAAGCTGTAGCTGTATTTGAGATTTGTTATACAGGGTTTCAACATGAAATATGGTCACAAATATTCCCTCATTCCATAGCTGTCAAACAGCAGTTTACCATATCAGCATTAGCATCAAAAAGGGAATATAATACAGAATAGCAGCCAGTAAAGTTTATGTAGTTAAAACACTAAAGCCAATCAGTCCTACAAATAGAGATCAAACAGTATTCTATATGTACTTCACAAGTATAATTATAATTATATTGTGGTATAAAGGTTTGTGGTATAAGGGTTTCAAATCAGGAGAAAAGTAGATCATAGATATCACCCTACACTAATACAGAATAAAAAAATACAGCTGCACTATCACATATTTAAAATGTGACTGCAGCATTATTTTCAAAATATTAGCAAGAATTTTTAACATACATATATTTGAAGTAGATTTTCTTATACAGGAAAAAACAATTTAGAGATTACTTGAAAGAAAAGATAACTACTTTTCAAATTCCTGGTATATCACTTCTGCTCTGATAAGGTCAATGCACAGCCCTGCAGGTAAAGTACCTAGATGCTAAATTATTTTTCAGATCTATTATCTCATGAAACTGAAGGTATAAGCAGTCCTGTAACTCTGAATGCACCATTACTCCAAATAATCTTTCATTCTCCATAAATTGCTTTTTCTGGAAGATAAAATATTTAGAACACTATTGATCCACATTTCTCTCACCTGCGGAGACTCCTTGCTCTCTATTTTGAAACAGAACTGACACCTCCAGTTCCAGGAGGAGCTTTATTGCACCAATTCCAAAACCAGGGCAGCCCATGTTCTCTGGGGCAGGTTCATTTTAGCACAATTATCAAGGCAATCTGGCTCATGGAAATGGTAGGACAAAAGATGTGCAACACTGCAACACCACCCCATCTTCAAGTATCACATGAGGTGATAATTATTTCAACAATAAAAGTTGTATATATACAGTTAGTATGAGCCAGAGCTACCTACAAGGAGATAAGTTCAAGCTTAGGCAGAACAACTGCTGAAGTATCCCTTCTGCACAAATAACTAGAGGGAGAAAAAAAAAATCACACTTAATACTTCCCTGAATGCTAATGCAAAGAAAAGTGTGTTGTGATTTGGTTTAGGTCCTAAAAAGCTTTGAGGATAAATTTAACTTAATTTTCTTCCATTCATGGGTGTATTATAGCCCTTATTATCTCTACAACCTCAGCAGCAAGTGGGAAAAAGAGGCAGAGAGAAATAGTTGAAAAGCTTTAAGTTGTGTGGGAGCTCGTTTCAATGAGTTATGGCTTGTAAACATCAGCTGACAAGCTTCCCCAGATCATCTTAACACATGGGCAGGCAGGACAACTTTCCACAAACCAGTATATTTCAGAAGATCTCAGTGACCAAATCCTTGGCTAGAGCATGCCAACATAGCTTCACTGAATTTGGCACGGTTATTCCTACTGATGCAAGTCAAGTATCTGCCACTGTGGGTGTCAGTTTGAATCTTCTGTAGTAATCCATGCCTCATCTACTCACTCATTCCTAGCTGGCACTTAGCAACTTGCAATACAAATCCAGGACAAGCAGTGTATGCGTGTGCGTCTGTATACACAGATCAACGGTCAAACTCATTCCACTCTTTACAAACTCATCAGACTGTGGGATATTTCCCTGCTTTGTTCCATTAGAAAGCACTTATGGGAAAAGTCATGGCTGCAACTCCCCCATCTCATTGGCATTGTAAAATGTTAATACAATTTGTTTTCCTGTACTGATGAATACACTGGCAACTGGATTTGAAATCTACATTTTAATGTCAACTACCATGAAAAAAAACTTGCATTAATACATAGAGGACCTGTTTTAAAAATTCACAGCATTAATTTCAGAATTCATTTAATTAAAGAAACTCTTGAATGGCCATGATCATCTTAAAGACTCTAACTTCATGTAGATAAAAGAAACAACTAAAGAACATTGGAGTTTATATTTCCATTTATTTTTCTTTTTCCTAAGTGTTAGATATCTAGTCTGTGTATAATTTCATCAATTAGGCAAGCAACATACTAAATTCTCCCCCAAAAGTGACAAATTACTGGACAGATGAGTCCACTATAAATGAATTATTGTAGTTTAATTACAACAATTGAAAATTTAAAGACACTTCATCTCTCAACCCAATGGTGGGTGGATCCTTTCTTTTTTTTTTCTTATCCAAGCTGCAAAAGAAATAAAAATCAAATGGATAATTTCAAAGATCACAGACAGTATTACAAATTCATCATAATTTTGAGTTTTAACAGAAAGCAAACATTTATATAAAAATTTAGACTAGAATTTGCCACAACCTGGCAAGCCATAATATCATTTCCCAAAGTATAAAGATGTTATTTCCTGTGTCAGTACTCTCAGTCTTCACAGAAGGGGAGGGGGATCACCTCTGTTAGGAGAGCTTGGGCACAGTTTACATACCACCCAGGCTTCCAAAACAGGGTTTAAGCAGGGCTCATGGCCCAGGCCTGTTGTTGAGCTTGCTATACAAAGCTGAGAAAATTACAAGATGACTGCTGGAAAGTATGAAAAGCCTTAGACCACTCTGGAGAAAAAGGATTCCTGTGTATGCCCCAGGCATTGTTAAAGCCAAACCTCTCTTATTTATGTTAGGGCCAGCTAGACTTCCTTTACAAGGATGCAAGATACAGCCCCAAACCTAAGTGAGGGGCTGCAGAGCCCTGACTGCACCATGTCATACGGCTGCATGGGATTACCCACTGTATCGAGGGGGAGGTACTGTAACCGAGGGAAGGCTCCCTCCATCTCAGTCAATTCATGCTGGAAAGGACAGCAGAGGAATGAAAGCAGTGGCAATGACAATTGTCCTGTGGCTCATGTTTTCCATGATGAACCAAAATCAATAGACTTAGGCCCACTCCCACTGCAAACACTGATGGTTAGCGTGGGACTGACCGGAGGTAGCAATCCAAAGGGACTCCATTGCAGATGGAGAAGCATCACTCCGTTGGGTCTTGCTTCATTCAGTCAATTAATTATTAGAGATAGCTCCAACTTTATTACAGGCATTATTAGACAAACAAATTCCCTGACTGTGAACAAGGCAATATCCATCACTCTAAAAGTATCACTACCATAGCATTTTTTCATAGCTTTTCAATCCACACAGTTGGTAGGTGCCAGGTTACATATTTTGTAGACATTTGTCTTTTCTGCTCATATTTTTCAAATGAATGAGTAGCAGAATGCAAGTGGCCAGTAATAAACAGAAGGACAAACATAAGGAAAGCCAGTTCCAAGTGCCGAGATATGGAAAAATGTTCTTTTGTATGTTTGGATAATTAAGACATTTGTTACTGTACTTGAAAATTAGAGCAAAAGTGACATTTTCTTTATCCCCCAGTCAAATTCCTGGTCTGATCTGTAGCTGTCTATAAAGTTTCAGAAATGCTTTAAGAAGGAACTATTCCAAAATTTAATTTTCCAATACTATTTGTGCTGTATTTTGAGGGGAACTAGGGAATGAGTCAGACAGCAAGTCCAAAACACTAAAAGCTGCACAGAGTCATAATTTCACCTCACCACTGAAAATGCAATTACACATGGGGTGAAACACTAACACCACTCTGCTTCAGCAACATTATGAAACTGGTTTTAGGAGGAATAGTTTCCAATTAGCATAAGATTGCAATTAAGGGAGGCAAAATGGCATTACATATGGCTTGGAATTTAGCCTTGATGGCAAGGCCAACAGCCTTAACTCAAGGTTAATGGTAAAATACCTGTAATGATATGAAGCAAGGTCTTACTTTTGTTTCTTGTCTATCAGATAACACTTTCTGAAGATGTGTTCTTTTAGATACCATTCTCAAACATCTTTTCTTAAAAGCAGTCCCTGCCAGCTCTTCTCAGAGGTCTTTTGGTCCTAACAAAGATTAGATCCAAATTTGCCATTGTGGAGAAGCAACTGAGCACTGAACAGTCAATGTCACCCTTTCTGCAAAACTTTAATGTTACCAGAGAGAAAAATAGTCCATTAAGATAATCCAAAATACAACTAAATGACTTTCTATTAAATCTATAGAGTTAGAACACATTTTGCATGTACCTGTAGCACTTTCAAACATTTAAATTTTATGAGGATTTCCAAATGCAAAATCTGGCAAGACCAGAGCCTAAACTGGCATGACTGAGACTGGCACTTCTCAGCTGGCAGCCTTGCAGACACTCTTTGTAAAAGGATCAACAATGTTATTAGAGAAAATCAGAGCACACAAGCCTTTCCTCCTGACAGAAGTCATCTTTGTCCGTACTTAGAAACAGTTCCAACAGCATCCAGAAAAGCAATAAAGTGGTAGAGATATCAGGTATAGTGAAGTATGTATACTGGACACTAACCAATAAAAGATACAGCTGGAGAAAAATGGAAAAGAAGTAGTTTAAAATGTTTGGTAAAAAATTAAATTTTAAACCTTCAAAATTTAAGGGATTACTTTCAACAAAGTATCATCTTCTGCCTTGCCATGCCTCGCTTCTGTCACATGGAAGTAGTTGTTACAGTACCACTGGTTTCAATTCCACAACTCTCAGCACCTAAAAATTGCTTCATTTTGTTGAAATTGCCAGTAATTTCTTAAAATGCCAGCTGCATTTTAACTTCAACTGATTACAATTAGTGATTCTTAAAGAAAAATTCTTAAAATTTGAAATCCTACAAAAATTAATCTGCAGTTAGAAACTACTGCTGAAATATAACCATTACAATAGATTTTCTTTCAATAGCAGATGAAACTTTTAGGCAGATATTTGATTAATGATTTTCAGATGAATTGAATACTTCTATTGAAAGATTTTATCATTTAATTATCTGCCTCAGTTTAACAAGCCACAGACAGAACAGTGAAGGGTAACACAGTGACATGTGTCCTGTGAACAGAAGCTGTGAAGCACGAAGTGTTCACAACACATTTTAATTCATTAATAGATCTCAATTAGTACCAACACTCAGAAGCAACAAAACAATCCTCAATTTAGGAAGATTTCTCATATCAAGCATTCCATTATCATACTGTATCTATTTAAATGCACAAATAATGCATACAGTTATAACATCATGCTATTTTTCTTTCCAGGTATAATGAGCATTTGAATGCATGGTTTTATAGGAGCTATCAACCTTCCTACTTTCTAACAAATCTTTTTCAGTTTAACCCAAAATAAAACTTTCTGACACAAAGACTGGATACCATTTTCCAAATTACTACAGGTAAATTCATTTTAACATCTCTAATGAGCTGCATTAGAAAATCATTATTTAATGAAAGATTCCTTCACGGCATTGTAGCTGAGGGAGAAATACAGTAACAAAATTTACTAAAATCTCTTTATAGCCATAAGATGAAGTTAATTAGCTTTAATATATAATATTCCCTCTGTGCAAATCCATTTCTGAAATATTCTACATAAAGCACAGCTCAAAATACATTACAAGATTAAAAACAAAGAAAGCATCATCTGAATTGAGTATATTTTAGTATATTGTACTTTAGCTTCTAATAGTTTTATCAGTCTTTCAAAAGCAACACATTTTTCTAATCATTCATCTGACCACTCCTCAGTCTTTGAGAAGAAGAATGGGAGTACTCTAATGTATTTAATCCCCATCAGTTTTCAGGTGGTTCTCTTTCAGGCAGAAAGCTAAAAAAAACTTTCAATTTTTTCTAAGGTATCAACAATATTTCAAGCACCCAACACATGGTTCAAAAACACCGGACACCAACCCCTCATAACTTAGGCATAAGAGAAATCCACAGTAACAATTAAAGGAAAAAAGAATGTATAAAAAATATAACCAGTGATTTCTTACTGATTTAGCACCAATTTTAACAAAATCCAACTAAATGATATCTTAAAATTACACTCCATTACATTTTTAGTCAATGCAGGTTTAAATTACTGAACAGATTTATACCACAGTTAAATATTTGTTGATGGAAACAAGGCAGGTAGGTGCTTTATTAAATGTTATTTGAACACCATATGCACGCACACACACACAATTAAAAAATGTCCAGTGACAGTTATAGCTGGAAAAGATTTCCACATGAACACTCCCATTCCCTATGCTAACAAAACAAAATGCCCTCACCATTGTCAGCCAAGACGCTTTAAACCTGGTAAAATAGAGAAGGTAACATGTATGTACTGACTGCAACCAAAACATGCTTCCCTGCCCCCCAAAGCTTTGGCAGAATAAATCAATTGCCTCCATTTCAAACTAATTATGCTGCTACTTCTAATTTTATGTGGATGGCACTTCCTGCATTCTGTACTCATTGTAATGCTATTTTTGTCTGAAAGGAATTTTGTAAGACAGCTGGACATTTCCTACCTTGAGACCCCCGCATTCTTTCATCAGTGCTCATTTGCATTCTCATTAGAGATTTTCATTGAACTTTAAGACTTCTACTGGCACATAACACACTGTAATGAGCATAAAAGTGAGCATGTGAATTAAGACTCCCATTAATCACTAAACATTACCAGGAAAAAAAAAAAGGACTAGGAGTAGATGGGCAACAAAATGCTGCATGAAGCATGCAATCTCATGAATCTCTAAAGGTATGTAAAATTACTGATCTCCTCTCAGGAGCACTATTGACATGTCCCGAAGAGGTAAATTACACATTCTACAGTAGGTGAACATTCAGAACTAACATTACAGAAAGGTTATTCTGTTGTCTGCATCCATATCATCTAGGGAAAAGTATGCGCTCCCACTTTGTAGTAAAATAGAAGAGGTTTCACCTAAACAAAAACAGGTAATATTTGTATTGTGCACATGAATTATGTTCTAAATTCAAAACTACAGTACAAATGGAAACACACTTCTGGATTTTTAAAACAAAAAATGACTTTATTTTCTATGTACAAATAGCTAACACTAAGACTAAAGAGAACACAAGGGATTATGATTCTATTTTTATAATATTGAGCATGTTTCAGTTTTACAAAAGCCTTAATGGACATTCAGAAGTTTTGTAAAATTCACAGGTCTGAGAACTTAAGAAATTTAATCCTGTGGAGCACTTAAAACTAACATCTTCAGGAGAAAAATTCCAGGTAAACCCTTCAGGAGTAAGCCCTCGGCCCTGTATTCAGTAAACTCTCAAGACTAATACACAAACATCCTCTCCAGAGTCTGAGAAACAGTTTGCACAGATTGAGTCTATAATCTGGATGACTGGTTTATCTACTTCCTTTATAGATTTCTACTTGGTCTCAGTTACCCTATTTCATGTTTATAACTTGATAAACACAGTCCCAAAATCAGCCCTTAGTTTACCAACTGTCCGGGCTGTAGGTCTTAGATACACAATGAGATTTAACTCAGATCCCTTCAAATGTCACTACAGTCTGCTCCCACTCCCTAAACAATCCCTTGTCCTTGGTTTTGTGCAAGTTTTCCTCAGACAACTCACACCCTTAAATATTTCCAAGGACAGTACTTCCTTTAGGTCACAAAAGGTTTCTTTTTCTAGCCTCATAGTGTGATGTAAGGAAACAGGAAGAGGGAAAGGGTGCTGGGATGACTGCTTTTAAATCAGGTGGCCATTAAGGATTATCCAGAAGTAAAAACACTGAGTCCTGATGGAACAAAGACAGCACAGGTGAAATCAGTTCTCTGCAGATCCCTAGAAAAAGGAGGGGAAATAAGGCAGAAGATACTTTAGTGCAGTCCTTAAAGTGAAAAGCCTGAGAAAGCTAAGTGGGGAGATTGCTATTGCTGAACCAGCAAAAACTGAAATGGAGAGGCTGCAGATGTCAGAGAGCATAGGCAGGATTTGGAGAGAAGGCCTCTGGAGATGTAAGCATGTGCCCAGCAGAGAGGATTTAGAAGACTAAAAATAAAATAAATTCCAAGAGTAAAGAGAAAACAGAAGTAAGAAATATTATACGGCCTTCTAACCTTCTATTCATCTTTTACTGTTCAGAGAAAAAAGCAAGTGTTTTAGAAAGCCTTCTGCAAAGTCTCAGACTATTTGCTGGAATGATCAGTGTCCACGACAGCACGAATTATAAAGCAAACACCCACAGAAAGAATGCATTGGGAAATTTTCAAGAGTCTGGACAGAAGATATAGAGTGAAAGTTCAGCACAGGTCTTGTGGGCCTGGGAAACTTCTAGACCAATCTTAAAGAGGAAAAAAATAGGGACAGAATTAGAATGAGCCTTTCAGCAACTGTGTTTAAAAACCTTGTATTATACTGTTCCCACTCAGTTAACTGGCTTCTATAGTATTATTTGAACTCTCTACTCTTTCCATTCTTTCCCATTTTCTTACTCATAGAGAATTTTTCATTTTACAGGAGGCAGAAAAGAAGTAGCAATGAACTGAACTTCAGAGCATCCCACATCCCTAATTCACACCCCAATATGTAGCAAAGGTACACTAGTTCTCTGAACAGCCTCTATACCCACAGCAGAAGCACCAGTTCTGGCTTTTTAAAATTATGTTAAGCTTCCACAAAACTGTTTGTAATGTTTAAATTGGCATTGAACAAAAAAATATGGGTTAGCCTTTTTTGTGGAATTCCCATAATTTATCTGTCAGAAACATGTACTACACACCCAATCTGCTTAAGTAACGCACAGGGGGAAAAAAAGATGTATGTATCTTTTCTTTCTGTTTCTAGAGAAATTCAGTACTTAAGAGGGAAAGACTGTTACCTATCTGCATATCGTAATTTTTCCTTTTCTCCATGAATTCTCTCTGTTTGGTGCTGGCAGAATCACAAAGAAAAAAAAATGCAGTTACAAAGATGAAGTTAAGTGTCTTGTCTTTAAAGCAAGGCTGAATAAAATGACTTGACTTGTGAAAGTGCATCTCGGTTCTGGCAGTTGCATCTTTTTAGGCAAGTCCATCCTGCAGGGTACCTGACCCTTGACTCCAAGGTCCCTGTACTGGTGCTTGCCAAAAGCATCCTTTCAAACAGCTGTACCCTCCCATGCACCACACTTTCAAGTCACATGGATTTGCACTAAGGTTTCTGAAGAGAGATATAGTGCAGGCTTATTAGTGACACACTGATTCCAGCAATCCTAAGGAACAGGTTCATATAGCAAGCTGGTTGAACCAGTCTAAGATCCTTTGTGAAAGGATGATTAGCCCACGCCCATCTGAGACAGTCTGCCTGTCCATGTTCCTTGTTTCCTGTTAATTCCAGCCAAGTGCAGGTGGAGACTACTGGATTGTATTTTTTGACTCTTAAAAGGCAGCAGCAGGTCTTAGATGAGAACTTATTCAGAGCAGAGTTATCTGAGGCTTTATATATGCTTCTCAGTGTTTGTAGTGCAGAGTGATTGCATGACAGTCACACAGACCTAATGTGACCAGCAGTGGCTGGAGAACTTTTAGATGAGGAAGTAGATCTTCAGAAAGTTGGATTAGGTAGATACCCATTCAAGCACCAGACAATTTAGGAAGGACAAGCCCTCCAGGCTGCTGCTCTCCTTCAAAAGATGTCTATCTCTGACTGATACAGAACAAGGAGCAACTATATTAAAACTTGCCAGCCAACTGTGGGTACTGTGGCAGTAGAAGACAGAAGCTGTTGATACTGTGGTTTCCCCACAGTTGGCAAATGCTGCTAATAGGGTTGAAACGTCTTTGAGAAGCTTTTAGCTGTGAATACTAGCCTTAGTTGATCACAAAAAAAAAAATTAATCATAGGAATCCGTGTAATGACAATGATAAAATGCAAGATGGGTGTCGAGGACTGTTATGGAACCAGAATTGTCTCGACATTGCCGTTCTACCGCCATCTTCTGGCTTCGACATCCAGCCCCCGACGAAACCACCACAGGACGCCTGCGCAGAGACCAGGACGCGAAAGGCAGAGGCCAGGACGCGAAAGGCGGGGCCATGGACTGCACGCACGCCTGCGCAGAGACCAGGGCGCGAAAAGCAGAAGCGCAAACTGCATGTACGCAGACATGTTCTGCGCATGTGCATGGCCCTATAAAAGGACTGCGTGCGCCTTTTGAGGCTCTTTCTCTTCTCTCTTTCTCTTCTCGTCCTATCCCACGCACTCCTTGGAAGGTGCTCCTGCGGAGACACAGAGGCTGGACCGACTGGACCTTTGATCGACGGGACAACGCCGGACTCGGAGTGGCAGTAGCTAGTTCCCCTACGTGGCTCTCTTCTAACTCGCCTGAGCACGCACTTTCTCTCTTTTTTTCCTCTCCTTTTCTCTCTTTCTCCCCCCCCCCCCCCCCCCGTCTTCCTACCCGGTCCTCACCCCTTCGTTCACCAAAATAAAGTCAAAAGGTTGTACGGCATTTGACCTCGTTTGCGTCTTAATCTCGTCCTTGGGATCGTATCGAAACCTTCCCCGACTTTGGATCGGGACATTTAATTGGCGTCATGGACAGGATCTCTGAGACGAGAGTGCCATACTACCTTGTTGTGCTGTGCTGTGTGATTGTGGGTGAACGAGACGTACGAGCAAGTACGAAGCGAGTGCGGAGTTCTGATCCACGGCTCTGCTCTCCCACGAGGGAAGCAGCCGGAGACGAACGAAGCGTGAGGAGGGAGTGAATGTTGGTTCTTCTTTGTGCATAACTTACATAGTAGTGTACGGTTTGGTCTCCTGGGAGCGCATAGGGGAAACCTGGATACTGAAGCGTGACCCTCTCAGGACGACATCCCCTTTGTTAAGTGATGGCCACCCGCAAGGCAGTCGATGTTTGTGACCATGTGCTTTCGCTGGATTAAGGGACAAATAAGTTGTATGGCCTCTTGGAGGCGCACCGGTCTCGCCCCAGGGACAAGACTGGGCAAGGGAGCACTGGTTTCAGTTGCAGAGTGTGGTTGATAGAATAAGTATATTGCAGAAGGAGGCTAAGGTTAAGAGGGGGAAGGGAAAGGCTATAATTTGTGCGGTGTTAGGAGCGAGTTTGGCCGCCGCGGCGGAGGAGAAAAAGCAGAGGTCCTGTCGGACAGATACGCTGGTGAACTCCCTGCAGACGGTAATAAAAACCCTGTAGGAACAATTGGAGGAGGAGAGGCGCCAAAATGCGATACTAAAAAATGAGTTGAAAAATCAACTTTTAATGGCAGCGGATACGCTGCCGGGGGCAGAAACAACGCCCGCGGAGAAGGGGATGCGGCAGATTTACCCCCAGGGCGATTTGCAAAAAGCCGAAGAGGCCGTGGAGAGCCTCCCCCACATGTACCTGCTGGTTAAAACGGAGTATGTGTATGAGGACGAGGGTGACAATCGTCCCCAAGTTATTACTAAAGAGGTCCCGTTTACCGCAACTGAATTGGCAAAGCTGAGAAAGGACTTTGCGAGGAATACAAAGGAATCGGAGACTGAATATGTGTGGAGAGTGTCTTTGTCGGGGGGGGGATGGGATCTTGCTGTCAGAAAAGGAGGCGGAAGGGTATTGGGGTCCGGGTGTGTTTTTAACTACGGGCGATCTCCGAGCCCCATGGTCGTTGACCCAGAGAGCCGCGTACTGGGCCGGGGGGGTTGAGCCCCCTGGAAAGGGGAGACCCCTTAGCTATAACAGGCACGATAGATCAATTAGTAGAGAGTGTGCAAAAGGCGGCGTGCCTTCAGATGATGTATGACCGGGAGCTCAAGCCCCACCTGGGCTCGCCAATGTTAATGCCTGTAGACCCGGAGAGAATGACTCCCCTGATACGGGGACTGCCCGACTCCCTGAAACCCATTGGGATCCAATTACAAGGGCGGATTTATAACACCCCCGGGGGAGAAAGGATTGTAGTCGCTCGGGAGGGGATAACGACCCCTGACTACCGGCGGCTAGGGAAGAAAGTATGGACGTGGGGGGAGGTGGCTCAGGAGTTAATTGATTTTGGGAGGAAATACGGCCCTGTTGGTGGACCACCCCACAGAACCGAGACCAGGGCTGTGCGGGCGGCAGAACGAGTTAGTGGGTGGCAGTCACCCCTTGGGAGCGGCCGGGATCCGACTGGGAAAGGAAAGCCCCTGAGCCGGCAAGGACTGTGGCAGTTGGGGCTCCAGAAAGGCGTTCCCCGAGATTTAATGGACGGGCTCCCAACCAAGAAATTGGAGCAGCTCGTGCGGAGATGGTCAGAGCAAGGGGCCACTTCGAGGCCAACTCCTAGCACCCCACCCCTGATAAACTTGGGGGGAGAAACCAGCCGGGGGGAGAAAAGACGGCGGAGAACTAAAACCTCCGCCCCCTGAAGGTGAGGGGGAGGGCGGAGGGTGGATGTTCATAAGACAGCTCACCTGCAATGCAAAGGGAGACTTGCCGCTCACGGTAGAGGTAGGACCGAAGAAAAGACCGGTAACCTTTTTAATTGACACGGGGGCGCAAATTACCGCACTGAGGCGAACAGAAGCGGAACGATGTGGGATCTCGGTACCCTCTAGAAACCTGATTGTTTCAAATGCTCTGGGAAAAACACAATCGGTACCTATGACCACAGTGTCTCTATGGTTACCAGGGGAGGACGGCCTTGTTAATACTATGGTGGCCATAGGGTCTTTCCAAATGAATCTCTTGGGCATAGACGTTTTAAAGGGCAGACAGTGGCGCGACGCCCAGGGAAACTCGTGGTCTTTCGGCGCCCCCCGGATCAGGCGGTTGGCCGAAGCCCCCGGCGCGGGGCTGTGCCTGTTGCAAACGGCGCCTGCCCTCCCCCCCCCCTTCCAAACTGACAAACGTGAAACCCTACCCGCTACCGATAGGAGCCAGGGACGGAATCGTGCCAGTGCTGGAGGACTTAAAGGGGTGGGGGATTATAGTTCCCATTCACTCCCCCTTTAACTCCCCGGTATGGCCGGTCCGAAAACCAAACGGCAAATGGAGGTTAACAATAGGTTACCGGAGGCTGAATGCCAACACAGGCCCATTAACAGCTGCAGTACCGAACATTGCCGAGCTTATAGCTGCCATTCAAGAGCAAACACACCCTATTATGGCAACTATTGACGTTAAAGACATGTTCTTTATGGTCCCCCTGCAGCCGCAGGACCCGGACTGCTTTGCCTTTACCGGGGGGGGGCGGGGGCGGCGGCAACAGTACACCTTTACACGGCTCCCTCAGGGATACAAGCACTTCCCCACCTTACCCCACCACGCTCTAGCACAGGAGCTGGAAGCAATTCCCATAAGGGTGGGGGTGAAGATTTACCAATACATAGCAAAATTCACGCTAAATGGACTGTTCCTTCCTTCTGACCCGAGAAGCGAGTTTGCTTCTACTTTTGTTTTTCAGGAGGGAGCAGCTGATCCGGACACACACCACCCGAAGATCAGTATGCGCGTGTTATTGGTGGTTATACTAGTTTGGAAATGTACCTATAAAAGCGGCAGAGGACTAATTCCTTCACCCTTCCCCGACCCGTTTGATCCCTTTAAGGACAATGAATTGGTATTATTAGCCAGAGCTGTAAGCCGAGCTTTTAATTTGTTATTGCTGGGTTTGCGGGGGACCTCTGGGACTGCCAAGTTGGCCTTGGGCGTCCACACCCCTCACCCCAGCCCAAATTGTGAGTAATTATAGTGAGACCACGAATGACACTTGGGGTGATAGTGGAATGTGGCCAATTCCATTTCCTGCTGTGGGGCAATATTGTTTAAATCGTACTCAAAAGGGAGGGGTCTATGTGGGAGAAAGCAAGTGCCAATGGACACTTAAGAACAAGTTGGCAAATGCAAATAGGGGTATCTCCATACGGGTGTGGCTTGATAATGCTGGATGCAGTCGAGGGTTCAAAGGGTACTGGGTAAATAAAACCAAAATGTTAATTCTCCAACAATCTAGGGACCATGTTTACAAGGAAACCTGCAAATGGAAAGACAACTCCAGGGCCTGGTATTGCACCGGCCGGATGAATAATAACCCAACCGTCTCTTTTAGCCCCATGGACAATGATAAAACAATGTATTTCCAGTTCCCCGAGGATGCAGCGGGACCATTCGCCAACGGGGCCACAGCTAAAAGGGGCCATTATTGGATTTGTGGACATACCGCCTATAAACGACTGCCAGCACATTGGTCAGGGGTCTGTTATGTAGGAATTATCCGGCCTTTATTCTTCCTTCTTCCACAAACGGGTGGCTCTCAGTTGGGGATAAGATTGTACGATAATCTGGAAGATGGAAGGATTGACCGCCGCAAGCGAGCTGTTGAGGTGAACATAGGCGGAACACAAAAATGGGGGAAAAATGAGCGGCCTCCTGAAAGAATAATCCAACATTACGGGCCTGCCACCTGGAACCCCAATGAACCGATATCAGGGGCAAGGGAACCAATCTATAACTTGAACCGTATAATCCGATTACAAGCAGTTTTAGAAATTGTTACCAATAAAAACGCCAATGCTATAGATCTTTTAACTCAACAGTCTCAACAAATGCGCACGGCAATCCTTCAACACCGCATAGTTTTGGATTATTTACTGACTGAAGAAGGAGGGGTATGTGGGAAATTAAATGTGTCTAACTTGTTTAGAAATAGACGATGTAGGCGAGGTAGTCCTCCAATTAACCAAAGACATTAGAAAAATAGCCCACGTCCCCATCCAGGCCTGGAACGGTTGGAATGGTAATCTATGGTCCTGGCTGCCGGGGGCACCCTGGGTGAAACAGTTGCTGTTATATTTGCTATGTGCGTTTGCCACTTTGTTTTTACCCTGTATAATACCCTGCTTTGTTCAGCTAATACGACATGTGGTATCTAATATGCAGTTCGTACCTACCACCTCACCCAATGGCATAAAACAAATCCGTGCCGTTCACTGGGTAGAACCCACCACAATAACCATTGTTTAGACCTCAAAAAAAAAAAAAAATTTGCATATTCCTACCCATGTCATACTCACCGGTTGTTCTGTACTTGTTATAATGGTGAACTACCTCGCCCAATGGATTTCTCAGGGTTGTTCTATAAAGTTGAACTTTGTTAAACTTAGAAAGGTTAAGGAAAAAGTGTTTACGTTGGACAATGTTCCTGTTTGTTTGCAATTGAGCACTCTCTTACCATGTCCCATGTCACCTTTCTCCTCCACACCTCCCCTTTTTCTCTGCTTCTGTCTTCACCTCTGCTCTGTTCTGTCTCTCTCTCTTCCCCTTCCCACCTCTCCTACCACTGTGAAGACTGCAATGTCGAGCCACGGGGTGGTGTCGAGGACTGTTATGGAACCAGAATTGTCTCGACATTGCCGTTCTACCGCCATCTTCTGGCTTCGACATCCAGCCCCCGACGAAACCACCACAGGACGCCCGTGCAGAGACCAGGATGCGAAAGGCGGGGCCATGGACTGCACGTACGCCTGGGACCAAAGTTCTCTCTTAGCTCAGTATCACCTCCCTCAGGGGCCAACAGTGAGTGCCAAGGAAAGAGAATGAGGTAAAGCAAGTATATTGCAATATTTCCTCAAAACACACTGTAGCCTCCATTAATTTTCAGTTCACTGACAAATTAAACCAAAAGTGATGTCTGTATATGAGAAGGATTTTTCTTCCACATATTCTTTTAATTACTTTTTTGAACTCATGCAAACTTCCAGCAAGCAGAATATTCGATGACAAGGAATTCCACAGTTTAACTACATAGTGCTTAAAATAAAGATGTTTGTTTGCTTTAAACCTACCACCTTCTGGGAGATGCCTGGATTCTCCCCAGAAAGCATGCTGAATGATGGGTAGACTCTACTATTTCAGGGGTTCCTTGCTTATGCTATAGAGTTCTGGATTTTAAACCATATTTAACCCCACACTTGGCTCGAGCTCCTACAGCCTCAAGGACCAACATATATCCCCTCTCTGCTTTCTCTTTTTCTCCAAGGGCTGCTCAGCTAATCCTAAAGAATTTCTCTAACCTCTCTGAATTTCTTTCTATGTCCCAAATTTTTAGACAAAATTTTCATCAGTAACTGTGGGGAAAAAATGGTTAATTATTAACAGGTTCTCCAATTCCCTACAACATTGTGCAATGAAGAGTATAGGAAACCAAATACTACAATAAAGAAAACAAAAAAGCCCCATCACTGTGCCACCAATAATTTAACTGACCTACAAATTAACACTGCAGTGAAACATAATTAGGAAGTTTAACACATTTACTTTTGGTTATTCTATCAGATCCCCCTCAGGCACAAATATTTTCACATTTAATAGGAGAAAGTCATGATCATACAGGCTTTATTTACATTTTTATTAAGTACTGATTTCCTAAACATAATTTATCCTATTTGTAAAGAGGTTGGTTACTTTAAGAATTCATAATAACTACACAGTTAAACAAAAGCCTGCATTATTCAAAATGAAGGATAACAGACAACCTAGTCACGTAGTCAGGCTTTCCATTAAAAGTATTGAATCGAAATTCAATGGCAAAGTTATCCTGAAATAAACCCAAAATATTCAGGATTTGCCTTCCTGTTCTGTTATGAAGTCACCCATTTCATACTGATATGCTTGCTGATTTATTGCTTCTACAAATCTTCTTTCTGGTATAATCCACCTTATAGCAAAAAAAGAAAAGAAGAAAAAAGGGCAGTTAAATATATTTCTGTATAATATTTAAATTGCTGCTTATGTTATTGCTTTGAAAGAACTGTACTTATTCACACAAGTGCAATGATGTCTACAGGATAAAAATGAAGGATTAAAATACTGAGAAAATGATTACTATCTTGTTGTGGTTTAACCCGGCAGGCAGCTAAACACCACATAGCCGTTTGCTCACTCCCCCCCCAGTGGGATGGGGGAGAGAATCAGGTAAAAAAAAAAAACAAAAAACAAAAAAACAAAAAAAGGAAAATTTTTGGGTTGAGATAAAGACAGTTTAATAGGACAGAAAAGGAAGGGAAAATAAAAATAACAACAACAACAACAATAATAATAATGATAAAAGAACATACAAAACAAGTGATGCACAATGCAATTGCTCACCACCCACTGACCAATGCCCAGCCCAGCCCTGAGTACCGATCACTGCCTCCCGGCCACCTCCCCAGTATATATACTGAGCATGATATCGTATGGTATGGAACAGCCCTTTGGCCAGTCTGGGTCAGCTGTCCTGGCTGTGCCCCCTCCCAGCTTCTTGTGCACCTGGCAGAGCATGGGAAGCTGAAAAGTCCTTGACCAGTGTGAGCGCCACTTAGCAACAACCAAAACATCAGTGTGTTATCAACATTATTCTCATCCTAAATCCAAAACACAGCGCTATACCAGCTACTATGAAGAAAATTATCCTAGCTGAAAGCAGGACACATCTGGATGTCAATTTGAAATTATATGTATTTTAGTAACTTTAACAAAAGCTTGCATGTTCTACAGTTGACTTGGATTATTAATGACACATATTTCAACCCAAGTTACCCACCTTTGTCCGTTCCTCCCTTTGAGAATGCTTCTCTGAAGAACTTTCGATCAGTTTTCTGTCAACTGTTTTTTCCTTCACCCAGATATCTTCCACACCCTTGCTGGTGAGGGATCAGAAACTTGACACTGTTCTTCAGTCAAAAAACAGCACTGAAAGCTCACTGATTAGCTTTGCAAAGTGGTCAAGCCACATCATCTCCAATCACTGGCAACTGCTCTGTGCACGTGAGCCTTTTCACATATACTTGCAAACTAAATATTTTCTACTTTAAAAAATGAAAACCAGTAGGTAGCTCTCTGATAGGGAACATTCAGTATATTAAAAGGGGAGACAGTGTGGAGAATCTGGATCTACATCTCACTCACAGATTCTACTACAGCCAAAGAGGAAGAATTAAGGTTCAATCAGTGATGTAGTACACAGCAGACACTGTCAGATATCATGCTACTGTAAAGAGGAATAGATAGTGTATATTTCAGATTTAAAAAAAATATTTGAAATATTTTTAACCACTGAAGCCTTCATTTATGAAAGAGTATTTTAATTTGTTTTTAAATTAGCAGATACTGGAAATATGGGAAAAAAATAACAACATTCCCCAGGCTTTTTCTCCCAGCTTTTCCCCTCCCCAGGAAGCTGATATGGAAAAAATTGACATTTTGAGGAAACACAAAGAAATATCTGCATAAAATATTTTCTTTCATAATGATGTGATTAATGCAGTTCATTCCTTCAGTATGCTTTCAACAAGTATTTCAAATTAAGTTATTTTAAAACTGATACCAGTCAGGAGTTACAATTCACCCATCTCTGGTTAATAGCTAAACTGCATACTATTGTTCATTATTAAGTATTTAATACAGCAAAATAAGAAGAACTTGTATAGAAAGTGCTATTCATTTTTTAAGTACCTTCTTTAGCTTTATAATATTTCTTTTTATTTTTAAGCAATGCATCAGTTTTGTTGACTTCTGTATCTAACATTTTTAGTGTCTGTTTCAGAGATACGCCATCAGGCAAAGAAAATACAGTGTAGCGTACTTTCATCTCCAAGATTAGATGTTTTTATCAGTGTTGAAAGATATATGATTTATATTTATTTGTTTTATAAGTACACAATTCCTATATGCTGAATATATTATACTTCATACACTTGCTTTAAAATAATTTCCTTTCAACAATACCATGGATAAATCAATTTCTCAAACTTTTCTTTATCTATAAAGCAAAACAAAAATACAGAATTATTTTCTTCCAGTACAGAAGATTTCCAGAAAAGGTGAAGACCTATCTATTTATGCCTGATCCTATGTAAGTCTCAGAATTAACACTCTTCTCCATTGTTGGAAAGTCACTGTATTTTACTGTTAGCACAGCACCTTTTAAAAAACTGTCCATAATTTGAGTCCTACACAGGTAGGACAGTCTGAGTAAACTGACATAAGCAAAAGTAACAAAAAGGAGTGTATTTTTTTACCTGCCACCATGACATGTGATTGATGTGATATCTTTATCCATTCCCAAATAAAAAGTTCTTAACTAATTTACTTTTAACAAAATACATCACTTTTTATTCTGCTGCAAGCTTTCACAAAACACATGTAAAAAATTCATTCTCTGTATTCCACAGTCAAATCACACTGTAGAGCCAAACTCAGAAAATTATTTCCCAACAATGTTATTTTGAAGAATCATCACACAGTAGTGCTGGTGGCTTTTAAGCCTCTCTGCATTTGTGACACACATATGACAGTAATTAACTTCAACTGTCTGATTTGCCTTGTCCCCTAGGTTTCTTTTGGCAGACCACCACTAACAAATAATTTACGTAGACTTTTCTATTGAAGATCACAGAGGCCTCTTTAGATTTAATTAAAACCTTTTACAGTTTAGAGAAGTGTTTTTTCATACTAAAGATATTGACTATTTTGCTTTATATTGATTTATTCCCACGTTTTCAAATAAATACTGTGGTATTTGCTATTGCAAAGAAACTTCACTTGTAAGCGTATACATATGAAGCAATTGTAAATAGCAATGTAAGAATCACTATTTACAGTTTTAACTTTAAAATTAACCTCATTTTCATGTGACCACTAGATCTTAGAAACATAGAACCATTAATACTTCAAGCTTTTAAAGTTGGGATTATATAAATCACAACATATCCAAAGAATAACAGCCAATAACTCATAAAACAAAAAGCAGATTACTTCAGAAATAATTTAACAGATGTACAGAATACTCACATAGAACACTCAGATACAACATCATTTGCACAAAACACTGAAGTAGCCAAGATTTGCAAATTTGCATGAGTTACAAGCAGGCAAAATGGCCAAGAAGTCCAAGTAATGGACAGATCTTTCAGCAAGTGATACAGTATTTACACATTTTAGATTTATATACTTTCTTACTGTACATATTTTCTCTAAGCCTTTCTGTCCCAGTCTATCTGAAAGTCCATGTGATGACTGAAGTGACTTTGTATAAAAGCCTAAAACCAAAAGTGTTGGTAACAGAAGTTTGGCAGCCTGCCAGTATGAGAAAGGGGTAGCCAAGGCCAGCAAGGGAAACAGTAATTGAAATGTGAAGGGATAGCAAATGGCTTAATGGATTATTTTCTACATTTCTACAGCTTTGTCTATAGACTATGAATCCTAGAAACTAAGTTATATTTCCACAAAAAAAAACATGGTTAACTGTAGAAATGCACAGATGTTATAAAACAAATATTTTAATTTTTCAATTTCTTCTACAGAAGAGCCCCTCTTCTATGGACAAAAACATCCTAGTTTTTTCCACTGCAGTCACTAAATCTGATATATCCACATTTGCATTAAGAAAAACCCACTGAAGAACCTTCCAGATCAAAATAAAGTTAAATAATGAATAATCCCAAGCTTGTGTTTTTCCATAACCCAATGAAAATTCTTCCCATATCAATTTCTTAAACCCATATATATATTATTTTAAAGATCTCCAGTAGCCCTAAATTGATTTTCACTGTTTACAAATTGTTATTTGAAAAAGATTTCTCTGTTAATCTCCAAACAAGTTTGTCTAATGTGTACAGCTAGGACAAACTATGGCATGCATTATCAGTGAGAGGAGAAACTTGACCATCAACTGGATGGTTTTGGTACCTGAACTGAACAAGAGCCTCTTCTGGCTGTGAAATATCAGTATGTTTTGCAGTCAGCAGATGGAAATGGGTCACACACACGGGCATGCATAGAGCTACCACATGAAATCAACAATTCACAACTCCCATTCAAATCGAATCTCAGATGCTCATGAGAACTCAGGACCGGAACTCTTTTTGCTTGCTGATTTGTGCTGTCTGCATGGTAAGAGTCCATGGAAGAAACGCTTTATTAATTACTTAAAGAAAAAAAAAAAAGCACAGTCTGAATATGCAGCCTTTGTTAAATTAAGACAAATAATATACTCGATTTCAGTTGCACAGCATTGCTGTAAACTTTATGATGAAACAAGCAAATATTTTTAAAGCATACTTATTTACTGAAGAACTATGTACTTGGAAGGGATGATATTGTTCTTCATTTACTAACAGTATGTTATTTCATCATCTGTAACACAACATAAACTTTACCTAGTGGAAACAAAGATTTCTAAAAATTTTTTCATCAGTATCTTAAGAAGTTCACAGAATGGATCCCCCATTTCTTGTCTCTTGTCTGGTAACACCTCAACAAACTTTGCAGTTTTTGCTAAATATGAAACAGTACTTAAGTTAGCAAAGCAACTGAAGTATCAGCACTTCTTCCCACAAAGCAGAGAATGAATTACTCCTTTAGAGACAACAAAAACTAGATTATTTCTCTACAGGCTGCAGGAGTGGCCCATCACCTTCAAAGCAAGATATGAAGCTCTCATCTCTATTGTAGGAGAGAAAAAAACAACCAAACAACAAAAAAGATCTGTTCTGAAGAAAAGGAAAAGCAGCCCTTTTAAAGGTGAACATAAATTTGTGCAAGCCTAGATCCCTCCTTGGCATAGATTTATAGCTGAGTGACACTGTTCATTGGTGACTGCCTTCATGTTACCTTGTGGTCAGAATTCCAGTATTTCTGCAATAATAACCTTCACCTTAGGTAGGAAGTCAACATTTTCTGAATTCTCTCAGTGCCAGGAGGCACACAAGGCGCGAACATTGTTCTTCCACTTCGATCGGTCTGCGGCTGCGTGCCACAGCGCAGTCTTCTGTTGGTTTTTTCCTCAGGACATGACCGATCCAGTTCCATCTCCTCCTCCTCACTTCATTACTGATTTTCTCCATCTCCACCATTTCGGTTTTTTTTGAAAGTTGATGCTCGTCGTTTCTGCAACTTTTTATGTTTTTTTTTCCGGGAGGAGGTAGTTGGCCTCCTGCCCAACCCCCATGACTTGGAGGGCCAGTGGTTTTTCTGTCAGGGTGGCCTTCCCTTAGGCTGCGTTGGTTCGCGGCACCTTCTTCAATTTTATCCGGTGCACCCTCCAGAGAGGGATCCCCTATCCACCACCCAGGGGACGCGCCTTCTAGCCGTGCAGCCCCAGCCGAAGGAAGTCAACATTTTAAGATAATATTTTTCTCCCAAAGAATTCTGATTTTATTTTTTCATAATTTAAATTTCTATAAAGTTAATTAATTTTTGCTAAGTAACAGATTAATAGCTTTCAGTAGTTCATATTTATTCATACAATAAATCCATATTATAGTCTAAAATAAAATACAAAAAGTTTAATATTTGCACCTAACATCTATCACTTACACATGTAGTTATATTTTCTCCAATAATTCACAGACTTGAAGTAATCAAAAACTCTTTAAGCTTTATAAAATCATATTAGAAACTAATTTCAACTTTTAAGAGTGGCAAGTAAGGCCATAGGCTGCTTTGTTCTATGGTTCTGATTTCCATTAACCTCAAGAGAACCAGGATCAGTGATTTCCAGTTTTACAGTGATGCAGGATCAAGCAATATTAAACTTGATAAGTGCTGAATGAGCAAGTCCAAAGAAGATGGAAGCACCTGGCACTGAGGGTCAAAATCATGCTTTGATTTTGCTATTTATATTTACATCTTATCAACAATACATTTGGCTTTACAGAGTTGTCCGCAAGTACTATTTTCTTTCTAAAGGAAGATGTGTTTCTTCAGATTTCTATTGAAGGTTTGAACTCAGGCCTATTGCTTCCATTTTTGGGAACACATACTGCCAAAGGAAAAGACTCACATGCAGTACAAGCTTCGCAGTCCCTTTTCACTTCCCAAAAGAAATGTCAGCTGACAGTGCCAGCATTGTAGCCATACCGTCTTAGTATTACTTGTTATTTTGTATTAATTGCCATTCCAACTATCCCACACTGTGTACCAAAATAATTATTCCCACCTTGCTCTGATTTTCTATAGCATTTACAACTAATGTCCAATAAGGTGGAAACAGTTTGCCATGTTTAATTCACTTGGTTAACAGATTTTACCAATACAATTCATTAAATATTACTTGTATCCCACTAACAATGCATTTGATGTGGTACAAAAAGATTAAGGGTAAGCTCATGTTGCAACAGAAGCTAAAGATGATAACCAAGCTAGTTTTAAGCAAGTTCACTTACATTCCAGAAACAGTCTAGTCACAGCAAATTCAGAGCTTTGATAATTTCTCCCACCTTCTCTCGGAGTTTGACAGTCTTCCAGACACCTGCCCCGGCAGGTAACACTAGCCCAAATAGTCTATACATTTACCGCAGCCTCTAGTCAATGTACCTTAATGTCCTGGTTTCAGCTGGGATAGAGTTAATTTTCTTCTTAGTAGCTGGTAGAGTGCTGTGTTTTGGATTTAGGATGAGAATAATGTTGATAAGACACTGATGTTTTGGTTCTTGCTGAGTAGAGTTTACACTAGTCAAGGACTTTTTAGCTTCCCCTGCTCTGCCAGGTGCATAAGAAGCTGGGAGGGAGCATAGCCAGGACAGATGACCCAGACTGGCCAAAGGGCTATGCCATACCATATGACGTCATGCTCAGTATATAAGCTGGGGGAAGAAGAAGGAAGGGGGGGACGTTTGGAGGGATGGCGTTTGTCTTCCCGAGTAACCGTTACGCGTGATGGAGCCCTGCTTTCCTGGGGATGGGCTGAACACCTGCCTGCCGATGGGAAGTAGTGAATGAATTCCTTGCTTTGCTTTGCTTGTGCGTGCAGCTTTTGCTTTACCTATTAAACTGTCTTCATCTCAACCCATGAGTTTTCTCACTTTTACTCTTCCGATTCTCTCCCCCATCCCACCGGGGGGGAGCGAGTGAGCGGCTGTGTGGTGCTTAGTTGCTGGCTGGGGTTAAACCACGACACTTCAAAAAAACTATAGCCTAAGTAGTTTAACACAGATAAGATCAGACTTACAGGTCAGGGTCTCTCACAGGAGATTAAGCTTTTTGGTTTTGTTTTAATTGTCATGAAGTACTTTTACAGTCACCACAGAAGATGTCAAATTTTAACGTGGAATTTAGATGAGGAGATAGTGCTAGCTTTGCCAGAGACATGTTCCAACATCATATCTTTTGTCAGAAATGGGTATTAGCATAATGGCAGCACATCTGATGCTGTCCCAGATGACTTTGCTTCTCCTTTAAAATTTCCATTGATGAGGACTTTTCATCTTCAAAAGCTTCACTAGGATGGACTGTTGGTCCTCTGGAGAAGTTCTCACTCTTGTAAATGTGACCGACACTACTATTCCAAAAGCACTATAGTATGGTTAGCCTGGTTTTGTCCTAAATTATAATCCAGGATGTCAACTTAATCTGACTCTCGATGCCATCTAGATTCTGCCCTTCTTATAAGTGTATGCTAAACAATGAAGTTTTTGCAAACAAGGCTTACTGTCCAACTATTTACTAACTAGCAATTGATCTATTACAATGTATACATACTCCGCAAGCAAACAAAAACCAAATAAAATTATGTCCAGAAGAAAGACCTTTAAAGGTTTTCAAAAAACTTTTCAATAAATGTTTTATTTAAATAATATACTTCTGTTTTACAAATATCGTCAAAAAGTCTAGAGAATAATCTATTCTAGCAAATCATTACTGGAAGATGCCACTTTTTACTTTGATCTTGGCAGAAGGGAAATCTGCAAAGAACAATCTGATATTTTTGTGATAAATAAAGCAAAACCACACACACACAGAAGTCAATGAGTTTTCTATTGAGTTTAATGGTATCAAGCCACAGCCAGAAATACAAAATATAAAATATTTGTAAAGAAAAAAAAGGCACTATTCAGATCACTCAGAGAGAAACTTATGCAAGCTTGCAAAATATTCAGTGCAAACCATGCACTGTGTATACCAGCATCACTTTATCCATCTCTGAATGGAATCACCTCAGAGATGAAAAGTTTAAAAATACATATACATACACACACACGCATATATATAAATGCACCAGGAACATAACACAACCATTTAGAGGCTAGTAGAAGATAAGATAACTTTTTTGATATACAGACAGATGTGAAGACAAGCTTAGTAAAACATCTGATTAAAACATTTGCATGTGGAAGGAGAAAAGCTTTGCTTACCACCAGTATGGCAGTCTAACTGCGTGTTAGATTTCACAGAGTAATTCTGATACGCTCTCTCCATTGTTGTTGAATATTGCTTTGAAATCCTTCTGGATGGCAATTGTGAACTCAACCCAAGATGGCCCCAAAATACAGTCTTTGGGCTGAGAGGGCTCTAAGTTTTTAGTAGGCCAGAAGACGCTTTTTCAGTGTAGAACTATAAAAGTCATCTTGTGGGGTCCGGGTTAACATCTACTTGCCAATCCAGAGATGTGGCACCAGCTCCTATAGATGCATCTAAACTAACATCTGAGGTGTTAGTTCATTGGATCTGGTGTGGCAGGAATCATTTGATTAAAATGCTGCTATTGCTGGGTTGAGTTTGTTCATTGTTTACATGGTCCATGTCTATTTGCCTAGAACTCTGACAAATGCCTTTAATTTTAGAAATAATCACTTCTGTCATTGTTCTCAAGAATGCGGATGCCATCACTGTTCCTGAGGATATGGGTAACATTACAGATACTATGCCAACACCTTAGAAATCCAGGTCATGGACAAGGATCAAAACATATTGTTTGTTATCTCTGATAGCCTATGCTGCTGAAGAAAAAAAAAATAATCACACTATTCTCAAAGAAGGGCAGTTAATTAGCAGTAAGAAAGATACAACCTCTCTTCCTAGCAAACAGAGTATTTTGTCAGAGCGTTTAGGGCTGAAGGGATTATAAAACAAATGCGAATATTCGTTTTGAGATATGAAAAATTCCTTCCAAGCAGCAAGATTAAATCTATCCTTAAATAAAATAGAAGACAAGGAAACCACAGAGTTCTCTGGGTCCAAATGTTTTACAGTATCTTCTCTACAGTCAAATAAGAGAACAAATAATACACACCCTACCTCCCAAAAAAACCCCAAACCCTTAGCTCTAGCCAAAGAGAGCGAGTAAAACAAGGCCCAATTTCACTTCATTGTAAATGTTATGACTGGGTAAGCAGCAAATGCATACAAACTTAAGTATGTCTACAATATGCAAACAGAACGTAACACTCCATGCCACACTGGGAGTAGGAAGCCAATCCTGTACAAAAATTAAAAATATGTATTTTAAACCCAGCAGGAAGAGAACAGGAAGGCAGAACCTGAAGTCTGAATAACTGTATTAAATACTTGGTACAGCTACTCCACATTATTTCACAGAAAGATTAGCAATCAGTGTGTATATACTGATTCACTAGGGCTCATATATATTGAGAAATATTTTACTTTCACAAAGACCAAACAAGTGATTATTATGATGATTCCATTTTGAGTATCTCATTCTTAAAGAAATGGTCAAGAGCTATACATAGTGCTAATATCTGTCCTAGTAAAAGTCTCTGGACAGTACAATTTGTCCAGAAACATCTCAAAGTTGTTTTTATTCACACCTGATTATCAAGCAGCTAATGATTAAGAGGATGGTTTCAGAGTTTCTATACATGCAAATGCTCCCTAACAAACTGGTAGTTGTTACTGGAACTCTGACTCTAGCGTTGAAATCTATTAACAGGTATCAAAAAACTAATAGATGCAACACTTCTGTTAATGAGGCCAAAGAGAAGGGAAAGAGAGAAAAAAAAAAGATACAACAATTAATCAGTGATAGATTAGGTCTTCCTTTTTTTATATATTAAAAAATTAACTAGTATTTCATTTGACCTTTTATAAAGTACAAAAATACTTGTATGATATAACAAAAAATTAAGAGGTATGCTGAAAATATAATATATTTGCTGGTATAGTCCAGCAAATCTAGATGGTCTGTTCTGTTGATATGAATGATACAAGACTGGCCAGGCTCTGAACGTGGCTTATTTGTCAGCAAGAAATGATCACTTTGTAACTTGCTATCTGATAAACCAATGTGCAGGCAGAGCAAGTGGCAGAGGCTTCAACTGCAAATCCTTAGTTTAGGTCATTACAGTGCAAAACTACACCTTCTAAAGTTTTTATTCTGGATACTCCTCTAACAATTATACATTATCTTTTTAGCAGTATTATTTACAGTAAAAGCAATGGGAGGTAATATTGAACATACTGAGCAGTCAACTTGTATGCACCTATGTCTATGTTATAAGTATATGAAAAAGGGCATCCCGTGTTCTATATTTTCTTTTTAAGAATGACAAATTTAATAATCTGAAAATGCTGAACATGTAACTGCACTAAGGATCAGAGCCCATGGTTTTTATACATGTTCACACAAGCCTTATGTTTTGAAAGCCTGCTGTATCTCAGACACTGGCGGTTAACTCAAGTAAAAATACCTTTTATTGCAGTTTGTCTGAGAAGCAAGTTCCTTCAGCGGACATCAAGATTTAAAAACCCTCTGGTAAATGCCCGTTGTCATTCTAGTCCCCGCGTTCTCTTTGGCAGGCAGCAGGATGCACTGACACCAGCCCCCATTTCCTGCTCACTGGAAAGCCTTGTGCCTTCTACCTCATCATAGCAACAGGAAGCCCAACAGATACTACACCTTTGCAAAGAACCACTGTTTTGTAAATGAATCTATAATAAACTTACTAGAAATATGCAACATTACAATTGTTTTTTGCAACAAAAGTGTAAATGATACTAGTACTAGTGCCACTTCCTTGGATTGCTGATGGATGCTTGGTGCTCTGGCATGCAGAAGCTTTTTCCCAACTGTTCTTTTGGTTTATTTTGGTCTATCAGATTCAAGAAACTGTTTTCTACCAATTACTGTCAAAATGTGAATAAATCCAGGAATGAAGTACTGAATATTTTCTGTAAATATATGAAAAACAGCTTAAAATAGGGATTTAGCATGTATAAAGGGAATTTAGCAAGCAGATAGAAAGTATACAATAAAACCATAATGCATAATATAAACAAAAAAGCAGTCATGCAGAGAAGAGAAATGGGCAAATGACAGCAAGGGTACGAATTGTAAATGAAATTAAAAGAAAGTTACAGCTGTAGAGAACATCAATTAAGCAATATGACCCAACACAGCAGTGTTAGAGTCTGGGTTGGATGATTAATTATATTTCAATTATAAATCATTTGCAAACGCTCATTTACTATCTCAATTTTTTCAGAATAAATGGAATTATTACAGCTAGCTGCACATACACTCTCAAGGAGCTAATGTTATTTCTGGTTTTTAGTAAGTTTTAATAAATTTTAGAAAAGGATTATGGGTTTGAGGTTTGCAAAGAAAATTCAGTCTTATACAAGGTCTGAACACAATTACAGCTAGTACTGTGCATAGCACTTGAAGGACTAAAGAATACTAGTACTGCTATTTTATTGTACTTGCTTTTCATTGCAGAGTATAGGAGAGAATGCTCATGTATTTCAGCCACAGTCAACCTAAGAGCACAGCTTCTGAAAAAAAAGGAAGGCTAGCTAAACTAACTTGTCCTTTGAGATATATTATCCATTTCAGGTATATGCATATACTATAGACATTTCTTTTAAACAGCATTAAAAATTATCCTTTATCCTACAATTTATATACTACTCATTTTATTATATAAGTTACAAAATTATCCTTTGAAGCTGCACTTGCACTATTTGTATACTCCAAGACAGAGCATTTGAGAACATAAGAGAAGGTGTGTATATATAAATCCTCACCTAGTCCTTTCACTAACAGAAGTCTCATGAATGCAGACTCAGATGAAAAAGTGGGATGCAGATACATCAATATAACACAACAAATAAACTCCTACTGTAGTTAAGTTGCTTGTTCTCACCTACAAAGCAATTACACAAAAACTCTTGCAAAGCTCCCATCTGAGCGAGATGTGAACAGAGTTCCTAAAATTTCAGACACAGAAGGTGGAGGTGAGCCCCTTCTAAGTGCGTCAACATGGCTCTGCAGTTGGTGGTGTGGTTTGAAATCTGAGTAGAACCAGACTTAGCTCCTGACCCCCTCTGCAAATGCCACAGTCAACTTGGGAGACATGCTGAATGTGTATGTTCTGTTCAAAAAAACCTCTCAGTTCATCTAGCAAGTGAAATACTACTGTTCATGGGTTAAAATATGGCTTTGGAAAGAAAATAAGAAATATTGACTGTTGTGAAAGCCCAAGGATCAAGGAAAAAGAGAGAGAAAAAAATTAAAATATCAGAGAACAGGGCCTAAACATGATGCAGTCCTCACAGAACACTACCTGTGGGACCCTGACAGTCTGTCTTGCATTTCACTGACATTTTTAAGCTGGGGTGATGACCACCAAAATGCCATTTTCAAAGGAAGGCTGATAAAGGGAATAGGTTAGTGTGGATTCAGAGGGACAGCCTGCTAGGCAAGACAGGGATCTCAGGAAATGTACATTGAACTGATAGCACAAAATGCTATCACAAAAATTTCCTGTGCTTCAAAATACCAATATTATGTAACACATACATATTACAGCAGTGACTTCAAATAAAAATATGTTATCATCACTTATTTCCAACTTGAAAGTTTAAATTTTTACTCAGATAAACTTAACTGAACTTGATTACCTTACCCCATGTCCTGGTTTCAGATGGGATAGAGTTTTCTTCCTACTAGCTGGTATAGTGCTGTGTTTTGGATTTAGGATGAGAATAATGTTGATAATGCACTGATGTTTTAGTTGTTGCTAAGTAGTGCTTGCACTAGTCAAGGACTTTTCAGCTTCCCATGCTCTGCCAGGTGCATAAGAAGCTGGGAGGGGGCACAGCCAGGACAGCTGACCCAGACTGGCCAAAGGGCTATTCCATACCATGTGATGTCATGCTCAGTATATAAACTGGGGGGAGTTGACCAGGGGGCAGCGATTGCTGCTTGGGGATGGGCTGGGCTAGGCATCAGTCAGCGGGTGGTGAGCAATTGCATTGTGCATCACTTGCTTTGTATATTATTATTGTATTATTATTATTTTATTATCATTACTACTACTACTACTATTCTATTTTATTTTACTTCAGTTATTAAACTGTTCTTATCTCAACCCACGAGTTTTCTCACTTTTACCCTTCTGATTCTCTCCCCCCTCCCACTGGGGTGGGGGGAGTGAGCGAGCGGCTGTGTGAAGCTTAGTTGCTGGCTAGGGTTAAACCACGACAGTCCTTTTTGGCGCCCAATGTGGGGCACGAAGGGTTTGAGATAATAACAGATCAACCAGAGTGTATTAAGGAATTTGTATCTGTTAACAGTTGCTGGTCATAATATTGATTCATCTGTTCTCGGTATTAGTCTACCTGATCTGCGCCATGGTCTTGTTTTTGCTGTGCATGTTCAAGATTGGTGTTGGGTTTTGCAGTTTGCTGTGCTCTGCAGTGATTAGTGATGCTTTGCCTGGGAGATTTGTTGTTAAAACACCGACCTTGAGTGCTATCTGGTATTTGGGTTCTGTAGTGAAGCCATTACTGTACTTTGGGTACCACCTCATGGAGACAATTAGCAATTATACCTCTTCCTCTGAGAGGTTTTTTATATGGAGGAAATACAGAATGGCACCTTCTCTGCCTTCTTCTATGATGTTTTGTCCTTCATTGCAACAACTTTTCAGTATCATCTTGAACATCCTTGGGTAGTTAAGATATATCTATTGGTAGTTCTTGGGAATATTGTTTCAGCTTTGTCTAAGGTTAATAAGCAGCTTAAGAATATCATCCAGACATCTGCCCCAAGGCTGGATAGTTATGAGTGGCAGGGTGTGTGGGAGAGCATGGGCAAGTACCTAGGAGAATGGGCACCTCCAGTGTTTTGGAACTTCACCCCCGAACAAGTGCGGAATCCTGAAAATTTAGCAGAATATTTGGAAAAAGTATGCTGTCACCCTGGCAATTCTAGGGAGACACAGATCACTGCAATGTGCTGGGGCCTGGCCCATGCCTACCGAGCCCTATTCAACACTATTCAGAACCCTCAAGGGGAAGAGAAGGTCTCTGGATCTGATGACAAAACGACAGGCGCTGTGGCTACTCCAGCCCCCGCGACAGGTGCTGCAGCTATTCCAGAGAACCAACCCGTTCCAGTATCAGTCGCCCCTATACAGAAGAAAAAATACACAAGAAAATTAACTCGTTTAGTAAGGGCTGATGATGAACCAGGGCCATCAAGAGAGCAGGAGGAGGAAGAGGCAGAACCCATAAATGAGATGGTAACCACCCGATCCCTGTCCCTGAGCGAGCTGCGAGATATGCGAAAAGATATCGGTCGTCGTCCGGGCGAGCACATCATCACCTGGCTGCTCCGATGCTGGGATAACAGGGCCAGTAGCCTGGAATTAGAGGGTAGGGAAGCCAAGCAGCTGGGATCCCTTTCTAGGGAAGGGGGCATTGACAAAGCGATTGGAAAAGGGGCAAAAGCCCTCAGCCTCTGGAGGTGACTCCTGTCAGGTGTGAAGGAAAGGTATCCCTTCAAGGAAGATGTTATATGTCACCCAGGCAAGTGGACCACCATGGAGAGAGGTATCCAGTACCTGAGGGAATTAGCCATGCTGGAGGTGATTTATAATGACCTGGACAATGAGCAGTTACCCAAAGATCCAGACGAAGTCTAGTGCACACGACCCATGTGGCGGAAGTTTGTACGGAGCACACCATCATCACACGCAAACTCATTGGCAATAATGACCTGGAAAGATGAAGAGGGACCAACGGTGGATGAAATGGCTGGCCAACTCCAACAATACGAAGAAAGTCTCTCTTCCTCCCTGTGGGCCTGCGTCTCAGCTGTGGAGAAACTGTCCCAGAAGGTCCAGCAACTCGAAGAGGATATATCCTACTCCTCACCTGTACGGACCAGTGTCTCAGCCATCAGGAGTAAGCGTCCCTCTGCTCAAGAGAGAAGATATAGTGGATACACACCACGGGGCACCCTGTGGTTTTATCTGCGTGACCACGGAGAGGACATGAGGAAGTGGGATGGAAAATCTACCTCGACCCTAGAGGCACGGGTACGTGAGTTGCAAGGAAAAACAACTACAAAAGGGGGTTCTCCCAGGAGAGCTGCAGCTCCAGTTTCCAGTGAGCAGTTCCCCAGACAGGGTAGAAGGGCTGATTTTGTTGCCGATCCTAATAAAGGGATTTTTGATTGGCATTGACAAGAAGGGAGTAACGAATGCTATGACCAGGACTAGAGGGGCCCTGCCTCCAGCCAGGTGGAGGAAAGGGACAACCGGGTGTACTGGACTGTGTGGATTCGATGGCCTGGCACATCAGTCCCACAGGAGTATAAGGCTCTAGTAGACACCGGTGCACAGTGTACCCTCATGCCATTAAGCTATAAAGGGGCAGAACCCATCTGTATTTCTGGAGTGACAGGGGGATCCCAAGAGCTGACTGCATTGGAGGCTGAAGTGAGCCTAACTGGGAATGAGTGGCAGAAGCACCCCATTGTGACTGGCCCAGAGGCCCCGTGCATCCTTGGCATTGACTGCCTCAGGAGAGGGTATTTCAAGGACCCAATAGGGTACTGGTGGGCTTTTGGCATAGCTGCCTTGGAGACGGAGGAAATTAAACAGCTGTCTACCCTGCCTGGTCTCTCGAAGGACCCTTCTGTTGTGGGGTTGCTGAGGGTCAAAGAACAACAGGTGCCAATTGCTAACACAATAGTGCACTGGCGGCAATATCGCACCAACAGAGACTCCCTGATTCCCATCCATAAATTGATTCATCGACTGGAGAGCCAAGGAGTGATCAGCAAGACTCGCTCACCTTTTAACAGTCCCATATGGCCAGTGTGAAAGTCTAATGGAGAGTGGAGGCTAACAGTAGACTATCGGGGCCTGAATGAAGTCACGCCGCCGCTGAGCGCTGCTGTGCCAGACATGCTAGAACTTCAATACGAACTGCAGTCAAAGGCAGCCAAGTGGTATGCCACCACTGACATCGCTAATATTTTTTCTCAATCCCTTTGGCAGCAGAGTGCAGGCCACAGTTTGCTTTCACTTGGAGGGGCGTCCAGTGCACCTGGAATCGACTGCCCCAGGGGTGGAAACACAGCCCCACCATTTGCCATGGACTGATCCAGACTGCATTGGAACAGGGTGGGGCTCCAGAACACCTGCAATACATTGATGACATCATCGTGTGGGGCAACCTCTGCCAGGTGCACAAGAAGCTGGGAGGGAGCAGAGCCAGGACAGCTGACCCAAACTGGCCAAGGGGCTATTCCATACTATATGACGTCATGTTCAGTATTATAAACTGGGGGGAGTTGGCTGGGAGGGGGGGACCGCTGCTCTGGGACGTGCTGGGCATCGGACGGCGGGTGGTGAGCAATTGTATAGTTTATCACTTACTTTGTATATTATTATTATTATTACTGCTACTACTACTACTATGTTACTTTATTTTATTTCAATTATTAAACTGTCCTTATCTCAACCCACGAGTTTTCTCGCTTTTACTCTTCTGATTCTCTCCCCCTTCCCACCTGGGAGGGGGGAGTGAGCGAGCAGCTGTGTGGTGGTTAGTTGCTGGCTGGGGTTAAACCACGACACCCCATAAGCAAATCATACCTTACTTTCACTATAAGAAAGAAAAAATATTACTGAAGAGGGCTTAAAGACAACTACATATCTATAATATTATGATGGGCGTATACATCTTGAATTCAAAACTTTTATCATCTCAGTTGTAATAAACATAGGATATGCCCCATCCTTTTTAATTTCTATTAATTATTATAATAGCATTTGACCCTCAAGATCTCTAAGAATAAGCTGGGTAGACAGTTAATAGGCCAAAAACCTCCCCACTATTTTATTCTTGCATCCTAATTTAAGTTTCAAATGTATGAGGGCTGAAAGATGCTTAAAATGAGATATCTAAAAAAGGGTGCATGCTAGTTTAGAAACAACTTTCTAAACTTATTCCTGACTCACTAGTTTGACACTTGACATATGAGTGCAATAAGATTTTTTTTTATGATGTTCATCAGTTGTATTTTGCTTTACTTTAAAGTTTGCTTATACTTGCAATGAATTTCCAGTGTACTATTTTACGTCTTTATTATATATATATTTGTTATATATATTCATATATTAAAAAGGTATAGAAGCAAAAAATAGGAAATAGATTGAAAGTATAATTAGTAATATGCTGATTAAAAGAATGCTATACTAATGCTCACAGGAGCTTAATTATCATTGTTGTTCAGGTTAGTATGTACTTCTATAGCTTTAAATTGACTTTTAGAGTGTGTAAAATATCAACTTTTATTACATATAGAAATCAAAAATCTTTACTTGGTTAGAGTTCTAAGAAAAACAAGTATTTCCAAGGTAACTTGTACTTTTTTTTTAAATGAAATTAAGAAATAATTACCAAAAAGTACAAAAATTTAGTGGATTAAGATTAATAGTGTGGAATCATCTCTCTTTCAACAGCTCAAATTTTTTGCCTGATTTAATTCTTACCTTACACTGTTAGGATACTTTTAAACCTTTGCTTCAAAAGTTTGTTTCTTTAAGCTGGCCTGTGCACACCCATTGGTTAAGGTATTATTTTCCAATAACACTGATTCTAAGAAAAAAATACATTTTAGCTGGTTTTGTTGAGCTCAGAGTGGTGCAGGTGGTGAAGAAGAAAAACTTCACATAGCCAAGGTACTGCAGCAATGTCTGATCTGCTTTCAAAGCTACTTTGAGCAGGAAAAGGAGAGAGTGGAATAAGGACTAAGAACTACCTGAAAGTCAAAGCCTTTTTGACCGAGTCAACCCATGAATTTATTTTTCTACTCAAATCTCAGAGTTTCTGTGGCCACTTTGCAAGTTAGAAAAACAAACACACACACAAAAAGCAAAACACAGTCCCCACTTACTAGTTTTTCATGCTTTTTACTTCCACAGTTCCAACTTAACTAAACAAATTTTAGGCTAACCAGCAAATACTGAGGTCTATGTGCTTTCACAGTATATAAGTACCTAATCATCAAGTATTTAAGTACTCAAATTGTGCACCTGTAGACATTAAGTACGTGTAAAAGTTTCTATGAGAAAGCATTTATGCTGATGCCAGTGAAAGAAAAGAAAAGAAGACAGGCTGCCTTTGGACAGCAACCTTTAGACTTGCATAGCTTCTAATAACCATAATACAAGTGTTTGATACAGAGTTTACAACCACTGAAAGAACAAGCTGCAATACTTGCAAACTCTACAATCAAATAATTTAATTTCCAGGTACATCAAAGACTTGTAGGTTCCTAAACTGTATTTTAATTTTTAGAAGTAAAATTAAATATAGTTACTTTACTACACTTTCCCAATTTAATCTCTAAAATGTAAACTCTCAGAAATAATGACATTCCTAGAGATTCTCATTACTGCAAAGTTATTCAATTAATCTCATTAGAATTCTAACTCATTCTTTTCTGGTTTGAACAGCTAAGATATGTGATCCCCGTGTTTTTATATTAAGATGTCGCACAAGCTCTTTCATTCTTAAATATCTCAGTATACTAAGAAACCGTACTGATATCAAGACTACACTTGTGTTTCACCATATTAAAGCACAACTCTGTGTTGTCCAGCTACAGAGAACTCCCTTATCAGTTTCTGGAACATTTAGGTGTCTACTGACCTCAAATTTTATTTTTGTTGACCTTGCTTAGCTTGCAAGACATGATGGAACTGCAGCATAGGATGGCACAGATGCAGACCATTAACTATGAGGAAAAGGCTTCTGAATATAACTCGGTGGGTATAGCTGCCTTGCTATGTGTTGGAAATTGTATGCATAAATCTCTAGCACCAAGATGAAAGAAAACACCGAAACATTAAACCTTCCCGTAGTCTTAAGATGCACGGGTATTTTGAAACAGAGGTGTTAAGAGAGTTAGTTACAATCTCTCGAGGATGATAATAACGATAGTGCTTCTGCCAAAAAAGAAGATATTTCAAAAATATTTAACCTTCCCCCCCTCCAGTTCCTTCCATGGAAACATAAATGGACAGTAATATACAAAACCTTCTAAACAAAAGATAATCTGTTCAATTACATTATACCATTTGTCTCAATGGCATTTCTTACTAATTGTTTTGACAACATTGACTTGTTTTTGTGAATGCATGGTTGCTTTTTAAGTGATCAATGTAATGAGAGTTGTTACTCAGAAAAATAAATTCAGATCTCACATCCTCTCCTATCTGTGTGTGTATGAATTAGAGGGAGAACGTGCATGCCAGAGATGAGATTAGATTTTTACCCCTAATAAAGTCAACCTACTTTTGCACATTTCGATATCATTCATTTTCTATCCTGGGTATTTATTATAAAATCAAATTACCTGTATGATAAACCTTCTGTAATTACCAGTAAGAGTCTTATTTTACAGTTTTAAGGACACTTTTGATTTGTAGTTGCATTTTACATACTGCACAGTTGACTAAACATATATTTAAATATCAAATCAATTAAACAGAGAAATCATTCCCTTCTGGCTGCCTATATTTTTCTTTAATCCTGGTTTTAATCCTGGACCTTATTACAAGTAATTTGCTACTATAAGGCTGAGGAAAAAATACTAACCTCACAATTTTTGTCATTTTTCCCCCACTTCCCCTGCAGGCTGCTACTGTTGATGGCCTTTATGGAAATATAAATTCAATCAGCAGCTGCAAATTTCATGAGATGTCCATCTTCATGCTGAATTTCTAACTGAGTGTCAAAACAATCTGTGGATTTCTCCCTGATGAAACGCACTTTGAATTGTAAATTTCTGCAATTTTCTCGTGTTAGAATTCGAGTTGCACTAAAATAGAGCTAGCTCAGATATAGTACCTACCAGCTTGAGACAAGTCATTTTTTTTCCCTTCATTATCTCTCTACACCATTTGTCAGCAAAATCGGGAATAAACCTCTTAACACCAATGTAGCATTAAGAAGCAGGCATTCTCTTTATTGCAGCGCTGGATGCACGGGGGATAGTTCCACCTAACATGCATGCCGTATGTTGCATCAGTCAAAGCTTATATCCCCGTTACATACATACATACATACATACATACGCATTGGATTTCCCGGAATTACATATATATACATATTCATTCTATTTCCTGGAACTAATTATCATATTTGCATAGTCTTTACACATGCGGCCTGAGTCTCTGAGGGCTTCCATGGGGGGTCTTCGATGGTTCCTGGTGGTTCCTAGTGGTTACTGAAGAGGTGTCTCTTAATGTTCTTTTCATGAACTCTGAGTCTTTTCTTCCAGATGTGGTCTTGTCTTCTCAGGTTCTTTGTCTTGGTTTCAATGGGTTTATCTGCACTCCCCCAGGATATGCCAGTCACAGTTGGAAAGTCACGTCCTTGGGTGCATTCTTGTCTGAGGCCCCTGATAACACATTGAAAGGGTTAAATAATAACCATTAAAAATGACCTGTTTTTTTCTTTTAAATAAAAAATGAAATTACATTTTATATTCCGTTTAGTAGTAGAATAAAATAGAAAGGCCTTCAATATATTCAAAATATTTTTCATATCAGTTATTTGAAGCCGCTATTCATTTTGCAGTATTTTGCAGTAATAAAATCCCAGAAATTAGCTGCAATAAAACTTAAAATAATTTCCTATAGTGTCATAATGGTCCAATATTCAAGGAGACCAAGTTCAGTTCAGAGACAGTTTCTGTTTCTTCTAAATCTTGACTTACATTAAATGTTGATGGAAAAAAGAAAATATATACATAAATGACTAAGATAAAAATTTAGTACAGTTTTGAACAGTTTGCTGTTCTCTGAATACAGAAAAGCAAAATAATTTCTCATTCAATTACTGTTTCTTACAGTAGCTTAGAAAACACATATATATGTATCGTATATTATAGCAGCTCAAGTAGTTTGCTTTAGAAGAATACTTGTTTCTCTCTTCTGTAGACACTAACATGAAATATGTAAAACAATACTACTTTTCCAATTTGCAAGCAAACTAAATAGTCTGTTTATTACAAATCCTTCTCATCTCCTTTTCCATATATAAAAATACCATTCACAAAGAGAAATTCACTGATAAAGACAATTCATCTATTCATGTAGTTAAGAACTGGCTGTCTTTCTACCTTTCTCCTCTCCAGGGATAAATACATGTGGTGGTGGTGGTGGGGGAACTGTACTTTACTAACACTGAAAAGAATTATGCTGTTTTGGATGTTTCAATAAAAATACCGTCTTCCAAAACACAAGACTCTCATTCAGTTTACACAAGAATTCAGTGGGGCATCTTCTTTTTGTATACACCAAACTTTCAGTTAATTCTCAGAATGAAGAAAGAAACCTAAAAATGAGCAGCTACAGAATAATTCCCTTGCAGAAGACTTTTAATGTACTGAAGTTTTATCACTCTTAATACGTCACTACAGGATTTCTTTGATCAAGCCCCCCCCCCCCCCCCCCCCGGTTACCTGCACTGCATTCTGTTTTATGTGAACTGGAATGACCTGAGAGTTGATCATATTTCCAAACTCTCAAAATGCACTGATCTATACAATTTCCCTGACTGGTTTCTTAACCTTAAGTATGATTTATTTATTAAAAAGAAAAAACAAAACATGTGAGAGAACTAGTCTATGTCAAAAATCAGATTTGTCTCAAAAAAAGGCCCAAGGAAAGAATGATGGCATGCAGCTGCTGAGGGGACTTGCACTAGTTAGGTGAAATTTTATGCTCCGGCAAATAAGCAGGTCAGAGGGGCAAGTTGCTCAGAGAAAACTACTGGGCTCCCTTTTAGACCATACTCATTAAACTGACCCTCAGAAACTTCCTATTATTAGAATGCAAGTTCCCTGCTCAGCATGACAAAAAAACCCCTGACTTTGCTCAAAATGTTATTTCAACAGATCTCTGGTTTTGCTTCACTGAGTCACAACATCCCAGATCAAATAATGCCAGGACTTTATTTCAGTTTCACACAGTCATATATTTATTAGCTTTAACAGCAAAACAAAAGCACACACCAATCTCTTCTCTAATGCCAGTCATTTTATATAGTGAAACAGTTGTTCTGTAACACACGTAGTTTCCAGTCACAAGTTTTAGTACCTGAGTATAGCTACAGATTCTGCTGGGGTAGATAGCAAGAATAGTAATTACTGAATGTATTATAATAGCTTTCATTATAACAGCTTCTTGAATATTGCATTATTTGGTTACATTTATCTGTGGAGCCTGCCAGAAAGGAAGGGAAGCATAACAAGAAAATCTGGTTCTATTTCTCAAAATATCCAGAGTACTACTGATAGAGCTCACTATAATATATGTGAAGGACAGGCACCAAGAATCCATCCTAACTGTATTAATCCACCATCATTGGACACTTGTTTTTAAGGTTTAGTTTTGTCTCGCATTATTTCAAAACCTCACCTCTATTTCTCAAAAACAATTACTTCCATTGTATCCATATCTTTCAAGTTCTAGGCCATGATGCTTTATCAAAGTGCAGAGTGTTGAAGCACTTCCAAAGGGAGCTGATTAAATTTCCATCTAACACACTGAAGTGCAGAATTTTCCAATTTCTGTGTGAACTCAGACATGCCAACTTCCAGGCTTCCTACCAAAACCGAAAACACCAAAGTACTTTAAAACTTAGGCAAGAAAATGAAAATTGAAAACAGTGTTAATAGGCAACACAGAGCTGCACAAAAGAAAACTCACTGTAGTACAAGACCAACAAATGCAATCCTACAAAATCTAAGATGTGCTACATATTTCTTCAGTGCCATCTTCTGGCACCATAGTTGCAGTTACTAAACAAGCGTGATTTCTTTTTTCCTTCCAATATAACCTTGAAAGTCATTAGCATATCAATTACATATGTATGTTTAACAAGAATAGTAAACTCATGCGCTCAAAAAGAGCCCTAATCCTGAGCAAAAAAATTTTAGAATTTTATGTTATGTGAAAAGTTGTATTAGGAGTGGAATTCAGTCATCTGCAGATATAAAAATATGCATCAATTAGTAACATCACAAGTCAGATAAACCAAGGATGACACTAAACTTACATTTTGGCAAGGTGTCAGAAGTATTACAAATAAACAAAAATTGTAATTTTTATGGCATTAAAGTATACCACCTGCAGATTGTATTGGCCTCCTTCCAGATGCCCCCAAAGTCACATATTTATCATTGAAAAACTCGACTTCTGACTCAGAACTGAAGATATGTTTCCGGGCTCAAAAGTCAGTCTGTTTATTTTTTTTAAATATATTGGTTGTTTTAATAAAAATAATGCCTTCGATCTACAAACCTTGCCTTGCTCATCTCTTAACGATCATGGCTAAAGCTTCACCACAATATTTTCCTTGGCTTTTCTACTCAACAGTTGATTTAGCTTTGCTTTTAATTAAATAACGCCTCCCCCCCCCCCCCCCCCCCCCATGCACAGAAGTTCATGAAGATTTCCTTTTTCTCACCTTCTTCCTAAGGCCACTGGAAAAGTTTGTAAATGGCAAGAGATCTAACAAGGTTTTGCTTAGAAAGGTTGGTAGCACTACCACCTTATGAAGCTGATTTTTGTTTTAAAATACAGCATAATCATTGACAATATTAGAAGGGGGCAAAGCCAAAAGTGAAGTGACAATGAAATGAATAATAAAAATAAACAAAAGGGCTTGATTTCACTCTTTGTTTTTGTAACTGTCAATTACTTTCTCATCAAACGTATTTTGTAACATGACAATCTCTAAGTAAGGTAATCATTTCACTTACAAAACTCTAAAAATATCTTCTTGAAAATTGACATGAAGTTTAACCAAGCCTTATAATGCAAATAATAGTTTTCAAAACAGAAAATATACAGTGGTTAAAACTATATTATTTGCAGGATTGTCAGTTAATTCACCATATGGCATAAAAGATATGCCCTCTCTGGGAACATATTAACTTTCAAACTTTCTACACAGTCTCCATCGTTTATGGTATGTTAACAAGGAAACACAGGAGCGATACACAGAGAACAGCTTAACACTGCAACAGCAGCAAGTTGTCCAGTGGGATATCCTTGTACTTGAACGCTCTCAGGAAGAGAGCATCTCCCTTCTGCTCCTATTTCTTTCAATGGCCTCTCCTTTTCTGTTGCCCATGGGGGAGGAGGAAATAGAATCAGAGTGCTTCCATCAGCTGCTGGATCCATAGAGAAAAAATGTCATATTAACTAAGTAAAGCCCTAGTGAAATTAAAAAGCAAATGGAAATGCTTATTTTATCCCTCAGGCAAAACCCAAAATATTTCTAGAATTCTATAAGCATTGCTTGCATAATGTCATCTATAATAACATTGTATCACCCCCAATATACACAAAGTTTATCTTTTAAAAGAAAACGTGGTCAATCTCCAGTTTCTCAAAAATAGTTCTCAGTATAATACTAATTTGTGTGCATGTTTCTGGAAAAGCTTGCATTCCAGAACTGTTGCACCCTTCGCAAAACAATATGAATAATCATGTTGCTCAGTGATATCCAATAACATTATTTATGATAGCCTTGAAAGCCTCATCTGGAGTGAGGCCATGCTAGTTAATGCACAATCAGGCACATATTATCCTTTTTCTGTGATTCTACACATTAAGTCTCATTTTCAAATATTTTCCATCAATGAGATGATCAACAATAAGATTTACAATAATAAAAAAATCCTAAATAGGCTGTATGTGCAACATGAGACTTCTGCACAGCTTTGATGTAAGAGGAAGAAGATAAGCACTAAACTTAATTTTTAGGTATTGGCCATCAAATCCTACCCTTCTGTGCTCATTAATAATAACCTGCATTCCTAGTCCCTCCTAAAAGTAGCACAAGTTTCAATGGTTGTTTCATAAATCTGTCTGTCTTTCATTTACTTCTCCAAAGATTAGCCCAAACATCTTTCTGCTATTCTTGCATTTTCTCTTAATGGAAAAAAAACCCACCACCACAAAACTATTTCACAGTTGCTTCAAATGACAGAGCATCTCCTCTACACAAACTTCCCTCCCTGGAGTGCACAAGCCTCATAGAATTTGGCAGGCAACAGTACACACAGAGATATTAAAGGCTCTCTAAATTTAATTGCTCTTGTAATATGCATCACAAACAGGAGGCTCAGAGTACTGTCCTAATGAAAAAGTATAGAAAGGAGAGCACTGAAAAGGAAAACAGGAATGTGGGACTTCCTTATATGGATTCTTCCATCCAAGGCTTTCCACACGTTGGGAATAGCAAAAGAGGGAAGGATGGGTGTATTGGGTTTGTGTGGCAAGGTTTTGGCAGCGGGGGGGGGGCTACAGGGGTGGCTTCTGTGAGAAGATGCCAGAAGCTTCCCCCATGTCCGATAGAGCCATTGCCAGCCGGCTCCAAGATGGACCTGCTGCTGGCCAAGGCCGAGCCAATCAGTGACGGTGGTAGTGCCTCTGTGATAACATATTTAAGAAGGGGAAAAAACTGCTGCACAACAGCAGCCGGGAGAGAGGAGTGAGAATATGTGAGAGAAACAACTCTGCAGACACCAAGGTCAGAGAAGAAGGAGGGGGAGGAGGTGCTCCAGATGCTGGAGCAGAGATTCCCCTGCAGCCCGTGGTGAAGACCATGGTGAGGCAGGTTGTATGCCTGCAGCCCATGGAGGGCCACAGTAGAGCAGATATCTACCTGCAGCCCATGGAGGACCTCACGCCGTAGCAGGTGGATGTAGCCCAAAGGAGGCTGTGACCCCGTGGGAAGCCCATGCTGGAGCAGGCTCCTGGCAGGACCTGTGACCCGTGGAGAGAGGAGCCCACACTGGAGCACATTTGCTGGCAGGGCCTGTGACCCCATGGGGGACACCCACACTGGAGCAGTCATTTTTTACTCAGCTCATTCTTCATCTTAGTACCCTCTTTTCCCCCCACAGTTTAGTTCATCTAGTTGGACTACAGCCATGTATCTCCTCATAGGCTCAAATAGAGTCAATGCATTCTTGAACCTCATCCCACAGAATTTCAGAGAAAATGGCTGAAATTGCTCAGTACATTACAGAAGCACTTCAGAATCTCCATATTCCCCCTCCCTCACTTACAAAATGCATCAGAACTCCATTATGCCAGTGTCAGTCCAAGCATTTGCCGTCTTATTCATGCAGACTGTCAACTCTTGCATAGAAATTACCTCCTATAAACAGTTTCAATTTCACCTAGCAGTTATGAGGTCTTCTATTAAATATGATTTTTAGATAGTGTCATAATTTTAAAGTGCTAACACTTTAAAAATATTAAATAGTGATATTATGATTTAACCTATTGTGTCAACTTTAACTACAGTAATGTAAGATAAAAGGTCCAGTCTGCCAATAACTCTTTGGAAATAAATTTGAACCTCTTTTGAAAAGGCTCTTGATAAAGCAATATTCAGTAAATTATGAAGTTTGATCTGAGAATGCAAAATTTTCTAAATTCACAGAAATATCAGCTTCATCATCACGACAGAAGGCAAGCCACGGAACATGCCTTGGGAAGCTACCCGGAGAAAAAGGACATGCAGCATGCCAGCCACAGATGAGCAGGGTATTCATAAAAGGGTAAAATGTTATTGCTACTTGTGAATTGTTACTAAAATTAAGCACGGTGGTTGGTATATTCTTCACAGCTTGAGGGTGTGAGAGGGAAATAAGTGGAAAATCTAGTGAATACTGCATACATATTGTAACTTGCCTGGCCATTGCATTGCCACAGAAATGACAGAAAAAAAAAAAATCTCATCGTTTGAGATAGGTTGGTTTTAAGTACAGAATTACTTCTTTTTATTCAAAACTGTACCAAAAGACACCTGGAGAAGTGGGACAAAAAAAAATCAACAGATTATGCTGTCAACTTTAGATATGATAATGTGCTTCAGAGATAAAACATTCTTCTACATGACAACAGAACAGATGGGGAATTTCTCATTTTTTGTTAACTGGACCAATACTTAAAATATAATTTTAATTAAGCTGAAAGCTACTCCCTTCTAAGAAGCAGGTGCACCATCCCAAAAACAATGAATTGAATGCTGCAGAGATTAAACTGACATTATTATATCACATTATGCATTTAGGCAATACTTCAAACTAAATGTTGAAGAAACAATAGATGTTAATACACAGTGCATTAACGTGAGAAAAAAATACATGTTCCATATTTGGTGGAGAAAAAAAAACACAACTCTGTAGGGTATGACTCTCCTAAATCTCAAATGCATATACATTTCTGTTCTCTTCCCCCCTCTGAATTGTTTTACTGCTTCAAACAGCAGTTATAAATGGACTGAACCATAAATACCTATCACTGCCCAGCATTTAAGCTCCCACTGAAAAGTGCTTTTTCTACCTTTTCAGTCTCTCTAAATCCATTTCTTTCTAACTATATCCATTAAGAAGGAAAATCTCCAATTTGATCCAAGTCTTTGTCCACTCTCACCTTATTTTCAATGTATACTTTTTTGGTCTTTCATGATGCTTCCTCTGTATAGTCAGAGACACACACAAGTCTATGGGGCCAGATGGGATCCACCCAAGGGTACTGAGGGAGCTGGCGGAAGTGCTCACCAAGTCACTTTCAATCCTTTATCAGCAGTGCTGGCTAACCGGGGAGGTCCCAGCTGACTGGAGGGTAGCAAATGTGATGCCCATCTACAAGAATAAACAAGATAAACAAGCCTGTGCAGGGAGAGGAAACAGGACTAAAATATTGTAGCATGTGCATTTAGACACCTTCAGGGAAGCTGCCTTCAATAAACTATATGTAGCTGTACAGTGTAAATGTAGCATCTGTAGAGAATGATGTGAGGACATGCTGTAAGAGCACCCAGGCTCCTGGAAAAGAGGCAGAAACCTAGAAAACTATTTTTCCTTGGGAGTGCAGTGAACATACATACAAAAATTCATTCAAAAACATATGCAGAAGTGCTCTGAATTATCAAGAAGAGTTAATTTGCTTATTGCTGCCTGCCTACCTACTACAGGCTGATAACTACACTCTAAAGTCTTTTGATGACTGGCTTTATTTTTTTCTTGCATTAGAGCATCAGTCTAGTCAGAAACTGAACGTGCTTTTCGAAGCAAGCCGCATACAACGGGCCCACGCTTGGTCCCCTCAGCAACTGCACCCTGTCTTTAACTTAGAAGCCTTTCTTCTTTGTAACTGGGCAGCAGCAGTCAATCAGCCCTGCTGACTACACAAACAGCTGCAACAGGGTCACCGACCACGCAGGACCGCGCTCCGCTGGGGCTCGGCACTCTCCGCCGGCGGCTCGGGGGGGGGCTCTGCAGCAGCGCCCGGGGCTCCCGGGCCGAGGGGGAAGAGGCAGGCACGTCTGGGCGCGCGTACGCGCATGGCCCGCAAGCACGTTTTTCTTCAGCCATCATCTGCTGCCACCGGCCCGCCAAGCCCCCAGCCACAGACCCCACCGGCAGGCGGCCCCTCGCTCCACCGGGGCGGACCGGCGGCCCCTCGCGCCAACTTGCGCAAGTCTCATGCTTAGGCACCCAGTAGTATTTGTTGTCGAACTGGTCGGTGTCCACCATCTCCTTGGCGGGCCCGAGGAGATGCAGAGTGCGCAGCGCCCGCCAGAGCCAGCTCATCGGAGTGGGGGACACAGCTCGCGCCGCCAAGGTCACCGCCGCTAACGGCACCCACTGCAGCACCTCAAGCCCCGCCCCCGGCGGGCTGCGTCACGTCCGCGCATGCCGTCCCGCACCCTACCCTGTCCAGCTGACCACGCTCACTGGCACCCCGACGCCTGCCCCACTCCGCCCATCAGTGGCGGACGTGCAAGCAACGTCGCTCATCATTGGTGGAGATCGGCCACCGAGCTAATCCTGGCCACCCAAGGCTCAAGATGGTGGAGTGGTGTTGGGCGGCCCTGCTATGTTGGGGTTCATTTCGACCCGTCAGGCTGGCCTTACTGATCCAATGCGGCTGTGCTGGGCCGAGTCCACCCGGAGGTAGCGGGGCACGGAGGGAGCCGAGACCGGGGTAGGGCTGCGCGGGAAGCGGCCGCCTCAGGCCTGCGGGGCGGTAGCGGCAGCCCATGGCTCCGCCCTGCTGGGAAGCCCTCACCTGGCCCAAGCCGGGCCGGCCTGAGCTGAGGCCCTAGGGCTGTCCTCGCTGCCGCTCCGTCTGCGCGAGCTGAACCCAACTCTGCCTCGCCATCAGCCCCACTGTGTGCTCTGGGCGTGGGGAGCCCGAGCGGCGGAGCTGGCTGGCTGGCTGGCCCGGGGCTGGCTTGCACTCCCCAGCAGAGGCTTCTGTGTGTCTGCCGTGCCTCGTCTCAGGGGTTTTTTTTGTTTGTTTGTTTGTTTGTTTGCATTTGTGGATTAGCAGCCTTGGGCTGAGGAATGTTATTTTGATAGGCTGAGTACAGACAGGGCAATAAACTGTACCTCAGTATTATTGCCCTTGCTATCTTAATGGCTTAATACCAATTATTCTTGGGGTACCCAGCCCGCTGAACTAGAAGACAGAGGCGGGGAGCAGAATGAAGCCCCCATAATCCCAGGGGAAATGGTTAGCAACCTGCTACACCACGTAAACACACATGTCTATGGGGCCTGATGGGATCCACCCAAGGGTGTTGAGGGAGCTGGCAGAAATGCTCACCAAGCCACTTTCCATCATTTATGAGCAGTCCTGGCTAACCGGGGAGGTCCCAGTCAACTGGAGGGTAGCAAATGTGATGCCCCTCTACAAGAAGGGCCAGAAGGAGGATCTGGGGAACTACAGGCCTGTCAACCTGACCTCGGTGCCAGGGAAGGTTATGGAGCAGATCATCTTGAGTGCCATCACATGGCATGTGCGGAACAACCAGGTGATCAGGCCCAGTCAGCATGGGTTTAGGAAAGGGAGGTCCTGCTTGACTAACCTGATCTCCTTCTATGACAAGGTGACCCCACTTAGTGGATGAGGAAAGAGCTGTGGATGTTGTCTACTTGGACTTTAGTAAAGCCTTTGACACCATTTCCCACAGCATTCTCCTGGAGAAACTGGCTGCTCATGGCTTGGACGGGTGCACTCTTCGCTGGGTAAAAAAACTGGCTGGATGGCCGAGCCCAGAGAGCGGTGGTGAATGGAGTTAAATCCAGCTGGCAGCCAGTCACAAGTGGTGTTCCTCAGGGCTCAGTATTGGGGCCAGTTCTGTTTAATATCTTTATCAGTGATCTGGATGAGGGGATCGACTGCACCCTCAGTAAGTTTGCAGACGACACCAAGTTGGTCAGGAGTGTTGATCTGCTGGAGGGTAGGAAGGCCCTACAGAGGGATCTGGACAGGCTGGATCGATGGGCTGAGGCCAACTGTATGAGATTCAGCAAGGCTAAGTGCCGGGTCCTGCACTTGGGTCACAACAACCCCATGCAACGCTACAGGCTTGGGAAGAAGTGGCTGGAGAGCTGCCTGGCGGAAAAGGACCTGGGGGTGTTGGTCGACAGCTGGCTGAATATGACCCGCAGTGTGCCCAGGTGGCCAAGAAGGCCAATAGCATCCTGGCTTGTATCAGGAATAGTGTGGCCAGCAGGACTAGGGAGGTGATAGTGCCCCTGTACTCGGCACTGGTGAGGCCGTACCTCGAGTCCTGTGTTCAGTTTTGGGCCCCTCACTACAAGAAAGACATTGAGGTGGTAGCACCTCTGTGATAACATTTAAGAAGGAGGAAAAACTGCTGTGCAACAGCAGCTGGGAGAGAGGAGTGAGAATGTGTGAGAGAAACAACTCTGCAGACACCAAGGTCAGTGAAGAAGGAGGGGGAGGAGGTGCTCCAGGCGCCAGAGCAGAGATTCCCCTGCAGCCCCTGGTGAAGACCATGGTGAGGCAGGCTGTCCCCCTGCAGCCCATGGAGGTCCACAGTGGAGCAGATATCCCCCTGCAGCCCATGGAGGACCCCACACCAGAGCAGGTGGATGAGCCCGAAGGAGGCTGTGACCCCGTGGGAAGCCCATGCTGTAGCAGGCTCCTGGCAGGACCTGTGGACCCGAGGAGAGAGGAGCCCATGCTGGAGCAGGTCTTCTGGCAGGGCCTGTGACCCCATGGGGGACCCATGCTGGAGCAGTCTTCCTGAAGGACTGCACCCTGTGGAAAGGACCTGTGCTGGAGCAGTTCATGGAGAACTGCAGCCCATGGGAAGGGCCCACGTTGGAAAAGTTCATGGACGACTGTCTCCTGTGGGAGGGACCCCACGCTGGAGCAGGGAAAGAGTGTGAGGAGTCCTCCCCCTGAGGAGGAAGGAGCGGCAGAGACAACGCGTGATGAACTGACTGCAATGCCCATTCCCCGTCCCCCTGTGCTGCTTGGGGCAGGGAGGAGGTAGAGAAATCAGGAGTGAAGTTGAGTGAAGGGAACCAGATATAAGGAAATTAGAAAAGTTGCTGGAGGAAGCGTGGAGAGTATATCGGAATAGGGAGGGTGAGGACAGAAGGAAACTGGGAAAGGAGATGATAGTGGCTGTGTTAGCTCAGCAAAATTTGGAAAGAATGCAAACAGGAGGAGCTGGGCAAGTAGGGCGAGAAATGAGTAACAGAGGTAGGGGTAGTTTGGGATATAATCAATGTGCTTATTGTAAAGGGTTCGGACACTGGAAAAAAGAATGCCCCCAGCAGACACGTAATTTGAAGACTGTGGCAGAAATACAAGAGAATGATTGACGGGGACCGGGGGAATCCTCCCTAGCAGAACCCTTTGTAAAAGTTCAGCTAGGGAAAGAAGAGAAACCTGTAGAATTTTTGACAGACACAGGCGCCACATTCTCTGTATTGAATCAAACCTTGTTACCTATAAGTAAACAAAATGTTAATGTTGTGGGAGCAACTGGGCAGGTCGAAAAGGCTTTTTCTTGAAACCATTAAAATTTAGAATTGGGAAGAGTGTGGGGATTCACAAATTTCTCTACCTGCCTGAGGCTCCTAGACCGTTACTGGGGAGGGACCTATTAGAACAACTAAATCCCAAAATAAAATTTAGAAGTGGGGAAATTGAATTTAAAATACCAGACAAAAATCACATTGGAATTTTAAGTTTGGTTCTTACTGAACCCCAAATTAGAGAAGAAGAAATTTTATACAAGAAATAAGAGACCAGGTATACCCAGGAGCGTGGGCCTCAGGAATACCCGGAAAGGCTAAAAATGCTGAATTGGTTGTTGTTAAACTCAAAGAAGGGGCACGACCTGTTAAGATAAAGCAATACCCCTTGAAATTGGAAGATAGGCGAGGGGTAAAAAGTATTATAGAAGAGCTTATAAAATTTGGACTATTAATTGAATGCTCTTCCGAATACAACACTCCCATTCTGCCTGTCAAAAAGCCTGATGGCAAAACTTATCAATTGGCACAAGATTTGCGGGCAGTAAATCAAATAGTTGAAGATTTGTATCTGGTAGTGGCAAACCCATGTACTCTGCTGACTCGTTTAAAGGAAACCTATGAATGTTTCACTGTGTTAGATTTAAAGGGTGCATTCTTTTGCTTTACCTTGGCTCCAGAAAGCCGCAATTTATTTGCCTTTGAATGGGAAAACCTTCATCTGAAGACCCCCAAAGACCACCTGAAGACCACCACGGGAGACGACTGCGCATGCGGATCGGACATTTGCATATGTTAATAAGTTCCAGGAAATCTCATGTTTATGTAAATGAATTCTCGGAAATCCTGTGAATACGTAGGACTTCTTTATAGTATATAATCTCTGAAAGTCCACCAAATCGGTGGAGCACTCATGGTGGAGAATCCCCAGTGCTGCCCAGCGCTGCAATAAAGAATACCTGCTTAATAGTAACTTTGTTGCTATTGAGTTCCATTTCAGGGACTCTCCGAATACTCCGTTTCTCCCTTGGGGAGATTCAGACTGTGAGGAGAAGCATCCGTGAATTTTTGTATCAATGCTATGTAGTACTAATGAATTTAAACTAAAAATACTGTTATTTTTATTAAAAAAGTACTTATTTTAAATCGTGAAATAATTTGTGAATTTCAGGTGTTCATAGTGGACTTTTCCCTCTTCATTAATATATATATGTGTATGTCTTATTTATCAAAATTCTAATACTTTGTTTTAATTAAGTTTGTTTAGAGATAAGCTATACTGTTCTCATGAATGTACTTCTGTATTTTCTCATGCATACACTTTTGATGCCTGATAGGACCTAATTAGACTGATATACCCAACTGGAATATTTCCTAGCATGTTTGGAAACTTTCCACTTTTAACCTTTGGTGACCTTTTTATGTGTATAGGACTTGTTCAAGAGCTTGAAACGTACAGACACTAATAAGCTATACTTTTTATACTACTTTTATTTGCAAGGCTTCCCACACACCTCACAAACCAGGTCTCACAAATGTAGCATTTGCTTCTATCCCAGCTGCCCTTTTAGGGAACAGTATTGAATTTCTTAGTGATGATTTAGCTGTGGGCAGAAGATAGGCATTTTTTTATATCACTCTTAACTAGTCCATAATAATTTAGCAAGTTATTCCTTATTTGCTTCTCCTTCATGAGTCTGTCTCTTTTAATCCCTTTACTTTTATCTTCCCCCTTATGCTATCTTTCTGCTTGCCCTTCAGTTGTTTTCATACTGCTTATTCATCTCCTACTGTTTCTTTATAACTCATGAGTGAGAGATGCAGAATCTTTCCCTAAGTTGCAGATGTTTTTCCTCCGTTCCTTCTTCCCTGAGCAAGGGATGACTTGCTAAGAAATCCTGAGGGCTAGTTCTTGCATTGGCTAGACTGGTGCTTCTGTTCTTTGCCATCCTACTGGCGTATGCAATTAAAATGTAGTTTTCTGCAACATCAGTCAACTCTGATAAGCAAAGGGCACTTACAGGGTAGAAGGTAGTGGTAGGTCAAGTTTTGTTCAATCTGTGGACTAAAGTCTTGCAGTAAACTGGGTTTTAAGTATCTTTCTGAGGTGAAAACACTCAATAGAAACTAGGCTGAGAACACTAACTCACTTTACACTTACTGCTGAAACTGAATAAAACAATGTGGTCAGGCCTACACCCACTACCAACTACAAGAAATGTTACCTCTTTGTTTTCCATAGTCTAGTTTAAAGGTGGTCTTCCTTAGCCTTCTATTTGAAAACTAATATTTAGAAATTGATATATCAACATTTATTGTGTGCATGTGGCATGTTTTAAGGAGAACGTGCTAGGAAAACATAATTGCTTTGTCTTAAAGTGGGTTCTTTAAAGCCTTATATGTTACATTTCTAATTGACAGAACTTAAGAAAACAACGTATATCTTATTTATAACTGTATACTGTTGTGTGTAAGGAGTTCTTTTAATAGTTTCAATATCTGAGAGAAAATTATTATGTTGGATCATCTGGGAAAATGTTTAAGGAGGTAATTCCTGAACCAATTCTCATCTCAGTGATAGTTTAGGTGCTCAGTGTAGGTCTGGCATGCAAGAGCCTGTGCAAATTTTATCTCTAAGTGTGGAACTGCTGATTTTTTAGGCATATCTTTCTTTCTCTTTCTTAAAGTTTATATTAAGGAGAGTGAAATTTAATGAACAGAAAAATTATTCTTTTGATACACATCTGGATTTGGAAATCTCAGGAGTTGTGTTAACATTTGGAAGCTTACTTAAAATGAATTTTATTGGGTATTAATGAAGAAATGAAATTGACCTTTCGATGTAAAGTTATTTCCTGTAGTTTTAGTTAATAGCTAACTGCATAATCCTTCATTTTACAGGTGAACTATGGGGAAGTCTGTAATGAAAGTAGAAAAGGACTCAAATTCACCATCTCTTGTGGCTGTAATCCAGAGTTTGCCTTTGTACCATATGGTAGTACCATTGCTGTTTATACAATTTTCACAGGAGAACTGATAACTATGCTTAGAAGGCATTATAATACTGTTGACTGCTGTGTATTTCAACCTAATTTTCAGGTAAGTAAAGTACAAACAATATTCCAGTCAACCTGGAATATTTATGCCGATTGCCGAACTATTTGCACAAAAAGTGATAACTTTTCAGGGATGTGCTTTAATCTTGACATAATAGGGAGTTCTGTGGCCTGTGTGTCAAGTGAGAAGAGTTTGGTCAAGTTCTTGTGATGGCCTTTTCTATATTTGGTTCCTCCCACTATTCATTTCTTCTCATGTAGGTAGCTTTTCAATATATCTATAGTTATTTTTTGTCTTATATTGTCATTAATAAATCATATGCATTAAGGCTTTTGCCTGTTTTCTGTAAGATTGAAGAGAAGGCATTTGTCTTTCTCTGAGACACAAATGGGAAGTACATTTAGGTGACGTGCATTAGTATTGCTATCAGTACTGAGAAACCTCTCAAGTAGTTGGTTAGGGTGATCTTGCTTAAATGCCTGTAGTTATACCAATCACTGGATCTATGAACAATTTGGATGCAGTTGTTGAAAACATGATGAGCTTCTTAAATTAATCTGAGTACATTTCACCTAAGAAATACCATGGCATTACCAGGGACTCATGGTGCTGGCAGCCTTTTTTTTCCTCTCCCCTTTTTTCTTCTTCTCCTATGGTATATTTTTTCTGTGATAAAAGACTTAAGGATAACAAAGCTTAATTTGTTATGAGATATTTTACAACAAATTGTTCTTATGGCTTGTGGTATGGCAAGAGCAGAGTGGATATTAGTATGGATTTTAAGGCTGTTACATAGTTGCCCTCAGGTGTTGAGGACTGTACTTAATGTTCCAGCTCCTCCTTTCTCGTCTTTTGTTTCTAAAATATCAGGCAGAAAGGGCAAGTGGATATCTTTTCATGACTTCTCATACAATACATCATGTAATTTAATCTGGTAGCTCTTGCTTTGAGTCCAGTAACTTTGACTGAAACAATGTTTCCCTACCACTGAGATGGACTTCACTGAAAGTTTTGGACACATTACAGATGAGGCAATAGAGCCTAAGCTAATAAGCTTTACTAGACCTGGAAAGCAGTTCTGGGATGAATAGGCAGTGAGATACTGGATCCACTGAAGGGTGGAATATTCACATTATAGCTAAGGCACATCTTTTCTGGACTGTTCTTGACTAGCTTAAAAAGCCCTTTGTGTTTTTAAGAATAGTTTCCAAACAAAAGTGCTGGTGTATTTATATTAAGTCATCTTTGGTGTTCTTTTTGGTAAGCTGAAGAAATGAGGCTTATTAAATCTCACTGTAAATCATGTTTTCCAGCCCTAGAAATGCATATCTATAGTGTCTCTATCTTGGCTTTTAAGATCCTTAGAAAAGGATCACTCGTGTGTGTGTGTGCATGCACACAAGAACTGCATCAGCCACTATAGCTATGGGTTTATGTTGGCAACAACTTCACTTGTTTATCCATTGTGATTCCTGATTCTCTTTTAGAATCACCTTTTTCCAGAGTTCAGTTCTACATTCTCAAAGTGCGAGTAGATTTTTTGTCTTTTCTTTAAATGTCCTTGCTTTTGGTTGTATTAAATTGTTACTCTGATGGGATTACATTACTATAGTCAGTGTGTCAACACCAAAGGTAGTGGTAGTGTTATTGTTATTTTGTCTGTTTATGTTCACATGTATACTTCCAAATAGCTCATTCTGTCTTGAGACAATTAAGTATTTTCATCAGTCTTCATATAATTCCACTAGAAATTATGATTTCCCAGTTAAAACTCCTTTTCTGAGAATGCAGTCATTTGTAAAATTTATAGTTACCTGTTTTATTTTACTCTTGCAAGCAATATTAAATCAATATGTTACAAAGTTATTCACGGCTGTGTATTTCTGTTTTCAGTTAAACTAGTTGTAGAGAAAATCAGTTTTGCTTGACAAAACCTGCTTTGTTGCAAACTCTGACTGGTGTTTATATTCCTATATCTTCACTCTACAGTAAATGAATCTTTTAATCACCTTTTCCTTTGTCTTGTTTAGGATTAAAGAAAAGTCAATTAGTTCATTAGTATCAGTATCATTCCACTTATTTTTGTTCTGTTTTTCTGAATGGCATATTAACTCACTTTCAGCTTTGTAGTATTTCAATACATATTAAAACATAATTAACTTTAACAGGCCAGAAGTTTTCTTGGACAACTCTTCTAAGTCTCTCTGATATAAGTTATTCATCTACTGGTGAAATTTGTAGCAGATGGCTTTCTAACATCTTTCTTTCTTATTAGCACGTTTGAAATTAGTACACTATCATCTTATGAAACAAGGTCTACATCTGTTCTGTATATTTTCTACCATTTCCATCTAGTAGTAAGTCTCTGTCATTGTTAGAGTTTTCTTCATATTAATAGTCTTTTAAACTTTTTTTGTTCTTTAACCCTGCTGAATTATTTTCCTACCCACCCCCAAATCTGGTCTTTAGTTTTTCTTGCTATTTTTTTCTATGTTCAAAACTTCTGATTGATATTGGTTGCTGCCAGTCCCTCACTTTCTTTCTGTTTATTAACTGTATTTTAATCGCTATCTTTGTTTCACCTCATAACTGAAATAGTCTCTAAAAGGAACTTTAAGTTTGCACCAATTATGTATTTGAGGTGAGAAGTGTCTTCTGTTTGCTCAGAATCATATAATCAAATATGATCACTGATACCCAAGCAACTATCTATTTGCAATCCAATGATATTACTCTGTTTGCTCTTATGAGGTCCAAATTAATTAGCAGGTTTGTGTGGAATACCATTTGTGTTTGAGATATTATGTGGAGCTGTCTCCACAAAGTGGTGTGAGATTTAGTTAATGTGTGTATGTATATCCCTTTTGAGATCCTGGGAATAGAGCCATAAAATCCACTATATTATTGTCGGCCTAAATAGTTCTTACATAAATCTCTCTCTGAAGTTAATAAGATGTTAGTCTGCTTGAGTAATAAGAACTGCAGAATTTGGCCCATTAATAAGAGCCATTAATCTAATAGGAGGTAGGTAATTTCAAGGGTGGTGTGGAAGAGGAAATCCTCATTGTGAAATCTCTTAGATTATATTTACTGTTGGATCTAATATGCTAGATACCATTGTGCCATATTAACTGCTTAAAATAATTTAAGTAAACAAACAAGACCTGCGTCTCCCTTTCAGAAAAAGAAATGGAGTAAAGCACCATGCACAAATAACATGTCATAAAATATTAGGATAAATAAAATATCAGGAAACAATTTTGGTTTAAATTATAGCTACTTCTATTGTTCAGGAAATGCCAGTGACATCTGCAAAGGTATTTGGCAAATCCAGTGGTAGGCTAATAAGTAAATGTCACGGATGAGTGGTTAGGCCGCTTAAAAAATCACCATCAAAGATATTTGCAAATAGTGATTTTAATAGAAATCTATAAAAGTGTGATTTAACAGACTTCGATGGCAAGGTTCACTCTATTACTTATTAAATGAATGGAATATATATAAAAAGAGAAAGAAAGAGGAAATCAAGCCCGAAGAAAATACAAGGAGGAAAAGGGGAGCCCTCCCGTTGAGTCATGAGGTTCAGAATGGACCCCCTTGCTTTCTAAACTCCTTCTCAGAGAGGAGCCTTGGTGCGGCTGGATCCAATCCTAGTCTCAGACTTGGTCAACAGTTTATATCTAAGGATTATATGTTTAGCAGCAGTTTATGGTTTGTTTGCAGCAAGGAGAGGATCACAAAAATCTAGTAATAACTAATCATTAATTAATTTAGCATCTACAAAGTGATTAAATGAGGTTTACTATAATATTTGAATCGATTCTCACACACTCGCACACACACACTAGCCCTAAATATTCATTATATGCGCAGTTAAAGGTACCTATTGAAATATGCACAGTTAAAGGCCCCAATAAAAATTCCCCGCCAGGTTTAGTGAAATACTCACTGTAAATGACTGTCTCAATGGGCGAAAGTCGAACCTTGAGGAGCAAGGAGCGCCAGAGATGATTGGACAAAAGGCGAACCTTGAGGAGCAAGGAGCACCAGAGATCAGCTCATGCAAACTTAAGAGTTCGCAGCTCTGAGAGGCGTCCCACTCAGAGGGAGATTCTGGTGCAGCCCGCTGTGGTCCAGGAGAGCTCAAAGGGTCTCACTTGGTACCGCTGTCTATAGAGTTGCAAGATGATTGACTTTAGGCATCAGTAAATTTCCATTCTAGTTTCACAGCCCGTGTTGAAAATTACTAAAGTTCTCAAAAATTCCAGTGATGCTGGTACAGATCCTCCCGAGTTACAGCCTAGACAAGATAGGCCCCAAGGCTGCCAGGTGGCATCTAGTACAGATGAAAAATATGTTCCAAGGTTGTCAGGGCTGCCTCCCTGGGACAGACAGGGCTGCTCCCACCTCAGCCATGTAAGAGTTTTGATACGGCCAAGGGATGCTTAACCACCAAACTCATTACACAAAGGCCAAGTTTTGACGGGAGTTACTGAGACTGTAAAGCAGCTTTGCTTCCCATGCTCTGGCGGTGCGCAAGAAGAAAAAGGGGGGGGGGGGAAATGCACCACCACAGTAAAGATAACTGAAAGTTAAATTAGGTTTTATTTGAAATCTTTCTCAGAGTCTTAAAGCATAATATTTCCATATATTGTACCATAAACACACATGGAGTGTGTTTATGGTACTATATATGTATCTGTCCTATACTGTACCATACTATTATGGTACAATATATGTATATGTCCTATACTGTGCCATAACATGCATGGAGCTCACTGGCTCTTCTTTTGACTGACTTAAGGTATGAGTCACCATTTATGGTTTTAATAATTGTAAGCATTATTCAATGCAGTGTATATTAACTGAAGATCTTGCAATGCCAGGATCAGAAAATGAGACAAGTAGTAATAAAGATTAAATGGAAGTATGCTGATGTCATCATTACATTGCTCACAAGGAGAGATTTTGGGGTGGGAGGAGTTGTTTTAAAGTTCTAGCGATATTCTGTATCCTGTCAAAGACAGGATGCTTGAGTAGAGTACTGCTGACAGGATGAAGTGGGATTTGACCTATACCTTGGTATAACTTTGACCTGTCTTCTTTTAAGCAAGATAAGTAGGATGTTTGTCGTGGATGGAGTAAGAGAGAAGCAAAAATATACTTTAGTGATATAAACCAGTGAGTTAACAAGGTTCAATGGTAAATGCGACAGTGGTTTAGCAAGATTCGATGGCAAGGTACACTTGATTATTTACTGCATAGAGGACAGGGTCAGACAAAAACTGTCAGGGAGACCCTTCCGTTGAGTCATGAGGTTCAGAAAGGACCCCCTTGCTTTCTAAACTCCTTCCTCAAGAGAGGAGTCTAAGTGCAGCTGGATCCAATCCTAGTCCCAGACTTGGTCAACAGTTTATGTCTACAGAATTATATATGCGCAATCAATCAATCCTTTATATCACTTAGCTAAGATTTCAAAGTTTAGCATGCTATTAGTCACTTACCAAGGATCTGTTGTGGCAAGGAATCTCTCAACCTCAAGGAGTAACCTTGAGAGGCGTCCCTACTCAAGGGGAGATCCCGGCGTGCAGCCCACTGCCATGCAGGAGAGCTCAAAGGGCTCTTGGGCTGCTCACTATTTATGGGAGTAAGATGATTGACTCATAGTCATATTTACATACCAAGTGCAGATGTTAGTTTCTTCCAAATTTGGCTTGAGTTGGACATTGACCAGCACTGTGGTTAGGTGGACGCGTTGCCATAAATTAGCCCCTGGCTGTTGTGTTGTTATCTGTCTCCCCTGAATCCATTTGAGCTGGACGCATCCATCACAACCAGACACATCCATCACAACCAGACACATCCATCACAACTGCCACTGGTGGTTATCGCTTGAGCAGGGTTATGGGAAAAGGTCAGGTGGGGGGAGGAGCACACCACCACACTCCACCTCATGACTATAGTCAATTCGTCTTACCTTCACAGAGTGGTGGTATGGTCACCTCTTGCCTCTGTGCCATAAATAGTATATTGATCATTCATGTGCTTATAGATCCACGGTAAGTAGACAGTGAAGCACTGCTATTTGTTATATGTTAATTGTATGTTTTGGGTGGTTGAAGTGGGGTTGGTTGTTTTATCATGTACCAAACCTTTATATACAAAACAATTATAAGCAATAGACATATTAAAGTTAGAGTTAGTAAAATCACAACTGGGCGAAGCATAAGATTAAACACTCCCATTGCTGTTGGTGACAATCCAAGAAGAGTTTCCCACCAATGGTGTTCTCCATCCTTCTTCACTCTTTCCAAGACATAGCGTATCTCTTCTGTATCATGATGAACAGCAATGAGAGTTTTGTGTCCATTGTTTCGGACACATTCTAGCAGTTGACACAGGTCATCGTGTTGTAGTAGTTTCTTCACCAAGGTAAAATTCATTCCGATGGGTGTAGGCAATAAATCTTGACTCAATGTATAATTAGATTGTAACAATTGATAAGATGTAACAGGAGCTGAATAATTAAAGTCACATCCCATAATTTTAGTAAAGTTACAAATACAAATATTTGAGTGATTGCTTGTATCTACAGTAATGTTATCTATGAATTTAAAATCACAAAGGGTTCTCATACAAACGCATCCTTTTCCAATATATACAAGTACAGTTTCAGGGGTTTCATCGGGATGTATTTCAAAATGACAAACATTTTGTTCAGCCTCAAGACAAATGTCTTGGGCTTTGATGGTGTTACTCTCACAAATAAATCCTTGTTCCCATACAATGCATGCGTTAACATCAACAGTTTGCCATTTGTTTCCATTTTGTTGGGCCCACGCTCTATGTTCTAATGGATAGAGTATAGTTCCATTGTGATTTAATCCTAACGCAATGATTTGGTATATGGTATATACCGAAGCATTGTGTATTGTTAAGACAAAAGCTGTGGCCTTGTTGATGGGCTCATAAGTGAAACTGACTAAATACCACCAGGATTGGAATTCTTTCTCAAATTTAGTTGCATTATCCCAAATTACCTTTCGAATTTCAGTGGATAAGGTGCCCTCTTCACCTTCTCTTATAATTGCTGCTACCATAGATTGCATCCTCAGTTGAGCTTGGATACAACTAAGAGCTAGAGAAACATTATTTTGGGCTGCACCAAGTGCATCCACAATCAATTGGTGGTCCCTTTTATTAATTTTTTCCCATTGAGGTAATATATCAGATGAGAGCCATTGGTTAGTTCCCAGTGCTAATAGAGAAGACCGCAATGGGTGTTCTAATTTGTTTAAATCACTTGTAATAGAGAAGACCGCAATGGGTGTTCTAATTTGTTTAAATCACTTGTCGTGTTCAGTTTATTTATGAGTACTTCAGCATCTATACTATTTAAGACTCCCAATCCTGTCCCTATGATACCGGTCACATCTCTCCTTGTTTGTCTTGGAGAGGTGAGGGTTTGCCCATGTAACCATGCTAACCATCCTACATAGGACGTACCTAGGAATGGTGAACAGGTCAGTTTGATTGTAGAGATATTAATTTGCATCAATAGTTCTACTCGTTTAAGAGACCATGATGCATTAAATAACACTTGTTGTTGGCCTGTATTTTTGATCACATACGGTCCAATTTCAGAAATTTGTGGGGATAGGGTTTTCTTATCCTTTACAATCGGGTTGGATGTTGTTGTACTAGGCTCAGTAATGTCTATTTTAAATTTAAAGGATAGTCCCACCCTATGGTGAGCCCAGAGGCAGACTACGAAAACAGGTTGTACTAAGGTAAAATTGTACCAACAGTCCAATCTTTCAGAGGTGCAAAGTTTTGTATCTTTTGCTATTGGGTTTGATGTAATGTTGTACACAGAAATCTGAGATGCCTTCTCATGTGTAGACCCATTGATCATCCAGCATCCTATATTAATTTCTTTCCCTGCCGTTCCCTGAAGTTGAGGAACTCTATCATCGGCTTCATCTTCATCCCAGCTCCATTCATTTTCCGAGTATACCTCAGTTCCGTGCATGACCACGGTGGAAAGATGTAAATCTCCCTTAATAGAGTATATTCCCATGCTCCCAGTATACATAACAAGAGCTTGAGACCATGGCCACTCTAGGGTTCTTTGACCACAGGCTAAGAGGAGCATCATTGTTAGGGTTTGGAATGGTAACATGAACATAGCATTTCCATTTGCCATCCTGCGGGGTGCTGTAAGAGAAAAATAGACTTGTTTCGGTGGGGAGAGTCCAAACAGGTTACCCCATTAAAAAGAAGGAAAAATCCATCGTGCACTAATTCTATGTTTTGCACCACTGCTATCAGTAGCTTCCCAGGCAAGTGGGCCATGAGGTTTAGTTAAAGTCATCGGCACAGTACCGATGGATGGTAGATTGACCATCACAGGCTGTCCTGGCTGTAACATTGTCAGATATTCTCTTTTCCCAGAAGACGGAGCGCTGTTTTTACAAGGAATGCCCAGCTTACAGGGCTTCCAGTAGGCCCGTATCGATTATTTAAATGATGGAGTACTTTGGGAAGTCTCCTATCCCATTGAGCCTCGTGTGGTTTGAGATTCCTTTTCAATAAGCCATTAGCTCTTTCTACCATCCCATTTGATTGAGGGTAGTATGGGGTGTAGAATACCCATTTAATTCCCTCTTGCTTTGCCCAGTCCTGCACTTCCTTACATGAAAAGTGTGAGCCATTATCACTTTGGATAACATCAGGAGTAGGTAGATTTGAGAACCAAAATGATAGCCCTCGCACAGTATTCCGCCCATCGGCCCATCCTACATTTAGTCACCATAAGCAAGCCAGAGACTACTTCCACTCCTGTGAGGATGTATTGATATCCCACAGAGGATTTGAATGGTCCAATATAATCAATTTGACATGTAGACCATAAAGTTTTCCATTCATTGATATGTAGAGGTGGTGCTTTAGCAGGATGATCTGCTTGTAATTTCAGTCTACGCTGGGGACATTCTGTAAGAGTAGTTTCACAAGTTTTTCTGTTTATAGGCCAGCCTTTACTCTGTGCAGCAAAGTGCTTCTTTACCTGTGTGGCCTAGGTTTTGATGTAACCATTCTCCCAATTGATACCACTCAGGATTTAAGGTGATTTTCCTAATTTTAGTTAGCTTATCTACCTTTTGATTCCACTTTGTGGCTGGTTGATTATCCTTAGCGTGAGCTTTTACCCATCCCATCTTGAAAGGTGTTTTCCTGGCTATATCTAGCAATAATTCCCAATCTTTGTTTCTCCAAACTGGGGATCTATTTACTTCCCAATTCAAGGTTTCCCTTTGACAGAGCCACTGTGTGGCACCAGCCCACACAGCATAAGAATCTACATATATGATTTTTGCTCCATTCTGTGCTGCCAAAACAACTGCTCTTATTTCTCCTGCTTGTGCACTGCCTTCACCTTCCTCTATTACTTGTTTGCCGGTGGTAATATCTAATGCAACGGCCTTATATTGCCATTTACCATTTACCCTTTTTGCTGAAGCATCCGTAAACCAAATGTTTTTGGTTGGTGTACCCTCAGTGAGGGGTGGTGCATCCAGAATGGGTGAAGGTTTAAAAGATTGTTGTAATGCTAAAGGGTCTGTGTGTTTATGGGCATCTGCAATTTGGAAACCTTAGTGTGTCCTTCAGTTAATTGCATATTTTCTGCAACTCCTGTTCGGTAGGCATACCATTTTCTGATAGTGGGTTTCTGTGCAACTCCTTCTGGGGGAGCAGTCCCTTTTAGGATTGCTTCTAGTAAATTAATGTTCCTCTAGTTTGCACAGGTTGTCCCTGATGTATTTTCTCAACTTGTTTAACTGCTCGGACTAAAGAAAAAAGTCCCTTTTCCCATTCATAGTATTGTTGTTCTGTTTCTTTAAATGCGGTTGAGCTAAACAATAAAGGTCTTTTTGGCCCTTCAGGGCCAGTTTGGAACAGGTTACGGTAAGTAGCGTGGTAAGTAGCGTGGTAAGTAGCGTGTTCGGCAAAACCCCATTCGGCTATAATAGGGTCGCGGGGGTGTACTGGTCCCAGTGACTGATATTGTTTTTAAATCTTCAGTTAGAGTTTTGACCGCCTCTTTATGTTCTAACTTCCACTCCCAGGGCTTGCCTTTCCGTAAGAGTGAGTATAATGGACGAGAAATGATAGAAAATCCAGGTACGTGCTTCCTCCAATATCCTAAAGTTCCCATTAGTTGGTCCCTGACATTTTCCGGGTGGAATCTCAATTTCTGCTTTATTTAATACTTGCCATATTGCTACTGCCGCTTCCCCCACCTTCTCAGGGGAAGTTCCTCCAATCAGGATATCTATGTATTGGTACAGTTTCACTTCTTGGGGGAGTGAGACCGTCTGTAAAAGTTCAGCAAGCGCAGCATGAGCAATTGTGGGTGAATGTTTATACCCCTGTGGGAGCCTGTTAAAGGTGTATTGTATTCCCTCCCAAGTGAAAGCAAACTTCTCTTTATCCTCCTCCTTCAAGGGAACCATAAAGAACATATCTTTTACATCTAGTGCCGCCATCCATGGGTGCGCAGCTGCTTGCAAAGTAGCTGTTAAGTTTGCAATGTTTGGTACAGCAGCTGTTAGCAGGGCTGTATTGGCATTCAGGCGCCGATAATCGACTGTTAAACGCCACCCCCCCCACCCACCCCCCACCCCGTCTGGTTTCCGAACGGGCCGGACAGGTGAGTTATACGGGGAGTGGGTTCTGGAGATAATTTGTCGTTTCTCCAAATCGGCTATGACTTCAGAAATTCCATTTCGTGCCGCAGCAGAAATAATCCGCAATATCTTAAAAGTAAAAAAAAAAGATAAAAGTATTTTATCCCCTGCGCAGTATTTTTTGAATCAGAGAGGGTAGGGGCTGCGCAAAGTGCCCACATTGGAGCCTCCTGATTTTTGCCGGGGTTGGGAGCGATGTTCGAGCCGAGGGACCACACGCTGCCATTTGGCAGACGCCAGGTTCATCCGTTTAAAACATCGAAACCTAAAATATTTTCATGATGATCTTTAATTGCAAAGCGAGTACTTGCCATGCGCTTCTCGCCCGGGAGCCATAAATTGACCTTGGCAGTTTGACACACAACACTCCCTCCGTTCACACCGGTAATCTTAATTCTTTGCCGTCCGGATCTCACACCCAGCTTCTCGGCATCTTCTTGTGTTAATAGTGAAATTTGTGCTCCCGTATCTATTAAAAACTTTACCAATTGTCCTTGAGGACCGACTGGAATTAAAATGTATGGGCCATCGTCACTTATCCACGGATATGCCTCCACTTTCTGGACAGGCAGGCCCAATTGCCTTCTGGACACTACTCTTTTTTTGACTTCATGTCCTGCAATTCCTCCCTAAGGGAGAGGAAGGGGTTGTCTCCCTTCCCGGGGACTGGCACCGGAGGAGCTGAAATACACTTCCTTTCACCATTATCTGGTTTCTGGAATGCTTCAATCAGACTCAAGATAATGCCAGTAGGGTGACCTTGAATCACTGCTCTGGGGATGCCTAGGGCTAATGCCTATTTGGCTTGAGTTGGACATTGACCAGCACTGTGGTTAGGTGGACGCATTGCCATAAATTAGCCCTTGGCTATTGTGTTGTTATCTGTCTCCCTCGAATCCATTTGAGCTGGACACATCCATCACGACCAGACATCCATCACGACCGCCACTGGTGGTTATCGCTTGAGCAGGGTTCCGGGAAAAGGTTGGGGGGGGTGGGGGAGCACACTGCCACAATGTTTCTCTCTCATAAAATTATAAACTCTAATCTTGTATGTGTTATGCGTGAATAACTTCATTCATGGGAGCAGTTTTACAAAAGCATGTCAGCTCTCTTGAATAAGATTACCCACATAAATGGGTATTTATAGGAATTAGGCATTAAGTTCCTGCACCAACTGTCAGCATAATTCATGCAGTTCTAGAATTAAATATACATAATATAGAAGGAGACTTTCTGCAAAGACAGAACTGTAATAATTTATTGAACTTATGTTGAATCAACTTTTATTAAAATAATTACGCACATATGCACAGAGTTGCTAGTTTAAGTATAAAAGCTAACATGTTTAAAGCAAGACTTTTATACTGTCAGCTTGAATACAGAAAAAAATATGTTTCACTCGGGCAGTTTAAACACACGGCAATACTCAAGTGTTGTCAGACATCGCATATAGTCTTTGTTCCTAAATAAATATTTCATATTCTTTTTTTCCTCAACATCATATCTATCTCACTGTTCAGTAAATTTGTATAAGAATCATTTTTGCTTTCTTTCTTAAAGGAACTTTATAGCGGTAGCAAAGATTGCAATATCCTTGTGTGGATACCAGTTCTTCGAGAGCCAGTTCCTGATGACATTTCTGAAAAGGTAATTAATATTTTTTCAGTTTGAACTATACTTTTTATGGCTGTTATACTTGAGGGGGGATTATATATGAAGTATGTATTTCACCATCAACATTTGTAACAATTCCTGATTAAGAGGAGAATCGCCTATTGTTTCTGTGCAATCTTTTGATTGTGGGGTTTCAAGAGGACATTTTCTTTCATAGTCTAGTAAAGTCTTTTGCACACTTCTAGCTTCTCATTTATTAAATGTAGTACTTGTCATTTGGCTATCAGTCTTTCAAATTCTACTTTAGCTTCCTTAATTTCCATACTGTTTTCTGTAGTTTATGCTACTCTTGATTTGGAAAGGTGCCAAAGATTGTATTTTAATTTGTTTAGGAACATACTATGTACAGTAAGATTAGGGATGGTACACTTCACACCCAAATATTTTTGATGCAGAAATAAAATAAAGATTCTAAACAAGCTTACTTTAGTGTCTGAGGCAAGATATTCAGGCTGTTACAGGGAAGATCATATGTAGCACTGTATTCCAAGACACTACTTTTTCCCTCTTAGAATTAGAATTAGAATCGGGGCAGCAGGTGAACCCCTTCCTTGCCCAGCTTGCCTTCCCAGGTGCCTCTGTACAACAGGTATGAGGCTCTGGATGTGGAAAGCCAGTCCATGGATGACGTGGATGACAGTCCATCTACAGCAGAGGTGCCACCAAGGTCAGAAAGGCCTACCCCCTGTATCATGACCACCTCCACGAGGAAGGAAAGAAGGGTTATAGTTGTAGGTGACTCCCTTCTGAAGGGGACAGAGGGCCCAATATGCCGGGCAAACCCTCCTCAAAGGGAAGTCTGCTGCCTCCCTGGGGCCCGGGTTAAGGACATCACCAGGAAACTTCCCAGCCTGGTACGGCCCTCCGACTACTACCCGTTATTGATCTTCCATGTAGGTGGAGAGGAAGCTGCAACCCGTAGTCCAAAAGCTATCAAGAGAGACTTCAGGGCCTTGGGACGGTTGGTGAGGAAATTGGGAGCACAGGTTATTTTTTCCTCCCTCCTTCCAGTTGCGGGCAGGAACATTGAGAGGAACAAACGGATCCAGTCCATTAATACATGGCTCCGTGGCTGGTGTCAACATCACAATTTTGGGTTTTTCAACAATGGGCTGGCCTACACGGCACCAGGCTTGCTGGCATCCGACAGGATTCACCTTTCTCAAAGGAGGGTCTTTGCTCAGGAGCTTGTGGGGCTCATTGACGGGGCTTTAAACTAGATTTGAAGGGGGAGGGGGTCGATATCAGGTTTGCCTGTGATAAGAGGTGAGATGGCATGCCATGGTTAGAGGGATGGGGTACTAGCGGGGGATGGGATGCTAGCAGGGGCCCTCAGCCTGTTGATCTGAGGCATGCTGGAGACACTGCAGCACAGTCGAAGTCTTACGGGGATGAGCAGGGGGCTCTTGAGGTAATAGGAGCCAACAGGGAAATATCAGAGAAATGCCTCAAGGGAACCAAGGGGTGTTCCTCCAAGAAGGTGACGCGGCCGACAGCCCAGCTGAAGTGCCTCTACACCAATGCACGCAGCATGGGCAACAAACAGGAGGAGCTGGAAGCTACCGTGCTGCTAGAAAGCTACAACCTAGTTGCCATCACTGAAACTTGGTGGGACGAATCCCATGACTGGAGTTCAGCTATCGAAGGCTACAGGCTGTTCAGAAGGGACAGGCGAGGTAGGAGGGGCAGAGGCATTGCCCTCTACATCAAGAAATGGATAGAATGTGAAGAACTGTCCCTGAAGAATAGCCATGAGCAGGTTGAAAGTTTATGGGTAAGAATTAGAGACCAAGGCAGCAAAGGGAATCTCGTAGTTGGTGTCTACTACAGGCTGCCTGATCAAGGGGAACCTACTGATGAAGCTTCTTTTCTCCAACTACAGGAAGCTTCGCGCTCACAGGCTCTTGTCCTGCTGGGGGATTTCAACCACCCCGACATCTGCTGGGAAAGTAACACGGCAGGCGGTAGGCAATCTAGGGGACTCCTGGAGTGCATGGAGGACAACTTCCTAAGTCAGGTTAATAGATAGCCCTACCAGAGGGGACGCAATACTGGATCTGGTGGTCACCAATGTCAGTGAGCTCAAGGACATTTCACGCACTGGTCGAGTTCACAGTCCAGAGAGATAAGGGTCGGGTGAAGAGTATAGTCAGGATCCTGAATTTTAGGAAAGCAAACTTCCAGCTCTTCAAGGAGTTAATCAACAGGACCCCCTGGGAAATGGCCCTCAGGGACAAGGGAGCAGAACAGAGCTGGCAGGTCTTCAAGGATGCTCTCCATAGAGTGCAAGAGCTCTCGATCCCCAGGTGCAAGAAATCAGGCAAGGAAGGGAGAGGCTGACATGGCTGAGCCATGACCTGGGGGTCAAACTAAAGGGCAAGAAGAGAATGCACAGGCAGTGGAAGAAGGGACAGGTATCCTGGGAAGAGTACAGGGACACCGCCCGGTTGTGTAAGGATGGGATCAGGAAGGCCAAGGCGTGGCTGGAGCTGAACCTGGCGAGGGATGCAAAGAATAATAAGAAGGGCTTCTACAGGTACGTCAACCAGAAAAGGAAGGTTAAAGAAAGCGTACCCCCTCTGATGAGCAGAAGTGGCGAGCTGGTAACAACAGAAGAGGAGAAGGCTGAGGTACTCAACAACTTCTTTGCCTCAGTCTTCACTGGCAACCTCTTTCCTCACGCCTCCCGAGTCAATGGGCCATTTGACAGGGATCGGGGGGGCAGAGGTCCTCCCACTGTAAGAGAAGATCAGGTTCGCGACCACCTGAGGAACCTGAACGTGCGTAAGTTTATGGGTCCTGTTGAGATGCATCCCAGAGTCCTGAGGGAATTGGCTGATGTAGTTGCCGAGCCACTCTCCATGATATTTGAAAAGTCATGGCAGTCAGGTGAAGTCCCTGGGGACTGGAAAAAGGGAAATATTGCAGCCATTTTTAAAAAGGGTAGAAAGGAGGACCCTGGGAACTACTGACCTGTCAGCCTCACCTCTGTGCCTCTGTGTCCCACTCAGAGGGAGATTCTGGTGCAGCCCGCTGTGGTCCAGGAGAGCTCAAAGGGTCTCACTTGGTACCGCTGTCTATAGAGTTGCAAGATGATTGACTTTAGGCATCAGTAAATTTCCATTCTAGTTTCACAGCCCGTGTTGAAAATTACTAAAGTTCTCAAAAATTCCAGTGATGCTGGTACAGATCCTCCCGAGTTACAGCCTAGACAAGATAGGCCCCAAGGCTGCCAGGTGGCAACTAGTACAGATGAAAAATATGTTCCAAGGTTGTCAGGGCTGCCTCCCTGGGACAGACAGGGCTGCTCCCACCTCAGCCATGTAAGAGTTTTGATACGGCCAAGGGATGCTTAACCACCAAACTCATTACACAAAGGCCAAGTTTTGACGGGAGTTACTGAGACTGTAAAGCAGCTTTGCTTCCCATGCTCTGCCAGGTGCGCAAGAAGAAAGGGGGGGGAATGCACCACCACAGATGTGTGTGAATTGTTTTTTCTTAGTCTGAAAACCAAACCCACAGCAACAACATTATTTACCCAGCTCTGATTCGAACTGCCCCTTTAAATTTGACATGGTGGAGGTATGTAATATGTGCCATTGTTTTGAAATCTGTTAAACTACAGCTGCTGTTTGCAAATGTTGTAGATGAGCACTGCCTCTGAAAGATGCAGTTCTGCTGTCCCCAGGCGACTAGTTCCTGCTCCCTCTCATGTGCTAGAACAGACATTTGAGTGCCTGTATGGCCAGAATCTGAACCCAGGACAGAAGTAAACAAGAAAGTTTTACCTAGAGTCAGAATTGTGATTCAGTGCCCTGCATAGCTGCACAAACCCTTTAGTTTGACCCTAGGGGGGCTGAGGTGAGAATTAGTTGTTGGATGTGGCTAGAGCCTAGGACTACTTCTTGAGACAGTAGTGCTCAGTTATGCTGGGCCAGGGAAATTATGACTTTAAAACCAGTGACACAAACCAAACACAGTAATATCTATCATCTGATATATTTTATACTCTGACATTTGTAAAACTTCTAGTCAGTGCTCCAGATATTTTTTGTTGAAATTGGAATTAAATAGAGTACTATTTTGATACCTGCGAATATAGATAGAAGCTCCTGAATACTCCCCTTTACCAAACAAATGCAAATCTTTGCGAATAGTTAAGACACTTTTAAGATAAGAAGCTCCTGAATACTCCCCTTTAGACAGCTAGGCCTTGGGAGAGCAGATATGCGGAACCATGAGGATAAGAAAGTTGCAAGATGACCATTAGACCAGAACAAACCAACCTTGAAGGACATAGTATATGTGATCCCAGAACTGAGTTTGCGCAGAAGTAAAGGTCAGTCAGCGAATACAGTGAAGAAGACTACGAGCCTTCATCTGAAGACCCCCAAAGACCACCTGAAGACTACCACGGGAGACGATTGCGCATGCGGATTGGACATTTACATATGTTAATAAGTTCCAGGAAATCTCATGTTTATGTAGATGAATTCTCAGAAACCCTATGACTATGTATATTTTCATAGTATATAATTACTGAAAGTCTATCAAGCCTTTGGAGCACTTATGGTGGAATTATCCCCAGTGCTGCCCGGTGCCGCAATAAAGAATGCCTGCTTTCTAAAACTCCAAAATTAAGTTTTAGAGAGTGATTTATTTTGCTGCTTTCTGGTAACAATTTCTTTTCATAATTAATTTATTCTGTCTCTAATCAGCAGAATGGCCAAAGAAGTAGTTAAAAAAAATCCAGTATCTATGAGAGACACAATAGTTTGTCTACAGATAATAATTTAAGAAATGCCTTTAGCATTGCCCTTATTTGATTATAGTATTTTTAATTAAGCAAACCACTGAGAGAATTTTTATATTAATAATTGGTATCACTAATACATAAGGAGATAATCCCCTCATTTTCGAGAGACATGATACAGAACATTTTGCCTGAAGGAGGACTAGCTCAGGGATACTTCCAGCTTATTTTTATCAATGTCTAGATGGAGTAGACTGTGTCCATTTTCAAGTGCCTATGTGCTGTGGGAGCCAACAGGATTTTGTGCCTGTTCTTTTGCATTTTTAGTTTTGCATAATTTTCTCCATAAATGCAGTATTCAGTTCAGAAAGAGATATAGCTGGGATCATCTATTCAAGTATTTATATGGTGACCCCATCAACTAATATCTGAATCTGTCCCAGAAAGTTAAGAACAGAAACTAGTTTAATTAGAGTTTTTGTTGCTCCTGTTAGCAGTTTTTTAGGATCAGTAGTCTATATATGAATCTCTCACACTGTTGGAGATGATAGGCAGGAAATAAGACAAAGGCTGTTAAGGCAGAGGACATTAATCAACCTCTGTAAACAGTTAACAAGACCTGGCCTGAGAGAAGAAACAGGAGGACACCACAAAACAGTCTAGCAAGGAAATACCAAGATAAGCATGAGAAAACAAGGCCGCTGACAAAGCCAAAGTAAGAATCACTTGAACCATGAGTGAACTATCCTAATTAACATAGTAAAAACCACACCTCCAGCAATGAAGCCCCCGGCCCAAGCAAAGACCCCTACCCACTGAGCATGCTCTGTAAATTTAAAACACACTGTTCCTTTAAGTGGAGAGGAGGCTTGTGAGAACCAATAGAAGCAAGGATGAATAAGTGGAATTGTGAAAATACTGATAACAGCTACTCAGAATGTATAAAATGTCCCTGCATGTTAACCAAGGTGTGCTAGCTTTGTGGAGTTAGTTACCTCCTAGCACCCATCTCTGCGCAGACATGAAATAAACAAATATCTCGACTCTGTGCATTATTCGGCTTTTTTTGCACACTGGGTAAAAGAACCCTGCTTTTTGGGACAACAACACTACCCTAGCCAGTGTGAAGAATTCCTGGACAGAAACAGACTTGAGGCAAAGAACGGATCACATTTCAAGTTAGAAATATCGAATGTAGTCCTTCAAAACTGTTTTCATCTGAATTTGTGGTCCTTATGCCTGCTCTGTTTTGAAAGGGAGGAGCTTTGTGGGGTTATTGTCTCATCTCAATCACTAGTTTGTTTGTGCTTCAGACATAGATTGTTGCCAATCTGAGAGCTGAGTTAGAGGTTCCCATCAGATGGAGATGCAGCTCTATAGATGAAAAATTCCTTCTGAAACAGAGCAGATATTAGGACCACAAATTCAGTTGGAAAAAATATTGTATAAATAAATGAAAAAGAATAATCTTTGTATAGTGTGTATTATTTGTATGATTAGTATGCATTTTAGAATTAATTCACTGTGCTTTTGTATTTTAATATCTGTACAAGATATAGACTGCCAGTTTCTATATTAATCTAGAATCTAGCATTGAAAATGATACAAAGTGAGGAATGGGTATATGAAGGGAATGTTGTAATTAAACAAGTTTCATATGTAGTGCATATTTGCTGGGAGAGACCCACAATTTAACTTGCCCTATTAAGTGGATAGCTGCAGGGTAGAAGACTTCCAGAAGTTTCAGCTGAAGTTAAGGACTACCCTGACACTGTCACTTTACAGGAATAGAGAAGTTCCTATTTTTTTCAAATGATAGTTTTCATCACCAATGGTGATTGTTCTCTCTAAAATTGGAAAAACTGGGAAACAAATTTGAAGCAAGATTACACATTTTTATTTCTGTCTTGAAAAAAATGTTTGTTATTAAGGATGACTTTTTTACATGTTATAATTGTGCATATCATTTGTATATGCCAGATGCAGTGCGTGTATTTGGTATTTGCATTTCTAAAAATGTTGCTCAGTAAATCATGGAGCTAGTTATGCAAGAATAAATGCATTATTTTTTCAATCAGTTTTCAGTTATCTGTAATGTGACTATAAATGGTGTTGATTTTAAAACAAACAAAAAACCCACAAAAAAAAACCCAAAACAGCTCTATGGTATATGGGAATGGTATATAAAATCCGAGAGGTAGAGAAGTTACATTTATTAAAAAAGGTGAGAAATTGTAAAAATGAAACCCACAAATAAGAATGTTAATTCTCCTGGGTTTTTGGAATGGCCTTTGTTAAATAAGTTCACTTTCCTGTGCTTTGAGCACACAATCACTGAGACTGGAAGGGACCACTGGAGATAATCTAGTCCAACCTCCCTGCTTAAAGCACAGTCACCTAAAGCAGGTTGCTCAGGCCTGTGTCCAGTCAGGTTTTGAGTATCATCTCTACAACCTACAAACCTGTTCCAGTGTTTGAGCACCCTCAGAGTAAAAGTTTCTTCTTAGGTTTAAATCGAGTTTTCTGTGTTTCAATTTGCACCCATTGCGTCTTGTCCCATCGTTGGATACCACTGAGAAGATTCTCACTTCCTCTTCTTTATTCTCCCTTTCCCTGGCTCCATCAGATATTTCTACACATTGATAAGATTCCCCCTGAGCCTTTTCTTCTCTGGGCTGAACAGTCCCAGCTCTTTCAGCCTCTCCTCATATGAAGGCTCACCTCCCTTAATCTGCTGACAGTGTTCTTCCTAATGCAACCCAAGATGCTGTTGGCTGCCTTTGCTGCAAGGGCACATTGCTGGCTAATGGTCGCTTTGGTGTCCACCAGGAGTGCTGGGTCCTTTTCCGCAAAGCTGCTTTCCAGCAGGTTGGTCCCTGGCCTCTTCTGGTCCTTGGGCTTTTTCCTCCCTGGGTGCAGGATTTGGCATTTGCCTTTATTGAACATAATGAGATTCCTGTTTGCCCATTTCTCCAGTCTGTTGAGGTCCCTCTGAACGGTGGCAGCACAACCATCTAGTGTATCAAGAACTCCTCCCAGTCTTGTATCATCTGCAAACTTGTTGAAGGCACATTCTGTTCTATCATCAAGGTCATTAATGAAGATGTTAAACAGTATTGGTCCCACTATCGACCCCTGGGGTACACCACTGACTGGCCTCCAACTAGACTTTGTGCCACTGATTGCAACCCTCTGGGCCTGGCCCTTCAGCAATTCTTCAGTCTATCTCACTGTCGACTTATCTAGTCTGTACTTCGTCAGTTTATCTATAAGAGTGTTTTGGGAGACTGTCAGAAGCTTTACTAAAGTCAAGGTAAACATCATCCACTGTTCGCCCCTCATCCACCAAGCTAGACACCGTGTTGTAGAAAGCTGTCAGACTGGTCAGGCATGATCTTCCTTTCATAAATCTATGCTGACTGCTCCCCACCGTCTTGTCCTCTATGTGTCTGGAAATGGTTTCCAGGATTATTTGCTCCATCACCTTCCTGGGGATGGAGGTGAGGTTGACTGGCCTGTATTTCCTGGATCCTCCTTCTTGAAGACATGGGTGACCTTTGCTTTTTTCCAATCCTCAGGAACCTCTCCTGTTCACTGTGATCTTTCCAAGATAATTGAGAGTGGCCTTGCAATGACATCAGGCAGCTGTGGGTGCATCCAGTCAAACACCATGGACTTGTGTATGTCCAGTTTGTGTAAGTGTTCCCTAACTGATCCTCCTTCACCAAGGGTATGTCTTCCTTGCTCCAGACTTTCTAGTGGTCAGGGACCTGGGGTTGCTAAAAGCCAGTCTTACCACTAAAGACTGTGGTGAAGAAGCATTGAGTACCTCAGCCTTTTCCATGTCCTTTGTTTCCAGTTCCCTTGCCCCATTTAGCAGTGGGCCCATATTTTCCCTAGTCTTCCTTTTGCTGCTGATATACCTGTAGAAGGTTTTCTTTTTTGCCTTTTGTATTCCTCACCAGATTTAACTCCAGATGGGTTTTGGCTTCCTAATCCCATCTGTGTATGCTAAGATAGTTTCTCTATATTCCTCCCTGCTTCCACCTCTTGTATGCTTCCTTTTTGCATCTTGAGTTTTGTCAGGAGCTTCTTTTTCATGCATGCAGACATTCTTCCACCTTTGCTTGATTTCCTGCATGTGGGGATGGACCATCCTTGAAAATTAACCAGCTCTCCTGGACCTTTCTTCTCATTGGGGCCATATCCTACGGAATTCTTCCAAACAGAACCCTGAATAGGGTTCTATCTGGAAATGTGGAAACTTTCCTCTATACTTTTATGGGGCTCATTTTCATACTGTTGCTGAGTAACTTTTTGCATATCAGTTTTGCGTAAGTTGTGCCATGAATGCAATGTGGGATTCAGCTTAGAAAGAGGACTGGGGATTATCTGCCCAAGTATCTATCTATAGTTGCCTTGGGGGGTTATTGCTCCTATTAACAGCTTGTATCTTTTACACAGAAATCTTTCCAAATTCTCTTCTGGTATCAGTAGATGATGTCATTATTCTCCCTCTTGACTCTTGTCCTTTGCTGGAAGGAGAGGCATTTCTGGTGAGGGAAATTAAAAACATCTCTGTCTCATCTGGGCGAGAATCCAGGGTCATTCTACAATCAAGCACCTGCAAATCTTCCATATAATGGCGGTAGCTGATAAGTGATGTTTAGTTTCCAAGGTTTGAAACCTCTTAGTACTAGCCAGCATCTCAAACACCAATTTCTGTGAAAATTCTACTTTGGATAATGGTGCATATGTTATGATTTTCTTCAGTATTTATAATCCTCTGTAGATGTAGTAAACATTAATGTTTTTATAGAAAAAATATTACTCTTTTTTTTAATTTCTGCTGCTTTCTTATGGTGGCTGTACTTAATTACTAAGTGTTGGTATCTTCAAAATGAAAAATTCTAAAGGACAGTGAATGTATACTGTATGATATTTTTCACAGGAAAGAACCGAGTACTAAGCCACGAGTGTCAGTTGCAACTGTGCACCTCTTGCTTGTGTGTAAGTTAAATGTGATAATTAAATCTGAGTCTTCCCCTTCTTTTATGACTATTCTGCTTCTATGCTTATAGTATGTATTTTTATAGCATCTGAGCACTTTCAGAGCCAGAAATGCAGCAAGTGGGGTAGTACAGACTTAATTGTAATTCCCCTCCTTGTGTCAGTCAGAAAAAAATCCCACATTTGAATATCCAGTCAGGTGTCAGAAGGGGTGCTGTGTTCATGTTGAAATAAAGTCATTCACTTGAGAGGCAACTAGCTGATAGCTGGATTCTAAGTTCCTGTTAAAAACAGTAAGAAAGTTAAGAGTTTAGAGAGAGAGCTTAAGCTGGAATGGACAGCACTCTTATCGCAGTAGCAGGTACTGGGATTTAGTGGCCATACTCTATATCAGAATACATAGAGAAGTGTTTTCATCTTTTCAGGCTGTTCTGGGTGTTTACTATTGCTTAGAAGATCTGCTTTGCCTGCCATGGCAGATATTTTTATTTGAGCTTGATACAGCAGGTACCAAAAGAGGAAAAAGAATTTATTTGTTCTTACAAGAGATCAAAGAATTTCCTTTCCCTTCTAGCCTAAGGAAACAATGGAGGTGGGAGTCAGTCTGAGCCAGCCCAGCTGAAGAAATACAGAGAGCCTAAGATAAGCCTCCTTCAGTTTCAGTGAAAGTTGAGTTCTGTAGAGACAGTCAGATAGGACTCTCTGATTATTTATGTCTAGATCATGATGCTCAAAAATAATCTGGTATTGAGACATTCAAGCAAAAAGCTGGTTCTTTTTTTCCTCCTGTACACAGACCTGGAAGAAAGCATTAGCACATGAGAATATAAATATGGTTAACTCTCAAATATTGGGAAGAACAAGTTAACACCATGTGCTTACCTCCCTTTGCCATTTTCTCTGTCCCCAATATAGTCATTCTTACACACATGCTGACAAGACTAAAAATGTAGGGATTTGTTTGCCACCTTTTTTTGCATTGTTTGGATTTGTAGTCAGGCCAGGCTTCTCACTGCACAAAACACCTGTTGTCTTTTTTTTTTTTAATCAAGAAGGAGTTCCTCATATGTTCAGTCAGCTTAGGGCCCAGATATCAAGACCCCTGTCATTGCAAAGCTGAAAAATTCTTAGATTTGGGAACATCAATAGAATTGACTGTTAAATTTTTTCCCCTATGTTTACCCTTGTGTTATAGTCCTTATCCTACCTTGTATGGAGATATATAGATATATATGTATACACACACATATATGCACATAAGATATAAATATATATATATATATATATAAAATACCACTGGTTTGGCACCATTGGAGGAAAGTTCTCAGTTTTCTTCCTGCCTCATTTTTTTAATACAGGTAAAGTGCATACAGTTGAGAATTGTGAGCTCTTCAGTGTACATTGGCCTAGGATCTGCCACAATGAACAGGTAAACCTAGTGTTAGCTTAGTACAAATAAAGTTCGAGATATATGGTCAAGTTATGGGCATATCAGTTAAGCCATGGGAACTGTCCAGATACATATTTTTGGCATGTAACACATAGGAACTAACATGGTTAAAGTAGTCCATAAAGAAAGAGAGCTTGAGTATTGGCCATGCACTTAGCCACTAAGATGTGTGCTGAGGTTTTGACACCTAAGAGACATTCTTGAAGGCAGTATATTGGTTTCAGTGGAGAGCAGTTAATGCTTATAATATCCAACTAAACAAAAGTATGTAAAACATATCAATAAAGTCCTTTTGTGTGGTTAAAGCTGAGTTATGAAATGGAAATGCCTTCTTCCATCCTCCTCTTGTTTTTCTTTTCTTTTAGTCTATTTTATAAAAACAGTGGGAATGGAGGACAAAAAGGGATGACTGATTGGCCAGGAATTCAGGCAGGTGCATAACTACTCCCCACAGCTTCATCTCTTCTAATCATATCTGCATGCTGTGTGGTCAGCCTTACCCACCAGCCCACACGTTCTGCCCAGATGACAGCTAACCGATGTCATCCACCACGCCGGCAACCTTTAACCACCCCCAGTCCTACCAAATTCCACCAAGCCCAAGAGACTGGAAAAAATATTTGGGGCTATTAAGGAAGAGCTTTCTATTTCATTATGAAAGAATTTTTTAATTGCATAGGCATATAGCTTTGTTTTTAATTTTAATTTTATCACCACTTGCTTTCAAATTAAGGCAGAAAGAAACCAGAATATTTTTAGTTATGCATTTTAGCTTTGTGCTAAGATGACTTTCAGTCAGTCACTGAGGTCTGTACACTTGGAAGATTACAAATCCACCCTTTTCTTGCAGCTGTGGGACAGATGCATCTGTGATCCTAAACAGGTTTTATAGTAAATTTCCTCACGCCAAATTGGAGATTAAAATCAGTCCAACCAGCTATTTTTACAGCCATATGTTTGTAATCTAGAGTAACATGTTTAAGCAAGAATGGGGTAATTTATTCAGCAACAAAAATAATATGCCTTTGTTTAATGCAAAATAGATTAACATGGGGGGCAGAGAAAAGGGGGGTCCTTAAAACATTTTTTTTTCTGTTCTTCTGTTCTCAGCAGCCACATTTGAAAGATACTGAGCACTTTCCTTTTCTATTGACTGCAAAGCATTTATTTAACAGGATACTTGCTTTATATTAGTTACAGGTCTTAGCCTCCAACAGAACTATTAAAATATTCTAAAAAAATTGGAATGATATTTTTAGAAAAGTTAGGTCAAAAAACATATTCATAATAAATGAAGAAATATATTGTGCTCTTGCTGGAGATCATTGGCAAGAATAGACTTACATTTGGTAGCCATCCAGTTCTATTTGTATTTAAAATTTAAAGTTGACTCTTAATCCTCTCTGTTAGTAGTTCAGGATGGCCTCTGAAGGAACTGTAGCTATTAATGTCTTCCTGCAATGTTTTACTTTCTTCCACACAAATATAACTTGGTCTATATGGTGGTTCTTTAATCTGTCAGTGGCATTTTAAGAAAGAGGGGTAGCCTGAAAAAAAAGAGAAAAAAACAGAATCCTTTCCTCTAACTTAGGGTACATCTGTTCTGCAGGCAGCAGCATAATAGAGAGATGTTAACTCTAGTTTACGTGAGCAACCTCACCACAGGCTAATGTACCTTGCTGTGATGCTGCATCAATTCACCTATATGGAGCTTAATACTGCCATGGCTAGATTACTTTGTTACTGTGTTAACATGCTGCTTTCCTATTCTCTGTAGATATGTTGTATCAACAGGGCACAATGAATGCAGCAGTTGGGGAATTCCATGTTTGCTGTGATAAAAGATATACCAAACAGTAGGTATATGGTAAGAATATCGAGTTATGTTTTGTGGCAGTCAGTAGGGAGTGTCTCGTGTTGCTCAACAGTTAATTACTGTTGCTACACTGTTCTGTAACACCTCAGGAAATCAGCTGATTATGATTCTCATGCTAGTAAACATGAAAAAAATGTTTTGGGAATTTATAAAATAGTAGATTTGAATGAAGTTCTTTTCTTTTGCTCATCACTAGTTCTTCCAGGTGGAGTATATGGCCCAGATAATATATTTTTGTACCTAGAGCATGAATTATGGCCTACATGAGTTGAAGCTAAGCATTCAACTGGGAGGCAGTCCTGAAGGGCAAAGGAGTCCAGGAAGGCTGGACGTTATTCAAGGAGGAAATCTCAAAGGCGCAGGAGCAGGCCGTCCCCATGTGCCGCAAGTCGAGCAGGCAGGGGAGAAGACCGGCCTGGCTGAACAGGGAGCTTTGGCTAGAACTCAGGAAAAAAAGGAGAGCCTACCACCTTTGGAAGAAGGGGCAGGTGACTCAGGAGGACTACAAGGATGTTGTGAGGTTATGCAGGGAGAAGATCAGAAAGGTGAAGGCCCAGCTGGAACTTAAACTGGCCACCGCCATTAAAGACAACAAAAAAAGTTTTTACAAATATGTCAGCGACAAAAGGAGGGCCAGGGAGAATCTCCCTCCTTTGTTGGATGCAGAAGGTAACCTTGCCATGAAGGATGAGGAGAAGGCAGAGGTGCTTAATGCCTTCTTTGCCTCAATCTTTAATAGTCAGACTGGTCATCCTCGGGGTTCTCAGGCCCCTGAGCTGGTAGATGGAGATAGGATGCAGAATGAAGTCCCAGTTATCGAAGAGGTGGCAGTCACTGACCTGGAGAAGGGTAGGAAGGAGGATCCCGGGAACTACAGGCCTGTCAGCCTGACCTCAGTGCCAGGGAAGGTCATGGAGCACATAATGTTGAGTGTCATTATGCAGCAAGTGCGGGACAACCGAGGGATCGGGCCCAGCCAGCATGGGTTTATGAAAGGGAGGTCCTGCTTCACTAACCTGGTCTCCTTCTATGACAAGGTGACCCGCTTAGTGGATGAGGGTAGGCTGTGGATGTTGTCTACTTGGACTTTAGTAAGGCCTTTGACACTGTCTCCCACAGCATTCTCCTGGAGAAGCTGGCTACTCACGGCTTGGATGGGTTCACTCTGGGCTGGGTTAAAAACTGGCTGGACGGCCGAGCCCAGAGAGTGGTGGTGAATGGAGTCAAATCCAGTTGGCGGCCGGTCACGAGTGGTGTTCCCCAGGGCTCAGTGTTGGGGCCGGTCCTGTTCAATATCTTCATTGATGATCTGGATGAGTGGATTGAGTGCACCCTCAGTAAGTTTGCAGATGACACCAAGTTGGGCAGGAGTGTTGATCTGCTGGAGGGTAGGAAGGCCCTGCAGAGGGACCTGGACAGGCTGGATCATTGCGCCGGGGCCAACTGTATGAGGTTCAACAAGGCTCAGTGACGGGTCCTGCACTTGGGTCACAACAACCCCATGCAAGGCTACAGGCTGGGGGAGGAGTGGCTGGAGAGCTGCCTGGCAGAAAAGGACCTGGGGGTGTTGGTTGAGAGACACCTGAACATGAGCCAGCAGTGTGCTCAGGTGGCCAGGAGGGCCAATGTCATCCTGGCTTGTATCAGGAATAGCGTGGCCAGCAGGACCAGGGAGGTGATAGTGCCCCTGTACTCGGCACTGGTGAGGCCGTACCTCGAGTACTGTGTTCAGTTTTGGGCCCCTCACTACAAGAAGGACGTTGAGGTGCTGGAGCGTGTCCAAAGAAGGGCAACGAAGCTGGTGAAGGGTCTAGAGCACAAGTCTTATGAGGAGAGGCTGAGGGAGGTGGGGTTGTTTAGCCTGGAGAAGAGGAGGCTGAGGGGAGACCTTATCGCTCTCTACAACTACCTGAAAGGAGGTTGTAGCGAGGTGGGGGTCGGTCTCTTCTCCCTAGTAACGAGTGATAGGACAAGAGGAAATGGCCTCAAGCTGTGCCAGGGGAGGTTTAGGTTGGATATTAGGAAAAACTTCTTCACCGAAAGGGTGGTCAAGCATTGGAACAGGCTGCCCAGGGAAGTGGTTGAGTCTCCATCCCTGGAGGTATTTAAAGAATGGATAGATGTGGTGCTTGAGGACATGGTACAGATGGACTTGGCAGTGTGAGGTTAACGGTTGGACTCGATGATCTTAAGGGTCTTTTCTAACCTTGACGATTCTATGATTCTATGATTCTATGATTCTATGACTGCACCCCATGGAAAGGACCCACGCTGGAGCAGATCATGAAGAACGCTGAGTTCAACTCCCTGATCCATGATGCGAGAGATGCAGCTGTTCGCACATCTCTGTGTCATCACATGCCGCTTGGATATGGGTAAAGAATCTGTCCCTTTTGTGTTCAGACAAAATGTAAATCAACAGGACAAGCTAGAGAAGTGGGCCTGTGTGAACCTCATGAGGTTCAACAAGGCCAAGTGCAAGGTCCTGCACCTGGGTCGGGGCAACCCCCAGTATCAGTACAGGCTGGGGGATGAAGGGATTGAGAGTAGCCCTGCAGAGAAGGACTTGGGGGTACTGACAGATGAAAAGCTGGACATGAGCCGGCAATGTGCTCTCGCAGCCCAGAAAGCCAACCGTATCCTGGGCTGCATCAAAAGAAGCGTGGCCAGCAGGTGGAGGGAGGTGATTCTGCCCCTCTACTCTGCTCTGGTGAGACCCCACCTGGAGTACTGCATCCAGCTCTGGGGTCCTCAGCACAGGAAGGACATGGACCTGTTGGAGCGGGTCCAGAGGAGGGCCACAAAAATGATCAGAGGGATGGAACAGCTCTGCTATGAGGAAAGGCTGAGAGAGCTGGGGTTGTTGAGCCTGGAGAAGAGAAGGCTGCAGGGAGACCTTATTGCAGCCTTTCAGTACTTAAAGGGGGCTTATAAGAAAGATGGGGACAGACTTTTTAGCAGGGCCAATAGCGATAGGACAAGGGTTAATGGTTTTAAACTAAAAGAGGGAAGATTCAGACTAGATATAAGGAAGAAATTTTTCACAATGAGGGTGGTGAAACACTGGCACAGGGTGCCCAGAGAGGTGGTAGATGCCCCCTCCTTGGAAACATTCAAGGACAGGATAGATGGGGCTCTGAGCAACCTGATCTAGTTGAAGATGTCCCTGCCAATTGCAGGGGGGATGGACTAGATGACCTTTAAAGGTCCCTTCCATCCCAAACCATTCTATGATTCTATGACTCTCTGATGCTTGGGAATAGGCTGGCCAAGTGTGTTGGCGTAGAATGTGTATTTATATTCACATATGTATATCATATATATATGACACTATCTCTGTTAAACATCCCCTTTAAAGACTTTTTTCGTACACCTAAAATTAATGCTTCTACTTTTGCCATAGCCATTTTTTACTGTACTTTTGGAGTACCTTCCTTCACTCCTGCCTAGCACCAGTCTCAGCTGCATAATAGTAAAACAATTTTTCATGGTAAGGACCTACCGAATGATTTTAATATTACTTGAGATAGGGAACTTTCCATATAAACCCACCTGTCTGAATTGATTTTGTCACGTTTGCAAGAATTTATCAAATTCACTGTAGTTCAAATGACAAAAATGGAGCTCAACATGTAGGTAAAGCACATTTAACTGTTGAAACAGAGCTGATTTGACAATACTGCAGTAGCTCGCAGTGGATTCATGGTGTCAAGAAATCGTGAAAAACCAGCAACAGCTACTCACTTCTGTATAGTTACCTGCATCGTATGTCCACAGAGAGAGGGGGGGAACCTCCTGGCACAACTCATCCATAGACAGATGAGCAGGACTGTGTCATCTTTTCACCTTGTGCTACAGCAAAAGTGATGATATACATCTGAGGAGGAATTTCTCTGCTGTTTGGAAACTGCTCCTGGAAGATCACTACCAGCATTACAGAAGGATCCATGCATGGCTCTCCGGAACAGACCTAGGCAGAAAAACGTTCAGAAATGCCTTGGCTACACAAAGGACACTGTTCTGGCTCAGAGGATTAGGTAAAAAAAGCAACCGAGCAGGTTTCTGTGTCATAGAAGGTGATCAGGTTTGTCAAGCACAATTTGTCCTTGGTGAATCCATGCTGGCTTTTCCCAATCACGTGCTTCATTTGACTTGTGATAGCCCCCAGGAGGATTTGTTCCATAACTTTCCCGGGGATTGAAGTAAGACTGATGGGCCTATAATTTCCTGGATCCTCCTTTAAGCTCCTCTTGTAGATGGGGGTAACATTAGCCTTCTTCCAGTCTTCTGGGATGTTCCTCAATCTCCATGACTTCTCAAAGATTATGGAGAGCAGCCTCACGACGATGACAGCTAGCTCTCAACACCCTTGGGTGGATATTGTCAGGGCTCATCGATTTGTGGGGGGTCAAGCTCCTGTAACAGTTCACATACCAACTCTTCCTTCACTGACGGTGGGTCTGTGTTTGCATCAACCTGGATTTTTGTTCCCAAGGCCTGGGGCCCAACAACGCTGGTAAAGACAGAGGTGAAGAAAGTGTTGAGAACCTCTGCCTTTTCAGCATTGTTGGTGACTGATTCACCTCTACTGTTTAACAGTGGGCCAATATTTTTCTTCTGTTTCTGCTTATTGTTTACGTACCTGAAGAACCATTTCTTGTAGTTTTTGACATCTCTGGCCAATTTCAATTTGAGCTGAGCTTTTGCTTTTCTAACGGCATCTCTGCACGCCCTGGCAATGACCTTGTAGTTCTCAACGGGTATTCATCTGCTTTTCCATCTCTGGTACACTTCTCTTTTGGTTTTGAGCAGACTCAGAAGCTTCCAGTTAAGCCAAGGGGGTCTCTTACTCCGCCTACTTCCCTTACCTTTAAAGGGGATGAACTGTTTTTGTGCTTCCAGGAGAATATTCCTGAAAAACTCACACCACTCGCTAGCTCCTTTATCCTCCATGGAAACTTCCCACGGAATCCCTCCCAACTGAGCTCTGAGCGAGCTGAAGTTTGCTCTTCTAAAATCTAAAACCTTTGTCTTAGTACTAACCTTCACCATGCTCAGCCGGATCCCAAACTCCACAATATTGTGATCACTGCAGCCAAGGCTATCGCTAACCAAGATATTACAAAGCAGGTTTTTTTGGTTTGTGAATAGCAAGTCCTGCAGTGCCTCATTCCTGGTTGGCACATCTAACATTTGTAAGAGGAAGCAGTCCTCTACGCATTCCAGGAACTTGATGGATGACATTAGCTGCTGTATTGTTCTTCCAACAAATGTCTGGGTAGTTGAAGTAACCCATAAGAACCAGGTTCTGTTGACCAGAAGCTTGCCTTAGTGTCCCAAATATTGCTTCATTGGCTTTATCATCGTGGTTTGGAGGTTGGTAGCAGATGCCTACTGTAAGATCCCCCTTGGAGACGACCCCTCTGATCTTGACCCAGAGGCATTCGATAGGGCTTCCACAATCACAGTAGTTGACTTCTATATATTCAAGGTTCTCCTTAACATGGTGTGACTCATCCTCCTCTTCTTCCCTGCCTGTCTTTGCAAAACAGCCTATAGCCATCCATCGCGATCCTCCAGTCATGTGAGTTGTCCCACCATGTTTCAGTTATTCCTATGATATCATAACTTTCTGACTGGGCGCAGAGCTCCAGTTCCTCCTGTTTGTTCTCCAGGCTGCATGCATTGGTATGCATACACTTGAAGTGGTTGCTCTTCTGGTTCACATCTTGGGAGGCAGCTAAGGAACAGTTGTCGCTGATCTGGTTGTCCTGGCTTATTCCCCAGTTGGTTGCAATGGCATGAGCATTGCCACTTTGGACCCTGCCCCCCGAGTCCTTCAGTTTAAAGCCCATCTCACCAAGTTGGCCAGCCTGCTGCCAAAGATTCCTTTGCCTCTTCTAGACAGGTGAATCCCTCCCTAACAGGCTATAGTCATTGAAGAATGTCCCGTTGTCATAAAAGCCAAAATCCTCATGACAGCACCAGCCACAAAGCCAGAAGTTGATTTGCATTATACGTCTATTTCTGGCTGCCCCCTTTCCTCTAACTGATAAAATGGAAGAAAAGATAACTTGGGCACTAATACTTTTCGCTTGCACCCCCAGGGCTTTGTAGTCTTCCTTGATTCTGCCCAGGTTCCAACTTGTGGTGTCATTTGTGCCCACGTGAAAGAATAGCAATGGATAGTAGTCTGTGATCCTGACAAGTTGTAGCACTCTCTCAGCAACATCTCGGACCTTAGCTCCCAGAAGGCAGCATAACTCTCGTGACTCCCTGTCAGGCCGGCAGATGGGCACCTCAGTACCCCTTAACAGCGAGTCACCCACTACAAGCACTCGTCGTTTCTTTTTGTGGTATCCACTGTGCACTGCTGGTACAGTTTCTCCTTGCAGACTTTGCTCGTGGGTGTCCATAGCTGTTAAAGCTTCATATCTGTTTTTGGTTGTAATGCTGGAGGGTGGGGACTGAAGCAGAGTCCTGCTTTTGTGGGTCACCAGGGTCCAAGGTGCCTCATTCTCTGTGGTGTCCGCCACAGGAGGATGGTTCTGAAACCACCTATCTATCTCCATCTCAGCTCCTCTAATACTGTGCAGCCTTTTAACTGTATCCTGCAACTCAGCCACCTAAGGCAACAGATCATCAACCTGTGCACATCTTTTGCAGGTACTTACCTTTTCTCCAGGAGAAGGGTCTGGGCACTCATTGCAACCGACTGTCTGTACTGAAGTCTCCTTCCTTACCAGCTCCATCTGGGTGGAAGCATCAGACATCTCAGGGGCTTTCTCTGTAGAAACACTGGTTTTAACTCTGAGGTGAGTGCCCACCATCCTGGCAGAGACCTAGAGCACTTCCCTGGGCTGTGGGCCTACAAGCAGGGTACACGGCCCTGCTTGTAATGTTTCCATATCTCTTCAAGACTGGTATGCAGATATCTGTTGGTGTTCTTTGGATGACTTCCTTGCTTGGTTACAAATGTTACCATTTCAGCAAAAGCTCCCAACACTGTTGGTGAGCTCCTGCTGATCAGCCCTTCAAGCTTCAAATACAGTCCTAGAGAGTATTCATCTCTAAAAGACTCTTAAAATACAATCATCTCATCAACAGAATGACAGTCTAAACATCCTTTAGTCAGCAGAAGAGTAGCATCTGAGCTACTTGGATTCTAGCACGGCAACAAAATAAGGAAAAGCATTGGTTAGCAGTATTCATGGCAAGCACAGTTCTTCAAGCTCGTACAGGACAACCAGGTGATCAGGCCCAGTCAGCATGGGTTTATGAAAGGCAGGTCCTGCTTGACTAACCTGATCTCCTTCTATGACAAGGTGACCCCACTTAGTGGATGAGGGAAAGGCTGTGGATGTTGTCTGCCTGGACTTTAGTAAGGCCTTTGACACCATTTCCCACAGCATTCTCCTGGAGAAGCTGGCTGCTCATGGCTTGGATGGGCGTACTCTTCGCTGGGTAAAAAAACTGGCTGGATGGTCAGGCCCAAAGAGTGGTGGTGAATGGAGTTAAATCCAGTTGGTGGCCAGTCACAAGTGGTGTTCCCCAGGGCTCAGTATTGGGGCCAGTTCTGTTTAATATCTTCACTGATGCTCTGGATGAGTGGATTGAGTGCACCCTCAGTAAGTTTGCAGATGACACCAAGTTGGGTGGAAGTGTTGATCTGCTGGAGGGTAGGAAGGCCCTGCAGAGGGATCTGGACAGGCTGGATCATTGCGCCGGGGCCAACTGTATGAGGTTCAACAAGGCTCAGTGACGGGTCCTGCACTTGGGTCACAACAACCCCATGCAAGGCTACAGGCTGGGGGAGGAGTGGCTGGAGAGCTGCCTGGCAGAAAAGGACCTGGGGGTGTTGGTCGACAGCTGGCTGAATATGAGCCAGCAGTGTGCTCAGGTGGCCAAGAAGGCCAATAGCATCCTGGCTTGTATCAGGAATAGTGTGGCCAGCAGGACTAGGGAAGTGATCGTCCCCCTGTACTCGGCACTGGGGAGGCCGCACCTCGAGTACTGTGTTCAGTTTTGGGCCCCTCACTACAAGAAAGACATCGAGGTGCTGGAGCATGTCCAAAGAAGGGCAATGAAGCTGGTGAAGGGTCTAGAGCACAAGTCTTATGAGGAGTGGGTGAGGGAGGTGGGGTTGTTTAGCCTGGAGAAGAGGAGGCTGAGGGGAGACCTTATCGCTCTCTACAACTACCTGAAAGGAGGTTGTAGCGAGGTGGGGGCCAGTCTCTTCTCCCTAGTAACAAGTGATACGATGAGAGGAAACGGCCTCAAGCTGTGCCAGGGGAGGTTTAGGTTGGATATTAGGAAAAACTTCTTCACCGAAAGGGTGGTCAAGCATTGGAACAGGCTGCCCAGGGAAGTGGTTGAGTCCCCATCCCTGGAGGTATTTAAAGAATGTGTAGATGTAATGCTTAGGGACATGGTTTAGTGGTGGACTTGGCAGTGATAGGTTAACGGTTGGACTCGATGATCTTAAAGGTTTTTTCCAACCTAAATGATTCTATGATTCATTCAGCGTAGACCAGGAGTTAAGTCTTCAGCATCTTGTAAAATGCAGAGCTGTCTCCAGTGTCTACATTCATTTCCCTCTTGCCCTGTTCCTGGATAGTGAATATAGGGAACTTTTACAGTAAATCTCATGCACAGCTTTCACGTGCTAACCACTGAGAAAGTCTGGTTGCTGCTAGCTCCCTCTTTTAAAATTTAAATGTCTGACTTCCTGTGTGTCTCTGCTTTCTTTGTGTGTGCAGGGCACAGCTGTCTCCTTCATGCTGCCTTTCCCCTGCTGCATATAACTGTATGTTAATCATTTACCTGCCACGAGCAGTTCAACCGTTATTTCTGTCCTCTCCCAACCCTCACAGACTTGCCTGATGATTTGAATTACCTTTGCTCCTGAAGCACACAGAAGGCAAGGCTGCTTACTCTCTTTATGGGGTTCCAAAGAGAGAAGTAGCAGCTGTTGTTGCTAACACTGTTGGCATCGAATGTGTTAGAGCTGTTAGCTTGCATCTGGTAATTGTTGTTATTTTTTTCCATTAATAACAACAGCCTTGCATTTTGAAGTCTACAGGTGACCTACTTACTTTTTATTGTTATGCACCACAGTGTTCCATTTTGTCTCAGCCAAGTCAGCCCTATCAGGCATGGGAAAATAGATATTACAACACATGAGGAATATTAATTGCTTGCTGATCCATGTAGCTGCATTCCTCTGGACAAGTCAAGACTTATTAGTCTTAAGGCTCCCAAGGGCTCTGTCTGAGCAGGGATGTGCTGGTTCCTAAGGTCTGTTTGTAGTTTTTCTTGGCTGATGTCTTAAAAAAATGGTTTTGAACCAAGAAATCAATTAAAAGTTTCCAACTTCTGAAAATTAAGGGGGTGGGAGAATGGGGTTGTTTAATTTTGTTTTGTGATTTTCCCCTCCTAGGTGAGACACACAGTATTGCTCAATGGATTGTCATATTCCTACATATCCCTTTTGGGCAATCCCAGTGATCTTATTGAGATGCCCTCTCAAAAGCCCCAGGATTTCCTCACCCGTCATAATAACAATTCCAACAGGAACATGAAGCAAACCCAAAAGCTCAAGGTCCTTCTCCTAATCTCCAGCCTAATCAATTGCTCAGTGATGCGGAGTTTCTGCAGGATTTCTGTTACAAGCTATGTTTCTCCATCCCCATCCTGCCATCTGTTTTTCAGCTTCTCATAATATTTCCACACTCATAACAAGTTTTTGATGCTGGTTCTGCTTCTTGTGGTCTCGAACTTCTGGTTTTGAGCTGTCCAACTCAGAGGCCCCTTCTGCACTTACACATTGACTGTGTATTAATTTCACAGCATCAGCTCGCAGTCTCTTCATCTTGTGCTTTTCTGCACATCATAAAAGGAGTTTGCCTCTTTTCTTCAATTTTGCCTTCATACCCTGTCCCTGCTACTTGTTTTTGCCTCTTTTTTTGACTCAAGCTATCATCTCTATGCTAACAATCTCAAAAGCTGAAATTTATAGCTTTCTATGGACTGAAGTGACAAACTAAAATTTACCTATTTACACACTAGGAATCCCCCATCACCTTTCATTGTGCCCCTTGCTTCTCTAGATGGGAGTCACTGGGGAGCATTATCTTCATCCTAAATAGCTTCTAAGAGAGGAACATACATATGTACTGCAATCTTTTTGGGGTGAGAGTGTGCCCTAAAGTACTGAGATAAAGCTCACCAGTTTTGCTTTATTTTTTTAAACAAGGAATTATTCCATCTTCCTAGTGTTGCCTTGAGTGACCCTTAGTTGCCACCGATCCCTCAGCATCAAGAAGCCGCGCTGCAATTCGGACTTCTCCGTGCTCGCAGAAAGCGCTAGTGAGAGATCTAGGGGCGTCTGGAGAAACCCCTGAATACCTCAGCAGTGGATATCGCAACAGGGAGAAAATCAGTTGTCTTTTTCCTGTTCTTAGCCTCGACCCCCCGCCCGGTCCCCCAGGGAGCCCGGCCGCGGGGGAAGGGACAGCCTCCGGGGCCGCGGAGGGCGGCACGGCTTCCCGCCGCGGGCTACTCGCCCGCCCCTGGGCGCAACGTCAAACGGTGCCCGAACCCCGCCTCCGCATCTCGGCAGGGGGCGGGAAAGGCAGCGGCGAACCTGGTGACTCAGTGCCGCCGGCACGGCCTCGGGCGCGAGTGTGGGTGTGAGCGCGGCGAAGGGTGGTGCCGCGGCGGCGGGGGCCGGGCCGGGCCGCGCCGCGCCGCCCCGCCGCGCAGATGCTGCTCGGCGGCTGCGAGGACGGGTGGGGCCGTGCTGCTGCCGCGTGAGTGGTCCTGGCGAGAGCGGGGAACTTCGGGGTGCGGGAGGGCACCGGGTGCCCACTACCCTCTGCGGCCGCGTGGCGTGGCGGGCGTGGGGTCCGGGGTGGTGTTGGGGAGGGACGAGGCGGGTGCGTGTCCCTCCTGAAAGGGTTAAAGCCAAGATAGACAAAGCTACTGCATCAAAATGCCTCCAGAAAGCCTAGGGGCAAGGAGGATATTTAAATATCTTAGTCACTTAACTAAACAAAAGAAAGGCCTTTGTGATTTAGGGAGTAGTTAGAATGGTTGTAAGATAAGGGGGCTCTGGGATAATCCCATCTCAGACAACTGGGCCTTGGGAGAACAAATACATGGAAGACAGGAGGTCACAACAGAATGACGACAGCCTTGAAGGACACCGTTTACGTGATCCTAGGACTGAGTTTGCGCATAAGCAAAGGTCAATCAGCGAACACAGTGAAGAAGACTACGAGCCTTCATCTGAAGACCCCCAAAGACCACCTGAAGACCACCACGGGAGACGACTGCGCATGCGGATCGGACATTTGCATATGTTAATAAGTTCCAGGAAATCTCATGTTTATGTAAATGATTTCTCGGAAATCCTGTGAATATGTAGGACTTTATAGTATATAATCTCTGAAAGTCTACCAGATCGGTGGAGCACTTATGGTGGAGAATCCCCAGTGCTGCCCAGCGCTGCAATAAAGAATACCTGCTTAATAGTAACTTTGTTGCTATTGAGTTCCATTTCAGGGACTCTCTGAATACTCCGTTTCTCCCTTGGGGGGGATTCAGACTGTGAGGAGAAGCATCCGTGAATTTTTGTATCAGTTTTGGCGACCCAGGTGGGACCCTCTCTGCTCGGCTGCAGGACCCGTTGAGAACGGGACTCCCGAGGGTACCCCCGGAAAATTTCCGGAGGGACTCCTTGCCTCAATCGGATCGCTGCGGGAGCAGACAAGGACCGTCTTCGGAAAAAGGTATTCTTTCTTAAATTTGGTTTGGGACTAGTCATCTGTCGGAAACCCCTGTAAGCCGTGAGTGGTTCACGCTTGGTGGAGTATACTGGGCTGCTAGCGCCTTAAAGGTATACACTGGGGGCACTTCGGTGCCCATCTGGGGGCACTTCGGTGCTCATTTGGAACTCTTGCATTTGGGTATATTGGATCTTGGCTTTGGAATTCGGTTATTTGATTTTGGGATTGTGTTTGGCATGTTATAAGGACAAGTAGTTGCTCTGTGTTTGTGTCCTGGTTTCAGCTGGGATAAAGTTAATTTTCTTCTTAGTAGCTGGTAGAGTGCTGTGTTTTGGATTTAGGATGAGAATAATGTTGATAAGACACTGATGTTTTGGTTCTTGCTGAGTAGAGTTTACACTAGTCAAGGACTTTTTAGCTTCTTGTGCTCTGCCAGGTGCACAAGAAGCTGGGAGGGAGCATAGCCAGGACAGCTGACCCAGACTGGCCAAAGGGCTATTCCATACCATATGACGTCATGCTCAGTATATAAGCTGGGGGAAGAAGAAGGAAGGGGGGGACGTTCGGAGTGATGGCGTTTGTCTTCCCAAGTAACCGTTACGCGTAATGGAGCCCTGCTTTCCTGGGGATGGCTGAACACCTGCCTGCCGATGGGAAGTAGTGAATGAATTCCTTGCTTTGCTTTGCTTGTGCGTGCAGCTTTTGCTTTACCTATTAAACTGTCTTTATCTCAACCCATGAGTTTTCTCACTTTTACTCTTCCGATTCTCTCCCCCATCCCACCGGGGGGGAGCGAGTGAGCGGCTGTGTGGTGCTTGGTTGCTGGCTGGGGTTAAACCACGACAGTTTGCTTTTAGGATTTTTGGTCATTGTATTGGTAGGTGAGCTTTTTGTTGTCAAAAGTGTCTATACTGTCCTGCGCATGTGTGAATGAGACGTACTTGGTATTTGAGTGTTTTGTCGTCAAAAGTGTGTATGCTGTCCTGTGCGTGTGTGAATGAGACGTACTCTTAGTACGAAGCGAGTGCGGAGTCCTGATCCGCGGTTTCGTTGTCCCGCGAGGGAAACGGCCGGAGACGGACGAAGCGAAAGAAAAAGGTTGTACGGATGTAAAACAGTAATTCTGTAACCCTCTAAGTGGTAAAGTGTGGACCGTGGAACTAACTGTTAAGATACTGCGGGAATACAGGAGAGAACTGGGACCAATAAAATGGGAGGGGCAAGGAGTATATTTAAATATCTTAGTCACTTAACTAAACAAAAGAAAGGCCTTTGTGATTTAGGGAGTAGTTAGAATGGTTGCAAGATAAGGGGGCTCCGGGATAATCCCATCTCAGACAACTGGGCCTTGGGAGAACAAATACATGGAAGACAGGAGGTCACAACAGAATGACAACAGCCTTGAAGGACACCGTTTACGTGATCCTAGGACTGAGTTTGCGCATAAGCAAAGGTCAATCAGCGAACACAGTGAAGAAGACTACGAGCCTTCATCTGAAGACCCCCAAAGACCACCTGAAGACCACCACGGGAGACGACTGCGCATGCGGATCGGACATTTGCACATGTTAATAAGTTCCAGGAAATCTCATGTTTATGTAAAGGATTTCTCGGAAATCCTGTGAATATGTAGGACTTTATAGTATATAATCTGTGAAAGTCCACCAAATCGGTGGAGCACTTATGGTGGAGAATCCCCAGTGCTGCCCAGCACTGCAATAAAGGATACCTGCTTAATAGTAACTTCGTTGCCATTGAGTTCCATTTCAGGGACTCTCTGAATACTCCGTTTCTCCCTCGGGGGGGATTCAGACTGTGAGGAGAAGCATCCGTGAATTTTTGTATCACTCCGGCCTCTGCCCTTCCTGCATGGGGTCCCTCCCGCGTTCGTGCGCGCAGGGCTGGGCGGGCTAGGGATGGGGCTGGGCCCCGGGATGCCTCCTGCCCACCTACCCCTCAAACGCCCTGGTTGTGCCCGCGCCCCCCATGCCTCTCCCGCAAATCCCCGGCTGTGCTTCTTCCCTCCATCCTCAGGCTGCACCTGCATCCCTGCTGCACCTTCCCCCCAAACCCTATGGCTGAGCCTCGCAGTCCCTGTCTCCCCAAATCTCTGGCTGTGCCCACATCTGTATCCCAAACCCCTGTCTGTGCCTTTCCCCCAAACCCTATGGCTGCACCCTGTGGTCCCTGTCTCCCCAAAACCCTGTCAGTGACTTGCTGTGCCTTCACCCCAAACCCTCTGTCTATGCCTCACAGTGCCTATTCCCCCAAACCCTCTAGCTGCACCTCACACCCTGCAGTGCCTGGACCCCAAGTTCTCTGGCTGTGCCCCACACCCTGTGGTGTCTATCCCTTTAAACCCTCTGGCTGTTCCCCATGCTGCTTGTTCCTCTAAGCCCTCTGGCTGTGCCCCACATGCACTGAGCTCATCTTCCTATCTTGAAGAACAAGTCACACCAAGGATGAGGTATGGCGATGGCCTCTGCCTTGCACAGGAGGCTGCATCAGGGATTTTATTCTTGAAAAATGCTTTTTCCCCTGTCCACACCCCAGAGAGAAGAGTGGGCCCAGATGTTAAGAGATAGAGGCCTCTTTCTCAGCAGGGGCAAAGGTTGGAGGCAGCCAGGGGAGAGGTGTGGCCAATGTGGTTAAGATGATGATATTAAAATGTAGGGCTGGAGGGATGATGTTTAGTCAGGGGTTGTCTAGCAAGTTGAAAGTGGGGTGGTTGTCTGGCTTGCTGCCTTCCTCCTCCTCGGAGACAGGTCTCTGCTGCTGCACATGGTGGGTCCGTCCCCAAGGACTGGCAGCAGCAGCAGTGAGGCTGGGAGCTGAGGAAGCAGGTGCATGCCAGCGCGTGTGGCTGATGAGGCTGCATTGGGCCAGTCTCTTGGACTTGCCCTTTGCAACCATGATGGATGTCACACGCGTTGTTCAAGTGTTATAAGTACGTCGATAATTAAGTTGTAAGTATGTTGATACTTTGGTTGGGTTTTGGGCCTCACTGCTGCTGGGATAGAACTGGGTGATGCTTGAAAAGGTGTAGTGAGGCTGCAGACCAACTCTTACTGATTTCTTTGCTTGCTTGTGCAGGAAATCAAGATAAGTTAACTAAAGCTGTTCAGACAAACCAGAAACCTTATAGCTGTGTATGGATACCCTCTTCCTTACTCCATTGTAACTCAATCCTTCCCAGACCTGCGTGTAGGTCTGTACTGAATGTTGCCATGTGGGAGAAGTTTGAACAAGTTTTTCTGGTTGTTTAGAGCAGCCTGGGAACTGCATTTTGCCTGACTTTGCTGCTCAGCATCTGGGGTGCTGCCTGGGAAGCATTCGGGCTGCCTTGGAGCTGCATTGGGTAGAGGTAGCATTGTTGTGCGTGGATGTACCCTGAAAATGCTTCACTGAGGAATGGGTGCACTTGTACTTACATGTTTACTTGAAGGAAAAGTACAAAGACCTAGGATATGAAAACCTAGCCAAATGTAGGCTTAAAGTCTTCCTAGGCAGCACCTCTGTTGCAAGTGCTGGGAATAATGCACCTTTATGGTATTTCATTATAATGTGTCAATCAACTTTCTATTAAATAGTATTTATTTACCGGTAGAGTAAGGCAGGTTATGGTACAGGAAGCAATATTCATGGAATGTGTTGGGAAAGATGCCGTGGCATTAGTCAAATAATACATGCCAAATAGAATTTGACTAGTTATGAAGCTCACCAAATACCATGAAATACCTATCAACTAATTACATACCAGTAAAAGAACTAATCAGGTATGTTTCTGTATCCTGATGTGACACAACTTGATGGCCTGTGCTGAGTGTGCTCCCCTTGCCATGCTGTGCCCTTCCTGGCTTTGTTTCATTCTGCTACAATAAACTGGGAAACTTTTTTTTTTTTCTACCTTGTACTCCTGCTCTTCCTCATGAATCTACTTCTCCCTAGTACTTTTGGTTTAACACTTATCTCTTCCTCGGGCCTGCCCCTGCCCAGTTGCTTAACATACAGATTTCTGGAGGTGTGGGCAGATGTGGAGCAAGGCAGTGGGGTGAGGAGGGACGGGCACGGGAGGCGTGTGTGTGGTGAGGGAAGTGGGAGGATGTCACCTCTGTGCCATGTTCAGTTGCAGGAAGTGGAAGGGAGCCAGGATCCCTTCCTGGATCTTTGCTAGCTGTTTGTTGAAATCATGTTTGTTTGTCATATTCTGGATCTAGTTTTGCAGACTTCAGGTGGCATCTCTCCCTCCCTGATACCTCTCTGCCCTGGCATTGCTGTCAGAGGCTGCTGCCCCGTAATTCTCCTGGTGAAGGCTGGTGCAAGCTCCCTGGTCTGCCCCAGCTGAAATGAAATAGTTCAGCTTCCAACTGTGGGTTAAACTAATCTGACTTGCTTTGTCTGAAGTGGATTAAGGACAATTTGTAAACTATGGATAGTAGAGCTATGGTACATAGGCAAGGATGAATAGATGGGGTGGTGTCATCTTCAGTGGCACAGCATGATTTTATAAAAATAATTTTATAGCCCAACTTTAATACTGATTTCAGACTAGTGGATGTCTGAAGCTTTAAGCTACTTCCCCAATCCTGGGTAGCTGAAAAGGAAGAAATACTCCATTCCTCTCACTATTACTCTGTCCCTCACAGCAGCTTTTCACTGTTCTGGTTTTCTTTCCTGAAGTCATAGCAGGTGACGCACACACAGAGGTGCAGTTTTTCATTGGTTTCCCCATTGCCCAAGTACATATTAAGTTTGAAAACTGACAGATTTGATTACGTTTTTCTCTATTGCAATTTATGGATGCTTCAAACAGCAGTTCTGGTAGGCCTTTCTGAATATTTAGGAGGAAGCTGTTCTGTGCTTGGAAGCCACCCCCAAGGCAGAAAGGGATGGGAGCTAAGTACTGGGAAACTCAAACAGAGGCTATTCAAACACGAAGAATAACTGTTGCCATAAAAAAGATTTAAAGCATGTCACAAAAGCTTCACAGTTGTTTTAGGTTTAATTTTAGGAGCTTTCTGCTCACTTAAAATTGCTTTAAATGTTATTTAAAAATGGGGTAGTTACGCTGCATTGTTGTACAGTGCTAGCAAGCAGGTCCCATGTGCTTGCCCAAGGGCCTCCCTCCAGTATCCAGGCTCAGTGTTGCATCTACAGAGGGCAAATGCAGCCTAAATGGTGAAAAGTAAACCTTTTACTACTTGGAAATATCAGATTATTAGAACAAAAACATAGCGTTAACAAAATAAATAATTCATTTTTTAAGCCTGATTGTACTTTTTTTAATGTTGGTTTTTTTTAAAGGCAAGAAAATGAAAGCCAGAGGGTCATGCAGTACAGTTTTATTTTCTGTAGCCTGTTGTCATGTGTTCAATTTACAAGAAGTTTTGAAAAGTTGCAAGTGATGTAGCAGTTAAGAATTTTTCTATCCTTCTGATACTTAGTTAAAATCCAAAAAGTAACAGAAATTATTTCAGCTGAAATTAAATATGTAAGTTTACCCTGATGAGAGACACCAGAGTAACTCAGATGTCTCTTTTCTTTACCTGTCTTTGGTTTCAGTGTTTAATGCTAACCATTGAACTGGAAATTTTGAATAGTGTGTGTGTGGTTGGTTTGTTTGTTTGGGGTTTTTTTTGTTTTGTTTCGTTTTTTTTTAAACTAAAATCATGCAGTAAAATGCTTTCCATGTGTCTGTTGATGTATGTCTTTTTTTTTTTAATTATTATTTTCTGCATGTATTTTGCTATTTATGTTCTGTCTGCTTATGATGGTCACACAAAATGTTTTATCACTGAAGATGTTGACTAGAAAAGACCTATAAGTAGTTCATAAATTGAGTAATGTGAGAAGAATACACAGTTTAGAGCAGCACAGGTGTAAAAGTGTCTTGGTTATCTTGGTACCAGATGAGAATCTGAGGAACTGAATTTCAGTAGCATTTTTAACTTTGAATCCTGAGCTACCACACAAATCTCTTAAAAACTACTTGCAAAGCCTATCCATCCCAAAGCAAGCTCTGGGTTCCACCTGCAGAGTGGCACAGGTGTCACAAGGAGGACAAATTTAGGTGTCAATAAATAAACTCTATGAATCACCTTATTTGCCAGGAGCAATGGTATTCAGATTGCCCCTCTTAACTGTGTCAGGGCTGTGTCACAATAAAAGCAGTGAACGCTGACTCTTATCTCCACTCCCCTCATGATACCAACTTAGGCTGATGTAGTTTCACCAGCATTTCTTTTATCCTGAGTGCTTTTGCCCTTGTGTCACCTTTCTGTTATGCTGGTATAACCCTTGGTGAAGGCCAGTGCTGAAGTGCATTGAGGAACTGGTCTGGGTTAAAAATACCCTTTTCTTTTCTGTGGGACTGTCTCTCCTGCCTTGGATCTGTTTCCCAATCTGTTTTATTATGCAGCCAGAAAAACAGTTGTTTCAGCACAAGTCAAGGGTGATGTAGGAGCAGGTATGAGTAATGGGGGGAGAGGTTGATTAAAATGACATTGGTACCATTAAAAGTGCTCTTATAATTGCAAACTTACCCTGTAAAGAGTCAGACTTGCTCTGCTCAAGCAGGCTATACTCAAGCTGCTTGTAGCAGCTTTATGAATTTCTACATGCTGCCTGCATATGTTTAATTGTATTGTGAATTCTTTGTAGTTTGAATTGTCTTTTATATTGATATGGTGCCTTGCACATTGGACCCTGTGCCTGGAGCCTCTATTCAAAGTCTCTTTCTCTCTCTCTCTTTTATTTATTTATTTTTTTTTTTAAAGCAGTACCTCACCAAATGTGTGTGAATATAAACATAACTCTGTATGGTGCACTGCAAAAACCTGTACAAAGGAATAGTATGTACAGTGCAAAAAAGTTAATAAGTTTCTACAGGCATCTCCTGGACTGGAATTCAAGAGAATGCTACTATCCCAGCAATGGCATTCTGGGTTTATGGGTATGTCTGAGATAAAAACATAGCTTACTAGGAATAACTATTCGTTTTATTCTCTGTTTTCTAACAAAAGAAGGGGACAACTCTTGCTGGAGTCTGAAACACAAAGGTCAGTTTGTTGATTTGGAAATAATTTGCATTGTGTCATCAATCCTGAAATGGCTTAAAACAAAGTCACAAAAACCTGATTCAGTGCTTTTCTGTACACTTAGAGTACAGGTGTGGTTCACGTTGGTACCGTGCCTGAAAGTTATTTGAGGTGACAAGTGGATTTTTTTTTTTTTTAAATTGGGTTTTGCCTGATCTATTAAAAAGTAAAGTGCCTGGAAAGTGTTACCAGTAGTTGATGCTGATGTTTTTTGATGTGTACCTGAGCAGAGTGCAAGGCAACTGGGAAGGAGAAACTTCTTGGTTTAGAACTGTTGTTGCCAGTAAAGGATCTTTTTGAGGGGGGGGAAAGTATTTCTGTTTAGTTAAGTTTTGAAATACAGTATTTTGTAAGGACTTTACAGCCAATACTTTAATTTCTTTTCTTTTGGCAAAATGTTCTTTGGTTTTGTTTTTAATTGAAAGGTATTGGCTGAAGCATCAAGAATATCAGGGTTATAGGTCAGATGTGCTCATTTATTCTGTTAAGTAAATACTGTGGTATTTATTTACCATGTGGCCTTATGAATAGATGGGGATGGGCAGCATGGAAATGTCTATAGTCTGTTCAGAGAAGTAGTAGCTGGTTATGTTGCCTTCTCCTGTACAGGTGAAAATTACTTAAATTCGGGTATATTGCAATTGAATACTCTGGTGTATTTTACAGTGTTTGCATTTATAAAATCCACTACAATCCTTTTCTTATTTGCTTAGATGCACTGTTGGAAATATCTGGATTAAATATATTCTTTAATCACTTTTGTAGTCAGAGTTTTGTGTCTTGTCTTTTCAATACTGAAATAAAAGATTCACTTTTGAGATTTTTAACTGTACAGAATGGGTCTGACAAGCTTAATGAAATTATTGTAATGCACTTTGGAAGTGCCCTGTCCACTCTTGTCTCTTGTGACTGAGATGTGTAGAAGACGCTGTGTATAAAAGCCAAGAGGCTAATGAAGTAAGCTCAGTGTTCACTGTCAACTTTGAAATTAAACCTTTTTCAAAACTACTTGTGAGCTGTGTTCCTCAGAAACTTTGTTACAGATATTAATTCCTTTGGTCACTTGCATTATTGCTATTGTGCCAACAACATTGTTTCTGTAGCACCTTTTGTTCTGTACCAAGTTAGGTTGTTGAAGAGGAGTCTGCTTGAATTTGCTTTTACATGAAGAAGTAATAAAACTGTAAGGCAAGGCTGTAAATAGCTTTATGCATAGCTCTGGTGTTCAGGAAGTCCACTCATTTTAACTTCTAACCACGAACATGACTCTCACATTTTGGAGAAGGGAGAAGGTTGGGAGGAGGGAGTGCAAAACAGAAGCTGTTAGAGCTTTCTGTGCCTCCCTTCAACAAGTCCTTTAATGAGTATTTGAAATGTTATGGGGTGAGAAATCCCCTAGCTGGAGTTCAGATTATCCTGAAACTGCTTCTCATAAACTGAAGTGGTCCATTGATCAGTTAAGGGAGTTTATCTGAAAGTTGCAGAAAAAAGGTTTCCTGAACATGGACTGGACAATGCTGAGTTCTGGTTTGATCTGGAGTTCTTCCCAATCTGTTGAAATGAGGCTGCTACTGTATTTTAAAACTGAACAGCTTAGATATCCCATTTGACCTACATTTAAAGGTATGGGATGGAAAATTGCCTCTGGAGCTGTGGAAATTGTGCAATTTGGTGTTCTTGCTTTTATCCTGTAGAGACTTTACACATATCCTTGTGCAGTGGGCTTGCATGCCATTGGTTGTCTTCATCCAAAGTGCCAGAGCATTGGACAAAACTTAATTGAATCTAGACAGACTTTTGTGATAAGGAAGGGAGCTGCTTTTACAGATGGCGAAATTATATGACCTTGACTCGTGTTGGGACAACAGCAGTGGGAAGAGGTCCAGTCCTCCATTCCAGTCAGTGGGAAAGCATCACGCTTTTTGGATATAGTCAGCTGGATGAACCTGCAGCTATATAATGTGTATAGAAGACAGTGAGTGTGGGTGAATTTGCTTTCACCCACACTCACTGCAAAATGGGAGACCCAGCTACAACTGACATGGAGAAGGCTGAGGTACTCAACCACTTTTTTGCCTCGGTCTTCACTGGCAAGTGCTCTAGCCACGCTGCCCAACTCACAGAATCCAAAGGCAGGGACCGGGAGAATAAAGTATTGCCCACTGTAGAAGATCAGGTTTGAGATCATCTAAGGAACCTGAATGTGCACAAGTCCATGGGACCTGATGAGATGCATCCGCAGGTCCTGAGGGAACTGGCAGATGAATTTGCTAAGCCACTATCCATCATATCTGAAAAGTCGTGGCAGACTGGTGAAGTTCCCAGTGACTGGAAAAGGGGAAACATAACCCCCATTTTTAAAAAGGGGAAAAAAGGAAGACGCAGGGAACTACAGGCCGGTCAGTTTTATCTCTGTGCTCTGCAAGATCATGGAGCAGATCCTCCTGGAAACTATGCTGAGGCACATGGAAAACAGAGAGGTGATTGGTGAGAGCCAACATGGCTTCACGAAGGGCAAATCATGCCTGACAAATTTGGTGGCCTTCTACGATGGGGTTACAGCATTGGTGGATAAGGGAAGAGCGACTGACATCATCTACCTGGACTTGCGCAAAGCATTTGATACTGTCCTGCACAACATCCTTGTCTTTAAATTGGGGAGACATGGATTTGATGGATGGACCACTCAGTGGATAAGGAATTGGCTGGATGGTCGCACTCAAAGAGTTGCGGTCAATGGCTCGATGTCCAGGTGGAGATTGGTGATGAGTGCTGTCCCTCAGGGGTCCATTTTGAGACCAGTATTATTTAACATCTTTGTCGGGGACATGGACAGTGGGATTGAGTGCACCCTCAGCAAGTTTGCAGATGACACCAAGCTGAGTGGTGTGGTTGATACTCTAGAGGGAAGGGATGCCATCCGGAGGGACCTGGACAGGCTAGAGAGGTGGGCCCGTGTGAACCTCATGAGGTTCAACAAGGCCAAGTGCCAAGGCCCTGCACCTGGGTCGGGGCAATCCCAAACATGGATACAGGCTGGGTGATGAGTGGATTGAGAGCGGCCCTGCAGAGAAGGACTTGGGGGTATTGGTGGGTGAAAAACTGGACATGAGCTGGCAATGTGCGCTCGCAGCCCAGAAAGCCAATCACATCCTGGGCTGCATCAAAAGAAGTGTGGCCAGCAGGTCGAGGGAGGTGATTCTCCTCCTCTACTCTGCTCTCATGAGACCCCACCTGGAGTACTGTGTTCAACTCTGAGGCCCCCCCAGCATAAGAAAGACATGGACCTGCTCAAGTGGGTCCAGAGGAGGGCCACGAAGATGACCAGGGGACCGGAGCACCTCCCCTATGAGGACAGGCTGAGAGATTTGGGGTTGTTTAGCTTAGAGAAGGCTCCAGGGACACCTTATAGCAGCCTTTCAATACTTAAAAGGAGCCTACAGGAAAGATGGGGAGGGACTCTTTATCGGGGAGTGTAGCAATAGGATGAGGGGCAACAGTTTTAAACTGCGAGAGGGCAGATTTAGATTAGATATTAGAAAGAAATTCTTTACTGTGAGGGTGGTGAGACACTGGAACAGGTTGCCCAGAGAAGTTGTGGATGCCCCCTCCCTGCAAGTGTTCAAGGGCAGGTTGGATGGGGCTTTGAGCAACTTGATCTAGTGGAAGGTGTCCCTGCCCATGGCAGGGGGGTTGGAACTAGATGACCTTTAAAGGTCCCTTCCATCCCAAACCATTCTATGATTCCTTGGTTTGTATGTGAACAATAAAATCATCTTGAGGCGAGGTAGAAGAGAAAGAGTGGAGACCAACCACTACGCTTAGAAACCTGCTTGGGTGATGAGGGCTGCAGTGTTGCTTTAGGTTTGGACAGCAGTGTGTGGCCTGATAGTTTTGCATAGTAACTGGAATATTGAACTGGCACCCAACACTTTGGTTTTGTTCACAGCTTTGCTGTGCTATCTGATGGAAAAGGTGCCCCTTTTTCTCTGGTGACTGAGTGCTCCATATGGAGAGTGAACCAAACACACTGACCTCTTCTGCAAAGCACTGAAACCTGTACATGAAAAATGCTCTCTCAGACTTTTTTTGATAACTTAAATATATATAAGCCTAATCTTTCTTTGTACTGGAAACAGTCCAGTTTTCCTCTCCTTTGCTGCTGTTGCATGCTGAGTAGACTATTAGACACTTGTCTGTTTCTTGTATACTGGTGTTTTACAGGAACATTAGTATTAGGCTGAGTACTCTGCTGCTTGCCAAGGTTCTGGGCTGGAAGTATTGTCGTCTCCTGTGTTATTCTGATGTGGCACATCCACTGCCTAATGTACTTTGTTGATGGGATAAATTTTTTAGAGCTATTTGTAGTTGGCAATCTTTCAGGATTGAAAAGAGGAAAAAAGTAAGTGCACTTGACATGGCCAGATGTAGCTGGTTCATCCCTACACACTGTTTGGCTGAGCTGATCTATTTTAAACTGCAGTGATGTCTTGTGGTCCTGGGTAGTCTCTGAATGCTTGGAAAGATGGTAAAAACTACATTCTACTGTAGTAGTGGAAAATACTGATAGAAGATGGAAAGTCCTTACAACATACCTGTGATTAAACCTGTTCATTAATGTGGTGTGTTTCATTCTGTTCTTCTGTGAAGTTGTCATTCAGTATTTTAAGCTAGTTTTAAAAAGCTCTAATGTTACAAACTCACAGCCTGCATAATGCTGTTTTATACGCTGTTCTTGAGCTTCCTGAAAGTGCAAAATACTGAAGACTCTCTAAAATTCCTGTTAGCAAAGGAACCAAGGTCTACCTAACTAGATCTGGAGCAGAAGTAAACCTTCACAGCTGTGTCATGTCATTAATATATTTTGCCCATAATATCAGGCTCTACTTTGCATTGTGTGTTATGCAAACTGCTGCATGTTGATTGCTCAGAAATTGAACAAAGAACTTGTATCCTTTTAAAGTTGAATTTTTATAACAAGATCTAGTTTAAAAAATGTTGTAAGATACTTTTGCTAATCAAGCCAGTTAATGTTTTTAGATGATGGAGAGTTTTAGTTTTGTGTAAGCTTTTGAGGTTAGGTTGTCATCTGAATATTGTCCCACACAGCATTGCTTTGCCCTTGGAGCAACCTTTTTCTTTTGTCTCCATAGGCCTTCAACTGCTCTGAGTCACTTTGACTTGGATGTTCCCTCTCTCTAATGCTTGCAGGCAGCTATGAATGTCCCTATCTGAAGTCTAGTTCTGCATCTCTCTCTTTGTTTAGCTTCCATAGAGTGCCCCCCCACAGTGACTATTTAATGACAATTTATGTCAAGTGATGAGTAAACACAAACTAAATTCTTTACCAGTTCTTGATAGCAAACTGCTTCTATTGTAATTAATTGGATGTATGAGATTCTCATATGCAGTTCTCTTGTTAAATGTTAATGAGGATAGATGATATGACAGAGCCAACCCAGTGGCTCCGCTTGCAGCTGAAGGAAGGGGATGGTCTCACTCATGTCCCTTTTCATATTTTCACATGAGTAGCTTTAATCAAGCAGGTAGATACAAGCAAGAGTACTCATAACCGGAGTCAATTCTAAGCCATCCTACCTGGAGTTTCAAGAATGATATAGACTTTGGGTAATGGTATCACAGAGGAGAAGGAGAGAGAGCTTTAGACTGAACACAAATCTTGGCAATATTAGCTGAGTCTGTTTTGCTTGTGGCCTGCCCTTTGTCAGGGTGTTTTAAGAAGGTATCGAGAACTGATATGAGGGTGCTCTTATCTGTGTTCCATATGCTTCACCCTAAAAGAGGTGTCTGGTAGAAAGCTGGAAGGAGTCTTACCAAAGCATTCAAATAACTACGGTGTGTACTCAAAACAAGCAATCTTCATCACCATAATGAGAAGAAATTAAATGTCATTAATCCTATTTTGTGGATGCATCCACAAAGCCCATTCATTCTTAGTCTTCTAAAATGCAAACTTTTGATGTCATCAGACATCTTTGGTCCTTTTCATTGAAAGTATTTAGTTAGCACTTGCCCTCCTCCTACCTTTTTAGAGCTTACCTATAAATTGTTTCTTGAAAAGAATATATTTCCTATGCAAGTTAAAAAAAAACAAACAACAGAACATGCTTTTCTGCAGTGCAGGTAAATACCACTCCTTACCCCTCTAGATCAGTAGAGAGTTTTATATTTTGGTTTGCTTGGTTACTAACAATGTGTATGCACTTTGGAAATACCACAGTTGTAAATAATTCTTACGTATATTTATCAGAACTGTCCCTATTGTAGAGAAAAGAAAAACAGAATGAGTAAAAGCTCGGCATGTTACGAAGATGTTGACTTGTAGAGGAATGAATGGGGAGCACTGGCTGTATGAGTTAGCATGATTGTGTTGCACAGCTGAAAATACTGGATTGTGCTACTGCTGTCTAGCCCCTGGTTCTCATTTGGTGAAAGCCTGTTTAAAGTGACCCAAAGCTTAGCTGATCTGGTCTTGAAAGAAAAATTAAAATGCTGCAGAAAGTTTTCTGGTTACATAATAAGCAAGGAGGAAAAAGGAGGAGCTGTTAAGCCCTTTTGGTAAGGAGGAGATTAACCTGAGTTGGATATGGCCCAAATACTAAATGAATACTTTGCCAAAGGTTTTTGATAAGGGTAATGATGTATCATTATCTAATGGAAATGAGGTTGCATTAATAAAAATAATTACATCATAGGTGATCCTTATTTTGACTTCTAGGTGAAAGTTGTCATGCAATATGTGCCACAGGGCTCACCATGTAGGCAGGACTAGGTGACTTTGTGAGCTGGCGTCACTGAGCTGGAATGAAACTTAAGGGAGCCAAGTGCAAGCCATGCACTGGGGGACCAACGAGAAGAGCTTCTGTCATAAGCTGGGTGCAGGAGCCACTTGCCACAGCAGAGGAGTAGACAGGTGAGACTGGTTAACTGCAGGATGGCTGACATGCTCAAGTAAAGAGTTTTTGGTAAAGGCAGGGGAGCATTGATAGCAAGTTAAAATTCTAGGAGCTTTAACCCCTGTTTATGTTTTTGCCTTTCTCTGAAACGTTGGGAATATGGGGAGAGAAAACTGGGGAAGATACACTGATGTCCATGGTGTTCACTTCCCAAGCGAAACTGAGAATCCTTTCAGGGGCCTTCCCAGTGTCTTTCTCATACTTGAGTTAAACTGATAATTGAGTTCAGACTTGTAAAGCAACTTCCTTCCAGGCTATGACTGCAGGGACTGTTTGAACTCAATGTGCCTTTCTATGTGATGTGGGACATTAGTCCCTAGGATCACTTTCACATGCATCACTGCAACCCCAGCTGATGCATTTAAGACATTTAAGATATTGGTGATGTCAGATCTTTTTCTGCCTTATTGTAGCACAATGTAATTTTTGTGGCTTCGGTTCTTGTGTTGTGGAATGTCCCTTGTGGCTTGTGATGGACAGAGTGATGACTTGCTGAGGTGCGGTGTGTGAACTTCTTGACTATGGATCTAGTACATGATTGTCTATGACTATGCAGGACTGGACATGATGATCCTATGTCCTCCCTACATGATTTCACCATCAACTTAAAGGGATCTATGACAGGGCTGCTACTCCCACCTTTCTCCCTGCCTGCGGTCATCCCAGTTCATGTCTCACTGTTTCACTTGTATGAGCTCTTTCAGCCTTTCAGGTGCACCCACTGAACTGACTGAAAAATAACCTTTTCCCAAAAGATTAAGCTTTCAGTTGGGTCAGTGAGCTGTTGTGGCTTATCCTGCAGCTGCCTGAGGACCAGACCTATTGGCAGAGATGCCATGGGACTATGCGCCAGGGCATCCTCATTCAGCAGTTGCTGGTGGTTGGATTGGTGTGCACAGACCAGGAGAATGCCCATATGATTCTGGCAGGGAGCTGGGCACAAAATGGGGCTGTACCTGTGGCCTGTGAAGAACCTGAAACAGTTCCCATAGGAAGGAGCCTTTCTGTGCCTGTTGCCAATGTTCAGCCTTTCTGTGAAGTCTGCAGCATCAGTTCTTTTAACAGTTTATAAGGCAGGTGTGGAAGAAAATACAAATTGGTCTTTATGCAGCATCAGAATGGTTTTCTGCCAGACTAATGGATTTCCCAATCTGAAGTGTGATTGAAGAGAAACAAGTTTTCACTAGTTCTGCTGCTTCCAGGCTACTTTATTCATGTAGGTAAATGACAGATTTGATGCTAGTTTAAAAAGCAAAGCATTAAATAAAGAAGTACTGTGTAAATAATTCAGTAAGGCTGACTACAAAGGGTAAGTATTAGATATCTTATTGAATGCTGCTAATGGGGAATTTTACAAGTAGAAGTTCTAATATAGTTTCTAAACATCTTTCATCTGTTTTTACGTTGTCCACTTTTTAAAAAAAGGAATTTATATTTCCTTTGAAATTTGCTATTCCCTCCTGAATGTCTACTCTAAAATGTACATGCAGAGATTGTTGATGCACTCTAAGAAGTTAGAATTTGTATTTTAAAATGGACTGACTTCAAAGACAAAGTTTGAAATTTAATCAAGGTAACGACTAACTTATACAACTCTCAAAACTTGGAAATTTCTCCAAATACCTCTGTTGCGTAGAGTTGCCTTGACTGCTTTCTGTCACTCACTTGGGCAGAACGGTCATTTAACAAGATGTATTGGGTTTGCATGGCAAGGTTTTGGTAGCGGGGGGGCTGCAGGGGTGGCTTCTGTGAGAAGCTACTAGAAGCTTCCCCTATGTCCGATAGAGCCAATGCCAGCCGGCTCCAAGACGGACCCGCCGCTGGCCAAGGCTGAGCCAAGCAGCAATGGTGGTAGCACCTCTATGACAATATATTTAAGATGGGGGAAAAAAAAACTCTGCGCATTTGCAGCTGGAGAGAGGAGTGAGAGTATGTGAGAGAAACAACTCTGCAGACACCAAGGTCAGTGAAGAAGGAGGGGGAGGAGGTGCTCCAGGCACCAGAGCAGAGATTCCCCTGCAGCCCATGGTGAAGACCATGGTGAAGCAGGCTGTCCCCCTGCAGCCTGTGGAGGACCACACACCGGAGCAGGTGGATGCACCCGAAGGAGGCTGTGACCCCGTGGCAAGCCTGTGCTGGAGCAGGCTCCTGGCAGGACCTGTGGCCCTGTGGAGAGAGAGAGCCCATGCTGGAGCAGGTCTTCTGGCAGGACTTGTGATCCCGTGGGAGACCCATGCTGGAGCAGTCTGTTCCTGAAGGACTGCACCCTGTGGGAGGGACCCCATGCTGGAGCATTTGGTGAAGAACTGCATCCCGTGGGAAGGACCCATGTTGGAGAAGTTTGTGGAGGACTGCACCCTGTGGGAGGGACCCCATGCTGGAGCAGGGGAAGAGTGTGAGGAGGAAGGAGCAGCAGAGGCAACGTGTGATGAACTGACTGCAACCCCCATTCCCCATCCCCCTGTGCCGCTCGGAGGGAGGAGATAGAGAATTGGGGAGTGAAGTTGAGCCTGGGAAGAAGGGAGGGGTGTGGGGAAGGTGTTTTAAGATTTGTTTTTATTTCTTATTATCTTACTCTGACTTTTGATTGGCAATAAATTAAATTAATTTCCCCAAGTCAAGTCTGTTTTGCCCGTGATGGTAATTGGTGAGTGATCTCCCTGTCCTTATCTCAACTCAAGAGCCTTTCATTGTATTTTTCTCCCCCTGTCCAGTTGATGAGGGGGAGTGATAGAGCAGCTTGGCGGGCACCTGGCATCCAGCCAGGGTCAACCCACCACACAGGAACAGTGTTTACAAGCAATATTAACAAAAAGAAAAGGCCACCTAATGCTAAGCAGGATATAGCCAACTTGCCCGTGAGACCAATCTTTCCAAAAACAGGTTGTGTGGTTGAGAGAAGGCATAAAGGATGGCAAGGTGATGGAAACTCCTCTCAGGGAAATCTGTAACAACAGGTGACATCCAGCTACAGTTTAAAACTTTGTTGCAGAATATAGGTGAGTAATCAATCTAATGTAATAGGCAGTTTGTATGTTTGCCATGTGGCATAAGAGAGTAATGTAGTTAAAGTAACTGCAATTATGTAAGCACACAGCCTTGGGAAATAGGAAGGGCAGAGCTGGTATTTTCCAGGTAAAGCTAAAGATACCATCTATGAAACGTCCTGATTTAATTACCTTCTGAACTTCAAGAGCAGAATTAACAATAGTATACTAAGTAATTCTGAAACATTAAAGTTTCATAATTGTACTTGAATATGTAAGCCAGTATTACTGTCATTTCTTAAGCTACCATTTTGAAATCAGACCTGTGTGGGTCAATGCTTTCTGCAGGCTCTCCCCATCTTGCTGTGGGCTCTGTGGGATGGAGGGTCCACCCATTGTTACCTGCCTGCCAGGCCCAGGGGGTGATGCTTCAGAACCTTTGCTTTTGGCATCTGCCTTGAGTGGAAATTATCCCATTGAAGTTTGTACTGTATTGTCATATTCTCCTGTCTTTTGCTAAGAGGTCCCTGTAAAAGTAGCTTGTCCATCTTTCTAATAATTAGCGTTGCTCTCTAATGCAGATTCTTAACGTGTTTTAAGTTCCCACTGAGTTTTAGAATTTGTTTTCTGGAGTGACAAAGCTTATGTTAGATTGACATAAAATCAAGCAAAATGAAACAAGTTCTTTTGTTTGCTTGTTTTGTTTAGTAGCCATCAACATAAAATGTTTGTTGTAAAATTATTATTTAAAAGCAAATCTTAATATCTGTTTTAATATTTAAAAACTACATAGGGGGAATAAATGAGCATCAAGAATGGCAAATATCTTTCATGTGGGCTAAGCAAAGGAATGTGAGAAACTTCTTGTTTTCATTTAAAAATAAGGAATGTTTGAGGCATACCAGTAATTCCCATTACAAGAATCGCTAATAGTTTTGTGTGCTAACCGAACTCGAGCACTTCCAACAACTTATTACCTACTACTTGTCATCATGAGGCATTCTCATATGGTTTGCTGTGGTATTTGTGGCATTTTTGGCTGGTGTAAACGATCTTATCTACCCTTGTCTCTCCAGTAAAGGTGATGGTCTGACTAAAATTGGTTCTGCCAAGCCGGATGCTTTAACTCAGCTGCAGTTAGTGGGCTCTTTCAGCTGTCTGCTGAGCTGCAGGGGACCAGAGGCCAGCAAATGACTTTGCTCTTTTGACACAGCCCTTTCCATCATTTGCCTCACTTACACCCCCTATTTTTATAATTATGAAATCACATTTGTTTAAAGGTGTCTTCAGAAATGATATTAGTACAGCTGGCTTGAACCTAGGTGCACAGTATTACTTCTATTGACATTTTTAAATAAAAAGGGGAAAAAAAAAAGAAAAATAGTGCTCATTTCTTTCTAAGAGCTGAGTATCTTGCATATGTTTTTGAGGTGATTTCAGTGCTTGCTTCCCGAATGTGTGTGCTTCAGAGGACTGCCTCTATGTTCTTTAGAACTTTTCAAGCTGGGCAGACTGAACTTATATGACTGCGTTTTTTAAAATTTATGTAAATCACTTCCAATATGTCATTTAAAATAACCTAATTTTGAAAATTAGTCTGCTAGTGTGACTTCCCTAATTTGGAGAGAGTTTGCTACAATCTAGACACTGTATTTTAAAAAGAAAATTCCCTACTGCTAGTGCATTTTAGTTGCATTTTTTAATTTTGTTACAAGCAGAAAGTGGAACATTGGAAATAAAAGTGCCAATGTGCTGATTCTGTAAGTACCTTAGCAGGTATGTAGAATAAATGTATATTTTCCTGGCTGAACTGTGGCTATACAAATGCTTAATGTGCAGATGAGTTTACAGCATGAAGAATTAAAGCTGTGTAATTAACAAATGGCTTTATCTGCTCCCAAGTCTTTGTCCCTTCAGGCCAAATATGTCCAATCTCACATTTAGAGGATAAGTTCTGTAGACTTATGATCTTCTATAATGTTTGGCAGTTTGGTCAAAGCATTATCAGGTTACTTCTTAACAACATGGTTGTACTGTGAAAAAGCAATCTTTCAAAAATGGTTTGTTTTTTGCTGAAGCACAAGCTAGTTGTTTATCTTGTGTGTAGGTATGTAGGGTTTTTTTACTCTTCTATTTAAAAAAAAAAAAGGCGCCTCAGTCGTATTTTTTTGCCCCAGTATGTATGAATTTGTGTGTGAAGTAAGTGTAACAGGATAAGACAAAATACCTTCCATGCTGCCATTAACCCTACTTGTAGATAGTTAACAAACAAACAAAAAAATTCTGAAAACCTAAAAGTAATGCAAACAATTGTTCATAGAAATGGACTTACAAAGGAAAACTAGGTAGCTAATTATGTGAAGAAAGTAAGTAGAATTGTAAAGCACATTGAAAGTAAAGTAGTAGTGTTGTATACAAAAGTTGATTTTGTGACATTGAGTTGGGAAATGCTGATGCTGGAGGATGGTATTTCTGGAAGATATGAACTTTAGAGACTTGCAGAGGGAATATTTCTGAACAAGAAATTGATGGTGGTTTCAGATGTACAGACACATGGGACAGGAGTGCAAGCAAGAAAACAAGTGGGTAGCAAAATGAGAATTGGGAAGAGGTAGGTCAGATAAACTCTAATGAAGGCAGGCTTGTCTGTGTTGCATCTTGTGATGAAGGGCAGGTGTGGTGTACTTTGAGGTGCCTAAAAACTCCTGTGAAATGGCAGTGAACAGGAGGTACTTGTAGAAGTGGAGATAAGGGTGAAATTATTTTGCAGGAGCATTAAGGTGAGAACAGATGAGAAGATGATAGTGGAGAGATCTGAGGAGTGAGCAGAGAGAGATGCGTTACCATCACGAAGGCAGAACTGGCTCTCCAAAGCTGCAGCTAGCTTAGCCTGGAAGAGGTGGAGAAGGGCAGCTAGAGGAAAGGAGCTGGTTATCAAGGTGTGCTGCAGCCTGGACTAACAAAGGTGAATACATTGTGAAGATTGCACAGGGGTATGGAGAGAAATCATATGGCAAAGTAAGACACTGAGTAGGAATAGGAGAGGCACCATTCAAATGTGTTGGGATTTTTAAAAAGTATTTTCTAGGGGGAATGAGGCAAGGGAAGGGCTGATGAGTACTTGATTTTGGAGCAAAAATCAGTATTCATATAAGCATACTTCTTTATTTTACATATGTGGGTGGTGCTGCATGCAAACTGGATGTGTTGGATAATTCTTGTGAGTTAATGGTATTACTGGTGGTACTATGACACTTCATGATCCTGATGTGGAAAGAGTTGATTCATCAGTGTGATTTGCATACTAATTATAACATAGCTAATTATTGCATTTAAAAGGAGTATGCAGACATATTGGCACCTTTCTTCCCTCCCACCTACCTTAGAAATACTTCTTAGTTAGAAAATTAAAGTTTTCAGTAGTAAATGTTGCAAAGCTGAACTTCTTCACATATCAATGAGTTGGACTTTAAATGGAGATGACAATAAAAATGAATTTAAGCAGCTGCTCTTTATTTATATTTTCCCTGTAACTGTTAACCACAGCATGGTTTCTTGAGATAACGCTTTATGGCATAGAAGGACCTTGGTTTGGTATGTAGAGGTTACAAAATCATATTGTTGTGCATAACAGCTCAGCTATAAATTAGCATCAAGCATAGTGTGATGTGGTCGGCTAATGCTCCCTGATCTATATTTTACATGTGGTGCTCTGTTAACCCCCTCCATATTTTTTTCCATTTCCTGAAAATCTTTTCCAAAACACTTTATTGACCTTTGTTTTATTAATTACAAAAATCCATATTTCTGTTTTGTTTTGTTTTCCTGCAGGCAGCATCATAAAATCTTAATCAAGTGAAAATGGCCTTTAACAATCTGACATCAAAGGCTGTGCTACTGTATGATGAATGGATTAAAGATGCCGGTGAGTCATTTAAGTCTAAAACTTATTAACTTTCAATAATTTTGAATAGCAATGTGTACCTATTCTAGGTGTACTGTTTATCAACTTAAAGTAGCTTTGTCTTCCTGTAAATGTTTCTAAGACTTGTAAGGTTACTTATTGACATTTTTAACTTTAAGGAACAGACTAGTTTCTGCATTTTAAAAAAAGGAAGAAACAAAACTCAGCTAATTTATGGGTATAACCCCAGACTAAATAAAGTGCAGATGGTGATTCTTCTGTAAGAGTTTCTGGCTTGCCTGAATATATAGTTTACGTTTTTTCTATGCTACTGAATGTAAAGCTTTAACTTTTTTTCATTACTGAACAATGGTATTTTGTCAGTTAATTGAGCTAGGTGCATGGTGTTACTGTATTTTGCTGTTGCAAAGTAAAAGAAATAAAAACCTTGACGAGTTATAGTATCTTGAAATTAATCCTCAGAGTAATTCACTCTATCACAGTCCTTTTGAAAAGGAATGTTAGTCTCTTGTTGCAGCTGGTATGAGGATATTAAACATGCTTTGTTTTAACATTGTTGTTCTGTAGTTCTGCACGCTTACCAAAAAATGACAGAGAAGATCTCAAGTTTGGGGTTAAAACCCATCTGTCTCAGTGGCATCCCTGAGTGTTCCTCACCATGGTAGGCACATAGTGACAGGGATTAGCTGATTCCTGGGGAAAACTTGAGAAGCAGTTAAGATTTGATCAATAAAATTACTAATTTATCTTTTCCAGTATAGCTGAATACAATTTCTCTTGTTCCATAGTACCACAGCATGCAAGTGAGAAGGGAGTTTTATCAGTATGACTTGTGTGGGTGAAGTGGATTGTGCTGGAGTGCAGTGTCCATGACTTCAGAATTTGAATCCCTCGTCTCTCTCTGCCTACCAGTGCTTGTATTTGGCATCTTGTAGCATACTCTTAGTGGCTGGACATGGTTTCCTCAGGATCAAGCTGGGAAGACCAATGGGAAAGTTTTGGTAGTGTCAGTGCAAGGAGTGGATGCAGAAAAAGCAGTCAGTTATGAAGAGCTGGTGATTCTCTTGCAATGCAACACATAGAGATTTCATTTTTTAGATAATGCCTAGTGCTGTAGTTCACAATCCTTGTTGGTCTGTGGGCAGCAGCACTGGGCACATTACAGGCTGTGTGCAGCATTATAATGTGCTTTCCTCCTCAATCTGTTTTAAAACTTCTAGTGGCTGTAAACATCAGAGGGTCTCATGGGCGATATGTTACTTGAATGCCATGGGTTGAAGATCTCTGACTTAAGACAATTGGCCATGAATTAAACATTTAACAAAAATTGCAGTGGTATAATTTCACCCACAAAATACAGCAGCAACCCATAAAAGCAGCAGTTTACTGAATCAATAGTTAAATTTGGGGTAATTCAGAAACAAATCTTCTAAAAGTCAGTTTATAAAAATAAATAATTTTAAAAAATTATATTAAGTAAGTTTGTGTTATTTCTCCTGCTTATGGAGAACAAGTCTTTGGTAAGCTGGGACTCGGTGATGAACCACAGAAGGGTGCAGTGGAATCATGGTGAAGTAAGTTTAGAGGGAATGTCTGCCAGCCTCAGCTGTGGGGAGAAGGAGCAGGGCATGCGTAGGAGAAGGACTCTTCTCTGCAATAGTTCTATCTGGGATAACTGGAGAGAAACTTGCAACAGATTTACCAATTGGAGGTTTGTAATATGAAAGTGTGTGTTTTATGGTGCTGTGAAAGTGGTGACGTGTCTGGACTGAATAGGCATAAGCCTCAAGAACTAAGCTATGAATACCAACTGATGGGACAGAATGTCTTCTAACTTTTAAATCCCCATACTTACTACGTCTAACACCGTACTGCTTCTAAAGCTCAAGGATCTTGAAAAGCGGGGCTACTCCCTGTCTGTGACTTGGACTTGTTTATGCTTTTCCAGAAGAATGAAGCCTCACTTGGAAATGCAGCCTCAGTGATCTGCTTGCACGTTGCCTTCCTATGCTGCCCTCTAAGCCGTGTTCATGTATGAAAATGCAGACTTTTCATGAGGGGAGAGCTCTAGACCGAAAATTGGGTCGCTCACGATTCTGTGTCTCCTCTTCATTATGTGTGAAGAATTGATGCAGAAAGAAGCGTAGAATCCTACAGGTGCTAAATCTTGTTATTCAGTTGGTACGGATTTGAGGTGAATGGACTCTGAAACTTGATCAGTGACAGCAAAACCTAAACCATTAAGAATTAATTACCTTTCTGTAACCTTTTTAGGATTTAGTAAGTATTGGAAAGATCCGATTTTTTAAAAATTTTTTTTTTCTTCCTCCCCTCCTCTAGATCCAAGACTGGAAGGCTGGCCACTCATGTCTTCACCTTTTCCAACAACCATTATCATTGGAACCTACATTTATTTTGTCACTTCCTTAGGACCCAAACTCATGGAAAATAAAAAACCTTTTGAACTTAGGCAGATAATGGCGCTTTATAATTTTAGTGTGGTAACCCTCTCTTTATATATGACTTATGAAGTAAGAGTTCTACTTTTATTTGTAATGTATTTATATATTTCGTGTCTGTAACTATCATCTTCATACCAACTTTTAATAAATTTATTAATATAATTCCCACTCTGCAATTCTCAAAAAAAATATTATTCTGATTGTCATAATTATATTCCTCCAAGCTGTATGCTAAACTAATTGAGCTGATACTTGAAAAAAGGGGAATAAGTCATACCTAGAAAGATTATAAAATATTTTATGTGCCATTATATATAATTTAAAAAATTAAAAATCCTCATAACTTATTTAATTTCCCTGGGTTGTAGCAGGTAAAGTAGACTATGTGTTTTTCTTTGTTGTAATTATTTCTGTCCTACTACATGATACTCAACACTGATGTTTCAAATACTGTATATAGAGTACATTTGCTATAGAATAATCTTCAGTTAGATCTGCCTTTTAAATTACAGAAGTTAACAATATCCAATTTGGGGATCTTCATCCTTAAAAAACAAAACAAAAAAACAACAACAAAACCCCCCCAAAAAAACTCAAAAAACAAACCATGAAGATCTTTAGCATTGATTTTTATCTCTCCCCCCCAATAGTAAATGCTCTTTCTCTCAAAAGGAATGTTGAGATTTTACTGTAGTTCATAGCTCAAGCAAATGTTTAGACTTTAAGACTGGAAAGCCTGATGAGTTGTATAGGGTTATGGGTTGAATGACCTAAAAATCCTTAACCATGAATGGTATAGACTATGTAGAAACTTTAATTTAGAACCTTAAACCTTAAGATATAGCTAATATCTGAAACCTTAAGATAGCTAATATCTGTTGTTTTGGGGTTGTTTTTTGTTGTTGGTGGTGATGTTTTGTGTTTGGGTTTGTTGTTTTCTGTTTTTGTTTTTTTTTTTAAAAGTGTAGCTATTTAACAGTAGTATTGTGTGAATGATAGCCTTATACATTTGCTTGGTGAAGCATCACTATGCTAGTAGTACTGACCCTCTTTGTGTTAAATCTGGCTATGTGGCTATTTCAGGTTTGGCAAATTGGTAATGAAAAGTTGTCAGATTATCCTGCCAAATTGGCAGGATACCTTTTTGTTACCTCAATTTGCATAAATTTCATCATGAGTTATGGGGAACTGCTTGACATTTCTTTTAACAGCACTCTAAAGACAGTGCAGCAGCAGCTACTTTGTGTCATGACTGTTGTGTGGAAAGCTGTAAGTGGTGGGCAAGATGCATACGTTTGCTATTTAGACTTTGTTTTGAAAAATCACCAAACTTCCTCATGTGATTTGGTGATAGTTTCATTTTGGTTATAACCCTCAGAAACTAAAAAAAAATTATACTTCTTTTAGTGTCTGACACTAACACAGTATTCAATTAATCTGCTATAAAGACTTCTATTTTACAATTTCATGAAAGAATGCATAGCTAGAGCTTAACAGATTGAATCTCTGCTATTGTCTGGTTCTCAGCAAAAAGCTGATTCTTTCCCTCTTTGGATCTAAGCCATTTTGTGGGTGCTTTAGTATTGTGCTATCTTGATGGTGTTTCAAATCTTGTTTCTTTTAAGCAATTGATTCTTTTAGGAAGTTAAACATCTATTGCAGTCACAGACTAAAACCCTCCATCTGTTAAGAGAGCTGAACCTCCTATTGTGCATGAGTGGATGATGATGATCAATCAATGAGAAGTACTTTTTAAACAGATGTAAGATACAGTAGTCCTAGAGGCTGGCCAGCAAATGAGCCAAGTGTAATATTAACAATGTTGCTCTTGTCCAAGTTCTAATATATTCCAAGAGAAAAGATTAAATGATACTTGTTACATATAGTCCTTTGGTCCTGTACATGTGCTCTTGATTATAAAACTTTAGCTTCTCATCCCTGATATCAGTGAAAGACTAATTGAATCATGCAGTTCAACTAAGTAAAATTTTAGAAACTATGATACTAAAAATATAGTGCATATTGATTTGTTCCTTGTCTTTAATGATATTAACCAGCACAACAGAAAAAATATGGCTTTTCTTTCAGTATTAAGATGTGCTGGTTTCTTTTCAGTATTAAGATGTTTGGCTGTGATAGCAATTTTCAAAAAATTTCAAAATGGTTGATTTGTTTTTGTGGTCTGATTTATACAATAAGTTGCTTTTCTAACATGGTTTTGAGATGCAGCTGTTTCTCCTCTTTAGTTCCTAATGCTGAGATAATGGGTGTAGGAAGAAAGTTCTTGTCCATAGGTGTGGTCCTGGAATTAGAAATTTATTAATGTGCAACAGCAAAAGATTTTATGGTAGCTAGCCCGCACAGAGGTAGATGACTGACAAGGTTGCTGATTCAACAAGTTTTTAAATATTGTTTTCCCCTCATGCTTAGTGATTGTGAAAGTAATCTGAAATTAATGATTTTTTTCAAAAGACATAAAGTAAATCTTTGCCCTTTCCCTTTTCTTTGCTTCAGTTTCTTATGTCGGGTTGGGCCACAGGGTACTCATTCTGGTGTGATATCATTGACTACTCGAGGTCACCTACAGCTCTAAGAGTAAGTTGCCAAATGTCGAATTGTTATGCTACGCTGACTTTATTTTTGGAAATGCTTTTTGAACAACCAAACACACTGCTGTAGAGTGGAATGCAGTAAATGGAAATGCCCTCTTGCATAATGTAGAGCATGAGAGTTAAATGGAGGGGTTGATTGGGAAAAAGAAAGAGGCAACGTATTTGTTGGCTTGTTCATCTTGGTTTTAACATTCCTTCTGGATTAAAGAATGTTTTGTGTTCTTTAAAGAAAAACTAAACAAACTATACATTTAAATATTTATGTCAACCTTGTGACACCACTTACTCATCCTGATACTTTCCTTTTATATAGTTACTTATTTTTCCTGCAGCTGTTTAGTTTTATTTATGTCTATTATGATTTGATAATTTCTGGTTTTTACTCTTGCAGATGGTACAAACTTGTTGGCTGTACTACTTTTCCAAGTTCATTGAATTATTAGACACTGTAAGTATTTGTAGCCTAATAAAAGAAGTAGTGATATTTCCTTTTCACAGTAGAAGAACTGGTGCTGTTGGGGGCTGAGGGCATAAATTGCTTTGTATTTAGCCCTCCAGTCTTCGATTATTCCTTCGGCTGGGGCTGCACGGCTAGAAGGCGTGTCCCCTGGGTGGTGGATAGGGGATCCCTCTCTGGAGGGTGCACCGGATAAAATTGAAGAAGGTGCCGCGAACCAACGCAGCCTAAGGGAAGGCCACCCTGACAGAAAAACCACTGGCCCTCCAAGTCATGGGGGTTGGGCAGGAGGCCAACTACCTCCTCCCGTGGGGGGGGGGGAAGTTGCAGAAACGACGAGCATCAGAAATGGCGGGGATGGAGAAAATCGGTAACGAAGTGAGGAGGAGGAGATGGAGCTGGATCGGTCGTGTCCTGAGGGGGAAACCGACGGAAGACTGCGCTGTGGCCCTTGACTCCAGAGCACGCAGCCGCGGACCGATCGAAGTGGAAGAACGATGTTCGCGCCTTGTGTGCTTCCTGGCACTGAGAGAATTCAGATCAGAGATTCAGATCTTCGATTATTGGTGTTTACCCTTATTATCTCTTCTCATCTTATTGTCTCATTACACTGTCATTTCTTGATTATCAGGAAAAATGTTAATGAGAGAACACACGTTTAAAAATTTAGGAAGCCCTGATAACTTGTCTGTTTAACAGCTGAATGAACTAACCTGTTGTGCTATGGCAATGCTTGTCTCAACACTGCAGATAAAAAAAATGGTGTTGATCATGTTGAATTTTTTTCCATGTTATCTTCAGATTTTATCATCTTCCACATTTGGAATATTTGCATCAGCAGCTCTGAATACAGCATAAATTGCCCTACTTACTTGCTCTAAATTCCTGTGTATGCCTTGGTGGTTATGACTATAGATGTGTTTGATATCAGGCTGGCACTCTAAGGTGTTTCAAAGAAAGTCTGAGCAGCAGTGCATTAAAGCAGAATGCAGACCTCACTCACCACGAGCAGCTATCTGCCTTCCCCTCTTCCCAAGATTTACACCTAGTATGGTTGGTTTAGCTATTCTCAAACCAACTTCTGAGTGTTGGAATCAGCTGTGATTTTGTTTGCCTTATTGTGTGTGGGGCACAATAGTGGTGATTCAGGAGCTGACCCATGAGCAATTAGGATGTTCTACACCCTGCAAGCAAAGTTAGCCATCTAACTTTCATCTGCAAATATTCTGATTCAACACTGGAAGATCTTACTAACTGGGCCAAATGGAATGGTAATGGAAGGGCCAGGAATGCTAAAACCGGAAAAGCCTGATCAGTTTAGTCCTCTGTTTACCTTTACTACCCACTCATTAGATTGCTGCTTTTTAATTAGTCCTGGGCCTGAAAAAATTGGTTGGGTTGGTTTGTTTGTTTGAGTTTGTGTTTGTTTTTTAAATTTGTTTTGTTTTAATCCATCTAATTAGGTATCTGTTTCTCAGAAGCTTTTTGGTTTTATTGCAAAAGTAATTTCTTAGCTGTATTTAAGAGTCATCTGTTTCCAAATGTTTTTCCTGGCACACCAGATTTTTTTTCTTCTGTGTTCCTTTCCTTGCCATCTGATACTACCCTTCATGTGACCTGACTTCTCTTTACAGTTTTCTTGCTCTATCTTCCCTTAACACTTCCCTCAACACTTCCCTCGATGTCCGTCCTTTAAAATGTGGCCTGTCAATATCCATTAAGAATACCTACATTTATTCTGTCCAATTTTGCCTTTTTCCAAGGGTAGCTAAGTCAGTGTTCATAATTAATAGTGCTATTTCTCTAACTTAATATTTTCTCCTGTCTGTATCTGTTGCTAGTCCTTTGGTTAATTTTCTCAAATGGCTTTGCCTTAGTAGTTCAGGGGACTTAAAATCTGATGCTTCTAGATACTTCTCAATCCTGCTTTTGAGACTCCGCAGGTGGATTTTACATACTGGTTTAATTTTTTTGAAAACTAGTCTGCATATCTAGAGCCTCAGTTTCCCTTCTTCTCCCAAGATTGCATTTGTGAAGAATTTTTAAATGTATAGTAGTGAGCAACCAGCACTGATGCATACAGTTTTCTGTAAGTATGTTGGGCTTGATTATCTCCTGTAACATTCTGTTCATTAAAAAACTGTTTCAGATATTTTTTGTGCTGCGTAAGAAAAACAACCAAGTTACATTCCTGCATGTCTTTCATCATTCCATCATGCCATGGACCTGGTGGTTTGGAGTCAAATTTGCTGCAGGTAGTGGAGAGACAGTTTGTTGTACATATCTGCTGGTAGTAGAAGTTAACTATGCTAGACAAAAATATTTAAAGAACAGAATTAAAAATCTTGCGAACATCAATGTTTTTAAATTTAGATCTCTGCAGTATTTCATGGAACACCTGAGATCACCATACATAACAATTATTTAAGTGGGTGGAGAGTACTAATTTTTCCTATTTGACAGCATGTTGTGCGATGTGTTTTTTTGTAAGGGGAAGAAGGTGCAGAGGAGAGAGGTGTATGTAAGTAAAGAGCATTATTACATGAAAGAAAGATATGACTGCAAAATCAGAAGTACTAGGGGAGAAGTATGAGGCAGATACTCTGTTGAAACTGCTTCAAAGGCATTTGTCCCCCTGAAACATAAGAATGGAATTGGAGGGGAGGACTGTGTTCTCATTGTTCTTACCATCCTTTGTTTTGCCTGTTTAAGAAATTATTCAGGCTTTGTTGCAGTTATTTTTACTGGCCTTAGGTAGCATAATTGGGGCTTATTTACATCTAATACTTTGGCTTTCTCAAAACTACAGAGATATTTTCTGGACCTTATTTATTACAGAAACTTATTTGAATTGTAATGAATTGAAAGTCTCTGTCCACTTCTAGCTTACCTTCACTTTCTCCTTTCCTGCTCTGTGTGTCTATGCGTGCATCTTTCTATGCTATAGTATTAGTGTGCAACACTAATAAATATAGCTTGCCATAAGAATAGCCTGGTAAGCATGGAGTGGAGAAATGCACAGTCATTTCTAGAACTGTAGTACATCCAAGGCAGCCAGGATGTTGATCAGGGGCCACACACAGTTTCAGTGGGAAATGCAATCACTGACTCTAAGTGTCAAATCCTGCCAGCCTCCGGCTTGTGTGCGTGCCTTTGGCTTCCAAAGTAGGGGAAGGGACACAAGGATGGGGACCTATTGCTGTTTGTGTTTTGGGTTTTTTTTGTTTGTTTGTTTGTTTGGGTTTTTTTTCCAAACAGCTGGAAAGGATTTGCCTCTGATTTATTTTTAAAGCTTGAGTGGTGCCTATTTTTAATATAATAATTTATTTACTAAGTACTGATGAAGAAAGTGGGACAATTTGGTTCATTCAAGCCTCCTTGAGCCTGAGGGTTCAAACATGTTTGGGAAATCCAGGCCTCTCAGGGAAAGGCTGTAATAGCTAGTCTGTAGTGTAAGATGGATGATGCTACTCCCTGCTGCTTCTGGAGGGAAGTAGGCATTACTCTGTAGTCTTGCAGATGACTCCTATGCTGGTGAGGGAAGTCCTAGTTCTGGTCTCTGACTTTGCAATTATCCACCCTCCCTCCAAGCAATAAAAAATGCATAAATATGCAGGGATCAGGCCCAGCTGGAAGTTTTATAGAAAGTAGGAGATACCATGCCTCCAGCTGCATTTTAAAAGAAATTGATCCTACAGCTGAGTGTGAGGGGCCAGACACTTGTTTGTTGTTTTGGGACCTAGATCAGCAACTGATTCTTCAAGCTCACTTGTGCTTAAGTAGGAGCTGAGAGTATACATAGTCAAAACTGAGCAGCTCTGCACATGTGTAGGTGCTGAACTGTAAGGAGCCAGGAAAAGCCTCCAAGTCCAGTACAGTAGACAACTGCCTCCAGAGTCAGTTGTTTGAGATTAAGAGTTAATAAGCAGGAGCAGAAACTGGAGATGCTGATCATTCAGTGGGCTGTCAGCAAGTTCCATTTCAGATTCCTACTACATAATTTCTTGCACACTGGTTTAGTTTTCTGTAAGTTATGAAGCATTTGGAGAAAGAAAATGCATTGTTTCAGTGAGTTGTATGGGTATATTCTAAGAGGTTGCATATAGCGTAACTATCCTAATGACGCCTGTACAAATTGTTATTAAACCCATCCTGATATACACAGTCTTGATCTGGACAGTTAGATTTCTTTCCTACCTAAAAATGGTGCATCTTACATGCTGAAGTGTAGCATACATTTGAGGTATACTAAAAATAGGAGTGCAACAGTCAGTAAAATCATTAATGTCATAGTGAATGTTTACTGATAACGAGGGAGATTGGATTGAAATTTTATATTCCTTAGATTTGGTGGAAGAGAAACACTAGTATTACTAGTATTACTCTCCTAAGAAATTTAGTCCTGAAAATTGGTTGGGTTTTTTCGGTTTGTGGGATTTTTTTGGTTGTTTTTGATTTTTTTTTTTTTTGTGAATTAATGAAAAGGCTGTATTCTCTCTATTAAGGTGATAATTCACCAGACAATATATATTCCATTGACATGGTTTGAGTGTTTTCCAGACTGAAGCCTGGCCCCTGTCCTGAACCACTTACTGATTGAGGAAGTACAAACAACAACACATAGTTAATGTTCATTTTAAAAATTAAGTAATGTGTCTTCTGAGAAGCCAGAGCTGTCCTACTGAAGTGTATGATGAGGAACAGGTGTGTGGCTGGATTGCCTCATAACTGCCATTTCCCACTCCCTCTAGCATTTATTATCTTAGGAGTCTATCAGTGCTTACAGAGCACTGTGCAGAGGGTTTTTTAAAATGTTTTTCCCTGGAGACTGCCATAAAGGAGACGTTCCCACTCTCGCCTGCCCGGGAGGAATCAAGTTTCTCCTCCGGTAATGCTCCTGTGCCTAGTCCCACCTAGCTCTTTCTGGTGCCCCCTGCCCCGGCCCTTTCGTACCACGGCCAGCCCTCCCGCCGAGGAGCGTGGGCACGCGTGGAAGCCTGTCAGCGGGACGGCCTGTGAGGCAGAGGCACCCAAACCTGGGGAAGGGCAAAGGGGGAGACCCCGACGGCGCGGCTGGGGGCACAGGGACTTTCACTTCTCCCCCTCGCCGTGTAGGGGGCCAGGCCTGCCGCGGGAGCCCCAACCTCGAGTGCATCAGGCAGACCCACTCATGTGCCGCCGCCGCCCAATGGGCGAAGGTGGCGCCTCGCGGGCCCGGATTCAAACTGTCGGTGGGCGCGGCGTATGCGGCTGCCGGTTTCTGTGGAGATGGCGAGGCCTAGCCGTGTCCATGGAGCTGAGGCTACCGCACTACCTAGTTAGTGAGTGCTCCTCTGGGCTGGAGTGCCCCATCCCTGCTTTTGTCCTTTGTGTAGCCTTGCGTCGTCCGGGTTGGGTCTTCGTGCCCTACAGCGGCCTTCTAGAGTCTCCTGGGTACTGGCCGGCTGCCTTGAGGCAGTCTGACCGCCTGGGCCTGCCCCGCTCCGCCAGCCCGTCTGTGTCCTGGGCCTCTCCCGGGCAGCTGGTCCCCGGTCGGGACCCGGTGAGGCGCTCCCCAACTGCCGTCCGGGTGTTAGTGCTACCCGTGCTGAGTCTGTGTGAGCGGCTAGACCCGTGAATGACTGGGGTGGCGGCAAAGTGGAGCTTTAGTCCAGCTTTTTGTCGAGTTAAAAGCCAAGGAGAGGCTAAAGCTGTAGCTGTAGACCCACAAGTAGCATAGGGCTATAGAAATTTTAGCTTCCTAAATCAGGTGTTTGTTCTCAGATCTCAACTGTTTAAATTCTAGTTTTAGGTTTTAGTGTGCCTGTAAATGCAAATGATCAAAAAAGTGTGTAGTTCTGTGTTCAGATCTGGCTGCATTCTGATCTCGCTTTGTACAATTAAAATGTTTCTAGTAGAAGAGCTCCTGTAACGGTTTGCTTTGTTCTTCCCTAGCGGAACCAGATAATAGAAATTTTTCGCGCTGGGATGCCTTTACAGAAGCATTGACGTCACTTTGAAAGCTACAAGTGTTGCTTCCCAGAAGGCAGTGGACTGTTTATGTGAACTGCTTGGCTCTAATCAAAACTTTGGCCCAGAAGTGACTTGCAATCAAATGGTTAAGCTGCTTAAAAAATTCCTGAAAAATCATGTTATCAAAGATATTAAAGGAAGGTGGGGCAAAGAGGATATTCAAGATGATGGCCATTTATATAGGTAAACCTCTATACAGTGACAGAAAAATTTTGGTTTTATGGAAACAGGTAGTAATAACTCTTGAGTATTGGTCTAACAAATATTTTTGTAGAATGTCTTTGAAAAAGTGTTAATGTGTTTTTTTGTTTTGGTTTGGTTTTTTTTGTTTTGGTTTGTTTTGTTTTTGCTTTTTCTTTTCTTTCCTGTTAAAGACTTTATTTTCTTTAGTGACAGACAAGTATGATTTAATATTTAGTTGGGTTTTTTTGGCTTGTTTGTTTTTAAATATTTTTGAAGGGCACTTTTACTTGATTTCATTTTATAAATATCAACAAAAGCTTTTTCAGCTTTTACAAGGTAGTGAGTTCTGTTTGCTGTTGGTAGACATCAGGTTTGTCAGTGTTGGAAGAGTGCATATCAAGAAGACATTGATGAAAGCAAGGATGGTATTGAGCATTCAACTCCAGTTGTCCTCCCCCCCAACCCCTCAGCTACTTTGAATGCTGTTTCCATTCCTTCTGAGAGAAGAGAGAGGCTTTCTGAATTTAAAAGTCATTAATGATATAACCTTTTCCTATATTCCTTGGGTTGTAGATTGAAATTGTCTTAAAAGAAATTAAGTTTTATTTGCTCATTCTCAAGGATGCTTGCTTGCTTACTTTATCCCTGTTTAGCCTCTCAACTGGTGGCTTGTTAAGAGGAAAAGAATTTTCTTTGTAATGAAAGCTTAGCATCACTGGAGTGGGTTCTTTGACCTCTCGTTAAGGTTTGGGTGTCAAGAAGTTGCAGATTCTGATTTTGTACCATCTTGTATTGTCCTGTTCACTGAAAAAGTAGCGTAAAAATGACCATTGCCTTAAGTATGGATTTGTAACTTGTATCTTGATGAGTCTTCTTTTGAGGAAATGGGAGCTGTCTTCTTTTGAGGAACATTTCCTCAAAAGGAAGCTATCTTCATGTAGAGCAATCTTCATGCAGAGCAATAGGGAAAATAGATCAGCAATAATGCTAAGTTTCTAGTTACTAGTTTTTTCCTTAACGAAATGTTATGTATTAATTTTTTTAATGATTTCTTAATATTGTCTTTTGAAAGACATGTAATGCTGAATTTCCATGTGATGTGGATGAAGCCAATTTTTCATTTTGCTCTATGATCTCAACTAGTTTGTTTGTAAAGTGTGCCTAAGCTTTTTTGCTGTCTAGTCTGTACACCTATGCTGTAAGTGCAGTTGTTCACTACTCTCCTAAATTTATTTATTAACTTGGAATACTTTAAAAGTATGAGGTATGCATAATGTAGTTCTTTTATTCTGTTGTAAACAGATTTGGGTCAAGATATTTTTTTTATAAAATAATCGTGTTTTATGTTAACAAACTTGTTCCAGTGCAGTTCAGTTGATTTACAGTCAGATTGGATTTGTACTTAATTCCAGTAACAAATCAGTACCGATTCGACTTGTTCTTCACAATACTGCATGATATCTTTCAGTAAAAGTGGTAGCTGGTTTTTAGCCTGCCTTCTGAAGGAAACGACACTGAGTGCTACAGCTTCCCTGCCAAATAAGTTAAATATTCAAACCAATTTCAATCAACTTTAATGGAAGAAATTTTAAATAATTTTTTGGAAATAAAAAATGAATGTTCTCTCCAAACTTAGCTCAATAAAGGGAAATTCCATGTAATAATTAATCAAGAAAAATGTTAAATTTTAGAATTTGAGACTCAAACTCTAAGGTCCCAGTATATCTAAGGACTTGTATCTGAAGATATTTTGACAAATTGATCCAAGAAAGTTTGTTACTGTCTATCTAAAAACAACATATGGCTCTGCAGTCTGTGAGCTGAAAATGACTGAAGGCTGGAAAAGGGTGCTGAGGAAGTATCATGTATGCTTCTCCTGTTCTTAAACTCTTCTCTGGCCATCTGCGTATGGCTGCTATAGGAGGGCAAGATACTGGGATAGTTTACCTAGTCATTGACTAGTTCAGGTTGGAAGACAGGCATGGAAGACAAGAAGAGCTGCAGAGGATATTACACCTTGACTTCAGCCTGGAGAAGGTTAAATGTAAAGGAGGGGTGTGGAGTGGGCTTCTTGCTTGTTTAAACAGAGCTAGAAAAGCAATTAGGTGCTGATCCAGCATATGGTGATAGATGTGTTATTGGTTTGGTATACTTCTTAGCCCAGTCCTGCTCTGTCTAGTCTTATGACAGCACTATCTATGCAGTTTTTTTTACTGGTGCCATAGGTGTTAAGTACTTTGTCTCCTTTCTTCCTGGGAATTGACTCGTTTTTGTCAAAAGATTACAGTTTTTGGTAACCACTGGTATTATGCTATATCCCTTGTTTTGGGTTTGGTGTTTTGTGTGGTTGTAGGGGTTTTTTTTGTTTGTTTTGCATTGGCATTGTGACACATTCAAATTATTTTGTTCTTCTCTCCTTTGTATTTTCAGCCATGACTTTCACAAGCTGCAGGCTGTGGAAGTTGATTGGATGAAATATCTCTATGCTTTTCACTTTCTATGTGCTCTGCCTAACGGTCTGCTATTAGACAAGAGAGCTCTTTCATGATAGCTACTTTAATATTCTTTTTCTTTCTTCACCTCCCATTCAAAAGATAACTAAGTTATTAACTGCACAGTTAAATATTTTTTACTGAAACTGCATACCTTTCATAAATCTTGAATTGGAGCCAGCTTTTACCCACTGGGCTTGGTGCATAAATAAACTATGTATGCTACTTGTAGTTTTGATGTTTGGCTTTAAGTATTAAAACATGCTTTTCTCCTATTTATGGAGCTAAATATGTTTACCAGCCCTCCCTTATTCATGTATTTAATGTCCTGGCAGCTCCCTCTGCTGGACTTTCCTAATGTTACTTTGTAAATATGTTTCTTACCGTGTTGATATGGGTAGAAGTACAAGTAGCTTTTAATTCCATTGATAGCACTTACTCTGGAAACCTTGATATGCTTCGTACCTTTTCTATAAATCCCTATATTAATTTACTGCAACTGTACACTGTGGTGCAGAGTTCTGTCATTGGAAACAAGGTAGTTAGGTAGTTAGGTCTTTTATTAACTTCTCATGTAAATGTAGTTGTCTGCTCTTATTCACTCCATAGAGTACACAAAACAGATATTGCCAAATGTTGATTTGCCTGAGAGTATTGGGCAAGTATTAATTGTGAAGGTGAGAACTAATGGTGCTTCTAAAAATAGCAAAGACTGTGTCTGTGTGTTCTGACTTACTGGCTCAGTGTAGTCTACAAGAATAAATGAGAAGTTACAGTTTTGGAAGCTTTCAGGCTTTACATTTTTTGGAATCTAAGCAATTGTATTAAAAGCAAAAAGGTTGGTACTCTTGCATTGCTAGTAAACTTGTGGGAATTCAGCTGTGGGACTTGTTATACTATTGACACCAATGTTAGTTTGTGACAGATGCACTCAACTCCTTGACCAAACTAGTGGTAGTTTGGTTCAGGCTCCAAAGGAAGTAAAGGCCTAGGCCATAACCGGGCCAAGAACTTCTCTAGTTCCAACCTGTTCAGAAAACCCACATGGGAACAGGGTGACATGGTGAGCATTGATAGATATGGGCTTGGAAACTGGAATACCGATCATGCGATTAACACATGAATAGCAGGTGGTTCTTCCAAGACTCATTTATCAAGGAACAAAGTAAGTTATGGGTACAAGGAGTCTCATGCATACCTTTTCCATCGCGTGTAAATTGACTACGAGCCAACCACTTTATTCCATAAATATGACCGCCTAAGTGAGCCTTCTTTGAGCTCTCCCTGCGAAGCAGTTGGCTGCATGGTGGTGATCTCCCCTTGAGCTGGGACGCCTTTCAACGTTACTCCTCGAGGCTGAGAGACCTCTTACCAACTGCAGATCTCTGATAAGTGACCAATATCGCGCATAACCTTGTATTATAGTGCACTAAGATTTTTGCATTGGTAATTTTGAATCATTATTTTATACTCTGCATTAAGTAATAGAGTGAACCTTGCCTGTTCCAGTGATTGCCCACCCTCTCAGTGAAGAACCTTTTCCTAATGTCCTATCTGAACTTCCCTGATGCAGCTTCATTCCATTTCCTTGTGTCCTATTGCTGGTCACCAGAGAGAGGAGATCAGCACCTCCCCCTCCGCTGCCCCCCTCGAAGAAGTTGTAGACTGCGATGAGGTCACCCCTCAGCCTTCTCTTCTCCAAGCTGAACAAACTGAGTGACCTCAGCCGCTCCTCCTAAGTCTTGCCCTCGAGGCCTTTCACCATCTTGGTCACCTTCCTCTGGACACACTCTAATAGTTTGATGTCCTTCTTATATTGAGGCGCCCAGAACTGCACACAGTACTCGAGGTGGGGTCGCACCAGTGCAGTGTAGAGTGGGACAATCGCCTCCCTCGACCGGCTAGTTATGCTGTGCTTGATACGTCCCAGGACACGGTTGGCCCTTTTGGCTGCCAGGGCGCACTGTTGACTCCTATTCAACTTGCCATCAACCCAAACCCCCAGATCTCTTTCTGTGGGGCTGCTCTCCAGCCTCTCGTCCTTCCAATTTGTATGTATAACCAGGATTACCCCATCCCAGGTGGAGAATCCGGAACTTGCCCTTGTTAAATTTCATATGGTTGGTGATTGCCCAGCTCTCTAGTCTATCCGTATCTCTCTGTAAGGCCTCTTTACCCTCAAGGGAGTCCACAGCTCCTCCTAGTTTAGTGTCATTGGCAAACTTACTTAATGTACGTTCGACTCCTGCATCCAGATCATTTATAAAAACATGAAAGAGCACTGGCCCTAAAACTGAGCCCTGGGGAACCCCACTGGTGACTGGCCACCAGCCTGATGTAACCCCATTTACTACAACTCTTTGAGCTCGACCTGTCAGCCAAGTGTTCACCCAATGTATTATGGACTTGTCTAGCTGTATGCTGGACGTTTTGTCCAGATGGATACTGTAAGAGACAGTATCAAAAGCTTTGCTAAAATCCAAAGCCACCCCATCTACTGGCTTCCCTTGGTCAACTAGATGGGTGACCTTGTCATAAAAGGAAATTAAGTTGGTTAAGCAGGATTTTCCCCTTGTGAACCCATTCTGGCTATGACCAATGACCAATCTACCTACAGCTTTTTCAGCAGAATCAACATCTTCTAATGAAGACCTGAGTCAGTTGTCTAAGCATAGGTAGCTGGTGCTATTTGAGATGCACTGGGATATCAGACATCTACTCAAGGCTCTCAGCTATGTCATGGGAGGTACAAAGGACCTGAACTGTTCTGGAGCAGCAGATGGAGGCCAAACAAGACATCTTAGGATGTTTTACATGTCACTCAATACCAGTCTTCAGGCAACTAAGTTGCACTGTGAAATGTCCAAGGCATTTGTTTTATTTTTGTATGTGAAGGCCTACTATACAGTTTTGCATTGGTAAATATGGAATAGGGTGGAGTTCAGAAGCTTTAAAAACATTCTCTAATTGTAGATTTCCTCCTTCCTCACCGCTGAAGCCATATCCAAGGAAACCTTCATGTGGAAAGGAAGTCATTAAATTTCCAGACTGGATTGGACTGAAGGCTGGCACTTCCCAAAAACACAGCCCAATGAAATCAGTCACAATGGTAAGATATCCAGTTTTCATTTCCCCAGACATAAGCATATTTAGAAAGAAAATTGAATGAATGATCTCTTTGTTGTGCCACAAAATATTTGGTTATAAAATTAAGTGCAAAATACTTTTATTTAAAACTTATGTGAAGTAAAGTTGTTGTTAATGATTTGCTGGGGATGTTGGCTTTGAGTGTTCTTTCTGCTACAGATTAAAATCATAGAATCATAGAACGCTTTGGGAGGGAAGGGACCTTTAAAGGTCATCTAGTCCAACCCCCCTGCAATGAGCAGGGACATCTACAACTAGATCAGGTTGCTCAGAGCCCCCTCCAACCTGACCTTGAATGTTTCCAGGGAGGGGGCATCTACCACCTCTCTGGGCAACCTGTGCCAGTGTTTCACCACCTTCATTGTAAAAAATTTCTTCCTTATATCTAGTCTGAATCTTCCCTCTTTTAGTTTAAAACCATTACTCCTTGTCCTATTGCTATTGGCCCTGCTAAAAAGTCTGTCCCCATCTTTCTTATAAGCCCCCTTTAAGTATTGAAAGGCCACAATAAGGTCTCCCCTCTCTCCCCTCTCTCCCCTCTCTCCCCTCTCTCCCCTCTCTCCCCTCTCCTTCCCCAACTCTCTCAGCCTTTCCTCATAGCAGAGCTGTTCCATCCCTCTGATCATTTTTGTGGCCCTCCTCTGGACCCGCTCCAACAGGTTGTCCTGGTTTCAGCTGGGATAGAGTTAATTTTCTTCCTAGTAGCTGGTATAGTGTGTTTTGGGTTTAGGATGAAAACAGTGTGAATAACACACTGATGTTTTGGTTCTTGCTAAGTAGTTGCTAAGTAGTGCTCACACTGGTCAAGGACTTTTCAGCTTCCCATGCTGTGCCCGGTGCACAAGAAGCTGGGAGGGGGCACAGCCAGGACAGTTGACCCAGACTGCCCAAAGGGCTATTCCATACCATATGATGTCATGCCCAGTATATAAACTGGGGGAGTTGGCCGGGGGGCAGCGATCGCTGCTCGGGGATGTGCTGGGCATCTGTTGGTGGGTGGTGAGCAATTGCACAGTGTATCACTTGCTTTGTATATTATTATTGTATTATTATTATTTGTTTTTATTATTATTGATGTTGTTATTATTACTACTATTACTACTATTCTGTTTTATTTTACTTCAATTATTAAACTGTTCTTATCTCAACCCATGAGTTTTCTCCCTTTCACCCTTCTGATTCTCTCCCCCATCCCCCTGGGGTGGGGGGAGTGAGCGAGCGGCTGTGTGAAGCTTAGTTGCTGGCTAGGGTTAAACCACGACAGTCCTTTTTGGCACCCAGTGTGGGGCACGAAGGGTTTGAGATAATAACAGATCAACCAGAGTGTATTAAGGAATTTGTATCTGTTAACAGTTGCTGGTCATAATATTGATTCATCTGTTCTCGGTATTAGTCTACCTGATCTGCACCATGCTCTTGTTTTTGCTGTGCATGTTAAAGATTGGTGTTGGGTTTTGCAGTTTGCTGTGCTCTGCAGTGATTAGTGATGTCTTGCCTGGGAGATTTGTTGTTAAAACACCGACCTTGAGTGCTATCTGGTATTTGGGTTCTGTAGTGAAGCCATTACTGCACTTCGGGTACCACCTCATGGAGACAATTAGCAATTATACCTCTTCCTCTGAGAGGTTTTTTATATGGAGGAAATACAGAATGGCACCTTCTCTGCCTTCTTCTATGATGTTTTGTCCTTCATTGCAACAACTTTTCAGTATCTTGAACATCCTTGGGTAGTTAAGATATATCTATTGGTAGTTCTTGGGAATATTGTTTCAGCTTTGTCTAAGGTTAATAAGCAGCTTAAGAATATCATCCAGACATCTGCCCCAAGGCTGGATAGTTATGAGTGGCAGGGTGTGTGGGAGAGCATGAGCAAGCACCTAAGACAGTGGGCCCCTCCAATGTTTTGGAACTTCACCCCTGAACAAGTGCGGAATCCTGAAAATTTAGCAGAATATTTGGAAAAAGTATGCTGTCACCCTGGCAATTCTAGGGAGACACAAATCACTGCAATGTGCTGGGGCCTGGCCCATGCCTACCGAGCCCTATTCAACACTATTCAGTACCCTCAAGGGGAAGAGAAGGTCTCTGGATCTGACGACAAAACGACAGGCGCTGTGGCTACTCCAGCCCCCGCGACAGGCACTGCGGCTGAACCAGAGAACCAACCCATGCCAGTATCAGTCGCCCCTATACAGAAGAAAAAATACACAAGAAAATTAACTCGTTTAGTAAGGGCTGATGATGAACCAGGGCCATCAAGAGAACAGGAGGAGGAAGAGGCAGAACCCATAAATGAGATGGTAACCACCTGATCCCTGTCCCTGGGTGAGCCACAAGATATGCGAAAAGATTTCAGTCCTTGGAGCACATCATCACCTGGCTGCTCCGATACTGGGATAATGGGGCCATGTCCTGGTTTCAGCTGGGATAGAGTTGATTTTTCTTCCTAGTAGCTGGTATAGTGCTGTGTTTTGGATTTAGGATGAGAATAATGTTGATAACATGCTGATGTTTTAGTTGTTGCTAAGCAGGGCTTACACCAGTCAAGGACTTTTCAGCTTCCCATGCTCTGCCAGGTGCACAAGAAGCTGGGAGGGGGCACAGCCAGGACAGCTGACCCAGACTGGCCAAAGGGCTATTCCATACTGTATGACATCATGCTCAGTATATAAACTGGGGGGAGTTGGCCGGGGGGCAGCAATCGCTGCTCGGGGATGTGCTGGGCATCGGTCGGCGGGTGGTGAGCCAATTGTATAGTGTATCACTTGCTTTGTATATTATTATTGTATTATTATAGTATTATTATTACTACTACTACTACTACTGTTCTATTTCATTTTACTTCAGTTATTAAACTGTTCTTATCTCAACCCACGAGTTTTCCGACTTTCACCCTTCTGATTCTCTCCCCCATCCCACTGGGGTGGGGGGAGTGAGCGAGCGGCTGTGTGGTGCTTAGTTGCTGGCTGGGGTTAAACCACAACAGACCAGTAGCCTGGAATTAGAGGGTAGGGAAGCCAAGCAGCTGGGATCCCTTTCTAGGGAAGGGGGCATTGACAAAGCGATTGGAAAAGGGGCAAAAGCCCTCAGCCTCTGGAGGCGACTCCTGTCAGGTGTGAAGGAAAGGTATCCCTTCAAGGAAGATGTTATATGTCACCCAGGCAAGTGGACCACCATGGCGAGAGGTATCCAGTACCTGAGGGAATTAGCTGTGCTGGAAGTGATTTATAATGACCTGGACAATGAGCAGTTACCCAAAGATCCAGACGAAGTCCAGTGCACACGACCCATGTGGCGGAAGTTTGTACAGAGCGCGCCATCATCACACGCAAACTCATTGGCAATAATGACCTGGAAAGATGAAGAGGGACCAACGGTGGATGAAATGGCTGGACAACTCTGACAATACGAAGAAAGTCTCTCTTCCTCCCTACAGGCCTGTGTCTCAGCTGTGGAGAAACTGTCCCAGAAGGTCCAGCAACAAGGATACATCCTACTCCTCACCTGTACGGACCAGTGTCTCAGCCATCAGGAGTAAGCGTCCCTCTGCTCAAGAGAGAAGATATAGTGGATACACACCACGGGGCACCCTGCGGTTTTATCATCTGCGTGACCACGGAGAGGACATGAGGAAGTGGGATGGAAAATCTACCTCGACCCTAGAGGCACAGGTTGCAAGGAAAACAACTACAAAAGGGGGTTCTCCCAGGAGAGTTGCTGCTCCAGTTTCCAGCGAGCAGTTCCCCAGGCAGGGTAGAAGGGCTGATTTTGTTGCCAATCCTAATAAAGGGATTTTTGATTGGCATTGACAAGAAGGGAGTAACGAATGCTATGACCAGGACTAGAGGGGCCCTGCCTCCAGCCAGGTGGAGGAAAGGGACAATTGGGTTTACTGGACTGTGTGGATTCGATGGCCTGGCACATCAGACCCACAGGAGTAGAAGGCTCTAGTGGACACCGGTGCACAGTGTACCCTCATGCCATCAAGCTATAAAGGGGCAGAACTGAACTGAACTGAATTCTCTCAGTGCCAGGAGGCACACAAGGCGCGAACATCGTTTTTCCACTTCGATCGGTCTGCGGCTGCGTGCCGTGCCGCTTCCCAAGAGTTCCAGCCTGCACCATTCCTCTCAACCTCCACCATCCGATGCCAGGTCGTTTTTGGGTGACCCCGCTTTCTTCTTCCCTCTGGAGTCCACCCAAGGGCCACAGCGCAGTCTTCTGTTGTTTTTTTCCTCAGGACATGAGCGATCCAGTTCCATCTCCTCCTCCTCACTTCGTTACTGATTTTCTCCATCCCTGCCATTTCTGATGCTCGTCGTTTCTGCAACTTTTTATTTTTTTTTCCGGGAGGAGGTAGTTGGCCTCCTGCCCAACCCCCATGACTTGGAGGGCCAGTGGTTTTTCTGTCAGGGTGGCCTTCCCTTAGGCTGCGTTGGTTCGCGGCACCTTCTTCAATTTTATCCGGTGCACCCTCCAGAGAGGGATCCCCTATCCACCACCCAGGGGACGCGCCTTCTAGCCGTGCAGCCCCAGCCGAAGGATAAAGGGGCAGAACCCATCTGTATTTCTGGAGTGACAGGGGGATCCCAAGAGCTGACTGTATTGGAGGCTGAAGTGAGCCTAACTGGGAATGAGTGGCAGAAACACCCCATTGTGACTGGCCCAGAGGCCCCGTGCATCCTTGGCATAGACTGCCTCAGGAGAGGGTATTTCAAGGACCCAAAAGGGTACTGGTGGGCTTTTGGCATAGCTGCCTTGGAGACGGAGGAAATTAAACAGCTGTCTACCCTGCCTGGTCTCTCGAAGGACCCTTCTGTTGTGGGGTTGCTGAGGGTCAAAGAACAACAGGTGCCAATTGCTAACACAATAGTGCACTGGCGGCAATATCGCACCAACAGAGACTCCCTGATTCCCATCCATAAATCGATTCGTTGACTGGAGAGCTAAGGAGTGATCAGCAAGACTCGCTCACCCTTTAACAGTCCCATATGGCCATTGCAAAAGTCTAATGGAGAGTGGAGACTAACAGTACGACTATCGGGGCCTGAACGAAGTCACGCTGCTGCTGAGTGCTGCCATGCCGAACATACTAGAAATTCAATACAAATTGGACTCAAAAGCAGCCAAGTGGTATGCCACCACTGACATCGCTAATGTGTTTTTCTCAATCCCTTTGGCAGCAGAGTGCAGGCCACAGTTTGCTTTCACTTGGAGGGGGGTCCAGTGCACCTGGAATCGACTGCCCCAGGGGTGGAAGCACAGCCCCACCATTTGCCATGGACTGATCCAGGCTGCACTGGAACAGGGTGGGGCTCCAGAACACCTGCAATACATTGATGACATCATCGTGTGGGGCAACACAGCAGAAGAAGTTTTTGAGAAAGGGAAGGAAATAGTCCAAACCCTTCTGGAGGCTGGCTTTGCCATAAAACCAAGTAAGGTCAAGGGACCTGCACAGGAGATCCAGTTCTTAGGAATAAAATGGCAAGATGGACATTGTCAGATCCCAATGGATGTGATCGACAAAATCACAGCCATGTCTCCACCAACCAGCAAAAAGGAAACACAAGCTTTCTTGGGCATTGTGGGTTTTTGGAGAATGCATATTCCAAATTACAGTCTGATCGTAAGCCCTCTCTATCAAGTGACCCAGAAGAAGAACGATTTCAAATGGGGCCCTGAGCAGCAGCAAACTTTTGAATAAATTAAACAGGAGATAGTTCATGCAGTCGCCCTTGGGCCAGTCTGGGCAGGACAAGATGTGAAAAATGTGCTCTACACCAGAGCTGGGGAGAATGGCCCTACCTGGAGCCTCTAGCAGAAAGCACCAGGGGAGACTCGAGGTCGACCCCTAGGGTTTTGGAGTCAGGGATACAGAGGATCCGAGGCTGGCTCTACTCCAACTGAAAAAGAGAGATTGGCAGCATATGAAGGGGCTCGAGCAGCTTCAGAAGTGGTTGGTACTGAAGCACAGCTCCTCCTGGCACCCCGACTGCCAGTGCTGGGCTGGATGTTCAAAGGGAGGGTCCCCTGTACACATCATGCAACTGATGCTACGTGGAGTAAGTGGGTCGCACTGATCACAGAATGGGCTCAAATAGGAATCCCCAGTCACCCAGGAATCTTGGAAGTGATCATGGACTGGCCAGAAGGCAAAGATTTCGGAATATCGCCAGAGGAGGAGGTGACACGTGCTGAGGAGGCCCCACTGTATAATAAACTGCCAGAAAATGAGAAGCAATATGCCCTGTTCACTGATGGGTCCTGTTGTCTTGTGGGGAAGCATCGGAGGTGGAAAGCTGCTGCATGGAATCCTGTACAACAAGTTGCAGAAACTGCTGAAGGAGAAGGGGTATCGAGTCAGTTTGCAGAGGTGAAAGCCATCCAGCTGGCTTTAGATATTGCTGAACGAGAAAAGTGGCCAATGCTCTATCTCTATACTGACTCATGGATGGTGCCAAATGCCCTGAGGGGGTGGTTGTGGCAATGGAAGCAGAGCAACTGGCAGCGCAGAGGCAAACCCATCTGGGCTGCTGCATTGTGGCAAGATATTGCTGCCCGGGTAGAGAACCTGGTTGTAAAAGCACGTCACGTAGATGCTCACGTACCCAAGAGTCAGGCCACTGAAGAACATCAAAACAATCAGCAGGTGGATCAGGCTGCTAAGATTGAAGTGGCTCAGGTGGATCTGGACTGGCAACATAAGGGTGAATTATTTCTAGCTTGGTGTTCCCATGGAGGACGATGGCTGAAATATCAATATGGGGAGGCCTGGCAGATTGATTGTATCACACTCCCACACACCCGCCAAGGCAAGCGCCATGTGCTTCCAATGGTGGAATTAACTGCCGGATGACTGGAAACATATCCTGAAAGAGCGTGGCATTGAGTGGGTATATAACATCCCCTATTACGTACCAGCCTCCGGGAAAATCGAACGATACAATGGACTGTTAAAGACTACACTGAGAGCAATGGGTGGTGGGACATTCAAACACTGGGATACACATTTAGCAAAGGCCACCTGGTTGGTTAACACTATGGGATCTGCCAATAGAGCTGGCCCTGCCCAGTCAAAACTTTTACGTACTGTAGAAGGGGATAAAGTCCCTGTAGTGCACATAAAAAATATGCTGGGGAAGACAGTCTGGGTTACTCCTGCCTCAGGCAAGGGTAAACCCATTCGTGGGATTGCTTTTGCTTAAGGACCTGGGTGCACTTGGTGGGTGATGCGGGAGGATGGGGAAGTCCGATGTGTACCTCAAGGGGATTTGATTTTGGGTGAAAATAGCCAATGAACTGAATTATATAATGTTAGTTGCTATATAATACTGGATGTCATCACTTCTATGATTACTATGTGCCATATCAACAGTATGCAGTAAGAATCACCCAAACTAATGAAGAATGAACTTTGATGAAACCAAACAAAGTGCATAGGTGATGGAACCAGAACTGGCTCCAGCATGCAACAATCCAACACCACACACCATCTCTCCTGCCCTGAAAGACTGTTATGACAGATGAAGCCTGAAGTCATAAAGTAAATTAACTCAACGAACATTCTAGAGGGATAGTTTATAGATTGAGGGAATGACACCTCTGTATTATATCAAAGGATGGGAAGGGGGGTGGTGGTTAATGAGGATGTGTTGGATAATGTGGGACCTGAGCATGATGTAAATGTTATGGAATAAGGGGTGGATACTGTCCTGGTTTCAGCTGGGACAGAGTTAATTTTCGTCCTAGTAGCTGGTATAGTGCTGTGTTTTGGATTTAGGATGAGAATAATGTTGATAACACAGTGATATTTTGGTTCTTGCTAAATAGTGCTAAGTTGTTCCTAAGTATCTCCCGATATTACTAAATCTTCCGATTCTCTCCCCCATTCCACCGATGGGGGGGAATGAGCGAGCGGTTGTGTGGTGCTTAGTTGCTGGCTGGGGTTAAACCGCGACACAAGTCTGCGTCCTTCCTGTACTGATGACCCCAGAGCTGGACACATTACTCCAGGTGGGGTCTCACCAGAGCAGAGTATAGGGGCAGAATCACCTCCCTCCACCTGCTGGCCACGCTTCTTTTGATGCAGCCCAGGATACGGTTGGCTTTCTGGGCTGCGAGAGCACATTGCCGGCTCATGTCCAGCATTTCATCCAACAGTACCCCCAAGTCCTTCTCTGCAGGGCTGCTCTCAATCGCTTCATCCCCCAGCCTGTACTGATACAGGGGATTGCCCCGACCCAGGTGCAGGACCTTGCACTTGGCCTTGTTGAACCTCATGAAGTTCACACAGGCCCACTTCTCCAGCTTGTCCAGGTCCCTCTGGATGGCATCCCATCCCTCAGGCGTGTCAACTGCACCACTCAGCCTGGCGTCATCTGCAAACTTGCCGAGGGTGCACTCGATCCCGCTGTCTATGTCATTGATGAAGATATTGAACAGCACTGGCCCCAGTACGGACCCCTGAGGGACACCACTCGTCACTGATCTCCATCTGGACATCGAGCCATTGACCACTACCCTCTGGATGCAACCATCCAGTCAATTAGCTATCCACCAAACAGTCCGCCCATCAAATCCATATCCTTCCAATTTAGAGAGAAGGATATTGTGGGGGACCATGTCAAAGGCCTTACAGAAGTCCAGACAGATGACATCCATAGCTCTTCCCTCGTCCACTGATGCAGTCACTCCATCACAGAAAGCCACTAGGTTGGTCAGGCAGGACTTGCCCTTGGTGAAGCCGTGCTGGCTGTCTCAGACCACCTCCCTGTCCTCCATGTGCCTTAGCATAGCTTCTAGGAGGATCTGTTCCATGATCTTCCCAGGCACAGAGGTGAGGCTGACAGGTCGGTAGTTCCCAGGGTCCTCCTTTCTACCCTTTTTAAAAATGGCTGCAATATTTCCCTTTTTCCAGTCCCCAGGGACTTCACCTGACTGCCGTGACTTTTCAAATATCATGGAGAGTGGCTCGGCAACTACATCAGCCAATTCCCTCAGGACTCTGGGATGCATCTCATCGGGACCCATAGACTTGTGTACGTTCAGGTTCCTCAGGTGGTCGCGAACCTCATCTTCTCTTACAGTGGGAGGACCTCTGCCCCCCCGATCCCCGTCAAATGGCCCATTGACTCGGAAGGCGTGAGGAAAGAGGTTGCCAGTGAAGACTGAGGCAAAGAAGTTGTTGAGTACCTCAGCCTTCTCCTCTTCTGTTGTTCCCAGCTCGCCACTTCTGCTCATCAGAGGGGGTACGCTTTCTTTAACCTTCCTTTTCTGGTTGACGTACCTGTAGAAGCCCTTCTTATTATTCTTTGCGTCCCTCGCCAGGTTCAGCTCCAGCCACGCCTTGGCCTTCCTGATCCCATCCTTACACAACCGGGCGGTGTCCCTGTACTCTTCCCAGGATACCAGTCCCTTCTTCCCACTGCCTGTGCATTCTCTTCTTGCCCTTTAGTTTGACCCCCAGGTCATGGCTCAGCCATGTCAGCCTCTCCCTTCCTTGCCTGATTTCTTGCACCTGGGGATCGAGAGCTCTTGCACTCTATGGAGAGCATCCTTGAAGACCTGCCAGCTCTGTTCTGCTCCCTTGTCCCTGAGGGCCATTTCCCAGGGGGTCCTGTTGATTAACTCCTTGAAGAGCTGGAAGTTTGCTTTCCTAAAATTCAGGGTCCTGACTATACTCTTCACCCGACCCTTATCTCTCTGGACTGTGAACTCGACCAGTGCGTGAAATGTTCTTAGCCTCCTAAGTTCAGCATGGCTGTATTTGCCACTGTTTGCATTCTGGTTTACTCAAATTCCACTAAGGCATTTGTTATACTACAAGACAAAATAGTTACTTTACTGTCACTTGCATTGTAACTCTTATTCAGATTCTTTATGTAGCAGAATATATACAGTATTACTCCCTTCCTAGCTACTATGAGGTTGTTTAGTGATTCCATTTCCTTTTTCATTCGGAATATGTTGTGGCTAAGAAGAAGTGGTCTTGGTTTCATTGTTACCCTTTATGAGCTTGGAGAATCATTCTGCTCCATACTTACCTGGATTGATCCAGCCTTTGTAAAGTTGTTGAACAAACTTGCTTTTATTAGTAAACCAAAGTTGTATCAGTTGTTGCCACTTTGACATCTTAAAAGCCTAGGCTTCTTTAGTTACATATGTTCTAAACCCTTCCTCTAGTGTATAGTGTGTGTGTCTGTGTTCTCATACTTTTTGTGAACTGTTGGGATTTCTTCGATAATTTTGGCCTTTTTATTAATGTTCATCAGTGCAGGACATTAGCCTTGGATTTCTTGGTGTTCAATAGTCTGTTTGGAAAAGTAGCTCTTACCATTTTGCTGGACATTTAGAGGTCCTGAATGAATGGCTATTCCATAGTTGTAATATAGTTATTTATGTGCAGATCAAGTGCTCCTTTCATGTACAGCAGGTTTCTGAGGAGGAAAAAGCATGGTCCTTAGAACTTCAATAGTAGGTAGAAGATTTAGAGGGAAGAAAGAAAAGATACTGCCAGAGACAAGTAAAGAGAATAGAGTATTTTAGTTACTGAGCAAGTATCTGCTGCAGTTTTTATATTTTACAGCCTCCAGCCTCCCTCCAAGCATCCTGGCCTGATGAGAGTTATCAAAGGACTGCCTATATACATCTTTCTCAGATGATATGGCATACAGTCTGGCATAGCTCAAAATCTCTTTCGTTGGCAGTTTTGGTTAATACAGTGGACCGTAAGTTGAAATAACTGAGGCAAAGGAATAAGCTTCTTTCTGCTGGCTCTTTTATAGAAAGGTGTAGCTTCCAGAGCGGCAGAGACAACACGTGATGAACTGACCACAACTCCCATTCCCCGTCCCCCTGTGCCACTCAGAGGGAGGAGACAGAGAAATTGGGAGTGAAGTTAAGCCTGGGAAGAAGGGAGGGGTGGGGGGAAGGTGTTTTAAGATTTGGTTTTATTTCTCATTATCCTACTCTGATCTGATTGGTAATAAATTAAACTAATTTCCCCAAGTCAAGTCTGTTTTCCCATGATGGTAATTCCTGAGTGATCTCTCCCTGTCCTTATCTTGTCCCACGAGCCTTTTGTAATATTTTCTCTCCCCCATCCAGCTGAGGAGGGAGAGTGATAGAGCGGCTTTGGTGGGCACCTGGCGTCCAGCCAGGGTCAACCCACCACAGAGTTATTGGGTGCATTTCTGGAGTACATTTTGTGGTTTAGTTGTAATCACAAGGAATACTGTTAATGTAGTTTAGGACTGCTCTGTGATGCAAATCTAAGAACAGTAACTGGGAGTGATCAGGAGTTTTGCCTTGAAAAGTACACTGCTGACACAAACTGTATTGTATATGCACCCATTGACATGTTGATGACAATCTTCAAGCATCCAGCTGGGATCTGAAGGTTGAATAAAGGATAGTAGTCTCTCAGACTTGCATTCTCTGCTTTACTTTATTCTGTTATAATGGTGGACTAGATCTGATGGGTGTCTTCAGCTGTAGCTATTTGTTTTTACTTTCTTCCTGCATAGAACCTGCTAGTGAGTTTACTATTTAGTTATGATCAGTATATGCTGAACAAAGATGAATAGCAGTCTTTAGTATCTCATCTAAAAATTCTCCAGTAATTTTTCCATAAGCAGATGTTTAATCTTTGAGTGGTAGTTGAAAACAAGTGAGTTGAACTGGTTTTAATCATGGAGAGGATCTGAACACAGGACTAGAGGCCGTTAACTCCTGAATTTTAATGGCTGTTCTGACACACATCACTTTTGAGCTTTGGACAAGTTACGTAACAGAGAAAAGTTGCTGCATGTTTGTGAAACCTAAATACTCACTTGTATCCTGGAGATTTTACTAGAACTTGGGAATACTTAAAATACTTGTAATAGGAAGCATACTGTTTAATATTTGAAAAGTCACCAGCTAATGAGGAGTGGTTTTTTGTTTGTGTTTTTTTTATTTTTTTTGCTTTTTTTCTGATTTCACAACTCTGAGATGTGGTACAAGCATCACAGTATAGCTATAGGGGAAGTACCAGCATGTGAACTTGTGTTCTGCAGAGAGCCAACATAAGCAAATATAGAAGAGAGATGGAAATCCATGACACTGTCATGGTGAGTATACTTGTGAGTCATTTGCTGTTAGAGTAAAACTGTACAGTAGGTAATAGTCTTGTCTGTCTTTTCTGGTAATGCTTATAACTTCACCCCATCACCTTTCATCGCTGCATTTAAAGCCATAGTGGCTAGACTAACTATACCACTTTTTATTCGGCTAACAAATTCAGCAAATAAAGTTTGCGAAGAAACTTTATTGTGCTTAATACCTTTTGACTTTTCTTTTTCCTGTTGTGTCATATAAGTCCTTTTGTTGTGTGGGCTTTGTCTTGTTTAATCACCTTTTTCCTCAGTCTCTCTTTTTTTTTTTTTTGTTATGAAATAGAACTTCTGTAGAATGAAACCTTTCAATGACAAGTACAATACTTTGATAAGAAATGGAATAGCTGATTGAGTGCAGAAGGCTTTGAGATTCAGATATTCTTTACTATTTCCAAAAGGAATATCCTATGCAAAGTTAAAGGCATTGTTTTAGACTATTTTTTTTTTTCTCCTACAAAAATATGCATTAGCTACTTTTACAGCACAGTTGAGGCCTTACTAATGATTACTTTTATCTAAACCTGGCACACCATCTCCATGTAATAAACTTGATCTGGTGCAGTGTAGCACAGAAATTTTAATGATCGTAGAATGGATGTCAAACTGTTTTAGTCCTCTGCATGCTCACGACTAAAAAAATAAATGGAGAGGTCTCTTTTTCAGAATCGTATCTATCCTAATACTACCTGTTTGCCTCTTTCAGGTTAGATGATGTGTGAACTATGTGTTTATGTATTTTTACAGATTACAAAGGGCCTTGGGTTTGGATTCTCTGGATGAAGTGTTAGACACAAAGCTTGTGAATTCAAAGCATATTGTCCAAAATGCATACAATGTTAATAAGCAAGGCATTGTCACTTTAAAAGACAAATTGAGTATTTTAGAAGTTTTCATTTAACTTTTTTTATATTGTAGTTTACTAGTATAAAAAAAAGCATTAATTCTAATCTATGCTAAGATGTAGCATCTTTATACTTGTATGACCACATCTATACTAGAGTTTTTATGAAGTATACCATTGTTGTCCTCTGACATCCCAATAGTAAGAATCAGTGTTTTTTCTTCCATATTTACTCTCTTAAACATACCTCCGCTTTAGCAGGGTTGAAAGATGAAGGTGAAAGAGCAGCAGCTTTTCACTTCTAAAGACAGGGATATTATTCACTTTAAACTGGCTTTGTCAGCTGTGCTGACCCAGGAGAGAGGCTAAGATGCAAAGTATAGAATTACAAGAGTAATATTTCATTCGTGCGCATGAGGTGTCCCATTCAAATTGGGGCACCCTGAATACTGTTTTACATGTGGTTCTTATACCTTTCAAGCGTTCAGGTACAACATAATTTGCCCAATCACTACTTAACACACACATGCTACTGTTTCGCAACTATAATTCTATGGCATCATCAACCATCTGCTTCTTTCTTGATCTAGGTATCCGCGAGGAGCACAGCAGCGGCAATGGTAAGTTTCACGGGTGAGTGCGAGGTGACGAGGTAAGGGGGGGTTCCTGGAGCCCGAGAAACCCGCGGATGCGCCAGGAGACGTGCTGGGAGCCACCAGCTCTCTCGAGCGAGACTGACGCGGTGGGGGGCATAGCCACGAGCAACCGCGGAAGATTTAAACAGCCCCTAGGGAGCACGAGCGACCAGGAGTGCGGCAAACAGGACGTGGCGCATCAGCCAGGGTGTGGCGCGGCGGCTGGTGTGGCAGTTCGCGCAGGCAGGGCATGCACGCAGGGCGCTGAAGCTCTGCCAGCTCAAAAGGTAAGTTCAGCCAGTGGTCATCACCCTCTCAGAAGGAGCTCAGCTATGGTCTCCACCCGGCAGAAGGCCATGTCCTCCACAACCACCAGAATGGATGTGGCAACCCAAACTGCACTCTGTAGAGAACTGCTAGTGCAAAACAACGAGATGTCTCAAACAGCGTGGGTGCTAAAACCACAATGCAGAGGGATGGTCGCTAGGACCCAGGACCGGACAGTACCCTGGAGTGAGGGTGAGGGAGGGAGCCCTGTGGAGACAGGGCGGCCTTGCCTCGGCCCCATCCCCCCACTCCTACTGCCTGGGGGACAGTCTTGGTATCACTCCTCTTGGTTTGACTGGTCGCTGATGTAATTTTCCAATTACCAAAACTACTAACCACTTGTGCCTTGGGAAAGGAATTTGGGAGAGAGCTAAAAGATAACAAACTGTGGAAAACTAACGGCTCTAACCTTGAAGAAGAGCTAACAAGCTGATAAAAGGGAACATCTTGGCACCAAAGACTGGACAGTGGCCAAAGAAGATAAAACTGCAGAAAGTAGGTGAAAGGTAAATGTGGCGAGGGGAGATCACGACCACCGACTCAATTCAGGACGGAAAAGACTTGCCCCCCCCCCCAAAGGATCATGCGTGCTAATTTACATAGCAAGCGAGGCTAATTTAAATACAGTAAACCAGTAGTGTATGAAATGTTAATCACTAACCAATAAGTGTAAATTTAGGTGGGTTTATACTAATCATGTATCCTGATAAATGTGCTGTAGTTTGTATGACGGTGTGCTTGATTTGTGGAATTATCACGGAGCACCCTGCGCAGAATCAACATCTCTATAAGAACCTTCACTTCTCCTCACTCTTCTCCTTTTTTTCCTCACCAAATACCGCTGTTGGCAGGACCAACGCTGGATCCAGGACTGGTGATTCTCTTATCCTTCTCTCTCTCTCTCTCTCTCTTTCTCTCTCTCTCTCTCTTTTTCACTTTTCCTAAGGTGATTAAGTTGTTAAAGTTGTTAAACTGTAGTCAAGTACTGCACGGCCTACCTTGACTTTCCATAAAGCCTCATAGCTGGGGTGGATATAACCGTGAGAGGGTTGGCAGGTATCGAATATTTGTACTCAGTATTTGTCTCTATAGAAGCTCTCTATTAAAGCTGGTGTTTGTGTACAGAACTTGAGTGTTGGCCCACCTTAATCCACACTGAGAGGATTTGCGAATCTTAGTCACTCCTCCCCCCTCCTCCCCAGGAGGGACTTGACACGCTCTCAACAAACCATGCAGCTACACAGGTCTCAGGCTGCAGGGGAGTGCCAGAGCCTTTCACTGGTAACAGTTGGCAGTGATGAGAACAGCTGTGTGAGGTGTGAACAGGTGGGTGATCTGCTCAGCTTGGTGGCAGAGCTACAAGAGGAAGTAGAAAGGTTAAGGAGCATCAGGGAGGCTGAGAAAGAGATAGACTGGAGGAACCATGCTCTGCCCTCCCCGAGACAGAAACAGGAACAGCCACCAGAAAAAAAACAAGATCAAGGGGATCCTGTATCCTTTCCCCACCAGGCCGAAGGCAGTAGCTTAAAGGAAAGGAGTGAATGGAGGCAAGTCCACACTCAGGGCAGCAGGTGAACCCCTTCCTTGCCCAGCTTGCCTTCCCAGGTGCCTCTGTACAACAGGTATGAGGCTCTGGATGTGGAAAGCCAGTCCATGGATGACGTGGATGACAGTCCATCTACAGCAGAGGTGCCACCAAGGTCAGAAAGGCCTACCCCCTGTATCATGACCACCTCCACGAGGAAGGAAAGAAGGGTTATAGTTGTAGGTGACTCCCTTCTGAAGGGGACAGAGGGCCCAATATGCTGGGCAAACCCTCCTCAAAGGGAAGTCTGCTGCCTCCCTGGGGCCCGGGTTAAGGACATCACCAGGAAACTTCCCAGCCTGGTACGGCCCTCCGACTACTACCCGTTATTGATCTTCCATGTAGGTGGAGAGGAAGCTGCAACCCGTAGTCCAAAAGCTATCAAGAGAGACTTCAGGGCCTTGGGACGGTTGGTGAGGAAATTGGGAGCACAGGTTATTTTTTCCTCCCTCCTTCCAGTTGCGGGCAGGAACATTGAGAGGAACAAACGGATCCAGTCCATTAATACATGGCTCCGTGGCTGGTGTCAACATCACAATTTTGGGTTTTTCAACAATGGGCTGGCCTACACGGCACCAGGCTTGCTGGCATCCGACAGGATTCACCTTTCTCAAAGGAGGGTCTTTGCTCAGGAGCTTGTGGGGCTCATTGACGGGGCTTTAAACTAGATTTGAAGGGGGAGGGGGTCGATATCAGGTTTGCCTGTGATAAGAGGTGAGATGGCATGCCATGGTTAGAGGGATGGGGTACTAGCGGGGGATGGGATGCTAGCAGGGGCCCTCAGCCTGTTGATCTGAGGCATGCTGGAGACACTGCAGCACAGTCGAAGTCTTACGGGGATGAGCAGGGGGCTCTTGAGGTAATAGGAGCCAACAGGGAAATATCAGAGAAATGCCTCAAGGGAACCAAGGGGTGTTCCTCCAAGAAGGTGACGCGGCCGACAGCCCAGCTGAAGTGCCTCTACACCAATGCACGCAGCATGGGCAACAAACAGGAGGAGCTGGAAGCTACCGTGCTGCTAGAAAGCTACAACCTAGTTGCCATCACTGAAACTTGGTGGGACGAATCCCATGACTGGAGTTCAGCTATCGAAGGCTACAGGCTGTTCAGAAGGGACAGGCGAGGTAGGAGGGGCAGAGGCATTGCCCTCTACATCAAGAAATGGATAGAATGTGAAGAACTGTCCCTGAAGAATAGCCATGAGCAGGTTGAAAGTTTATGGGTAAGAATTAGAGACCAAGGCAGCAAAGGGAATCTCGTAGTTGGTGTCTACTACAGGCTGCCTGATCAAGGGGAACCTACTGATGAAGCTTCTTTTCTCCAACTACAGGAAGCTTCGCGCTCACAGGCTCTTGACCTGCTGGGGGATTTCAACCACCCCGACATCTGCTGGGAAAGTAACACGGCAGGCGGTAGGCAATCTAGGGGACTCCTGGAGTGCATGGAGGACAACTTCCTAAGTCAGGTTAATAGATAGCCCTACCAGAGGGGACGCAATACTGGATCTGGTGGTCACCAATGTCAGTGAGCTCAAGGACATTTCACGCACTGGTCGAGTTCACAGTCCAGAGAGATAAGGGTCGGGTGAAGAGTATAGTCAGGACCCTGAATTTTAGGAAAGCAAACTTCCAGCTCTTCAAGGAGTTAATCAACAGGACCCCCTGGGAAATGGCCCTCAGGGACAAGGGAGCAGAACAGAGCTGGCAGGTCTTCAAGGATGCTCTCCATAGAGTGCAAGAGCTCTCGATCCCCAGGTGCAAGAAATCAGGCAAGGAAGGGAGAGGCTGACATGGCTGAGCCATGACCTGGGGGTCAAACTAAAGGGCAAGAAGAGAATGCACAGGCAGTGGGAAGAAGGGACTGGTATCCTGGGAAGAGTACAGGGACACCGCCCGGTTGTGTAAGGATGGGATCAGGAAGGCCAAGGCGTGGCTGGAGCTGAACCTGGCGAGGGACGCAAAGAATAATAAGAAGGGCTTCTACAGGTACGTCAACCAGAAAAGGAAGGTTAAAGAAAGCGTACTCCCTCTGATGAGCAGAAGTGGCGAGCTAGGAACAACAGAAGAGGAGAAGGCTGAGGTACTCAACAACTTCTTTGCCTCAGTCTTCACTGGCAACCTCTTTCCTCACGCCTTTCGAGTCAATGGGCCATTTGACAGGGATCAGGGGGGCAGAGGTCCTCCCACTGTAAGAGAAGATGAGGTTCGCGACCACCTGAAGAACCTGAACGTGCATAAGTTTATGGGTCCCGATGAGATGCATCCCAGAGTCCTGAGGGAATTGGCTGATGTAGTTGCCGAGCCACTCTCCATGATATTTGAAAAGTCATGGCAGTCAGGTGAAGTCCCTGGGGACTGGAAAAAGGGAAATATTGCAGCCATTTTTAAAAAGGGTAGAAAGGAGGACCCTGGGAACTACCGACCTGTCAGCCTCACCTCTGTGCCTGGGAAGATCATGGAACAGATCCTCCTAGAAGCTATGCTAAGGCACATGGAGGACAGGGAGGTGGTCTGAGACAGCCAGCACGGCTTCACCAAGGGCAAGTCCTGCCTGACCAACCTAGTGGCCTTCTGTGATGGAGTGACTGCATCAGTGGACGAGGGAAGAGCTATGGATGTCATCTGTCTGGACTTCTGTAAGGCCTTTGACATGGTCCCCCACAATATCCTTCTCTCTAAATTGGAAGGATATGGATTTGATGGGCGGACTGTTCGGTGGATAGCAAACTGGCTGGATGGTTGCATCCAGAGGGTAGTGGTCAATGGCTCGATGTCCAGATGGAGATCAGTGACGAGTGGTGTCCCTCAGGGGTCCGTACTGGGGCCAGTGCTGTTCAATATCTTCATCAATGACATAGACAGCGGGATCGAGTGCACCCTCGGCAAGTTTGCAGATGACGCCAGGCTGAGTGGTGCAGTTGACACGCCTGAGGGATGGGATGCCATCCAGAGGGACCTGGACAAGCTGGAGAAGTGGGCCTGTGTGAACTTCATGAGGTTCAACAAGGCCAAGTGCAAGGTCCTGCACCTGGGTCGGGGCAATCCCCTGTATCAGTACAGGCTGGGGGATGAAGCGATTGAGAGCAGCCCTGCAGAGAAGGACTTGGGGGTACTGTTGGATGAAATGCTGGACATGAGCCGGCAATGTGCTCTCGCAGCCCAGAAAGCCAACCGTATCCTGGGCTGCATCAAAAGAAGCGTGGCCAGCAGGTGGAGGGAGGTGATTCTGCCCCTCTGCTCTGCTTGGGTGAGACCCCACCTGGAGTAATGTGTCCAGCTCTGGGGTCCTCAGTACAGGAAGGACATGGACCTGTTGGAGCGGGTCCAGAGGAGGGCCACAAAAATGATCAGAGGGATGGAACAGCTCTGCTATGAGGAAAGGCTGAGAGAGCTGGGGTTGTTGAGCCTGGAGAAGAGAAGGCTGCGGGGCGACCTTATTGCGGCCTTTCATTACTTAAAGGGGGCCTACAAGAAAGATGGGGATAGTCTTTTTAGCAAGGCCTGCTGTGACAGGACAAGGGTTAATGGTTTTAAACTAAGGGAGGATAGATTTAGACTAAATACAAGGAAAAAATTTTTCACGATGAGAGTGGTGAAATGAAGGGAATGAGACACGGACTCCGCATATGAGTTCAGGCAAAGACAAGCGAAGACCCTTTATTTTTACAATCTATCCCTTTTATAATATGATCTAGTGTTCACGAGCAAGCAAAACCCATTTCATTGGTTACTGTCTTACGTTCACGCGTCTCTTCCGCGCTGCTTATTGGTTCTTCAAGTTGGTGCACGCAACTTTTCTCTTTCATAAATGTATCTAATCACATCCTTATTTTGCTGCCTCTAAGTTTTCGCAAACTTGTTTGTAACAAGCCTCAAGGGCACAGCTGCATCCCTTCAAACCTGTTTGTAACAAGCCTCAAGGGCACAGCTGCATCTCGTCAAAGTAAAACACAATCTCACTTATTCCTACAAATCCCCTTTTTTGTTTTTCTATCACAAAAGCTTGTTTACTTATTATAGTAGTTAAAAATATCACAAATCCACAACACCGTTTACAGACGGGACATGAGACACTCCTGGTCTCCAAAGATGGAGACAAACTGCTCTCACGTTCTCGTGGGGGTCATTCCCCATCAGTCTTCTCAGAGTTCAGTGTCTTCTGCTGCTCGTTCTTGTTATCCGATGCAAGAGCCGGTCTTATGCACCTTGCAGGTACCCACTTAGGTCCTACATCTGTTGAGACACAAGCATACCCTCGACCCCAAGTTAGTAGCCGATATGGCCCTTCCCAACACCCAGTATTTAAATTTTTCATCATTACCATCGCCTTCTCCTGTGATATATGTGCCATTCCCGACTCCATAGCTTTAAAATGTTTGACTATGGGTGTGACATCTTCATGTTGAAAAGGCAGCGATAAATGGTTTAGTACATATATAGCTTTTCCTAATCTGTTTTGGGGAGATTCCTGAGCTTCCCCCTCTTTTTGTTTTTGCAATAGAGTTTTTAAGGTTCTGTGTGCACGTTCTGTAATAGCTTGCCCTGTGGGGGAATGGGGTATCCCTGTCTTATGAGTGATACCCCATGTGTGGAAAAATTTTTGTGTCGCATGGCTGACATATGCAGGGCCATTATCTGTTTTTATTTCTTTTGGAATACCAAGCGCTGCAAAGGCAGCTCGGAAATGGCTTTGTACGTGCCGGCTAGTTTCACCTGTCATTGCAGTGGCCCAGATTGCATGGAAGTAGGTATCTATGGAAACGTGAACATATCTCTGCCGACCAAAGTCGGGTACATGAGTCACGTCAGTTTGCCAGAGCTGAAGGGAGGAGAGTCCCCTAGGGTTTGTCGCAAACAATGGGCGGGATGGTGGTTGTTGACAGTCTGGACATGTTTGCACAACGAGTTTTGCATCCCCCATAGAGATTGCAAATTGTTTCACAAGAGCTTTGGCAGATTGGTGGAAAAATTGATGCGATAATTGAGCTTGAGAAAGTGTGTTTGGTACTGGGGTATGTAATGCAACGTTCGTTAGGTAGTCAGCTCGTGCATTTCCTTCTGTAAAGAACCCGGGTAAGTTTGTATGGCTTCTAATGTGGATTACACAATAGGGATGTTTTCGTTGTTCTATTAAGAATAATAGCTCCTTAAACTTCAAAAACAAGGCTTCTTTCAGTATATGTTTTAGTTGTGCCCTTTCAATGCGTTGCACAACTCCTACAGCATATAGTGAGTCTGATGATACAATATTTAGTGGAGTTAGAGGCCATTCTCTAAAAGCCATGGTAATGGCGTGCAACTCGACTAATTGAGGTGAACCCTCAATTTGTTCTATTTTGTGTTGCCATTGACCTTCTTTTTTCCATGTGATGACTGCTTTTCCTGTTTTCCCTGAGCCATCGGTGAACACCGTTTGACCCTTAACCGGTTGCCACTGGTATAGTGGCGCCTCTTCAATTTTCACATTATTGTAAAAGGTGAACATTTTATGAGGGGGGTGATGAGTATCAGTTCTTCCACTAAACCCTGCTAAGGCCATTTGAAGTTCTAGACTATTTTGTAAGCACCAATCATCTAAGTTGTCCTTTACGACAGGAAGGACAATGAGATGAGGCTCTTCTCCAGCCATTTCTACAATTTGTTCTCTGCCCTTTTTTATCAAGGCGGCGAACATTTCAATACGAGTAGCCAGGGTTTTCGCAGGCTGATGTGGCAAAAACACCCATTCCAACATTATGAGAGGGTCTATTCCTTTGTTCTCCCATTGTCCGATGATTGCTAGAGGCTGTTGGTTTTGGTTGCAGATATATAATTGTATGGGTAAATTTTCAAGTCGTCGGTGACATTGTTGCAGTGAGAGTTTTTCATTTATGATTCTCAGTGCGTTTTTTGCTTCGGTCGTCCATTGGCGTGGTGCGTTAATATCGGTATCTCCTTTAAGTAGCTCAAATAAGGGTGTTAATGTGTAGTTATCGATACCACACTGTGCTCTAATCCAATTTATGTTTCCCAATAGTTTTTGTACATCATTCAAGGTTTTTATGTCTGCTGAAATGATCACATTTTGAGGTTGGATACTTTGTTGTAAGATTTTCCACCCAAGATATTTCCATGGTGCTTCCATTTGAATTTTTTCTGGTGCGATTTGCAGTCCTTTGCTTTGCAATGCATATTTCAAAACAGGTAGTGCTTCACGCACCATGGTGTTCGTGGGGCCTGCTAGTAAAATGTCGTCCATATAGTGATAGATATACATTTCCGGGAATTTTAGTCGTACAGGACGTATGGCTTTAGCCACATATGTTTGACAGATCGTTGGAGAATTCTTCATTCCTTGAGGCAGGACAGTCCAGAGGTATCTATCCATTGGCTCACCTCGGTTAATTTTTGGTACCGAAAGCGCAAAACGCGGTGCATCCGTAGGATGTAGTGGGATAGTAAAGAAGCAGTCTTTTAAGTCTACTATGATTATGTCCCAATTTCGGGGTATCGTTGTTGGCGAGGGCAAGCCGGGTTGGAGCGCTCCCATTTCTTCCATAGCTTCGTTTATTTGTCTCAAGTCATGTAGCGGTTGCCATTTTCCACTCTTCTTTTTTATAACAAATACAGGAGAATTCCAGGGGCTGGTTGTAGGAGTGATATGTCCTTGTTGAAGCTGTTCTTTGACCAGTTCTTGAAGGGCAGCGACCTTTTCTTTGGGGAGAGGCCATTGATCTGTCCAAATGGGTGTTTCCTTTTTCCAAATAAGTTTCATTGTCGGTCGCTCATCAATGGCCGCTACTGAAAATTTTCAGGGCAATTTAAGGTGAAGCCGCATTGGGACATTACGTCTCGCCCCAACAGGCTCATGGGCAAATTTGTCACATATGGCCGTACAGTAAATGTAGACCCTTCTTGGGTATTGATATTGAGCAGGTGGGTGCTTTGAAAGGTTTGAGAAAGGCCGCCGACTCCAATCAAGCCCTCTGTGGGGGTGGCTAACGGCCAACTACGTGGCCAGTCCTTAAGAGCTAAGACAGTAACATTGGCTCCAGTATCCATTAAGACTGATAGCTGGGTACAAGAAGGAGTTGTGCATGGGTTGTGTAATGTAACTGTAAGTGTCGGTCTTGTAGTGGCGATGTCTGTGGCCCAAAAAATCGCAGGAGGCCCTGTTGATCCGAATCCCACGTTGTGCCGCGTGCGATTTTCAGCTCGTGGAACTGTAGCTTTAAACAGGATTAGTTGAGCGATTCTGGTTCCCTTAGGTATAAATACTGGGGGAGAAGGAGTCCAAACCATTGCTTGAATTTGCCCCTCATAGTCGGCATCAATTACTCCAGGCAAAACAAAACAGCCTGTTAAGGTGGTGCTTGATCTACCTAATAATAGTGCACTATATCCTTGTCCAATGGGTCCTTTCACGTTTAGCGGGGTTTTTTGCACATGGGATCCCCAAAGGGTAAGATCTGCTATTGTGGCGACATCCAGTCCAGCACTCCCTCTGGTCTGGTCGGCGAAGGTGCCCACGGGGACGATGTCTGTGAAGTTGCCGTCACTGTTGCAGAAACCGGCCTCTCGGCCAGCATTGCCCTTGGCCGGAAACCTGGCGTTGGCAGTCCTTTCGGTCCGGGAGGCGGTGGAGCTTGTGTCATCACGTGGCTCCGCCCCGCGCTCCGCCTCCCGTTTCCCTGCTGCGCTGGCAGGGGTTGTCCTTCCGCATTATATTTTGAGTGGCACTGGTTAGCCCAGTGCCACCCTTTTCCACATCGTGGACATAGGGTAGGAGGATTGGGAGCGGCACTTCGGTCGGCCCGCTGTGGGCAATCAGCAGCTAGGTGTCTGGTGGCATGACACCGATAGCATCGCCGTTCCCCGTCGGCACCCTTCCCAATGTTGAGGGCTGCAGCAAACGCTCCTGCCAACGCGGCAGTATGATGTTCAATAGATCCGACTTGATTACAAGCCTCTACCATCTGCACCAGTGTGGCATTTACAGGTAGCGCCTGCAGTAATTTTTTACAATCTGTATTTGCATTTTCCACTGCTAGCTTTAGTATTAGGGCTTCTTTTGCCTCACGATTTTCGATTTGTTTATCCAATGCATTTCTTAACCTATCAATGAATTGCATATATGGTTCTTGGGTTCCCTGCCGAATACTAGTAAACAATTGCTCTGGCTTTCCCACTTCGGGCAGCCGCAACATTGCCTGAAGAGCTAACGCCGCGGATTGTCGAAGGATATTTGGGTCTAATCTAGCCTGCAACCGGGGATCCAGCAAAGGGTCAGTACCCATCAGCTGGGGTATCCCTGCTCCGGCAAGGGGATCTCCATCCCGTTGCGCTAGATTGTTCAGGGCGGCTACCTCACAGTGTTCCCTCCATTTTTGCTCCCAGAGTAATCACTGGGTCGGTGTTAAAATCATTGCAGCCACTTGTCGTGAGTCAAATGGGGTTAATAACTGTCCTGTCATAATATTTTCCAACAGTGATTGAGAAAACGGCGCGTTTAAACCGTACACAGTGACGGTTTTCCTTAATTCCTTAATCAGATCCCATTGAAAGGGGATCCATTCGTTTGGTCTATTATCTTGTACCCGCACTGGAAACGCGAACCCCGCGGTTTCTCCATCTTTCAGCGCTTCCCTACAGAGCTGCTCCCACCGATCCCGGGGGTCGAAGGCTCGCTCAGGCTGTGGTACAGCCTGCGGCGCGGGCGGCTGCATCGGACAGGGGGGACAGGACAGAGTGGGTTTCATTGGAATGGAACTTGGGGGAGGCGGTCTGAGTCCTGTTCCCTTGTTTGTTTCACCCAAGTTCTCATTCTTTTCATTTTCCCCCGAGTCTATAAGAGCTTCCTTGTCTTGGGGCTTACTTTCACTCAGTTCATCATTCCTTATCTGCGCCGCTTGAGCGACTGCGTTTTGTACCTTTTTTTCAGCTTGCCATGAGCGCAAGGTCTCAGTCACTAATCGCCAAGTGGTCGTGACTTCGGTGGTGGTGGTGTCCCCTCTGGACGCCACCTCCCAAATCGTCTCCCCTGCCTGTTCCCAAGTTTTCACATCAAATACTGCAGAGACTGTAAAGGGAACCCCTTGCTTTTGCAAGAACTTCAGTAATAATTTTATTTTATATGCGTCATACTTCACTCCTCGTTTCGCTAATAGCTGCATTAAAAGTTTAACTATAGCTGCTTCTTCAGCTGATATGTTAGCTCCCATGATTACTGCCCAGCTGCTCACCTGTTTCTTAAGGTGATGTCCTGGGATTAAAGCCGCGGTCCTGCCGTCAGCTTGAGTCATTCAGCTGGGGTTCCCTCCGGACGCTACTTGCAGCGCTGCCTCCTCCGGATCATGTCGGGGTCACCATTTGAAGGGAATGAGACACGGACTCCGCATATGAGTTCAGGCAAAGACAAGCAAAGACCCTTTATTTTTACAATCTATCCCTTTTATAATATGATCTAGTGTTCACGAGCAAGCAAAACCCATTTCATTGGTTACTGTCTTACGTTCACGCGTCTCTTCCGCGCTACTTATTGGTTCTTCAAGTTGGTGCACGCAACTTTTCTCTTTCAGAAACGTATCTAATCACATCCTTATTTTGCTGCCTCTAAGTTTTCGCAAACTTGTTTGTAACAAGCCTCAAGGGCACAGCTGCATCTCGTCAAAGTCAAACACAGCCTCATTTATTCCCACAGTGAAACACTGGAACAGGTTGCCCAGAGAGGTGGTAGATGCCCCATCCTTGGAAACATTCAAGGTCAGGTTGGAGGGGGCTCTGAGCAACCTGATCTAGTTGAAGATGTCCCTGCTCATTGCAGGGGGGGTTGACTAGATGACCTTTAAAGGTCCCTTCCATCCCAAAGCATTCTATGATCCCTGGAGTTGGTCTTGCTACAGTTAGTTATCTATGATGCCAGATAATGGGAGGGTTTCACAGAGGTGTTGGAGGGGCTAGGATGCTGGTGTTATCTCGGTAGTCCAGGGGTATCCTTTCTTCTTCATGGATAGCTTTAAGACTCTGAGAAACAAAGGTCCTTATCTTCAAGGTGAGGGCTGTCCTTCTTGCAGTGAGTTGGGACCCTTTAGTTATGTTGACTTAACTATGGTTATGCAGTATACAATGTAAAATACATATCTCTTAAAAAGCTAATAGAGTTTCATACTATTAAGGAAGTTCATACAATTTAATACTATAAAGACTAATTGGTACAATAGTTAGGGAATTAGATTTTCTGAACACCAGGGTTGTGTTGAACCACACACCCCCATAAAAATCAATTGAACTGACTGTGCTTTTACTGCTTCATCAAATACCGTTTGTATTCACAATCAATATTTTTTCTGATCATTGCCTTGAAAACAACGTTAGAAAAGATCATCCAGTGTATGTTCTTCTGCCAGTGCAGTTTATTTCAATGAAATATATAAAGGTTTAACTATTCTGTTCATATTTTTCCTCTATTATATGTTTCCTCTATTATGTGTGTGGATCTATTGGAAATATAAGTGAAATTTTATTTCAGTCACTTTTTTTTTTTTTTTAGGGCCCAGTTGCTCAGACTTGAAGCAGCCTATATATTCAGGATTTGAAAGAGATGTCTTCAAAACTGTAGTAGACTACTTTGGCCAGATGAAAGAGCCTCTTCTCGCATTTCATTTTTTTATGTTTTTGTTAGTGTGTTAGGGAAGTAGTTTGGGATGTAATGAAAAAGAAATTGTTTGTTTGAATTAACTTCCTGGAATTAATTTACCACATCAAAGTAGTATCACAGCTTATTTCTTTAGAACCTGTCTTCTCCATTCTACATAGAGAACAGTTTAGTATTTAAATTTATTTCACATCACAAGGCGGTTTTATTCTTGTGTGGTTTTGATCACATTATAAAGACAAGCAATTGAAGACTTTTGGACTAATTTTTAAAGCCCTCTATTGCTTAGCACTGCTTACACCGAACAGATGGATTTTAACAGATTTCCCCCCCTTCCCCAGATAGGAAACAGATAAATAGTGACATATTTTATAATCTGGGTTTCTAGAAAATAAGAACTGATATCAACACAGGAAGAGGCACTGATAAATAAATACAGTACAGGAAGTACTTGAAAACAGAGCTAAGAACTTGTATAAGTTCTAATCCCATTTTACAGGCTTTATTTTCTTGAAAAGCTTGTCATCTCACACTTCTGTTTTAAGCCTAATGTATTGATGTTAATCAATAATAAAATTAATTCAAGTGCACTTATATACTTAGAGAATTATATCTATGAGAAATTAGTTTGTGGATTTGAAAGCTAAGAAGCGTGAGCTTACCTAGAGCTAAAATAACTAGAATCATAAGCTCTGAGGCAGTAGGAGACTTAAAAATTTGTGGTCAAGAGATGAAGTGAGTCATTTGAGTTAACATATTCTCTGTAGAAGAAAGAGAAGCTCTTACAACGTAAAACATCTTTTTGAAAAAGAAGTGGTGGGAGGATGCCAACTCTGGCATATCACAGCAATAACATAAAAAGCATGGTATGTTAACAGACTACCTTCTTCATTTTAGTTCTTATTTCCACTTACTAGAATGAGAAGATTAGATCTTCCAGATTTTGCCTAAGCTTCCTCTATATCTGTAGTGAAGTAACATCTGAAAACAGTTTCAGAAAATAACATCAGTCATCGATCATTCTCTGTAGTTGTAAGTGTAACCAGCTGTTATCACAATCCTGGTAAGTTAGGTGAGTTAAACAGACTTCATACAAAATATGAGCAATTAAGTAATCTTTATGCATTAGCAACTAACAATGGAAGCTATTATTCAAAGAATGATCAACATCAGAGGATTAGAGCAGAAAGAGAGACATGTGAACCAAAATGTTTTCCAGATGACTGATTGTTAATTTAGGAGCTGGAGCAAGCTGTGTTTGTGTAAGGAAAGTAAGTAATGCAACAAACAGCAGGAAAGAGGGATGTTAAGCAAAGACCCAGGTCCCTTCCCAAGAAAGGAAGATAAGTACCGTTCTTCCCTCTTCCAGGAAATGCTGGAGCAAAACTGTCACAGATGTGGGGTCACTAGGAACTGATAGGTCAGGAGAGAGATTATGCTCAAGGTGGGGAGGGGGTGAGGAGAAAAAGGGATTGCTCTGCTGGGGGCTGTGATGGTTTTGTCTGGGATAGAGTTAATTTTCTTCATAGTAGCTAGTATGGGGCTATGTTTTGGATTTGTGCTGAAAACAGTGTTGATAATACAGGGATGTTTTTTGTTATTGCTGAGCAGTGCTTACACAGAGTCAAGGCCTTTTCTGCTTCTCACCCCACCCCACTAGTGAGGAGGCTGGGGGTGCACAAGAAGTTGGGAGGGGACACAGCTGGGACAGCTGACCCCAACTGACCAAAGTGATATCCCATACCATATGACGTCATGCTCAGTATATAACGCTGGGGGAAGAAGAAGGAGGAAGGGGGGCATGTTCGGAGTGATGGCATTTGTCTTCCCAAGTAACTGTTATGCGTGATGGAGCCCTGCTTTCCTGGAGATGGCTGAACACCTGCCTGCTGATGGGAAGCAGTGAATTAATTCCTTGCTTTGCTTTGCTTGCAAGCATGGCTTTTGCTTTACTTATTAAACTGTCTTTATCTCAACCCATGAGTTTTTTCGCTTTTACTCTTCCGATTCTCTCCCCCATCCCACCAGGGGGGAGTGAGCCAGCGGCTGTGTGGTGCTTAGTTGCTGGCTGGGGTTAAACCACGACAGTCCGTTTTGGTGCCCAATGTGGAGCTCGAAGGGTTCAAGATAACGATAGGTTTGATTGGAATGTGCTAGATCGAATTTATAACTGTTATTGCTGTTTAGCTATTAATCGGCAGGCTTCTGTGTTTGCCATGGGGCTTGCTTGCCTTACTGTATATTAGAGTCTAGTGCTCGTTAGTGGCTGCTTTTTGCTTTTGCTGCTTGCTGTACTGCTGATCATCTCACTCTGCTGTGCCTGGGAACATTTTGATAACAACAACGGCCACGCGCCTGGGCTGGCAGATGGCCAGGGCATCGCTGCTGTTTCTGTGCTGTTGTACTGGATAGGCTGGAACTCCAGTGTGAACTCGAGTCGAAGGGACTGTGACCTGTGGATGAGTCCATGCGGGAGCAGGACACCCTGAAGCATCTGTGGCCGTGGATAAGCCCATTCCAGAGCAGGTACATCTCGAAGCGTCTGTGGCCGTGATTATGTCTGTGCTGCAGCAGGTATACCTCTGAAGGGATTGAGGCCCAAGGATAAGTTGTGGCGGTGTGCTCCCCCTGTACCCTCCTGCCTCCCCCCCCATCTGACCTTTTCCCATGGCCCTGCTCAAGTGATAATCACCAGTGGCAGTTGTGATGGATGCATCCAGCTCGGAGTGGATTCGGGGGAGACAGAACAACAGCCAGGGGCTAATTTATGGCAATGTGTCTACCTAACCACAGTGCTGGTCAGCGTCCAACTCAAGCTAGATTTGGAAGAAACTAACATGCGGAGTTGGTATGTAAATATGACTATGAGTCAATCATCTTACCCCCATAAATAGCGAGCAGCCCAAGAGCCCTTTGAGCTCTCCTGGGTGGTAGCAGGCTGCACGCCAGGATCTCCCCTTGAGTAGGGACGCCTCTCAAGGTTATTCCTCGAGGTTGAGAGATTCCTTGGCACAACAGATCCTCGGTAAGTGACTAATAGCATGCTAAACTTTGAAATCTTAGCTAAGTGATATAAAGGATTGATTGCGCATATATAATCCTTTAGACATAAACTGTTGACCAAGTCTGGGACTAGGATTGGATCCAGCTGCGCTCTCTGAGACTCCTCTCTGAGAAGGAGTTTAGAAAGCAAGGGGGTCCTCTCTGAACCTCATGACTCAATGGGAGGGTCTCCCTGACAGTGTTGTCTGACCCTGTCCTCTAAGCAGTAAATAATCAAGCGTACCTTGCCATCGAATCTTGTTAAACCACTGTCGCATTTACTATCAAACTTTGTTATCAATAAACATATTGCTCTTACAAGTGCACTCTCACTCCATCCGCAACATAAGTCCACGCTGGAGAGGGTACACCTTGAAGCATCTGTGGCTGTGGATAAGTCCATGCTGCAGCAGGTGTACCTTGAAGCATCAGTGGCTGTGCATGAGGTCATGCTGGAGCACCTCAAAGCATGTGACCATGGGTAAGGCCACAACAGAGCAGGTATGCCCCTGGAGGGACTGCAGCCATGGGTAAGGCCATGTTGGAGCAGGTTCACTCCTGAAGGGACTGTGGCTGTGGGTAAGGCCACGCTGGAGCAGGTATATCTCTGAAGGCATTGTGGCCCATGGATAATGCCACACTGGAACAGGTGCACCTCAAAGCAACTCAAATGCAAAGGTCAAGTTCTCATTGTATGCGACAATAAAACAAAACTAGTCATTATTCTGTCTCTCAAATGTGATGAACAGATTTCAGTTCCAACAATGATGTAAGTAAATCTCAGAGAATATAACACTTTTCCAGGAGTTTATAACACTGGATCCAGGTACTTAATAACCTTTGATGAATTTAATTACCTTTAAAAACAAAGCTGTTCATGTGAATGGTTGAAAAATGGATAGCACAAGGAAGACAGCTATTAAGCCTGCCGCCTTGCCTGCCAAAGCAACTTATGCTAACAGGAAAAAAAAATAAAAATACTGAAAATTAATAACTACTAAAAGATCAGATTCAGCAACAATATTAACAACATGATGCAGCTTTTAAATGACTTAAATGCAAGCTTAAAAAAAGGAAATAAATGGAATTACTGAAAGTGACCTTCAGATGGAATGTAAAGTCCTTGTGTCCATGATTCATATTTCTGGTCTTCTGGTATACATTGAGAATTCTCAGGCATACAGTGCAGTAAGAGGCTTTCCCATTATTTCATTCCTATAGGAGAAGCTTGAAGCTGTCCCCCTCTGAGATGAGGGGGAAGAGAAGGAGAACAGACAATGCTAGGAACCTCTTCCAGTTCTGCACAGTGAACCCAAGTATGAGAGGTGACAGTTGTTTGACAGGTAGGACACTCACTGTCAGTATAGGATATATAGCAATTTACTATCAAAAGAACATTGTTATGCCAATGTAGAAGTTGGTGGTCTAGCCGTATACAGAATATTGGAAGGGCTTCCACATGAGAAATGAATAAATAGACCAGGAGTCTTCAGCCTGGAGAAAAGATGATAGAGGGGTAAAATTGATGTCTATGATATAATGAGAGATAGAAGAATTATTTGGTGCATTTTCAAATATAAAAACTTGGAATCATCAAATTAACCTAGGGGGAGGTATCAGGTTCGGAACTAAAGGATGAGGTTTTTATAGGCTGTGTAGTTAAGCTGTGGACTTCTTTCTAGCAGGTTCCTGTGAATGCTGAAGGTTTATATGGGTTCAGAAAGTGGCTGGAGAAATTAATGGAAGAAAAGAATTAGTTGGGAGTTGTTATAAACCAAGATGCCATCTTTGGCTCAGTGCATTGATGATCCACAGCTTGCTGAAGTTTGCAAGTGCATTCTGGAGAGGCATTTTTTTACGTGTTCACTCTTTCATTGGCACCCTCTGCTTGCCAATGTGAGAGAGGATCCCAGACTCTATGAACGTAATTTGACATGTGTGGCCATTCTTACCATATGGTTGTCCATTGCTAGTGATGTTTCAGTGCAGCACAATTATATTTATGAATTTATTAGAACTTATTTATGAAGACAGAAAGATATGGCCTCTCTTTGGAATAGAGTTAAGAGGATACAGGATGTTCAAGTGTCCACTCCAAACTTTTCATATTTCATATAGAGTGGAAAACCTCTGACCAGAAAAGGCTGTGGATGATCTGGGTCTAGACAGTGCATAGACTGTGACTTTAGAGAAGGGTGAATTGAGTAGAAATGTGACTTAAACCATGACTCGGCTTCCAGGCTATTGCTTGCAATGAGCAGAGCAACAGAGAAGAGAGGGTGAAAGGAAGAGCCAGCATGGTTTTCCCTGTCACAGGCTTATACAATTTGATTGTGGTCTAGAGATGACACTGATAGTTCTTAAAAGACTATTTCATGTTCTTAAGGCTATTTCAGTTGGCATTTTTGCAACCAAAAATGTGACCAGCTCTGCTTATAACTTGGTTGCTTAATATTTCCCACCAGAAAGAAAATTCTTCCTCTTAAATCTCTTGTGCCTTTGTTCACAACAGTTGTTTGAGAAAAAAAAAATACCAGGACTGAAAGAACTCTTTTGTTTAGGGCTTTTATTTCTCTACTCAGTGAAATCCTATCCAGGTCTAGCTGAACTATCCAAAGTATTAAATTGCCAGAATTTTTTCTGAGAAGAAAGAAAAAGGCAATGTGCTAAAATAACTACATGTATGAACTCAGCTGGGCTCACACTGCTGCTGCCAGAGTGACAGCTGCTGCTTCAATAAGAACAACTGAGAATGCCGGGGGGGCGAGAGAGAAGATCGGGGCAGGAGTCCAGACCCGCACAGATCCATTGCTACCATTGAACTTGCAGGGCTCCCAAAAAAAGGTAAAGTGTAGGCTCTGGTTTTTTTTTCTCTTCCCCTTTGATGTTGTAACTTTAACTTCTTCCTAACAAACAGCCTTGTTCTTTTCCCTTCCCTCTCTTAGTGACTCGGTGGGGCTCTCACAAAGTGCTTTGGGTTTTTCTGCTGTTAATGTCACTCTGCATGGATCTCTTGACTCACAGCACCTCTGAGAATTGCACTAGGCAGGAAATGTGCTGATTTAATCTTCCCCGCTCTGTTTTGTACCTGGTTCTATTTATAAGAGACCAAGATCCTACAAATAGTTTGAATATTTCTACTTTTCCCAACTGGGAGCAATGAAAGAAAAGCCTGAGGTTCCCAAGCTAGGATGGGGAGAGAGATAATAGGAGGGTTCATTCTTCAATATTCATTCTCATTCCTTGAGAGCCAGTGCTTGGCCCCAGTGATCCATCCATGCCAGCAGGCTACCAAGTTCCTGGGCTTGTCAGTAATGTCTTTAAATGATAACTGTATGCTTCAGTGCTTAGTCTGCTGCGTGGGCTGACAACTATCAGCTCCTCCCAACCATCACTGAAGGTTCAGAGTGACAGATATAATGCATACTGTTTTTCTCAATATAAACCTACGAAGCTACATACATATCACCTTTTCCCCCCTCCAGAAAAGCCTCCCCTGCAAATTCTGTGCAAAATATTACACTGTTTCTGAAATCTAGTATTCAGAAGTTGGAAATGCCAGGTTTTATAGGTTTTATAGCTAGTTTCTAACACAGTTACTATCTATTCTCAAAGGACTTGAAGCTTTCTTACTGCTGGGACTGAATGCATCGATTTTGTGTGCAACTGTAGAGCTGGCATTTTTAAACTTTCTAGTGCTTAGGTTCTCAATGCAAACAAGTTCTTCTAATACAATCAGATTTTTCTGGAAACAAGAAAGTGGAAGCTTTGTAGGGCTTCCCCAGCTGGATACTTAACAGGTTTATTGATGGGGTTGCAAACACATTGGGTCTACTAGCTGAACTTCAGTTGGCTCCTTTCTTAGCTTATCATCTGGCATGTACCTGAGCATAAGGTTTATCATTCTTTTAAAGACATGCTGTCTTAGGCTCTCAGAGACAGTTTCATCCTTCCTGACCAGATATCAGTAGTTACTATGGAGAAAAGGAGCCCCTTCTTATGAAAATTGTTTCTCTAAATCATGGAGTTTATCTTCCATCTCTTCATCTGAATTTCTTACCTCTGTGGGAGAGAGAATATGTGCAAGTGAAAGCATTTTTTTTTAATATGTTTGTTTGTCTCTTGTGATCCTCTCCCTTGGATCAAGCTTCCTGTCTATCTGTGACAGTCTATAAATTCTTCTATATCTCTCTAGTTACTGAGACTCCTAATGATGTCCCAGTATCTTGTGCTGTTTCTGGAATAATTCTATTACTCTTCTCCCTTCATGGACCAGCCAGTGTGGGTGGACTGATTTCCCTTGGTTTCAGCCTCTCCTTAGTCTAAATGCGACTCTGCTTTCCAGAGGACCAGTGAGATTTAACAATCTTCCATCGTTGCTGGTCTGGGATATAGGTAATACAACTTCGATAGCATAAAGTTGATTCTACATATGCAGGATGCTCAGTCATACAGTAGCAGGTTAAATAACCTCACTGTCTCATAGGTAGTTTATAAGCTGTAACTCGCTGCAGTAAATAGTGATGGAGATGGGTATCTTGTGGCTTAAATCCTGGAGTGAGACTTGAAAGACTGGATTCCACTCTGGAATCAGTGATCATGGGGAAAGTTGCTTAATATTGTGTCTCCCTGGGCATGTGTTAAACTGAGAGAAATTCTACACTCCCATATTTTTTTAATAAGTGCTGTATAGAGTGTGGGTTTTTATTTTCTTTGTATGTGAAATGAGTTCTAGATCTTAGTCAAACCCTCTAGGCTTTATTAAAAGGCAAAGGATGCTAATAATAAAGCCTTTAATTTTTTTTTCTCTCTTTTTTTTCTTTTTTTCCTTTTTTTTTGTTTTGGTGATGGTGGGCATGTCTTCCACTAAGCATCCCCTATAGCTCACTTTCAAATTTGGGATACTGGGCTGAATTAACTTTCAGTCTGACTTAGTGCAACTGTTCTATTAACAAAATCAATAATAGGTAGTTTAGAATAACTACTGAAATAAGAATATTTACTAAATATCAAGTTGGCTTAGAAGTTCTTTGGTGTCTTGAAGCATCTCTATCCTGAGCGCAATACAAGCACATCCATATAATACAGCATAATGTTGTGCAGGCTTACATACTAAGGTGTGCGAGCAATATAGGCAGACCGTACATCACTGTTCTCCCTCCATGCAGAGCTGATTAGCTATCAAAATTACTTATATTGCTGTCGTGGTTTAACCCTAGCCAGCAACTAAGCACCACACATAATAAAAAGAATATACAAAGCAAGTGATGCACAATGCAATTGCTCACGACCTGCCGACCGATGCCTAGCCAGTCCCTGAGCAGCGGTCGCTGGCCCCCGGCCAATTCCCCCCAGCTTATATACTGAGCATGACATCATATGGTATGGAATAGCCCTTTGGCCAGTCTGGGTCAGCTATCCTGGCTGTGCCCCCTCCCAGCTTCTTGTGCACCTGGCAGAGCATGGGAAGCTGAAAAGTCCTTGACCAGTGTAAGCCCTACTTAGCAACAACTAAAACATCAGTGTGTTATCATCAACATTATTCTCATCCTAAATCCAAAACACAGCACTATACCAGCTACTAGGAAGAAATTTTACTCCATCCCAGCCAAAACCAGGACAATTGCTTTTGTATTAAAGTTGTCAGTTAACTGTGCATCTAGTAGTGAGTTTAGCACCGGCTGAGCTTGTTCATGTGCATCTGAACCAGTAGTACAGATGATTCCTTGGGTTCCTAAATGAATATATGTATATAGGATTTTATTTTCCCCCAAAAATCTGCTATGCATATACTCTGTTTCTTCAGCTTGGTTTTGTATCAACATAACGTAACCTTAACCAGAGGTTGTTCTTGTTTACTGTAAGCAGGAATCTCACATTCTTTTACATATTGTTTTGCTAAATCATTATATGGTTACATGTTGGATGACGTCCTTCTGCTTCTGACATAGGAAGTGTATTCATGGATCATATGTTCCATATTTCTTTGTGCACCTTTTGTTCAAAAGATTTCCTTCATAAAAAAGTATTGTACAGAGTGCAATAATCTTTTATGATCTTGTATTTGTTGGCATTGCTGCTGTATAAAATAAAATCAGCATCTGGAGACATGAACAACTTGTTTATTAAACTATTGAATGTTTGTTTATACCTCAAGTCGTTCAACACACAATGCTTGTTTCCTAATATTATCAGAGAAACCTTATTCTTCATGTAGCATTCACTAGTGGACTATACCTGCTGATTAATCAGATGAGTAAACAGTCAGAATTTCTCTTGTAACCTGCCTGCAGATCTCTACTTCCATTGTTCATACTTGCTATTTTCAATGCTGTCCTAGTGTGTAGAATTTCCCTGCTGTTTTTAGAGCTGGGTGTAATAGTAATATGCCCTTCTTTCCATATATTTTGTGTGTGTGCATTGCAAGGGGTGATTTTGTAGTTACTGTTTATATAGCTAGTCCATACAGAGAAATGAATAACAATCACCTGTGTATGAACTTAATGGATTGCAAGTAATCCTAGTAAAGCTAAGCACAGATACTTTCTGCAGGATCAAGTAAATCTGCAGATGTTTCAGCTCATATATATCTGGTCATCTACAAGACACTCTTGGAACTGCAATAATAAAGGAATGTGAAACCTAAGGGATGAGCAGCACAATCCACAATGGGGATGAAAGTGTGTTGAGAAAATTAAAATATATTGGAATGTGACTTAATCTTGCATTCTTCTTTTTGACAACCTAATTGCCACTGACACGAGTAGCCCTTCTTTCACAGGTCCCGACTTAGCTAAGGAGAAATGAGGAAGGAAGTGGCCCCTATTTAAAAGGATGCAATGCTGAAATAGCTCATGATTACTACATGTAGTGATAGACTGGAGACCTGGGGAGGAGACTCCTTAGGTAAGCAGAAAGACTTGATGCATGAGATTAAAGGCTTCCATTTCTCTAATTCAAGTAATGATGCCCAGCAGGACAAGGTGGTCCAGATGGTCATCTGCAGCTACTGTCTTCTGGGAAGATATCTAAAGCTGCAAAATATCTGTAGAAGCTGTTGAATATGGGTGTCGTGACTGCAGACACTGGAGCCAGTTTTATAAAATACATTTTGCCAAGGAGATTTCGGAAATGATTAAGGCATGGATTACAAGAGAAAGAAGAAAATGAAGAAATGTAAAGAATAACCATATATAAAAAAGATTTATGTGATGGGTTGACCTTGGCTGGACCCCAGGTGCCCACTAAGCTGCTCTATCACTCCCCCTCATCAACTGGACAGGGGGAGAAAAATACAATGAAAGGCTCGTGGGTCGAGATAAGGACAGGGAGATCACTCACCAATTACTGTCACGGGCAAAACAGACTCGACTCAGGGAAATTAGTTTAATTTATTGCTAATCAAATCAGAGTAGGGTAATGAGAAATAAAACCAAATCTTAAAACACTTTTCCCTCACTCCTCCCTTCTTCCTGGGCTCAACTTCACTCTCGATTTTCTCTACCTCCTCCCCCTGAGCAGTGCAGGGGGACAGGGAATGGGGGTTGCAGTCAGTTCATCGCACACTGTCTCTGCTGCTCATTCCTCCTCACACTCTTCCCCTGCTCCAGCATGGGGTCCCTCCCACAGGAGACAGTCCTCCACAAACTTCTCCAACATGGGTCCTTCCCACGGGATGCAGTTCTTCACCAAATGCTCCAGCATGGGTCCTTTCCAGGGGTGCAGTCCTTCAGGAGCAGACTGCTCCAGTGTGAGTTCCCCACGGGGTCACAAGCCCTGCCAGAAAACCTGATCCAGCATGGGCTCCTCTCCATGGGGTCACAGGTCCCGCCAGGAGCCTGCTCCAGCGCAGGCTCTCCACGGGGTCACAGCCTCCTTCAAGCGCATCCACCTGCTCCGGCGTGGGGTCCTCCACGGGCTGCAGGGGGATATCTGCTCCACTGTGGACCTCCATGGGCTGCAGGGGGACAGCCTGCCTCACCATGGTCTTCACCAGGGGCTGCAGGGGAATCCCTGCTCTGGTGCCTGGAGCACCTCCTCCCCCTCCTTCTTCACTGACCTTGGTGTCTGCAGGGTTGTTTCTCTCACATATTCTCACTCCTCTCTTCTGGCTGCTGTTGTGCAGCAGTTTTTTCCCCTTCTTAAATATGTTATCACAGAGGTGCTACCAGGGTCGCTGATTGGCTCAGCCTTGGCCAGCAGCAGGTCCATCTTGGAGCTGGCTGGCATTGGCTCTATCGGACATGGGGGAAGCTTCTAGCAGCTTCTCACAGAAGCCACCCCTGTAGCCCCCCCGCTACCAAAACCTTGCCACTCAAACCCAATGCAATTTAAAGATAAAGCAACCAAACCTACATGATTTCCATCCTTGTAAAATTCATGCTAACTCACCCCAAAGCATCTATGTTTTCATTCAATAATACTAGGTTTTCTATATAAAAAGGCTGACAGCTCTTTTCAAAAACTGTAACTTTTTCTTATATTAAAGTATGTCTCTTCTTTTGTGAGTAAATAGAAATTTATCAACATGGAGAATTCAGTGGGCATGTGTACAGGAAGATAGTTATGTAAGGTCGAAATTTCTGATCTTGTCAGATTCCTATGTATTTTTCACTACACGAAACTATACATTTTATTTTATAATTTTTTTTAAAATAAACCAGAATTGAGAATAAAATGTTTTCTGTTAGTCTGAAGCACTTCAGAAAAGTTATTTAGCAGAAGACATATGGATGATGATAACAGTATCCCTGCGGGCAGGGACGTGCTGTATAATTTTTTTGAAAAACATAATGCATGCCCTTTGGTACCAGGTATCGATTGGGCACGAGATAATTGGAATAATCTGCAGAGTGTTACCGACTGAATCAGTGCCCTGCAAAAGGATGCTAGACTTCAGACCGGGAAAGGAAAATCAATCATATGTGCCGTTTTAGGTGCCAGTTTAGTTGCGGCTATGGAAGCAAGAGACCGGCAGCGTAGTGCCAAGTCTCAAACCATACAGTCCTTACAAGCCCTTGTCCAATCCTTGCAAGAACAAGTAGAGAACTTAAAGGGACAATTAGAGCAGGAAAGAGCCCCGGCAGACTATCTGCAATCTGCTCTTAAAGAGCAACTCCTCACGGGAGAGAGTCATGACAGCCATTCGCCCCCCAAGAGGGAAATTATATACCCCTGCGAGGAGCTGGGAGAGGCAAAGTTGAGATTAGACAAATTAGAAATGCCTCCTCGCTCACTCCGACCTTTGGTCAAAACTGAATTCACGTATGACGATGACCAAGATGACTCCCATCAAATTACTACCAAAGAAGTGCCATATACCGCTATGGAACTGGCTAAATTAAAAAAGGAGTTTGGCTGCACGTCTAAAGGATCGGAGACAGAATATGTGCGGAGGGTGTCGTTGTCGGGTGGGGACCTGATACTACTAAGTGAAAAGGAGGCTGAAGGATATTGGGGGCCTGGAGTATTTTTAACTACCGGTGATCACCATGCTCCCTGGTCCCTAACCCAAAGGGCAGCCTACTGGGCTGGAGGTCTCAATCCCTTGGAACGGGGAGACCCTCTCACTATTACGGGATCAGTTGATCAATTGGTAGAGAATTTACAAGAAGCGGCATGCCTACAAATGATGTATGATCGCGAGCTCAAACCCAGACAGAAGTCCCCGATGATGATACCAGTTGACCCTGAACAAATGACTACCCTGATAAGGAGCCTCCCTGAATCTTTAAAACATATTGGCATACAATTACAGGGTACAATCAATGCAGTGCTCCAAGTCAAAAGGGCCACGGCCGCACTAGCAGGGCTGGTAACACCTGATCGCAAGACCCAAAATTTGAAAGTGTGGACTTGGGGAGAGGTTGCTCAGGAATTAATCAATTACAGGCGAAAATATGGCCCGGTTAGCACTCCGTCCACAGAGTCAGACCCGAAGGGTTTAAGACATACTGAAATGAAACCTCTCCCGAAACCTCCTCCGTGCCTTGGTAGCGATAAGAGAGTGTCTCTCATTAAACCTCCTGGCGGAAGGGACATACTGAACAGGCGTAATAGCTTGTGGACCATGGGATGGCGGAAGGGTGTCCCTCGAGATCTTATGGATGGGCTACCGACTGATAAGCTCGAGAAATTGATTTTAGGACGTCCCGAAAAGCCGGCAGCCAAAGTGGAAATATCCGAGATTCTGGCTCCTAGCACACCCCCGCCCCTAATTGATCTGACCAACTCGACCGCCTCCCAGAGGCTGACTGGAAACTAGCCCCTTCGCCCCTTTGTAGTAAGCAGGGGAGCGAAGGATGGGTGCATGTTAGGCAGCTCACTGTAGGCCATCAAGGCGATTTATTAATCACCTGTTTCGTAGGATCTAGACAAGTACCCATAACGGTTTTAGTAGATACCGGTGCCCAAATTATGCTCATGGAAAGGAACACGAAATTAACACATGATGGATCATCCCATCCTTTTAATAATAAACTTTTACCTCCGGTTCCCAGAACGAACTGAGGATGTTTTCTTTTTTCTTTTGCAGGTGAACTTCGTGAAAAACAGTATCCTGAACCACAACAAAAGACCCTCGTGGATTCTAATTCTTTGTATAATATTGATATTCATTAGTTTGTTAATCTTTCTAGGATGTATAGCATATCATCACAAAAATTGCTTTGGGCAACCATTTTCTTTGCCCTTTATCCCTGGAGAAGCTTCGGCTCTCTAAGTGTTAACTGAGAATGGGAAAATGAGTTTGTGACTTTAGGTTATTCCATGGCCCATGCGTTTAATCTTACCAATTGTTGGGTGTGTGGACCATTTGGTCTAGAAAGCTGGCCATGGACCTCCGTCCCCCTTTTTCCTGAAGAGCTAGTGAGCAATTACAGTGAAGTCAAAAATAATACCTATTGGGAAGAAAATGCACCACCACCCTGGCCAATACGATATCCAGCTCAAGTCCAATATTGCCTAAATCGAACTCAAAAAGATGGTATCTCTGTGGGAATCAGTAAATGTAATTGGACCTATACATATGGAAATTATTGTATGTCCAATAACAGTAATTGCTCACAAAAATGGGCCTGGATAAATGTAACAGGACACCAAAACCCCTTTTCTGAATTTTGGTCCCATACCAATATGATGGGAACCCTTTTTTATAGCAGCACCACACCTCATGATCTAACCCTCTTGTGGAGCATGAACACAGGAGGGTGCAGCAGTCAGCGATTAATCCTGCCAAATGGTGAACCATTATGTTGGAATATAGTCGATGACAAAGACAATCAAGGCACCCTAAATCTTGTTACTAACAGTACTGTTGGGTACAAATGGGATAACTCAGCCGGTGCCTGGCTTTGTAATATGACAGGCGGAATGCCATATCATCCTCTAGGAGTAGGTAACACAACTTATTTCCAATCCCCATGGACATCTACTGGTTTATTTGAAAGTGGTACCTGAGCCTTAAAGGGCCACTACTGGATGTGTGGCCAACATGCATACAAACTGTTGCTGGCAAATTGGACTGGAGTATGCTATGTTGGGGTGATTCGTCCCTTGTTTTTTCTGCTCCCTGAGGATGAGGACAAAAATCTGGGTGTCAAGTTATATGATGACCTTACACGAAATAAGCGATCCATTAATACCGCTATAGCGGGTGGAAGCGGCCAAACATGGGGGAAAGACGATTGGCCCCCTCAACGAATCATCCAACACTATGGGCCTGCCACCTGGAACCCCAATGAAGGGATTAGTGGCGCTTGAGAACCTGTTTATAATTTGAATTGCATTATTCGATTACAAGCTGTTTTAGAAATTATTACCAATGAGACCGCTCGTGCCCTGGATCTATTAGCAGACCAGGCCATGCAAATGCAACACATTAAATGATTTGAGCTGTTGTTTAAAAATTGATGACAATGGTCAGGTGGTTAAACAAATAACTTGTGGAATAAGAAAATTAGCCCATGTCCCCATTCAGACCTGGAAAGGTTGGGAATTTGATCTCTTCTCATGGCTTTTGGGTGCTCCATGGGTTAAGCATATCTTGTTTTATATGTTGTATGGCGCGGCAATGTTGCTATTTTTACCACGTATCATTCCATGTTTAAATACAATTAATTCAGCGCGTTGTAACCAATACACAATTTATAGCCGCCCCATCACTAGATGGTGTTAAATATATCCGTGCAGTGTACCAGCCAAAACTTTCAATTGTAAAAATTGTATGAAAAAATGCTCTTTTCCTATTTTACTATCCCCTCCCTCTATCACCACCCTGGACCATGAAGACAGCGATGTGAGCCAAGACAGCAACCTTTGAGCCACAGGGTGGTGTAAGAGACTGGAATGTCAAACCATTGTCTCAAAGCTTGCTCGTGTATTCTTGCCTGATAAGACATGGCGGAATTGCGAAACCCAGCGACACTGCAGCCTGCGGGGAAACTTATGCAAACTTGCTGAAGCAGCAGACCATTCTTTTGCTTATCAGGCACCATCAATGCAAGATACCAACCATCATCTGGGCTGAGCCAGCTGCCTGCCAAGAATATACATTGTTACCTGACGATGGTCACGTATAGGCGAGACCTAGAGCACGTGAACAACACGTGAGGCATATATGCACGTACCGGACTGCGGACACGTGCCGTATATAAAAGACCGTGGAAACAAACCGCGGTGTGCGCCCACCACTGAAGAACTGAAGACTGAGGACCAACGGGACGCCGCTGGATCCATGGTGGTGACTATCTCTTGCTTATCCTTCCGAATGCTTGCTTAGTTTCCTCCTAATATTTCTTGCTTTTCCTATCGCTCTATTCTTCTGCTTTTATCCAATAAAAACGGCCTGACAGGTGGCATTTGACCTCGCTTGTGTCTTAATCTTACTCTTGGGATCATTACAAACCTTCCCCGAGCCCAAAATCGGACGGGGACTTCACAACATCGAAGTCATGTTAATTTCAAATTGGTCAAACCCACATTTCGAAACCATGGAATTTCCCAGAAAGGACAACTTTGGCTCCATATTCTCTAGTGTGTAGAATATGTGGTCTGTTCCAGATTGTTTAAAGTGTTTCTTTTTTGATTATTGATTGAAGACCCGCTTTCTTTTTCCTCTCCTTATCTCTCTGGTAAATTATGGTCTTTTAAATGTTACCCTACATTGTGGCGGTGTGCTCCCCCTGCCCCCTCCCCCCTTTTCCCATAACTCTGATCAAGTGATAACCACCAATGGTGCCCATGATGGATGCATCTGGTCTTGATGGCTGCATCCCGCTCAAGGTGGATTCAGGGGAGACAGATAACAGAACAATAGCCAAGGGCTAATTTATGATAATGTGCCCACCTGACCACAGTGCTGGTCCGTGCCATTTCAAGCCAGATTTGGAAGAAACTGGCATCTGCAGTCAGTATGCAAATATGACTATAAGTCAATCATCTTACCCCCATAAATAGTGAGCAGCCCAAGAGCCCTTTGAGCTCTCCTGGGTGGTAGCAGGCTGCATGCCAGGATCTCCCCTTGAGTAGGGACGCCTCTCAAGGTTACTCCTCGAGGTTGAGAGAATCCTTATCGCATCAGATCCTCGGTAAGTGAATTGGGAACAAGTGCACTGAAACTTTGTAATCTTAGCTAAGTAATATAAAGGATTGATTGAGCATATAGAATCCTTTAGACATAAACCGTTGACCAAGTCTGGGACTAGGATTGGATCCAGCCGCACCTAGACTCCTCTCTGAGAAGGAGTTTGGAAAGCAAGGGGGTCCTTTCTGAACCTCATGACTCAAAGGGAGGGTCTCCCCGACAGTGTTGTCTGACCCTGTCCCCTATGCAGTAAATAATCAAGTGCACCTTGCCATCGAATCTTGTTAAACCACTGTCGCGTTTACTATCAAACTTTGTTACCAATAAATATATTGCTGCTTCTCTCTTACGTGTGCACTCTCACTCCCTTTGTGACATACACGCAGATAGCTTTCCAGGAAGGGCTGCTCATTAATGCACTGAACAGCCACCTGTGGTCTGAAAAAATAAATATCTTACTTTAATCAGATTTTATGGAAGGATGTTTCACATTAAGCAGTAACATTATATTTACATTTAGAGCAGGAGAGCACTGAAACAATTGCATAGGTAATATAAATCCAGTTTGCAAAGCTTTCTGTCAATAATATGAAAAAAATCACTACTAAGGAGGATGGCTCTCTTCTGAAATGTTTTAGCTGATGTTACAAATGTTTGACTGCAGTAGTAGCCATCTGACTACAACAGAAGATTTGCCTGTTGATTGAAACTTATTCTGTTGTTTCAACAACAAAACTGATTTTTCTTTCTTTTTTTTTTTTCTTTCTCATTTCATGCTTCCCTATATCTACACAGAAAGCAATCCTAGATAAGCAGATTAATATGTGGGATAGCTCCTCTTCATTGTTCTGTGCAGCACTTCCAGCTTTTCATAGCCAGTTGGACTTGTTAGGAGGAGCTAAGCGATTGGTTGTTTCCTGGGCTCTGTTTCAGAAATTATAGCCCAGCATGCATGAGCATGATTCCTACAGTTGCAGTAACCCAGAGGCCTGTCATTTCCTGACTTTATGCATGTTTATTCCTACTTGTTTTATAATATTGCACTGGAATTTCTTGTCTTAAATAGTTTGCTATTGCATTTTCAGGACTCTGTGAGTAATTTTGACTTTTTCAACTCTTTTAATTACATACCATAAACAAGAATGCTTGTGTTTAGGAAGTAGTTCACTAGCAGCTAACAGTTGAGATTCTGTGCTGTGCAAGATCAGGTTCAGTTAACTTTGTAGCTCTTCTCTTGCTAGGGTTAAAATAGCTTCATGATGTTGCATGTGGTCAGTGCATTTGGGGTTCATCCATTTCTGAAATAGGCTGAGTTTGATCCCCATATTTTTTGTGCTTCTACAATAAAATAGTGATGCTGCATTACACCTCGTTTTTTTCTAATCAAGGCACGTGGTGTGTCTTACATTTTCATACAATTTGTATATTGTATACTAGCAATCGTGGTTGAACTATTGAAGGAATGCACACAATTCTCAGCTTGCAGTATAATAAAGAACCGCCCACTCCTTTCACACTCTCCCTCCGCATCTTCTCTCCGGTAAAAAGCAGAACAGTGTTAACATCTAGTATTTTAAACAACTGTAAAGTTTAACTAACACCCCCCCCCCCCTTTTTTTTTATGATGCTATGATGCTTCCCTTAATCTGTAGGGGTTGTTTTTGTAGCAAGCGAAATGCCAGCATGTTACGAGTTCACACATTTAAAAACAAAATCTACTCACCGTGAATTAGAAACCAGTGGGAAATGCTGTTCAGGATCTGCAGTTTAATCAGATGGAGTTATCACAGTGACTCCCTTGTTGGTTTCCTGAGGTTGTCGGGTGTTACTTCTGTGCAACTGAGGTTTAAAACAATAAAGCAGCAGATTGAAATCAGAAATTAGAAAGCTACTAAGCTAGTGCTCTACATCTCTCTAGTAAATGCTACAAGGTCATATTCATTGGTATAAATGCATTAGTTCATGCAAAGAACTTTCCACGTTGCCCTTTTTTCCGCTGGAAACATCATTTCATTGTGTGGTGTAATAAAGCTAGAGTTTGTGGGTAAATAGCTTGGGTTATACCAAGAAGTACATACTTTTTGCTAGCAGGATATAAGCCTATACTGTTTCTTATTAGCTTTCCTTCTTGAAGCAATAGCTTTTCAGATGGATTTGTGTGAGTAAATAATTTCAAAATAGTAAATGTTCTTCAGACAGCTGACTTGCTCTTTCTAATTAATATTATAGCTTCTGGGGATATAAAATGCCTTTGTAAAACTCCTGTAAAAATCTTTTTTTGCTAGCAAAGAAATTATTTTTTGAACCTGTAATAGAAAAACAGGAATGTAATTTTAGCAATATATTTATCCTTTATTGTCAAATTCTTATTTTACAAAGTGTTTGGCTACATTTTTCAACTTCTAAAATAAAAAAAAAAAGCTATTGAATTTATGGTTAACATTGAAGTAAAACAGTTTCTTTTGTATTAGTGGCCTTATGCATATTGAATTTCTTTTTGTAAGGAGTGTGTGTGTGTATTACTTCAAATGGTGAGCTACACATACTGTGTCCTGTGGTGAACACAGTATTGCTGTTTGCAAGTCTTACATTGTAATGCATAGAATTAAGCAAGATTAAAGTGACCATCACAAAGCGAAAGTCAATACTATAGCGATACTGTTGAAAGTATTTTTGTTAGACATGGTTCAGCAAAGTAAACTGTTTAATTTCTCTAAATAACTTTATGAAGTTAAACAAAAAAGTGTTTTGTTCATGCAGGTAATATTTGAGAACTTTTGCCAGCTTTACCTTAGTGGTCAGGTATAGTAAATAGGTACGCTATTATATATGTAATATAAAACCTAAACCAAAGTGAAATTCATTTGAATGAGATGGTATGCATTAAGTGAATCAGTGAATTATAGTATAAACTGTTAGATTCTATGGATATTTCTGAAATAAGAAATCCAAAGTAGTTCTCTCAGATGTGAAAACTGGTTTCAGCATAGTTTCTCTGATGTATGCGAAGCACAAGGAAACAATTTGGTGAGACATTAAACTTGGAGAATGTGGTATTGTGGTCTGAACAGTCATGTGGCTTGTCATGTCTCATTTGAATGAACATTATCTCTGCTGTGATAATTTTTTAAATCTAGTCAGGATATTTAACTCTGAAAGTTGCTACTTTACTGTTCCTGTGGTCAACAAAAATGAGAGACGCTAATCTGTGGAAAAAAAACTTGTAAGTTTTTAAAGTGAATTTCTTATGGCAACGTGTTTGCTGTGATCTCAAGGGGAGTAACGTGGAAAATTGGTCCTGTACTATAGCTGAGTACATGCACCGTTTCAATACTGTTAATATCATACTTCCAGGAACTGAAACTTTATTGATATAGAATTCTATAGGTGATATTTGGAATCTAGCATACTGCAAGCAGTGGAGGTCCACATTAGGACACCTGTTTGATCTCAGAAGCAGTATAGGTACATTGTGCCAAGGGTAATTAGGGCTTTTTTCTGGACTGGGTCAGAATTACCTCGCACTGAACATTTTACTGCTTTTGGTATAGATTCTCCCCTAATTCATAGTTCAGTGCCTCCTTGACTACACTGACTCTACCTGAAGGAAACTTTTTGTCTTTTATTATGTTAAATAACTATTCCAGTATTTTACATTCACTTTAGGAAGTCTAGATAGCTGTTTTTTTTCAGAACTCTTTGAAAAGGTTTTCCTAATTGTTTAGTAGAATGTCTTGGATTTGCATCCTTGTTTAAAACATGCGAGAGGCTTTTCTCTATAAATTCAAGGGAGCTTAACTTTGCAGGAAAGACGTCCAAGCTTGTATATAGCCCCTACCTTGAGTCCTACTGGCTGTTGTATGCACTGGCATTTGGCCAAAGCAGATAAAATTCATTTGTGTTTGTCTGCTTAAAATGTAAGACTGATATGAAGAAATGCTTTCACACATAATTTGGAAGAGCTTATAAAAAGAACTAAACTTCCATTTAAACTTGAAGATCTGATGCTTTGCTAGTGAATTTTCAGTGTAAATTCAGGTATCCATGCCAGCAACATAATTTATATAAAAGCTCCAATGTGTTTTGGAAAATATTTTTGTAAACATTTTGCTTACAAATATTGAAACTTATGTCTGCTCAGTACAGCACTAGAGTACTGGCTGCAGGTGTGTTCTGCTTTGTACCCATATTACAGTCTCCTGATGGGCAGTTAATTGTAAGCCATTTGCAGCAGGTAGAAGCATTTCTTCCATTTGCACCTGTGTGCCAAATGTCAGTTGTGTGAAGAAACCCCCATCCCAAAGCAAAAACAAACAAAAAAAGGGGGACATCCCCCCCAAGAATGTGTCCACATTAGCCACTGGACACAGCTTAAGCCTGTACAAGTGGTGGGTCCTTCGTGCAGACAACTGACAGGAGTGGTCATACAAAACCCCAGAAAAGCACAAGCATTGCTTAGTAGGGCAGTTAGCAGAAGCAAGGGCATGTGCTAATAATTCATGGCAGCTTTGGGAATTAAGGACAGGTCAAAATTAGTAGAGGATCTGACAGGGCCTTCTGTTGCTATTGCTATGTAACGTTATTTGAATGATGATAACATTAAGTGACTGTGAGTCCAGCACTGCTTATCTTGGAAATAAATATTTTTACATTCCTCAGTTTTACAGATTTAAAATACTTTGGCTTCACAGAAGAATGTATCAATGTGACTGGGTTGTTGTGGTTTTATGTTATAATCTTTCATACAAAAAATATAGAATTTATAACCAGAAATTCAGAGTTCACAAGAAAAAAAATAGAATTTTGCTTAGCCTAAAGTATACTGAACTTTTTCTTCTCTTGTTTACAGTGGTCAATTTACATTTCTGAATTAACTATGCACAATATAAAGATTATTCCAGAGCTTGAAAAATAAATAAATAGGTTAAGATCAACAAAAAAAAATCTTTTTTTTTTTTTTTTTTAAACAGGAGGAGTTTTGCTTTCTTCCTGGATGATCATTAAGAGTTAAAACAGTCTTAGGAAAAGCAAAAAAAGTGTAATCACATCAGTACAATAACTTATTATATCCTCTTAAGACAGCATAAACATATCTGTGTCTTCTGGTAACTCACTCAGTAGATGATTGAAAGGCATGGAGTGTGTGGGGCAGAGAGAGAGAGGAAAGAAAAAAACCTAGAGGAAAAAACTGAGTTCCAATCATATTTGGAAATAGGAGGAAACCAAAGAGAAGAAGTAGGAATGTTGAAGCTAAAATTAGCTGTTCAAATGAATATCTTCAGTGTCTTAAAAAATGTTGTTTTATACTTTTAAACAAAGTGTGTGATGCAATTTGGCCCAGAGGGGAAAAGAAATGGTTGGACTCGATGATCTTAAAGGTCTTTTCCAACCTAAATGATTCTATGATTCTATGAAAAATTTCGAAGTAATATTATTCATGAAGCAGCTTTTGGCTTGCTTGTGTAATTTTGTCTTTGCAGTCACTTTCTGTAAATAGTTGTGCAGTGAATGTATTCATACTAAAATATACTTCAAAGTTGTTCAAAAGTTGTTCATTACAGGTGAGCATTAACATTTGTATATATGTGGAAAAGGCCTTAAGCAAAACCAGTACTGGTTGGTTGCATGTATTTGCATTCTCAGGATCAAGGACAGGATTGCTTTGGTTTTGTTGCATCAGGATTTGGTTTTCGTGCATCTGAAAAAGTAATACTCTGTTCTCGTGTTCCAGCTTGCTTTCCCTGAATGAAAGTATTGTTACCCGAAGTAGTAATTTTCAGGCAGTAACACAAATATTCTCCCCAAGTAGCGTAGCTGCTGGCTTATGTACAGAGAACACACTGTTCTTTCAGGGGCTCACTGGAACTTGCTGTTCTCCATATGAGAAATAATGGTGTTTTTGTCATGAAACAATTATTTGCCAACAAATTTTACCTGTCACAGTGACTTTGAGAGCTAGCAAAGCTCAGATTTGCTATAGCCTAGAATCTGAATTACAGCCCATGGATAGTCCGTATACCATATCTTAAGTATGATCTCATTTCTCTCTCCAGTTCTGCCAAACCAATGCAGACCAAAACTTTTTTGAATTTTCATGGTCAGGGGCTCTCAGTAAGGACTGCAAGTATATCATTTGTAGGTTGCCCAACTCAAAAATGAAATTATTCCAGTTCAGTAATTGATTTGAAAAGATGATAAAGGGAGAGAAACAGCTTTTTGTGTATTATCTGTATGGAATGTATGTTGCGTATACATTTTTTTTTTTTTAAAGGTGTGTGTGGATGACAAATATTTTCTTTGTGCTTGATGTGTGTTTGAAAGTGGGTCTGAGGTCAGATTAGGAGCTGAAGTGGAAGATGAAAAGGAAGGTGGCTTTATGGCCTGTGATGGAAAAGGATCTAGATGGAGAGCTCCTAGTGATGTCGGTAAAGATTAACCTTGCTCATTTTTACCCTAACAACAATACTATGGCATCATGAAACAGGATATATGTCTCAGAACAAAGAACCCTAAAGTGAATGACAGTTTGCTTCGCTAACAGTCCGTAAAGGACTGCTTAGTGTTGCCAAAGTTAAGTGAACTTAGGGGAAAGGTAATTCCGGCAGGGGGAGATCACGACCACCAACTCAAGGACCACCCACTCAAGAAACCCACCGACCCAAAAGATTAAGGAAGTAAAGGGCTCGAGAATCATAGTGAGCATGCGTAGTAATTTACATGGCAGGCAAAGAATTTTAACCAATCATTTAACAAAGTGACAATGAATGTATTAGATGATTGTATAAATAACTAAGACAACACTAGGACCTGCGGGATTGCTGAACTGTTGGCTGCATAAACTGAGCTGGCAAAGCTTGAAAGCTGTTTTATACTCAGTTTCACTGGAAAACCAGAATTTTGAGAACCTAAGGGATGTGCATGCCATGGAACCAGATTAATCGGATCTATGTTTGTCTGTGATTGTAGTTATCCCAAACATCTCTCCTACATATTAAGTTTTCTGGTTACTGTTAAAGAAAAATTGCAGTTGACTACAGTACATAGATATATGACACAGTAGGAGAGAGGAATACAGGTGATCTTGCTATGCTGAATTTCAATATGTGACTCAACCAGTTTTCAGTGATAGCTATATTTCCTCTATTGTTGTCCCAAAAAGCAGGGTTCTTTTACCCAGTGTGCAAAAAAAGCCGAATAATGCACAGAGTCGAGATATTTGTTTATTTCATGTCTGCGCAGAGATGGGTGCTAGGAGGTAACTAACTCCACAAAGCTAGCACACCTTGGTTAACATGCAGGGACATTTTATACATTCTGAGTAGCTGTTATCAGTATTTTCACAATTCCACTTATTCATCCTTGCTTCTATTGGTTCTCACAAGCCTCCTCTCCACTTAAAGGAACAGTGTGTTTTAAATTTACAGAGCATGCTCAGTGGGTAGGGGTCTTTGCTTGGGCCGGGGGCTTCATTGCTGGAGGTGTGGTTTTTACTATGTTAATTAGGATAGTTCACTCATGGTTCAAGTGATTCTTACTTTGGCTTTGTCAGCGGCCTTGTTTTCTCATGCTTATCTTGGTATTTCCTTGCTAGACTGTTTTGTGGTGTCCTCCTGTTTCTTCTCTCAGGCCAGGTCTTGTTAACTGTTTACAGAGGTTGATTAATGTCCTCTGCCTTAACATCCTTTGTCTTATTTCTTGCATAGCTCCAACACTATGGTCCAACCTTTTTGCAAATGCATTTAAAAATAAAAAACAGATTTTGCTCATTCTATCTTACAATTTTGAAAATGTAGGCCCTTACTTAATGCTAAGCTCCCTAATGTAGTTTTGTCTACAGCTTAAAAAAAAAAAGGTGTTTTGCATGTGATATTTATACTGATATACCCCCAAAACAGAATTAGTGTGTAGTTGTATACATATAAAAATATACATGTACAATTACATTAAAAATGCCGATTTTGCTTTCTGTTTTTAAATCTTAAATATAAGATTTCATTCAATCTGTATCAAAACATTTTTAGTATTTTTTTTAAAAATCAACATTTAACAGTTAAAGAATAGACAGACTACATTTCTTAACGGTTGGACTCGATGATCTTAAGGGTCTTTTCCAACCTTAATGATTCTATGATTCTATGATTCAACTTCTTATTATCTAGGGATCTGATCCTCCCTAAGCTGTTTGAGATCTGGGCATTGATGTGAAGGGTTGTAGTTTCATTAATTTACAGCCAAGGAGTCTGCATTAATTTCTATCCTTCTGCCTCTTCTTTCCTGCCTCATGAATAAAGTGATATAGAAGATATATTTGCCTGAGAACGTGTTTTCTACTTTCTTTACTCTTAGTAATACATATACCAACATAAAATTACTGTGGTGAGTAGATATTTATGTGTACAAACCATCATTACACAGAGAAAAGCTATGAAATGCAAATTATACTTGAAACCACTCTAAAAAATATATCAAGGGCTGGATTTTTAATATTTGCACTTTTCAGAGTCTGAATACTGTATGCAGCTTCTGGACTCAACTGACATGGAAGTTTGAACATCTGTGGCTCATCCATTTAAATAGATGGTAAGATCTGTGATGTCCTAGGCATTTGCAGAGCAACGTGGTGTCTGGCACAAATATGTTTGTACATCCACCTATCTTTGACCATTAAAAAGACTGGCCTTGCTCCAGCCTTTTGGTATGTAAAATTTCTAGCAGTGTGCTGCCCTTGGACTTGACGGATATAAAATCTGTTATTTGCCTCTTATCTCCATATGGATGCTTCCTATCAAGATATTTAATTATGAAGAGAGAAGTTGTTAATCACTGACTAACCTCTTGTTATAATAGATTCCCATATAGTGGATATAGCACAGCACTGTGTGTATACAGTAAATGAAACAATTAGCTGAGACCTGAAAAGACCAGTTATCAATATGCTGTGCATTTAATTAAAATTAAAAGGTATAGGATCATCTACCTAATGCCCTGCTAATCAACATTGTGGGTTTTTTTTTATTTAAACATAAATCTGTTTGAAAAACATCTGTTACTCTGAATAATCTGTTCAAGTTTATTCTGGATGAAGCCAGCTCCTCCTGATGACAAAACGAAGTTTGAGAACATAAACCCTGGTCATTACAGCCATTTCCTGAAGCTTTCTCACAGAAATAACACTAAGGCCCTTTATGCAACATTCAGATTTAATTGCCTTGTCATGTGCCTAGCTGTGGGAATACTGATGTATAAGATAACCCACAGGAAGAGAGTCATAATGTATTCCCCAGAAAGTGCAAAATAGATTGATTAAATGGTAGTCTTCTAGTAATTTTTCCATGCAAGAGGAATAATGAAAGATAGCGTTTAAAATCCACGCAAAAAGTAGCGCTAGAAAATAGCTACATCAATGTAATGGGGCTATAGGGCCTTTTATTTCCAGGTTTGGAATGCAATAGGAAAATACAGCAATAGTAGAAGGGGAAAATAAAAAGGCAGTTTTCTGTAGGGCGTTTAGCAACATTTGTTGGCGTACTTGGTAGGGTGGGAAGAGTATGGAAAAAGGTATGAAATAACCCTTTCAGAAGTCATTAATTGAAAAGCCAGGAAATATCTACTTTTGCAATGCGTTTGACAGAGATCTGAAGGCAATGCTTTATGGCTTGAAGACTTGATTTTTCTGGAGGTCTTACACTAGCTTCTTTCTGAAATGCTACACTTTATGCTGTTTTAACAAAAGCAGAATTGCTTACTTCTGGATATTATTTTCCTCTAGCTTCAGCTACTGACTCTTAGTTCTAGCTCTTAATAACTCTTATTGCAGCTTAAGAGCAAAATATCACCTTCCAAGTCTGTTACTAATGTGCGATAAAATACTTTCCAGTCCTGGCTAAGATTCTAAGGTTTTTAATATAACCCCTGGTTTTAGATACTCTATAGTTTAGATATTCTATAGTCTAAACTATATGGAGCATTACTTTAAAAATTCCTCTCTTCATTGAGAGGAATTTTCATCCTCAGAAGGTTTTCATGGCTCATTGCAGTTGTCACTTTCAGAGATATTAAGCAATTTACCATGCGTGTTGTATTAGTGTTAAGATAGCCTGTTCTGGAAAAGATACACTTATTTTTCTTCTGTACTTATTCTCCCCAGAATCTGCTCTTTCAGCAAATTGTGATCAGGAAAGATCATGAAAGTTGACCACTAAAAGTTATAACTGCACTTTTCTGATAGTAAGCAAAGTCTGTGTTATTGTTGGGATTTTTTTTTTTTTAACTGGTAGCTATTTGCAAGACTGCAGGGTTGGGATCCTTAATAAAGCAGGGATGAAGTTCACTCTGGACTTGAGGCTATACAAGGCTATGCACCCATGTTATGCAGCTCTGGGTCCCATGGCCCTAAACCAGTTCAGGCTTTATTTGTTTCTTCCCCCCCCCCTCCCCCCGGGTGGAAAGTATCTAAAATGGTGTTGAAATTATGCTTTCCTGCAGAAAATTTTCTGCAGGCGAAATTTTCATAGTATGAAATGTGATGTGTCCAGTATTCTCTGGAGTCTGGCATGGTGGGGGGTATTTAAGGGTAAAAAGCCAGCTTGTGATAGCGAAGGGTGGAGGGAGACAAACCTAGTGAAACCTTGTCTGTTCTTCCTACTGGGAATGGCCCCTGAAGTGTGCTACCCCTCAAGACTGTGCCAGATAGCACGCATTGCTGCCGCCCGCCCCCCCCCCCCCCCCCCATGCTAACTGGCACAGTCAGTACTGTGCCAAGAAATATGTCTGCAGTTCCTGTGGAGGACCAGTGGCCCAGGGTTCAAGCTTGCACCCCATCCACATTTTGTTTGCTTTCAGGAGTACAGATCTACCTGTGGTGTTTACTCATTGTGCTACCTTGTTGTCTTTTGTCCAGGTAACTTCTCAGCCTTCTTCCTATGCCGACTGACCAGCTTCCCAGTCAGCTCTTTGCTTGCTCAGGAAGGCAGGTCCTCCCCAACCAACGGCCCTCTAGTTGCCTAATGAATCATAGAATCGTCAAGGTTAGAAAAGACCCTTAAGATCGAGTCCAACCGTTAACCTAACACTGCCAAGTCCATCTATACCATGTCTTTGAGCACCACATCTATCCGTTCTTTAAATACCTCCAGGGATGGAGAATCAAGCACTTCCCTGGGCAGCCTGTTCCAATGCTTGACCACCCTTTCGGTGAAGAAGTTTTTCCTAATGTCTAATGTAAACTTCCCCTGACGCAGCTTGAGGCCGTTTCCTCTCGTCCTATCGCTTGTTACTAGGGAGAAGAGACCGACCCCCACCTCGCTACAACCTCCTTTCAGGTAGTTGTAGAGAGCAATAAGGTCTCCCCTCAGCCTCCTCTTCTCCAGGCTAAACCACCCCAGTTCCCTCAGCCGCTCCTCATAAGACACGTTCTCCAGACCCTTCACCAGCTTCATTGCCCTTCTCTGGACACATTCCAGCACCTCAACGTCCTTCTTGTAGTGAGGGGCCCAAAACTAAACACAGTACTCGAGGTGTGGCCTCACCAGTGCTGAGTACAGGGGCACTATCACCTCCCTGGTCCTGCTGGCCACACTATTCCTGATACAAGCCAGGATGCCATTGGCCTTCTTGGCCACCTGAGCACACTGCTGGCTCATGTTCAGGTGTCTCTCAACCAACACCCCCAGGTCCTTTTCTGCCAGGCAGCTCTCCAGCCACTCCTCCCCCAGCCTGTAGCCTTGCATGGGGTTGTTGTGACCCAAGTGCAGGACCCGGCCCTTAGCCTTGTTGAACCTCATACAGTTGGCCCCGGCCCAACGATCCAGCTTGTCCAGGTCCCTCTGCAGGGCCTTCCTACCCTCCAGCAGATCAACACTCCTGCCCAACTTGGTGTCATCTGCAAACGTACTGAGGGTGCACTCAATCCCCTCATCCAGATCATCAATGAAGATATTGAACAAGCTCCTCTGCCAGCTCCCTCAGTATCCTCACGTGTATCCCATCTGGCCCCATGGACTTGTGCGCATCCAGGTGGAGGAGCAGGTTGGTGACTGCCACCTCTTCAACAACTGGGACTCTGCGTACTATCTCCATCTCCCAGCTCAGGGGCCTGAAAAACCTGAGGATGACTAGCTTGACTATTAAAGACTGAGGCAAAGAAGGCATTAAGCACCTCTGCCTTCTCCTCATCCTTCATGGCAAGGTTACCTTCTGCATCCAACAAAGGAGGGAGATTCTCCCTGGCCCTCCTTTTGTCACTAACATACTTATAAAAAACTTTTTTTGTTGTCTTTAACAGCGGTGGCCAGTTTAAGTTCCAGCTGGGCCTTCGCCTTTCTGACCTTCTCCCTACATACCCTCACAACATCCTTGTAATCCCCCTGAATCGCCTGCCCCTTCTTCCAAAGGTGGTAAGCTCTTCTTTTTTTCTTGAGTTCCAGCCAAAGCTCTCTGTTCAGCCAGGCCGGTCTTCTACCCCTCCTGCTCGACTTGCAGCACATGGGGACGGCCTGCTCCTGCGCCTTTGAGACTTCCTCCTTAAATAACGTCCAGCCTTCCTGCACTCCTTTGCCCTTCAGGACTGCCTCCCAAGGGACTCTGTTAACCAGACTCCTAAACAATCCAAAGTCTGCCCTTCTAAAGTTCAGGGCAGTGGTTTTGCTGACCCCCTTCCTTACTTCTCCAAGAATCAAAAACTCTATCATTTCATGGTCACTGAGCCCAAGACAGCCTCCGACCACCACATCGCCCACCAGGCCTTCCCTGTTCGTAAACAGCCGGTCCAGCGGGGCACCTCCCCTGGTTGGCTCCCTCACCAGCTGTGTCAGGAAGTTATCTCCCACACACTCCAGGAACCTCCGAGACTGCTTTCTCTCTGCTGTGTTGTATTTCCAGCAGATATCTGGTAAATTGAAGTCCCCCACGAGAACAAGGGCTAGGGATTGTGAGACTTCAGCCAACCACTTGTAGAATACTTCATCTGTTTCCTCATCCTGGTTGGGTGGTCTATAACAGACTCCCACCAGGATATCTGCCTTGTTAGCCTTCCCCCTGATCTTTACCTATAAGCACTCAACCTTATCATTACTGTCGTTGAGCTCTAGACAGTCAAAACACTCCCTAACATACAGGGCTACCCCAGCACCTCTCCTTCCTAGCCTGTCCCTTCTGAAGAGCTTGTAGCCATCCATTGCAGCACTCCAGTTGTGCGAGTCATCCCACCATGTTTCCGTGATGGCGACCACATCATAGTTTTCCTGCCGCACAGTGGCTTCCAGCTCCTCCTGCTTATTGCCCATGCTGCGTGCATTGGTGTAAATGCTCTTCAGTTGGGCTATAGATCTCTTCTCCAACACAGGCATGCCACCCCTAGGCTCATCCCTAGCAAGCCTGGTTTTATCCCCTTCCCCCTTCGCATCTAGTTTAAAGCTCTCTCAACGAGGCCAGCTAACTCCTGGGCCAGGATCCTTTTCCCCCTTTGTGACAGGTGAACCCCATCTGTCTCCAGCAGGCCTAAATTCTGCCGCTGGCACCAGCCTCTGAGCCACGTGTTGATGAGGTGGGTCTTCCTGTTCCTTTCCGTATGCCTCCTGGCTACTGATGGGATGGAGGAAAACACTACCTGTGCTCCTGATCCTTCAAGCAATCGCCCTAGTTCTCTGAAGACCCTTTTGATTGTCTTGATGCCACTATCAGCTACCTTATCACTGCCGACTTGAACAACCACTAGTGGATAATAATCGGAAGCTTTCACCAGCCTGGGGAGCTTCCTGGTAACATTTCTTATCCTTGCCCCAGGGAGGCAGCAGACTTCCCTATGGGATGGGTCCAGTCAGCATATCGGGCCCTCGGTCCTCCTCAGAAGGGAGTCACCTACGACAATTACCCTTCTTTTTTTCTTGCCGATGGTCATTGTAATGCGTGGGGCTGACTGCTTCCCCCCAGTCAACCCTTTGGATGGATCCCTGTCTGTATCTTCATACTCCTGGCCCTCAAGTTCCAGAGCCTCATACCTGTTGTGTACCTTCTGGCAACACTCCTCCTCCTCCTGCAGCCCAGGAGATCATGATCCCCCTTTATGGCAAGGGCATGTTGTTGGCTCGTGTTCAAGTGGGTGGATGTCCTCCAGGACCCCCAGGGCCTTTTCTGCAGAGCTGAGAGGGCTCCGCTGCAGAAATGCTGTGCAGGGGCCTTGCAGGCTGCAGGGGGTCACTGCCTGCAGGGCTGGGGGAGTCTTTGCAGGATGCAGGGCAAAAGCTTTTGGGGGTGCCCAAACGTTATGAGGAGATGCTGTTCAGGGGCTTGTGGATATGTGTGAGGCTCCTCGTGGGCTGTCTTGGGGAAGGTCCAAAGGCGCGGAACGGGATGGGTCTGGCTGGGGGAGGAAGCAAAGGGCTTGATAAGACCACTTCTATACCTGTCAGCATGTCTCAGAGGGCTCAGTGTAGTGCTGTCGCGATAATAGATAGGATTGCTTTTGTGTTTAGATGGCTAACATCCCCGTCAGGGAAATCTCTGTAGGGACCAGTGCTCCAGTTCAGCTGAAGCCAAAGGTATAAGGAGGTGCTGGCTTGTTTGGAAAAGTATTACCTCTTGGGGACAGCTTGATCAAATGCACCTTTTTGAACTAAATTACTTCTGACCACCATTGGCACCTACTTTCTCAGTTTAGAAATAGTTTTATTGGCCTGTTTTTAAAGAAATCATCCCAGAATGGTGTATGTCAGAAGGGTCCTCTGGAGGTCTTGCCCCCCTCCCCTGAGGTTAGGGAGGGTGGAGGAATGGGCTGGGGAGTGTCAGTGGTGCCAAGGGTGCTGGCACCCTCCTCATGCCCGCGGCTCCAGGACAGCTGCTGCGTGGGACCCGCAGCCCCTGCCAGCCAAGGTTCTGCATAAATTCAGTACTCCCAGTGTAGGTCCACGGTCCTGCTGCAGCTTGCACGCTGTGTGTGTGCGCCTGCTGGAACTCTGGACCAAATGTGCTGGGGCAGAGCCTGCAGCTGCTTGAGGGCAGTGAGGTTTGGGCCATCACAGACACTCCTCAAAGATGTCATAGGGGTCTCTGAGGCTGCCCCCGCTGGCCAACAAGTTAGGATGGCAGACACCCCAAAGGGGGAAAGCCCCTACTTCAGGGGATGTTAGCCATCTTCCTGTGGTCTTGTGGGGGTGGTTAAACTCAGGCTCACCAGGTCCTGTGGTGAGAGGCTAGTGCCCCTGAGCGCAAGGGCCTGGCAGTGGGCAGTGCAGCAATGCAGGCGGGGAACCGTGGTGACCTCCTTGGTGCCAATGGAGTGCATTGAATCGGCTCCTCCAAGGACTGTCAGGGGAGAACAATTCACCCCTTGTCTCCAGTGGGAAAGCCCCAGAGATCACAGAATGGTTGATGTTGGCAGGGACCCCTGGAGGTCATCTTGTGCAACCCCCCTGCTCAAGCAGGGCCCCCTAGAGCAGGTTGCCAAGGACAATGTCCAGAGGGCTTCTGAGTATGTCCAAGGATGGAGACTCCACAACTTCTCTGGGCCACCTGTGCCTGTTCTTGGTCACCCTCAGAGTAAAGTAGTGTTTCCTGATGCTCAGGAGGAACCACTTCTGTTTCTGTTTGTGCCCACTGCCTCTTGTCTTGTCACTGAGTACCACTGGGAAGAGCCTCTTCTTGAGGCTGAACAGTCCCAGCTCTCTCTGCTTTTCCTCCTATGACAGGTGCTCCAGTCCCTGCATCATCTTACTGGCTCTTTGCTGGACTCTTTCCAGTATCTCCATAAGTTTTTTTTTGTCAAGGTATTTGGCAAAGGTTTTTAAACCCTTTCTTTAAAGAGATTTGAGGGTTTTTTCTCAAATCTCAAATAATTAGAACAATAAAAGAAATCAAAATTTGACCTCATCACCTAATAGCAAGACTTTTGAAAGGAATGAAGTGGAATAATGAAGTAAATTTTCTGAATGGCATGACTAGGATAATGTTATTAAACAAGCAGTGTTTCAAGCTGTGATTATAATTGGAATCATTAGTTTTTCTTCTTCTTTCATCATCTCTTCCAATCCTCACCATTAAATATTCAGGAAAGTATCCTTCTTTGGCCTGTGCCAGAGATGGGCCTCAAACTGTTTTTATTAAGTTCTTGTAAAAAGTCACAACCTACAGAATGCAATAAAGAGCTATGTAGTATTGTGCTTCAGTGCAACTCTCAGAAGTTCCTGTGAGTCCTCTTGAAGTGTGAAGCTATCTCAGCTGGTATTTATTTAGCAGCAAAAGCACCTGTAGAAATTAAACCAGGGTCTAGCAGAACTGAGAATTATAGGAGCATTTTCCTTTGGATGGCAGATTCCATCAGGTGAGAAATTAATTTTAAGTTTATGTAAAGGTGTCCTTGTGAATTAGTTCTCAGTATTATGTTTTTGTAAGTGTGTATAAATGTATCTTAAAGATTTTTGGCTATAGGTAACAATGTTGATCCTGGTTGTAATTTATTGGTTTTTTTGCCATTTTATTCTTGTCTGCTTGAAGAAAGAAAGTCAGGTGGGGTTTTCCCGTTTTCTCCAAGGTCCAGCTGAGACCCCCTCTCACTAACTGAGGTTGATGATTTGGGTAAAAGAGATATGCTAGAGGGAGTGAGAGAAGAACATATTTGCCTCTTTCTATTAGTGGGATATTTCTGAAAAATACAGGAGCCCTTGGCTTGGGGGAAACTTGCTTGAGAAGGATGCTCTGGTTTGTGAGGTCACTTGGTGCTAATTCATAGAATCATAGAATCATTCAGGTTGTAAAAGACCCTTAAGATCATCGAGTCCAACCGTTAACTTATCACTGCCAAGTCCACCACTGAACCATGTCCTCGAGCACCACGTCTACCCATCTTTTAAATACCTCCAGGAATGGGGACTCAACCACTTCCCTGGGCAGCCTGTTCCAATGCTTGACCACCCTTTTGGTGAAGAAGGTTTTCCTAATATCCAACCTAAACCTCCCCTGGCGCAGCTTGAGGCTGTTTCCTCTCCTCCTATCGCTTGTTACTAGGGAGAAGAGACCGACCCCCACCTCGCTACAACCTCCTTTCAGGTAGTTGTAGAGAGCAATAAGGTCTCCCCTCAGCCTCCTCTTCTCCAGACTAAACAACCCCAGCTCCCTCAGCCGCTCCTCATAAGACTTGTGCTCTAGACCCTTCATCAACTTTGTTGCCCTTCTCTGGACACGCTCCAGCACCTCAATGTCCTTCTTGTAGTGAGGGGCCCAAAACTGAACACAGTAAACAGCAGGTGTCATCTGCAAACTTACTGAGTGTGCACTCAATCCCCTCATCCAGATCATCAGTGAAGATATTGAACAGGACCGGCCCCAACACTGAGCCCTGGGGAACACCACTCGTGACCGGACACCAACTGGATTTGACTCCATTCACCACCACTCTCTGGGCTCGTCCATCCAGCCAGTTTTTAACCCAGCACAGAGTGCACTTATCCAAGCCGTGAGTAGCCAGTTTCTCCAGGAGAATGCTGTGGGAGACAGTGTCAAAGTCCTTACTGAAGTCCAAGTAGACAACATCCACAGCCTTTCCCTCATCCACTAAGTGGGTCACCTTGTCATAGAAGGAGACCAGGTTAGTGAAGCAGGACCTCCCTTTCATAAACCCATGCTGACTGGGCCTGGTCCCCCAGTTGTCACACACGTGCCGCATAATGGCACTCAAGATGATCTGTTCTATGACCTTTCCCGGCACCGAGGTCAGGCTGACAGGCCTGTAGTTCCCCGGATCCTCCTTCCGACCCTTCTTATAGAGGGGTGTCACATTTGCTAACGTCCAGTCAGCTGGGACCTCCCCGGTTGACCAGGATTGCTGATAAATGATGGAGAGTGGCTTGGCCAGCTCCTCTGCCAGCTCCCTCAGTATCCTCAGGCGTATCCCATCTGGCCCCATGGACTTGTGCGCATCCAGGTGGAGGAGCAGGTCAGTGACTGCCACCTCTTCAACAACTGGGGCTTCATTCTGCATCCTATCTCCATCTCCCAGCTCAGGGGCCTGAAAACCCCGAGGATGACCAGTCTGACAATTAAAGACTGAGGCAAAGAAGGCAATAAGTACCTCAGCCTTCTCCTCATCTTTCGTGGCAAAGTTTCCCTCCGCATCCAACAAAGGAGGGAGATTCTCCCTGGCCTTCCTTTTGTCACTGATATATTTGTAAAAACATTATTTGTTATCTTTAACGGCGGTGGCCAGTTTAAGTTCCAGCTGGGCCTTCGCCTTTTTAATCTTCTCCCTGCATAACCTCACAGCATCCTTGTAGTCCTCCTGAATCGCCTGCCCCTTCTTCCAAAGGTGGTAAGCTCTCCTTTTTTTCCTGAGTCCCAGCCAAAGCTCTCTGTTCAGCCAGGCCGGTCTTCTCCCCCGCCTGCTCGACTTGCGGCACATGGGGACGGCCTGCTCCTGTGCCTTTGAGACTTCCTTCTTGAATAACATCCAGCCTTCCTGGACTCCTTTGCCCTTCAGGACTGCCTCCCAAGGGACTCTGTTAACCAGAGTCCTGAACAGCCCAAAGTCCGCCCTTCTAAAGTTCAGGGTAGCGGTTTTGCTGACCCCCTTCCTTACTTCTCCAAGAATCGAAAAGTCTATCATTTCATGGTCGCTGAGCCCAAGACAGCCTCCGACCACCACATCACCCACCAGGCCTTCTCTGTTCATAAACAGCCGGTCCAGCGGGGCACCCCCCCGGTTGGCTCCCTCACCAGCTGTGTCAGGAAGTTATCTCCCACACACTCCAGGAACCTCCAAGACTGCTTTCTCTCTGCTGTGTTGTATTTCCAGCAGATATCTGGTAAATTGAAGTCCCCCACGAGAACAAGGGCTAGGGATTGTGAGACTTCAGCCAACCGCTTGTAGAATACTTCATCTGTTTCCTCATCCTGGTTGGGTGATCTATAACAGACTTAATTCATTGCAACAAAAGTGAGACTATTTGTAAGAAAACTTCATAGTATTTAAATGAGTTAAACTCAGGTCTCAGTGGGGATGGTGGGTACCCCTCTTGAGAGTTTGTCCTCAAAATTGTCAAACAGTAGATTTTGCTTCCTGGCAGGTAGAGGGCTCGAGGTCTTGCAGGTCCTGATAAATATATTTAATGGTGTTGATTGGGGTCATCTGCTAAAGCATTAAGGGATTTGCCAAGGACTGTGGTACTCTGGGAATTATACACATTTCTTCATCTATGCATGATTTCTTCACTTGGTATGAAAAAGTTTCTGAAGTCACTCAAGTGCTCTCAGGACTAATTATTTTTTTCCACTACTGCCTTCTACTTAAAATGCACTGGGGAGAAAAAGCACTAAAAGGATTTGCTTGATGATAGAATCATCTCTAATTTCTTCTTCTTTACAAGGACTGCCTAAGTATTTAGACTTATGTTTTGATGTTACTGTATCCCTAACTCATTCTTTGATACAACACATCTGAAATTCATCCTTGGCAAATTTCCCAATTTCATGCTGGAAACCTGGCCTTGAAGGCAGCTCTCATACCACAGGCTGAAGAGTGGGATGAAAGCTAGACAAAGTGTATGATATTTTACCAGTGGGTGAGGAGCTAATGCTATAAGATGGAAAATGAAATAAATGCATTCTGTGGTGAGGTCAGTTCCTTAAAATGAAGAACAGCCTTTTTGTGATGGCCATGTGCTAGGCAGTGTTTGGAAATCCTGTATTGCAGGGATAAAGAGTAATTGACAGTGAAATTTATTAATAATGCATCTTCAAGTGTGTCTGGCTTAGCTAGCATTGCTCACTGACTTTTTAGTATAACAGACATGAATAAGAACAGTTCAAGCAAACTTAGCAATCTGCAGAGAAAATCTGAAAAATATTAATTTACTTTCATGTGATATCCTTCTTATTCATTAGCCATATATTAAAATGGAGTGCAAATATCAATAACAAAATAATTTCTAACGTGTGGCTGGCAAAATTACACTTACTCTTATGCCTTGCCTCACAGTAACTTAAAATTGCTATTTTTCAGGGAAAACGCTTAGGCTGTTTATAACCAAGTATGACCAATCTGACAAATTGTATCTTCCAACCAACAAAGCATAATTGTCTATTGTCAGTAGAAAATTAAGAAGAAAACCACTACTATGAGGAAAAATAACATGAAAAATTTTTAATTAAAGAAAGAAAAATTAAATCTTTCTGAATGGACGAGATCTGTATTTGTGATATAATCAACAGAAATAAGACTGTTAACTTATAAGGTTTGTTTCATTTAAGATTGCCTTGTGACTTGCAAGTAACTAATCTTAAGTGTCCTGTCCATATAGGTATTATATTAGTCCTAAGTTAACAAGCCAACTTGAGGTACATCATGGTTAAATTATTTGCCTGAGTTAACAAAATAACTCTGAAGAGGAGTAATCACTGACTGTATATTCTAGGCTTCTTGAGGTTGTCTAGCAAAACAGTATTTGAACCCCTTTGTATCTTTGTATTGGCATCTGATTGCCAGTACTTGGGAAAATAAGCAAGCACACCCATACGGCATTAGAGTTCAGACTGGTTTCTCTGCCTTCCTCCACACCAAGAGTGCAGGTCTTCCCTTTGCTCCCAGATATATTTGGGCATGCAACTGGTAGTGCAGCCAAAAGGTTCCCTTCTGCTCTAGGGGAGATGTATGGTAGTGTGACAGCACCCAAAGGTTAAGGTGGAGTAAAGGAGATTGGTTATATTGAAATACAGTGGTAAAGAGATAAATCTGTGATACAAACTTGATGCTTATAGGAACACAACAGTTTTAAATTATAAAGAAATAAGATCAAATGCAATCTTCTGGTGCAACACAGAAATGTAGAAAAGTAGAAATCTGCATTTCTAATCTTAGATACTAGCAAGTTTTTGCTCTCATGTCATCATTGTGTCAGTAGTGCCCTTTATTCGCTGTAAAATGGGTCAGGAAAAGATTTCAGATGCTTTGTCAGTCTGATGTTATAAATATGTTTATTTACTTGTACTATCTCCCCTAAGACTAGTTTTGAGCCTTATGACTTAAAATACGTCATGGTTAGGGATTTTGTACTTTTCTGTCTGGAAAGTCCAGTGCAGACTGTACATGGCATTTGCAGGCATCTGATAAGAGTCAAGGGAGATGCAGGATAGAAGACTGCTTTATTTAGAAGCTGTACATAAAAGGAAATGCCCTAAGAAAGTTGCTTAGTTGGAATAAGATTTGTAAAGGGAAATATGTTAGCTCATTTAAAAAAAGTACAAACCCTGACAATATACATGTGCACACACAGACATAGAAGCAACACTTTTAATTATGATCTCTCACATTGTCCATTTAAGAACTTGTATAAACCCATTTTTTGCTTTAAACAGCATCTTTTCAAAAGCTAATATTTAGTAGTCACATTTACAAATATAATTGTGAACCCCTTTGATATCAATATAACCCCATCCAATGTTGGTGGGTAAAAATAGGTTTCTATTTTAATTTGAACTGATTTATGTGACGTGACATGGCCCATGTATATATGTGGGAATGCAATAATGAAAGTTCCTGCTTCAATGTGGTCGTGGTTTTGGGGGGTTTCTGGCTCTCAAGTCCCATATTCTCTCGGTCTGGAATGGCCGTGGTGCAGAGTCCTGCCAGTGGAAGCTTGCAGGCACAAAATTTGGCTTTACAAAGGGGCTGAAGAAAAGGCCGCTGTCCTTCTCAATGCAGAATTGCAGTTTGGTTTTGTTAAAGTTGGTTTCCGAGGCTTTTGTTCCACTGTGGTAAAACAGTCCCTGGGTAAATTTTGACTGGGTCTGTATTGTTTGACCCCTCTGCATGAGCTGATTAGTTCTTGCCCTGTTAGGCAGAGTTCAGGCAGAATTGCAGCCCCTTTCTCAGAACATTATTATCAATCTCTCTGGAAGGTTATGAGATTCATGAAGATGGTCACGATGTTCTTCCATCCACCTCCACAGCGTCTACAGGGTAGTAAGGAGCTGCGAAGTCTGACAAATGTTATAAATACATATCTTAAAGCAAAGCAGCTGTTCAGCTCCCTCCCCCCCCCTCACTGTGCAGCTCTGGGAGTGCAGCATTCCTATTGCTATATTACCACACTTCAGTTTTCAATATCGTCCTGACCTGCAGTCTTGTCTTCTAAGGGTTGTTTTTTACTGTTTGTTTCTTTTCTGGGGAAAAGCATCAGCTGACGCCCTACTTCAGAACAGGCAAGAAGGGCAGTTGCCTCCCTTTTGCATGATGAGAGCAGGCATGTGATGGATGTGGAAAGCAAGCTATAGTTCTCCAAAGTGTAATCATGCCGTTAATGTATTCCAGGCCAGCAGGAGACAAGCTGTCACAGATGAGTGGTTAGGTCGCTTAAAGAATTACGGTCAAAGATATTTGCAAAAAGTGATTTCTTTTTTAATAGAAATTTATAAAAGTGTGATTTAACAAAGTTAAATGGCAATGTTCACTCTATTACTTATTAAATGGATGCAATAGATATAAAGGGAAAAAAATCGAGGTAGAAGCAAATTAGAATGATTTATACAGAGACTGAAAATACAAGGGGGTAAAGGAGACCCTCCCATTGAGTCATGAGGTTCAGAATGGACCCCTTTGCTTTCTAAACTCCTTCTCAGAGAGGAGCCTAGGTGTGGCTGGATGCAGACTTTGCCTTAGACTTCATCAATGGTTTATGTCTAAGGATTATATGTCTAGTAGCAGTTTAAGGTTTATTCACAGTTAAAGAGAGAATCACAGGAATTTAGCAACAATTAATCATTGGTTAATTTAGTATTTACAAAGTGATTAAATGGGATTTACTACAATATTTGAATCAACACACACACAAAATATGCATATAAAGGTACCTGTTAAAAATTCCCCTCGAGCTAAGTGAAATACTCACTTCAAATGATTGTCTCAATGGGCGAAGATTGAGCCTTAAGGAGTGGGGGGGGGGGGCCCAGAGTTCAGCCCAGGTCTTGTTGCTAGGTCTCTGAACTCTGCAAACTTAAGAGTTCGCAAACTCTGAGAAGCATCCCACTCAGAGGGAGATACTGGGTGTAGCCTGCTGCGGTCCAGGAGAGCTCAAAGGGTCTCACTTGGTACCGCTGTTTATAGGGTTGCAAGATGATTGACTTTAGGCATCAGTAAATTTCCATCCTGTTATCACAATCCGGGTCGGTAATTGCTGGAGTTCTCAAAAATTCCAGCAGTGCTGGTACGATCCTTCCACACCGATCCACCCAAGTTATGATCTACAATGATATGTTCCAAGGCTGTCAAGGGATGACTGATTATTCCAGGTGCTGTCAAGGCACTCTCGTTCCCCACCTTGACCAGGCAACTGGAGTTCCTGGTATGGTCAGTGCTGCTCCCCACCTTAGCTATGCAAGAGTTCCTGGTACGGTCAAGGGATGCTTAACCGCCAGACTCATTGCACAAAGGCCAAGTCTTGACTGGAATTACTGAGATCGTAAAGCGGTCCGGGGGGGGGGGGGGAGAGGGAAATACACCACCACACAAGCTGATCCTACTTCCGTGGCTGCTGTCACTGCCACAGTTTCGGGTTTTTCAATAATGGGATGGCCTACATGGCACCAGGCCTGCTGGTGTCAGATGGGATTCAGCTTTCTCAAAGGGGGAAGAGGGTCTTTGCTCACGAGCTAGTGGGGCTTATTGACAGAGCTTTAAACTAGACTTGAAGGGGGAGGGGGATAACATCAGGCCTGCCTGTGACAAGCTGTGGGATGACACACCAAGGTTAGAGGGACGGGGTGCTAGCAAGGGCCCTCAGCCTGTTGCTCTGCGACGTGCTGGGTACACTGGAGCACACTTGAAGTCTTATGGAGATGAGCCAGGGGCTCCTGAGGTAATAGGAGCCAACAGGGAAATATCAGAGAAATGCCTCAAGGGAACCAAGGGGTGTTCCTCTAAGAAGGTGACACGGCCGACAGCCCAGCTGAAGTGCCTCTACACCAATGCATGCAGCATGGGCAACAAACAGGAGGAGCTGGAAGCCGCCATGCTGCTAGAAAGCTATGACCTAGTTGCCATTACTGAAACTTGGTGGGACGAATCCCATGACTGGAGTGCGGCTATCGATGGCTACAGGCTGTTCAGAAGGGACAGGTGAGGAAGGAGGGGCAGAGGCATTGCCCTCTACATCAAGAAATGGATAGAGTGTGAAGAAGTGTCCCTGAAGAATAGCCATGAGCAGGTTGAAAGCTTATGGGTAAGAATTAGAGACCGAGGCAACAAAGGGAACCTTGTGGTTGGTGTTTACTACAGGCTGCCTGATCAAGGGGAGCCTATTGACGAAGCTGCCTTAGTCCAGCTACAGGAGGCATTGCGCTCACAGGCTCTCATCCTGCTGGGGGACTTCAACCACCCCGACATCTGCTGGAAAAGTGGCACGGCAAGCTGTAGGCAATCCAGGAGACTTGACTGGAGTGCATTGAGGATAACTTCTTAGGCCAGGTAATAGACAGCCCTACCAGAGGGGATGGGATACTGGACCCGATGGTCACCAACGCAAGTGAGCTAATCGGTGACGTCAAGACCGGAGGCAGCCTGGGCTGCAGTGATCATGCACTGGTGGAGTTCGCAGTCCTGAGGGATATGGGTCAGGTGAAGAGTAAAGTCAGGACCCTGAATTTTAGGAAAGCAAGCTTCCAGCTGTTCAAGGAGTTAGTCAATAGGACCCCCTGGGAAAGTGCCCTCAGGGACAAGGGAGCAGAACAGAGATGGCAGATCTTTAAGGACGCTTTCCATAGAGTGCAAGAGCTCTCGATCCCCAGGTGTAAGAAATCAGGAAAGGAAGGCAAGAGACTGGCATGGATGAGTCAAGACCTGCTGGTCAAACTAAAGGGCAAGAAGAGAATGCACAGGCAGTGGAAGAAGGGACAGGTATCCTGGGAAGAGTATATGGACGTTGCCCGGTTGTGTAGGGATGGGGTCCGGAAGGCCAAGGTGCGGCTGGAGCTGAACTTGGCAAGGGACGCAAAGAATAATAAGAAGGGCTTCTACAGGTACGTCAACCAGAAAAGGAAGGTTAAAGAAAGCGTACCCCCTCTGATGAGCAGAAGTGGTGAGCTGGGAACAACAGAAGAGGAGAAGGCTGAGGTACTCAACAACTTCTTTGCCTCAGTCTTCACTGGCAACCTCCCTCCTCACGCCTCCCGAGTCAATGGGCCATTTGACGGGGATCGGGGGGGCAGAGGTCCTCCCACTGTAAGAGAAGATGAGGTTCGCGACCACCTGAGGAACCTGAACGTGCGTAAGTTTATGGGTCCTGTTGAGATGCATCCCAGAGTCCTGAGGGAATTGGCTGATGTAGTTGCCGAGCCACTCTCCATGATATTTGAAAAGTCACGGCAGTCAGGTGAAGTCCCTGGGGACTGGAAAAAGGGAAATATTGCAGCCATTTTTAAAAAGGGTAGAAAGGAGGACCCTGGGAACTACCGACCTGTCAGCCTCACCTCTGTGCCTGGGAAGATCATGGAACAGATCCTCCTAGAAGCTATGCTAAGGCACATGGAGGACAGGGAGGTGGTCTGAGACAGCCAGCACGGCTTCACCAAGGGCAAGTCCTGCCTGACCAACCTAGTGGCCTTCTGTGATGGAGTGACTGCATCAGTGGACGAGGGAAGAGCTATGGATGTCATCTGTCTGGACTTCTGTAAGGCCTTTGACATGGTCCCCCACAATATCCTTCTCTCTAAATTGGAAGGATATGGATTTGATGGGCGGACTGTTCAGTGGATAAGGAATTGGCTGGATGGTTGCATCCAGAGGGTAGTGGTCAACAGCTCAATGTCCAGATGGAGATCAGTGACGAGTGGTGTCCCTCAGGGATCCGTATTACGACGAATACTGTTTAATATTATTAAACATCAATGTTATTAACATCAGTGACACAGACAGCGGGATCGAGTGCACCCTCGGCAAGTTTGCAGATGACGCCAGGCTGAGTGGTGCAGTTGACACGCCTGAGGGATGGGATGCCATCCAGAGGGACCTGGACAAGCTGGAGAAATGGGCCTGTGTGAACCTCATGAGGTTCAACAAGGCCAAGTGCAAGGTCCTGCACCTGGGTCAGGGCAACCCCCAGTATCAGTACAGGCTGGGGGATGAAGGGATTGAGAGCAGCCCTGCAGACAAGGACTTGGGGGTACTGGTGCATGAAAAGCTGGACAGGAGCCGGCAATGTGCTCTCGCAGCCCAGAAAGCCAACCGTATCCTGGGCTGCATCAAAAGAAGCGTGGCCAGCAGGTGGAGGGAGGTGATTCTGCCCCTCTGCTCTGCTCTGGTGAGACCCCACCTGGAGCACTGCATCCAGCTCTGGGGTCCTCAGCACAGGAAGGACATGGACCTGTTGGAGAGGGTCCAGAGGAGGGCCACAAAAATGATCAGAAGGATGGAACAGCTCTGCTATGAGGAAAGGCTGAGAGAGCTGGGGTTGTTGAGCCTGGAGAAGAGAAGGCTGTGGGGCGACCTTATTGCGGCCTTTCAATACTTAAAGGGGGCTTATAAGAAAGATGGGGACAGACTTTTTAGCAGGGCCAATAGCGATAGGACAAGGGGTAATGGTTTTAAACTGAAAGAGGGTAGATTCAGACTAGATATAAGGAAGAAATTTTTTACGATGAGGGTGGTGAAACACTGGCACAGGTTGCCCAGAGAGGTGGTAGATGCCCCCTCCTTGGAAACATTCAAGGTCAGGTTGGAGGGGGCTCTGAGCAACCTGATCTAGTTGAAGATGTCCCTGCCAATTGCAGGGGGGTTGGACTAGATGACCTTTAAAGGTCCCTTCCATCCCAAAGCGTTCTATGATTCTATGATTCTATGAAACGTGAAAGTTAAGTTCATATTATAATAACTGAAATAATGTTTTCATATCTTGAAAATGTTTTATTTTCAATAAGAAACACTTCCAGAGTGAACTGAATCTTGCCTAATGGAACAATTTCTGACAAAAGCAGCAGCAGGACTGAGTGAAAACTCAAAACCAACCAAGTCTCTTGCCTTCATGGAACTTTAGATTGAGACAAATTAACAGTACTTCACAATTAACAAGTTCCTCTCAAGTTTTTAGTCTTGACTAAAAATCTATTAGCAAATTTATGAAACATCTGAAGCCTATTATGGATTTTAATTCATTACTCTGTACATCTACATAGCATAGCAGCACCATTGTATACAAACTACCAGCAAAAGCAATATAAACTAACTTTCTACAGATAGACATACAGCAAAGGTCCTTATAGATCCCAGGCCATTTATCCCTGAGAATCTCAAAAGGGTTACGTTTTGATTCTTACCTTTCAAAATTAAACAAATTGTTTGAAGTATTTTATTACCTGATTTCTAGAAAGAAATTGGGTAGAAATAGACTATTTCATGTTTATCAAATGAATCTGATCATTGCTTCCTTTTTTTAATGCTATGGCAAATAAGCATAATTCTGTCACACCAATTAGTGTATCATTTGAGCAGATGCATTGAGTACAGGATTTGCCCTACAATTACAGATAGAGAAAAGACCATTCTGCTAATCATCAATCTAATGTAATTATCAATACACTGATACTCACAATGTGCACTTTTTTTTTTTGTACATTTATCTTACAAAAACCCCTGAACATAAGAGATACTATAACCTCCTGTCGTGGTTTAACCCCAGCCAGCAACCAAGCACCACACAGCCGCTCGCTCACTCCCCCCCGGTGGGATGGGGGAGAGAATCGGAAGAGTAAAAGTGAGAAAACTCATGGTTTGAGATGAAGACAGTTTAATAGGTAAAGCAAAAGCCGCACGCACAAGCAAAGCAAAGCAAAGCAAGGAATTCATTCACTACTTCCCAGCGGCAGGCAGGTGTTCAGCCATCCCCAGGAAAGCAGGGCTCCATCATGCGTAACGGTTACTTGGGAAGACAAACACCATCCCTCCGAACGTCCCCCCCTTCCTTCTTCTTCCCCCAGCTTATATACTGAGCATGACGTCATACGGTATGGAATAGCCCTTTGGCCAGCCTGGGTCAGCTGTCCTGGCTGTGCCCCCTCCCAGCTTCTTATGCACCTGGCAGAGCACAAGAAGCTAAAAAGTCCTTGACTAGTGTAAACTCTACTCAGCAAGAACCAAAACATCAGTGTCTTATCAACATTATTCTCATCCTAAATCCAAAACACAGCGCTCTACCAGCTACTAAGAAGAAAATTAACTCTATCCCAGCTGAAACCAGGACACCTCCCCAAACAAGTAAGTTCGATGATGCAACCCAAACAATCTAGGGAGGCAAAAATACTTTAATCGGTATGTGATAAAAATATTTTAATGAGTGAGTGATGCAAAAACATGCATTTAATATATACTTGATGCACTAAAAATATCAGTCATGGCAAAATTCCTTGTTTGCAATATGAAAATTATGCCTTGTCAATGGTTTTGTGTTGTTTTTAAAGATACTCAGCATATTTCTATTATACATTAACAACTAATTGCTGCTGAAAGATCTTTTCATGTTCTGGCAAAACCAGACAAAATTTGGTCTCCTACTATCTGAGAACATGACATATTGAAGAATATTACCAAAAATATCTAATAATAGGTTTTAAAGGCAAACATAATGCACAACACAGGTTCGTTCCACTGGTATATTTCATGAGCCCCGTCATCATTTCCCCCATTAATTAATGAAAAATGTATCCATTAAAAAACATCCCCAGATGAACACTCTTTCAAAGAAAGTTAACATCACAAAAGCTTTCGCATCATTGGTTAGGATCAATGGGATTCCCCGAGAAGCTCCTCTTTTCAAATAGCAAAGTTTACATCTATCTGAAGCAGAAAGGGGAAAAAAGGGCATCCCAAAATCTGAAATACTTAAATGAAATTTTTCCTAGAGAAATGCTATGAAAACTTGCTATGAAACAAGGTTTACATTTGTTCAGCCTTCCTTCAGTTGCAGAATATACTGAGTTTATGGTAGTTGCTCTAAAAACCTTAAGAGGCTAAGGCAAGCAGTGTGATGACAAATGGGAAGACAGAGCTGGCTACATATCTTTCACAAGTTTAAAAAAACTTGGGCAGGTATCCAAAGAAGAAATAGCTGCCAGTGGTTAAAAGTATTACTTCCCTTTACATCCTGTTTGCTGAGGTTACTACTCACAACACTGACATGTCAGCAGAAAGGAATTTGTGTTGGTGCACAAGCTGCTTCAATGCAAAATTTAGGGGCTTAGACCACGGTTCCTTACAAACTGATATTCCTTAGAACTAATCATTTAAATTTTTTTTAAAATTACTCATTTAACTTTCATTAAAAATCTTTCATTAGGTCTTCAGAATACTGATATGGAAATTCTTGTTAACTTATTTTCCTTCTCGAAGGTGGCTGAAAAGCAACTAGAATGGCATAGAGCTTTGCACAGGGAGAGGCGATGAGCCAGCTGAGAGCTTACGGGTTAGGGTTAGTGGGCAGGCCAACATCAGCAATATTGTGGTAGGTGCCTGCTACAGACATCCTGATCAGGAAGAGGCAGTAGATGAGTAGATAAACTGGAAGAAGCCTCACATTCACAGGTCCTAGTCCTCATGGGGGACATTAACCACCCTGATATCTGCTGGAAGGACACCACAGCAAGGCACAAGCAACCTAGGAGGTTTCTGGAGTGCTTCGATGACAATTTGCTGATGCAGGTGATCAAGGAACCGACAAGGAGAGGCTCTCGGCTGGACCTGATACTTAACAAACAAGGAAAAATTGGTGAGGAATTGAATGTTTGTGACAGCCTTGGCTGCAATGACTGTGAGATGGGTGGAGTTCAGGATAATGAGAGGAGGGAAAAGACAAATAGCGGGATCATAGCCCTGGACTTCTGGAGAGCACGCTTCGGCCTGTTAAGGGATCTACTCGGAATGGGATACAGCCCTGGTGAGAAGAGGGGTCCAGGAGAGCTGGTTGATTTCCAAGGATCACCTTCTCCAAGCTCAAGAACAGTACATGCCAACAAAGAGGAAATCAAGTAGATGTTGCAGGAGGCCTGCATGGATGAAGAAAGAACTCCTGATAAAGCTCAAATATTAAAAGGAAGCATACAGGAGGTGAAGGTGGGGCAAGTACTAAGTATACAAGTACTAAGAGAACCGACCAGGAAAGGTGCCTTCCTTGACTTGCTGCTTACTAACAGAGAGGGTCTTGTGGGTGATGTGGCAATTGGTAGCTGCCTTGGCCACAGCAACCATGAAGCAGTCAGTTTAAAATCTCTGGTAACAGGAGGAAAACTGCCAGCAGGACCTCAACTCTGGACATGAGGAGAGCTGGCTTCAGGCTGCTCAGGGAACTACTTAGTAAGGTCCCCTGGGAAAAAGCTTTTGAAGGTGCTGGGGTCCATCAGTGCTGGTCACTTTTTAAGTACCACCTCCTAAGAGCACAGGAACATGCAATTCCAGAATATCGGAAGTCAAGCAGGCGAGGTAGAAGGCCAGCTTGGCTGAGTAGGGATCTTATGCTAGAAATAAGACAAAAACTACTGCATGAACAAGGCTTTGAGATATTACTTGTTTACTAGCGATGGCTTCAATTTTATCAGGGTGTTCTGTTTGCCCACCAATAGTATGCAATCCACACCAGAAAATCTCTATTCAGAATAAATAAATATTTGAAAGTGCTGTTATATATCCAGTTTAAGTTCTACAGTAAAACACATAAATTTGAGATCACAACAGTTTCTTTATCTTTTTTGACCCAGGGAGGTATGGCCATAAAGGTTCATATTAATACTACACTTCTCTGATGACAGTTTGAAGGAGATGCTTAGGGAAACTGTGTTAGAAAAAGGTCAAGAGTAAAAGCAATACACCCCTCACTTTCATAGCTTCTATTTTCTTCCAATCAACAACTTCAAGACTTCCTTAGGTAGGGGTTTCATTTGGACTGCCACATTTAATAGGCATCAATAGAAATTCATGGTTAATTCCATTAATTTATCCACCTTTATTTGAACCTATCTACATAATTTTCTTTTACATTTTGTAATTTTTAGTTTTACAATTTAATTATAGTTTCTGTCAAAAATACTTCCTTTTGCTTTTAAACAGATGCCTGGTAATTAATTTGTTCTCTATGCCCTTCCGGATAATCCCTAATATTTTATTTGACTTTTTGACCACTGCTAATTATTGAGTTGATTTTTACAGAGAAATATCCTCAATAATGTCCAAGGTCTCTATTCTTAGTTGAAATAGATCACTAAAAAGCCCTTATTGTATGTATTGTATGTGTAATTATATATTGTATATATTGTATGTATAATTATTTTATATTTCCCATGTGCATTTGCCGGTACTTGTCAATACTGCTATGTAAAGCATAGAATCTTTTAAAATATCTTAAGACTAATTTAGTGGAATTATTAGCTTTAAGTAGTTTCGATATTTTTTTTTTTTTTGGCAAATGAAGAAGTAACTTTTATTTTTCAGCACATTACCTTGCAAATAGGTATCTATAAAGTCTCCAGTTAAAAATATTGGAGAACAGTCCCTGGAAAAGAATCTTTGTTTGTACCTATAGGTTCAGAAGAATTTCTAAAGGAGAGAAACTGAAAAGCCAGGAAGTTCTTCTATTTCTTATCCTCAGGTCAATAGGGAAATAGAATGCCTACGATTGTATTTGGGGAAGACTTTGAACAATGCTGGTGTAGGAAGACAGACTAGGAAATCATTTGCAATTTATTTCCTACAGAATTATCAGCAACTGACAGGAAGCAACAGGTTGGGAATTTGCTGCAACACTAGCTAGTAAGAACATTCAGCTCAGGTTAGATGTTTATATTCTGTTAAGTGACAAAGAGGAAAAACATTTTATTGTGTATAATTGTAAAAACATAGCTTGACAAAGGTAAGTAATACAAACAGTGCACACAACACAATGAAATTAGAATTTCAGGATGGTCCTCCTGTAAGTGTTACTAAGCCATGATTTATTTAAAAAAAGAATGGAAAACCCAGGGTTTATTAACCAAATCCTAACAGCTGATCAAAAAGGCTTACAGAACCTACTGTGTCAGTAGAAGTATACAGAGAGTTCTGCTGAAGACATCTGTGATAATTAAAAAGGCACTGTCATATCTAAATACTCAAAACAGAGAAGACAGAAAAATGAAAGAAGGAGAAGGAATGAAAGTTTAAAGCCATTCCCACTGTGGAGTAGAAATCCAAACATCCATGCAAATACATGCCTCTATGAATAATCCCAAGAGCATAAATTAATTTCTATAACCACCTTCTATCCACAAATGTTTGCCTTCATTGAAATCAAGGTACGGTTTAAATAAATACAGTTTAATTCTGGCACTCCCATCTACACATAAAAACCTCAAACCTGAGTTGAATAATGATTTAAACTCAGTTCAGTTGAACTTCCAGGATATGGACGGACAGTCAAGTGATAATAACATTCAAGATTGTAATCTTAGAGAGGAGACAGATAGGGCTGCTATGTCTCTGTGTTCATGCTTCACCATGTGATTATTATTGCTTGAGTTAATTCAATTATAACTCAAGCTAAAATATCAGGCCTCCAATTAGAACTCCAGGCAACAGTAAGCAAACTGATTTTTTTATAACAACGGGTACCGAACAATTAGGGCTAGTATGGGTAAGCCTTTGTCTCTTGATTTTTCAATTGCCATTAAGAGGCTAAATCTTGTACTACCATTTTCTGAACATTTGGACAAGTATGTCAGAAGCTGCCTGATACACATGATCTTAGCTTAGTTATTGAATTCCATGGGATTTGAGATTATTTCTGAATGAGGTCCTCCTACGCAACTGACAATGCATCATTGTCGTGGTTTAACCCCAGCCAGCAACTAAGCACCACACAGCCGCTCGCTCACTCCCCCCACCCCAGTGGGATAGGGGAGAGAATTGGAAGGGTGAAAGTCAGAAAACTCATAGGTTGAGATAAGAGTAGTTTAATATTTGAAGTAAAATGAAATAGAATAGTAGTAATAGTAATAATAATAATATAATAATATAATAATAATATACAAAGCAACTGATACACTGTACAATTGCTCACCACCCACCGATCGATGCCCAGCATGTCCCCAAGCAGCGATTGCTGCCCCCCGGCCAACTCCCCCCAGTTTATATACTAAGCATGACGTCATATGGTATGGAATAGCCCTTTGGCCAGTCTGGGTCAGCTGTCCTGGCTGTGCCCCCTCCCAGCTTCTTGTACACCAGGCCGAGCATGGGAAGCTGAAAAGTCCTTGACCAGTGCAAGCCCTACTTAGCAACAACTAAAACATCAGTGTGTTATCAACATTATTCTCATCCTAAACCCAAAACACAGCACTATACCAGCTACTAGGAAGAAAAATCAACGCTATCCCAGCTGAATCCAGGACAGTATCCACCCCTTATTCCATACCATATACGCCATGCCCAGGCCTTACACTTTCCAATACATTCCAATTAATCACCACCACTTTTCCAGTCTTTTGAGATAGGTATAGATATAGAGACAGAGATAGAGATTGAGATAGATATAGATATACACACGCATAGCTATAATTTCCTTAGTCTATAGGCTATCCCTCTAAAATGTTCGTTGAGTTCATTTAGTCCATGACTTTGGGCTTCATCCATCATAACAGACTTTCAGGGCAGGAGAGATGGTGTGTGGTGTTGGACTGTTGCCCGCTGAAGTCAGTTTTGGTTCCATCACCACTGCACTTTGCTTGGTTTCCTCAAAGTTCATTCTTCATTAATCTGGGTGATTCTTACTGTATACTGTTGATATGGCACATAGTAATCATTGAAGCGATGACATCCAGTATTATATAGCAACTAACATCATACAATTCAGTTCATTGGCTATTTTCACCCAAAATCAAATCCCCTTGAGGTACACATCAGACTTCCCCATCCTCCTGCATCACCCACCAAGTGCACCCAGGTCCTTGAGCAAAAGCAATCCCATGAATGGGTTTACCTCTGCCTGAAGCAGGAGTAACGCAGACTGTCTTCCCCAGCATATTTTTATATCTGCACTACAGGGACTTTATCCCCCTCTACAGTACATAAAAGTCTTGATTGGGCAGGTCCAGCTCGATCGGCAGATGCCCTAGTGCTGACTAACCAGGTGGCCTTTGCTAAATGTGTATCCCAGTGTTTGAATGTCCCACCACCCAGTGCTCTCAGTGTAGTCTTTAACAGTCCATTGTATTGTTCGATTTTCCCGGAGGCTGGTGCATGATAGGGGATGTGAGATACCCACTCAATGCCATGCTCTTTGGCCCAGGTGTCTATGAGGTTGTTTTGGAAATGAGTCCCGTTGTCTGACTCAGTTCTTTCTGGGGTGCCATGTCACCATACGGCTTGCTTTTCAAGGCCCAGGATAGTGTTCCGGGCGGTGGCATGGGGCATGGGATATGTTTCCAGCCATCCGGTGGTTGCTTCCACCATTGGAAGCACATGGCGCTTGCCTTGGTGGGTTTGTGGGAGTGTGATATAATCAATCTGCCAGGCCTCCCCATATTGATATTTCAGCCATCGTCCTCCATACCAGAGAGGCTTGAACCGCTTGGCTTGCTTGATTGCAGCGCATGTTTCGCATTCATTGATAACCTGTGCAATAGTGTCCAAGGTCAAGTCCACCCCTCGATCACGATCCCATCCATATGTTGCATCTCTTCCTTGATGGCCTGAGGTGTCATGGGCCCACCAAGCTAGAAATAATTCACCCTTATGTTGCCAGTCCAGCTCCACCTGAGCCACTTCAATCTTAGCAGCCTGATCCACCTGCTGGTTGTTTTGATGTTCTTCAGTGGCCTGACTCTTGGGTACGTGAGCATCTACGTGACGTACTTTTACAACCAGGTTCTCTACCCAGGCAGCAATATCTTGCCACAATGCGGCAGCCCAGATGGGTTTGCCTCTGCGCTGCCAGTTGCTCTGCTTCCGTTGCTGTAACCACCCCCACAGGGCATTTGCCACCATCCATGAGTCAGTATAGAGATAGAGCATTGGCCACTTTTCTCGTTCGGCAATATCTAAAGCCAGCTGGATGGCTTTCACCTCTGCAAACTGACTCGATTCACCTTCTCCTTCAGCAGTTTCTGCAACTTGTCATACAGGATTCCATGCAGCAGCTTTCCACCTCCGATGCTTCCCCACAAGACAACAGGACCCATCAGTGAACAGGGCATTTTACTTCTCGTTTTCTGGTAGTTGATTATACAGTGGGGCCTCCTCAGCCCGCGTCACCTCCTCCTCTGGTGATATTCGGAAATCTTTGCTTTCTGGCCAGTCCATGATCACTTCCAAGATTCCTGGGTGACTGGGGATTCCTATTTGAGCCCATTCTGTGATCAGTGCGACCCACTTACTCCATGTAGCATCAGTTGCATGATGTGTACAGGGGATCCTCCCTTTGAACATCCAGCCCAGCACTGGCAGTCGGGGTGCCAGGAGGAGCTGTGCTTCAGTACCAACCACTTCTGAAGCTGCTCGAGCCCCTTCATATGCTGCCAATCTCTCTTTTTCAGTTGGAGTAGAGCCAGCCTCGGATCCTCTGTATCCCTGACTCCAAAACCCTAGGGGTCGACCTCGAGTCTCCCCCGATGCTTTCTGCCAGAGGCTCCAGGTAGGGCCATTCTCCCCAGCTCTGGTGTAGAGCACATTTTTCACATCTTGTCCTGCTCGGACTGGCCCAAGGGCGACTGCATGAACTATCTCCCGTTTAATTTGTTCAAAGGCTTGTCGTTGCTCAGGGCCCCATTTGAAATCGTTCTTCTTCTGGGTCACTTGATAGAGAGGGCTTACGATCAGACTGTAATTTGGAATATGCGTTCTCCAAAAACCCACAACGCCCAAGAAAGCTTGTGTTTCCTTTTTGCTGGTTGGTGGAGACATGGCTGTTATTTTGTTGATTATATCCATTGGGATCTGACGACATCCATCTTGCCATTTTATTCCTAAAAAATGGATCTCCTGTGCAGGTCCCTTGACCTTACTTTGGTTTATGGCAAAACCGGCTTTCAGAAGAATTTGGACTATTGTCTTCCCTTTCTCAAAAACTTCTTCTGCTGTGTTGCCCCACACGATGATGTCATCAATGTATTGCAGGTGTTCTGGAGCCCCACCCTGTTCCAGCGCAGTCTGGATCAGTCCATGGCAAATGGTGGGGCTGTGCTTCCACCCCTGGGGCAGTCGATTCCAGGTGCACTGGACGCCCCTCCAAGTGAAAGCAAACTGTGGCCTGCACTCTGCTGCCAAAGGGATTGAGAAAAACACATTAGCGATGTCAGTGGTGGCATACCACTTGGCTGCCTTTGACTGCAGTTCGTATTGAAGTTCTAACATGTCCGGCACAGCAGTACTCAGTGGTGGCGTGACTTCATTCAGACCCCGATAGTCGTACTGTTAGCCTCCACTCTCCATTAGACTTTCGCAATGGCCATATGGGACTGTTAAAGGGTGAGCGAGTCTTGCTGATCACTCCTTGGCTCTCCAGTCAACAAATCAGCTTATGGATGGGAATCAGGGAGTCTCTGTTGGTGCGATATTGCCGCCGGTGCACTGCTGTGTTAGCAATTGGCACCTGTTGTTCTTTGACCCTCAGCAACCCCACAATAGAAGGGTCCTTCGAGAGACTGGGCAGGGTAGACAGCTGTTTAATTTCCTCCGTCTCCAAGGCAGCTATACCAAAAGCCCACCAGTACCCTTTTGGGTCCTTGAAATGCCCTCTCCTGAGGTAGTCTATGCCAAGGATATGCTATGGAGCCTCTGGGCCAGTCACAATGGGGTGCTTCTGCCACTCATTCCCAGTTAGGCTCACTTCAGCCTCCAATGCAGTCAGCTGTTGGGATCCCCCTGTCACTCCAGAAATACGGATGGGTTCTGCCCCTTTATAGCTTGATGGCATGAGGGTACACTGTGCACCGGTGTCCACTAGAGCCTTCTACTCCTGTGGGTGTGATGTGCCAGGCCATCGAATCCACACAGTCCAGTAAACCCAATTGTCCCTTTCCTCCACCTGGCTGGAGGCAGGGCCCCTCTAGTCCTGGTCATAGCATTCGTTACTCCCTTCTTGTCAATGCAAGTCAAAAATCCCTTTATTAGGATTGGCAACAAAATCAGCCCTTCTACCCTGCCTGGGGAACTGCTCACTGGAAACTGGAGCAACAATTTTCCTGGAAGAACCCCCTTTTGTAGTTGTTTTTCCTTGCAACTCACGTACCCGTGCCTCTAGGGTCGAGGTAGATTTTCCATCCCACTTCCTCATGTCCTCTCCGTGGTCACGCAGATGATAAAACCACAGGGTGCCCCGTGGTGTGTATCCACTATATCTTCTCTCTTGAGCAGAGGGATGCTTACTTCTAATGACTGAGACAGTGGTCCATACAGGTGAGGAGTAGGATATATCCTCTTCGAGTTGCTGGACCTTCTGGGACAGTTTCTCCACAGCTGAGATGCAGGCTCGTAGGGAGGAAGAGAGACTTTCCTCATATTGTCGGAGTTGGCCAGCCATTTCATCCACCGTTGGTCCCTCTTCATCTTTCCAGGTCATTATTGCCAATGAGTTTGCGTGTGATGATGGTGCGCTCCGTACAAACTTCCGCCACATGGGTCGTGTGCACTGGACTTCGTCTGGATCTTTGGATAACTGCTCATTGTCCAAGTCATCATAAATCACCTCCAGCACTGCTAATTCCCTCAGGTACTGGATACCTCTCGCCATGGTGGTCCACTTGCCTGGGTGACATATAACATCTTCCTTGAAGGGATACCTTTCCTTCACACCTGACAGGAGTCGCCTCCAGAGGCTGAGGGCTTTTGCCCCTTTTCCAATCACTTTGTCAATGCCCCCTTCCCTAGAAAGGGATCCCAGCTGCTTGGCTTCCCTACCCTCTAATTCCAGGCTACTGGTCTGTTGTGGTTTAACCCCAGCCAGCAACTAAGCACCACACAGCCGCTCGCTCACTCCCCCCACCCCAGGGGGATGGGGGAGAGAATCAGAAGGGTGAAAGTCGGAAAACTCGTGGGTTGAGATAAGAACAGTTTAATAACTGAAGTAAAATGAAATAGAACAGTAGTAGTAGTAGTAGTAATAATAATAATTCCAGGCTACTGGCCCTGTTATCCCAGCATCAGAGCAGCCAGGTGATGATGTGCTCGCCTGGACAGCAACCGAAATCTTTTCGCATATCTCGCAGCTCACTCAGGGACAGGGATCGGGTGGTTACCATCTCATTTATGGGTTCTGCCTCTTCCTCCTCCTGTTCTTGTGATGGCCCTGGTTCATCATCAGCCCTTACTAAACGAGTTAATTTTCTTGTGTATTTTTTCTTCTGTATAGGGGCGACTGATACTGGTACAGATTGGTTCTCTGGTGTAGCCACAGCGCCTGTTACCGGGACTGGCATAGCCGCAGTGCCTGTCGCAGGGGCTGGCACAGCCACGGGGGCTGTCGCAGGGGCTGGCACAGCTGCAGCGTCTGTCATTTTGTCGTCAGATCCAGAGACCTTCTCTTCCCCTTGAGGGTACTGAATAGTGTTGAATAGGGCTCGGTAGGCATGGGCCAGGCCCCAGCACATTGCAGTGATCTGTGTCTCTCTGGAGTTGCCAGAGTGACAACATACTTTTTCCAAATATTTTACTAGTTTTTCAGGATTCTGCACTTGTTTGGGGGTGAAATTCCAAAACATTGGAGGGGCCCACTGTCTTAGGTACTTGCCCATAGTCTCCCACACACCCTGCCACTCATAACTATCCAGCCTTGGGGCAGATCTCTGGATGATATTCTTAAGCTGCTTATTAACCTTAGACAAAGCTGAAACAATATTCCCAAGAACTACCAATAGATATATCTTAACTACCCAAGGATGTTCAAGATACTGAAAAGTTATTGTAATGAAGGAGGAAACAACATAGAAGAAAACAACAAAGGTGCCATTCTGTATTTCCTCCATAAAAAACCTCTCAGAGGAAGAGGTATAATTGCTAATTGTCTCCATGAGGTGGTACCCGAAGTGCAGTAATGGCTACACTACTACAGAACCCAAATACCAGATAACGCTCAAGGTCAGTGTTTTAATAACAAATGTCCCAGGCAAAGCATCACTAATCACTGCAGAGCACAGCAAACAGCAAAACCCAACACCAATCTTTAACATGCACAGCAAAAACAAGACCATGGTGCAGATCAGGTAGACTAATAACAAGAACAGATGAATCAATATTATGACCAGCAACTGTTAACAGATACAAATTCCTTAATACACTGTGGTTAATCTGTTATTATCTCAAACCCTTTGTGCCCCACGTTGGGTGCCAAAAAAAAAGGACTGTCGTGGTTTAACCCCAGCCAGCAACTAAGCACCACACAGCCGCTCGCTCACTCCTCCCCCCACCCTAGTGGGAGGGGGGAGAGAATCGGAAGGGTAAAAGTCAGAAAACTCGTGGGTTGAGATAAGAACAGTGTAATAATTGAAGTAAAATGAAACAGAATAGTAGTAGTAATAGTAATAATAATACAATAATAATATACAAAGCAAGTGATGCACAATGCAATTGGCTTACCACCTGCCGACCAATGCCCAGCATGTCCCCAAGCAGCAATTGCTGCCCCCCAGCCAACTTCCCCCAGTTTATATACTGAGCGTGACGTCATATGGTATGGCATAGCCCTTTGGCCAGTCTGGGTCAGCTGTCCTGGTTGTGCCCCCTCCCATCTTCTTGTACACCAGGCCGAGCATGGGAAGCTGAAAAGTCCTCGACTAGTGGAAACACTACTTAGCAACAACTAAAACATCAGTGTGTTATCAACATTATTCTCATCCCTAATCCAAAACACAGCACTATACCAGCTACTAGGAAGAAAAATCAATGCTATCCCAGCTGAAACCAGGACAATCATGATGCTGCAGTCAGTGTAGTTCTGCCTTATTGAAGCCCACAAAACCTAAATCTGCATACCTACAGTTTTTCATTATATGTGCAGCAGAGACTTCAGTACTCTTGGCATAATCTCCTATATGAACCGATCTGAAATTAGAAACTGTTTATATCATCACCATGACTTTGAATAACTTGCTTTGTCGGGGGTTTTTTCTTGCTTTTGGCATGATTTTTTTTTCATTGCTGAACATCTGCCTAACTGCAGACATCCTTTCAAAAAACTTGTACTGTCAGACAAATAGTCTCTAGAGATAAAAAAGAAGAGCTTGTAGGAAAATTTCTGATTGAAGAAATCAGAAATCAGTCCATCCTGGACTGAGGATATTGGAAATGAATAGTCCTGAGACTGGAGCCTTGGATTTTGTACCTCTGGGATAGACCTACCCAAGAATAAAGCTCAGGACCAGGGAGTACTTACTGAGCTAGAGCTCAGTTCTCTGCTAAATTAAGCAGCCTAAAACCTCATGGAAGTGGGGTTGGGAACCTTAAAGTCCTGTGACAAGTTCCCAGGGTATCTGCCTCAGACAGAGTCACATTCGTATAGCATTATTTTTATCATCAGTTTCATGTTAGTGCCTTACAAAACTCTATTGCATGTGCAACCAAATTGCCAATGGTTTGTTTGAGAAGATCTGTTTCCTATAAAGTCAGATTCACTGGATTATTCTTATATCTTTATATTAATATGATTTATTTCTTTTTGTGATGTTGGTAGGTTCACTCTTCTATTGGAATTTGGGTCTTCTAATTTGTTCTCTTAGAACAGGTGTTCTTCCAGTCCTTTAGGACTTCCCTTGCTTTCCAGGATTTGTTATTGTTAGAAGAGCTAAAGGACTCACTGTCAACTTTTTTAGGGTTTTTCTGTGGAAATCATTTTATCTGCTGACTTAAAACTTTTTAGAATACTGTCCATACTAATGGCCTGGAAAGTACTTCCTCTTCATTTGCTTGAATAAATAATTTTCATCCTTCTAAATACAGAACAGAAATAAACATGGGTATTTTTTGCATCATTAACAATTCCACCATCTCCACCTAATTAACTCTACTGTCACTAAGAATTGTTCATTTTCTTATGTACATTAATACTTTTTAACTTGTGCTGAGATACATAATTGCATTTTAAACTGTATAATTATTTCAAACTACTTGAAGAAATATACAGCAAAAGACTTGTTCCGAACATGTTTTAGTGGTGTTTTTCCACTAAAATATTTGCATCATAGACAAAAGAGGGAAAGAATTGCCTGACTGTATATAGAAGTTCATTTTTATTTAACTATAATATTAGAGTATGATTCATAATTGTTTTCTCTTTTTCCGTAGTGCAAATAATGAACAGCAATGAATCTAGTCACACTGAAATTCAGCATTGAAATGGTGTGTGAATAATATAGGCTTATTTACTTTTTAATAAAAACTAAAGAATCCAAGAGCAAGAACATTTTACTGGTTTGATAGTTTCCTTGGGTTATATTTTCAAAGTATTAAAATGGTTGGTGAGGAAGAAGTGGAGAATATGTAGGAATTGAAAGTAGAGAATTGCCTGAAAGGATAGTGTATTTAGTCTAGATCTAAAATAGCTATGTTAATAAACAGTGCTAGTGGATATGAAGCACACTCATAGCTAGACAGGAATTATTATATAAGTTCTTCAGGTATAGAAGCTAAGGCATGACGACGGTGAAAGAATTGTCAGTGTAACAAAGAACATCCATAGTAAAGCTGAGAAGAAAATCCAGATATTAATACTCTCAAGCCAGCACCTATTCTTTGTGACCTGTAAATGTATTACTAGCATTTAAAACGGTCAGGTACCCACCCACTGTATGTTTAGTGAACTGTTTGAACACTCTAAGTTATCATAAATACTACTATGTCAGCTTCTGGTAAAGCATAAAATAATAATTACCTATTCCAAGTAAAAGTAAAAAACAAATATTTGAGCAGTTTACTCAAAATATTTTGGAGCAAATGAGATAATTATTTTGTACAGAAATAGGTAGAATTATTAGACATTATTATTTTCTGACTCAAGCCAACTGCAGAACTGAGTCAAGAAGTTGTTCTGTAGGTGGGCTAGAAACAACCCCATCATTCATTAGGAGAAATTGTTTGCCTCATGTGTCAAACCTCCAAAATGAATTTTTATTGTGGCCTCTGGCTCTTTGGTACTCAGTATGCCTCTGGGCTGCAAATAAACAAACCGAGGTGATTATTTTAACCTATTTTTTAGCTACCTTCTAGTTTAGTTCTACTGTTATATGAGCATGATGTATAATGTGACATGGTAATGTGAGAACACACACAGAGGTTAAGAAGCTGTACCTTTTTTTTTCCCAATTAGTATTCTTTTAAAGAGCACTGTGCTGGCATGGCAAAGTTGTTAGAAGAGTGACTGCAGTGTGGGGGTTTTTTTTAGCACTTGGAAGTTTTATTTGTTCTTGGAAGAGAATGGATAAACTTTAGGATGTCAGTAGTCATTTGATCCATGTCATAAGACTGAGCAGTAGATGGGAAAGTATGGGAGGGTGTGTCAGGATGGGTTGGTTATGGATGATTCAAGAACTGGCACTACACAACTACTTTGTTAGAGATGCATACTGTGATACTTCTAAAAATGTCTTTCAAAGACAAGCTAAGGTAGGTGAGAAATAGATAATTTTGTTAAGTTTGTCAAGAGGCCTGCAGAGAAATGGCAACAAAAAACAATCCTTATTTCCAAGTCAGGGCTCATTGCTTTTTGAATTCTCTCAGGCTGTTTTTATTTTCTAGCAAGCTTGTGATATGTGACTGATTTTTCTTCCTTAGATTAAAATAATTTCTTCTTACACAAAAATCTACGCCTACTAATGAGCAATTACTGATAAGAACTAAGAAACATACCTGCTAATTAGAAGGCTAGCAAATGATCTCATGAGCATTAACTTAGCCAGCAAATGATTCATCATATTAGCAGAGGGACTTGAAGAAACGGAATAAGGAGGCAGACACTTTAAATGACCCAACCTGGAGTCTGCTCTATACCAAAAGAGCTGAAATAGGTTAACTGGTATCTAAAAGGATGTCATGTCCTAGAATTCAATTAATTGGTTACAAGGCAGGGATTAACAGAGAGTCTTCCAGACCTCTAACGTAAAAAGGAAAGCCTAAAATGTTCTATTATTTGACTGATTTCATTAACAGACACCTTATAGGAACTTCCTTTCTCTTGTGTACACCCTCAGAGATCAGAAATGTCAGCAGCAGAACTATTTCTTGGAGGTGCTTTGTTTTTATTAGCAATTATGATATTGGATCACTTTATGTAGCATGACAGATACCTGCCGTTCCAAAACTTGAGTGTCATTCTTGGTGGTTTTGTTGCAATGACAGCACTGGCTGTTGTTTTGCTTACCCAACAATTTAATAATGGAATACTGTTTTAAATTGCTTATGATTGAGGAAAGCCTTAATTGCAACCTTGAATAACATTATCTATGTCGGTTGTCTTTCTTAGGACAATAATTTTCACAACTCGAACCCAAGATACTTCAACTGTTAAAAAGAATGAGGCTTTTTCATTGATTAAAATATGATGGTAAACTTACTTTCGAAATAACTTAGCACTCTCACACTTTAGACCACAGATGCATCTGTTGTCATCCTTGTGAAAATTTGCACAGGGACAGACGAAATATAAACCTTTGGAAAAAAAATGTATATTCTTCAATCCTGTTTTGTCCTGGAAAGCAGGGCCTCAGCATGTGTCATGCTTACTTGGGAAGACAAATGCCATAACCCTGAAGGCCCTCAATCTTCCTTCTCCTTTCCCTGAGCTTTTATTGCTGAGCACAACGTCCTATGTCAATGAATACCCCTTTGGTCAGTTGGGATCAGCTGTTCTGGTTGTGTCCTGTGCTGGTTTTGGCTGGGATAGAGTTAATTTTCTTCATAGTAGCTACTATGGGGCTATGTTTTGGATTTGTGCTGGAAACAGTGTTGAAAACACAGGGATGTTTTAGTTGTTGCTGAGCAGTGCTTACACAGAGTCAAGGCCTTTTCTGCTTCTCACCCCACCCCACCAGTGAGGAGGCTGGGGGTGCACAAGAAGTTGGGAGGGGACACAGCCAGGACAGCTGACCCCAGCTGACCAAAGGTATAATCCATACCATATGATGTCATGCTCAGCATGTAAAGCTGGGGGAAGAAGAAGGGGAAGGGAGGGAAGTTTGGAGTGATGGCATTTTGTCTTCCAAAATAACCGTTATATGTGATGGAGCCCTGCTTTCCTGAGGATGGCTGAACACCTGCCTGCCGCTGGGAAGTAGTGAATGAATTCCTTGCTTTGCTTTGCTTGTGTGCGCGGCTTTTGCTTTACTTATTAAACTGTCTTTATCTCAACCCATGAGTTTTCTCCCTTTTACTCTTCTGATTCTCTCCCCCATCCCACCGGGGGGGAGTGAGCGAGCGGCTGTGTGGTGCTTAGTTGCTGGCTGGGGTTGAACCACGACATGTCCCCTCCCAACTTCTTGTGCATCTGCAGACTAATCCCTGGGGGTGCAGCATGAGAAACAGAGAAGGCCTGGATGCTATGTAAGCACTGTTCAGCAACAGCTAAAACATCAGTGTATTATCATCAACACTGTTTCGGTCACAACTCCAAAACATAGCACCATATGGGCTGCTTTGAAGGAAATTAAATCCATCCCAGCCAGACCCAGTACAGATGCCAAAGAAAATTACAAATATTGGTTGTGCATTTGTCTGCCTCCTTACCCTATCCTCCCTGGGCTCTTGGAGCCCTTCCGCTGATGTTGAGAAAATAAAAAGAAAAAAATTAGCCTATTCAATTCAAGGAATGGATGGGATCAAAAGGCAGGGAAAGATAAGAAAAGTGAGTGGGGAAGAGAATTTTGGTAGATTTTGAGGAAATAGAGGGAAAACTGAGTTTAGGTTAGAAAAGTAACGTGTTTGTGTGGAAAACACACAGTACTGAAGCATCCAGGAGCATGTACCTTCTTTATTACTGCAGATGTGATCAGCAATACTACTCCAGCAAGATGCTTCTAAACCTCTCTGACTACTTCTCTGTGAGGAGTGGGAGGAACAGGACATGGCATGTATACTTTCTCACCAAGAAGAAACTACATGCTGTGTATTCCCTGCAACCTTTAGGATGGGCATTTCTGCTATGTAAAGCTGTGATAGTCCCTTGCAAAATATAACATTGACCACGTACGGCAACATGTTGCAGGGTCTGGGGGAGAAGGGACAGTCAGAGTAAGGGAGCAAGAATAACCTGTGTTCACTAAAATATTTAGCCTGAAGGACTGACAGAAAACAAAACCAATAATTCCTAAATCTCATGTTTTCCTACATACTGAATATCTGGAGAAGCCACTGGAAAAGTACTTATTTTGCATTGACTACAGGTCTAAATAGATGACTAGCTAACAACTTACTGCTTCTATTTAAATTTTTGTTTGTATGTCATTGCTTTTTGTAGTTAATCTAAAGGTTCAGCTTAGCTGAGGAATGAAGTGTGTGTCAATGTCACTCCCCATAATGGAAATGCGCAATTTATTTTCTGAAAGAAAATTAAATGTTACATGCCAAATTTGTCATAAAAATCACTAAGGTAGAAAGTCAAGCACTCAAAAATGAGACAGTGCCAGAATTACCTTTTTTTTGTGTCCTTATGCTTATACTACAATATATAGTATGTATAGTATGATAAACTCTAATGACATGATCACATATTCTCTTAGACATGACCTTGTAGGCTAAAGCTGCTTGTAGGATCAGTACGGACTGTGTAGCAGTGGTTACTATAGTCTTCTTCCCATTTCTTGCAGAATTTGAAAGATGTTTAGCAATGCTTTGGAAGATTTGGAGTGAAACTGTAGAGAACTGCTAATGTAAAAGAACAAGATGTCTCAAACAGCCTGGTGCTAAAACCACACTGCAGAGCGACGGTCGCTAGGACCCAGGACCGGACAGTACCCTGGAGTGAGGGTGAAGGAGGGAGTCCTGTGGAGACAGGGCGGCCTTGCCTCGGCCCCATTCCCCATGGTCTGTGAAGCGTCTTATCCCCCCCCCCCCACCTACTGCCTGGGGGACAGCCCTAGTATCGCTCCTTTTGGTTTGACTGGTCGCTGATGTAATCTTCCAATTAGCAAAACTACTAACCACTTGTGCCTTGGGAAAGGAATTTGGGAGGGAGCTAAAAGATAACAAACTGTGGAAAACTAACAGCTCTAACCTTGAAGAAGAGCTAACAAGCCGACAAAAGTGAGCATCTTGGCACCAAAGACTGGACAGTGGCCAAAGAAGATAAAACTGCAGAAAGTAGGTGAAAGGTAAATGTGGCGAGGGGAGATCACGACCACCGACTCAATTCAGGACCGAAAAGACTTGCCCCCCCACACCTGAAAGGAGCATGCGTGCTAATTTACATAGCAAGCGAGGCTAATTTAAATACAGTAAACCAATAGTATACGAAATGTTAATCACTAACCAATAAGTGTAAATTTAGGCGGGTTTATACTAATAATGTAGCCCGATAAATGTGCTACAGTTTGTGTGTGTGTGCTCGTGTGTGTACTGGTACTCGTGTTTACGTTCGTGCTCATGCTCGTGCGTGCGCGATTTGTGGAATTATTATCACCGAGCATCCTGCGCAGAATCAACATCTCTATAAGAACCTTCACTTCTCCTCACTCTTTTCCTTCCCTCACCGAATACCCTTGTTGGCAGGACCAACGCTGGATCCAGGACTGGTGATTCTCTTTCTCTCTCTCTCTCTCTCTCTCTCTTTTTCACTTTTCCTAAGGCAATTAAGTTGTTAAAGTTGTTAAATTGAAGTCAAGTACTGCATAGCCTACCTTGATTTTCTGTAAAACCGCATAGCTGGGGTGAATATAACTGTGAGGGTTGGCGGGTATCGAATATTTGTACTCAATATTTGTCTCTATAGAAGCTTTCTATTAAAGCTGGTGTTTGTGTACGGACCTTGAGTGTTGGCCCACCTTAATCCACACCGAGAGGATTTGCGAATCTTTGTCACTCCTCCCCCCTCCTCCCCAGGTGGGACGTGACATTTTTTAAATTGGCGTCACGGACAGGATCCCCTCGGTGTTGGAAGGTCCTAAGGGGATACCGATTCTCCATCCGGTGAACACGGACAGGGAGAATCGGGAAGTGACCTCTCAGCCATAGGCCGGGAGAGGTTCGAGCAGTGGCAAGTCATGACTGCCCGGGAAATGTCGATGCTTGACTGCTCCCCAATCTTTGAGAACTTGAAGGAGTACAAAGCGTGCCCTACGCCACCTGGAATAGCTTGGGCTCATGATAATTGGCACGACCCTGAGACAGTAGTAAATCGTATAGTTACCCTTGCGAAGGAGCAGAAGTGGCGAGCGGGTAAAGGAAAGGCTCTGGTGTGTGCTGTATTAGGAGCTGCGCTGACGGCGGCACAAAAGGAAAGGCATTTGGCGAGGCAGGCGGAAGGAGATACAATTAGGTCTTTACAGGGCCAATTAACAGCAGAACGTGAGAAAAACGAGAGTTTACAAAAACAGCTGGAGAGCTTACAGAAACAGCTAACTGTGGAGCGTAATGCCACTCAGAGGGCTTGCGTGGCTCTAGCGGATGCATTGGACCGAGAAAAAATCTTACGGTCTGAATTAGTAGAGAATGAGCGGGGGGTTTACAATCAAACAGATTGTGACTCAATTCCGGATAGTGAGCCGGGATTTTCAAGTTCGGCAAAGTTAGACGAAAAGTCGGCATCCAATTCAAAACCTCTATACCCGCTCAAGGAATTGGAAATTAGTCAAGAAATTTTTTACCCTGAAGCCGAAAAAGAGCAGGCAATTCTGAGACCATTAATCAAAACGGAGACCACCGAAGGCCAAGGTGGAGGAGCTCCGCAAGTCACCACCCGGATGGTGCCGTATTCGGCAACCGAACTAACAAAAATCCAGGAAAAATATACTAGACGGGCTCAAGAATCTGAGACTGAGTATGTATGGAGGGTGTCATTGTCTGGCGGAGACCGAATTTTATTGTCAGAAGATGAGGCACAGGGATACTGGGGGCCTGGTGTATTTTTAACCACTGATGATCAAAGAGAGCCATGGTCGTTAACTCAACGAGCCGCATATTGGGCAGGAGGTTTAGACCCCCTGGAACGAGGAGACCCGGCATATATTGAGACCCCTGATATAAATCACTTAACCGAAAGCTTACAAAAGGCTGCTTGCCTCCAGTTGATGCATGACAGGCGTTTAGTCCCTCAACAGCCTTCCCCGATGTTGTTAAATGCACACCCTGATAGAATGACTCCCCTGATCCGGGGTCTTCCGGACTCACTGAAGCTGTACGCAGTACAGCTGCAGGACCGTCTAAGGGATATCCTGGCTCCGAGGGGAGGAGGGAGACGAGACCAACGAGAGAGAGGGGCCATGACTTGGGGGGAGGTAGCCCAGGAACTGATAAATTATGGTAGGAGAATAGGTCTCACTAGGGGGGCTATAAAATCAAGAACTGCTGTAAGGAGAATGGAACAGCGAGAAAATCGGCCCCCTCCTCAGGCCTCAGGGGTGAGGAGAAACCTATTGTGGGCGGAGGGAATCGAGAAGGGGATTCCCCGGGAGTTAATGGATGGTATGCCTACCATAACCTTAGAGAAGCTCATTCGAGCGTGGAAAAACAAACAGAAAGTACCCCTCCGAATTGACCAGCACGCTCGAGAGAGTATGAGGGCGGAGCCCCGATCTAATGACATTGCGGGAGTTACCTCTAAGGTACCTAACGCCCCTGAAAAGGATTTGATTGATCTTGGGACGGAAAACTGGACACGCCGTCCCCAGTAAGTGAGCCGGGGGACGGTCAGTGGGTCCATTTGAGAAGGCTCACAGAAAATAATAAAGGGGACCTGTTAATTACTTTTCCCCTTGGTCCCTTTAAAACCCCAGTTACTTTCTTAGTTGACACGGGTGCTCAGATATCAGCACTTCAGGCGGATGTTGCTAATCGCAATGGCATAGTTGCTGATAAAAAACAAATTTGGGTCACAGATGCTTTTGGAAACTCTAAGCCACAGCCAACGGCTCGAGTCAGATGCTGGTTACCGGGAGACACATCTCCTGTTGAGACCACGATGATATTGGGTACTTTGCCTATGAACATTTTAGGACTTGATTTATTGAAGGGGAGAGCATGGACAGACTCAAAAGGAAGGGAGTGGAAATTCGGACTCCCCATGGTTTCTATAAGACTTCTACAATCGGCACCCGTGCTCCCTCCTTCCAAAATTGTTAATGTCAAACCGTACCCTCTTCCCTTAGGGGCTCGGGAGGGTATAACCCCTGTGATAATGGAGTTGCGAGAGCAAGGGATAATTATCCCAACTCACTCACCTTACAACTCCCCAGTATGGCCAGTCCGCAAACCAAATGGAAAATGGCGACTAACAATTGACTATCGGCGCCTAAATGCCAACACAGGCCCCTTGACGGCTGCGGTGCCTAACATAGCCGAATTGCTCGCGACCGTACAGGAGCAAGCACATCAGATTTTAGCAACCATTGACGTGAAGGATATGTTTTTTATGGTTCCCTTACAGGAAGCTGACAGAGACCGCTTTGCCTTCACGTGGGAGGGTGTGCAATTCACTTTCACACGTCTTCCCCAGGGATACCGTCATTCACCGACCATTGCGCACTACGCTCTAGCACAAGAGCTTGCTCAAGTCACTCCTGGAGAGGGCGTCAAGGTATATCAATACATCGATGATGTGTTGATAGGCGGCCCTGATGCTGCTGCAGTAGGACAGACCCAGACGGAGATAATCAATCACCTAGAGAATTTAGGACTCCAAATCCCAGCAGAAAAGGTACAGCTTCCCTCTTCCGAGGTAAAATTCCTAGGCATTTGGTGGAGGGGAGGAATGGCGTGCATTCCCCCTGAAACTCTAACTGCTCTTGAACAAGTAAAAATGCCTGGTAATAAAAAAGAACTGCAACTTGCCCTAGGACTGCTGGTATTTTGGAGAAAACACATTCCAGATTTTTCTATCATAGCCCGTCCCTTATATGATCTAACACGCAAAAGAGTCACCTGGGATTGGACCCCTATCCATGAAGAAGCCTTAAAGTTGTTGATTTTTGAAGCAGGCATGTATCAGGCTTTAGGGCCAATACACCCAACAGATCCACTCCACATTGAATGGGGTTTTGCAATTCACGGGCTATCCATACATATGTGGCAACGTGGGCCTGAAGGTCCAACTCGTCCCATAGGATTCTACTCACGTAGTTTTAAAGATGCAGAAAAACGTTACTCAGTTTGGGAGAAGGGCCTTTTTGTGGTGAGTCTAGCGTTGCAGGAAGCCGAAAGAATCATACGGCAGCAACCAATCATCTTACGAGGGCCCTTTAAGGTTTTGAAGCCAGTGTTGTCTGGAACCCCACCTCCCATTGGGGTGGCACAGCGAGAAACAGTAAGGAAGTGGTATGCGCAGTTGGATCACTATTACCACACACGGAAAATAGAGGAAGGAACCCCCAAAATACTCCAAATACAAGATCCACCCACCGATCACCCAGACACAGAACCCCCTCCCTCATGCATAAAACCTGCTCCTCCATTTGAGCCCCGTCTGAAAAATGTATGGTTCACTGACGCATCCTCTAGGAGGGAGGGAAAGGTGTGGAAGTACCGAGCAGTAGCATTACATGTTGACTCTGGGGACCAAATCATAACGGAGGGTGAGGGAAGTGCCCAAGTGGGTGAATTAGTTGCTGTGTGGAGTGTGGTCATCAGGGAAGCTGAGACCAGAGAACCAGTATATATTTATACAGACTCATATGCTGTGTTCAAGGGCTGTACAGAGTGGCTCCCTTTTTGGGAACAAAATGGATGGGAGGTAAACCGAATACCAGTATGGCAGCGGGAAAAGTGGGAAGAAATTCTGAATATTTCCAAACAAAAATCCTTTCTGGTAGGATGGGTTGCTGCACATCAAGCAGGAGACAATCCAGCTCACCTTCTGAACAACCAAGTAGACTCGCTGACCCGCCTAGCAAATATAGCTGTAGAAAGTGAAGGGGAGAAATGGGAACATCTGTTAGAGTGGTTACATGTGAAACGCGGCCATTCAGGGGTTAAAGACCTCTTCAAAGAAGCCGGCGGCAGGGGCTGGCCGGTAACCCGAGAACTGTGTAACAGGATCATTTCTGCTTGTAGTCAATGCCGTATAGGATTAGAACATGACCCTTTGAAAGACCCACCCTTACACTTACGAGATAAGAAGTGGCTGTGGGAGACATGGCAAGTAGATTATATCGGTCCCTTTCGACTTTCAAATGGGAAAAGGTATGTATTAGTAGGGGTAGAAGTGGTATCAGGACTGACACAAGCAGAAGCGGTGCAGCGAGCTACTGGGGAAAGCACAGTAAAAGGTTTAAAACTCTGGTTCAGTTACCTACCCAAGCCCCAATCGATCCAATCAGATAACGGAAGTCATTTTACTGCAGGAATAGTTAAGGAGTGGGCGCAGAGAGAAGGGATTCAGTGGATCTTCCACACCCCTTATCACCCTCAAGCGAATGGAATTGTTGAACGCACAAATGGGCTTTTGAAACGTGCCCTGAGGCCTCACGATCCTAGGTGGGCAGAGAGACTGCCGGATGCAGTTTATAAAGTGAACAGTCGCTGGGGGATAAATGGATGTCCACGACTCACTGCTTTCTGTCCCCAACCTCCCACCATACTTCCAGGAAGAAGAGGAACCAAGGACCCCATTCACACACGTCATTACCCAGGACAACCCGTGCTGGTGGAGCTTCCCACTGTGGGTACAGTTCCACTGGTTTTAACGAAACTTCTTGGAATGTAGACCTGGGAAGCTACTGACGCCCGCGGGAAGAATCACCGAATTCATACCCGATGGATTGTCCCATCCTATTAATCATTGTTCATCTTTATGTATATGTTTTACAGGTTGTCAGAAGCTCACCGTGGGACTTATGTTTTCTGTTGTTGGATGGGTCATTTTTTGTGTTGTTGGTCTGATTTTATTAAGCATATTTTTCTTCTTTACTAGGGATAAATGGTGTGGGAGAAGTTTATATTCTTACTTTGTGCATGTATAGTCTTGTCTCAGTCAACTGGGAATTTGAATAACCAACCCAATTTGGCATGGGAACTAATTACAGGTTTCATCCGGATCTGGAATCGAACAGACCAAGGTCTTTGTGTAGACCTCCCCACATCCGCGTCGGAGGGCTTTAAATTCGCCATCATTTGGTTAAATTTCTCACGAATTCTAAATTCAAAGCTAGAAACATTAAACCAAAAATGTATTCAAAATACACACTGGAAAGGAAAATGTTTGTGGGGAACTGACTCACTCCCATTCCAAGAGTATAGCGGGACAACTTGGTACCAACCCTCTCCAGTGGCCTATCGATTTCCGGTTAATATACCCTGGAGAGATATGTGGAATGCCACCTGTTGGAAGCAACAGCTCTGCAGGGGAACTATGAGTGCCACCCTTGCAGCCCGAAAAAATTGGACATTGTGTCCCCGGGAGGTGGAGATCCCTTGTAATCTTGTACTGAATTGGACATGGTGTCCCCGGGAGGTGGAGATCCCTTGCAATCTTGTACGTTGGTGGGACCCTCCCTCTCACGGTGAACCCTTGCAACATGAATATAATGTCCCGTTTTCCCCGGGTTGGTGTATTCAGATTCCTAACAAACGGGGTGGCTATGCTCACCATAGCCGCTCTCGTTATGAATATGCTTGGTCCCTTAAGCATTTTTTGTCCAACCCAGATAGTACAATTGATGCACAAGAAATAAATCCCCTACCCTATGAGGATACCCCTCTAATGACGTGTTCACGAACAGTTAGTTGTGGATTGCTAACGTGGGACCCCATAGAAACATGGTATATCCCCGAACTGCGAGTCTTTATTCGGGATATGTGCATTTGTTGGGGTTTTCCGGTAACAGGGTTTAAACGTGGAGATCCCATGTGTAATGGAACCATTACTAATCCAGAAATTGCGATTAAATGTGGAGTCACGCTTACCCACGAGGCAAAGCGGAATTTTGCGTGGGAAGAAGGAGTTGCAATAACCGAACCCCATGACCCATCAACATGCTCCACTGCTAAGTATCCAGCCCCTCAGGGTACCTTCTGGGCATGTTCAGATGGGAAAATGTACTCACACCTGCATGTATATGAAATGGCAGGTTTACGCTGCACCATCGGTGTTCCATCAATGTGCCCCTCCAAAACATTTGGCTTTAACAACCCCGAATATAACCGGAGGAAACGGGACGTTCAGGCACCTCAGACTGCACCAGAATGGGCAGTGCAGGGAGTCCGAATACCTGATTATTATACCTGGGGCATGACAACATCTTTGATGTTAGAAAATATATTTACTCCATACGTAACCCTTAAAAGACACCAGTTTGTCTTAGAAAACCTAACCTGGCAAGCACATGTTTTGAGTAATTGGACCAGACATGCTTTTGGGGAACTAAATTTGCAAGTCCAACAGGTGTCTAAAATGACTTTACAAAACAGATTAGCTTTAGATATGCTATTGTTAAAAGAGCAGGGAGTATGTGGAATGTTGAATCTCACCGATGGAGAATGCTGTCTCACCATTCACAACGCAACTACCACCATAGAAGAAGCACGAAAGAAGATGAGAGAGGTATCTGAGCAGACTGGAGAACTTTTCCGAGCAATGCAACCAAAGGACCGGTTTAACGGCTGGAGCCCTGGACCCTGGTTCAACTATCTCCTGAAGTCTCTTGGACTCACGGGGTGGGGAAAATGGCTTGTAGATATTGGTATTATGATTTTAACGATATTTCTGTCAGTGGTAATAGGCCTTGCAGTAGTTAGGTGTATGATTTCTAAACTCCTGTCCTCTCTTTCTCCTTCTGTCCGCTATATTCAAATCACCACCGAAGATGAAGATGTAAAATACGGAACTCGAATTGCACCACTGTTTGAGCCACGGGGTGGTGTAGAGAACTGCTAATGTAAAAGAACAAGATGTCTCAAACAGCCTGGTGCTAAAACCACACTGCAGAGCGACGGTCGCTAGGACCCAGGACCGGACAGTACCCTGGAGTGAGGGTGAAGGAGGGAGTCCTGTGGAGACAGGGCGGCCTTGCCTCGGCCCCATTCCCCATGGTCTGTGAAGCGTCTTATCCCCCCCCCCCCACCTACTGCCTGGGGGACAGCCCTAGTATCGCTCCTTTTGGTTTGACTGGTCGCTGATGTAATCTTCCAATTAGCAAAACTACTAACCACTTGTGCCTTGGGAAAGGAATTTGGGAGGGAGCTAAAAGATAACAAACTGTGGAAAACTAACAGCTCTAACCTTGAAGAAGAGCTAACAAGCCGACAAAAGTGAGCATCTTGGCACCAAAGACTGGACAGTGGCCAAAGAAGATAAAACTGCAGAAAGTAGGTGAAAGGTAAATGTGGCGAGGGGAGATCACGACCACCGACTCAATTCAGGACCGAAAAGACTTGCCCCCCCACACCTGAAAGGAGCATGCGTGCTAATTTACATAGCAAGCGAGGCTAATTTAAATACAGTAAACCAATAGTATACGAAATGTTAATCACTAACCAATAAGTGTAAATTTAGGCGGGTTTATACTAATAATGTAGCCCGATAAATGTGCTACAGTTTGTGTGTGTGTGCTCGTGTGTGTACCGGTACTCGTGTTTACGTTCGTGCTCATGCTCGTGCGTGCGCGATTTGTGGAATTATTATCACCGAGCATCCTGCGCAGAATCAACATCTCTATAAGAACCTTCACTTCTCCTCACTCTTTTCCTTCCCTCACCGAATACCCTTGTTGGCAGGACCAACGCTGGATCCAGGACTGGTGATTCTCTTTCTCTCTCTCTCTCTCTCTCTCTTTTTCACTTTTCCTAAGGCGATTAAGTTGTTAAAGTTGTTAAATTGAAGTCAAGTACTGCATAGCCTACCTTGATTTTCTGTAAAACCGCATAGCTGGGGTGAATATAACTGTGAGGGTTGGCGGGTATCGAATATTTGTACTCAATATTTGTCTCTATAGAAGCTTTCTATTAAAGCTGGTGTTTGTGTACGGACCTTGAGTGTTGGCCCACCTTAATCCACACCGAGAGGATTTGCGAATCTTTGTCACTCCTCCCCCCTCCTCCCCAGGTGGGACGTGACAAAACAATGGTCTGAAAGTTAAGATAATAGACTCTTGCCTTAGAGAAAACTTGTTTCTATCCCTGGTTAGATCATAGAACTACTATATAACACTAAATAAATTGCTTAAAGAAAACTTTTTGTCCAGTTACTGTTTTCCTTATTTTCTGAATGTCCACTGTGAGCCAGTAGTGTTACTTGCAAACATGTTGAGCTAAATTCTTGCAAATTAAAGTCAGAGGAAAATACGCTTGATGATGTTAAGAGAAGCTAATGTGAAGTATTCTGAAACTTGTATTTCCCAAATTGGTCATGTGAAATTAGAGACTGTTTTTCAGTTTATCTTATTGTGTCTCTGACTCTTGGCTATAAAAATGGGATAATGCCATCCTTGTATCTTCAGTAGATTTTATGGAGTTAAATTAACGCCTATGAAGCTCTTAGCTATTGAGATGATAGGCACCCAAGAAAAGCCTATAAGGAAAAAATAATTGTGTGTGCAAGCCAGGACTTGTGTAATGTGTAGTAAATAAAGATGTAGTGACAGTCAACAATGAGAGTAAATAAAATATTAGATACTCATTAGGTGACAAGTGTCAATTTTGTGCAATAAATAAGGCAAGGATCTTCTTGAAATATGGCCATATTGATCATGTGATTAACCACTGTTTTGTAATGTGTAAACATAAGAACATTGAATTGGGGTAGCACAAGTGGCTGTTAATCTGCCATTTTCTAATGTTTAGGTGTATGACTCTGCAACCTTCTTAGTGTTGTTTTTGTAGGTTTTGGTTTATGGTGCATAACATGCTGTATTAGAGCAATTTTTTTTAGTTTTTTAGTCTAAAAGAATGTTCAGAAGGGTTGATTTGTGCCCTTATTTGGTTTTTTATAGTTTTAAAATTAAACTTTTGACTGTAGTTTAAAATATTTTTACAAAATATTGTAGTTGTATACTCTATTCTGAAAGGAAGAAATAATTATTATTTAATAAAAAACTGCTTACAAGATAGGTTAAATCTTATTAGGAAGTACATTCAGGATAGTTGTAATTAGAGTACTACAGTTTTAATTACGTCACAGACAGATTTTTCTCTTTGTTGCTGTATGATATTCAGTTCTGTCCAAAGCTAAGCCATTCTTGTGCTCTGTCTTAACTACTTGGAAAAGCCTTACTTATGAAAAAGGCTACAGTGGTGGTAGTTACCACCAGTTGTACTTTTGATTTGTTGATCAGTAAGTGCAGAGCTTACTGGATATCATAGCTATCTTTTACTCAGTGAAAGAAGCAATTAAAAGTGCTTTATAGAGCATCTATGAACTAATAATAGAAGAGACTAATCAAGGTAACGACATTGTGGGAGAACCTATGGAAGTAGTAACATGGTGAAAGTAAGAAGATTTTGGGGGAACTGACTAAAATCTAGGTTGCAAGATAAAGGGCAGTCACAAAAAGAACCTGAGACAAGCAGAGGCAGCCAGGGAAGCACCTTCAGTATGGGTTTGTGTGAAAGCCAAGGAAGAAGTCTTTATTATACAGAGAAATAGGTGAAAAGAAAGATTTATAAATTAAAAGGAAGAAAAACAAAATACTGAGTTCAGAGGAAATGGATTATGTCTGTATTTGGTTTTTTTTTATGAATTATAAGGTCATCTTATGCTCCTAATAAAAAAGATATCCAAAATTTGGACTTCGAGGACACTAGGGTTGAAGGGCAATGAGACTTTGCTTGTAAGTAAGCATAAAACCTATCACCTCCCAGAGTAAAAAAGCAGAGTCTAACCTGGTTAGTATGCACAATTTGATGTAAATAATTCTCTAATTAGCACACTTCCATTCTTGTAAACAAAGATAAAGGCTGCTTTCCTGGTGTTGAAAGATATTTCTTTTATATTCAATATACATCAAAAAGCAATTAAATATAAACACTTTAAAGGATATAATCCTAAACTGAGGTAAATGTTACGGCAGTCATAAAGACAATATTAAATGAATAAAAAAAAAGCGTACAGTGCAAGTTCATGCAAGCAAACATGAGTTATCACCTGTTGCTTCTGTGAACTGGTATGCAGACAGCATCGTATATGCCATTTGAATGAGCTAAGACATTTTGCCTACAGTTTAGAAAAGCTGAAACATGATAGTGAAGTAACTACTTGGCAGCATCTCAAGTGGTGGCAGAACTTTTTTGACTAAATAGATTTTGCCATGTTTTATTGGAAAATTGTCAGGTTTTTGCCTCTGATTTTTCATCAATGACTTGCCAAGGTCATTGTGTAGTGATGTACATTAGAAGCTGACTTTAGAATTGAGTTCTGTGAGTGACGGGCAGTCAAGGACCATATGAAAACTTTAACTGGCTGTTTTAATTAATCTTTTATCATAAATTTTTTATTTCCTAAAGTTGATTATTGGTTATTCTCATGTTTTGCCTTCATCTTTCTTTTTTCAAAGGCAGGCTTCCTGTGGGTTATTGACATGGAGAATCTTTAGATCTTGCTCAGTATTATGAGTCTGTATTTTTCTCGATTAGTTGTAAGATCACATACAGTTAGAATGGCTTTACAAGAAACCCTTAACTGGCCTGTCCTGCATCTGTACACTCACCATCATGTTTTTATATTTCCTGTTGACTTTAGTTCAGAAACCACAATTTTTCATTATATCATAAATATATAAATTATGTAAATTCACTGATTCCTAGGATTTTGAAACTATTGTATTATTTCCATATCCATGTTAAAGAAAGAATAAAAACTATAAATACCAAATAAAACAAGAATCTTCATTCCTACTTAACCATACTTATGTTGACAGTTCAAAGTATATACTGCCCTAATAATTTTATCAGGCATTCCAAATTCTTTCTTTTTATCACAAAAGTCGTCTTATGACATATTATTATATATATATGTCATATTATGACATATTACCTTAATATCTATTTTATATATGTGTACAACCTGTCTATCTCACATTCATGTGTTATTGCTGAGAGTGTTGGAGCTGAAAGGTCTTTTATGTGCTGATTCTGTGTGGCTTGATTTCTATACTTCAGTAATTGCTTTAGAGGCAGTGTGAAGATGGCCAACACCAACTCTTTTGCTTTTCATATATTTATTTCTTGCATTTCTGAAAATTCAGATCTTTTACAACTGCTTTTGATGTTCTGTTGTTTGCTGTTTACCTTTACCCATCTAGTAATTAGGAGCTCATAAAAGTATCATCATCTCTACCCTCATGTAACTTCATACTCCGCAATTAGTTTTCCATTTTTGTTTCTATCAAACTTCTTAGTAGTTTTCTTGTCTTTCAAACAGTGATACCATTTTAAATATATCTACATTCAGATACATGACCTGTTCCATCTTCTCCACAAAGTTATACAAATGTAAGCTTCTTGGCCTCTATTTGACTTTCTCATAGACCTCATAATAAGACAGAGTCCGGGTCCAAAGAAAAATGTCCTTTGTCCTTAGCATGCTGTACCTCATTCTTGTATATACGTATATTTATGTAGTCTTGTTTGGATCTCTCTTTGAAGGCCTTTCCATCATCAAACGTCTCTTACTCTGTATCACTGTTTCTTCTAATATCTTTTGAAGCTTTTAGAGCTTCAAAAGTAATCTTATTTCTTTGCTTATATTCTGGATTTTTCAATTATTCTAAGAAGATTGCAACTTTTTTTTATCCTCCTCCTTTATACTGACAAATCTCCCTTAACAGACCACACTCTTAAATAACACTGGTTTGAATTCCAGTCAGGAAATCTGGACAGTTTGAAAAGACTGTGAGGTGGGCAGAAAATTAGTTCCACTGCTGCGATCAAAGCATAGAGAATGGTGGCTCGGCATCTGGCTGGCAGCTGGTAGTGAGCACATGACCATGACGGGTTGATACCAGAGCCCATGCTGAAGTACAGAGTTTGGCACTTGGACAGGATAACCTGAAACACTGGCACAGGCCGGCAAGTGACTGACTGGGTCACAACCCTGCTGGAAAGGACCTGGGGACTTCAATGGACTGCAGGGTGGATATCAGCCAAACCATGCACTCTCATCATAAATAAAGCAATAATAACTACATGCCAAAGTGACTGTGGCCAGCAGATCAAGGGGAATGCTGGGAGCCCAGGAGAGGGCTAACAGGATGATCAGGGCCTGTTGTAGAAGTCACTTTTTAGCTCAAATAAGGATCCAAAGACCTGTTGAAGCCTTAGACTGCAAGCTGTGAACTTTCACCTAGATACGCTGAACGTATGCTGAACTCCTACCTAGCTACATGAAGGAAGGCCCTGAAACGGGTGCAAACCAGGAAGATAAGGTAGCTGAAACCATCAGCAGAAGCTGCAATTATTCAAGATAAGAAAAGGAATGTCCTGCCTGGAGACTGAGAAAGGAGCCAATAAGGAACAAGACCCCAGACCCAAATATTACTATTGGACCAAACCGTCGCATGAGGGGAGGGGAACTTAGACTGTAAGGGTATAATTGCCCAGGGATTTCTTTGTTCAGGGTCCCTCTCCAGAGGCACCCAGCTCGAGCTGCTCTTCACCGCTGTACCACTCAATAAATTTGCCTGGTGTACATCCTGTTGGAGACTCTGCTTCGGGGAAACCTAGGGTCGAGCCTGAAGGGAGAGGAAGCACCCGAGGGTGAGTGTGTGTGTGAGCAAGGAGTCGAAAAGGGGCACTGGTCAGCTCAGCGGATCTGCCTGCTGCAAAGGGACTCCGGTCCTAGCAGTTAAAGTCTCGGGTGGTGTGTGTGCGACTCCCTGAATGGTGTGTGAATGCTCGGGCAGCTGCTGCTCCCTTAACAGTTTGATGACCCAGGTGGGACCCTAGGCCAGCACCCTCGGATCCTCCCGCCTCCAAACATCCAGCTGCTGGCAGCAGGTGAATTCACCTGGGACCTTTGGAGAGGGAGGCTCCCAAAGGTGAGTGTTAAAATTCCCTGAGCAGACTCGAGACCAGTGATTTAGGGGGTGCGTGGCCTGATTAGTGTAAATCACACAAAAGGTGGTGCGTGGCCTGATCAGCATAAACTGCACATTCATGAGAAAAAGAAATGGGAAAAGCACCCAGCATAGAAAAGGGGACGCCCTTGGCCAAGTTTTTACAGAATTGGGAGAAAAATTATGGAACAGCGGAATTATCTAAAAAGCGCGCAATCAAATTATGCCAACATAAATGGCCGTTTATTACAAGAATGGCAGGAGGGAGCTCCCTGCAGTCATGACCAACCTGGGGAACAAACTAATGTATTCGAGACTGGAGGATAGGTACCCATACCAAATGGATTACTGGTATGTATGGCATGCATGACCTGGGGAGAGAAAACTTGAAAAAGAAAAAGTGGGTAATTGTAGCAGTAGCAGAAGCTACCGCACAAAAAATTCTTGTGAGTAGTTCAATCCCACTTTATCTGTCGCCTCTGTCTTCTTCTGATTGTCCTCCTGTTTACCCTCCGACTGCTGGACTCTTTCCTATGACTATGACTCATGTTCCTAATCCTGCTGCTGTGCAACCTGGGGCCCGGCAGAGACTGGGCCAGTGTTAACCTTTTATAGGCACCAGCCTTGGACACCTAGTGATGTAGTGGTGTGGGGAAGTAAGATGCCCCGCCTAAGGGAAGATGCTGAGAGGTGTGCCCAGCTACTCTCGAATATATGTGCAGGGTATAATCCGAATTGAAGTGACACTTGAATACTATTAAGGGAACTCTCTCACCCTGATGAAAGAGAGAAAATAATGAATAAGGATGCTGAATTGGCTCAACAGGCAGGAGGAAAAAAGAAAAACCTGGACAGCAAATGATCCAAACTGGGACTGTAATCATGCAGGAGACCTGATGAGCATCCTAGTGATTTTTGGGGACAACTCCGGCAAGCTCTGCTAAAATACGGAGGAATGACACCGCAGAATTTTAATGATGTGCTCACGATTAGCATTTTGTGGGCCAGGTGGTGCCCGATATACGGGATTACTTTAAAGAACACATGCCCGGGTGGCAGGGAGAGAATTTGTAAAAGATTTTGAGTATTGCTGTGTTCGTATATGATGGGTGCGAGGAAAGGCAAAAAGCTGAGCAGATTAAAGAAAAAAGAGGAAAAAAAAAAGAAAAAAGAGGCAAAAGAACAGGAAGCAAGTTTACTGGCTGCGGCTTTAGTAAGGAATTTGCAAGCGAGAGACAGGGCCTGAGAGGGGAAGAAGACTCTTTAGCAAGGAATTTGCAAGTGAGAGATGGGAGCTGGGGGGAAGATGACGGGATACGAGGTCTGAGCTAAGACCAGGAACAAAGGAAAGGGGAACGGGAAGGAATGCTGGAAAGGAGTGTTATTATTGTGGGTACTTAGGGCATATAGAGTGGGAATGCCCACTCTGGCCGCGGGAAAGGACAAAAGAAGGAAACTGTCACCGGGAAGAATTGCCTCAGGAAGATTCGCAATCACAATGACTGGAAGAAAGAGACCCTGCGGATCTTGAAGCAGAAAGATTAGAAATTTTTAATATGTGGGTAACCCAATTGGCTCAGCAGAGACATATTATAGGTAAAGTTGAAGGTCGTGAAGTTGAATTCTTGGTGGATATGGGAGCCACGTTATCCCTTTTGAATTTTACCCCGAGACGGTCTCGGACCACAGACAGAATTTTAATACATGGAGTCACAGGACAAAGAGAGCAGAATTTGAGTAAACCCCTATTAGTAACCATAGGAAACAAGAGTATATGGGGGTGATTTGTATTGGCGGGGGACTCCCCAGCGTGCCTGTTAGGGAGAGATCTCTTGCAGACTCTAGATGTAGAATTACACTTGTCACCTGAAGGAACAGATTTAATAATCATGGGAATGACTGTAGTCACTGGAAGCCCAAATAATGAGCTAAAAATACCGGAAGTATTGAAATGGTACCAACAAAGCTGTGGAGTAAAACTAGCACGGATGTAGGATTACTAGTTTCAGCTCAACCTGTAAACAAAAAACAAAAAAACCAAAACCAAACCAAACCAAAACAAAAACCAAAGGGAGGAGACCCCCCTCCGGCTGTGAAACAGTATCCGATTCCTCAAGAAGCTGAGAAGAGCATTCAAAGCAAATAGACCGGTATTTAGCCCAAGGGATTCTAAAAGTGTGTGTGTCACTGTATAATACTCCTATACTCCCCCAAAAAGGAATAGATTAGGTGAAGATGGGGACCTGGAATATCGTTTTGTACAAGATGTACAGGTAATTAATCAGTACGTAGTGACTCCTCATCCAGTAGTGCCCCATCCCTCTACCATACTTTTGCAAATACCGCATTGGGCAAGAGATTTTACTGTGATTGATCTAACCACTGCCTTCTTTACCATCCCTTTAGGTGAGGACAGCCAACTTTTGTTTGCCTTTAGGTGGAAAGGACAACAATTAACCTGGACTCCTCTCCCACAAGGGTTTGGAGGGTCTCCTACAATTTTTTCACGAATACTGAGAAATTATTTGAGAGACATAAAATTACCAGGCGAATTGGCTCTTGTACAATATGTAGATGATTTGCTAACAGCGAGTAAAGATGAGGATGCCTGTATAAAAGACACTATACATCTATGTACTGCCTTAGCAGAGAAAGGCCATCGTGCATCTCCGTCCAAACTTCAGCTGTGTCAGAAGGAAGTTAAATATTTAGGGTTTATCCTAAGGGAAGGGCAGTGAGTAATAGACCCAGAAAAGAATAGAAGCTGTAATAAAGCTTCCGCGTCCGGTCACAAAGAAACAGTTGCGAGGGTTCCTTGGAGCTGTGGGATTTTGTTGACCATGGATTCCTGGGCTGGGAGAATTAACAAGATCACTGGCAAAAGCAACAAGTAATGAGTAGGTAGAACCTATTGCATGGGGTCCAGAAAAGGAGCAAGCGTTTAAAACAATGAAAGGAGATTTGGCATCAGCTCCCGCTCTTGGACTCTCAGACTATACAAAACCCTTTAATTTGTATGTACATGAGCAAAAAGGGATAGCCAGTGGAGTAATAACGCAGAAATTGGGTCTGCATCACAGGCCAGTTGCCTATTATTCAACTCAGCTTGATCCAGTGGCGGCAGGAGCACCAGCTTGTATTAAATCAGCAGCGGCTATATTGGAGAAAAGTCACCCACTTATCTTAGGACATTCAGTGACAGTTTATGTCCCACATGAAGCAGAAATACTACTGAAGCAATATGTGACCTAAGCATTGTCACCACAATGGACACATAGGTATGAACTAATTCTCCTAGTGGCAGATAATGTTATTCTGAGGAGATGCAATAGCCTGAATCCTGCGACGTTGTTACCATTGCCTGATGAAGGGGAAGAACATCATCAGTGTGACCAAATTTAAGACACCCCAAAACAATGGGAGAAGTGGGAAGCAAAACAAGATGACAGCAGAACACGGATGATTGGAGGAAAACCAGTTTGCCAAAGAAATATTTAATTACCGTGGCCAGGTGGTTTCACGACAAAGCTCATGGAGGAGCAGAGGCAGTGGCTAACCAGGTGCAAAAAATATGGACAGCACCAGGAATTTATGCCGCCACAAAAAGGATCACGAGTAGCTGCGCAACCTGCCAAAATTTTTCAAGTATCAAGCCGAGCTCAGAGTTAGGGGGACGACCGTGGGCCTACTTCCCTTCTCAGGGATGACAAATGGATCACACAGATATGCTATCCGCCAGTGGATACAAACATTTAGTAGTTATAGTAGACCAATTGTCAGGTTGGGTAGAAGCTTTCTCCACGAGAAAAGCGGACACAGGGGGAGTAGTAAAAGCATTATTAAAGGGAATTATACCCAGATATGGAATTCCCAAATCAATTGAATCAGACAGGGGGACAGGTAGAAAGAATGAACAGAACCTTAAAAGAAAAGATAGCAAAAATATCCACAAACACTGGTTTGAAGTGGCCGGACGCATTGCACTTAGCTCTATGGGATGTGCGAAATGCCTCGTGACAACCCATAGGACTAACGCCAGCAGAAATTCTCTTTGGGAGACATTTGGCCATACCAGGGACTTATATCCCAGCTAAGACCAGCCTGTTGGATGGAGATGAATGATTGACCCAGTATGTTATAAGTATGCAGAAACAGTTTGCAGACCATAAAAAAATATGCTCAAATGGTACCAGTCGGCACTACCTGAAGTACAGGTACATGGTATACAGCCTGGGGATAAAGGTCTAATAAAGATATTTTCTTGAAAGTCTAAGCTAGAACCGAAGTGGGAAGGGCCATATACTGTTTTACTATCCTCTTACGTTGCTGTTAAAGTTTCAGGAAAAGAAAATTGGATACACCACTCACATGTCGAACGAGTGAGGGAGAGCTAACCAGCTGACAAAGTGGACACCCCTTAGGATCCTCTCTATTAGCATTAGGGACTAATCAATGGCCTTTGTCTGACATATTAAGCAGGAACGCTTAATAAAAAAACAAAGGGAGGACTGTTGTAGAAGTCATTTTTAGCTCAAATAAGGATCCAAAGACCTGTTGAAGCCTTAGACTGCAAGCTGTGAACTTTCACCTAGATACGCTGACCGTATGCTGAACTCCTTCCTAGCTACATGAAGGAAGGCCCTGAAATGGGTGCAAACCAGGAAGATAAGGTAGATGAAACCATCAGCAGAAGCTGCAGCTAATCAACATGATAAGAAAAAGAATGTCCTGCCTGGAGACTGGGAAAGGAGCCAATAAGGAACAAGAAGACCCCAGACTCAAATATTACTATTGGACTGAACCGTCGCATGAGGGGAGGGGAACTTAGACTGTAAGGGTATAATTGCCCAGGGATTTCTTTGTTCGGGGTCCCTCTCCAGAGGCACCCAGCTCGAGCTGCTCTTCACCGCTGTACCACTCAATAAATTCGCCTGGTGTATGTCACGTCGGAGACTCTGCTTCAGGGAAACCTAGGGTCGAGCCTGAAGGGAGAGGAAGCACCCGAGGGTGAGTGTGTGTGTGAGCAAGGAGTCGAAAAGGGGCGCCCGTCAGCTCAGCGGAGCTGCCTGCTGCGAAGGGACTCCGGTCCTAGCAGTTAAAGTCTTGGGTGGTGTGTGTGCGACTCCCTGAATGGTGTGTGAATGCTTGGGCAGCTGCTGCTACCTTAACAGGGCCTACAGCACATGATCAGTGAGTAGCACTTGAGGGGGCTGAGATTGTTTAGTCTGCCATGGAGGAGGTGAAAGGTGATCTAATGGCAGCCTACAGCTACGTGAAGGGTGGTTGCAAAAGACAACAAAGTTAAGCTCTTCTTGGCAGTGGCATGCTATATAACAAGAGGCAAGGGCCCCTGATTAGGAGGTTCAGGCTGAACATGAGGAAAATCTTCTTTATTAGGAATGTGGTGCAGCACCGGAGCAGGTTATCTGCAGAAGCTGGGGAATTTCTGTTGTTGGAAGCTTTTGAGATTTGGACAAAGCTGTGGCTGATGTGATCTAGTGTTGATAATAGTCCCATTTTTGAGGTTGGACTGGACAACCTCACGAGGGCCCTTCCAAACAGCATTTCTATGATTCTGTGAAATTATAGTGAGATTGATCACAGAAGCTGTGTCTAATTTTAAGGGAGTAGAAGGAACTAGTGATTGAGAGTACAGTCCAATTGCAGTATGGGAATGGAGGTAAAGAGAGGGGAAAAAGTTATTTCTCCGAGTTTTTCATGGATTTTCATCCTATATGCCTATATCCCACATTGTAATTATTCCTGTTACTTTTTTCATTTTGGATATCATTCTCTCCTTTTGCCTCACTTTAGTCTTTCTCCTTCCATCTTCTTCCGATCTCTGTGTCCTATACATGCTGTCAAAACTGTCACAGCCTGCTCCAGCTGGGAAAGTGGCAGCATCTGAGGTGTCTGGTTTGGTGTTAGTCTTGTATGTCTGGATAAATAGCAGGAGAATCAGAACTTGATAAATGCATGAGTTCAAGCTCAGGTTTCCTTCAAAGGAAGTACTACTTTGGGTCTTTCCCAGTATTTACAATATTTATCGCAACTTATTATCTTGTCTGAAATTGGTTGGTGAGACCAAAAGTTATTAGGGAAGGAAAGAAAAAATGAAGGGATGATGGATGATTAGCAAGATTATCTAGGAAAGTACTGTTGGCTTGGAAAAACACAGACTAGGAGTTTTGCCCAACAGAAGCTTGGATGTACATGCTTAGAGGGTGAATCTTGATTTTAGGAGCGCTGTATGTCTGGGAAGGAAGACTGACTTTTAAGATGGAGAATGGAAAAAATGCATCAACATGTGAAAGGGTTGACATAGGTGTACATTTCCCTTAATAAGAAATTAAGAAATAAATTTATGAGGTTTAAAATGATCGCAAATCTGTGATGGAAAGGGAAAAAGGATGGCAAGACCAATTTTGTGATTGGGAAAATAGAAGTTGTGCATGAAGCTAACCAGAACTAATGAGTAGATTAACACTGATTGGAAGAAAATGTATGTTTTTGTAAAGATACTGTAGGAGAGAGATTTTTGCAACACATTCTTGTTTGATACTGATATTCTGGCAAACAGAATAGAAGGACCAGACAAATACATATTAATAGTTTTCAAATGAACACCTGCATGTGTCTTTTTCATATTTTGTCAGGAGTGTAGCGATTATAATTTTGTCATGAATAAGAAGTGTTAGATTTTTAGAATATTACCGCACAGGACAAATGTAAATTCTACTTTAAAAAAAAAAATTCAAGCAAAAACTTCCTTTGGTTCTGGATTATTGATTGTACATGAGCACAAAAGAATTTGAAATGTAAAACTAATTTTAAAAATGCTTTTTAGGATGAAGTTCCTGCTCTGTAAATTTTAACTTTAAATGATTTTTCTGCAGCAGTTACAAACTCCTGAAACTTGTGGTTTATAATGTAAAAGCTTCTCTGTAGCAGCAGGCTCAGCATCTCTATAATTAAACCTTCCTTGCATTGATTTACAGCAAGTCTTACTCTCGGGGTGGGGGTGGGGGGTGGGGGGGAGAGAGCTTACTCATCGGGGAAGATGGCAGACCAGAAGATTTCAAGTTGGGAAACAGACGATTTCTGAACCTGATACTGCAAAGATTGAAAGTATGATCTAGGGAATAAGGGGTGGTGGGAGGAGGAGTTTAGGGAGTAAGAACCCATTTTTAACCCACCGTAAAGTTCTCGGTGAATTGGAGTGTGAGCAACTTTGCCACCTGCCGTCGCTTTGCAGGGCGAGTCCTTCTGGGAGGGTGTCATGTCCGACCAGCAGCGAAACACCGGTGTAGTGCCGCTGGCTCCCTAGGCGTCAGGAAGGGAGAAGGGAGCCCGGGGAGCCCGGGGAGGAGGCAGGCTGGAGAAGCGGCAGGGAGAGACCCTCCGCGCTCACTCCTAGTCCCAGTCCTCCCCTGGGCTGGGCTGGGCTGGGCTGGGCTCTCCGCCATGCCCTCCCCCGCCTCCTGCACACCCCGGGCGCGCTCTCCACGCTGATCGCAGCCTGCTGCCGGCTCCGCTCTCCTCCGCGCTGGCTCCAGCCCGGCGTTAAATATTTCCAACAGGCAAGCCAGCCCCCTCTCCCTCTCTTTCCTCCCCCTCTTCCCCGCCTCCCTTCCCGAGTGGCCGGGAGGACTCGGCGGCGCGGCGGCCCCAGCCTCTCCCGCACTCGGGCGAGGGGCTGTGCGGCAGGAGCTGTCCAACTTTTCAGCACAGTTTCCCCTCCGCTGCCCGGAGGAAGGCGCCCGCCGCCGCCCCGCCACCGCCCCGGCCCGCCGGCCCGGCCGCCGTCAGCATGGAGGCAGAGCGCGGCGGCGGCAGCGGCTTGTCCGCGCTGCCCGGCAGCAGCGACGGCGCCGACGGCAGCGGGAGTCTCAAAGCCCCCAAGCATCTTTGGCGGCACGAACAGCACTACCCGTCGCAGCTGCGGCAGCACCAGTTCCTCCAGCACCAGCAGGCCCTCGGTCCGCCACCGCCGCCCGCCTCGCGGGGCCGCTGCCTGGCCGGGGCTCGCGTCAGGCACCGCGGCTACTCAGACACGGAGCGATACCTCTACTGCCGAGCCATGGACCGCGCCTCCTACGCCGTCGAGACTGGCCACCGTCCCGGTTTGAAGAAATCGCGGATGTCCTGGCCCTCCTCTTTACAGGGACTCAGACGGTAGGAGAGGGCTTGGCTCACAGCTCCGGTCGCGTGGGGGGGGGGCGCGGCGGCGGGGTGTCGCTCTCCCGCCCGCCATGGCTGCTCCCGGCCGCGGGGAGGGGAGCCAGCGGGGGCCGCTGAGGTGTGGGCACAGCGGGCCCCTCCGTCCGACCGACCCCGCTCCCCGCGGCGGGAAGGAGAAGGGACGCCGTGCGTCTGCGGAGGCTCCAAAAGGGAGGTGGGAGCGGGCGGCGAGGGTGGGCGGGCGGCCGGGGGCTCCGACAGCGGGAGCGATGCTCTGGGCTGCCGTGCTGGGGAGCCCGGGGTGGGAAGCTGCGGGGAGCGGGGCACGAAGTTAAAATAATAAGAGCTCTGGGAGGTGGGAGACAGTCTGGCAAATCCAGGGTTAGGGTCCTGATAGTTTGAATGGGCTAAGATGAGAAAATAGGCTATTGGTTTCTTAGCCAGAGGGAGGAGTCCGTCATTTACTAGTCTATTGTTCCCTGTTAAATGAGCTGTAGATTTATTTTGCAGTGTATAGCTCACCAATGCCTATTTTGCCCTTGATGACTATCACAGGCATCTGTTTTAAAATCAAATTCTCTGTCAAAATCAGTAGGATATTGTATTTGATCGATCAATTTATTATTCGGTCTTCATTTTTAGTAGCTGGAACCACTTCCTTTTAGTGGAAAGCCCCACGCTTGTATTTGAATATTAAGCGGACATTGTGAATAAAGGATTTATGCTGAGAATGGTGGGCAGAGGGATAATACTTAATACTCAGGTACTCTCTAGATTTTTGATTTCCTGGATAATCAGATTTTTATAGCATGATATGCTCGATGAATAAATAATAGAATCCTTTCTGAATAAAGATTGCTTTGTGTGTTTCTGTGGTACACACTGTATTCTTTATTATGGAGCCTTGGCCATAAATCTGAGCAAAACATACCTGAACATTCTCTGGCAGTGTTTGCTCTATTTCTACCTAATGTTGGCTTCATTTCCATATATAATTGAGAAATAAAAAGAGGTTCAGCATTTCTAAATTAGAATTAGACTTTCACATCAGTAATCTTTAAAATCTGTCTTTTAATATATTTGGTTTTCATGCAGCTATTCTGTTGCTACACCTTTGTATCACTTGTGTGAACTCATGCTTGTCCAAAGTTAATGATGATAATTTTTTCACTATGTAAGATTTGAAAGAACAAATCATATGCTTCAAAAATGAACAAATGTTCAATTTAATGCTCTTTTCAATGCACTCCTGGTTTTTTTTTATAGAAAAAACACTAGGCGTCTATGGTTTTCAATCTTTAAGACTGAATGCATTTCTCTTTTCTGAATGCAAAGAAGTTTAATTTTTGTAAATCGGAATGGTTGGTTTGAGTATATTCAGCATTTTTCCATGAGTGATTAGTTATTGAGGGGATGACAAGTCAAGGTGGGAAGGGAAAGAACACATTATTTATTGTTAGGATTTTGGGGACATTTTAAAATTTTAAATTAAAATTCTTATGATGCCTATTAAATAGGAATTTAAAATTCTCTGTGAACAGTATTTTGCTTTTTTTAATCTTCCATTCTTTTTATAAATGCCACCATGTTGTTTTGACAAGACATACTGCTTTAAAATTCAGGGGGGGTGTCAGTGGTTTTTATTTTCATTTTATGGGATTGGTAAAAATGCTTCAGATGTGCCTCCTTTTTAGAAGTACTAAAGCAAAGCAGAATAAAGAAGCTCAGTAAAATTGACAGTTCCATGACTTTCTTAGCAAAAATAAATTCTCACAGTTAAACATTTTGAATGAAACAAACAGCTATAATATGCAAACACAAAGTGAACTGTAACAAATTGCTTTATAAATATATTCAAGAAATATCAGAAAAGCCTGGTCTTTCCAGGACTTTCATTTCAAGTTCTGGGTCAACTGCTTTTTTCATGGAAAGCAAAGCAAAATATCTTCTTAGTATTCTTGTAAAACAAGTAACTTTCAAAAATCCCAATACTTCTGAATAAGACACTAGTCCTTTTTTGAAGTACTTCAGTTCCTTTTTCATTTTAAGACTTCTAATATTTCTCTCTTATTTAACCTATTTGTCAGAAGAACATTTCTTAATGGATTCCCATGGATTTATTATGGTCTAGGGTGATAAACTTGTCTTTCAGAAAACCCCAAATTACTCTGAATATGAGAGAGTGGGAAAAATTGTGTATAGAACTGTACAGAAAACACATCATGTATTAGGGATAGTATTAAACATTATTGGCTCAAATATGCAAAATTTATATCTATAGAATTATTTTTCTAGAATTTGTTTTGTTTTGCTCTGAAGATATCCTAATTCTTAAAACCTCAAGGAAAACCATAAAGGAACATTTAAGAAGCCAAATATACAACTTTGAAGTTTCTTCTATTTTAAGTTTTGTAGGAAACTTAAAAATATGTAACAGTTACATTTTTCAAAATAAATGAGAAGGAATTGCATATGTTAGAGTTAGAACAGACTAGTACATCTTTATTACCCAAACTGAAGAGAGTTAACATTTAAAAGGCAAAATCAACCAGCAAAAATTCTAAACTGAATTAGTTGAAAAACACAATGTGCTTGTACTTTGGAAAATGAAATATTGTTTATAACTATTTTAATGCTTCCTCTGGCTCCATATAATAATCACTGTAACTTTGTAGACAACTTTAGTACAGCACTGTATTTCTTTCAAGGAATACAATAGCATTTCATTACATAGAACAGTGTATCTGAATCATTGACTGATGCCTTTTTCTTAAAAGTCAAGATTATTCCTATATTTTCAAACCAGAAGGTAAGTGCTTTGAATTCATATACACAAGAGCTATACAAAAGCCAGAGGAGTTGAGAAGATAGCTGGGACTATCCGAGATCTTTTTTTGCCATTTGTTTACTGTGTGGTCTTGGGCAAGTCAATTAATCTCTCTGTGGCGCTGTTTTTTCATGTGTAAAATATAAACAGAAATAGAGTCATTATAGATTTGTGTTAAAGTGATTTCTTAGATCATAGAATAAAAGGTATTATGTAATCATAAATAGTACTAGTGGAATTGGGGAATAAATACTTCAACTCAATTTTCGAGTTAATAGTGCAAAAACATTCAGTGTAATAAATGGAGCTGATATTCTGATTATCTTCAAAAATTTCAGGTACCTCTAATTTTTAGTTGTTTTAAAAAAAACTTAGCATTTTTAAAGGGCATTATTCATATGTCAATTAAATCATCTTGCCATATCGTCTTGCTATGTTCTATTTTTCACTACTGAAATTTCAGACAGGAAAAAAAAAAAGAGAAGAAATACCATAGGTCCTAATTCCACTAGTCATGGAATTTCCCAAGATGCTGTATCCTTAATATACATCCTACTTTCTTAGACCTTAGACTTCTTTTCTATCAGGTTTCCCAGACCATAATTTTTTTTACAATAGATCTCCTGTAAATTTTATCTCAAGTGATTTACAGGTCTAGGTTTCTTCATTAAACCAACTTTTCATCTGTATTTATACATAAGCAACTGCACAAAGGTGAGGCAATGTTAGCCTTTGCAATCCAGTAATCCTGGTGCTTGTTCCCTAATGCTGTCTATTTTAAAACTGTACTTTGATAAATGGCCATTAAAATTTATTGCTGTCAAGAAAAACTATTTCCTCTCCCTTTCCATTCCTTGTATGGGACTAGGTCAACCAGGTAGTATCCACCACTGCATTGCTTACATGTGGAGATCTCCAAAGTATCAATTTTTTCCTTGAAGTGTCAATCTTGTCCTTATACCACTCAATAAAGGGTCAAGAAACCAAAATAACATCCAAGATTGAATGCAGTGTAATATTTTAGTGGCCCAGAGGCTTTATTCTCTATTAGGAGAAGAAAGGAGTTTTATGTATTAGTTTCTTGATTTTCTGAAGCCTGGGATACTGTATAACGCTATAGTCATTTAGCTAGATAAGCCCTTGGTTTCTGTAGCTACAAATAGAGCACCTGGAAAAAATAATGGTACCTTTGCAAATCTTGGCAAAAGTCTGTTGTGTGCTCCAATAAAATGCACCCTTCCTTCCATTCTAAAACCCATCCTGTTCTCCTGTTTGGTTTGAAAAGCTGCTCTTGATCTATTTCCTAAGGAAAAGGAAGATGGGTGTTTTCCAACTTACAGGCCAATCAAAACAGCTCTCAGAATTTAGTAGCAATCTCTAATTAAGAATTTTGTTGTTTACTTGTCTGGCAGCATTTTATTGCTTTGTTTACTACTAAGTGGTACTGGCACCCAAGATGTTACAATAATTGGCATATGCTAATCCTCCCTCAAAGAAACTAATAATTTTTACAACTTAGTAAACATTGTTGGATTAATGTTCTTTATGAATTGTCAATAAAGATAAATTAAATAAGAAACTCATATTTTCAAATGTTCTAAATAAGTGACTATAAGGGCCTTATTTTCATGTTTGTTTCAAAAGGCTTACATCTTTGGATTGTTAGAGTTATGTGACCTGAACAATACAAATAGTGTTAATTTTCATGCTGTTGGAATTTGTTAAAATATTAGCTTTTAAAATTGACATATTCAAATATATTTCTTTGAATCTGAATGTTGCTGCAAATGAATGGTGCCAATTTCCTAATTTAGTGAGTATAGAAACCTGGTAATTTAGCAGGACAAGCCCATCATAATCAAATGGAGATTAATCAGGACTTAAACCCTTTTCATTAAAGACATAGCCATGTAAAGTTCTACCTTAAATTATTAATGTTTAATATTTATTAATGTTTAATTATTAATGTTTAATGTATTTCTCAATGGGAGCTATATAATGCAGTTTTTCTTTTAGTATTTTTAAAATAGGCTTTAATATAGCAACATTATTTATTAGTAGAGATATCTGTCCAAGAAGTGGTTACATAAAGGGACACACAGAGTCATGGTGTCAGCTCTGTGGCACTCAGCTAATGTTCTAAACATCTCTCTTTGGGACACAAAGTGCATAGCTGAGGGGTAATTTAGATGGGAACTTTGCATAAAACACTAAAAGAACCACTTTGAATTTCTTATAAAAGTTATCTTAAATGGAATTAAATTATTTTAGCTACACAGTGCTCCTCCATTAGAGAAGATTTTGGAGCTAGCAGATGACTGGAAAACCTGTGAGATTATGTTGATGTGTTAAAACTGTAAACATGAGAGGAAGCTGGGAATGTATAGGTCCAAAAGCAAGGCAGAACCATTTGACTGATAAATAGTCTTGATGGACAAGTTCCAAGACTGAATTTTTTGCTAGTGGAAGGCAAGAGTTTCATGAAGAAAGGGTGTTAGACAAGCCCCACTCAATGTCACCTGATAGAATGATTTGAAAGAAAGTTGGTATGTGCAGACATGTGGAATGTCAACTTTCCTTTGCAAGCTTAACCAGTATGAGATGTGTTATAAGAGAGATGAAAATTTCCTGTCAAATTTTGAAACTAAGAAATCACTGGGTGGACATCATTCAGTTATGACCATAGGTTATCACACCTATGTTTTGGGATGTGGTCATGTTCACTTGTTTACAGGAGCTGGCCATAAAAAGTGGTGAGAGTGAGAGCAGATGCTACTAAAATTACCTTTCAAGTTTTGGACACATTCATTATTGTTTTCAATTATTAGCTCTAAACTCATAGTTTTAGATTAAACTCATCAACTCCTTTTTTCTTTTTTTTCTTTTTTTTCTTTTGTTTCTTTTTCGTTTTTTATTTCTCTTCACTTAGAAAATGAAATAACACTAAGTATTTCAAGGCAACAATTGGGTTCTCAAGAAACAGCGAAAGGACTGTTTATAGAAGCGAATAGAGGTGCTACTAGTAAAGTATGGTAGCAAATGGAAGGAGGATAAATATTCTGCAGAACTGTTCTACTCATTGTTATAATATCAAATAAAAAATATCACAGATTTAAGACCAAGATGCTTATTTGCAGATGCACTTGTGTGCTCTCTCTCTCTTTCAGACACTTGAGATATCATTAAATAAAATAGTAGTAACATCCCACTTAATGATAGGATAATGATATAAAGGACTGGTACATATATACACATGCTTCAGGAACTGATGTTCATTTCATTTCCCTCTGTCCACTTATAAACCTTAGATTATCAGCAACTCACATTTCTTTATGTACCAATGTTCTAGGAATTTTTAGGCATAATCTGTGCTTGGCTGTGAGAGTAAAAACAGCTTACACTTAAGATAGGTGTTTTGATACATCTACATTGTTTATAGGCTTTCCCATATGTGAGGAGAAAAATGCCTCTGTGATATTTAACATTACAGAAATTTCACTAATGATCCGTTTTATTTTCATCAGTTAACAAGGAGTAAATACCGAATACCATAAAAAAAATACTGAGGTGGTCACCTGAATTTCTGTTTGGAAATAGTGTGACTTACAAAAATACAAAAGAAACTGATAATTTTAATAAATAACAACACTCTGAGGACACTAAGAAACAAAAATATTGGATTAGAGAGAGAGAAATTGATTTGAGCAAACAAAGCCCACCACTAAATCTTCACTAAAATTGTCTGGCAAGTCTCACCATCTTTTGATCACTTTCTGACTAGCTTCCTTCATTCTATACAGTGATTCATTTACTTTCCTTAGGAACTAAACAAATTTCCACTCATGCTTACTGACTATAAACCAGTAACAGGAAAGGTGGTCACTTGGGAAATGTAGATTTTAATAGGGTTGCCAACAGAATAGTTTTGGTGTATGGCAGGAGATTGTTCCTGAGCAAAGTAGTTTTCCTCCCACCTCATACTGCCAGAAACTCTACGTGTCATTTTGAAAAGCCAAATAAGCTAGTTTCCAGTATTGATCTTCTGAAGACTGGCAGAGTTCCTTGGATTAAGGAGGATTTCATATTTACAGTGTATTTTTCTTCTGGAAAAGTTCTGTAATATTTCAAAAGCTGCAAATTACTTTCTGTGAAAGGCATATCAAACCTTTTACATATACATTTTAAAACTGTATAGCAAAAATATCTTGTTTTCTATTTATTGTCTTAGAATCATAAAGCTGGAAGAGATCTCATAGCAGAATCAGCTACACCTGTGTGTCTTTTCTTCTTTTCTTTCATTTTTTTCTTTTTATTCCATATTCTTAGAGTTCTAATCTATTTGTTCCTTTCTTCTACACTCTTTCCAGTTTTGATCCATACCTTTCATTATATAACATGTCCAAAACTGATCAAAGCCTTCAGCTAAGGAAATGCTAAGAGTGGATAGCACAGAAGCATAGCTTAACTGTCCTGCAAGTTATGCTGCTGTTTATTTATCCTAGTTTGATGACTGACTTTTTTACAACAGCATGGTGTCCTGATTTCAGCTGCTCGGGGACTGGCTGGGCATCAGTCAGCGGGTGGTGAGCGGTTGCATCACTTGTTTTTCCTGGGTTTTGTTTCTCTCTCTCTCTCTCGTTGTTTTCCTTTTAATTATAATTTATTATTGTTATTGTTATATTTCAATTAGTAAACTGTTCTTATCTCAACCCATGAGTTTTCTCACTTTCACCCTTCCAATTCTCTCCCCCATCCTACCGGGGAGGAGTGTGAGCGAGCAGCTGTGTCGTGCTTGGTTGCTGGTTGGGGTTAAACCATGACACATGTCACTGTTGAATCATAATCGGCTTCTAATGCACAGTAACCCCAAATGCTTTTAAACAGAACTGCTATCTAATTGTTATCTTGCAGTTGTGCAGTTTCCCCCAGTTGTATGTTCCTGCTAATCCTATAATAATAAATAAAGATCAAGTACTTCCTTGAGCTCATGAAGCATGAAACACTACTATAATCAAAATATTTTTAATTTTTATAATATAACTTGTAGTATAGGGTCAGTAGGAAGCCCTATTAGATTGCTAAAACTTTTGATGCAATATTTAGTGTTCTATAAACAGCTAGAAGAAAAGTTTGTGACTTGATAGTCCCATTGAAATAACAAGCAAACATTGATGCCGTAGTAGTAGAAGTGTTAGTATACATGATAAAAATAATATATAGGGTGGTTTTTGTTTTTTTTTTTTTCATTAACAGATGCATACTCAAAGAAAATAAGGTAAGGAAGTAACTTAAAGTGCCTTTTTTTCTTGGGGTGAAGTATACAGCAAATAATTAAATTATTCATTGTGATATTCTTATGTCTGTTAAATAATGCAGCAGTATTGCATAATCCACATGAATGGAAACAACTGACTAATCCTTACCTAGATCACACTCAGAAGCAAAACTATATCAGCAAAGTTTCTATTGTAAACTTTTTCTATACGCTTTTCCAGAATGCACATTAAATCTTCTCTGACCTATTTAACTTGTAATGACTATAAATGTGGTTGAAAAATTAATGACTGGATCCAGGAAGAATAGAAGAAGAAAATTTTCAGATCTGGCAAATATTTTTGTATTGTTTTAGAAAACCTTGATGCCCAAAATGTGAATTCTAATATTTGATTCTACCTCTGTGTAAAGAACCCTTCTTTTATCAAAGTATACCTACACTTAGTAACGGTTAAGGAATATTAAAGTATAATTTGAAACACAGGTCAGACAAAAAAAAATGTGGTTTGAATTGACAGTAACAAAACTGAAAGAACAAAGAAATATTAAACTGGTACAGAAACCTAAAGAAATGAGCAGACTGAAACCCACACGTACATTTTCTGCCCTTCCAACCATATAATATTTTTCACTGGTGCATAAGTAGGAAATTAGCTGAGAAATTACACATAAGTAGATGTCAATTAATTTCAATTCACAGAACTTAATCACTTTGATTCTTGCTTTAGATACATCACCTTTAGTTTAAGATTACGCATTATTACCATGCACCAAATAGTGAAAGAGAAATGCTCCTGCTTCTGCCTCTGCCTTCCCTTCCAGGAGCTATGTGTAATAATCTAATTGAAGTCTGAATTTCATTAAACTTTGCCTTCTTAGACTTTGCAACAGGAAGGTGATAAGGCTGAGAGATCCCAGAGCATTGCTGTCTTTACAAGCTTATTTATTAAGAGAAGAACTCTTTTGTTAGTACTAAAAAGATCTTTGGCTTAATACGAGCCTTAACATTGCTCAAATTCAGCTTTATGACTTGTTTGCCCTTCTCACCAAAAGAAAGAGAAACAAAAGTGAGGTATGCAATATACAGTTCCAACGGTCCTAATGTTTTCAACCGTATAGTTTTATTCAGGTAAGAAGCTGAATGCATTTTCGGGATGCTGCTTTGTGACAGCAGTGATTACCTTTCGAGCATTCAGATACAACATGATTTGCCCAATCACTACTTAACACACACATACTATTGTTTTGAAAAACAACTATAATTCTATGGAGTCATCATCCATCTGCTTCTTTCTTGATCTAGGTATTCCTGGAGTCAGTCTTGCTACAGTTACTTATTTATGATGCCAGATAATGGAAGGGTTTCACAGAGGTGTTGGAGGGGCTAGGATGCTGGAGTTCTCTCTGTTGTCCAGGGGTATCCTTTCTTCTTCAGAGTGGGGGCTGTCATCCTCCTCCTTGCAATAAGTTGGGGTCCTTTAGTCATGCTTACTTAAGCATGACTATGCAGTATACAATGTAAACTATATAAATATATATCTTAAGAAAGTTCATACAATTTCATACTATAAAGACTAATTGGTACATTAGGGAATGAGATTTTCCTAACACATATCAAACTCTAATACCAATTTACCCCTATTCTTGCTATATCTCAAATGTACTGAAGTCTGAATTTTTATTTGTCTTCCAGATTTTTGATGTTCCAGTTTTACCCTAATGTGCAGCTTGAAAAAAACAGAGGTTATTATTATTATTTTAGGTGGAATAAACACCCACAAATTTAAATTAAAATCATAAGTGAAAATCAGTAATGACTCTCAAGATGAACCTCTTCATGTTCCCAAAAGTTGGAGGTATTCCAAACTTCTGGATACTTTAGCAAGTGCTTATTTTAAACACCCTGGATCAAATTCTCTCATTTGGCAAAATAAGCTTAAAGTGCCCAGAGTCTTTCTCGTGGTTTAACCCCAGCCAGCAACTAAGCACCACACAGCCACTCACTCACTCCCCCCCGGTGGGATGGGGGAGAGAATCGGAAGAGTAAAAGTGAGAAAACTCATGGTTTGAGATGAAGACAGTTTAATAGGTAAAGCAAAAGCTGCACGCACAAGCAAAGCAAAGCAAGGAATTCATTCACTACTTCCCAGCGGCAGGCAGGTGTTCAGCCATCCCCAGGAAAGCAGGGCTCCATCACGCGTAACGGTTACTTGGGAAGACAAACGCCATCCCTCCGAACATCCCCCCCTTCCTTCTTCTTCCCCCAGCTTATATACTGAGCATGATGTCATATGGTATGGAATAGCCCTTTGGCCAGTCTGGGTCAGCCCCCCTGGCTGTGCTCCCTCCCAGCTTCTTATGCACCTGGCAGAGCACAAGAAGCTGAAAAGTCCTCGACTAGTGTAAACTCTGCTCAGCAAGAACCAAAACATCAGTGTGTTATCAACATTATTCTCATCCTAAATCCAAAACACAGTGCTCTACCAGCTACTAAGAAGAAAATTAACTCTATCCCAGCTGAAACCAGGACAGTATCCACCCCTTATTCCATACCATTTACGTCATGCTCTGGTCCCACATTATCCAATACATCCTCATTAACCACCACCCCACTTATTCTATGGACCACTCCTGTAAAATGTCTGTAAAATGTCCATAAACATCCACAAATGTCCACATAATGTCCATTGAGTTCATTTAGTCCGTGACTTTGGGCTCCATCGGTGATGGTGATCACTCAGGACAGGAGAGGTGGTGTGTTGCGTGGAGTTATTGGGCACCAAAGCCAGCTCAGGTCGGGTCACTGCTGCACTTGCACTGCTTCTTGTAAGGCTTCTCCTCCATTTGTTCAGGTGGTTCCTGCTATGGTAATTCCTATAACATGCAACTCAGATCATGGGTTACAACAATTTAAAGGTATTTCCATTACAATCTCCACCCCTGGCCCCTTTGGACCAGGATTAACATTGCAATGAACTCCTCCCCTTGCTCCTAGCCTGGCTAGCAACAAGGGGTTCCTGCTATAGTAATTCCCATAACATGCAACTCAAATCCTGGGTTACAACAATTTAAAGGTATTTCCATTACAGTCTCCACCCCTGGCCCCTTTGGACCAGACCATTGGGTTTAACACTGCAATGGACTCCTCCCCTTGCCCCTGCTTCGGCTTGGACTTATCCACAGACTGCAGTCCCTTAGGGGTTTACCTGCTCCAAGCGGAGCCTTGTCTATGAGCCACAGTCTCTCCAGGGGTATACCTGCTGTGGCATGGATTTATCCACAGCCACAGTCACTTAGAGGTGCACCTGTTCCCACATGACCTTCTCCATGGGCCACAATGCCTTCAGAGATATACCTGCTCTAGTGTGGCCTTGCCCGCAGCCACAGTCTCTTCAGAAGTAAACTTGCTCCACCATGGCCTTACCCGCAGCCACAGTCTCTTCAGAAGTAAACTTGCTCCACCATGGCCTTACCCATGGCCACACGCTTTGAGGTGCTCCAGCATGACCTCATGCACAGCCACTGATGCTTCAAGGTGTACCTGCTGCAGCACGGACTTATCCACAGCCACAGATGCTTCCAGGTGTACCCTCTCCAGCACAGACTTATCCTTGGGCCACAATCCCTTCAAGAAGTATACCTGCTGCGGCACAGACATAACCATGGCCACAGACTCTTTGAGACATACCTGCTCTGGCATGGGCTTATCCACATCCACAGGCGCTTCGGGGTGTCCTGCTCCCACATGGACTCATCCACAGGTCACAGTCCCTTTGACTCGAGTTCACACTGGAGTTCCAGCCTGTCCAGTACAGCAGCGCAGAAACAGCAGCGATGCCCTGGCCATCTGCCAGCCCAGGGCATGGCCATTGTTGTTATCAAAATGTTCCCAGGCACAGCGGAGTCAGATGATAAGCAGTTCAGCAAGTAGCAAAAGCAAAAAGCAGCCACTAACGAGCACTATAATATACAGTAAGGCAAGCAAGCCCCATGGCAAGTACAGAAGCCTGCTGATTAATACCTAAACAGCACTAACAGCTATAAATTCAATCATCTAGCACATTCCAATTAAATCTGTCATTATCTCGAACCCTTCGGGCCCCACGTTGGGCGCCAAAAAGGACTGTCGTGGTTTAACCCCAGCCAGCAACTAAGCACCACACAGCCGCTCGCTCACTCCCCCCCGGTGGGATGGGGGAGATAATCGGAAGAGTAAAAGTGAGAAAACTCATGGGTTGAGATGAAGACAGTTTAATAGGTAAAGCAAAAGCTGCACGCACAAGCAAAGCAAAGCAAGGCAAGGCATTCATTCACTACTTCCCAGCGGCAGGCAGGTGTTCAGCCATCCCCAGGAAAGCAGGGCTCCATCACGCGTAATGGTTACTTGGGAAGACAAGCGCCATCCCTCCGAACGTCCCCCCCTTCCTTCTTCTTCCCCCAGCTTATATACTGAGCATGATGTCACATGGTATGGAATAGCCCTTTGGCCAGTCTGGGTCAGCTGTCCTAGCTATGCTCCCTCCCAGCTTCTTATGCACCTGGCAGAGCACAAGAAGCTAAAAAGTCCTTGACTAGTGTAAACTCTACTCAGCAAGAACCAAAACATCAGTGTCTTATCAACATTATTCTCATCCTAAATCCAAAACACAGCATTCTACCAGCTACTAAGAAGAAAATTAACTCTCTCCCAGCTGAAACCAGGACAGTCTTCAAGGACAGACCACCTCTTCTGCAGTCCCATTTTCAGCAGAAAAAAAAATAAAGATGGCAAGGCATTCTGTGCCTTGTGTTGATTTCCTAGAGAGTGCAAAGGGTTCAATAGAATGGAGCCAACCTTCTCGGTGTCTGATCCCCACTTTTATAGTTTCTTGGCCATAAGGGAGGATATGTCCAGCTGTATCGATTCTTACCCTATATGTGAAAAACCAGTAAGAATATCAAATATGTATGTGAATATGTATACCTTGCCATGAAAAAAGATGTTTAAAGACAGACTAAGGTAGTGTTACTGTTCTTTTTTCAAAGTTCTTACCACGATATACAAGTAAAAGTACACCATTTGAGTAGACACTGTAAAACAAATCAAACACAGCTGATGGATTTTGAATAGTTTGGAAGTGTTCAGTTCTACTTTCCTATCTATTTTTTTTTCTAGGTGATAATGATGATTAACCAATTGTGTATTAAACATACACCAGTTTCCTTTCTTCTAAGAAATGACTTTGTTTTGGGACTTACATAGCTATTTTAGTTTATGACGTGGATCATATTAACGTTAAGGATGTTAGCAGAGAGAAAAGAATATGTTACTTTCACAATACTTAATTTCCCAACTGGATCTTTGAGCTTTAATTTCACTTGTGATTATATCATCCTCAACATATTTAATGTCTCTTTTTATCATTTATATATTATTAAATTCGATTCTTCAACATTTAGGTTCCTAAATTTTATTTTATGTTATTTATTTTAAAGAAATTAATTCCATATTTATAATGCTGTTTTAAACGTTTTGTTGGTTTGGTTTTTTTTCTGAAAACTGCAGGTAAAATAAATGCTTTCTGAGTAATTGCTGAAATCCACATTAATAAAATCCAGATGCAGTGATAAAGTTATTTTGGTGGATTTGGAAGGAGCTGGATCAAATCCAGAGAATTTATGGTGTTGTGGTTTTATCCTACATAAATCAAGATTTAATTATATTTATGTATTCTAATTATATAACTTATTTACTATTTAGAACAACTAGTATAATAATTCATGGGTAATTAAAGCCATTTAATGTTGGTTTTGATTAATAAAATTGCTACATAGTTGGAAATTAAAAATATGTAGCAACATTATTTGCATCTTTAACATTATTAGATGCTAACTTTTGAAACTAGCACAAATTCTTCTCCTTTTTCCTTGGAAAAATTCCTGATTTTCAATATACATGGCACCTTGTGGATATAAAATAGATTTGATTTTACATGAATAGGCAGTAGCTGCTTCCACAGATTTTGTAAATGCTTCTGAGTTTTATTTATTTCTGTATGATCTGTCAGCACTTCTCTCTTTTGAGACAAAGCGGAAGGGCATCTAAGTGGGAGGAAGGTGGTAGAGTCAGACAAAACGCCTTTTTTCCATTACTTAGAAGGAACTTAATGGACCTTTGGGAAAATATTAAAATTTAACACCAGTGAAATTCATCTGTGCTACAAGTGGTGCAGATGCTAATTTTCAGTGTTTTTTGCTTTAAGAGTTTCTTTTTTTTCCTGTTTCTGTTTTTTCATCAGGAGATGTCAGCCCTTTTGATGCTAAAAGGTTATTTTATGTGAAATGCTAACAATGGCTATTACCTGCCATCTGAATAGGCTTAAGGTATAGCAGGATTTATGGTTTGCAATTAAATCTACAGTACTTGGTCCCATGCTGAACTGTTTGACTGGTCAGGCTTAATAACTTTCAGTCATGTTCATGTAGAATATTATCGATATTTTTTCAAATATCATGGGAAAGCAGCCACTCCAATGGAATTTAAGAGAGTAATGGAATTTAAAAGAGAGAATTTAAAAGAGAGTTTTGCAAATTACTTTCTGGCGGATTTCTCCCTAGCAATAAGAAAAGAATATTTTCAGCTTGTTTGAAAATTTGATAAGTGTTAACTGAGAGTTGGCATTGTGAGTTGATTTGAAAGTGGGAGTTGCCATACAGGAAATAAGATATAAGTAAGATGAGGATAACTAATGAACAGCATTGAAGGTGAAAGGAGCAACTTGTATTTGATGCTATAGAAAGGGGAAAAAGACAGCAGAGAAATGCACCAAAGGAGACAGAGATGTTGAAGAAATTGGTTAGGTAATTTTCTTTGCAGCAGCATTCTAGGTGAATAAAGGAGATGATAGATATAAAATAATGAGACTGTGGATTTTAGTGCTATAACAAATAACGAATGCCCCCACTTCCTCCTCCTTTCTCTTAGCTTTTATTGCTGAGCAGATGCCATGTGGTATGGAATATCCCTTTGGTCAGTTTGGGTCAGCTGTCCCAGTTGTGTCCCCTCCCAAGCTCTTGCCCACCCCCAGCCTACTGGCCTTTGGGGGGTGAGGGAGGGGAATGTTGGAGAGACAGCCTTGATGCTGTGGGAGTGGTGTGCAGTAGCCAAAACACTGGTGTGTTATCAACACCTTTCTAGCTACCAATACAAAGCACAGCACTATGAGGGCTGCTATGGGGAAAGTTAACTCCATCCCAACCAGACCCAATACAGAAGGTCAGGACCCTAAACCTCAGAAAGGCAAACTTTTGGCTGTTTAGGGCACTAGTGTGTGAGATCCCTTGGGAAACTGCCCTCAGAGATAAAGGAGTGAATAAGAGCTCGGAGATATTTAAAGATGTTTTTATTAGGGCACAAGAGCTCTCAGTCCCGATGTGCAAGAAGTCAGGCAGGGGAGGCAGGAGGCCAGCTTGGCTAAGTCAAGACCTCTTAGTGAAACTAAAACACAAAACCAAAATGCATAGGCAGTGGAGGCAGGAATACACATCCTGGGGAGATTATAGGGATATGGCCCAGGAGTGCAGGGAGGGGATCAGGAAAGCCAAGGCACAGCTGGAGCTGAACTTGGCTAGGGACGTAAAAGATAACAAGAAGGGTTTCTTCAGGTACATAGGGCAACAAAGGAAGATGAAAGAAACTGTACCCCCCATGATGAGCGAAACGGGAGACCTGACTACAACTGACATGGAGAAGGCTGAGGTACTCAACCACTTTTTTGCCTTGGTCTTCACTGGCAAGTGCCACGTCACCCAATTCACAGAATCCAAAGGCAGGGACTGGGAGAATAAAGTATTGCCCACCGTAGGAGAAGATCAGGTTTGAGACCGTCTAAGTAACCTGAATGTGCACAAGTCCATGGGACCTGATGAGATGCATCCGCAGGTCCTGAGGGAACTGGCAGAGGAATTTGCTAAGCCACTATCCATCATATCTGAAAAGTCGTGGCAGACTGGTGAAGTTCCCAGTGACTGGAAAAGGGGAAACATAACCCCCATTTTTAAAAAGGAAAAAAGGAAGACCCGGGGAACTACAGGCCGGTCAGTCTTACCTCTGTGCCCTGCAAGATCATGGCACATGGAAAACAAAGAGGTGATTGGTGAGAGCCAACATGGCTTCACGAAGGGCAAATCATGCCTGACAAATTTGGTGGCCTTCTACGATGGGGTTACAGCATTGGTGGATAAGGGAAGAGCAACTGACATCATCTACCTGGACTTGCACAAAGCATTTGACACTGTCCTGCACAACATCCTTGTCTTTAAATTGGGGAGACATGGATTTGATGGATGGACCACTCAGTGGATAAGGAATTGGCTGGATGGTTGCACTCAAAGAGTTGCGGTCAATGGCTCGATGTCCAGGTGGAGATTGGTGATGAGTGGTGTCCCTCAGGGGTCCATTTTGAGACCAGTATTATTTAACATCTTTGTCGGGGACATGGACAGTGGGATTGAGTGCACCCTCAGCAAGTTTGCAGATGACACCAAGCTGAGTGGTGTGGTTGATGCTCTAGAGGGAAGGGATGCCATCCGGAGGGACCTGGACAGGCTAGAGAGGTGGGCCCGTGTGAACCTCATGAGGTTCAACAAGGCCAAGTGCCAAGGCCCTGCACCTGGGTCGGGGCAATCCCAAACATGGATACAGGCTGGGTGATGAGTGGATTGAGAGCGGCCCTGCAGAGGAGGACTTGGGGGTATTGGTGGGTGAAAAACTGGACATGAGCTGGCAATGTGCGCTCGCAGCCCAGAAAGCCAATCACATCCTGGGCTGCATCAAAAGAAGTGTGGCCAGCAGGTCGAGGGAGGTGATTCTCCTCCTCTACTCTGCTCTCATGAGACCCCACCTGGAGTACTGTGTTCAACTCTGAGGCCCCCCCAGCATAAGAAAGACATGGACCTGCTCAAGTGGGTCCAGAGGAGGGCCACGAAGATGACCAGGGGACCGGAGCACCTCCCCTATGAGGACAGGCTGAGAGATTTGGGGTTGTTTAGCTTAGAGAAGGCTCCAGGGACACCTTATAGCAGCCTTTCAATACTTAAAAGGAGCCTACAGGAAAGATGGGGAGGGACTCTTTATCGGGGAGTGTAGCAATAGGATGAGGGGCAACAGTTTTAAACTGCGAGAGGGCAGATTTAGATTAGATATTAGAAAGAAATTCTTTACTGTGAGGGTGGTGAGACACTGGAACAGGTTGCCCAGAGAAGTTGTGGATGCCCCCTCCCTGCAAATGTTCAAGGGCAGGTTGGATGGGGCTTTGAGCAACTTGATCTAGTGGAAGGTGTCCCTGCCCATGGCAGGGGGGTTGGAACTAGATGACCTTTAAAGGTCCATTCCATCCCAAAGCATTCTATGATTCTGTTATAAAATGTATGCATACTCTTAGGCAGCTACGTTTGCCATTGTTTAGTTCCTTGCATCATCTAACGTCAATATGTATAGAGGAGTTGTGCATCATCTTTATTTTGGGAATTCTATAGGTACAAGATCATGTGTATGTTACTCTAGTACTTGATGTCTTTCATTTCCTATATATTTTTCTAAATATTTGTATTTTCTAAGGTATTTCAGTAGGAGTGTTATAACATGATTTTAGATAAATATGAAATGGTATTTAACCTGTTATCCATTTGTGAGTGAAATATGAAAAAAAACCCAAAACCCTGAAGGATGGCTCCCAGCGTGTCTGGATTTTGCCTATTAGTAACAGAAAAAGGTAGCTCCAGATTTTTTTCGTAGCATGTGTGGTATTCCAGTGAAACTCTATGTTCATTTTGCCAGGAAGGTCTGTTCTTTCAGCAACATGTGGGTGATGGTGCTCAACTATCATCTCACTCAACTGTTTGAGAATGAGACTCCTACATTAATACATTTTATTACATTATGGCAAATCCTCTTATTACTTCATCAAAACAGTCTCTTTTAGGCCATGGCATCTCCTTTGCTAACATTTATGTTCTAATAATCAGAAGAAGTTAATGAATTAGATTTGTCCAAGGGATACCTTGAGAGGTATTTGTGGAACTGTAATAAAAGTTTTTGTTTCTATGCTTCCTTCTAAAAATTTTTGCTTTGCACTACTCTCTGTTCTCAATGATATTTTCCCATTCTTTCTTAACAGAACATAGTTATAAAAATGACTAAAAATACTTGAAAAAAGACAATTCAGTAACAGTTCACCTGGATGTAACTTGATCCCACAGTATACTTAATGCATTCTGAATAATAATGTAACAAATTGGATGCAAATGGCAGTGTACCCTGTTTCAAATATTTTCCAAACAGATTACAGTGATGAATTTGGCTCTCTTCACATTTTTTTGTCAATTTTCTATTTTATGAAAAAAAGTGTATTCGCATGCTTTTTTCAAAGTTACTCAATCCCGCTAATTTTCTAGGCTCGTCTGCTATAATTTTTTAATAAGATATTAAGAAATATGACGTATCTATTAAGAGAGAGTAGGTTCTGCCTGAAACTGTAGGTACCTATAATTCAAAATCCACTTTAGGCTGTCAGGAACGAATATATATATATATTTAAATCAAAGGAGGAAAAATATAACTGACATGTAGATATGCTTGACATGTAGATATGCTTAACATGTAGGCTAATAAAGTTTCATACCACTTGCTAGAAGGCTATTGTAACAAGAAGATGGCAATATGATAAAATTATATGGTATTAAGTTGATTAAAAAGATATCAGCTAGTCATGGGTGTGTAAACAGAAGTGTCTTATTTGTATGTCTGCATGTATGTGTTTACTTACTATTAGGGCTGTGATTTTCTGGGAAGCCTATGGAAACTAAGCAACCAGCCAGCTTTTGAAATCACAGGCCAAATAGTTTACATGGAAATTTATATTATTGTAGCACAGAGAGTTTAGTTAAAGAACAACAAATATACAGATAAATGGTTAAGAATGAAACTCTCAGTTTCTCCTGAGGGTTGTGCTCTACCAAAGTATATGTTGCTTGCAAAATTACTGTTGCCATGTAAATATAGGACACATCTATTCACCATTGAAGGACTCCCTTGAGAACAATGGGAACATTGGGCATAGAATTATTTTGAGTATGCGGGCTGAATACCTGCTATACTGAATACTCCTGAAAATATTTCTCTTAGTTATTATTTGTCATTAAAAGCCATACTTGTGTAATCATGTGTGTAAACACCAGTTTCCTCAAGGAAGCTGTTATTTAATGTCATATACAAAACAAAGAAAATGAGTGAAAGAATAGCAGGAATTTTTAAAACTCCAGAGTTCACACAAAAATAATTACAGGTGTTTCATCATGAAAAAAGTGAAATATCCCTATTCCCTATCTAAAATGAGTGAAATACTATTCAATGACACAAATATAATTTGCAGTCAAATAAATAGAAGCAGGTCCAAGCTCAGTAGCAAATTGAGAAACAAGACAGCACCTGTATCTTCTACCAATAAACTGTTTTTACCATATTCTGCCTTTAGTTTGTTTTTAAAGATGTTTTAAGTTACAAGGCCCATGGAGTAGTTTTCTCATTTGTACAGGCCACTCAAAGAAGCAACATCAACCCATGAAGTGCATTGTGTGATTCCCTTTTTTGCTAATGGAATTTTGCCTGATGTAGTAAAGTGAGGGAGAGGCCAACAAAGAGCGTTAAGTTTAGCAATTCTCCTGAAAAAAGCAATAGTAGAGAACAGAGAAAACTGGATCAGGAAGTGTAACAGCAGTGACAGCAGAATACTATTACTTTAGAAAGTAGATAATTTGCCCCCAGTGTAACTCTTTAGGAGGAATATCTAACCAATAAACTATTGCATTTAATATAACTTCTGATCCATCCCTGAATTTACAACTAGAGAAAACACCCAGTAAAGCCAAAAGAGAATGCAGTCCATCACTTTCCTAGAATATTGACAGCATAATTTTATACTCCTCTGTATGTAGAGAGAATTGGAGACCCAATTTCAGAGTATGATCAGCTTAATCCATAGCAAAGTAGTATTTTGAGCATCTGAGTTTTGTTGTAATTTTTTCTGTTTTACCGGCATTTGGTTCTAGGGAAGAATTTTGTCTGAAGCTAATTACAGCACAGAAGAATCTAGGTTCCTGCAATGTGGAGACACTGAAATATTCTGTTCTGAGTATCTATAACAGATAATATTCTGCTTAACAGTTAACTTGTATAGCTTATAAAAAAAGTTCAGCTTCCTGATTTTTTTTTAATTATTATTTTAATGCAATCATTCTGGCATTTGGCTGTTGAATATCTCCTCCTACTTCTTTTTTCTTCAATTCATTTGTTTTAGCTCTTGTGGCAAGGCTATAGCAAACAAATATCTTTTACACTTCCGAAGCAATTAGGTTGCTTGGGTTTTTAATTTTTTTTTATTTCTGTAAGAATGTTTATTACTTTATGTAAGAAATGTCTAATAGATGCCCATATAAAAATTAATTACTTTCATAAGATCTTGTTGTTGCTTCATATTCTGAGAGTCTGAGGTGGTGTGAACAAATCTCTTCCAAGCCTCCTTTCACCTCCCTAACCACCTTGTGCATGTCTGTATATATATTTACTTATGGAGCTCTGTTTGTAAAATTAATTTTGTAGTTTGTATAGTTTCAACTGTGTGGATAACTGATTAATTAATCTCTAGTGATGTGCCTAAATCACAAATTTCTATATAATTTATTTGGTTTCCGTTTTGAAAATTAACTGTTGGGGCTGTTTTGGAAATGCAGCATTGTAACTGCTGTAGTCGGGGACACTGTATTCAAGTGCAGGGACTGAGGAGAAAATCGTGCTTAAGCTTTGTAGATTGAACAGTTATAACTTTGAGCAGTGTCCCAGACAGAGGTTGTTGTTTATTATGAAATTAAAAGAACAAACAGATATTGAAGACTATCTTTTCAAATGCACTGTGATGCAAAATAGCTTTTCATGTGCACAAAATTTGTCTTTTACATATTAATTGTGATCTTTCACAAGTGATAGTACTCATTAGCGTGTTATCCTTATTAAACAACTTTTTATCTTAGGAAATCAATATTATATTGAAACCCTTTTTTGGTGTATTTTTAATATACCTCACCACTGTTTGATGCTTCATTAGAGCTTTAGAGGCACTTTTCTGAAATAACTTGAACATTGTTAAATATTCTTTGTTAGAATATTTAACATAAATATTCTTTGTAAGAATATTTACTCCCCCAAAAAAAGCTCCAAAGAGATAAAGAGATTCTATTATTGTAAAATACATGCCATATTGTAATAATTTTTTTAAATTTTGATGACAAAGGCACTTGACTAACAGCAAAAATATGCAAACGTTATTATTAGGGTGACTATATGTGATTCAAAAGAAGATTTATTTTTTTTAATGATACGATTAAAGTTTGGAAGTCTTAAACCCCAAATAGAGAAACTATTTTTTTCCTTTTTAGTATTTAAATCATACCTCGGCCAATACATTTTTTTTCTCATGGTAACAGTTTGCAGGCTTATTTTCTTTTGTTTACTTGTATAGGATTAGCCTAAATATATGCTGAATGAAACAGGTCAGCTCGTAGAAAGTTACAAGCTACTTATTATGATAGAGAAATAAAAAGACTGTTACCTCAGTATGTGTAATTAAAGGAAAAGAAAGAAAAATGAGACATTACAACGTTTTGTTTGTGGAATGGTAATTACATTTTCATTGGGAAGAACTGGAAAGAAAGATTTCTATGAATCCTTGGTGGGATTGGTCAGCTGATTTGATCATTACAGTGCCACTGAGCTCATTTAGAGAATATTGGGTTTTGGCTTTATGTACTTTTAATGTTCATGAACCAATTCATTAAGAGCATGACCCAAAGCTGAATGAATCAATTAAAAGACTTTCTATGATTTTGTTAAGCTTTGACTGTGGTCTGTAACAACACAATCATCATCGGTAACTTCAAGGCAGTATTTCATATTATTTGAAAATTGCATTTGATTGCTTAAGAAACAAACAAATATTGTAATTCCTTGTCATTCTTATCTTCAGAAAAGATAGTGGTGAGAAGCAATTTGAGTCAGTTGCAAAATACATTCCAAAATATATTTCAAAGCTGCAGTTGGTCTTGTGCCCTGTTGTTTTAAAGTTAGCTTTAGGAAGCTCAAGAAGTAGAAACAAAAATCACCCATCAAAACATTTTTTTTTTAAAGTATCCCCCCCCCGTTTTAGCATATTCCATTGTCTTCTGAATCATGCATTGATTCCGTACTGTACTGCCATCCAACACAAACATTGGTCCTGATGAAGCTCCTGTCTCCTCAGAGCACAGGTTCCACATGTAGCTTTATCAGGTCACACTGATAACCCCCCATACAATTTCTATTTCACTGGATGGGAAACTCTCACTTACCTCCTATCCTGGGTAAATTTCAGTGTAGTGGTAGGTGTGTGCTGTAAATATGAAGAGGAGGAAATAGAAGGGCTGAGGAAAACACAGTAGCCAAGATCTCTCAGTTTTTTCTTTCTTCATTAATACAGCATGGCATTATATGTGAAGATGGGGCGTGCCATTTTCATTTTATACATGTGGCCACAATCTGTAGAGTTTCAGGAAAAATGAAAGACAGCTTACAGGACTCTGTGCCCTAACTAAAGAAATGCTCTCAAATTTGTTTTCATGTTCAGCACTGCTTGTCAGTTTTATAGCTTGCATGTTTTGGCTGCAGAACTTCAGACCACTATTGTTTTTCATGTGTACTTCCATCTGTGGGACATCACTCAGGCTCCAGGATTTTATTTATTGATGTGGAAATATGTATTTGAATAATAGATTATTTTTATAGACAAATGAAACTTTTCAAAAAGAAATTTAATTGTAGCCATATTTTTACATTGATGTCTGGAAAAAAAAAGTCTTTAATTTTATTTCCTGGTGCTGGTAAAGAGAAGAGATGCATCAGGTACAGGTTACTTACCTAATTACTGATGAAGAATCTACAAAAATTACTGTCAAAGATATGGAGAGGGGCTTGTCTAGATCAGTTTCATAGATGTTTTAATGATAGCAGTTTGGTGTTGCTTTTAAATTAGTGAGACCATTAAAGGTTCTTTCATTGGTACTAATAAATGGATTTCTTAAAGCATGTCCTAACACTATAAATGCAATTTCCTTATCTCTGCACAAATTTTCAGATCCAGTAAAGAGAACCTTGCCAGATGTATTTAGAAGTCCTTTGAATGATCCAGATTTTATTTTAAAAAGAAAAAAGGTATTTGTGAAAGACAGTCTTTGTGGTATGCAAAGAGGATTTATTTTCCTGATCTGTTGTCTTTCCTCTTTTATGTATGAAAACCTTGGAACTTCCTGATAAAGGATAGGAAAGAATTTTTACTGTATTATGTGTCCCGTTAATAGAAGAAGGAAATGGGATTTTCTTAATTTTAGCCTGAGCCAAAACTAACTGAATATCCTGTCCCTTTATGACAGGATAATGGGATTTGAGTTATCATACCCTTACTACAGTTGAAGATAGGAAGTACATAAGAATCTGAGGCAATGTTGTAGGAAGTGCATTCAAAAGACTTAAATTATATTTATGTATTTTTAATGCAGTCCTTTAACAATGTTTTCAAAGGTCAGACTTCTCTCCTGCTGTGCAGTGCTCTCTAGGATGGCAATTATGGGAGGGGAAAACGGATTTTTAAAAAGCTTTAGCTTCAAGTGGTGTTTTGAAAACAATATAGCATCGTCATTAGAAGTCTCTAAAAGCCTCTGTGTTTCCTCAAGAATGATTGCATTATTGTTTATTTGGTTGGGGTTTTTTTATCCCAACAAGCATATTTTATGCAAGAAGAGACAGTATTGTTTCCTCCCTTTAAATAACTTCATATATATTCAGGTCCAGGTTTACTTTTAAATCTACTCTCAGTCCACTTAGAATTGAAGATGACTAAACGCCAGCACCTTTGTAAGAAATGGGATTTGCAATAACTGGTGTTGGGGGGGTCATCACTATAAATTTTCATCAATTCATTGTGGTTTTCTAAAAATCTGTATATATTTATCTTCCTTTTACTCTCATTTTCCCTCCTGGTACTTCAGCATATCTAGTCTTTCAGGCTTGCAATATTGTGGTCAAATTTTTTGTCAAAACTGCACTTTCTTTAAAGCATGTTTCTAAATTCCTTGCTCTCACTTTCTGATCCCACAAGCAAAATTTATGCTTATTCTGATGTCTTCAGTCATCTATTGTGATCTGTTTTCTTTTGGTCTGCCCATTTTTCCCTCTGCTGTAATATGCAGAACACTGTTGTTAAACAAGTCCATTCCCATTGTTTAACCGACGTTTTTCCTTTTGTTCCTAAACATATTGTTGAAAGCAATTACTTGCTCTCTTTTTTCCACTTCACATGAAGTTAAAACTCAAATTGCTCATCTTCAAATCTATGCAGTTTCCATTTCAGAAGTTCTTTTCCACTAGCTTTCCCCTCTCACATGTTATCATGTCTTTTAACTGTTAGTTGGCTGAGCACTGTTTTCTTTCCCTCCCTCCCTCCTTCCCTAAGAACAGTTGTTTGGGGTGAGGCCAGTGGTTCATCCAGCACAGTATTTTGTTTCTGACTGTGGCCATAAGCAAGTCCTTAGGAAAAAGTATAAGAACAGCACAAGCATATATGATAAACCTACTTAAGACTTTTTAATTTCCCAGCCATTTTAATCTCAGAGACTTTCCAAGCAGGATGTGGGTCCTATCAAGTTAACAACATGAAATGGATTTCTCTTCCATGAACTTGCCTAGCATGCCCTTCAGCTCATAGAAACTTTTGGTATCTACAGCAACTCTTTGCAAGGAGTTCCACAGTTCAACTATTTATTACATGAACTAAGTTGTTTATCTGTAACGTCATCCCCAGTAGCTTCATATCATGCCCAGTTCTCCAATCAGAATACAGAACAAAGTATTTATCCCCATCCCCTCTCCCTATACATAATCTTGTAGATGGGTTTGCCTCTCTCTCCTGCATTTATTTGCTTACATTCTGGTTTTCTATGAATTTGCAGTGTAGCAGGTTGCTCAGGGAACGTCCATTTGGGTTTTGAATGTAATACAGCCCAGTGTGTGGTTGGCCTTCATTCCTGCAAGGGCACACTGCTGAAACGTATTATTAGCTTGTTGTCCACCATGAAACCCTGGTCTTTTTCTGGAAAGCTGTTTTCTGGCTAGACAGCCCACCACCTATACCACTGCATGGGGTTATTCCACAAGACTTTGTTAAACTCCCTGACATTCCTGCCCACCCATTTTTCCAGTCTATTTATGTCCTGAATAGCAGCCCTGCCCTCCAGTGCATCAACTACCCCCAGTCTAGTATTGTCACAACTGCAGTTCTCTATTGCAGATGTAGAAAGCTCAGATTTAGTAGCAGACTGGAGGTACAGGGGAAAAGGAGAAAGTCAGATTTGTGAGTGCTCAAGACTAAACATGTCTGAACAATGAAAGGAACTTTTTATCATCGGGGAAAAAACTGCTAGTAATGTCATTAATAATGAATGTTGTTCAAACTGTATTTGAATGGGGACAAAGTACAAGAGAGTACCTGCTTGCTACGGTCAGTGCAAAGCAAGATGAGAAAAAGGCTAAAAAGATGTTACTAAGGAGTGTTAAGGAGTTCTTCAGGTACCTTAGCTTTTCTTCCACTCTGGGACCCTATGTGCCATACATACCTGATTGCCTTGCCTCTGCAGCTACTGAGTTTGCCATATAGTGTTTACAGTGCACTCAGAGGAGCTCAGCTAGAAGCATATTTCTCAGTTTCAACCTAGTGCCTGCCACTTTGCCTCTCCCATAGCTGATATGTCATCCCTCCATCCTCCAGTCACTTTATGTCACCTTGTATACAAGAAATGATATCCTTGGTGCTTTCAGTTTCATCAGTTGAAAAAAATGAAGCTCTATGAACTGATTAGTCTCCTGTGAGGAAAAGAACTGAGGGTTAAAAACATTCCGTGTTTCCCAGTAGTCAGTATGACAGGGCACAAAATTTTGAACTCTGTTTGAAAGGTACAAATTTTGTCCCTTCAGATGGAAAGTACTGACCAAATGTTTTTTACTGACCAGTGGTTACAAGCAGATTTGGTTCAACTGGGATGAAGCATCACTGGTCATGTTGGAGATGTATGTGAATTAATTACATTTGATTAAGGCTCTGCGCTTTCCAGTAATTTGGGATTACCTTGCAACTGTGTATAATTTTACTCTCTTCTAGGATTTTATTTTATTCAGTAAACACAGGGTTTTCTTGCCTGCCACACTTCTTTAGAATATATTGAGCTAAACCTGCCACTTATAATTTCTGTTTTAGTTCATCCACTCCAAACCCTGGATCACATTTTTACTCAAGTCCAGCCTCTCTTTTGTTCCAGGCTGTGGGACTTGCAGCTGTGCCTCCCTTCATCTGGACTGCAGGTTATAATTTCTAGCTATGCTCAGAAGGGAAAAATTAACAGGGGAAACAGCAGCTGCAGCATGGAAAATTGGAGTAGGGAAGGGGCTGAAATTAACCCAAAATTATTAACAGAAGGTTGAAGAGAGAGGGAGTGGGCTTTGTAATTATGTGTTTGAGTGGATGAGGGAGGAGAGAAAGAGACTGGGACTGACCAGAAAGCACAAGCATCTGGAGCTCTCAGTAATCAAAATCTAAACACTACTTTTAACTGTTGACTTTCCAGAAAATTAAATATAAAATGCTTCAAGCTGAACAAAACCTCAGAGATATAGGTTTTCCTATAATAATAATGAAATTTTAAACTAAATCTTATCATGCTGTGTGAGCCTTTGTAATTCTGGACTTGGAAACTGTAAAACCATTCTGTTTACATCCATTCAGGCTAAGCATGAAAACAAGAGAATGATTTCCTTTATGTCCACTTGTTTTTTGCACCAGTCTTCTAGCTCTTACTTCTCTATTACGTCAAAAACCAGCTGCTTGTCTTCCCCTCCAAAATTCATCATTACTTCTGTCCAGCTCACTAATGATGTCCTATTCCATTGCAAGAGATAAGCACCTGGCTTGGATCAGTCCATAGATGAGCCTATAATGCCTTCCTCTTAGATTTCTAGCAAGTATTTATATTGTCTTCTGTCTCTATCTCTCATGTTTGGCAGAAGCTGTCTTTAGAACATCTAGACATATAATTCATTGTTCTTGAAATCCTCCTTAAAACTTTCCTTATCTGCATTGTGTTCAAAATCTTGAGATGTCAGTACTGTATACAGATCACTACCTTATATGATGAAAAATTGTTTCTTTATAGTCTTCCTTTCCATTTGTCTTACTCCTCTGTTCACTCTGATTTCTATTAAGTTTTAAACTGTTTATTGAAGCTTTTTATTCGGTAATTGTACAGAATCTGCCCCAGTGGAGCTGTAGTTCTTGCCTATGGCTTAGATGTTAAATAATTTATATTAAAAAATAATTTGTTCGAAATAACAAATTGCAAAAAAGAACTTTTTGTTACTCTATTTGCTTGGTTTTACTGTAACTCTGTACTTCTTTGAATCCGCTAGAGGGAGAATTTCTACTTGTGTTTCCCCAAATGTTTATAGGCATCCCATTTGATAAATTTTGAGCATTTTCTTACTGCAAGCTTTGAAGCTAGCATCGACTTGACTTACAGCAGATGGTAACTGATATTCATATACCTCTTTAGCATTTATAGATCATTGTCTGTTCTTGGATATTAAGAGAAACATGGATTTGGGGTTTCAAGCACTCCTTGTTACTGTCATTTTTTGCTTATTGTTTATGTTGCTTTATTATGTGGTATTTATAGTCCTGAACTTAACTGTCCAAAGTTCTAAGCAATACATCTGAATACAGCTGAATATGAGCTGGCAGTGTGCTCAGGTGGCCAAGAAGGCCAATAGCATCCCGGCTTGTATCAGAAATAGTGTGACCAGCAGGACTAGGGAAGTGACCGTCCCCCTGTACTCGGCACTGGTGAGGCTGCACCTCAAATACTGTGTTCAGTTTTGGGCCCCTCACTACAAGAAGGACATTGAGGTGCTGGAGCATGTCCAAAGAAGGGCAACAAAGCTGGTGAAGGGTGTAGAGAACAAGTCTTATGAGGAGCGGCTGAGGGAACTGGGGGTTTTTTAGTCTGGAGAAAAGGAGGCTCAGGGGAGACCTTATTGCTCTCTACAACTACCTGAAAGGAGGTTGTAGCGAGGTGGGGGTCGGTCTCTTCTCCCAAGTAACAAGCCATAGGATGAGAGGAAACGGCCTCAAGTTGCGCCAGGGGAGGTTTAGATCGGATAGTAGGAAAAAATTCTTCACTGAAAGGATTATCAAGCATTGAACAGGCTGCCCAGGGAAGCGGTTGAGTCCCCATCCCTGGAGGTATTTAAAAGACGAGTAGATGTAGTGCTTAGGGACATGGTTTAGTGGTGGACTTGGCAGTGCTAGGTTAACGGCTGGACTTTTCCAGAGGCCATTTCCTCTCATCCAAGTGCAGGACCCGGCACTTAGCCTTGTTGAATCTCATACTTGTTTATTTGTACATTATACTCTGGCTTAACCACCATGCTTGGAGGGCCTGGGTTAAGTCTAGTTTGGCAAGAGCTATTGTTCCTGCTAGCTTCAGTGTGGTAGGTTGACCCTGGCTGGATGCCAGGTGCCCACCAAAGCCGCTCTATCACTCGCCCTCCTCAGCTGGACAGGGGAGAGACTACATAACGAAAGGCTTGTGGGTTGAGATAAGGACAGGGAGATCACTCACCAGTTACCATCATGGGCAAAACAGACTCGACTTGGGGAAATTAATTTAATTTATTACCAATCAAATCAAAGTAGAGGAATGAGAAAGTAAAAACTAAATCTTAAAATACCTTCCCCCCACCCCTCCCTTCTTCCTGGGCTCAACTTCACTCCCGATTTCTCTGCCTCCTCCTCCCCCTGAGTGGCATAGGGGGACGAGGAATGGGGGCTGAAGTCAGTTCATCACAGATTGTCTCAGCCGCTCCTTCCTCCTCAGGGGGAGGACTCCTCACACTCTTCCCCTGCTCCAGGGTGGGGTCCCTCCCATGGGAGACAGTCCTCCACGATCTTCTCCAACATGAGTCCTTCCCACGGGCTGCAGTTCTTCATGAACTGCTCCAGCATGGGTCCTTTCCACAGGGTGCAGTCTTTCAGGAACAGACTGCTCCAGTGTGGGTCCCCCACAGGTTCACAAGTCCTGCCAGCAAACCTGCTCCAGCGCGGGCTTCCCACGGGGTCACAGGCTCCTTCGGGCTACATCCACCTGCTCTGGCGTGGGGTCCTCCACGGGCTGCAGGGGGATATCTGCTCCACTGTTAGCCTCCATGGGCTGCAGGGGGACAGCCTGCCTCACCATGGTCTTCACCAGGGGCTGCAGGGGAATCTCTGCTCTGGTGCCTGGAGCACCTCCTCCCCCTCCTTCTTCTCTGACCTTGGTGTCTACAGAGTTGTTTCTCTCACATATTCTCACTCCTCTCTTCCAGCTGCAATTGCGCAGTATTCCATTTAGCAAATAATTTTGAAAGCATATGTCTAAGTGTTTTCTCTGACATTTGCATAAAATACTGCTGAAGTCTTTGTGCATGGATTGCAAAATCTTCCTCTTTTTCTTTAGAATGGACTCTGGCCATATTGTAATAAGTAGCTATTTTATCTACTTGTTTTCTTTTATTATCATATACCCAGCATTCTCTTATCTCTGTTGTCTGTGCACAGAAAAGACAGAACAAAAAATCCAGCAGCTCATTCAGGGGAATCAGCAACTGAACAGTACTTTTTTTTTGTAGAATCATGACAATAATTCCAAACTAATAATAATAATGATAGACTAAATACAATCCCACTTTACTGAATTGCAAGATAAATCTGAGCTGAAATTATGAAAATAGTTTTTATTAGGAGCTTCTCAAGAATAGAAGTGCTCTAAAATTTTAAGTGACAGCAAGTGTTTTGTTGATGGTGGTGAACCTACCATACCCAATTTGGGCTTACCATAAGCTGTTCTTTCTTTATTCTGTTCTCCTTCTAAAAATATATTTCTAAATGTATGCCTACCTGGCTATTATTTGGAAAGTTGACCTGATTTGGTCATTTAATGCCATTTTAGGTATCATTGTTCTATTAGGTTATTACTGAAAATAAGAGATGGGATCTTAGAATGCTTTACTTAAATCAAATATGCAGAATAAACACAGTAGCCTGTGATTTCCTTGGAATATTTAGAATTGCACATTTCCTGTACCTTTGTCTATTAGAGAGTTTTATCTATCAGAGGATGCCTGCCATTTCTACGCTAAGTGCAACCAATCCTCTTTTTAGTCACCTATTGCAGTCCCATGGTACCTATGGTCTCCCCATGTAACTGTTAGGAAAACCGTCTGATAAGCACTACCCTACACTTGGAAAATCTGTGAATATCATATCAGATCTTTGAGAACGTGGCAATTGGCAGATATTAAAATAATACTGTGAACTTTGCTGGTACATAACATTTTATTAAGAGTTCCTATCACCTATCAATTTCTTCTTCTTCTATCCTTATTTTCTTCCTTGACTGCTGTGCTCCTCAATTCATGCATTAACCTGTCTTCCCAAGTAAGAATCATAGCATCATCCAAGATTCTTATTTTCTATCTTATCTAGAATTAGGACTTTCCTGAATCACACTATATCCTCAATATTCCGTTGTTTGCTTCAGGAAATTAAACCATGATATAGCACCTATTCTTCATAACCACCTCTGTCTTCTTTTCTCTCCACTTCTACACCATTCCCAGGTGCTGTAGTACTTCAGCATGGTCTGACCTCACAGCTGGTCCTGCTTTGAGCAGGAAAGTGGACTTGATAACCTGAGGTTATTACCAACCTGAATTCTCCTATGACCCTGTGATACTGACCTGCTTGCTTTCAAAGAAGCAACGTGTTGGAGGGTTGTTCTTTTGATTGCATTCCTATATGTCTGAAATTCTCTACTTGGTCCTAAGTAAGATATTTTAATAACTTTTCCATTTCATATTTTATGTGAAAGAGTTCTTTTGCTCCTTGTGAGTGACTCCATTTATGCTCTAAAAAGAAAAAGTATGTTAAAGGTAATTTAAAATAGTCAGAGTTGCATAATATATTTTATATTTTGATTAGTAGTTGTAACTTTATCATACTCTGTGTTCAAAGTAGTTGTAACACAAAAATTACTTTTTAATCCTTGTTTAGTCTCTTTTATGTGAGATCCAATGCACATTTAATCTTGCACAGTATTACCTGCTGTCGTGGTTTAACCCCAGCCAGCAACTAAGCACCACACAGCCGCTCGCTCACTCCCCCCCCGGTGGGATGGGGGAGAGAATCAGAAGAGTAAAAGTGAGAAAACTCATGGGTTGAGATAAAGACAGTTTAATAGGTAAAGCAAAAGCCGCGCGCACAAGCAAAGCAAAGCAAAGCAAGGAATTCATTCACTACTTCCCAGCGGCAGGCAGGTGTTCAGCCATCCTCAGGAAAGCAGGGCTCCATCACGCGTAACGGTTACTTGGGAAGACAAACGCCATCATGCCCAATGTCCCCCCCTTCCTTCTTCTTCCCCCAGTTTATATACTGAGCATGATGTCATATGGTATGGAATAGCCCTTTGGCCAGTTTGGGTCATCTGTCCTGGCTGTGCTCCCTCCCAGCTTCTTATGCACCTGGCAGAGCACAAGAAGCTAAAAAGTCCTTGACTAGTGTAAACTCTACTCAGCAAGAACCAAAACATCAGTGTGTTATCAACATTATTCTCATCCTAAATCCAAAACACAGTGCTCTACCAGCTACTAAGAAGAAAACTAACTCTATCCCAGCTGAAACCAGGACAGTATCCACCCCTTATTCCATACCATTTACGTCATGCTCAGGTCCCACATTATCCAATACATCCTCATTAACCACCACCCCTGTGAAATGTCTGTAAAATGTCCATAAACATCCACAAATGTCCACATAATGTCCATTAAGTTCATTTAGTCCGTGACTTTGGGCTCCATCTGTGATGGTGGTCGCTCAGGACAGGAGAGGTGGTGTGTTGCGTGGAGTTATTGGGCACCAAAGCCAGCTCAGGTCGGGTCACTGCTGCACTTGCACTGCTTCTTGTAAGACTTGTCCTCCATTGGTTCAGGTGGTTCCTGCTATGGTAATTCCTATAACATGCAACTCAGATCATGGGTTACAACCATTTAAAGGTATTTCCATTACAATCTCCACCCCTGGCCCCTTTGGACCAGACCATTGGGTTTAACACTGCAATGGACTCCTCCCCTTGCCCCTGCTCCGGCTTGGACTTATCCACAGACTGCAGTCCCTTAGGGGTTTACCTGCTCCAAGTGGAGCCTTGTCTATGAGCCACAGTCTCTCCAGGGGTATACCTGCTGCGGCATGGATTTATCCACAGCCACAGTCACTTAGAGGTGCACCTGTTCCCGCATGGCCTTCTCCATGGGCCACAATGCTTTCAGAGATATACCTGCTCCAGCGTGGCCTTGCCCGCAGCCACAGTCTCTTCAGAAGTAAACTTGCTCCACCATGGCCTTACCCGCAGCCACAGTCTCTTCAGAAGTAAACTTGCTCCACCATGGCCTTGCCCATGGTCACATGCTTTGAGGTGTTCCAGCATGACCTCATGCACAGCCACTGATGCTTCCAGGTGTACCTGCTGCAGCACGGACTTATCCACAGCCACAGATGCTTCCAGGTGTACCCTCTCCAGCGTAGACTTATCCTTGGGCCACAATCCCTTCAAGAAGTATACCTGCTGCGGCACAGACATAACCATGGCCACAGATGCTTCGAGACATACCTGCTCTGGCATGGGCTTATCCACGTCCACAGGCGCTTCAGGGTGTCCTGCTCCTGCATGGACTCATCCGCATGTCACAGTCCCTTTGACTCGAGTTCACACTGGAGTTCCAGCCTGTCCAGTACAGCAGCACAGAAACAGCAGCGATGCCCTGGCCATCTGCCAGCCCAGGGCATGGCCGTTGTTGTTATCAAAATGTTCCCAGGCACAGCACAGTAAGATGATAAGCAGTTCAGCAAGTAGCAAAAGCAAAAAGCAGCCACTAACAAGCACTATACTCTAATATACAGTAAGACAAGCAAGCCCCATGGCAAGCACAGAAGCCTGCCGATTAATACCTAAACAGCACTAACAGCTATAAATTCAATCTAGCACATTCCAATTAAATCTGTCATTATCTTGAACCCTTCGGGCCCCACGTTGGGCGCCAAAAAGGACTGTCGTGGTTTAACCCCAGCCAGCAACTAAGCACCACACAGCCGCTCGCTCGCTCCCCCCCGGTGGGATGGGGGAGAGAATCGGAAGAGTAAAAGTGAGAAAACTCATGGGTTGAGATGAAGACAGTTTAATAGGTAAAGCAAAAGCCGCGCGCACAAGTAAAGCAAAGCAAGGCAAGGCATTCATTCACTACTTCCCATCGGCAGGCAGGTGTTCAGCCATCTCCAAGAAAGCAGGGCTCCATCACGCGTAACGGTTACTTGGGAAGACAAACGCCATCCCTCCGAACATCCCCCCCTTCCTTCTTCTTCCCCCAGCTTATATACTGAGCATGATGTCATATGGTATGGAATAGCCCTTTGGCCAGTCTGGGTCAGCTGTCCTAGCTATGCTCCCTCCCAGCTTCCTGTGCACCCGGCAGAGCAGGGGAAGCTGAAAAGTCCTCGACTAGTGTAAACTCTGCTCAGCAAGAACCAAAACATCAGTGCGTTATCAACATTATTCTCATCCTAAATCCAAAACACAGTGCTCTACCAGCTACTAAGAAGAAAACTAACTCTATCCCAGCTGAAACCAGGACACCTAGAGAACCTATTAGTTTATTCTTGTCTGTATGCTGTAGCTGTTTCTAGTCTTCATGATTCACAGAAATGTGAGCACTTTAGGCCTGTAATATTTAAGTTCATTTATCATAAGGAGCATATTTCATAACATATTATGAAAAGTACAAGAATTGAATGCTTGAATTTAATTTTTTAATATCTTTAAGTGGTGACTGGAAGAGAACAGAAACTACTGGCACTTATAGATTTTTGTAATACTGAATTTCTGTTATAAGGAGATTCTAGTTCTCTGCTTTTGTCCTGAGCCTTAAGATGATTTAGGTAAATGTATAGTACATGGGATTAAATCTGATCTTGATATAACTTTTACCTATGCAGCTGTGACTAAGCAAAACCTGCAAAATCAGATTTAACTGTGAGTACATTAAATTAGAATATGTAATCAGAAAGTGAATCAAATGCACTTAGGGGACATACATTATAGACATGCTTAAAGCACTATCGGTATTACCTTTTGGAATCATAGAATCATAGAATATCTCAAGTTGGAAGGGATCCATAAGGATCATCGAGTCCAACTCCCTGCTCCTTGCAGGACTTCCTGACACTAAACCATATGACTAAGAGCGTCGTCCAGACACTCCTTGAACTCTGACAGGCTTGGTGCCGTGACCACTTCCATGGGGAGCCTGTTCCAGTGATCGCCCACCCTCTCAGTGAAGAACCTTTTCCTAATGTCCTATCTGAACTTCCCTGATGCAGCTTCATTCCATTTCCTTGTGTCCTATTGCTGGTCACCAGAGAGAGGAGATCAGCACCTCCCCCTCCGCTGCCCCCCTCGAAGAAGTTGTAGACTGCGATGAGGTCACCCCTCAGCCTTCTCTTCTCCAAGCTGAACAAACTGAGTGACCTCAGCCGCTCCTCCTAAGTCTTGCCCTCGAGGCCTTTCACCATCTTGGTCACCTTCCTCTGGACACACTCTAATAGTTTGATGTCCTTCTTATATTGAGGCGCCCAGAACTGCACACAGTACTCGAGGTGGGGTCGCACCAGTGCAGTGTAGAGTGGGACAATCGCCTCCCTCGACCGGCTAGTTATGCTGTGCTTGATACGTCCCAGGACACGGTTGGCCCTTTTGGCGCACTGTTGACTCCTATTCAACTTGCCATCAACCCAAACCCCCAGATCTCTTTCTGTGGGGCTGCTCTCCAGCCTCTCGTCCTTCCAATTTGTATGTATAACCAGGATTACCCCATCCCAGGTGGAGAATCCGGAACTTGCCCTTGTTAAATTTCATATGGTTGGTGATTGCCCAGCTCTCTAGTCTATCCGTATCTCTCTGTAAGGCCTCTTTACCCTCAAGGGAGTCCACAGCTCCTCCTAGTTTAGTGTCATTGGCAAACTTACTTAATGTACGTTCGACTCCTGCATCCAGATCATTTATAAAAACATGAAAGAGCACTGGCCCTAAAACTGAGCCCTGGGGAACCCCACTGGTGACTGGCCACCAGCCTGATGTAACCCCATTTACTACAACTCTTTGAGCTCGACCTGTCAGCCAAGTGTTCACCCAATGTATTATGGACTTGTCTAGCTGTATGCTGCGTTTTGTCCAGATGGATACTGTAAGAGACAGTATCAAAAGCTTTGCTAAAATCCAAAGCCACCCCATCTACTGGCTTCCCTTGGTCAACTAGATGGGTGACCTTGTCATAAAAGGAAATTAAGTTGGTTAAGCAGGACTTTCCCCTTGTAAACCCATGCTGTCTATGACCAATGATTGCATCGTCTCTCAAGTGTTTTTCAATAACACCCAGAATAACCTTCTCCATAATTTTACCAGGCACTGAAGTGAGACTGACAGGCCTGTAATTACCAGGGTCTTCCTTCTTATCCTTCTTGAAAATGGGGACAACATTTGCCAGCTTCCTGTCGACTGGGACCTCTCTAGACTCCCAAGACTGTTGAAAAATAATGGAGAGAGGTCCCACAATGACATCGGCCAGCTCCTTCAGTATCCTGGGATGAATCCCATTGGGTTCCATAGACTTATGTGCATCCAGCTGGAGCAGCAAGTCTCCAACAAGTTCAGAGTCAGCTGGGAGTATATCATTCCCCCAGTCATGGTCTTCCAACACAGGGCTCTGGGGGTCCCAGGGCCCATCATCAGTGTTAAAGACAGAGGTGAAGAAGGCATTAAACGTCTCTGCTTTGTCTATGTCCCTATTTGTGAGGTGACCGACCTCATCAAGTAACGGACCAATGTTGTCTGTGATTCTTCTTTTCCTATTAACATATTTTAAAAAGCCCTTTCTGTTGTCCTTCACAGTGCTGGCCAGCTTGAACTCTAATCAAGCTTTGGCCACATGAATTTTCTCCCTACATTGGCAAACAGCATCTCTGTAGTCCTCCCGTGTCGCCTGTCCTTGCTTCCAATGTCCGTACACTTTCCTTTTCCACCTAAGTTCTAGAAGAAGATCCCTGCTCAGCCAAGCCGGCCTTCTGCCCCGCTTGCTTGACTTCTGTATTTGGTTTGCGTGGCAAGACTTTGGTAGCGGGGGGGCTACAGGGGTGGCTTCTGTGAGAAGCTGCTAGAAGCTTCCCCTATGTCCGATAGAGCCGATGCCAGCCGGCTCAAAGACAGACCTGCCACTGGCCAAGGACGAGCCAATCAGCAACAGTGGTAACGCCTCTGTGATAACATATTTAAGAAGGGGGGGGGGGGGGGGGGGGGAACTGCACAATTGCAGCTGGAAGAGAGGAGTGAGAATATCTGAGAGAAACAACTCTGCAGACACCAAGGTCAGTGAAGAAGGGGGGGGAGGAGGTGCTCCAGGCGCCAGAGCAGAGATTCCCCTGCAGCCCCTGGTGAAGACCATGGTGAGGCAGGCTGTACCCCTGCAGCCCATGGAGGCTAACAGTGGAGCAGATATCCCCCTGCAGCCCGTGGAGGACCCCACGCCAGAGCAGGTGGATGTAGCCCGAAGGAGCCTGTGACCCCGTGGGAAGCCCGCGCTGGAGCAGGTTTGCTGGCAGGACTTGTGAACCTGTGGGGGACCCACACTGGAGCAGTCTGTTCCTGAAAGACTGCACCCTGTGGAAAGGACCCATGCTGGAGCAGTTCATGAAGAACTGCAGCCCGTGGGAAGGACTCATGTTGGAGAAGATCGTGGAGGACTGTCTCCCATGGGAGGGACCCCACCCTGGAGCAGGGGAAGAGTGTGAGGAGTCCTCCCCCTGAGGAGGAAGGAGCGGCTGAGACAATCTGTGATGAACTGACTTCAGCCCCCATTCCTCGTCCCCCTATGCCACTCAGGGGGAGGAGGAGGCAGAGAAATCGGGAGTGAAGTTGAGCCCAGGAAGAAGGGAGGGGTGGGGGGAAGGTATTTTAAGATTTAGTTTTTACTTTCTCATTCCTCTACTTTGATTTGATTGGCAATAAATTAAATTAATTTCCCCAAGTCGAGTCTGTTTTGCCCGTTGATGGTAATTGGTGAGTGATCTCCCTGTCCTTATCTCGTGCCATGAGCCTTTAGTTATATTTTTCTCTCCCCTGTCCAGCTGAGGAGGGGGAGTGATAGAGCAGCTTTGGTGGGCACCTGGCATCCAGTCAAGGTCAAACCCACAACTTCTGACACTTTGGAATTTCCTGCTCCTGTGCTCTTAAGTGATGGCTCTTAAAAAGCGACCAGCATTCATGGACCCCAATACCTTCAAAAGCAGATTCCCAGGGGACCTTACAAACTAGCTCCTTCAGCAGCCCTAAGTCTGCTCTCCCCATATCCAGGGTCGAAGTTTTGCTGGTGGTTTTTCTCTTATCACCAACAATTTGAAACTCAACTACTTCGTGGTCACTGTGATCAAGACAGCCACCAATCACCACTTCACCCACGAGTCACTCTCTGTTTACAGACAACAAATCTAGGAGGGCACCTTTCCTATTCGGCTCCCTTAGTACCTGCACCAAGAAGTTATCTTCAACATGCTTCAGAAATTTCCTGGACCTGTTTGTGTCCACTGTATGATATTCCCAGTTGATGTCTGGGAAGTTAAAATCACCCATAAGGACAAAGGCAGCTGATCTAGAGATATCCCTTAATTCCTTATAGAATAATTCATTGGTGTCATCATCCTGGCTGGGTGGTCGATAGTAGACTCCCACAACAACATCCACTTTATTTGCTTTCCCCTTCATCCTTACCCAGAGGCTCTCAACTGTGTCGTCACCAGCTGTAAGCGCCATACAATCCAACCCCTTCCTTACATACAGCGCCACCCCCCTCCGCCTCGTCTGCCCTGCCTATCCCTCCTATAATCATCCATCATGGCACCCCAGTCACAGGACTCAGCCCACCAGGTTTTGCTTATGCCAATGATGATGTAGCTCTGGGACTGGGCCAAAGCTTCTAGCTCCTCTTGCTTATTCCTCATGCTGCATGCATTAGTATAAAGACACTTCAAATGTGCTCCAATATACTCAGCACATTGTGGAGCAGACTGAAGGACCTGGACTGAAGGACCTCGCTAGCACACTGTCCCTCAAACTTCAAATCTAGTTTAAAGCTCTTTCAATGAGCCCTGCTAACTCCTGTGCAAAGATCCTTTTCCCTCTTTGAGACAGGTGTACCCCGTCTGTTGCCAGCAGGCCTGGTGTCGTGTACACCGACCCATGATCAAAAAACCCAAAATTCTGCCAGTGATACCAGTCACGGAGCCAGGTATTCATCTGCTGGCTCTTCCTGTTTCTTCTCTCATCATTCCCTGCAACCGGAAGGACAGAGGAGAACACTGCTTGTGCTCCTGATCCCTTAACCAGTCGTCCCAAGGCCCTGAAGTCTCTTTTGATTGCCCTTGGACTTCTTATTGCAACTTCATCACTGCCTACATGAAAAAGCAATAATGGATAATAATCTGAAGGCCGTACCAGGGTAAGAAGCTTTCTCTTCGCATCTTTAACCCAGGCCCCAGGGAGGCAGCAGGCTTCCCTAAGAAGTGGGTCAGGTCAGCATATTGGGCCTTCTGTTCCCCTCAGGAGAGAGTCTCCTATGATAATGACCCATCTTTTTTTCTTTATGGAAGTGGTTTTGACGCAGGGTGTAGGCCGACTTAACCTTGACGACACCTCCAACCTGGATCAACCATCGTCCTCATCATTGTTCAGTTCTACTTGCAGAGCCTCATACCTATTATGCAAGGGCACCTGGGAAGGTGGGGTAGTCACGGAGGAGATGCGCCTGCTGCGCTGGGCAGGAACTTGTCACCATTCCCCCTATCCCTTAAGTCACCGCGTTCTTCCGGGTGTAAATGTGATATGTATGAGATCTCAAATGTTCTTATTTTGAAAGAAGCAGTAAATATATTTTTGGTGGAATTTCACAACCCGCTTTCAGTGATCTCATTTAACTAGTAGGACTGGGGAAGAGCCCAGAAAATTAACTCACCTGTAAAACACATTTAAAAATACTTTTTTTATAATTTTGATTAAAAACCCTACAGTGATTTTTGGAATTGTACCCTATGCTTTCCTTTCTTAGTGTGTGTGCAAAACACATATTGTGTTTTTTACCTGGAGAGTTTTTTTCAAAGGAGTAGCTGACAATGTTTTCCAGTTTTAATAATTATGGTGGTTTTTGTAGGAAAATTAGATATGTCTTTATCAAAAGACAGTCAAGTAGGGCTTTTCCTTAATGAATCCTTATCTTTATAGCAAAAAATATATATTGTACTTTGTTGTCTTTTTTTAATGTGTGGCTAGGGGAACTGGAAATGATAATTTTTTTCTTATGGAATAGTTTTCTTTCAAGACTTTATTTTAGCACCTGGGTAGGCTACCTCATGCTACTGCCCTTTTTCTGCCTTGTCTTCTTCCCAGTCCTGACTGTAAGATAAGCATTTTGTCTAAATCACATAGTGGTTATTCGATATTGCTGGAAGCTAGACCTCTGCTTCTTATTACAGTGAAGGCTGTTCATGTTTCTAGTCTATAATAAAATCAGTCCCAAAGGCTTTCATTTAACTTCATGCGCGTGCTTGAGAGTTTTCATACATATAAGTGTCAGGCACTAACATAGATTGGCTCAACAGATTCTTAAATCATTTATATTGTGAGACTGTTTATAGTAATTAAAAGTATTAGTCTGTGGTTTGTTGGGGAATTTTTATGGTACCCCTCGAGGCAAATTAAACACACGTTTGTGCTTAAATATAAAAGAAAAAATTAATGAACAATGCATCGGGCAGAGTCCTACCGCAATAAGTGGTTCTACAAGGAGTCTGCAAAGATGCATCACGAGCAGATTCATTATATACTCTTGCACCAGCACCAGTCCCCAGAGTGGTTGCATGGGGCACCTCAGCTGGCCCTGGGTCCATCCCCCAGCCCAGCTCTGCTGCCCAAAGGTGGCCCAAAGGTGGCCCCTGAGCTTGGGCCCCTGAGCCATTCCAGGATGGCTACCAGACAATGCTGAGGCTGTTTCTTATCTCATCACCCAGGGAAATTTCACTCCCTTGCAAGGAGTAGTTCTGTCTCTGGCATTCCTGCTTCCAGCTAGTTTAACCCCTTCTGCAGCTGGGCCTTCCATGCCAGATCATTCCTCGGTCATAAATTACCACTGCTGAGCAGTTACAATTTGAATTTCCACATGCTCAGAATCTGAAGGGAAGATCTCATTTAGTATTTTGTTTTTGAGGAGGAGGAAGATGCAAGCATATGTTAAAATAAGGTATGGAATGGAACATCTACATTGAGAAATTTAACCCATTAACCAAGTAAGGAAAAGCATTTTAGTTAGCTATTCATGCAAATGGTGCTACTTTATAATGACCGAGTTCAGTTTTCCTGTTAAAAGGCCTTATCCTGCTGTTCTATACGCATTGCATATTACCTCTTTGAATATGTGGCAAACCCACTCAATACCTGTAATGCAGGTTGTCAAGCTAATGGTCCTTGTTGAATTAGTTCTAATATTTTTAAGAATATAGGAAATAAAACTGTCAATCTGTGGACTAATACTTTCCTATTTTATAATTATCTTTGTAATGCAGTGCAACTTAAAGCATGATCCTGAACCCACTGTAATCAATGTTAATGGTCTTGTTGACATCTTTGATTCATTGATCTCCAAATGATCGATCTGTCTAATTTTGTAAAACCACTGCAGCTATCTGAAGACCATACTTTGGAATAGACATCAGATGGCAGTATTTCATAGCATAAAAGAACCTAGGTCTCATTATACAGACTGTATTGTTTGAAAAAAATTATTTGACTCATGGAATCACTAGTGTTTTTTAGTAAATAAGAAAGAATAATAGACTAATAGAGAAGTGATATTTTTGTTCTTCATAGATATAAACATTTTCATATGTCATGCTTTTATTTTGTCTGCTTTTTGAAGAGCAGTGCTGTGTGTACTACTTTTCCAGTGGAAAAGGAGCAGAAGCAGATATCGTGTTAGTTATGATTTAATCCAATTCTTTTTCTATCCGTGGATTAACATTTCATTTCCAGTTTAAATTTTGTTCTTAATAAGACATAGTTTAAAATGTTGGTTTTGTAGTTTTAGTCATATCTGCGTTTTAGTCTATATTTGGTCAGTGTTAGCTTTCACACACTGATTAAATCTTCTATAAAATTTTAGAAGAATACAGGAAAACATAATGCACAGTGATTTCTGCATTCTGTGGTGCTGTCTGATATTGAATTAAATTTGTAAATACGTTGTTATCAAATTTCACATATGACGCAGTACAGTTAAACTTGCCTATGTAATGTGGCTGACTCCTGATAGCAATGTCATTCTTAATGTAAGTAGACCTTTCAGTTGCTGTTCCACTCCTGTCAGCATCATGATGTTCCCTTTATAATTCTCATCAGGAATTGTGGCTTCGGTGCTAAGTACAAAGGTGATTCCTCTCCATTGTGACAGAAGGCTGCTTTTGCAGGATTTCCGATTTTGCCATAAGACAGAAAACAGTATTTGCCTTTCACACCTGGTTATGTAATTGTGGTCAAACACCCTTCACCCCATTGAAAGTCTGGACACTGTGTGCTTCTAAAAGGAAATTCTTATTCACAAAGGAAAGCTGGATTGTAAGACAAAGTAAAAGAGGAAACATGTATTGCACCAACAAAAATGATACATAACTGATGTTCTGACATTAAAAAGAAATCTCTCAGAAAATGGTGATGGTTTGTTCCTGTAGGATGAACAGGAAGTATGGTTATAACTGAAAAGATTGTTGTTACTGTCAAAAGTTAATGTACCAAGCTTAAGCAAATATTAGCCTTTCACCAGTTATTACAGGTCTTTGTCCGCTATCAGTTATGAACAAAACTGAACATGTTTATAAAAATTTTGTCTTTCAGAATAGCTGAAGTGAGTTATTTTAATTAAAAAAATAAAAAAATAAGTCTCAAGATTGATTGACAAAGGTTTTGTTGGCTCAGAAAACTGCATCAATATCTTGTTTGCATAATGCCATGAAAAAAAGATATTCTAAAAATTAATTTTAATAGCAGTATGTATTGATCAAATGCAAGTACTTTTGCCTTTTTATATTTTAGAGGTTCTCTTTTAATATCTTTAGATAGTTTGTTTCCCCACCAGCTGTGAACAGAAAAAAGGCACTTCCCTAGTTCAAGTAGTGGTCATGATATGACGATATACTGAATTAAGAACATCTCATTAAACAGATACCAGTAGCTTTCATAGTCTGATTTCAGTTTGCGTGCAGATCTTAACCTATTGTTTCATTTGTATTTCTGTAAAATGTAGCAAGTATTAGCCTTTCCTAAATCATTTGAAAACTGGTTGTGATAAACTGACTTGGGGAGGGGGGTGGAGAAGGCAGAACCTAAACCCTTTTACATTATTTAATTGCAGTATTTGCTAGTTAGCTTAAGAGGTAAAAGTTTGTAATCTTCATTTGTAAATGGGGACTACAAAGATAAATACTGTAGATCCTGGAAAAAACAGAAGAGGTTATTCAGCAGTCCCCCTTCCTTTCAGCCTTCCTGAAGGTTCAGGAATAAGCAAATGGAAAGAATAACCAAACAAAATGAGCACGTATCTGATGTTTAAGCCCTCCTCTAGTGCTTTTTATGTATGTAACCAGAAATCACTCAAGCAGCTGCAGCATGTTAGTTCCAAAAGTTTAACAGGCAGTTTTATAGCTCTGACAAAGGCCGTGCTAAAGCAGTTTCTTCCTCCCATGCTCACTTGCTATGATAGCTAATAAGTGATCTTTGGCAGCAGGGCTGTGAGAGGAGTGGTAATGTTTAATAGATTTCTGTGGAGGAGTTAGCTTGCTTTTCCTTTGTAGATTGTTATCTATAGAGACTCTGAGGGCAGGCGACACTATGTTGAAAACAGAATAGGCTGAACTGGAGTTGGAGCTCTGCACAGTTCTTTGGGACTGATTAAGAAAGGAAATATTTTAAGCAGTCAAGCCAATATTTGATTGTATTAGACCTTAATAACAAACTTCCTTGGGAAACATGGCTCAGCAGACAAGTCCGGACACTTTGACTGTTCCTGAAGTGGATAATATACATTGTCAAAATCCATGGTTAAATGAAGATCTTGTGAAGACCCTGAGGCAAAGCCTGTTGCAACATGAAAAGTCCAGGACATCTAGGAAATCTTCATCTATTTCTCCCCGGCTGTCTCCAATTATTTCTCCTCGAAACTCTCCAAGACTTTTATACAGGATGCTTCTGAATAGCAACATACCAAAACAGCAGCATTGCACTGTGGCACATACCTGGTAAGCACTGAACAGGTTGTCATGAAATGTCAGATTCACTTTTCTTCACAGAGCATTTCTCTTCTTGGTGTCAATGCCTATATTTGTTGGTTTGATCTCAGCATGAATCTGTCTGGTTGAAAGAGGCAGTACTAATTTGTGACTCAAGTTAATTTCAGACCTGAAGTTTAAATACTAATTTATATAAAGTAAGAAAACATATATTTGCTTGCACAAAAGCTACTTTATTTCCTCTGATTTCTTAGGTAATAATCCCTTTCTTCCCCTCCTCCAGAAATAAAAATTGGAGTCTTAGGAAAGAAAAGTACTTATCTCATTCTGTCCTTTTCAGGCCAGAGTGAGTAGGCAGAATTTTTTTTAAAATGTCTTTTAAATATATCTTATTTATTTATTTATTGCCAATTTATGACCCCTCTTGCCCCTAAGCAGAATAGCACAAATTTGTTTATCTTTTAACAGCACTCAAATTAAGAAGGGCATCATAGAGAAGAATGGTGGGAATAGATATTGTATATGAAATAGTGATTTTTATTAAAGCAATTGCTAGAATAAACAGAGGAAAGATGGAAAGGGAATCCCTTGTTAATTGATTCTCTAGTACTACTTTTTTTTGTAACTTGATCATTTCTTAGTCGTGTGTTTGTGATCAAATCTATAAAAGACATTTGCTTTGTTGCATCCATCTTCTGTAAAACAGCAGCATAATTTCATTACTTAATTTATTCTTTTTCAAATGTTACATATGAGATTATTGTAACTCAGTAATACATTCCTGTTTGCTTTGATGGTCCTGAGATCTTGATGTGTTCTGTTTTTCTTTGTGAGATTTTTTTCCCCATTATTTTTCAAATAAAAATGTAATATAAAGAAAGGAGGGCAATGAAATATGTTCAAAGAAAGTAAGTCATGCATTCTGAGCAGTAAATAGATATGCTATTCAAGTTTATAATTTGTCTGAAATTAGATTTTTAGCTACGTGATAGGTATGTGCATTGCACATTGTATACATGTGTGCCTAAATCTTTACTATGTATGTATTTGTAGCTAAAATGTATTGGTGTACTATGTGTTAAAATATAATAGCACCTGCATTTAATTGAAAAATGGTAATATAAGATTAGGGGTTAATCAGTGATTCGAAAATGAATATATGCAGCATAATGAGCAATAAACAGTAAAAGTTGCTGGAGAAAGATGTCTAGGGTAAGCATGTAGTAAAGTGTGTGGATGCATGGCTAAGAAAAAAAATAATCAAAGCCAAGCAAATTAGTTTATGGTACGTCAAAATGTAATAGCAAAAAAACCCAACTGCTATATTTCAGAGTACTATTTACAGACCTGATTTAGAGTAACAGATACTCCTTTGATAAAATATTTTTACCCTTGAAAAGGATGGGGAAAACCAAGTGTGACTTTATACTTAAAGAATATTTATTTTGAAACCAGTATGCCTGATCAGAAATTGCATGTGTAACAAAGAAAACTGAATGAAATTAGGAGATTTCATTTTCCCTTAACAGTTATGCCTAAACCCCAACAACATTAAGGATCTCTAACTGCTGGTCTGTGTTAAATGATTAATAAAACAGTCTATACATAAGATCATGCCAGATTTAAAAAAAAAATAATAATTCATGTAAAGCTGTTTTACGTTGTAAGGTGAAAATAAATAAGAATTTGTGAAAGTTTACAGAGGAAAATTATCATGCATGATTATTTCTGTATGTGTTATGACAGTTATTTAAGAAGACTGAGAAAGGAAGAGTATTAAAAAGGACGGTGATGAAGTGAACAAACAGGTTTGGGCAACATAAAAGGGCAAAGGATGGCATAGTATTAAAAAGTGGAATTTTGTTTAAACGCACTTCCTCTAGTGAGCTTCAGAAAATTTTGAGTTTGGGTAGAGTGCCATTTTCCAGCATGATGTGGAGTGTAGGAAATCCTATCATAGAATCATAGAATACCAGGTTGGAAGGGACCTCAAGGATCATCTGGTCCAACCTTTCTAGGCAAGAATTTACACAGTCTAGACGAGATGACCCAGCACCATGTCCAGCTGAGTATTAAACGTGTCCAGTGTAGCAGAGTCAACCACTTCCCTGGGGAGATTATTCCAATGATTGACTGTTCTCATTGTGAAAAATTTTCCTCTCGTGTCCAATTGGAATCTCCCTAAGAGTAACTTGTACCCATTAGCCCTTGTCCTCACCATGTGACTCCTTGTAAAAAGGGAGTCTCCATCTTCTTTGTAGCTCCCCTTTAAGTACTGGTACATGGTGATGAGATCACCTCTAAGCCTCCTTTTCTCAAGGCTGAACAAGCCCAGTTCTCTCAGCCTATCCTCATATGGCAGGCTTCCCAGACCCTTGATCATCTTGGTGGCCCTTCTCTGGACCCCCTCCAGCCTGTCCACATCTTTTTTGTATAATGGGGACCAGAACTGTACACAGTATTCCAGGTGTGGCCTGACAAGCGCCAAGTAGAGAGGGATAATGACTTCTTTATCTCTGCTGGCGATGCCCTTTTTGATGCAACCCAGCATCCTATTGGCCTTCTTGGATGCAGCAGCACACTGTTCACTCATATTGAGCTTCCTGTCCACCAGGACCCCCGGGTCCCTTTCCACAGAGCTGCTCTCCAGCCAGGTGGATCCCAGTCTGAGCTGCACTCCTGGATTATGTTTTCCCAGGTGCAAGACCTTACACTTGTGCTTGGGTTTTTTCCCAAATATGTGAAATACTGGTCCTGTGAAATACTGGGCCTATAAAATACTGTTGTTGAACAATTCATAGTTATTTCTAAATGATTTGTAAGACTGGCTTATCTTAGCAGTAGGTTTTTTTCAGCAAGTAAAGAGCCAAGCAGAGAGTTAGAATAAATAACCTGAGAACCTGCAAAGAAGAATAGTATTTCAGAAGTGAAGTAGGAGGAGAAAAAACACTAATCTTGAGTAATATTATATGTGATCAGGCTTGCAGGCATATGAACGGAAGCAGAAGCGATACTATGTGCTTCCAAAATTTATTTGTTGCCAAATCCCATCAAGTCCGTAGCTGCTGATATGTCTTCACTTGCTTATCTATTTAGAAAACTGAGATGCTGTGTGATAGATATGTAGTTTCTAGATGCTTTGGCTATATAGGCAGTATAGTGGTTTTCATTCCATATCCATATAATCTATTTGAGGCAGTTCATAGAAAAAAATGAGCTTTTGAAAATGGAATAGTTGTAAGCTTGCTCCAAAATGTTGTATTATGGAGGATCCATTCTGGTTTGAGTGCATATAGTTTGTTCCACAATAGTTATGGCCTTTTCTGTAAGTGCTCTAATTTTCTTATATTTCTAATTTAATCTGTTTTGTACTTTAAGAACAGTAGTTGAATTCTTTGTGTATACATCTTTCTTTAGTCTGTTGTTCACACAGGCATTAAAAATTTTAATAACATGATCTTATTCAAGCCAACAATAATTAGAAAGCCATTCATGTAATATTTCAGTCCTTTCTGACTTTGCAAATTACCACCAGTTTTTAGAATTTTAGTATTTTCTTATGTTTTTCTTATGATTATAATTTTATGTATATATGTAGCATAAGAACTAAATGTATAACGCTAAAGATATTGCTGTGTCTTGCAGTGCTGCCAAATACAGCCACTGCAAATTCAGTGTACTAGAAAAACTCATTTAGATTGCACCTAACAGCTCCTTGATTTCCAGGCTCCAAAATGACATTCAGATACAGTCAAGAAGTAGGTGGCAGGCTGATGAATTGTTCTGGTGACACAGTTCTTCCCCCTTTCTTTCATAAGGCCCATAGCTCTCCCCCTGTAATGATTTGGGATGTAGAACTGTTGACACCAAAATGCATTTACTTTATCATGTGACTATTATCCTTTCACATGAATAATTGTGTTAACATTTTTAGTCATATAGCAGGAATATTTGGTCTTGTAAGGACTGCATAAATGGCCCAGCTGTGAATTGTCAAAATGCTTTCATTTTTTTATGTGATGAGGTATCCAATCGTAGGATGCAATGTTCACATACATGTTCATTTACACAATGGGGCAATGGTATATTATGTAAAAGGCATATAACTACTTGTGATTAAAAAAGGTGATGTGGTATGTAAGCCTTTAACACCTCTGTAAGAAACTCTATGGTTCTTTCCAGAAAAGTTGAACTGTTGTGTCTTCTGAAAACCATGTCTTGCATAAAAATTGTCATGAAAATTGTACACAAACTGGGTCATTTACTAGGAGTACTTAAGAAACTGATGGAGCCATTTACTTAAATCTGTTCTCTCTGTATCAGTTGTGTTTAGGAAGGCACAACTTAAAAAATTGGTTATTTTTTTAATTTGTTTTTAATAGGAGATTTCCATGCCTATGTTCAGAAAGGTGATTATATAACTCGATTTTGCTTACAAGAGTATAATGGAATATTTGCTAATATTTCTTTCAACTCAGAGTTCATCACTAACCATTAGCCTCAGACATTTTGAGTCCTTCTCTCCTTCATCCTTCCCCAGCTGTAACTCTGAATTAATTCTAACAGTTGAAAGATAAACTTCCAGATTACTAATTTTAGAGAGGAAAAAATACAGCATTGAATGAGGTTTTAAGTAGTAGAGTTGCATGGGGTCTTCATTTTTGTTTCAGAGAGTGTTACAGCTAGTCTTGCCTATAACTGCGAAATTAAAACTACTTAAGTAATTTTGAACTTTTAGTCTGGATCGCTGTCAGTCTATAGACTATGTCAGTCTGCAGTCTATAGGAAACAACCATAACTGAAAAGAAACAAGTGTTTAAAAGCTTCATGGCCAGGAATTCAAATATACTCTAGCCAAAACCAATTCACGTTCCTCAGAAATCTGCATTATATTGTCTTACTGTAAAAGTAATCATAATGCTTTAAGATATGGTCAATATAATGACACGGCAGCACATATTACAACCAGACACAGACAAAATATAATTAACTCCTCTGGTATGTGCTTGACAAATTCATTTTCTGGATTGTCTTGGTTGGCTTTTCGTATGCCTTTTCTAAGCCGCCTATCCCCAGTGCAGTTTGGCAGGAGAGATCATTAGTGTGGGATCATACATGCTGGGATTTGTGAGAAGAGAGGGCCTTCAATTACAGGGAAGGAGACTTGTCGGTTCCCCAGCTGTGTGAACAGCCAGTGTGTGTGATGCATGTCTAAAGGTCTGTGGAAGGATGTTTAGATACTTTAAATCATACAGCTTTAGTAACTCATGGAAAGTCAGCTTTCCTTTATTTTCCATGAAAAATTCCTTCCTGTAAGAAAGGAAGGAGAAGCAAGAAGCATGGATAGTAAGGTCAGTGCAACATAGCAACTAAATTGTATTTATTTAATTGGAAGTATGAAGTCATGGCATGTATGTGCTTGATTTTTTTGGCCTTTATTATTTGTTGCCTTAATATTTCTCAGTGAACGCAAAATGTTCAAACAGTTTTTCTCTGCTGTATATAACTTTGGACAGAATATTTGCTGCCTTTCTGATTTATTTGTGTGTGTGTGCGTATTCAGATACAGCAAGTAATGATATATGACTTTTTTTTTCATTATATAAATTGAGTTTGTTATTCATGGGTCCATTGTTAGTCTTCCCCTTTGATATCTGTCCCCTCTCCAGCTCTTCTGGGGTTCATTTAGTACTTTTTGATGTTCAGGGGTTTTATGTTTTTGCTCGTTAGACTTTTTTTATTTTTAACATGCATCCCCAAACCTAACCATTTAATATGATTACTGACTGTAAGAATACAAGTATGTGCTCAGTTATATAGAGTACTTTCATGTGAATTCAGCCAGCCTTTGTTCCCACCCATAGTAAATAGTTTTACATTGACTTTGGCACTTGGGTATGAAAATGATAGATGCCTTAGAGTTTAGATAAATATGGGTAAGGTGTGCCATTTTAAGTTTCAGGAATGTAACTGACATAAGGGTACTGATAAACTCAGGTCTTTGTTTATTTTTATTGCACAATATCTTTTCATGCACTTTTAGCACTAATTCCGAAAAACAACAAAACCTCAAGTATTAGTTATAAATATATTGCTCTTCTGCAATCTACCTAACTTTATGTGGTTCTACACTACCTGATTCAGTGTATTTATGCTGAAATCATACTAAACTATACTGAAGCTATACCAAACTGAAAGTATATACTTTTTCTCACTACATCTTCTTCCAATTTTCAAGATATGTTTTCTTCAAAGACTTTTAATGCATGTCTATGTTTTCCTTTCCTTCACTACTCTGCTTCTCAGGGAACTAAAGTAATTACAATTTGGTGCATGAAAAGCATTTCAAAAGGAAGATCCATCAAAGCAGAGTAGGATGATAACTATGCTAAGAACATTAGGAAAGGATAAGGTTCATAAACAATATATACTCTATACTAACAGCTGAAAGGTTCTAGAGAGTTGTGCAGAGTAGTTCAAACTTCAGTGGAAAAAACTTTCTGTGTTATGGAAAAATATTTCAAAGAGAAGCCAGATTGCAGCATATTTTCCTGATTTAATAAGATGCATGTACTCATGAAATTAAAAGCAGTGTTTAATCAGATTACAGATGCAACAAAATTTAATTAACAATAACATCCTTTTGGAACTATTAAAATAAAATTTAGAGTTTAAGAAGATAAGATTATTTGAATAAGATGATGAGTTGCACATTTGCATATGTGACCTTATTTGTTTCTGTTGAATTAAGAAAACAAAGCAGTATTGGGGTGTGTGTGTGTGTGTGTGTGTGTGTGTGTCTCAAATCCAGTTTGTTTGAGTTTCTTCTACTACTTCCTTGTTTTTTCTCACACTTCCTAAATCAACTGACCAAATATTATATAAGGTTTTAGTCAAGGTAACAACCAACATATTACAGAGGACTCTTCCATTGGTTTTCAGACTTTTTAGATTGGGTTACCTTACTCCTTTTCTGGAATAGTATGGGATCCTCTCTGCATATAATGTGAAGATATTCATAATAGATGCATAAATTATTCCCAGGAAATAATTTAATTTATAATATTGTCACAGAGACATACTACAAATATGTAAGATAACCCAATCCACATATCCACTCTTTTCTTGAAATTCTGTTAGGTAAAGAGGGGCATGCTTGTGTGTATGTTTGTATACAAATAGGAAACAGGATTGCAAAGACAGCATGTGTATTTGATGGGATCCGGGCACACATATGCATGATTTAATGGGGCAGAGGCAAGGAATGAGCTAGGGGAACACGATGCTGTCTAGTATCTACAGAGTGGCTTGCAATAAGCTGAGGATGCTGCACAATGGTGTTAACTACTGACAAGTTAATTTAGAATCATAGAATCATAGAATCATTTAGGTTGGAAAAGACCTTTAAGATCATCAAGTCCAACTGTTAACCTAGCACTGCCAAGTTCACCACTAAACCATGTCCCTAAACGCCACGTCTACCTGTCTTTTAAATACCTCCAGGGATGGAGACTCAACCACTTCCCTGGGCAGCCTGTTCCAATGCTTGAATTTACCAGAGAGAAATAATACTGTTTCTCCACAGCTCAAACTTGAGGAGAGACAGATAGGGACAAAATTAATCTCCCCATATAGAAGGAAGCCTTCGGCTGGGGCTGCACGGCTAGAAGGCGCGTCCCCTGGGTGGTGGATAGGGGATCCCTCTCTGGAGGGTGCACCGGATAAAATTGAAGAAGGTGCCGCGAACCAACGCAGCCTAAGGGAAGGCCACCCTGACAGAAAAACCACTGGCCCTCCAAGTCATGGGGGTTGGGCAGGAGGCCAACTACCTCCTCCCGGAAAAAAAAAAAATAAAAAGTTGCAGAAACGACGAGCATCAACTTTCAAAAAAACCGAAATGGCGGGGATGGAGAAAATCAGTAATGAAGTGAGGAGGAAGAGATGGAACTGGATCGCTCATGTCCTGAGGAAAAAACCAACAGAAGACTGCACTGTGGCCCTTGGGTGGACTCCAGAGGGAAGAAGAAAGCGGGGTCGCCCAAAAACGACCTGGCGTCGGATGGTGGAGGTTGAGAGGAATGGTGCAGGCTGGAACTCTTGGGAAGCGGCACGGCACGCAGCCACAGACCGATCGAAGTGGAAGAACGATGTTCGCGCCTTGTGTGCCTCCTGGCACTGAGAGAATTCAGATCAGATATAGAAGGAAGAGGCAAAGACACATTGTCCCAAATGGGAGTCATGTTAGAGCAGAGCTCCTGGTATCAGAAAGGAAACCCAAAACCACTTCAGAAAGATCCACGAACAATCAAAGGCTAAATTATAAGTCTTTATTGTACAGGAACAAATAAATGAGTAAGGAAGAACAATATGAAGGAGAAAGAACAATACATTTGTCTGGCTAGATTTGCTAGTACAAAATTTTTCTTTTATAGCAGTACCTGTTACATTTTCTTTTGGAAGGAAAGGAGAGATGCATCTCAACCATTTTCATTGAGCCTTTCTGTCTTGTAGATCTGGTACTTCTTCATAAGTTTTAATAGCTGAAGTGATTTGCCTAAGTCATGGTATTGTCTGATCTATTGTCTTTAATGGTGTGTTCTGTGTTGGACATTATTTAGGAGAAATTCTAAATAATTTAGGAGAAATGGAACCGAGTTCCTATAATTCTACTTTTGTTTAGTAGTTACCTCAAAAGCAAAGAACTGCTTTGCAAGAGTGCTTTTGCATCCACAATTTTTTATTATGTCTTACTATATTGTATTGCAAGTTATGTGTGACTGCAAAGGTTTTAACTATTGTACCCTTCTATAAATTCTCTGACTTCCTTAAGGTTTTTAAAGAATTTGCAAAAAGTTCCAGTAGTTTTTGTAGAACATTTTTATTAGCTTACAGTGTAACATCTTGGGAAGCCTATTAGACTCAAGCGGTCTTCCACGTTGCTTCTTGTTGGATCACTCTGATTGCATTTTGCAAACTTGCTATCTTCACTTTCATTTTGCATGTGTATATTACTATTTTCTTTGTGGTTTGGTAAAACAGGTTATTTGTTCTTGCCCCAGCCCTTGCAATCCTGTCTGTCTGTTCTGCAGTTTCACACATTTTCAATGTTTTATTCAAGCTGAAATTGGTATCTCATGGTAGCCTTTTCCTCAGTTTTGAATCTCAAGACTCCGCTGTACCTTGGCCTTAAATTAAGGATTTCACAGGTATTCTACAGTTGTATGTACATAACCTCAAAGTTTCAAATGTGTTATAAAAGCTTCAGAAGTTTCTTTTCCTTTTTGATTTCTCATAGCAATTCATATCTCTTAATAGATATATTGCTTATGGGAATGCATATTCTTACAATTTCTTTAGGACAGTCTAGCAACTAGCTGGCTTTTCCTATCATACATTCTTGAAGAGCTTCAGCTTCTTTGGGATTTGTAGGTATTACTCCATTTTTTTTCTCTTGTGACATTTCTTCTGTATCTCATGAACTTTTTGGGGTTTTTCTTATACTTCAGTTTCATCTAGTACCAAGTATGGTTTTTCCACAGAACACTGACCTTAAAACTTGCAAGAGTTCATTCCAACAATAGATAAGTTAACATTTAAGTGAGAAAGAAGAGTCGGAGAGGGGTCTCAGCATCTCAGTCTGTCAAGCTACCAGTCCCATGAGGAGCAACCATTGGCTGGAACCAGCAAGTTTTACTCTGTCAAAGGGCAGAGTACTGACAGACATCTGATTTATGCAAAAGTGCAGTGAATCGTTTGCTAGTGGAAGGCTTATTTCTGTCCTCATCTGGGGAAAATGGCCAGTGTTAGAACTGGTCTCTACCTGGGGCAAGTTACTGGTGCTTAGACTGTGTCTGCAGTAGAGCATGGTCACTCAGTTGTGGTGGGATGCACCGCCAGACCTGTCCTTTCACTCATGCCCGGCTAATGTTTGATCTTGGTCACTATATAATGTTGGTAATATTGACATCTCCCCTCACAGCAAAATTTTAGGAAATAGTCTTGTAAAACCTCTACTACTTCTACTATTAATAAATTTATAGTGGGTTGACTTTACATTTTCTAAACCTGCAAAGTTCAGCAAGCAGTCTTTCTCCTTCATCAGAGGTGGCATGACACTACATGGCTAACACTTCATGTTAGCACAGAACTTCTTTTCTGGTAGTTGTATATTCCCCCTTAGTAAATGTTCAGCATCTTCTATCCATTATTTTCAACAGCTTACCTTTACTAAGCCTCTGCATTCAGTTCTTTAAAAAAGAACATGTACAGAATTAATATAGCAAAAAAGTAAAATTTTGTCCATGCATGGGGAGAAATGCAAGATGAGAAGGACATACTCCATTTCATTTATTGTTATATAAAGAAACACTTGTGTTTGTGTATTATATCTGTGTCATATGCTTTAATTGTAACCTGTTTTCCTCTTAGATTGTACTTTTCTTAGGCAGTGATCATATCTCTTCTATGTTCTTCAGTGTACCAAATTTATTGGTGCTCATTAAATATTCTTACTATAACAGAACTAATCAATTAGAATCTCATTGTGACAGGTGCTCCACAGGTATGCTCCTGACAGTGAAGTTGATTATTGTAGACTAATAGTCACAGATTTTTATAGACAATAGATTGTTCAAGTAAGCTTGGAATAGTTTAAGGTGTAATAACGTGTGAGAATGCATGATGTACAATTAAACACACTACCATTATGGGCCAGACTGACTTTTGCTGGAATATCCAGGAACTTCCATAGCGTTCTTTAAGGCATAAATTTGTCTTTGGGATTATCTCTTGATAGCATTGTGGTAAGTAATTGTGGATGAGTTAATTGTTTGAAAGTGTAAAATGTGGTTTTGTGTGAGTGTATGGTGTATGGGCTTCTATGATAAATCTTCATCTGCTGACCCTGACAAATAATCTCTAGAACAAGTAGTAGGAGCTTGCTAGAGAAGGAATCTCCACAAGGTGTTTTAAGAATATTTGTCTATATATTCAGTTTTCCCAAAAAATAGAATAAGGCAGCAAATAAGTTTTATCTAGAATAGATTTTATAAATTGTGTGACTTTTTTTTCCAGCTTGATCTGAACAATATATGTTTCCATATTAAATAAGTTAAAGGAAAAGTAGGCATTTCTGATGTGCATTTTAATATTATAACAATTTTCCAGTTATATTCAAATAAGCAATTGATTTATTTGACCATTACCATAAATATAATTTTGCATTATAGAAGACACATACAATCACAGATAACATATGCTGTTTTCTTTTGGGGATGGGAAGGTTCACTGAATGATGAATCAGAAAAGCTAGCTATTGTATTTCCAGTCTTACTGTGCAGAGGTAAGAACCTTTAAAATCTGCTGTACTTTCATAAGCACAGTCATAAGCTATAAAATCTAAGTTATTTTAAAATATCATCTACCTGTTGGACCTATTCATTATTATGCACATTCACATGACAGAGATTTAATTCTCCAAAGGTGTTAATTACAGTCATAGCATGTAGCACATTACATAATCAAAAAGAAAAATAATGACTTGTGTAAATGCATGCTGTCATGGGAAATAGATTAGACCACATAATTAAATATGGAAATCCAGCAAGATCACAAAAAATATTCATTAAAAGGCCTAAGAACTGACTTCACAATGAGCTCTATTCTCCACGTAAAAAATAATTTACCGCAGAAGAAATATTTGAAACTTACAAAACACAGTGTTTCTCCAAGTATGTATCACTCGTTTCCGAGGAATGCAATGTATGTGAGAGAGAGCTAAGTTAGATACTCCAGCTAAAATTGCTGGTAAAGAACAATTGCGTACTTAAATATTTCTTACTTATTGTGATAGTTGCAGTCTGGAAACTTGCATGTGATTCTCTTGTGGGTTGAATATATTTGTCAGCGGTGACTATATGAGGTATATCTATTGGAGAAGGAGTTGTTGCCACCGTAGTCACACAACAATTTGTGATATCTGGTAACACTAGTATACAAGCAGCTGTGACAATACCAAGCCTTTGGCTTTTCATCAACAATAGCTTGCTGAGAGCATCAATATTAAAACACATGTTGATTTTGGGGAAAAAATAAATAAATCAATAAATCAGCTATGAGAAAAATTAAATCCCATCATATGATTATTGTTAACAATTTAAAAAGTAACACAAAGGCTGAAGCATGCTGAGTTCAAGATTGGACTGCATCTTTCAGTCTGTAAAAACCATCTCAACAGAAAAAAAAGATTTTTAGGCATGAACTTCAGGATAGAGGTTGTTAGTAATTTTCTAATAAAATATTGGAAAATACTGACTTATTCTGCCTTAAATATTTAATTTGAAATACTTCAGAGTCTCCCACCCGCCAAGTACTTGCTGAGAGCAAGGAATGCCTTGTTCCACCTCACCTAGAGAGGCTGTGCAGGAGGGAGAGTTTTACTGAGCTATGAGATACAAATCACAGTATCGTGTATTCTGTTCAGATAGGTGGCAATGAATAATATATATTTAAAATATTATATATATATATTATTTTTTATATATATATATATATAAAATCTCATGACCCAACAGCAAGTTCTGCTGTTACTGCTATTCTAAATATGTGCTATTTTTCCTTTAAGACACCTCTCTCCTTTTAGCAACTTCACAGTATACTCAGTGGCCATATCTGCAAATTATTCTCTATTTTCTTCTTTTACAGTATCAAAACTTCTTTCGATCTGTTTTGTGACTTTTTGCCCCAATCTGGAAGCCTTCCCCTTTTAAAGATCTCAATGTGATCTTGATAGACCTTAATGGAATGCTCCTTGAAACACTGCTCTCGTACGCACTGCTGTCTCTTCATAATAGTGGTCTACTGCCCATTATTCCACCTAGGAAAGTCAGTGTCATCAATCATTCTTCCAGAACCTCCATACTATGCAGGAATCTCTTAATGTGGCTTGCAAATTGACAGACTCTAAAAGAATATGCTTCCCAAGAATACAATTTGTCAGTGTTCCTATCAAGTAAATATATACCACAAAAAAATAAAAATGTTTCTTCATGGTTATAAATTTTTTCTTCAGAATCTTTGTCAAGATTGTTTTTGGATGAGTTGTTCTAACTCCCTTTTACTCCTTAGTACAAATGATCTTCCATCTCATTGCCCTGCTCTTCATGTAACAGTTGTGGGTTTTTTTAATCATAAGGCTTCTCAGAGGATGATTTAATTTCTGCTCCCTTCAGAGTGTATATTACAATTTAGAACCTGATCTCAGTGCTGATGAATTTAAAGGATATGCTTTATGAACCTTTGGGAATGTATCACTGAAAGTAAAATTTTTTTGATCAATTCTTTTGCAAACTGTCAAACAAAAATAATTTAAGCTTAATGTCCAATGAATTGTTAAGAAATTGGATTAATCACTAAGAATTTTTAATTTGTAAATGTCGTGGTTTAACCCCAGCCAGCAACTAAGCACCACACAGCCGCTCACTCACTCCCCCCCGGTGGGATGGGGGAGAGAATCGGAAGAGTAAAAGGGAGAAAACTCATGGGTTGAGATGAAGACAGTTTAATAGGTAAAGCAAAGGCCGCACGCACAAGCAAAGCAAAGCAAGGAATTCATTCACTCCTTCCCATCGGCAGGCAGGTGTTCAGCCATCCCCAGGAAAGCAGGGCTCCATCACGCGTAATGGTTACTTGGGAAGACAAACACCATCACTCCGAACGTCCCCCCCTTCCTTCTTCTTCCCCCAGCTTATATACTGAGCATGATGTCATATGGTATGGAATAGCCCTTTGGCCAGTCCGGGTCAGCTGTCCTAGCTATGCTCCCTCCCAGCTTCTTATGCACCTGGCAGAGCACAAGAAGCTGAAAAGTCCTTGACTAGTGTAAACTCTACTCAGCAAGAACCAAAACATCAGTGTGTTATCAACATTATTCTCATCCTAAATCCAAAACACAGCACTCTACCAGCTACTAAGAAGAAAATTAACTCTATCCCAGCTGAAACCAGGACAGTAAATTAACCTGGACTCTGTATAAACAGCATTGAAAAAGGTTTTTCCACAACCTCTTCAGTCCCTGGAGCATCTGCTGCAAATGCCATTGATATGCTAAGCAGGAGTAGCTCCTTTTCTGATGTGAAGATTATTTCACTTGTGGGGAGGGGGGATATAAAAATAAAATCTCAGCTGAGTCTGTGAAGGAAAGCCTCTATCTTTCATTCTCCATATATTCTCCAGACTGCATTCTGCATTTAATTACAAAGGTGCTTCTAGACATACCTTGCACAATAAAAAACACTTTGTGTTTTGTGGCTTTGTTACAAGCTGCTACTTGCATGTCCAAAGTGCAAAGATCATCACCAATCAAGAATAAATAAAAGAAATTTAATTGTGTTTAAAAGCCTTATAAAATGTCATCAATTATTTGAATGCATACAATGAAACATCATTGTTAAAATACATAGAGAAGGTAAAGGCAGGTAAAAACATGAAGTGACATTGGTCCGTGAAAATTTTTGGATATAAGCTTGTGCTATGAGCTGGAACTGTTCAATAGTTGCTGTTTCTGTTTTGTAAATACTTGAAACAAAACATTTTAATATTTATCTCAGAAGGGTTTTGTTAATATTTTTCCAGTGCTTTTTAAGTATGAAGTGCTATTATTCTTTACAGATCAAGAGAATGTTCACTTTTCATCTTCTAAATATTAAATATTCATTTATAGTTTCTTGTAGTGTCAACATTCTAGGTATTGTAGGAATCTAAGAAAACACTGTCCTTGCTTTGAACATTTTAACTGCAGCAGAAAACAAACCAATAGAAGCTTTAGGGGCTTTTTCCTTGTAATTGTAAGACTACCCACTGATCTATAGCAAAAATCTGGAACATTAATGTAGTTGAGTATGACAAGTACATCTGAACTCATATATCTTGCTTGTCATCAGATTTATCAGTTCAGGGATATGCCACATTAACCTTGACCATGCAGTTCAAAGCTCAGTTGTGTCTGATTCACAGAAAGAGCAGGCAATGCAAAATTGTACCTGCTTTCAAAAAGATGTAGACATTCTCTGGGGTGGAGAAAAGGCCAAAACACAGTTTTAGAGAGTAGTGTTTCTGTCTTAAATACAATGCATGTGTTCCCTGCTTCGCTCAGTATGGAGTTTCCAATGTCTGCAAAAACTGAGGGGCAACAGATCTTTGCCTCTTTTTCTGTCTGTAAAATGCATCTGTTCTGCTCACCCAAAGAGTAGGTGGGGCTAACTTGGCGAGGCAGGCTTTAAACTGAAGGACTTGGGGGGTGGGGTCCAAAACAGAAATGCTCATGCCATCACATTCAACTGGGGCGTAAGTCAGGCCAACCAGAGCGGCAACAAATGTTCCTTAGCTGTCTCCCAAGATGTGAACCAGAAGAGCAACCACCTCAAGTGTATGTATACAAATGCACACAGTCTGGGAAACAAGCAGGAGGAACTGGAGCTCCGTGCCCAGTCAGAAGGTTATGATATCATAGGAGTAACTGAGACATGGTGGGACGACTCACATGACTGGAGGATCGCGATGGATGGCTATAGGCTGTTTTGCAAAGACAGGCAGGGAAGAAGAGGTGGAGGAGTCGCGCTCTATATTAAAGAAAACCTCGAATGTATCGAAGTCAACTATGGTGATTGTGAGTGCTCTATTGAATGCCTCTGGGTTAAAATCAGAGGGGTCGTCTCCAAGCAGGACCTTACAGTGGGCATCTGCTACCGACCTACAAACCACGATGATAAAGCCGATGAAGCAATATCTGGGACACTAAGGCAAGCTTCTGGTCAACAGAACCTGGTTCTCATGGGGGACTTCACCTACCCAGACATTTGCTGGAAGAACAATACAGCAGCTCGCATGTCATCCATCAAGTTCCTGGAATGCGTAGAGGACTGCTTCCTCTTACAAATGTTAGATGTGCCAACCAGGAAGGAGGCGCTACTGGACCTGCTATTCACAAACCAAGAAAACCTGCTTTGTAATATCTTGGTTAGCGATAGCCTTGGCTGCAGTGATCACAATATTGTGGAGTTCGGGATCCGGCTGAGCATGCTGAAGGTTAGCACCAAGACAAGGGTTCTAGATTTTAGAAGAGCAAACTTCAGCTCGCTCAGAGCTCAGTTGGGAGGGATTCCGTGGGAAGCTTCCATGGAGGATAAAGGAGCCAGCGAGTGCTGGGAGTTCTTCAAGAATGCTCTCTTGGAAGCACAAAACCAGTTTATCCCCTATAAAAGAAAGGGAAGGAAGCAGAGCAAGAGGCCCCCTTGGCTCAACCACGAGCTCCTGGGTCTGCTTAAAACGAAGAGAGATGCGTACCAGAGATGGAGAAGTGGAAGATTATCCATTGAGAACTACAAGGGCATTGCCAGAGTGTGCAGAGATGCAGTTAGAAAAGTGAAAGCTCAGCTTGAATTGGAACTGGCCAGAGACGTCAAAAATAACAAGAAAGGGTTCTTCAGGTATGTAAATTGCAAGCGGAAACAGAAGGAAAACATAGGCCCACTGTTAAACAGGAGAGGTGAATCAGTCACCAACAATGCTGAAAAGGCAGAGGTTCTCAACACTTTCTTCACCTCTGTCTTTACCAACTCTGTTGGATCCCAGGTGTTGGGAATGAAAATCCAGGATGGTCCAAACATAGACCTACCATCAGTGAAGAAGGAGTTAGTACGTGAATTATTACAGGAGCTTGACCCCTACAAATCGATGGGCCCTGACGCCATCCACCCGAGGGCGTTGAGAGAGCTGGCTGATGTCATTGCGGGGCCACTCTCCATAATCTTCGAGAAGCCGTGGAGATCGGGGGATGTTCCAGAGGACTGGAGAAAGGCGAATGTTACCCCTATCTACAAGAAGGGCTCAAGGGAGGATCTGGGTAATTATAGGCCCATCAGTCTTACTTCAATCCCTAGGGAAGTTATGGAACGAATCCTCCTGGGGGCCATCATGAGTCAAATGAAGCACGTGACTCGGAAAAGCCAACACGGCTTCACAAAAGGCAGATTGTGCCTGACAAATCTGGTGGCCTTCTATGATAAAGTGACCTGCTCGGTTGACATGGGGCGAGCGGTGGACGTTGTCTACCTGGACTTCTCCAAGGCTTTCAATATGGTTCCCCACTGCCTCCTCCTGGAGAAATTGATGCGTTATGGCCTGGACAAGTGGTCTGTGTGGTGGGTGAGGAATTGGCTGGCGGGCCGCACCCAAAGGCTGGTGGTAAATAGCTCTTTTTCAAACTGGCGACCCGTCACAAGTGGGGTCCCCCAGGGATGGATATTGGGCCCAACGTTATTCAATATCAGCTTCATAAGTGATCTGGATAACGGGATCAAGTGTAGCCTGATGAAGTTTGCAGATGACACCAAACTGAGTGGGGAAGTAGACACTCTGGAAGGGAGAGCCACCCTGCAGGAAGATCTGGATAGGCTGGAAGAGTGGGCTAACAAGAACCTTATGAAGTTTAACAAGGACAAGTGTAAGGTCCTGCACCTGGGAAAACATAATCCAGGAGTGCAGCTCAGACTGGGATCCACCTGGCTGGAGAGCAGCTCTGTGGAAAGGGACCCGGGGGTCCTGGTGGACAGGAAGCTCAATATGAGTGAACAGTGTGCTGCTGCATCCAAGAAGGCCAATAGGATGCTGGGTTGCATCAAAAAGGGCATCGCCAGCAGAGATAAAGAAGTCATTATCCCTCTCTACTCGGCGCTTGTCAGGCCACACCTGGAATACTGTGTACAGTTCTGGTCCCCATTATACAAAAAAGATGTGGACAGGCTGGAGGGGGTCCAGAGAAGGGCCACCAAGATGATCAAGGGTCTGGGAAGCCTGCCATATGAGGATAGGCTGAGAGAACTGGGCTTGTTCAGCCTTGAGAAAAGGAGGCTTAGAGGTGATCTCATCACCATGTACCAGTACTTAAAGGGGAGCTACAAAGAAGATGGAGACTCCCTTTTTACAAGGAGTCACATAGTGAGGACAAGGGCTAATGGGTACAAGTTACTCTTAGGGAGATTCCAATTGGACACGAGAGGAAAATTTTTCACAATGAGAACAGTCAATCATTGGAATAATCTCCCCAGGGAAGTGGTTGACTCTGCTACACTGGACACGTTTAATACTCAGCTGGACATGGTGCTGGGTCATCTCGTCTAGACTGTGTAAATTCTTGCCTAGAAAGGTTGGACCAGATGATCCTTGAGGTCCCTTCCAACCTGGTATTCTATGATTCTATGATTCTATGAAGAAGTACTGGTCTCATGGAAAAGATGGTTGTGATCACTGTTAAAGAGCACCTCTATCTATCAATCATGTGTGCCATACATGGAGGGCAAATTATGGCCGTTTGGACAAACAATTCTGGCACTTCTTAATGTTTCAGAAATTGTCTTACAATCTTATTATCCTTTTCTGTAAGCAATTTCTGAGTGTTTTTTTTTGTTTGTTTGGTTTGTTTTCTTAATGCAAAAGAAATTTTTATGTAATTTTATGATGGCTCCTTCCATTACTCTTCTGCAGGCTTAGGTATACTGCATCAGCCTTCCATACCTGTATTAAGAGGGATTGACAGGGAGATGAATGAACTTTCTAATGGGATGCTGGAGCCACATAACACCTAAGTACATTAACCCATCTAGAAAATATTGGTAGCTGTCTAAAAGGCAATATTGCAGAAATTACACATTTGTTTGCATTTGTGGGGTTGTATTTTCCAGGTGTTCAGCTTGTTATTGAACAAATCAATTTCAATATTCCAATTTAAATATAATTTCTCTTACTTAGAAGTAATCAAAGGCCTCTGGGATCAGAAAAAAAACCCTGATCTTTTCCAGCAAAGAAATCTTGGCTGATCTTGGCATATTTCCATAATGATTACCCATCAGTGACTCAACTGGAAAGGCTGTCATGACTAGTTGGAGTCTAAAACTGTTGTTTTGAAGTTTTGCACCTTTAAGGGACAATGTTCTATTTTCTCTGCTGAACTGAAGATTTGAACCCAAAAATCACATTGAGAAAATAGACATACAAATTAAATATTAAAGAATTTCAATTTGGAAATTTAAAGTCTAAATATCTTTATATATTCTCTCAGGTTTTTAATTTTAATTTTATATTCTGCTTCTTGTTTATATATTTTTCTATAGTCATAGCTGTGGCGATTAGTCCACACTTGTCATTGGGGTTAAACCACAACAATGGCATTGCTTTCAGTGAAATGTCTATCATATGAGTGGTGAGTCATTCTGTAGTTAAGGGGTTAAGACCAATGTGGCAAAGTAAACAGTTTCTTTTCAGTCTGATACCTCTTGGATATTGTAAGGGTTATAACTTTCCTGAGACCTTGTTGTGGTTTAACCCCAGCCAGCAACTAAGCACCACACAGCCGCTCGCTCACTCCCCCCCGGTGGGATGGGGGAGAGAATCGGAAGAGTAAAAGGGAGAAAACTCATGGGTTGAGATGAAGACAGTTTAATAGGTAAAGCAAAAGCCGCACGCACAAGCAAAGCAAAGCAAGGAATTCATTCACTACTTCCCAGCGGCAGGCAGGTGTTCAGCCATCTCCAGGAAAGCAGGGCTCCATCACACATAACGGTTACTTGGAAAGACAAGCGCCATCACTCCGAACATCCCCCCCCTTCCTTTTTCTTCCCCCAGCTTTTATTGCTCATGTGCTCTACTTCTGCAACTGTAGGCCTGTAAGACCCCTGAATTTTGTGCAGAGCACTCAATGAAATTGTATAAACAAATGATTCTGTTTCTACAGCTCTGAAAACAAGAGCAAGTGGGGAAGAAAGTAAAAGGTCCTTATTCTAATAGTTTTTATACTGACATTAGAAGCACAAAATATTTTTCTTCCAATGCAAAGTAGGAGTATTTGTATGGTGGCAAAGAAATATTTCTTAATGAAAAATTCAAGCTGGGGCAATGCAAATATTAAAGTACTGTGAACTACAGAGATTCTCCAGGAGATGAAATGTTTTAAAATTGTTTCACTGTGAGGAAAAAGAAAAAAGTAAAAATCTATTTTCAAAGCAACAGAATTTAAACATAAAAAACTTAAATTAGATATTGGAACTTGAATGTGGTTCAAATTCTCTTTGCTCCTGTGCTCTAGGGGGGAAAAATTAAAGAAAATATAAAATCAATGTGATGCTGGCCATTTCCTTAATGTGAAAAATGTGGGGGGAGGGGTAGTTAAAATGTTATGATAGCTTTGTTAAATGAAATTATAATTTTGCCAAGAGTATTGTTTTATAAATAAGCTTTTTCCATATCCCATGTCCAACAGAAATGTAAATATTGCTTTCTTAAATGTAGATTATATTTCATTATGTCTTAAACAAAAAAGCCCCAAATGCATGAACAATCATTGCTGCCAGTGCATGGGGACACGATGTTGAAATGAACCCACGTTGATTAAAATAATAAAAAAGTCAAATTGGGAACAAAAGACAATGACAAAATTTAAAAAAAAAATAAAAGGAGATAGAGAAAGCACAAGTAAATCATTTACCTCTTGAAGTGTAATTGAAGGTAATTGGCTTGTGCTGTTGTTGAAGTGAATCTTAACCTGAGACTATTTTTGTGTATATTAAAATTACATGAGTATATTGTTGTACAGCTTTGAATTTATTTTTTTGTTTATCATAATCCATACATTTAGAAACTCAACAACCAGTTATAAAAAAAAGCAAACAAACCTTAGTTCAGAAAACATAATCTATCTATGCTTGTTTCCGACAAACTTAGACGACCAATGTAGCAGTTTTATTTTATTTGGAGGGAGAAAAAATGTATAGAATTAACAGCAACACAGAAAAATAAAGAATTTCCTTGCAAACTGATTCTTCTTAGCCATTGAACAGAGCATAAATAATAGAGCAGTGAGACTTTACTGTTCTTTGAACTGCACTGCTTTTGGTAGTTAGAGACTGCCGGAGAAAGACCAGATCTGAACATGTAGGATAAGGGTGTGGGTGGTATGTTATCAGAAGTCTGTTAGCTGTTGAATTTGCTCATGTTAGAGATCACTTTGTGGCTAACTGTTGCTGACTGAAGGGTGTGCTACAATGTCTGTGGCTCTGAGCAGACCTCCTCCCATGGACTGAGCCCAGAATTCCATGTGCTTGTGGAATAAATTATCTCAATGCAATCACTGTTATCATATAACTGTATATTTAACTAGGAAGATGTCCTAGTTTCAGCTGGGATAGAGTTAATTTTCTTCCTAGTAGCTGGTATAGTGCTGTGTTTTGGATTTAGGATGAGAATAATGCTGATAATGCACTGATGTTTTAGTTATTGCTGAGCAGTGCTTGCACAGCGTCAAGGCCTTTTCAGCTTCCCATGCTCTCCCAGATGCACAAGAAACTGGGAGGGGGCATAGCCAGGACAACTGACCAAAGGGCTATTCCATACCATATGACGTCATGCTCAGTATATAAACTGGAGGGAGTTGCCTGGAGGGCAGCGATTGCTGCTCCAGGACTGACTGGGCATCTATCGGCGGATAGTGAGCGGTTGCATCATTTGTCCTGGGTTTTGTTTCCCTCTGTCTCTCTTGTTGTTTTCATTTTCATTTTCATTACATCATCATCATCATCATCATCATCATTATTATTATTATTTATTTTATTTCAATTATTAAACTGTTCTTATCTCAACCCACGAGTTTTCTTACTTTTAGTCTTCCGATTCTCTCCCCCATCCCACCGGGGAGAGGGGAGGGTGAGCGAACAGCTGTGTGGTGCTTGGTTGCCAACTGGGGCTAAACCATGACAAATGTGATAGGGGTAACCCTCACTCTCTCCTTCTTACTCTGCTGAGAAATGTATTTAAACAGAGCAGACTTGCAGCCATTTAGAAGTTTGCTGAGTCCTGGGTAAGAAAGTAGCAAGAATAGGAAATTTTAGTGGGGGATGAAGGAAGACAAGAGGATTGCAGTGATTCTCGTTGCACTTCACATAGCAGACTTGAAGTCTTCCTGAGTATTTTCCATCTTTCATTGAGAGCATGTTGGCAGAGGAGCGAGTCAGTAAAGCAGAAGGAAAGAGCGAGCTTCCTGGGGAAAAAGTGTGGGGTTTTTGGTTTTGTTTTGGTTTGGTTTTTTTTAAAATTCAAAAGTATCATAGAAGTATGACCAGGACACCTGGTAAAAGTGTGATTTTGTTGGGCAAGCCCAGGTATTGTGGTGTGTTTAAAAATCATCGCCCACCCTGAGTGCAGTTAATGTGAGAACTTACTCTTCTTTCATTAAGAAAAAAAGGTTTATTGCATTGTTTCACATCTATTGCATGGTAAAAATGAACATGTGAGAAAAAAACACAGAGTGATAAACTTGTAAAAACTTGTTACCCCAGGGAGACTTGTCTGCGTTTCAGGAGGGTTTTAATAACCACACCACCTCCGCTTTGCTGGCCTGAGCCCCAGCAAAACTAGAACTTTAATTTATGTATTCTGGCATGCCAGATACTTTGAATCATAGCATCCCAGAACTTAGCCTAGGGTTCTGTGATTGTGGATGGAAGCTTAGAGCAAAGCTCAATTTGTCATTTGGGCTACCAATGCAATGAAAATGAGACCACAGTATGAAGTTTCACAAACTTATCTTTAAAGAAGTTATAGCAGGCTACTGAAACAAGTATTTCAAGGGGATCACACACTGTAAGACCCTTTTTATACATATAAATACATTCTCTGCAAATGACTTTGGGGATGTAAAAGACAAGATTAGTGACTTCAGAGATGTTTTAAAATTAATTTAAATTTAAACATTGATGTTAATCAATAAAGGATGTCAGGTTGTGGAGTGTTTGGCTTTTGGTGGTAGTAGTAATACAATACATTAGTAATAGAATGTATTGTTACAAACAATGTAAGACAATGACTCAGTAAAACTGATAAAAGAAAGAAAAAGTTGTCAGTTGCTTTGTCACAATTACCCGAAAGAAGTAGGTAGATAAGCACGAGAAACTCCTCAGCTTTTGGATTCAGCCCAGTTACCTGAGCTTGTCTGTGAGGTCCTACCTCCTCAAAGCTGATTTACCTGTGAAGCAGTCTCATGTGGCCTTCCATGACCACTGGTGCAAAAAGAAAAGAAAATACAATATAGAGGTAATTTCAATTTTGCTGAGCAACAGTATTACAGCACTATGTTATAAAAAGTGACTCATGAAACAATGTAGATTATAATTACAGCTTTTAAAGGAAGTTTAACTGTGACTTGGATTTCTTTGCATAAGGTAATTAGGGCCTATTATTTGCAGAACAAAGACTTGAAAAATCTATTATTGTGTATATATTTTAGTCCATTATTGTGATTAAATTAATCATTCTACTATAATATTGGATGAAATATAATATGTCTTGCTAATTTACAATATTCATTTAACTATACTTTGTCTTGAGACAGAACATCTCATCTATATCTAGGAAACATACCATAAGATATGGAACCATATTGTGAGCTTTCTTTTTCCTACTATCCCTTGTTCTTTTGATGTTATAGGAGGCATGTTTTGAGAAACATCTTACATGTATATGTGTAAGTAAACTGCTTTTTAAAAAACTTTTAAATTGAAAAGAATGTCCAAGGATGGAGACTCCACAACCTCTCTGGGCAACCTGTGCCTGTGCTTGGTCAACCTCACAGTAAAAAAAAGTGTTTCCTGATGTTCAGAGGGAACCACCACTTGTGTTTCAGTTTGTGCCCATTGCCTCTTGTCCTGTCACTGGGCACCACTGGAAAGAGCCTGGCTCCATCTTTTTTTTAACCTCCCTTCAGATATTTGTACAAACTTATAAGATACCCCTGAGACTTCTCTTCTCTAGGCTAAACAGTCCCAGCTCTACCAGCCTTTCCTCATATGAGAGATGCTTCAGATTCTTGATCATCTTAGTGATCCTTTGCTGGACTGTCTCCAGTAGCTCCATATCTCTCTTGTACTGGACACAGTACTCCAGGTGCGGCCTCACCAGTGCTGAGGGGAGGGGAAGGATCACCTTCCCCTCTCTCCTAATGCAGCCCAGGAGACCATGAGCTGCTTTGCCACAAGGGCACAGTGCTAGCTCATGTTTAATCTTGGCGTCTAACAGAACCCCCAGGGCCTTTTCTGCCAAGCTGCTTTCCAGCTGGGCAGCCCCCCGCATGTACTGGTGCCTGAGGTCGTTCCTCCCCAGGTGCAGGACTTTGCACTTCTCCTTCTTGAACTGCATGAGGTTCCTGTCAGCCAATTTCTCCAGTCTGTTGAGGTCCCTCTGGATGGCAGCATGACCCTCTGGGCATATCAGCCACTCCTCCCAGTGTCATCAGCAAACTTGCTGAGGGTATGCTCTGCCCCATCATCCAGATCATTAATGAAGATGTTGAACAGGATTGGCTCCAGTATCGATCCCTTGGGTACACCGCTAGTTACTGGCCTCCAACTAGACTGCGTGCCACTGATCACCACAGTCTGGACCTGGCTGTTCAGCCAGTTTTCAGTCCACCTCACTATCTATTCATCCAGCCCACGCCTCATCAGATTCTCTATGAGGCTCTTATGGGAGACAGTGTCAAAAGCCTTCCTGAAGTGGGGGTAGACAATATCCACTGCTCTCCACTCACCTACCAAGTCAGTCATTTCATTGGTAGAAGTTTATAAGATTGGTTTACGTGTTTTGAAAGGTTGAATTTCTGTGGCTGCTTCTCAGAAACTATTTCTGACCATCTAATAGATAACGGACATAAGGAATATATCTGCAGTTATGGACTAACATTGAGATTAAGGAAATCTGAATTCTGTACTGTCTTGTTATTAGACTTACAGGAGAATCTAACTCCTTCTCAATGACTGTGCATAGAGTAAAGTAATTGTTCGGGGAGGGGGATTGTTTTACATTTTGTGGTGAATGTCACACATAAATAATAAGAAAAATGTTTTAGTTCAGTTGGTGTATTCTTTTTTTCTGTTTAAAACATGAGATTTGGTTTGGGCATGAAAAGATCACCACCATCAGTGGCTGAGGACATCCTGTGGACTTCCAGAAATGCCTATTTGTTCTCTCTGCTGTTCCGATTAATGTATCTGCTGTCATAGCATACAACATAGTTCAATTTCTGATGCTTTTAAGAATGCAAAATGATGGATACTGTTGCCTGTACTTCCAGTAGAAGAAGAAAATAGCAACAGAAAGGTTTGTGTTAGAATACTAACAACTTTGAATGAATGTCATCAGACAGAACGAATGAGATGTATGCTTACATAGAAAAAAAACCATGTTTTTGTATCAACAATATTCAGCAACTATTCACTCCTAACTTGCTTAGGGTAGTTGCATACACTGAGAACTAAAGGGACAGTGAGAGACAACAGCCTGCACATGAGATTCTAATGTTTAAAAGAGGATATGTAATGATATCAGGGTCGTGTCTGTGGACAGGTAATGGTTTCTCAGCTCCTATTTATTTTACTGCAAATTCAGTAGGTAGGAGTCAGCCTCAGGCTAGTTGGAAGTCCTTATTTTAGAAATAAGGGGGAAAATAAATAATATCTATAAAACCCTTGATAAAGTAATCTGAGAAGAAATGACTCCTTGAAGGTATAATTTCCCAACTGAGTATTTCCATTATTTTGATAGCATATTTTCCAGTTTTAATAGTTCATAAGAAAGCAAACAGACTAAGTTTAATGAAGTAGAATTATTCCTTTATGTAGACTAAACTCATAATACTTTTTTTGTTGCATAATGTCTGATACATTGCACATTTAAGTTGTCATTTTGTTGGCAGACTTTTGCATTCATGTCTCTTGATGTTGTAATCCTTAGTATGCTTTGTAAAGATCTGTTTTTCTTATGTTTAAGCATTAATTATAATGTTTTCAAAGCTAAAATTTTTTTAAAAACCTTGCAAAAGTTTGCACAAGTCTATAAAGAAAATGTGTGCTTGTGCTTTCTGGTTAATTTCTTTATATGATTTCTGTTATCCTAATATAACTAAATTAATCAGTAACTGCAGTTTGCAAAGAAAATGAAATGAAATGAAATGAAATGAAATGAAATGAACATGAATCATTTGGCTAAACTAGTTCCATTTCTGATAATCCTTGTGTCGTGGTTTAACCTCAGCTGGCAACTAAGCACCACGTAGCCGCTCGCTCATTCCCGCCACAATGGGATGGGGGAGAGAACTGGAAGGGTAAAAGTGAGAAAACTCATGGGTTGAGATAAAGACAGTTTAATAGGTAAAGCAAAAGCCGCGCACACAAGCAAAGCAACTTTTCTACTAAAAAGTTGTCGATCTCCAGAATGATGGTATATAATGAAATAGACATTAACCAGTGATTTCTGCAGTGCAACCATAGACATCCTGAATGTTTTTCAGGACTTTGCTCAGAGGGATTGTTATCTTTAAAGACCTCTTAGGCTGTATCTTAACTGGCAAGTAAGGTATCATAACGGAGAGCGAGGGGCTTACTGCAGCATGAAGCAGTCAGTACTGAGAAACCAGTGTCTGCATTGCCTATGTTTCAGGGAGTTTACTTCAGATTAACTCTAGTTAGGTCCTAATGACCACAGTGCACTGTGTACATAGTTCTGGTACCTTCTGGTTTACTTCATTTGCGAAGACAAATGATTTGTGTGTGTGCCAGGACTTCTCCACTATGCAAACCAAAGTGTGGTAAAGGTGGACTAGATTCAAAATGCACTCCTGAGCCAAACTAAAATGCAAATATAGATGCATCCTTGAACTGTGGGCATATAACCAGCTTTTGTGGCTGCTGATTTTGCTAACCTGTTTTACAGAAACAGAATATGTTTGTATTCTTTACAGACCATTCCCATAACATGGGTCTTATCTTGAAGAACTCTGAAATGAATGAAAAATTGTGCTTATTTCAGAAATGTAAAATTTGGTCAGCTATATATAAAAATAGCTTGTGTTTCTTTTCAAGATAGCTGTTGTCACCCTGAACAACCATACGGACCAGTTAACTAAATAAGCCATTTCATCCTTTGCAGTTCCAATTACAAATTTCTTCATAACTGATATTATGTTTCTTATGTGGAAAACCAGATGGGGTTTATAGTATAATTGCTTGTAAATCCCCTTACTTTAATAAGTATTTTTCTTATTAGGGAAACTGGAGTTGTTTTTGCTACTATATTATTTTATCATCATCATAAACTTCAACTAAATTGGCAGTTCAGATTTTCCATTATGAGTAGAAATAATACCTTTTGAATCTAAATTATGCAATCTATGTTATTAATAATTAAATGTTGGTTGTTTAGGCAAGAAAAAACAGAACAGCTGGAGAAATCTCTAAACTAGAAGCTATGCTTTGACAAGCATAATCTATAAAAAGAATTTACTAATGTAGATGTTTTGGTTGGTTTTTCTGAAGTTCTGTGGAGCAGCTCTTGGAGTCAGCATGGGATTAACATGAAAGGAGATGTGTTTACCAATTCATTCAATCCCTGCACAGTTGCTCTGTTTAAAACTTGGTGCAAACTTGAAATGCAGAATACCTTTGCCCACTTCTGTTAATGGAAATAAGTACATGTATAAATAGATCTCTTATTTCAAAATGCCTGTTTTTAGGGATTTTCAACATTGTTCTTTGCATATGTAGCAGGACAGAGAGAACCCAAGGTCAGCGCAAAATCTGAGTACATTTTTATTTGTGTTACTATTCAGAACAGCACTTGCAAATATGTCTACATTTCATAATTATCCAATGAAATTCAGATATATACTTGAGCTTTTGGGATAAAAGGATATGTTGCAGGAATATGCTCTAGTATTTTCCTGAACTAAAATGAGCCAGTATATCACTTGCAATCTTTCTTTAACAAGGAAATAGAGGATTAAATTACTGTATCATTACTGAAACAGTCTTCTAGATTAATTAGAAAGTTTAACAGGAAGAAAGGAAAGAACTGTTAGATAATGTAGCTACTGTGAAAATAAGAACTGTGGTTTTCTATAACAAATTTCCAGTCAAGGACAGCTGGAAATGAGTCCAGAATGGTACAGTAGAGCCAATTACATTACAGTAATGTGATGTAGTTCAGTGCCTTGTTTTGTATCACGTAATTAATAGAACATAAAATGAACTACTAAATAGTACAAATTCTGCTTTATGCAATGTTATGTTGTCAAGTTGGTAAATTAAAAGCTGGAAAAGATACATAATATACAAAGGCATTTTTAGGCTGAGAGCAACATTAATAAAAACCGTCATGCAGAAACATGAGTACAAATTTTATATCCCAGAAAGTCATTCACTCTCCAGGACACTGGGAGGGAAATAATGCCCTCTGGGGGCAAAAAAACCCAAACAACTGTTCAGAAAAGATTACAGAGACTACTATTGCCTAAACTCATGTATTTTAATCTGTAACTACAGTGTTACCACCAAGCTTTTATGTTATGCTTTATGTTGTGAGCAGACTAATACAAAACTCTGAACTTTCTTGTTTTAGTACCCATATTGGGGGGGAGAGCATATAAATAGTACACTGATTTTTGCTAGTCTTGGTCTTACAAAAAAGTCTATCAAGTGCATGTTATAGTTTACTGCTTTTTGAACATATCAGTGTATAAGATCTTAAGGTAAAGTATGAGGGAAATTTAATTTGTGAAATTAAAATTCTGTGCATTTAAAATGCAGCCGGATACAGATCCAAGCAAGCCAGACAATTTAGGTCTTATTTGTCTTATCATTTCTGCTGATTTTTAACACAACAAACAGTTAATCTTGAAGCTGTAATGAGTATATAGCTGCCAAAAGTGTAGAGGTGAACGTGTGTGTTCAGTCCTGCATAGGGAAGACATAGGTGTGATTTTCTGTCTTGTCACTAGATGTCATTATTCTTCTCAAGAATATGGCTGGTAGACATTTGAAAAGCTGTCCAATATTTCATTTCATCTGAAACATATTTAGGTAACATCAGTTGCAAAGAACAGAGGATTCTCTTCTTTAAAGAAAACGACATGTCTTGGATGATTTGTTTTACTGCTTGTGATTTACTGCCTATTTGTGTTAAGTTCTGCACTGTCCTGGTTTCAGCTGGGACAGAGTTAATTTTCTTCCTAGTAGCTGGTATAGTGCTGTGTTTTGGATTTAGGATGAGAATAATGTTGATAACACACTGATGTTTTAGTTGTTGCTAAGTAGTTCTTACACTGCTCAAGGACTTTTCAGCTTCCCATGCTCTGCCAGGTGCACAAGAAGCTGGGAGGGGGCACAGCCAGGACAGCTGACCCAGACTGGCCAAAGGGCTATTCCATACCATATGACATCATGCTCAGTATATAAACTGGGGGGAGTTGACCAGGGGGCAGCGATCGCTGCTCGGGGACGTGCTGGGCATCTGTTGGCGGGTGGTGAGCAATTGCATAGTGTATCACTTGCTTTGTATATTATTATTATATTATTCTTATTCTTATTCTTATTCTTACTATTACTATTACTATTACTATTACTATTACTATTACTACTATTCTATTTCATTTTACTTCAATTATTAAACTGTTCTTATCTCAACCCATGAGTTTTCTCACTTTCACCCTTCAAATTCTCTCCCCCATCCCACTGGGGTGGGGGGAGCGAGCGAGCGGCTGTGTGGTGCTTAGTTGCTGGCTGGGGTTAAACCACGACAGTCCTTTTTGGCACCCAATGTGGAGCTCGAAGGGTTTGAGATAATAACAGATTAACCACAGTGTATTAAGGAATTTGTATCTGTTAACAGTTGCTGGTCATAATATTGATTCATCTGTTCTCGGTATTAGTCTACCTGATCTGCACCATGCTCTTGTTTTTGCTGTGCATGTTAAAGATTGGTGTTCGGTTTTGCAGTTTGCTGTGCTCTGCAGTGATTAGTGATGCTTTGCCTGGGACATTTGTTATTAAAACACTGACCTTGAGCGTTATTTGGTATTTGGGTTCTGTAGTGAAGCCATTACTGTACTTCGGGTACCACCTCATTGGGAGACAAATAGCAGTTATACCTCTTCCTCTGAGAGGTTTTTTATATGGAGGAAATACAGAATGGCACCTTCGCTGCCTTCTTCTATGATGTTTTGTCCTTCATTACAACAACTTTTCAGTATCATCTTGAACATCCTTGGGTAGTTAAGATACATCTATTGGTAGTTCTTGGGAATATTGTTTCAGCTTTGTCTAAGGTTAATAAGCAGTTTAAGAACATCATCCAGAGATCAGCCCCAAGGCTGGATAGTTACAAGTGGCAGGGTGTGTGGGATAGTATGGGCAAATGCCTAAGACAGTGGGCCCCTCCAGTATTTTGGAACTTCACCCCCGAACAAGTGCAGAATCCTGAAAAATTAGCAGAGTATTATTTGGAAAAAGTATGCTGTCACCCTGGCAATTCTAGGGAAACACAAATCACTGCAATGTGCTGGGGCCTGGCCCATGCCTACCGAGCCCTATTCAACACTATTCAGTACCCTCAAGGGGAAGAGAAGGTCTTTGGATATGATGACAAAACGACAGGCACTGCCGCTACACAAGAGAACCATCCCGTACCAGTATCAGTCGCCCCTATACAGAAGAAAAAATACATAAGAAAATCAACTCGTTTAGTAAGGGCTGAAGATGAGCCAGGGTCGCCAGGAGGCGACTCCTGTCAGGCATGAAGGAAAGGTATCCCTTCAAGGAAGATGTTATATGTCACCCAGGCAAGTGGACCACCATGGAGAGAGGTATCCAGTACCTGAGAGAATTAGCCATGCTGGAGGTGATTTATGATGACCTGGACAATGAGCAGTTACCCAAAGATATAGTGGATACACACCACAGGGCACCCTGTGGTTTTATGTGCGTGACCACGGAGAGGACATGAGGAAGTGGGATGGAAAAATCTACCTCGACCCTAGAGGCATGGGTATGTGAATTGCAAGGAAAAACAACTACAAAAGGTGGTTCTCCCAGGAAAATTGCTGCTCCAGTTTCCAGTGAGCAGTTCCCTAGACATAGCAGAAGGGCTGATTTTGTTTCCAATATTAATAAAGGGACTTTTGATTCGCATTGACAAGAAGTGAATAACAAATGCTATGACCAGGACTAGAGGGGCCCTGCCTCCAGCCAGGTGGAGGAAAGGGACAATCGGGTGTACTGGACTGTGTGGATCCAATGGCCTGGCACATCAGACCCACAGGAGTATAAGGCTCTAGTGGACACCGGTGCACAGTGTACCCGAATGCCATCAAGCTATAAAGGGGCAGAACCCATCTGTATTTCTGGAGTGATGGGGGGATACCCCATGCAACGCTACAGCCTTGGGGAGGAGTGGCTGGAGAGCTGCCTGGCGGAAAAGGACCTGGGGGTGTTGGTTGACACTGTTGGGGTGTTGTTGTTGTTGGCCTGAACATGAGCCAGCAGTGTGCCCAGGTGGCCCAGAGGGCCAATGGCATCCTGGCCTGTATCAAGAATAGTGTGGCCAGCAGGACCAGGGAGGCGATCGTCCCCCTGTACTCAGCACTGGTGAGGCCGCGCCTCGAGTACTGTGTTCAGTTTTGGGCCCCTCACTACAAGAAGGACATCGAGGTGCTGGAGTGTGTCCAGAGAAGGGCAAGGAAGCTGGTGAAGGGTCTAGAGCACAAGTCTTATGAGGAGCGGCTGAGGGAACTGGGGTTGTTTAGCCTGGAGAAGAGGAGGCTGAGGGGAGACCTTATTGCTCTCTACAACTACCTGAAAGGAGGTTGTAGCGAGGTGGGGGTTGGTCTCTTCTCCCAAGTAACAAGCAATAGGACGAGAGGAAATGGCCTCAAGCTGCGCCAGGGGAAGTTTAGGTTGGATATTAGGAAAAACTTCTTCACCGAAAGGGTAGTCAGGCACTGGAACAGGCTGCCCAGGGAAGTGGTTGAGTCTTCATCCCTGGAGGTATTTAAAAGACGGATAGATGTGGTGCTTAGGGACATGGTTTAGTGGTGGACTTGGCAGTGATAGGTTAATGGTTGGACTCGATGATCTTAAGGGTCTTTTCCAACCTTAACGATTCTATGATTCTATGATTCTATGATCCCAAGAGCTGATTCTATTGGAGGCCGAAGTGAGCTTAACTGGGGAGGAGTGGCAGAAGCACCCCATTGTGACTGGCCTAGAGGCCCCGTGCATCCTTGGCATAGACTACCTCAGGAGGGGGGTATTTCAAGGACCCAAAAGGGTACCGGTGGGCTTTTGGTATAGCTGCCTTGGAGATGGCGGAAATTAAGCAGCTGTCCACCCTGCCCGATCTCTCAAAGGACCCTTCTATTGTGGGGTTGCTGAGGGTCAAAGAACAACAGGTGCCAATCACTACCACAACGGTGCACTGCTAGCAAAATCGCACCAACCGAGACTCCCTAATTCCCATCCATAACCTGATTCATCGACTGGAGAGCCAAGGAGTGATCAGCAAGACTCACTCACCTTTTAACAGTCCCGTATGGCCATTGCGAAAGTCTAATGGAGAGTGGAGGCTAACAGTAGACTGCCGGTGCTGGGCTGGATGTTCAAAGGGAGGGTCCCCTGTACACATCATGCAAGTGATGCTACGTGGAGTAAGTGGGTCGCACTGATCACACAATGGGCTCGAATAGGAAACCCCAGTCACCCAGGAATCTTGGAAGTGATCATGGACTGGCCAGAAGATTTCAGAATATCGCCAGAGGAGGAGGTGACGCATGCTGAGGAGGCCCCACTGTATAATAAACTGCCAGAAAATGAGAAGCAATATGCCCTGTTCACTGATGGGTCCTGTCATATTGTGGGGAAGCATCGGAGGTGGAAAGCTGCTGCATGGAATCCTGTACGACAAGTTGCAGAAACTGCTGAAGGAGAAGGTGAATCGAGTCAGTTTGCAGAGGTGAAAGCCATCCAGCTGGCTTTAGATATTGCTGAACGAGAAAAGTGGCCAATGCTCTATCTCTATACTGACTCATGGATGGTGGCAAATGCCCTGTGGGGGTGGTTGCAGCAGTGGAAGCAGAGCAACTGGCAGGGCAGAGGCAAACCCATCTGGGCTGCCGCATTGGGGCAAGATGTTGCTGCCTGGATAGAGAACCTGGTTGTAAAAGCACGTCACGTAGATGCTCACGTACCCAAGAGTCAGGCCACTGAAGAACATCAAAACAACCAGCAGGTGGACCAGGCTGCTAAGATTGAAGTGGCTCAGGTGGATCTGGACTGGCAACATAAGGGTGAAATATTTCTAGCTTGGTGTTCCCATGACACCTCAGGCCATCAAGGAAGAGATGCAACATATAGATGGGCTCGTGACTGAGGGGTGGACTTGACCATGGACACTATTGCACAGGTTATCCATGAATGCGAAACATGCGCTGCAATCAAGCAAGCCAAGCGGTTCAAGCCTCTCTGGTACGGAGAACAATGGCTGAAATATCAATATGGGGAGGCCTGGCAGATTGATTATATCACACTCCCACAAACTCGCCAAGGCAAGCGCCATGTGCTTACAGTGGTGGAAGCAACCACTGGATGGCTGGAAACATATCCCGTGCCCCATGCCACCGCCCGGAACACTATCCTGGGCCTTGAAAAGCAAGTCCTATGGCGACATGGCACCCCAGAAAGAATTGAGTCAGACAATGGGACTCATTTCCGAAACAGCCTCATAGACACCTGGGCCAAAGGGCATGGCATTGAGTGGGTATCTCACATCCCCCATCATGCACCAGCCTCCGGGAAAATCGAACAATACAATGGACTGTTACAGACTATACTGAGAGCAATGGGTGGTGGGACATTCAAACACTGGGATACACATTTAGCAAAGGCCACCTGGTTAGTCGACACTAGGGGATCGGATCTGCCGATCGAGCTGGCCCTGCCCAGTCAAAACTTTTACATACTGTAGAAGGGGATAAAGTCCCTGTAGTGCACCTAAAAAATATGCTGGGGAAGACAGTCTGGGTTACTCCCGCCTTAGGCAAAGGTAAACCCATTCATGGGATTGCTTTTTCTCAAGGACCAGGGTGCACTTGGTGGGTGATGCGGGAGGATGGGGAAGTCTGATGTGTACCTCAAGGGGATTTGATTTTGGGTGAAAATAGCCAATGAACTGAATTGTATGATGTTAGTTGCTATATAATATTGTATATCATCACTGCTATGGTGGCTATATGCCATATCAACATACAGTAAGAATCACCCAGATTAATGAAGAATGAACTTTGAGGAAACCGAGCAAAGTGCAGTGGTGATGGAACCAGAACTGGCTTCAGCATGCAACAGTCCAACACCACACACTACCTCTCCTGCCCTGAAAGACTGTTATGACAGATGGAGCCCAAAGTCATGGACTAAATGAACTCAATGAACATTTTAGAGGGATAGCCCATAGACTAAGGAAATTATATCTATGTGTATATATATGTATCAAAAGACTGGAAAAGTGGTAGTGACTAATTGGAATGTATTGGAAGGTGTAAGGCCTGGGCATGACGTATATGGTATGGATTAAGGGATGGATACTGTCCTGGTTTCAGCTGGGATAGAGTTAATTTTCTTCCTAGTAGCTGGTATAGTGCTGTGTTTTGGATTTAGGATGAGAATAATGTTGATAACACACTGATGTTTTAGTTGTTGCTAAGTAGTGCTTGCACCAGTCAAGGACTTTACACTAGTCAAGGACCGGGGTGGGGGGAGTGAGTGAACAGCTGTGTGGTGCTTAGTTGCTGGCTGGGGTTAAACCACAACATGCGCCCAGACAGCAGGAATGAAGGCTGCCCATTCACCTTGCTCTAGCCACTTCACACTGAATAGGCGAAGCTCTCTGGAGAAAGGGGAGTTTATACTATCGCAGAGAGCAGCTAAGGATGAGTGGGACAGGAGAGAGGCTGGGAGACAAAGAGCCGGGGAGCCCACGGCATCAGAAGAGTGAGACACAAATTCTGAGTAGAGCAGGAAGTGGGATGCATGGCCAGACCAGAGCAATGGGAGAAAGAGAGGCGGCTCCTAGGGACATAGCTGGGGATGCATCATTTGCAGAAGCTCAGGAAATTTGTTGTTGGACTGAGGATGAACTCTAAGGGAAGAACCCACCCTTTGGGGTGGGTCAGCTATATTGATGAAAAGTCATCTTTATTGATTGAAAGTCTTTCTGGTGTATTTGACTTGCCTATCTCAAAGATAAAGTGCAGGCAGAGCTCTCTCAAAACCATGTTTGACATGGTCTCATCACCAGGCTATGCTATCTGAATCCATCCTCTTAAGGATGTGCAAAGGGCACCTACTTCACGTATTCCCAAGGTACTTATTGGTCAAGCTCAGCTTTTCTATTTTCTAATTGACTGTCTTGGTGTTTTGTCTTAGAGTGTGTAGATAAAAATATATTAAAGTTATAAATAGTTGCAGGTTAATGTTGCATGTTGTCATCTTGCTTGCTGTATGCTAAATTCATTAGGAAAGAAGTTGGTTCTGAAGGACAAATATTGTTTGCCCAACATTACCATAAAAAGGGAACTATTACTATTTTCAAAGCCATAGTTCATGTAAACAATTTAGCAGATATTTATATTCTATTGTTTCCTGAATAAGGACAATTCAATCATACCTTAGAAAAGCAATTTCTTAGAATGTTTAAAACTATTTTCCTCTTTCTTAGGTAAGATCCAGTATCTTCATTCCTATTCCTTCACTAGTTAAACCGCTCATGGAGCTTTTCCGAAAATCAGATAGCTAACACATATGTTCATAAGTTAAAGGCACACATGGACTAATTAGATCTCAAGGTCTTAAGATCTCCTATTTAAAGTAACTAACTGTCGTGGTTTAACCCCAGCCAGCAACTATGCACCACACAGCTGCTCGCTCACTCCCCCCCGGTGGGATGGGGGAGAGAATCGGAAGAGTAAAAGGGAGAAAACTCATGGGTTGAGATGAAGACAGTTTAATAGGTAAAGCAAAAGCTGCACGCACAAGCAAAGCAAAGCAAGGAATTCATTCACTCCTTCCCATCGGCAGGCAGGTGTTCAGCCATCCCCAGGAAAGCAGGGATCCATCACGCGTAACGGTTACTTGGGAAGACAAATGCCATCACTCCGAACGTCCCCCCCTTCCTTCTTCTTCCCCCAGCTTATATACTGAGCATGATGTCATATGGTATGGAATAGCCCTTTGGCCAGTTTGGGTCATCTGTCCTGGCTATGCTCCCTCCCAACTTCTTACGCACCTGGCAGAGCACAAGAAGCTAAAAAGTCCTTGACTAGTGTAAACTCTGCTCAGCAAGAACCAAAACATCAGTGTGTTATCAACATTGTTCTCATCCTAAATCCAAAACACAGCACTCTACCAGCTACTAAGAAGAAAACTAACTCTATCCCAGCTGAAACCAGGACAGTATCCACCCCATATTCCATACCATTTACATCATGCTCAGGTCCCACATTATCCAATACATCCTCATTAACCACCACCCCACTTATTCTATGGACCACTCCTGTAAAATGTCTGTAAAATGTCCATAAACATCCACAAATGTCCACATAATGTCCACTGAGTTCATTTAGTCCGTGACTTTGGGCTCCATCGGTGATGGTGGTCGCTCAGGACAGGAGAGGTGGTGTGTTGCGTGGAGTTATTGGGCACCAAAGCCAGCTCAGGTCAGGTCACTGCTGCACTTGCACTGCTTCTTGTAAGGCTTCTCCTCCATTGGTTCAGGTGGTTCCTGCTATGGTAATTCCTATAACATGCAACTCAGATCATGGGTTACAACAATTTAAAGGTATTTCCATTACAATCTCCACCCCTGGCCCCTTTAGACCAGACCATCGGGCTTAACACTGCAATGGACTCCTCCCCTTGCCCCTGCTCCGGCTTGGACTTATCCACAGACTGCAGTCCCTTAGGGGTTTACCTGCTCCAAGTGGAGCCTTGTCTATGAGCCACAGTCTCTCCAGGGGTATACCTGCTGCGGCATGGATTTATCCACAGCCACAGTCACTTAGAGGTGCACCTGTTCCCGCATGGCCTTCTCCATGGGCCACAATGCCTTCAGAGATATACCTGCTCCAGCGTGGCCTTGCCCGCAGCCACAGTCTCTTCAGAAGTAAACTTGCTCCACCATGGCCTTACCCATGGCCACACGCTTTGAGGTGCTCCAGCATGACCTCATGCACAGCCACTGATGCTTCAAGGTGTACCTGCTGCAGCACGGACTTATCCACAGCCACAGATGCTTCGAGGTGTACCCTCTCCAGCGTGGACTTATCCTTGGGCCACAATTCCTTCAAGAACTATACCTGCTGCGGCACAGACATAACCATGGCCACAGATGCTTCGAGACATACCTGCTCTGGCATGGGCTTATCCACATCCACAGACACTTCGGGGTGTCCTGCTCCCACGTGGACTCATCCGCATGTCACAGTCCCTTCGACTCGAGTTCACACTGGAGTTCCAGCCTGTCCAGTACAGCAGCACAGAAACAGCAGCAATGCCCTGGCCATCTGCCAGCCCAGGGCATGGCCGTTGTTGTTATCAAAATGTTCCCAGGCACAGCAGAGTAAGATGATAAGCAGTTCAGCAAGCAGCAAAAGCAAAAAGCAGCCACTAACGAGCAATAGACTCTAATATACAGTAAGGCAAGCGAGCCCTGTGGCAAGCACAGAAGCCTGCCAATTAATAGTTAAACATAAATTTTATATGCTGTAACATTAGTTTTTAGCTTCTAAACTCTATGGGGAAAAAAGCTGTGACTTTCTAGATTATTTTGTAGTAGGCAGATGCAATGGGATCTCAGAAAGCTATTTCAATATGAACATTAAATAAAAATATCATAGATGGTTCCAATGCAAAATATGTTACTTTTGAGTTTCTATGAGACATCCTTTCTGAATGGACTTCAGGACAAAATGTGTGCAAGAGATTGTTGTGCCAATTACATTAAATTACTTGGATAGAAGCATTTCTAGCATTTTGCAGCCATGTTTGAAAATTCTTTGGAGAAATCCATCTATGCAGGATGTATTGCATGTTTAAAAATATATTCATTTTGTGTGTATTATTGTGTTTTATATATAGAATATAAAAATAATCTTGCACTTCTAAAATGTTTCTCGGCTTGTATATTTCTCAGAATGTATATATTCTCTCTTTCTCTCTTTAAATATGTGTGCATGCTTATGTTATAATTTAGAAAAACATAAGTTTCTGTACTTATTATTGGTTGCAACGTAGGCTCTGAATTTTAAGGGTTTTATAACTTGAAGATAAAAGGAATATCAATTCTATCTTGGCAAAAACAAATATAGGTAGAATTTTCCTTCTGTAACTGAAGTGAATTTTCATAGTGAAACTGATTAATATTGTTGCAAATTAAAGATTCAGATTCATAACATCCTCAAACTTTGGGTAAAAACATTGGTGTGATTATTTTAGATAACAGGTTTGGTTTGTTTGTTTTGGGTTTTGTTTGAGTTGTTTTGTAGTTGTTTTGTTTAGTTTTATAAAGAAAAAAAAAAGGCGTGGTGGGGAATATGAGTTCTTCATGCTGGACTACATGGCCCAGGTCACGGCTTTGACCTGACCAACAGCCTGCAGTTAATTCTGCTCTGGGGGTGTCTCAGTAGTTCCCAAGAGAAATATTTCTATCTGTATAATCAATTATTCACCGGACCAGAGAGACTGGTAAGAGACTCACAGTTTCTTACCTCTGTTATTTGCCCTCTGTTAATTGCCCTTTTTACTGAGCCCAAGAGTGCTTAAAACACTCCCTGGAATTAGCAAAGCTTTTTATAGTTGTGGGATACAGGCCACCATCATTATTATGCTCTGGTGGTTGCCATCAGCATCTTTCAAACCTATCAATAACAATAAAGTGGGTTTGGAATATAGCCATGGCTTTTATTTTCTTTTCTTAAATTGCTACCTTGGTTTTTGAGATTTTTTTTTGTTAGAATCACCAGTTAGAAACAACATATCTTTCAAAGCAGTTGGATTTGAATAGTTGGAGCTGAAACAGCCATATTTGTTCTTAACAGCTATATTTATTAAACTTAAAATTAGGCTGTGTGTCTATATTTATGTAAGACAGGCATTTAGTTACCTTTCACAGAAAAAAAATTGTGGACACATCTAGTGTTGGTCTGTCCCCAAGCCTGCATGTACCTTTAAAGACAACTCCAAAAGCTCATATATTTCTGTTAGCAAATCCTTCCCACAACAGTGCTATGATCTTGAGTGCCCAGTTTGCATAATAACAATCAAACATGCAAGTATTTGGAGACAGTGAAAGGAAAATTTCTGTGTTTCGGAAATGGATGGGGTACGGAGAGATGATCTTGACTTTTGCACTTCTCTGGCAGAGAGGCAGGGTATATCATTCTCAGTAAAAATATGTAGTATTAGACAATACTGGATTCAATCAGTTAGCTCACTCAAGCAAGTTACCAAGCAGTGATGTACACTTTACTGGTGAGATGTACCAATATCAAAGATCTCTTGGATTCATTAGGTTGGGACCCATGCTGGAGCAGTCCATTCCTGAAGGACTGCACCCTGTGGAAAGGACACATGTAAAGGACCCGTGCTGGAGCAGTCTGTGAAGAACTGCAGCCCCATGGGAAGGACCCATGTTGGAGAAGTTTGTGGAGGACTGTCTCCCATGGGAGGGACCCCACCCTGGAGCAGGGGAAGAGTGTGAGGAGTCCTCCCCCTGAGGAGGAAGGAGTGGCAGAAACAATGTGTGATGAACTGACTGCAACCCCGATTCCCCGTCACCCTGTGCTGCTTGGGAGGAAGAGGCAGAGAAATCGGGAGTGAAGTTGAGCCCAGGAAGAAGGGAGGGGTGGGGGGGAAGGTGTTTTAAGATTTAGTTTTTATTTCTCATTACCCTACTCTGATTGGCAACAAATTAAATTAATTTCCCCGAGTCGAGTCTGTTTTGCCTGTGACAGTAATTGCTGAGTGATCTTCCTGTCCTTATCTCAACTCACGAGCCTTTTGTTATATTTTCTCTCCCCTGTCCAGCTGAGGAGGGGGAGTGATTGGTGGGTACCTGGTGGCCAGCCAAGGTCAACCCACCACAAAAGGCTAAGAATTGGGGAAGTTTGAGCAAAACAAAATTGGACGGGAAAGCGTATGGCCGTTCAGTAAATTGTAACCAATATTGTAGATTCCTACATTGGGGGGCTATATACTTGCTTCTTTTAAAAATGGGTGTTTAATAGGGTGTTAATATTGGAGCTTGCTACTCTAGGTTACAATTATCAGGAAGCTATCACAATTTTACCAGGGAAGAAATAATGACAGTGCATTCATGAATAGTACACAACTGAAAAGGTCATGTAAGAGTCTTATGGACTAGTCTTTTTGTAGTAAAATATTAGTTTCTTTGTTTCCCTAGATGGAACTTCATAAATGTAAACCATCCTTCTGTCAAAGTGCTACAGTAATAGCCTATATTACTTCATAAGCATTGCTGTTAGTTTCTGTCTGTATAATACTGTATATACGATGTCAGAGGACAGTTATCAGAAGTTTAACAAAATGTGACTCCCTAGAGTAAGCTTTTACTCTAATTCTTCTTGTTATTTTAAGTGAATGTAGATACTGAAATGTATTTTTCCCTTTTTCCTGTATAATTTTATTCATAGATTGACCAACAGAGGATGACAGTGTTATCTGTCTATAGATTTCTTCCTAAAGAAACTGTCATTACATCAGTTAACATTATTTTCCAAAGACTTTATATGAAATTTAGTGTTGTACAGAGAACACTCTGTTGATGGGGATATTTAGTATTAAACTGTTTTGCATACAGTATGCTGGAGTATTATAAGTATTGTACATGCCTAGTGATGATGTCCAATATCCTCAGCAATGAAGAAAGAACAACAAGTCTGTCTGGAAAAGGGAAAAAAGGAAATAAGAAATATATGCATCTCTATGGGAGTCTAATGGAGAGGCAAAAGAAAAACATCTGTGCTTTAACTGGGCAAAAGTAGGGTCCTGGATATCCAGATCTGGCTGGAACATGAGAATTGTCTTTTGGAGGGAGAACAGATTTTAATGTTTCCTTTATATTCTGGAACAAACCTAAACTTTGTAAATTTATTAACAAAGGCAGGTGAGAGTGATCAGCTACTCTCTCAAGCTTTCCAATATATAAGTGGTTAAAAGGGTATTTAGTTGTGCTCTAGGAAGCCCAGTTACAAGTTCCCACTCTGCACATACCAGCATTGGGGCTTTAACGTGGGTTGCTCACAACACAGCTGACTCCTCTAACAGTGGACAACTAAGTATTGGGTTCCCTGGAATGGCAACCTAAGTCTGGGGACTGACTTAGCATTTCCTTAGTTTGTTTAGCCCTTAACCAGGTTGCAGCTGGTTAAACAAAATCCTTTTGTTTTCTATTCCAGTTTCTTGATTTTTTTTTCCATTTCGCATGTCCTCCCTATTATTGTCTTAACAATACAATCTTATCTCCTGCTTTTTCTCACTAATTTTATTCTATTTTACTCTTTACTTACCAAAAATGTTTAAGAATGTGTAATATTTCTTTATGTTGAAGAACAGCAAGAAATGTACTTAGTTCTTTGCAAACAGGAAAGAAAACATACCCCTTTCTTTGTAAATCCAGTATTAAATTTATTTATTGATAGTATCAATGATGACGTTACAGAAATTTATATATTTTGTTACTATTACTTCTATTATGAGATATACATGATATAATAAAATATGAACAATTGCCCACAGACATAAGAAACATAGAATCTTTGAACCAAAAGGATTAAAATGCAATATTTTAAATAATATTATTTAATATCAATATTTCCTAAAAAAAGTACTTTGCAAATGTTAAGTCTGGGGTATCAGTTGATGGAAAATATGAAGCAGTGTCACTTCAAAGATTGAGGACATTCTTATAACGTCACTAAATATCACCAAAAGGTAAAATTTTAGGCATAAATCTAAGAGAACTTATTCTCAAGAAATATCTCAATGCAACAGAAATGCAGATCTATCTTCAAAATGAGTAAAATGCGGGTGAAATCTATAACTGTAACTGGAAATATATTTTCAGCCCCTAGCAACTGAAATATCTATTCAATGTATTTAGCACTACATGGCTTTCTAAATCTAAGTTAGTACTGTTAGAAGCTGCATACCTTAGGAAACAAAATGGGACTCTCAAATAGTCCAAGAAATCAACTACTTCATGCAATGAAATGTTAACTCATGAAACAAATCCATGTTTTCCCCTCCTTTGTTAGATTTTAAAAGATATCAGAGAGACAGATTTATTCACAGAATTTTTACAACACATTTCCTAGGCATAGTTTTGGATTAAAAAATGGTGTCTTGGGGCCATTTGCTTCAGAAAACAGTATTTCTAATGCAGCCAGATATTTCAAGTACGTTTGTCTCATCCCCAAGTTTAGACCCAAAACAGGCTTATTTAGGAAACAATGTACAAAGAAATAATTTTAAAAGAATCCCACTTCATAAATCTGATCAAGCACTAATACTCTTGTTCAAGCTTTAGCAACATATTAACATCCTGGTAGACTGATACAATGCCAAGAAAAACTGAAGCTGCAAGGAACACTTTATTGCAGATTATAATACTCTTTCCATGTCACAGGAAATAGAAATAAAAATAATAAAAATCCCCACAACCTTTAAAAAGGGTAGTTTCATTACTATTCCATCCCCTGCTGAATTGGAAAAAGTTGAAGAAACAACTTTATTAGCAACATTTCCTTTCCACTTTGGTTTTTATTTGCCTCTTCAGTTTATTTTTCCTTTTGAATCTGCTGCAATTCCAGCTAAGCAGCAACAAAAGATGAAAAGCTTAGGAGGCCAAAACATAAATATTTAAAACAATTACTTTTTTTATTCAGGAATAGTATGGCCACAGTTTCTTGGAATCAGATGTGAAGTTATATATCCCTTGCTAAATTATATCATTGATATTTGATTATTTTTTTTTAAGTTTACAGATTGCATAGCCTGACATGCTAGATCTTGGGAACAAATGAGCAATTTAGCATTGGATGTGTTAGTGTTGTATGTATTGTTTTTGTCAATATGTTTAAGAATGCGTTTAAGGACTTTTTATAAAATGTTGTAAAAAGTCTTAACTAAGCAGGATTGCTTGGCAGATTTTTAATGATATAGGGCTTTTCAGAATTGCCACTTGAAAAGCTCGAGACAATGCTGCTGAAAATTATAAGCTAATGGTTGTGCAGTGAGTTTCAATTCAGTGGGAACTGGTCACTTTAATTTTACCTGACTACAGTAGAAGTGTGAAACTAATAATTCTAAAAGGGACGATAATTAATTAAAATCTGTATCTTGACTATGCAGAGGAATGTTTTCCTGAAACAAGGAATTGGATAACATGTTTATCTAAAGAATATGAAATTGTAAAGTGGGTTATTGACTCTTGTCATGAGTATTAAATTTTCCCAAAAGGAGATTTTTATGTCACTTCTAAAAATGTTGGTAAAATTTCAAATGAAATCTCTTGAACTAGTATTTTAAAAATTAGTGTTAAAAATTGGTTGTATCGTAATTGCTTAAAGGAAAAATTCCCCCACACATTCAGCTGAGAAAGTCATTGTTAGGTCCATAAACTATCATGTAATATGTGTTACCTTATTGAATTGATCCCCTTTGGTAAAGAAATATTTTATCAAAGTATTAAATGTTACTGGTGCTGATTAGCATTTATTACTACATTAGAAAAGTATTATGTTAAGGAAGAAGTTAATAAATGATCAGAAATTATATTATATCTATGAACTCTGAAATGTAGTCATCACAGTTCTGGAAATTACACATAATATATAATTATAAATTATTATTTAATTATAAATTATTATCTAATAAAGAAATATATTATTGGTTTTGCACTTCGTCATTCAGCTTCATTGAATCCACTAGTTTATTTAAGTAGCATACTTAAGTAAATAAATACATAAACTGCTAGTTTATTTAAGTAGAATACTTTTGTATTCTACTTTTTAGATCCACTATGAAATCAGTGCAAAATATCGGGAATTATGTTTGTTAGTTTCTTCCCAGAATAATAATATGGCCAGCTGTGGCTGAACACTGTGAACATTCCTTAAGTTACATATATATTGCTTATATAATTATGTTGCAGCTTATAACTTCAAGAATAAAACATTATCTTGATTCTGGATAAGTATATAGAGAGTTCATGTTTAGTCACATCCCTCCAAATTATAAATTTATAAAAAGGAAACCTTTCAGGCACATTAAATTATTGAATGAATGTTTTAAAGTTTAACAAGTAGTCTTCCATCTATTTGTAGTTGAAGATAACGCCAGAGATTTTTGACTTTGCTTCCAGGATCTGACGTGATGTGATATAATCTCATGTAGTCTAATCTAGACTTCTGATTTAGGTTTCAAACAGTTTTTAGTTTACTTTATATCTTCTATATTTGTGTCTAGTAGTTATTTCTGTGAATTAGACTTCTATTTGTAAAGACTACAATAGATGAACGTGTTTCTCCCATTCTATTTCATGAGTATAATTTTTTGAGTAGAGAATGAGTAATTACTAAATTAATGCAAGCTGGGGTTTTTTTGGGGGGGGGGGGGTTTCAAATAGACCACTGTATATATTTACTGTCAATGTTTTGCAGAAAGTTAAACTGTTAACCTAATTCCTGACTGAGCACTTAAAACTAGCATGCTGAAAAGTTAAACTGGCTGTAAGAAACAGTAGCTTATTCTTCACAGCACAGTGCAAAAAAAATGTTTCTTTTACTCAGATTGCTTTTGTCTATATTGATATAGAAAAGCTGATTAGTTTTCCTGCTTTTCCAGCTAATATTTTCCTTCTCCTAATCAGTTTAAGAAAAAAAAAAAACTAAACCAAGAAAAACTAAACAAAAAAAAAACCCAAATCCATCAAGGCTGAATCTCAGTTCTGAAGTCTGGAAGGATAAATACGTCTCTTGCTGTAGTTTCAATTATTTGCATGCCAGTTGAAATCCATGCCCACCACTATTTTTATTTAATATCTATAGCATAGTAATTCTTTTCTATAAATAACAACTCTAATAACAAGAAACTGATTTCAGGACAAGAGTCCTGATTTTTGTATTGCAATTGAATTTTAGTTTCCAGTGAAATGCAGCTTTCCTTGAATAAAAGATTAGTCATCATCAAATTTAAAAAAGGTGACATTTAATATTTTAACATCATAAAATAGTATAAAAACCTAAGAAACATAAAATGTATACTGAACTATGTAATTACTTAAAATATATGTAGGTATAATGTATCTTGATTAGTAAAAATAAATATGAACTTTAATGGTTAGCAACCAAAGATGATCAACATTCCTTTAGGTAAAAACCTGAAAACTGCAAATGCAAAACAAGATTTAAATCAATTATTTAAATCATTATTTCCACTTGCTAATTTAAATCACAATTAAATTTACAGATTTAAGTAATTTATTTAAATCTGTCCAACAAAATTAGAGGAGCTAGTCTTCTGTGTCTGTGTTTGAAGAACCTTTAAGATGTCAAGTTCTTCTGCCTAATTTCCTGAGTGTTTTGGATCCAGACCTTAGTCCATTTCAGAGCTTTCTTCTCAAACTGTCCTCACAGCATGAATTTTATGAAAGCTGAAGTCATCTATCTATCCTGCAAAAATGCATCAGTTCCTGAGTGTGATGCTTAACCCATAAATTAAATGATGCAGAGTGCTCCAAGTTGCTCAGGACTCTAGACCAGATGGCATGCATTGGCTCTGCATTCCCTCTGAGCCCTATATGATGCTGCTGTGACAGCAAGATTATTATTATTATTAATGTTTGTTCAGTTGAAAGTGTTTGGAATAATAATGCAGTAATGCAGCCCACTTGTTTTTACACTGCATGTCTTGGGATGTCACATGAGGGCATTTAGTGATGTTTGGGGATCAAAAACTCTAGGGTAGTGCTGGAGGATTCTGTAGGTCAAAGGAAACCAAACTTGATGCAGTTTGGTCCATTGTAGGAATAAATGAGATTGTGTTTTACTTTGACGAGATGCAGCTGTGCCCTTGAGGCTTGTTACAGGTTCACAGGAATGCAGCTGTGGCCTTGAGGTTTGTTACAAACAAGTTTGTGAAACTTAGAGGCAGAAAAATAAGGATGAGATTGGATACATCCCTGAAAGAGGAATTCGCATGCACCAGCTTGAAGAACCAATAAGTAACGCTGAAGAGACGCGTGGACGAAAGACAGTAGCCAATGAAATGGGTTTTGCTTGCTCGTGAACACTAGATCATATTATAAAAGGGATAGATTGTAAAAATAAAGGGTCTTCGCTTGTCTTCGCCTGAACTCATATGCGGAGTCCGTGTCTCATTCCCTTCAGTCCATATTGCCTGCTGGGAGTCATCTTTAGAGTGAACTAATTCAGGACCCTATCCCGGTTTTATCTTGGTCCAAAGCAGAGCCAAGGAGAGATCTTGGCTCCAGGACCTGGCAGCTTCTGGGCCACCTTTTGTTTCGCAGTGTGGACTTAGCCCATACTGAGGCTGGCAGTGTCGCAGATAGTAACGTTGTCAGTAGTTAAGGAAGTTCAGTCTTCCTCCTATATGTGTTTTGATCAAAAGTGACTGAGTGTGGGGGCTGCATAGTCTGTGGAGGTAGACGACCTCATGATTTGAATCTTTTCATCTTAAGTTATTTGATTCTTTCTTAGAATTTAGAGTAATTTTCAGAAACTGATTCAGTACCGGTTACAGTTGCTGAAAAGGAATAGTGTTCTTTATATAACTGAGGACAATTGAAAAACATTCAACCTCTTCGATATATATTAGTTAAATGTTCCATATTAAAAATACTTGAACATATATTTTCATCATCCCAATTAAAAAACACATTTAAATATTGTTTTAATCAATATTTCTCAAGTGTTTCAGTTTGGACTATGTTGGAATAAGCAGACTTTGCACTTCCAAATATGTTTAATTTATCTTCTTATTTGATAGCATAGAAAATGTTGAAAAAAAAATGTAAAAAATTCATCATAGATATGATGAGTTGTTGGTTTCAATACATCGCACTCAACCTGATATGCTCACTTTTAGGGTATATTTTAAAGTTTAAAGCAACTATTATTTACCTTTCTTAAAACATTTAATTAATTTTTAATAGAAAAGGTATAGTTCTGTAATTTGCTTTAAAATAATAATTTCAGGGCTTTTGATTTGAAAGTATTTTCAGATACACTCACTTCTTGAAAGCAAGAAACTAATAACCATTTCTGTTCCCAAACTATTTTTCTTTTGTTTTTAATTTGTAACACATTGTTATAGTAGCGGTAATTATAAATGCTACATTCCTGGCATTTTTTCCTGAAAGAAAATTGAAGAAATACTTTTGAAAATATTGGATATTTGGTCTTAGTGAAGTCATGAGTGTTTTGACATGTGTCTGATGACAAATGAAAACTTAAATTAGATTTAGATTTCATGCATTAGTAATTACAGAAAGGTATATAATAAAAGAATCTGCTTTGCCTTAGCAGACTAAAAAGTCCTGTATGCACATTGGTGTTGATACGTCCTTAAAAACAAAATTGCTGCAGACGATTAAGCCCTACCTCAGACTTAGCAGTGTTTTGTAGCAAAATTTCATTTCATTAAATATGGAGAACTTTTGCAAATACTTTTATGTTATCTACTTATTTAGGGCTAAATGAGAAGTATTTGGAGAATAACTATTGCAGATAGTTAACTACATGATGAATCTTTCATATACGTGTCCTTTATACTTGTTTTTCCCACCTTTGTTAATTGACCATGTAACAAACTTTCTTGGCAATAGCTTTAGTTAGATGATCCTTACAAATATACTGTGTTTTATTGCAACTTCAGTTTAAAACAAATGCCATTGATATTCCATTTCTATTCACATATGTAGCAGGTTGGACTCGTCTCTCTTAGTGGGCTACATCATTTACTGCACAATGTCAGATTTCTTCCCAGCTTGATTGTGATGGAAGGAAAAGTAGGAATTTTGTTTGAAGGGTAAAGACTGTAATGACTGGTAAAGGGAATGTATTTAGTTACCTCAGATATTAGGAATAATAAAAATGATTACATTCAATAGCAAATTGAAAAAAAATATTTTAAATTTACATAAGGAACATTAAGTCAGCAACCTCATGTTCTAGTCTTAAAGCTTCCTGAAGTTTTGAAAAAAAAAAAAATCTAAAATAACACTTATTGTATGTCTTCAGGTGAGAACTATCCTGAATTAGAAAGATTATTTCATTGCTAAATTGAAATTAGTATTACTTTATGTATACACACTCATGCCTTGCTATGTTTCTTTTTAAAAAAAAATTTAAATCTGACTGATTTTTGAGTTATGTAGATATCAGTATGCATGAATGCACAGTTAGTGCATTATAAAAGGTAGAAAGTGCTAAAAGTAATTATGAGTGAAGATGGATTGTGAAAAAATGCGTAACAAGAAATTCTTTCTGAATACTGTAAGACCCAGAAAATGAGTGATGAAGAAAAAGTATTAAAGATGAGTCTAGTCACTGCTACTGGTCTTGTTTGCTTGGGATGCGAGAACTAAATCAGTATTTAGTACAGTCAAATGTAAGACCAAAGCCAGCGCATGTATCATCTGACGTGAGAATCTGTTCTGGAAAGTGGAATGTAAAGAATTGGTGGATCATAGCAGAAATACCAGCATATGTTTTCCAGAGCAATGATGCAATCAAGAGAGCTAATGTTAATCATTAGCAATGTAAAAAGGGGATTATAAGTAGGGATATATCTTTGTTCAAGGTGCTGGTGTGACCACAACCAGATTATCCAGTTCTCGATACTGTTACTTGAAAAAAGTGCAATGCCACAGATGTTTCAAAGAATGACTTGGAAGTCTGGAGAATATTTTCATGGCAGCTAAAGGAGCACAGGTCACTGACTTATCAAAGGAATAAATAGGAAGGAATTTATATTTGAAACTAGTAAGGTATTTCTACTCAAATATTTTTGTAACAGAGATGCAGCTTGTTCTTCAGAAGTTTTCTTTAGTTGCTCTGACTCGAATTTATTACCCAAACAGAACAGCATATACTACAAAAGGCCTGCACCAAAGCTTTGAGCAGACAGTGTTGGGCAAAATTGCACTCTGCCCATGAAAGATATTATTGGATAATTATTAAAATAATTATTGGATATTAACTGTGGAAAGGTGTCATAGTTTAACCCCAGCCGGCAACTAAGCACCACACAGCTGCTCACTCACTCCCCCCCCGGTGGGATGGGGGAGAGAATCGGAAGAGTAAAAGGGAGAAAACTCATGGGTTGAGATAAAGACAGTTTAATAGGTAAAGCAAAAGCTGTGCACACAAGTAAAGCAAAGCAAGGCATTCATTCACTACTTCCCATCGGCAGGCAGGTGTTCAGCCATCTCCAGGAAAGCAGGGATCCATCACGCGTAACGGTTACTTGGGAAGACAAACGCCATCCCTCCGAACGTCCCCCCCTTCCTTCTTCTTCCCCCAGCTTATATACTGAGCATGATGCCATATGGTATGGAATAGCCCTTTGGCCAGTCTCGGTCAGCCCCCCTGGCTGTGCTCCCTCCCAGCTTCTTTTGCACCTGGCAGAGCAGGGGAAGCTGAAAAGTCCTTGACCAGTGTGAGCACTACTTAGCAACAACTAAAACATCAGTGTCTTATCAACATTATTCTCATCCCTAATCCAAAACACAGCACTATACCAGCTACTAAGAAGAAAATTAACTCTATCCCAGCCGAAAGCAGGAGAAAAGGCTACAAGAGACTACACAGGGCTAAAATACTTAATGTGTATATGCTTTTTAACCTGTCAGGGAAAACTGTGGCAATATTTCATTGTATAACATTAGCAAGATATTGCTATTTTGAAACAAATTACTTAAATATAAAATGAGCTTTCCATCATTTGAAGTCTTTAGATTAGCGCTTCCTTAAAAAAACAAAAAAAACCCAACAAAACAAAAAAACCAAATAAAACAACCAAGCAAAAAAACCCCACCAGAACCAAATCAAACATTTAAACCACATGTTACTGGGTTAAGTGAAGGAATTCCTGAGCTAGGCTTTGTTGACATTTGCTTTTTTAAAAAAACAGAACTGCTGCCTATAGTGATCTCTCCCAGTTTTAAAATCTATGAACCATACTATTTTACATATCCCACAGAGAACTGTAGGGGACAATCTGGGGAAAACTTAAAAATAATAACAACATAAAAGAATTTATTTGCATTTCCAATCCCCCCTTTCTTTTTTTAACAATTAAAAAATTTTTTTTACCAAATCTAGGCTCCCTTTCCCATGAAAGTTTGGACCAGATGATCTTTCGAGGTGCCTTTCAACCTGGGCTATTCTATGATTCTAAAAGGCATTGCAATGATTTTGTAGTTCACCAGTACCTGAAAGGCAATTATTAATTGCAGAAATGCTGGCAGTCTGACCTTCAGCTCAGTTGTTGTAGTCAGACCCTCTGCTGCTTATTGCAACAAATATTGCCAGTCTCCCTTGTGCCAGACATCCTTTCTGGTTTGTATCCAATTGTCAGCCTCCCATAATCCTACACAATGTAGTGCAGCTTGAGCTATTGCTACTGGGATCGAGTGCACCCTCAGCAAGTTTGCAGATGACACCAAGCTGAGTGGTGTGATTGACACACCTGAGGAACAGGATGCCATCCAGAGGGACCTGGTGTGGTGGGTTGACCTTGGCTGGATGCCAGGTGGTACCAAGCTGCTCTATCACTCCCCTCCTCAGCAGGACGAGGCGGGGGGGAAGAGATGGAAAAAAAAAACACCTCATGGGTCAAGATAAAGACAGTTTAATAAAAAGCAAAAGCAAAGGCCGCAAGTGGAAGCAAAAGGAAAACAAAGATTTTATTCTCTACTTCCCATCAGCAGGCAATGTCCAGCCACTTCCCGGAAAGCAGGGCTTCAGTACACGTAGCAGTTCCTCTGGAAGACAAACATTGTATATAACGAATGCCCCCCCCTTCCTCCTCCTTTCTCTTTCTCAGCTTTTATTGCTGAGCAGACGTCATATGGTATGGAATATCCCTTTGGTCAGTTTGGGTCAGCTGTCCTGGCTATGTCCCCTCCCAAGATCTTGCCCACCCCCAGCCTACTGGTGAGGGAGGGAAATGTTGGAGCCAAAACACTGGTGTGTTATCAGTACCTTTCTAGCTACCAATACAAAGCACAGCACTATGAGGGCTGCTACAGGGAAAATTAACTCCATCACAGCCAGTCTCAATACACCTGGACAAGCACGAAAAGTGGGCCTGTGTGAACCTCATGAGGTTCAACAAGGCCAAGTGCAAGGTCCTGCACCTGGGTCGGGGCAATCCCCAGTATCAGTACAGGCTGGGGGATGAAGGGATTGAGAGCAGCCCTGCGGACAAGGACTTGGGGGTACTGATAGGCAAAAAGCTGGACATGAGCCGGCAATGTGCTCTCGCAGCCCAGAAAGCCAACCGTATCCTGGGCTGCATCAAAAGAAGCGTGGCCAGCAGGTCGAGGGAGGTGATTCTCGTCCTCTGCTCTGCTCTGGTGAGACCCCACCTGGAGTACTGCATCCAGCTCTGGAGCCCTCAGCACAGGAAAGACATGGACCTGTTGGAGCGGGTCCAGAGGAGGGCCACAAAAATGATCAGAGGGATGGAACAGCTCTGCTATGAGGAAAGGCTGAGGGGTTGTTCAGCCTGGAGAAGAGAAGGCTGCGGGGAGACCTTATTGCATCCTTTCATTACTTAAAGGGGGCCTACAAGAAAGATGGGGACAGACTTTTTAGCAAGGCCTGCTGTGACAGGACAAGGGGTAATGGTTTTAAACTAAAAGAGGGGAGATTCAGACTAGATATAAGGAAGAAATTTTTTACAATGAAGGTGGTGAAACACTGGAACGGGTTGCCCAGAGAGGTGGTAGATGCCCCCTCCCTGGAAACATTCAAGGTCAGGTTGGAGGGGGCTCTGAGCAACCTGATCTAGTTGAAGATGTCCCTGCCAATTGCAGGGGGGGTTGGACTAGATGACCTTTAAAGGTCCCTTCCAGCCCGAACTATTCTATGATATGAATCTGTATATATGCTCTGTGTGCCCGCTTTTACTGCTATCACAACAGTGTGGAGTTCCCCCACCTGAGCACTTCATTCTCCTTCTTCTACTTTCCGGACTTTTGTGCATACTTCTAAGGCTGTGGCTTTATACTGCCATTTCCCTGCCTCAAATTTTGCAGAGGTGTCAGTAAACCACACCGATCTGTATTTGCAAGGGTAAATTCCAGGGCTTCGGAAAAAGGGGAAGGATATGCGGGGCCCTCTATATTTGATATATTTGCTTCTAGTTGATTTCTTATAATTTGCTTGGGACCTTCCATGACTTTTGAGTCTTCACAAAACCCTGTTACAAATGTCTGCCATTTCAAGTGTGCCATAGACTGTGCTGTTCCTTCTAGCAAGGGTGCATGCAAAATGTAATTCAGTACCATAAATGGTGCTCTTGAAGTTATGTGTTTCCCTCGCAATAGCGAGTCCTGCTCTTTGAGTACAGAATACATACACAAACACACCTTTTTCCAGTGGGGTATATCCTTGTTCTCCCCCGCCTTATACACTCATGAGCCAAACCCTACTGACCTCTTCCCGCCTTCACTCCACTGATAGATTTCTCAACTTAGAGCAGAGTGACTGAACCCCACGCGCAGGGTGGCTTCATGACCGGGGGTCCATTCCCATGACGCCTCTTTTCTCAACAAGTTATACAGGGGTTTGACTAGGTCATTAAATCCAGGTATGTGTTTATGCCAGTAACATGGCAAGCCCATAATTTTTTGAAGGTCAGCCTTATCTCTAGGTGAGGGTAGTGTAAATAACAATTTTAAATCAACCTCAGATATACCTCATCACCCTCCTTCCCATCGCATTCCTAAAAAGGTAATGGCGTGAGAGGGTCCCTGTCGTTTGCTATCAGGGACCTCTAAACCAAGTTTTGTCAGCGTTTGTAGAACTGAATCCATAGCAGTGTGGACTTCTGCACGAGTTTCTCCACCAATAAGAATATCATCAATATACTGATGATACATTACTCCAGAGGGAAGTTTAATCTTTGCTAGTTCAGCGGCAAGGACAGCATGAGCAATCGTGGGACTATGCTTAAATCCTTGAGGCAAATGGGTAAAAGTGTACTGCGTGCCATGCCAAGTAAAGGCAAGCTGCTGTTGGTCCTCTGGGTGGAGTGGTACCACAAAAACCATGTCTTTAATGTCTAGGGCTGCCAGCCAAGTATGGTTTTGTTTTTCAATTTCCATGACTAATTCAGGCATACTAGGCACTGCAGCTTTAAGGGGTCCTGTCACGGCATTCAAACGACAATAATCAGTTGTGAGTCTCCACTCTCTGTTGGGCTTTCTTACTGGCCAAACTGGAGAATTCCATGGGGAATGAGTTTCAACAATAATTCCTTCTGCTAAGAGATCTTTTATAACTTTGGTGATGACCTCCTTTGCTAATGGATTGATTTTAGACTGGGGTACATTAACAATCTTAGATGTGGGTAGGAGCAAAGGTGCTAGTCGCAACAAAGTTTCTTTGAGACGCTGGGCTTGACCAAAGGGAGCATAATGACAAAGGACCAGAGCTCACCTGTGGGTGTTTGCCACCGTCGGCCAGCCAAAACATCCATCCCTAGAAGTGCTTGTTCTAGGTCAGGAACAAAAGCAACTTTAACTCAGCAATGACTCTGTTCATCAAGAAGATGCAATGCCACCCAGGTGGTGGGCACACTGAGAGGTTGGCTGCCCACTCCTTGAACACGAACACGTGCATGGGGAGAGATACCCAGGGTTGCCATTAAGGCAGAGGGAAAACAAGAAATTTGGGTTCCAGTGTCATTCAAACATCTTACAGGGAATCTATTAGGGCCCAGGCCAATAATGACTTGCAGACCCCACTTGGTGTCCCACTCAAAAAGTTTGAGCTGCCATACCTGGGACACCGGACAGGGTATGGGCACTACTAGTTTTCCACCAGCACAGCGGTAGCATGCTGAACAGCGTCTAGAGCCTCGCTGGCTTCTTTATAAAAAGGTTTGGCAGATGGGCAGTCTGCATCCTTGCCACACTGGCTGGCTTCATGGGCGGCTCAGACCATGGCCCCTAAAACTGCTGTGGGTTTCTTATGCATTAATTCTCATGACAAACCTGGGTCTAAACCTTCCCTCCACAGCCTGGTTCTGAGGTCTTTCTTGTCTCGTTCCACTTGAGGGTTTAACTTGAGGTGCCGCAGGACCTTGTTTGAGGGTTCTGACCTCTTTCGGGGGTTTTGGCCAGGTGACATCTTCATTGCCCCCTATCATTCTAGCCTTTTGTGTTAGTTGGTTTGTGAACCATCCCCAATTGTTTTGCATTGCATCGGCGGCACTAATTATGATTAATTTAAGGCTGAGTCCCGACCCTCATGTGAGCGGTCCTAATTTATCAGGGTTTGGGCTCAGATACAATGGTGAGTCTGAAGCTTCCCCATTGTTATTGTGTCCCCTTTGAACAACAAACTGTTCAACAGCCAACTGCACTAGTCTGTTAGCCAATTCTTGAGCAGAGCGAGTGTGAATACGCAGTTGTTCTCCGCACTTGAGTTTAGGGATAACCCCCCGCCCAATAGGCAGCTCAGGCATCAGGGAACATAGCGCTCCTGGACCTGCACTGAGAAAGACACCAGCTCTCCAGCCTCTCCTCTGAGCTTCCTCTTGATCGCAAACTATCCAGTCACCTTCTATCTCATGAACTCGTTTAACTCACTTGATTGCAAACTCATCAGACTGTTTACCAAACTCCCTCTGTAACTTGGCCATATCAAGGGGAGGGTAAAGGCGGTGGTCTTAACTACATCCCGGGCAGGTGTCCCCTCTGGCCCCCCACTTATTTCATGTTTGATACCATGGAAGACTCCTTGCGCGGTGTCATCACCATTGTCTGGCCAGTCATCTGGCTCCTCATCAGGGTCATTCCAAATGTCCCCATCCCAGTTCTCGGGATCTTGTATTAGGGCCTGCACTTTAAGGGCATTCACAGTCCCGCCCTGTTTCTCCAAGTTAGCACTGACTGTTAGGTATCACTCAATTCCCAGGAAAGTATCCTTACCTGGTGTCCCAAGTAAGGGAAGATCTCCAAGGCATGGGCCAGCTGTTCTTCAGGAGCACTTGAATCAGGCTCTCAGGGAGAGGTTTATATACCCTTCCTTGGTGGTTTCTGTGTTCACCACCTAGCGGTATCATTTCGCTGTTGCCAGGCAAACTTGAGCCCAGTACAACCAAAGGTCAGACCCCCAACCAAAGCACTGCCACTCGGTCTGGATCGTCTCCCCACAAAAGATAGGAGGACAGCATTGTATAGTTTGTGCATGTGCATCATACATGTGCTCTGCAGACTCCTGGGGTTAGTGGACTGGTTCTATAAGCATCTGTGAAACACAAATAGAAAATAACTTCAATGTCAGTTTGCAGAAATTAGCTCTATGGGATCCACACTTCCATTGGTGGGGGGAGGGGAATTACAGTTCTATGGATTGAAAAAAATAACAGTGGAAATAAAAAGGAAGGTGTTGCATAGATGCAAAAGAATTGTTTTGGGTGAATGTTACCTAGTAGAAGGGGCTCTGCTACAAGAGTGCTTGGATTTGGGTAGAAACATCCCAGCTTTATCAGAAAAATATAGTACCAGGAATTATGATATTATGAGAAACTTAAACTTCCCATGTTTGTGTTGAAAAATATCTGTAAACTATGGTAAGGATTGGATAGTCTGACAAGATAAATTTGATGGATTTCTTTATCAAATACTCAATGAACCAACAGAAAACAAAAGGTGTATAAATTGTAAAAGCAATGTAAATAAAGAGAAGCAGCAGCATAGACTTGTGCTGCAGGGTTGGTCTTGGAATTACAGGAAATGGAGGAATATCTTTCTTTGTCTTAGTTTTAATTAGGAAAATTATTTTAAGCATCAGGACAGGCATGATAGATAATAGGAACGAAGGTATGTAAATCGCTACAATTGATATGGAAGCAAACCTCAGGCATTAATGCTCTTAAGCTACAGGAACTGGATGATCTTTGTTCAAGAACTTTGAAAGAACTGGTGCAAGAAATCTCAGTCTTGTAGTGAGGACTGTTAATAAGATTATAAAATCAGGAATAGTATAATAGTAAATGTGTTACTTGTATTTAAAGAGACTGGAAGTGATCTAGACAGGTACTGCTGCTTTTTTTTTTTTTTAAAGAAAAAGTTTTGAAGACCAGAATTAGTAGACATCAAGACAAATAGAAAATGCGATAAAATCATTATGTGCTTACTAAATTAAGTTGCTCTCAGCAATCTTAATATTATTTTCCAGACAAAGTAATAGGCATGCTCATGTAGATGATCTTTGTTATAATGTCACTTGGAAAATTACTAGTTAAAATGGAAAACATGGGTATCAGTAAAATAATTTTAAGGCAGATGAGGAGCTAGTAAGAGAAGACAACAAAGGACTGTCAGAAGGTAAGTATTATTTCCTAAGTAAAATGCTACTAGAGTTCTAGGGTTTCACTTAGGTTTTTTATTAATGGTTTTCTTATAAACAGTGGGATGTAGGACTGCACTAGTGACACTTTCATATGACTCAGTGTTAGGAAACTATCACTGTAGAGGAGAATCAGATTACAAGAGCTTGGAGTAGTTCAGTAGGAGGGAATGTAATGCTTAGAAGTTTTAAGTCCTGAAGCTTTTTGAAACTATGAAAGAAAACAGAAAGTCTGTTGATGTCAATGAGGATAGGATGACCATGAAGGAAAGACAAGTTCAGTGATTCAGTGCTACTTGTATTACTTTCGTAATTGCTAACCCTTTTTATGTCATAATCGCAATATTGAAATTATTTGATTTTTGCAGGCGCTTAAGTTTTTGACATAATACATTCATTGATGACTAAGTTACAAGCCAACAGAAATTCTTTACTCATAAATAAAATTAAGAAAAACAAACCCAAGGCAAATCAGAGCAAATAAAAAAGGTTTTCATTCATTAGTGTACATGACCTCTCAAATATCTGACTTCATATTCTGATTTCAGAAAGAAATTATATTAACGTGGTTCATTTTTTCCTCAGAAAAGCTATATCAAAGGTTCTAATTTGACAGAAGGCTGGAGGATCTAGATTGTTTAATATGCAAATATGGTATTGCAAAATTCAGTAAGGTGTCTGGACAATTTTCAGGAATCCTTAGTTAGAAAATAGTCTAAATTTCTTCTTATTTCAATTTCTTAAAAGCAAAAGAATTGCATTATGTCTGTTCCCATCTCAAAAGTAACAAGAAATATTTTCCATGAATAAGCAGCTCTAGACAAAACACAGAAATCTGCTCATTAATGATTCTGATAGGGTGATCTACGACGCAGCTTTATGAAGTTTTATGAGATGATTAAAAATAATTTAAATGGTTTAGACCATATTATAAATCATAAATTGAAATTTAGTTGACTGAACTATGTATTTGAGGGCATCAGAAAAGCGTACTTGATAGAAACATAAGATCTGTTAGGAGAAATGACATTTCAGGAAAAAATGTCTCAAAGCATTGTCGCTTATTTTTCATGTGTCCCATTCTACTGTTCTCCCCCCACCCAAAAAAAGATGCCATCTAGACAGGAAGGTGTCAAAAAAATGTATGTCTAAGTAAGATTCCATAACAGTTGTCAATGAAGAGTCCTTTTTCTCTGTTTCATTTTGTAAATCGTCTCTGCATTGTTCAGTTCAGGTAGTTATCATTCCTTTTACAAAATATAGTTGTGTTCAAAATACATATAATGCATAGCAATACAGAGAGAAGTCATCTTCACTAGGTTAATATGCAAATTAGTAGCAAGTGAAATGCAAACATTACCAGATGTAGGGGGGTAAAAAAAAAAAGGGTTTTGGTTGCCAGGCAAAACCCCAAACATGTTACAGTCTACCTTTTCTCCACAGCCCTGCAGAGAAGGTAAAGCTGATATGAATGGAGTATAGCTGAATTTCCAGTGTGCATAGTAAAGGCATACTTTGTGATTAAAAAGAAAAAAAAAAAAGTTATCCCTAGTGAATATTATGCCTTTTCATGTTGATATTCTTCAGTTTCTGAAAAGGTGTATATTTTCTCACTTAAGATTCTCAACTACTTTTGAATACTCATGTCAACATCATTTTGTAAAGGACAAAGTAGAAGTCTTTCCATAAGTCATCAATACTTTTTTTCAATTAACCTAAGTATGGGCTGCTAGCAAGCACCATTCTGTTAACTCCTTCTTGTAGGCTCACATGCTATCTTCACAACATTCTTAGTGTACCCAGGTTTGGGAAAAAAGAACTGAAAATGGAAACCAGTTTTATCAGAAAAGTTTGTGAGCAAAATAATCACTATTTTAGCCTCACTTATTAAATTGAAGACAACGTACTTACTTAAATAGAATTATCTTAAATCATATGCTTTGTTTCACTTGAAGCTTCTTCCCACAGAATGAATATAATATTGTATTGTACTACAGTAGCTAATATTTACTGGAATAAATTTAATTTATCTGTTTTTTCTCAAAGTATGAACAAGTAAAATTTCATTCCACCTTGTCATTTAAGATTCAAGTACTCTGAACTATGTTTTATTTGAAAAAGAGTGTGACTAAAAATAATGCATGATAATCTCCATATTATAGAATAGGTTGTGATTATTCACTGGAAGTGTATTTAATCTGACTTTGGTTCGTTACAATAAAAAATTGTTATCGTTTTCTCAATGTTTCAGTTTTACAGTTGTGAAAACAGACAACTGGTTTTCTTAAATAACTTCTGCCAAACTGTCTCTGGGAATTTCAGTCATACCTAATATTTTCACTGAGGTGAAATTTTAGATTTTGTGGTTACCGGATGCAAGTCACTTCCTGTTTCACAGCAGGTATACATCCAAACTGCTAATGTAGTGTCAGCCACATATTACGTAGCAATGACTCAAATAACAGAGCTCAAGCTCTGCTTCTGACAATAAATAAGATGATAGCTAGGACATAGGAGGCAAAATTACTTGATAAATATGAGCTTAAACTAATCTCCATTTTAATATGTTAAATCTCTGTTCTGTCAGCAAACTAGACTGGTTGCTTTTCTCTTTTCTCCTTCCTGCTTTTTTTAAGGAAAAGAAGTACTTGTGGGTCAGTAGGCTGGTAGGGAAAGGGGTCAAATGGGAAAAGAGAGAACAATGATCTGCAGTTCCTATTTACATTTCTTTTAAAGTTTCTGTTTACATTTGTGGAATGATCTTTAAGGCATCTGAACCCTATCTTATGCAATAGGGAAGAGATGAGTCTGTGAGCATAACCAGTGCTGCCTAATCCAGGGACATAGGTCACTATGCAAGACGGTTATTTTTCTTCAGGCATCACCAATCTGTAGTATCAAGGAGAGCAGGACTCTTTCTTCAAAATGAGTCAAAAATGTAGTTTAATCTTTCTGGGATGTACTGGCATTCCTTTCCACACCATTCCATCTATCCCAGTTTAAATCTATGCAACTTTAATGATCTTTTTATATCAATTAAAAGAAATAAACAGCATAGCAAAAGTATAGCAAGAACTGCAGTTTACCAAGTGAGATGCAGAACAATATTTTTGATACAACTGAGCAGATCTTACATTTTAGAATGAGATTACCTGAAACCATCAAGAGAGGCTCTAATTGAAGAGCAAAAAAGAGAGAGAGAACAAGCTAAGAAGTTAATAGAAGGCACACAAAATATTAATTTTTCAAAGTTCTTGACCTGAAGATTCTTTGGACTCCAAAAAGGGCTGAGGCTTGGATGGAGAATGTTCTGCTCAAATTACATTTGGAGTTGAACACATAATTTTCAGAACAAAAATATACATGATAACTACACTTTTTCTTCTTAAGGGATAGACACAAGCTCTTAGCAACATTACCTAATTCATGATTGTTGTTGAAATGTGAACTATATGTTTTTTTAAGTTTTCTCTTTTAGTATTAATTTCAATGAGATAATTATGGCTCTAAGCTCTCAAGCCCTGAGGGCAAGTTATGTGGAGTGGGTTATATCCACACTGCATAGCACTCATTTAGACCTCATCTGGGTACAGAGAAACAATTTTTCTCAGTCATTTTTCAGTTCAAAGTGTCTGAAATCATGTGAGGCTGTGTCAGAGCCCACCAGAATGGTGGTTCTATAGCATGACACCAAAATTCATGTTGCTTGCCTTATGATTTTTCATGAAGATACATGAAGACATTTGAGGGTGGAAGGCCTGTAGGGATGCAAGAAGACTGTATAGGAAGAATAGAGACAAATAAACCTACTGTTATCTGGACTGCTTGTAGCACAATGCTTCTAAAGCTGCACAGGTTTTTCTCTCTGAGGGAACAGTTTACTTCAAAAGAGGGTCCAATAGTGAGCTAATTTCCATGCAGGGTGGATGATAGAGGAAGCAGACAGGACAAAAAGCTAAGTTATTTGGCTTGACATACTCTCAGATAACACTTGTCTGTGAGCAAAGCAGTCTAAAATGTGGTAAGGAGCTTATTGGGTTTATCTGCTCACTCTGTTGAGGATTCTGAGGAGAAGAATTTGTGCCTTCACTTTCTATGCTATTATTATGGAAGACGATAACTTCTGTGGACCTAAAAAGTCGTATGACTTTTCACTATCAATTGGTGATATGACTATGACTATGACTTTTCAACCTATCACTTGGATGATTTCCTTTAACTGTATGCAGTGGGATGCATTTCTTACCACTTCGTTAATCAAGTTGATTTTTTTAATCTATATGGTTTTCATGGAGAATTTATAAACAATAAAGGGATCCTAACACTCAAAATATAGAAATGAATCCCAATTATGGGGAATTGTCACATCCATACATTATATTTTCATACTATTGCAGATGAATCAATATTAACATTTAAATGACTGTTAATTTTTATTCAGTTCTTTCTTCTGTTTTGGGTAATCTCTTTACTGGTTTTAAAAATATACATGCAAAAATGTCATGGTTTGCTTTTTTTTTTTTCTTTAAAAGAATTTTCATATTTATGAACAGCATCAAATTATTCTTCCTGAATGTTGAAATTACCTGTCTGCACAATATTTGTTAGCAACATGTTTCTCACATTAGTCCATATCACATACCTAAGACTTGATCTCAATGAACCCTCCTTGTCACTGACAGCATATTTCAGGCTCCACAACGATTCATTTCTTAGAGGGCATTCTGAGACTTTTTATACAATTACCAAGTTTGATAAGGTTTTTTTGGTCGATACTTGCCCAGAATCTACTGTCTGAAGTCACCGACTCATCTTGCATACTGTCTCAAAAAAGCTACCATTGGTCATTATCACTATTTAGCAATGACACTGATGAAATTCTGTGTAGTCTTATTAAGAGCTGGCTTTTCAGCATTAGCTTTACCTTCCTAGAGATGTGTTTTGTCCTGTACATTACTGTATTGCCACCAAAACATTTAATTCTATGACTTTTGTTGCCCCTTTTTGTAAAAATCAAAAGATTTAATAAGTTAAACTGATCTCTTCAGAAAATTTGTACTCATTCTTAGTATACAAATGGTAGTTCTATATGCCCCTAGTGCAGTTTGTTTCTCATGATCTGTATGGTTTGTATTATATATTTTTATTTTTTTATTGATTTTATATCAAAAATCTGACACTGGTAGAACAGTAGTTCTTGCCTCTCTTAGCACTATCATCAGGACCAGAAATGTCACAAGGTAAACTATTCTTCTGGTGTCTGCTAGTGCATTTCCAGCTCTAAGAAGAAACAAAGAAAATACTCTATAGAACTTCAGTTTAACAGACACAGATCTTAGTCAATTTTTAGGTGAATTTTCTGATATCACTGGTAATTGAAAAGCTGAGTGCTGTGGGAGGAAGAATATGTGTAAATTAAGAAATGGATATGCAAATAATCCTCTCTTTGGTTCTCCTACCCCCAAAGATATGGAAGGTGTTCCCAATTTTGCACTCTTAATAGGCTGATTAAAACCAAGGTTTATAGGATACACTCTTCACTCCTCCCTGTTTAGATGTTTCATTGGGCAGTCAGGAATGCAAGATTCCCAAGACCAGTAAGAGAGAGAAAAGAGGATAGATCCTCACTCTATAGTCCAATGTGACTATTTATCTGGAAGCAGGAAGTGCTATAATCTGGTTCCTGCTACCAACATGCTTTATCCATTACCTAATTAATTTTAGTGGAAAATTCTCAAGAAGACCTTGTAGAACGGACTGAAATCTGGGACTCTTCCATCTCAGGGAAGTTATCACTTGCAGACTCCTGTTTGTCTCTCTGTCTTTCTCCCTCCAGCTTCTTTAAGCCTAGCCTAGATTCTGCACGAATAGGGAAGATGCACTAGACCTTCCTATAGCCTAAATTCTAATGGTCAGAGCACTGTCCTGGTAGCAGAACCAAGAAATCAAAACAAAATCTGTTTTGAATTGCTTTTTTCTTTTTTTTTTCTTTTTTTTTTCCTTTTCTTTTCTTGAACTGAAATTGTGCTTGAACTACTATTTCAAAGAACTTGGTGAACCTGAATTGGAACTGACATACCAAAATGCTTATCTGGTCAAAAAAAATGATGCCACTAAAGTTAATGTCACTAAATGTTTTTAGATGTTACATTTTCTTTCAAAGTGAACTGATTAGCAAACTATTATGGCCTTAAGCTGGAAGAATTTCACAAGTCAGCCTATACTGGAAACGTAACAAAAATTCTTTACTGGATAAGGTCTCTGGCTTTAATTTATCCCTGTTCTGGAAAGCCCATATATTGTGTATTCCACTTTATTGGTGAGTTCTTTAACTGGTTTGTAATGCTATATAGTAACTTTATATATGATCACCCTCCTTCTGCAACTCTGCTTCTGAATGAAATGAGTTGAATCAATGGGTGCTATGCTTTGTGCTGAACTTAATACTAGAGAAAACCAGATAAATTGGCATATAGATGCAGAATAGACTCATTCATGGATTTCAAATGTGTTAGGTGCCAGGTCAGTGTTGAGAAGCTCTTTCTCAAGATAGTACAAGGCATTAAGTAAGTCTAGTGTGGAAAATGTCAGTGCCCATGAATGTTCGGGCAAGTATGCAGTTAGGTAAGTGCAATATGAAATAATAATGATGGTGCAGATTTGTGTAGCATTTGGTGTACTTAATATTTCATAATAAGTGGATCTAGACTAAAGAAAGCAATAGACAACTGGATTAGTTAGAGGTAATGTTTTTTCATATTCAGATTAATCACACAACCTTGCAGTTTTCACAGTTTTGTTTGTATTCTTTTCAAATGTCTCTGGTATAAATTCCCAAAGTAACTAGGGTGTGTGTGTGTTACTTTTTACATAAAGCATGAACATATCATAAGAGATACAACAGCTTACCTGGTCCTTTTAAAAGTTATACTGAATATTTATCTTTATTGAACATGATTATATACTTTGTTTTGTAATTTCTTAGTGGAAAAGAAGGCTAATTTTCATTCTCACTGTTTGTAACTCCCAGTATCTGCTTTCTATCATAGTTGTATTTAAATGAAAAAAGAAAAACCCAACCTTTTCCATAGAGTAGCAGGACATAAATGATGCTAGAGACCCTTTAGATTTGGAAATCTGTTGTATTTTGGTGCTCCAAGTCTTCAAAGTACAGTAACATACAAATGTGTGCAGCAGTACAAGCTCCCATTTTATTAGTGAATTAAAGGAAATACTATTTCATTGTTAATGCATTATGACATTCAAGTAGTTCAATATTTTATTCTTTTTCCAGAATGGCATCAACTGCACTAGGGCTAATTTGGGGTATTGTAGAGTAGAGCTGTGACAGCAAAAGAACTGAGCTTAAGGAAATAGGATCTATAAAAATGTGCAGTGCAATATCTTATCATGCTACTCCCAAGTCCACCCACACCCTAATCAAATACACAGTCTTATCACATGTTTTAATGTCATTGAAGTTGCAGCTGGCTTCCATACTGCAGGATTTTCTGTCCAAAAGGGCAAAGGTCGTTTGAAGTTTAAAAAGTCTTAGTGCAGCATAAATAATTTTAAAAGAATGGCAAGTAAACTATATATGTCTGGGCACACTGAAGTATAAAAAGCTTGTATAGAAATCTTTTAAATCTCAGTAGATATCAACACAGTAAACTCTGCTTTCTACATGTATCTTTTCCTACAGATTTTTGCACTTGCGTGCAAAATTTTATTTGCTTTCAGTCACTGAGAGAAATAGGTTGTTTTAAGGAAGGCTCTCCTGCTTTGTTTTTCCCCAGTGCCCCCGTCCTTCCCCTCCATCCGTCGGTGGGAAAGGCAGGGCAGGATGTGCTGTGTCAGGAGAACCCACCTAGAGGGCCCCCTTGACGCCAGCACAGCCTCTGCCAGGCAGAGCCTTCACCGCAGCCGAGCCCAGTCTGCTGCAGAGTAAGTGCCACGGAGTCCGCAAGTGTCTGGAGCTGCTGTTGGGCGAGAATACAAGGAGCCCGAGGGGTAGGTCGGAAATTCTTGTCAGGGAAAAGAAAGCAAGAACCTGTTGCCTGCGTTGCTTTAAAATATATGCCGTCTCTTTAGCTTGGCCTTAAGAATCTTCCTGAGGATATTACCAGAGCGTCAGGAGTGATAACTACTATCTGGGAGCTGAATTGTGAAAAAAGGACAGCAGAGAAAGAATGATTAGATAACACGGGACTTAAAACTATGCTTTCATTTTGCAATGTACAAATTGATGCACGTGGTTTTATATACAGTATAACATCAAAATAGAACTAGGTTCTGCAGTGAAAGAATCGATAGCTTAGTCATTTTACTTAAAGGGAGCAAGCAGCCTTATTATGGGGCTAGACAACAAAAATGAATTTGATCGTGATATGATCATATCTCATGATGGTATCTAACTGTAGTCCTGTCCTATGGAGCGGAATAAGCATGCTTCCTTCCTTCTTTCTTAGATGAAGAAATAAACCCACAGAATCAAATTCAGAAAGAAGTTTGGGTTTGTTGTACGTGGCTGTTAAACATCATCCTGTTCCCTGGGCTTGTAATAAAGGAAAACTGCATTAAAGTGATCACCAATGAATATGTGTCTAAGAAAGAAGAAAAAGCAATATTCATTTCTGAACATGGCAAAGCAATCTGAAGTTACACATCTCCCCCTAACCACTGATTTGGCATGGATGACAAGAAACTATCTTTTGACTAACCTTTTCCAACTGTCCAAAATGCTGCATATGAAGATGCTTTAATTCACAGTCAAAGCTCTCTGATTTTTATCAAGGCAAACTGTTGGCATCATCATACAGTTTCTGTATACTGATTAGTTTAATGTTTTTTAAGTAGCAAGTGATGCATAAATGGATGGATGTGTACCTAAAAAACCCTGCAAGAAGTCTTTCTTTGAATCCTGGGAATTTTTATTTTTGTGGATTATAGTAATTCCTGCAATAATCCCTGCTGTTAACTGCTCATGCAGTTGTTCTGGAATGCATCTATGAATACCATAACAGATAAAACTGGCTGACAAGGAAAACACTAATGTTGGAAGATCTGTGAATATGATGCATGTGAATAATTTCCCCTTTAGGAGGCATTCATGGATATGGTGAGTAATCAATACACATTACAGACTGTTAAACTCAAAATGCTTGTTTGCAAAATACTGTGGCAACTACCAGATGCTATGTTTTTCCCTACATTAATGTCAAATGAGGACTAACTGGGCTATGAGAAAAATTAAAATCTTACAGAGAGAGTAGTGATGAAGTAATATGAGTTTGGCACTCCTTTGCCTTTACAAAACAGGCAAGCCATAAAAATTCTATTGTTATCGTCATGTTTTCTTACATGATAAAAGCCTCTTGAGCAGGGAGGCATATTTTCTTTCTATATCAAAGGAACACTTCTTCCCATTTCTTTCTTATCCTTACTTGAAGGAAATGATGAACACATATTTTTCCCCTATGATATTGTGTTGTTTGTCCTGGACCTTATTTATTTATATACATTCAAGTTACCTGAAAACAGGAAAAAATGCTCATTCATATGATAATTCAGTAATCTTTAATAAATGCATTTGTATGGTAGGTTCTCAAATGTGGCTGCTTGGAAGACAATCATATAGCATTAAAATCTCTTTATCATCTGTCATGGTTTAACCCCAGCCAGCAACTAAGCACCACGCAGCCGCTCGCTCACTCCCCCCACCCCCGTGGGATGGGGGAGAGAATCAGAAGGGTAAAAGGGAGAAAACTCGTGGGTTGAGATAAGAACAGTTTAATAATTGAAGTAAAATAAATTAGAACAGTTAAATAGGCAAAGCAAAAACCGTGCACGCAACCAAAGCAAAGCAAGGAATTCATTCACTCCTTCCCATCGTCAGGCAGGTGTTCAGCCATCCCCAGGAAAGCAGGGCTCATCAGGCGTAACGGTTACTTGGGAAGACAAACACCATCATACCCAATGTCCATCCCCCTCCCCCCCTTTTTCTTCCTCCAGCTTATATACTCCAGCCCTTTGGCCAGTCTGGGTCAGCTGTCCTGGCTGTGCCCCCTCCCAGCTTCTTGTGCCCCCGGCAGAGCAGGGGAAGCTGAAAAGTCCTTGACTGGTGTGAGCACCACTTAGCATCTATTTAGCAACAGCTTAGCACCACTTAGCACGAACCAAAGCATCAGTGTATCATCGACATTGTTCTCATCCTAAACCCAAAACACAGCCCCATGCCGGCTACCAAGACGAAAATTAACTCTATCCCAGCTGAAACCAGGACATCATCATTAAAACATCTGTTTCCTCTTTAAACCACAGGCATCTATAGTTCTTGCTCACTGAACAATCTTTCTCTGTAACTTTCTTTGCAATATAGTGCAGTTAACTTGCTTATAAATTCTACCAGTGGATGTTGCATCATGTCTTGCTCCTGATGTTGGAATTTATGTCTTGATTAGCGCTTAATGAATGTTAGCTAATGCAGAAATACTTCCCCAGAAAACTTTTGCTCTTTGGGTAAATACATGAATCTTTTCAAATATTAAAAGCAAACATATTATGGAAGCTCATTTAAAAAAAAAAATCGCATTCAAGTTGAGGGATTTGCTTCAGGGTGCGTTTGACAGATTTGCCCTTAGTGTATGTTAGCCTCTATATGTAACTAATTTGCAGGAAAACCTGAGAAAGAATTTTCCCTAGGAAATGTGTTAGCAAAGTTCTTAAAGCCAAGTTCTTTTTATGGCATTTCAAAGTTGTATTTAAGAATACTATTATAAAATCGAGTCCCTGGTGCCTGGCAGCACTAGCGTCAGCCGAGTGTCATTTGTCGGAGGCGCCGGCTCCTCTGCGCGGAGCCAATGGCAGGAGCCCGAGAGCAGCCCGTCAGAGCGGGGGGGGGGGGAGGCAGGGGGGTGAGGCTCTGGCTGCTCGTTTCCTGTTATTACTTAAATTTTAATAAACAATTAGTAGGCACACTTTCCTTTGAACTCATCTATTGCTTTTTTATTACATTTTATTCCACCTTTCCATAAGACTATTTTCATCTACAAAAAATCCTTTTAGAGCCAACTTCAAACCAGATCATCTAAAAAATTAATAACGTGATCTTGAATATATTTCATCTTTCTGTTTTGGCAGTTTATTTAGCAAAATGTGTTGGAAAGGGTACCGCAGTCCACACCTAACAGGAAGACCATTTCCATTGTCTTCTAAGAATTTGGCCTACTTCTGTTTTTAATAACTTAGAGAAATTATTTTAAGAATGTTTTAACCCCCAGGGTTCATCTTCTGTCTAAGTGGTTTTCAAACATGAAGTCTGAAGTCTGCTGAAAGGGGTTTGGAACAAACCAACTGGTTTTTATTTATCTTCTCTAAAAGGTAGTAACCTGTTTTCCCTGTGTACTCCTTGCCAGCCCTCTTGCTGTCTGCCACAGAATGTGAACCCATTGTCTAGGAAAGACTGACAGAAGTGTTTTCTGGGTAGATATATGAAGATAATTATATGCTCTATGTTTAGTATTTTAACTGAATGCAAACTATACCATGCCTACGTTTGTGCTTACTGAATCTTAAACCTTAATTTAGAATAGAAATGTTTTTAGCATGCTGTTGTTCATCTCAACACTTTGGCAAATTTGCTTATTCATGCTATAGTAGGTAAGGAGCATTTCTGGGTGCCAGAGTTTTAAGTTGCCAGTCATAGGTTTTTGGTTTTTTTTAATTCTGAATCTTCACAAATCTATGCATCGCTTATCAGATATGCCAACCTTTTCTATCGTGAATAGGAATTGGCACAAAAAAACGTATTATATATGTATATAACTTCCCTTCATGCTACTTTCAGATGTCCATTAAAAGATGATAATGAAGATAAAGGAAAAGATATCTTTCATGGGACCCAATTAGTTTTGTGTTTGTTTAATACAAATATTAGTTGATTAATAATAATGTCTCCCCAATGCTGATGCAACACATCAAAGGTGTTTTGTGGCCATCATCATATACTACATATTTGTAACCTTTATATGCCTACAGAACCAAGTATTTCAGAAGTAGGACTAATAATTTTCTGTCCCTTAGAGATGTTGCTTTTTTAAGGTATTTTCTGTACCTTAGAGACATGCACTATGCCTTCATGTGCTAGTTCCTGCTCGTCTCACATGGAATATGGGGAAGAGGGGGGGATAAAAATGAAGCCTTCTGAAATGTAATTTATTGTTTCAAATGTCCAGGATTTTAACGGTGTGTGATATGAGTCAAGGTGGTGGATATGTTTTTGCACGTTTGGTCCTCTATGTGGGTTTAGGGAAAGAATAGCCAAAAAGTGATGTCCCTGAGAGTAGGATTTGAATGTGAACCCATAAGCTTTTGGAAGTGTAGTGAGAATTCCAGTATCTGAACCCTCCTGGTAATGTTAGTAATAGGAACTGACTACTGGCAAAAAACAGCTATAAAATATATATGTTCCCAGGCAGTATGAATGGGAGCACAACTATATCAGACAGATAAGGGTAGCTATAATCTGAATGGACTCTAAAGGGCATATAAAACTCAGATTGGAGTAGACAAAAAAGAGGTATTTTGTCTGAAGCTGTTTCAAACAGTGTGGATTGTAGAGAAGCAAATACAAAATACATGCGATTAAAGGGGTACAGTGGTTGGGGCAACTGATGTCCCGGGTGAGGATAAAGTTAGTCCTTTAGCAATAGTTAGCAATAGTGAGAAACATTTATGATGATAGTAGAAGGAGGAGTAGGTTTTTATAACTACTTACTGCGACACGCTATGCAACATAAATTATGTATTAACAACGTGCAGCTTACTGCCATTCACAATGAAAACAATTTTAGGAACATTTGCTGCTGAATTGTATAACCTAGCTTTCCTTTCCATTACATTTTATCTGCCTTTTTAATGCTAAACCAAATAAAGATAAACATGGTATTCAATTTTGGCTTGCCGAATCGTGCAAACAAATATTGCACATGCCTTTTAGCTTTACCATAGGAAAAAATATAAGTGAAAAACCTGTGTTCAAGAATATCTGTCTTTAAACTGGTAAAGATTTGAAATTAATCTACAGGTGAATACACTAACTTTTCAGAGTAAAAAATGTAACCTATGACTGTCTATCCTTTTCTGCCAACTTTTGGCCTATTAAGATTGAATGAAATTTAATTTGGTCACCAAGGCAATGAATAAAGAAAAAAAATTCCTTTCTTGGTTCTTTTTTAATCCCACTATATTTACTTGATTTGATCATTATTGTTTTATATACTTCATCTAATGCAAAATGATGTGGATGCATGGCTGTACGTTATCCCTTGCTTCAGATTAATTTGATGACTAACTGGCTTTTTGAAAAGCATCATAGTAAATCCCTGAATGAATGCAATTGTTAATAAGCTTCTGTTTTCACCAGTATTCTAAAATAATGATACTAAATTGTTTATTTGTACATTTTATAGAACTCCACTTGGTTTTCAGCCAGCCAAAAATGGTTTGGTTTTTCATTGTTATGCAGGTTCTTCCATTTTGTGAGAATAGAACAATATGTAACTGTGAAGAAAACTGATGGAAAATTAAGATCTCAATGCTAATGCATGAAATAAACTTTTGGTATGTTCTTAGGACATGATGAGTCACCTCAGCTCACTAAGGAATCATGGGGAACTGAGTCTGACCAGTACTATGCTCTTCTTATGGCATAACTTTTCTTCCAACCCAAACAAGAATGAAATGTTTCATGCAGGTATTTACTCATTTGTTGCTAGAAAATTTTGTGTATTTTATAGTGGGGGGATAAAAAAAGCTTCTTTCTGAACTACTTTTCAACACAGTATTTAACTAGTTTTTAGATATTTTAGACTTAAGATATTAACATAAAAACTATAGAGGAATATCTCAATTCTTCCTTTGGAAATCTGGATTTGAACCTGAATTTTGGGGAAAAAAAAATCACGATTTCTTAAACTAAGAAGAAATCTTAAGACCAAAGAAGTTTGTTTAATCCTCTGCGGCCAGTAGATTTTCACAGTACTGCTAAGGTCACCTTATTCCCTGTTTTCTTACGCTCAGTGACAGATGTTACTTTGCTTCAGGCATTGTTAAAGTTTATTGCTCAAATTAGGATGAGTGTAGTAAGATGTAGTAAGATGCTGAATGAAACAGTTTCATTTTAAGGTATCTATTGCCTTTTCCTTTATATTTCTAACACCTTTTCTGCCCGGTGGCACCTAACCAGCATTCAGCATGATGAATATCAGTGAAGAGATAAAAATATTTCTACCATTGAAATGATTTATTTGTTTATAATTTATATTAGCAGTGCTTTAACTTTCTGTAATGTTTCCATGTGAAAAGCTGAAAGTTCAGCTAAGCTTGACAACACCCCTGATGGGTAGGTTAGATATGTATCTGTATATGTAAATTGCATCTCTCACCACTGAAGTGCTCTATAGTCTTCCACACAATAGTTATGGCACTTTTGCATGCAAAATTTCTGTGCAGGCAAGATAATTTAACCATATGAGCTAATGTAAACTGTGTGGTTGCTCACTTTGGGTGTCCTAGACAGTATCCTGTTGGGACTTTAATCTATTGTTCTAGAATAATGAGATCATTTCACCTGCGTTTTCAGATCATTAATATACTCATCTTTATATTACTGCAACTGATTCAAACCAAGCTTTTATATCTTCAAAATGTGGACTCTGCCAAGGCCTGCCTTTTGCTCTTCTGTCCTCAGCATATGAACTGTAAATGAAGTTGTTATTTCATACCTCTGTCCTTTGGAGGCACTACCTGTTTTGTTTTGTTAATTCGGACTGAAAACACTTTGAAACACTATGTCTCAATAGAAGTAGAGTACATCTTTTAACCAGTCATTTTCAGGCTAAGTTAGAGTCAAGTTATTTCATGAAAGATCTTATAAACTTGCAGAAAGTCTTGCTGTCTCTGGATATAATCCTGATTTATACCTTCTTGGATTTTATTCTTGGTAACTCAAGTCACAACAGTAGAAACTAAATCGAAGCTTCTTTTACTCATAAAACACCCTCTTGAGTGTTCATGCAATACCTCTACAGTCTCTTCACTCTTACCTGCTTACGAAGAGCCTCCTTCTCTTCTTTGGGAAGAGTTAATCTGTACCTACACTTTGACTCGGCAAAAATTACCTTACACCTCTACCTCTTAAACAGTAGTATAGTAATGAAGGAAAAAACATTTTAATTATTATGATGTTAAACATGTTTAAATATTAATTTATTATTAATTAATCATTATAAACATGTTTAAATATTAATAATAAACATGCTTAAATATTACTTATTATTTATGTTGTTTAATTTATAAAGTATTTTGTAAGTAGATTTGTGGATACTTATATTGTTTCTAAACATTCTGGCCTGAGTTAAGTGGGTATGGTCTTTCATTCACGGATGGGGTCACTTGAGGATGGGAATTTGGCTCCTACTAGGAAAAGAAATGATAGTTTTAAATGTTCTGGTATTGTGGTGGGCTGACCCTGGCTGGATGCCAGGTGCCCACCAAAGCCGCTCTATCACTCCCCCTCCTCAGCTGGACAGGGGAGAGAAAATATAACAAAAGGCTCGTGGGTCAAGATAAGGACAGGGAGATCACTCACCAATTACTGTCACAGGCAAAACAGACTCGACTTGGGGAAATTAGTTTAATTTATTGCCAATCAAATCAGAGTAGGATAATGAGAAAATAAAACCAAATCTTAAAACACCTTCCCCCCACCCCTCCCTTCTTCCTGGGCCCAACTTTGCTCCCAATTTTCTCTGCCTCCTCCCCCTGAGCGGCACAGGGGGATGGGGAATCGGGGTTGCGGTCAGTTCATCACACGTTGTCTCTGCTGCTCCTTCCTCCTCAGGGGGAGGACTCCTCACACTCTTTCCCTGCTCCAGCGTGGGGTCCCTCCCACAGGAGACAGTCCTCCATGAACTTCTCCAACGTGAATCCTTCCCACAGGCTGCAGTTCTTCATGAACTGCTCCAGCATGGGTCCCTTCCATGGAGTGCAGTCCTTCAGGAACAGACTGCTCCAGCGTGGGTCCCCCACAGGGTCACAAGTCCTGCCAGAAGACCTGCTCCAGCGTGGGCTTCCCATGGCATCACAGCCTCCTTCGGGCTTCCACCTGCTCTGGCATGGGGTCCTCCATGGGCTGCAGGGGGATATCTGCTCCACTGTTAGCCTCCACGGGCTGCAGGGGGACAGCCTGCCTCACCATGGTCTTCACCAGGGGCTGCAGGGGAATCTCTGCTCTGGTGCCTGGAGCACCTCCTCCCCCCCCTTCTTCACTGACCTTGGTGTCTGCAGAGTTGTTCCTCTCACATATTCTCACTCCTCTCTCTGGCTGCTGTTGCACATTTGTTTTTTTTTTTCCCCCTTCTTGAATATGTTATCACAGAGGCGCTACCACCGTCACTGATTGGCTCAGTGGCCAGTGGCAGATCCGTCTTGGAGCCGGCTGGCATCGGCTCTATCGGACATGGGGGAAGCTTCTGGCATCTTCTCACAGAAGCCACCCCTGTAGCCCCCCCCACTACCAAAACCATGCCACGCAAACCCAATACAGGTATATTAGCAGGTTTACTTGAAATCAACGTATTTGGCATTTGGAGACAACCAAAGAATTTTCCAGGTGTATACATGAGGATTTACTCTTTTATTTGATATTTTCAACATGGTATTTGTGGGCAGGGAGAAGAGTAGAGGGAGGGGAGAGAACAACCACTAAAAATGTTGAAAGCTGACAATTACAAAACTGAAGAAGGCTGATCAGCAAATATAATTTACAGCTCATTGTAGTTTCATCTCATTACAATATAAATAGTTAGGTTTCACTTGTACACTATGCTAAATGGCACTTTTTACGTTAATATTAATTAGATTTCAGTATTGTCTGCTGAAGCCTTAACTGAATAAGTGATGCTTGATATTTTTTATGACTGGATTAACTCTTTGATAATAACAGAATGATTTAAGATAATTTTTATGTTGGCCATAAAAAAGATAAAAATTTTTCCAGTAAAAGCTATAGGTCAATAGCTGTTAATAAGTGGAATAATTTTCTTTGTGTGACTCACTCCATGGAATTAGCAAAATGGAGTGCACAAAATAAAGTTTCAAAGGAGTGAATAGAACCAAGTACAACATTTGAAAAAGGAATGAACAATTTTGCTTAGGAAACTCGTAACTTTTTTTAAGTGTCTGATCCATTTATATTATAATGCGTGTAAAAATATTAACAGAAGGAAGGAGTGTATTAAAACCAGCTAAGTTGATATTCCTAGATTACCTTGAGAATTTATTACTATTTTTAAAAATGTGTATGGAAAACTGGTATGAAAATTAGTATTTTGCCTTATTTGGGCAGTAACCCTTTCTGTTGAGAAATGAATAAAACAATTGCCTTGAATATTAAAGACATTCAACCACTAGAAGGCTATAGTGATGCTGAGTATACCCAAGTCTCAAATTCAGGTATTCGAAGGGAACTGTTTCTTTTAGTTTTAGTTAGCTTAGTTAATTTCTCAAAAGGAGGATCTCTATTATTCTTATATCACAACTTTTAATTTTACTGTATGATTATATTCAGTAATTTTACAAAAAACGTGGAAGGTTTAACTTTTTTTCTAAAGTAGCATGGCTTCATATTTTCAATTGTCTGAAGCAATTGGTTTAGATTGTCTTATTTCATATTGTCTCATTTTAATTGGGTTACCTGTTGGAGCAAGTCCAAAGGAGGGCCACGAAGATGATCAGAGGGCTGGAGCACCTCCCCTATGAGGACAGGCTGAGAGAGTTGGGGTTGTTCGGCCTAGAGAAGAGAAGGCTCCGGGGACATCTTATAGCAGCCTTCCAGTACCTGAAGGGGGCCTACAAGAAAGCTGGAGAGGGACTTTTTACAAGGGCATGTAGTGACAGGACAAGGGGTAATGGCTTTAAACTGCAAGAGGGTAGACTTAGATTAGATATAAGGAAGAAGTTCTTTACTGTGAGGGTGGTGAGGCACTGGAACAGGTTGCCCAGAGAAGTTGTGGATGTCCTCTCCCTGGAAGAGTTCAAGGCCAGGTTGGATGGGTCTTTGAGCAACCTGGTCTAGTGGAAAGTGTCCCTGCCCATGGCAGGGGGGTTGGAACTAGATGACCTTTAAGGTCCTTTCCAACCCAAACCATTCTATGATTCTACGATTCTACGATTCTATGATTCTACTTTGATATGACAGCTTGTCCCCTTCAGGAAAACAGATAATTCTTACTGAGATGAAAAAAGATGACTCTAACTCTTTCCATCTGCAATGAAATGTAGCTCCTGATTTCATGATTTTTGTATAGCACTTATCAAATTCTTAATTTCAGCCACTAACAAATGGTCTTTGATATTTGATCTGAAATACAGACACATTTTTAACACTGTCAGTAGCTAAGGATTAGATCAGTTACGTATGTTTATCATATGGATGTAACTTAACAGAAAGTTTGTGTGTCCTTCACAAGTTGTTGGGCTCGACACAACAGTTATTTGGTGAAATTTTAAGGTCAGTTCTATGCTTAGTTGAATAATCACATGATCTTTGAGACATATAAAAAAAAAAGGTATTTCGTATTGTGTCATAACATTTTATATTGCATTCCTTTTCTGTGTCATATTCCATGTTATTACTGGATTTTTTTTCATTACAAATTTATTGAAATAGATTTTAAAGAATGAGTTCTTTAACCATCAGTTTTATAAGAGTAATTTGTTTTCTGGTGATGTCAATATACCCTGTGTTATTCACAGGCAATTTAAAGTTTTCAGAGTTTAACTTCCTTTAAACTTGTAATATACCTTGCAGATTCAGAACTGGACAAGACCTTCAAGGTGAAATAGCCTTTCTGGTTACGGTTGGTAGAAGCATCAAGCATGAAAGCTCATATACCCCAGTGATATGCGTATCTGGATACTAGGGAAGAATTGTTTCAAAAGTTGGTTTTGTTTGCCTTTGTATCCAACTATATTCTCTGTAGGCAAGCAATGACTTCAGGGAAGTGAGTAGATTTTAGTTATCAAATGGCAATGTTATTTTCATTTAGTTTCATTTAGTTTCATTTAGTTTGCAACTAAATACTTGAGACACGTTAAAATAGCAGGTTAACCATGTTTCTGATTGCTATTTTAAGGGGAAAGTTTGGTGTGGTGAATCTGGACTTTAGTTGTAATCATGATATTGACCAAATATTGACCAATTAAAAATCATCTTAACACATCAAAGTCTAAGATTTTTATGCATCTTAGACAATTTGTGAAATTTTGCTTTCATGGTCTGTGGATTTAAGAACTTCATCTTTCAGTATTACTCTTTTGGATAATTCATCTTTAATTGAGTAAGTGTAATAATTGAAAAAGGAATGAGGCATGTCATCCATACATACTCTCAGAACTTCAGACAGAGGAACATGTATCCTGTCACATTCAGTGTCTAGATGCATTCAGAAATGTATGGAAATCAATGGAAAACAAAACTAAAATGTACATATTAAGGACAAAAAATGCTGACTTGCAATTTTAATAGGTTGGATTTAGTATGTTGTGAAATAACAATGTGCATAGCATGCCATCCTCCAACAGCAGAATTATATACTAAAAAAATACTGGTGTGAGGACTTAAATTTATTTAGCTTTGCATTTGATTGTCATCCATTCATCAGCTTATTTATATTTAGGCATCTAAATATTAATTTAAACTTCCAACTTCAGATACTTTATTTAGTTCTTAAACTTAGATAGAGGTATTTTATCCAATATATTTCAACTCATGGAGGATTCAGAAGTTCCCAGCAACCTTCTTGAAATCTGTTACTCCAATGTTTCCTGCCCATTATATAGTATCATTTCCTGCAACGGATCCCATGACAGAACTTGTATTTAGAGAATTGAGGTATGGAGAAATTTACACCTGGGAGAAAAGTGGGAGATAAATTCCTTGAATGCTAGGGTAGTGTCATACAGAAAAGCATATTTTCATGTACAGGCCAAGAGATACCCAGCCCTACATCCATATATTTTTTTGTGTACTTTCAGCCCTTCCACATTTCTTGCTGGTTGTCTCTAATGTTGTGAGAGAATAGTTTTCTTGACTGTACTCTAACACAGAGATCTTGAAACAGAGCTTTGGTGAAGGTTACCAGTCAACAAATACCTTTTCTTTCCCTATTGCTGTTGGGGATTTTGATCTTAAGTGGCCTTGGAATGCTCTTCAGGGTAAAAGTACAGCAGTAGCTGTGCAGTTCTCCCCAAAGGATTTCCAAGCCCTTTGAATAATCGCCATAGAAAGTGTTCTCTCCCTCCTAAAGGGAATATCTGTACCAGACTGACCTGTTCCATGAAAGTATAATAATACTAGGAATTGCCCAGAGAAGGAGAGTAGTTAAAGACGACTGGTCTCTTTCCCCTTTCTAATCCAACAGTATTTGGAATGTCCAACCCACAAATACTGAAATTACCTTTTCCAAAATTAGGCAAATTTTAATGGGGGGATTAGTTTGGGATATTAGACCATCTTTATTTGTTAGGAAGTTATAACTGGATAAAAGGACAGTTAAGGTGCTATGTTGGTTATCTATGTAATAAAACATTTTCAAGTTTTAAATGCTGTGATGCTTAAATTATTGCAGAATATGTTGGTGAGCTATATGCTATACAGTATCTTTAGCAAGAGTGGAATCTCAATATGCTGTATAATCCTCACAGCTTAATCATATTTCTTTCCATAGAATTGCATTTTTCAAGTAGATGTGGCTTGTGGTGAAGTAACTGCCACTGGGAATACCACAGTCACAAAAAGGTATGCATACTGAGCTGCAGCTGAGCTAATATATGGCTATTTATGGCAACCAAGCAGGAATCAGAGATTAAGTCATAATAAGGTAGGGATTGTACCAGCTAGAGGCTCACGCACTTGTTCCATGAAGTAGAAGGATTTTAGAGGAGATGATTTAGAGCGTTGCTTATTCCCTGCAAAGTGAATATGAATAAAAGTTTTAGCAGTTTTTTGCATAATGTACATTTTTGAACCATCAGTTCACGTAATCCTACAATAAGATTGGGTACTCAGGCTATTGTTTGATTCATTATACAGTATTTAAAAAAAAAAAAAAAGAGAGGCAAAATAAATACCCTTCCTGAAATAGAATACATGTCAATGCATCAGGATCTACCTTTAGAACTGTGTTTAGAAAAGAGTTTAAGTTCACTGCTTTCCATCAATGCAAGTTGGGATGGGATTTGCAGTAGTAACAGTGACTGCTGCAGGCTTTAAGAGGTATATTTCTGATATCAAGAGAGACTTTGATGTCCTGTACTCTTATCCATGTAAGTTTTGCACTATCATTAATGTTTGTTAGGGGATACCTTGAAGAAAGAGCAAATATGCTTGCATGTTTAGAAAAATAAGGAAGACATTTTGTCTGGTGTTCTGAGTCTCTTGTGGGATCATACATGAAAAGCACATATAGACCTTTATGAAGCAAGAATCAAGGATTTTTATGTGAGACTTTTATGAATAGATGCAATCTCATTTTCAGGAGAATATTTTATTTCGTTGAATTATTTTTGTTTGCATTAGAAGTCAGGAGAGGGAAATAAATTAAACAAATCGTGTAGGAAATACAATGTGTTTGGCAAGATATTTGTTACTGCACAGAGGTTTTCAGCTACTGAACATCAGAATTCCTTATGTACTGTGAAATTAAATGGCAAATGTCAGAGAATTTTTGTATTCTAGATATATACCTGCAGTGATTGGAGATGGTTGGCTGCAGATTCTAAGAGGATTCTTGTTAAAAACCCCTAATTTTAGGAAAGTTATTCTTGATAAAGATGTGCTTCAGATGGTAAGAGAAATGTCATGCTTGTGGATTCTTTATCATTGCAGAGTTTTAAGAGAAAGTTAAAACAACATCTGCTATGCAGATTTAGCTACGGTTCATCAGATTTTCTAATATTTCTGTGTTAGAGCTGTGTTGGCAAAATAGAACAAATCAATGGTTTTTAATTGGCCACTCAGACCTTCAGGCTGGAAATTAGAGTACTCCTAAACTCTGTCAGACAAGGGAGGGTCTGGAACAGCCTTCCAATAGCATATCGGAGAAAAGCATGAAAGTAATTAATTGTTAAATGTTAAAAATAGCCATGAAAAGAGTCATATGATGTGGAGCCTGTGATGTGACAGCAGGGGGACTAGACTGTGTCACCCAGAATGTCCCTTCTACTTTTAAGTTTCTTTCTGGTGAATGAATTCATTTAACTACATTTTTTTTGTCACTCTAGGAGTTTAAATAATTTCTGGGTGTCTTTCTGAAAGATAACTCCAAATTATATTCTGTGAGGTCTGCTATGTTTGTCTGTAACAACTAAGAAGTACCACCTCTCATTTATGAGGACTAAAATTTGGGAGTAACAAGGATCTAGTAGAATTGCTTTAGCAATGCAACTGGTATATTTCAAATAGTTCCTCTATTGTATCTGTAATATAAGTAATACATAAAATGTGTAAATGTAATGTTTAAGTATATAAATATATTTTAAATTATCTTTGATACACATTTAGGTTCTCTTTCTATTTTCATTATTAATCTTGTCCTTTGAAAATAATTTCTTCATTATTTACCTGTCTGAAAATAAATCGCTAGTGATCAGCTACTTTTCTTAAAATTACTAAAACAAGGAAACAGATTGATGCAACCACCAAGAAAATAGATTATTCATCTAATAATAGATTCAGGAAGATGGTTCAAAAAGTCATTTAAACCTTTGAAAATGGGATTGATACCAGTTGAAGACTTAATATACTAAGTTGTCTAATCTCATTTTAGTAAATAATGCATTCTTTGAAAATGTAGTTTCAGTCAATACAAGTAGCAACTTTGGCTTAAATTGCATGAATAGTTTCAACTTGTAAAAAGGTGGTGGAAGGAGGAAGTAGTTCTGTGCTGCAGCAGTCTACCAAGCTCAAATAAGAGTTTATGGTTTTGATGGCATCCTCATCTACCAAAAAGGTCACCTAGGATGTAGAGACATATTTAAGTTTCTCCCTATTCCATAGTCCTGTAGAATGCCCTAAATGCTAGGCCATATAGTAATCTGATGTGGCTTTATTTCTGTCCTTTTCTCTGAGCTGTTACATTTTACATAGAATGCTCCCATATTAGTTGTTCTGTATCAAGGTGAATAGGGCAATCTGCAAACAGCAGAAGCAATTAAATACAGATCCTATTGTCTCATGGGTGAGCTGTTTCATAAATTATAATGCCCCTATCTTAGTGAGAAAAAACAGATTAAAAATAATTTACGAATAATCCAAATTGATTTTTCATTTTTAAAAATTAAATTAAAATCTAAATAAAAAATCTATTTACTTCATCAGCATTATTTGAAAACTTCCCTTTTCCATGTCGGATTATAATCTTTAATACACAGGACTATCTCTTTTGGATCAAAAAACTAGCACACACTCAAGTACAATTGAATATAACTTTGATGATAGTTTTCAATTTAACTACGCTATGTCATTCAAATATTTTCAACCAGATCTGTTATGAAATCTCTATAAAATATTCTGAATATAATAATCTGTTAAATATAATGTATACAATGTGCTTAATATCTGTGCATCACAGATCTAATAATTTTATCATTTCTGCTCAAGAATTTCTGTCTTGTTACTGTATGTCCAGACAAAATACATCTTTCTCTAAATTTTCTGCTTTCTAATGTTTTCTAATAAACTAAGTAATTGAAAGAAATATAGTAGGCTTTTTTGCTAACATGCTAAACAAATACAACCAACTTGGATATCTTTCACTGACAGCCTAATTTTCTCTTACATTATTCATGGCTTATTTGGGTGAAATTTTGTATTTTATTCTTTGGGTTTTTTCTCAATCAAGATGTAATTTCTTTAGCACAAGTTTCCAAATTCTTATTTAGTGATTTTTCTCTCATATACCCTAGTTCTGTGTTAGACTGCGCCTATAAATATCAGAAAGTTTCTATTGAATTACATTCTCATTGGTGAGAAGAAGCAGGCTTTTAGTACCCAGTAGGGCTTTTTAACTCTATATGTGATTAATAGGTCAGTTCTGAGTTCTCTTAGTACTATTTCAGTACCTCATAATCCAGCTCTGCTGTAGCGAATTTCATTGAGACATCAGCAGCTATTATTCTCACTAATGTTACTGGTATCACTCTTAAGGACCCATGCGACTGCTCTTCTCCTCTTTCTCTAGTCCTAATGATATCTAACTCTGCAACGCATCAGACACCTGTTTCAGTGTTATTAGACTTCATTTCTACTGTGTCATGATTTAGCCCCTTGACCTTGATATTCACGTCTTATTAAAAAAAGAATCGTGCAGATTTTCTGAACTAACTTCTTGATAAACAAGGGCCTGTATTCTCATCACAGTCAGGCAGAAACAAGCAAACAAAAAATCCAGCCAAAGTAATTTAACATCATTGATCACATTAACTACAGAATAATTTCATGGATCTGCAAACAAGATAAAAGGGTACATTGCTACAAGGAATATAAGGATAATTAAAACCTTACATTGCAAATTGTCTTTTGCTTTCTAGTAGACATGAATCTGTTTTGACTGAATATTAAATAGGGTTCTAATTTGAAGTGGTTGAAAGATAATGGATATACTGGAAACCCCAAAACTCAAGATAGTTTTAGGGGAAAGCTTGCTTAGGTTATGAAAGGAATTAGATGGGATGATGCTCCAGAAGCTCTTTAAAATCCTGATAGATTCTAACAAGTAGCAAATGTGGGTAAATCTCACACTGAGATTTTTTGAATGAGTTTTGTTTTGTAATTATAAAATAATTAAACATCATCTAATGTTAGTGTTTCACTTTGCCTTCCTCCTTCTTTTTCTCTAACTATTGCTTACAGGGTTCAAGTTAATGTTGAGGTCTTCAGCATTTAAGTCTTTCTCTTTAAGCTGTTATAAATTGTGTGTTGCCACTGAAAGGGCCAGTCATTTCTTATCCCCAGCCTTGGCTACACATGGTCATGCCTTTCCAAACGCTGGCACTGTTGAACACAGAGCAACGTACTGAGATCAGGGAAAGTTAGAAAGAATTACTTTGGTTTTCCTGTGTTTGCCTACAGTCTATGCTTTACATTCATTAATGTCCATTTAAGAAAATGTATTGTTTTGGAATTATTAGCCTCTTTCCCAGATGTGTGGGGCAGGGTTCTCTCACTTTTTCCTTTCACTGCAATTTCTTTCTTATCTGAAACCTGATCTAATGAAATCAACATGTTTGAATGAAAAATTTTGGTTAAAAAGTGGGAATTTAAAATAATCCAGACCCTCCCACCTTCCCCTACCCCACAAAATGCAACCCTACCCTTATTTTTTTTTTTTAATAAACTATGATAAATCATCACTTGCTGGCACAAGAAATTGATTTTTTGAACCAGTGAAATAATAAATTTCTAATTTTAGAAAATATGGACAGAAATCAAAGAGAGCTGAGCTTGCTAAATATTTGTGAAAGTCAAGCCATTTATTAATGTGTATGTGCCCAAATCCAGGTTGCAAATTTGAAAATTGTGTCTGGATAGCTTTTTATTTAATGTAATATTCCAGAATTATTATATTTTAGCTATCCTAAAAAATTAGTAAGTAGATTGTTTGCAGGCTTTTCAATGTCAAAACAAATTCCTGAGGATAAACATTTTGCCTTTTAGGAATAAGAAACAAATGATGCTGTGTTAAACAGCTTATTTTATTGTGTTAAACAGTACACTGAGTACCATTAGTGTTTCTTCCTGGAAGTGACCCCCCCTCCTGTATAGGAGGACTAGCATATTGACGCTGAGCTGCTGTGTTGTCAGGGATTCTGTAAAGTCTTTAGCTGCTATGTTGCGGCAAGGAAAAACCCCAAAACACCCCGTGGTCCATCATTCAACTCAGTCAACTGTGTGTGGTGGAATTCATCAGAGCCACAGTGTGCTTATTACTAGTGATAATGTCCCCTGTAAAAGGATGGTTATTGTTGGAGATCAAATCCTTGTCTGTTTAGTAACAGTCTGAATAATTTTTAAAGTATGTTTTTAAAAGATATTTGTCCTGGTTTCAGCTAGGATAGAGTTAATTTTCATCTTGGTAGCCGGTATGGGGCTGTGTTTTGGGTTTAGGATGAGAACAATGTCCATGATGATACACTGATGCTTTGATTCTTGCTAAGTAGTGCTAAGCTGTTGCTAAGTAGTTGCTAAGTGGCGCTCACACTGGTCAAGGACTTTTCAGCTTCCCTTGCTCTGCCGGGTGCACAAGAAGCTGGGAGGGGGCACAGCCAGAACAGCTGACCCAGACTGGCCCAAGGGCTATTCCATACCATATGACGTCATACTCAGTATATATAAGCTGGGGGAAGAAGGAGGAACGGGAGACATTGGGCATGATGGCATTTGTCTTCCCAAGTAACCATTATGCGTGATGGAGCCCTGCTTTCCTGGAGATGGCTGAACACCTGCCTGCCCATGGGAAGTAGTGAATGAATTCCTTGCTTTGCTTTGGTTGCGTGCACGGTTTTTGCTTTGCCTATTTAACTGTTCTAATTTATTTTACTTCAATTATTAAACTGTTCTTATCTCAACCCACGAGTTTTCTCCCTTTTACCCTTCCAATTCTCTCCCCCATCCCACCAGGGGGGAGTGAGTGAGCGGCTGCGTGGTGCTTAGTTGCTGGCTGGGGTTAAACCACGACAGTCTTTTTGGCACCCAACGTGGGGCTCGAAGGGTTTGCGATAACAACAGATTTAATTGGAATGCGCTAGATCGAATTTATAGCTGTTATTGCTGTTTAGCTGTTAATTGGCAGGCTTCTGTGCTTGCCTCGGGGCTTGCTTGCCTTACTGTATATTAGAGTCTAGTGCTCGTTAGTGGCTGCTTTTTGCTTTTGCAGCTTGCTGAACTGCTTATCATCTTACTGTGCTGTGCCTGGGAACATTTTGATAACAGCAATGGCCATGTGCCTGGGCTGGCAGATGGCCAGGGCACCGCTGCTGTTTTTCTGTGCTGCTGTACTGGACAGGCTGGAACTCCAGTGTGAACTCGAGTCGAAGGGACTGTGATCTGTGGACGAGTCCCTGCGGGAGCACGACACCCCAAAGTGTCTGTGGACGTGGATAATCTCATGTCAGAGCAGCCCATGGAAGTTAAGAGTGGAGCAGAGATCCATCTGCAGCCCATGGAGGACCCCATGCTGGAGCAGGTGGATGCCCGAAGGAGGCTGTGACCCCATGGGAAGCCTGTGCTGGAGCAGGCTCCTGGCAGGACCTGTGGACCCGTGGAGAGAAGAGCCCACGCTGGAGCAGGTTTGCTGGCAGGACTTGTGACCCTGTGGGGGACCCACGCTGGAGCAGTTCGTGAAAAACTGCAGCCCATGGGAAGGACTCACGTTAGAGAAGTTCATGGACTGTGCCGTCGGAGGGACCCCACGCCGGAGCAGGGGCAAGTGGAGGAGTCTATTGCAGTGTTAAACCCTATAACCTGGCCCAAAGGGGTCAGGGGTGGAGATTGTGATGGAAATACCTTTAAATGGTTGTAACCCATGATCTGAGTTGCATATTATAGGAATTACCATAGCAGGAACCACCTGAACTAATGGAGGAGAAGCCTTACAAGAAGCAGTGCAAGTGCAGCAGTGACCCGACCTGAGCTGGCTTTGGTGCCCAATAACTCCACGCAACACACCACCTCTCCTGTCCTGAGTGATGACCATCACCGATGGAGCCCAAAGTCACGGACTAAATGAACTCAATGGACATTATGTGGACATTTGTGGATGTTTATGGACATTTTACAGACATTTTACAGGAGTGGTGGTTAATGAGGATGTATTGGATAATGTGGGACCTGAGCATGACGTAAATGGTATGGAATAAGGGATGGATGCTGTCCTGGTTTCAGCTGGGATAGAGTTAGTTTTCTTCTTAGTAGCTGGTAGAGCGCTGTGTTTTGGATTTAGGATGAGAATAATGTTGATAAGACACTGATGTTTTGGTTCTTGCTGAGCAGAGTTTACACTAGTCAAGGACTTTTCAGCTTCCCCTGCTCTGCCAGGTGCACAAGAAGCTGGGAGGGAGCATAGCCAGGACAGCTGACCCAGACTGGCCAAAGGGCTATTCCATACCATATGGCATCATGCTCAGTATATAAACTGGGGGAAGAAGAAGGAAGGGGGGGACATTGGGCATGATGGCATTTGTCTTCCCAAGTAACCATTACGCGTGATGGAGCCCTGCTTTCCTGGAGATGGCTGAACACCTGCCTGCCCATGGAAAGTAGTGAATGAATTCCTTGGTTTGCTTTGTTTGCGTGCGTGGCTTTTGCTTTATCTATTTAACTGTTCTAATTTATTTTACTTCAATTATTAAACTGTTCTTATCTCAACCCACGAGTTTTCTCCCTTTTACCCTTCTGATTCTCTCCCCCATCCCCCTGGTGGGGAGTGAGTGAGCGGCTGCGTGGTGCTTAGTTGCTGGCTGGGGTTAAACCACGACAATATTAAATATCCTAAAACTACATGTTGTTAATACTCATTAAAAGTGTAGGGCTGATCTCAGTAACAAATTCTCTGATAGCATTCTGAAATTATTGGATTAATTGTTCCCCTGTGAATCAGTGTTTCAGCAGGGTTCAAGGTACATCGTTTTCTTGTATTCTTTTTGGAGCCAATTATTAATCTTATAAATTAAATCGTAATAATTCTATTGTAAGAGGTGCTCTTTGTTGAGCCTGCCCTGTGCATGAGTTACAAAAATTAAATATTTTTTTAAATGATAAATTAGACACTGGCCTCTGTTTTCATACACTAATTATTCTTGACAAAGCTATATATCCAGTGTCACTCTGTCGCCTTAATGCTTTGAGAAGATCTATTTTACAAATCTTAGACTTTTATGCCAATCCAAATATTTGAATTTTCACTAAGTCTCATCTAAGAAGATTACTTAAGAAGTTGTCATTTTGCATTTGATCCGGACTTCTTTTTAAATGCAGATTCTTTTTAAGGTGGAAGACAGTACATAACAGTCCTCAGAATCCTCCAGAATTATTTATTCATTTAGGACACATTTCATGTTATAAACAAAAGTGGCTCATGGATCAGAATATAGGTTGGGGGGTAATCAAATGTAAATCTATAGGTTATAAAGCTTGATGATGATAATTATAATTGGTTAACTGTGCATATAATGCATATACATTTTGAGAGACCAAGACCTTTTGCTTAATTTTGATGCACCATCTATTACTCTCTATTAGAAACAAGAAACAGTAAAAAAAAAAAAAAAAAAAAAAATTGCATGCAGGTAGACCCAGATTGGAATACCTCACTCTTCTAGAGAACTCATAGGAAGCTAGAATTGTTCTGGGAGTGTAGGTAGGAAGATTCCCCCCCCCGAGAAAATGGTATAAATCCTTTTCTTAAGAAATAGATGGCAGGAAGGCTCCTGCATCCAGCTCAACCAGAAAAGGTAATATATGATATTGCTAAAGCTAGGAAAGAAGGAGTAATGCAGTTTTGATTTTGATTGTGATTTGCTACATGACTTATTGTTCTTGCATAACATTCTTTAAGGAAATAATTATTTCTAAAATTTCTCAGAAATTGTATTTGTCAGCTTTGGTCAGATGTGGGTTTCTTGCAATTTTCAGAAAAGCTTCTAGAGAAAAAAAAAGTGCTATCCTGCTTCTGCCATTGTGAGGGCTTCATACCTATCATTTTGTATAGGTATGTAATGGAAACAGAGTGCTCAACCAAATTTTGACAACTACAGTTAAGAGATGAGATTCATGCTTCTTCAAGCTAGTTCTTTCCACTGCTGAGTACCTTCCTGCGTCATGATTTTTTAGCTAAGGTTATTAGTATTAAAAATACATCATTAATGTAAAATTTGAGAGGGAGTGAGATGGCCTATAAATCTCAAAGGTAGCAATATATTCCCAATGTGCTAGAGGGCACAGTTCCATCTACCATGGTTTTCTCTCACTGCTTGTTTATTGTACCACTAACTTGGAACATAAGATCTATACAAAGTGTGATTGTTGGAAGGATTAAAAAAATAACGTGAAGCAATACTTGAAAAAGAACTTTTCACTTTTACATGCTCCATTAAGCATCCTGTTTGTTTATCAGTCATCGGAACAATAAAGCTGTGACTGTTTTTAAGTTTATTTTACATTTAGCTGTGTCTTTATTTTAATATTTGAAAAAAAATACTAAAAGATATATCTGCCAATATTTTCCAACAATATAATGTAAAAATAGAAACGACATATTTACAAGTATATTTTTGAAAAAAAAAAAAAACCTTTGCATTGTTGTAAGAGGTAAAACTATAACAAAGCTTCTCTCATATAGAACCTTTGGAGGAAATAGTGAAATATCTGTAATGTCAACCTAAGATCTTAATTTTGGTACTTTTTTATAGCAGGGAGTACTACCACTATATGCAATATGATGTTAGCAGATGTAAAGCATTGAGCCTTATAGGGTGGCTTGCAGAAAGGAGTATGTATCAGAGGTTAATGAATAAATAGAGAATTTTCAAATACTGAAAGACATAGCTTTGTTCAATTTTGCCGCCTTCTTGGCATCCTGCTTGGTATGTTTGACATCAGTTCTCCTTGGTTATGATTCTGTTGCACAAGTTGCATTAGATGTAGATTTGGGAAGGACCACAAAAGGTTGTAGGCCACCAAAGTGCCTTCTGTGACAGTTCATGTGGGAAGATTATAGAGAAACCTGAAGTTTGAATATCCCACAGATCTCCCCTGAGGACACAGTGATTTTCTGTGACTGTCAGCAATGGAGCTAGGAAGATACAAAATAGCTTCTAACCTAAATGCAAAAAGTATATCTTAGTTCTTATTTAAACTACAGGAATTTAACTTTTTTTTTCAGTCTTGAAAATGATAGAATGTATACCTTCCTCTATTTATAGGAATTAGAAGTTGCTTTTTTGGGGAAAAAAAACATGTAACAAGCAACATCCATTCCCTCAGTAGCTGGAAAACAGTTTTCTCTTGTCTTAAGAAATCTGGAATTTGGATCTGCAGTTCTAAGGTTCTTACTGTTATTTTAATAATGATCCAGTTGTATGATGGACACTATTCTAGAGAGAAATCAGGAACTGTCCTACTTTAAATGCATTTTTATATTTACATGAATGGCTCATTATTCAAAATACTTCTTACATGAAAAAGCTGAAGGTTTATTTCTTTTTATTTCCTTATTTATTCCTTTTATTTCTGCATTTTCCCAGAGTTTAATCTAAATGCAGGGGTGGGGTGGAAATTCAAAGACAAGAAAAAGTGCATGCGGAGGGCAAAATGGTGGTGGGGCCTGGAGTTTCACTTCTTTCTAATTCTTTAGATTATGCTAGCTGTCATCTTTTTCAGATAAAATTTACTTCAAGCTATATTGTATAAGAGTACTATAGGAGTGGATGTAATGGTTGAAACCAAGGGTACCTCTAGACTGATATTCTGGCTATGAGTAGATGTCCACAGGAGAAAATGCAATATGATACTTCCCACAAGTACTCTCCCAGCCTCCAATTATTTTCAGCTCAAATATTTCCTAAGTATTTGTCCAATCTCCTCTGGAAGCTATGTAAACTTTTTTATCTACAACATCCTTTGGCAGGGACTCCCCCAAGTAACAATAGCCTGCTGTATGGAGAACAACCTCCCTTTTCATTTGGAATGGGGATCTTACCAGGTTATGTTATGCTAAATCATATTTTGTCTCAACTGGTTGCTCACTGAAATTTAGATTTGTGAAACTTAGGGAGGGAATACTGGGTACTGTTGTTAGATATTATCAGTTTCTCACTGAAGAGCTTACTTATCTTGTTTAACAAAGTGATTATGTCATATGTAAACAAGAAATCATCTTTGAGGCTGATAGTAGTTGTCTGTCAGCCTGTAACCTTGATTTACCCTCTTTGGGATAAGATCGTTGAGAAAGTCTGAGAAAAACAACTCAATTTCTGGATGTCTTACAATTTGTTGTCTTTTATCTGTCTTCAGATATGGATAGAATGATAGTACCTGATAGCAAAGATGAATATTAGTGTTAGTATTCTTGCAGTAGAAATTTTATTTGCTCAGTTAATTTTTTTTTTCTGTCTTGTCGTTTACACTATAGGGAAAACATTTATGGTTGGGCATATTTCCCTTCAGACACAGGTATGGGTGGTGATAGATATAAAGCCAAAAACCTTTTACATCCACTTTTGAAGACAATGTCAGGACAAGCAGTTGTCCATCCTTATTTTGTGTACCTTCATATAGTGGGACTTAATGTTATTAAACTGATTCAGAGTTAAAATATTTACATATCTCTTTAAGTGTTTAAATACTTTCCTGACTGTACCAGACCAACTTCTTGCCTTTTAAATCTCAGGTGTTCAAAGAGCATAATTATGGGGGATGTGGAAATAACCGGTTACATTCTCATGAACTTGGTATGCATGTGCAAATTGAGTAGTTGTAAAGAGGCTAATAGAATCCCCGTCTCCTCCCATTAAAGATTACAGAATGTACTAAGGCATAATTTCACATGCAGATGTTTGAATAAATTTAGCACCATATAAAATTCACTTCTGTAGCAAAAAGCAAAACTGTTGTTTATGAGCTTATATGAAAACAAATGTAATCGTGTTAAAAACAGGAAGGTTCCAAGAATCGAAAAGTTAGGAAATGTTACAATTCTGGTGACTTGCACTGTATGGTGACTTTAAAGTTGGCATTCCTATGTGTGTGAGTTACTTGTTCCAAATGCATGAAGGCATACTATAACTTCCACAGAACACCTTATTCCTTCACTGTGTTGGCAGTTGCCCAGTATTTCTTGTTCAGTAGACAGCCCTGCACCTCTTTCTCAAAATAAATAATTAAAAACCTGCACCAGATTTAAAATGGCCTATTTCTTCATGAGATTTCCTTAGCTCTTCCCATTGTAGAATCTGGGTGCTTCACAAAGATTAAAGGATATGCTGTAACAGCACTGACAAAATATCACTAGATCCATTTTACAGATGGAGATTTGAGGTATGAAGTAGTGTCTGCTAATGTGGAGTAAGTAATTTGAAGTATCCAGAGACTAATTATCCAGTGTTTCTAGTACTTTAATAGTACAAAGGTAATCTAAATACTGTTCAAAACAGCTTCTTTTGCAGTTGGGAATATTCTGTGTTCCTACTAATCTGTCCTCAAAATTCAGAGCTACGTACCCTAAAAATTGAGGGAGGTACCTATAGAGATCATGTGTGAAGGATGTGAATGGGTTTAAGTACCCCATTATCACATGGGAGCTCAGAATCCCATTCTACTATTGACAAAATGTCAATGATGAACTACCTTGGGATATATACCCAGCACAAAAAAACCTGACTGGATGGATAATTTTAGGCAAAGATATAAATAGCTGAAAATTAACATCTTAAAAGAAATATCAAGGAATGTTAATTATCAACAGTGCTGATAGTTTTGTCAAAATAACTTCTTTTGAAATGTAAATGTAGATTAGTAATAAATTCTCTCCCTCCCCTATGTGAATAATTTGCACAAGAAAATATCATATTATGTATTTATTTTTTTTAATGGAATTAAATGACCATCAAGTTACTCCTTAAATACACCTTTGTGTCTTAAGAAAACTATTTTGCTTTTCCAAGGATTTCTTTTTCTGGACCATTACTTGATAAATAGTAACTTGGTCCAATAATACTTCATGATGCAGAACCCATCTGGCATTGTATCAGGATGTGCAGCTGGCTATTAATTACTGAAAACTCCTCTACAGCTCAGACGAAAGCATCCGCCAAAGATCTGATTCAGCAGATTGTTTTTTCTTGTTTCTTCTATAGTAAACCAAAAACCAGAGTAAATAATTCACACTTAGTAAGTTAGTCATGGATACTAAAATTGCCAGCAACATGAATGCTGATTGCACTAATGGTTTCTATTCTTCTCCTGTATTGATTTTTAGTCTTGAAACAATACAGTAGTCTCTCTTTTGAATTTTCCTTCAAACTTTACAGAGGGAAGTAGCATTTTTTTTCTTAAGCGTTTACATACAGTGCAACAGTGCATACAGTTTTGCACGTAATCTTGGATTTTGTACTTTCATACATGCTGTTAGGGGCTCCTGAATCCAGGAGCCAGATAGAGGTGAGGTTGCTGCAGCTCCATGTTGTCAGGTCCACTCTGCGTGCAGCATGAGCATGCCTTGCCTACGGGCACACAAACACAGGCATACAATACACATAAACACATGTGCATGATCATGGCCACACAGATCAACACAGACAGAAGCACTCAGCATTCAGGTAAACACAAAGCAGCACCACTAGCCTCATCCTGTTCCCCTCTCTGGCTGATCAGGATGAAGGTCAGTGAGATATATATACGTTGTCAGTCCCTCCAGTAGCTGGACTTAAATGCCCCAGTAGCTACATATCCAGTAGCTGGTCCCTGGGTCCCTGGTTTCCTCATTTGTGTGAGCATGCGTGCACACACACACACACTTTGGATCCCTTCATGACCAGGCTTAGAGACCCAATCCACCCCATAGCTGGCCCTGCTGCCTCCCACTTGGACACACACACATGTGCAAACAGGCCTCTTGGTCAGCCTCCAGCCCCCATAGCCTGGACCTCTGGTAGCCACCTCCTCCAGGTGCCTCACTCCCAGCACGTGGCTCACAGGCCACTCTACCTACTCACCAGCTAATCCAGCTTGATGCTCACTAGCAACTACACATGGACTTGCATACGCTCACTCGCTCCAGTTGCTGGCACCATGGACACGCAGGCCCAATGACAAGCGGTCTGACCCTGGTTGCTGGCAGTCAGCCCCCCATACGCACACATGCACACAGAATAGAGAGCCCCTTGCTCAGGAAAAGAGTTAGAAGTGCAGTTTAATAAGAGGACAGGACAGACTGTGGGGATTAGGCACAGGGCATGGCCAGACAAGGATACTGACCATCTCCTTTTAACCCCTTATCCCTCTATTTTCCCATCCTTGTTTGTCTCCAAACCACCTTGATCTGTCCCTTTCCGTGCTTTTGCTTCCTCCCCTGAACATCCCATAATAAGTCCTGTGCAATTCCAAAGTGCTCTGCCCCAGCATCCCATAACATGTGCCATGCCCCCCAGGCAGTACCCTCTCAGTGCTGCAGGGAGCATTGACTCACCATGGTGGATGTCACCCTCATCCTGTGGGGCTGAGGCTCCCCAGGGAGGGGCCAGGCAGGAGCTCCCTTTCTCTGACTGGGCTATTTGGGCTTCCCCCTCCCGGCATCGTGCCTCCATGCTCCTGTGTCTGTGTGGAGACAAGCTTTTTAATTACATAACGTATAGTTTTGCTGTTACTCTGAAAATGTTGGCACTTTAAGCAAGTATGTAACCTCACTGTGATAAATCTGCTTTAAAAGCATATGTTAAGACAACAATTACATGAAAAGGTGACATTATTTTATTAAATTAAAAAAGAAAAGAAAAAGAAAAGCATATTCTGAAAAAATAAAAATCTTTTACGGAAAAGCACAGCAAGAGGCACCTGAAAAATAGCCTCATAACTGTAATGGGAGATTACTAGTAAGGAAATGGCCCTACAAGCTAGGAAACGGGAAGAGAACTGGTAAATAGTTCTTTGGGTTGAGATTTCACTGAATGGTTTTAATAATAGTTTTAATGAAATGTTTTGGGTGTTTTACAAACTGTTGTTGCTGTATTATTGTTCACCTCATAATAAAGGGGTAAATCTCTTCCTAGCTTTGACAGGACCCCTGAATTGGCATTGACAGCTTGTCAGAGCAGATAGGCTCTGCAATCCCACTTTGGACTTGTACATTTTGTAATATATTTTTGTACACTTCTACAGGTCAGACATCCAAGGAATGCTAGGGGCTAAATGTAGTCTGACTTTACCAATCATTTAGTTGTTCTCTCCCCCACCCTGAGTCCCCACTATTACCTGTGGCCTGCTACAACAGGCAACTGCAGACATGGACTGTGCCTGAAACTGGCTCGGCACTCCATTACATTTTCAAGTTTTCCCTAGAAAAGCTGGAAATACGCTGTAAAAATAAAAGTTTAGATTCTTGTGCAATTATTTTCTTAGCTGAAGTTTTAGAAATTCAAGGTCTCAGACTGTGCAATGACATAATGAAAAATGAAATTCCTACAGAACTTCATAGAAATACTGAAGCCTTGTAGAAAAATGTGCTGATTAACACTGCACTTCGTGTTGTATGAAGCTTCAAGATAACAATAAATATGCATATTTGCACATCTGCATCTGTTCATTAGAAAACCAGAACTATTGTTGACAAGATACTTTCTGTTGAAATCTTTGTAATTGTCTAGCCACCATTCTTAAATGAAAATTTTTAAAAATGGAAAGGAGAATTTTAAAAGTAAATTGCATACTGAAACTCAGCACAAGGAAAGGGTTAGGTATCTGACAGGTAAATGAAACAGATATAGAGTAACTTCAGGTAGGAGACAAGAGCTCGTGAGTAGAAATAAAAAGACTGAATGGCAACACACAAATCTCTATTAAGGTAATTACCTTAACTGTACCTGTAGAACTTCAATATATCCATACAGATTTTCTGAGAAAATGACATTTTTTCCATTAAAAAATCAGAAGCAGCATGAAGGGTCATAAATCTTGTAAATGATGTAGAGTGCATTACATTACATTAATTTTGAAATGCTGTCTCTAAGACATGAGAAAGATGGAAATAAAAATGTGCACTTTGTGAAGTAACTTTGGTAACAGGAAAAGTATACTCATTAAATAAATCCTAAAATTCAGCTATCTATCTGAAGAGAAACAAGAAGTCACTTCAGATTATAACAGCAATTAATGATAGCTGACTTTAAAAGAGTGTTTAAAATAAGTCAAGTAAGAGTTCGTTTTCATTGATTGAAAACAAATAAGAAAATCCCTGAAACCAATCACTTCTGTTTTTAAAATAATCTGAGTAGATGACTTGTTTTGCACTTTTACACTGGAACAGAGAATAACTGATGTGCAGGTAGTTACCTAATAGCCAAAGAATATGAGATTTTGAAATGACAGCTGCAACCAGCCACATAGGAAAAAGCATCTACAGTGCTTTTGCTTGAAAAGGCCCCGTTTAGTTTCTCACAGAGTTTGTGTAGAAATGTTTTTCCTTACTTGGGAAGAGCTGACATTTCAAGACAGCCCTGGAAAAAAAAATAAATTACATGAATGGAAGAGAGGTTTTTTACAGAGTTCGTGCATTGTAAAAAAAAAATTGTAAAAAAAAGTTCAGTTCTGCTTTGACTCAAAAATGTGAAGATCCTTATTCTTTTAATTATAAATATGGTGGAATAGTACATGTTTAGTGAAATTTTACAGTAAAATGCCTTAGCAATTTCAAATTATGATTTTATAATAATAAATAATGTCTTAAATTGTCCTTCAAAGATCCAAGTTAAAACCTGACCCTGCTGAGGCCAATGGCAACTTTCTCATTGACATCCTTAAGGTGAGGATTTTAAGAAGGGTTTGAGAGAAAATAGGAATATGAAGATTTGTTAAAAATATTCTCTTCTTTTATATCCTTGGCTATTCCAAAGAGGCACAACTTACCGCACTGTGCTGGGGCCTGGCCTGTACCTACCAAACACTGCTCGGTATTATGCAGCACCCTCAAGGAGAAGAGAGGGTGTCTGGATCTGAAAACATGCCAACAGGCATTATGGCTAAACCAGACACTATATCAGTTGCCCCTATAACTAAAAAGAAACAATGGAAGCAGAAGTCAACTCGTTTAGTAAGGGATGAAGAAGCTTCTCCTAAGAGGGAGCAGGAGAAAGAATCAGAAGAGGCAGCCTGTTCTGCAGCAGAGCAGTCACAAGAACAGGAGGAGGAAGAGACAAATCATAAATGAGACAGAAACCACTCTATCCCTAAGCAAGCTGCAAAATATGCGAAAAGATTTCAGCTGTCAACCAGGTGAGCTAATTCTCAGCTGGTTACTCTGATGCTGGGATATTGGGGCCAATAGTCAGGAATTAGAGGGTAAGGAAGCCCGGCAACTGGGATCCCTTGCTAGGGATAAGGCCATTGACAAAGGGATTGGAAAAAGGGCAGGAGTGCTCAGTCTTTGGCAGCGACTCCTGTCGAGTGTGAAGGACAGGTATCCCTTCAAGGAAGAACTTGCAAATTCCCGAAGCAAATGGACCACCACTGAGGGAGGTACCCAGTATCTGAGGGATTTAGCTGTGTGTCACGGATGGAGTGAGAGAGAAGCAAAAATATAAACCAATGAGTTAACAAGGTTTAATGGTAAATGCGACAGTGGTTTAACAAGATTCAATGGCAATCGACTTGACGATTTACTCCATAGGGGACAGGGTCAGACAACACTGTCAGGGAGACCCTCCTGTTGAGTCATGAGGTTCAGAGAGGACCCCCTTGCTTTCTAAACTCCTTCTCAGAGAGTGCGGCTGGATCCAATCCTAGTCCCAGACTTGGTCAACAGTTTATGTCTAAAGGATTATATATGCGCAATCAATCCTTTATATCACTTAGCTAAGATTTCAAAGTTTAGCATGCTATTAGTCACTTACCGAGGATCTGTTGTGCCAAGGAATCTCTCAACCTCGAGGAGTAACCTTGAGAGGCGTCCCTACTCAAGGGGAGATCCTGGCGTGCAGCCCACTGCCATGCAGGAGAGCTCAAAGGGCTCTTGGGCTGCTCGCTATTTATGGGGGTAAGATGATTGACTCATAGTCATATTTACATACCAACTCCGCATGTTAGTTTCTTCCAAATCTAGCTTGAGTTGGACGCTGACCAGCACTGTGGTTAGGTAGACACATTGCCATAAATTAGCCCCTGGCTGTTGTTCTGTTATCTGTCTCCCCCGAATCCACTCCGAGCTGGATGCATCCATCACAACTGCCACTGGTGATTATCACTTGAGCAGGGCCATGGGAAAAGGTCAGATGGGGGGGGAGGCAGGAGGGTACAGGGGGAGCACACCACCACAACTTATCCTTGGGCCTCAATCCCTTCAGAGGTATACCTGCTGCGGCACAGACATAATCACGGCCACAGACGCTTCGAGATGTACCTGCTCTGGAATGGGCTTATCCACGGCCACAGATGCTTCAGGGTGTCCTGCTCCCGCATGGACTCATCCACAGGTCACAGTCCCTTCGACTCGAGTTCACACTGGAGTTCCAGCCTGTCCAGTACAGCAGCACAGAAACAGCAGCAATGCCCTGGCCATCTGCCAGCCCAGGTGCATCACCATTGCTTTTATCAAAATGTTCCCAGACGCAGCGGAGTCAGATGATAAGCAGCACAGGTTCAGAAAGGACCCCCTTGCTTTCCAAACTCCTTCTCAGAAAGGAGTCTCAGAGAGTGCGGCTGGATCCAATCCTAGTCCCAGACTTGGTCAACGGTTTATGTCTAAAGGATTATATATGTGCAATCAATCCTTTATATCACTGTCAAGAATATGATTTTTTACACGGCATTGGTTTAGCAGCAATTTAAGATTTGTTAATATTTTTGAAATAGATCACAAAATTAGGTTGTATAATTCTTAACAGCACTTAAGCATCAGCTAATTTAACAGAGCAATTCAATGTAATTTGTTACAATTAAAATAGCGACTTAGTTAAAGATTCAAGAATGGCAAGGGTCACCCAAAACTTACAGCAGGGCTGTACACACAGATCAAATTGCACACAGACAGACAAACAGTTCTGAATCAAATTGCACACGCATACACACACACACAGAGGTTAACCTGTGATTAAAATTTCCCTTTTTGTGAGTTTCATGAAATACTTCTATGTGCCGGCATTCATCAACGGACAGTCGGTGAACTTCAAGGAGGCCTTTGAGTCGTCGAGAAATCATCGTCAGATGATCTTTCAGTTCTCGTGAAATCTACCCTTGAGAGGCATCCCAGCTCAGGGAGAGATACTGGGTCACACAACCTGCCGCTGTCCTGGAAAGCTCGAAAGGTCTCACTTTTTGATCACTATTTATAGGATCTCAAGATGACTGGCTTTGATCAGTATTTTCCATTCTGGCCACAATTCATGCTGAGTCATTCTGGTATACAATTCAGGCAGCAGATGGCCCAGGTTTGGCCGGTGGGTGCCTGGCCACCCTAGCCCCAGGTCTACTGCACTTGCAACCAAGATAACAGCACAATGGGAGTTTTTCCCAAAGCATGCACATCTTATGAGATCTCAGAGTGGTCCTGATGTTCCATTCAGGCAGCAGATGATGTGGCCAGAAAGTGCCTGACAAGAAAGTCACTGCATTTGTGACCAAGATAACAGCACAATAGGGCTTATCCTGAGATCTTCGGGGGGGGGGGGGGGCTGCACTACCACACTATAGTGGAGGTGATCTATAACAACCTGGATGACAACCAGATATCCAAAGACCCAGATGAAATCCGGTGCATGTGGTCCATGTGGCGAAAGTTTATACGAAATGCACCGACATGATACACCAACACCCTGGCGATAATGAGCTGGATAGACATAGAGGCACCAGCTATTAATTGACTGGTCAGACAATTCCAAGAATACAAAGATAATCTCACTTCCTCCATGCGGACCTGTGTCTCGGCTGTGAAGGAGCTGACCCAAAAATTGTCTGAGCAATCTGAGAAGGATAGATCTTCCTCACGCACTCCAGCCAAGGTCTCAGCTATTAAGAGTTAGCATTTTTCTGTTTGTCCTGGTTTCAGCTGGGATAGAGTTAATTTTCTTCTTAGTAGCTGGTAGAGTGCTCTGTTTTGGATTTAGTATGAGAATAATGTTGATAACACACTGATGTTTTAGTTGTTGCTAAGTAGTGCTCACACCAGTCAAGGACTTTTCAGCTTCCCATGCTCTGCCCGGTGCACAAGAAGCTGGGAGGGGGCACAGCCAGGACAGCTGACCCAGACTGGCCACAGGGCTATGCCATACCATATGACATCATGCTCAGTATATAAACTGAGGAGAGCTGGCCGGAGGGGAAGGGCGATTGTTGTTCAGGAACGGGCTGGGCATCGTCGGTGGGTGGTGAGCAATTGTGTCGTATATCACTTGCTTTACATTATTATTATTGTATTATATTATTATTATTACTACCATTCTATTTCATTTTACTTCAATTATTAAACTGTTCTTATCTCAACCCACGAGTTTTTCTGACTTTCACCCTACCAATTTTCTCCCCTACCCCACCGGGGGGGGGGGAGTGAGCGAGCGGCTGTGTGGTGCATAGTTGCTGGCTGGGGTTAAACCACGACAGTCCTTTTTGGCGCCCAACGTGGGGCACGAAGGGTTTGAGATAATAACAGATCAATCAGAGTGTATTAAGGAATTTGTATCTGTTAACAGTTGTTGGTCATAATATTGATTCATCTGCACCATGCTCTTGTTTTTGCAGTACGTGTTAAATTTTGATGCTGGGTGTTGCAGTTTGCTGTGCTCTGCTGTGATTAGTGGTGTTTTGCCTGGGAGATTTGTTATTAAAACACTGACCTTGAGCGCTATCTGGTATTTGGATTCTGTACTGAAGCCATTACTGTACTGCGGATACCACCTCATGGAGACAATTAGCAATTATACCTCTTCCTCTGAGAAGTTTTTTATGGAGGAAATACAGAATGGCACCTTCGCTGCCTTCTTCAATGATATTTCCTCCTTCATTACAACAACTTTTTTGTATCTTGAACATCCTTGGGTAGTTAGGATATATCTATTGATAGTTCTTGGGAATATTGTTTCGGCTTTGTCTAAGGTTAATGAGCATTTTAAGAATATCATCCAGAGATCTGCCCCAAGGCTGGATAGTTACGAGTGGCAGGGGGTGTGGGAGAGCATGGGCAAATGCCTAGGACGGTGGGCCCCTCCAGTGTTTTGGAATTTCACCCCTGAACAAGTGCAGAATCCTGAAAAATTAGTAGAACATTTAGAGAAAGTATGTTGTCATCTTGACAGTCCTAGGGAGACACAAATTACTACAATGTGCTGGGGCCTGGCCCATGCCTACCGAGCCCTGTTCAACACTATTCAGAACCCTCAAGGGGAAGAGAAGGTCTCTGGATCTGACAACAAAACGACGGGCGCTGTGGTTATGCCAGCCCCAGCGATGAGCACTGCCAACACGCCAGCCCCTGTGACGGGCGCTGTGGCTATGCCAGTCCCGGTAACAGGCGCTGTGGCTACACCAGAGAACCAATCTGTACCAGTATCAGTCGCCCCTATACAGAAGAAAAAATACACGAGAAAATCAACTCGTTTAGTAAGGGCTGATGATGAACCAGGGCCATCACAAGAACAGGAGGAGGAAGAGGCAGAACCCACAAATGAGATGGTAACAACCCGATCTCTGTCCCTGAGTGAGCTGTGAGATATGCGAAAGGATTTTAGTCGTCATCCAGGCGAGCACATCATCACCTGGCTGCTCTGATGCTGGGATAATGGGGCCAGTAGCCTGGAATTAGAGGGTAGGGAAGCCAAGCAGCTGGGATCCATTTCTAGGGAAGGGGGCATTGACAAAGCGATTGGAAAAGGGGCAAAAGTCCTCAGCCTCTGGAGGCGACTTCTGGCAGCTGTGAAGGAAAGGTATCCCTTCAAGGAAGATTTTTTATGTCAGCCAGGCAAGTGGACCACCATGGAGAGAGGTATCCAATACCTGAGAGAATTAGCCGTGCTAGAGGTGATGCATAATGACTTAAACAATGAGCAGTTATCCAAAGATCCAGATGAAGCCCAGTGCACACGATCCATGTGGCGGAAGTTTGTAGGGGGCGCACCATCATCGTATGCAAACTCTCTGGCAGTAATGACCTGGAAAGATGAAGAGGGACCAACAGTGGAAGAATTGGCTGGCCAACTCCGACAATACGAAGAAAGTCTCTCTTCCTCCCTACGGTCCTGCATCTCGGCTGTGGAGAAACTGCCTGATGTGATAGCTGAGAAATTATCTCGGGAGCTCCAGCGATTCAAAGAGGACATGTCCTACTCCTCACCTGTACCGACCAGTATCTCAGCCATTAGGAGTAAGCGTCCCTCTGCTCAAGAGAGAAGATATAGTGGATACACACCACGGGCCACCCTGTGGTTTATTCTGCGTGACCATGGAGAGGACATGAGGAAGTGGGATGGAAAATCTACCTCGACCTTAGAGGCATGAGTACGTGAGTTGCAAGGAAAAACAATTACAAAAGGTGGTTCTTCCAGGAAAATTGCTGCTCCAGTTTCCAGTGAGCAGTTCCCCAGGCAGGGTAGAAGGGCTGATTTTGCTTCCGATCTCAATAAAGGGGTTTTTGATTCGCATTTACAAGAAGTGAGTAACGAATGCTATGACCAGGACTAGAGGGGCCCTGCCTCCAGCCAGGTGGAGGAAAGGGACAACCGGGTGTACTGGACTGTGTGGATTCGATGGCCTGGCACATCAGCCCCACAGGAGTATAAGGCTTTAGTAGACACCGGTGCACAGTGTACCCGAATGCCATCAAGCTATGAAGGGGCAGAACCCATCTGTATTTCTGGAGTGACAGGGGGATCCCAACAGCTGACTGTATTGGAGGCTGAAGTGAGCTTAACCGGGAATGAGTGGCAGAAGCACCCCATTGTGACTGGCCCAGAGGCCCCGTGCATCCTTGGCATAGACTACCTCAGGAGAGGGTATTTCAAGGACCCAAAAGGGTACCGGTGAGCTTTTGGTATAGCTGCCTTGGAGATGGAGGAAATTAAACAGCTGTCTACCCTGCCTGGTCTCTCGAAGGACCCTTCTGTTGTGGGGTTGCTGAGGGTTGAAGAACAACAGGTGCCAATTGCTACCACAACAGTGCACCGGCAGCAATATCGCACCAACAGAGACTCCCTGATTCCCATCCATAAGCTGATTTGCCAACTGGAGAGCCAAGGAGTGATCAGCAAGACTCGCTCACCCTTTAACAGTCCCATATGGCCAGTGCGAAAGTCTAATGGAGAGTGGAGACTAACAGTACGACTATCGGGGCCTGAACGAAGTCACGCTGCTGCTGAGTGCTGCTGTGCCGGACATGCTAGAACTTCAATATGAACTGGAGTCAAAGGCAGCCAAGCGGTATGCCACAACTGACATCGCTAATGTGTTTTTCTCAATCCCTTTGGCGGCTGAGTGCAGGCCACAGTTTGCTTTCACTTGGAGGGGCGTCCAGTGCACCTGGAATCGACTGCCCCAGGGGTGGAAACACAGCCCCACCATTTGCCATGGACTGATCCAGACTGCACTGGAACAGGGTGGGGCTCCGGAACACCTGCAATACATTGATGACATCATCGTGTGGGGCAACACAGCAGAAGAGGTTTTTGAGAAAGGGAAGCAAATAGTCCAAATCCTTCTGGAGGCTGGCTTTGCCATAAAACCAAGTAAGGTCAAGGGACCTGCACAGGAGATCCATTTTTTAGGAATAAAATGGCAAGATGGATGTCGTCAGATCCCAATGGATGTGATCAACAAAATAACAGCCATGTCCCCACCAACCAGCAAAAAGGAAACACAGGCTTTCTTGGGCGTTGTGGGTTTTTGGAGAATGCATATTCCAAATTACAGTCTCATCGTAAGTCCTCTCTATCAAGTGACCCGGAAGAAGAACGATTTCAAATGGGGCCCTGAGCAACGACAAGCCTTTGAACAAATTAAACAGGAGATGATAGTTCATGCAGTCGCCCTTGGGCCAGTCCGGGCAGGACAAGATATTAAAAATGTGCTCTACACTGCAGCCGGGGAGAATGGTCCTACCTGGAGCCTCTGGCAGAAAGCACCAGGGGAGACTCGAGGTCGACCCCTAGGGTTTTGGAGTCGGGGATACAGAGGATCTGAGGCTGGCTCTACTCCAACTGAAAAAGAGATATTAGCAGCCTATGAAGGGGTTCGAGCTGCTTCGGAAGTGGTTGGTACTGAAGCACAGCTCCTCTTGGCACCCCGACTGCCAGTGCTGGGCTGGATGTTCACATCATGCAACTGATGCTACATGGAGTAAGTGGGTTGCACTGATTACACAACGGGCTCGAATAGGAAACCCCAGTCGCCCGGGAATCTTGGAAGTGATCATGGACTGGCCAGAAAGCAAAGATTTCCGAATATCACCAGAGGAGGAGGTGACGCGGGCTGAGGAGGCCCCACTGTATAATCAACTACCAGAAAACGAGAAGCAAAATGCCCTGTTCACTGATGGGTCCTGTCGTCTTGTGGGGAAGCATCGGAGGTGGAAAGCTGCTGCATGGAATCCTGTATGACAAGTTGCAGAAACTGCTGAAGGAGAAGGTGAATCAAGTCAGTTTGCAGAGGTGAAAGCCATCCAGCTGGCTTTAGATATTGCCGAACGAGAAAAGTGGCCAATGCTCTATCTCTATACTGACTCATGGATGGTGCCAAATGCCCTGTGGGGATGGTTACAGCAATGGAAGCAGAGCAACTGGCAGGGCAGAGGCAAACCCATCTGGGCTGCCGCATTGGGGCAAGATATTGCTGCCCGGGTAGAGAACCTGGTTGTAAAAGCACGTCATGTAGATGCTCACGTACCCAAGAGTCAGGCCACTGAAGAACATCAAAACAATCAGCAGGTGGATCAGGCTGCTAAGATTGAAGTGGCTCAAGTGGACCTGGACTGGCAACATAAGGGTGAATTATTTCTAGCTCAGTGGGCCCATGACACCTCAGGCCACCAAGGAAGAGATGCAACATATAGATGGGCTCGTGATCGAGGGGTGGACCTGACCATGGACACTATTGCACAGGTTATCCATGAATGCGAAACATGCGCTGCAATCAAGCAAGCCAAGCGGTTCAAGCCTCTCTGGTATGGAGGACGATGGCTGAAATATCAATATGGGGAGGCCTGGCAGATTGATTATATCACACTCCCACAAACCCGCCAAGGCAAGCGCCATGTGCTTACAATGGTGGAAGCAACCACCGGATGGCTGGAAACATATCCCGTGCCCCATGCCACCGCCCGGAACACTATCCTGGGCCTTGAAAAGCAAGTCCTATGGCGACATGGCACCCCAGAAAGAATTGAGTCAGACAATGGGACTCATTTCCGAAACAGCCTCATAGACACCTGGGCCAAAGGGCATGGCATTGAGTGGGTATCTCACATCCCCCATCATGCACCAGCCTCCGGGAAAATCGAACAATACAATGGACTGTTACAGACTATACTGAGAGCAATGGGTGCTGGGACATTCAAACACTGGGATACACATTTAGCAAAGGCCACTTGGTTAGTCAACACTAGGGGATCTGCCAATCGAGCTGGCCCTGCCCAGTCAAGACTTTTATGCACTGTAGAGGGGGATAAAGTCCCTGTAATCCACCTAAAAAATATGACAGGGAAGACCGTCTGGGTTACTCCTGCTTCAGGCAGAGGTAAGCCCATTTGTGGAATTGCTTTTTCTCAAGGACCTGGATGTACTTGGTGGGTGATGTAGGACGATGGGGAAGTCCGATGTGTACCTCAAGGGGATTTGATTTTGGGTGAAAATAGCCAATGAACTGAATTGTATAATGTTAGTTGCTATATAATACTGGATGTCATCACTACTATGGTTGCTATATGCCATATCAACAGTATACAGTAAGAATCACCCAAATTAATGAAGAATGAACTTTGAGGAAACTGAGCAAAGTACAGCGGTGATGGAACCAGAACTGGCTTCAGCATGCAACAATCTAACACCAGACACCATCTCTCCTGCCCTGAAAGACTGTTATGACAGATGAAGCCCAAAGTCATGGACTAAATGAACTCAACAAACATTTGTGGAGGGATAGCCTATAGACTAGGAAAACTATATCTATGTGCGTGTGTGTATATATATTTATATATATAAATATATCAAAAGACTGGAAAAGCGGTAGTGATTAATTGGAATGTATTTGAAAGTGTAAGACCTGGGCATGACGTATATGGTATGGAATAAGGGGTGGATACTGTCCTGGTTTCAGCTGGGATAGAGTTAATTTTCTTCTTAGTAGCTGGTAGAGTGCTCTGTTTTGGATTTAGTATGAGAATAATGTTGATAACACACTGATGTTTTAGTTGTTGCTAAGTAGTGCTCACACCAGTCAAGGACTTTTCAGCTTCCCATGCTCTGCCCGGTGCACAAGAAGCTGGGAGGGGGCACAGCCAGGACAGCTGACCCAGACTGGCCAAAGGGCTATTCCATACCATATGACATCATGCTCAGTATATAAACTGAGGAGAGCTGGCCGGAGGGGAAGGGCGATTGCTGTTCAGGAACGGGCTGGGCATCGTCGGTGGGTGGTGAGCAATTGTGTCGTATATCACTTGCTTTACATTATTATTATTGTATTATATTATTATTATTACTACCATTCTATTTCATTTTACTTCAATTATTAAACTGTTCTTATCTCAACCCACGAGTTTTTCTGACTTTCACCCTACCAATTTTCTCCCCTACCCCACCGGGGGGGGGGGAGTGAGCGAGCGGCTGTGTGGTGCATAGTTGCTGGCTGGGGTTAAACCACGACACTGTTCAAGGGAGAGGGTACCGGTGGTGCACACCACATGCAACCCTGTGGTTCTTCCTGTGTGAGCAGGGGGAGGACATGAGGAAGTGGGATGGTGAACCTACCTGGAGACTAGAAGCTCGGGTACAGGAACTGCAAGGAAAAACAACAGCCAAAAGGCATCCATCGAGGAAAATTACTGCTCTGATAGGCAGAGTAGAAGGGCTGATCGTACTTTTGACCATGATGAAGGGACTTATGGTTTGCAGTTACAAAAATCAAATAATGAATGCTCCGACCAGGAATAGAGGGGCCCTGCTTTTGGCGTGGCAGGACAACTAGGTTTACTGGACTGTGTGGGTTCGATGGCCTGGCACATCAGCCCTACAGGAGTAAAAAGCTCTAGTGGACACCAGTGCACAGTGTACTCTAATACCATCAGATTACAAATAGGCAGAATCTATCCGTATTTCTGGAGTAACGGGAGGATCCCAAGAACTGTGTTGGAGGCTGAGGTAAGCCTGTTACTGAAAACAGTAACCAAGAAAACTCTCCGAACCAAATGATAGTTTAGAAAGCCGACATTGGTTTATTGCAGTGCTGAGTGCATGGGGGATCTCTCCTCCTAACATGCACACCGAACAGGACTTCCACGATACATTTATACACAAAAACTGCAAAACTCATTCTCTTTACAATGATTGGTTAGTAATTTGCATTATGAGATTATGGACAAGTTTCTAAAGCCTCAACTGTCTGGAAACTCCTTTTAGGCAGACATGTAACTATTCCTTCAGACATGTAATCATTCCTCCCTCCTCATCTCATTGTTTCAGTTCCTCCTTATCACATCCTGCTTTCAGTCTGTCAGGCTTTACAACCCAGGAGATACTATTATTGAGACCTTTCACATGCAGACTCCTTTATCTTACAAAGTTTACACCTTACAGAATTTACACAAAAGGGGCCTGATCTTTTACTAAATTGTTTAAGTATTTGGTATCAAGCCTAAATGGGAATGAGCAGCAAAAGCACCCCATTGTGACTGGTCCAGAGGCTCCATGTATCCTTGGCATAGACTACCTCAGGAGAGGGTATTTCAAGGACCCAAAAGGGTACTGGTGAGCTTTTGGTATAGCTGCCTTGGAGACGGAGGAAATTAAACAGCTGTCTACCCTGCCTGGTCTCTCGAAGGACCCTTCTGTTGTGGGGTTGCTGAGGGTTGAAGAACAACAGGTGCCAATTGCTACCACAACAGTGCACCGGCGGCAATATTGCACCAACAGAGACTCCCTGATTCCCATCCATAAGCTGATTTGTTGACTGGAGAGTCAAGGAGTGATCAGCAAGACTCACTTACCCTTTAACAGTCCCATATGGCCAGTGCGAAAGTCTAATGGAGAGTGGAGGCTAACAGTGGACTATCGGGGCCTGAATGAAGTCACACCACCGCTGAGTGCTGCCATGCTGGACATGCTAGAACTTCAACATGAACTGGAGTCGAAGGCTGCCAAATAGTACTGATACAAAAATTCACGGATGCTTCTCCTCACAGTCCGAATCTCCCCAAGGGAGAAATGGAGTATTCAGAGAGTCCCTGAAATGGAACTCAATAGCAACAAAGTTACTATTAAGCAGGTATTCTTTATTGCAGCGCTGGGCAGCACTGGGGATTCTCCACCATAAGTGCTCCACCGATCTGGTAGACTTTCAGAGATTATATACTATAAAGTCCTACATATTCACAGGATTTCCGAGAAATCATTTACATAAACATGAGATTTCCTGGAACTTATTAACATATGCAAATGTCCGATCCGCATGCGCAGTCGTCTCCCGTGGTGGTCTTCAGGTGGTCTTTGGGGGTCTTCAGATGAAGGCTCGTAGTCGTCTTCACTATGTTCGCTGATTGACCTTTGCTTCTGTGCAAACTCAGTCCTAGGATCACATAAACGGTGTCCTTCAAGGCTGTTGTCATTCTGTTGTGACCTCCTATCCTCCATGCATTTGTTCTCCCGAGGCCCAGTTGTCTGAGATGGGATTATCCCGGAGCCCCCTTATCTTACAACCATTCTAACTACTCTCTAAATCCCAAAGGCCTTTCTTTTGTTTAGTTAAGTGACTAAGATATTTAAATATACTCCTTGCCCCTAGGCTTTTCAGGAGGCTTTTTGATGCAGTGGCTTTGTCTATCTTGGCTTTAACCCTTTCAGTATGTGACAATTGATATTGCTAATGTGTTTTTCTCAATCCCTTTGGCAGCAGAGTGCAGGCCACAGTTTGCTTTCACTTGGAGGGGCATCCAGTACACCTGGAATCGACTGCCCCAGGGGTGGAAGCACAGCCCCACCATTTGCCATGGACTGATCCAGACTGCACTGGAACAGGGTGGGGCTCCAGAACACCTGCAATACATTGATGACATCATCGTGTGGGGCAACACAGCAGAAGTAGTTTTTGAGAAAGGGAGAAGAATAATCCAGATTCTTTTAAAAGCTGGTTTTGCCATAAAACAAAATAATCTCAAGGACCTACACAGGAAATCCAATTTTTAGGAATAAAATGGCAAGATGGACATCATCAGATCCCAATGGATGTGATGAACAAAATAACAGCTATGTCCCCACCAACTACCAAAAAAGAAACACAAGCTTTCTTAGGTGTCGTGGGTTTTTGGAGAATGCATATTCCAAATTACAGTCTGATCATAAGCCCTCTCTATCGAGTGACCTGGAAGAAGAACAATTCTGAATGGGGCCCTGAGCAGCAGCAAACTTTTGAACAAATTAAATGGGAGATAGTTTGTGCAGTAGCCCTTGGGCCAGTCTGGGCTGGACAAGATGTGAAAAACGTGCTTTAAACCTCAGCCAGGGATAACAACCCCACCTGGAGCCTCTGGCAGAAAGCACCAGGGGAGACTTGAGGTCGACCTCTAGGGTTTTGGAGCCAGGGATATAGAGGATCTGAAGCCCGTTACACCCCAACTAAAAAAGAAATATTAGCAGCATATGAAGGAGCTCGAGCTGCTTCAGAAGTAGTTGGTACTGAAGCACATCTCCTCTTGGCACCTCGATTGCCTGTGCTGGGCTGGATGTTCAAAGGGAGGGTCCCCTGTACACATCATGCAACTGTTGCTACGTGGAGTAAGAGGGTCACACAGATAATGCAACGGGCTCGAATGGGAAACACCGACTGCCCAGGAATTCTGGAAGTGATCATGGACTGGTGTTAAGGGAGCAGCAGCCTCCTGAGCATTAACACACCATTCAGGGAGCCGCACACACACCACCCAAGACTTTAACTGCTAGGACCGGAGTCCCTTCGCAGCCGGCAGCTCCACTGAGCTGACGGGCGCCCCTTTTCGACTCCTTGCTCACACACACACTCACCCTCGGGTGCTTCCTCTCCCTTCAGGCTCGACCCTAGGTTTCCCTGAAGCAGAGTCTCCGACGTGACATACACCAGGCGAATTTATTGAGTGGTACAGCGGTGAAGAGCAGCTCGAGCTGGGTGCCTCTGGAGAGGGACCCCGAACAAAGAAATCCCTGGGCAATTATACCCTTACAGTCTAAGTTCCCCTCCCCTCATGCGACGGTTCGGTCCAATAGTAATATTTGAGTCTGGGGTCTTCTTGTTCCTTATTGGCTCCTTTCCCAGTCTCCAGGCAGGACATTCTTTTTCTTATCATGTTGATTAGCTGCAGCTTCTGCTGATGGTTTCATCTACCTTATCTTCCTGGTTTGCACCCATTTCAGGGCCTTCCTTCATGTAGCTAGGAAGGAGTTCAGCATACGGTCAGCGTATCTAGGTGAAAGTTCACAGCTTGCAGTCTAAGGCTTCAACAGGTCTTTGGGTCCTTATTTGAGCTAGAAAGTGACTTCTACAACAGTCCTCCCTTTGTTTTTTTATTAAGCGTTCCTGCTTAATATGTCAGACAAAGGCCATTGATTAGTCCCTAATGCTAATAGAGAGGATCCTAAGGGGTGTCCACTTTGTCAGCTGGTTAGCTCTCCCTCACTCGTTCGACATGTGAGTGGTGTATCCAATTTTCTTTTCCTGAAACTTTAACAGCAACGTAAGAGGATAGTAAAACAGTATATGGCCCTTCCCACTTCGGTTCTAGCTTAGACTTTCAAGAAAATATCTTTATTAGACCTTTATCCCCAGGCTGTATACCATGTACCTGTACTTCAGGTGGTGCCGACTGGTACCATTTGAGCATATTTTTTTATGGTCTGCAAACTGTTTCTGCATACTTATAACATACTGGGTCAATCATTCATCTCCATCCAACAGGCTGGTCTTAGCTGGGATATAAGTCCCTGGTATGGCCAAATGTCTCCCAAAGAGAATTTCTGCTGGCGTTAGTCCTATGGGTTGTCACGAGGCATTTCGCACATCCCATAGAGCTAAGTGCAATGCGTCCGGCCACTTCAAACCAGTGTTTGTGGATATTTTTGCTATCTTTTCTTTTAAGGTTCTGTTCATTCTTTCTACCTGTCCCCCTGTCTGATTCAATTGATTTGGGAATTCCATATCTGGGTATAATTCCCTTTAATAATGCTTTTACTACTCCCCCTGTGTCCGCTTTTCTCGTGGAGAAAGCTTCTACCCAACCTGACAATTGGTCTACTATAACTACTAAATGTTTGTATCCACTGGCGGATAGCATATCTGTGTGATCCATTTGTCATCCCTGAGAAGGGAAGTAGGCCCACGGTCGTCCCCCTAACTCTGAGCTCGGCTTGATACTTGAAAAATTTTGGCAGGTTGCGCAGCTACTCGTGATCCTTTTTGTGGCGGCATAAATTCCTGGTGCTGTCCATATTTTTTGCACCTGGTTAGCCACTGCCTCTGCTCCTCCATGAGCTTTGTCATGAAACCACCTGGCCACGGTAATTAAATATTTCTTTGGCAAACTGGTTTTCCTCCAATCATCCGTGTTCTGCTGTCATCTTGTTTTGCTTCCCACTTCTCCCATTGTTTTGGGGTGTCTTAAATTTGGTCACACTGATGATGTTCTTCCCCTTCATCAGGCAATGGTAACAACGTCGCAGGATTCAGGCTATTGCATCTCCTCAGAATAACATTATCTGCCACTAGGAGAATTAGTTCATACCTATGTGTCCATTGTGGTGACAATGCTTAGGTCGCATGTTGCTTCAGTAGTATTTCTGCTTCATGTGGGACATAAACTGTCACTGAATGTCCTAAGATAAGTGGGTGACTTTTCTCCAATATAGCCGCTGCTGATTTAATACAAGCTGGTGCTCCTGCCGCCACTGGATCAAGCTGAGTTGAATAATAGGCAACTGGCCTGTGATGCAGACCCAATTTCTGCGTTATTACTCCACTGGCTATCCCTTTTTGCTCATGTACATACAAATTAAAGGGTTTTGTATAGTCTGAGAGTCCAAGAGCGGGAGCTGATGCCAAATCTCCTTTCATTGTTTTAAACGCTTGCTCCTTTTCTGGACCCCATGCAATAGGTTCTACCTACTCATTACTTGTTGCTTTTGCCAGTGTCGTGGTTTAACCCCAGCCAGCAACTAAGCACCACGCAGCCGCTCGCTCACTCCCCACCAGTGGGATGGGGGAGAGAATCAGAAGGGTAAAAGGGAGGAAACTCGTGGGTTGAGATAAGAACAGTTTAATAATTGAAGTAAAATAAATTAGAACAGTTAAATAGGCAAAGCAAAAACCGTGCACGCAAACAAAACAAAACAAGGAATTCATTCACTACTTCCCATGGGCAGGCAGGTGTTCAGCCATCCCCAGGAAAGCAGGGCTCCATCACGCGTAACGGTTACTTGGGAAGACAAACGCCATCACGCCCAATGTCCCCCCCCCTCCTTCTTCTTCCCCCAGTTTATATACTGAGCATGACGCCATATGGTATGGAATAGCCCTTTGGCCAGTCTGGGTCAGCTGTCCTGGCTGTGCCCCCTCCCAGCTTCTTGTGCCCCCGGCAGAGCAGGGGAAGCTGAAAAGTCCTTGACCAGTGTGAGCGCCACTTAGCACCTATTTAGAGAGAGCTTAGCACTACTTAGCAAGAACCAAAGCATCAGTGTATCATCATCGACATTGTTCTCATCCTAAACCCAAAACACAGCCCCATACCGGCTACCAAGACGAAAATTAACTCTATCCCAGCTGAAACCAGGACAGCCAGTGATCTTGTTAATTCTCCCAGCCCAGGAATCCATGGTCAACAAAATCCCACAGCTCCAAGGAACCCTCGCAACTGTTTCTTTGTGACCGGACGCGGAAGCTTTATTACAGCTTCTATTCTTTTCTGGGTCTATTACTCGCTGCCCTTCCCTTAGGATAAACCCTAAATATTTAACTTCCTTCTGACACAGCTGAAGTTTGGACGGAGATGCACGATGGCCTTTCTCTGCTAAGGCAGTACATAGATGTATAGTGTCTTTTATACAGGCATCCTCATCTTTACTCGCTGTTAGCAAATCATCTACATATTGTACAAGAGCCAGTTCGCCTGGTAATTTTATGTCTCTCAAATAATTTCTCAGTATTCGTGAAAAAATTGTAGGAGACCCTCCAAACCCTTGTGGGAGAGGAGTCCAGGTTAATTGTTGTCCTTTCCACCTAAAGGCAAACAAAAGTTGGCTGTCCTCACCTAAAGGGATGGTAAAGAAGGCAGTGGTTAGATCAATCACAGTAAAATCTCTTGCCCAATGCGGTATTTGCAAAAGTATGGTAGAGGGATGGGGCACTACTGGATGAGGAGTCACTACGTACTGATTAATTACCTGTACATCTTGTACAAAACGATATTCCAGGTCCCCATCTTCACCTAATCTATTCCTTTTTGGGGGAGTATAGGAGTATTATACAGTGACACACACACTTTTAGAATCCCTTGGGCTAAATACCGGTCTATTTGCTTTGAATGCTCTTCTCAGCTTCTTGAGGAATCGGATACTGTTTCACAGCCGGAGGGGGGTCTCCTCCCTTTGGTTTTTGTTTTGTTTTGGTTTGGTTTGGTTTTTTTTGTTTTTTGTTTACAGGTTGAGCTGAAACTAGTAATCCTACATCCGTGCTAGTTTTACTCCACAGCTTTGTTGGTACCATTTCAATACTTCCGGTATTTTTAGCTCATTATTTGGGCTTCCAGTGACTACAGTCATTCCCATGATTATTAAATCTGTTCCTTCAGGTGACAAGTGTAATTCTACATCTAGAGTCTGCAAGAGATCTCTCCCTAACAGGCACGCTGGGGAGTCCCCCGCCAATACAAATCACCCCCATATACTCTTGTTTCCTATGGTTACTAATAGGGGTTTACTCAAATTCTGCTCTCTTTGTCCTGTGACTCCATGTATTAAAATTCTGTCTGTGGTCCGAGACCGTCTCGGGGTAAAATTCAAAAGGGATAACGTGGCTCCCATATCCACCAAGAATTCAACTTCACGACCTTCAACTTTACCTATAATATGTCTCTGCTGAGCCAATTGGGTTACCCACATATTAAAAATTTCTAATCTTTCTGCTTCAAGATCCGCAGGGTCTCTTTCTTCCAGTCATTGTGATTGCGAATCTTCCTGAGGCAATTCTTCCCGGTGACAGTTTCCTTCTTTTGTCCTTTCCCGCGGCCAGAGTGGGCATTCCCACTCTATATGCCCTAAGTACCCACAATAATAACACTCCTTTCCAGCATTCCTTCCCGTTCCCCTTTCCTTTGTTCCTGGTCTTAGCTCAGACCTCGTATCCCGTCATCTTCCCCCCAGCTCCCATCTCTCACTTGCAAATTCCTTGCTAAAGAGTCTTCTTCCCCTCTCAGGCCCTGTCTCTCGCTTGCAAATTCCTTACTAAAGCCGCAGCCAGTAAACTTGCTTCCTGTTCTTTTGCCTCTTTTTTCTTTTTTTTTTCCTCTTTTTTCTTTAATCTGCTCAGCTTTTTGCCTTTCCTCGCACCCATCATATACGAACACAGCAATACTCAAAATCTTTTACAAATTCTCTCCCTGCCACCCGGGCATGTGTTCTTTAAAGTAATCCCGTATATCGGGCACCACCTGGCCCACAAAATGCTAATCGTGAGCACATCATTAAAATTCTGCGGTGTCATTCCTCCGTATTTTAGCAGAGCTTGCCGGAGTTGTCCCCAAAAATCACTAGGATGCTCATCAGGTCTCCTGCATGATTACAGTCCCAGTTTGGATCATTTGCTGTCCAGGTTTTTCTTTTTTCCTCCTGCCTGTTGAGCCAATTCAGCATCCTTATTCATTATTTTCTCTCTTTCATCAGGGTGAGAGAGTTCCCTTAATAGTATTCAAGTGTCACTTCAATTCGGATTATACCCTGCACATATATTCGAGAGTAGCTGGGCACACCTCTCAGCATCTTCCCTTAGGCGGGGCATCTTACTTCCCCACACCACTACATCACTAGGTGTCCAAGGCTGGTGCCTATAAAAGGTTAACACTGGCCCAGTCTCTGCCGGGCCCCAGGTTGCACAGCAGCAGGATTAGGAACATGAGTCATAGTCATAGGAAAGAGTCCAGCAGTCGGAGGGTAAACAGGAGGACAATCAGAAGAAGACAGAGGCGACAGATAAAGTGGGATTGAACTACTCACAAGAATTTTTTGTGCGGTAGCTTCTGCTACTGCTACAATTACCCACTTTTTCTTTTTCAAGTTTTCTCTCCCCAGGTCATGCATGCCATACATACCAGTAATCCATTTGGTATGGGTACCTATCCTCCAGTCTCGAATACATTAGTTTGTTCCCCAGGTTGGTCATGACTGCAGGGAGCTCCCTCCTGCCATTCTTGTAATAAACGGCCATTTATGTTGGCATAATTTGATTGCGCGCTTTTTAGATAATTCCGCTGTTCCATAATTTTTCTCCCAATTCTGTAAAAACTTGGCCAAGGGCGTCCCCTTTTCTATGCTGGGTGCTTTTCCCATTTCTTTTTCTCATGAATGTGCAGTTTATGCTGATCAGGCCATGCACCACCTTTGTGCGATTTACACTGATCCGGCCACGCACCACCTTTTGTGTGATTTACACTGATCAAGCCACGCACCACCTTTTTTTTTTCTCCCTTTTTTTTTCCTTTTCTTGTGCGATTTATGCTGATCAGGCCACGCACCCCCTAAATCACTGGTCTCGAGTCTGCTCAGGGAATTTTAACACTCACCTTTGGGAGCCTCCCTCTCCAAAGGTCCCAGGTGAATTCACCTGCTGCCAGCAGTTGGATGTTTGGAGGCAGGAGGATCCGAGGGTGCTGGCCTAGGGTCCCACCTGGGTCATCAAACTGTTAAGGGAGCAGCAGCTGCCCGAGCATTCACACACCATTCAGGGAGTCGCACACACACCACCCGAGACTTTAACTGGACCAGAGTCCCTTCGCAGTGGGCAGCTCCATTGAGCTGACGGGCGCCCCTTTTCGACTCCTTGCTCACACACACACTCACCCTCTTTGGCCAGAGGGCCAAAACTTGGGAGTGTCGCCAGAGGAGGCGGCTTGTGCTGAAGAGGCCCCACTGTATAACAAATTACCAGGAAATGAGACGCGATATGCCCTGTTTACAGATGGATCCTGTCGTATTGTGGGAAAACATCACGGGTGGAAAGCTGCTGTGTGGAGTCCTACATGACAAGTCACAGAAACTGCTGAAGGAGAATGTGAATCGAGTCAGTTTGCAGAAGTGAAAGCCATCCAGTTGGCTTTAGATATTGCTGAACAAGAAAAGTGGCCAGTACTTTATACTGACTCATGGATGGTGGCAAATGCTCTCTGGGGGTGTCTACAGCAATGGAAGCAAAGCAACTGGCAGCACAGAGGTAAACCCATCTGGGCTGCTGAATTATGGCAAGATATTGCTGCCTGGGTAGAGAACCTGGTTGTAAAAGTACGTCACGTAGATGCTCACGTACCCAAGAGTCAGGCCACTGAAGAACATCAAAACAACTGGCAGGTGGAAGATTGAAGTGGCTCAGGTGGAGCAATATAAGGGTGAGCTATTTATGGCTCGATGGGCCCATGACACATCAGGACATTTAGGAAGGGATGCAACATATAGATGGGCTCGTGATCGAGGGGTGGACTTGACTATTGATGCCATTGCACAGGTTATCCATGAATATAAAATGTGCACCATAATCAAACAAGCCAAGTGGTTCAAGCCTCCCTGGTATGGAGGACGATGGCTGAGATATCAATATGGGGAGGCCTGGCAGACTGATTTTATCACACTACCATGAACCCTCCATGGCAAGCACCATGTGCTTACAATGGTGGAAGCAACCACTGGATGGCTGGAAACATATCCCGTGCCCCATGCCACCGCCCGGAACACTATCATGAGTCTTGAAAAGCAAGTTTTATGGTGGCATGGCACCCCAGAAAGAATTGAATCAGACAATGGGACTCATTTCCAAAACAACCTCATAAACATCTGGGCCAAAGGGCATGGCATTGAGTGGGTATTTCACATCCCCTGTCATGCAGCAGCCTCCAGGATAATTGAACGATACAATGGACTGTTACAGACTACACTGAGAGCACTGGGTGGTGGGACATTCAAGCACTGGGTTACACATTTAGCCGAAGCCACTTGGCTAGTTAACACTAGAGGATCTGCCAGTCGACCTGGCCCTGCCCAGTCAAAACCCCTGTGCACTGTGGAAGGCGATAACATCCCTGTAGTACATTGGATAGTAGAATTGGTTGGGAAAAACAGTCTGGGTTATTCCTTCCTCAGGAAAGGGCAAACCTATTTCTGGGATTGCTTTTGCTCAAGGACCTGGGTGCGCTTGGTGGGTAATGCAGAAGGATGGGGGAGTCCAATGTGTACCTCAAGGGGATTTAATCCTGGGTGAAAATAATCCATGATTTGAGTTGTATGATGGCAGTATTACATGATGCTGTATGCCACCACTGCTGTGGCTGCCATATGTCAAAGGTATTATAGCAGGAACCTCTCACTGCTATCCAGGCTAGAAGCAAGAGGAGGAATTCATTGCAGTGTTAAAGTTTATGGCCTAGTCCAAAGGGACCAGGGGTGGAGATTGTAATGGAAATACCTTTCAATTGTTGTAACCCATGATCTGAGTTGCATGTTATAGGAATTACCATAGCAGGAACCACCTGAACCAATGGAGGACAAGTCTTACAAGAAGCAGTGCAAGTGCAGCAGTGACCCGACCTGAGCTGGCTTTGGTGCCCAACAACTCCACGCAACACACCACCTCTCCTGTCCTGAGTGAATATCATAACAGATGGAGCCCAAAGTCATGGACTAAATGAACTTAGTGGACATTTTATGGACATTTTACTGGGGTGGTCCATAGACTAAGGGAATGATACCTGCGTATTATATCAAAGGACGGGAAGGGGGGTGGTGGGTAATGAGGATGCATTGGATAATATGGGACCTGAGCATGACGTAAATGGTATGGAATAAGGGGTGGAGAATGTGCTGGTTTCAGCTAGGACAGAGTTAATTTTCTTCACAGTAGCTGGTAAGGGGCTATGTTTTGGATTTGTGCTGAAAACAGTGTTAATAATACAGGGATGTTTTCATTATTGCTGAGCAGTGGTTATGAAAGGGTTAATGCCAAGACAGACAAAGCCACTGCCTCAAAATGCCTCCTGAAAGAATTAAATCCTAGGGGCAAGGAGGATATTGTAAATATCTTAGTCAACTAAACAAAAGAAAGGCCTTTGTGATTTAGAGAGTAGTTAGAATGGTTGTAAGATAAGGGGGCTCCGGGATAATCCCATCTCAGACAACTGGGCCTCGGGAGAACAAATGCATGGAGGATAGGAAGTCACAACAGAATGACAACAGCCTTGAAGGACACCGTTTATGTGATCCTAGGACTGAGTTTGCACAGAAGCAAAGGTCAATCAGCGAACATAGTGAAGACGACTACGAGCCTTCATCTGAAGACCCCCAAAGACCACCTGAAGACCACCACGGGAAATGACTGCGCATGCGGATCGGACATTTGCATATGTTAATAAGTTCCAGGAAATCTCATGTTTATGTAAATGATGTAGGATTCTATAGTATATAATCTCTGAAAGTCCACCAAATCGGTGGAGCACTTATGGTGGAGAATCCCCAGTGCTGCCCAGCGCTGCAATAAAGGATACCTGCTTAATAGTAACTTCGCTGCTACTGAGTTTCATTTCAGGGACTCTCTGAATACTCCGTTTCTCCCTTGGGGAGATTCGGACTGTGAGGAGAAGCATTCGTGAATTTTTGTATCACTTACACAGAGCCAAGGCCTTTTCTGATTCTCACACCACCCCACCAGCAAGTAGGCTGGGGGTGCACAAGAAATTGGGAGGGGACACAGCTGGGACAGCTGACCCCAACTGACCAAAGGGATATTCCATACTGAATGACATCACGCTCAGCAATAAAACTAGTGGGGAGGTTGGTGGGGGGGCTGCTGCTCAGGGACTGGCTGGGCATCTGTTGGTTGGTGGTGAGCAATTGTTTTCATTTGCATCACTTGTGTTTCTTGGGTTTTATTTCTCTCTTTGTTATTTTCCTTTTCATTACAATGCTGCTGCTGTTATATTTTATTTTATTTCCATTATTAAACTGTTTTTATCTCAACCCGCGAGTTTTCTCAGTTTTACCCTTCGGATTCTCTTCCCCCATCCCGCTGCAGGGGAGTGAGCCAGTAGTTGTGTGGCGCTTAGTTGCCAGCTGGGATTAAACCAGGACAGAAACAACTGTTAATTGAATTTAATTGTGTCAGACTTTATTTTGCATTGGCTCATAAATCAAAAAGTCCTAAAGCCTTTTTTTATTATTGTTTTTATAATGTCTTTTATCTTCATGTCCCTATTTTGGATATTGTTCTCTCTGTAGTAGAATCATGTGCAATATACATTATAAAAAAAAAAAAACAACAAAAGACCAATACTGATGCAGATGAATTGTCACGAGTGAGTTATTGCTAATTTCAAAAAAACGCATTGATAACATCCTAGGCATATTACTTTTTTTTAATTTAGTTATCTTAGCTTTGTGTATTTATGTCTATATGTAATTTAATATTTTAAGTTTTTCTTAGGACACTGTGATACATAGAGTTTCTTAATAGCCCTATGTTGCTTTTAACTCTGCAAGCAGGGATGATGGTATTACAGTGAGCTAGAGAGCTGTGACCATCTTATTTGAAGATTAATTTTCTACTCTTATGATTTGCATAAAGTATTTGCCTTCACCGGACAGATTCTAAGAACTCGATCATATTTACCTACCTTAATTGCTCAAAGGACCAGACATTCAGATGGTTTTGGTTTTGCTTTTTTGGGGTTTGTTTGGTGGGTTTTTTTTAGTATCTGTCCCCAAGGCTAAGGCTAATGATGAAGACAGTAATCATGATGGAAAATATTTTGAAAAAAGCTACTACAGGGATGAAATATCCAAATTATCATTAAAAAAGTAGAAAAACAATGTGAAGACACCAGCAAAATCTAGTGTAGTTTACTGAGATATAAATTATGTGTTAAGCATGTTGGGAAAGTGAAGATATTTGTTCTTAAAATACATTTTTTTAGTTGTTATAATAAAGGAGAATTTGCTGATACATTCAGAGCTTGTATATCTGAAACTCTTTATTTTAGAAGCTCTAACTGCTTTTCATGTTTGTCATTTACTTTCCTTTCACCTCCTCCCCACCTCAGGCCATAGTTGTAAGAAAGAACACTCTGATAGTTTTTATGCTATACTCTAGTAAGTTCTAATCCATAAAATAATGTTCTGCATTTAGCATCATATTTTGGTCTTTTACGGTATGCTCTTAGTTACTATCAGTGATTTCTTTTCTGTCTCTCTCTCAAATATATTTGGAAAATGTTTTCTGACTTTCGTTTCATATTGTCTCTCATCAAAATCCTTTCCTCTCTGCATTCCTTTCTCCTAGTACTCTTTATCATTTATTTCTGACTTTGGAGCTATTTTAGATCATACAGCTTGTCTTAGAGCTCCCCCTGCTGTAGGATGCCCCTGTGATTTGTTCTGCTTGGTTATTTACAACAAATAATAAAGCCTTATCATAAATTTTGACTTTGAAACTGTGCACCTATTATATAGATGTGCAAGCTGAGTCAGATCAAGGAATCTAGTCCTAGCCACCTAGCAAATAACTGGTAGGAATGATTGTCTAAAGGATGTAGGTGGAACTCTTGCACTTATAATCAATGCAAATTTAAAGCGAAAATCAAGATTTCAAGAAGTTTTATTAGGTTTAATTCATTAGGATTTTTAGTTCTTTACTTTTTAAATAGCATGTTGATGTTATGTGCTTATAATTTAAAACAAAGTGTGGTTAAAAGATAAGATACCAACACAGTTTCTCCTTTCCTGACTGCAGGCCTGAGTCATTTCAAAATAACATGGATCCCTATTTAATCTTGTCATAATACGTAGACTGGTCTGTACTTTACACCAGTGGAAGGAAAGCTTCCCTTTGAGAAATAAATTTTGAGACATCCAACTGCCCTTGGTACCTAACCTAAGGCTCTGGTAACAGACATGATCTTTGAGAAGGAAAAAATATTTTAGTTATGAAAATTTAGATGTAAGACAATTAAAATTATTTTCTGCTTCAAAGTCATGCTGATTAATATACTAAATATTTGCCGCCTTCTCTTTCCATGATATTTTTTTTTTTAAAATATTGGCATTTGAGTTGATGCTATGCATACCTACATAATGCATTTGTAAGAGACAATCAAGAAGCAAAGAAGTGTAATTTCCTGCTCCTCTTTCAGCAGTCTCATGCTAATAACGTTGCTTGAACATATTCCAGGAAGAATGTTGATGCCAAAATCAATTCTTTGTTAGGCTAGTGTGTTGTCCCAAAAGCGGGGTCGTTAGCACGGTGTGCAAACGCCAATTAACACACAGAGCAGAGGTGTTTTATTCATGTTTGCGGACAAAGATGGGTGCTAGGTGGCAATTCCACAAAGCTAGCACACCTCCATACAAAACTACAGCATATATTGCTACATGATTAGTATAAACCCGCCCAAATTTACACTTGGTTAATGATTAACATTTCATGCACTGTTGGTTTGCTGTATTTAAATTAGCCTCGCTTGCTATGCAAATTAGCACGCATGCTCCTTTCAGGTGTGTGGGGGGGCAAGTCCTTCCAGTCCTGAATTGAGTCGGTGGTCGCGATCTCCCCTCGCCGCTTTTACCTTTCACCCAGTTTCTGCAGTTTTATCTGACTTCATGCTTCTTTGGCCATCATCCAGCCTTTGGCGCCAGGATGCTCTCTTTTACCAGTCTGTTAGCTCCTCTCCAAGGGTATAGCCGTTAGTTTTTCACGGTTCGCTGATAAATACTTCCTTATCTCTTAGTTCCTTCTCCTAATTGCCAGATCCTTTTCGCAGAGCACAGGTGGTTCATAGTTTTGCTCAGTGGAAAATTCCACTTTCTGCCGTATATCAAATGGACATTTTCTAGTATTGTTATAATAATAGATATTGTTAAATGCCCTGAAGATCTCTCTTCCCTTCAGGGTTTGCCAGAATTGCTAGACTTGCTGTTTTGTAAAAACATCTTTACCATCTTTTCAACCCACCAGACGGAAATCTGGAACTGTACCAAGGAAAAAAAGCTAAGCTGAAAAGGTTTATCTTACTGTTGTCTTTCTTTAGTTTATATCCTTCGTAATGCACAGAGTTGAAAGGCTATGACTGTTGAAAGGGTTAACGCCAAGATAGACAAAGCCACTGCATCAAAAAGCCTCCTGAAAAGCCTAGGGGCAAGGAGGATATTTAAATATCTTAGTCACTTAACTAAACAAAAGAAAGGCCTTTGTGATTTAGAGAGTAGTTAGAATGGTTGTAAGATAAGGGGGCTCCGGGATAATCCCATCTCAGACAACTGGGCCTCGGGAGAACAAATGCATGGAGGATAGGAGGTCACAACAGAATGACAACAGCCTTGAAGGACACCGTTTTACGTGATCCTAGGACTGAGTTTGCACAGAAGCAAAGGTCAATCAGCGAACATAGTGAAGACGACTACGAGCCTTCATCTGAAGACCCCCAAAGACCACCTGAAGACCACCACGGGAGACGACTGCGCATGCGGATCGGACATTTGCATATGTTAATAAGTTCCAGGAAATCTCATGTTTATGTAAATGATTTCTCGGAAATCCTGTGAATATGTAGGACTTTATAGTATATAATCTCTGAAAGTCTACCAGATCGGTGGAGCACTTATGGTGGAGAATCCCCAGTGCTGCCCAGCGCTGCAATAAAGAATACCTGCTTAATAGTAACTTTGTTGCTATTGAGTTCCATTTCAGGGACTCTCTGAATACTCCGTTTCTCCCTTGGGGGGGATTCAGACTGTGAGGAGAAGCATCCGTGAATTTTTGTATCAGTTTTGGCGACCCAGGTGGGACCCTCTCTGCTCGGCTGCAGGACCCGTTGAGAACGGGACTCCCGAGGGTACCCCCGGAAAATTTCCGGAGGGACTCCTTGCCTCAATCGGATCGCTGCGGGAGCAGACAAGGACCGTCTTCGGAAAAAGGTATTCTTTCTTAAATTTGGTTTGGGACTAGTCATCTGTCGGAAACCCCTGTAAGCCGTGAGTGGTTCACGCTTGGTGGAGTATACCAGGCTGCTAGCGCCTTAAAGGTATACACTGGGGGCACTTCGGTGCCCATCTGGGGGCACTTCGGTGCTCATTTGGAACTCTTGCATTTGGGTATATTGGATCTTGGCTTTGGAACTCGGTTATTTGATTTTGGGATTGTGTTTGGCATGTTATAAGGACAAGTAGTTGCTCTTTGTTTGCTTTTAGGATTTTTGGTCATTGTATTGGTAGGTGAGCGTTTTTGTTGTCAAAAGTGTCTATACTGTCCTGTGCGTGTGTGAATGAGACGTACTTTGTGTTGGAATTTGAGTGTTTTGTCGTCAAAAGTGTGTATGCTGTCCTGTGCATGTGTGAATGAGACGTATTCTTAGTACGAAGTGAGTGCGGAGTCCTGATCCGCGGTTTCGTTGTCCCGCGAGGGAAACGGCCGGAGACGGACGAAGTGAAAGAAAAAGGTTGTACGGATGTAAAACAGTAATTCTGTAACCCTCTAAGTGGTAAAGTGTGTACCGTGGAACTAACTGTTAAGATACTGCGGGAATACAGGAGAGAACTGGGACCAATAAAATGGGAGGGTCACAGCAAAGTAAAGAGATACCAAAGAAATCTCCATTAGGTTGCATTTTATATCACTGGAAGGACACAGGGGGTCCTTCTGGAGGAAATGTGAGCAAGAAAACTCTAAGTATTGTAATCAGTGATGGCCATTGTATAAATTAGATGATGAAGAGAAGTGGCCTGTGAATGGGACTCTGAAGTATAATGCCTTGCTGCAACTCCTGTTATTTTTAAGGAGGGAGGGAAAATGGGACGAAGCAATGTATGCGGATATGTTTTTCACCCTCCGAAATCACCCTGAGCGGCAGAAAGATTGTGGTTTTAATTTTGCTCCCCAAGATCCCATGGTGTTGGCTTTGGAAAAGGAAAATCAGAAAGAGTTAGGGAAGTTGAAGCGATGTTGTTCAGCATGTAGTATTGGACAGAGGTGTTTGAAGGTGACAGAGAAACCCAGAAAGGCGGAAGAAGAGTGCCTTTCCAGATGGATGATGTGGATAAGTGGAAGGATGCAGTTAAGGGGTACAGGGAGGACCCAAGTGGGATTGCGAAAAGGTTTGAGTGGATTACTAAGAATTTGGACCCGGATTGGAAAGATGTGGATCTTATGCTAGATGCTATGACTGAAACTGAGAAGCAGCTTGTATTAAAGGCAGCCCGAGCTCATGTAGAAACAACAGAGTGAGGGACGAGTTTTACAGGGCACGGCCGAAGATCCTGTGCCCTCCAGGGACCCGGGTTGGGACCCTAATGATCCAGCTCAGTACCGTTTGTTGCAACGATACCGAACCTGGATCAAATTTGGAATAGAACACGCGATCCCGAAGGCAGTTAACTGGTCTGCTCTGTATGCTATCAAGCAGGGGCAGACTGAAACGCCCACGGAGTTTTTGGATCGTTTACGGGCTGCTGTGAGAAGATTTACTACTATGGAACTGGAGTCAGAAGCTGCCACACAGCAGTTGGTATCTCTGGTTTTGAGACAATCCACTAATGATAGCAGAAAGAAACTTCAGAAACTTAGGGAACCAGATATAAGGAATTTAGAAAAGTTGCTGGAGGAAGCGTGGAGAGTATATCGGAATGGGGAGGGGGAGGACAGAAGGAAACTGGGAAAGGAGATAGTGGCTGCGTTAGCCACATTCTCTGTATTGAATCAAACCTTGTTACCTATAAGTAAACAAAATGTTAATGTTGTGGGAGCAACTGAGCAGGTCGAAAAGGCTTTTTCTTGAAACCATTAAAATTTAGAATTGGGAAGAGTGTGGGGATTCACAAATTTCTCTACCTGCCTGAGGCTCCTAGACCGTTACTGGGAAGGGACCTATTAAACAACTAAATCCCGAAATAAAATTTAGAAGTGGGGAAATTGAATTTAAAATACCAGACAAAAATCACATTGGAATTTTAAGTTTGGTTCTTACTGAACCCCAAATTAGAGAAGAAGAAATTATACAAGAAATAAAAGACCAGGTATACCCAGGAGCGTGGGCCTCAGGAATACCCGGAAAGGCTAAAAATGCTGAATTGGTTGTTGTTAAACTCAAAGAAGGGGCACGACCTGTTAAGATAAAGCAATACCCCTTGAAATTGGAAGATAGGTGAGGGGTAAAAAGTATTATAGAAGAGCTTATAAAATTTGGACTATTAATTGAATGCTCTTCAGAATACAACACTCCCATTCTGCCTGTCAAAAAGCCTGATGGCAAAACTTATTGATTGGTGCAAGATTTGCGGGCAATAAATCAAATAGTTGAAGATTAGTATCCTTGTATCTGGTAGTGGCAGACTCATATACTCTGCTGACTAGTTTAAAGGAAACCTATGAGTGGTTTACTGTGTTAGATTTAAAGGGTGCATTCTTTTGCTTTACCTTGGCTCCAGAAAGCCGCAATTTATTTGCCTTTGAATGGGAAAACCTTCATCTGAAGACCCCCAAAGACCACCCGAAGACCACCACGGGAGATGACTGCGCATGCGGATCGGACATTTGCATATGTTAATAAGTTCCAGGAAATCTCATGTTTATGTAAATGATGTAGGATTTTATAGTATATAGTCTCTGAAAGTCCACCAAATCGGTGGAGCACTTATGGTGGAGAATCCCCAGTGCTGCCCAGCGCTGCAATAAAGGATACCTGCTTAATAGTAACTTCGTTGCTATTGAGTTCCATTTCAGGGACTCTCTGAATACTCCATTTCTCCCTTGGGGAGATTTGGACTGTGAGGAGAAGCATCCGTGAATTTTTGTATCACTGTGATCCTGACTGTGTTCCAGAAAGAAGTTTTGGTACCCTAAGTCCTGCAGAGTTTCTTAAGATTAACTTATGTCGCAGAGCAAAGACTATGCAAGAATCTGCTCTGACAAAGGAGGAAAGAGGATTAAACTTTGAAATAAAACACACTCAACTTTAATTTGCCAAATAATAATTTGTCTTTTATCAAGTCTTGTCTGAGAATTCACTATTTTCCTATACTTTCAGGAATATATAATGTCAAGTACAGGGAGACACCAGTGCTTTGAAATGAAGGAATGCCTTGAGAGAAGGGGAGGGTACAGGCTAGCTCTAGTCCTAAAATGTATAAACACAGGGACAGCCTATGCAAAAATATTTTACCCTTTAGATGCCCTGAGAACCCTCAGTAATCTTTATTATAAATCTTATATTCAGAGCTTGGTTGTGCATCATCAATTTTGAGTATGGACAACTGTCTGCAATATTTTTTTCATTAGGTCTTACTTTCAGTACATTCAAAACATAAAATTCAGTCAAGGGAAACAAAATATCTTGACTGAACAAAAAAAATATTTGTTTGAAACAACTGTACATGAATTGTGACAAAAACAGGATGTGAGTAGCAAAGAACATAAATTAGAAACTAATCAGTGTAGAAAACTGATAAAGTGAAAGGATGCAAGGAGGAATCTAAAAATCAAGAGAATTACGAATGTTTTTCAAGATTGTTAGACAAATCATCTTAACAATCCACTTCATAAAGTATGAGATGAAAGCTGTCAGCCTACCAATCTTAAGAAAGCAAAAGGAGTTAATTAATATTTTTGTTCTTTAGTTGGAGAAGCAGGCAGAAAAGAAATCTATCTGTGAAAAAGTAAAAAGTTAAGAAATTGTAATCTGTACTGAAAAAATGAGGGAGTACAATCCATTTTACTTCTCCAGTAGAGAAGTGAAAGGTAATCCAATGATAGCAGAGACATACTGACAAATAAACAACAATTTAATAAGGGAAGACCACTTTACCTAAGAGATAAATATAAAAAAAAACCCCAAGCATCAAATGACTGGAAGCTGAAGCTAGGAAAAAAAAAAAAAGCTGGACTAGTAGCACACTTATTTAATCTTTGTGAAATGCAGGACACTCCTTTTATAGTTCAGACTCAGGACACTGCTGTGTATTAAGATTGCTGTCCACTTTAGTTATATGACCTCAGAGGAAAGAAAAGGTAAGCCAGCTTCCACCCATTGCTACCCTGTTTTAGCAGTAAATCTCTCCATCACCTTTCTACCACACCTCACAATCTGAACTGGGATTCCCTCATAAGGCAAGTTTTCCAGCCATACCATGATGCATTCAGTGTCTCTGCCTGGTGCTGAAAAGGGTGAGGACAGGAAGAAAATTAGTTTCTTGCTAACACTGCTAACACTATAATAAGGCATTTGTGATTTCTTTTAACTTCTTATGTATTATTCTTAAAAGATCAATCACCTTTTAAGAGAGTCTCTTTAGAAGCACTTATATTTAAATTGTGAGTTGGTGAGGCCAGTGTGAAATTTTTTTGATGAAAAACATGTGGCTATCTCAAATATTGGAGATGTCATTATATAAACGTATTTGTACACTAGCCCATTAAAATTTGGGGATAAGAAGTATTCATTTTACTTTAAACTGTTGAAATCACATTTTGTAGAGATGGCTCAAGGAAGAGGATTCAATTTCACGTTCTTCCTGACAGTCAAAATTCATTTCAGTACTAATTACAATAAAAATAAGCATTCTAACAGTTTTCATGACTAGCAGGGTATATTGAAAATACATTTTTGGATCAAAATGCTAGGTTTCTTATTATTATTATTTCAATAAATAGAAGTACCTGATATGGTTTTAACATTCTGGACCTCAGAATCTTTCTTTTTGAAAATGAAGTTCAAACATTTACATCACTCTGAAATGTATTGACTTCAAAGTGGCGTGTTTTAACTCAAATGCATGTTCTTGAAAAACAGCAACCCCTGTAGCTCACTTTTGGCTTTAGCATGTTTCCTGCAAATACAGCGACAAATTTGGCTGTTACGTGGTGCAGAATGATAGGATCATTTCCATTAAAATTTTAGGAAAGTTGGTATAACTGCTTGTTTTCAAAACATAGGGGTATATATATTTTACAATATTAAGTGTTTTGCTTACAATTAAAAGTTTGACAATGGGCTTAGAGAAGTCTGTGAATGTAAATCTCACTTCCTTTAGTGATACAGGATCATGATCTAAGATACAAGGTGGAATTATGTCCATTGGGATCCTTCAATATGTAAAATATCTACCTAGATAGCTATTGTGAAGGTCCCACTGGTATCTGTGAACATAATTGTCATATTTTTTAAATTGTCAATGAAATTAAGTGCACAGAGAGTGCACTTAAGGCATCACTGATCTTGTGTGAGAGAAAGAAGCAAAGCCCAGGTTTTCTGAACCTGCCAGGTCTTCCTTCCTTCACTCACTATTATAGTACATGTATCTTTGCTCAGCAGCCCAGTTTGATTATTATATATTTGAGAAGTCCCTCAAAAAATTAAAATTATTTGCATTAAATGTTTGTTTTAAAGGATTCACATTCTTACAGTGTGGTCTAGGACTCTCCGTGACTGCAGCATTTTCTTATTTGGGATGCTATATTTTCTTAGTGAAGATATCCTCACCTGTAGGTATAAAATACCTGAGCATAATGTGCGGCACAGCAATAAGTTATGTCTGTTTTCTACCAAATGATTAATTGTAAGTGCATGGTTTTGTTTTTTAAAAAAAGAAAGCTAAAAGCCTTTGCAGCAGACTTTTGGGAAAGCTTCACCCTTCTTCACAGTAAAAGACCATTCTCTTCTGTCTCTTCCTTCTCTCTGATCAGTGGTGGAGGAGCAGCAGACTGCTGTCCCAGGTTGCATGTTCAGCCATTAAGGAAAACTGTTTGCGAGGTTTACTTGTTTACAAGTTGCTTTGATAGTAGCTCTTGAGTCCAGGCTGCAGCTGGACTGTATCCCCGTGACTGGCAGACAAGCGCAGGGTGACCAGTCAGGGCAGAGGTCCATGCGGGGAGCGCCATGGGAGACAGCGGGGACAGGGCTAGGCCCAGGGCTGAGGGTGTCTGGGGAGGGGGTGAGGCTGGGCAGAGTGGGCATGGCCACTTGGTGCACCCAGGCATGATAAGAGTGCAGTTTTCTGTCATCCATCTGCATATTGCTGAGCAGGATTAATAGTCTGCATACCACAATTCTTAGTAGCAATGCTTATAAATACTCTATTATCTATTATTATGCTTTTGATTTGCCATATTCATAGCAAAATAAAGTTTTAACGAAAAGTCAAAATTTATGATTTTCAGTCTTGCTAACAAGCCTTCAAATTTGTGATATTATTGGAATATTATGCAACTTCATGCAAGTATTTGAAGGCATTATTTTTTCTTATATGTCAGCAATCATGGAAACCTTTTTCTATTTGCCCTTGATGCAAAGTACACTGAGACACTGAAATAAGGAGAGGGGGAGGGAAGAGAAGAGGATGCAAGAGAAGAATGTTGTTTCCTTGGCAACAGGCACTGTGCTGCTCAGGGCACAGGTGGCATCTGACTGACTGTTAAACAAAATGTATGCAGGAAAATATAGAATCATAGAATCATTTAGGTTGGAAAAGACCCTTAAGATCATCGAGTCCAATCGTTAACCTAACACTACCAAGTCCACCACTAAACCATGTCCTCAAGCACCACATCTACCCATCTTTTAAATACCTCCAGGGATGGGGACTCAACCATTTCCCTGGGCAGCCTGTTCCAAAGGTTGACAACCCTTTCAGTGAAGAAATTTTTCCTAATATCCAATCTAAACCTCCCCTGGTGCAACTTGAGGCCATTTCGTCTCAGCCACTCCTCATAAGACTTGTTCTCTAGACCCTTCACCAGCTTCATTGCCCTTCTTTGGACACATTCCAGCACCTCGATGTCCTTCTTGTAGTGAGGGACCCAAAACTGAACACGCACTGTCAAGGTGCGGCCTCACCAGTGCCAGAGTACAGGGGGACGATCACTTCCCTGGTCCTGCTGGCCACACTATTCCCGATACAGGCCAGGATGCTACTGGCCTTCTTGGCCACCTGAGCACACTGCTGGCTCATATTCAGCTGGCTGTCGACCAACAGCCCCAGGTCCTTTTCAGCCAGGCAGCTCTCCAGCCACTCCTCCCCAAGCCTGTAGCCTTGCATGGGGTTGTTGTGACCCAAGTGCAGGACCTGGCACTGAGCCTTGTTGAATCTCATGCAGTTGGCCTCAGCCCATCGATCCAGCCTGTCCAGATCCCTCTGTAGGGCCTTTCTACCCTCCAGCAGATCAACACTCCCACCCAACTTGGTGTCGTCTGCAAACTTACTGAGGGTGCACTTGATCCCCTCATCCAGATCATTGATAAAGATATTAAACAGAACTGGCCCCAATATTGAGCCCTGGGGAACACCACTTGTGACCGGCCATCAACTGGATTTAACTCCATTCACCACAACTCTTTGGGCCTGGCCATCCAGCCAGTTTTTTACCCAGCGAAGAGTACGCCCGTCCAAGCCATGAGCAGCCAGTTTCTCCAGGAGAATGCTGTGGGAAACGGTGTCAAAGGCCTTACTAAAGTCCAGGCAGACAACATCCACAGCCTTTCCGTCATCCACTAAGCGGGTCACCTTGTCATAGAAGGAGTTAGTCAAGCAGGAGAGTTAGTCAAGCAGGACCCGCCTTTCATAAACCCATGCTGACTGGGCCTGATCTCCTGGTTGTCCTGTACATCCGGCTCGTCTTTCGGCACATAGGAATGGCCTGCTCCTGCACCTTTAAAATTTTCTTCTTGAAGAATGTCCAGCCTTCCTGGACTCCTTTGCCCTTCAGGACTGCCTCCCAAGGGACTCTCTCAACCAGGCTCCTAAACAGGCCAAAGGCTGCCCTCCGGAAGTCCAAGGTAGCAGTTCTGCTAATCACATTCCTTACTTCTCCGAGAATCGAAAACCCTATCATTTCATGATTGCTATGCCCAAGATGGCCTCCAACCATCACATCACCCACAAGCTCTTCTCTGTTCGCAAACAAGAGGTCCAGTGGGGCACCTTCCCTAGTTGGCTCCCTCACCAGCTGTGTCAGGAAGTTATCTTCCACACACTCCAGGAACCTCCTAGACTGCTTCCTCTCCGCTGTATTGTATTTCCAGCAGATATCTGGTAAGTTGAAGTCTGCCATGAGAACAAGGGCTAGCGATCGTGAGACTTCTCCCAGCTGCTTATGGAATATTTCGTCTGCCTCTTCATCCTGATTGGGTGGTCTATAACAGACTCCCACCATGATATCTGCCTTATTGGCCTTCCCCCTGATTCTTACCCATCTTACTCAACCCTATCATCACCATCGCCAAGCTCTAGACAGTCAAAACACTGCCTAACATAGAGGGCTACCCCACCGCCTCTCCTTCCTTGCCTATCCCTTCTGAAGAGTTTATAGCCATCCATTGCAGCACTCCAGTTGTGCGAGTCATCCCAGCATGTTTCCGTGATTGCAACTATGTTATAGTTTTCCAGCTGCACAATGGCTTCCTCCTGTTTGTTGCCCATGCTGCATGCATTCGCATAGATGCACTTCAGTTGGGCTATTGATCCTGCCACCTTTTTGGGAGGAGAAGCCCTAATTCCTATGTGACTGTTCTCAGGTGCTTCTGTGGTTTCTAACGCATCAACAACCCTTGCATCTTTGTTGTCGCGTGGATCTCCATCCCCTACCCCAACTGAGATGGCTAAGGTGCTGCTCGCATTAGTACAGAGACATTTCAAATGTGCTCCAGTGTACTCAGCACATTGTGGAGCAGACTGAAGGACCTTGCTAGCACACTGTCCCTCAAACATTGGTGTGCTGCCCCATGGCTTATCACATGGTTTTATCCCCTCCCTCCTTCAAATCTAGTTTAAAGCTCTTTCAATGAGCCCTGCTTACTATTGTGCAAAGATCCTTTTCCCCCTTTGAGACAGGCGTACCCCATCTGTCACTAGCAGGCCTGGTGTCATGTACACCGACCCATGATCAAAAAACCCAAAATTCTGCCGGTGACACCAGTCACGGAGCCAGGTATTGATCAGCTGGGTCTTCCTGTTTCTTCCCTCCACTTAAATGAAACAAAGCTTAGCATTTCTGTGGCAAGAGAAGACTTCCCTCAACCAGCCCCCAATAACTCCAAACACTTCCAAAAGGAAACAACCTTTTTGATTGAGAATTTGAAGAAAAATGAATAGGAAATAAACATTTATCTTTATTACTTAAAAAAAATAAGATCAGATAAAAGATGTTAGAAGTAAGTGAATTCTAGTAATCACATTACAGAGCCTAATCCTGTAGATTGTTAAGCACACATAACTCCAGTCATGTATATAAGTCTCTTGTTTGCTTACGAGGGTAAAATAAATACTGTGTTTGACACACTGAAAAAATGGCTACCAAAATTAGGAGACTTCTTGTTTGACTTGCACTACCTCAGGCAAATATGAAAAAGGATGGCTAGAAAAAAAGGGGTCCAATCACGTAGTATTTCAAGGTTCTAGATTTGTTGTTAATTTGTTTCCACTTACATGAAGCTTCACCTTTTATGATCTTTAATAAAAAAGAGAATTTAGGCATTTTCAAGGACAGCTATTTAAAGCAATGAGAGACAGGGCTTTCAAACAGTTTCCTTTGGAGTGGCAAGGTTTCCTAACTGCTGGAGTGCTCAGAGATGATGTTGGCTTGAGGAGATCTTGACTCATTTTCCATAGTTTGACTGGAAATGCAATTATGGACCTCTGGAATCTTTCCTGATCAAACTTTCATCAAAATGAATAAGTTTCTATGAAAAAGCATTTACGTTGGGTTTTTTTTGTCATTTTTTTACTAATGCGGAAAAATTTTCAAATATTTCTGACACTTTATATTTGTAAATCTTAAGTACAAATAAGCATTTTTCTAGAAAAAGAAATGATAGCAGCAGAGTTGGTGACAGCAAAGCAATCATGTCATAGGACCCTTTTTTTCCACCATAGATTCACTGTTGCCTTCACTGCTAGCCTGAGCTTTCAGTCTGTGTTAATTTGCTATTTGCTATTTGCCTCTTGGCATGCTAAAGATTGATAAATGAGGCAGTCACACAGAAACTGTGGGACAGAAAAATGAAATATCATTAAATAAATGTTCATTTAATAGAAAACTCTATTATCTTACCCAGTATTTTCAAACACAGCCTGTTTAATTTTGCAATTTGGAAGTCCTTTTTTTTGTTAATGCATTCGCTCAGCATGTAAGAAGTGTTTTGAAAAGCAGGGGAATGGAACAAATCACATTCTTTGGTTCAGTGGAGGGAACTTTGAAAGAAAAGACAGTACTCCGCTCTATTGCAATTGAGGGTGGTCAGAAACACTGATCACAGAAGCACTAGTAAATATAGTCAATTAATGATATAGAGAAATATGTAGTGATATATTGATATAAATGTATGTGAACGTATATAAATGTCTATGAATGATATAGTGATATAAGACTACTGGACAGTATATAGGTATGTATCTGGATACATGTGTTCCAGTCTAAACATGTAGGTCCAGTTGCAGGATCATGGCTTTTCTGAGCACACACTACAGTTTTCAAGGTAAAACTTCATGGGGTTTTGCTTCTTTCCACTTGCTCTGGTGGATGCAGGCAAAAGCTAATGGAATTTGGCAGGTGTACAAAAGGTGAAAGCAGCAGCAGCAGCACAGCAGCACTGTGAAACACCTTTCATTGGGCTTTTGGAAGGTTTTTTTTTGTCCCTATTCAGGGACAAATGGATTAATTTGTTATTTGTGATAAGCTATCCATAGAAATTTGATGTCAAGTCCAACAATAGTGAAGAAATACTACAAATTTGACTGCCTTTTTCCTCCAACAACTTGCCATGTTTCTTTCTTAGAAGCATCACAATATTTGCCCTGCTTTGAGCAGGGAGGTTGGACTAAGTGAACTCCAGAGCTCCCTTCCAACCCAACTATTCCGAGTTCTGTGTACATGTGCTAAAAGAAGCAATGCAATACACAAAGTATTAAAACTCCTGTCAAAAACAGATGATTCCTAGTTCCTGAGTTTTTTCTTGAGAAAATTAGAACAGAGAAAATGAGTGATCATCTGTTACATTTAAATGCATATTCCAACCCTGTGGTGAGGTGGACATAAATTAAACCCCTAAACTTACACACATTGTAGATTGCAATTCATGTATATGTTCTTTGAGAGTAAATTTGCAGAAGGGTTAAAGCATATATCAAAATGTAGTGAAGAATGTTTGTGGAATGGAAGTAAATCTTGAATGTAAATGTAATTGTCTTCTAGATGTTTTAGTATCAAGAGACATGAGAAATTGCAGATGGCTTTGTTTTGGTACCCTAAATATTGACACTTGATATAGAAAAGCTCTGTATGACTTTCAGTACTGCATTTTATTTTAATGGGCAGTATTCCCATTTTTGTATTATGAAGTGCCAGCTATTAGCAACATACTTTTCTCAAGCAAGTATGTACTTCCCATGCAAGTTATGCAATCTTGCTGGGTCGAAACAAGAACTGAACCCAGATTTCCTGGCTTTCAGTCATGTGCTTTCATAGGAAAGTCATACTTTAGAGGAGAAAATAGGTATCTAATTACTTTTAAAACAATGTTTCAAGTGAAATGTTGAGGAATCAAATATAAAGGTAGTTTCTGCTAATTCAGTTTTTCCTGTCTGAGTGTGGGTGTTATTTTGAAGTCTTTAACTACATGAGCACTATGTTTTACATTATACTTTTTATGATCAAAGAGTGAAAAAAATTAATTTATTTTTATTTAAAAGGTATAGAGTCCAATTGTGGCCTAAGGCAAGCTTCATTCATCATGATGATGTAATACAACATTTTGTTACCACCAGGGAAGATGTGTTATTACATGCTGTTATTACATCCTCAGATTTCTGCATGACATAAAAAAATATCTAAGTATACCTGTAAAGAGGCACAATAATAGTTATTAGTAACTTTACACTAATAATGTTGATAATAATAGACATTTTCTTGACCAAAGACATTTTTTGCTTGATTCTTATCTTATCCTATTCTAAGAACATTATTTAGTATGTCATATTACTTTAAAGTGTTTGCATATTGCAGAACCAAGAAGAAAGTAGAATGAAAATGAGTTTACTGTAGACTAGATGTCTAGAGTTTAAATTTGATGTTTTGCTGCTACTCAGAAGTCAGTTTACAGATTTTTTTCTTTTTTGTAATGCTAACTGATCATCTGTTTGATGCAGAACAATAAATGCTGCTCATTGAATTCAGTATATCTAGACATAAATGTGCACCTGTTTATATTTAATGTGTGCTGTATACAGATGCAACATTCACCAATGATTATCTCATCCTACATATCAGAAATTGTAATAAAACCATTCTCTTATAAATCTAAGCAATGTATTTACAAGACATTTATCACAGAAAAATCTAATGTTCTTATAAAATATGCTGTTAAAATATTTATAACTGTATGTTGCTAGTAATTAACACTACTCTGGGTTACACAGAGTGATAATTATGAATGTCACAGTTGAATTAATTAGGTAGAGGTACAACTGTAAATGTTTTATTGCCAATCACTATTGCTATTTTACTAACTTTTGCTCTGAGTAACTTTACATCATGTAAAGCTGTGTGAATTTTTGATTCTATAAAAGGTAATGCATCTTAGCAGAACATTTTGTTGTATAACTATTGAGAATTAATTTGATGCATTATTAAGTCATGAAAAAATAACAGAATTTAAAGTCTCTAATCAAAATGTAAAAAATTTAATAGCAAATGAAAAAAAAAATTATATGGTAAGCCCCTAGAACTGAGGATCTTTTCTGCTTATGTTTTTGTATACTTCCTCACAAAGTACCCTTCAAAGTGCAAATGTTTCTGAAGTTGCTGGCAGCTTGAAATCAGGATGGGCATAAAGAAGAATTGACTGTCCACAGATGGGAATATTGATTGCAGAACTAGTGTATTAACCATGTATCATGACCTAAACTTTTGAAGTATCTATCTATCTGTCTGCGCAAAGTGTTGTTAAACGGTGATCTGGTTTGTCTCATGTAAGGAAATTTTAGGTTATCAGTTGTTAAGATTGGTCAGTTGTCCTAGGTAGCATGGATCATAGACTTGTTGGTTCAACTAGAAATTATGGGAAGCATTTCTTCTGTGCATGTCTCTCATTTCTTGCTGAATATTTCCAGTTGCATGCAGCTGCTCACCCCTTCTTAGGCATGTTCCCGAGAAGTACTGTCTCAACCTATAAGTCAATGGGGCCCGATGGGATTCATCCGAGGGTACTTAAAGAGCTGGCTGATGTCATAGCAAGACCTCTCTCAATGATTTTTCAATGGTCCTGGGAATCTAGGGAGGTCCCAGTTGACTGGAAGCTGGCAAACATTGTCCCAATCTTCAAGAAGGGCAACAGGGATGACCCTGGTAACTACAGGCCTGTCAGTCTCACCTCCATGCCTGGCAAAATTATGGAGAAGATTATTCTGGGAGTTATTGAAAAACACCTGAAAGACAACGCAGTCATTGGCCTCAGCCAGCAAGGGTTCACGAGGGGAAAGTCCTGCTTAACAAACTTAATTTCTTTCTATGACAAGATTACCCACCTAGTTGACCAAGGGAAGCCAGTCGATGTAATCTTTTTGGACTTCAGTGCAGCCTTCGATACTGCCTCTCACAGTATCCTCCTGGATAAAATGTCCAGCATACAGCTGGATAAACACATAATGCAATGGGTGTGCAATTGGCTGATGGGTCAGGCTCAAAGGGTTATAGTAAATGGGGTTACATCGGGCTGGCAACCAGTCACTAGCGGGGTTCTGCAGGGATCCATCTTGGGGCCAGTGCTCTTTAATGTCTTCATAAAGGACTTGGATGCAGGACTTGAAGGTTTGTTATCAAAGTTTGCCAACGACACAAAAGTGGGAGGAGCCGTTGACACTCTCGAGGGCAGAGAGGCCCTGCAGAGAGATCTAGACAAATTAGAGAGCTGGGCAATCACCAACCGTATGAAGTTTAACAAGGGCAAGTGCCGGATTTTGCACCTGGGACATGGCAACCCTGGATGTACATACAGACTGGGGAACGAGAGGCTGGAAAGCAGCCCCGCGGAGAGGGATCTGGGGGTTCTGGTCGACGGCAAGTTGAACGTGAGCCAACAGTGTGCCCTGGCAGCCAGGAGGGCCAACCGTGTCCTGGGGTGCATCAAGCACTGTATTGCTAGCCGGTCGAGGGAGGGGATTGTCCCGCTCTGCACTGGTGCAGCCTCATCTTGAGTACTGTGCGCAGTTTTGGGCACCACAGTACAAAAAGGATATGAAGCTACTAGAGAGTGTCCAGAGGAGAGCCACAAAGATGGTGAAGGGTTTAGAGGGGAAGCCGTATGAGGAGCGGCTGAAGTCACTTGGTCTGTTCAGCCTGGAGAAGAGGTGACTGAGGGGAGACCTCATTGCGGTCTACAGCTTCCTCACAAGGGGAAGAGGAGGGGCAGGCGCTGATCTCTTCTCCCTGGCGACCAATGATAGGACCCGAGGGAACAGCAGGAAGATATGCCAGCGGAGGTTTAGGTTGGACATTAGGAAAAGGTTCTTCACCCAGAGGGTGGTGGAGCACTGGAACAGGCTCCCCCCGGGAGGTAGTCATGGTGCCAAGCCTGACAACATTCAAGAAGCAATTGGACAATGCCCTCAGACATATGGTGTGAATTTTGGGGTTGTCCTATGCAGGGACAGGAGTTGGACTCGATGATCCTTGTGGGTCCCTTCCAACTCAGGACATTCTATGATTCTATGATTCTAACCATTATGAACAATGTAGCAGCAGACAGTTTCTGATACAGAAGTTCCTGATCATGCCTGCGTAAATATTATTGAGTAAAAGGATACAGACAGTTATCAATAAATAAGCAGTAAGAAAAGATGGTGTCCATGGAATATAATGATACCTAGTATTAGCTGATCAGCCATACTTTTCTGTGCATATTCTTTGCCTTTAACAAATGTAAGGCAATTTGTGCTATCTTGATCATCTTTCACTGATGACATTAACCATTTTTCATAACTTCTGTGAATAAAACAACATTTTAATTGTCATAGCAGCTTTTGAAATCCTTTAAATATAATGTATCACGTTGTTTTGCTTTGAATACAGTCCTATTCAACTGTAAAGTATATCAGATATGTAATATGGGTCATGTCTTATTGCTTGAATAGTCAGTTATGCACAAAGTATTACATAATCTTAAAAGAAGAGCTATCAGATCAGGCTATCAGCTACCTGTATTTTTTTTTTCCCAGAGGTATGTTTTTCAATTAAATTTTTTAAGACTATTGGAATTATAACTATCTGATACCCTAGCTAGGCCTAGCTGAGTTTTTGACTGCTAAGAGTTAACTGTTTTTCATAGAAACTGAACTGCTTAGGTAGCCAGATAAGGAGCTTGCTGTCTCCTTGGATAGATAACTGCCGCCAACCAAGGAATTTGCCATCATGCTTGGTAGATAAGAGGAAGAATATACGACTAGGATGTTCTTACACTCTGAACTACATAAACACCAGTGAGACAGAACTGGTTCTGAGGGACCACAAAAGTTGTAAACCAAGTAAAGGGGTACTGAGCCTGTGCAGAAGCAAAGTTCAACTAAAGGACATCATGAGGAAGACTATCGGAGACCACCAGAAGACCCCCAAAGACCACCCAGAGACCTGACTGCACAGGTGTATCTCCTATTAGCATATGTTAATGAGTTCATGGAAAATTATGAATATGTAAGAGAATTCTGGGAAATTATATGAATATGCATGTTTTGAATGTATATAAACCAAAGCAACAGAGTTTGGGATATGCACACTAGGTGGAGATATCCCCCGTGCATCCAGCTCTGCAATAAAGAATGCCTACTTTCTAAATGCCAAATTGGTGTTAGAAAGTTTTTTGGACCCGTTTGCGGTAACATATGAAACTATCTCTTTAAACACTAGGGAGGTTGTGAGGAAAGGAATTGCAATGGTGAAGAGGACAGAGCAGCAGTAGGTAGAAGGCAATTCAGTACTACAGCTTCTCTGAGGTCCTTTAAAAAAAAAATCACTTTAAGACATATTTTGTACTCAAGCCATCTTGGTTCCAAATTATGTGATTTAGAAGCCTGCATAAATTTCAAGTGGGAGCATATTAAGGGTATGTTCATAGTTAAGGCTCAGAGACATAGGTATGGACATGATGTATTCAGGAGGTGAAAACTCATCGCTGCTTTATCTTACCTGGAAGTTGTGGGAAACAGGCTTTCTGAAACCCAGGGCCTGATCTCCCTGGTATCAGAGCTGTTGCAGCAAGCAGGATAAGCAGATACAGCGAGGACTGAAACTCTCAGTCACTCCACATGGTAACACAAGATCCCTGCAGGACCTGCTGCAGGTGCAGTACCAACAAAGCAACCTGCTGCTGCGCAGAAAGGCAGAAGCCTTCTGCCCTAGCTTGACAGGGGGTTGTTACCAAGGGTGTTGTCCTGACAAGAGGGCTAGTGACTGCCCTGCTGCTTTTGCTTTTGTTGATGGGAAATCTCTTCTGAGTCATCTCCTTTCTTGGGTGATGCAGCTGCAGGATTGTGGCGGTGTGCTCCCCCTGCTCCCCTGCCCCCCCGCCCCTGACCTTTTCCCATAACTCTGATCAAATGATAACCACCAGTGGTGCCCATGATGGGTGCATCTGGTCTTGATGGCTGCATCCAGTTCAAGGCTCAAGGTGGATTTGGGGGGAGACAGCCAAGGGCTAATTTATGATAATGCACCCACCTGACCACAGTGCTGGTTCGTGCCAATTCAAGCCAGATTTGGAAGAAACTGGCATCTGCAGTCAGTATGCAAATATGACTATGAGTCAATCATTTTACCCCCATAAATAGTGAGCAGCCCAAGAGCCCTTTGAGCTCTCCTGGGTGGTAGCAGGCTGCACGCCAGGATCTCCCCTTGAGTAGGGACGCCTCTCAAGGTTACTCCTCGAGGTTGAGAGAATCCTTATCGCATCAGATCCTCGGTAAGTGAATTGGGAACAAGTGCACTGAAACTTTGTAATCTTAGCTAAGTAATATAAAGGATTGATTGAGCATATATAATCCTTTAGACATAAACCGTTGACCAAGTCTGGGACTAGGATTGGATCCAGCCGCACTGTCTGAGACTCCTCTCTGAGAAGGAGTTTGGAAAGCAAGGGGGTCCTTTCTGAACCTCATGACTCAATGGGAGGGTCTCCCCGACAGTGTTGTCTGACCCTGTCCCCTATGCAGTAAATAATCAAGTGCACCTTGCCATCGAATCTTTTTAAACCACTGTCGCGTTTACTATCAAACTTTGTTACCAATAAATATATTGCTGCTTCTCTCTTACGAGTGCACTCTCACTCCATCCACGACAAGGATCTTCATTGGTTTCTTTTTCAGGATGGGGTGGAGATCATTTTACAAACAGTTACAGCCATCTCTCTCTCCCCACCTTTATTACCATCCCCTCACAGTGTTTGCATTCCCCAGAGCTCGCCCAGAACAAGAAGCCTGAGAGCACTCCTTGACCACTTCAGTCCAAAATCCAGTAACTTAGTGCAACTCACTTTCAACAGCCAGTGAACTGAGTCTTTGTGCTGAAGTGGCTCAGCAGCACTCGTGTATTCCATTTCTCCAGCTTCTTCCTGGAAACAGCAACCTCTACCAGAAGGACAGAGATATCTTGCTGGGTGAACTGAGAGGGTAGAGGAAATGGGCCGCTGAACAAAAGGAAAAATCACAGTCATTTGCCAAGCATGTGCATGTCTGAGTCCTAAATGTTTAAGTAGCATTCCCAAATGGACAAGTATGAAGGCAGTGAATTTATGTGAAAGTAAGGAAAGAAAAGTATAGGGAAGAGAGAAAGTGTGGGGGAGGAGGAAAGAGGGAAGAGGGAAGAAAACAGATTTGGGTGGTAGAAATATTGTGTTAGACAGCATTTAATGTTTTGTTGGTTTTTTTTCTCAAGATGAGAGAAAACGCATATGACATTAGACCATAAATGTCTTCCATGTTGTCAGTTCGTCTAGCTGTCAGTGTTATACTGTGGCAATTAATCACGGACTCCACGTGTGAGTTTAGGCGAAGACAAGCGAAGACAAGTGAAGAAGACAACGACAATGACAATGGCAATGGCGATAATAATACTTTATTTTTACAATCTATCCCTTTTATAATATGATCTAGTGTTCACGAGCAAGCAAAACCCATTTCGTTGGCTACTGTCTTTCGTCCACGCGTCTCTTCAGCGTTACTTATTGGTTCTTCAAGCTGGTGCATGCGAATTCCTCTTTCAGGGATGTATCCAATCACATCCTTATTTTTCTGCCTCTGAGTTTCACAAACTTGTTTGTAACAAGCCTCAAGGCCACAGCTGCATTCCTGTGAACCTGTAACAAGCCTCAAGGGCACAGCTGCATCTCATCAAAGTAAAACACAATCTCATTTATTCCCACAATTCCCCCTTTTTGTTTTTCTACCACAAAAGCTTGTTTAATCATATTCTATAGCATTTTCTGTACCCAAGACACTAGACAAGAAACTATCATTATTATAGCGCAAAATATTAGTAACAAGAAAAAACCCATTTTGATTAGAGACATTATCCACCTGCCAATTCCCCAACTTGCTAATAAATGATTCAGCCAACCAAATCCATCACTGACTTGTAGTTTGCTAACTTCAAATCTTTGATTGCTTTATGGATTAATTCGGAGTTATCTGATAAGTCATTCCCCATCAGTCTTCTCGGAGTTCAGTGTCTTCTGCTGTTCGTTCTTGTTATCCGATGCAAGAGCTGGTCTTACGCACCTTGCAGGTACCCACTTAGGTCCTACATCTGTTGAGACACAAGCATACCCTCTGCCCCAGGTTAGTAGATCAAAAGGACCTTCCCGATTACCTGTTTGTAGCGATTTTGTAAAAACTCGGGCCTTTTGTGGTGTGGCTGTTAAATCTTTTGATTGAAGAGGCAGAAAATGAGAGATAATAACAGGAATATTATTTTCAGACATATTCAGGTAGTTTAACACATACACGGCTTTACTTAGTCTGTCTGCTTGGAGTGGCTCCTGGCATTCCTCCTTTTTGTTTTTGCAGGTTCAATTGTTTGTTGCAAGATTTTCCAGCCCAGATATTTCCAAGGCTCAGTTTTTTGCACCTTTTCAGGGGCTATTTCAAGTCCATATCTGTTTAGAGCTCGTCGTATCTCTTTTTCTTAGTTGTGGGCAATCTCTTTTAAAATGTCCAGTTTTACCACAGGAGAAACATGATTTCTGCACTTTCATTGGGGCGGCAAAAGCTGTAGCTAATGTTTCCATATGATGGGACATTGACCCCACCTTCTGGGTAGCTTCTATCATGTCCATTAAGGAGGGATTTTTTAGAGGCAAAAGCACTTTTTTTACAGTCCATATTTGCATTTTCAAAGGCTAATTTTAAGAGTAGGACCTCTCTTGCTTCTGCATTTTCGACTTGTTTTTCCAAAGCCTCTTTAAGACAATCTAAGAATGAGATATATCCCTCTCCTGTCCCTTGCTTTATTAATGTAAATGATTTTGTCGCTCTTCCGGCATCCGGCACTCTTAGTAATGCCTGTAAAGCAAGGTCTCTGCCTTGTGCTAATATCTCTGGTCGTAATCGTGCCTGTAACGTTGGATGATTTAATGGCGGATCCCCCATAAGCTGTGGGAGTCCTGCCCCTTGTAAAGGGTCGCCTTGTTGTCGCTGCATATTGATAATTGTGGCGTTTTGGCAGGCGGTACGCCAGGTGCTTTCAAAGATCACCTTTTGCGTTGGGGTCAATATAAGATTAGTAAGCGTGCATATATCAAATGGTACTATTTCATTTGTAAATATTCCCCATAGCAGGGATTGTGTAAAAGGAGAACCCAGTCCGTGCACGGCAACTGTTTGTCGTAGATCTTTTAAAACATTATAGCCAAAAGGTTCATGCTCATCGGGGACATTTGCGTTGCTGCGTATGACGGGACACGCTATCGCTGAACAAAAAGCTGTATCCCCCGCTTGCAATGCTTGGTGTCTAGTCTTTTGCCACCTCGCAGCAGGGGCTGACGCCCCCCATTCCTCGGGCGGCAATTGATTATGGGTTTGTGGAGTATCGGCATTAGAAGCGGTAGAGAAAGGCGGTAAGAGTGCCGACGCAGCAGGGGCCGGGGGCAGGCGGGGAAGTGGAGTACTGGTTGCAGGGATCGGGAGGTCTAGCAGAGGTGTTGAAGCCATAGGAGCAGGTGAAGGAGAAAACGGCGCAGAGGGTAGCGGCGGCGCGGGAGGGGCGGAGGGTTGAGCAGCCTGAGCACCCGCGAGCAAGGGCATGTCGGAGGACGAACCCGATGGCGGTGTTTCTGGCGTGCCCTGCGGGGTTAGCTCCGGAGCGGTAGCAGAGGCTGCAGCCACCATAGCCTTTCGGTCTGACTCTAATTGTTCTAAAGAGTCTTTCAGTAAACGCCATGTCGTCAACACACTTGTGGCATTACTGTCCCCCCTGGTGGCCGCTTCCCATAACACTTTTCCTGCCTCCTCCCAAGTCTCCACCTGGAACGCGGTCGCTGCGTTCGCTTGTTGCCCGTTTTTTCGCAGCCAAATTAACAACAACCGAACCTTTCCTTCATCATAATTTATGCCCCTTTTTGCAAGGATTCGCAAAAATATATGCAAAATAGATTTTTCTTCCGAGGACATTTGCGCCCCTATTTTCCCGTCCCCAGCTGCTCACCTCTTTTTCCCGAGGCAATTGATTGTCGACAAGCAGCTCTCTGGTCCGCTGCAATATAGTTCAGCTCTATGGTCTGTTGCAATAAAGTTCAGCTGGGCTTGCCACCAGCCGCTCTCTCGTCCGCGGTTCTTAGGATCGAATCACATCGTAGGATCGAATCACGTCGGGGTCACCATTTGTGGCAATTAATCACGGACTCCGCGTATGAGTTTAGGCGAAGACAAGCGAAGACAAGTGAAGAAGACGACGACAACGACAATGGCAACGGCGATGATAATAACACTTTATTTTTACAATCTATCACTTTTATAATATGATATAGTGTTCACGAGCAAGCAAAACCCATTTCATTGGCTACTGTCTTTCGTCCACGCGTCTCTTCAGCGTTACTTATTGGTTCTTCAAGCTGGTGCATGCAAATTCCTCTTTCAGGGATGTATCCAATCTCATCCTTATTTTTCTGCCTCTGAGTTTCACAAACTTGTTTGTAACAAGCCTCAAGGCCACAGCTGCATTCCTGCGAACCTGTTTGTAACAAGCCTCAAGGCCACAGCTGCATCTCGTCAAAGTAAAACACTATCTATCTCATTTATTCCCACATTATACTATCCCAAACCGAGAGTAGAAGCATGCAGAGATCCCCCTTCTCTGTCTGATGTGTACCATCAGTGTTTGAGAATCATTATTTTCAGAGTGAGCATATTTGATCTCTTTCCTTAAGAGAACAAACAAAAGAAAGAGTAGAAGGAAAGCTAATGCTCTGTATGTGGTGGTAGTGCCATGTAGCAATCAGAGTTTTCAAATTTTCATTATGCAAGTATTTTTATTCTGTAGTCTAGTGAGAAGCAAATTATGCTGCTTCATCTGGTATTGAGATTTTCTGCAAAAAGGCTGAGAGGATTTGAGTATGTTTAGGGGGGAGGAAATTAAAATTGCTCCAGATTTCTTATTGTCCTTGTAATTCTTCCTCCAGCTGTGGCTTTAATTAGGAGTTCTATAACAGCACCACTGAGAGTCTATTCATCAATGCCAAGATTCAAACATTATAAATGTATACTGGTCTTGCATCTAAAGAAAATAAGTTTATAAAGATGGAACTTGTTTTTAAAGTTGTATATAATTTTGAACTTCATGAAAATGTAATATTTAAACTATCAGAGAGAAACTCATCCTTTCCATCCTCCCTCTGTGGACTGGAAAACATACAAAATACAGCCCTGCCGAATGCTTCCAGGATATCTGTCCCCCTGATAAGGCATTAGGAACCATGGCTAGCTGACAGAATAGGTAATGATAGACAGACATTATGAAATAACATATTTAATATCTTATAATAGTAATTCAATATAACAAGAAATGTTATTGTTGTTAATATATTTAATATTATACCCTGGGTTTGTTCCTATGTGTAATTTCCATAACATTCCTTTCACCAGACCCTATTATGAAAGAACATAGTCTAGCCCAGAATCCACATATACAAGCCACAATAAAAGTTTACAGACTTTCAAAATTGTCCTAGGAATTAAAAAAGTAACTCTCAAATGGATTAGATTAGAAAAGATCAAAAGCAAGTATCAGTTTACATATCTAAGGGGTATAACTAATGCGCTGATAACTCTGCTCCTTAGGAAGTGTTTATTCCCTTTTCTGAGTTGCACTTATGACGTGGTACATAATGAAACAGGAAATGTTTAACAATACTTATGTATTTAGAGCATACATTTGTAGATTAATTTCTTAGTTTGGAGACAATTGTTCACAGAGCATCTGAGCTGCACAAAAAATGACAGCAATAAGGAAGCTGTTAGTTTTAAGCACAGAAAACAAAATTCAGTCCTGTTGTGGGGAGGGAACAGAGTGATGCCTCCAGCTGATGAATGCGTGGTGGCACACCAAGGAAAGGGAAAGGTATAAATAATGCTCTGGCTTTCTCATTTCTGTTCTCTTTCTATAAAACTATATTATTATTAGTTGCAACTACAGAGTTAGAATCACAGAATCATAAAATAATTTTGCTTGGAAGGGTTCTCTGGAAGTTATCTTCGTCCAATCCCCTGCTCAAAGCAGGGCTAACATCAAAGTTTGATCAAGTTGCCCAGGGCCTTCACCAGTGAAGCTTTGAGCTCTAAGAGTGGAGATTCCACAACAGTTTTGGGCAGCCTGTTTCTGTTCTTAACCATCATCATCATGAAGATTTTTTTCCTTATGTCCAGTCAGAATATTACTTTCCACAAATTGCAACTGTTGTTTCTTGTCCTTTCTCCATGGATCTCTGAGAAGAATCTGGCTCTACCTCCCTACATCCTCCCTGTAGGTAGTTGAATACAATAATTGTATCTCTTTCCCCTTATCCTTATCTTTTCCATGCTATCCAGACCCAGTTCTCTCAATGCTCCTTACCATGTGTCTTAGTGAGACAGTCCTCCATTTGACTCTCACCAGTTTCCTAGTGTCAATGGAAAAGTCACGCATCTACTCTATTAATGTTCTGAAGTGCCTGAGAGATAAGCCAGTGTCGTGGTTTAACCCCAGCCAGCAACCAAGCACCACACAGCCGCTCGCTCACTCCCCACCAGTGGGATGGGGAGAGAATCGGAAGGGTAAAAGGGAGAAAACTCGTGGGTTGAGATAAGAACAGTTTAATAATTGAAGTAAATTAAGTTAGAACAGTTAAATAGGCAAAGCAAAAACCATGCACGCAAACAAAACAGAACAAGGAATTCATTCACTACTTCCCATCGTCAGGCGGGTGTTCAGCCATCCCCAGGAAAGCAGGGCTCCATCACGCGTAACGGTTACTTGGGAAGACAAACGCCATCACGCCCAATGTCCGTCCCCCCCCCCCCCCCCCTTCTTCTTCCCCCAGCTTATATATACTGAGCATGATGTCATATGGTATGGAATAGCCCTTGGGCCAGTCTGGGTCAGCCCTCCCCCCGGCTGTGCCCCCTCCCAGCTTCTTGTGCACCCGGCAGAGCAGGGGAAGCTGAAAAGTCCTTGACCAGTGTGAGCACCACTTAGCACCTATTTAGAGAGAGCTTAGCACTACTTAGCAAGAACCAAAGCATCAGTGTATCATCGACATTGTTCTCATCCTAAACCCAAAACACAGCCCCATACCGGCTACCAAGAAGAAAATTAACTCTATCCCAGCTGAAACCAGGACAGCCAGTCTGGCAGACAAGCTAATAAGTCCCACTGAGAAAAAGAATACATTAACTTGACCTTGACTCTGTCTAATACAATTACACAGCACAGCTTTGCAGCTTCTTCCTGGTCCTAGGGCAGCTAGCAGAAGGTGTGACACTGCATGACACCCAGGAGTGTATGATTTATTGCTGCTGTGGTGGGAGAAATACAGGTCTATGAGCTGTAGTTCAACTAGCAAACCTACAACCCTTTGTCAGAAGCTGGTATCCTTTGAAGGTCTGGCTATTTGAAAATCACAAATGTTCTAGCTTTATACATAATAACTATAGCCTCTTTAGCTAAAGAGGGAGGGAGGACATAATTAAAGCTAAACCAGTTACCCTAAAATCCTTTCTGGTTGTATGACATATGGAATCTTCTTCCTTTTCTAAAAACTGTTTTGCAGCTCTTTTATCACTGAAGCAAGTATGAGGGGAGGAGACAGATGATGCTATTTTGGGATAGTGTACAAGGATGTGTATCTTGTTTTGATCCTCTGGGTTCGAAGAAGCATCTAAAGCTTTTTACACTGCTTGGCGGAGTTAGGTATACTCTACACCAGTAAAATGTGCATTTCTATGCTGTCTTAATGTGTTAAAACAGAGAGAAAACTTAAGTTTTTTTGCGAACTGCTGAGTTTTCTTTTTACTTAATATGAAAATATTCCTCATGGCATTTGTCACAGCTATTTTCTTATAATATCCTTATTTTTGCTATCCCCTAAGGGCTACAGAATAGCTATCATGAAAGCAGAAGAGGTGTCTTAGAAACGTGTTTTGAAAAAGAGTGAAAATATAATTCAACCTACAGATATAAAACATGGAAGTGTCAGTAGTCAGCTTCTCCTGATTATAAATATTATTAGCCTTCATGTATTGAGGTCTTTAATTAATAATATTAATTTCTTCAGCCAGTTAAGATCCTTTTCAGCCTGTTTCTGCTGAATGCTGTACCTACCTCCAGAAAATATTTCCACTCTTTATTTCCCTGATATCCAATATAGAAGTCAGTTTTGTAATAGCTCTGAATTAAGTCTAATAAAAAGCTCTTTATCATATTTTTCTGCTAGAGTTGTAGTATTAATTTCCATTTCTATATTATTAGGCAAAACTATTAAGTACAGAAAAAAACATGGCATTTTTAATACAAGATAGTTAAGGCACTTGTAGGAATGTGTCATACACATACAATTTCTATCATGCAGGTTTATAGGACCTCTAACAAACAAATATGGTCATGTAGCAGTAATACAAAATACAGATTCATCTATAGTGAGGCTATGATAAAAAACCCAACAGTTGATGTACATAACATTGTTTTCTTGTCTTCTCACCTTTTAATGTATCTCATGTTTGGGGGTTTTATTTATTTATTTAGAGTAGTAAATGCCACAATTCATGAAAGTCATCTGAGGGCCAGGATTTTCCCCAGGTTGTTACGTGGTTAGAATGATTTTTCCCTTGAGTAGAACTGGAGTTAGGAAAGTTAAGAGTTTAGATCCTATTCATGGTAGTCTGATCAGTTTGAAGGCAGGCAAGCAACTTTTCCACTCTGATATTCTCCAGTTCTGCATCTGTCATTTATTAACATCTGGATTAGTGTGTGCTTGGAGTCTCATTAATTGTGTCTAGTTGACAATACCAAGAGGAAGCAGATAGTGAAGCCTGGAAAGTCCAGATGTTAGGCTAGTCAATGACACCAAGGGGTGATTTTGGTTTTTGCTAAGGAAGAGATCATCAAAAGCAGGCCAGAAAAATTATGAATAGAAAAGCATGGAGAGAAGTGTTTTACAGTAGCAATGACTTCTAATGTGTGTCAGAGTCCATTTGTATAGCTTTGTATTCCTCATGAGGCTCTTCAGTGTCACTTCTGGATTGAGCATTCAGCCATCCATTAATCATTTTTTCATGGTATTTCTGCTGAAAGTATAATATATTGGAAATATAAGCCCAAAATAGGGCTTTGTTCTGTGGTTTTAGGTTTTTAGGTTGTGGGGTTTTTTTTGGCCAGGAACCTCCCTTTGTATGCAGCTAAGGTGACAGAATAAATGTTTTTATAATACTGAAGACAATATTTTTTAAAACACTAATTCTTCACTGTTTATTGTTAACACGATTTGGCTAAGTTACTGGAGAGGAACACTATCCTGAGCATTGGTAAAATTCCTGGTGCTCTAGCCACATCTTAAATGCAGGGAATTCTTGTTTCCTCTTCCATAGTTCTTCCTATAATTCAAGTAATTTTTATAATCTTTTTTTGTTGTCCAAATTTATAGCACAGATTTTTTTTTTTATGGAACTAAATAGCTAAGGAATTTTAGAGATCATAAAATGCTTGCAATACTTCATTTTTAATCTATCTAAAATTTGATCTATCTATATGCATTATGATTGAAAAACTTCATTTTTCTATGAAGATCTGAGAATTCACAACTTACAAAACATTTTGATATTAATAAATATAGTGATATTCAATAATACTAAACTAAAACTAATTTTAAACTCAGCTGCACAAAAATATATGTTGGCAGCTAATTTTGTAGTTGGAAATTAAAGTAAAACTTTAAACAAGATTGTCCACAGAAAAAGAGAAATATGTTGTACAGAAGCTGTCAAATATAAGTGATGTATCAAATATTAAGTATTCTATGAGACTTGTTAATGAACGATGTCTGTAAGAAAGAAGACAAAATTTGGAAATAATTTTGAATATTGAAGAAATAAAGTGTCCTTTATATATATTTATGTGCTGAGCTCTCATTCATGGTGCAGTGACATAAAGAAATTAGCATTTATACCTAAATAAAAAAATTGTTTTCCTAGTGCTGCTGTAAATGCTTGTATGTGCTAATGATGTAAATAAAAATTGTAAGCTTCTATCTTCTAATAATCCCTTTCTTAATGTTCTGTTTTCTAGGTAAGTACTCTCTGTATTCTTCATTAAACTGACAGAAAACCTGCCATTCGTCTCTGCCTTCTCGAAGTGCAACAAAAGAGGTAAAAAACAAGGCAACAAAAATGAAGGGCCATTTGGTAAGAATTCAGATTGGTTTATGTGGTCATCTACTTTATTTTTGGAAGAATGAGACCATTACAGAGGATTGGTTTTTGTAGAATTGGTGAGAGAAGAGAAGCTGTTTACAGCAAATGTTCATGTAATGCTCATTGCACTTGCTGGCTGCCCAGGTCCAGAATCATGTTATTAATGTCAAGGCTTTTTGTTTCCTAAAAGGCTGAAATAGAGTTTTGATGGCAGAAATCTCTGACAGTTATTTAGATCATATCACAGATGGAAGAAATTGCCCTTTTGGGAAAAGGTATCTGGAAGTGGTGGTGATGCTCTTATTAAGTACAATTTGATCTTGCTTCCTTGAAGAGAAACAAGGCAAGAACAAACAAAAGTAAAAAGTGAAAAAAAAGGAAAAATGCAGCTAATTGTGGTTCTTTGCAGTTTTTCTCACAACCATTTGGTGAAGCAATCTCAGGTAAAACAAATGGCCTTCTGAGCTTCTCCACAATCTGACTGTCCTGTGCTAAATCAAAGCTATTTACATTACTGATAGCTTCCATTGTAGTTATAGTCAGAGGAATGCAGGATTCACCCTTAGCCAGTTAGGACTGATTGCTTTTAGTTAGAAAGCTAAGGAGAGAAAAAAGAGGAAGAGAGGAAGAGGAGGAAATTGAAAAAAAATTACAAGGAAAATTACACAAGTGAAGGTTTTTTGCAGCAGAAACATGAATCTCACACTCAGGTGCTTTTCAGGACCTAACCAAAGATGTTGGAAGTGGTGATGTCACATGGTGAGGTCCTCTGGACTCTCCAAATGTGAGCTTTGAAAGCTTAGTGGTGTTATAGAGGATTCCAGGGGTCCTGGACATGATAGTGAAGGCTGCCATACTGGCAGAGATGGATCTTGTCCATCTACCTGTCCTTTCAAGTACCAGTGTCAAACTGTGAATCCCCCAAGAGTGGTACTGGCTTAAGAATTGTATTGGGTCTGGCTGGGATGGAGTTACCTTTCCCCATAGCAGCCCTCATAGTACTGTGTTTTGTATTTGTAGCTAGAACAGTGTTGATAGGGAGGTGATAGTGCCCCTGTACTCGGCATTGGTGAGGCCGCACCTCGAGTACTGTGTTCAGTTTTGGGCCCCTCACTACAAGAAGGACATTGAGGTGCTGGAGCGTGTCCAGAGAAGGGCAACGAAGCTGGTGAAGGGTCTAGAGAACAAGTCTTATGAGGAGAGGCTGAGGGAGCTGGGGTTGTTTAGCCTGGAGAAGAGGAGGCTGAAGGGGAGACCTTATTGCTCTCTACAACTACCTGAAAGGAGGTTGTAGCGAGGTGGGGGTCGGTCTCTTCTCCCTAGTAACAAGCGATAGGACGAGAGGAAATGTCCTCAAGCTGCGCCAGGGGAGGTTTAGGTTAGACATTAGGAAAAACTTCTTCACCAAAAGGGTGGTCAAGCATTGGAACAGGCTGCCCAGGGAAGTGGTTGAGTCTCCATCCCTGGAGGTATTTAAAGAACGGATAGATGTGGTGCCCGAGGACATGGTATAGATGGACTTGGCAGTGTTAGGTTAACGGTTGGACTCGATGATCTTAAGGGTCTTTTCCAACCTTGACGATTCTATGATTCTGTGATAATACACCAATGTTTTGACTATTGCTGAGCACTGCTCGCACAGTATCAAGGCTGTCTCTCCAACCCTAACCCCCACCAAAGGCCAGTAGGCTGGGGATGAGCAAGAGGGGACATAGCCAGGACAGATGACTCAAACTGACCAAAGGGATATTTCCTACCATATGATGTCGTGCTCAGCAATAAAAGCTAAGAGAAAGGAGGAGGAGGAGGATGGACATTCATTATTAAGGCATTTGTCTTCCAAAGCAACAGCTATGTGTACTGAGGCCCTACTTCCCAGGAAATGCCTGGACATAGCCTGTTGATGGAAAGTCGCGAATAAATCTTTTGTTTTCCTTTGCTTCCGTGCGTTGCCTTTGCTTTTCTTTATTAAACTGCCTTTATCTTGACCCATGAGTTCTTTTTCATCTTATTTTCTCCCCCCCTGTCCTGCTGAGGAGGGGGAGTGATAGAGCAGCTTGGTGGGCACCTGGCAGTTAGCCAAGGTCAACCCACCACATATATACATGTTTCATTGCAAAACTCAAGATCACGGGCCGTTAACCTATCACACCATTAACTTAACTAGCCATTAGTTTTTCTGGCACATAACTGAAAAATAATTATTAATTTTAATCCTGCATGAATTTTAGTTTGCCTAATTGCACTCTGTCTACATTAAATTTCCCTATGCTTGTATTCACACACATAGAGACACAGACACACACACACATATCTAAAACAATGGCAAGAACTTAAATAAAATATTTTTGAGCTATATGGAGTTTGGAAAATGGAAATTAAAATAGCTCCATAGAAAAGATTTTGCCTGAAGAAAGACTAAAAGGCTAAAAAGGAGAAGACTAGTGTACTGGGTCTGGCTGGGATGGAGTTAATTTTCCCCATAGCAGCCTTCATAGTGCTGTGCTTTGTATTGGTAGCTAGAAAGGTGTTGATAATACACCAGTGTTTTGGCTACTGCTGAGCAGTGCTCCCACAGCATCAAAGCTGTCTCTCCAACATTCCCCCCTCACTGGTAGGCTGGGGGGTGGGCAAGATATTGGGAGGGGACATAGCCAGGACAGCTGACCCAAACTGACCAAAAGGATATTCCATACCATATGATATCTGCTCAGCAATAAAAGCTAAGAGAAAGGAGGAGGAAGAGGGGGCATTTGTTATTACGGTGCAACTGCTACACATACTGAAGCCCTACTTCCTGGGAAGTGGCTGGACATCGCCTTCTGATTGGAAGTAGAGAATAAATCTTTTGTTTTCCTTTGCTTCCATGTGCAGCTTTTGCTTTATTAAACTGCCTTTATCTTGACCCACAAGTTTTTTCCATTTTATTTTGTCCCCTGCCTGTCCTGCTGAGGAGGGGGAATGATAGAGCAGCTTGGTGGGCACCTGGTGTCCAGCCAAGGTCAACCCACCACAACTAGACAGTATTTACTGCAGTTATAGGAAGGATGGATAAGGAGCTCTGTCTTGCCTAAAAGTAAAAAGAACAGGGCAACATTTTCACTATTTTACTCATTTTAAAGAACTGCTTATTCAACTTTTCAGTAACTAAAGATGTTCAGATGTAGAGGAATATTCCCTTAAATGGTTACAGTTTTCTGAAAATAGGAGATTGTCATGTATATTTTTAATGCAAACTTCTTTTTGTCTGTAATACATAGTTAAAATTATTCAATCCAGCTATTAAAGTATTCTTCCAATGAAAAAAAATTAAATAAGTTTAAAGGAACAGCAACAACAACAAACTGAAAACCACATGTGCTGTTTCTTTTCACATTTAATGTATTCCTTATTTTGTGGCACTTGATGCAGTTTTCTTTCTTGATGAATCTACATAGCTACTCTATATTGAGATCGTAAAAGCTTCTGTATTTGTTCTGAGAATTGTAGGGAGACTAATACTGGCTAATATTTTAATGTTGTGATTTTAAAGCTTTTCATAATTGATATAGTTCGGTATATAGGAGGTAACATGCTTCAGGCAAAGAGAATGAATGGTTTTGTACGGAGTACGTTACTAAATCAACCTGTAGAGGGCAATATGATGTTTTTGGAATAGCAAAATTTCTGGGGCTGTAATACAGAAATGAGAAAGCTCATTAAGTGTTCATTATAAGTAGTTTAAAAGTTCATACAAAATATCTACTATTACTATATTTTGTTGTTTATAATACTAAAATAATATATCTTGTTCTGAGCTGTCATGGAATGGAAACTGTCTTGCTCAGTGATTTTTAAAAAAATCTTTTGGCTCTATAATTCTAAGAAGAAAAAATAATATTTATTAACCAGTACAGTCCTATAAAGCTTTTGATACATGAAGAAATATACTGTTCCAGAATATTTTTCTTCAAAATAATGCACTGCATGTAGAGAGGATTAATGTGTGTTCAAAATGCAGAAAAAAAACCCGCCCCAAACCTGTGACTATGTGTCCATTCCCCACAACTTCAAACTTCTTTCTTCTCATTTAAAACACCCTTTGGGGGAGAGAAGTGAGTCCACTGATATGGTAAAACTCAACTGTGAGACATGGGTCTGGCAAACCATGCACTTTTTGCACAAGCCCATTTCATAGTACTGAATACTTTCTGACAGAAAATAAGGTTGAATATGACTTTGGTGAGTCCTTTGACAGGGAGCCTTTTGAGAACTGTCTGCTGCGATCCCTGTATTACCATCCTCAGAGCAGAAATAATGGAACCGTTCAGAAAGGGGTCCCTAAGAGGAAAGGAACTGGGGATTGGAAGGGTCGAATGAGTTTCTTTTGTACCATGCAAAATAAAGAAACAGGCATATTTCAGGTAAAGTCTTCTATTTATTCATGCAGGGACCATTCAACTGTGCAAATTGCATTATTTAGGTAATATCTTAGAATCATAGAATCATAGAATCATCAAGGTTGGAAAAGACCCTTAAGATCATCGAGTCCAACCGTTAACCTATCACTGCCAAGTCCACCACTAAACTATGTCCTCGGGCACCACATCTACCCTTCTTTTAAATACCTCCAGGGATGGGGACTCAACCACTTCCCTGGGCAGCCTGTTCCAATGCTTGACCACCCTCTTGGTGAAGAAGTTTTTCCTAATGTCTAACCTAAACCTCCCCTGGTGCAGCTTGAGGCCGTTTCCTCTCGTCCTATCACTCGTTACTAGGGAGAAGAGACCGACCCCCACCTCGCTACAACCTCCTTTCAGGTAGTTGTAGAGAGCAATAAGGTCTCCCCTCAGCCTCCTCTTCTCCAGGCTAAACAACCCCAGCTCCCTCAGCCTCTCCTCATAAGACTTGTGCTCTAGACCCTTCACCAACTTCATTGCTCTCCTCTGGACACGCTCCAGCACCTTGATGTCCTTCTTGTAGTGAGGGGCCCAAAACTGAACACAGTACTCGAGGTGCGGCCTCACCAATGCCGAGTACAGGGGCACTATCACCTCCCTGGTCCTGCTGGCCACACTGTTCCTGACACAAGCCAGGATGCCATTGGCCCTCTTGGCCACCTGAGCACACTGCTGGCTCATGTTCAGGCAGCTGTCAACCAACATCCCCAGGTCCTTTTCCACCAGGCAGCTCTCCAGAATAATAATAATATAATGATATAATAATACAATAATAATATACAAAGCAAGTGATACACTATAAAATTGCTCACCACCCGCCGACCAATGCCCAGCACATCCCCGAGCAGCGATCACTGCCTGCTGGCCAACTCCCCCCAGTTTATATACTGAGCATGACGCCATATGGTATGGAATAGCCCTTTGGCCAGTCTGGGTCAGCTGTCCTGGCTGTGCCCCCTCCCAGCTTCTTGTGCACTGGGCAGAGCATGGGAAGCTGAAAAGTCCTTGACTAGTGTAAGCCCTACTTAGCAACAACTAAAACATCAGTGTGTTATCATCAACATTATTCTCATCCTAAATCCAAAACACAGCACTATACCAGCTACTAGGAAGAAAATTAACTCTGTCCCAGCTGAAACCAGGACAGTATCCACCCCTTATTCCATACCATATATGTCACGCCCAGGTCTTACACTTTCCAATACATTCCAATTAATCACCACCACTTTTCCTGTCTTTTGAGAGAGAGATATACACACAAACATAGATATCATTTCCTTAGTCTATAGGCTATTCCTCTAAAATGTTTGTTGAGTTCATTTAGTCCATGACTTTGGGCTCCATAACAGTCTTTCAGGGCAGGAGAGATGGTGTGTGGTGTTAGATCGTTGCATGCTGAAGTCAGTTCTGGTTCCATCACCACTGCACTTTGCTCAGTTTCATCAAAGTTCATTCTTCATTAATTTGGGTGATTCTTACTGTATACTGTTGATATGGCATATAGCAACCATAGCAGTGATGACATCCAGTATTATATAGCAACTAACATCATACAATTCAGTTCATTGGCTATTTTCACCCAAAATCAAATCCCCTTGAGGTACACATCAGACTTCCCCATCCTTCCACATCACCCAACAAGTGCACCCAGGTCCTTGAGTAAAAGCAGTCCCACGAATGGGTTTTCCTTTGCCTCACGCAGGAGTAACCCAGACGGTCTTCCCCAGCATATTTTTTAGGTGCACTACAGGGACTTTATCTCCCTCTACAGTACGTAAAAGTCTTGACTGGGCAGGGCCAGCTCGATTGGCAGATCCCCTAGTGTTGACTAACCAGGTGGCCTTTGCTAAATGTGTATCCCAGTGTTTGAATGTCCCACCACCCATTGCTCTCAGTATAGTCTGTAACAGTCCATTGTATCGTTCGATTTTCCCGGAGGCTGGTGCATGATAGGGGATGTGATACATCCAGTCAATGCCATGCCCTTTGGCCCAGGTGTCTATGAGGCTGTTTCGGAAATGAGTCCCATTGTCTGACTCAATTCTTTCTGGGGTGCCATGTCGCCATAGGACTTGCTTTTCAAGACCCAGGATAGTGTTCCGGGCGGTGGCATGGAGCACAGGATATGTTTCCAGGCATCCGGTGGTTGCTTCCACCATGGTGAGCACATGGTGCTTGCCTTGGCGGGTTTGTGGGAGTGTGATATAATCAATCTGCCAGGCCTCCCCATATTGATATTTCAGCCATTGTTCTCCGTACCAGAGAGGCTTGAACCGCTTGGCTCGCTTGATTGCAGCGCATGTTTCGCATTCATGGATAACCTGTGCAATAGTGTCCATGGTCAAGTCCACCCCTCAGTCACGAGCCCATCTATATGTTGCATCTCTTCCTTGGTGGCCTGAGGTGTCATGGGAACACCAAGCTAGAAATATTTCACCCTTATGTTGCCAGTCCAGATCCACCTGAGCCACTTCAATCTTAGCAGCCTGGTCCACCTGCTGGTGGTTTTGATGTTCTTCAGTGGCCTGACTCTTGGGTACGTGAGCATCTACGTGACGTACTTTTACAACCAGGTTCTCTACCCGGGCAGCAATATCTTGCCACAATGCAGCAGCTAAGATGGGTTTGCCTCTGCCCTGCCAGTTGCTCTGCTTCCATTGCTGCAACCACCCCCACAGGGCATTTGCCACCATCCATGAGTCAGTACAGAGATAGAGCATAGGCCACTTTTCTCGTTCAGCAGTATCTAAAGCCAGCTGGATGGCTTTCACCTCTGCAAACTGACTCGATTCACCTTCTCCTTCAGCAGTTTCTGCGACTTGTCGTATAAGACTCCATACAGCAGCCTTCCACCTCCAATGCTTCCCCACAAGACGACAGGACCCATCAGTGAACAGGGCATATTGCTTCTCATTTTCTGGCAGTTTATTGTACAGTGGGGCCTCCTCAGCACGTGTCACCTCCTCCTCTGGCGATATTCTGAAATCTTTGCCTTCTGGCCAGTCCATGATCACTTCCAAGATTCCTGGGTGACTGGGGATTCCTATTCAAGCCCATTGTGTGATGAGTGCGACCCACTTACTCCATGTAGCATCAGTTGCATGATGTGTACAGGGGATCCTCCCTTTGAACATCCAGCCCAGCACTGGCAGTCAGGGTGCCAGGAGGAGCTGTGCTTCAGTACCAAACGCTTCCAAAGCAGCTCGAGCCCCTTCATATGCTGCCAATCTCTCTTTTTCAGTTGGAGTATAGCAGGCCTCGGATCCTTTGTATCCCCGACTCCAAAACCCTAGGGGTCGACCTCGAGTCTCCCCTGGTGCTTTCTGCCAGAGGCTCCAGGTAGGGCCGTTCTCCCTGGCTGCAGTGTAGAGCACATTTTTTACATCTTGTCCTGCCTGGACTGGCCCAAGGGCGACTACATGAACTATCATCTCCTGTTAAATTTGTTCAAAGGCTTGTCATCACTCAGGGCCCCATTTGAAATTGTTCTTCTTCTGGGTCACTTGATAGAGAGGGCTTACGATCAGACTGTAACTTGGAATATGCATTCTCCAAAACCCCCAAGAAAGCTTGTGCTTCCTTTTTGCTGGTTGGTGGAGACATGGCTGTTATTTTGTTCATCACATCCATTGGGATCTGACAACGTCCATCTTGCCATTTTATTCCTAAAAAATGGATCTCCTGTGCAGGTCCCTTGACCTTACTTTGGTTTATGGCAAAGCCAGCCTCCAGAAGGATTTGGAGTATTTTCTTCCCTTTCTCAAAAACCTCTTCTGCTGTGTTGCCCCACACGATGATGTCATCAATGTATTGCAGGTGTTCCGGAGCCCCACCCTGTTCCAGTGCAGTCTGGATCAGTCCATGGCAAATGGTGGGGCTGTGCTTCCACCCCTGGGGCAGTCGATTCCAGGTGTACTGGACGCCCCTCCAAGTGAAAGCAAACTGTGGCCTGCACTCTGCTGCCAAAGGGATTGAGAAAAACACATTAGCAATATCAATGGTGGCATACCACTTGGCTGCTTTTGAGTCCAATTTGTATTGAATTTCTAGTATGTTCGGCATGGCAGCACTCAGCAGCAGCGTGACTTCGTTCAGGCCCCGATAGTCTACTGTTAGCCTCCACTCTCCATTAGACTTTCGCACTGGCCATATGGGACTGTTAAAGGGTGAGCGACTCTTGCTGATCACTCCTTGACTCTCCAGTCAACAAATCAGCTTATGGATGGGAATCAGGGAGTCTCTGTTGGTGCGATATTGCCGTCAGTGTACCACTGTGGTGGTGGTGATCAGCACCTGTTGTTCTTCGACCCTCAGCAACCCCACAACAGAAGGGTCCTTCGAGAGACCAGGCAGGGTAGACAGCTGTTTAATTTCCTCCATCTCCAAGGCAGCTATACCAAAAGCCCACCAGTACCCTTTTGGGTCCTTGAAATACCCTCTCCTGAGGCAGTCTATGCCAAGGATGCACGGGGCCTCTGGGCCAGTCACAATGGGGTGCTTCTGCCACTCCTTCCTGGTTAAGCTCACTTCAGCCTCCAATAAAGTTAGCTGCTGGGATCCCCCTGTCACTCCAGAAATACAGATGAGTTCTGCCCCTTTATAGCTTGATGGCATTAAGGTACACTGTGCACCAGTGTCCACTAGAGCCTTCTACTCCTGTGGGGCTGATGTGCCAGGCCATTGAATCCACACAGTCCAGTACACCCGGTTGTCCCTTTCCTCCACCTGGCTGGAGGCAGGGCCCCTCTAGTCCTGGTCATAGCGTTCGTTACTCACTTCTTGTCAATGCAAATCAAAAATCCCTTTATTAATATTGGAAACAAAATCAGCCCTTCTGCTATGTCTGGGGAACTGCCCACTGGAAACTGGAGCAGCAATTTTCCTGGAAGAACACCCCTGTGTGATTGTTTTCCCTTGCAACTCGTGTCTGTGCCTCTAGGGTCGAGGTAGATTTTCCATCCCGCTTCCTCATGTCCTCTCCGTTGTCATGCAGGTAAAACCACAGAGTGCCCTGTGGTGTGTATCCACTATATCTTCTCTCTTGAGCAGAGGGACGCTTACTCCTAATAGTTGAGATACTGGTCCGTACAGGTGGGGAGTAGGACCTATCCTCTTCGAGTTGCTGGACCTTCTGGGACAGTTTCTCCACAGCCGAGACACAGGCCCATAGGGAGGAAGTATTTTCAGAGCTGGCCAGCCATTTCATCCACCCTTGGTCCCTCTTCATCTTTCCAGGTCATTACTGCCAATGAGTTTGCGTGTGATGATGGTGTGCTCCGTACAAACTTCCGCCACATGGGTTGTGTGCACTGGACTTCGTCTGGATCTTTGGGTAACTGCTCGTTGTCCAGGTCATTATAAATCACTTCCAGCACAGCTAATTCCCTCAGGTACTGGTTACCTCTCTCCATGGTGGTCCACTTGCCTGGGTGACATATAACATCTTCCTTGAAGGGATACCTTTCCTTTATGCCTGACAGGAGTCACCTCCAGAGGCTGAGGGCTTTTGCCCCTTTTCCAATCGCTTTGTCAATGCCCCTTCCCTAGAAAGGGATCCCAGCTGCTTGGCTTCCCTACCCTCTAATTCCAGGCTACTGGCCCTGTTATCCCAGCATCAGAGCAGCCAGGTGATGATGTGCTCGCCTGGACGATGACTGAAATCTTTTCGCATATCTCACAGCTCACTCAGGGACAGAGATCAGGTTGTTACCATCTCATTTATGGGTTCTGCCTCTTCCTCCTCCTGCTCTCTTGATGGCCCTGGCTCATCATCAGCCCTTACTAAACGAGCTGATTTTCTTTTTTATTTTTTCTTCTGTATAGAGGTGACTGATACTGGCACGGGTTGGTTCTCTGGTTCAGCCGCAGTGCCTGTCGTGGGAGCTGGCGCAGCCGCAGTGCCTGTCATGGAGGCTGGTGCAGCCGCAGCGTCTGTCATTTTGTCGTCAGATCCAGAGACCTCCTCTTCCCCTTGAGGGTACTGAATAGTGTTGAATAGGGCTCGGTAGGCATGGGCCAGGCCCCAGCACATTGCAGTGATTTGTGTCTCCCTAGAATTGCCAGAGTGACAACATACTTTTTCCAAATACTTTACTAGTTTTTCAGGATTCTGCACTTGTTTGGGGGTGAAATTCCAAAACACTGGAGGGGCCCACTGTCTTAGGTACTTGCCCATACTATCCCACACACCCTGCCACTTGTAACTATCCAGCCTTGGGGCTGATCTCTGGATGATGTTCTTAAGCTGCTTATTAACCTTAGACAAAGCTGAAACAATATTCCCAAGAACTACCAATAGATGTATCTTAACTACCCAAGGATGTTCAAGATAATGAAAAGGTGTTGTAATGAAGGAGGAAACATTATAGAAGAAAACAACAAAGGTGCCATTCTGTATTTCCTCCATAAAAACCTCTTGGAGGTTTGATTGCTAATTGTCTCCATGAGGTGGTACCCGAAGTACAGTAATGGCTTCACTACAGAACCCAAATACCAGATAACGCTCAAGGTCAGTGTTTTAGCAACAAATGTCCCAGGCAAAGCATCAGTAATCACTGCAGAGCACAGCAAACTGCAAAACCCAACACCAATCTTTAACATGCACAGCAAAAACAAGACCATGGTGCAAATCGGGTAGACTAATAACAAGAACAGATGAATCAATATTATGACCAGCAACTGTTAACAGATACAAATTCCTTAATACACTCTGGTTAATCTGTTGTTATCTCAAACCCTTCGTGCCCCACGTTGGGTGCCAAAAAAAAAGGACTGTCGTGGTTTAACCCCAGCCAGCAACTAAGCACCACACAGCCGCTCGCTCACTCCTCCCCCCACCCCAGTGGGATGGGGGAGAGAATTGGAAGGGTGAAAGTGAGAGAACTTGTGGGTTGAGATAAGAACAGGTTAATAATTGAAGTAAAATGAAATAGAATAGTAGTAATAGTAATAATAATAATAATAATACAATAATACAATAATAATATACAAAGCAAGTGATACACTATAAAATTGCTCACCACCCACCGACCAATGCCCAGCACGTCCCCGAGCAGTGATCGCTGCCCCCTGGCCAACTCCCCCCAGTTTATATACTGAGCATGATGTCATATGGCATGGAACAGCCCTTTGGCCAGTCTGGGTCAGCTGTCCTGGCTGTGCTCCCTCCCAGCTTCTTGTGCACCTGGCAGAGCATGGGAAGCTGAAAAGTCCTTGACCAGTGTAAGCCCTACTTAGCAACAACTAAAACATCAGTGTGTCATCAACATTATTCTCATCCTAAATCCAAAACACAGCACTATACCAGCTACTAGGAAGAAAAATCAACACTATTCCAGCTGAAACCAGGACACTCCCTAAATCTACAAAATTGATACATACTCTTGTTAGAAGCAAAGTTTTCATATGAAATAAATGTTCTGGTATTGTACAAACCTGGGAGTTGGAAGTTCTAACTCAAAATGTTTAACAAGTGGAAGAAACTACCGAAGAAGATGTGGAATATCCACTCTTCTCAAAGTGAAGACTGGATGCCTTTCTGGCTTTTTTGATGAACATTTTTATTTCGATACAATAGTAAGTGGGTAATATTTGATGGTTACTCTGGCCTTCTGTGTGTCACATCTGAATTAGTGGATGTGGGAGTACCCCCAAACTCCTCAGTTGGAGTATGCCTGCACATATTCTGAAACAGTATTTGGATGGGGCCTTCTGTACTCATTTTTTGTAGGTAGATCTATATACTTGGTCTGGAAAGGAACTCTAATGTACTGCATTCATGATAGAAATTTAATTTCTGCCTGTCTAGCTCCAAGGTCTGATTTCATGTTATTGTGGTCAGATACTCCATCCAAATGCAAAGTCACTACAACTGACTTCGTTATGTACTTTATACCAGAAAATGTTTCTCTTTGTACCAAAGAATGCATTACTGCCTGGGACTTATAATCACCTCCCTGTGACTCATGAACAGTCTCATTTTGGCCTTTTTCAAACTGTTCTGCTTACAACACTCCTTTCTGCAGATTTTATTTTTCTAATGGCTATTTCCTCAACTGGAAGAATACAAAGGCTTTGAGCGCAATAATGGCCAAATCTCCCTAAAGGACTCTTCACAGCAACATCAACTTAAATTAGTTACTAAAGTGATTTCAAAATTCCACTCAAATGAAGGTATTCATTCACTGGTAACATCTTCAGAATTTTACTTTGAGTCTTGCTTTATTATATCAAAAGAACAACACTATGCAGAGAGTCTTCTCTGTGATTTCTGAAAAGAGCTGAGTTTTTCAAAGGTGACGAAGTCTGTCTGAATAGATAAAAAGACTGTAAGTTCCATGTGGTCTTTTTCAGTTCTGTCTTGCTATGATAACAGAGTGTATCTTTGAATATATCTCCCATCAAATATGAAGGCTTGCTCCATCCACATTCAAGCAAGACTGCCAACTTGGAAATACAGCAGTTCTCAAAATCTTCAAAGAAGCAACATGATGTTCAGCTGTGTCAAACATATAAAGTTAACAGGATCATATGACAAGTCTAAGAGTGCCATTACAGTCTTTTCTGACTGATTATGCTGAAACTTCTCATTTCCACCATCCTGAGGGGGTACAATCTGTCAGTTGTCTACAATGGGATCTACACTGATGCTTATAGAAAACAAAAGGGATGGCGACCTTTATAATTCACCCAAATTCACCCCTGGAAATAACTTGCCTACCTCTGTCTCAGGGCTTGCAGTGCAATTTTCTTGAAATTTCCCTCTGGCTTTTTATGTGCTTAAGTTATACCTAAGATGACATCATGTATCATCAGATGACTATTCACAGTTTTAACCTCAAGCCATAGAAAACTTTCAAATGTTGGCACAAGGGTCACTTCTAGCCTTTTTAATTTGAATATCCTGATTAGCGTCAACACTACAGAGCAGAATTCATTTTCTTCACTAGTTTAAGGCTCTGATAACAAAGGAGTCGGTAGCCTTTACTGATAGTCTTTAACAAAGCCATATGTTTAACAAGTTTGAATGGACTTCAAATTTAAGGTGATGAAGGGAAAACCAACCTTTGCTACAAATCTTCAAAAGCTTTGTGATGATGTTTTCTTACACATTACTGTAAATTATTATGTGTGAATGATTGTTCACAATACAAAAGTGAGAGAATGGCTTAATTTGTATTTTTCTCCTCATTTTTATAGTTATCTTCAACACATGCTCATCAAATTTGACAGGGGTGTGAAGTAATTTTTGCAAATACTTAGCGAGTGTATTGTTTTCCCTAACTCTTGCTCCACCTTATCCTGGGAAGCAGTGACTCATTTCATACAACGAAGCCATTTTGTTAAGAATGATTTCCTATGAGATGGTTGTGTGTTGTGTTTTATCTTGATTGAAATAAAAACTTATCCTTAATAGACATAGAACAGAATCAGGCATATCCATTACATAAGAAGAGAGGACGACTAACTACTAATTATTTTCAACGGTTTGACAAGGGAAAGGAAACCCTACCCAGCACTTCCTGCAAGTAAACCCATTCTTTTATTTCAAAAGAAAATCATAATAGCATACCTGTCACAATGCCACATGCAATAATTCAGAAACTGTGCCCCTGTGTGTGAAAGCAGATTCTCTACTGATTTCAGTTGCAAATCAGCAAGCAATCTCTGCAGTGACTCAAGTTCATTTCCAGTGGAGATCAGAAATTGGGATGATGATAGCAAAGAAAAGAATCCAATACTCTGTTTTAGTTTGACACAATATGGTTGGTGCAGCACAAAGAAAAGTGTTACAGTTGTCACAGTGGAAATGTTAAAGTGCAGTACTTGTAAGATCTCTCTGGAAAAACAGAGGATTTTGTTTCTTGTATACAGACTATGATTTCTGCGCTATTTTCATAACTGTGAATATTTTCACTGTCTTTCAATTTCCTTTATCTGCTGCAACATACTTAAAAAAATTCATTAAGAAAAATCCGTGTTGCAAACTTTGACATTCCAACTTTGGAAATTATTAAATTATCCTTACTTTATAAACTTAGTTTTGTCCCTGCATACATGGACTGATAGTCTTCAGTTGTATAATTGCCAACTTTTGCAAAGGACCGTAACCTCATGTATGCAATGAGATAGACAGGACTGATTGATTGATTGTTTTTTATTTTATCTTCACTGTTCTTTGTGGAGAGTCCCTATCTTTTTTTTTTTCTTTTTTTTTTTTAAAAAAAAAAACAGTTCCAAAGTCTGTATAACATTGTGAGTCCTGACCAGGAAAACAAATTGTTAGTTCCTTTGTTCGCTTTTCTGAAATGTTCAGCAATATAATATCCGAGGCCTTGACAAATGGTCTGTGTATTTATCTTTACAGTAACCTGAACAGATAAAATGGTAGCAGTGCTTCTATTGTCAGATACAGGAATATTAATGGCAGAAATATACATTAATTATTTTGGGTGCTGAATTTAAACACCAAGGTTCTGATTTTTCAATTTTGTGTTTTTAGAGCACCTTTTTGCTCAAATTTCTCATCAACATCACTTACAAATGAAATTGTTCAACATTTCTACAAATGAGGCAATAAGGATGGGACCCACCTGGCTGAAGGCAGACATCTCTATTGTAGACGTTACATTTGGGAATGTTGTACTAAGCACTCTTAATGGAAAGACATCGGTATTCTTAGGGAATGACTTGTCTCATTCTAGAAGTTCGAATGCTTAGCCTAACAAAACAGTATTTACTTTTATTCTTGCTCTTTCAGTTAACAAATTGATTCAGTTCACCAAGGGCTCAGATGAGCACCCTAGACAACACAACAAAAGCAGTAGGAGTGTGTGACCAAGAGCAAAACGGAGGCGGGCATGCAGCTCAGCCATATGTATGCATATGTATGCTCACCTTTATCCACACTCAACTCCAAGAGGTTGCTGTAACTTCAAGACTACTGTGAGACACTTGGGAGCTTAAGAGTGATTCTAATTGAAACATAAGGAAAAGATATTTAAAGTTTGATTCCTAAAGACACCCTTAAGTCTTTAGAGTGGTAGATCATATTAAACAGTGTTGTAAACAAAGTACTGTGAAAATTCCTCAAAGCAAGAACTCTGCTTGTTAGGACCAGCATCAAGCTATATACCATAATTATGCTATATCAGTCTTTTTTAGAGCAAAAGTTCCTCCTTTTTCCTAGACAATGCAGAACTCAAGACTCCTTTGCCTTCAGGAAAGGATATCACTCTATCTTTTTTTTTCATCAGTTAGACTAAGTTGAAGACATGTCCTCTTTCTCTCATGAGTGATTTGCATGGAGCATGAGAGCCATGTGGACAATATTTTTTATGGGGGTGTGTGTTTTTTTTTAAAAGGAAGGTTTTAAGACAACCTGGTTATATCATGTTGAGAAGAGATAATGAATACTACTAGATCAATAATCTACATTTTCAAATGTCGTAGAATGTGGAGGTCAACTAATACAGAGAAGAGATGTCTACTCTTTGCAGTTTTTCTATGGGGATGAGAAAGCCTTGAGAACAGCAGTGTTAAAGAGGACAGCATGGCTCTTTAATTTATTCATGGAGTTATTAATAAAACAACCAATAAAATTTGAAAATTAACCAGAAATTATAAACTTCATAAACTGACAATTTCTAATGGAAAATATCTTTCTGGAAAATTAGATGTCAGTGGAAACCCATAATGGGATACATAGTCTTTCACCTGTACATTGCAAATTTCAATTTAGCCCTGATGAATAGTGTGCAAATACATGACATGTGTGGTTTTGGTAAAATAAGAAATAAATCCATGGAAGTTGATAACACATAAAAAGAATGTTGAATATACTTAAGAAATTGATCCCCAGGAGCAGGAAATCAGGCAAGGAAGGGAAGAGGCCAGCATGGCTGAGCCATGACCTGTGGGTCAAACTAAAGGGCAAGAAGAGAATGCACAGGCAGTGGAAGAAGGGCCTGGTATCCTGGGAAGAGTACGGGGACACTGCCCGGTTGTGTAAGGATGGGATCAGGAAGGCCAAGGCGTGGCTGGAGCTGAACCAACTGAACTTTGCTGATGCAAAGAATAATAAGAAGGGCTTCTACAGGTACGTCAACCAGAAAAGGAAGGTTAAAGAAAGCGTACCCCCTCTGATGAGCAGAAGTGGAGAGCTGGTAACAACAGAAGAGGAGAAGGCTGAAGGTACTCAACAACTTCTTTGCCTCAGTCTTCACTGGCAACCTCTCTCCTCACACCTCCCGAGTCAATGGGCCATTTGACGGGGATCAGGGGGCAGAGGTCCTCCCACTGTAAGAGAAGATGAGGTGCGTGACCACCTGAGGAACCTGAATGTGCATAAGTCTATGGGTCCCGAAGAGATGCATCCCAGAGTCCTGAGGGAATTGGCTGATGTAGTTGCCGAGCCACTCTCCATGATATTTGAAAAGTCATGGCAGTCAGGTGAAGTCCCTGGGGACTGGAAAAAGGGAAATATTGCAGCCATTTTTAAAAAGGGTAGAAAGGAGGACCCTGGGAACTACCGACCTGTCAGCCTCACCTCTGTGCCTGGGAAGATCATGGAACAGATCCTCCTAGAAGCTATGCTAAGGCACATGGAGGACAGGGAGGTGGTTTGAGACAGCCAGCACGGCTTTGCCAAGGGCAAGTCCTGCCTGACCAACCTAGTGGCCTTCTGTGATGGAGTGACTGCATCAGTGGACAAGGGAAGAGTCATCTATCTGGATGTCATCTGTCTGGACTTCTGTAAGGCCTTTGACATGGTCCCCCACAATATCCTTCTCTCTAAATTGGAAGGATATGGATTTGATGGGTGGACTGTTCGGTGGATAGCTAATTGGCTGGATGGTCGCATCCAGAGGGTAGTGGTCAATGGCTCGATGTCCAGATGGAGATCAGTGACGAGTGGTGTCCCTCAGGGGTCCGTACTGGGGCCACTGCTGTTCAATATCTTCATCAATGACATAGACAGCGGGATCAAGTGCACCCTCGGCAAGTTTGCAGATGACACCAAGCTGAGTGGTGCAGTTGACACGCCTGAGGGATGGGATGTCATCCAGAGGGACCTGGACAAGCTGGAGAAATGGGCCTGTGTGAACCTCATGAGGTTCAACAAGGCCAAGTGCAAGGTCCTGCACCTGGGTCAGGGCAACCCCCAGTATCAGTACAGGCTGGGGATGAAGGGATTGAGAGCAGCCCTGCGGACAAGGACTTGGGGGTACTGATAGGCAAAAAGCTGGACATGAGCCAGCAATGTGCTCTCGCAGCCCAGAAAGCCAACCGTATCCTGGGCTGCATCAAAAGAAGCGTGGCCAGCAGGTCGAGGGAGGTGATTCTGCCCCTCTACTCTGCTTGGGTGAGACCCCACCTGGAGTACTGCATCCAGCTCTGGGGTCCTCAGCACAGGAAGGACATGGACCTGTTAGAGTGGGTCCAGAGGAGGGCCACAAAAATGATCAGAGGGATGGAACAGCTCTGCTACGAGGAAAGGCTGAAAGAGCTGGGGTTGTTCAGCCTGGAGAAGAGAAGGCTGTGGGGTGACCTTATTGTGGCCTTTCAATACTTAAAGGGGACCTACAAGAAAGATGGGGACAGACGTTTTAGCAAGGCCTGCTGTGACAGGACAAGGGTTAATGGTTTTAAACTAAAAGAGGGAAGATTCAGACTAGATATAAGGAAGAAATTTTTCACAATGAGGGTGGTGAAACACTGGAACGGGTTGCCCAGAGAGGTGGTAGATGCCCCCTCCTTGGAAACATTCAAGTTCAGGTTGGAGGGGGCTCTGAGCAACCTGATCTAGTTGAAGATGTCCCTGCCAATTGCAGGGGGGTTGGACTAGATGACCTTTAAAGGTCCCTTCCATCCCAAAGCATTCTATGATTCTATGATTAAATGGATTCAGAAATGAATTTATTATTAACCTGCACAGAATATGCAAATTGAATCCTAAACTGCCAAATCAGTAGTCAGTGTGCTACAGAAGTACTGCATATTAACAGCACCTAACATTTCTAAAATGTCTTTATTTTGCCTATTCAATAAACAACGTTGGCATTGCTACCTTGCTATTCTAAATATAGTAGTAGCGTCTGATGTTCAAGGAAGATGTTCATTTGGAGAGATGAATAAACAGAATTGTTCTGCTGTGTAACTACAACAGTCTGTCATTAATGTTTTTTAATGAGTAACATTATATACAGTGACACTGACTATCTATGGTTGGAGACAGGATTTAATAAGAACTCTTGATTTTTTAATTGCTTAGATTTATCAGGTACTTTATGCCCTTAAATAATTTTTCTGTCAGAACAATATAATTTTTTTTGCAACATGATTATTGAAATTCAATCTATAGGACCTTTCTGGTTTTGTCATTAGGATGTATGCCAAATAAATGGTAGGCTTCTTGGCCAGTGTTGAAAATTGGATGCTGAGCTGGATGGACCCAGTGTGGCTATTCTAATGGCTCTATGATATGTAAGGGAGAGAATAGGAGGTCTTCATGAAAGGTTCTCTGGGGTATTTAATGAAATAAAGGGAAGAAAAATCTGTAGGAGTCAATTAAAAATAGGGTCTTCAAGGGCAGCAGTATGAAGTCCCAGGTTTCAAAAGCAAAAGTGTGTATTGGCAGAGTTGAAAGAGCTAATTGAGGATATGTTAAAAACAGATTCATCTTTGTAAGGCAAATTTAAGGATAGAATATGACAAAATACAACAAAGTCAAGGCAAGAATATGCCATTAGTGAATATTTGTCTCACTTCTTTGAACCTGGGGTCTTCTCCAGCATGTATGTTTGATATGTACCATATAAAACCATTTTTGTGATCCCCATATGTAACAGATGGACTCATGATATGCCTATGCAAACTGTGCAATGATGTAAGTGAGAGCTTGTTCTTATTCACAACTTTATTATATGACCCTTATGTTAGGGATTTTTGTTTGTTTTGGCTGAGACAAACATATGCACACCTTTTGAGACACCTAGCATGCTTTCTCAGATCACTGTCAGTCAGAGTACATAGAATCATAGAATCATTAAGGTTAGAAAAGACCCTTAAGATCATCGAGTCCAACCGTTAACCTATCACTGCCAAGTCCACCACTAAACCATGTCCTCAAGCACCACGTCTACCCGTTCTTTAAATACCTCCAGGGATGGGGACTCAACCACTTCCCTGGGCAGCCTGTTCCAATGCCTGACTACCCTTTTGGTGAAGAAGTTTTTCCTAATATCCAACCTAAACTTCCCCTGGCGCAGCTTGAGGCCGTTTCCTCTCGTCCTATCGCTTGTTACTAGGGAGAAGAGACCGACGCCCACCTCGCTACAACCTCCTTTCAGGTAGTTGTAGAGAGCAATAAGGTCTCCCCTCAGCCTCCTCTTCTCCAGGCTAAGCAACCCCAGTTCCCTCAGCCACTCCTCATAAGACTTGTTCTCCAGACCCTTCACCAACTTCGTTGCCCTTCTCTGGACACACTCCAGCACCTCGATGTCCTTCTTGTTGTGAGGGACCCAAAACTGAACACAGGACTCAAGGTGCGGCCTCACCAGTGCCGAGTACAGGGGCACTGTCACCTCCCTGGTTCTGCTGGCCACACTATTCCTGATACATTCAGCACTTAAAAAAATATGAGCAAATTTTTGGACAATTCCTGCAATATTCTTCTTTATAAGTAAAACAGCAGTACATTTTTGAGGAAATTCATCCTCTAAAAGACAAGAAGGACAATCAAATATTCATAAATCAGGGAGAAAAGAATTCAAATAGCACTTATATTCCTGGAGTTCTTTTGCTTATCTGCTGAGAGTTAAATAGTTGTCAGTATTCAGCAGTCAGGGAATGCTCAACAGCAAGATTTAGAAGAGTTAGTTAAACAAATAAATATATACAAAGGGAAGATCTTTAAAAAAATTAAAGGGGGGAGGGAACTTTGTCCAATCTATGGATATATAAAAGAAGATTCTTAACTGTTTCTGAATTCTGGACAGACCATATGTTTATCAGAAAAATTTGTCACATGTGGCCAAACAATTTTAATGTCATCTGGCAACAGTTCAGGATATTTCTGAGAAGAAACTCTTGTTGCAAGCAAAAGGTCTAGTTACTAGACAAACTGACAGTATATAGATGAAGAACAATCTTTTCATATGCTTGGACTGGGAATGTGAGGAACACCTGCCTTTTCCTTAAAATGTTCTGTAGTCCAGTGAAGCCCATGACATTGGCTGAGGCTGTCTAGTCTAAATAGCAGTGCAATCTAATAGTAGTAATAAGAATTATAGTAATATAAAATGTCTCATACAGCAAGAGAAGATTTTAATAATTATTCTTTAGTATCTGTTTATTTCCTGGTGACAAACACAAATCAAACTAACTTTTAAAAGCTTTGCAGACATTGTCAAAAATTTGATACAAACAATATTCATACATATATACTGTGTGCCACAATTAATGGAATTCCTTAAAAGACACAATAGTAGTCTTCTCTGTTGCACTGGGGATTGGGTGTATGAATAAAGGTTAATAAGAATGTAGCTGTTTGTAAAGTTCAACATTAAAAAAAAAATGTTAAAAAACTATTAATAAGACCAGTAAATGGGAAGGTATTTAAGCAACACTTGAATCTTAAATTATGTCATGGACACAAACTACGATTAAAGTTTCATTTTTGTCAAGAGTTTTGAGATACCTAAATTAAGCTGTGTGGCAACCCAAAATATCAAAATCCCTCCACAAAGGAAAATCTCAGATGGATTAATTTTATACTGACTTAAATATTTCATGCTGAGAAATGTAAGATATTTATTTCACTTTAGTTTTGACTTTAGAGTATTTTTGTGTATTGTAAAATATTTTAAAAATAAACCACAGCTTAGTGAAAAATTCAAATTGCTCTTAAAATAACAAAATTAAGCATTTTCAATTTTTCTGCCAAAATTTCATAAAATTCAACCCAATCTCAAAATGCTTTTGATATATCCTGATGCAATATTATTCCATTGAAATTTCTCTAATTGATTGTGATTTGGATATGGTCTAATTACCTGCACACACATTATTTTTGAAACATTATGTCAGGTAAGTTCACTTTTTCTGACTGCATACTTTACAAAGATATTAAAGCTGAAGACATGTTTAGTGTAGAGTTTTCAAAGATTCATATTTCACTGAGGAAAAAAGAGCTCTCAGGTAAAAGCCAAGTTTCACTGAACATAATTTATATCAGTGAGACTTCAAAATCTGAATAGCTCCATACTTAAAATCTACCCAAAAAAGGTAAAAATAGTCATGCCCAGTGGGCTCTTCAAACCTGTAGGAAGTGCTTTGCAGTTGGAAGGACACACCCATCTGATGTGTGACCACGCGATGGGAGGACATCATTGCCATAAATTTTCCAGTAAATTAGCATTACCTCTAAAGAGGGGAAGGTTGCTGGGAGGAAGACTGGAGCTACCCAGCTCTTCCAGCCTGACACTGCTGAGGGCTGCCCAGTGAATGCACTGCTTAGGGCACAGGTATCAGCAATGCAAAAGAGAATTTATCAACAGTTTGGCTCTTGAAGTGCTGCTGTTCACATTTTAACTCTTTCCTCAGAGAAGAATCTTCTCTGTGACACAGTTATATGAGCATGCATCAATTAAGTCAATTTTTGTATCTAGAACAAGTATTTCCAGTTGTGTGTATGTACCCATTATGAAATGGAAAGAACCTATTCCACCTCATTAACAAGGAAGAATCTGTTCCATATATAGAAATACTGCTTTAAAGCTGTCTTTAGTTGCACGTTAAAAAAACAAAAGAAACCCTACCCTCTTAGTTTGAAATTAATCTGATTATTCTCAAATGATTGTTAAATTACCCTGATTTCTTACCTTTTTTTCTTTCTTAATTAAAGTAAGAAAGCTAAAAGGTAGGGGGTTGAGGTCTGCTTGCTTTTTAGTTTTTTTTCTTCATAATAGCTGTATTTACAAGTTGGAGAATTGCTACTTGGGTCTTAGATTAGACTAAATTATTCATTTTAGCTTTCTGTTGTACAAAGCTGAATTAATTTCTAGAGGTTTTTTAACTGCTGATATCTTATACCCTAAATAGAATCAGATGTAGCCTTATACTGTTATTGTCACATTTAAAAGACTAATGCAGATTTTCAGGTGTTCTCACTTCAGTCATTTTCATCTTTTCATGAGTATGCACACCTCTTTCCTTAGAGTGGCTTTTAATGCAGTGTAAAGGTTACCTAACTTGAGCTCAATGTTACAACAGTTGTGCATGAAAAAATAACTATACAGACAAAAACATTTCAGGACATAAATAGAATTAACAACAACCAAAAAAAGGCTTATCTGTTACACTGGCAGTTTGTATTAGATGCAAGGAAAGGGTAAAGGATAGATGACTGTCCACCTTTTGCCTGGCTTTTTTGTCACCTGCCAAAGGTACAGGACAAATTGCTTCTGTTTCCAGCAAGGCACTAGGGGTGGCAGCACATGGAGCGGCTGCATTGTGGTTGCCACCTGGCGCTCCAGTCCATCCTGTTCCAGTGGTGCAATCATCAGGTACAGTCAACATGGGTTCACAAAGGGAAAGTCCTGTTTAATAAGTTTTATATCCTTCTACAATAAGGTCACCCGCCTAGTGGATGAAGGGAAGGCAGTGGATATAGTCTTTCTGTATTTTAGTAAGGCTTTTGATACTGTTCCTCACAGCATCCTTCTGGACAAGTTGTCCAACTGTGAGATGAGCAGGTACGCAGTGTGCTGGGTGAAGAACTGGCTGAATGACAGAGCTCAAAGGGTTGTAGTGAATGGGGCTACATCTGGCTGGCGACCAGCCACCAACAGTGTTCCTCAGGGCTCAATCCTAGGGCCAGTTCTGTTCAATATATTTATCAACGATCTGGATGCAGGAGTTGAATGCACCATTAGCAAGTTTGCTGATGATACCCAACTGGGAGGTGCTGTTGACTGTCTCGAGGGATGAAAGGCCTTGCAGAGGGATCTAGGTAGATTGGAGCACTGGGCAATCATCAATGGCATGAAATTTAACAAGTCTAAATACTGGATTCTGCACCTGGGATGGAGTATCACCAGGCACAAGTATAAATTGGGAGAGGAGTGGCTGGAGAGCAGCCCCACAGAAAGGGATCTGGGGGTGCTGGTTGACAGCAGGCTCAATATGAGTCAGCAGTGTGCCCTGGCAGCCAAGAGGGCAAACCGCATCCTGGGGTGCATCAAACACAGTATAACCAGCCGGTCAAAAGAGGTGATTATCCCCCTGTATTTAGCAATGGTGCTGCCTCACCTTGAGTATTGTGTGCAGTTCTGGGCCCCACAATTTAAGAAGGATGTTAAGGTGTGTCCAGAGGAGGGCAACAAAGCTGGTGAAAGGGCTGGAAGGCATGTCCTATGAGGAGTGACTAAGGAGTTTGGGTTTGTCTAGTTTGGAGAAAAAGAGGCTGAGGGGCAACCTCATTGCTCTCTGCAGCTTCCTGAGGAAGGGAAGTGGAGAGGGAGATGCTGATCTCTTCTCCCTGGCATCCAGTGACAGGATGTGTGGGAACATTTCAAAGCTGCATCAGGGGAAGTTCAGACTTGACATTAGGAAGCCTTTCTTTACAGAGAGGGTGGTCAAACCCTGGAACAGGCTTCCTAGAGAGGTGGTCGATGCCCCATGCCTGTCAGTGTTTAAGAGGTATTTGGCCAATGCCCTTACTAACATGCTTTAACATGATCATTGTAGGTCCCTTCCAACCGAACTATTCTATTCTATTCTATTCTATTCTATTCTATTCTATTCTATTCTAAAGTCAGTCACTTTGGTTACTTCTGATGTGAGAATTAGTTAAATTCACTACCAGGTAAGTCTTTTCAAAGAAAGAACAACTTTTTTTTTTGTCTCTTCAAAAGTATAAAGCACATAGAACAAAAGCTAAACAAACATATATGGCCAATGTGCTCAGTTTTTAGCATCTGAATTTTTTTTGGCAGATCATGCAAGAATCCCTCCTTCCAGTTCATTTTAGCAGTGCCAACAGGAAGCAGCCTGCTTGGTTGCAGCTGATTCCCATTCTTTTGGGTATCCCTGTTACTTGTCTGCTTTTCCTGAGACATTGTGGGCAAGTTCTTACCACTCACCTCTTTTTCCTTCTCTAGCGCTCTGCAGCCTGGGAAAGGTAAATGTTGCCACCCTCACTGGAGCCAGGCAGAGGATATTCCCCTTTTGGGAACACTCCCCTGTCCACTGTTTTCACAAGGAGCCTTATCTTTCTTTTTGCCTTGTTTCCTGTTGGGGTTCCACCTTCTTTGATTTAATTCCAGCAATTCAAGAGGATTAATATTAGCCAGATAGATTTAGGTGCATATAATATTTTTATATACACACACACACACACAAAATCCCCCAGTTTTCCAGTTCTTCATGATAGAGCTTTTTCTGTACTGAATATAAATCTCCTTTGTATCCCTCAAATTCTCATGCTAGAGTGTACAATCCATTTCATAATTTGATTGTGTGTGGTTTCCAATGTACTACTGAAGTGCTACTTTTCTGCTTTTTGTAGTTGGGACCTCTAAGAGCATTGCACAGAGGCTGAGATAGTGGAGGCCAAGTGGAGGCCACTTTCATAAATAAAGGCAATCCTGTGGATAATTTTGAGTAGTTGAATGTATAAAAACCCATAGTGTCTTTTATAATATGGGAAAACAATTTAATATATTCCTGTTGATTGAAGACAGAAGAAGTTCTTATATGAGGTTATACACGTGTTTTGTTACTTTGCATTAGTGGAGAATGCACTGCTATGCAATAAGAAACATACCACAGAATATAAAACTTCCTTTAGCAAAAGCATATATGATCATCTTTTTGTCTTTACAGAGATTAAATCCTGAAATCATTTGTATAACAAATCTAATCAGTCTGAGTTCATACCATGAATCTGAAAAGTTATCTGACCTTTTCAAATGTACTAGTGGATAGATCTTCCTCCTCCCACAGAGATCTTTTGCAAAAGTAGTTCTGGCCACCTGCTGCTTCAAAGTAAATTCAGTCTGTGGCTTTTTTAGACATTGGTCTTAACTGATTAAGCTGTGCTTACAGTCTGTCTCCACCAAAAAAAGATTAGAGAAAAGATTAGTGCCTGGGGGTGGGGGAAACTGTTCCTGAGAGACTTGCTGCTTTATCTGCTTAATCAGTAATTGGTTGAAGTATGACTGGATGAAAATAAGCAGCCAACTTCCTGCATCCACGAGGGTGGCAGCTGCAGCTGAGACAAGGAGCATTTGCTTTCCAGGTGCAGGAGTGTTCGGCTCCTTTGGAATAGCATACTTTAATGAAGCTGATTATGTAGCATTTTGTTTCCAGTTTTCCCAGGAATGCATCTTTTTGGCTGTTAGTCTTATGCTGCTTCTATTGGGATAAAATGAGTTTACCATCTAGCTGTGAGCATCTGACTCTGGAGAAAGTGGCTAGATTCCGGAGTGCTTACATTCACGGATCACCTTATGCTATTAACAAGCCAATTGATATTAAACAGCAAAGGAAGCGGTATGAGACTTTATTATTCTTCAGCAAAGCATTTGCATTGTCTACAGCTTGCTGCCTTTAAACCTTCTGTGCATGTGTGTAGAGAAAGGGGGAGAAGGGACATGCTATAAAAAAATCTCACTGTGTTTGTATTCAGTATTGAGTCATGGAAGAGAAGTGTAGTGAAAAAAGGAAAAAATACAATACCAGGTAATGGCAATAAATATCTGGCTTATAGCAGCACAAAGTTTTATTTGTTTTACACAAAGATATGAACAATGTATTCAGCATATTTACTGTTTAGACAGAACAGTACTCTATGTATGTGCAGTAACAAATAATTAGACACTTTTTTGGGGAAGAAATGTTACTTAATTTTTTAAATACGAGTAAAATCTGGTTATTGTCTCTAAATTTCAAGCAAAAAATATACTAGGAGTTTGATTAGTCACAAATTATTTCTTAGTCCTATTTTTCAGATATTATGCATTGCATGGAATATATTATATATTTTTATCTGGAATATATTTGTTTCATATTTTAGGAAAATAGCTGAAAACAGCCTTTTGCATATTATTCAGTGTGGCAGAATTTCTTTCTCTGCAATTTTATCAAGCTGTGCCATGAAGAGAAACTTCCTTTATGAATGGAATTGAAAGACTTACTGAAACTTCTTGTATAAAAAAATAAATCTCACTTGATTTTGTCCTAGTGGAAAAACAGATGTAAAATTCCACCTGGGATTAGAGAACTGCTGTTATCTGGTTAATGTTTTAGCGGAGGCTCTTTTGAGTAAAAGGTAAACTAGTGAGATTCTTAAAAAAATTTACCTGAAGAAAAATGATATCTTATTCCAGCTGCCTTCCCAAAAGTAGTTTCAGGTTAAATCAGTATTTATAATCTCAGGTCCTTCATGCATATATGTGGTACATAAGACTTTTTATTGAAATGACAAGGTTATATATAGATTTTAAATATAAAAAGACAAATTTTAACATGGAGAATGAAAAATCTAATGTGAAAACTGCAATGAAAACCTTTCTCCAGTTTCTGAAAAATGATGCCTTTCCACAATATTTCTAATAATGTAATTTTAAAATAATACTCTGTTAAAAAAAGTAATCAAATTAATAAGAAATTTTTGAGTACTATTTCATGAAAGCTTCCTATTTTTAGCATGTTAGGGAATTGCTGTATTGATTTAATGTAAGATGCTTAGAGAGCTCCATGATTTTTCTACAAAATCTACTTTCCTCTTGAATATGTTGTTAATTGTTCATAATTTGAAAATCAATGTAATACATAACTTTTCCCAAAATGATATTTCCGTGTCCTAAGATAGTATCAGGCTATATTAAAGCCTGAATTTTTGGGTTTGGTATTAGAAAGGCATATTACTTTGTCTTGTAAACCATTTGCTACCATGTAGACTCCAGTCTTTGGTGAGTACAAATCAATATAACTTCATCAGAGCTGGTGGGTATATTGGGGGGAGGAAAGAAAAAGAAAAAAAAGTGAAATTCAAATTCTGTTGTACAAACCCATAACTTGATTTTACCACCAGTGATTCATTTGTGTGTGTAAGCCAGAGAAATTTCCTCCTTTACACTGTCTTCATGATGGGGAACGTATTCCAGTCTCTGCTACCTTTGAAGAACATGGAGGCTGATGCTAGTATCTGCTGAATACAATGTGATACATTTGTCGGTCTCCATCACTAAGGCCTTTCAAAGGCATTACACTAATCTGAAGCCACTGTATTACTGCCTTTCATAAGGATGACTCTCTTGTTTAATAACTACTCTAGCTAAGATTTTAACTTGTTTTATAGTTGATGTAACACTTTAGTCTCTCGGTTTTCATAAAAGAGGTTGATGCATTGTGTAACTGTGCATTCTCCTTTCTCTTCTGCAAGCTCAAAACCAAATCAGTTAAAAAACAGTAATTAAAAATAATATTAGGAATTGAAGCTCTTCCACATCCCAAACAATTTCATAGCTCTTTACCTGTCATTTCACCGTCTTTAGAAAACTCATGCAAGCAACAGTGCAAGATTGCACTCCATACAGCTGAAACTCCTTGCTGTCTTTTTCAGGGAGAAGAGGAGATGCTATGAACAACTTAATTTAATATCTACACAAAATGTTCATGTGTCATATTTTTCAGTTGCACTAGTTTAAGGCAGAACTTGCAAAAAATAGTAGGTAAAGAATTTCTAAGCAGAATATAATTATTAATTTTGTGGTGCCGAGTATTATTTAGGAGCTCTTGAGAGAACAGAACTCATAATTAAAATATTTTAAAGGATTAAGGTTAATGGGAGTATTCATATAGTGGAAATTAAAGAAATTATTGGAACTTCAGAGTCAGAAACTGGATCAGACTATGCAATATTTAAGATGACTGGGGTCACTAAGAAAAGTCCTACCTCCTAATACGTCAAGTTAGTCTTCCTGAGTGTGGATTTGCAACAAGACTTTTCTTGGCTAATAGAAGAAAACACAGATCTAACTGTTTGGGAGGAGTGTAGATGGAAGGAATTTTAGGGGAATTGTTTGCCATTGGGTAGCATTCATTTATTTTTGCTCTTGGTAAGGGTATGAGATATAAGAGTTTCTCTCAAAGATTGCACTATTTGTGTTACTTAATGTGCAAGAAGTCTCTCAGCTGACTTGTTTTTTGTCATCAATGCAAAATGTGTCAAGGTTTGGGGAACAAATTGCATCTTTCATAACCAGAAGATCACAGAAGGTGCCAGGTAGATATATCTAGGTTGTGGAGCTAGGACTATGAATTATTTTGATAACTGCAGGTCTCTCTTTAGAGAAAAAAAGCAATCATTCGTATGTGTGCATGTATATGTTCTATACACACACACACTCATATACATTTTGAAATGTTGTCATGCTTGTTTTCATGGTTGTTACCAAAACTGAGACAAGCTTTTTTATATTTTAATAGTGGTAGTTGAATATTTCCCAGTGTTTCTTGAAAGTGAAAACTTTTTACAGAGTTGCATGCCACCAAATTATTTGGAGAAGAATATTTTCAAACTGATAATTCCATTTTGTCTTTAGGAAGAAATGTGTCAAATTTCTGTTTCAAAGGAGATTTTTGGTTTTAGATTTTTATATCATGGAGCTTCTGAAGGCTAATTGAAGAAATTAAAAAAGCTTATGTGGAAAAGAAACATTTCAGGTTTTTAATACCAAATACATTTCAATTAACCTGAAATGCAGGCCTTTTAAAATTTTGAGTCACTTGAATTTTCTGGTTTGCATTAGGATTCTGTTCTGGAATAGGATGAAGTTTCAGAATTGCAAAACTACCAGCCAAAGCAAGAAGGCACTTTCTCGTATAGGCCTGTGTCTGAGTACAAGTAGTTTTTTTGTCAAATCATCAAGCTATTCATCATTTTATAATGGTATCCATGGAAATGTTTCAATTGCAATGACACAGTAGTGGGAATTAGGACTTGGACTAATGTTCATGTATTAGTTGTATCTTCATGTCCAGAAAAATAGAGCAAAACAATCAGTGAGCCCCAATATTATTGTGGTGAACCATGCCACAAAGCACATCATGTTCCAAGAAGGAATTGATTTGATTGGAAACTAATTGGTGGGAAAAAAAGTTATTATTTGTTCTAATTGAGATATAAAGGAAGCCCTGCTTTTTCTGCTATTGAAAAAAGATATAGAGGGAAACTATGCCTGATATGCAGGGGGAAACTAGCTTCTTTTTTTTTTTAATACAGTATGTAGTATGTACTACTTGTGCAGTGCTTAGGTGAACTTGTAGAGCTGGATTTGACAACATAATGAACACTTGGCTAGTCTGATACTGATATAAAAATTGCTTATTAAAAAACATCATTAATATTTCTTCATGTGTGGCACAAGCTGACCCATAACAGGGAACTGACTAGCTATTTAATTTATTTCTGTTCTGTTCTTCTTGTTTGTGGGCAGTACTGGCATAGATTTGGAATAATAATTTATTAAGTACATTTATTTTATAGGCAATTTGCAATAGTAGAATTTTTTTTTTTAAACATTAAGCCTTCCATTTTTTCCTGCTAGCTTTTCTTCTCACAGGCATGAATATAATGTTATTACATATCTGCTATTTAACTTGTATCATTAAAAAAGTTCTTATATTAATTTCTTTTAATATAGAAACCCCTGGATGATTAACTGCTGCTGCATAAAGCTCACTGAGACTCTAATTACTGGGTTTTTTTATTTGTTTCTTCTTCTTTACAAACATTGGTGCATCTGAACTGAGGCTTAAGATAACTGTGACTAAAAGAATATTTACAGCATAGTTTTACTAGCTGGCATGCTTTTATGACAACCCTCACTTTTTAGTGCATGACTTTCAACTCTAATTCCTTGAGACAAATTGTAAGGTGAGAATCTTTTTGGTTTATTTTTACATTTTTTAACCTGTAGGCCTGAAAAAAAAATACATTAAAATATTATACAAGTACCTCCAAAACAAAACAGAAAAAGCAAAAAAAAATTCTTAAAGGAATTTTTTGAGGTTTTTTTTTTCAGTTAAATTATAGGAATTTCAGTTCAGTTTCTAAACTACTTTGTTACTGTGCAAATCGTCATAATTCCTGAAAATATACATATTCCCTTCACTGAGAGCAATGTGCTGAAACCAAGTACTGATGCATTTTAAATGACCTGGCTTAGGCAACACTAAATTTCAGGGAAACACACCAATGAATGATGGTAGATTTGTGCACTAGGGGATGCACCAGCAAAAGTACTGAAACTTGAAGTCTGTCATTTCTATCAGTGAGAATGTAAAAAGCTGTTTCATTTGAGGCAATTCTGTCATAAATGAAAAGCAGCTCTTATCACTAACGTACAGTTTTATACTGTTGACAGCCATGCTCTTTAAATGTCTTTAAATTAATATCTAAGCAATTAGCTAAATAATTAATGAGTATATCTTCTATATTTTCATACAGTGGGATAGATCAAGAGAAACTGAGAGGGCAAACAATGCTTCATCTTTAAAAAGTTGGAGAAAAAGCTGGCTGAAGAAATTGTACAGCAGTCATCTTGATGGCTGAGGCACAGGGATGAGTTACTGTGTTTCAGCTGGTCTTTGTTAAAAACTCTTTAGCCTTTTGCAGTGTGAAGAAAAAATACCTTAGCTTCAGTCTCCATTAGTGAGATTTGAGAGCTTGGACAGACATGCAGTCACAAAATAAAACCAGATAACCCAAGCTCTCAGTGCTCTCAGCCAGCTGCTCTGTTCCTAATATTGAAACAGATGTTTGATCTATTTGTGAATCAATTCCTGAACCAACCATGGCTGGTTTTAGCTGTGTGTATTAATTTACTTTCCAGTTTACTGGGGCAGAAATACCTTCTGCTATTTCTAACTTTTAGCTGATTTAATATATCGTCTTTTCTCTGTCAGAAATCAAAGCTAAAATATTTTGCCTGGGACTTGTGATAGCCTACAAGCATGCACAACAATGGTTCTTGTGGCTTTTCAGAAGAATGGAAACTCTTTAAGCTTAGTCGCATATTTGAACCTTAGTTTTCATGCCCAGAAAGACAGTTAATGATTGTCGTGGTTTAACCCCAGTCGGCAACTAAGCACCACACAGCCGCTTGCTCACTCCCCGGCAGCAGGATGGGGGAGAGAATCAGAATGGTAAAAGCGAGAAAACTCATGGGTTGAGATAAAAACAGTTTAATAATTAAAAAGAAATAATACAATAACAACAATAATAATAAATTGTAAGGAAAAGAGAAAAAAATAACAGAGAGAGAGGAAAATAAACCCCAAGAAAGACAAGCGATGCAAATGAAAACAATTGCTCACCACCAACTGACCGATGCCCAGCCAGTCCCCAAGCAGCGGCCCCCCTGCCAACCTCCCCACTAGTTTTATTGCTGAGCATGATGTCATATGGTAAGGAATATCCCTTTGGTCAGCTGGGGTCAGCTGTCCCAGCTGTGTCCCCTCCCAACTTCTTAGAATCATAGAATCATAGAATCATTAAGGTTAGAAAAGACCCTTAAGATCATCGAGTCCAACCGTTAACCTATCACTGCCAAGTCCACCACTAAACCATGTCCCTAAACACCAAATCTACCTATTCTTTAAATACCTCCAGGGATGGGGACTCAACCACTTCCCTGGGCAGCCTGTTCCAATGCCTGACTACCCTTTTGGTGAAGAAGTTTTTCCTAATATCCAACCTAAACTTCCCCTGGTGCAGCTTGAGGCCATTTCCTCTCGTCCTATCGCTTGTTACTTGGGAGAAGAGACCAACCCCCACCTCGCTACAACCTCCTTTCAGGTAGTTGTAGAGAGCAATAAGGTCTCCCCTCAGCCTCCTCTTCTCCAGGCTAAACAACCCCAGCTCCCTCAGCCTCTCCTCATAAGACTTGTGCTCTAGGCCCTTCACCAACTTCATTGCCTTCTTCTGAACACACGCCAGCACCTCGATGTCCTTCTTGTAGTGAGGGGCCCAAAACTGAACACAGGACTCGAGGCGCGGCCTCACCAATGCCGAGTACAGGGGCACTATCACCTCCCTGGTCCTGCTGGCCACACTATTCCTGATACAAGCCAGGATGCCATTGGCCCTCTTGGCCACCTGAGCACACTGCTGGCTCATGTTCAGGTGTCTGTCAACCAACACCCCCAGGTCCTTTTCCTCCAGGCAGCTCTCCAGCCACTCTTCCCCAAGCCTGTAGCGTTGCATGGGGTTAATGTGACCCAAGTGCAGGACCCAGCACTGAGCCTTGTTGAACCTCATGCAGTTGGCCCCGGCCCAACGATCCAGCCTGTCCAGGTCCCTCTGCAGGGCCTTCCTACCCTCCAGCAGATCGACACTTCCACCCAACTTGGTGTCATCTGCAAACGTACTGAGGGTGCACTCAATCCCCTCGTCCAGAGCATCAGTGAAGATATTGAACAGGACCGGCCCCAGTACTGAGCCCTGGGGAACACCACTCGTGACCGGCCGCCAACTGGTTTTGACTCCATTCACCACCACTCTCTGGGCTCGGCCATCCTGCCACTTTTTAACCCAGCGCAGAGTGCACTTATCCAAGCCGTGAGCAGCCACCCGCAGCCTACTTGCCAGTGGGGTGGTGTGAGGAGCAGAAAAGGCCTTGACTCTGTGTAAACACTGCTCAGCAATAACGAAAACATCCCTGTATTATCAACACAAATCCAAAACATAGTCCCATACAAGCTACTGCGAAGAAAATTAACTCTATCCCAGCCAAAACCAGCACAATGATTTATCACACAATAAATTTATATGCAACTAGCAGACAGTTAAGTGGAAAAGAACCCTGACAGCCAATGTGGATTAAGACAAATTACATCGAACCAATGTGATAGCATTCTTTAGCAGGATAACTGGACTAGTATTAGGGGAAAAGTGGAGGATTTTGTATAACTATAGGAAAGCTTATGGTACTGTCCCATGAGAGTCTTGCAAGCAAACTAGATAAATGTGGTTTAGATTAAATTAGTACAAACTGAGAATCCAACCGGTTTAAATATGTTTGCAGTAAATAGCTAATATTTAATGTCAAATAGGGTGAATTAAGTGAGCTTGTGTGAAGATCTTGATTTAAGTGCTAAATAGGAAGTACTTGCAAAATGTGTGGATGACAATCTGAGGAGGACTCCAAAGGCTTAGCAGGATAGCTGAGATCAAATCTAGATGAACTTCAGTGCAGTAAGCACAAAGTGCTTAGAAAGGAAGAATAGACTGTGTAACTATAAACAGGTCAGCAGCTGTGCAGGCAGCTATTGGGAAAGAACTTATAGGTTGTGGTGAACGACAAACAACATGGTGGTGATGTTCCTTCTTAAGCATACTGATAGAAACAGGCTGGGGAAGGATCTCAGTGTGCTGAATATATAATAAAACAGCAGATTTCAATAAACACAGATAAATATGAGGTAAGGCATATGGCAAAAAGAATTTGAACTTTACCTACACACACAGGCTCTGAACTACCAAGTTCCATTCAGGAACAAAATCTTGGTGGTTTAATAGATAGTTCTCTGAAAACATTATCTCAGCTCTCTGTAGCAGCCAAAGAAAGCTGTGTTGTTAGGAATTATGAGGAAAGGAATAAGGAACAGAAAGGGAAACTTTATGCCATTATCTATAGCTGTGTTATGGCTATGTTTTGAATGTTAACTGCTCTGATTTCTCTCTATTTCAAAACCAGTGTAGCTGAAAAAGCTATAGAGAAAAATAGCAAACATGGTCAAAAGCATGAAAATCTGAACAACAGAACAAAGATTAGGGCATTTCAGCCTAGAAAAAAAGACAACTGGCAAGTATGAGAAAGATTGTGAAGAATATGGTTTGGTAACGACTGCTCAGCATCTCCTTCAGTGCAATGACAAAGCACTGGTCAGAAGGAGTGGGGAGCAAGGGAGGCACCTCTCTGCGAAATGCGTAGTTAAGCTATGGAAATCATTGTCAAAGGATGTTGCGAACACTGACAGTTTCCATGGGTCAAAAAAGCAATTGGATATAGTCATGGAATAAATCCCCAAACTTTGACTCAGGAAGTCTTCAGTCATTAAAACATTTATTCAGAATACATGGAATATATTTATAAATATAAAATATATTTGCAATAAAAGGATATTAGTACAAATTATTTGCAAACCACAATGGTCAGAATTCATGTAATACTCTGACAAATTCTGTTCAGTCAATTCTATTTCTTTAGTATGAAAAAATATTTTAGAACATTATAAAACTTGGTTAATAAACAATAACACACTAGGGGTTTAACCTTCTCATTTAGGATCTACAAAAAATAATGTAAAACAATAATGCAAGAGGCAACAATGGAAGTATACCTATTTGCTAATATACTTGTAGCTAAGTCTCCTAACAGCAATGTGGTAAATAGCCAGCTTGCACTCAGAGCATGCCATTCCTCCCCCACCCCCCACCCCCATTTTTTTTAAATGTCTGAGACAGAACATAGCTGCTAATGACCTCTCCACCCCTTGGGCTGTACCTAATGTGTTCGAGGAAGAAAAGAACGAACAACCTGTCACAGCCATAACTGGACTGAGCTCCTGACTGAGCTCTGCTTATTGTGATAATCCGAATGGGCTATAGGAATGCACAAAGGGAACTTGAAATGTGGGATCAATGGGCAACACTTGGCATATTGAGTGACAGCAGTTATCACTCAATATGAAGCTGCGTGTCATGTTTACTATCTGATGGAAGAGCCATTGTGCAAGCCATGTGAATTCTGGATGTGTTCTAGAATTATTATTTTGAAACAGAAAGCAAAATATCAAGAAAAAAAATGCATTCTGTTGTTTTCTACATTTGGCAAAGACAGTGGCTGTCTTTTTCTACGGGTGGCACTTCCTTTTCTATTGTTAATGTTACAAAACTGCCCATTTGAGTCACATAGCTGGACATTATTATATAGTCAAAAATTCCTGGTGTTCTTATTAACATATGTTTCTTCTCAATACAAAAGAAAAACATTATTTGAATTATGCGAATTAATGTTAACATATAGTTCAAGTAGATTGGTTAATGTGATAATTTTCAGAGCTTCCTGGACTTAAGGCCATTTTAGACAATTAGAATGAGGTCATCTGAATCTCCTAACATACATCACTGAATTTCACTTCAGTCTTGTCTAAAAGATAACTAATTTTTTTTTTTTCAGCTACTAACATTCCTGTTGGCTTATGAGTCCTTTAAGGGAGTAGTGCAGAGGCATTAAGTTACTCAAGTCTAGCTGCAAACTTTTCAAAGAAATTCCAAAGGAAGTTAATTTATGCCTCTTTCTACTAGTTAAATGAGATTGCAGCGATTCAGAAGTTTGCCCAGTATATAATACGTTTAAATGTTCAGGCTAGAGATTTGGCCAAAACTGGTTAAGACCTGAGTAGTAGACTGGAGTTTATCCCTTTATCTCCCCTTGTACTACACAAAAAAAAACCAGCTAAGAATTTCTACGTGATACAATACTCAGTTGTATAGCTGCAGCTTCCTTGACATGGAAAAGGTCTGTGTATAATATCTTCATCAATGACATAGACAGCGGGATCAAGTGCACCCTCAGCACGTTTGCAGATGACACCAAGCTGAGTGGTGCAGTTGACACACCTGAGGGACGGGATGCCATCCAGAGGGACCTGGACAAGCTGGAGAAATGGGCCTGTGTGAACCTCATGAGGTTCAACAAGGCCAAGTGCAAGGTCCTGCACCTGGGTCAGGGCAACCCCCAGTATCAATACAGGCTGGGGGATGAAGGGATTGAGAGCAGCCCTGCGGACAAGGACTTGGGGGTACTGATAGGCAAAAAGCTGGACATGAGCCAGCAATGTGCTCTCGCAGCCCAGAAAGCCAACCGTATCCTGGGCTGCATCAAAAGAAGCGTGGCCAGCAGGTCGAGGGAGGTGATTCTGCCCCTCTACTCTGCTTGGGTGAGACCCCACCTGGAGTACTGCATCCAGCTCTGGGGTCCTCAGCACAGGAAGGACATGGACCTGTTGGAGAGGGTCCAGAGGAGGGCCACAAAAATGATCAGAGGGATGGAACAGCTCTGCTACGAGGAAAGGCTGAAAGAGCTGGGGTTGTTCAGCCTGGAGAAGAGAAGGCTGTGGGGCGACCTTATTGTGGCCTTTCAATACTTAAAGGGGACCTACAAGAAAGATGGGGACAGACGTTTTAGCAAGGCCTGCTGTGACAGGACAAGGGTTAATGGTTTTAAACTAAAAGAGGGAAGATTCAGACTAGATATAAGGAAGAAATTTTTCACAATGAGGGTGGTGAAACACTGGCACAGGTTGCCCAGAGAGGTGGTAGATTCCCCCTCCTTGGAAACATTCAAGGTCAGGTTGGAGGGGGCTCTGAGCAACCTGATCTAGTTGAAGATGTCCCTGCCAATTGCAGGGGGTTGGACTAGATGACCTTTAAAGATCCCTTCCATCCCAAAGCATTCTATGATGATTCTATGATTTGCTGGTACTTTTTTTATTCTGCTTTCAGTAATCCTAGTCTGTTTTGTAACTCATCTGGCAAATATCCATCATAACATTGTTCTGAAATCACACATTTATAATTCTAATGAAATCACTGGTAAGAAGTAAAATTGTTAGGAAGCTCTCCACTGAGATCTTTAATTGATGAGAGTCCTGATGAATTAGAAGGTATATGGTTTGTGTAAACCTGTAGCACAATTGCATATTTTCCTTAATCTGTCATTACATCAATAAAAGCAAAACCAAATAGCTATTAGACAAGCTTATTGGATCTCAACTAACAAATGTCTTCCAAAAAGTAAATAATAAGAACCAGCCACAAAAGAACAGATGTTGATGAATAGATAAGCACAGCAACTGCATCATTATCACTTTTTTTATTTAGTAATGGAAATGTACATTTAAATAGCTTTATGACTGAGACAAATCAACAAAAGCCAGGAAATTTGAAGCAGATGCTTACATTTTGGGGCATGTTCATGACTTAATAAGAGTGAATATCACCCTTTCACATTGCAGGAATTGCATACATGCAAAATGGAAGATTGGACGATATACCCATTTGATTTTAACATATGCTCCTGTGGTGGGTTGACCCTGGCTGGGTGCCAGGTGCCCACCAAAGCCACTCTGTCATGCCGCCTCCTCAGCTGGACAGGGGAGAGAAAATATAACTAAAGGCTCATGGGTCAAGATAAGGACAGGGAGAGATCATTCACCAATTACTGTCACAGGCAAAACAGACTTGACTTGAGGAAATTAATTTAATTTATTACTAATCAAATCAGAGTAGGGTAATGAGAAATAAAACCAAATCTTAAAACACCTTCCCCCCACCCCTCCCTTCTTCTCAGGCTCAGCTTCACTCCCGATTTCTCTGCCTCCTCCCCCCCGAGCAGCGCAGGGGGATGGGGAATGGGGGTTGCGGTCAGTTCATCACACATTGGCTCTGCCGCTCCTTCCTCCTCGGGGGAGGGCTCCTCACACTCTTCCCCTGCTCCAGGGTGGGGTCCCTCCCACAGGAGACAGTCCTTCACAGACTGCTCCAGCATGGGTCCTTTCCATGGGGTGCAGTCCTTCAGTAACAGACTGCTCCAGCGTGGGCTCCTCTCTCCACAGGTCCACAGGTCCTGCCAGGAGCATGCTCCAGCATGGGCTCTCCATGGGGTCACAGCCTTCTTCAGGCACATCCACCTGCTCCGGCGTGGGGTCCTCCACGGGCTACAGGGGGATATTTGCTCCACCGTTGTGTTGTGTTACACTGGTTCTCTCTGGGGCCTTGACTTCTTGTGACAGAGCATTGCTATATCACTTCTGAACAGAGCTCTGTACAAGGGGGCTTTATTTATCTGCTTCAGCAAATGTGCTACATTTTATATAACTTCACCTGTGAAACCAAAGAACAAATATATTTAGTATAAAGTCACATTTTGCCATACTAATAAGTAAAAGCTAGCATAATGCAAGACAATATGATCTGTTTTTATAATCTGAAATATAATGCCAAAAAGGCACTAAGTTAATAGCTTCTTTACAAAGGTTGCCAGTACATCAACTCTATTTGTCTGTTTGGGGAATGTACACTACTCATCCCTTTCCCCATGTGTTCTCATTCATGCTTTCTCATATTTTCTTTCTTTTCAGAAAAAAAAAAAAAATTCTGGTCATATCCTTCTACTTCTACTCCTACTCCAACTTTTTGGGGTAGAAACATTGTTCATATGAATCTGTTATTCGCATGTTCATGTGAAAGCAAATCTCCATCATGGATGCACAGTTGTATCTGACTTCTCTACAGGCAGCCTCTGTCTTGCAACCTCATGACATGGCAAATGGTGGTGGTTCTTGTTTCTATCTTTGTTATCAAAAGAACTATGCTGAAAATTTGTTGGATATAGGAAAAGCATTTTCCTTCATTTCTATGAAGGCATGAGAGGAAGAGAAGTTTTACTGACTCCATTTCAAGACCTCTTTCTAAAACTGATTTTTGTTCAAAAATAGTCTTCAGTTTCCACTCAATTTTAATAAAAGACTGGCTGAAAGGGTATTGTTTTCCATGAACAGCCATTTCTACACTCCCTGACTTTTTTTTTTTAAGAATTTAGTAGTGAGCAAATTTGGGGTTTTTGGATATTTTTTAAAAATGTTTTTTAATGGTAAGTGAAATTCTCAGTCATTTATTTGAAGTATATATAAAGACTCAGGCCTGGTTGGTGGAATAATGGGCTGCCTCAGTGGAGCTGGGAGGTGGCAGCGTGCCCCTTGCCGCCGAGACTGGGACGCTGTATGCACGGGGACATCTAGCGGCCAACGACAAAGGGCTGTCCTTGTGCAAGACACCGCCAAACTGTGTGAGGCAACTTGAAAATGTACGTTTGCTTTTAATGCACACAGGATTTGATTCTTGCTTAATGGGCACAAGCCATTACCAGTGGACTGATTCCCGAGCTGCTGAATTAATTTCTAAATTATGACTCATGCTAAGGATATATGTCAGTAGTTGGTATGAGAATTGTGTATTGGACATGGTACCAATCAAAAATATCCTTCTTCACAATTTGAAGTATTGAGGAGGTGCTTGTATGTAAAGTTCAGGTGGTGGTTGTTTTAAAAAAAAAAGTTGTATTTCAAACCCAGTTGCTAAGGTCATTGGTTTGGGAATACAGGCCTAAGTCAGCTTTGCTGCTGGATTCACATCTACTTTGAATTGGTATATTTGTTACTGCTCCTACCTTACAATCACATGTTTTTGAGATTGAGTAATATTATGTTAAGCACTGAGTTGTACACAGCTCATGTTTTTAAAGCTATCTAGGCATTTTGCTCCCTTTAAAAATGTTGTCTAAGCTCCATCTTCTGAGGGATTTAAGCCCTTAAGAATCCAGGGATGGGACTTGCTCCAGGTTAGGACAACTGTCTATATAAAGAGGTGATCTGTGCATGTATGACAGGTGTCAGAGCTACTGCAGTCCACAGAAGGCTAGTCAATACCATCAGAGTAGCTTAAAGATCAATTGAGCTCACTGCTCACCTGCTGACAGCAAGCTGAATAAACCATTTCAAAGGAAGAAAAAAAGAATGTATTATTGTCATCTAAACTGTATTGTCGGTCTGTGTGTTTTTAGTGCACAGTAAATGTAGTTTCAATTAGTTTAACCTTTTAGCCTTCTGTTGTGCCTGCCTGCAGATTTAAAGGAAGACCAAGCATGCCACAGTGTTCAATCACTTTATATTTGTAAGGCATTTGGGGTATGAAAAGGGATATAAACGTTCTTCTTGAGAGAGATGAGAACTTATCTCCTCTGAAATCTGGGTACTTCAGTGGTCTTTTTAGCAGATGCATAGTTCTTTTAAAAGTTTTTGTATTTTGAAAATTATAGAATCAGTTCTTAATAGTCAAAATGTTTCTAGCAAAAGTGGAGGCTTGGACACATTCAGATGCTTTTCTCAAATATATTATGGTCCTGGTTAGATTTTTTTAAAGAATGACTGATTTGCTATGAAAGAAGCAAAAAAGCAAGTTTAGAATATGAAAAATTATATTCAGTATTCCATAAAATCAGAGAAAATCAATCAGATCTGTCTGTCAGATTACATTTTTTCTAAGTCTTTCTGTGTAGCACTATCATTGCAAAATTTCAAAGCATTTCACACACACTCTGTGAAATATATTGAGCATGTACTTGAATAAGTCATTTAAGATAAACTAGACTATCATCTCAAAGTCATCCATGAATTGAAGGTGGTTTAGATACCTGGATGAGATGTCCATTTCTACACTTCCATCTGTATAATCTTCTAATTACATATACACGCACTCAGATGTTAAGCCAGCTACATACAGTTTGTATGTCAATGCAGGTAGTATTTCAATGAAAGTACTTTATGATGATTGTTTATAAGGCTAGCAAACTTATTTGGATTACACCATTCTAACCAAATATTGCTGTATAACTAGAGTTTGGCAAATATTTTGGAATAAGCAGTAATTTCGGTGGGAAAAAAACCAAAACCAACAACCAAAAAAACCCCAAAGCAAAACCCAATTATCTTTATCTCTGAAGTCCCTGAATCACAATTTGTTGAAGTTTAGGAGTACATTCAGGGAAAGTATTATAACGTACTGTTGGAGATATCCGAGAAATAAGACAAAGGCTGTTAAGGCAGAGGATGTTAATCAACCTCTGTAAACAGTTAACAAGACCTGGCCTGAGAGAAGAAACAGGAGGACACCACAAAACAGTCTAGCAAGGAAATACCAAGATAAGCATGAGAAAACAAGGCCGCTGACAAAGCCAAAGTAAGAATCACTTGAACCATGAGTGAACTATCTTAATTAACATAGTAAAAACCACACCTCCAGCAATGAAGCCCCCGGCCCAAGCAAAGACCCCTACCCACTGAGCATGCTCTGTAAATTTAAAACACACTGTTCCTTTAAGTGGAGAGGAGGCTTGTGAGAACCAATAGAAGCAAGGATGAATAAGTGGAATTGTGAAAACACTGATAACAGCTACTCAGAATGTATAAAATGTCCCTGCATGTTAACCAAGGTGTGCTAGCTTTGTGGAGTTAGTTACCTCCTAGCACCCATCTCTGCGCAGACATGAAATAAACAAATATCTCGACTCTGTGTGTTATTCGGCTTTTTTGCACACCAGGTAAAAGAACTCTGCTTTTTGGGACAACAGTACCAGGTCTATTCTTAAAGTCTTTTCAAGTCATCTGCTTTTGGCCATTGATAGAGATGAGACACTGCACTAAATGAGCCTTTTTCTGGTCTAGGACAGATGATCTTATATATTTTTTGTCTGAAATTCTGTCTATATTTGATATTTTTTCAAAGTTAGTGTTTTTTAGAACTGTTTACGTTAATTCCCTGGTAATTAAATGTCTCAGCTTGTGGGAGTCCCATCTTCGTGTCTGCCTGCTCAAGGGAATTGAACCCCTGTGTTTAGATTTCTTAGATTCTAATAAACTTAATGTAGTTATATTTTCTGATTCGGGTTGTCTTCTATTTTATTCTAATCTGGTTAAGCTATTTAAATATTAACTGAGTGAGTCAGTGGAAGAGTAACTCTTCAGACTGGTAGTTAGTGCAAGTGTTGTCTGAAAAGCAGATTCTTTGCCCGGTATGCAATAGGCCAATAATCACACGCTCAGGAGAGACATTGATTATTTATTTTAGGTTTGCACAAGCCTGGGTGCTCGGTGGTTTCCCACAAATCAAGCACATGAGATTTCTACCAACAGCCCTTTTTATACAGTACAAACATAACATATGTAATCCATTACATAGCCTTTTTGCTACCTGATGGGTATATGTTAATATACAGTCCTAATTTGGTAACAAGATAAGTACATCTTTACAGAGCATGCTCAGAGAGTAGGGGTCCCCTTAATCAGAGGAGGGTCCCACAGCAGGGGGTGTGATTTTTAGTATTATAATGAAGATATTTCATAGAAAGGACAAGTATGTTGTCCACTGTTTCCATAGTGTCCTTGGTTGGTTTACATCAAGGAATCCAAAATCAATGATTACTGATATTTCAAAAAACATCCTGGTTATATTTAAACTTTTAATATATGAACACCATGATCGGACTACACTCCTACAATCTAACTGTCTATTAAGTACATCCTGTTTCCTAATAATTAATTTCCAGTTAACCCTCAACACAAGTACTAGATTAAGAGCCTATGGTTTGTTGTGCCTGCTCCAGTGATTATTTAAATGATTTATTCAAGGAGGAGCAAAAAGAGGAATACGGATAAAACAGGCTGAAGAACCCTAGCTCAGAATACCAGTCTGTGGCAGTAAGGATTTTCTCCTAGTATTAGCATTAATCTGTTTTTTGACAGAAGATAGCTGATTGATAGATATTTTTGCTTTATGTGGTTTCTTACCATTATACTTTTTCTGATTTAAAATGGGAAGTCTGAATTAGTGTTTCAAAACATTTGCTAGGTTACCAATATTCCTTAAGAGACCATACAAAATAAAATAGTAAATCTAGAGTTTGATACTCAGTAAAATAGCGCTAATATTTACTGCTTAACATTCGCCCTTATATGTGCAAGTTCATCCTCTTGTGTCATAGTAAAATATTTGTTACAGAATAAATCCTATAGTATTGAGTCCTATTAAAGTATACTGATGATTTCTGTGAAGATATTTATAACTGTTTTCTTAAAATTTAGCAAATGAAGTATTTGTGGTAGTTCATCATTGAACTATAGCTTCAATTCATTGCGCATTGTAAATCACCTGAACGATAGAAATCTGAATCTGAATTCTCTCAGTGCCAGGAGGCACACAAGGCGTGAACATCGTTCTTCCACTTCGATCGGTCTGCGGCTGCGTGCTCTGGAGTCCCAAGGGCCACAGTGCAGTCTTCTGTTGGTTTTTTCCTCAAGACATGACCGATCCAGTTCCATCTCCTCCTCCTCACTTCATTACTGATTTTCTCCATCTCCGAGTTGATGCTCGTCGTTTCTGCAACTTTTTTTTTTTTTTTTTTTTTCCGGGAGGAGGTAGTTGGCCTCCTGCCCAACCCCCATGACTTGGAGGGCCAGTGGTTTTTCTGTCAGGGTGGCCTTCCCTTAGGCTGCGTTGGTTTGCGGCACCTTCTTCAATTTTATCCGGTGCACCCTCCAGAGAGGGATCCCCTATCCACCACCCAGGGGATGCGCCTTCTAGCCGTGCAGCCCCAGCCGAAGGGAACGATAGAAAACTTAGTGTATATTTCACGTGAAGTTTCTCTTGCAAGATACACAGAAGTTACTCCATTTAGAAAGAGCTGTCTCAATGTAGCTCTGCATTTTGCTCACTGCTGTTATGCTAGAATCATTGAACCACTGTATCTTTGAACTTACTACATTATTTCATCTTACTAAAAGATCAAATAACGCAACAAACAATTCCCTTTGTCCCTCTATTGATCACAATCTGAACTATTTCTCTTGATCAGAGGAAATACGAAACTGAATGACCTAGTTAAGGATGTATTATTATTTTAGATGCAATTGTTCAAAGTGAGAGAAACAGTTTTTATGATTCTGAACACTAGAGGGCATGAAAGCATGTTTCCAGAGGGACAGAAATGCTTTGAAAGTAAGTTAAAGAACTTCTGAAATCCCATAGTTTTCGTGATGTCAAAACCTATGAGAAGCCTGACTGGTTTACAGTATCACAGAATCACTCAGACGTGAAGGCATCTCTGGAAACCCCCTTGCTCAAGCAGGGTCATCTGAAGCAGGTAGTCCAAGACCATTGATACAAAAATTCACGGATGCTTCTCCTCACAGTCCGAATCTCCCCAAGGGAGAAACGGAGTATTCAGAGAGTCCCTGAAATGGAACTCAATGGCAGCGAAGTTAGTTACTATTAAGCAGGTATTCTTTATTGCAGCGCTGGGCAGCACTGGGGATTCTCCACCATGAGTGCTCCACCGATTTGGTGGACTTTCAGAGATTATATACTATGAAGTCCTACATATTTACAGGATTTCCGAGAAATCATTTACATAAACATGAGATTTCCTGGAACTTATTAACATATGCAAATGTCCGATCCGCATGCGCAGTCATCTCCCGTGGTGGTCTTCAGGTGGTCTTTGGGGGTCTTCAGATGAAGGCTCGTACTCGTCTTCACTGTGTTCGCTGATTGACCTTTGCTTCTGTGCAAACTCAGTCCTAGGATCACGTAAACGGTGTCCTTCAAGGCTGTCGTCATTCTGTTGTGACCTCCTATTTTCCCTGCATTTGTTCTCCCAAGGCCCAGTTGTCTGAGATGGGATTATCCCGGAGCCCCCTTATCTTGCAACCATTCTAACTACTCTCTAAATCACAAAGGCCTTTCTTTTGTTTAGTTAAGTGACTAAGATATTTAAATATCCTCCTTGCCCCTAGGCTTTTCAGGAGGCTTTTTGATGCAGTGGCTTTGTCTATCTTGGCTTTAACCCTTTCACAAGTCTGGCATTAATTTCTATAAACATTTCAAACGCATCAGGAGACAGGATCATCCATTTGCAATTGTTAACAGAATGTTCTAATAAGCATGGTTCATATAATTGAGATTGTTGTCCACATAAGATACCGTCAGAGGTGGTTTCACAAAGATCTAAACCATATGTTTGTCTCAGGTAGTGGCAAAGATTTTTCAGGAATTATACTTAATACCTCACCTTGTTCCGCAGCTCGTCTTGCCTCGTGATCAGCCAATTTATTTCCCACTTCCCTGTCAGTGTTACCTTTCTGATGCCCTTTGCAGTGCATAATCGCCACTGCTGACGGAAGTTGTACAGCATCTAAAAGTCGCAAAATTATATCAGCATGTTTTATACCTTTCCCTTGAGCAGTTAAGAGTCCTCGTTCCAAATTGCTCCATGGGCATGGACTACACCAAAGGCATATTTTGAATCCATCCAAATATTTACTCGCAGCCCTTCGGCCAGCTCCAATGCTCTCACTAGGGCAATTATTACAGCTCCTTGTGCAGATGTGCCCTTAGGGGGTGACTTTGCTTCCACCAGTTGGTCTGTGGTGGTTCCAGCATATCCTGCCATTCGAACTCCATTCTTTACGTAACTGCTCCCATCAGTATACCAGGTTCTGTCGGCTTCCTCCAGCGGCTCCTCCTTCCAGCGGCTCCTCCTTCAAGTCTGGTCTGCTTGCATATACAGTTTCAATAGTTTCTATACAATCATGCAGGACAGTCTCCATTTCCTGTTTATCGCTTATGATTTCTATATCATCTAAAACGGAGATTACAGTGTGATAAGTGTGCACAATCATCTTTTGTCCCAAAGTAAATTTTTGAGATTCTTGGATAATCAAAACAACGGCAGCCACTGCCCGAAGGCATCCTGGCCATCCTTTGCTTACTCCATCCAATTGTTTAGAGAAGGATGCTACAGCTCCTTTATGAGGACCCAGCTTCTGGGCCAGAATTCCCAGAGCCACTCCTTGCCTTTCATACAGAACAGCCAGAAAGGTTTCATTACATCTGGTAGGCCCAAAGCTGGAGCCTTCATTAGCTCCAGTTTCACTTTCTTGAATGCCCTCTTTAACCAAAAGTCCATAATTATACATCCATAATCGGCACCAACCTGTCATTCCCCAAAAGGTTCGAAGCTCTTTTACCGTGGTCGGTTCTGGAGTTCTGCAGATAGCTTCCTTTCAGTCATTCCCGAGCTGTCTTTGTCCCTTAGAAATCATGAATCCCAGGTATATTGCTTCCTTCTTCAAGATTTGGGCTTTCTGTAATGAGACTCGGTAACCACTTAATCCCAGAACATTCAACAAGCTCACAGTCCATTCCTTGCACTCTTCATCCTTTTCTGTGGCTATTAAGATATCATCCACATATTGCAAAAGCATCCCATTTCCTGGGGGCCTCTCCCAGGTCTCTAATTCCTTAGCTAATTGATTTCCAAAAAATGGCAGGGCTATTTTTGAATCCTTGGGGTAACACTATCCAGGTCAGTTGGGTTTTTTTCGTCCTGTATCAGGGTTTTCCCATTCAAAGGAAAATAAATTGCAGCTTTCTGGAGCCAAGGTAAAGCAAAAGAATGCACCCTTTAAATCTAACACAGTAAACCACTCATAGGTTTCCTTTAAACTAGTCAGCAGAGTACATGGGTTTGCCACTACCAGATACAAATCTTCAACTATTTGATTTATTGCCTGCAAATCTTGCGCCAATTGATAAGTTTTGCCATCAGGCTTTTTGACAGGCAGAATGGGAGTGTTATATTCTGAAGAGCATTCAATTAATAGTCCAAATTTTATAAGCTCTTCTATAATACTTTTTACCCCTCGCCTATCTTCCAATTTCAAGGGGTATTGCTTTATCTTAACAGGTCGTGCCCCTTCTTTGAGTTTAACAACAACCAATTCAGCATTTTTAGCCTTTCCGGGTATTCCTGAGGCCCACGCTCCTGGGTATACCTGGTCTTTTATTTCTTGTATAATTTCTTCTTCTCTAATTTGGGGTTCAGTAAGAACCAAGCTTAAAATTCCAATGTGATTTTTGTCTGGTATTTTAAATTCAATTTCCCCATTTCTAAATTTTATTTCGGGATTTAGTTGTTCTCAACTACAGGCCTGAACTACAGGCCTGTCAGCCTGACCTCGGTGCCAGGGAAGGTCATGGAGCAGATCATCTTGACTGCCATTATGCAGCAAGTGTGGGACAACCAGGGGATCAGGCCCAGCCAGCATGGGTTTATGAAAGGGAGATCCTGTTTCACTAACCTGGTCTCCTTCTATGACAAGGTGACCCGCTTAGTGGAAGAGGGGAAGGCTGTGGATGTTGTCTACCTGGACTTTAGTAAGGCCTTTGACACTGTCTCCCACAGCATTCTCCTGGAGAAGATGGCTGCTCATGGCTTGGATAAGTGCACTCTGCGCTGGGTTAAAAAGTGGCAGGATGGCCGAGCCCAGAGAGTGGTGGTGAATGGAGTCAAAACCAGTTGGCGGCCGGTCACGAGTGGTGTTCCCCAGGGCTCAGTACTGGGGCCGGTCCTGTTCAATATCTTCACTGATGCTCTGGACGAGGGGATTGAGTGCACCCTCAGTAAGTTTGCAGATGACACCAAGTTGGGTGGAAGTGTCGATCTGCTGGAGGGTAGGAAGGCCCTGCAGAGGGACCTGGACAGGCTGGATCGTTGGGCCGGGGCCAACTGCATGAGGTTCAACAAGGCTCAGTGCCGGGTCCTGCACTTGGGTCACATTAACCCCATGCAACGCTACAGGCTGGGGGAGGAGTGGCTGGAGAGCTGCCTGGAGGAAAAGGACCTGGGGGTGTTGGTTGACAGACACCTGAACATGAGCCAGCAGTGTGCTCAGGTGGCCAAGAGGGCCAATGGCATCCTGGCTTGTATCAGGAATAGTGTGGCCAGCAGGACCAGGGAGGTGATAGTGCCCCTGTACTCGGCATTGGTGAGGCCGCACCTCGAGTACTGTGTTCAGTTTTGGGCCCCTCACTACAAGAAGGACATCGAGGTGCTGGCGTGTGTTCAGAGGAGGGCAATAAAGTTGGTGAAGGGCCTAGAGCACAAGTCTTATGAGGAGAGGCTGAGGGAACTGGGGTTGTTTAGTCCGGAGAAAAGGCTGAGGGGAGACCTTATTGCTCTCTACAACTACCTGAAAGGAGGTTGTAGTGAGGTGGGGGTCGGTCTCTTCTCCCTAGTAATGAGTGATAGGACAAGAGGAAACGGCCTCAAGCTGCGCCAGGGGAGGTTTAGGTTAGATATTAGGAAAAACTTCTTCACCGAAAGGGTGGTCAAGCATTGGAACAGGCTACCCAGGGAAGTGGTTGAGTCTCCATCCCTGGAGGTATTTAAAGAACGGATAGATGTGGTGCTTAGGGACATGGTTTAGTGGTGGACTTGGCAGTGTTAGGTTAACGGTTGGACTCGATGATCTTAAGGGTCTTTTCCAACCTTGACGATTCTATGATTCTATGATAATATGTCCCTTCCCAGTAATAGTCTAGGAGCCTCAGGCAGGTAGAGAAATTTGTGAATCCCCACACTCTTCCCAATTCTAAATTTTAATGGTTTCAAGAAAAAGCTTTTTCAACCTGCCTAGGTTTGATTCAATACAGAGAATGTGGCTAACGCAGCCACTATCTCCTTTCCCAGTTTCCTTCTGTCCTCCCCCTCCCCATTCCGATATACTCTCCACGCTTCCTCCAGCAACTTTTCTAAATTCTTTATATCTGGTTCCCTAAGTTTCTGAAGTTTCTTTCTGCTATCATTAGTGGATTGTCTCAAAACCAGAGATACCAACTGCTGTGTGGCAGCTTCTGACTCCAGTTCCATAGTAGTAAATCTTCTCACAGCAGCCCGTAAACGATCTAAAAACTCCGTGGGCGTTTCAGTCTGCCCCTGCTTGATAGCATACAGAGCAGACCAGTTAACTGCCTTTGGAATTGCGTGTTCTATTCCAAATTTGATCCAGGTTCGGTATCGTTGCATCAAACGGTACTGAGCTGGATCATTAGGGTCCCAACCTGGGTCCCTGGAGGGCACAGGATCTTCGGCCGTGCCCTGTAAAACTCGTCCCTCACTCTGTTGTTTCTACATGAGCTCGGGCTGCCTTTAATACAAGCTGCTTCTCAGTTTCAGTCATAGCATCTAGCATAAGATCCACATCTTTCCAATCCGGGTCCAAATTCTTAGTAATCCACTCAAACCTTTTCGTAACCCCACTTGGGTCCTCCCTGTACCCCTTAACTGCATCCTTCCACTTATCCACATCATCCATCTGGAAAGGCACTCTTCTTCCGCCTTTCTGGGTTTCTCTGTCACCTTCAAACACCTCTGTCCAATACTACATGCTGAACAACATCGCTTCAACTTCCCTAACTCTTTCTGATTTTCCTTTTCCAAAGCCAACACCATGGGATCTTGGGGAGCAAAATTAAAACCACAATCTTTCTGCCGCTCAGGGTGATTTCGGAGGGTGAAAAACATATCCGCATACATTGCTTCGTCCCATTTTCCCTCCCTCCTTAAAAATAACAGGAGTTGCAGCAAGGCATTATACTTCAGAGTCCCATTCACAGGCCACTTCTCTTCATCATCTAATTTATACAATGGCCATCACTGATTACAATACTTAATTAGAGTTTTCTTATTCACATTTCCTCCAGGAGGACCCCCTGTGTCCTTCCAGTGATATAAAATGCAACCTAATGGAGATTTCTTTGGTATCTCTTTACTTTGCTGTGACCCTCCCATTTTATTGGTCCCAGTTCTCTCCTGTATTCCCGCAGTATCTTAACAGTTAGTTCCATGGTACACACTTTACCGCTTAGAGGGTTACAGAATTACTGGTTTACATCCGTACAACCTTTTTCTTTCACTTCGTCCGTCTCCGGCCGTTTCCCTCGCGGGACAACGAAACCGCGGATCAGGACTCCGCACTCACTTCGTACTAAGAGTACGTCTCATTCACACATGCACAGGACAGCATACACACTTTTGACGACAAAACACTCAAATTCCAACACAAAGTACGTCTCATTCACACACGCACAGGACAGTATAGACACTTTTGACAACAAAAACGCTCACCTACCAATACAATGACCAAAAATCCTAAAAGCAAACAAAGAGCAACTACTTGTCCTTGTAACATGCCAAACACAATCCCAAAATCAAATAACCGCAGCGATCTGATTGAGGCAAGGAGTCCCTCCGGAAATGTTCCGGGGGTACCCTAGGGAGTCCCGTTCTCAACGGGTCCTGCAGCCGAGCAGAGAGGGTCCCACCTGGGTCGCCAAAACTGATACAAAAATTCACGGATGCTTCTCCTCACAGTCCGAATCTCCCCAAGGGAGAAACGGAGTATTCAGAGAGTCCCTGAAATGGAACTCAATGGCAACGAAGTTACTATTAAGCAGGTATTCTTTATTGCAGCGCTGGGCAGCACTGGGGATTCTCCACCATAAGCGCTCCACCGATTTGGTGGACTTTCAGAGATTATATACTGTAAAGTCCTACATATTTACAGGATTTCCGAGAAATCATTTACATAAACATGAGATTTCCTGGAACTTATTAACATATGCAAATGTCCGATCCGCATGTGCAGTCATCTCCCGTGGTGGTCTTCAGGTGGTCTTTGGGGGTCTTCAGATGAAGGCTTGTAGTCGTCTTCACTGTGTTCGCTGATTGACCTTTGCTTCTGTGCAAACTCAGTCCTAGGATCACGTAAACGGTGTCCTTCAAGGCTGTCCTCATTCTTTTGTGACCTCCTATTTTCCCTGCATTTGTTCTCCCAAGGCCCAGTTGTCTGAGATGGGATTATCCCGGAGCCCCCTTATCTTGCAACCATTCTAACTACTCCCTAAATCACAAAGGCCTTTCTTTTGTTTAGTTAAGTGACTAAGATATTTAAATATCCTCCTTGCCCCTAGGCTTTTCAGGAGGCTTTTTGATGCAGTGGCTTTGTCTATCTTGGCTTTAACCCTTTCACCATGTCAACTGATAACTTTACAGCTTTATTTGTAATTTTGATGTGCTCTGAACATGATGTGACCAAAAATATTATGCTATAGTACTGTGTAATTTTTTATTTCAGTCAAGAAATCTTCAGCAAATTCATTATAGCAAAGTTTACTTCAGTCTACTGTAACAACAAATAGTCTAACATTACTTTTGGATCTGTTCAGCTTTTAGGATAGGTTGCAGTGCCAAGCATTGACTCTTTATTTCATCCTCTTCTGTAAATTAATTCTCATTATTTCTGTTAGGAACTTTATGATGGTACTTTCTATATAAAATCTAAATAAAACTGTTCTCATCATCCTATATTGCAATTCTTGTGTTAGGACTGTGCAATTAAATAAGTCACTAAAACTAACAGAATGGATTATAAATGTAATTCTTCTAATTTTCAAAAACTTAAGGAGGAAATTAATGGGGATAAATATACTGAAAAAATAAAAACATAATATAATGCTTTTTACTATCATCTGCAGTATAATTCCTTGTTTAAAGATACAGTTTAGATTATTACAGGTTTTTATTAAATTAGAGCAATGTGTTAAGCAGGATTCCAGTCCTAGTTGAGGTACTGATTTCCTTTCTGGTTCAGGTTAAATCAGGTAAGTTCCCTACTTCAGCTTCCAGATTTTGTTAAACAAGAAGACACTTTTTACATCCAGATGGATAATTTGCTTTTTAATAATCTGGTGAAAAACAAAACCAAACTAATTTTGATAGAGATATTTAAAGTGATATTTAATAAGTAGTTTCACAAATCAGATTGTCTTTGAATACAAAATGTATAGTATGTCTGTTCAGTCAATTTATTCAGGAAAACCGTAGTGCTTCCTGGGAAGCTCACATTTTAAATCAATGTTTCTGTATTTTAGGCAAGAGTTGATCTCCACTCTTTTCTTGCAGGGTTTTTCCAGTTTTTTTATCTGCCATGTTGACTACCATTCTACTCTACTCTTTTTCACAGGGCATATTTTTCCTGGAGGATAAACCAAAACCATAGTTTGCTAATTCTCTAGCAAATGGGTCCTGGGCAGGCCTAATGCCTTTCCTCTAATTGTTACTTTCTTTTGAATAAGAATTTGATACATAACACATATGTCCCCATTTAAACTTTTAGAACTTACCTATAACTATTGTTTATCATCTTTGAAAGAGAGATTAAGTTGCCTACCTGAGCATCAGGATAATTGATATGTTGTTTTTAACTGTCACATTGTCTTTGTTTCAGCTGGGATAGAGTTAATTTTCTTCCTAGTAGCTGGTATAGTGCTGTGTTTTGGATTTAGTATGAGAATAATGTTGATAACACACTGATGTTTTAGTTGTTGCTAAGTAGGGCTTACACTGGTCAAGGACTTTTCAGCTTCCCATGCTCTGCCAGGTGCACAAGAAGCTGGGAGGGGGCACAGCCAGGACAGCTGACCCAGACTGGCCAAAGGGCTACTCCATGCCATATGACATCATGCTCAGTATATAAACTGGGGGGAGTTGGCCGGGGGGCAGTGATCGCTGCTCGGGGATGGGCTGGGCATCGTTCAGTTGGTGATGAGCAATTGCATTGTGCATCGCTTGTGTTGTATATTCTTTTATCATGATTATTATTATTTCCTCTTCCTCTATTGTCCTATTAAACTGTCTTTATCTCAGTCCATGGGTTTTACTTTTTTTTCCAATTCTCTCCCCCATCCCACTGTGGGCAGGGGAGGGTGAGTGAGCGGCTGTGTGGTGCTTAGTTGCCGACTGGGGTTAAACCATGACAGTCCTTTTTGGCACCCAATGTGGGGCTTGAAGGTTGAGATAATGACAGATCTGACCAGAGCATGTTAAAATAAATTTGTTATAAGCATTCATTATATTAGTTTTCTATTCACTGGTCGCAATGTTGTTTTATTTGCTCTCAAAGTTGTTGTATTTGTTCTCAGAGTTGTGTTATGTATCACCTTACTTGCTGTATATACTGTTTATTAGTATTTATGTGCTGTTTATCACCTCTGGGAAATGAACTAAAGTTGTCACTTTGCTGTACGTTGTAACACTGGCTTATGGTATGATAAAATTATTGGTCGTGAGATCAATCTGTTATTTGTACTCAGCATTGCCCTCACCCCTGTACTTCGGGAGCCGTCTATCGGAAATTATTAGTAATTACACTTTTTACTTTTTCTCCTTGGAGAGACAGCCTACGGGGGAGACACCTTCCTCCATCTTCCCCTTCTTATCCAGCACTTACAATAGCTCTTGAGAATTTTGAATATCCTTGGGATGTTCAAACCAGCATGTTCCTATTGCTATGTCTCCTGAATGTGTGTCAGGTCTTGCTTAGGGTTAAACAACTATTTAAGAATACTGCATCTACTCCAACCCCCATGACAGGCACTGCATCTACTCCAACCCCCACAACAGGCATTGCAGCTACTCCAACCCCAGCAACAGGCACTGCAGTTGAACCAGAGAACCAACCTGTGCCAGTATCAGTTGCCCCTATACACAAGAAGAAATCCTGGAAGCGAAAGTCAGCTCATTTAGAAAGGGATGAAGAAACTTCTCCTAAGAGGGAGCAGGAGGAAGAAGCATACTGCCCTGCCAGTGAGGAAGCAGACTACTCTAAAGCAGGGCCATCACGAGAACAGGAGGAGGAAGAGGAGAATTCCTCGCTTCCCCCCAAGGAAGAACTCAGTGGGAGGGTTCCTCCTCTTCCTCGGAGGGAGAGGAAGAACTCATAAAGGAGACAGTAACCACCTGATCTCTATCCCTGAGTGAGCTGTGAGATATGCAAAAGGATTTCAGCCATCATCCAGGTGAGCACATCATCACCTGGCTGCTCTGATGCTGGGATAACAGGGCCAGTAGCCTGGAATTAGAGGGTAGGGAAGCCAAGCAGCTGGGATCCCTTTCTAGGGAAGGGGGCATTGACAAAGTGATTGGAAAAGGGGCAAAAGCCCTCAGCCTCTGGAGGCGACTCCTGTCAGGTGTGAAGGAAAGGCATCCCTTCAAGGAAGATGTTATATGTCACCCAGGCAAGTGGACCACCATGGCGAGAGGTATCCAGTACCTGAGGGAATTAGCCGTGCTGGAGGTGATTTATGATGACCTGGACAACGAGCAATTACCCAAAGATCCAGATGAAGTCCGGTGCACATGACCCATGTGGTGGAAGTTTGTATGGAGCGCACCATTGTTGTATGCCAACTAATTGGCAGTAATAACCTGGAAAGACGGAGAGGGACAAATGGTAGACAAAGTGGCTAGTCAACTCCGACAATACGAAGAAAGTCTCTCTTCCTCCCTACGGTCCTGCATCTCGGCTGTGGAGAAACTGTCAAACATGCTAGCTGAGAAACTGTCCGGGGGGTTTCAACAATTCAAAGAGGATATGTCCTGCTCCCCACCTGTACGGACCAGTATCTCAACTATTAGGAGTAAGCGTCCCTCTGCTCAAGAGAGAAGATATAGTGGATACACACCACAGGGCACTCTGTGGTTTTACCTGCATGACAACGGAGAGGACATGAGGAAGCGGGATGGAAAATCTACCTCGACCCTAGAGGCACAGACACGAGTTGCAAGGGAAAACAATCACACAGGGGTGTTCTTCCAGGAAAATTGCTGCTCCAGTTTCCAGTGGGCAGTTCCCCAGACATAGCAGAAGGGCTGATTTTGTTTCCAATATTAATAAAGGGATTTTTGATTTGCATTGACAAGAAGTGAGTAACGAACGCTATGACCAGGACTAGAGGGGCCCTGCCTCCAGCCAGGTGGAGGAAAGGGACAACCGGGTGTACTGGACTGTGTGGATTCAATGGCCTGGCACATCAGCCCCACAGGAGTAGAAGGCTCTAGTGGACACTGGTGCACAGTGTACCTTAATGCCATCAAGCTATAAAGGGGCAGAACTCATCTGTATTTCTGGAGTGACAGGGGGATCCCAGCAGCTAACTTTATTGGAGGCTGAAGTGAGCTTAACCAGGAAGGAGTGGCAGAAGCACCCCATTGTGACTGGCCCAGAGGCCCCGTGCATCCTTGGCATAGACTGCCTCAGGAGAGGGTATTTCAAGGACCCAAAAGGGTACTGGTGGGCTTTTGGTATAGCTGCCTTGGAGATGGAGGAAATTAAACAGCTGTCTACCCTGCCTGGTCTCTCGAAGGACCCTTCTGTTGTGGGGTTGCTGAGGGTCGAAGAACAACAGGTGCTGATCACCACCACCACAGTGGTACACTGACGGCAATATCGCACCAACAGAGACTCCCTGATTCCCATCCATAAGCTGATTTGTTGACTGGAGAGTCAAGGAGTGATCAGCAAGAGTCGCTCACCCTTTAACAGTCCCATATGGCCAGTGCGAAAGTCTAATGGAGAGTGGAGGCTAACAGTAGACTATCGGGGCCTGAACGAAGTCACGCTGCTGCTGAGTGCTGCCATGCCGAACATACTAGAAATTCAATACAAATTGGACTCAAAAGCAGCCAAGTGGTATGCCACCATTGATATTGCTAATGTGTTTTTCTCAATCCCTTTGGCAGCAGAGTGCAGGCCACAGTTTGCTTTCACTTGGAGGGGCGTCCAGTACACCTGGAATCGACTGCCCCAGGGGTGGAAGCACAGCCCCACCATTTGCCATGGACTGATCCAGACTGCACTGGAACAGGGTGGGGCTCCGGAACACCTGCAATACATTGATGACATCATCGTGTGGGGCAACACAGCAGAAGAGGTTTTTGAGAAAGGGAAGAAAATACTCCAAATCCTTCTGGAGGCTGGCTTTGCCATAAACCAAAGTAAGGTCAAGGGACCTGCACAGGAGATCCATTTTTTAGGAATAAAATGGCAAGATGGACGTTGTCAGATCCCAATGGATGTGATGAACAAAATAACAGCCATGTCTCCACCAACCAGCAAAAAGGAAGCACAAGCTTTCTTGGGGTTTTTGGAGAATGCATATTCCAAGTTACAGTCTGATCGTAAGCCCTCTCTATCAAGTGACCCAGAAGAAGAACAATTTCAAATGGGGCCCTGAGTGATGACAAGCCTTTGAACAAATTTAACAGGAGATGATAGTTCATGTAGTCGCCCTTGGGCCAGTCCAGGCAGGACAAGATGTAAAAAATGTGCTCTACACTGCAGCCAGGGAGAACGGCCCTACCTGGAGCCTCTGGCAGAAAGCACCAGGGGAGACTCGAGGTCGACCCCTAGGGTTTTGGAGTCGGGGATACAAAGGATCCGAGGCCTGCTATACTCCAACTGAAAAAGAGAGATTGGCAGCATATGAAGGGGCTCGAGCTGCTTTGGAAGCGTTTGGTACTGAAGCACAGCTCCTCCTGGCACCCTGACTGCCAGTGCTGGGCTGGATGTTCAAAGGGAGGATCCCCTGTACACATCATGCAACTGATGCTACATGGAGTAAGTGGGTCGCACTCATCACACAATGGGCTTGAATAGGAATCCCCAGTCACCCAGGAATCTTGGAAGTGATCATGGACTGGCCAGAAGGCAAAGATTTCAGAATATCGCCAGAGGAGGAGGTGACACGTGCTGAGGAGGCCCCACTGTACAATAAACTGCCAGAAAATGAGAAGCAATATGCCCTGTTCACTGATGGGTCCTGTCGTCTTGTGGGGAAGCATTGGAGGTGGAAGGCTGCTGTATGGAGTCTTATACGACAAGTCGCAGAAACTGCTGAAGGAGAAGGTGAATCGAGTCAGTTTGCAGAGGTGAAAGCCATCCAGCTGGCTTTAGATACTGCTGAACGAGAAAAGTGGCCTATGCTCTATCTCTGTACTGACTCATGGATGGTGGCAAATGCCCTGTGGGGGTGGTTGCAGCAATGGAAGCAGAGCAACTGGCAGGGCAGAGGCAAACCCATCTTAGCTGCTGCATTGTGGCAAGATATTGCTGCCCGGGTAGAGAACCTGGTTGTAAAAGTACGTCACGTAGATGCTCACGTACCCAAGAGTCAGGCCACTGAAGAACATCAAAACCACCAGCAGGTGGACCAGGCTGCTAAGATTGAAGTGGCTCAGGTGGATCTGGACTGGCAACATAAGGGTGAAATATTTCTAGCTTGGTGTTCCCATGACACCTCAGGCCACCAAGGAAGAGATGCAACATATAGATGGGCTCGTGACTGAGGGGTGGACTTGACCATGGACACTATTGCACAGGTTATCCATGAATGCGAAACATGCGCTGCAATCAAGCGAGCCAAGCGGTTCAAGCCTCTCTGGTACGGAGAACAATGGCTGAAATATCAATATGGGGAGGCCTGGCAGATTGATTATATCACACTCCCACAAACCCGCCAAGGCAAGCACCATGTGCTCACCATGGTGGAAGCAACCACCGGATGCCTGGAAACATATCCTGTGCTCCATGCCACCGCCCGGAACACTATCCTGGGTCTTGAAAAGCAAGTCCTATGGCGACATGGCACCCCAGAAAGAATTGAGTCAGACAATGGGACTCATTTCCGAAACAGCCTCATAGACACCTGGGCCAAAGGGCATGGCATTGACTGGATGTATCACATCCCCTATCATGCACCAGCCTCCGGGAAAATCGAACGATACAATGGACTGTTACAGACTATACTGAGAGCAATGGGTGGTGGGACATTCAAACACTGGGATACACATTTAGCAAAGGCCACCTGGTTAGTCAACACTAGGGGATCTGCCAATCGAGCTGGCCCTGCCCAGTCAAGACTTTTACGTACTGTAGAGGGAGATAAAGTCCCTGTAGTGCACCTAAAAAATATGCTGGGGAAGACCGTCTGGGTTACTCCTGCGTGAGGCAAAGGAAAACCCATTCGTGGGACTGCTTTTACTCAAGGACCTGGGTGCACTTGTTGGGTGATGTGGAAGGATGGGGAAGTCTGATGTGTACCTCAAGGGGATTTGATTTTGGGTGAAAATAGCCAATGAACTGAATTGTATGATGTTAGTTGCTATATAATACTGGATGTCATCACTGCTATGGTTGCTATATGCCATATCAACAGTATACAGTAAGAATCACCCAGACAAGCAAAGCTAAGTTGCAAAGACTTTAAGACTCAGATTTCCAGAACACAGATTTCTCAAGTCTTGCTGGCAATGTTAATTCTATCTTCTTGTGCTCAGACATTAAAATAGGATCTTTATTTCCATCTTTACAAAAGATCACTTAATACTATACATGATGCAAACAGTATTTCTTAGGTGTAAATTCAGTAAATTAAAATCTAGAGTATAGACTTACCGTGTTTCCTCTACATTTCAGTAGTGTCTAAAGCTGTTCCATTTTTGCCCTTGTCCTAAGGCAAGATTTCTCAAATCACCTCTGATCTAAGTGGCTCTGATGCCACTTCTGTTGCAGTTACCTAGAAGTAGAATGGGTTCCTGCCAAATAGTTCTTGAAATCCCACTAAAAACATAGGATTGGAAGTGTTCAGGGCAAGGAATTACTCTAATTCATTATACTCTGACAGGTCTTTGAGGAATCAAGGGATTGTTTAACATCCCTAGGAACAACTGAAAGCTTTCCTAGGTAATTCGCTGAATATACATTTTGCTTATTTGTGAAATCCCCTTTCAGTGAGCCAGCTCCAACCATGAGTCAAAGGTGCCTGGTAATCATTTGCACAAGCTCTTCTATTTCATTTGTACTAAAATTAGGTTCCTCTGTAATTCTTGAGACACCATTTGTCCTTAAAGTATATCAGAATCCCTTGAAAGAATGGATAAATAGAAGAGCTTTGATTTAAGCAATGATTTAAAAAATAGTGACAATCACATATATTGGGATAGTAGTTCTTTGTTTTGTAAAATAATTTATAGATTTTTTTGTTTTTACTGGAAAATTATCAGGAATAAGAGCATTTCTACACCACGTTATTTAATCTGGCTACCTTTTAAAAAAATACTTTCAGTTATGGCTTTTGCAGGATTTTGTAGTTTAGAACTATTCAAACTGCAGATCAATGTGCAGTGCTTATGTAATGGCCATAGATGAACATATAGTCCTGTAGCAAGGATAATGTCTGCAGGCAGGCTGCAGGAGTTGCCAATGAATTCAGAGAAAAACCTTGCTCAGTAAAAGCTCTTTGTGCAAACTCCATAGAAAACTTGACTAGACACATTTCAATAGCCTTAACATTCCTGCCTGGTCTAGCTTTCATTCTGATATTCTGTTCCTGATGCTGTCACCTATAGTAGGTAATGTCTATATGCATGTTTATTGAAAGAGCTACCTGTTTAGGCCAGCACATTTTTGACATCTCTCTTCTTGCTCTCTGGTATTAGTACTTTAATCTCTAGGAAAGAATTTAACACTTTTTTATCTTACATTTAGCTCTCCACGTGATTTGTTTCCAGCACAGACACATTCATTTTCCTTTGTGAGCAATAACTTTCAGCTTCATTGCATGGCTTTAGTAGCAATGATCAGATCACCAAACTTTCTCTCACTTTAAATTAGTCACCACTATTTAACAATAATTTCCACACAACAGATATATGAAAGACCACAAATAGTTAATGACTGATTAGACAAAACCTTTAATACATGCATATCATATCAGGTTATTTTATCATCTTTAAAACTAGTACTGGGAAAAATTACATTACTACAAAGTTACTGAAAGAGCAAAACTCAGGTATTTTGTGATGTTTTCAGAATTTTTAATATTTCCTATTTACAGAATCAATGTGTGAGTGAGTGCATGCTTGTGCGTGCATGTTTGTATGTCTTCCTTCTAATAATTTTCAACCCTGTATGATTTCCACAAAATGTAATGGTTTGATAAGAATCTGGGAGATAATTAAACTGTTGGAAGTTCGCAATTATAGTAGAATAGATATGTAAAACAGCCTAGAGCTGCTCTTTTTGACAGAAGGGCTGCAGGCTATGCTGACTCTTTATTAATCACCAAAAAATTCTTACAGGAGAGCATTCTTGTGAATACTCCAACCTTAGGAATAGTATCACTATTACAAACCACTTCAGAAACTCATGTTCAAGTGAGAAGGTCTTACAGAAATATTCCCAGTTAGCCACCTATACTACAGTCAGATTTTTTTACAGGAACAAGGGCTGCAGAATTAAGCATTAAAGCCAGCAAGGGATGATAAGTAATAAAAAGCAGAAAGAATGTGCAGTAGAAAGAGGTAATAGTCCCAGGCAGAATCTTATTTAAGCTTAACAAAATATAGTAAGCACATGCAATTTTCTTGATAGTTAGTCCCCAGTGAAATAATTTGTGGATTTTTGTCATTGAATGCATGAATAGAGCCAAGGTGGTATCATAATTAACATATTCAGACTTTCTGACCTGCTAAAATAGATCGGAACGATGGAAAAAATGAAAGACTGAAGAAAATGTGTTTGTCTTTTGAGAGGCTGAAAATCCAGACATTCAGTTTATTACTCAAAGTCAGAATTAGGCGGGGTGTTTTCTGCTGGGGTGATTCTTTTTTCAGGTGGAAAAGGAATACTTCAAAGTCAGGACACTTCTTTCAGGAGAAAATACCTTTGTCATGGTAGTATAACATTTTGAAAAAGAATAATATAAAAAATGCAAGTTAGAAAAAATTTTATAAAAATAAGCTTTGACTTATCTAGCAACTGAATGAAATGTGGGAAATAATTTTATTTAATTCTGGGTCTTATGTATTCTTAGCCTTCCAGTGTAAACATTTATTGAAGGTAGTTCTATATGAAACTCTAGACACCATCATGTTACTAGGGAAAATGAAAATGTAAGTTTATGCTGTATTCTAGTGGTTTATTCCTAATTCTTGTTTTCTCAGTTGTCTTTCATTCTTGTCTCAATAATAGCAAGAGAGGGGAAAAAAAGCTGGAAAAATATCTTGTCTGTAATAAAATGTGCATAAATATTATTAAACTGTTTAGAATTCAGATTGTGCAAGCCATCACTTTGAAATAGTGAGTAAATATTTGATTTTAGCTACATAATGTTCAGTGGCATTTTATTTGGAGATGTCCAACTAAACCATCAGGCAGTGTTTCAAAACAGAAGGAATAACTCTGGGAGAAGCATCTATAAAATACTATATACTAATGTAAACCATCCTGTCCACTGTAATGACCCCAGTTTGAACTCTGAAAGAGTTTCCAGTTGTTGATAAATAAGCATTTTTTAACAACAAAGTTTATATATTGCTATTGTTGCAATAGTAACTGTAACATCCTTTTTCTCAAAGTACAACACTGCATACAATAGACCAACACGCAGGGCAGAGGCTTTGGGAAGGCTGCCTGGGGAAGGAGCACGAATGCACTACACAGGAGCCATGAAGGGAGCATGCAGGAAAGCTCCTTTGCTTTCCACACCTTACAAATAACCTAAATCTTTTTTTTTGTGTTTCCTACATCTACTGCTACTTCATCTGTCAAAATGGGAAGTAGTGGGCCTGTCCACTTTCCCATGTTGCTCAAGAAGCGGTTGGTTGAGTTGCAGCCCCTGTGCCCCTTCGCACAATGGCAGTGTAACATCCCTCCTGCTGCCCACTCAGGATGGCACATGTCAAATGCAGCTGATGAAGTTGACCTAGGAGTTTGTCATGGGTTGCACCTGATGCACAAGATCAAGGCATGAGGGGGAGGCTACTTAAAGAAACTATGCTAGGAGTCTTAGTGTCCAGGCCCAGGCTATACTTCTGTCACATGTTCTGTTGAATAGCATGGTCTGTCACGTGTCCAGATGCTGTAGTGGATTCCCATCATATGACCCAAAGCGTGGAGCTGGATTAAAGTGGAGATATCTATGAAAACACCATTGCCACCACTGGCGAGCCTCCTGGCCACAGTCTGCTTAAAGGTGTAGTTATTTGAACTTTGGATACACTGAGAGTAATTTAGAGATGAAACTTGGCCCTTTGAGTTCTAAAATGCTTCGGGACACGTCTGGGAAAGTGAACTGAGTCTGTATAGATATTTATGCTTATCACCAGACCTGCTTACTACCAAGAGCTTTTATACTTACATGACTTTAACTGACCAAAAAAAGAGTCTAATTTCGTGTGGTTTTGTGTGTTCATTATTAATTTGTTTCACATTTGTAATTATGAAAAATATTATTTTGCAATTCATTTATATGAACCATTTCTAAAAAAATATCAGTAGTTTAGATATCTTGGAGAACAGTAAAAGAAATGTTTCCTTAATAGTTCACTCTTTATAGATCCTGTAAACCTGAAGCCATCAATAATAACATACTATAGTGGTGCCACTGACAAGCTAGGAGTGTGAGGCCGATATCCCAATATCTGTCAAAAACGTAGAGCAAAAGTTGCAATCACAAAACTGCATAGAATGTCAAAGATATTGCACCATAAATGTTTATTACAATATGCATTTCTATAAGAGGTCTGGATTATCATAGAGTGCAATGATTGATTTTACCTCTTTTATACAAAGCTAGATATTTGTTTACTCATGCTGCTGAGATATTTTTTTCCACAAAACACTGCCTACAAATAACAACTTAATGTCAAATCATTTTATATTCTTCGAGTGCTTCTAGACATGTTGTTTTAATTTTTTCTGAAAGAAAAGAAAAAAAGGAGGAAGAGCCTAGTGACTTCTCTGTAAAAGTCAAGGTGTATTACAAAGTTATTTGCTCCTTCATTTCCTTGAATTTCCATAAACACTGTGATTTGTCTTGATACAGTGATCTACTGCATGCCACTATATAGTGACAATAAGTGTTTTTGATATCAAGGTATAAATTTAGTCTTTAGTAACCTTTTAAGAAGCTTATTTCTATGACCTTATTTTGGTTGACTGCATTAGCAGGTTTAGTGTAATAGTGAAGGAAGGGCACTAAGGAGGAGGAAAGATAGCTAATAATAAGCATGTTTGGTTGCGTTTTCTTTATAAAAATAAAAACAAATTTTGCTGCTGTATTAATGTGTTGTACAAAATCTTTTTTAGAAATAGAATATGAAAAGGAAATATACCTGGCAATGTTATTTAGGATGTAATTATAAAAATGCAGCCTACCCTGGTTTTATTTGCCAGAAGAGAAATATTGATTTTGGCAATGCTCACATCCAGTATTATCATCCAGGTATGTTTAAAGTGATCTATTAATCACTCAAATTTTAATGATATCATGATTGTGAAGAAGACTGTAGCTTATGATACCCAGAGAGCTGCTTACTAACCATTGTTGGAAGGATCACAATTCTATTTCTGTGGAAATTAGATGCTATATTATTATGATTTAATTATATATTATATTCTTTAAACTGATCAAGAATAACATGACTTTTGGCCTGGAAACAGTGATTTCACCTATGAATCCCATATATTCAAAGCTTATTTCATGGTGTGAAGAGATTTATTGTCAGTTGGCCCTGTAGTGCATTTGTCAGTGTAATGTAAGAAAAATGTTTCCTCCAAAGAGCAAAATATACCCAGTTATAGTATATTTATAATTTTTCTGAAGTGTGTAGTTTCTAACAGTACCCTTTACCATATAAATAGTACATTTCATCAGATAATTGATTGATAGACATAATTTATCCCTGAGAATTTATTTTTCTAACTCTCTGACCTTTTCCAGTTAGATTTGCTTCAAAGATCACCCAAATTAGAGAACCCTCTGCTTCCAGTGCTGGGAGATCATAGCCACATTCAGAGTTGGTAGAGGAAGTACTGGTGGCCTCACTGGCATGACCTCAGTTGATGTCATAATTGAATTGTAGGCTGTTCGCCTTCAATGCTACTAGCACTAGGCTGAAACAATTGCATGCAAGAGTTGGGGCTTGAATTAAAAACCAAAACACCAGCAAAACAAACAACAAAAAGACACCAAATCTGAATTCTCTTTAGAATCCAGAATGACCCCAGCTAGCAGGGAACTGAGTTCAGTTCTTGAAGTCACTGGTGGTAATTCAGTACGGGGAGTGATGTCTTTGAGAAAAGCTGCGAAGAGGCCTGAAAATTATCTACCAGTCTAAGACTTATTTTCTTAGGGTGACTGGTCTCTTGTAGATGATTAAGCCCTTTCAGAAAAGCTACTTAATGTTATAAATTGATTCTCTTTAGAAACTGTGAGGAAGGAAGACACACTTGAAGAGAGTTAAGAATTAAACAAAGGCAATTGAGGGATTTGTGGACATGTTTTCAATATCAGTTTTACTCCCTGGTTACTAGCTCCTTATTGTGCCAGGGGTGGACATTGGGGGATGGAGGAGATTTTGGTTTGGGGTTCTTTCTTTTTTTTTCTTTTTTACTGAATACTCCTTAGCTGTCTGATGCCAGCCAAAACAGATTGTTCAAATATAATCCATAGAAAAAATACTTTCAACAGATTGTTAAGGGTTTGAAGGCCTTTGTCTGGGCAGCAGTGAATAATCAGAGCATTGGCTATTTCTGGTCTGCCTTAGTTCTACAGTTCTGTGCTCTTTAGTGCCTGCTATAACTATCCAAGGGTTTACCATAAGAGTTCTCACTTGAATAATGTGATAAGAGCCCTGAATATAGGAAACATTTATGCAAAGGGCAAGTCTCATGCAGCAGGAAATCCCAGTTATCCCTTCTAGTCTGTGCTCTCAGCCATCCATATCTCTGCCAAAGCATACCATAGAAAAAGGACGTTCCCTTACACAGTTACAAGTGATTCATGATTAGTGTGGGGCACCTCTGGCACAACTGTCCTGCTTCCCCTCAGGGATATATTTTTATACGATTTTAGAATTAACTTTGCCAATGGCCTTTCTGTGGGATCCTTTTGGAGCCTATATCCTTCGTCCATCTCCACGAAATAAGATGAGATTTCGCTTTTTGAAGTCCTACAGGTATCTCTTTTAATGGCTTACATTGTAATTGACAGTGATAATAATTGCAACTGTGGCTCTCTTTTATTCTTCTATAGGCTTATAGTATATAAAAGTCTGGAAATGTCTTGTATTAATTGTGACTCTCGAGCTCATAAAGGCTTTGCTGAACATGTATATCAGGAAAATAGTAAGTGTTTCTGTGTGATTGGAAAATATAACGAATAAGTGACCACAGAAGTTTATGAAACTGCACTTTTGAAGCACTCCAAGCTGAGGAAAAAGTAAATTAACATTTACATCAGTGTTCTTATAAAAGTATTCATTCTAAATATTATCAGTACTTATTATAAGTAAACATATTTAGTTATAAATATGACACTGATACAGCATACCAAATCTGAATTAATATTTATAGTTAATGCAATGCAGTCACTCAGAGCTCCTCCTCCTGTGCCCTTTCCATTAAATAAACCATAGCTTAAAGCCTCAGCAAATTGTACTGAAAAAAAAAACCAGGAAAGCAGACCAAAAAACCTGGTAGAGATTCACTTATGATTCACTATACACCAGAAGTGCAAGTATTCACAGTATTAGATATAGAGCCAAGGCCAGGAGTGGGTACTTCACAAATAAGGAAACTCAGGAGACGGCCAAACCATTTCACAATTTCAGTATATTTTTGCAGGCTGGAGAAAGAGGAAGGTTGTTTAGTTTTGTAGGGAGGTGTGCCAATCTCTCTGGCAGATGAACATTCTTCTAGTCCAATACAAATATTTGTAAATCTTCATTATGTTTCCAGAACTCACAGACAAGCTCACCTCTTTTCCTTTTTTTCTTTTTCTTTTCTTTTTTTTTTTTTTCTTTTTAAAGCCTTGAGTCACCTCACTTCCTGAAATGCAGACAGGAATCACATTTCCTGCTGCATTTAGCTCTGCTCAGGAAAATACCACTAGATGTGACTGTAAAAACAGAGTCCTAATAGTAGCACAGTTATGCTTTAGAGCCTCCTGAGACCTCTGAAGACCAGATGGAGACAGAAGCTTTCTTCATGACCTCTAAATCCGGTCACACATGGATGACGAAGAACTAAAGTACCTATCAAAATTTCTTACACATAACTGAGATGTATGAATAAGAATATGTTATATGACACTCAATCCTGCTATATACTAAACACTCACACCTCCCACTGACTTAATGACAGGTCCTCAGGACCACTTAGAAGATTCTCCAGAGGCAGCAGGATCTGCCCTGATTGTCTGGCTGGTCACTAAATCTTTTTTCACAATGACAATTCTGTAGAGATTGTAAACTCCAAAGTAAAATGGGTATTATGGAGAAATGACACTGGCAATAGTATGCATTAAATTGAATAATCAAAAATTTAATAAGTTTGTTAAATTATTGCAGTGTCAGAACTACATATTCATTTGGTTAGCTATGAAGATACACTTCCTGAGACACAGCAATCATGAAACTTATTTCTTCATATGGAAAAGAAAGAAAAGTTCTTTGTTGTTTTAAGTGAGCTTCTTTTGTACCTTCCTCTGCTTTCTTTCTGTTTTTCTTCTTTGGCTGCCATCTGGCATATTTCCCTGGACTAGAGGAATGATCATGTGGCTGAAGCTACTGCCGACACCACTTCTGCAGCCAGCTGCTTGCGGCATTTGTATGTAAGAAGGCAGATGCCCTCCTGCCAGATAATTGTACTCCAAGCCACTAAACTCTTGGGAGCTTGGCTGGAAAGTGGAATTTCTCTCTCAAACAGCAATTTTCAGGAATTCCTTCTCTAAGGGGATTTCTTAATGATGTCAAAGCTTTCTTAGTGAGCAGAGTGTAATATTCTAACTTTTTTTTGTTATTATAAACCTTGTAATGAAATTGGAATAGAAACCAGATTAAATTTTATTATTTTATTTATTAGGGATTAGAGTGCCAGCACACTGGAAGTAGTTTAGTTGTTTTTGACTAGTCATTCAATATTGTCTGGGACATAAAACATTCAAATGCATAAGTGTGGACTTTTCTAGCGAACGTGATGAGTCACACAGTTGATTTCATATTCAGACCAGAAATTCTGTAATTCAGAGTATGCCTTGTCACTGTTAAAATGATGTTTTGAGTCTCACTCAGATTTATTTTAGACAAATCTGCATGCCAAAATGTCATTATACCCAATTCAGACATTTGGTTATTTTAATTTGAAATCTTAGGAAAAGTGGAAAAATAGCAAAGCATATTGCTGGTCAGGTTAAGTAGCAGTAGGAAAGCAGGTGCAAGTGAATCATACTTGACTCTTGGTGTTACTGCACACTTACATCCTTGACAAAACTGCCCAGAGTCCCTGATAATGACTGAATACGAAGAGTCTCTACACCAGTTCCTAAAACTTCAGAAAGTCAAATCTCAGTCCATAGGTCCCCAACAGCAGGAAAAAATAGAAGACAAGTAATATGTTCAAAAGTTTCAGTTTTTGCTTAAATTTCTCATACATCAGTCCTCACACAAATAGGTTGAGTGAGTCTATCACAGTGGAACAGGTTGAGTCTGTCAGTGTTTCCTATTATTGCTTTGGACTAGTAGTACTTGAGTGCTTATTCTGTGGGATTTTGTTGTTCTTGTTACTGCCTTGGAAGTGATTTAGTTAGTGTCAAATAAACAGAAAATTGAAATATATCTATAAGTATTTATCAACAAGCTTTTTCCAGTTTATGCCTAAGTAAGTTCTAACAGCCTAAACTTATGGTAAGCTAGAACTTGTATGAATAACCATCAGGAAATGTTCTTTTATACACAGTGAAGTAAATTATTATGGCTAGTGTTGCTATGGTTTACAATAAATTAGTGGCTTGACTTTGCTGTTTGTGGCTGAAACAATCCCCATATGAAGTTGGCCTTCCAGATTAGGCTGGGAGCAGACATTAGAATTCCTTGGGATGGAGAAAAAGATTACACCAGCCATAAACACCAGGAAATATTCAGTTTAATTTGCAAATTTTAGATGTCCATGGATATTTATGTTAATGTCAAGATTATCTGTCTTGCAATTCCTTGATAGGAGCACTATAAATAGATCTATCATTCAATCTGATACCGAATACATCAGGAACAAGCTGATGCTAGTTCAGCATGTACCATGTCAAAATGTTGTAATTAATTTCTAGATACTGCATTAAACAAGAAGAAAATGGGTACGGGGGTAACCTACCAATGTTTATTTTATGCCACTGGAGAATATGTTTATGTCCATTGTGGATTTGAATAGATAATTTTTTTATGGCAAAGGAAATTGAAAAACTGGAATTTCTTATTGGAACTAGTAAATAGAATATATTTCTGAGTCCCAGAAACCATTAATATCTACAGGTCATTTCTTGTTTTAGTCTGGTGTCCTTAGCCATAGGGGGGGTGTTATATTTCATCGCAGGGGTGGTCCATGCTAGCTATTCCAGCTCCTGGTCTGTGACAGCAGCCAGCAGCAAACATTTGAGAGAGAACAGTAAGAAACTTGGTGGTTACAATATAATCTTCCTTGAGGGAAAATCTCCTCAACATCTTCAGTAGTTCCCTATGAATGAGTGTTCCAGAACGCTCCTTACTGCGTGTATTGCTTACTCTAATAAGTCTAGAAATTTTATTCACACCAAATTTTGATCTTTTTTTTAAATTACACTCAATTTTTTGCTTCAGCAGTATCTTCTGACACTCACTTCCACAGGCGAACTCTCTGCGATGTGCAAAAGTTTCTTCCTTCTGTTTTCATCTTTTGCCTTGTAACGTTTTAAGAAGTATTGCGACCTTATGTTGCTAAAGGGTTAGTTGTTGGTTTATATATTTGTATACCACTCACTTATCAGCTTTCTAAGTAATCTATATTTTCACTGCCTCTTTTCACATGGAAAAATTTCATGTCCGTATCATTCATGTTGCAGATCTCTTAACCCCTTCTCCTATTGCAATGTTCCTACTAATGCAGAGTGACTAGAAGTAAATCCAGAGCTTCTGATGAGGACATATGGTCTAGATAAATGATAATATTCCTATTGTCATGGAAACATAATTTTAATAATGTTTCCATTATAACATTTCTATTATTACCCTCTATCTCATTTCTGATGTAGTTTAACAGATTTGCTGATTAACTAATGTTGAGCCATGAGCAATAATCTCCCATTCCATTAAATGCCTTGTAGTGTCTGTACTGTCCAGACTAGATATTCTGTGTTTGTAACCCTGTTGGAATAGTCTCACTTCCATTATCATGTACTTTTTCTCTTGTTGTCTTTATTTTGTGTATTTCTAATAATCTAGTGATTTGCTTAGGGTTTGTCAATATCTCTTTAAGTTAAAATTCAAAATAGTCTGATACTATTTTTCATCTACAAATGTTGGGTTACACAGTAACATCTTGCTACCTGTGGACTGAGAGCTGCAAATTAAGAAATGGGTGACTGCAGAAAATTCAGAGGAGTCACAGAATTAACTTTTACAACTCATATCCATCTTTACTTTGGCTACATGTCAGAAAAATATGGGGCAAAGAATGGAAAGGAGAGAAGAAAGAACTGTTAGGGGGAGAAAATTATGCAGATGAAAGAGGTGTACTACAGTGATGTACAACCACTAAGGAAAAGCTGTGTCTTACTGCTACGGCTCAATTCTTTTATTTCTCCCTTTTGCAGGGCTGAAATTGTTTCCCAGCTGCCTAGAGCCCTTTGATCCATAATACCTGTCTTTGGCAAAACAAGATTTGCAGCTCCTTAGGAACAGGTGTTCCTGGAGCTGACAGTCTGCCCCACTTGCATGCTTAGTAGGATTTTTGATATATAAAGTAGTAAAAAATTATGAAATAGTGCTCAGGAAAAAAAATGCTGAGATAGATAGTTCAGCTTCTTGCTAATTATACCAGCAAATTTACAGGGAAAAATGCTTTCCAAGATGCATGTGAAACCATATTAACTGAACTGAATCTATCTATCTTGCGAAGATGACTGTCAGGAAACTGACATATTAAAAAAAATAATTCATATTGATTAAAACCAAGGAAAATAACTGGACCACAAGAGGTTTTGAGTATCATTTAGCATGAAATTCAAATGGATAACATAGGAGTATGGATATCTTAATATTTCTAACTTTTATGTGTTGGGAGAGAAAAGTGACAGCAGAGCACACATGAACAAAGATATGCCCCTGAGATGTGAAGAGGCTCTCCAGCTGTTCAGCCAAATACATCCTGGTTAATTAAGCTTCAAATGCTTTGGCTCATTCCTCTTTTTTTTTTTTTTTTGGTGGTAGTTGTCATATTTTTAAATAAAAACATAGGGCCATATTTATTAGGTGAAGTTTCTTACTCTTCCTGCAAACTGACTTTTAAAAAAGCATCATAATCTATTATTAGTGGTGCTCTTTTCTCTACCAATGTAAATAACCACTCACTCAACTGTTTTTTTTTTTTTTTCTGGGCTTTATTTTTTCCTATAACATAAAGATGGTGTTTGCTGAAGTTATAATGCAAAATGAGGCAGGAAAGTGTTATTAGCAATCATCAACTTCAATTTATAAATCAATTGCAACAGTGTAAAAATCAGTGTATATATCTAAAATCTGTCATGTAAACTAAATACAATGAGTAGTTAAATATCACTTTGTGTACTTAATAGGCATGCCTGCTGTAGTGGGGCTTAGTCCATCAGCTGAGCCTGAAAGATCCCAGACTGATTTCAGATATGGATAAGAAAATAAACAATAGGGGCAAAAACGAGATCTGAAGTCTAAATTGAAGAAAAGCAAGTAAAGTATTGTAAGAGCATGTTCTATAAGGTCTTATTTTATAATGCCTTTTTTGTTGTTGTTGTAGTAGTAGCATTTGTTTATAATGTGTGTCATGTTTTCCACTTCAGGGAAAACAGGTTACTTTTTTAAGTGTTATATCTACCAAGGGAAGAGCAACATATTCTGTTGCTCCAGTGAAGCTCCAGCTTATCAAAAGGATAAGCTTCAGCTGATTTGTTAAAAAAGCTGAAGTGGGATAACTTTGAATGTGCTGCTCTCATGCATATTCAGATTTAAACCACAGATTCATGTTCTACACCACAGATTAGAATTACTAAAGCTCTGTCAGTTCCATATATCTGTGGATAAATCCCTTGAGGAGAGAAAGACTCAAGTTATTAATTTTGTTTTAAATACTATGTATTGCAAGAGATGAAACTTATTTGATTTTTTATATTCAAACTAAAACTAAAACAAAACCATGATATGTAAAGGATAACTGTATTGTAGGAGGGGCTTTAAGGTTGTTTAACAAAGTGATTTAACTATTCTGATGTTCAATGGCTTCTTTTTTTCATTAAGATTTCAGTTGCTGATATGAGTTGAAGAGAATTTTGTGTCAGGGAAATAACTCATGTTTTTCTAATGCTCCAATGCATTTTTTCTTATTCTTTTCTCTAATGCTCCATTAACCCCTTCTCCATCTTAGTATACTGAGCTGAAGGAGGACTATTTTAAATGGCATTCTCAGGAAAAAACCCACACCCAAACCAGAAGGATTTGACTGAGCTATAAAGGCAAAATTCTTAGGCCCATAAGCAGAGTTTTAATGTTTTCATATATTAAGAAGGCCAATGCATATCCAAAGCCACCACAATCAGTACCTTTCATAACAGAAATATCAAAATCCATAGATCCTACATCTGCTCCTCATCAGTGTAATATTCTTCATCCCATGTACTGGATGTTGTTGTGGAAACCATGTGAGTCAAACTACACAATTTCTGCAATCTAGAATCATCTTTCTGAAGCAACAGAGGAAGGTCGGAAATAACAGCAGTCATGTCACACCTCATCCCTCAGTCTGACACACAAAGGACACCTAGCAATATCTTCAAAAGGCAAGCCTGGGAATTAAAAGTTGTCATTTTACTGCACACTAAAATTAATAGAATCCACAGATACATTGGTTTTTGCAATGTTATCTTTCTTTTCCCCATCCTCCCACTGGCCACCTTCTGTTCTATAGATGCTGATTCTTTTTGCTCTCTATGGATCTGCTATTTGTTCCCTTTCCAGCATCACTTTCTTCACAGGTACTGTTTTTTTTCTTTTTCCTAGGTCTAATTAATGAACAGAATTAGATTAAACTAAGAACATTTGGTTCTAATTTATATGTAGTCTTTTGTTTATTGCTTCTTAGATCTAGATGAAAAGATTGTGTATGCAAACTTTGTTCCCTTTTTTCTAGTACTGTCAACTCACCTTTTGAAAGACATTATCTTCTGCAAATCTGACTGCTCTAGAAATGTCTTGCATTCACTGTGAACTTACAAAAATACCAAATTTAAACTCTGTTTTTTTGGTACTACAGATTTCATTGTCATTATCTACATTTTTGAAAACTTGGATTCAGATCCTAGAAGAAGAGTCTCAGATCTTGCCTTGTTTTATTTCACAAAACAATCCTTCTCTGACATCCTTGTTCTTTTATAAGTTAAAAGCAGACATTGCTTTGATAAAAATAGCTGCTGGCCCACATTTCAGAAATACATGGTCATCCCTAACAAGGTTGTGAACGAGTAGACCTGAAGGTACTCTGCGCATTCCTGAAAGCACAGCCTCCTCTCTGAGCCCTCTGAGCCTCCAGTGGTGTGCAGCCTGGCACGCATCTGTGTCAGGCAAGGCAGCCACAGATCTTACTGCTTCATTTGCTGGGACTGTGCGTGCAAGGGGTTCTGTATTAAAAAATATGCATATCCTCAGACAAGAGGACATGAATCCTTTTTGAACTGCAAAGCTGAGGACTGCAATCATAATTTTACTAGCTGTGGCTTTTAAATGTGTTTCTACTTTGCTTGAGTAAAATAATGTTTTTCTGGTTTTAGGTTATTCTCTTTCTCTAGATAGTTGAAAATTTATTAAAGATTAGAAATATTCTTGAGCTTTATTTTCCTTAGGTGCATTTCTGAGAAAGAATATTGGCAGAATTAGTGGTTGTTATAATCTCCTGTGTAAGCCCTTTCAGAAGAAAGATTTCTGCCCAGAGCTTTCTCTAAAACGATGACTTTTTGAACCATCTGGCCAAGGGTCATAAAGCAAGTAATCAGTAGAGGGCTTGAGCAGGGAAGCTATTGTGATAGAAGGAAAAACAGTGCAGATCCAACTCATGTGTTAGATCTTACAATGCACCGTTTGGAGGACTTTCTTTGGACAAGAAAGATTAGGATAACTAAGCTTCAAATGTTCATAAAATTATTAAATTCATTAACACTGATAAATACAATTTAAAATAAATATTGAAAAAACTCATACTTTTTCAAATGCAATTAGAACAATATGTATTACACTGAGAACTTTTTAGGTAAAATGTCCTAGTAGCTGTTGTGGTTTAACCCCAGTTGGCAACTACGCACCACACAGCCGCTCGCTCGCCCTCCCTTGCCCACAGTGGGATGGGGGAGAGAATTGGAAAAAAAAGTAAAACCCATGGATTGAGATAAAGACAGTTTAATAGGACAGCAGAGGAAGAGGAAATAATAATAATAATAATAATGATGATGATGATGATGATGATGATGATAAAAGAATATACAAAACAAGTGATGCACAATGCAGTTGCTCACCCCCCACTGACCGATGCCCAGCATGTCCCCAAGCAGTGATTGCTGCCTCCCAGCCACCTCCCCCCAGCTTATATGCTGAGCATGATGTCATATGGTATGGAATAACCCTTTGGACAGTTTGGGTCAGCTGTCCTGGCTGTGCTCCCTCCCAGCTTCTTATGCACCTGGCAGAGCAGGGGAAGCTGAAAAGTCCTTGACTAGTGTAAACTCTACTTAGCAACAACCAAAACATCAGTGTGTTATCAACATTATTCTCATCCTAAATCCAAAACACAGCACTATGCCAGCTACCAGGAAGAAAACTAACTCTATCCCAGCTGAAACCAGGATAAACGTTTTAAAAGAGATTATTACAGCCAACATATCATGCCAGTAGCAGTTTTTAACAATGTTTGCAATATCAAATATAACCTAGTTTTCTGCATTGTTAAAATTGTGTATTAATTCCAAAGAAAAACCTATTTACTATTGAAATATTTGTAGATCTGAATCTTTCTGAAATTTTCTATAAATGAATCAATTATTTTCATGTAAACTTTCACAGATTCTTAGAGGAGTTTCTTTTTTATAGTACATTTGGAGGTAACTTGAAGGAGGAATTAAAAGAGAATAAGAACTGCAGATGGTCTTTTCAGCCCAGTATTTTTTATTTTTTAACCTTCCCTTGGACATGAAACAGAAACCAAACAAAGCACCTTTCAAACTTACATGTAAAATGCTGACAGTAGAATGAAAAGGCTGACACTATTTCTTTCTAGGCTTCATGCTGACACATTGAAATACATCCCAGATACTCTCTAAAGCAGCCAATAGTGAGCACATTCTGTTATACATGGTGCTTAAATTAAGTAGTTTCAAATAATCACAACTGCTGCAGTTTAGATTTATTTGTAGTGTAAATGTCTATAAATTTATTGTGGGTTGACCCTGCCTGGACACCAGGTGCCCACCAAAGCCTCTATATCACTTCCCCTCCTCAGCTGGACAGGGGAGAGAAAATATAACGAAAGGCTCATGGGTCGAGATAAGGACAGGGAGATCACTCACCAATTACCATCAACGGGCAAAACAGACTCAACTTGGGGAAAATTAATTTAATTTATTGCCAATAAAATCAGAGTAGGGGAATGAGAAAATAAAAACTAAATCTTAAAACACCTTCCCCCCACCCCTCCCTTCTTCCTGGGCTCAACTTCGCTCCCGATTTCTCTGCCTTCTCCCCCTGAGCGGCACAGGGGGACGGGGAATGGGGGTTGCGGTCAGTTCATCACAGATTGTCTCTGCCGCTCCTTCCTCCTCAGGGGGAGGACTCCTCACACTCTTCCCCTGCTCCAGCGTGGGGTCCCTCCCACAGCAGACAGTCCTCCATGAACTTCTCCAACGTGAATCCTTCCCATGGGCTACAGTTCTTCATGAACTGCTCCAGTGTGGGTCCCTTCCATGGGGTGCAGTCCTTCAGGAACAGACTGCTCCAGCGTGGGTCCCCCATGGGGTCACAAGTCCTGTCATAAGACCTGCTCCAGCATGGCCTCCTCTCTCCATGGGTCCACAGGTCCTGCCAGGAGCCTGCTCCAGTGCAGGATTCCCACAGGGTCACAGCCTCCTTTGGGCATCCACCTGCTCTGGCATGGGGTCCTCCACCAGCTGCAGGTGGATACCTGCTCCACCATTAACCTCTGTGGGCTGCAGGGGGACAGCCTGCCTCACCATGGTCTTCACCAGGGGCTGCAGGGGAATCTCTGCTCTGGTGCCTGGAGCACCTCCTCCCCCTCCTTCTTCACTGACCTTGGTGTCTGCAGAGTTGTTTCTCTCACATATTCTCACTCTTCTCTTCTGGCTGCTGTTGCTCAGTAGTTTTTTTCCTCTTCTCAAATATGTTATCACAGAGGCACTACCACTGTTGCTGATTGATTGGATAAGTTTTGGCCAGTGGCAGAGCCGGCTGGCACTGGCTCTGTTGGACATGGGGGAAGCTTCTAGCAGCTTTTCACAGAAGCCACCCCTGTAACCCCCCTGCTACCGAAACCTTGCCATGCAAACCCAATACAAAAATCATTGAATATACTTTTCCACAACAGCATACGATAAATCTCCATTGGCACAAGGACATTATTTATGCAAAGCAAACTACCAAACAGAATTTAATACGTGTACTCTAATTTTACACTGGTTTACCTATCTGTGACCAGATTCAACACTGACTTAAAATAATTTAAAATTAATTCAGTCTTTGCATAACTGTTTCTTAATTGCTTGAATATTCTCAGGTTTCAGTCATATGTGGAATAGATTGAAGGTGTGGCATAGATGTACTCTCCCAAGGAGCTTATGATTTTTGTGAGAAATATGATGCAACAGTAAACAGAAAACTTGAAGAACTGTGCTTGGAGAAGAAGTAGTAGCTATAAAATGTAGACTGTGTACCTCTGGATCTACTGAAGTAGCAAAATTTCCGTGACCTGAGCAGGTCTAGGATTTTACTCAAGCTTATACAAAATTGAAGCTCAAGTTGTCATTCTCTAGCCATTGTCAGACATGGCCATTCTTTGGCCATTCTAGGAAGAGCATGTTTTGAGGAATAATTAAAAAGAGAAGGTTGAAGGGATATGAAATTTGATGGGGTCTTTTTCCCTGCACACAGGATCTGCATGAAAAACATAAAACACTTGAGAAAAAAGCAAAAAACTGGTGACTGAAGTAGTCTTTCTTATCAGACTAAAGTCAACTGTTTGACAAACTAATAGACACAGTGGAGATGAAAATGTCTTAGAGGAAAGAGAATGAAATTTATGCAGAAAATATAAATTGTTGAAGTAGTAAGCCAGAAAGATGTGGCAGTGTTTTTGCCTAGGAAGTGGTGATACCAGCCAAGTCCAGTGGGGAACAGGTAGTGATGGTTTGATCATGTTTTGGGACTGTGGACAGTATAATTCTTAGAAATATTATGCAAGTGGAAGCAATAATACTTGGCTATAGCAAGGTCGTTTTGGCCAAAATGAAGTATCAAGGCTAAAACAATTTTAGGATAGCACGAATAAGTGAGAGTGCTATCCATATGACAGAAAAAACCTGATGAGATAAAGCTCAGTTTTAACATTTTGCTTGTACGAGAATATCAGAAAATGGTATGAGAAGAATTGGTATGAGGTAAGAATTTAATACAAAAGGCTACATAATGACTCCTCAACATAAGCCTTGGGTTTAAAACTATTTAAGAAAAGTTTTAAGATAGTGGATAAGAAAGAAGAATTCAAAAACAGAGAGCTATGGAATTAGCTTCAGAGAAGATGCAGGGTAAAACTGAGAGAAGAAAACAAGATTTCAGTTGGACAGCAGAGTTGAAATATGAGAGGAGACGATCATAGAATCATAGAATGGTTTGGGTTGGAAGGGACCTTTAAAGATCATCTAGTTCCAACCCCCCTGCCATGGGCAGGGACACTTTCCACTACACCAGGTTGCTCAAACACCCATCCAACCTGGCCTTGAACACTTCCAGGGAGGGGGCATCCACAACTTCTCTGGGCAACCTGTTCCAGTGTATCACCAATTTCTTCCTAATATCTAATCTAAATAGAATCACAGAATCACAGAATAGTTTAGGATGGAAAAGACCTTTAAGATCATCAAGTCCAAACGTTAACCTATCACTGCCAAGTCCACCACTAAACCATGTCCCTAAGTGCCACATCTATACATCTTTTAAATACCTCCAGGGATGGGGACTCAACCACTTCCCTGGGCAGCCTGTTCCAAAGGTTGACAACCCTTTCGGTGAAGAAATTTTTCCTAATATCCAACCTAAACCTGCCCTGGTGTAACTTGAGGCCATTTCCTCTTGTCCTATCACTTGTTACTAGGGAGAAGAGACCGACCCCCACCTCGCTACAACCTCCTTTCAGGTAGTTGTAGAGGTCAATAAGGTCTCCCCTCAGCCTCCTCTTCTCCAGACTAAACAACCCCAGTTCCCTCAGCTGCTCCTCATAAGACTTGTGCTCCAGACCCTTCACCAGCTTTGTTGCCCTTCTCTGGACACGCTCCAGCACCTCGATGTCTTTCTTGTAGTGAGGGGCCCAAAATCAAACACAGTACTCGAGGTGCTGAGTACAGGGGCACTATCACCTCCCTGGTCCTGCTGGCCACACTATTCCCGATACAGGCCAGGATGCTATTGGCCCTCTGGGCCACCTGGGCACATTGCTGGCTCATATCCAGCCACCTGTCGACCAACACCCCAAGGTCCTTTTCTGCCAGGCAGCTCTCCAGCCACTCTTCCCCAAGCCTGTAGCATTGCATGGGATTGTTGTGACCCAAGTGCAGGACCCGGCCCTTAGCCTTGTTGAATCTCATGCAGTTGGCCCCGGCCCATCAATCCAGCCTGTCCAGGTCCCTCTGCAGGGCCTTTCTACCCTCCAGCAGATCAACACTCCTGCCCAACGTGGTATCGTCTGCCAACTTACTGAAGGTGCAATTGATCCCCTCATCCAGATCACTGATAAAGATATTAAACAGAACTGGCCCCAGTACTGAGCCCTGGGGAACACCACTCGTGACCGGACACCAACTGGATTTAACTCCATTCACCACCACTCTCTGGGCTTGGCCATCCAGCCAGTTTTTAACCCAGCGTAGAGTGCACCCGTCCAAGCCATGAGCAGCCAGTTTCTCCAGGAGAATGCTGTGGGAAACAGCGTCAAAGGCCTTACTAAAGTCCAGGTAGACAACATCCACAGCCTTCCCCTCATCCACTAAGCGGGTCACCTTGTCATAGAAGGAGATCAGGTTGGTCAAGCAGGACCCGCCTTTCATAAACCCATGCTGGCTGGGCCTGATCCCCTCATTGTCCTGTACGTGCCGCGTGATGGGCACTCAAGATGATCTGCTCCATGACCTTCCCTGGCACCGAGGTCAGGCTGACAGGCCTGTAGTTCCCCGGATCCTCCTTCCAGCCCTTCTTGTAGAGGGGCGTCACATTTGCTAACCTCCAGTCCTCTGGGACCTCCCCGGTTAGCCAGGACTGCTGATAAAGGATTGAAAGTGGCTTGGTGAGCACTTCCACCAGCTCCCTCAGTACCCTTGAGTGGATCCCATCTGGACCCATAGACTTGTGTGTGTCTACGTGGTGTAGCAGGTTGCTAACCTTTTCTCCTTGGATTATGGGGGCTTCATTCTGCTCCCTGTCCCTGTCTTGCAGCTCAGGGGGCTGGGCACCCTGAGAACAACTGGTCTGACTATTAAAGACTGAGGCAAAGGAGGCATTAAGTACCTCAGCCTTTTCCTCAGCCTTTGTCATGATGTTTCCCCCCACATCCAACAAAGGATGGAGATTCTCCTTAGCTCTCCTTTTGTTGCTAATGTATTTGTAGAAACATTTGTTATTGTCTTTTATGGCAGTAGCCAGATTAAGTTCCAGCTGGGCTTTGGCCCTTCTAATCCTCTCCCTGCATAACCTCAAGACATCCTTGTGTTCCTCCTGAGTTGCCTGCCCCTTCTTCCAAAGGTCATAAACTCTTCTTTTATTCCTGAGTTCCAGCTGAAGCTCTCTGTTCAGCCAGTCTTTTCCCCCTTTAGCTCGTCCTTTGGCACATGGGGATGGCCTGCTCCTCCTGCACCTCTAAGATTTCCTTCCTGAAGAATGTCCAGCCTTCCTCTTTCAGTTTAAAACCATTACCCCTTGTCCTATCACTGCACTCCCTGATAAAGATTCCCTCCCCATCTTTCCTGTAAGCCCCCTTTAAGTACTGTAAGGCTGCAATAAGGTCTCCCCGGAGCCTTTTCTTCTCTAGGCTGAACAGCTCCAACTCTCTCAGCCTTTCCTCATAGCAGAGCTGTTCCATCCCTCTGATCATTTTTGTGGCCCTCCTCTGGTCCCACTCCAACAGGTCCATGTCCTTCCTCTACTGAGGACCCCAGAGCTGGATGCAGTACTCCAGGTGGGGTCTCACCCAAGCAGAGTAGAGGGGCAGAATCACCTCCCTCGCCCTGCTGGCCACGCTTCTTTTGATGCAGCCCAGGATGCGATTGGCTTTCTGGACTGCGAGTGCACATTGCCTGCTCATGTCCAGCTTTTCATCCACCAATACCCCCAAGTCCTTGTCCGCAGGGCTGCTCTCAATCCACTCATCGCCCACCTTGTAACCGTGTTTGGGACTGCCCCGACCCAGGTGCAGGGCCTTGCACTTGGCTTTATTGAACTTCATGAGGTTCTCACAGGCCCACCTCTCTAGCCTATCAATGTCCCTCTGGATGGCATCCCTTCCCTCTAGAATATCAACCACACCACTCAGCTTGGTGTCGTCTGCAAACTTGCTGAGGGTGTACTCAATCATAGAATCACAGAATCATTAAAGTTGGAAAAGACCTCTAAGATCATTGAGTCCAACCTTTAACCTATCAGTCACTGCCAAGTCCACCACTAAACCATGTCCTCGAGCACCACATCTACCCTCCTTTTAAATACCTCCAGGGATCAATCCCACTGTCCATGTCCCCAACAAAGATGTTAAATACTGGTGTCAATATAGACCTCCAAGGGACACCACTCATCACTGGTCTCCACCCAGACATTGAGACGTTGACGGCAACTCTTTGAGTGCAACCATCCAGCCAATTTCTTATCCGCTGAGTGATCCACCCATCAAATCCATGTGTCTCCATTTTAGAGACAAGGATGTTGTGCAGGACAGTGTCAAATGCTTTGCACATGTCCAGGTAGATGACATCAGTCGCATTTCCCTTGTCCACCAATGCTGTAACCCCGTTGTAGAAGGCCACCAAATTTGTCAGGCATGATTTGCCCTTAGTTAAGCTATGTTGGCTGTCACCAATCACCTCTCTGGATGCTGAATGTGAAAGAATTTGAGAGTCAGGGAGTAATTTCTGGCTTCAAAATCTATCAGAGCTCAAGGAGAATGAAAATAAGCTTTGGCCAAGAGGAGGTCATTTGAAGCATTGATTGATATAAGAGAAAATTAAATATTGAAAATCTGTGAGTTTTAGACAAACCAATTATAGCTATTTAGAGACCAAAACTCATAATTGACATAACATATTTAAACTTTTGTACTTCACAACTGAGACTTATTTGATTTTATAGCGGGTAACAATCATGACCATGTAGCTCTTCTTAAGAAGAATGTGTAAATCTAACCTTTCTAAAAAACAACCATGACAAAGGTTATGTTATTTGAAAAAGTATATTCCTCTAAAGGAAAATTTATTTAGAGGAAAGGTTACTTTCAATGAGTAGTTTGATTTATAAAAGAGCAGAGAGAAAAGTTTCATATTTCTTCAAAGAAGTGACAATATAATATTTACTTTTTATTGTGTTTGAGAAAGTAAAACTAAAAAGATATCAAGTTAAGAGGTATTTGGTTATCTTTATTCTTTTAGAGGTACTCTTTTGTAAGAAAAGGAACGAGTTAAGTCCAGGCCTCTTAATTGATTTGAAATGCTCTTGGTCATCACTGAAAATTATCTGTAGTAGTACATCAGTAATGGACTTGCAGACATGTTGATCACAGAAGGGAAATGAACAGGTAGGGCTTCCCATTAAAATTATACATTGATGATTTTTTAGGAAATGTGCTGTTGTAAGGTTGATGAACACCCTTTATTTAAAAAAATATTAAGCCAAGAAAGAGAAAGAGTTGATGCCATTCCTCTTTTTTTTTTTTAAATAAAAATTCTGTCTTCGGCATTTAATACAACACCAAATGTCTAGAAGGAAGTTATCTGGTTTGGATTCAATGGTTAAAAACAGAGGTAGCTTTTGTTAAGGTAGCAGCAGCTGCCCGAGCATTCACACACCATTCAGGGAGTCGCACACACACCACCCGAGACTTTAACTGGACCAGAGTCCGTTCGCAGCAGGCAGCTCCGTTGAGCTGACGGGCGCCCCTTTTCGACTCCTCGCTCACACACACACTCACCCTCGGGTGCTTCCTCTCCCTTCAGGCTCGACCCTAGGTTTCCCCGAAGCAGAGTCTCCAACGTGACATACACCAGGCGAATTTATTGAGTGGTACAGCGGTGAAGAGCAGCTCGAGCTGGGTGCCTCTGGAGAGGGACCCCGAACAAAGAAATCCCTGGGCAATTATACCCTTACAGTCTAAGTTCCCCTCCCCTCATGCGACGGTTCGGTCCAATAGTAATATTTGGGTCTGGGGTCTTCTTGTTCCTTATTGGCTCCTTTCCCAGTCTCTAGGCAGGACATTCCTTTTCTTATCTTGAATAGTTGCAGCTTCTGCCGATGGTTTCGGCTACCTTATCTTCCTGGTTTGCACCCATTTCAGGGCCTTCCTTCATGTAGCTAGGAAGGAGTTCAGCATACGGTCAGCGTATCTAGGTGAAAGTTCACAGCTTGCAGTCTAAGGCTTCAACAGGTCTTTGGGTCCTTATTTGAGCTAGAAAGTGACTTCTACAACAGTCCTCCCTTTGTTTTTTTATTAAGCGTTCCTGCTTAATATGTCAGACAAAGGCCATTGATTAGTCCCTAATGCTAATAGAGAGGATCCTAAGGGGTGTCCACTTTGTCAGCTGGTTAGCTCTCCCTCACTCGTTCGACATGTGAGTGGTGTATCCAATTTTCTTTTCCTGAAACTTTAACAGCAACGTAAGAGGATAGTAAAACAGTATATGGCCCTTCCCACTTCGGTTCTAGCTTAGACTTTCAAGAAAATATCTTTATTAGACCTTTATCCCCAGGCTGTATACCATGTACCTGTACTTCAGGTAGTGCCGACTGGTACCATTTGAGCATATTTTTTTATGGTCTGCAAACTGTTTCTGCATACTTATAACATACTGGGTCAATCATTCATCTCCATCCAACAGGCTGGTCTTAGCTGGGATATAAGTCCCTGGTATGGCCAAATGTCTCCCAAAGAGAATTTCTGCTGGCGTTAGTCCTATGGGTTGTCACGAGGCATTTCGCACATCCCATAGAGCTAAGTGCAATGCGTCCGGCCACTTCAAACCAGTGTTTGTGGATATTTTTGCTATCTTTTCTTTTAAGGTTCTGTTCATTCTTTCTACCTGTCCCCCTGTCTGATTCAATTGATTTGGGAATTCCATATCTGGGTATAATTTCCTCTAATAATGCTTTTACTACTCCCCCTGTGTCCGCTTTTCTCGTGGAGAAAGCTTCTACCCAACCTGACAATTGGTCTACTATAACTACTAAATGTTTGTATCCACTGGCGGATAGCATATCTGTGTGATCCATTTGTCATCCCTGAGAAGGGAAGTAGGCCCACGGTCGTCCCCCTAACTCTGAGCTCGGCTTGATACTTGAAAAATTTTGGCAGGTTGCGCAGCTACTCGTGATCCTTTTTGTGGCGGCATAAATTCCTGGTGCTGTTCATATTTTTTGCACCTGGTTAGTCACTGCCTCTGCTCCTCCGTGAGCTTTGTTGTGAAACCACCTGGCCACGGTAATTAAATATTTCTTTGGCAAACTGGTTTTCCTCCAATCATCCGTGTTCTGCTGTCATCTTGTTTTGCTTCCCACTTCTCCCATTGTTTTGGGGTGTCTTAAATTTGGTCACACTGATGATGTTCTTCCCCTTCATCAGGCAATGGTAACAACGTCGCAGGATTCAGGCTATTGCATCTCCTCAGAATAACATTATCTGCCACTAGGAGAATTAGTTCATACCTATGTGTCCATTGTGGTGACAATGCTTAGGTCACATATTGCTTCAGTAGTATTTCTGCTTCATGTGGGACATAAACTGTCACTGAATGTCCTAAGATAAGTGGGTGACTTTTCTCCAATATAGCCGCTGCTGATTTAATACAAGCTGGTGCTCCTGCCGCCACTGGATCAAGCTGAGTTGAATAATAGGCAACTGGCCTGTGATGCAGACCCAATTTCTGCGTTATTACTCCACTGGCTATCCCTTTTTGCTCATGTACATACAAATTAAAGGGTTTTGTATAGTCTGAGAGTCCAAGAGCGGGAGCTGATGCCAAATCTCCTTTCATTGTTTTAAACGCTTGCTCCTTTTCTGGACCCCATGCAATAGGTTCTACCTACTCATTACTTGTTGCTTTTGCCAGTGATCTTGTTAATTCTCCCAACCCAGGAATCCATGGTCAACAAAATCCCACAGCTCCAAGGAACCCTCGCCACTGTTTCTTTGTGACCGGACGCGGAAGCTTTATTACAGCTTCTGTTCTTTTCTGGGTCTATTACTCGCTGCCCTTCCCTTAGGATAAACCCTAAATATTTAACTTCCTTCTGACACAGCTGAAGTTTGGACGGAGATGCACGATGGCCTTTCTCTGCTAAGGCAGTACATAGATGTATAGTGTCTTTTATACAGGCATCCTCATCTTTACTCGCTGTTAGCAAATCATCTACATATTGTACAAGAGCCAGTTCGCCTGGTAATTTTATGTCTCTCAAATAATTTCTCAGTATTCGTGAAAAAATTGTAGGAGACCCTCCAAACCCTTGTGGGAGAGGAGTCCAGGTTAATTGTTGTCCTTTCCACCTAAAGGCAAACAAAAGTTGGCTGTCCTCACCTAAAGGGATGGTAAAGAAGGCAGTGGTTAGATCAATCACAGTAAAATCTCTTGCCCAATGCGGTATTTGCAAAAGTATGGTAGAGGGATGGGGCACTACTGGATGAGGAGTCACTACGTACTGATTAATTACCTGTACATCTTGTACAAAACGATATTCCAGGTCCCCATCTTCACCTAATCTATTCCTTTTTGGGGGAGTATAGGAGTATTATACAGTGACACACACACTTTTAGAATCCCTTGGGCTAAATACCGGTCTATTTGCTTTGAATGCTCTTCTCAGCTTCTTGAGGAATCGGATACTGTTTCACAGCCGGAGGGGGGTCTCCTCCCTTTGGTTTTTGTTTTGGTTTGGTTTGGTTTGGTTTTTTTTGTTTTTTGTTTACAGGTTGAGCTGAAACTAGTAATCCTACATCCGTGCTAGTTTTACTCCACAGCTTTGTTGGTACCATTTCAATACTTCCGGTATTTTTAGCTCATTATTTGGGCTTCCAGTGACTACAGTCATTCCCATGATTATTAAATCTGTTCCTTCAGGTGACAAGTGTAATTCTACATCTAGAGTCTGCAAGAGATCTCTCCCTAACAGGCACGCTGGGGAGTCCCCCGCCAATACAAATCACCCCCATATACTCTTGTTTCCTATGGTTACTAATAGGGGTTTACTCAAATTCTGCTCTCTTTGTCCTGTGACTCCATGTATTAAAATTCTGTCTGTGGTCCGAGACCGTCTCGGGGTAAAATTCAAAAGGGATAACGTGGCTCCCATATCCACCAAGAATTCAACTTCACGACCTTCAACTTTACCTATAATATGTCTCTGCTGAGCCAATTGGGTTACCCACATATTAAAAATTTCTAATCTTTCTGCTTCAAGATCCGCAGGGTCTCTTTCTTCCAGTCATTGTGATTGCGAATCTTCCTGAGGCAATTCTTCCCGGTGACAGTTTCCTTCTTTTGTCCTTTCCCGCGGCCAGAGTGGGCATTCCCACTCTATATGCCCTAAGTACCCACAATAATAACACTCCTTTCCAGCATTCCTTCCCGTTCCCCTTTCCTTTGTTCCTGGTCTTAGCTCAGACCTCGTATCCCGTCATCTTCCCCCCAGCTCCCATCTCTCACTTGCAAATTCCTTGCTAAAGAGTCTTCTTCCCCTCTCAGGCCCTGTCTCTCGCTTGCAAATTCCTTACTAAAGCCGCAGCCAGTAAACTTGCTTCCTGTTCTTTTGCCTCTTTTTTCTTTTTTTTTTCCTCTTTTTTCTTTAATCTGCTCAGCTTTTTGCCTTTCCTCGCACCCATCATATACGAACACAGCAATACTCAAAATCTTTTACAAATTCTCTCCCTGCCACCCGGGCATGTGTTCTTTAAAGTAATCCCGTATATCGGGCACCACCTGGCCCACAAAATGCTAATCGTGAGCACATCATTAAAATTCTGCGGTGTCATTCCTCCGTATTTTAGCAGAGCTTGCCGGAGTTGTCCCCAAAAATCACTAGGATGCTCATCAGGTCTCCTGCATGATTACAGTCCCAGTTTGGATCATTTGCTGTCCAGGTTTTTCTTTTTTCCTCCTGCCTGTTGAGCCAATTCAGCATCCTTATTCATTATTTTCTCTCTTTCATCAGGGTGAGAGAGTTCCCTTAATAGTATTCAAGTGTCACTTCAATTCGGATTATACCCTGCACATATATTCGAGAGTAGCTGGGCACACCTCTCAGCATCTTCCCTTAGGCGGGGCATCTTACTTCCCCACACCACTACATCACTAGGTGTCCAAGGCTGGTGCCTATAAAAGGTTAACACTGGCCCAGTCTCTGCCGGGCCCCAGGTTGCACAGCAGCAGGATTAGGAACATGAGTCATAGTCATAGGAAAGAGTCCAGCAGTCGGAGGGTAAACAGGAGGACAATCAGAAGAAGACAGAGGCGACAGATAAAGTGGGATTGAACTACTCACAAGAATTTTTTGTGCGGTAGCTTCTGCTACTGCTACAATTACCCACTTTTTCTTTTTCAAGTTTTCTCTCCCCAGGTCATGCATGCCATACATACCAGTAATCCATTTGGTATGGGTACCTATCCTCCAGTCTCAAATACATTAGTTTGTTCCCCAGGTTGGTCATGACTGCAGGGAGCTCCCTCCTGCCATTCTTGTAATAAATGGCCATTTATGTTGGCATAATTTGATTGCGCGCTTTTTAGATAATTCCGCTGTACCATAAATTTTCTGCCAATTCTTTAAAAACTTGGCCAAGGGCGTCCCCTTTTCTATGCTGGGTGCTTTTCCCATTTCTTTTTCTCATGAATGTGCAGTTTATGCTGATCAGGCCATGCACCACCTTTGTGTGATTTACACTGATCAAGCCACTCACCACCTTTTTTTTTTTCCTTCTTTCCTCTTTTTTTTTTTCTCCCTTTTTTTTTTTTTTCCTTTTCTTGTGCGATTTATGCTGATCAGGCCACGCACCCCCTAAATCACTGGTCTCGAGTCTGCTCAGGGAATTTTAACACTCACCTTTGGGAGCCTCCCTCTCCAAAGGTCCCAGGTGAATTCACCTGCTGCCAGCAGTTGGATGTTTGGAGGCAGGAGGATCCGAGGGTGCTGGCCTAGGGTCCCACCTGGGTCATCAAACTGTTAAGGGAGCAGCAGCTGCCCGAGCATTCACACACCATTCAGGGAGTCGCACACACACCACCCGAGACTTTAACTGGACCAGAGTCCCTTCGCAGTGGGCAGCTCCGTTGAGCTGACGGGCGCCCCTTTTCGACTCCTCGCTCACACACACACTCACCCTCGGGTGCTTCCTCTCCCTTCAGGCTCGACCCTAGGTTTCCCCGAAGCAGAGTCTCCAACGTGACATACACCAGGCGAATTTATTGAGTGGTACAGCGGTGAAGAGCAGCTCGAGCTGGGTGCCTCTGGAGAGGGACCCCGAACAAAGAAATCCCTGGGCAATTATACCCTTACAGTCTAAGTTCCCCTCCCCTCATGCGACGGTTCGGTCCAATAGTAATATTTGGGTCTGGGGTCTTCTTGTTCCTTATTGGCTCCTTTCCCAGTCTCTAGGCAGGACATTCCTTTTCTTATCTTGAATAGTTGCAGCTTCTGCCGATGGTTTCGGCTACCTTATCTTCCTGGGTTTGCACCCATTTCAGGGCCTTCCTTCATGTAGCTAGGAAGGAGTTCAGCATACGGTCAGCGTATCTAGGTGAAAGTTCACAGCTTGCAGTCTAAGGCTTCAACAGGTCTTTGGATCCTTATTTGAGCTAGAAAGTGACTTCTACAACACTTTGATAATCAACTACTGAAGGAGAGCATCAAGAAAAGAGAAAAGATTGATTTGCTGTAGTAGAAGGCTATCATTAGAATATGTGAAAGGAAAACACTAGCTAAGTATCAAGTAAAGCTTTGCTAGTTTCAGAATTGCTGTCCTACATATAAATATGCCTCTATGGAAATCTATATAATATGCTGAGCTATGACATATTTTCCAAAATATGATAACACATAAACTATCTGTTTTACTCATAGAAGGGCAAAGAGGAAAGATGCACATTGTCCATGTCAAATGTGACACTGCATTGGCAATGCTGAAATGCTTGCATCACATTTATGCAATTTATACATCCACAACACCACAAAGTTTCTGGCTATAATCATCTCTGGTGGTATTTAACAGTCAGTGTAGTTGTCGGTTTCGAGATTCTGCAACATGCTCTTCTTATGCCTGGTACGTTGTCTAAATGAGGGAAAATTCAAACAGGGAAAAATGAAAGTTCAGATAGAACTAATACATTAGCCCTAAACTGGGGTGAAAATTAGAATCAGTGAATATGAGATCACACTGTATCTCCCCTTCCAGATGTCTGGGTATTCAGGAAAAGTCAGTCTTACATAAGTTTTAAGTGGTAGGCATAGCTGACATACTATATATATATTCCTTTTCATCGCTTTACTTTTTCCCCCCTCTGGGGAGGAAGGGTGAAAGGTCAGAGACATAGCTTTTTTGAACCATGATAGTTACTACATTGGTTATGGACTGGGGAGGTGATGTTTTGACATTGTCCATCTCTCAAGTGATCCAAATATGACAAGATGTGAGGCCAAATATGAAAATATTTTTAAATTTACATTTCTGTAAAAAGCAAAATTTTTAATCCTATCTACATTTAGTTCAACTGCTACAAGTAAGTAGCACCCATGTTCGAGAAGCTAATAGTTTTTGGACTCGTACCATAGAATTTATCAAGTACATCTTCAGTCACCCAAAATCTAGATTTCTAATGTAAAATAGGCAGGCAGCCATAGTCCACAGAAAGATAGATAGACAGCTGTGAGGATCAGTTCACTCTGTCTTAAAATAGATGTCTGAATCATGGAAATAGACTGCCCCAGCAAGTACTTACCAGAGTTGTCTATAGTGGGTGCATAGCTGACCAGTTTAAATCTGCAACCAAACCTTCCAACAGCTCAAGGCTAGTGAGAAAATTCCTTTCTTAGTGTGCCTTGTTTAGCTCTCAGTGAATAATTCATGGCAAGTAATGTACTCTCAATTTAACCTTAATTTGTGCCCATAGAATGCTCTCCAGTAAGTTGCCGCATTTTTAAACACATAACTTTTTTCTTTTAATTACAGTTTTGAGTTTGACAATTTTGTGTTAAAAATCAAGCAAATTTTGTACTTATGAGTGTTCATATAAAATGCTTGGGTTTTTTTCTTTCTTCTCCCTGTACCAGCTAGATTAAGTCTTTGGAGTTTTCCATACCTCAAAAACAAATAGGAGATAAACAAGATTAGAGAATTTTATACAAATTTAAGTGGATTTTTTGAAACACAAATGCCCAAACACCTGGAGGTGTAGTTCCTCTTCAAGAAAGGTTTGGTAGCATAATGAATGATTTAGATTTAATTTTACTTCCTCACATTTTTCTGAAGGACTTAAAAGTATGTATGATGTCATTCTACCAAACGAGTCTTATCCATGTCTGACTCATTTAGGTCATGGTCCAATATATGTGGATGCCAAGTTTCCAGTGAAGAACATGGGGAAATCTGCTCTCCTGTTTTGTAGAGAACTGTGCTGTTACACAGACGTAAATACCCTACCTCAGATTTGCTTTTGGGAAGACTTTCTGACAGTAATAGTTGATTGCTTCACTGTTTCCAAAAGACAAAAGCATTACTGAAACATATTCATCTTAGAATATGTGTGATTAGAGAATACAGCTTTGCTGTTAATGGTAGATTTTTGTTCTACACAAGATAAAGTGGAAAAAAAAAGTGGTTTAATATATAAGATTTGATAACATACTTAAAATTTAAGTGTATGTGTAAATTTTCAGATTGTATATGTAAGTTTTGCCTTCTTGAAATGGTCGTATATTTTGTATTCTTGAAATATATATATAGTCGTCTTGAAATGGTGGTATTCCTAAGTGTCTCCCAGATGTCTCTCCTTAATCTCCCACTTTTGTGTTTGACTGATGCTCAGCAGAACTATCCCATTCTTCTGACCAGTAATGAATGAGGATATAACCTACAAAATATTATTTGATCGTTATTCTCAAAGTAACAAGCCCAACACTTAACAGTAACTTTGTCTAGGACCAGCTGTAATTATGAAATCTTTGTAAATGGAATACAGTTCTCTCTCACTTTTCCTAGCAGCCACTGATTCATTAACAAAAGAAGAAAAATATTAGTCTTTACCATGTTTTTTAGCCAAAAAAACTGACATATTGCACTTGGAAAACACAGCTACTGCTTAATTCTGTACTGACTTGAGTATAAGACACTGATGTTTATTTTTTAAGCAACTATTTAGCTAAGACATTGTAGTCCAATTTTGTTTGGAGCAAATAGTTGCTAATGAGCTATGAACCCTTGAAAAACAGAAGGTTTGATGGAAACATTGTTAGATTTTTCCTCTAACAGTAATTACTGCTGTAATTATTGCAGTATGTCAAGTTAGAGCTGACAACAAGACTATGTTTTTATAATACAAACTATATTTTTATAGTTATAAATATATATAGACATGTTTGAATATCTGGGGGGATTTTTTATGTCTTATTTAAAAAAAGAGAAAAACAGCCTGACACACTAGATAGCCTTAGCTCAGCTCAAGTCCAAAGTCTTCCAGTGGGCTAGTATTTAATTTTAGGCTACTCACTGTTATCCAGTATTAGTCCAACATTAGCAGGTACCTTGTATTCCAGCCTTAACGCTAGATGTAACCACAGCCCACAGTCATAGCTGATAGCATGAGCTCACGCTGTTTTCCTAGAATATAATGGTTGTCAGAAAAAATTATTCTCCTACTCCTAAAAATGATCCCCCCCTTTTTTTTTTTAAATCTCTACCAACTAGAGCTTTACACAGGTACAAGATCTATTGTGATAAAGCTTTATTTCTGCAACTGAGTCTACGTGGACCTGTAATGATCAGTTAGTACTGAACTTATTAATGTAAAATTGCATAACTGACCAAATCAAATGAAAATTTGGCAAGAATAAAGCCAGAGGGACACATTTTAACCCCAGCATATATCAAGAACCTGGCTCCTGCTATATTAGGGAGCGAGGCACTGTAAGGCCTCTCTCTGAGACATGCCTCACTTGCTGCTCCTGGTACAGCTCAGGCAGCAGCACCTGACAGTTTCAAAGGGTACTGTGGATGAGTATCCTCACACAAGGCATCATAGCAGACTATCCTCACATAAGGCCCTCACTGCCATGCTACCTATGAGGAGTTTTGCATGCTTGAGTCAGGGTAAAGCCTTTGTAGAGCATGTAGTAACTTTATTTACACTAATCATTGAGCATAAACCATGTTTATTCATAAATCAGGTAGTTTGATCCAGGCAGCTAAATGTTGTGGTGGGTTGACCCTGGCTGGACGCCAGGTGCCCACCAAGCCGTTCTATCACTCCCCTCCTCAGCTGGACAGGGGAGAGAAAAATACGATGAAAGGTTCATGGGTCGAGATAAGGACAGAGATCACTCAGCAATTACTGTCACAGGCAAAACAGACTTGACTTGGGGAAATTAATTTAATTTATTGCCAATGAAATCAGAGTAGGGGAATGAGAAAATAAAAACTAAATCTTAAAACACCTTCCCCCCACCCCTCCCTTCTTCCTGGGCTCAACTTCACTCCCTATTTCTCTACCTCTTCCCCCCGAGCCGCACAGGGAGATGGGGAATGGGGGTTGCGGTCAATTAATTACACGTTGTCTCTGCTACTCCTTCCCCCTCACGCTCTTCCCCTGCTCCAGCATGGGGTCCCTCCCACAGGTTACAGTTCTTCAGGAATGGACTGCTCTGGCGCGGGTCCCCCACAGGGTCCCAAGTCCTTCCAGAAGACCTGCTCCAGCGCGGGCTCCTCTCTCCATAGGTCCACAGGTTCTGCCAGGAGCCTGCTCCAGCGTGGGCTTCCCACGGGGTCACAGCCTCCTTCGGGCTACATCCACCTGCTCTGGCGTGGGGTCCTCCACGGGCTGCAGGTGGATATCTGCCCCACCGTTAACCTCCATGGGCTGCAGGGGGACAGCCTGCCTCACCATGGTCTTCACCAGGGGCTGCAGGGGAATCCCTGCTCTGGCGCCTGGAGCACCTCCTCCCCCTCCTTCTTCACTGACCTTGGTGTCTGCAGAGTTGTTCCTCTCACATATTCTCACTAATCTCTTCTGGCTGCCATTGTGTAGCAGCTTTTTTTCCCCTTCTTAAATATGTTATCACAGAGGTGCTACCACTATCACTGATTGGCTCAGCAGTGGTCAGCAGCAGGTCCATCTTGGAGCTGGCTGGCATTGGCTCCATCAGACACAGGGGAAGCTTCTAGTAGCTTCTCACAGAAGCTACCCCTGTAGCCCCCCCCCCTTGCTATGCAAACCCAGTACAAATGTAAATGAATATAGAAGGGAAACACTAATGAGATGTTATATTTCTTTTGTGCCCTTTGGTTTGCCTTTTTCCATTTTTAAGAATTCTAAGCTGTAATTATTATTACATTTTTCAGTTATTTTACTTATGCAGTTATATATATCTTTTTCCTCTTTGATAAAGTATCTTCAGTCAAAAGGGAATATGCTTTTACCTAGGGCAGAGTTTAATTCTCTGGCATTCCATCAACACCCTACAAAAGAGTATTTTTTAAATAATTTGCTATGGTGGGCAATGGTACAATCTTCTGACAGGTAAAAAATTTCCTTCTCTAATTCTCTGGCTAATGATTGTTATTGAAAGATGTCTCTTCTGAACCAACACTGCATTACTAGTTCTCAAACCCACCCATGCAAGTAATATAAGAACATCTTGGTAATCTTTTCTGTCCTTCAGTCTTGTTCTGCAGTTCAGGACATAAGAGGATAAACTAGTGCTGTGGATGAACTAGGATGAATTGTGCAACTCATAGTTTAGCAAAACTAACTGGTATGGTGCTTACCTTGCGAGAAAGTTTTCCTATTGTAGAGTATGTGCTCCTAGAGATTAGAAAGGTTGGGTTCAGGTCTCTTCTTTGTATATTGAAAACTATATTTCATATAAACATGTAAGCTGGCAAGTATATATGAAGAAAGGAAGGATACAAAGTGTGCATAAGACCAGATGCAATAGTAGCTAAGCAGTGCTGGGGATAGTCCTGAGTGAATGAGGCCATTTCCGGGTTTTTAGAGATACTATGATAATCCTATCCGAAATAAATTTATGATGAAACTAAGGCTGCACATCAAGAAGCAGCAGCGTCTGGTATACCTTTCATTTGCTAATGTGCATTCCAAACAACATACTTAAGAGTCCAGTCATTCTTTACATGTTAAGACTTGATTTTAGGCTTCCAGGGTTCTGTTTCTCCTGATACATTGCCGGTGTCCCCATGTGTCCTAAAGCAATGTATATTTGCTAGAAATTCCTGAATGTTTCACCCCAGTAAACACGAAAAATGGTATCAGCTGTTGCAGGTTTAACTTACAACATTAAACTCAAGTCTTATCAGACTACAGGGGCTTTTCACTTTGTCTTAAAAAGGAAGATTGTGAATCTATTTCTTCAACTTGTATACAACAACAACAATAATAACCTGGCACCTATTGCATGTTTTCAGCCCTTTGATGTCCAAGTGCTTTTCAAGCAGCATGATGTGCATAATCCCTGTTTTACAAACAAGGAAGCAAAACCTCAGAATGGTTAAAAAAATTTTCCAGACTCTCAAGACAATGTTCCCAAGCATGGAACAGAACAATCAGTCCTTTGCCTTGTTCCCTAAGCCATGCTTTTTCCAATTCATTTTAATTATCAATTTTGTGTAATGTAACACTAGTTTCATTCAATTACTAATTTGAAGACGAGTAACTAAGATGCAAGCGTCCTCAAAGTGGGTTGAATCCTGTACACATTTTATTATTGGTGTTTTAATTACTTCTATATCTTTTCTTCCTTAGAGAGCTTGACTATACAGCCAAAACCTCAGTCAACTGATACATGCAGATAAAAAATATTGTTGCTTTTCCTGTTGTTTTTATTATTAGTGTATGTAGCAGTACTGAATGGCTTGATCTTTTATTATTTTCATTATTTTAAAATCTTTTTTTTCCTTATTTTCATTATGCAATCAACACTTACCTTAATTGTGATGGCATACCAACAAGAGCTTGGTTAGAGAGCAGTTTTGTTCTCTTTTTTTTATTCCTGTCACCCTAAAAAAGGATTCAAAAAAGGAAAAGAAATATAATTTTGTAAAGTTACAGAATTACATGTACAAATCAGATGCTACAAATGCCTGTTGCATGTCTCTAATAAATGCTTGTATTTATATACAATATATATAATAGGCATACATCTATAAACCCATGCACATCTGCATATAAGCATGCAGTGTACAATAATGAATATGCTTATATTCCTCTTCTTTATAGTACTTTAAATATATATCTGTACATAATTTGCATCTTGAGATTTTGGATTTAATAACATAAAATGCAGTAGCTCTTACTCATAAAATATTGTTCTGGGAAAAAAGAATGCCTCCAATTAACATAGATACATTTTCCATCTTCTGACATGTAAGTCTTAGCTCTTATAATGAAGTTGGATCTGATACTGTGATTTATTATGTCTATGAGAAGTTTCATTTACTTCTCTTGCTGATGGCTTCTTACTGGATATTTTGACTGTTGTGGTTTAACCCTAGCCAGCAACTAAGCACCACACAGCCGCTCGCTCGCCCTCCCTCGCCCACAGTGGGATGGGGGAGAGAATTGGAAAAAAAAGTAAAACCCATGGATTGAGATAAAGACAGTTTAATAGGACAGCAGAGGAAGAGGAAATAATAATCATCATCATCATCATCATCATCATCATAATAGAATATACAAAACAAGTGATGCACAATGCAATTGCTTACCACCCGCTGACCGATGCCCAGCCTGTCCCCAAGCAGCGATTGCTGCCTCTCAGCCACCTCCCCCCAGCTTATATACTGGGCATGACATCATATGGTATGGCATAGCCCTTTGGCCAGTTTGGGTCAGCTGTCCTGGCTGTGCCCCCTCCCAGCTTCTTATGCACCTGGCAGAGCATGGGAAGCTGAAAAGTCCTTGACTGGTGTAAGCACTACTCAGCAACAACTAAAACATCAGTGTGTTATCAACATTATTCTCATCCTAAATCCAAAACACAGCACTATACCAGCTACTAGGAAGAAAATTAACTCTATCCCAGATGAAACCAGGACAGTAGCTCATCCTTATCTTTGCAAGAATGGCATCCTAAATGAGAAATGTTTTATATGCCAAGACCTTTTTTTCAGTTTTAAAAGGCAAAAGTGAATCATTTATTTTTCAAAGAAAACTAACTCTATCTCAGGTGAAACCAGGACATTAACAAATAATTCATTGATATCACAATTTCCCATTGCTATCAGAGTGGAATGGCCATTTCTCTCTTTGTTCCCTTAATTTCTCTCTCCCTTAATTTCTCACATTGTGAGAAATTGAGAGTTCGTATTATTTGACCCCATACCAAGATCTGGGACTTAAAATAAATTCTCCATCATCTTCCATGAGCACAGTGGACTGGTATGCTCCTATCTTTATTTAAATAATTGATAAAACTGTCATTTATATTAATGGTAACACAATATGTTTTATATACGAATTAGAAGCTATTACTAACTGCAAAATCTGTTCTCAAAGTTTCCCTAGAAACTTCTCTAGAAAAGGTTTTTCTTTCTCATACTGACTATCAAATCCCTGGGTTCCCTGCAAAAATCTTTTCCCACTAATGGAGCTGAGAAATCACAGACATTTTGCAATTGTTCTTGCTTTGCATGTGTCTTGCAAGATACTAATCCAGATGAAAAATTAAGGTTTTTTGATTGCATATTGTTGTTCTTTTTTATTCCTCATTTTCTCAAACTCTACTTTTTTTTTAGCTTGACCAAAGTCAATTTTTGAATTTCACATAAAACTAATATTCCCTGTAGGACTGTGAGCTCTCCATCCTACTTATACATTCTTTTTTGCAAGAAACCTATGCTTCAGGTTGCTACCTGAGGACAGGCTCTGATTTGACTGCTTGGAATATGGTTGCAATACCATAGTCGTCTTGTTGCTAATTAATATATATTTCATAATGGCATCTGGTCTGAAGTTGGCAGGCAGTTGGAGGGCAGGGATTTATTTCTAAGGAGCTGATGAAGGAGACAAAAAAAGAAAGCATGTTAGCAATAGGTGTTAGTATTTACCTCCGTTGGTGATCTGCATCTCCATCAGACATTTTTTTTGACTCTGCATTGAAAAATACTACCTTAATTTTATAAGTACCTATAACTATAGTGTATTTATATTGTATAGTAATATTTAGTATATAAATATACTATAGTATACTATAGTATAGTATATTTATAGTTATATTTCTATTAACTACAAGTAAGAGGCAGCATCTTGACTGCTATGATTCTGAGATTGAATCATCCTGAGATATCTACTGTGTGGCACAGCAGAACTAGTCCTTGGATATTCCATTCCAGTATGGTATTGTGAAACCATTTAGTCAAAAGATTGCTTTTTTTTTTTTTTAATTTTCTGTTCCTTCATTGATATGTGAATAATGTTGATATTTATCAATAACAAATAATCAGGTGAACTTAAAAAAAACTTTAATGTGGCCAGCTATTCTGTAATAGCCCAGCACCTCTATTTCATATGATTTTTGTTTTTCTTCATGACCGATCCCATCTGTTTAAGGAAGAAAAAAGTTTCACAACATGGTGCCTGATTTATGTCCACTACTATAGACGTGTGACCTGCGCAGTGTCAGACCCAACTGTTACTAAAGGTCCCATGACTGTATGACCCTTGGAGCTAAATTTATCACAGATGCTTTTTCCACTCTTTGAGATTAACTTTTATGATTCCACAGGACTCTTACAAAAGGTCCTGTGTTAACCACTAGGTGATATTTGAAAGATAGGTGCCAGAAAACATGAAGAACAGAATGCTTAGCAAGAAACCTTATTAACATTTCTTCTGCTGTTGTGGAGCACTTTATTTGCAGATGACTGGCACAAGCCTCCAGGGCAGTTAGGATCCTTCCTGTTGATACACAATGTAGTTCGTAATGCATTGTATTGTACTGTTATAAAAAAAAGTGCAAAGGTTCTAGAGAGCTTTACACACTTTATGCACATTCCTATTTGATTAATTTTTTTATATTTTAATGCATAGTCTGTTTATCATGTTTTCCTTCTATTTGCCAAGTCTATATAAATTTTATAAATACAATTTTAGTGCTTGCTTTCATTATTAACCTAGCTGTCCTACCATCAAAAGTAATATGCTGCAACACTTGTAAAGACTGTACAAAGGAATGGCTATTATGCATGTAACCACTTGTTGAGCAATAACTCTGCACTTTCAGTTTAAAAACAATACTAACACAGTTCAGAGAAAATTCAATATGTATAATTTAAATGGTATATTTCCTATAGAGACACTTTTAGTTAGAACATTGATCTGGTAGGTGGGAATACCTGTTCTGCTAATTGTGAACCGAGAGTTGTCAGCTACCCTGCCATTTGGAAACATTACCTTAGCTCAGGAGGTGGCTCTCGGGGAGATCCTTGGTAGCTGACTAGATAAGGTACATGCTGTTCTCTGGCAGCGTGGAGCAAAGCCAGGCAAGCCCTGCCCCAGCCAGAGACTAGATGGAATCTGGAGTGCAGAGGGAGGAGAGAAGGGGAGGGAGCCGCTGGCCACTCCACACTGAACTCAGCTCCTGGCAGCCTCCGGGGAGGTGGCTGCTCAGGCCAGTCCACCCTAGTCACACCGCAGCCCCGTCCAACCAAGCAACCTTCGCGGTGGGTCTGAGCAGGACTGGTTTCCAAATCACCTGCATGACTTCACTTGGTGTTCTTAAGCACCAGACTTAGGAGTCTATGGGTTTGTCCCCGTGGGTCAGTGCTACTCCCTGCAGTTCTGTGGGGCAGAATATCAACACTACAGTCTTGCCACAGTATTAAACAGCACCAAAATGCTTAGGCACAAGTAACGTGATAAAGTCAGCAGCACTGATGGATGTTTAGACCAGGAGGTAGGGAGAGCTGCAAAATGTAATTCTCCTTTCTTTATCTGTTAACATAGCAATCCTGCTGTGTGTTGGAGGAGGACCTGGGGGGAAGGAGAAGATGGGAGAGCATGAGAAGAAAGAAAAGCCACAGAGGGTTTTGTGGGGCCCAGGAGCACAGGGACTGACAGGGTTGTACTGAAGTGTGGATATCCCTCTTGCAAGGGTTTGAGAGAAATGGTCCTGGGATGTCCTTGCACTGCAGTTTCCCATGTGAATATAGTTCCCATGAAGAACAGAAACCAGGCTCCAACACGCTGAGACCAGTGAGAGGATGGAAGAGACTTAGTTCCCTGAAATCACACTCCCCCTCTGTTCAAAAGATGCAATAACATCAGAGTATGTGGTAAAAGCATGATATTCTTTTCAGTATCAATACTACGAAGCATCCAAAGAGTATTACCCACTGGTAGTGTGCAGAGGTGCATCAGCTGGCTCTGAGGAGGCACAGATGAGCCCAGAGAACAGTATGCAAATGTAAGTGTGAATAATATTAACAGCATGCATACCACTAGGCTGTTAAAGAGTTAAGGTTTTGTATTCCTGTACTGAATGAATCTTTTTTCTTCTCCAATATTATGATTGCTTGTGGGAGGCAAGTGCCTGTTGTCATTCTTGGAGATATTACCTGTCCCCTGTTGCCATACCTTATGAAACTACTCTTGAACAAAAGAGGGTTGGGACCTCACATAATTTTCAATTACACTTTTAGTAGTTGAAGATATTGAATACAGTCCATTTGGAAAGCTCAAAGCAAGCTGCACAGTGTCCAAACTCATGGGGATGATGAAGTACCAAATATCATATGCAGAATTGGGGGATTTCTGGATGCTGAACAAAGCCTGCAAGCTAAAAGTCTGACTTTGATGGAATTCATAGCTGACTTCATTTAGCAAAATAGGCTTTCATAAGCAGTATGGGCCTCAAATCATGAAGACCATAAAAATTTGAGGTGGTATATGTGCTTTTATTTATTCTGCCAGTGTCAGTGCTAATGAGGAAGCCCACATAGTCAACACTGCACTATTTTCCAGATTGTGATATGTTAAACTGTTATTTTTACAAAATGAAACAGGAACAAATGCTATTTTCGCTAGTGAATTAAGGGTGGAGTTTGAGGTGATCACGTATCCTATTTTCTAACAATATAAGAAATGTCCGACTGAGTCAGACCAATGGCCTACCTAACCTAGTATTCTGTCTTCATCTGCAGCAACAGGAGAACATGAATGCCTGTCCAATTTCTGCAGTCCATTCCCATCATATTGCCCAGCATCTACTAGTGTTGTATTAGGGATGTTATAGGGTTCATCCTTGCCTATTTCCTTTAGAGTCCGTCTGTGGACCTGTTGCCCATGGATTTGTCTACCCTCTTTTTTTAATTTGCTGATAGTGTCTTCCTCCACAGCCTTCTGACAACCTTTCTGGCTATGTAAGAAAGCACTTTCTTTACTGTTCTTTAAACTGGTGTCCTACTGGTTTCAACAAGTGTCCCTTAGTTCTGTCATTGTGGCATTTGGTGAAAGATTCTGCATTCACTTTATCCACTGACTTCATGATTTTGTAAAGCTCAGTCATAACCTCCTCATCCTTTCCCTGTAGAAACAGAAGAGTCATAGCCACCTTAGACTTTCCTAATAAGGCTGCTGCTCCATCCCTTGGTCATTTTACTGCCATTCTTTGTATTTCCTCAAACACCACTGCATCCTCAAAATATAGGGACCAGACTGCACACATTACTCAAGACACGCAACACCAAGGTTTTTAAACAGTGGTAAAATTATGCTTGCTTTTTTTCTCAGTACCTTTGCTGATGATGCCCAGTATGCTGTTAGTTTTTTTGACTGCCACTAATTCAGTGATTCAGTGATTTTAGAGAATTGTTTTACTGTTTTTTTCTTGCCAATACAACCTTTTGGCATGGTCTCATCTCTGCATTTTGTTAGAACAGAAGTATTAGACTTGCCAACATAAAATCCAATTATTTAAACATGAATGTGATAAGAACTACTGTCTTGAAATAATAAATGTTTTTTAAATAAACAAAAATATTGCAAACCATGCCAAACAGAACAACAAATGGCAAAGTTTGACTCCAGCAAAGAAAGGGCACTTCCTCAGAGAAACCTTTCAAGCTACATCCAGAAAAACATGCGTAATATTCTTTCCCCACTGCATGCAAGTGCATGATGTAGTTCTCTGCCACTCACTTTAGTGTACAAGCAATCTCCTCTCAATTTTCCTGAAGATACAGTCTTGTCTTTACAGCACAGTTCGTTCTCTCACCTTCTCCCTGTGCACATATGTAGATTATAAGATCATGGACAAAGCTGTGTTCAAATGTAACAACTGGGCCATGAGGTCAGTGGGGATGAGGCACTTCAGTGTCTATCCCTAGCATTACATAAGGGAGAGGGCAGCAAGCTTCATGGGCAGCTCACTTGACAGCTCAGCCTGAATGACCAAAAGCCCATTTACAGCTGGCTCAACTGAGGAAAGGAGGTAGCCCAAATCTGGATCAATATTGAGATGCCTTGATAGAAGTCCCCTCTCTCTTATTCCCTTCCATTACACCATGGCTGAACTAGTCAGTTGCATTTTTTTCCAAGATGAGGGGCACATTTCTTATAACATGATTTCCTGAGAAGCACAATTACAGTGTAAGGCATAACAGACAAGATTCAGCTCACCTAAAGATAGATGTCTGTCATACCTGAACTAGTAACCTCATGCTCTCAGTGGAGACAAATACTTGCTTTCAGGATATGACTTACATCACCTACTTTAGATGTTTGCCTCAGGAGGAGATGTGCTCTTGATGTCACTGATTTTTATCAACAAAACCTCCGCTGAATATAAACAATACACGTAAATGGAATTTAACTTGTATATGGGCACCTGCAGTGTGCACATTTAACCAGATTAATTCCTTCTAATGCAACTAACAACTTATGATGAATACATAGTTTAATGTTTAGTAGCTATAGCATGGCAGAAGCTGATTTGCTCATCTGACCTCTGTTTTGAGGATTCAAAAAGCACAGAGAGAAACTGATGACATAAATTTGTTTCTTCATCATTTCATTTGCTCATTTTATAACAGCACTTGATGGTGCTATTTAACACTCATACCAATACACTCAAAAAAAGCACTGAGTCAAAAATATTTTTCTCTATAGATATTTAAGAAAGATTTTTCCCCTTCTATGAAAGACAAGCATTAAAAAAAGGGAAGAAGATTGCTTCAGAAGTATGACTGTCTTTTTTTTTGTCAGAGATCTCAAAATAAATTCAGCACAGATCAGTTGAAAATTTTCATTTCAGTAGTTTAATTATACTTTATTCTAATTTGATAATTTAAAATTGTTATTCAAATCAACTATTTGAATACAAAATCATGTCAAGCTAGAAAAAAAAGGGTTTTTTTTTTTTTGAAAAAATGTTTTGACAATTTTTAAATTTATCCTTAAATTTCTTTTAATGATAATAATTTTTTTTTGTGAAAAGTTTTAGTTTTGGTAAAATTATATTATTCAATTATCATCATTGTGAAGAAATTCCCATGTGTAATTATATAAGACCCTACAAACAAATAGCTCGATAATTCTCTTGCAACTGAAAAAGAAGTTATAAGAAAAAAAAAAGATATACAAATCTAATCCATTAGGAATCAGGCTATGTTTTCCTTTGAGTAGCCATAGCAAGTTTCAAAGAAAGAAGGACATAGATGATACATACATAGAGTGCAAGACAACACATGGCCAATACTTGCATGTTGGTGCCAGCTGTGGTGCCCTGGGAGCTGGTGGGATGATGCTGTACTGAGACCAGTTAGCCCTCCACCACAGTGACATGGCTATGCTGCTTTCTTAACCCCAATGATTAACTCTTCATGGTGTCATACTACATCTCATAGCTGCTGCCAGCATCACAAACATCAGGGCAAATTCCAGCAAGCACTTTTAGGAAATTCTTTCCAAGAGGTATATATAGAGAAAAAAACAGCCAATCGCTACAAAAGCTCCTTGGCTGCTGCTGCCCTGAAGCGTCCCCTACGTGAGATCAGTTACATAAGATCATCTTCCTTCTTAGAGCTTTATATTCATAATCATCTTTATTGTCTCATAAATTTCCATATTTAGTGATTTGAAGCTTGTGTGCAGTGCTTTCATTTGACATGTGATGTTTCCTTGACTTAGCCAACACTTATTTTCCTCTTGTCATACCCCTTTACATTTGCCTTATTATCCGGGATCCAACTCCGTAGCTAGGGTTTACTTTTACATCCCCCCCTTTTTTCTTTTGCACTTTTTCTGTCCTTATTTGCATTTCAATCTTCCTTTCCAACTGAGTTTGAAATAGCCTTCCTCATTTGAATGTCATGAAAATTTGCCTTTGCGAGGCTGCAACAAAACAGTTATTTTCATAAAGTTAACTTCATTTCATGAAAAAAACCCCACTTGGTTTCAGTTTTTGCCTTCAAAACTTCCAGATATAAAATAGGTGTTTATACACCTAAAACTGAGCTATCACGTAATTGTGTTATTGCAGCTTTCATCTTTCCTTGTTCAACCTCTCCTACACTGTTTGACACCCTTATTGCTGTATCACAAATCCATTTATGTTGTAAACAGTTTAATCATTTTAGTTTGTTTGCACTGTAGATGTGCAATGCCTGTAAACTTGGACAAGTGTACTTTTGTGGATGTATATATATCTACATATAACATCTTGTATATGTTATATACTATAAGTTGCAGTTTCCTCTTTTGTATCTCTGTATTTTCCAAGTGTGCAAGGTGTGCTAAAAATTTTATTTAGTCCTCACAAGTTATGTTTCTTCATATTTAATGTGAGAAGCCACAGTGTGATAAAGTCTGTATGCCTTATAGTGTATATGGCAAAATGAAGTGCATTGCACTTCCATAAATGACTTCCTTTGTCTTAACAGTTTGTAGTCTTACTGCTATCATCTCAAGCCATCCTAAGGTGTGTCTGAATTAAATTGTATGTGTAAATACTCTTTTCTTTTTCCCATCATAACTTTTGTTTTGGTCAAGTATTTTTCATTCATAAAAACATACCTGCTTCTGTTATTTTCCACTTAGCATAGTTACAGACATTTTTATATGAACCCAAGTCTTATAGTCATGTGAAATTCTCACATTTAAAAATATAACATTTAATGATCAAAGAAAAGGTTGTAAATTTGAATTCAAAGGTTCAAAAATTAAAAGGTGAAAAAAAGATCTGTTATTTGTTTTTAAAATCTCACCATTTTAAAGACAATCCCATAATTCTGGGATACTTACATTTTGTTGAAGACACAATTTAAGAAACATTTTTTTCTTATATTCAGATACACAGACTGTATACCAAAATCTCCATGTGGGCAAGGACCATAAGAAACAGAGCCCTGACCAAAGTATAGTAATATCTTCCAGGAGTTTCACTCCTCCATTGGAGCTAGGACAAACTACACAGTTTGATCCCAGGCAACATTAACCCCAACAGGTATAGAAGTCATGCTCCCATTGGCAAGGTGCAATCACTCCTCGGCCCATGGGCTTGGACAACCCTCCCGCTAGGTATAAAATATATCCACAACATGGGAGATGATAGATTTAAACTGCTTGTGAGACACACAAATTTTCACCCATGCTTATATAATCGATAGAGAAAATGGCATAGGTCTAGAGGGCTGTTCAGAAAGTCGGGAGTGACATCCTAATACAGGCAGGTGCTGGGGAACCTGGCTTCCACATTCAGACATCTGTTCAACTCTGTGCTGTAAATCTTCTCTGCATGATTTATAAACAAACCTTTTTTCAAGTTTTGCCAAGTGGTGTTGGCAACTTTTTAGAAAACAAAAACCATCTTTTTGTTTTGTGTCTTTACTTCTTATTCTTGATTCATGTGCATATTTACTTTTCATGTTTTGCATAAAGATGGTATGATAAGGCCTTTATCTGCTGGGATTGCAACGTACATAGGAGAAAGGAAATACAGAGGAAGGACATCTGATATAGATTGAAATGTCATTTCACAAATGCTAGATAGATCTCGTCCAATTCCTGTGTACAGTTTTTCATCATTTTTAGTCTGTTATGTCTGAAACTGCATAAAAATTTGTTGGCAGGAATAGCCCCATTTTGTAGACAGTACTCTGATGAATTAAAGATGAACATTTGAAAGTCAATGAGCCTGCACTTGCAGTAAAAGTGTAAGACAACTATTTAAGCTAGCTCTGACAGACTCAATAATGGTAAAATGGAACATGTTCATTTATGACAAACGAAAATTTATGACAAATGAAAATGTCAAGTCACAAAAGAACAACAGTAACATCAGTACATCTGCTAGTAGATATTCTGGTTATACTCATCAGCAGACACTTTTCAGTAGTAGAAGCCATATTAGTCCCTTGTTGCTGTTCTTTCTTACATACTTTTTTGGCTACCAAACAGACAGACTTACCCTAAGGTCAGTAATGGAAAGGGAAAAAACCACCATATGTTCTTTCAGACTGGAAATGGAACTAAGGCCCTGAAGGGATCCCTTGCTGACGCTAGAGAACCAAGTCCCATTTTTCCACCCACTTTCATTGTAACACAAGTTTTCTTCTAAGCATGTTCAGTGATGTGAAAGCAATTAAAAATGTACAAAGGACTGCTCCACTTGAGCTTGCTTGTGTAAAGTACAGCTTGAAAGCAGTTTGTAGCTAGGCAGCTAGGCTGAAAGGGACATTTAGGGAGATGTTGCTAATGCTTCCAAATGAGTTTCAGGTTTTCTTCATGTTTCCTTCAATTTTACATTACTGTAGTCTTAAAACAGTACTGAATTCTGAAGTTGAAATAATACTTTAATTTCCTACTTTTCTTACTATCTCTTGCCAATCATTCAACCACCTGGATGTCAAACAATTCATGCAATACAGGCTGCTGTTTCATATAGACTCTTCTCAGGCCATTCCTGGCTTCTCATTTACTTGGGAACAAATCTTCTGTCAGTTTTAATGGAAGAAACTCTATACCATAAATTAAGTAAATGCTTATTTACAGCAGCAGACAATTGGGTTTGGATTTCTTTTCTTTCCTGGCCCATATTCTGGCTCTTCTTCCTTTCTTCTCTAAATTTCTTTGGATTTATTTATCCTTAAATATCCACTGTTTCACAATTTATTTTTTCAGAGATTCTGAAAAAGTCAAACCAGAACTGATTGTTTTCTTTCTACAAAACAGGGATGAAAAGAGGAATTGGGTGTGTGTCAGGAACTGCTGTGATTTGTTGCTTTTCAGACTGGAAAACAATGATATTTCCCTGACTTCTTTTCTGTCTTTATTCTACAATATAAATGCCTGTATGAATCAGATAATGAGATAGTAGATGTGTGCCTTTTCCGTGGCAAGGACAAAAACATTCTGCTTAAGTCACTCTGGGTGCTCTTTGGTTTACATCTTGCATAGTGAGCATTTTGGCTGTTTTGTCCACAGATTATTCAGTATTGTAAATTTACTTTTACAACACCTTTCATAATTTTCAGTTCTTTCCTTGTGCTTTAGCAAAGAGACTTTTAAAATTTGAAATTTAGTATTTTCACCTCAGTAGCACATGACACACCAAAACCTGCACTGTAAGTATCCTGAAAAACAAAGTTTCAGTATTACTGCTCATTTTTCAGTGCCCATTTCTATAGCTACTCTACTAGCTCTGGAAGACAGTCAGTGTCCAGTAGCTAGTCAGTAACTGACTAGATTGTTACCTTCTCCCTCTCTTTATTATGTTTAAGTCCCAATTTGATACTGTTGCCTGCCTTAAGTTGCTAGAAGTTCAAAACATACTGATAAGCTTCACAAGAGAGAGAAATCAGTGATTTAGAACCTGAGGACAGTAAAGCTGTTTACCAGGCTGTTACTGCTGGCTTTTATCAGGAAATCCCTGCGATATTAATCTTTCATTTGCACCTACATATGGAGGAAATCTGACAAGAACCAAAGAGTGATATACACAGACAAAAAAAAAATTACAACGTTCAAGTAAAAATATACACAGCATAAGGGATCTTTTAAAAGTTAGAACATTTTTTGAAGGCATGGTAAGAGAACACATGGGTCAAAGCCAATGGGACCCCTGGTTCAAACCTTGCTGATTATCAGTGGTTAGGGCACCACTTTCTGAAAGTTCAACCTATTCTGTGTTAGTTCTGAAGCAAACTGTTCAGTTGCCCTTCTTTTAATGAGCCTGAAAATGATGCTGGCTGGCTCAGTGATACTGAAGCTGTGCCCTTTCCAGCCTAGTCTGCAGAAGTTTACTTTTTGATGTATCCTCTTGGAAATGCTGGCTAAGCCAATGTCTGGTTTGGTCTTTGTTTTAATGTGCCTCTTGTCCCGTGATAGTCATCTCAGTGCCATCTGCTCTGAATTCCATACTAAAGACCCATGCTTGCCTAGGTTTCAGTATGACCACAATGACCGTTTAGGTTCAATGCCATGTAGGGTCCAGGACATTTGAGAAAACGTATAAAGTGACTCAGTCGATATTGGCATAGGAACTGTTTTTATGCTTAGTAACACTGTGATTAGTGACTTAATTGCTGACATATGTTTTCCATTCTTTAAGGGCCAGAGATTTGAGCTGGAAAAACGTTAGGAAGCATTCTTCTCTGGTAGTAGTGGTGGTGGCAGCCTTCATAAAATCTTAACATTTGTGGCAACTCAAATGCCACAGTTGCCTACTAAAAAGATTTTATCTCTTATGACTATGTTCCTCTTGGTACCAACCAGTTTATAACTTAGAACACTTTTGTAGAGTGAAAACTTAGCAAAACATGTTGGTTTGTTTATTTGTCTTTTTTAAGGAATGATGTTTACATATAAAAATGCAATTACTTAGTGTATTTATATATATATGTTTTTATTATTTCTTCTACAACTACCTGCAAGGAGGTTGTAGCGAGGTGGGGGTTGGTCTCTTCTCCCTAGTAACAAGCGATAGGATGAGAGGAAACGGCCTCAAGCTGCGCCAGGGGAGGTTTAGGTTGGATATTAGGAAAAACTTCTTCACCAAAAGGGTAGTCAGGCACTGGAACAGGCTGCCCAGGGAAGTGGTTGAGTCCCCATCCCTGGAGGTATTTAAAAGACGGATAGACGTGGTGCTCGAGGACATGGTTTAGCGGTGGACTTTAGCAGTGTTAGGTTAACGGTTGGACTCGATGATCTTAAGGGTCTTTTCCAACCTGAATGATTCTATGATTCTATGATTCTATGATTATGTGCTCACTGTTATACACATGCACAGATAGACCTTCCAAATTAATCTGACTTTCAGCTCTAGAGGTCTATGTTTCCATGAAGTCCTTACTCATATTTATCAGCAGTGCCATCATTTGTCTTTGATTCATAGATAGTGATTACATTTGCATTTTTGGCAAGCAAGGAATTCACAGCTGTGAAGCAATATATTTTTCTTCTTGGAATTTCCATTCTTGGAAAAGGCTGGAAATTAATAACTAGGAAATGACATTTTTTAAAGCAATCACAGCTTTTAATCTTGTCCAAGCAGCTTTTCCACCTCATAAATGCATTCTCCCCTGTGTCAGTAAGATGACCTTATGACTTTGCTACTGATATTGTGCATTTGCCACTTTCTCAGAATTATTCATTTCAACAGTAAAATATAACTTTGTGTTTATGCTATGGTTTTAGACAGGTGGGAAGCATGAGTTTTTTCAGGTTCTAGTAGCTCTTCAGAACATTTTGTTTAATCACCTAAAATTGATTAATTTCCTAACCAGTAGTTATTTTCTTATTGGTCCAGGATAATTCCTTGTAATTCAAAGCAAAACACTATAACTCTTTTATCAAGATAGACCAGCTGCTCTCTCTGTCTTCTCCAGTTTTTGTGTATCAGATAATGCTCGTGGTAATACTTGGGGTTTTGCTTCAAAATAAGATTTTATTTTAATTTAAATATTAATTGGCTTTTAGAAATCCAGAATGACAAAATGAAGAAAAAGTTATTTTCCAGTTCAAAACTCCTTGGAAGAGACTATTGAAATACAATAATAAAAAAATAATAATATTAATTAAAAGTCCAATGCAGTTGTTTTAACTGGAGAAGAAAAGGCTATCAGCTCTTGGAATGTACTTTTGCACATGAGCACATCCGTTTTCTTCAATCTTTCATGAAAATTATTGGTAAATATAATTTTGTTTGCTAGAGATATTTATGTGCTAAAAAGGATGAATTTGCAGGATAAGGATCCTTCGTTGTATTTCTTCCCCCTCCTCCACACACGTCCAGTCCATTCCACCTTTGCGTGCTGCTTTTCCTCTCTAAGTGTGTGGATATTCTCTATCATGTTATGGATTTTATCATAGTAATCCTGATGAATAACGATTTTGAGAGCAGCCTTCTGAACCTCTTTGACATTGCTGTACTACCTCTGTGCGGCTCAGGACCAGTGTCTGGTTTCAGACTTATCTTCTAGTTCTTTTAATGTTAAAGTAGCCTCAGACAATGTATTCATTGAAGGAAAGAAAAGGCCCCATTTCCTGAAATTTAGCTTCGCAGAGTCAGCTCTTGTGCAATATTCTTTATTGCAGTTGCTTGGAAAATAAATTAAATCCAGATTTCCATAAAGGATGGAACATAGACACAATCACAAACATTACTGTGTAACATAATAGTTCACGAAGATTAAAAATATACAGATATTCCTATTATTGGTTATTTCACTTTCTCAGGTGTCAAGGAATTGTATGAACTTTAATATTTGAAGTATAAGCAGAGATTTCCCCTCCTTTCTTCTCTACTTTAAATACTTCTTGAGGATTTTGTTTTGGTTTAATCAAATGCTTTATGTCTCAAGCATCCTTGTAGTAACCTCTTGAAATTGTACAAAGCCATGAATATTCTGTAAATTTATGCTTACTGTTTCTAAGTTGCACTCATATGTTGACACTTAAGTTTATTGGCAAAAACTGTATTGGTATTTCAGTTATGCTACTTCATTCACACATTAGAGAGGTCAGACACAAATGAGTATATCTGTCTGTATTGCCTTAACTTTTAACACTCAGAGAAAATTTTCAAAGAAGAAAATAGTATACGTGCCTACTTAATTGCCTATCCTTTTTAATAGCATGTCTTTCTCAGGATGGGCAGGTTCTGGTCTGTTGGCAGAGAGCCATGGCTGGAGGGAGGGGAAAAAGAATAGTACAGGAAAATGTGTACTGTTGAGGCTTCCTTAAGGCACAATTACCAGATTCCCAGGAGGACATGGTTGCCCATGTGCTGTCCTGGCAGGGCTGTATAGCAGGGTATGCCAAGCACAGATTTGGCCACTGTCAGGTTTTTCCGCTGCAATTAATTATTAATATCTGCTGCAATAATTACTCTTGTTTATCTTTTTTTTTTTTTTTAATTCTATAGCCCCTTTTTTTGTTCTGGAAAAAAAAATATTATCTCATTTTGCCTGAAAGGAGAGTTCATAGTGATTTTCTGCATCTTATAGAAGTACAGCATAGATTGGACAGAAAACAAAAGCCATATTTAAAAAAAGAAAAATCCAACCAATTTCTGGTCTGAAGTGAAAAAGATTTTCTTTTTTCTTTTCTACAACTTTTTTCATAAAATTTCTTATAATAAATTTTTGTGAGGTTTTCTTTCTCTGTTGTTTTTTTTTCTTGTTTGTTTTTTTGTTTCCTTATTACCTCCATTTGCTTCCAAATGCTACAGAAATACCAGGTCTAATGTCTTCATCCACTCCCTTTTGAATGATGAGAAGGTCTTGGAAAGTACCAAAACAAGTAAATAAGCAAGTCTTTCTTTCCTTCTGTTCTTCCTATTCCTTCATATTTCCTATGAGAAAAACAGTAAAATTTCTAAATTTCTCTCTTTCCCACCCAAATCCACTTTTGATAGGTTCTTAAAAAGCAGTGTTTCTGATATTTCTACTGCTCTTACTACTACTCCCAGTAATACCAATTTTAGTCCTTACGAAATCTTTTTTTATTATGACCAGATCTGTTGATAGTGCTACAGTAGGCTGAAAAAGAAAATTGGAGAAAAGCAACAGCAAAAGCAAGAGTTTAGAGAGATTAGGCCATGTGAGAAAGCATCTCTCCAACGTGTGCACAAATGTATACACAATATAGTATCACTTAATATTTTTTTAATAATGCAGATACATGAGGTGACTGACTTAAGGCTGGCCTAAGCTTATAACTTTTTGAAATTTATGAAGATGTTCACAGAATCAGCATAAAAAGCATTTTGCAGACACGGCTAAATTCCACATCTCTGCTGCAAAATATGAGTCACTAGAATATTTTACAAAACAATTTCCAGATATTTTTTTTAATATGAAGAAATATATATTTCTCTGTCACTTTCTCATCAACAGTTGACCCATTTTCCCTCAAAAAATTCGTAAGGAAAATTTCAGCACCATTTGACAGAATTTAGTAATGATAAAAAGAAAACACAGTCATAATGTGGAGCATCAGGCAGCCCTCTTAAGTAATGTTATTAGGCATTATAATAATATAAGATGGCATTATAATAATATAAGATAGCATTAAAATAATATAATAAAACTCAAGAAAAATAAGTCCAAAATGATCCATTATTGTAGATTACAATTTGTTTCGGACTAGTGACGAGAATTACCTTTCTGGACATACTACTTATTCAGTGAATGTGCTCAAGGTCTACAATCAGTATTTAAAGGCTTAAATAAAATACGGTATGAGCCCATACACTCAAGATATTCCAGCCTCGACATCCTTCCAAGTCAGGTTTCTGACCTTTTTGTTTCCATTTAAGGGTTGTTGCTTGTACGTGGCAAAGTTGCAGCAAGGATTTCCAGAGCCCAAATCATGAAGTGGACCTTAATACATTTAACAGAAGTCTAGGGAAGTGCAAGCAACTAAAAATTTATCAAATTTGGTAAACTAAATAAACAATACAAAAAAACCCCAAACACCTAGTATGTAAAGAACTGAAATGGAAAGAACTGAAGTGGAAAGGATTTCAATTCAACAATTTCAAAAAAGCTAAGTAAAAAAATTTTAGAACTCTGAAGCTTTTAATACCTTGAGCTTTTAAGCTTTAAACAATACATGCCATGATTTAAGTGATAATTGCTGCTAACATATCCCAACACGAATTCTTGTGGAAGTAGAATTCATACGTGATTTATTGCCAGCATTTGTTTATTGCAATCAGAGGGATTTCACAACAGTGTGAGAAAAAAATGTTGCTTGTCAAATATGATTATGTCTCCTTTTCATGGAGCTTTCATTGGCATAGAGAATCTAGAGCAACACTGGAAGACACTTTCTTAACCTAAAGAGACAACTGCAATTTCTTATCCAGCTGCTTCCTGTCCACTCTCCTCTGAAGCTGGCCTTGATTTCTTGTAGATGTCTATATGTGCACATCGTACTGGTAAAACAAACCATCTTATCTTCTATGTGCAGGATTCTCCTCTTTGGACCTTTCTGTCTAGGGCCCTTATTGATTTTCTGGAAGACACACTTTTTGAGCACAGGTTGGTTTAAGCTCAGTTGTGCAAAAGACTTAATAATTATGATCTGGGTGATGCTGAAGGATGTGACCTTCTCGTCATAAAGATTGCACCTCCTGGCTCTTTGGAACCTCCTCCTGTGCTCCATTCTCTGGGATGGGAGAGTAGCTAGGAGTAACCAGAACTGCTTTTTCCTGTCAACTTCTGGCTAGGGCACTCTCTTCTGAAGATCTCTGCCACTAAGCACAGGGACTGTGACTGCACTGAGTATTTATCATCATTATGGCTATATGACACCTGGTAAGACAACACCTGCGTGAGGTGCGAGCAGGTGGAGGATCTGCTCAGCATGGTGGCAGAGCTGAAAGAAGAAGTTGCAAGACTGAGGAGTATCAGGGAGTGCGAGAGGGAGATAGACTGGTGGAGCCACTCCCTACCATCCCTGAGACGAGCACACCAGATGGAAGCATCAAGAGAAGGAGCGGCTCCCCTATCCTCGTGCCACCAGGCAGAAGGAGGGGACCTAAGAGACGGAGGAGGATGGAAACAGATCCCTGCTCGGCACAGCAGGCGAATCCTCTCCCGGCCTACCTCGCCCTCCCAGGTGCCCTTACACATTAGCTATGAGGCTCTGGAACTTGAGGGCCAGGAGGATGAAGATGCGGACAGTGATCCATCCAAGGGGTTGACTAGGGTAAGCCAGTCAGCCCCACGCATTACAACGGCCATGGTAAGAAAAAAAGAAGGGTAATTGTCATAGGCAACTCCCTTCTGAGGGGAACAGAGGGCCCGATATGCCGACTGGACCCATCCCATAGGGAAGTCTGCTGCCTCCCTGGGGCCCAGGTCAGAGACATTACTAGGAAGCTCCCTAGGCTGGTAAAATCATCCGATTATTATCCACTATTGGTTGTTCAGGTTGGCAGCGATGAGGTAGCCGACAGAGGTACAAAGATGATCAAAAGGGACTTCAGAGAACTGGGGCGATTACTTGAAGGATCAGGAGTGCAGGTAGTGTTTTCCTCCATCCCTTCAGTAGCCAGGGGGCATATGGAAAGGAACAGGAAGACCCACCTCATCAACACGTGGCTCAGAGGCTGGTGCCAGCGGTGGAATTTTGGGTTTTTCAACCATGGGGCAGTTTACATGGCACCAGGCCTGCTGGAGACAGATGGGGTTCACTTGTCGCAAAGGGGGAAAAGAATTCTGGCCCAGTAGTTAGCTGGCCTCATTGAGAGAGCTTTAAACTAGATGCAAAGGGGGAAGGGGATAAAACCAGGCTTGCTAGGGATGAGCCTAGGGGTGGCATGCCTGTGTTGGAGAAGAGATCTATAGCCCAACTGAAGTGCATTTACACCAATGGACGCAGCATGGGCAATAAACAGGAGGAGCTGGAAGCCACTGTGCAGCAGGAAAACTATGATGTGGTCGCCATCACGGAAACATGGTGGGATGACTCACACAACTGGAGTGCTGCAATGGATGGCTACAAGCTCTTTAGAAGGGATAGGTAAGGAAGGAGAGGTGGTGGGGTAGCCTTGTACGTTAGAGAGTATTTTGACTGTCTATAACTCAATGAATGACAGTAATGATAAGGTTGAGTGCTTATGGGTAAAGATCAGAGGGAAAGCTAATAAGGCAGATATCCTGGTGGGAGTCTGTTATAGACCACCCAACCAGGATGAGGAAACAGATGAAGTATTCTACAAGCGGTTGGCTGAAGTCTCGCAATCCCTAGCCCCTGTTCTCGTGGGAGACTTCAATTTACCAGATATCTGCTGGAAATACAACACAGCAGAGAGAAAGCAGCCTCGGAGGTTCCTGGAGTGTGTGGGAGATGATAACTTCCTGATGCAGCTGGTAAGCGAGCCAACCAGGGGAGGTGCCCCGCTGGACCTGCTGTTTACGAACAGGGAAGGCCTGGTGGGCGATGTGGTGGTCGGAGGCTGTCTTGGGCTCAGCGACCACGACATGATAGAGTTTTCGATTCTTGGAGAGGTAAGGAAGGGGGTCAGCAAAACCGCTACCCTGAACTTTAGAAGGGCAGACTTTGGATTGTTTAGGAGTCTGGTTGACAGAGTCCCTTGGGAGGCAGTCCTGAAGGGCAAAGGAGTCCAGGAAGGCTGGATGTTATTCAAGGAGGAAGTCTCAAAGGCGCAGGAGCAGGCCGTCCCCATGTGCCGCAAGTCGAGCAGGCGGGGGAGAAGACCGGCCTGGCTGAACAGAGAGCTTTGGCTAGAACTCAGGAAAAAAAGGAGAGCTTACCACCTTTGGAAGAAGGGGCAGGTAACTCAGGAGGACTACAAGGATGCTGTGAGGTTATGCAGGGAGAAGATTAAAAAGGCGAAGGCGCAGCTAGAACTTAAACTGGCCACCGCTGTTAAAGACAACAAAAAATGTTTTTATAAATATATCAGTGACAAAAGGAGGGCCAGGGAAAATCTCCCTCCTTTGTTGGATGTGGAAGGAAACTTTGCCATGAAGGATGAGGAGAAGGCAGAGGTACTTAATGCCTTCTTTGCCTCAGTCTTTAATAGTCAGGCTGGTCATCCTCAGGGTTTTCAGGCCCCTGAGCTGGGAGATGGCGATAGGATGCAGAGTGAAGCCCCAGTTGTCGAAGAGGTGGCAGTCACTGACCTGCTCCTCCACCTGGATGCGCACAAGTCTATGGGGCCATACAGGATCCACCCGAGGATACTGAGGGAGCTGGCAGAGGAGCTTGCCAAGCCACTCTCCATCATTTATCAGCAGTCCTGGTCAACCGGGGAGGTCCCAGATGAATGGAAGCTAGCAAACATGACGCCCCTCTACAAGAAGGGCCGGAAGGAGGATCCAGGGAACTACAGGCCTGTCAGCCTGACCTCAGTGCTGGGAAAAGTCATGGAGCAGATCATCTTGAGTGCCATTATGCGGCATGTGTGGGACAACCAGGGGATCAGGCCCAGCCAGCATGGGTTTATGAAAGGGAGATCCTGTTTCACTAACCTGGTCTCCTTCTATGACAAGGTGACCCGCTTAGTGGATGAGGGGAAGGCTGTGGATGTTGTCTACTTGGACTTTAGTAAGGCCTTTGACACTGTCTCCCACAGCATTCTCCTGGAGAAGATGGCTGCTCACGGCTTGGATAAGTGCACTCTGCGCTGGGTTAAAAAGTGGCTGGACGGCCGAGCCCAGAGAGTGGTGGTGAATGGAGTCAAATCCAGTTGGCGGCCAGTCACGAGTGGTGTTCCCCAGGTCTCAGTACTGGGGCCGGTCCTGTTCAATATCTTCACTGATGCTCTGGACGAGGGGATTGAGTGCACCCTCAGTAAGTTTGCAGATGACACCAAGTTGGGTGGAAGTGTCGATCTGCTGGAGGGTAGGAAGGCCCTGCAGAGGGACCTGGACAGGCTGGATCGTTGGGCCGGGGCCAACTGCATGAGATTCAACAAGGCTCAGTGCTGGGTCCTGCACTTGGGTCACAACAACCCCATGCAAGGCTACAGGCTGGGGGAGGAGTGGCTGGAGAGCTGCCTGGCGGAAAAGGACCTGGGGGTGTTGGTTGACAGACGCCTGAACATGAGCCAGCAGTGTGCCCAGGTGGCCAAGAGGGCCAATGGCATCCTGGCTTGTATCAGGAATAGTGTGGCCAGCAGGACCAGGGAGGTGATAGTGCCCCGTACTCAGCATTGGTGAGGCCGCACCTCGAGTACTGTGTTCAGTTTTGGGCCCCTCACTACAAGAAGGACATCGAGGTGCTGGAATGTGTCCAAAGAAGGGCAATGAAGCTGGTGAAGGTTCTAGAGAACAAGTCTTATGAGGAGCGGCTGAGGGAGCTGGGGTTGTTTAGCCTGGAGAAGAAGAGGCTGAGGGGAGACCTTATTGCTCTCTACAACTACCTGAAAGGAGGTTGTAGCGAGGTGGGGGTCGGTCTCTTCTCCCTAGTAACAAGCGATAGGACGAGAGGAAACGGCCTCAAGCTGCGCCAGGGGAAGTTTAGGTTGGATATTAGGAAAACCTTCTTCACCAAAAGGGTAGTCAGGCATTGGAACAGGCTGCCCAGGGAAGTGGTTGAGTCCCCATCCCTGGAGGTATTTAAAAGATGGGTAGACATGGTGCTCGAGGACATAGTTTAGTGTTGGACTTGGCAGTGATAGGTTAACGGTTGGACTCGATGATCTTAAGGGTCTTTTCCAACCTTAACAATTCTATGATTCTATGATTCTATGATTCTATATATGACAATTCTTCAGAAGGATGTGTTTTTCAGGAAGCTTCCTGATGCATGGCAGTTTTAGGCCTGGGGAACGTTTTTACCTGTTTTCTGGATTCTGTGTGCTTTCAGCAGTACTGTAGGGTACTGATTTAAATATTGCAGGTCTGAGGAACTACCTCTTTTCCTATATACTTGCTTCATCGCACCACTAATTGATAAAGAATATATAAGCAATTTGGCCACTTCTGATAATGACACCTGACTGAATTCACAGAAACAGGAGGCTGAGCTCTTTCAGTGAATTGGATTTTCCTTCTCTGGCAGCAGTCTACTTCTCAGCCATGATCTTATATTCATTTTAATATTTTAGTTTTTCCTGAAAGAAAGGCGTTCCACTTTTTATCAATTGCTAGATAAACATTTTTAAATGCTTCGAGATTTGATTCCAATGCATTTAAAATAAGAGAAAATTAATAGCAACGTGAATTACAGTAAATACATGTTATATACTCACACTCAATGCAGCTGGATTTTGTATCCCAGTGTCCAAATACTGCTCAGAAAGTAGTGCTGCAGAAAAAGAAGTGGGGATAGTTTGATCAAAACTCGCCCTGGAAAGAAGAACTGTGTTGTTCTATAATTTCTTGAAGAAATTATGTAAAGTGATTTTTAAAAATATTTTGAAGGTGCTTCAATATTTAGAGCCCAGAGAAAAGATATCTTACAGAAAATAAGTGCAGGCATAATTATGGAATGTTTTAAGTGAATGGTGACAGCTAGACTGTAATTAAATAATGACAATAATAAAATGGAGAACCATCATTCCCGCTGAGACTGCACTCCTAGAAATGCAGTGGCACTGACCAGGTACCTTCAGCAGTGGGAGCCCACAGGTGGCTAGGGGCCAGCTGGCTGGCGGGTTGCTCTGGAGCAGCCCTGGATTTGCTGCATATTCTTTCTCATGTTTGGATTAAGTGGTTCTATTTTTCAGCCTTCTTTACCTCAGGTTACCCAAAAATAGTTCTGATTCTTCAATATTTTCTGTAGATTTCCTCATTCAGACCTTGACCTGCCACAGATTTCACCAGAAGCCTTGGAGAAAACAGTCAATGTGCCTGTGTCCTTTTTTTATTATCTAAAAATGTGGATACTAGTCCCAGCAGGATTATTAGATCAGAAAAATCATACAAAGTGACTTAAACCTAGTAGAAGCCTGAACAGATTACCACAGTTCTTGGAAATTATGTTGCATTTTGTTTCTCCTGTTTTTTTTGTTTGCATTTTTATTATACTGCAATAAGACAACTATTTCACTTTCAAAGAAACATCAAAACATCAAATCCATGTAACAGTATCTAGAATCTGGTATTCATTTCTGAAGATCCTATTAGTAGGAAGATGTTCACTTGCAAGAGCCAAGCTCAGAGAATAAAAATTGCCGGGAGAGGGATGATCCTCTCTCCGAGGAAAGAATAAAAGGAATCATAAAAAGAATCCCAGTATGGCTGAGTGCAACAAGCAAATAGATTTAATAGGTGCAATAAAGACTTGCATGCCAAATACATAGATTACTGAGGTATAATTAAGAATAATGAGGTGATGTTATGAAAAGTACACCTTGATTTGAGTATCAGGAGACTGTTCAAAGCGAAATGCCCAAAGATATGGAATAGTCATCACAGGAAACTCCTTGCTTGGAAACTTCATAACAAAACATGAAACACTTTGTTTAGAGAGACTGGCTACATTTCCTGACTCTTGCTAGAAAATCATGAGACGGAAGCTCAAAAAGATAGTTAGAGTTCGTTTACTAACATGTTTGAGTAGACTAATTCTTATAAATATTTTTGCTTCAGTGTATTTTTTGTCCTACACATGTTCTATTAGCCTGTTCTCTGGGGTTTTTATATTAGTATTAAGCCTTGTTACACTCTAAAAGTTTCCAAAACCAGTTATGCCAAGAGCAAAAGCCAAGTTCTGCTGCTAAAAGCAAATTTCATGAAATATCACATTTTCTTCTTTTGCTTGCAGTCTTGATACTGGAAAATCTATCCACACTGCTTCTAAAAATGGAGTTAATCATAGGGCTTGCTTACTGAATCGCTTAACTGGAAACCCAAAGCCACAAGTAGATAGTTGGCTTGAATTCTCCAATGGTACAAGAAAATTCAGATTTAGATCATATGTTCCTTTTATTATCATTTGCTTAGAACTCACTGAACATATTTTCAGGCAACGAAGGTAAAAGTTTTTGTTAACTTTGCTACAGAAAAAAAAATATCAGGTCATATATAAAGGATTTTTTCTTCAAATGTAGAGAGATGATATGTGCTCTTTGAACACAGAAAATTCTGTGATGCATGCTGTGCCAAATGCTCCTGTCACTAAAAGCAGCTTTGCTTTGCATATGTCATGCAAAGTTCCCAAAGCAGGCTGCAAAACAGTGGTGGAAAATTCTGTCTTTAAATGGGCACTTTCTGCCTCTGAAATGGTGGCAAAACAGTTCTGGTGCCTTCAGTAACAACTTCCACGCTCTTCCTTCCTTTCCAAAGAGCAGCCCCCACCAAAAGTGCAAGGAGGCTGAGGAACATGCTAGGGAGAGAATAACTTTTAGTTTGTCACTGAGCATGCACTTTTTAATTCACAGCATATTCTTGCTGTGGCTTAAAACTTAGCAGGAGTGAAAAGATAAATATGAAGCAACCACAGCTGACTTTCTGCAATTTCTGCCCAGGCAAAATAAAGAGTCTACTCCATTTGTATCTTAAACTTTTAATTTTTTTTCAGTGTATGCAGCAAGAAAAAATAAACAACTTGTGTGAAAGTCTTCAATTCTCCATTCTGATTCTCTGTTCATTCGATGCAGTGTGATCGGCAGCTCCATTTCTTGCAAATAAGACTTGTGATTCAGCCAAGGAAACAATTTATTTGATTTTAAGTGTAATAACACACTTTTCAGTTAGTTTTCTATAACCTTTTGTATCTGAAAGTGTTAGCAAATGTATCAGTAAGAGCTAAACAAGATACAACTACTGTAGCATTTTCGAAACTTTTTTATATCAACATATGTTTCTGGCAAAACAGTGCTGTATTCACACTCTCTCTTTGACTGTAGCACTGAACATTTTTTTTCTTGATGCATATTTACATAAAAGACATTTTCGTTTGAGCCAAATCCTAGCTGATATATTTGGATCCCTTTCATTACTTTTGACACCCATCTAGTGGACACAACACAGTATCACAGGATAAAAGTCCTGTCACAACAGCTATGTGCAAGTCTTGCACATACTTGTAGTTATCTGGTGGTGCAAGCCACTCACAGCTAACCAACCTGCAATTTTATCCAATAGACTTTTAAATTTTAAAAAAATCACTATTTTATAATCTGACAATGAAATCATTCATAGAAGCCTGCCTTAGTTTCTGACTGGGAGAAATAAGACTGGAAATAAAATATTCATATCATGTCCACAAAAGGTGAGTGAAGAAAATAAAAACAAATCTGCAAACAAAACCATATGTTCCTTTAATCCAATAAAATACCTTTTATTCAGTTAAATAATTAAGTCCACTCTTAAAGAAATTACCTTTACCTTCATTTATTTATATCCCACTTTTAACTTTTGCTTTAGAGCTTTCAGACAAGCTTATATATAGCTGAAATGATACTGCCATTGCAGAAGTTAGTCTTACTGAGCATAGGAGTAAACAATCATCTCTTGCTTTACCTAAAATTGCATGAAAGGTCTGCCCTCCTGCCCTCAACAGAAAAACAAAACATGCAGACTCTGTATTGTTTAGGAGTTTTCTTGCAGCTGTTTAAAGAAAAAAAAAGGTTTATTTAGGCAATTAAATAGAAGTGTTAGGATATTTGGATATGAGGAGCTCACAAATGTTCCAAAACCTTTATTGGCATTGTGAGTATTTTGTGCTCCTGGAATACTCAGGAAATAAATAGAATTCAGAAGACATTTATTACTAGTGAACAATAGTACTCATGCTAGTAGTAATCGTAATATGGTTATTAACTTATGGCAATATAAGATGCAAATGATGTTTTACTCTAGTATTCATACTATCTTGCCGTTTCCAATATTTTTTTCAATATTTTTTGCGAGCAGATGTCACAATGATCACAAAGATCCAATGAATACGGAAAATGAAATGCAGAGAGGAGCTTTGTGTTGTCCAAGATCACCCATCAGGCTGGTGGCAGAACTCTTATTTGCTGTCTTATAGATTAAGCTTTGTTAGCTTGAGATTGATAATGCCACATAGCAGCACATTTGAGGATACAGAAAAAGTACTCAGGCATAATAAAAAAAATCAAGTTCGGGAAGAAGTGTATCTATCTGTTAGGATTTACTGACAGTGAATTGTTCTGAAAATCTCTCTTGAAGTTTATTTGTTTAATACCATTTTCTGAATAGTTTTTCGGAAAAAAATATTCTGCTTTCCTACATTCAAACTGTGAAAGGTGAATATATAAATAACATAGACTGAGTGCAGCAGAAAGCTTGCAATTCCAGGAATATGTGAAAAGTAACGATAAAACAATGAAATAAAACATGAAAGCAAGGTCCGTTCTCTGCCAGGCAATGTGCATCTCTGTCAAAATAGGCAATATACGTTTCTTTGATTAGTTAATTTAAGAAAGGAAAAGGCCATGGGAATGCCGCCACTTCAAACATTACAGCTGCTGACACTGCAACCTCAGGTCAGTGGTATGTAACAGCAAGAAACAAGCTAGTGCAGAGAGTAGCATGTAACCTGCTGTGACACCTGTGCCAGGTTGAAGTCTAATCAACAGCTGACATGTACTGAATATTTGCTCTTCAGTGTCCTTCATGTGAACACTGTTTTCAGAATGAGTACTTTAGATATATTTGTTACAAATACATATTATCATGCTGACACTTATCCATATTTTAAAAATCATGTGATAGATCCTCTGTTCATCCCTCATTCCTAAATGCTTTAGCAGCATTATTTAAGTTCCCATTAGTATGACAAATGAGCCCAAGTAGTTATAAGCCAAGGTCTCATACACACCTTTTTTACTATGCTGTAAAACTAAAATTGATCTTTGGTTTTAGAGACACAAAGAATGAGGGAAACAAAAGTAATATTCCACTTCCAGCTAGATAAAATGTGCTCCATCCTATCAGATGCAGACATAATCTTGCTAATCCACACATTTGTGACCTCTGAGATTGCATACCACAGCACATTAAGTCTAGAAACTGAGCCACATGCTCCAAAAGGACTCCATATGGTACAAAATACAGCTATCAGGCTGCTAAGCAACACAGGTTGCCATGAGCACGTCCTAGCACTGCTCACCCTGCATTAGTTTCTAATTGATTGTGGACTCTCATTCAAGGTCTTTACACTGATTTTCAAAGCCCTTTGTGGAATCATCACAGACTATGTGAAAGAGCATCTCTCTCTCCCTGCCCCCCTTCAGCCTCTCATGATGGCAGTGGTCCCTAGGAATGATAAACTTCTTTACCACTCAGTACCAAATACAATAGCTATAAGTGCTGGTTCTAAACTGTGTAGTTCAAAGACATAAGACAAGAATGGCCACAGAACTCGCTCTGCTTGGCAGTGAGCGTCGAACTCATTTCTTTGTTCCGGCTGTAAAATAGCAACTCTCTCTAATGCATACAAACATGCCCAAGCACACACATACATGTTAATCCCATTCCAGTGCTTTGTTTATTGAGATAAGATAAAATACGTTCTTGAAGTATTTGGGTAGTAATGAAATATTAGGGTTGGGTACTCAATAGCAAAAGAGTGCTCAACTGCCTTCCAGTGGGAGACAGGATAATGAGCGTCCAGCTCAGGAGAGATGGGACCTGAGGAAGAAAATGAAACATCATGTTTCTTCAGATACAGAGCTCATGGATACTTTGCATGCAGAAAAGCACATGGCTTACTGTATTCCTAGTAGTGGGGTTTTTTCTCTCCCAAATTTCTTTTCCTTCAGATTTGTTCTTTTTGGTTATCAGCAATTTTAAAGTATATTTCATGTGTACCTTGTTTCTGGCTTTGCAGTGGACTTAACCAGGTCATGATTTCCCCATTATTATCAAGAAGCAATTACCTAGTGATAAATTTGTCAGAAGACTGTTTATTACTTTCAAAATTCTGATGTCAATGGCATGAATCTTTTTCTCCTATCTTTTTGCAGTTTTGATGTAGACAATGGTACATCATCGGGACGAAGTCCCTTGGATCCCATGATGAGCCCTGGATCAGGGCTAATTCTTCAAGCAAATTTTGTCCACAGTCAACGTAGGGAGTCTTTCCTTTACCGGTCAGACAGCGACTATGACCTTTCTCCAAAGTCCATGTCCAGGAACTCCTCCATTGCCAGTGATATGTAAGTACATTATAAAATACTTTTAGCCTATCTTTTGTCCTTTCCTATCATTGGGTTAAGAGTTTTCCAGCCACAAGAAATTTCTTTTAAGAATCAAAGACAATAATCATGCTATTGAAGTTGTGGATAATTGTTGTTTGTTTATTCCTTTAATCAAGCTTGTGTTTGTTTCTGCAGTTTCCTGAAAGTAAGGATATCATGAGGGTGTACTTGATGTGTTTATGCACTGTATTAGCTTTGACAGAATACTGAAGACAACTGATACTGGTGTATCAAAACACTAAAGAGAACTCTGATTTCTTGGCTATTAAGTTATTTTCAAGACAAGCGATACAAACTCAATTTCTGCTTCTTGATGTTCTTAAGAAAAATATTCCATTTATTTGTACTAGGTATTTTTAGGTTTTTAGAGAAAAGATTTACCAGCTGGCAGAAATTAATAAATTCAATAAATTCAAGAGAGGCAAAAATTATTTCAAATAATACCCTTTTAACTAAGTGGCAAAATTTTAACAAAAGGTCTTTGAAAAGTTATTCTATCCTCTCACTGGAGCTGACTCTTCTTCTGTGATGTGTGTATTTTCTGCTAATGGATCATACTTTGCAAATATGTGTAGATGCCAGGTTGCAGGTAGAAGAGAAGGTAAATATTCCTGCCACTGTTTAGGATGGGAGCACATTAGAAAATATAAAAGGCAAGTTGTTTTAACCATGGAATATTGATCATATATCAGTAAGCCTAATTATAATAAGCTTGATTATATCACAGAAATGAAGTAAAGGAAAACCAAGGAATGAAAGAGGGGAAAGTTTAAAAAGATAAAGTAGTGAAGAAAAAAATAAAGAAAAAATACCACAAAGCTCTTTATATAGAGAGTTCAGGAAACTGGATGTGCTCATGGAAAGGAAACCCACTGAAGATTATTAAAATAGAGAAACCACTCTGGTTCAGGACATTCCTAAATGAGGTGGAGACTGGAAGAGTTGTCAGGGGAAGTATCACACAAATTTTAGATTACTCCCAAATTGTCCTGTTTCCCTTTTGCATCTATATAAATGCTTAATTTTAAGTATCGCATGTTTCTTATTCATGAGCATAAAACAAAAACATACACATCATTCAGGTAATGCAGATGAATTAACTGTGCATAAGAGTTTAACCTAGAATCCCCTGATTCTTCAGTACTTGAGTTACCAACCTCAATATTTCACTTTATAAAGCAAAACAGAAAGCAAAAGGCATGCATCTTATATTTGGAAGGAATATAACATAAAGATTTCTGGCATTTCCATTACTCTCAAATAGTGTGCTTACAATAATACATTCCACTTAAGTAGCAGCAGATGAAACAAAAACAAAACTTCAAGATTTAGTCAAATATGGAGTGTCGTGATCAAAGACAGACAGTAGATAGCAATGCTAAAGTACTGAATTCGTCATTCTGCCCTTATTTATCATTTACGCTGCTGCAGCAGCTCTGAGCTCCAGCTGAGGAAGGGAACCCAGTCGTGCTCAAGTCTTTGCAAACCCAAGATGAAAAGATGGGCTCTGCCACAAACAACTTACTTAAAATCAAAGCATAAGATGACAAACAAGAGACTAATACAGTCAGATATTATCCCCAGGAGAAGGTACAATGTGAGTCCCTATGCCCAAAGTAGTAAACCTCACAAAGCAACTGAAGGGAGTTTCATTCAGAGAGTTGAGATGGAAAGTAACAGAAACAAGGGCAGAAAAGGGGGAGGTGGAAAGTTTTTAAAATCAGAGAGACTAAATTATATTTTAAAGTGAGGAGCCAGATTAGCTAAGGAAAAGAATAAAATACAGGATGAGTGCAAGGCTGCTCAGATGAGAGAAGATTAGTAGGACAAATGTGGGTGCAGTTATGGCATTGAAAGAGGCAGAAAAAGCAGCTGTATGGTAAGAAAGAAAAAACAAACAAATCAAAAGGAGTGGGAGTCAGTAACATTTTTTCAATTATCTCTTGGAAGAAATAGCATGATCCTATAGAGAGAAAAAAGTAGAACAAGGAGATGATATGAGAAGATTAGAAAAAGCCATTCAAGACTGTAAACTGGAGAGGCAAGTGATTTAGACAGGAAGATACAAGGTCCAAGGCAGAAGAGCACAGATGCATTGTGAAGCCTGCCTATGGGATTTCCAGCAGAGAGATGACGATGTGCAAGAGCAGGGGAAGTGAATGAGTGAGCCAGTGAGGATGAATGAGCCAATATGAGGAATTATAGGGCAGGATCTGTGATGTGTTATGGAAATTAAGCATGCCAGCCACCATAACAGGGTTCGACTCTAGGTTTCTGCTGAATCAATAAGCCAAAAAGAGATTCTTCTATAAAATCCTTTTTATTAATAGTGCTACAGCTCAAGCTGGGTGCCTCTGAAAAGGGACCTCTAACAAAGAAATCCCTGGGCAATTATACTCTTACAATCTAAATTCCCCACCCCTCATGCGACAGTTCGGACCAGTAGTAATATTAGGGTCTGAGGGTCTTCCCATTCTTCATTGAGTCCTTTCATTGTGTCTAGGTGGGTCGTTTCTTTTCTTATCTCTAAGGTTGCAGCTTCTGTTAATGAATGTAGCTTCCTTATCTTCTGGCTTGAACTGGCTCTGGGGCCTTCTTTTACTTGACTAAGTAAAAGTTCAACATATCTAGGTGAAAGTTCACAGGTTGCAGCCTAAGGCTTCAGCAAATTTAGCTACTGATGCTAAGCAAGTTATGCTAAACAAATTCTGTATAAGTAGTATACCAAATCACACAACAGATGAGAGACAGGAAAACAAGTTTAAAGGGAAGGAGAATAAATAATGGAAATTTAAAAAAAAAAAAACCACAAACAAACCCAACAACACAGTTGCAACACAGAGAAAAAAGGGAACAGAAGCCAGCTGAAAGATGAGAGAAATCATCAGTGTTGTATTGGAAGAATTGTCAGGTTTACACTTGAAGACATTAGTGAAACAGGGAGCTTTGAATGTGGATGTCTTGCAGAGGTGGCCTGATTACTTAATACTCACCTGTTTAAACTGCTATTGCCACTCAGAACTTGCAAATGCAGACAGAGGTGGCAGTGGTAACACTTTTTATGCCTTTCTTGCTAAGGAATCACTGCTCTGATTAATGGAGCATGAGATTGAATTAGTAGAGAATCTCCATTTTAGCAAAAACCAGGTCTCTAACCAGACTAAAAAATGGCTTCTTCAATAAAATCATCAGCACTTTCATGAACACTAGAAAGAAGTCAATAAGCAGTCCACTGGCTGGGGCAGAGCCCATGTTTTAACTACCACTTTAAAGGGAGAAAAGCATGTGTAGTCCCCCTGTGATCCTGAAGAAACAGAGTGTAGCAGACCAGACCAGACCAGAGGATCCAGACACTCTTGCTATACAGAAGGCTATCTGAGCTCCACTATGTCTTCTGAATGTATCTAGGGGAAAAAGCATCTGATAATAAACCCTACTTAAGTCTACCCTTTTCCCACTTCCACAAGCTCACAGAACACAGCTCAGAGGCAACATCCTGGTCTTTCAAGGACTTGGCCAACTGAACCTCACTCAGTAAAAAAGTAGCTGGTATGGGGAGTTTTAGGGGCTGCTTTAGAGAGGCTCAGCACTGTTTCCTTGATCAGGTGAAATATCAATATAAGCTCTAATTAGTTTAATTACACAAAATTTGCTAATTTCTATTTAACCTTGCTTCCATCTTCTAAGCACCAGAACCCAGCCATGCAACACTGACCATAGGACACTGCAGGGTCATTGGCCTGGTGATCAGCTAAATGGCCAAAGGGCTACTAGTTACTCATTCCCAAAACTGGATGGCCTACTGCTCTTCCACCAATATCTTCTGTAAATAGTAGCATCCCTCTGCTGCTGTCCCTGATAAAACAAATATCAAGAGGATGCAATTTATTCAAGGACTTTTTTTCCCTATAACTACAGTATAATCCTGCCTTCTAGAGGACATGCTGCTTTGTAGATTGTATTTGAATGTATCTGTAAACCTTGGCTTCACATTTACCAAAAAAAAAAAAATCCTCTCTTTGAATATGTGGTGGGTTGACCCTGGCTGGATGCCAGGTGCCCATAAAAGCTGCTCTGTCACTCCCCTCCTCAGCTGGACAGGGGAGAGAAATTATAATGAGAGGCTCGTGGGTCAAGATAAGGACAGGGAGAGATCACTCACCAATTACTGTCACGGGCAAAACAGGCTCGACTTGGGGAAATTAGTTTAATTTATTGCCAATCAAATCAGAGTGGGGGAATGAGAAAATAAAAACTAAATCTTAAAACACCTTCCCCCCACCCCTCCCTTCTTCTCAGGCTTAACTTCACTCCTGATTTTCTCTACCTCCTTCCCCCAAGCAGCACAGAGGGACAGGGAATGGGGGTTGCGGTTAGTTCATCACAGATTGTCTCTGCTGCTCCTTCCTCCTCAGGGGGAGGACTCCTCACACTCTTCCCCTGCTCCAGCGTGGGGTCCCTCCCACGGCAGACAGTCCTCCACGAGCTTCTCCAAAGTGACTCCTTCCCACGGGCTGCAGTTCTTCACGAACTACTCCAGCGTGGGTCCCTTCCATGCGGTGTGGCAATTAATCACGGACTCCGCGTATGAGTTTAGGCGAAGACACGCGAAGACCCTTTATTTTTACAATCTATCCCTTTTATAATATGATCTAGTGTTCACGAGCAAGCAAAACCCATTTCGTTGGCTACTGTCTTTTGTCCACGCGTCTCTTCAGCGTTACTTATTGGTTCTTCAAGCTGGTGCATGCGAATTCCTCTTTCAGGGATGTATCCAATCACATCCTTATTTTTCTGCCTCTGAGTTTCACAAACTTGTTTGTAACAAGCCTCAAGGCCACAGCTGCATTCCTGCGAACCTGTTTGTAACAAGCCTCAAGGGCACAGCTGCATCTCGTCAAAGTAAAACACAATCTCATTTATTCCCACAATTCCCCCTTTTTGTTTTTCTATCACAAAAGCTTGTTTAATCATATTCTATAGCATTTTCTGTACCCAAGACACTAGACAAGAAACTATCATTATTATAGCGCAAAATATTAGTAACAAGAAAAAACCCATTTTGATTAGAGACATTATCCACCTGCCAATTCCCCAACTTGCTAATAAATGATTCAGCCAACCAAATCCATCACTGACTTGTAGTTTGCTAACTTCAAATCTTTGATTGCTTTATGGATTAATTCGGAGTTATCTGATAAGTCATTCCCCATCAGTCTTCTCGGAGTTCAGTGTCTTCTGCTGTTCGTTCTTGTTATCCGATGCAAGAGCTGGTCTTACGCACCTTGCAGGTACCCACTTAGGTCCCACATCTGTTGAGACACAAGCATACCCTCTGCCCCAGGTTAGTAGATCAAAAGGACCTTCCCGATTACCTGTTTGTAGCGATTTTGTAAAAACTCGGGCCTTTTGTGGTGTGGCTGTTAAATCTTTTGATTGAAGAGGCAGAAAATGAGAGATAATAACAGGAATATTATTTTCAGACATATTCAGGTAGTTTAACACATACACGGCTTTACTTAGTCTGTCTGCTGGAGTGGCTCCTGGCATTCCTCCTTTTTGTTTTTGCAGGTTCAATTGTTTGTTGCAAGATTTTCCAGCCCAGATATTTCCAAGGCTCAGTTTTTTGCACCTTTTCAGGGGCTATTTCAAGTCCATATCTGTTTAGAGCTCGTCGTATCTCTTTTTCTTAGTTGTGGGCAATCTCTTTTAAAATGTCCAGTTTTACCACAGGAGAAACATGATTTCTGCACTTTCATTGGGGCGGCAAAAGCTGTAGCTAATGTTTCCATATGATGGGACATTGACCCCACCTTCTGGGTAGCTTCTATCATGTCCATTAAGGAGGGATTTTTTAGAGGCAAAAGCACTTTTTTTACAGTCCATATTTGCATTTTCAAAGGCTAATTTTAAGAGTAGGACCTCTCTTGCTTCTGCATTTTCGACTTGTTTTTCCAAAGCCTCTTTAAGACGATCTAAGAATGAGATATATCCCTCTCCTGTCCCTTGCTTTATTAATGTAAATGATTTTGTCGCTCTTCCGGCATCCGGCACTCTTAGTAATGCCTGTAAAGCAAGGTCTCTGCCTTGTGCTAATATCTCTGGTCGTAATCGTGCCTGTAACGTTGGATGATTTAACGGCGGATCCCCCATAAGCTGTGGGAGTCCTGCCCCTTGTAAAGGGTCGCCTTGTTGTCGCTGCATATTGATAATTGTGGCGTTTTGGCAGGCGGTACGCCAGGTGCTTTCAAAGATCACCTTTTGCGTTGGGGTCAATATAAGATTAGTAAGCGTGCATATATCAAATGGTACTATTTCATTTGTAAATATTCCCCATAGCAGGGATTGTGTAAAAGGAGAACCCAGTCCGTGCACGGCAACTGTTTGTCGTAGATCTTTTAAAACATTATAGCCAAAAGGTTCATGCTCATCGGGGACATTTGCGTTGCTGCGTATGACGGGACACGCTATCGCTGAACAAAAAGCTGTATCCCCCGCTTGCAATGCTTGGTGTCTAGTCTTTTGCCACCTCGCAGCAGGGGCTGACGCCCCCCATTCCTCGGGCGGCAATTGATTATGGGTTTGTGGAGTATCGGCATTAGAAGCGGTAGAGAAAGGCGGTAAGAGTGCCGACGCAGCAGGGGCCGGGGGCGGGCGGGGAAGTGGAGTACTGGTTGCAGGGATCGGGAGGTCTAGCAGAGGTGTTGAAGCCATAGGAGCGGGTGAAGGAGAAAACGGCGCAGAGGGTAGCGGCGGCGCGGGAGGGGCGGAGGGTTGAGCAGCCTGAGCACCCGCGAGCAAGGGCATGTCGGAGGACGAACCCGATGGCGGTGTTTCTGGCGTGCCCTGCGGGGTTAGCTCCGGAGCGGTAGCAGAGGCTGCAGCCACCATAGCCTTTCGGTCTGACTCTAATTGTTCTAAAGAGTCTTTCAGTAAACGCCATGTCGTCAACACACTTGTGGCATTACTGTCCCCCCTGGTGGCCGCTTCCCATAACACTTTTCCTGCCTCCTCCCAAGTCTCCACCTGGAACGCGGTCGCTGCGTTCGCTTGTTGCCCGTTTTTTCGCAGCCAAGTTAACAACAACCGAACCTTTCCTTCATCATAATTTATGCCCCTTTTTGCAAGGATTCGCAAAAATATATGCAAAATAGATTTTTCTTCCGAGGACATTTGCGCCCCTATTTTCCCGTCCCCAGCTGCTCACCTCTTTTTCCCGAGGCAATTGATTGTCGACAAGCAGCTCTCTGGTCCGCTGCAATATAGTTCAGCTCTATGGTCTGTTGCAATAAAGTTCAGCTGGGCTTGCCACCAGCCGCTCTCTCGTCCGCGGTTCTTAGGATCGAATCACGTCGGGGTCACCATTTGTGGCAATTAATCACGGACTCCGCATATGAGTTCAGGCAAAGACAAGCAAAGACCCTTTATTTTTACAATCTATCCCTTTTATAACATGATCTAGTGTTCATGAGCAAGCAAAACTTATTTCATTGGTTACTGTCTTTCGTCCACGCGTCTCTTCAGCGTTACTTATTGGTTCTTCAAGTTGGTGCACGTGAATTCCTCTTTCAGGGATGTATCCAATCTCATCCTTATTTTTCTGCCTCTAAGTTTCACAAACTTGTTTGTAACAAGCCTCAAGGCCACAGCTGCATTCCTGCGAACCTGTTTGTAACAAGTCTCAAGGGCACAGCTGCATCTCGTCAAAGTAAAACACAATATCTCATTTATTCCCACAATGGGGTGCAGTCCTTCAGGAACAGACTGCTCCAGCATGGGTCCCCCACAGTGTCACAAGTCCTGCCAGAAGACCTGCTCCAGTATGGGCTCCACTCTCCACAGGTCCACAGGTCCTTCCAGGAGCCTGCTCCAGTGCAGGATTTCCACAGGGTCACAGCCTCCTTTGGGCATCCACCTGCTCTGGGGTGGGGTCCTCCATGGGCTGCAGGGGGATATCTGCTCCACCATTAACCTCCATGGGCTGCAGGGGGACAGCCTGCCTCACCATGGTCTTCACCAGGGGCTGCAGAGGAATCCCTGCTCTGGCGCCTGGAGCACCTCCTCTCCCCCCTTCTTCACTGACCTTGGTGTCTGCAGAGTTGTTTCTCTCACATATTCTCACTCCTCTCTCCGGCTGCCATTGGGCAGTGATTGGTGGTTTTTTCCTGTTCTTAAATATGTTATCACAGAGGCGCTGCCACCGTCGCTGATTGGCTTGGCCTTGGCCAGCGGCGGGTCCATCTTGGAGCCGGCTGGCATTGGCTCTATCGGACACAGGGGAAGCTTCTGGCATCTTCTCACAGAAGCCACCCCTGTAGCCCCCCGCTACCAAAACCTTGCCACGCGAACATACAATAGAGAATAATAAAAGCCAAATGTGGACCACTTTGGAACAAAGAGAGCCTCTGTATTCTGAAAAGCATGGATACTGACATACAGAGATCTGGGGTGTTTTTTCCAGGATGAATTATCCTCATCTTCAATAGCTGGAGAAATAGTTGTGGGATTTTTAATTTGTGTGGGTATTTTTTTCCAAAATAAAGCCAAAATAATCTGTAATTTTGCAAAAAATAAAGAATAATAGAATTATTCTGGCGGCAAAAATTACCTTAAATAAAGGGAAATTCCAAGATAGGGAGCTCCCTTATTTGTCAGTGACTGACAGGTCTGGTCCTGACCTGAAGCTGCAAACAGGCTGAAATATCCCTTTAACTGGCATGTGGAACAACTGCTAAATAAGAGAATTTTTGAGGTAAACTCGCACATGTTTCCCAGTTCTCGAAAGTCTGTTCAGTTTTTTTAAAATTGCATTGTATTCAATGTGGATCAGATTCATAAAGGGAAAGTATTTTAAAATAATGGCAGACAAAGATGGCAAACCTGGACAGTTAATAATGTTCACCTGAGCCTTTAATATGCCAATAAAATCATGAAATGAGGATATATTTTCTCATCTAGAACAGGAAGCCAATACAGCTTATTCTGTTTCTGAGCCAGGAAGGCCTGGATTTATTAATAGAATGCTGTGAATCTCATTGCTCTCTACAGCTTCCTGAGGAGGGGAAGTGGAGAGGGAGGTGCTGATCTCTTCTGCCTGGTATCCAGTGATAGGACGCATGGGAACGGTTCAAAGCTGTGTCAGAGGAGGTTCAGACTTGACATTAGGAAGCCTTTCTTTACCAAGAGGGTGGTCAAACACTGGAACAGGCTTCCTAGAGAGGTGGTGTCACGTCCCACCTGGGGAGGAGGGGGGAGGAGTGACAAAGATTCGCAAATCCTCTCGGTGTGGATTAAGGTGGGCCAACACTCAAGGTCCGTACACAAACACCAGCTTTAATAGAAAGCTTCTATAGAGACAAATATTGAGTACAAATATTCGATACCCGCCAACCCTCACAGTTATATTCACCCCAGCTATGCGGTTTTACAGAAAATCAAGGTAGGCTATGCAGTACTTGACTTCAATTTAACAACTTTAACAACTTAATCGCCTTAGGAAAAGTGAAAAAGAGAGAGAGAGAGAGAGAGAGAGAGAAAGAGAATCACCAGTCCTGGATCCAGCGTTGGTCCTGCCAACAAGGGTATTCGGTGAGGGAAGGAAAAGAGTGAGGAGAAGTGAAGGTTCTTATAGAGATGTTGATTCTGCGCAGGATGCTCGGTGATAATAATTCCACAAATCGCGCACGCACGAGCATGAGCACGAACGTAAACACGAGTACCGGTACACACACGAGCACACACACACAAACTGTAGCACATTTATCGGGCTACATTATTAGTATAAACCCGCCTAAATTTACACTTATTGGTTAGTGATTAACATTTCGTATACTATTGGTTTACTGTATTTAAATTAGCCTCGCTTGCTATGTAAATTAGCACGCATGCTCCTTTCAGGTGTGGGGGGGCAAGTCTTTTCGGTCCTGAATTGAGTCGGTGGTCGTGATCTCCCCTCGCCACATTTACCTTTCACCTACTTTCTGCAGTTTTATCTTCTTTGGCCACTGTCCAGTCTTTGGTGCCAAGATGTTCACTTTTGTCGGCTTGTTAGCTCTTCTTCAAGGTTAGAGCTGTTAGTTTTCCACAGTTTGTTATCTTTTAGCTCCCTCCCAAATTCCTTTCCCAAGGCACAAGTGGTTAGTAGTTTTGCTAATTGGAAGATTACATCAGCGACCAGTCAAACCAAGAGGAGCGATACTAGGGCTGTCCCCCAGGCAGTAGGTGGGGGGGGGGGGATAAGACGCTTCACAGACCATGGGGAATGGGGCCGAGGCAAGGCCGCCCTGTCTCCACAGGACTCCCTCCCTCACCCTCACGCCAGGGTACTGTCCGGTCCTGGGTCCTAGCGACCGTCGCTCTGCATTGTGGTTGTAGCACCAGGCTGTTTGAGACATCTTGTTCTTTTACATTAGCAGTTCTCTACACCACCCCGTGGCTCAAACAGTGGTGCAATTCGAGTTCCGTATTTTACATCTTCATCTTCGGTGGTGATTTGAATATAGCGGACAGAAGGAGAAAGAGAGGACAGGAGTTTAGAAATCATACACCTAACTACTGCAAGACCTATTACCACTGACAGAAATATCGTTAAAATCATAATACCAATATCTACAAGCCATTTTCCCCACCCCGTGAGTCCAAGAGACTTCAGGAGAGAGTTGAACCAGGGTCCAGAGCTCCAGCCGTTAAACCGGTCCTTTGGTTGCATTGCTCGGAAAAGTTCTCCAGTCTGCTCAGATACCTCTCTCATCTTCTTTCGTGCTTCTTCTATGGTGGTAGTTGCATTGTGAATGGTGAGACAGCATTCTCCATCGGTGAGATTCAACATTCCACATACTCCCTGCTCTTTTAACAATAGCATATCTAAAGCTAATCTGTTTTGTAAAGTCATTTTAGACACCTGTTGGACTTGCAAATTTAGTTCCCCAAAAGCATGTCTGGTCCAATTACTCAAAACATGTGCTTGCCAGGTTAGGTTTTCTAAGACAAACTGGTGTCTTTTAAGGGTTACGTATGGAGTAAATATATTTTCTAACATCAAAGATGTTGTCATGCCCCAGGTATAATAATCAGGTATTCGGACTCCCTGCACTGCCCATTCTGGTGCAGTCTGAGGTGCCTGAACGTCCCGTTTCCTCCGGTTATATTCGGGGTTGTTAAAGCCAAATGTTTTGGAGGGGCACATTGATGGAACACCGATGGTGCAGCGTAAACCTGCCATTTCATATACATGCAGGTGTGAGTACATTTTCCCATCTGAACATGCCCAGAAGGTACCCTGAGGGGCTGGATACTTAGCAGTGGAGCATGTTGATGGGTCATGGGGTTCGGTTATTGCAACTCCTTCTTCCCACGCAAAATTCCGCTTTGCCTCGTGGGTAAGCGTGACTCCACATTTAATCGCAATTTCTGGATTAGTAATGGTTCCATTACACATGGGATCTCCACGTTTAAACCCTGTTACCGGAAAACCCCAACAAATGCACATATCCCGAATAAAGACTCGCAGTTCGGGGATATACCATGTTTCTATGGGGTCCCACGTTAGCAATCCACAACTAACTGTTCGTGAACACGTCATTAGAGGGGTATCCTCATAGGGTAGGGGATTTATTTCTTGTGCATCAATTGTACTATCTGGGTTGGACAAAAAATGCTTAAGGGACCAAGCATATTCATAATGAGAGCGGCTATGGTGAGCATAGCCACCCCGTTTGTTAGGAATCTGAATACACCAACCCGGGGAAAACGGGACATTATATTCATGTTGCAAGGGTTCACCGTGAGAGGGAGGGTCCCACCAACGTACAAGATTGCAAGGGATCTCCACCTCCCGGGGACACCATGTCCAATTCAGTACAAGATTACAAGGGATCTCCACCTCCCGGGGACACAATGTCCAATTTTTTCGGGCTGCAAGGGTGGCACTCATAGTTCCCCTGCAGAGCTGTTGCTTCCAACAGGTGGCATTCCACATATCTCTCCAGGGTATATTAACCGGAAATCGATAGGCCACTGGAGAGGGTTGGTACCAAGTTGTCCCGCTATACTCTTGGAATGGGAGTGAGTCAGTTCCCCACAAACATTTTCCTTTCCAGTGTGTATTTTGAATACATTTTTGGTTTAATGTTTCTAGCTTTGAATTTAGAATTCGTGAGAAATTTAACCAAATGATGGCGAATTTAAAGCCCTCCGACGCGGATGTGGGGAGGTCTACACAAAGACCTTGGTCTGTTCGATTCCAGATCCGGATGAAACCTGTAATTAGTTCCCATGCCAAATTGGGTTGGTTATTCAAATTCCCAGTTGACTGAGACAAGACTATACATGCACAAAGTAAGAATATAAACTTCTCCCACACCATTTATCCCTAGTAAAGAAGAAAAATATGCTTAATAAAATCAGACCAACAACACAAAAAATGACCCATCCAACAACAGAAAACATAAGTCCCACGGTGAGCTTCTGACAACCTGTAAAACATATACATAAAGATGAACAATGATTAATAGGATGGGACAATCCATCGGGTATGAATTCGGTGATTCTTCCCGCGGGCGTCAGTAGCTTCCCAGGTCTACATTCCAAGAAGTTTCGTTAAAACCAGTGGAACTGTACCCACAGTGGGAAGCTCCACCAGCACGGGTTGTCCTGGGTAATGACGTGTGTGAATGGGGTCCTTGGTTCCTCTTCTTCCTGGAAGTATGGTGGGAGGTTGGGGACAGAAAGCAGTGAGTCGTGGACATCCATTTATCCCCCAGCGACTGTTCACTTTATAAACTGCATCCGGCAGTCTCTCTGCCCACCTAGGATCGTGAGGCCTCAGGGCACGTTTCAAAAGCCCATTTGTGCGTTCAACAATTCCATTCGCTTGAGGGTGATAAGGGGTGTGGAAGATCCACTGAATCCCTTCTCTCTGCGCCCACTCCTTAACTATTCCTGCAGTAAAATGACTTCCGTTATCTGATTGGATCGATTGGGGCTTGGGTAGGTAACTGAACCAGAGTTTTAAACCTTTTACCGTGCTTTCCCCAGTAGCTCGCTGCACCGCTTCTGCTTGTGTCAGTCCTGATACCACTTCTACCCCTACTAATACATACCTTTTCCCATTTGAAAGTCGAAAGGGACCGATATAATCTACTTGCCATGTCTCCCACAGCCACTTCTTATCTCGTAAGTGTAAGGGTGGGTCTTTCAAAGGGTCATGTTCTAATCCTATACGGCATTGACTACAAGCAGAAATGATCCTGTTACACAGTTCTCGGGTTACCGGCCAGCCCCTGCCACCGGCTTCTTTGAAGAGGTCTTTAACCCCTGAATGGCCGCGTTTCACATGTAACCACTCTAACAGATGTTCCCATTTCTCCCCTTCACTTTCTACAGCTATATTTGCTAGGCGGGTCAGCGAGTCTACTTGGTTGTTCAGAAGGTGAGCTGGATTGTCTCCTGCTTGATGTGCAGCAACCCATCCTACCAGAAAGGATTTTTGTTTGGAAATATTCAGAATTTCTTCCCACTTTTCCCGCTGCCATACTGGTATTCGGTTTACCTCCCATCCATTTTGTTCCCAAAAAGGGAGCCACTCTGTACAGCCCTTGAACACAGCATATGAGTCTGTATAAATATATACTGGTTCTCTGGTCTCAGCTTCCCTGATGACCACACTCCACACAGCAACTAATTCACCCACTTGGGCACTTCCCTCACCCTCCGTTATGATTTGGTCCCCAGAGTCAACATGTAATGCTACTGCTCGGTACTTCCACACCTTTCCCTCCCTCCTAGAGGATGCGTCAGTGAACCATACATTTTTCAGACGGGGCTCAAATGGAGGAGCAGGTTTTATGCATGAGGGAGGGGGTTCTGTGTCTGGGTGATCGGTGGGTGGATCTTGTATTTGGAGTATTTTGGGGGTTCCTTCCTCTATTTTCCGTGTGTGGTAATAGTGATCCAACTGCGCATACCACTTCCTTACTGTTTCTCGCTGTGCCACCCCAATGGGAGGTGGGGTTCCAGACAACACTGGCTTCAAAACCTTAAAGGGCCCTCGTAAGATGATTGGTTGCTGCCGTATGATTCTTTCGGCTTCCTGCAACGCTAGACTCACCACAAAAAGGCCCTTCTCCCAAACTGAGTAACGTTTTTCTGCATCTTTAAAACTACGTGAGTAGAATCCTATGGGACGAGTTGGACCTTCAGGCCCACGTTGCCACATATGTATGGATAGCCCGTGAATTGCAAAACCCCATTCAATGTGGAGTGGATCTGTTGGGTGTATTGGCCCTAAAGCCTGATACATGCCTGCTTCAAAAATCAACAACTTTAAGGCTTCTTCATGGATAGGGGTCCAATCCCAGGTGACTCTTTTGCGTGTTAGATCATATAAGGGACGGGCTATGATAGAAAAATCTGGAATGTGTTTTCTCCAAAATACCAGCAGTCCTAGGGCAAGTTGCAGTTCTTTTTTATTACCAGGCATTTTTACTTGTTCAAGAGCAGTTAGAGTTTCAGGGGGAATGCACGCCATTCCTCCCCTCCACCAAATGCCTAGGAATTTTACCTCGGAAGAGGGAAGCTGTACCTTTTCTGCTGGGATTTGGAGTCCTAAATTCTCTAGGTGATTGATTATCTCCGTCTGGGTCTGTCCTACTGCAGCAGCATCAGGGCCGCCTATCAACACATCATCGATGTATTGATATACCTTGACGCCCTCTCCAGGAGTGACTTGAGCAAGCTCTTGTGCTAGAGCGTAGTGCGCAATGGTCGGTGAATGACGGTATCCCTGGGGAAGACGTGTGAAAGTGAATTGCACACCCTCCCACGTGAAGGCAAAGCGGTCTCTGTCAGCTTCCTGTAAGGGAACCATAAAAAACATATCCTTCACGTCAATGGTTGCTAAAATCTGATGTGCTTGCTCCTGTACGGTCGCGAGCAATTCGGCTATGTTAGGCACCGCAGCCGTCAAGGGGCCTGTGTTGGCATTTAGGCGCCGATAGTCAATTGTTAGTCGCCATTTTCCATTTGGTTTGCGGACTGGCCATACTGGGGAGTTGTAAGGTGAGTGAGTTGGGATAATTATCCCTTGCTCTCGCAACTCCATTATCACAGGGGTTATACCCTCCCGAGCCCCTAAGGGAAGAGGGTACGGTTTGACATTAACAATTTTGGAAGGAGGGAGCACGGGTGCCGATTGTAGAAGTCTTATAGAAACCATGGGGAGTCCGAATTTCCACTCCCTTCCTTTTGAGTCTGTCCATGCTCTCCCCTTCAATAAATCAAGTCCTAAAATGTTCATAGGCAAAGTACCCAATATCATCGTGGTCTCAACAGGAGATGTGTCTCCCGGTAACCAGCATCTGACTCGAGCCGTTGGCTGTGGCTTAGAGTTTCCAAAAGCATCTGTGACCCAAATTTGTTTTTTATCAGCAACTATGCCATTGCGATTAGCAACATCCGCCTGAAGTGCTGATATCTGAGCACCCGTGTCAACTAAGAAAGTAACTGGGGTTTTAAAGGGACCAAGGGGAAAAGTAATTAACAGGTCCCCTTTATTATTTTCTGTGAGCCTTCTCAAATGGACCCACTGACCGTCCCCCGGCTCACTTACTGGGGACGGCGTGTCCAGTTTTCCGTCCCAAGATCAATCAAATCCTTTTCAGGGGCGTTAGGTACCTTAGAGGTAACTCCCGCAATGTCATTAGATCGGGGCTCCGCCCTCATACTCTCTCGAGCGTGCTGGTCAATTCGGAGGGGTACTTTCTGTTTGTTTTTCCACGCTCGAATGAGCTTCTCTAAGGTTATGGTAGGCATACCATCCATTAACTCCCGGGGAATCCCCTTCTCGATTCCCTCCGCCCACAATAGGTTTCTCCTCACCCCTGAGGCCTGAGGAGGGGGCCGATTTTCTCGCTGTTCCATTCTCCTTACAGCAGTTCTTGATTTTATAGCCCCCCTAGTGAGACCTATTCTCCTACCATAATTTATCAGTTCCTGGGCTACCTCCCCCCAAGTCATGGCCCCTCTCTCTCGTTGGTCTCGTCTCCCTCCTCCCCTCGGAGCCAGGATATCCCTTAGACGGTCCTGCAGCTGTACTGCGTACAGCTTCAGTGAGTCCGGAAGACCCCGGATCAGGGGAGTCATTCTATCAGGGTGTGCATTTAACAACATCGGGGAAGGCTGTTGAGGGACTAAACGCCTGTCATGCATCAACTGGAGGCAAGCAGCCTTTTGTAAGCTTTCGGTTAAGTGATTTATATCAGGGGTCTCAATATATGCCGGGTCTCCTCGTTCCAGGGGGTCTAAACCTCCTGCCCAATATGCGGCTCGTTGAGTTAACGACCATGGCTCTCTTTGATCATCAGTGGTTAAAAATACACCAGGCCCCCAGTATCCCTGTGCCTCATCTTCTGACAATAAAATTCGGTCTCCGCCAGACAATGACACCCTCCATACATACTCAGTCTCAGATTCTTGAGCCCGTCTAGTATATTTTTCCTGGATTTTTGTTAGTTCGGTTGCCGAATACGGCACCATCCGGGTGGTGACTTGCGGAGCTCCTCCACCTTGGCCTTCGGTGGTCTCCGTTTTGATTAATGGTCTCAGAATTGCCTGCTCTTTTTCGGCTTCAGGGTAAAAAATTTCTTGACTAATTTCCAATTCCTTGAGCGGGTATAGAGGTTTTGAATTGGATGCCGACTTTTCGTCTAACTTTGCCGAACTTGAAAATCCCGGCTCACTATCCGGAATTGAGTCACAATCTGTTTGATTGTAAACCCCCCGCTCATTCTCTACTAATTCAGACCGTAAGATTTTTTCTCGGTCCAATGCATCCGCTAGAGCCGCGCAAGCCCTCTGAGTGGCATTACGCTCCACAGTTAGCTGTTTCTGTAAGCTCTCCAGCTGTTTTTGTAAACTCTCGTTTTTCTCACGTTCTGCTGTTAATTGGCCCTGTAAAGACCTAATTGTATCTCCTTCCGCCTGCCTCGCCAAATGCCTTTCCTTTTGTGCCGCCGTCAGCGCAGCTCCTAATACAGCACACACCAGAGCCTTTCCTTTACCCGCTCGCCACTTCTGCTCCTTCGCAAGGGTAACTATACGATTTACTACTGTCTCAGGGTCGTGCCAATTATCATGAGCCCAAGCTATTCCAGGTGGCGTAGGGCACGCTTTGTACTCCTTCAAGTTCTCAAAGATTGGGGAGCAGTCAAGCATCGACATTTCCCGGGCAGTCATGACTTGCCACTGCTCGAACCTCTCCCGGCCTATGGCTGAGAGGTCACTTCCCGATTCTCCCTGTCCGTGTTCACCGGATGGAGAATCGGTATCCCCTTAGGACCTTCCAACACCGAGGGGATCCTGTCCGTGACGCCAATTTAAAAAATGTCACGTCCCACCTGGGGAGGAGGGGGGAGGAGTGACAAAGATTCGCAAATCCTCTCGGTGTGGATTAAGGTGGGCCAACACTCAAGGTCCGTACACAAACACCAGCTTTAATAGAAAGCTTCTATAGAGACAAATATTGAGTACAAATATTCGATACCCGCCAACCCTCACAGTTATATTCACCCCAGCTATGCGGTTTTACAGAAAATCAAGGTAGGCTATGCAGTACTTGACTTCAATTTAACAACTTTAACAACTTAATTGCCTTAGGAAAAGTGAAAAAGAGAGAGAGAGAGAGAGAGAGAGAAAGAGAATCACCAGTCCTGGATCCAGCGTTGGTCCTGCCAACAAGGGTATTCGGTGAGGGAAGGAAAAGAGTGAGGAGAAGTGAAGGTTCTTATAGAGATGTTGATTCTGCGCAGGATGCTCGGTGATAATAATTCCACAAATCGCGCACGCACGAGCATGAGCACGAACGTAAACACGAGTACCAGTACACACACGAGCACACACACACAAACTGTAGCACATTTATCGGGCTACATTATTAGTATAAACCCGCCTAAATTTACACTTATTGGTTAGTGATTAACATTTCGTATACTATTGGTTTACTGTATTTAAATTAGCCTCGCTTGCTATGTAAATTAGCACGCATGCTCCTTTCAGGTGTGGGGGGGCAAGTCTTTTCGGTCCTGAATTGAGTCGGTGGTCGTGATCTCCCCTCGCCACATTTACCTTTCACCTACTTTCTGCAGTTTTATCTTCTTTGGCCACTGTCCAGTCTTTGGTGCCAAGATGTTCACTTTTGTCGGCTTGTTAGCTCTTCTTCAAGGTTAGAGCTGTTAGTTTTCCACAGTTTGTTATCTTTTAGCTCCCTCCCAAATTCCTTTCCCAAGGCACAAGTGGTTAGTAGTTTTGCTAATTGGAAGATTACATCAGCGACCAGTCAAACCAAAAGGAGCGATACTAGGGCTGTCCCCCAGGCAGTAGGTGGGGGGGGGGGGATAAGACGCTTCACAGACCATGGGGAATGGGGCCGAGGCAAGGCCGCCCTGTCTCCACAGGACTCCCTCCTTCACCCTCACTCCAGGGTACTGTCCGGTCCTGGGTCCTAGCGACCGTCGCTCTGCAGTGTGGTTTTAGCACCAGGCTGTTTGAGACATCTTGTTCTTTTACATTAGCAGTTCTCTACAGGTGGTCGATGCTAATGCCTGTCAGTATTTAAGAGGCATTTGGACAATGCCCTTATTAACATGCTTTAGCTTTTGGTCAGCCCTGAAGTGGTCAGGCAGTTGGACTAGATGTTCATTGTAGGTCCCTTCCAACTGAACTAGTCTAGTCTAGTCTAGTCTAATATGCATCTGAAGTTAGGGAGAAAAAAAACCTTTTCCCTGAAAGGTTCTGCATAAAGTTCTGGCCAAGATTCTAGGAGAGCAGAAAAAACATGCAGTTACTGAGCAGAGTTATTGCACCTCAGTTTAACAAATTAGAAAGAATTGTCTGTCTTTTCAGATAAACTACTGTTGAAATTCCTTATGATTTATCTGGTTCTTTTCTCAGAATTTGTGATATCACTATATCGAAGAGTTGAAAAGAGCCAGTTAAACTTCAAAGTCAAACCTGCTTTAAAAAGAATCTTTTAAGATGTATTTTCTATTTAATTTCAGCTTAGAAATAATTTTGAATGAAAAAATGTATTAAGTTGCTTGAGACATTTATTTATCCATGCTAAGAAATGTACTTACATGGCTTTAGGAAAAATAGGGCAATATTTTGCTTCATTAGGTTTGGCTTTTTTGTTCTTAAGATCTTTTAAATTGCATAAATCTTCAGGTTGCAGCTTAAATTAAGCTAAGTAATTAGTAAGTCACTGTGTCCTTTCCAGTCACTTGGGACATTTTACAAATGCAATCCAAAACAAAGAACTCAATAATATCCAATTTGCTTGCATTTAAATAATAAATTTGAGCTAACTTCATTTGTTGATCAGGAAATCAGTTATAATACAAATAAAAAAATAGTATTTTTGCATCGAGGAGGCTTCTTTTGATCTGCTTTTTAATTCAGGAGATTCTAAGGCATTCTAATATGCCTTTATATGGTTGTTGAATTAGGATATTTTTATGAAATGCAAATTGATTTTATCTTACGTTCAGACAATACAGAATCATTATTGATTTTATGTCCTAATACTAAAACCTAATCCTTTTCCAAATATAACTCTCAGCTGTTGAACACATCACTTCGCCTTCGAACACTTTTAATGTGTCAGTTTTTTTTTTCTCTTGCAGAAATAATGAGTGTTTGAAATAAAATGGCAAGTTACTTACTGGTCCTGTGCTAAACAAAGCAGACTGAATTCATAAACCTCTTCAGTCAAAGGTGGCATGTTATTAAAAACATGGTACCAAAACCGATTCTTAACTGGAATTTCAGCTAAATCACAACAATGCTCATCTCTGGCCTTGCTGCACAGAGCTACTGCTACAGTCCAGGGGAGGGAGGATAGTTGTGTTTTGTGTGTGTGCACGTGTGCATGCAATACTGAAGGATGGGAGCAGTGCGGAGAAAGGGAACTTGGTAAAGAGGGACTTGAATGTTTTGAGGGAAGCCTCTTAGACTGTTTTTCCAGCGTAGTGATCACCTACATGTACAAGCTTAATTTATTTCACAACCCAGAAGAACATTAGTTCTTGTTTCATCCCTCAGGGCACAAACAATGCTCTGTATGCTTGCAATGATGCTAATGCCGAGTTAGCTGCAGAGTTTGTTCTCTGAAAATAGACAATCTGAAATTCTGATGGCTTTTGCCTTGTTTTTCTTGAAGTCATCTTGTTTCTTCTTATATACATACATTTAGGGGCCTTTGAATTTGGTTAGGGGACCCCATTTTCTAAACCTTGAAGCTGAGACAATCTTCTTGTGGCTGGCTGAGAGCAAGCTTGCTCAGGCTGGGAAGTTACCTTAACTAGGTGCTATTCTTAGCAGCTCTACTCTCATTTCTTTTAGAGGGGAAATCTTTCAGCCTGTGTCAGTAGGAGGTTCACATGGAAAGTCATGTATTATTCTTCAGAAATAACACAATCATATCAGTTCTCAACACTTAAGCATATGGGGCAGGGACAAGCAAGCAACCGAATGACTGCTGCTTAAAAGCAGTTCAAGGTAATACATTTTATTTTCATTTGCAACAAGCTAAGAGTTTACGTGTGTCAGCTAATGCAATTAAAACAGATTAATAGTAACTCATTAAGCTGCGCTAACTTGATTGCTTCCAGTCATGTGTGCACACCCACTCATTAATTTTCTGTAACCTGGGCAGAAAACAAACCTATCATTTAGTCACTGATGCTTGTTTGTTTTACAGCCATGCTTAGAGCACAATGATGATTTCTGTTGTATGAACAGTCCAAGGACAGCACTGCTGAATTGGCCTTGACTCTTCTGATTGAGTTCAGCTCTTTTCTGGTTCAAAGTCCTACATCCTCTGGCTTAATACAGCCCCTCCTTCAACACACAAACCAAACTACCACACTGCAGTAGCTTCTTTTCCCTTGCCATCGCCTCAGTGACCCCCAGGCAGACTGCCTTCTGATTTTAGTAGGAAAACCACGTACACCAGTGAAACACCATGACAGTGAAAGTCCATGCTCTGTTTCTCTTTAGGACTGAATAATTCTCTGTCAGACTTAATGCAAGTCAGTTGCTCAGAGTTGTCCACCATATTTCTGTCATCCAAATGGTCTGCTATATTATGGTAGGATTAAAGGGTTGATGCTTGGTGGCTGTTTGGGGCAATATGATACAGGTGATTTATTGAGTTGTCTTGTGTTTTCATATCTTGCACATCATGCTGGCATCCTTCTGTGATGGTCCACTACATCAGTACCTACATGATTTCCTCAGGCAGATTACCCAAGTCAGATGTGCAAGTGCAGTCTCTTTGCAAAATGTTTAAGCTTCCCGAGCAAGGAAGTAGCTGGACACAAGAGGCCTTGATCTTCCTTGAACTCTTCCAAAGGTGCTATGATACTCTCATGGGAGATGGAAGAAGACTGATAGCATTCCTATAGCATATTATATGGAATGGGGAAAAATAATAATATTTCCCGTTCTTTGAGTTAGTCAGCTGATTCTGATTCCAGCCCATACAGCAATCCTGAATGAAGCTTCTGGATTCGATGAGTCTTGGTTCAGATCACTAGCCCTTGTCACCCAGCAAAGTCTCTTGTTTCTCAAGTCTGCTCAAAAGCACAGGTGCTATGATATGATATGATGCTGGTGATGCACATGGTAAGGCACACAGTTAACCAGATAATACTTCCTCATAACCCCTGGATTAAATCTCAAAATACTAATTTAAAAACACCTTAGTGTTCACTGTTCCTTTCCAGTCCTTTAGTCTGTAATGGATATGATCATTCTGTCTTTCCAAGTCTTGAGAGAGCTCCTCACCTTTGGTGCAATTGGAAGTAAGATTGTAATTTGGGTAACCTAACACTGATGACTTAAACAAAGAAGACTCTAGGTATTCAAAGGCTTCTTTCAAACCTAATAAAGTGTATCTTCAGGAACTGAGCTGCTAAAAAGGTGGCATGAAAAATTAAAGTACTTTCCTGTGCAAAATATCCATTATACCTGGAAAGCTCCAGGTACGTTAGTACATGGCATATCTTGGTGCATATTAGCCATATGTAATAATCTACATTTGTTATGAGCTGTCTTTTGGATCTCAAATCAGAAGGTGACTAAGTATTGCTTTCTTCATCAACATGCTGTAGTGGAGTAACTTGATTGGTTCTCCATATGAAGTTAATCAGGGTGTTTGGAAACACTTATACCTACAGTATATGCCAGTGAGATTTATGCTGGAGAAATGGTTTTCCCTTTGGTGTGTCTTCCTAAGTCTAACTTGCTTAGTTAGATAGTCCAAGCCATATAACCAGCCTTTCTTTTCCCTGGGATAATGGACTTCTCAGGGACTGTGGCTTTTCTGAGCCAATCCTCTTCCATCTGGTTAAGCTCCACTGAAATTAAGTAGATTGAACTCTCCAGAACTCCCAATATGACAGCAATACTTTTGACTAATTAGGGCAAGCTCTGTAGCTGTATTAGAAATATCAGAAGGACATAACTGCACGGTTGTTGTGGTTTAACCCCAGCCAGCAACTAAGCACCAAACAGCCGCTCACTCACTCCCCCCGTGGCAGGATGGGGGAGAGAATTGGAAGGGTAAAAGGGAGAAAACTCGTGGGTTGAGATAAAGACAGTTTAATAGGTAAAGCAAAAGCCACGTGCGCAAGCAAAACAAGGAATTCATTCACTCCTTCCCATCGGCAGGCAGGTGTTCAGCCATCCCCAGGAAAGCAGGGCTCCATCATGCATAACGGTTACTTGGGAAGACAAACGCCATCACTCCAAATGTCCCCCCCTTCCCCTTCTTCTACCCCCAAGTTTTTATTGCTGAGCATGACATATGGTATGGAATATCCCTTTGGTCAGCTGGGGTCAGCTGTCCCAGCTGTGTCCCCTCCCAACTTCTTGTGCACCCCCAGCCTACTCACTGGTGGGGTGGTGTGAGAAGCAGAAAAGGCCTTGACTCTGTGTCAGCACTGCTCAGCAATAACAAAAACATCCCTGTGTTATCATCAACACTGTTTCCAGCACAAATCCAAAACATAGCCCCATACTAGTTACTATGAAGAAAATTAATTCTATCCCATCCAAAACCAGCACATTCTCCACCCCTTATTCCATACCATTTACGTCATGCTCAGATCCCACATTATCCAATACATCCTCATTAACCACCACCCCACTTATTCTATGGACCACCCCTGTGAAATGTCTGTGAAATGTCTGTAAAATGTCCATAAACATCCACAAATGTCCACATAATGTCCATTGAGTTCATTTAGTCCGTGACTTTGGGCTCCATCTGTGATGGTGGTCACTCAGGACAGGAGAGGTGGTGTGTTGCGTGGAGTTATTGGGCACCAAAGCCAGCTCAGGTCGGGTCACTGCTGCACTTGCACTGCTGCTTATAAGGCTTCTCTTCCATTGGTTCAGGTGGTTCCTGCTATAGTAATTCCTACAACACACAACTCAAATCATGGGTTACAACAATTTAAAGGTTTATCCATTACAATCTCCACCCCAGTCCCTTTGGGACAGGTTATAGGGTTTAACATTGCAATGAACTCCTCCCCTTGCCCCTGCTCCAGCAAGGATTTATCCACAGACTGCAGAGGTGTACCTGCTCCAAGTGGAACCTTATCTATGAGCCACAGTCTCTTCAGGGGTATACCTGCTGTGGCATAGACTTATTCACAGCCACAGTTGCTTTGAGGTGCACCTGTTCCCGCATGACCTTCTCCATGGGCCACAATGCCTTCAGAGAGATGCCTGCTCCAGCGTGGCCTTACCCACAGCCACAGTCTCTTCAGAAGTAAACTTGCTCCACCATGGCTTTACCCACGGTCACACGCTTTGAGGTGCTCCAGCATGACCTCATGCACAGCCACTGATGCTTCAAGGTATACCTGCTGTAGCATGGACTTATCCATAGCCACAGATGGTTCAAGGTGTACCTTCTCCAGTGTGGACTTATCCTTGGGCCACAATCCCTTCAAAGGTATACCTGCTGCGGCACAGACATAACCATGGCCACAGACGCTTCGAGACATACCTGCTCTGGCATGGGCTTATCCACATCCACAGGCGCTTCGGGGTGTCCTGCTCCCACGTGGACTCATCCGCATGTCACAGTCCCTTTGACTCGAGTTCACACTGGAGTTCCAGCCTGTCCAGTACAGCAGCACAGAAACAGCAGCGATGCCCTGGCCATCTGCCAGCCCAGGCGCGTGGCCGTTGTTGTTATCAAAATGTTCCCAGGCACAGCAGAGTAAGATGATAAGCAGTTCAGCAAGCAGCAAAAGCAAAAAGCAGCCACTAACGAGCAATAGACTCTAATATACAGTAAGGCAAGCAAGCCCCGTGGCAAGCACAGAAGCCTGCCAATTAATAGCTAAACAGCACTAACAGCTATAAATTCAATCTAGCACATTCCAATTAAATCTGTCATTATCTCAAACCCTTCGAGCCCCACGTTGGGCGTGAAAAAGGACTACTGTGGTTTAACCCCAGCCAGCAACTAAGCACCACACAGCCGCTCGCTCACTCCCCCCCGGTGGGATGGGGGAGAGAATCGGAAGGGTAAAAGTGAGAAAACTCGTGGGTTGAGATAAAAACAGTTTAATAGGTAAAGCAAAAGCTGCGCGCACAAACAAAGCAAAGCAAGGAATTCATTCACTACTTCCCATCGGCAGGCAGGTGTTCAGCCATCTCCAGGAAAGCAGGGCTCCATCATGCATAACGGTTACTTGGGAAGACAAACGCCATCACTCCAAATGTCCCCCCCTTCCTTCTTCTTCTACCCCCAAGTTTTTATTGCTGAGCATGACATATGGTATGGAATATCCCTTTGGTCAGCTGGGGTCAGCTGTCCCAGCTGTGTCCCCTCCCAACTTCTTGTGCACCCCCAGCCTACTCACTGGTGGGGTGGTGTGAGAAGCAGAAAAGGCCTTGACTCTAAGCGCTGTTCAGCAATAACGAAAACATCCCTGTGTTATCAACATCAGTGTTTTCAGCACAAATCCAAAACATAGCCCCATACTAGCTACTATGAAGAAAATTAACTCTATCCCATCCAAAACCAGCACAATGGTGTTACAGAAAAAATGTGACGTTCAGTAACACTCAGACAGTAAGTGACAAGACCCTGCTTCATTCAGGGTCTTATTTCTGTCTACTGTGTGATAGAACAAGTAGTGCTTTGTAAAAATCCTTTAAATACATGTTCCCACAAATAAAGAAATGCTCTGCGAAACTCAACCCTCTCCTCTGTAGCTCATGACTCCATCAACAATTTCAGTTGCTTGCTCTCTCAACGCTAAATCCCAATCTGCCCACAGGTTGGCAGTCTCTAGCCCCTGCCTTAGATGCCTCACCAAATGGCGCTCAGCCTTTCAGTGAGATGCAAATCACTGACAACCCACTGACTATCTAGGAAAAGCTGTAAGCCAGTTTCTGTCATACCCCATAATGTGGGCACAACGTTGAGAGGTGCCTCTTATCCCCAGTCAGCCTTAGCTTTTAGAGCGAGACCTGGGCCATCTCATACTAGGACTAGAAAATTGTTTACAAAATCTTAAGAAATTGAGATGACATGACCTAAGTGCTATTCCTGCACAATAAATCAACTTGGAGCGCTGTGATTTCTGACTCCGCAAAATCGGTATTATGAACCCACACATTTAGATTCTCCAAATGCTGTTCGGAGCAGTGAGTCACCTCTCCTGCTCACTGTCCTTAGAGCACAGCTTCTGCTGACTAGTATCATTACATGATGTTTCCATTACTATATCAGAGTGCAATCTAGAATCAGATTTCATTGCTGCTAAAATCTGAATCTGAGCAACGCACATATTTTCAGCATACCTAGTTCATATGTTTCTTCTGTGTTTATTTGGCTTCACCTATAAAATGTTATTGGGGCAGAAAAAAAAATCATAGCAATTAGGGTAAATGATCACCTTCCTCTGTGTTCTCCATTTGTGGTTTTGCATGTGGTATATTTGTGTTCCAGCGTATGTGCAAGCAAAACACGAATGTCTCATCTAAGCTGTATTTATAGCATGTTATTGAACAGTAAGTCTGAATCAGCCTTGTATACAGAAATGAGTGGATGTTTAATCCAAATTTAAATGCTTACACTGAAAAAGGGGGCTGCAGTAGATTTTCTGGTTCAAACAGAAGACTACTTTCATGTTCATCTTCTTTCACATTTTGTACATTGTGTGTAGACAGTATGGATTTCCCCTTGCTTTTGTTTGATATGTTTCTATTTAAAGAAAACAAACAAACAAAAAAGCTGAAATGCAACTCCCTAAAAATGGAGTCAATTCTTGCATGATGTGACAAAAGGCTTAGTTCTTGCTGCAGAGCACAGTGCAAGGATGCCAGACAGTCACTGTCCCCCAGAGCTTTTCAAAGACTGTTGGTAGCTTTATTCTTTCACATAGGCTATGTCCCAATTTTGTAGCCAGAGAATCCAACGTAGACCATTCCAGTTGGCTGACCCGCATTCTCAGCCAGTACTTATCCTGAGGAGATAAGTGAGTTTTTCATTCAAATGGAGGATTGCAGCAAACAATTGGGGAACAGAGGGCCCGATATGCCGACCGGACCCATCCCATAGGGAAGTCTGCTGCTTCCTGGGGCAAGGATAAGAGACATTACTAGGAAGCTCCCTAGGCTGGTAAAAGCATCCGATTATTATCCACTAGTGGTTGTTCAGGTTGGCAGTGATGAGGTAGCTGATAGAGGCACAAAGATGATCAAAAGGGACTTCAGAGAACTGGGGCGATTACTTGAAGGATCAGGAGCGCAGGTAGTGTGTTCCTCCATCCCTTCAGTAGCCAGGAGGCATACGGAAAGGAACAGGAAGACCCACCTCATCAACACGTGGCTCAGAGGCTGGTGCCAGCGGTGGAATTTTGGGTTTTTCAACCATGGGGCAGTTTACATGGCACCAGGCCTGCTGGAGACAGATGGGGTTCACCTGTCACAAAGGGGGAAAAGGATCCTGGCCCAGGAGTTAGCAGGCCTCATTGAGAGAGCTTTAAACTAGATGCAAAGGGGGAAGGGGATAAAACCAGGCTTGCTAGGGATGAGCCTAGGGGTGGCATGCCTGTGTTGGAGAAGAGATCTATAGCCCAACTGAAGTGCATTTACACCAATGGACGCAGCATGGGCAATAAACAGGAGGAGCTGGAAGCCACTGTGCAGCAGGAAAACTACGATGTGGTCGCCATCACGGAAACATGGTGGGATGACTCACACAACTGGAGTGCTGCAATGGATGGCTACAAGCTCTTTAGAAGGGATAGGTAAGGAAGGAGAGGTGGTGGGGTAGCCTTGTACGTTAGAGAGTATTTTGACTGTCTATAACTCAATGAATGACAGTAATGATAAGGTTGAGTGCTTATGGGTAAAGATCAGGGGGAAAGCTAATAAGGCAGATATCCTGGTGGGAGTCTGTTATAGATCACCCAACCAGGATGAGGAAACAGATGAAGTATTCTACAAGCGGTTGGCTGAAGTCTCGCAATCCCTAGCCCCTGTTCTCGTGGGAGACTTCAATTTACCAGATATCTGCTGGAAATACAACACAGCAGAGAGAAAGCAGCCTCGGAGGTTCCTGGAGTGTGTGGGAGATGATAACTTCCTGATGCAGCTGGTAAGCGAGCCAACCAGGGGAGGTGCCCCGCTGGACCTGCTGTTTACGAACAGGGAAGGCCTGGTGGGCGATGTGGTGGTCGGAGGCTGTCTTGGGCTCAGCGACCACGACATGATAGAGTTTTCGATTCTTGGAGAGGTAAGGAAGGGGGTCAGCAAAACCGCTACCCTGAACTTTAGAAGGGCAGACTTTGGATTGTTTAGGAGTCTGGTTGACAGAGTCCCTTGGGAGGCAGTCCTGAAGGGCAAAGGAGTCCAGGAAGGCTGGATGTTATTCAAGGAGGAAGTCTTAAAGGCGCAGGAGCAGGCCGTCCCCATGTGCCGCAAGTCGAGCAGGCGGGGGAGAAGACCGGCCTGGCTGAACAGAGAGCTTTGGCTAGAACTCAGGAAAAAAAGGAGAGCCTACCACCTTTGGAAGAAGGGGCAGGTAACTCAGGAGGACTACAAGGATGCTGTGAGGTTATGCAGGGAGAAGATTAAAAAGGCAAAGGCGCAGCTAGAACTTAAAGTGGCCACCGCCATTAAAGATAATAAAAAATGTTTTTATAAATATATCAGCGACAAAAGGAAGGCCAGGGAGAATCTCCCTCCTTTGTTGGATGCAGAAGGTAACCTTGCCATGAAGGATAAGGAGAAGGCAGAGGTACTTAATGCCTTCTTTGCCTCAGTCTTTAATAGTCAGGCTGGTCATCCTCGGGGTTTTCAGGCCCCTGAGCTGGTAGATGGAGATAGGATGCAGAATGAAGCCCCAGTTGTTGAAGAGGTGGCAGTCACCGACCTGCTCCTCCACCTGGATGCTCACAAGTCTATGGGACCAGACGGGATCCACCCGAGGATACTGAGGGAGCTGGCAGAGCAGCTTGCCAAGCCACTCTCCATGAGCTCCATGAGCTGGCTGCTCACGGCTTGGATAAGTGCACTCTGCACTGGGTTAAAAACTGACTGGACAGCTGAGCCCAGAGAGTGGTGGTGAATGGAGTCAAATCCAATTGGCGGCCAGTCACAAGTGGTATTCCCCAGGGCTCAGTGTTGGGGCTGGTCCTGTTCAGTATCTTCATTGATGCTCCGGATGAGTGCACCCTCAGTACGTTTGCAGATGACACCAAGTTGGGTGGAAGTGTAGATCTGCTGGAAGGTAGGAAGGCCCTGCAGAGGGACCTGGACAGGCTGGATCGTTGGGCCGGGGCCAACTGCATGAGATTCAACAAGGCTCAGTGCTGGGTCCTGCACTTGGGTCACAACAACCCTATGCAAGGCTACAGGCTTGGGGAGGAGTGGCTGGAGAGCTGCCTGGCGGAAAAGGACCTGGGGGTGTTGGTTGACAGCCGCCTGAACATGAGCCAGCAGCGTGCTCAGGTGGCCCAGAGGGCCAATGGCATCCTGGCTTGTATCAAGAATAGTGTGGCCAGCAGGACCAGGGAGGTGATAGTGCCCCTGTACTCGGCATTGGTGAGGCCGCACCTCGAGTCCTGTGTTCAGTTTTGGGCCCCTCACTACAAGAAGGACATCGAGGTGCTGGAATGTGTCCCAAGAAGGGCAAGGAAGCTGGTGAAGGGTCTAGAGAACAAGTCTTATGAGGAGCGGCTGAGGGAGCTGGGGTTGTTTAGCCTGGAGAAGAGGAGGCTGAGGGGAGACCTTATTGCTCTCTACAACTACCTGAAAGGAGGTTGTAGTGAGGTGGGGGTCGGTCTCTTCTCCCTAGTAACAAGCGATAGGACGAGAGGAAACGGCCTCAAGCTGCGCCAGGGGAAGTTTAGGTTGGATATTAGGAAAAACTTCTTCACCGAAAGGGTAGTCAGGCATTGGAACAGGCTGCCCAGGGAAGTGGTTGAGTCCCCATCCCTGGAGGTATTTAAAAGATGGGTAGACATGGTGCTCGAGGACATAGTTTAGTGGTGGACTTGGCAGTGCTAGGTTAATGGTTGGACTTGATGATCTTAAAGGTCTTTTCCAACCTTAACGATTCTATGATTCTATAGGAAAGGTTAGGAAGAAAAACCCAGAAAATTGCAGAAGGCCAAGCTTCATCACTTTAACGTGGTAAATAACTTGCAATGCTTTATATAATCTTTGGCCTGCTAATGGAAATTTGGCCTGTGTTTTTTGTAACACTGATTCATCTCATGTGGACTGTTATGTGCTTTAGTAGTCTTTTTTGGTGGTGGTGATTTTGATATTTTTAAATTTTGGGGCTATGTGAACATTATTCTGCTTTCAGATCTGCCTTTCCTTTGAAAAATGAAGATGTGAACAAGTATGCCAGGCATTCTAAATAACAGAGTCTAACACTGACGTGAACAGTTTCTTCTAACATTAAAGGTTAACAGGTCTGTCTGTATTTAGAAGCTTGTGATATATTGCACAAGGTTTACACTCCCTCTTGCTGCTTCTGTATATAGATGTGTGGCACTATCCTGCCCAGAATCCAGACAGAATCATCTATCAGCTTCCATATCATCTGAAAATAAAACAGCAGGATACTCATACGTTGTAGTGTTTTACTACACTGCAGTACACTGTGGATCAATGGCACTTTGATTAAGTATAGGTTCTTGCTTTTCTGTACAAAAAATAACACAGCTGCTTTAGACGTTCTTGCTCCATTTTTGAGCACTCTCACCTTTTCCAGGTTTCCTGACCCAATGTGGATAAAATATTACACAAAACACAATGCAATTGCTTTTCTATCCAAGTGGGTCTGGCACATGCTAAACTGCTTTGTGAAAGCTGTGGATATCTGTACTTTCAGTATGATGCTTTCACCGAAATAATGACAATTTCTGTACTTGTTGCTCCCGACACAAGGGACATTTGAAAAGTGAAAATTAAATCCTGGACTAGTTTCAGTGCATTAATTTAATATTTAAAAAATAACAAGCTATAGTATTTTATCAGTGTTTTCAAGTAAAATGCAGTCCAGCAAGAGCTCAAGCAGAATGAAGTTTGAAAATTAGAGGAGTGGGGTGATGCTATTTTATAAAAGAAAAAAAAAACACTCCAGGGCAGAAGGCCCATAAACATGTACTTGCTGCATCTTAGAAGTGTCTCAGCATTCAAGGGGTGGCAAACAGGAGCACTGAATGGGAAGAGCAGCAAGAAAGTACCACCTCCAGTAAGCAAGCCCACAACAGACGGTGAGAATAAGGATGTCGTGGGTTGACCTTGGCTGGATGCCAGGTACCCACCAAGCCACTCTATCACTCCCCTCCTCAGCTGGACAGGGGAGAGAAATTATAATGAAAGGCTCATGGGTTGAGATAAGGACAGGAGAGATCATTCACCAATTACTGTCACGGGCAAAACAGGATCAACTTGGGGAAATTAGTTTAATTTATTGCCAATCAAATCAGAGTGGGGGAATGAGAAATAAAATCAAATCTTAAAACACCTTCCCCCCACCCCTCCCTTCTTCTCAGGCTCAACTTCACTCCTGATTTTCTCTACCTCCTTCCCCCAAGCAGCACAGAGGGACGGGGAATGGGGGTTGCGGTCAGTTCATCACAGATTGTCTCTGCTGCTCCTTCCTCCTCAGGGGGAGGACTCCTCACACTCTTCCCCTGCTCCAGCGTGGGGTCCCTCCCATGGCAGACAGTCCTCCATGAACTTCTCCAAAGTGACTCCTTCCCATGGGCTACAGTTCTTCATGAACTGCTCCAGCGTGGGTCCCTTCCATGGAGTGCAGTCCTTCAGGAACAGACTGCTCCAGCGTGGGTCCCCCACAGTGTCACAAGTCCTGCCAGCAAACCTGCTCCAGTATGGGCTCCACTCTCCATAGGTCCACAGGTCCACAGGTCCTGCCAGGAGCTTGCTCCAGCACGGTCTTCCCACGGGGTCATAGCCTCCTTCAGGGCACATCCACCTGCTCCGGCATGGGGTCCTCCATGGGCTGCAGGTGGATACCTGCTCCACCATTAACCTCTGTGGGCTGCAGGGGGACAGCCTGCTTCACCATGGTCTTCACCAGGGGCTGCAGGGGAATCTCTGCTCTGGTGCCTGGAGCACCTCCTCCCCCTCCTTCTTTACTGTCCTTGGTGTCTGCAGAGTTGCTTCTCTCACATATTCTCACTCTTTTCTGGCTGCTGTTGCGCAGCAGTTTTTAACCCTTCTTAAATATGTTATCACAGAGGCGCTGCCACCGTCACTGATTGGCTCAGCCTTGGCCAGCGGCAAGTCCATCTTGGAGCCAGCTGGTACTGGCTCTGTTCGACATGGGGGAAACTTCTGGCATCTTCTCACAGAACCCACCCTTGTAGCCCTCTGCTACCAAAACCTTGCCATGCAAACCCAATACAAAGGACCATCCTATTTTCATAGTTTTGCCAATCTACGTTTTGACAGTTAATAACTATGTTGTAAAAGTTGCCTGGGAATTTGAAGCACTGATTAATATTTTGTGCATTTGTGACGTATGTTGGGCATTCGGAGTGTTTGCCACTGATAGATGCTTCTGATGCTAGAAAGAACTAGGTCTCCTCTGTCTGGCTTATTTACAGGTCGAAGCAATTTAATATTTTTGTTCTTTGTCCAATGCTGCTGCTATTTATAAATTTTTCATCTCCAGGATTCAACTCCTTCATAATTTCCAAATGTGGGAATTAGACTAGATCAGTTAAAAAATGGATTTATGTATTGATTTTAGATACAGTTTCTGTGCAGAATCTGATCCCTCAGAAAACACACTCGTTTCTAAGAATTTGCTCAACCTTTTGTTTGCTTTTTGCCTAAACAACCTGAGTAACAGATAAAGTGTGTAGGCGTGAGGAAGACCGGCAGATAATTTACTTGAGGCTTTAGGCTCTTCCATCTTTGCAGAAGTCATTCAGATGACTAAAGCAGGATTCCTTTCTCTACATAGATGTGTCACTTTAAAGTGTCAAAACAGAAGAGAAAATGGAGAGCCTAACTATATGCAAACAGTAAAAAAATGTTTTTTAAAAGGGAAAAAATGAACAGATTTTACTGAGGAACAGGTAAGCCAGATGTCACAGAGCAGATAATACCATTTCACAGAATTTGAAGACAAAGAGCATAATTTTTCTGGAAGTGAGGTAGTGTACATATTCACACTATGGTTGTTTAAGTGGGAACAGGAGAGAAAAGGAAAAGATGGATTTGGCTCATCTTCTGCTGAAGCCTTTGCTATATGATTTCTCTATGACTTGTTTTTCCACTGTGTGTGTAGCTGTATAACTCATTAAGCAATCCTGATCAGAAATTATAGTCTTTTTCTTTTATAAATTATTACCAAAGGATGTGGCATGCACTTTTGCTGTGGATACATTGTCCTGGTTTCAGCTGGGATAGAGTTAATTTTCTTCCTAGTAGCTGGTATAGTGCTGTGTTTTGGATTTAGGATGAGAATAATGTTGATAACACACTGATGTTTTAGTTGTTGCTGAGTAGTGCTTACACCAGTCAAGGACTTTTCAGCTTCCCATGCTCTGCCTGGTGCACAAGAAGCTGGGAGGGGGCACAGCCAGGACAGCTGACCCAGACTGGCCAAAGAGCTATTCCATACCATATGATGTCATGCTCAGTATATAAGCTGGGGGGAGTTGGACGGGAGGGGGGGACTGCTGCTTGGGGATATGCTGGGCATCGGTCGGTTGGTAGTGAACAATTCCATCATGCATCACTTGCTTTGTATATTATTATTATTATTACTACTACTACTACTATTTTGTTTCATTTTATTTCAGTTATTAAACTGTTCTTATCTCAACCCACGAGTTTTCTCGCTTTTACTCTTCTGATTCTCTCCCCCATCCCACCAGGGAGGGGGGAGTGGGCAAGCGGCTGCGTGGTGCTTAGTTGCTGGCTGGGGTTAAACCACAACGTACATACTTGCCAATATCTAAATATTGGCATGACTATAACAAATAATCAAATAACAAATCAGTCAGGATCCAAAAGGAAGAGGCCTGATCCTTCCATTGCCCTGGAAAGCTCTATTAGATGCCACTGATACCATCCTTAATTTCCACATAAAAGTCATCAGTTTTCCTAGCTCTTTGCTTTATCATGAGTGCAGAAAAATCTCTTCCACTGCTAACGGGAGGGTTGTGAAGGGAATTTTCCTCCCTGGCTGCCTGAGGAAACCATTGTTGTCAGGATGCTTCATTAAATTAGTCTTGAGATGCTTTCTGAGTAACTGAAGAAAAAAAATTAAGGTCTAAGGCATTTCCTGATGTTTTCATGACCCAGTGAAAATGTGAAGAGGTACCAAACCCAGCTGGTCATTAACTCCCCTGTTAACACTCTGGGCTGATTCATCATGTCTATAAAAACTGATTGAATTTGGCATCATTAGACAATTAAAACCTCTGAGTTCCTTCCAGGGTGCCATGTTTCTTCCAGTTTGGTGTGAGGATCAGTATTACATGCTTTCCAGACAGGCTGGGACTGTGTTTTCACCTGAAGCAATGCCTTATTCCAACCACTTCTACAAAGACCTTGTTAAAGGTGCAGATTTTTTCCACGTGTAAAAATCTATTTCTATATTTCAACTAACAGGAATAAAAGAGATGATGATAAAACAGCTACACAGATATTAAGCATTATGATCATTTTGAATATTGGGGAGTTTGTTTCATCCTTGCACACTCTCTGGTTGTACTTACTGCTTTTTTATTAGGTTATTGCAATACCTGCAAAAAGATTACTGTTTTGTGGACAGTATATAAATGATAAGAATGATTCTGTAGCAATTCAAATGCAAATCAAATTTCTCCATTTAACAGAAAGCTTTTTTCTGATTAGATTTTCATTGATTTGAAATCTGTTGTTAAATACTCATATTTTATGCTTAAACTTAAACATTAAAATAGCACCAAAGCAATGGTAATTTCTGCTGAACAATTTCAGGTCTGAAAGTTGCAACTTGTAACTCATGATGATAAATTTCACTGCAGGAAAATACAGGACAATTAAAAATGGAGTCATATTAGAATTTTGTCTTTGGAAATGCTCTTTTCATCTTGATTGCTGCCATATACAAGATATGATAACTGAAAACTCTAAGTTTTCCCTGTCCCCATGGTCCCCTGGGGTCTCTAGAAGAGGCCTGACTCCATATCCTCAGTGTTACACGTGCTACTCTTAAGCTCAAGAGCCATTCAGTCTACTTGTATTTACAAGACTGTATTTTTTGGAAACCATTTCAAGTGGCAGCTTCTCAGGTTGTGCCTGCATAGTCTGGGGACTCACCATGGCCCTTCAGCGACCGTCACAGCCCCATGCATGTTATGCATGCTTCAGTCTCCCAGCTGTTTCTTCCAGCGGTTGTCCAGTGTTCCTTTAGCACACGTGGTGACTACACATGGTACTTTGTGTGTATCTTTAATAGTTTATTCATGAGTGGGAATTGCTTTGCAACATAAGCCAATTTCTCTGTACAAGTTTTTCAGTGCAGAAGCGAAGGAACCCCTCTTTCTCCTTCTCTCTTCTCCACTACAAAGCATCATCCCGGCACCTCGCCCATATGTTACCCAGTGTGGTGTGGGTGAGGTTGCCTCGAGCAACAGCACACACTCAGTTACACCCCCTATGGCTACAGAAGAGAGAGTCAGTTTGAAAGTTTTACTAGGTTTTTATTAATCTGGGATGCGCTGCCCAGTCATCTGCAGTTTCTCGCCTGTCCAGTGCTTACAAACTTGCTGGTAACCCTTAATGTGATTGCTTTCAGTATTTTCACTTCCATCCTTTGGGATGAAATCTCTGCAGATCTGTCCTGTGCAGTCACTTGTCCAACAAGCAGCGCAGAAACCATCTGGTTCATCAGCCATCCCATAGATATGCCAGGCAATTGGGCAATAATTGATATTTACTTTTCAAAGAATTTGTAAAGCATTGGTAGTGAATAACTGTTGAAGAATAAAACTGGAGTTTCCTACAGTGCACTGTAAAACCTAATTTTCTCTCTGTTAAAGCAGTAGCAGTGAGATAAGTTTTCAGTAATATCTAACTTACAACTCTGCTCATTTTTTCAGACATGGAGATGACTTGATTGTGACACCATTTGCTCAGGTAGGCAGAATTTTGCTATATTTCTCTCACGTTCTCACAATTTAAAGGCCAAATGGCCAAACCAGTTGTTTTCCATTGTTAGTATTATATATGTTTGCTTGAAACAGGAAAAAACTGTCTAAACAGAAAGTCATAAACCTCCCACTCTGTTATCTATACCTCTCTTTTTTAATGCTTTTTGATTATCTGAAAAGTTGAAGCACAACAACATGATAAACACCTTTGACTGATCTGTTTTCAAATACTGTAGCAGACAGTCATGATGAAGAAAAATCTGTGCTCTCTGTTATTCTACTGCTTTTTATAATTACGATTTCTCCTTTTGAACATCTTTTATGCATTCAATACAAGGTAATTTTTAGATGCAAGATAAGTTTTACCCAGAATACTTATGTTCCTTTACAAAACCATATAAACACATCTATTTGTTTGATTTTTCCATTCATATTCTATGTTTTATAAAATATCAATTCAAAATTCTGTAGAATTTAGATCAAAACTCCACAATTTTTAGCAATAGAGCTGTCTTGTCATGTATGAAAAGTTAACATTGATATTCCTTGAACCCATGGTGATAGGTTTTACCCTGTAATTTAGGAATGAAAGTTAATTCAGTGTAACTATAGGGGAAAAAATAAATCTGGAAGTCATATGTGATTGAAGGTGAATGGAAAGAGAAAGGTTGAGCCACACAGCAGTCTCAAATAAGAATAAGGTGTCCAACTTAAGTCTGAATATGAAGGTTGCTTTGGTCTAATGCTCAGCTGTTAAAACTATTAATATTAATTTAATAGGTTATTATATATTTAATAATATTGTAAATGAACAGATACAGTGTTTATAAGACACTGGCTGATCAAATCCTTAATATGAAGAATACCTTTATCTTTTATTAGCAGAGAAAAGATTAAGCTTGGGCCTTTTCTAAGAATACTTTAAGACCTCTCAAACAGTAAATATACTTCAACAATAATGAAAGAGAAGAAATTACAGAAAAAACAAGAGAAATAAAAAGTAAAATCACTGCTGGTTTTAGTTCCTCAGGAAACATAAAAATCCTCTCTCAAGCACAGAAAAAATACAAATTATATGGCAGTCAAATGATCCAATAAGATTTACTATAGTTGAGTTCATGTTCATCGTCATCTGAATTTTTATTACTAATTATACCACATAGATAAAACAGGTTATAGTATAATTGATTATTTCAGTGCTTTACTATTTCAATGCAAAACCCTGTTAGCAGTGTTTTAAATCAACCTGTTTTCATTTACACTGAACAGGAGAAAGAGTACTCACAGGGTGAGTTATCACATATTACATTCCCTGACACAAGGGGAATTGAGATGCAGTTTAGAGAGAGTGCCTAATAGAGGGGAAGTGACATCTGATTAGACTCTTATCTAAAAATGATTTGAATATGCAAAAGCCTGTCTCCCAGTGGGGCCTGCTCACAGACTACATCTGCAGTTAAGCTCAGGGCCCGTCCCTCTGAGTTACATTGCAGTATTAGGACCTCACTCAGGACTTCAGAAACTGGACCCCATATGCCAGTACAATGTCTACACATCATACAAACCACCCTTTTAATATCTTCTTAGAGCAATATTTCATCATGTAGATGCATTTGTGTGTTGCAAACAACCAAGGCACCGTTTTATTCCATTTGGGGCTTCCTGGTGGCTGTAGGTCATGGCATGTGGAACACATGTTCCAGTTATTTCAAACTGTCCGTATTTTCTTCAATTGATCAGGAGGCTTGTTTCATCTGATCGTGAGCCACCTGGTGGTAATAGTTCCAATTTTACCATTTCAATTACTATTCAGCACATCACCATGGCAGTGCAGTAGCATTTGTTACTGGATGCAGGGTGGCATGCTGTGTCCCCCACATAGAATCTGGCCCCAGGACAAGATAATTTGCTATTTTTACCAGAATGGGATTCTGTAAACTAAAATTTAAAAATCTATCACAAGGATATTATTAGTTGTACTTCCCTAGATTGTAATATAAACCAACTGCTGTAATTTAATTATTTGTAGAATTTAGCTTTTCAAAATAAAATAATTTGAGTGATTTGAAATTTAAGGACCAATTCTGTAGCTTTTTATTATCAAAAAAGTTTGATTTTTTAAATTCATTTGCAATTCTTTGTATATAATTTAATTTTGAAAATAATATTATTTACTTAGGGATTAAACCTAAAGAGGTTTGCAGGTGACTGGTTACTTTTTGCCCACAAATCTAACTCTAGAAACATAAGCACAAGTGGAACCTCTGTGGACAGAGAAACTGGCACTTAAAGCCAATTATAATTAAAAATTGAAATATTATTTTATATACTTATGCTTTAATATAGTAGATGTATAACTATTGATATTTTTATACAATAAATCAAGTTGTTGAGCTCCAGAATTCACTGCAGCCAATGGCCAAAGTTTTTGTTGTCACTTTTACATTCATTGCTATTTCTGTGGGGACCCCTTGCACTTGCAGAAACTGTCAAAATATATGCGTAGTATGCTAAAGCAGCTGAGATGCTGGGCAGATAATGGACATTTCACCCCTGGACCTACAAAACAGTTATCTAACCTGCCAGAAGAGCAAATAGAAGGACATAGAAAGCAAACAGTCAAGTCTCCACTTTCTGGAAAAAAGAGGGATTCATAATGTCTCAGACAGTAGAAAAATCTGGTCAATGTGCATAGTGGTTGTCACGGTACAGAGACTCCCTCACAGCTCTTCAGGGACCTGAGTGTGGGTCCAGCAAGGCTCATTAGCCTCCACTTGTAACTGGCCCCAAGCAACCTTGCAGCTCTTCATGCTTCTTTCCCCAGCATCCCAGGTGCTAAATGTCCTGTTATTTCAGATGCAACACGTACCTCAACTAGGTTCATGTTTTCACGTGGCATCATGCCTAGCCTACTAACCTTTCTGAAACTCAGCCCTGCACAGCAGGTACAGAGTCACTCATTGCAGTCCAGCAGAGGCAGAGCTAATAAGCATAGCTGTACCCAAGATGACTCACTGAGGAGTCACTTAGCTACATTTGCACATGCTCCCAATTCTCAGTGCACCTGAATATACAGCCAATTTGAGTCCAACAGGGCTTACTGAGTAGGAACTTGCGGCCAGGAAAACCAACTACATTGTTTCATTGCCTGAGACAGCTCTGGGAGCCACATAGATATATTTCTGTGGCGCAATGCTACTTCTGATAATACTAGCACATACAAGTAGTCTCAGCATCCTGGCACACGTAGACCGAACCCAGGCAGATTGACCAAAGAGAACTGAAAATTGACTGCAGTCACTAAAATGTGTGTCTTTCCTTAACAGGACCAACTTTTTTCCTTTTATGCTTTTCTTCTCCTTCCACCTTCAACTCATCCTTTCTTTTTACAATATTTTAATACTTCAGCAGTTTTTCTTTGTATTTTATGTATTCATTTTTGAACTTTTGAACTCCAAGATCTTCTTTCCCCTTCTGCTCACTTCATGCCTGATTTCCATCTATCTATCTATCCATCCAACATCTAAATATAATATTTGTTAGTGTCACTGTACCCTGGGCATGCAAATTTGATGGCATATATAATTACTTTTATTCTGCGCTGAATGTAAAATATGTGTTTGCCTCCTGATCTTTGGAAAGGAAAACATAATGAAATTAATATTGTCTAATTAGGCAACAAATGTCTTTATTATCTTAACTAATTTAGGAATTACCTGCAGTAGCTTGAACTGCCAATTATTATTATCTCCTAAATATTTTCTGTCTGTTAGAAGCTTTCATTAAATCCTTCTTTTCTCTCCAGCCTCCTACCCCCTTCCTACCTCGTATATAAATTTAAGGGGCTATGGAAAGAGGGTTGTATCCTCCTTGACTCAGACCTCTGGAACTCAAATTCCCATTCCCACCTTTGTTATTCCTAGGACAGGTTTACCAGGGAACCAGCCCAGAACTGCCTCCCCCTAGTCAGAGAGATGTATCCCATTATCCTTACATGGGACAAAAATTGTTGCATTTATCCAACAGCCTTCAGTAGAGAATGCCTACGCCACTTATAACAAGAAGACACTCCTCTACTGCCTCCTCTAGCTGCTGTCTTGCATGAAATTAAGTCCAGAGAGGAAGTACTTAATTTATATCGTCTTTCCCAATGTGCAATACTTGTAAGAGCCTGCAGACATTTCCCACCTGCTCAGGTGATACCATCCTCTCATTCTGGCCTTCTGCACTAAGTCCCCAAATGAATTGGGCTCCTTAAAGGAGCCACTTTTATTTTTCCTGCCAGTCTAGACAATCTCATTCCCTTTGTCCTTTGAGATTTGTGAGGGCTGAACTGCAAATAGAAAATTCTGTAGTCATTTCTTATGTATGAAGTATTAGGCTTGAATGGGCTATTATCTTCCAAACACTAATGCTTTTATGGTCATTTTAGAGAACTAAGTAGTATTCTGTGAAAAACTTTCCTCCTCTTCAAGTAAGTCTGTCTTTAAACAAATAATGAGTTGTTTATGAGGAAAAAAAGAAATAAACTATTGCCCTTGTATTACAGACGTTATTGTTAAATAATGGTCAAAGGCTTCAGACAAACCAACCCTGAAAACCTTTTACAGTTGTTTTGCAATGTCCTTTTTCTTTCAGCACAGTGGAAATCAGTCTCACCTGTGCAGTAATTTAGACTAAAACCATTTTGTATGTTCCAGGTGCTGGCCAGCCTGCGTACTGTACGGAATAACTTTGCTGCATTAACCAATTTACAAGATCGGGCACCCAGCAAGTGAGTGTCAATTTTTGGCCACTAAACTTTTTGCAGTGATACTTTTTAAATGTAAACTAAGAATAACAATTAGATGTTACAGATTTCAGTCTGCATCACCAAGCTTGCATAAAACATGTGATGACTAATGACTTTATTAATCCCTTGAAGTTGCTATACTTGATGGCTGAGACAACAGCCCCCTTTCCTACTAATTTCTCTTGCATTGCTGTCCTTGCATAAACTTGGAGTGTTTTTTGTGCAATTTCTATGATTTTCAATAAATTAGTCATATGTCAAAGATCATTCAAAGATGATCATTCAGGCAGTGTCTGAGTCTTGCAAATGAACCAAAGTGAGCAGACAGTGCCTCACTCATGAGATACTTGCATGATCTGAACCTAGAACTCTGCCTAACTCATCCAAGATAATGACATCCCACTTATCCACAGTAGTTCATGATTATAAATGAGACAATATAAATATGATCTTTCTCCAATCGTGTTACAGCGTCACAGTTAACATTAACGTTAGTTAAACTGGTAAATTTTGTAGTGGAGTCATTTCCCTCACGCAAAATGTGTGTCTATAGAACTTAGAAGTAATTAGCATTCCAAAGACAGCTGCCTACCATTGCATATGCAGTGCCACATAAAGATATTTCTAGCCCCCTCGGTTGGAATATGCAGACCCTATGTAGCCCCTGCTTGCAGTCATCCACATATCCCTACGCGGCTGTGTCAGTCCAGCAACTTTTAGCTTTCTTCAATAGGCAAAGCAGTCCACTGAACTGTTTTCCCAAAATATTATTGTGAAATGTATATGCAAAATAATAAAGTGAAAAGTAATTAAAAAAAAAAAGTATTTCATGTCAGAGAACGTGGGCAGTGAAAACTGTGTTAGAATAATGATAACTATGTATATAGACCAAACTTCAAGCTAGGTACAAAGTCTAGGTATGATTAGGCAGGTTTTTAATGAACTTGTAAATTCCTAAAATATTCCTCTCTTGGAGTTCCCAATCTGCAGAGAGATTTCAGGGTCAGTTGTGAATTTCCTTCTACACTGGAAAGATCTGTTCTAAATGAACTTCTTTGGCGATGCCAGTGTATTCCAGCCCCAAATAACTTCCCAAGGAAATGTATTTTCTATTATATTGTTCAAGGATTCAGTCATCTGTGAGTTTATCAATCAATCAGGCTTATACCTTTTTTTCTTTTCTTTTAAACAGACGGTCATCAATGTGTAACCAACCATCTATTAACAAAGCAACTATAACAGGTAAGAGGAATTAATATGACTAAAATCCCTCTGTGAAACCATCATGGATTTCTAAATTTAATATTTATTTATAAAAATGTCTCACTGAAAACCAAATTTTATAATAATCTTATATTGTTTCATATTCTTATATCTGTTTTATTAAAGAGAATTGGGTCATGTGGTGACTCAAATCGGTGACTTTTGGTGTTATATCATGTTAGCTTTCTGATTTCTGTCTTATTATCCTGGTTTTAATTTAAGTTCTTTCCCAAATTGTGTTTTTTTTCTTTATATACCAGTGTGTGACTGTGTCATGATTACCTTCATTAGTAACTTCTTGCAATGGAATATCTAGAAAAAAATGGTATGAGGAATACATTGATCTTTCATTTGGGACATGGAGTTCTGTAGCTATACCAAGGCAAAGTCTTGGCATTACGAGCCCTTGGGCAAAACTGACTTTTCTGACTTAGGACTGTAAATTCTATTTCTATAACATTTGTAGGTGTGTAAGAGAAAAATAATTTTGTTGTAAAAGACACTATTATTTATAAAGAAACATTAACTTGAAAACAGGACTGAGACTGTAAGTTATGTGAACACTTTTGAAAATTTTACCCTGCGGCACTTTTGGTTATTATTACGGCAACTTGGTCTTGGACATCTTTATGGGAACACGCTTTATTTGACCTCATAATTTTTACATCATGTTAATCCACGTGTTCTTACACTGTATAATTTTCCAGGCAGCTACATTCTCTATGATGTATTGGCAGAGTGAAAGAGCATTTGCTTTGCCTCTTAATGAAAGTATACAGACACTTACTAAACAGGCAATTTATCATTTAAACTGAAAACTGAGCCCTTCCAGAATTTTCAATGTGAAATTTTTTTTCCAGATAGAACTTGGCTTGATTTTTACTGACTCTCTACAAAGCTCTTGTCTTTTTAATTGTATAATAGGATTGTAACTCAAGGAAGAAATGGTACTTCAGCTCTTTTGAGGAGAAATGTGGCTTTGCCATGTTCAATGATTTCTTTCCTTAGGCTCTGGAATGTGTTAACATCGTTAGTTTGTTTTAATCTATCCTCACACAATATCCACATTTACCTCTAAAAGACCCAGTCTCGGCAGTTCTGTACTATTTTATTTTCCAAGGAACTCATCATTTAATCTGATCATTTGTGTGTAGGGCTAATTAGGGAACAGAGGGTTAAATCTTTAAATCTATTATATATACAGAAAAGCATCCTTAGTTAAGAATGTTCTGCAATCATACTTAAATTCATGGTAATTAAATAAATAGGGAGGCAAGACAGATATGACCTGCTTCTGTTGCCTGTCACAATTATAATCATAATCCTTTGTTAATGTATTCCTTTAAGAAGAGGTAATTTTGGTCATTGGTTTCAGATTGCTCTTCATGAGATGTTTCGGTTATTGATAGACGTTACACCTATTTTTAATTGTGGGATTTGTCTCATACAGAAGTCTGTTATCATCTTAACTGGAGATAGAAATATTGAAAAACAGGGCTCTTGGTTCCAAGGGACTAACTTTAGAAAGCTTATAACACAGTAAAATCTCTGGCAGTAAATGTGATATCCAGAAGAGGAGATATGCATGCATGTGAACTCACAGCAAGTCTACCTTACGTGCTCTCCCACAGCCTGAAGTCAGCTGCTTTTCTCCATCAAGAGAAGCTGCTCAGACAGCAGGACCCAAGACACACTCCGCTGGAAGTTACTGTTGCTCTTTTTAAATTCCCCCTGATCTGAAGGTTTCCATTCAGTTAATCCCCAGAGTACACTCTACACGTCAGAAGCAATAAATCATCTGAGGTTTTAATGTTTAGAAGGAAGGTAGGGCAGTCAGTGCTACAACTAATCTAGAAAATGCTTCTGTGCCAAGAAATTTGGTTGATGGAGGGTTTCTGTTGCTAAGCTTCCCGGAAGAAGTGTCTTTGGGAAGACTAACTGAGGAAAGGGAAGATCACAGAAAACAAAAGTGTAGCAAAAGGGAACTACTGCAGAAGATATGGGAAAAGAATAAGGGAAAGATGAAAAGGGGTTTGGTAAAGCAAAGTGTATTGGGTCTGTGTGGCAAGGTTTTGGTAGCGGGGGGGGCTACAAGGGTGGCTTCTGTGAGAAGATGCCAGAAGCTTCCCCTACGTTTGACAGAGCCAATGCCAGCCAGCTCCAAGATGGACCTGCCACTGGCCAAAGCCAAGCCAATCAGCGACGGTGGTAGTTCCTCTGTGATAGCATATTTAAGAAGGGGAAAAAGCTGCTGAGCAACAGCAGCTGGGAGAGAGGAGTGAGAATATGTGAGAGAAACAACTCTGCAGACACCAAGGTCAGTGAAGAAGGAGGGGGAGGAGGTGCTCCAGGCACCAGAGCAGAGATTCCCCTGCAGCCCCTGGTGAAGACCATGGTGAGGCAGGCTGTCTCCCTGCAGCCCATGGAGGTCCACGGTAGAGCAGATATCCACCTGCAGCCCGTGGAGGACCCCACGGTGGAGCAGGTGGATGCCCACACTGGATCAGGTTTTCTGGCAGGACTTGTGACCCCGTGGGGGACCCATGGTGGAGCAGTCAGTTCCTGAAGGACTGCACCCCATGGAAGGGACCCATGCTGGAGCAGTTTGTGAAGAACTGCAGCCTGTGGGAAGGATTCACGTTGGAGAAGTTCATGGAGGACTGTCTGCCGTGGGAGGGACCCCACGCTGGAGCAGGGGAAGAGTGTGAGGAGTCCTCCCCCTGAGGAGGAAGGAGTGGCAGAGACAATCTGTGATGAACTGACCACAACCCCCATTTCCCGCCCCCCTGCGCCACTCAGGGGGAGGAGGCAGAGAAATTGGGAGCGAAGTTGAGCCCAGGAAGAAGGGAGGGGTTGGGGGGAAGGTGTTTTAAGATTTAGGGTGTTTTCTCATTCCCCTACTCTGATTCAGATTGGCAATAAATTAAATTAATTTTCCCCAAGTCGAGTCTGTTTTGTGACGGTAATTGGTGAATGATCTCTCCTGTCCTTATCTCAACCCACGAGCTTTTCATTTTATTTTCTCCCCCCTGTCCAGCTGAGGAGGGGAGTGATAGAGTGACTTTGGTGGGCACCTGGCATCCAGCCAGGGTCAACCCACCACACATAGTGACTAATATAGCAAGATCAAAATTCTCCCATTTAGATGCAAAGTAATTTTTTACTATTTTAAGAATCCACCCTGAGGTACAAATGTGAGAGAAAACGCAGTAGCAAAAAGTAAGAAACTGTAAAATTGAGAAGTGCAGCAGCACAGGAATCAAACGTTCAAACTGTGAGAAGCAGTAGCAACCATGGTGGCCTTAAAATTTGCAGTGATTTTTCAGTGTAAATATATAGCATCTGATGATCAAAATATGGCCTGTTCTATTCTATATATCCACATGAATCCCTTTTGGAAACTGTGCTGAAAAAAGCCAATAAATATCAATGGCATACTTGATCTTCAATATCAGCCAACTATGCTACAGCATGATGAGTGTTCCTATTGCAAAAAAATTAGGGGGTAGGAGGTGGGAGCTCTTCATGTAAGAACAGACTCCTTAGATGGCACTTTTCTTATTTGCTTTAGACATCTAGGTTGTAGATATCTAGTTTGTCGAGGGTCTTTAGAGTCCCCTTATAGTCAATGTGAATATGCAGACATGCAAACTGACTTATTTTAGATGTCCTCTTTAAAGGGAGATGAATTGCTCCCTAAAAGTGCCATCTCTCTCTTGTGACTGTGACCAGCATGGGATAACTCCCTGTTTGCTGTACAGTGCTTCCATGTCCAAAAGAATGAGTTTCTGAGCCTCCACATACTATCACAACTGCTGATTATATTACATTACTGTTATGTTACAAACACAGTTCCAAAGGACCTTTAAGTAAAGACTTGTATATATACCAAAAAAGTAATTTAATTTAATCATAAAATAAATCATAATTGCAAAATTGCACTTTTTAGAAGTTATTTACACTTCAAAATTTTGCATCAAAAACTAACCCAAACCTATTTCATCAGATAGAGCAAAATATATGCAATTATTCAATACTTCTACATTTCATTTATTAAAACATAGGAAGTGTGTGGCTTAGTGTCAAGAAAACCCCTTCAGATTTTGTCATGTATACAAAAATATGGTGATAGAGAAATAAACTATTTGCAAAGGTTATGAGGTTATAAATCTAACTGAATTAATTTACTACTCTATGCTTTCGTTGCTTCTTATTGGACCTGAGTTACACTCTTTACATGCATGGTTCTGCATCTTAAATCCAGCAGAAATCAATATCCTGTTAATTAAATGGAATTTCTTGCATTTTTTTCATGGGCTTTGTTCAACACACTTCATGGTTTGTATTGATTAGCGTCAGGTTTCCCAATTAAGTTTATGGTTATGAAATGGGATCTACCACTCTTTTGCTATAGAGTTTATTTTATTACATTGGAAGTATAATCAATCATTCTTTAATAATTAAATATTAATTAATTAACAATTCGCCTCCTTTCAGTATGATACTCTTAAATATCACTGTGGCAAGCTAAACATTTATATTTGTACAGATTAAACTTCTAAATACAAGCAGCTGGACATAAGAAAAAACAAAGGTTACAGATTAAAATCAGTAGGTCACATCATATGACATTGGGAATAATAATAATAATAATAATTTTGAGTGGGTATATCTCTATATAAGTGTATCTCTCATTCATACCAGTTCTGCAACTGAAAGATTTTATTGAATAACAGGATGGAATTAAAATAGAACAAATTCTCATTCAAAAAGAAGTAACATTCCTGATATGCTTTAAACTGTTCAAAAGTCTAGAAGGCAAACTGCTGACTCCTCTAGGGCCTGACTGGACTGTACAGTGTATCACTACATGGAGATGTCCTCAGTAATCCAAGGGCCTTTTATTCTTTCCTCTGTCTGTGATTCTGCCAGAGCACAGCAGGGGATAAAGTAAATGTGAGAACACGAGTGGACAAAAAAAAAGCAAAAGATGCATGCCTTACAGAGGTTAATTCACACAATACTGGGGTAATTGCCACTAGCTTGGGAGTGGGTATATGGGATTAAGGGGATCCTAATGTCTATGAGAAAAGAGGCTTAAAAATAAAGAATCTTTCAGATTTTTAACAAAAGAAATCTTGTAATACAATATCAGTGTCACATTTTAAAATGCTGAAGACTTTAGATTTCATACACAGATTTAGGCAGAGATACAAAACATGCCCTATTCAAGATGTAATTGCACTATATGTATCACTCATCTAGATTTAGTCAGCAGGACTACAGTTATAATGAGAACCTCCCACTTTCATTTAATTTTCCCACTGAATATATTTTTATCTTATTACAGAGAAGTATTTCTATGGTAAACTGCACTGCCAAACTTTTAGCAAAGGTGAGGTAAACTATTTTTAAATCCTTACTCAATTTGAGTAAAGGGTGCTTTCCTGAAGCACTGGAGGAATAAGACACTCTGTTTTTAAAGGGGATTGTTTTTGATAAAATGGCTTTTGTTCTTTGTGCAATACCTTGAATGATATGTAAATGTTTTGTTCTTTGTATTTTTGCTTACATCCATACACCTATGGATATGTTGAATGAATTTAACTCACCTCAGAAAATTATTTTAATTTCAGGGTAAATACCACACATATTTTCAAGTGTGAATGTGTTTTGTAGCATTGTCACATCTTTCAGTCTGTGGTAAATGCCATCTATTATTTGAGAAATTAGCAAATGTGTATCATCTGTAGACTCACGGCAACTTAACAGTTTACATCACCAGAGGCTGAATCCAATCATTATAAGTGCTTTATATGCACAAAAGTCACTGGCACACACATGCCAGTCCACCTCAATTTACTTCCTAGTGGAATATGTTCAATACTCTAATTTAGCACCAGAATTCTTACTAAGAATCAGTTAAATGTTTTTAAGTTCTGCGAATGCTTTTGAAATTACCTCATTATTTGAACTACGTGAAGACAGCCATAATCATTACAACTGTTTTCTCAGATAGACCAAAAAATTAGCACATTGTGGTGTTTGGTGTGGCTTTTATGCTATGTGAAGAGTAGTAGAACAAGAGAGAGGAACTGACAAATTGAAAGAAAATTATATGGAAGGTTATATACCTGTTGTCATGGTTTAACCCCAGCCAGCAACTAAGCACCACACAGCCGCTCACTCGCTCCCCCCCTGGTGGGATGGGGGAGAGAATCAGAAGGGTAAAAGCGAGAAAACTCATGGGTTGAGATAAAAACAGTTTAATAATTAAAAAGAAATAATACAATAACAACAATAATAATAAATTGTAAGGAAAAGAGAAAAAAATAACAGAGAGAGAGGAAAATAAACCCCAAGAAAGACAAGCGATGCAAATGAAAACAATTGCTCACCACCAACTGACCGATGCCCAGCCAGTCCCCAAGCAGCGGCCCCCCTGCCAACCTCCCCACTAGTTTTATTGCTGAGCATGACATCATATGGTATGGAATATCCCTTTGGTCAGTTGGGGTCAGCTGTCCCGGCTGTGTCCCCTCCCAATTTCTTGTGCACCCCCAGCCTACTTGCTGGTGGGGTGGTGCGAGGAGCAGAAAAGGCCTTGACTCTGTGTAAGCACTGCTCAGCAATAACAAAAACATCCCTGTGTTATCAGCACTGTTTTCAGCACAAATCCAAAATATAGCCCCATACTAGCTACTATGAAGAAAATTAACTCTATCCCAGCCGAAACCAGCACATTCTCCACCCCTTATTCCATACCATTTATGTCACGTTCAGGTCCCACCCTATTGTAATACATCCTCATTAACCACCCCTTTCCTCCATAAAATGTTTGTGAAATGTCCATAAATATCTATAAAATGTTCATTGAGTTCATTTGGCCTATGACTTTGGGCTCCATCTGTTATGATATTCACTCAGGACAGGAGAGGTGGTGTGTTGCGTGGAGTTATTGGGCACCAAAGCCAGCTCAAGTCGGGTCACTGATGCACTTGCACTGCTTCTTGTGAGATTCGTCCTTCATTGGTTCAGGTGGTTTCTGCTGTAGTACTTCCTATAACATGCAACTCAAATCATGGGCTACAACAATTGAAAGGTCTCCATTACAGTCTCCACCCCTGGTCCCTTTGGACTAAGCCATAAACTTTAACATTGCAATGAATTCCTCCTCTTGCTTCTAGCCTGGATAGCAGTGAGAGGTTCCTGCTATAATACCTTTGACATATGGCAGCCACAGCAGTGGTGGCATACAGCATCATGTAATACTGCCATCATACAACTCAAATCATGGATTATTTTCACCCAGGATTAAATCCCCTTGAGGTACACATTGGACTCCCCCATCCTTCTGCATTACCCACCAAGTGCACCCAGGTCCTTGAGCAAAAGCAGTCCCACGAATGGGTTTCCCCTTTCCTGAGGAAGGAATAACCCGGACTGTTTTTCCCAACCAGATCCTTAAATATACTACAGAGATGTTATCTCCTTCCACAGTGCGCAGGGGTTTTGACTGGGCAGGGCCAGGTCGACTGGCAGATCCTCTAGTGCTAACTAGCCAAGTGGCTTCGGCTAAATGTGTAACCCAGTGCTTGAATGTCCCACCACCCATTGCTCTCAGCGTAGTTTTGAACAGTCCATTGTATCGTTCAATTATCCTGGAGGCTGGTGCATGATAGGGAATGTGATACACCCACTCAATGCCATGCCCTTTGGCCCAGGTGTTTATGAGGTTGTTTTGGAAATGAGTCCCATTGTCTGATTCAATTCTTTCTGGGGTGCCATGTCGCCATAGGACTTGCTTTTCAAGGCCCAAGATAGTATTTCAGGCAGTGGCATGGGATGGATCACAGGGTATGTTTCCAGTAGTTGCTTCCACCATTGTAAGCACATGGTGCTTGCCATGGAGGGTTCGTGGTAGTGTGATAAAATCGATCTGCCAGGCTTCCCCATACTGATATTTCAGCCATCATCCTCTATACCAAACAGGCTTTAGTTGCTTGGTTTATTTGACATCGAGGTGCTGGAGCATGTCGAAAGAAGGGCAACAAAGCTGGTGAAGGGCCTAGAGCACAAGTCTTATGAGGAGCGGCTGAGGGAGCTGGGGTTGTTTAGCCTGGAGAAGAGGAGGCTGAGGGGAGACCTTATTGCTCTCTACAACTACCTGAAAGGAGGTTGTAGCGAGGTGGGGGGCAGTCTCTTCTCCCTAGTAACAAGCAATAGGACGAGAGGAAACGGCCTCGAGTTGCACCAGGGGAAGTTTAGGTTGGATATTAGGAAAAACTTCTTCACTGAAAGGGTAGTCAGGCATTGGAACAGGCTGCCCAGGGAAGTGGTTGAGTCTCCATCCCTGGAGGTATTTAAAAGACGGGTAGATGTGGTGCTTAGGGACATGGTTTAGTGTTGGACTTGGCAGTGCTAGGTTAATGGTTGGACTTGATGATCTTAAGGGTCTTTTCCAACCTGAATGATTCTATGATTCAGTGATTATGGCGCACATTTTACATTCATGGATAACGTGCAATAGCATCAAGTCAAGTCCACCCCTCGATCGCGAACCCATATATATGTTGCATCCCATCCTAAATGTCCTGATGTGTCATGGGCCCATCGAACCATAAATAGCTCACCCTTATGTTGCCAGTCCAGATCCACCTGAGCCACTTCAATCTTAGCAGCCTGATCCACCTGCTGGTGGTTTTGATGTTCTTCAGTGGCCTGACTCTTGGGTACGTGAGCATCTACGTGACGTACTTTTACAACCAGGTTCTCTATCCAGGCGGCAATATCTTGCCACAATGCGGCAGCCCAGATGGGTTTGCCTCTGCACTGCCAGTTGCTCTGCTTCCACTGCTGTAGCCACCCCCGGAGAGCATTTGCCACCATCCATGAATCAGGATAGAGATAAAGTACTGGCCACTTTTCTTCTTCAGCATTATCTAAAGCCAGCTGGATGGCTTTCACTTCTGCAAAATGACACGATTCACCTTTTTCTTCAGCAGTTTCTGCGACTTGTCATGTAGGACTTCACACAGCAGATTCAATGTTTTCCCACAACACAACAGGATCCATCTGTAAACAGGGCATATCACGTCTCATTTCCTGGTAATTTGTTATACAGTGGGGCCTCTTCAGCATGAGCCGCTTCCTCTGGCGACACTCCGAAGTTTGGGCCCTCTGGCCAGTCCATGATCACTTCCAGAATTCCTGGGCAGTTGGGGTTTCCCATTTGAGCCCGTTGCATTATCTGTGTGACCCTCTTACTCCATGTAGCATCAGATGCATGATGTGTACAGGGGACCCTCCCTTTGAACATCCAGCCCAGCACAGGCAATCGAGGTGCCAAGAGGAGCTGTGCTTCAGTACCAACCACTTCTGAAGCAGCTCAAGCTCCTTCATATGCTGCTAATATTTCTTTTTTAATTGGGGTGTAATGGGCTTCAGATCCTCTATATCCCTGGCTCCAAAACCCTAGGGGCTGACCTCGAGTCTCCCCTGGTGCTTTCTGCCAGAGACTCCAGGTAGGGTCGTTATCCGTGGCTGAGGTGTAAAGCATGTTTTTCATATCTTGTCCTGCTCGGACTGGCCCAAGGGCTACTGCATGAACTATCTCCTGTTTAATTTGTCCAAAGGCTTGCTGCTGCTCAAGGCCCCATTCAAATAGAGGTCACTCTATTTTAGAGGTCATTCAATAGGTCACTCGATAGAGAGGGCTTATGATCAGACTGTAATTTGGAATATGCATTCTCTAAAAGCCCACAACGCCCAAGAAAGCTTGTGTTTCCTTTTTGCTGGTTGGTGGAGACATGGCTGTTATTTTGTTCATCACATCCATTGGGATCTGACAACATCCATCTTGCCATTTTATTCCTAAAAATTGGATCTCCCTTGACTTTACTTCGTTTTATGGCAAAGCCGTCCTCCAGAAGGATTTGGACTATTTTCTTCCCTTTCTCAAAAACCTCTTCTGCTGTGTTGCCCCACATGATGATGTCATCAATGTATTGCAGGTGTTCCGGAGCCCCACCCTGTTCCAGTGCAGTCTGGATCAGTCCATGGCAAATGGTGGGGCTGTGTTTCCACCCCTGGGGCAGTCGATTCCAGGTGTACTGGACGCCCCTCCAAGTGAAAGCAAACTGTGGCCTGCACTCTGCTGCCAAAGGGATTGAGAAAAACACATTAGCAATATCAATGGTGGCATACCACTTGGCTGCTTTTGAGTCCAATTTGTATTGAAGTTCTAGTATGTTCGGCATGGCAGCACTCAGCAGCAGCGTGGCTTCGTTCAGGCCCCGATAGTCTACTGTTAGCCTCCACTCTCCATTAGACTTTCGCAATGGCCATATGGGACTGTTAAAGGGTGAGCGAGTCTTGCTGATCACTCCTTGGCTCTCCAGTCAACAAATCAGCTTATGGATGGGAATCAGGGAGTCTCTTTTGGTGCCATATTGCCATCGGTGCACCATTGTGGTAGTGATTGGCACCTGTTGTTCTTTGACCCTCAGCAACCCCACAGTAGAAGGGTCCTTCGAGAGACCAGGCAGGGTAGACAGCTGTTTCATTTCCTCCGTCTCCAAGGCAGCTATACCAAAAGCCCACCAGTACCCATTTGGGTCCTTGAAATACCCTCTCCTGAGGCAGTCTATGCCAAGGATGCACAGAGCCTCTGGGCCAGTCACAATGGGGTGCTTCTGCCACTCCTTCTGGTTAAGCTCACTTCGCCTTCCAATACAGTCAGCTGTTGGGATCCCCCTGTCACTCCAGAAATACAGATGGGTTCTGCCCCTTCATAGCTTGATGGCATGAGGGTACACTGTGCACCGGTGTCCACTAGAGCCTTATACTCCTGTGGGGCTGATGTGCCAGGCCATCGAATCCACACAGTCCAGTACACCCGGTTGTCCCTTTCCTCCACCTGGCTGGAGGCAGGGCCCCTCTAGTCCTGGTCATAGTATCCGTTACTCACTTCTTGTAAATATGAGGCAGGAGTTCCTTCGTTATAATCAGGAGTAAGATCAGCCCTTCTACCCTGTCTGGGGAACTGCTCACTGGAAACTGGAGCAGCAGTTTTCCTGGAAGAACCCCCTTTTGTGATTGTTTTTCCTTGCAACTCACGTACCCGTGCCTCTAGGGTCGAGGTAGATTTTCCATCCCACTTCCTCATGTCCTCTCCGTGGTCACGCAGATAAAACCACAGGGTGGCCCGTGGTGTGTACCCTCTATATCCTCCCTCTTGAGCAGAAGAACGCTTACTCCTAATAGCTGAGATACTGGTCCGTACAGGTGGAGAATAGGACCTATCCTCTTTGAGTTGCTGGACCTCCCAGGACAGTTTCTCCACAGCCGAGACAAGGGACGAAGAGAGACTTTCTTCTTATTCCCAGAGCTGGCTAGCTGCTTCATCCATTTCATCTTTCCAGGTCAGTATTGCCTATGGATTGGCAGACGGTGCTGGTGCCCTCCGTACCAACTTCCGCCACATGGGTCGCATGCATTTGACTTCATCTGGATCTTTGGATAACTGCGCGTTGTCCAGGTCATCATAAATCACCTCCAGCACGGCTAATTCCCTCAGGTACTGGATACCTCTCGCCATGGTGGTCCACTTGCCTGGGTGACATATAACATCTTCCTTGAAGGGATGCCTTTCCTTCACACCTGACAGGAGTCGCCTCCAGAGGCTGAAGGCTTGTGCTCCTTTTCCAATCGCTTTGTCAATGTCCCCTTCTCTAGAAAGGGATCCTAGCTGTTTGGCTTCTCTAATTCCAGGCTACTGGCCCTGTTATCCCAGCATTGGAGCAGCCAGGTGACAATGTGCTCGCCTGGACAACGACTGAAATATTTTCGCATACCTCACAGCTCACTCAGGGATAGGGATTGGGCGGTTTCCGTCTTGTTTATGAGATCTTCCTCCTCCTCTCCTTGTGATGGCCCTGCTTTTTCATCATCCCTTTCTAAACGAGCTGACTTTCGCTTCCAAGATTTCTTCTTGTGTATAGGGGTGACTGATACCGGCACAGGTTGGTTCCCTGGTTCAGCTGCAGTGCCTCTCGCTGGGGTTTGAGTAGCCACAGTGCCTGTCGCAGGGGTTGGAGTAACCACAATGCCGGTTGCTGGGGTTTGAGTAGCCGCAATGCTTGTTGCGGGGGTTGGAGTAGCCACAGTGCTGGATTCTTAAATAGTTGTTTAACCCTAAGCAAGACCTGACACACATTCAGGAGACATAGCAATAGGAACATGCTGGTTTGAACATCCCAAGGATGAAGGGAATGAGACACGGACTCCTCATATGAGTTCAGGCAAAGACAAGCGAAGACCCTTTATTTTTACAGTCTATCCCTTTTATAATATGATCTAGTGTTCACGAGCAAGCAAAACCCATTTCATTGGCTGCAGCACTGTTAAAGGGTGAGCGAGTCTTGCTGATCACTCCTTGACTCTCCAGTCACCAGATCAGCTTATGGATGGGAACCAGGGAGTCTCAATTGGTGTGATATTGTCGCCAGTGCACTGTCCTGGTAGCAATTGGCACCTGCTGTTATTTAACCCGCAGCAGCCCCACCACAGACGGATCCTCTGAGAGACCAGGCAGGCTAGGCAGCTGCTTAATCTTCTCCGTACTCAAGGCAGCTATACCAAAAGCCCACCGGTACCCTTTTGGGTCCTTGAAATACCCTCTCCTGAGGTAGTCTATGCCAAGGATACCTGAGGCCTCTGGACCAGTCACAATGGGGTGCTTTTGCCACTCATTCCCAATTAGGCTTACCTCAGCTTCCAACACAGACAGCTGCTGGGATCCTCCTGTCACTCCAGAAATACAGATTGATTCTGCCTCTTTGTAATCTTATGGTATTAGAGTACACTGTGCACCAGTGTCCACCAGAGCTTTTTACTCCTGTGGGGCTGATGTGCCAGGCCATTGAATCCACACAGTCCAGTAAACCTGGTTGTCCCTTTCTTCCGCCTGGCCAAAGGCAGGGCCCCTCTTTTCCTGGTCGGAGCATTCATTACTTGATTTTTGTAACTGCAAACCAGAAATCCCTTCATCAGGGTCAAAAGTACGATCAGCCCTTCTACTCTGCCCAACAGACACTGGAGCAGTAATTTTCCTCGATGGATGCCTTTTGGCTGTTGTTTTTCCTTGCAGTTCCTGTACCCGAGCTTCTAGTCTCCAGGTAGGTTCACCATCCCACTTCCTCATGTCCTCCCCCTGCTCACGCAGGAAGAACCACAGGGTTGTACGTGGTGTGCGCCACCAGTACCCTCTCCCTTGAACAGAAAAAGGCTGACTCTTAATAGCTGAGATCTTGGCTGGAGTGCGTGAGGAAGACCTATCCTTCTTGGTTTGCTCGGACAGTTTTTGGGTCAGTTTCTCCACAACCGAGATGCAGGCCTGTAGGGAGGAAGTGATATTATCTTCATATTCTGAGAATTGTCTGGCCAATCCATCCATAGTTGGTGCCTCCATGTCTGTCCAGCTCATTATTGCCAAAGTGTTGACATATGACATTGGTGCATTTCGTACAAACGTTCGCCACATGGACTGCATGCACCGGATTTCATCCGGGTCTTTGGATACCTGGCTGTCATCCAGGTTGTTATAGATCCCCTCCACCATGGCTAAATCCCTCAGATACTGGATACCTCCCTCAGTGGTGGTCCATTTGCTTCGGGAATTTGCAAGTTCTTCCTTGAAGAATTCTTCCTGTCCTTCACACTCGACAGGAGTCGCTGCCAAAGACTGAGCACTCCTGCCCCTTTTCCAATCCCTTTGTCAATGGCCTTATCCCTAGCAAGGGATCCCAGTTGCCGGGCTTCCTTACCCTCTAATTCCTGACTATTGGCCCCAATATCCCAGCATCAGAGTAACCAGCTGAGAATTAGCTCACCTGGTTGACAGCTGAAATCTTTTTGCATATCTCGCAGCTTGCTTAGGGATAGGGATAGGGTGGTTTCTGTCTCATTTATGATTTCAGTCTCTTCCTCCTCCTGTTCTTGTGACTGCTCTGCTGCAGAACAGGCTGCCTCTTCTGATTCTTTCTCCTGCTCCCTCTTAGGAGAAGCTTCTTCATCCCTTACTAAACGAGTTGACTTCTGCTTCCATTGTTTCTTTTTAGTTATAGGGGCAACTGATATAGTGTCTGGTTTAGCCATAATGCCTGTTGGCATGTTTTCAGATCCAGACACCCTCTCTTCTCCTTGAGGGTGCTGCATAATACCGAGCAGTGTTTGGTAGGTGCAGGCCAGGCCCCAGCACAGTGCGGTAAGTTGTGCCTCTTTGGAATAGCCAGGACATTTTTTCTTTCAAACATTCTATCACTTCATCAGGTTTCTGCACTTGTTCGGGAGTGAAGTTCCAGACCATTATCATCTATGCAATCCTATTGCTCTTTTATGTCTATAACATCGTTTCAGAACTTAGCCATCCTCTATAAAGAAATAATTTCCTTTCTAAAAAAAAATATTGTTGGTGTTATCTAGACCTTTGCATAGCACAGACCAATGTGTAAGGACAGTTCTCTTCAGCTGTTGCTTTCTCTTGCTTCTGGTACTTCTGATAGCCTTTAAGCATCCACAGTGTCATCAAGTTTTGAAACTCAGTAAGCAATTTGAAACTACAGAGAAAAATGCCAAGGAAAAGGAAGGCACATATTTTTTGTCAGAAAAAATATATTTCATCATAACTTAAAACAATTAGCCCTGGTCTGTAATCCACTATTTGTATTGATCAATCTAAATTTGGTATTAATACATAAGAATGCAATTAGAAGATCAGTAGTCCTTCATACAGAATGGAGTTTCAAAAGGCTTTGTGCATTTTTCCTTAAGCTGTTGTTATATAATATTTAATTTTATTTGTGGTCTGCATCCTTGTTCTGTTTTAGAGTTGCATAAGGTACTGATCTCAGCACTTTATGTACTGAAAGGACAGTAGAAACAGATGATTGAGATGGAAGGAGGATTAAAAACTAAATGACTGGTCTACATGGTGTACAGTGCCTTCTTGAATAGGTTTATTTTGACGGGTGGCAATATTGCAATTGCTAGTAAAATCTAAGATATATCCGAACCTAGAAAGTATTCCATTCTATCATCTTTTTAGACCAGACCCCAATTCACATTTATGTGATAAACTCTACTGCGAATGTGTGTGTCAAGCTTCGCTTTGAGAAAAGAAATTATATTGTTGAATATTTGGGGTGATGCATTATGGACTAGAATTTTTTTCTTTATGTGCAATTCAGATAGCAGATAAAAAGAAACAGATTTATATTGTGCAATCCAGAGCAAATATAGATTTAGCTTCCAGTGAAATCCCTCCAACTGGTCCACATAGTTCAGTAACCAACTAGCAATGCAGATGTCCTTTGTTTTAGCTAGTTTCAGCTATTCTATTTGCAAAACGAGCTCACAATTTTCCAACAAATGTTCTGAATAAAGGATTGACAATCATCAGCTTCAGTGAAGTTGAACCAAATCCCCATCACTACTGTACAAAGTACTTTAAAGAGGCCTGTATATTGTTTTATTAAATGATCTATAATATTTTGCATAAATGAAACAGATTTGGAAAACAGCAACATTTACATTAGCTGTTCTTTTCAGTTAATTATTAAAGGCTTTATATTAGGTCATGATAGCTAAAAGGAGAGTTATCTCATTTACAGCCTTCTTATCCACAATAAAAACAAAATCTTATTGCTTTGTGAGATACAGGGAACAAATTGCATTCAGACTGAAATTCATTCATATGTCTCCTGCCCAGAGTGAACAGGCAGGGAATTGGAGAGACAGGAGTCTGCTCCCCACCCAGTCTTGCACAGTCACTTTGTCACCTTCGGGGGTGACTAGCAGCTTCTTTCTTTGCACAGAGTTTGTGGGCATTTGATATTCATAAATGGAGGCCATATTTGCTTATTTTCTATGAAAAACTAGCTCTCTGTGTCACAGTTTGTGCAGCACTGTCATGTGCTATAATGAAAAAGTACCTGATTAAAATGGGTCATTTGAAAAGATGACTATTAAGTTGTATTTCCCTTTTAAAGGGAATAGTATTCATGCCCCCAGTTTAGCTCCCTTCCTTGGTTCAGAGAAGAGGTTGTTATTGACAGGATACATCTGTGAAGGCTTACTGAATGCTTTCTCCATCTTGATCTGCAGACCTTTAATTAATGTTGCAAAACTTTTCTAACTGAATGAGAGGATCCAAATGAAATCTTTATCTAGTGTTCATTTAAGTTCGGCCTTCGGCTGGGGCTGCACGGCTAGAAGGCGCGTCCCCTGGGTGGCGGATAGGGGATCCCTCTCTGGGGGGTGCACCGGATAAAATTGAAGAAGGTGCCGCGAACCAACGCAGCCTAAGGGAAGGCCACCCTGACAGAAAAACCACTGGCCCTCCAAGTCATGGGGGTTGGGCAGGAGGCCAACTACCTCCTCCCGGAAAAAAAATAAAAATAAAAAGTTGCAGAAACGACGAGCATCAACTTTCAAAAAAACCGAAATGGTGGAGATGGAGAAAATCAGTAATGAAGTGAGGAGGAGGAGATGGAACTGGATCGGTCATGTCTTGAGGAAAAAAACAACAGAAGACTGCGCTGTGGCCCTTGGGTGACTCCAGAGCACGCAGCCGCAGACCGATCGAAGTGGAAGAACGATGTTCACGCCTTGTGTGCCTCCTGGCACTGAGAGAATTCAGATCATTTAAGTTCGGTGGGTTTGTTAAACAGTGATTATCTTTCTGGAGGCAGAACAGCCGGAAGAGGACTGACATGGTTTTGGACAAGATAAGCTGTTTATGTATCATCTCACATTCGAGGAAGTGAATAAAATCAGGGTACAAAATAGAATAGTCTCTACATTTAACTACTGCACAGTCCTGTAGAAAAATCTGAGAAATTCAGGCTTTGTATACAGTGAAAGTATGAGAAACCTGAGTTTTCAGGATCACCTAGGATGTTTGAACAATGACTTGCCCTGACTATACTAATTGCAAAATGGTGGTTTTCATTGTTATTTAAAAATGCTAATTAACATGTATTCTGAAAAGAAGCATTTTTCCCCAGTATTATATGCACTTTTTGTTTTGCACTTCAACACTGATACCTGATAGTCAAATGTTTAAGCTTTCATAAAACAGCAAGTTATGTAAACAGAGAAGTACAATCGTAGTTTAAAACATTCCTGGCAAAAATGTCCATGTAATTGAAACTATCCATCTGAATCAACAATTAGAAAACTGTAGTTGTTTTGCAGTGCGTATACTACAACACTTGGCCCTTGTGTATTATTTTTAATTTCTTAATATTCTGTTTTGGTGGAAACGTGTGGTTAGATTATCAAAGTACACAGAGACTAGAAGGCAGCATAGAGCTGACCTCTGCTTATAAGCTTCATCCAGCAATTCAGGTTACTTTTCCTTAGGACTGCATTGTAGTACAGCCTTGATTTTGAAATAGACTCACACATTTTGGAGCTAGAATAAGTGATCGGTTTAAAAAGAAAACGTGAGAGACATCATCAATCTCTGCATTGGTAATTTGATATGCAACCCAACATAGATCCTCGCTTCTTACCTTTAAATTGGTCTCATATTTTGCTGCATCAGTAAAAGTCACTATATCATCATTTCACCCAAACTGTCCATTTTACTGGAAAGACAGACAGGATGATAAGCTTTGTGTGCTTCCTCTTCTCCTTTCAGACCAGCTGTGTCACTTATGGTCACTGGTAGTTGAGAACTGTACATGACCCCAGGCTGCATTTACCGTATTGATAGCAATAGCAAAACGACTGAAAGAGTGAAAGTTTTATTGGTTTGTAGGACTGAGGTGAGAAGAATCAGAAAGAAAAATAGGACTCTTGTCTATGCCATTTTTCTCATTCCCATTACAAATGAAGCCTATTGGCTGATGAATATAGAAAATAAAATTGTGTAGATGTGGCTTCTGGTATGACCGTTGGATGCAGTCTGAATGCACCTTTGTTTCACACTTCATCCGACTTCTGACATCTGTGATCAGTGATACATTGTCTTCTGTTCAACTGAAAAGATAGATAGATTTGAAAGTAGATCTCTTTTCCATTAACAGGTTACTGAGAAGCTGGTCCATTAAAGCCTATTCACTTTCCTGAGTATCCATTTAAAAATTAAGGGCTACATTGAGACCATACATTAAAGTGCCTAAGTTCTGCTTTTATTATATGCTGGCTCCTGAGTATGGAGCCTGAACAAAGCAGTGAATCAGAGCAGCCAGCAGCCAGGGTCAGACAACCCTGGAGACAAGCAAGAATAACAGCTCTTCTCTTGTGGACTAGAAAGTTCTGCAGGTGTCTCCACATAGTCTTTTGTCTGTGCTCAGATAAAACAAATAAATTACCCTAGGAATAATGCTTACAGTTTAGGACCTGCCCCTGCACAACATCTCCAGGAGTGATCTCATCACCAGACTACAGGGACAACCTCCTTTTTGCTCATTCTCTCTCTGACCTCATGCATTTTGCATTACATTCTGCAAAGTGACTCATCTTCAGCTGGAGGGAGTAATTCCAGGTCTGGCGGTAGGAAAATCTACTTGTGCCTACTGCACTTTCTTAGAAACTGGGATCAAAAAATCCAAGAATAAGAAATGCCTAAAACTCAGGCTTCTGCTCTCAGGCCAGAAGTTCTAACAACTTCGTGCAAAAAGACCTTTTTTTCCTGTTAGGCGACTCACCTCAGAAGACCTTTGGTGGTTGGAATCAGGAAGTATGGAGGTAACTGGTCAGCATGGAAGTAACTGGTAGGTACACCTTAGTCACGTATTCAGACATGCTCCTGTGTTTCATGCTTCCAATTAGCTGGCTCTAACTGGTTCAGTATATCAAATCCCTCTGAACAGTCGCAGGCTTTCTGTACAGTCAGGAAAGGCAGGCAGGTGTCTCAGGCAATCTGAGTGCTCTGCAGAGTGCTCTAACCCCCCAAATGCCTAGGCAAGATCTTTAGAGTCACCCAAGAGACATTACTTTGGTGTCACTATTTGTAAAAGAGGTACCAGCAGTGGGCAGCTTAACATAGTCCCAAATATCATAAGATATTTCCTAGCAGAAACTTGCCAGGGAAGAGTTGCAACAAGGAATTTACCAGACTTGCTTCTGGGACTTCAGGGGAAATGACAGGAGGCACTGAAAGAGCCAGTAGTTCTCACTGGAGAGCTTTCACTTGAAATATTAAAAGCACCAGAGCATGACTTCTTTAAAATTTCCTAATCAAATTCAAACCATAGTTCTCAGGCAGGTTTGCACAGCTGTATGACTCTTGCCTTCTGTTAATAGAACTGGAAAAATTTGCTTTTTTATCATAGTCCTTAATCTGCTCACAGTTAAGAAGATTCATCTCCATCTTGTGTAGGAGCGGACTTTTTTGTACCAGGAATGTCTTGATTTTATCCCCATTATGATGATATTCTGAATTATTGAAGCAGCTGTGGCCACATGCATAAAGTTTTAGTTGATACTAAATATTAAAAATTATTCCCAAATATTTACATTAAAATGGTAGTAGTAAATTGCCAATCATCTAATTCATAATTCTTTCCCCATGCAGTGTTTTAAATTAATTTCTGTAACTGACATTTATTTTTGAAAGTGTAAATTAGATATGAAGTTGAACTAATTCTGAGCTAGATAGATAAAAAATGAAGATGACAGACAATAAATTAAGGTAATCTCTCTTAAATCATAGGATAACATGACAAAAATAAAAGGTTTATTTCCTTAATAATAATGAACAAGATATAGGATTACATCTGAGTGAGCGAATTTTGCCACTAGATAACTTATTATTATGCTAAAGAAACAGGAAATAACTCAGGAATATATTACAGAAGTGACTACTGGATTAGCAAGCATTTAAAAATTCCCCTTGTATTAAGTAAATCATATGCTAGTGGCTTACTTAGTGGACATACTGTAGGAACCATTGACTAATTAGTCTTTAATTGAAGGAGTGCAAAGATGACTAGAAGAAAAAGCCCAGGAAGAAGTCAGTGACAAAGAAATCAAGGAGAAAATCGGAAAACAGTTTGACATAGCCTGGCTACTTCAGCTAACTAAATGTTATTAATGGAATGCAAAAAGGTCTGACAGATGACGAGAGGCAGCTAGTGGGAAAGAAATCAACATTTGTTTGGGGAAGAGTCTTTATACTATTATTGTTACTATTGTTGTTGATGTGGTTGTTGTTGTCGTAGCAGTTGCTGTTGTTGTTATTATTGCTTTTGAATCCTACTTCTTAAAGGGAAAAAGCAAAATCAGAATTTTGGGCAGGTTTGTTTCTTCTTCATTGGAGTTTGGCAAATAGAAGCAGCAGCAATGGCAAATGAAACCCCCCCAAACTGCTTTTTGTATTCTGTCCTTTCTGTTTTCTAAACAAAAAGGGATCTGTATGATATATTTCAGCATTTCAGTTGCAGAAATACTTTTCTTCTCCAGTGTGTTCCTTTTTTTTGGGGGGGGTAAATCTCAAAACTTTTTTGGCATATCAGATAAAAAGGCTGTTTGAATCTTGTCAATCTTCAACTCTGAAAATCTATCATACAAAGGAGGCAGGCAGAGAAGGATTCTGTAGTCCTGAAGCAATTTATGTCTTTGCGGTTCAAGACACTATTTTCAGAGAAAGAGCAAGCAGCCGACATATATACTACACATATGTCTTTCACACAGGAAAGGTGGTGAAACCACTTAGTTCTCACATGCTTCTGCTACTTGGAAATATATGTAAGCATGTTACTTATCAGCCATAGATTTTTACTGTACGATATTGTGAAACCAAAATGTAATTTCTTTTCTCCAGCTAATTCTCATTATGAAGTCTGCTTTGTTTTGCTGAGTAAAATCTGAAGCTGCAGCACCAATGAGTCTATTACAGTACTTTTCTGTGATCTAGTGCAGTTCTATCCTCCTTGCAGATTTATACTCCCTTGAGTTCCATGTCTCACCACCTTCCTAGTTTGGTTGAGGTAAATTGTTCTTTAGGAGGTACAGGTGGCAGTGTGATATGAAGCAGCGATAAACCATAGTGGGAGAAGATACTAGGAAGACAAAGGATCCTTGTAGCCTCAGTATGCATTTCAAAGAAGAAAGTCACAATTCTTTTCCACAAATGCTAAACATATACCCACTGGAACACAAAGTTGATGCTCAAAGGAGTAAATGTTGCTTCAACAAATAACACGTGTTTGTGGTAAGACCTGGCGTGTTGAAATACTTGCCAGTTCTACCTTGAAATCTCTTTTCTCCAAAGATGGTGTTAAAATACAGGCTATAAAGTCAGCACAGATTTTCCAAGAATCTCTTTGAAGATTGTTTGTTAAAATAAATAGGTATTTCTACTTCATAGTATACACAGGTTTATTGATAGACATTGATTTTTGAAAACTAACTGTAGGGTTTGATGGTTCTGTGAGAGGCCAGTACTATAGGCCTTCCTCCCAAGCACAGCTTGATCCTGCAGAGCTGGACTATAAAACATTTAGTAGAGCCACAATTCCTTTTGCAAAATAAAAAAGGTTGACATCAGTATTCTAAAGAATAAAATTTCATGGAATAAAATCAAAATATAATAAAAGTTTTCACATTAGCTATAGCTCTTTTTTGAATAAAAATGACAACTCCATCCAGCCAAAAAATTAAAATACTCCTTAAAACATCCTTCTTTTTCCCAAGAAAATGTTAGATACTGCCTTCCAGAGCCAATATTTCAAGATATTGATTTCTACTGCAATGTTCTGGAATAAATTTCTCATATTTAAAAAGGGGGATAAAAATTGATCATGCAAATGGACATGAATCCCATTTTAAAGGAAACTTTTGTGATTATGTCTGAAAAAGTGTTCCTAAAATTATATTGCTATCATTTTTTTTGGAGTCATTAGCGGTATGAAAGAGCTATAGGAGCTGAATCCTTATTTAAAAGTAGTCAGGCCTACCAGCTAAACTCTGTAATGCATACTAAATAATATAATCAACTGAAAGAAGCATATGCAATATCTGTACTTAATCTTTATACTTCTCAGGAGCCTTTTTTTTTTCTGAAAATCTACAGACTTTCTGTCTACACTTCCCGTAGAAGTGTTAGCAACGGCGGGAACATTTTTCTTTCACAGTTGGGACCACAATCAAAGGCGGCCATTTGACTTTCTAATGTTCTGCATGGTTTCTCCAGGTCTGCCTTTTAAACTGCTATATTAATATGCATTTTAAACTGCTCAGTTGAGAGACACAGCCAAATTTCAACTCAATGGGTTTAAAAATTAACCATTCTTCTTTTTAATTGCCTATAATTTAACTACTTTAAGCCTTGTTTCAGAAAACTTAAGGCATGTCTTTAGGTCCCATGTATTTAAATGGAATATAGGCTATGGTTCAATGTGTATTTTTGAGCAAAAGGATCAGTTTATTTAATTCCTGAACCCCATCACTCATTTCTTTCCTCTCACTGTTCCCTGCAATATGCTATCAAGTTGTCTGTGCAGAGACAGGGTGAAATAATCAAGGAACCAAATGGACTGAAAAATAACCTGTATTATTTTTCCAGGTTTTTTTTCAGTCTGTTAGTTTTCCAATTGATTCACTATGCAGCTATTCAAATACTTGTCTGAAAACAAACAAATAGGCTGCTGCAAGGATAGATTTAAGCAGAAAATGGTGGGATAGCCTGGGAACTTGAAATTAGCTTAAGCAATACTACCGCAAAAGAGCAGTGCTGGGTTTATACAAGTTTCTGAAGATAAGGATGTGTTTAAGTGTTGCCTTAGATCATTTGCTACCATTGAAACCCTTAGCAGGCATATGACACTCAGCATTCCAGAGCTGGAAAAGTTTTCACAAAAATACATGTTATTTGACTGGCAGAAAGATGTCCCAGTTTAACTGATCACAGGCAAACATTTCTGTATGATGCTGAAGCCAGACGGCAATAAAGGCAGCATTTGGAGTATTTTAAAGTAATTTATTCTCATTTAAAAAAAAAAAGTTACGCAGAGCAAGATATTTGACAATAGCCAAGTTTGTAAAATAAATTAAGGAACTGTGTAGAAGCATACAAACCCATGAACAGAGCTTGCCTTTCATCACACTGTCATCATTTAATCCCCACAAAGTGGCAATATCTGAATTGCTGAAAATGAAACCATATATTGAAATAAGGTCTTGCACCTGGGAAAACATAATCCAGGAGTGCAGCTCAGACTGGGATCCACCTGGCTGGAGAGCAGCTCTGTGGAAAGGGACCTGGGGGTCCTGGTGGACAGGAAGCTCAACATGAGTGAACAGTGTGCTGCTGCGGCCAAGAAGGCCAATAGGATGCTGGGTTGCATCAAAAAGGACATCACCAGCAGAGATAAAGAAGTCATTATCCCTCTCTACTCCTTCGGCTGGGGCTGCACGGCTAGAAGGCGCGTCCCCTGGGTGGTGGATAGGGGATCCCTCTCTGGGGGGTGCACCGGATAAAATTGAAGAAGGTGCCGCGAACCAACGCAGCCTAAGGGAAGGCCACCCTGACAGAAAAACCACTGGCCCTCCAAGTCATGGGGGTTGGGCAGGAGGCCAACTACCTCCTCCCGGAAAAAAAAAAATAAAAAGTTGCAGAAACGACGAGCATCAACTTTCAAAAAAAATGAAATGGCGGAGATGGAGAAAATCAGTAATGAAGTGAGGAGGAGGAGATGGAACTGGATCGGTCATGTCCTGAAGAAAAAACCAACAGAAGACTGCGCTGTGGCCCTTGGGTGACTCCAGAGCACGCAGCCGCAGACTGATCGAAGTGGAAGAACGATGTTCACGCCTTGTGTGCCTCCTGGCACTGAGAGAATTCAGATTCAGATCCCTCTCTACTCGGCGCTTGTCAGGCCACACCTGGAATACTGTGTACAGTTCTGGTCCCCGTTATACAAAAAAGATGTGGACAGGCTGGAGGGGATCCAGAGAAGGGCCACCAAGATGATCAAGGGTCTGGGAAGCCTGCTGTATGAGAATAGGCTGAGAGAGCTGGGCTTGTTCAGCCTTGAGAAAAGGAGGCTTAGAGGTGATCTCATCACCATGTACCAGTACTTAAAAGGGAGCTACAAAGAAGATGGAGACTCCCTTTTTACAAGGAGTCACATGGTGAGGACAAGGGCTAACAGGTACAAGTTACTCTTAGGGAGATTCCGATTGGACACGAGAGGAAAATTTTTCACAATGAGAACAGTCAATCATTGGAATAATCTCCCCAGGGAAGTGGTTGACTCTGCTACACTGGACACTTTTAAGACTCAGCTGGACATGGTGCTGGGCCATCTTGTCTAGATTGTGCTAGAAAGGTTGGACCAGATGATCCTTGAGGTCCCTTCCAACCTGGTATTCTATGATTCTGTGATTCTATGATTCTATGAAATATGGCAGTAAGGTTCATAAAGCAAAACTAGTTTTACTGGAATGTCAGTTAAACAGATAAATCGAACTTGGGTTTTAGAGTCTTTCAAAAATATTTAGAAAGGAATCAAAATTACACAAAACATCACATAGATGTGCTTCATTTCCTTCATCTACCTGAGTAACATTTAAAATGCAAAAACCAAATATTCAGCTTTCATGCCTCCAAAATTTCTTTTTACTTTCTTTTAACCTCTTTGTCCCAAGTGGATTTCTTTCTGAAACAACAGTGATTAATTTTAAAGATTCAGCTGCCCTTTTCTCATATATGTGAAAAAGTCTTGCATATCAAAGTGCAGGAGATCACTATCCAGATGTGACATTCAGACATGAAACTCAGATGCACAGCACAGCAAGTTCACATCTCTGAGAAAAGAAAAAAACAAAACAACCCCCCCATCAACTCTAAAGCAGATTGTAGCTGAGAAGACATGATTCTTCGATGGAAAAGGTCCAAAGTAAGATTTAACTGTACAGATTCCACTGTACAGTGAGTATAAGCAAAGTGTGTTAAAAACTGAAATGAACAGTGAGGTTGTCACCCAAAATGTTTTCCCTCTTAACTTTGAGAGCAGTTTGCTCAGGTAAATAGTTTCATCTTCCTTTTGATGAGAAAATGACTGTATGTCAAAATACATATACAATGCTTGTTAAAAATTAACTTAGTGAAGTTTAACAGTGCTTATTACCCAGATTTAAAAATGTAATAAATACAATCAGTTGTTAATTTATTAAAAAACAGTAACTAGACATAATCTTGCAGGTTAGTTTTCATTTTAGACATAGTATGTTAAAAATGTTTTGGAAAGTTTTCAATCTTCACATTGGAAAAAAGTGGCAAGATGTAGAGTGACATTTCCAACAGGACAAAACAGAGTCAAGGGATTTAACGACATCATTGTCATGTGTTGCAGTTTTTAGGCTAAGTTGTTTGGGCCCATGTGTGTAAGTCTGACCACAGAGGAAAGCTTAGACAATTTAGCCCAAAAGTCAAACAGCAGCAAGTTGAGCACAGAGCTCAGTGCACAGCTGGGAGTTCTGCAGCCTGAGCAGGACTCCGTGGTCCTGAAACTGCGCTGCCATGATTGCACAACAGAGATTGTTTATGGCCAACAGCACTAAAGCCTTTGGCTGTGACATAGGTTGCCTTCGGAAACTGGCTCTACAGACACAGCATTGCACTGAGACTCACACCTGGAATTAGTTCTGAGTTTTCTTCTATGATCACACACTCGCTTGTGGCTTCCTATCTCACACTGCCTACCTCACTGTGAGGACAAATCCGTTAATGTCTGAGATGCTCTGACAGTCTGGTGATCAGCCATTTAAAAATCCAATTGCAGAGAGAGACAGAGGGAGTAACTGTATATAGTGTGATGATACTAGTCTGGAATAGCATGAGGAAGGCAAGAAGTCTGAAAACGTATTGAAACAGTATATTACAAATTTAATTTCATTTTTTACATTTCTTCAGCGAGTTGCAGAGGGCAGAAAAGGCTTCTGTTAAAGCAGAAAACCTTGCTAAAAATTGAATGTTTGCTCTTCCTTAATTTCAATTTATTTTTTCATTCAATTTCATAGAATCATAGAATCACAGAATCATAGAATCGTCAAGGTTGGAAAAGACCCTTAAGATCATCGAGTCCAACCGTTAACCTATCACTGCCAAGTCCAACATTAAACCATGTCCTCGAGCACCACATCTATCCATTCTTTAAATACCTCCAGGGATGGAGACTCAACCACTTCCCTGGGCAGCCTGTTCCAATGCTTGACCACCCTTTTGGTGAAGAAGGTTTTCCTAATATCCAACCTAAACTTCCCCTGGCTCAGCTTGAGGCCGTTTCCTCTCGTCCTATCGCTTGTTACTAGGGAGAAGAGACCGACCCCCACCTGGCTACAACCTCCTTTCAGGTAGTTGTAGAGGTCAATAAGGTCTCCCCTCAGCCTTCTCTTCTCCAGGCTAAACAACCCCAGCTCCCTCAGCCACTCCTCATAAGACTTGTGCTCTAGACCCTTCACCAGCTTCGTTGCACTTCTGTGGACACATTCCAGCACCTCAATGTCCTTCTTGTTGTGAGGGACCCAAAACTGAACACAGTACTCGAGGTGCGGCCTCACCAATGCCGAGTACAGGGGCACTATCGCCTCCCTGGTCCTGCTGGCCACACTGTTCCTGATACAAGCCAGGATGCCATTGGCCCTCTTGGCCACCTGAGCACACTGCTGGCTCATGTTCAGGCGGCTGTCAACCAACACCCCCAGGTCCTTTTCCGCCAGACAGCTCTCCAGCCACTCCTCCCCAAGCCTGTAGCCTTGCATAGGGTTGTTGTGACCCAAGTGCAGGACCCGGCCCTTAGCCTTGTTGAACCTCATACAGTTGGCCCCAGCCCAACGATCCAGCCTGTCCAGGTCCCTCTGCAGGGCCTTCCTACCCTCCAGCAGATCGACACTTCCACGCAACTTGGTGTCGTCTGCAAACTTACTGAGGGTGCACTCCATCCCCTCATCCAGAGCATCAGTGAAGATATTGAACAGGACCGGCCCCAGTACTGAGCCCTGGGGAACACCACTCGTGACCGGTCGACAACTGGATTTGACTCCATTCACCACCACTCTCTGGGCTCGGCCATCCTGCCACTTTTTAACCCAGCGCAGAGTGCACTTATCCAAGCCATGAGCAGCCAGCTTCTCCAGGAGAATGCTGTGGGAGACAGTGTCAAAGGCCTTACTAAAGTCCAAGTAGACAACATCCACAGCCTTCCCCTCTTCCACTAAGCGGGTCACCTTGTCATAGAAGGAGACCAGGTTAGTGAAACAGGACCTCCCTTTCATAAACCCATGCTGACTGGGCCTGGTCCCCCAGTTGTCCCGCACTTGCTGCATAATGGCACTCAAGATGATCTGCTCCATGACCTTCCCTGGCACCAAGGTCAGGCTGACAGGCCTGTAGTTCCCTGGATCCTCCTTCCGGCCCTTCTTGTAGAGGGGCGTCATGTTTGCTAGCTTCCATTCATCTGGGACCTCCCCGGTTGACCAGGATTGCTGATAAATGATGGAGAGTGGCTTGGCCAGCTCCTCTGCCAGCTCCCTCAGTATCCTCGGGTGGATCCCATCTGGCCCCATGGACTTGTGCGCATCCAGGTGGAGGAGCAGGTCAGTGACTGCCACCTCTTCAACAACTGGGGCTTCATTCTGCATCCTATCTCCATCTCCCAACTCAGGGGCCTGAGAAACCCGAGGATGACTAGCTTGACTATTAAAGACTGAGGCAAAGAAGGCATTAAGTACCTCTGCCTTCTCCTCATCCTTCATGGCAAGGTTACCTTCTGCATCCAACAAAGGAGGGAGATTCTCCCTGGCCCTCCTTTTGTCGCTGATATATTTATAAAAACATTTTTTGTTGTCTTTAACAGCGGTGGCCAGTTTAAGTTCCAGCTGGGCCTTTGCCTTTCTGATCTTCTCCCTGCATAACCTCACAGCATCCTTGTAGTCCTCCTGAGTCACCTGCCCCTTCTTCCAAAGGTGGTAGGCTCTCCTTTTTTTCCTGAGTTCTAGCCAAAGCTCTCTGTTCAGCCAGGCCGGTCTTCTCCCCCGCCTGCTCGACTTGCGGCACATGGGGACGGCCTGCTCCTGCGCCTTTGAGACTTCCGTCTTGAATAATATCCAGCCTTCCTGGACTCCTTTGCCCTTCAGGACTGCCTCCCAAGGGACTCTGTCAACCAGACTCCTAAACAATCCAAAGTCTGCCCTTCTAAAGTTCAGGGTAGCGGTTTTGCTGACCCCCTTCCTTACCTCTCCAAGAATCGAAAACTCTATCATGTCGTGGTCGCTGAGCCCAAGACAGCCTCCGACCACCACATCGCCCACCAGGCCTTCCCTGTTCGTAAACAGCAGGTCCAGCGGGGCACCTCCCCTGGTTGGCTCGCTTACCAGCTGCATCAGGAAGTTATCATCTCCCACACACTCCAGGAACCTCCGAGGCTGCTTCCTCTCTGCTGTGTTGTACTTCCAGCAGATATCTGGTAAATTGAAGTCCCCCACGAGAACAAGGGCTAGGGGTTGCGAGACTTCAGCCAACCGCTTGTAGAATACTTCATCTGTTTCCTCATCCTGGTTGGGTGGTCTATAACAGACTCCCACCAGGATATCTGCCTTGTTAGCCTTCCCCCTGATCTTTACCCATAAGCACTCAACCTTATCATTACTGTCGTTGAGCTCTAGACAGTCAAAACACTCCCTAACATACAGGGCTACCCCAGCACCTCTCCTTCCTAGCCTGTCCCTTCTAAAGAGCTTGTAGCCATCCATTGCAGCACTCCAGTTGTGCGAGTCATCCCACCATGTTTCCGTGATGGTGACCACATCGTAGTTTTCCTGCCGCACAGTGGCTTCCAGCTCCTCCTGTTTATTGCCCATGCTGCGTCCATTGGTGTAAATGCACTTCAGTTGGGCTATAGATCTCTTCTCCAACACAGGCATGCCACCCCTAGGCTCATCCCTAGCAAGCCTGGTTTTATCCCCTTCCCCCTTCGCATCTAGTTTAAAGCTCTCTCAATGAGGCCAGCTAACTCCTGGGCCAGGATCCTTTTCCCCCTTTGTGACAGGTGAACCCCATCTGTCTCCAGCAGGCCTAAATTCTGCCGCTGGCACCAGCCTCCGATCCACGTGTTGATGAGGTGGGTCTTCCTGTTCCTTTCCGTATGCCTCCTGGCTACTGATGGGATGGAGGAAAACACTACCTGTGCTCCTGATCCTTCAAGCAATCGCCCTAGTTCTCTGAAGTCCCTTTTGATTGTCTTGATGCCACTATCAGCTACCTCATCACTGCCGACTTGAACAACCACTAGTGGATAATAATCGGAAGCTTTCACCAGCCTGGGGAGCTTCCTGGTAACATTTCTTATCCTTGCCCCAGGGAGGCAGCAGACTTCCCTGTAGGATGGGTCCGGTCGGCATATCGGGCCCTCGGTTCCCCTCAGAAGGGAGTCGCCTATGACAATTACCCTTCTTTTTTTCTTGCCAATGGCCGTTGTAATGCGTGGGGCTGACTGCTTCCCCCCAGTCAACCCCTTGGATGGGTCTCTGTCTGTATCTTCATCCTCCTGGCCCTCGAGTTCCAGAGCCTTATACCTATTGTGTGAGGGCACCTGGGAGGGTGAGGTAGGCCGGGAGAGGATTTGCCTGCTGTGCTGAGCAGGGATCTGTTTCCATCCCCCTCCGTCTCTTAGGTCCCCTCCTTCTGCCTGGTGGCACGAGGATAGGGGAGCCTCTCCTTCTCTTGATGCTTCCATCTGGTGTGCTCGTCTCAGGGATGGTAGGGAGTGGCTCCACCAGTCTATCTCCCTCTCGCACTCCCTGATACTCCTCAGTCTTGCAACTTCTTCTTTCAGCTCTGCCACCATGCTGAGCAGATCCTCCACCTGCTCACAGCTCACACAGGTGTTGTCACGGCAGTACCCCGTCACCAGAGCAAGGCTCTGGCACTCCCTGCATTTATTATTAATTTATTCCCTTAAAACAAAGAAAATCCTTATTTTACTCTCTTCTCCTTATGTCTATTTTTCTTTCATTCAGTTTTTTCTGTCACCCCTCTTAGGACCTGACTTTAATCTGTCCTGTTTTCTCCCATGTAAATGTCTTCATGTTTTTCTTTAAATGCAGTCCTGCAATGTGTGATCACATCTTTATGATCTATTATCTTTATTATCTTTATTTTCCTTCACATCCTCTTTACAAAAACATCAGCAGCTGCAAAAAATAAAAATAAATTAAAAAAAAAAATCTCAGATGCAGAGGTCTAGAGAGATTATAATAGTTCTAGACCTACATGGAAAAACTTGACAAAATAGATCATGTATAGAGCATTTATAAAAGCAGGACTGGACCCAAGCACTTAGAATACTGGATTCAATTATGCTTCTATGTTTTTTAATCTAAATAACAATAGTTCTCAAATGAACATTTATCACTCCAGGCTTTTTAATTCTTTCAGAACTGCTGTTTATCAAGAAATATGTTTTTCTATCTGTTGGGTAATAAACTCACTTAGAATATTCTCTTTTTTGCTGTGTGTGCAGTTTATGTCAATGCTACAGTTTCACCATTCCTATTATTTGTTAACATTAGCCCATATATTCGCTGTGACAAAGCCTGGTATTACTGTATTTCAGCAGATTACCATTTTATTGTCTGATTTACTGATTGTCTCATCATCTGGCAATGCTTAGCCAAGGTTATTTGGAAGCCAGCATTAATATTTCAGTACAGGGAGAGAGCTTGCCCAGCGTGTTCTAAGGCAGTCTTGCAAAAGAGGACTGCAAAATGTATAGATATACCTGAGCTAACTACTATATTTAGTTAGCAGGTACCAACAGGAATGAAGGAGGAAAGTGTACCTTTCATCCACCTGAGTATAAGCCCAGTATTAAAGTCCCAGGCTAAAGCCCATACTCTCACAGCTTCATGGCTATCAGATTAAAACTGGTTTAGCTATATCTGCTCATGCTGTGATCACATCCCTTGCTGCAATGGCAACATAGCTTTAAACAAAACATATCACGTGTAAAGTCCAAACTAGCCACTTTCCTGCTATATAAGATTGCCTCTAGCAGTTCTCAAACTCGGCTATGCGTTGTGTTGCTAGAGGGTGGACTGTTACCAGATGTCAGTCAGGTTCATTAAAAAGGGCTTTAGTCTATGTAATTGGCACAGTAAACTAAAGCATGAACTGTTTCATAGAAAAGATAGCTCTACATGTCTAATCAGTCATTTAACGTGTGACGTTGTTTAGCAGAGGAAAATGATTCAGGAGATAGTGTTCTTAAATGAATTCTCTCCATGCAGTCTGTTCTGTTAGCTGAGGCTGGAAACAGGAATTGTTCTTTAAAGAGGGGAAAAAGAAAGGTTCTGCTTACTGTGCTTTTCTGTAAAGGCTTTCTCCATGAAGAGAATGTTATTCATGATATTTACATGGCCACTATGTCTATCTGGTCATATTTTAAGACTGCAATTTCCACTTCTTGCCATTACAGAAACTACTGTAATGCAAAAAGATGGCTTCAGTGTTACTAATACTTTGGAAATGTGTAGCTGAGAATAAATGTCAGGCTCTCCCGTGAAGTAGAAATGTTAGCACAACAAACAGACTGTAGTCCATCACAGCTCTAAATGGGAATGGAATTTCTAGGCTACTCCTCAGGCAAAGACCATGGAACAGCAGTTGTAATTGTGCATGTGTCTGCTAGCTGGATGTATCAAAAATATTCAAAAATATTCAGAAATACATAATCTATGGCTACTAATCCTGGAAAAAATATAATCTGTCTTCTAATTTTAAATTGCTTGACTTTTACTTTTCAATATATTGATATCTCTTCCCAGTACAATGTATATAACTTTGTATATGTGGGTATTTGTCAGGTCAATAATGGTTCTATCTTCGTATTACACTCACAAAAGCATTTCAAGTCAATTTTTTTTAATACACTAATAAAGGCTCAATTTTATAATCTTTTTAGATGGTCTCAGAATACCTTTATAAATGTCACAATCATTGGAATTTTATTTACTCTTGCAAGTGCAGAGATAAAGCACTTTGTATGGTGTAGAAATTATTTTCTGGCAGGCTTTGCTGTTACGTTGATCGTCTTAACTGGAATCTACATCCTAGATAAACAGAATTCTTATCACATTTAAACGAGTTACGCAATCAAAGTTGGTTTTTATAAGCTTAGATTCAGAGATCTCACAATAACTTTTGAATTTCATTCAAAATCTATACATAAAATAGCAAAATATTTTTTTCCTGGTGCCCGAGACTCTGAGTTCATCACAGGCTTTTGGCATAAAACTCTACATTCAAAGCTGTCGGTTCTACTGGATCTTAAAACTCTTGCATTCAATATAAACAGAATAAATGCAAAAATGTTTTCTATGATTCTGTTGCTGGCCAGTATGCATGAAGCCTAACCATTTTTGAAAGTGTATTCAATTGAGTAGAAAGCTTGGTTCCATTTCACTTGCATCTCAGTTGCTGTTCTTGGTTTGACTGCCCAGTCTGGGATTAAAATAACAAGCTCAATAAGCAGGATTTGATTAAGCCTTTTCAGGCCCAGCCTAGATTTGACTTAATTTTTCAACTTTGCTTTCACTGGATTTTCACCTCGCTGCATAGGTGGAAGGAATGACAGTATTGTCACAACATGCCACTTGGTGTTGTAATAGTTGTTTTCACTAACAAATCTGATGGCTGGCCTGCATTTTCACCTTTATTACTCCATCTGGAAGAGTGATGACAACAAGAGACCAATATAAAAAAATAAAGAATTTAGTCCTGGCTTTAGGGAGCTATCTGTGAACTGATTAAGCCTGGTTGCAGAAAACAATTTTTGATATGGGTTTTTCAGTCATTTTTCAGCCTAGGCCAGCTGTGGATTAGTGCTGGCAGGATCTGTTTAGAACACATTTGACCTTCTGAAGAAGAATCATCTGTTGTGAATAATGTAGATATGGGGACAGACTCTGTTTTTTCTATTTTCTCCCTTACATTTTCATAGAATCATAGAATTATATAGGTTGGAAAAGGCCCTTAAGATCATCGAGTCCAACCGTTAACCTAACACTGCCAAGTCCACCACTAAACCATGTCCCTAAGTACCACATCCACACGTCTTTTAAATACCTCCAGGGATGGGGACTCAACCACTTCCCTGGGCAGCCTGTTCCAATGCTTGACCACCCTTTCAGTGAAGAAGTTTTTCCTAATATCTAACCTAAACCTCCCCTGGTGCAGCTTGAGGCCGTTTCCTCTCGTCCTATTGCTTGTTACTTGGGAGAAGAGACCAAACCCCACCTCGCTACAACCTCCTTTCAGGTATCTGTAGAGAGCAATAAGGTCTCCCCTCAGCCTCCTCTTCTCCAGACTAAACAATCCCAGCTCCCTCAGCCGCTCCTCATAAGACTTGTGCTCTAGGCCCTTCACCAGCTTTGCTGCCCTTCTTTGGACACGCTCCAGCACCTCGATGTCCTTCGTGTAGTGAGGGGCCCAAAACTGAACACAGTACTCGAGGTACGGCCTCACCAGTGCCAAGTACAGGGGGACGATCACTTCCCTAGTCCTGCTGGCCACACTGTTTCTGATACAAGCCAGGATGCTATTGGCTGCCTTGGCCACCAGGGCACACTGCTGGCTCATATCCAGCTAGCTGTCGACCAACACCCCCAGGTCCTTTTCCACCAGGCAGCTCTCCAGCAACTCCTCCCCCAGCCTGTAGTGTTGAATGGGGTTGTTGGGACACAAGTGCAGGACCCGGCACTTAGCCTTGTTGAACCTCATACCCATACCTTGGCCCATCGATCCAGCCTGTCCAGATCCCGCTGCAGAGCTTTCCTATCCTCAAGCAGATCAACACTTCCACGCAACTTGGTGTCATCTGCAAACTTACTGAGGGTGCACTCAATCCCCTCGTTCAGATCACTGATAAAGATATTAAACAGAACCGGCCCCAGTACTGAGCCCTGGGGAACATCACTCGTGACTGGCCGCCAACTGGCTTTGACTCCATTCACCACCACTCTTTGGGTATGGCCATCCTGCCAGTTTTTAACCCAGCACAGAGTGCACTTATCCAAGCCATGAGCAGCCAGTTTCTCCAGGAGAATGCTGTGGGAAATGGTGTCAAAGGCTTTACTAAAGTCCAGGTAGACAACATCCACAGCCTTCCCCTCATCCACTAAGCGGGTCACCTTGTCATAGAAGGAGATCAGGTTAGTGAAGCAGGGCCTGCCTTTCATAAACCCATGCTGACTGGGCCTGATCCCCTTGTTGTCCCGTACGTGCCGCATGATGGCACTCAGGATGATCTGCTCCATGACCTTCCCTGGCACCGAGGTCAGGCTGACAGGCCTGTAGTTCCCTGGATCCTCCTTCCGGCCCTTCTTGTAGAGGGGCGTCACATTAGCTAGCTTCCATTCATCTGGGACCTCCCCGGTTAGCCAGGACTGCTGATAAAGGATTGAAAGTGGCTTGGTGAGCACTTCCACCAGCTCCCTCAGTACCCTTGGGTGGATCCCATCCGGACCCATAGACTTGTGCGTGTCTACGTGGTGTAGCAGGTTGCTAATCATTTCCCCTGGGATTATGGGGGCTTCATTCTGCTCCCCATCTCTGTCTTGCAGATCAGGGGGCTGGGTACTCTGAGAACAATTGGTCTTACTATTTTCTTCCATTCTTGCAAAAGACAGCTGCCACCATGTCTAGGAATAGCACATGATTTTCAGATTAAGAAAAAGTCTCTAGATTTCCACTCATTTCTCTTATAGATCAATCTGTTTGAATCCTGTTGGCTTCTGTGGAAATTACTCACTTCCTATAGTTGAAAAAAGGGCATCTGAAAAGTCATGTGCTTACTGAGCAGGAAAGGAACAAGTATAGTCTCCATATCATTTTTCTGTTCCGTTATCTGTGCATAGCCATCCATTTGAAGAAAAGCTTTTCAATACAAAAGTAACAACAATATTTGTGAAGTATAGGTATTACGTTGAAACAGTGCAAAAACCACATGAGCAGCAGCTGCATCTGCAGCTCTCCTGTCTGTCACGCTTTGCCTCTGCAAACCCATCGAGTTGCTGCTTCCCACTTTGTGGGCCAAATTCATGTATAGGGCCAATAGCTGTAATACTTTTGAAAAGTAATGGAGTTGTAACTGTTTTTTCTAGGACTGAATATGATTTGGCACTCACCTCTTGGGTGGGTGGGAGTGTTATTGCTTCATGTTATGCACAGTTACAGTGTATAGGTGCACAACACTGTGTTAGCATTGTATCTGACTGTAAAAAAACCAATAATCCAGGGATTGATATTTGTGTGTACAAAAACTTGGGCTTAAATGACAGTAATGTATTTTGTTCAAAAGGGAATTGTGCTTTAGAGACAAGGACATAAACTGCAATAATTTTGTAAAGTTAAATTTGTTCCATTTTATACATATGGTATGTGTATGTATAGAATATGTCAGGGGTGTGTATATACGTATATATGTACAGATGATGCATAAAAGCATGGATATATAGTAGGGGTGCAGATGGGGAGGAAGGTTTGTGAGAACAGACATTTTGGGCAATTTGCAGTAACAGCTGTTCAGGATAACTAGCAATCGGATGAGTCAGTTATGAGGTGCAAACCAGACTGACACACTACACCTTGTGAGAATTTAAATACATGAATGCTGCAGATTTCACTGTAAATCCAGTTGGACTTGACATGACCAAACCAGCCTGACAAACTAATTGCTGTACCCCTCTGCCACAGTTTTCCCACCAGCTCGGGCTTGGAAGGGATTTAATCCCATAAAATCTCTGAATGTCTTTGTCCTTTTTGTCTTCTACAATGCAGCATCTGCAGTTTGACATCATATCCCATCTGCATATCAGCGACCTTGACCTCCCCACTGCCACGCTCACTTTAAATGCCTGTTCTTTCCACGAGGTTTTCACAGCATCGCACTGAACCAATGTCAGATCAACACAGTTGAAATGCTCCAGAAGGAATGTAGTTTCTAAAAAATCACCACCTATGGTGCAAAAAGAAACCATAAGGTGCCAGGTCTTTCTCTCACTTACTGTTGTAATTAGGTGTAACGCCACGGAAAACAAGGACGCTGAACATAACACAAAGCAGACATGAAAGGGAAAAGACAATAAGATAATATTTTAAATTAGACATTTCAACTGGAAGCTGCAATTTTTAAAACCTTCTGCGTCTTTAAAAAAGCAACTTTTCTCCGGCTCCCGGTTGAGCTCCCCGTGATGCCGGGCGGCGCGGGAGGGCGACGGGGGGCGCCGCCGCCATCGAGAAGGATCCCAGCCTCTTGCTCCCACTAGCACAAGCTCCGCCAAGAGCAGAGTACGAGAGCCACCGGCGCAGGGGCGCGCAGGGAGCGCTCCACGGGGCCACGGTCACCTCAGCTCGCCTCGGCCCGGCCTGGCGAGGTGTAAGGCGGGGTGTAAGGGAGACGCAGCTTCTCCTGCGTAACTGGAAGCGCAGCCGGGTTCGGCCGCTCCCCTCCCCGACCTGGCACTGCCGGGAGGCAGGGGGAAAGCTGGACGGCGCGAGGCTCGTGCGCCGCACCCGCCGCTGCCGGCCGGCTGCCGCGAGGAGCTCCCCGCACGTCACGAGAAACCCCTTCAGAGCGCCAGAAAGCCGGGCGGCCGCCCCATCTGCCGCCGGCTCCACTCCGCAGCTTGCTGGCGGCCGGGGCTTACCGCGCGCAAGCGATCTCTGAGGGCTGCCGTTGTTGTCGCTGGCGGCGCAATAAGAATGCCATTGACGTCAGCGAAGGGGAGGCGGAGGGCGGGGGGTTGCCGGTCCGCGCCCTTCCCGCAGCGCCACCGCTCGCGGGGTGGGGTGGGGGCTCGGCCCAGCGCCCTCCGCTCTTCCGCCTCTCTGGAAAAGGCAAAAATCCTTCCTTGCCGCAGGGCTCTGATGGGGGGGGGAACTAAAACTCACCCGAGTAATTCTATTTAGGATAATCCCTCGCCTCTTAGCAAAATGAGCCATACCACCCAAGTGCTGCATAGGCGTGCCGGGCCACCAAGCAAAAAATAAGTTTTCTTTCATTTGTGTGCTGAATCAAGACACTTGAAATAATTACACATGGATAGTTAAACCAGGCTTAAAACAGAAAAGGGTGTGACATGAGTAGATTTTCAGAAAAAAAATCTAAAATCGATACCCGGTGGTACTGATCTCCAAGACAAATTCTCCCTCATTATTACATGGAGTCAAACTCCAGACACTTTCTGAAGAGGAATAGCAATACAGCTGTGAAAAATGTAACCATGGCCTGTGGCTCTTGGCACACATGCAAGGCAGGTTCTGCCTTCCTAACCTGAAGTGGTCAGGCAGTTGGACTAGATGATTGTTTTAGGTCCCTTCCAACTGAACTATTCTATTTTATTCTAACCAACACCTTCTGCTCAGAAAGTGCACAGATTGTGAAACGTGTGCTGTCCATTGGAAACACCTCTGCAAGCAGACCAGATAGCAGTTTTTTCTTTTAAAATTAAAGATACAAAATAGTAACAAGCGGGAGCAAATTGTCTGAGATATATCACTGGTACAGCCCACTGTATTTTGCAACCTGTTTCTACAGCATTTGAAATCTATGTGATCATGTTGACAGACTGTTTTTCGTAGCTACTTTGATCTCTAAGTGAGAGAGTAGTTTTATATGCTCTTGTAAGTTTGTGTTTCTGGTGGGAAAGAAAACAAAGTCTGTTAACTGAAGTCACCTTAAAAAATATTCTGTGATTGCCAAGCAAGAGATTGATGCGCCTTTACACAGAGTAGAAATCATTTTGTACTTACTGTATCTGAATCTTCCCAAAGTCATGAATATCCCCATAAAGTCATAAAAGTTGTCAGATTTCTGTGTAAAGTAAGTATCAAATCAAAATCAGATGTATTTTTCTATCTGCAAGCAAATCTCAGCATAGTTTTATCTGACTTTATTCCATCAAATTTATAGCTGTTCCATTTAATCTTATTTATGACTTTACCCCTTTTTTGATGTTGGGTAATTGTAATGCTCTTCCACCTCAATATATGCTCAAAACTAGGCTTCAAGTGCGATAGCATCAGTAGGATGGTATGTTTCTACATTATAGGCTGGGATTATATTACAGCACTACACATAAAGACATATAGGGGTGTTCTACATTTCTAAAGATTTTCAGAGGTTGTGTAATCAGTGAGAATTCTGTCCTTCAAGTTCATCCAAGAGCCATTAATTAGGGTGTTATACAGCAATAGTGTCAGGAAGGAGGCAAATTTCCCTTATATAGAACATAAACACGTGATCAAAAAGCCTCCTCCTAAGCCTCGGGGTCAGCAATCTGATTAGAGGATCCTTTAACTCCCCCAGCCTTTCCCTCTCTTGACTTTGGATGCGTCATTGTGTCATCTGAAAATCCATGTGTTAGCGATGTGAAACAACTCCCATTTTCAGAATGAAACGTGGACTTATTCTAAGATAGTCTAGAAAACAAAACATAGCTAAAAGAAACAATCTGTGCCTAACTGTGGCAATTTATAAGGAGGATCCGGGGAACTACAGGCCTGTCAGCCTGACCTCGGTGCCAGGGAAGGTCATGGAGCAGATCATCTTGAGTGCCATTATGCAGCAAGTGCGGGACAACGAGGGGATCAGGCCCAGCCAGCATGGGTTTATGAAAGGGAGGTCCTGTTTCACTAACCTGGTCTCCTTCTATGACAAGGTGACCCGCTTAGTGGATGAGGGGAAGGCTGTGGATGTTGTCTACTTGGACTTTAGTAAGGCCTTTGACACTGTCTCCCACAGCATTCTCCTGGAGAAGCTGGCTGCTCACGGCTTGGATAAGTGCACTCTGTGCTGGGTTAAAAACTGGCTGGATGGCCGAGCCCAGAGAGCGGTGGTGAATGGAGTCAAATCCAGTTGGCGGCCGGTCACAAGTGGTGTTCCCCAGGGCTCAGTACTGGGGCCGGTCCTGTTCAATATCTTCACTGATGCTCTGGATGAGGGGATCGAGTGCACCCTCAGTACGTTTGCAGATGACACCAAGTTGGGTGGAAGTGTTGATCTGCTGGAGGGTAGGAAGGCCCTGCAGAGGGACCTGGACAGGCTGGATCGTTGGGCCGGGGCCAACTGCATGAGATTCAACAAGGCTCAGTGCTGGGTCCTGCACTTGTGTCACAACAACCCCATGCAACGCTACAGGCTTGGGGAGGAGTGGCTGGAGAGCTGTCTGGCGGAAAAGGACCTGGGGGTGTTGGTTGACAGCTGCCTGAACATGAGCCAGCAGTGTGCCCAGGTGGCCAAGAGGGCCAATGGCATCCTGGCTTGTATCAGGAATAGTGTGGCCAGCAGGACCAGGGACGTGATAGTGCCCCTGTACTTTGGAACTGGTGAGGCCGCACCTCGAGTACTGTGTTCAGTTTTGGGCCCCTCACTACAAGAAGGACATCGAGGTGCTGGAGCGTGTCCAAAGAAGGGCAATGAAGCTGGTGAAGGGTCTAGAGAACAAGTCTTATGAGGAGTGGCTGAGGGAGCTGGGGTTGTTTAGCCTGGAGAAGAGGAGGCTGAGGGGAGACCTTATTGCTCTCTACAACTACCTGAAAGGAGGTTGTAGCGAGGTGGGGGTCGGTCTCTTCTCCCTAGTAACAAGCGATAGGACGACAGGAAACGGCCTCAAGCTGAGCCAGGGGAAGTTTAGGTTGGATATTAGGAAAACCTTCTTCACCGAAAGGGTAGTCAGGCATTGGAACAGGCTGCCCAGGGAACTGGTTGAGTCCATCCCTGGAGGTATTTAAAAGACGGATAGATGTGGTGCTTAGGGACATGGTTTAGTGGTGGACTTGGCAGTGATAGGTTAATGGTTGGACTCGATGATCTTAAAGGTCTTTTCCAACCTTAACGATTCTATGATTCTATGATTCTATAACTGGTTTATAACTGAATGCTGCTTAAAATGACTAAGTTTCCATAGCCTCATGGATGTGGGAATGAATTCTCTTAAATGAAACACTTTTTAAGTAATTTCTCCGATAGCAGTGGTTGCCCTGTAATCAGAATGGCCCTGTTTGCTAAGGACACATGTGCTATTGTTAAACACTGAGCTTGCTTAGCTCCTATTTCATTTTCCTGTTTACCTTTATAGCTTTCTTCAGCTTAACCCTATACATCATGTATCTGATACTGTATGAATATCATATCTATCTGTCCAGTAATCCATAAAATCTCTTGGAAACAAGATAGATATGTATAAAAAAAAGATGTAACATACAGTGATACTCTCTTTATTTCTCCAAAGGGATTGGCCTAAAACCCTTTAATGACAGATTTCCTGCACATAGATATTCTGCTCCATGAAATAACTCAGCTAAAGACAAGACAAGCGGTATTACCAGTATTCCTTTATTTGGTGCATGACCTGATTTCATTTACCATCTAAAATCCTTAGACTGTATCAGAACTATTGCAATGTACATTAACTGTTACAGTAGCTTTATTGTAATTCAGCTGTCCTTGAAATAAATCTAGAGTGACTCTGCCTTGGTCTGTAATATTTACCATGGGTTGTTTGTGCATTATTGAATTAGATAGATAGCAAAGCATTAATTCATTATTGGCTTTTATCTTTCATATTTCTGATATATTTGCTCAAAACATCACAATGCAGGCATATATTTTTATGAATATCAAAAGGTAGAAGAGCTACCAGGAATGGGAGTGGTTGTTTTTATATCACTTGATGTAATAAAATGTACCCCAGTGATAAAGTTGCAGATTAAGTGTACATTAATACGCAAGGTAGTACATATGGTGCAGCCTAATCAATTTAACCAGGAAATATATACTGTAATAAAGGTGTGAGTCACAGACACAGAGGCTTGACTATGTTTCCTAGGAATAGTTGGCCAACATCAATCAGGGTTACAAAAGACTAAAGTCCTTTCACATGGCCTTTCACAGTCCTCTAACTCCAGCCTGAGCTGCTGCATGGAGCGGTTGCCATTCTGCATAACGTGTTCAGCAGAGTCACCTTCAGGGAAGTTTGCAGAGCAGCTTTCTTGCAACTGGTGACTCTTGCAAGTACCCTGGATTTTTTTGTGACTGTCCTGGTTTCAGCTGGGATAGAGTTAATTTTCTTCCTAGTAGCTGGTATAGTGCTGTGTTTTGGGTTTAGGATGAGAATAATGTTGATAACACACTGATGTTTTAGTTGTTGCTAAGTAGTGCTCACACCAGTCAAGGACTTTTTCAGCTTCCCATGCTCTGCCTGGTGCACAAGAAGCTGGGAGGGGGCACAGCCAGGACAGCTGACCCAGACTGGCCAAAGGGCTATTCCATGCCGTATGGCATCATGCTCAGTATATAAACTGGGGGGAGTTGGCTGGGGGGCAGCAATCGCTGCTCGGGGATGTGCTGGGCATTAGTTGGCAGGTGGTGAGCAATTGTAGAGTGTATCACTTGCTTTGTATATTATTATTGTATTATTATTATTATTACTACTACTATTCTGTTTCATTTTACTTCATTTATTAAACTGTTCTTATCTCAACCCACGAGTTTTCTGACTTTCACCTTTCCAATTCTCTCCCCCATCCCACTGGGGTGGGGGGAGTGAGCAAGCGGCTGTGTGGTGCTTAGTTGCTGGCTGGGGTTAAACCACAACAGTCCTTTTTGGCACCCAACGTGGGGCACAAAGGGTTTGAGATAATAACAGATTAACCAGAGTGTATTAAGGAATTTGTATCTGTTAACAGTTGCCAGTCATAATATTGATTCATCTGTTCTCGGTATTAGTCTACCTGATCTGTGCCATGGTCTTGTTTTTGCAGTGCGTGTTAAAGATTGGTGTTGGGTTTTGCTGTTTGCTGTGCTCTGCAGTGATTAGTGATGTTTTACCTGGGACATTTGTTGCTAAAACACTGACCTTGAGTGCTATCTGGTATTTGGGTTCTGTAGTGAAGCCATTACTGCACTTCGGGTACCACCTCATGGAGACAATTAGCAATCAAACCTCTTCTTCTGAGAGTTTTTTATATGGAGGAAATACAGAATGGCACCTTTGTTGCTTTCTTCTTTGATGTTTCGTCCTTCATTACAACACCTTTTCATTATCTTGAGCATCCTTGGGTAGTTAAGATATATCCATTGGTAGTTCTTGGGAATATTGTTTCAGTTTTGTCTAAGGTTAATAAGCAGCTTAAGAATATCATCCAGAGATCTGCCCCAAGGCTGGATAGTTACGAGTGTCAGGGTGCGTGGGAGAGTATGGGCAAGTACCTAGGACAGTGGGCCCCTCCAGTGTTTCAGAACTTCACCCCCGAACAAGTGCAGAATCCTGAAAAACTACTAAAGTATTTGGAAAGAGTATGCTGTCACCCTGGCAACTCCAGAGAGACACAGATCACTGCAATGTGCTGGGGCCTGGCCCATGCCTACCGAGCCCTATTCAACACTATTCAGAACCCTCAAGGGGAAGAGAAGGTCTCTGGATCGGATGTCAAAATGACGGCCCCGTGGCTGCACCGGCCCCTGCCACAGGCACTGCGGCTGCGCCAGCCCCCGCGATAGGCGCTGCGGCTGAACCAGAGAACCAATCCGTGCCAGTATCAGTCACCTCTATACAGAAGAAAAAATACACAAGGAAATCAGCTCGTTTAGTAAGGGCTGATGATGAAGAAGCCAATTGTTCTTGGCAAGCATTCTCATCACACTTTCCAGCTCCCCATCATTCACATGTGGAGTAGTGCCACATCAAAAGAAGCCAGTCATAAATTCTATAAATCCTTACAGATGAAGATCAAGTGGAAAAAATACTCAACCTTTTGGAGCAAGTAAGATTTCAAATAGAGTAGCATTCATCTGCTCAGAGGTGTTATCACTATAGCCCTTTGCAAGAAAGAAAAGCTAAAAATTCAGTTCAGATAAACTTCTTAGGATGCTTATCAGTCTAATAATGACTTTTTGTTATACTATAGAGTAATAAAGTGAAGCAATGGGAAATATGAATTACATTACATGAAAAAAATCAAATACCTAACTTTTTATGGAATTTTCTTGTACATTTCTACAGAAGTTTAGTCACTAGTTGGTGTCAGCTGGATTAATTACACATACTATAAAAATTCACAAGACCCCAACTGAACTTGAAGTCTCTACTGCTACTTATTGCAGAACATCACATTGAGAGATGGTCCATGACCTAAAATATCCATATTCCAACAGACACAGAAGCACAGAGGGGCAAAATGAGTTGCCCAAGTCTATACTACATACCTTGTTCGTCCCACGACTGTGACTAGAAGCCAGGTCTCTGAAACGCAGTCCAGGATTCCACCTAGGAATCACACTGCCTCGGAAGTGATTAAAAATGGTTCACAGGTATATTTTTATTTTCAAAATCTTCTATTTTCCTTCATAATACAAGGATCATTTGTCTGTGTGCTAACAAAGGCCACAACTTGGTGATATAAATACAATTAGTGGCTTACAATAGAGTCATCATCTAGCAGTCCTGGATCAGGCTTGAAAAAAGCAAACTTTGGGCAAAGAAAATAAACACATTGGTGTCACACAGATAATGTTAAAGGGAACTGTGCAGTTAGCTCTGGCAGAAAATAAAACATTACCAGGAAAACAAGGACATCAAGATTATAATCTTTTAATCAAAATAACCAACACAACAAAAGCCCTCAGATGCTTGGGCTATGCAGCCACATGTGACATAGAAGGTAGATGCTGAAACAAAAGCATTCCTAAAGGAAGCTTGTTCTCTGTTGTTCCATGGAAAACTTCGAAGTGTAAGAAAACAGATAGTGAATTTTCTGTTTCGTAATATTTTTCTTAAGTTCTAAATTATCATTTAATGAGAAACAGATTATTTCAACAAAATGCCTAATGTATGATAACATCCGTTTTTATATTTAAATATAAAACTGTACTTTTATAATATATTACTTAAGCAGGCATTGACTGATGGGGTAAGAGCACATTGAACTCAACAGTGAAGCATGAGGCCAAAACCTGGGTGTTTCTTGGAAACAGGGACTGTATTTAGCTAATCCACCACAAATGCAGCTCCTACCAACTGAAACTGGTCCTGAATCAAATAATGGGAGGTAAAAAGTTTTATTATCTTATTAAAAACTCCCAAATGATTCAGTCCTAACACATACTAGGGCATAGTGAAAGCACATTCCACAGGATTGCTAACTCATATTTTAAATGTTTTTAGAAATTTACAGACCACTGATACCCAAAAGAAAAAAGGCTGTCATGGGGCAGCACAAAACCACTGTATTTAACATCATAACTCCACAGACTACTGCAGCAATGGGGTATGTCCTTAGATCCTCACACTTGGTGATGTCCTGAAACAAGACTAAGGTTAATCTTCCCAGACTCTCAAATTCACTCATAGTTTCTCTCCTACTTTAATATAAATGAGATTAGTTTTTGTTTATTCATGATTTGAAATAATTCAGATTACTTCCATTTACTATTTTAGACAAATAATTCAGCTATTATCTTTAAAAGTAGATTCTTTTTAGAGTTAAAGTGAAATCACAGCTCTAATTGTTCCCAAAATTCAGCAGTGAGTTTAGGATTCTCTTACTTTATTTTCTTCCTGCTTTTTACACAGACCATTGTTTTATAGTCCCTACACATAAACTACAAAGGATTTCACTGCACTATTCTACTTTACAAATCCCCATTTAGAAAGCACTGCACAATCTGCCCAGATTAGCATTTTTTATTGCTATAAATACACCGATGTAATGACACACAGTTAAAGCTCTCTAATATGCATAAACATTTAGAACCACTCAAATTCACCCCATCTGCAGCAACAAAATGTGCAAAGCCAGTCAGTGATGGGACGTTGGTGAAGAATGAAACCCTTGCCCCATACTGTCATTTAAAGATCTGATACCAGAAAGTGGTTTACCACTGTGCGCCTGCATGCATAAATTCGGAGTCTGCCCTGTCATGTCTTACTAACTCAGTATATAAGCCTCCTTTACACAAACACCTAATTACAAATCTCCATGAACATCCATGAGTAGTGTATGTCTGAGTTTAACATTAATTTCTCCTTTGCCTCAATTATAAATATCCTTTTAAAAGGATTTTAACTTACATTATTTAACATTTCTTTTGATGAAAGGCTGAAATACAAAATCTCACTAAAGAAGCACAAATAATGCTTCAAGTTCTTGCTCTCTAGCCACACCATGCGCAAATTAAGGCTTTCATGGAAGGCTATTTCTGTTTGTTTATTTATTTGTTAAGCAGACTATAATTAAACAGAGAGAAACTATAGCACAAATATACTTTTCTGATTCCACATGGTGCCTCTTTCACTCTGTGAAAGATTCCTAACAAACTGGTGCATTCTGCAATATAATTAAAATTTAAAATCCCACAACAACTATTATGACACTAATGAGGTAAAGAATAATGTCAGCCAGTATCCTCTGGTAAGAAAGTTGAAAGATTTAGGGAGAGGATATATAAAATGTCAATAGACTTCAAAGAGAATGCCAAGTTCAAATGTAAACAAATGTAAAGCACTAGAAATAAAATTAGTGGTTTGCTACAGTCATCTAGCAGTCTGATGTCAGGCCTGAAGAAAACAAGATACTGGCAGCAGAGTGAAGCACATCTGTCCAAAGTCCACAAGAAAGGTCTATGTTTTCCCCATGTAATTAGTTAAAAAATCCCAAACAAATAAAAGAAGTACCCAGGGCAGGATGCTTATTAAATTTTTAAAAGCTATTACTCTGTAAATGGCAGTGTATTCAAATATTTTTTTTCTGCTTTGTCTATTGGAACTCAATGACAGAAAGGGACATTTTTGTTACAGTTAACATATTCCCAAGAACATAACATTAATGGAACGAAGAGATCCCCTCCCAATCTTATTCCTCATTCAGCCCATTCAGTCCTGAGACATTATTTTCCCTCTCTGATCAAGTCACTATACTTTTAAACTGACACATTTGCAGTTCTCCTATCCTGCTTTCACACATGCAGGATCTTGGCTAAATGTTAGCAAAGCTGCCTCATCATTTTCATTGAAATTGTGCCTCTAAATTCTCCATTGCTGTGATGCATCCAAAACCTTGCTAAGAATGGGACTGCTGCTATGTTGGGTCCATTATTTCTCATGCCAAATAATACTGTCAATGGTTTGTTTTCCCTCATAATCCATCACCTCATTTCTTTCTTCTGAATCTCCCATCTCTAGCCTTCTGCCTTTACATTATAAACAAAAACCTCTTTGAGACATAGACCGTCAGTTAAAGCTTATCAATACAAGCCCTAGTCTAGGCCTGGCACTCCTTGGTGGTACAGTAGCACTGACAATGAAAAAACAATGAAATGTTGACATTTTCCTTAAGTTTGGGAAGGTTTGGATATATGCATCGTCTCTAAACCAGTAAACGAGACTTAGAATCATAGAATCATAGAATCATAGAATCGTTAAGGTTGCAAAAGACCCTTAAGATCATCGAGTCCAACCGTTAACCTATCACTGCCAAGTCCAACACTAAACCATGTCCTCGAGCACCACGTCTACCCTTCTTTTAAATACCTCCAGGGATGGGGACTCAACCACTACCCTGGGCAGTCTGATCCAGTGCCTGACTACCCTTTTGGTGAAGAAGTTTTGCCTAATATCTAACCTAAACTTCCCCTGGTGCAGCTTGAGGCCGTTTCCTCTCGTCCTATTGCTTGTTACTAGGGAGAAGAGACTGACCCCCACCTCGATACAACCTCCTTTCAGGTAGTTGTAGAGAGCAATAAGGTCTCCCCTCAGCCTCCTCTTCTCCAGGCTAAACAACCCCAGCTCCCTCAGCCACTCCTCATAAGACTTGTGCTCTAGACCCTTCACCAGCTTCGTTGCCCTTCTCTGGACACGCTCCAGCACCTCGATGTCCTTCTTGTTGTGAGGGACCCAAAACTGAACACAGGACTCGAGGTACGGCCTCACCAGTGCTGAGTACAGGGGCACTATCACCTCCCTGGTCCTGCTGGCCACACTATTCCTGATACAAGCCAGGATGCCATTGGCCCTCTTGGCCACCTGGGCACACTGCTGGCTCATGTTCAGGCGGCTGTCAACCAACACCCCCAGGTCCTTTTCTGCCAGGCAGCTCTCCAGCCACTCCTCCCCAAGCCTGTAGCGTTGCATGGGGTTGTTATGACCCAAGTGCAGGACCCGGCCCTTAGCCTTGTTGAACCTCATGCAGTTGGCCCCGGCCCAACGATCCAGCCTGTCCAGGTCCCTCTGCAGGGCCTTCCTACCCTCCAGCAGATCGACACTTCCATGCAACTTGGTGTCGTCTGCAAACGTACTGAGGGTGCACTCGATCCCCTCATCCAGAGCATCAGTGAAGATATTGAACAGGACCGGCCCCAGTACTGAGCCCTGGGGAACACCACTCATGACCGGTCGACAACTGGATTTGACTCCATTCACCACCACTCTCTGGGCTCGGCCATCCTGCCACTTTTTAACCCAGCGCAGAGTGCACTTATCCAAGCCATGAGCAGCCAGCTTCTCCAGGAGAATGCTGTGGGAGACAGTGTCAAAGGCCTTACTAAAGTCCAGGTAGACAACATCCACAGCCTTCCCCTCATCCACTAAGCGGGTCACCTTGTCATAGAAGGAGACCAGGTTAGTGAAACAGGACCTCCCTTTCATAAACCCATGCTGGCTGAGCCTGATCCTCCAGTTGTCCCACACTTGCTGCATAATGGCACTCAAGATGATCTGCTCCATGACCTTCCCTGGCACCAAGGTCAGGCTGACAGGCCTGTAGTTCCCTGGATCCTCCTTCCGGCCCTTCTTGTAGAGGGGCGTCACATTTGCTAGCTTCCATTCATCTGGGACCTCCCCGGTTGACCAGGACTGCTGATAAATGATGGAGAGTGGCTTGGCAAGCTCCTCTGCCAGCTCCCTCAGTATCCGCGGGTGGATCCCATCTGGCCCCATGGACTTGTGCGCATCCAGGTGGAGGAGCAGGTCAGTGACTGCCACCTCTTCAACAACTGGGGCTTCATTCTGCATCCTATCTCCATCTCCCAGCTCAGGGGCTTGAAAACCCTGAGGATGACCAGTCTGACTATTAAAGACTGAGGCAAAGAAGGCATTAAGTACCTCAGCCTCCTTCTCATCCTTTGTGGCAATGTATCCCTTTGCATCCAACAAAGGAGGGAGATTCTCCTTGGCCCTCCTTTTGTCGCTGATATATTTGTAAAAACATTTTTTGTTGTCTTTAACAGCGGTGGCCAGTTTAAGTTCTAGCTGCGCCTTTGCCTTTCTAATCTTTTCCCTGCATAACCTCACAACATCCTTGTAGTCCTCCTGAGTCACCTGCCCCTTCTTCCAAAGGCGGTAGGCTCTCCTTTTATTCCTGAGTTCTAGCCAAAGCTCCCTGTTCAGCCAGGCCGGTCTTCTCCCCCGCCTGCTCGACTTGCGGCACATGGGGATGGCCTGCTCCTGCGCCTTTGAGACTTCCGTCTTGAATAATATCCAGCCTTCCTGGACTCCTTTGCCCTTCAGGACTGCCTCCCAAGGGACTCTGTTAACCAGACTCCTAAACAATCCAAAGTCTGCCCTTCTAAAGTTCAGGGTAGCGGTTTTGCTGACCCCCTTCCTTACCTCTCCAAGAATCGAAAACTCTATCATGTCGTGGTCGCTGAGCCCAAGACAGCCTCCAACCACCACATCGCCCACCAGGCCTTCTCTGTTCGTAAACAGCAGGTCCAGCGGGGCACCTCCCCTGGTTGCTCGCTAACCAGCTGCGTCAGGAAGTTCTCCCCCACACACTCCAGGAACCTCCGAGGCTGCTTTCTCTCTGCTGTGTTGTATTATTTCCAGCAGATATCTGGTAAATTGAAGTCCCCCACGAGAACAAGGGCTAGGGATTGCGAGACTTCAGCCAACCACTTGTAGAATACTTCATCTGTTTCCTCATCCTGGTTGGGTGATCTATAACAGACTCCCACCAGGATATCTGCCTTGTTAGCCTTCCCCCTGATCTTTACCCATAAGCACTCAACCTTATCATTACTGTCGTTGAGCTCTAGACAATCAAAACACTCCCTAACGTACAAGGCTACCCCAGCACCCCTCCTTCCTAGCCTGTCCCTTCTAAAGAGCTTGTAGCCATCCATTGCAGCACTCCAGTTGTGCGAGTCATCCCACCATGTTTCCGTGATGGTGACCACATCATAGTTTCTTTTTCTTGGTGTTAAATTAGTGAGGCAACACTCAATTAAATCAGAGTGTAGACTCAGTCATCTTCAGGAATACTGAAATATCCCATTTTAAAAAGTGTGTCATAAGCTGCAACTTGTAAATTCTTCTAAAACTAAAATATTTACTATACTTCAGACTTCAGCCAGTATCAGAGTCCTCATCCTGCAAACTTTAATCAGATGCCAAAAAATGTAAGACAGCCTAACATCTTTAGTATTTTGACAGGTTCACACAGAAGATCCATCTGACCTCATTGCCTCTGTTACCACCTTTGTATTTCTAATTGTGTAATCGAGGATAAATATTCAACAATCAGAGGCTAAATATTCAACATTCAGATTTAAAAATAAATCTTCCAGGACACTTTATTAAATGTTAACCATGTTCTAGATTAAAGAATCTGCACAGGACAGAATTGGTGGGGGAAACAATGTACAGAAATTATATATGTGCTCATTATTTGTCAAAGCTGACTATATCAAGAATCTTTTTTACAGTATTTTTTAATAATATGCAGATCTTCCACTATAAATGTTAGCCCTTTAAGAAAAACTAAGACTCTGTTTTCCTAAGAGTCAGATTCTGAAATGCAACAAAACGGCATCATGCTGTTGTCTTTCAAAACAGCATTGATACAAGAGATGTTGCGCCACTGTTGTGGTCTAACCCCAGCCAGCAACTAAGCACCACACAGCCGCTCACTCACTCCCCCCTCCCCAGTGGGATGGGGGAGAGAATTGGAAGGGTGAAAGGGAGAAAACTTGTGGGTTGAGACAAGAACAGTTTAATAATTGAAGTAAAATAAAATAGAATAGTAGTAATAATAGTAATAATAATAATATAATAATATAATAATGCAATAATAATATACAAAGCAAGTAATACACTATACAGTTGCTCACCACCCACCAACCAATGCCCAGCCCGTCTCCGAGCAGTGATCACTGCCCCCCGGCCAACTCCCCCCAGCTTATATACTGAGCATGACGTCATATGGTATGGAATAGCCCTTTGGCCAGTCTGGGTCAGCTGTCCTGGCTGTGCCCCCTCCCAGCTTCTTGTGCACCGGGCAGAGCACGGAAAGCTGAAAAGTCCTTGACTGGTGCAAGCACTACTTAGCAACAACTAAAGCATCAGTGTGTGATCAACGTTATTCTCACACTAAATCCAAAACATAGCACTGTACCAGCTATTAGGAAGAAAGCTTTGTACTATCTCGGTCAGTAACAACCTTGGCTGCAGTGATCACAGTATTGTGGAGTTTGGGATCCAGCTGAGCACGCTGAAGGTTAGCACCAAGACAAGGGTTCTAGGTTTTAGAAGAGCAAACTTCAGCTCGCTCAGAGCTCAGTTGGGAGGGATTCCGTGGGAAGCTTCCATGGAGGATAAAGGAGCCAGCGAGTGCTGGGAGTTCTTCAAGAATGCTCTCTTGGAAGCACAAAACCAGTTTAACCCCTATAAAAGAAAGGGAAGGAAACGGAGCAAGAGGCCCCCTTGGCTCAACCACGAGCTCCTGGGTCTGCTTAAAACCAAGGGAGATGCGTACCAGAGATGGAGAAGTGGAAGATTATCCATTGAGAACTACAAGGGCATTGCCAGAGTGTGCAGAGATGCAGTTAGAAAAGTGAAAGCTCAGCTTGAATTGGAACTGGCCAGAGATGTAAAAAACAAGAAAGGGTTCTTCAGGTATGTAAACTGCAAGCGGAAACAGAAGGAAAACATAGGCCCACTGTTAAACAGGAGAGGTGAATCAGTCACCAACAATGCTGAAAAGGCAGAGGTTCTCAACACCTTCTTCACCTCTGTCTTTACCAACTCTGTTGGATCCCAGGTGTTGGGAATGAAAATCCAGGATGGTCCAAACATAGACCCACCATCAGTGAAGAAGGAGTTAGTACATGAATTATTACAGGAGCTTGACCCCTACAAATCGATGGGCCCTGACGCCATCCACCCGAGGGTGTTGAGAGAGCTGGCTGATGTCATTGCGGGGCCACTCTCCATAATCTTCGAGAAGCCGTGGAGATCGGGGGATGTCCCAGAGGACTGGAGGAAGGCGAATGTTACTCCTGTCTACAAGAAGGGCTCAAGGGAGGATCCAGGTAATTATAGGCCCATCAGTCTTACTTCAATCCCTAGGGAAGTTATGGAACGAATCCTCCTGGGGGCCATCATGAGTCAAAAGAAGCACGTGATTGGGAAAAGCCAACACGGCTTCACCAAGTGTCGTGGTTTAACCCCAGCTAGCAACTAAGCACCACGCAGCCGCTCGCTCACTCCCCCACCGGTGGGATAGGGGAGAGAATCGGAAGGGCAAAAGGGGAAAACTCGTGGGTTGAGATAAGAACAGTTTAATAACTAAAGTAAAATAAAAACAGAACAATATTAATAGTAATAATAACAATAATAATAAAACCAAGTAATAATAGTACAATAGTAATACAAAGCAAGCGATACACTCTACAATTGCTTACCACCCGCCGGCCAATGCCCAGCATGTCCCCCCAAGCAGCGATCGTTGCTCCCCCCCCCCGGCCAACTCCCCCCACTCATATACTGAGCATGATGTCATGTGGTATGGAATAGCCCCTGGGCCAGTCTGGGTCAGCTGTCCTGGCTGTGCCCCCTCCCAGCTTCTTGTGCACCAGGCAGAGCAGGGGAAGCTGAAAAGTCCTTGACCAGTGTGAGCGCCACTTAGCAACTACTTAGCACTACTTAGCAAGAACCCAAACATCAGTGTGTTATCGACATTGTTCTCATCCTAAACCCAAAACACAGCCCCATACCAGCTACCAAGAAGAAAATTAACTCTATCCCAGCTGAAACCAGGACAGTATCCACCCCTTATTCCATACCATTTACGTCATGCCCAGGTCCCACATTATCCACCACATCCTCATTAACCACCACCCCCTTCCTTTCCTTTGATACAATACACGGGTATCATTGCCTTAGTCTATATGCTATCCCTCTAGAACGTTTGTTGAGTTCATTTAGTTTATGACTTTGGGATTCATCTGTCATAACGGTCTTTCAGGGCAGGAGAGGTAGTGTGTGGTGTTGGACTGTTGCATGCTGAAGCCAGTTCTAGTTCTATCAGCTCTGCACTTTGCTTGGTTTCTTCAGAGTTCATTCTTCATTAATTTGGGTGATTCTTACTGTATACTGTTGATATGGCACATAGTAATCACAGAAGTGATGACATCCAGTATTATATAGCAACAAACATTATATAATTCAGTTCATTGGCTATTTTCACCCAAAATCAAATCCCCTTGAGGTACACATCGGACTTCCCCATCCTCCTGCATCACCCACCAAGTGCATCCAGGTCCTTGAGCAAAAGCAATCCCACGAATGCGTTTACCTTTGCCTGAAGCAGGAGTAACCCAGACTGTCTTCCCCAGCATATTTTTTAGGTGCACTACAGGGACTTTATCCCCTTCTACAGTACGTAAAAGTCTTGACTGGGCAGGGCCAGCTCGATTGGCAGATCCCCTACTGTCGACTAACCAGGTGGCCTTTGCTAAATGTGTATCCCAGTGTTTGAATGTCCCACCGCCCAGTGCTCTCAGTGTAGTCTTTAACAGTCCGTTGTATCATTCGATTTTCCCGGAGGCTGGTGCGTGATAGGGGATAGGGTAAAAGGGAGAAAACTTGTGGGTTGAGATAAGAACAGTTTAATAATTGAAGTAAAATAAAATAGAATAGTAGTAATAGTAATAGTAGTAATAATGATAATAATATAATAATAATAATTCAATAATAATATACAAAGCAAGTGATACACTATACAATTGCTCACCACCCACCAACCAATGCCCAGCTCGTCCCCGAGCAGCGATCGCTGCCCCCCGGCCAACTCCCCCCCAGTTTATATACTGAGCATGACGTCATATGGTGTGGAATAGCCCCTTGGCCAGTCTGGGTCAGCTGTCCTGGCTGTGCCCCCTCCCAGCTTCTTGTGCACCGGGCAGAGCAGGGGAAGCTGCAAAATCCTTGACTAGTGTACACACTACTTAGCAACAACTAAAGCATCAGTGTGTTATCAACATTATTCTCATCCTAAATCCAGAACACAGCACTATACCAGCTACTAGGAAGAAAATTAACTCTATCCCAGCCAAAACCAGGGCAAAACCAAATGAACAAATGTTAGAAAATATGAAAATAGCAATGAAGGTATAATAAATGTAGGTTTGTGAGAACCTGTTTAGCAATGACTGACATTGCTTACTCTTGAGAGCTGTCTGCTGCGCTGCCTCTTTTTTGAGGCTTTTTCCTGTTGTTTTATAAACTTCTCTTGTTCCTAAGCAAGAATTAAAGAAACTGAGCTCTAGTTAAACTTCCTGTGACCTGAACACCACTCATACCATGAAAGGAAGGTACTGCATTAAAGTTCTTATTAGATTCAACACTATTATTAATTAATTTTAAAAGAAATGCAATTTGCTCCTCTTTCAAAATGTAATAATGGCCCCTTTCAAGTTGCTTTAAAAATTGAGAGAGTTGCACAGCACTGCTGTCAAGGACCCACTGGCTCATGGCCTGAGCAGCCATCCTGTATGAATGATTCTTTTTTGTCTTTCAACAAGAAATAGTTTTTATTAAGGTCAAGCTTGCTATAGTAAATGTTGATAAATGTTGTTATGTAAATGTACAAAATTAGAAATTTTCGTGTAAATTGCTAATGGGAAAAAATATTTGTAATTATTGGCAAAATACTTATCTGTTTAGAGAGGTTATTAGTAGAAGGTGGAACAGAATAAGACACATAGACTACATCTGAATATGGAAAAAGCTGGGTTTTTTCCTGACAACATTTAACAGAGGAGATTTCCTTTTCCCTTCCTGCTGGCAGAAAATCCACAGATTACTTTTACCAGATGTCCCAGGACTGGACAACTGATTACTCTCTTATTGCAATGTCTGTATCTATCTTCCTGATGCCTTCATATTCACACCTTGAGTTGCAGAACTTTAATGGTTTTGCTCTTAGATCTGTGGACTGTGGATTTCTGCTTGGTTTTGTATTCCAGAAGAGACAGTGCAGTTCTTGTGTAGGATATTGGGACAGAGCCATAGGGTACAGCTACAGGCTTGTGCACAAAGAGGAAAAAAGTTATCCATAGTGAAAAATACAGTTATTTGTGTTTCTTTAGGTATGTTCCAGTATTTCCTTTGAAACACATGTAGATGAGAAACACTTATAGACATGATGCTGTGAAATTGGGACAGCTCTAGCTCACCTGATAAAGATAACCTTAAAAGATGATGAACAAACCTCATCTTTCAAAAAAAAAAACCCTGTTAACATGTTGAAATCAGCTCTTTGCATAGATGAGCATCCTAGGATTAAGGACAATGTGCTTTTAATGATTAATTGAGTCATGAAGTACAGATCTTTATTCCACAGTGCTCTTTCTTGCTGTTAGGCAATCAAATATTTTGAGAAACAAGTTTTTGATTCTTTACTGTGCCAAGTTTCCTTTTGCAGCACTGATGAGGAATCATTAGTGAGCTTGTTAAGGTTCCTTCATACTCAGGGCAAATTTGCACGAGCCCCAGGTAGCACTATGAAACCTATAGCAATTGCCTCTACTCAGATCCCAGATTGACTGCCAAATGTATTTGATTACCTTCAGAGGTTCAGAAATCTTACTTTTTTTTTTTTCACTAGAAAATAATAATTATCAAAACCCCAAAACTTTTGTGGAAGTGTACCAGTATCACTGAAGTGTACTCTGGGAAAAATTTCTGAGCTCCCTTAGAGAGTGTTAGAGAATAGCAATACAAGGGCATTCCCAGGCTGAAGTACCTCCCCATCCTCATTATCAGGGAAGGATCTCAAACAATGCAGTTGTGGTATGCATCTCAGTATCTTCTTTTGGAGCTGCTCCACTTTGTATAAATAAGTAAAGAGTTGAACCACAAAGATACTGATAATTTGCAGAGCTAGGAGGGGAGAAGCTTCCTTTTTATTATTTATCCATACCAGAAGAACTTGAGCAGAAAAAAATCAAGAGACCCACCTCAAAAACAGTCAACAACCCTGCATTCAGGATGCTCACACAGGATGTGGGAAATTGTAGTACAAAATTTTGAACCCTGCCTGTTCCAGGACAGTTGCATAATAATCAGGGCATTAGCTATTTTAGGGTAAGATTTTCTTTTATTGCATTTCAGGAAAAAAAGTTAATAAAACTTTGAACTACTTCGGTGTCACCCTTCTGTAGAGTAGGATATATTTTTTTTTTTTTTTTTTGAAATCTCAAAAATTTTCTGGGATGGAAAAAAGTTTCCCACCAGTTCTAATTTGGACCTATATCCATGGGAGGAAAAACGAATGTGTTGGGCAATCTTTCTCAGAAAAAAAAGCTCCAGAATGAGGTAGATGATAAATAATTACTGTAATGTATCTTGCCTGCACCTTTTTTGTTCTTACCCTACTTTTGATCTCTTTTATTTCATCTGCCTAAAAATTAGGGGCAGGTCATCAGTTAATATGAAAGAGTGTGGCACCACTTAAATCAATGCTGAACATTTGGTGCAGGGCTTCTAAAAGAAAAAATGAGGGGAAAAAAATCCTTCTGTGGGTTTCAGGGAAATGAACTGTTAATGAATATTGTGAAAGAGCTGAAATTTGCTGTAAGGGAAAGACTGACACAGTGTTTGTCGAGTTTTCAACTTGACGCATGGAGGAGCAGGTTGAGCTGTCTTGTAGTTTTGCTGGATGATGTTTGTCCATTGCCTACCTGTCATCCAAAACAAACCCTCTCCCAGCCTGGCCTTTTCACAGCTGCAGAAACAGTGACTGATACTTACAATGTCAGCTCAAGGGTTAGTAGTCTTCGGGATAATTTCCTGAAGCAATATGACACAGAAATGTAGCAGAAATGACGATTGACTCATTGCCCAGTGTAAAGAAACTGTATGACTAACACAGTTCATTCAGTTTAAACTGTAGGTTTCATATCTATGACATAAATATAATAATAGTGAGGTGTATCTGACTTTCAAAAGAGTGTGTGTGTTTCTCCGCAAAAGCAAATAATCAAATCTGTGGAAATAGTATTGCCTTAAAACCAGCATAAATAGGAAGTGAGATAGTGCTTAAAAAATTAGGAGAGAAGACCCACAGGCTTAATGTATTTGCACCGTCTATTATATAAATGAGATCTAATCCTGAATGGGGCACTTGGGCACTACTGTAATAATATTTTGAATATATTAATAAGCAATGATGCTAAAACAAAAGAGATTATAAAAATATTTATGATAACAATAAAGGTTCTGTTAGAATTATCTTATTAAAAGCAGACTAAGTATTCACCTCTTTAGTCTTATAATTTGTAGGCAAAAAGATTATTCACTTCTTCAGCAGTGTTAGAGGATAAGCGTGGAATTTTACAGGAGATGCAGTAGATGATCTGCAGATTTTATAGAGTAAGGGTCTGATTCAGCACATACTCATTGGGAATAATCCACCAAGAGTATCTATTCGGACTTCACATTTTTCTGTTATCTTTAGTAGGGCACAAGAGTCCACTGATATGGTGTATGCTGCTAGCCCAAAGGCTGATTCAGACATCACTTGACCTGAGAGGGAAGCTTTAAAAACTAAATAAATATTGAAGCTAAAAGTGATGTTTATTGGTTGCCTGTGTTCTTAGTTTAGGGAAGAGTGCAGAAGCGTAGCCCATTTGTCCCATGTAAATACACCCCAGCTAATTGGGTATGAAGGGAAGAAGAACAGTTTCATAAAAGGGAAGGAGGAAAATTCATTCCTGCTACTGCCCTTTCTGCTGCTTTCAGGAGTGAAGATGAATGAAGTTGTGTGTTCTCGTATTTGTCCGTTTGCTTTGCTGGAAAGAGAGCAGGCTTCCTACTACCTAACTGGGGCAAGGCTGGCAGGTTTCCTCTCTCCTGCAATCTCCAGGGCCCCACGTAATACCCTGATAAAGCCTGTCTCCATCTGCTCTCTCTTGCCATCAGTTCATTTAGTTTATCTATCTTATCAATATCATGGAAATCTGGTTCAAATTAGAATTACCACCAGGAACACTTGGGACATTTTTTTAGAGTGCTTTCCTTAAGAAATAGGCATGTATTACTAGCCTATTAACTTTTGAAATCATTGACCACTGTTAACTAAATCTGATAGTGAGGTAGTGATTTATGAAATTTATTAAATATAAACTATGTGAAAATGGGCAACTTTATAGAGGAGCCTATAAACACTATATTTAAAAAAACAAAACAAAACAACTGCAGTTTGAGCACATTTCTTGTTAGACACCAGTGGATCTAGATGGAGAAGAGCCAATATAAACCACTCAACTCTTGGAAAGCTTACATTCAGCTTTCCCATTTTATCAGACACCAGGAATTTTATTGAGGTTTCTTTGGTAAATACCAGCTGAAGCTTTTTCTAAACTTTGGCATTTATAATTTTTTAATATAGTGTGAGCTCAGGCTGCACCATTGGGTGTCATGAAGTTCAGAAGTCAAATCAACCAGAAGACACAAATGCTTAGGAAAACAGAATTTGTTAGTTCTGGTACTTAAAGATATCTTTATTGCTATTTTATTCTGCAGTGATTTCTGAATATGCATTTGTAAAGTTTTCAGGGTTCCTAAAATTCTTTCCCAGATGGGACTCCCAATTTGCAAATTTCAGCTTGATCTAAACAAGTTTCAGTTGGTAATAAAGATTTTGTAACAGAACAGAGTTTTTGGGCCTTGAAGCTATTGGCATATCAGACAAAACCAGCAGTAATCTGCTTAAAAGTGAAGTGATGGTTTCTAATGGGTCTGTATTGGGTTTCAACAAAAAGTTGAGCTATTCCTTTGTGTTCTAATCATGTGTTCTAATCATATGTTCTAAGAAATTAGGAAAACAAAATTGTTAGTAGCTCTTTTTAACAGTAAAGTTTTACACATAAATTTAGTGATTTGTATTTCTTGTTTTCATCCTAATGCCCAGAATAATATATATGAATTGAGCTCTTCAGCAAAATCCTGATGGGGACAATGTAATATCCTTTGATCCCTTTTACTAGGGTCAGATGCTATTATAGAACAGCAAACATGACAGCGTGGGTATTTGAGCCACACACTTTTTGCCAAAATGGCTTTTATTTTCTCAACTGCTAATTTAATCCCAGAATGGTTGAGGCTGGAAGGGACCTCTGGAGGTCATCTGGTTTGTTCCCCCTGCTCAAGCAGGGCCACATCCAGACAGCTTTTGAAGATCTCTAAGGGTGGGGACTCCACAACCTCTCTGGGCAACCTGTGCGAGTGCTCGGTCACCCTCACAGTAAAATAGTGTTTTGTGATGTTCAGATGGAACCTCCTGTGTTTCAATTTGTGCCTGTTGCCTCTAATTTTCTTCTACTTTGAAAATCTCTCAAGAGGGGAAGAGAGCACTGAGTAGGGATATGTGGTAACAGAAGAATGTTCTTTGGCCTTGTGGAATTTTTGATAAGAGCAAAGAATTGATTTAAACATTCACACTGCAAACATTTTTATGTGCTCTTCAGAAGGGACAGGTAAGGAAGGAGAGGCGGTGGGGTAGCCTTGTACATTAGAGACTGTTTTGATTGTCTAGAACTAAACAATGGTGATGATAGGGTTGAGTGTTTATGGGTAAGAATCAGGGGGAAGACCAATAAGGCAGATATCCTGGTGGGAGTCTGTTATAGATCACCCAACCAGGATGAAGAGGGAGACGAAGTATTCTATAAGCAGCTGGGAGAAGTCTCATGATCGCTAGCCCTTTTTCTCGTGGGAGACTTCAACTTACCAGATGTCTGCTGGAAATACAATACAGTGGAGAGGAAACAGGCTAGGAGGTTCCTGGAGCGTGTGGAAGATAACTTCCTGACACAGCTGGTGAGTGAGACAACCAGGGAAGGCGCCCCACTGGACCTGTTGTTTGTGAACAGAGAAGGCCTGGTGGGTGATGTGACAGTTGGAGGCCGTCTTGGGCACAGCGATCATAAAATGATAGAGTTTTCGATTCACAGAGAAGTAAGGAGGGGGGTCAGCAGAACTGCTACCTTGGACTTCCTAGAGGACAGCCTTTGGCCTGTTTAGGAGCCTGGTTGATAGAGTCCCTTGAGAGGCGGTCCTGAAGGGCAAAGGAGTCCAGGAAGGCTGGACATTCTTCAAGAAGGAAATCTTAGAGGAGCAGGAGCAGGCCATCCCCATGCGTCGAAAGATGAGCCAACAGGGGAGAAGACCGGCCTGGCTGAACAGAGAGCTTCAGCTGGAACTCAGGAATAAAAGAAGAGTTTATGACCTTTGGAAGAAGGGGCAGGCAACTCAGGAGGAATACAAGGATGTCTTGAGGTTATGCAGGAAGAAAATTAGAAGGGCCAAAGCCCAGCTGGAACTTAATCTGGCTACTGCTGTAAAAGACAATAACAAATGTTTCTACAAATACATTAGCAACAAAAGGAGGGCTAAGGAGAATCTCCATCCTTTATTGGATATGGGGGGAAACATAGTGACAGAGGACAAAGAAAAGGCTGAGGTACTTAATGCCTCCTTTGCCTCAGACTTTAATAGTCAGACCAGTTCTTCCCAGGGTACCCAGCCCCCTGAGCTGGAAGACAGGGACAGGGAGCAGAATGAAGCCCCCATTATCCAAGGGGAAATGATTAGCAACCTGCTACACCACGTAGACACACACAAGTCTATGGGTCCGGATGGGATCCACCCAAGGGTACTGAAGGAGCTGGCAGAGGAGCTTGCCAAGCCACTTTCAATCCTTTATCAGCAGTCCTGGCTAACCGGGGAGGTCCCAGATGAATGGAAGCTAGCTAATGTGACGCCCCTCTACAAGAAGGGCCGAAAGGAGGATCCAGGGAACTACAGGCCTGTCAGCCTGACCTCGGTGCCAGGGAAGGTCATGGAGCAGATCATCCTGAGTGCCATCATGCGGCACGTACGGGACAACAAGGGGATCAGGCCCAGTCAGCATGGGTTTATGAAAGGCAGGCCCTGCTTCACTAACCTGATCTCCTTCTATGACAAGGTGACCCGCTTAGTGGATGAGGGGAAGGCTGTGGATGTTGTCTACCTGGACTTTAGTAAGGCCTTTGACACCATTTCCCATGGCACTCTCCTGGAGAAACTGGCTGCTCATGGCTTGGACGGGTGTACTCTTTGCTGGGTAAAAAACTGGCTGGATGGCCATACCCAAAGAGTTGTTGTAAATGGAGTTAAATCCATTTGGCAGCCGTTCACAAGTGGTGTTCCCCAGGGCTCAGTACTGGGGCCAGTTCTGTTTAATATCTTTATCAGTGATCTGGACGAGGGGATTGAGTGCACCCTCAGTAAGTTTACAGACGACACCAAGTTGGGTGGGAGTGTTGATCTGCTGGAGGGTAGGAAGGCTCTACAGAGGGACCTGGACAGGCTGGATTGTTGGGCCAGGGCCAACTGTATGAGATTCAACAAGGCTAAGTGCTGGGTCCTGCACTTGGGTCACAACAACCCCATGCAACGCTACAGGCTTGGGGAGGAGTGGCTGGAGAGCTGCCTGAACATGAGCCAGCAGTGTGCCCAGGTGGCCAAGAGGGCCAATGGCATCCTGGCTTGTATCAGGAATAGTGTGGCCAGCAGGACCAGGGAGGTGATAGTGCCCCTGTACTCGGCGCTGGTGAGGCTGCACCTAGAATCCTGTGTTCAGTTTTGGGCCCCTCACTACAAGACAGGCATTGAGGTACTTGAATGTGTCCAAAGAAGGGCAATGAAGCTGGTGAAGGGTCTAGAGCACAAGTCTTATGAGGAGCAGCTGAGGGAGCTGGGGTTGTTTAGCCTGGAGAAGAGGAGGCTGAGGGGAGACCTTATTGCTCTCTACAACTACCTGAAAGGAGGTTGTAGTGAGGTGGGGGTTGTTCTCTTCTACCAGGTAGCAAGCACCAGGATTTGAAGAAATGGCCTCAAGTTGTGCCAGGGGAGATTTATAGATCTATATGTCAATATATAGGCCATCAGTTAAGGCTCTAAGTACTAACATCCTCATTTACAGAAAAATTCTTAATTTGAACCACAGAGGACTTTTTTGAAATGGTGTAGTAGTAAGAGAAACTGAAACTCTTGGCCCAGCAATTCTGCTGCTCCAAACTTACTCTAGGTAGAAGAGCAAAAAGATGGTCAGAAAATTCAGGGAAGCTGTCCAGTGTCTGAGTCTCACAGTGGATCTTCAGCTTGTATTCATTTAGAGTAGCCTGGAGGTTTCCAGAGTTACTTCCAGCTGCCTGCATCCCCAAAAGACAGTATGCATGCTGAGCCTATCTGGAGCACGCCACTGCTTGGCCGTGACCATGTCTTGTCCCCAAAACACTCCCATTTTAAGGCAACACATTGGTCAAAGCCCTTGGCTGTGTGCTAGCTGAGTCATCTCTTTTCCAGCCTCTCTGCATCACTCAGTCTCAACTGATCTGACAACAATGAAGAATCTGTACTTAGCTTTTCCTTCTGCTGTGCTGAAATTCCTTAAAGTACTGAAAAAGGTTAGTATAAGTACACTTGAGCACTAGTAGAAAAGTCTAGTATTGCTTTTTGTTCTCTGGGAATAGTAGGACACTGTATATAAAAATCATGATGAACTATTAAATAAAGTGGACACTATTCCTAATTACTGCCATATAGTAATTTTTCCCTTTGAAAATTTTGAACAGAAGTCGTTCCCGAATAAGAGTGTGAATGAAAGTACAGCTATCTCTGGTGTTGTATTAGGAGCTGTGATAAGAATCAAGTCTTTTATAAAAACAGACAGTAGAACACCCTTTTTAAAAAAATAGGTGTGCAGTGCCAAGTGATTATGGCTGAGCTTTTTCTTTCTGCTAGCCTTTCATTTGTTTTTTCTGTGTACCTACTGAAAGCTACGTTAATCCATGAACTGTAAAGAGAATGTTTGCTGTCACTTCCTTTTTTCTAAAAGCATATATGAAATAGCATGCAAATTGTTAAAACAACTGTTGTTAAACCGTATTTCTCTCCCTCTTATTAAGGCCTAATAAGTTATAAAAAGAACCTTTGAAATTTCAAAAAAACTCTAATTTACAGAAGTGTTAATCTGTTTTAGGACTTCATCATCTGGGGAAAAAAAAAAAAGCTTAATCATGTGCCTGTACCAAAAAACTGATTAGTAGATCAGTCCTGACTGGGAATAATTACAGGGTGCTACCTTAGAGGTAACACAGAGGTCAGAAACAGTGTTGTGAGGCTGTCAAAGCTGTGTGGCTGATAATTATTTTTTTATTCTTAGCTTAGTGGTGATGGGGTGTTATACTTGAAAACTTGTTAACCTTGACAACATTTTCGACCACATTGTGTAACAACAAAAGTGTGGGCCAAATTTAGAGCTTCAGTACTGTTTAGAAAAGCTTTCCTATGGTTGTTCTGCCCTTCAGAACTGTGGGAACAAAACAGGGGTGCTTGTTTGATGGGTACCATTTTAGAAACCCTTTTATTTCCATTTAAGCTGTCAGGGCTGACCTGACAGCTCTGCGATATGAGAACTGGCAAGAGGTGCTGAGTCCAGCAAGTCTCTAGCCTAGTGTTGGCCATCAGAAGTTTCCTTAGTCAGAGTGGTCAGTCAGGGTCCCCACGGGAGCCACAGACTCTTGAGGTGTGGGAGTCAGGAACAGGAGTTTGTGAGAAACAGCCTCCTAAGGGTGATGGGACTTCCTTGTGAGTGATGGATTCTGTTTTCTAATGTGTTTTGAGATATACTGGGAAGGTGGATAGTAGATAAAGATTCCTAAATGTAAAGTACTGTTGGTAATATATATTATTGCTACATGGATAACAAGAAAATTAAGTTTTAAAATAAGTAACAAACTGAGCATTTTATTACTTTTACCTAAATATGGTATCCCTCAAGTTTATTTTGTTGTTTTCATACTTCTCAGAAAAACCTTACCCTCTTATTCTCTTAAATATTAGAAGGGATGATGTTTACTTGTGAAGAAAAACATGAGTTTCCCAATATCTGATTTTCAAGAACTGCTGAAGGGCAGGCCACAGGCTAGCAACAAAACAGTGTCATACAGATTTGTTTTACCTCACTTCATTATGCATTTTATCCTCAATGAAATCATTGTATAAGGTCATCAGATAACTGCATACGTTAACTGCATCTCCGCTTCATCAAAAGCATTTAATGCAGTACACTTACAAACATATTATAAACAAAGTTATTTCTATTTCCAGTACTGATCTTGATGAAATCTACACTGTGAGGTCAGTATACTAGTCACATTCAAGAACTAGTGAGCTGTGATGTCTGCTGTGTTGCAGAACATCATAGATTCTCTTTTGATGGATAAACAGTCTGGAAAATCCTGACTTTATTTGCCAGGGGAATTTTTTTGGATCAGATAGCATTTATAGTAAGTATGACACGTCTGAAATACAGTGTTTACAATTCAATGGGGATGTTTTTTGTTGAGTATCAGTTAGCGTTGTGTTCACTGAAGTGGCAGGTTAATCATGATGCAGGCAAGCACTGCAAAATTTTCTTTAAACGGTTCTGCCAATTAATCTCAATCCCAACTTCTTGTTCTTTTTCCAAAAGTGAATGGACATTATTCAAAATCGTGGAGTGTTTTTGCAATAGCCACAAGTATGCAAAGTTTAACAGCTTTGAAGGAACCCGAAGTTCTTGAGCATGTGCTCTGAAAGATACAAATCTAATATCCTAGACATTGAACAGTAATGCACTGAGCTATTTGGCACTAGTCCATGCTGGGGCGTTTATTTAAAAAGGAGTTTTAGTTAATTTGTTTGCCTAATTTTTTGCTTGTCTGACATTTTGAAAATCAGGTTAATTTGATGTGAAACAAGTTGAGGGAGATGTTTTAGATGGGAATAACAAGCCCACTGAACAAACGTTTCTCTACCTTGGAGTTATGTTTGCACGTAGCTGATCCAGAAGCATGCATGACAGGAGTTTCAAAATTTGATGTTTCAGATATACAGCTTGCAAGACAGCATGCTTGGGCTAAAACACACTCAGCTCTGAGTTCAGTGTGGAGAAGCATTTTCCCCTTCTGATCTACATCAGACAAAACAAAGCCAGGCTTTGTATGTGAGACTCGCACCCTAAACATGGGATTATTTTTCTGAAATTATTTGCATGCTGACAGATCTCCTGCTGTTGGAAAGTTATTGAAGAAGGGAATGTCTTCCCCTCTGTGAGTGAAACTTCTGCAAGTTTTAAGACAGTTAGCTCCAATGTGACATATAGCAATTATGATTAAACCATGACTTTCCATACCATCCTTGGGGTCCATTTCCCATATTGTGTTACTGGGTCCAGTTCCAAAACTTTCAGCAGCCCTTTTTTTGCTTACAGCCAACATGTGATACTTAGTACACACACAGAGGCTTTTGGGTTAGAGCAAATATTACTGCAGTATGTGAACACTCCTTTAACAGCTGGCACTTTGGCTAGGCGTCATTATCCCGAGCACTTACACGGATTTTTACATCTTCCCCACACTTTATACATATGAACCAATTAATTCTCATGACACCTCTGTGGGTTAGATAAGAAAATATTATTGTTTCCACGCCGCGAGCTGCAAAACCGGAGAGCAGCGAGGACACCAGGGACGACCGCTCAGTGTGGCCGAGGGGTGGCCGAGGGGTGCCCGCGGGCAGGCGGCCGCGGGGGGGCCGGCTCCGGGTCGGGTTTTGCGGGGCTCCCCCCTCCGCGGCGGCTCCCGGCGGGGTGGGGGTGTGTGTGTGAAACCACCGGAGGGGGGGGTGGCGGGTCCCCGCCAGCAGCCGTACCGCCGGCGGAGCTGCGAAAACAGGAAGCGCAGTGGTCGCAGCCGACGGCTGCGCTGATTCATCCCTGCATGTGCCTCCCCGCCGCCAGTAGGCCCGGTCTGCCCTCGCTCCGCCGCGGGGCCGCTGCGTGCCCGCGGAGCTCGGCGCCGCCCGTGAGGGGGCGGCGCTACGGCTGGCCGCGGCCCCGGGGCGAGGCGGGGCAGGCAGGCGGGGAGCCCGCCCGGCGTGGCAGGACGGGCGGCGGAAAGTTTCTCCCCACCCGCCAGTGCTACCGCTCGCCGCCCTGGTGGCTCCGAGGAGGAGCGCAGCCCCGCGGAGGGAAAGAGCCGTGCCGCCCGGTGCCCGGGCTGGCGATATGAGGGAGCAGCACTCATGCGTGAGCACCGGGCAGCGGAGGATGGACCCGCTGGAGCTCACCGTTAGCCCTGTGAAACGCTTGCGAACTGAGTACGCCTTTCCCTGTCTCTTCGCAGAGGAGGCCTACCAAAAACTGGCTAGCGAGACCCTGGAGGAGTTGGACTGGTGCCTGGACCAGCTGGAGACCCTGCAGACCAGGCACTCCGTCAGCGAAATGGCCTCGAACAAGGTAGGAGCCCGCGGCCGCCGCCTCCCCTCTGCGGCTCCGGCTCCACTGCCGCCCCGACTCTTCCCACCTAGTGTGGGGCGGGGGGCGCTTCAACCTCGGTGAAGGAGGGAAGCGGTATCGCCTCAGTTGCAGCCGGCCCCGCCGCAGCTTACTTTGGCGTGAGGAGGGCATCGTCGGGGAGGGAGAACTCCGGAGGAAAGTCGCTCTTGCGGCAGGGGCTGAGCTCCCCGGGCACGCACCTCGGTGTGGGTAGAAGGGTATCCACTGGACGAAACAGCACCGGGCTGAGAAACTTGCCGCGGAAAGAGAATAGTCTCATGCTCATTTGGGTACACGAAAGGCTTTTGTTTGTGGTATATACAAATTCAGTTTTCTTAAATTTCAGGACAAGTTGTGAAAGTGATGCAGACATTCGGTCTTGGAAAGTTACGCTGTTTCCTTGTGTGTCTCAATTTTAAACCAAAAAGAGATTGTTTTTGACTGCTGGCGATAATCCCTTCTGTTGCTCTTTCTTTTCATAAGCATCCCATTCTGAACTAGGGCTCTTTCCTAGAAAATGGTGAAGAAAGTAGTATGAAAAAGGTGATAAAGGTAGTTCTTGATTCCATGGGTGCTGCAGACTGAATTTTATTTGTAAATAGAAATGCTAATAGCTCTCATAACACGATTTGTTATGAAGGAATGTGCTCAGAACCGAGGTGCCATCGCAATAGTCACGATAGACACCTAGATCCAGAGGTGTGTTTCTGAGACAAAGTGCGCCCTTCCTTCCCTTCCTGGAAGCTGAGGATGCAAATTAGCCGGGGACTATGTGCTGGTTTCTGCTGTGACTGAAAACTATGTGTGTGTGTGTTTTTGCAGTTTAAAGAGTTTCCACATGCTCCATTCATAAGTAAGCTTTCTTTCATGATTTTGGTTTACAAACAATATGTAGTTACGTTTCTGGAGTTAATTTTTAAAGCCAAATTAATAAGCCTGCTGTCTTGCTTCAGAATTTATTTTTATATTTGTCATCAACAGATATTCTGAGTATTTGGGGAGCTACATGTACAATGAGAGAGAAGAAGGTTTTAATTAAATCAAATAAATGGGCTGGGTTTGCCACACTTATGTCTGCGATTTTAGCACCTTTTTACCATTTTAGTTGCAATTAGGATTTTTTTAAAGTAAAAAATAATGAGTGTTTTTTGACTCAGCTTATGCCTTTTTAAAGTTCTGCTGTCTTGCTTTGATTGCCCTTACCAAATATGTACTATTTCTTATTGACTGTTTTTAAGTCCATGTTCAACTCAGCCTGCATGTAAGATGTGAGGTGTTCGCACTCTTGTGTGGTTTAGTCCCATAATATAATATCCCTTGTGCTTTTCTTGTCTTTAGAGACTCTTAGCAGCAATTAAATCTACATTTTAAGAGTTATCTGCCTGGCATTGTCCTATTCTCAGAACTGTGTTTTCAGTTTTTATTGCCAGTTGAAAGATCTAATTATTCAGGGTATATCGCGTACATACTGGCAAGTTACAAAGTCAAGAGTTTCGGAGTCTGTTTTAGCACTATTTGAATCCAGTGACATTGTTTTCAAAGGGAGTAAGATCAGACCAACACGTAGGGCCTGATCTTTCCTTGCTAACAAGTTTGAACACCTATCAGTTCCCTGATTTGTGATGTCTGTATAGCCAATGTTTCACAGGATCCTGGACATTCTTCAAGTATTCATTTATTATCTCCCTAAAACAGATAGGATATGTATGTAGTATATTTTATGAACAATGAGGGCAAGCTGGTTTTAGAATAAGATAAAACTAATTGTGAATCAATGTGTCTAAAGTTTTGCCAAGCATATTCAAATTTTTACTAAAAGAGGATCTGTTTTTAAAATAAAACATGACAACTGCTTTGCATCTTTAAGTAAATTCAAAGGTGCTACATCTGATACTATGTTTTGTTTGTATTTGTTTGAACTAGTTAAAGAATTGTTTGCCATAGATTACAGAATAAACATTCTTCACATGTATTTATTCAAATGAAAAGGAAAATGCAATTCAGAAAAAGTTTGTCATCTTGTTGTTTCCAGCATAAGATCATGCAGACAAGGGATTGATGCAGGGTACACAGTAAGCCTAGTTGTCATAGTTAATATGAAGGTCAGTAAGAATGATGTCGAGCTTTACATCAAAACTGGAATTTTATATTGCAGTAATGTATTGCCTCAGTCTACTTGATCTATCAAATATGGATGTATGTGTCTAAAGCACTTTATTGCTACTTTTTCATATTGCAGTATTTAGAAAGAGTCTGGGATTACTATACTGGGAAGGAATAGCCACTGTTCAGTTTTGCAGGTCATACTCATTTAAGGTAAACTTTTCCCCCTTTTTTTGATAAATCTGTCCCCCTTGTATAGAAATCTCTGTGACATCTTTCAGTGTTTTTTTTTTTTTAAGAAATAAAAAATAAGTTAATCAGTGCCATTAACCATAATGTGAACAATCTTGAATATAAATCAGCGAGCCCATATAATAATGTAAGAAAACTCATTGCAGAGGGATTTTAATTTTTAGGTGTGTAACAGGTTGTACTAAAGAATCATTTTATTCCTGATTATTAAAATGTATCCAGCATTTATACAGCACCTCTTATTACAATATAACTGCAAACTGTTTGTGACATCTCTGTAAGACGTATAGGTAAATGATGCTATTTTAGTTTATAGAGAAACTGAAGCAGAAAAACTTTGCTCAAGGCTAAGGACATACATAGACTTCAGTACAGCAAGAATATTCAAGAGTACCCAGTTCTCTATCCCAAGAGTAAGTAAGTCCTGCAAAATCAGATGAGAAAATCAGGAAAAGGAATGTTGTTCATATATAACATGGTTTATTGCTGTGTTTCCCTCTTTCCTTTCTCTGGGTTTCTTTAAGAACTAGCTTGCAAGAATGATTGATTGGAGGTTTTTTTCCAGACTCTCAGCTACTTCCCGTATTTATTTCCCCCCTTTTTTGTATATAACAACATTTTCATCAGTGTTCGTTTTCCTTATTTATGTGAACATGTGCATAAGGGGTGGCATAAGAACTGAGCTCTGTACCAGGTAAAAGCTTTTGCATGTCATACAAAGGCTGCCATAGTAGAGGAAAAAAATCCAGGGAAGAAACAGTACTGTGTGTCCTGAATTCCTGAAGTAGGCCAGGAAGTGAGTCCTATCTCTGATCCCTCTCCTGTGCCGTGAGTTGGCAGTCTGAACCATTGCGTCTGTGTGGAATCCCTTTATCGTCAATAATGCCTGTGTAGGACTTGCATTAGCAAATCCCAGTCCAAGGGTATTTATTTTGTTTAGATGCCCCTCGTGCTCAATTCGTAGTAGTCTGTGATGTGCCAGCTCACAGCTTTGGATGACTGAAAGTGGGATGATGCATGTATACAAAAAGATCCTTCTTCTCTTCTCCCTGCTTAAAATTGCTTGAAACAGTAGGCACAGTGTGCACTCCACAGTCTCTGGATGAGCCCTGGTATGTTGTGGCAGTAAGTGTAACCCCAAAAACTTTGAAAATGTGCTCTAGGTTGGCTCTGTAGGAAGCCAGCCATGATGCTTGGCTGCCAAAGTTATACCAGGATGACTGTAATATCCAGAAGATGTCCCATTTCCCAGACATCCCTGTGATAAGCAGATTTCTAAGTGCCTGAAGGCATTGCACATGAAGTAACTGATGGATAGATCTGTGATGCACCCATAGGCGTAGTTTGTAAATAGATCCAATTTCAAAAGGACATAATATTTAAAAGTATTGTCAGTTGTCATTATGTTGTTATGATTCTTACAGTACTTGGTGTTTTCTTAAATTACCAGCTTCTGGAACTGGGCACTAACAAGAGAATCCCAGCTTTATTTATAAAAAGCAAAGGAAGTTTCTTGTCCTCATTACTTGTGCGGAAAACCTGTAAAATCTTCAATGGCTCCAAAACTAGAAAACAAATAAGAAGCACCTTAAATTTGGAAAATAGACTAAAATGTCTTTCATTTTTGGAGACCTATTTCTGATTTTCTATACTCTGTGCTTGTGGTGGGTTGACCTTGGCTGGCCGTTAGGTGCCCACCAAGCCACTCTATCACCCCCCTGCTCAGCAGGACAGGGGGGGAGAAAATAAGATGGAAAAGAACTCGTGGGTCAAGATAAAGGCAGTTTAATAAAGTAAAAGGAAAGGCCGCACGTGGAAGCAAAGGAAAACAAAAATAAATTATTCTCTGCTTCCCACCAGCAGGCGATGTCCAGCCGCTTCCTGGGAAGTAGGGCCTCAGTATGCATAGTGGTTGCTCTGGAAGACAAACACCGTAATAACGAATGCCCCCACTTCCTCCTCCTTTCTTTTAGCTTTTATTGCTGAGCAGACATCATATGGTATGGAATATCCCTTTGGTCAGTTTGGGTCAGCTGTCCTGGCTATGTCCCCTCCCAAGATCTTGCCCACCCCCAGCCTACTGGCCTTCGGAGGAGGGGGGGGGAATGTTGGAGAGGCAGCCTTGATGCTTTGCCAGCACTGCTCAGCAGTAGCCAAAACACTGGTGTGTTATCAACACCTTTCTAGCTACCAATACAAAGCACAGCACTATGAGGGCTGCTATGGGGAAAGTTAACTCCATCCCAGCCAGACCCAATGCAATCTACACCCCTTATTCCATACTATTTCCATCATGCTCAGATACCACATAATTTGATACATTTATACATCTTCTAACCATCCCATTGTATCTAATTCTCATTACTGAAATCCCTTCTTACCAACACTTACAACTTAAACTACATGCTTAAACCATCTTTATACCCAACATACAGATTTATACATTCTTCTCATGAACTACTGTCCCCTGTCCTTTAACAGATAGATATTACTCTCCCATTCCATGGGCTTCCTCCACTCCTCCAAATGTTCATAAGAACAGGCTATGACTTGGGCCCCATCTGTCAGGATGGGTGCTCAGGACAGGAGAAGCAGCATGTTCGATTGTTGGGCACCAACACTGGCTTGGTTTGGGTCATCATTGCACTCACCTGGTTCCTTGTGAAGTGCTCTCTTTGTCGTTTCAGGTCGTTCCTGCTACATTACTTCCTACAACATACAACTCACATCACAGATTATTTTTCCCCCAAGGTTAAATCTCCTTGAGGCACACACCGGGTCTCCCCATCCTTCTGCATTACCCACCAAGTACGCCCAGGTCCTTGAGTGAAAACAGTCCCACGAATGGGTTTGCCTTTTCCCAAGGGAGAAGCAATCCACGCTGCCTTCCCCAGCCACTTCCCTATGTGCACTACAGGGACCTTATCTCCTCCCGCAGTATGTAGGGGTTTTGTTTGGGCAGGACCAGGATGGTTAGCAGATCCTCCGGTGTTAACCAGCCAAGTGTCTTCTGCTAAATTTATATCCCAGTGCTTCCATGCCCCAGTGCCCAACGCTCTCAACATAGTCTTTAACAGTCCGTTATATATCTCAATCTTTCCAGAGTCTTGTGGGTGATAGGGGATGTGATACACCCACTCAATGCCGTGTTTCTTTGCCCAGGAGTTTATGAGGTTATTTCAGAAATGAGTCCTATTGTGTGACTCAATTCTTTCTGAGGTACCACATTGCCACAAAATTTGCCTTTCAAGGCCTAAGATGGTGTTTTGGGCAGTGGCATGGTTTACAGAGTATGTTTCTAGCCAACCAGTAGTTGCTTCCACCATGGTGAGTATGTAGCGCTTGCCTTGGCGTGCTCATGGCAGTGGTCCAATACAGTCAAATTTGCCAGGCCTCACCATATCGAAAACCCAGCCATTGCCCTCTGTTCCAGGGAGACTTTACTCATGTGGCTTGCTTGATTGCGGCACATGTTTCACATTCATGAGTGACCTGTGTGATGGCCTCCATGGTCAGGTCCACCCCTTGATCACGAGCCCATCTGTATGTTGCATTTCTCCCTAGATGTCCTGATGTTTCGTGGGCCCATTGAGCTACAAATAGCTCACCCTTATGCTCCCAGTCCAGGTCCACCTGAGCTATTTCAATTTTGGCAGCCTTGGTCTACCTGTTCGTTGTTTCGATGTTCCTCAGTGGCGTGGCTTTTGGGCATGTGGGCATCTACATGACGTACCTTTAGAGTGATGTTTTCTACCCGGGCAGCAATGTCTTGCCACAATGCAACAGCCCAGATGGGTTTACCTCTGCGCTGCCAATTGGTCTTCTTCCACTGCTGTAGCCACCCCCATAGGGCATTAGCCACCATCCAGGAGTCAGTATAGAGTACTGGCCATTTTTCTCGTTCAGCAATCTCTAGGATTAGTTGGATGGCTTTCACTTCTGCAAACTGACTTGACTCACCACCTTCAGTGGCTTCAATAACTTGTCATTGTGGGACTCCACACAGCAGCTTTCTGCTTCCAATGGTTTCCTACAACACAACAGGATCCATCAGTAAACAAAGCATAACGCCTTTCATCTTCTGATAACTCGTTATGTGGTGGTGCCTCTTGGGCACGAGCCACCTCCTCAGGCGATGCTCCAAAATCTCTGTCTTCTGGCCAGTCCATGATCTCTTCCAGGATTCCTGGGCGGCTGGGTTTCCCCCGTTGAGCTCATTGCGTGATCAATGCTACCCACTACTACTCCATGTAGGTCTGGTTGCATGATGCGCAGAGGGGATGTTTCCTTTGCACATCCAGTGTAGCACGGGCAATTGTGGTGCCAAGAGGAGATATGCTTCTGTACCAACAACTTCTGAAGTGGCTCGAACCCCTTCATATGCTGCTAGTATCTATTTTTCAGTTGGGGTGTAGTGGGCTTCTGATCCTCGATACCCCCGGCTCCAAAACCCTAATGGTCGACCTTGGGTTTCTCCTGATGTTTTCTGCCAGAGGCTCCAGGTGAGACCATGCTCCCCGGCTGCAGTGTAGAGTACATTTTGCACAGATGGTCCTTTACAGACAGGCCCAAGAGCTACCACGTGAGCTATCTCCTGTTTGATCTGCTCAAAGGCTTGTTGTTGCTCAAGGCCCCACTCAAAATAGTTCTTCTTTTGGGTTACTCGATAGAGAGGGCTCACAAGCTCACTATAACCTGGAATATGCATTCTCCAGAATCCCACAAGGCCTAGGAAAGCTTGTGTTTCCTTCTTGTTAGCTGGTGGAGACATAGTTGCTATCATCTTATTGATCACATCCATACGCACACGACAATGTCCATCCTGCCATTTTATTCCCAAGAACTGAATCTCCTGTGCAGGTCCCTTGACCTTGCTTCTTTTTATGGAAAAAACAGCTTTCAGGAAAATCTGAATCACTCTTTTTCCCTTCTCAAACACTTCTTCTGCCTTGCTTCCCCACATAATGATGTCATTGATGTATTGTAGATGTTCAGGGGCATCACCCTGCTCCAGTGCAGTTTGGATTAGTCCATGACAAATGGTAGGGCTGTGCTTTCACGCCTGGGGCAGTCGATTCCAGGTGTACTGGACACCCCTCCACATGAAAGCAAACTGTGGCCTGCACTCTGCTGCCAAAGGAATTGAAAAAAATGCATTGGCAATGTCAATTGTAGCATACTGCTTGGCTGCCTTTGACTCCAGTTCATACTGGAGCTCTAGCATGTCTGGCACAGCAGCACTCAGTGGTGGCATGACTTCATTCAGGCCACGATAGTCTATTGTTAACCTCCACCCTCCATCAGACTTTTGCACTGGCCATATGGGACTATTAAAAGGTGAGTGAGTCTTGCTGATCACTCCTTGGCTCTCCAGTTGATGAATCAGCTCATGGATGGGAGCCAGGGAGTCTCGGTTCCTGCCATATTGCCATCGGTGGGCCTTCCCTGTAGCAATTGGCACCTGCTGTTTGTTAAAAGAGAAGCCACTGCCCGAGCATTCACACACCATTCAGGGAGTCGCACACACACCACCCGAGACTTTAACTGCTAGGACCGGAGTCCCTTTGCAGCGGGCAGCTCCATTGAGCTGACGGGCGCCCCTTTTCGACTCCTTGCTCACACACACACACTCACTCTTGGGAGCTTTCTCTCCCCTCAGGCTCGACCCTAGGTTTCCCTGAAGCAGAGTCTCTGACATGACATACGCCAGATGAATTTATTGAGTGGTACAGTGGTAAAAAAAAACAGCTTGAGCTGGGTGCCTCCAGAGAGGGACCCTGAAAAAAGAAAACCCTGGGCAATTATACCTTTACAATTTAAGTTCCCCTCCCCTCATGCGACGGTTCGGTCCAATAGCAATATTTGGGTCTGGGGTCTTCTTGTTCCTTATTGGATCCTTTCTCTGTCTCCAGGCGGGACATTCCTTTTCTTATCTTAATGGATGTGGCTACTGCTGACAGCTGTGGCTACCTTATCTTTCTGGTTTGCACCGGTTTCAGGGCCTTCCTTCATGTAGCTAAGTAAAAGTTCAGTATACAGTCAGTGTATCTGAAAGTTCACAGCTTGCGGCCTAAGGCTTTAGCAAGCCTTGCTACTAATGCCATGTATTGGATTCCGTTTGAAGTGACTTCTACAACACTGTTCTTCAACTTGCAGCAATCCCACAATGAAGGAATCTTCCGAGAGGCCAGGCAGGGTAGATAACTGTTTGATCTTCTCTGTGTTCACAGTGGCTACACCAAAAGCCCATCGCTACCCTCTTGGGTCCTTGAAGTACCTTCTCTTGAGGTAGTCTGTGCCAAGGATACAAAGGGCCTCTGGGCCAGTCACAATGGGGTGCTTTTGCCTCTTGTCCCCTGTTAAGCTCACCTCAGCCTCCAATACAAACATTTCTTGGCATCCCCCTGTCTCTCCAGAGATCCAGATGGGTTCTGTGCCCCTATACCCCGATGGCACCAGCGTACACTGTGCACCAGTGTCTACCAAAGCCTTATACTTCTGTGGGTCTGATGTGCCAGGTCATCGAATCCACACAGTCAGGTATACCTGGTCATCCCTTTTCTCCTCCTGGTTGGAGGCAGGGACCCTCTATTCCTGTTCAGAGTATTCACTGTCTGACCCTTGCAGTGCCAGACCAGAAGTCCCTTTACCAGGATCAAGGGAGGTGATCTCAGTCCTTCTATGCCTGGGAGATTGCTGATTGCCTTCTTGTGTCTCTACAGCAGCTAAGCTGACAGCCTTCTTGGGTGGCCCCTTCTTAACAGCTGTCTTCCCTCTCAGTTCACGTACACGGGCTTCCAGCTTAAAGGTGGGGTCATCATCCCACTTCCTCATGTCCTCTCCCTGGTCACGCAGGAAGAGCCAGAGTGCATCACGCGGCATGAGCCTGGGGCTCCCTTTCCTTCTGACCGGGGCAAGAGGGGACTGACTTCTTGGGGCACCCCTGACAGCCAAGGTGCTGGCCCGTAGGGATGAGGAGGGACAGAGATTTTCTTCAAAGTTTTGGAGCCAAGAAGACGCTCTCTCCACAGTTGGTGTATCCATATCTGGGCAATACATTGTTGCCAAGCTGTTAGAATATGACGCTGGGGCATTTTGAATCACCTTCCTCCACATGGCCTGTGTGCACAGGACATCCTCTGGATCTTTGGAGACCTCATCATTGTCTAGATCACTGTAGATGACTTCCAGCACCCCTAATTCTCTCAGGTACTGGACAGCAATCTGCTCACCTGGCTGGCGGCTGTCATCTTTCCGCATGTCTCGAAGTTCTGATGAGGTCAGGGACCGGGTAGTTTCCATCTCCTGTCTGATTTCTCTCACTCCTTCCTCCAATTTCTTTGCCGAAGGACCGGCTTCTTGATCAAACCCTTCCTCTTCTTCCTTCTCCCTTACTAATCGATGATATGGACCCGTTGACCTCCTTGTCCACTGTTTCTTTTTCACTACTGGGGCAATTACTGTAGTTGTTGTTGTTGTTTGGGTCCCTACCTCAACCATGGTGTCCTCAGATGCAGTTTGGGTCCCTGTCTCTACTATCATGTCCTCAGATGTAGTTTGCATCATGGTCTCAGTCAAGGTATTCTCAGAGGTGGTTTGGGTCCCTGCCTTAACCACAGTCCTCTGATAGTACTGAACTGTGGCTCGGTAGGCACAGGCCAAACCCCAGTACAGTGCTAGAAGCTGCTGGTTTTCATTGGGGTAGGCAAGGCACCCTTCTATCAGGTGGCGCATCAGTTTGCCAGGGTTACTTGCCTGTTCAGGTGTAAAGTCCCAGGCTATGGGAGGTGATAACCACCCTAGGCACTTGCCCAAATCCTTCCACACACCCTGCCACACAGGGACCGGCCGCCTCAGGGCACATTTCAGTATCGCCTCACCCAAAAGTTGTCTTCTCTTACACCAGATTCCACAAACCCCGTAATATGCCAACACTGTTAATTAGTAGTATTAAACAGCTCACGTGAGGGTGAACAAGGACCTCGGGAGCCTGCATAATAAAACCACCCACATCAATCCCGGGTAGGAAGAGGGAGATGTATTCCCTCATCCTCTCCACAAGATAGCTCCCCCAGCACAGTAAGGGCATCAATGCCAGGGCAAAGTGCACAGCCATTGTTTGTACTAACATGTTCCCAAGCTCAGCAAAATAAACAGATAAGCAGTGCAGCCGGGAAACTCCGTGACACGCACAGAAGCTTGCCACTTAATAACTACTATAGCTATAGCATGCTTAATACAAAACTGCCACTGTCTCATGCCCCACGTTGGGCCCCAAAAATGACTGTGGTGGGCTAATCTTGTGTTGTGGTTTAAGCCCAGTCGGTAACTAAGCACCACACAGCCACTCGCTCACCCTCCCCTCCCCCCAGAGGGATGAGGGAGAGAATTAAAAAAAAAGTAAAACCTGTCGGTTGAGATAAAGACAGTTTAATAGGACAGCAGAATAAGAGGAAATAATAATAATAATAATAATAATAATAATAATAATAATAACAACAACAACGGTAGAAGAATATACAAAACAAGTGATGCACAATGCAATTGCTCACCACCCGCTGATCGATGCCCAGCCTGTCCCCGAGCAGCGACTGAAACCAGGACACCTTGGCTGGCTGGCAGGTGCCCACCAAGCCACTCCATCACTTCCCCTCCTCAGCAGGACAGGGGGGGAGAAAATAAGATGGAAAAGAACTCGTGGGTCAAGATAAAGGCAGTTTAATAATGAAAAAGCAATGGCCACGTGCAGAAGCAAAAGAAAACAAAAGATTTATTCTCTGCTTCCCATCAGCGGGCAATGTCCAGCCACTTCCTGGGAAGTAGGGCCTCAGTATGCATAGTGGTTGCTCTGGAAGACAAACACCGTAATAACGAATGCCCCCACTTCCTCCTCCTTTCTTTTAGCTTTCATTGCTGAGCAGACATCATATGGTATGGAATATCCCTTTGGTCAGTTTGGGTCAGCTGTCCTGGCTATGTCCCCTCCCAAGCTCTTGCCCACCCCCAGCCTACTGGCCTTTGGGGGTGAGGGGGAATGTTGGAGAGGCAGCCTTGATGCTGTGGGAGCACTGCTCAGCAGTAGCCAAAACACTGGTGTGTTATCAATACCTTTCTAGCTACCAATACAAAGCACAGCACTATGAGGGCTGCTATGGGGAATGTTAACTCCCTCCCTGCCAGACCCAATACAGTGCTGTTAATATTGGCTAACTTCAGTGGACTGTGGCTCTATTGTGTTTTTCTGTGTGATGCTTATTTGAACAGAAATAAATTCATTTTAGGAAATAATTGACCAGTTTGGGTCACCAAAGATAGGATCTCAAGGCATATTTAGATGCCTCTATTTAACTGTTCTGATTTCCAGAGATGCTAACCCATATCAGTTTCTGCTAAACTGAATTGTGAGTAATATATGTGTCGAAAACCATAGTTTTTATGTGGGCACTACCTTGCTGATTGTGCTTTCTAACTTCAGACACAGGTACACTTTGATACGCTTGTACAAGCAAATGATCTTTTTAAAATTTCTGGGTTACAGAGTGAGGGTTCTCTATTTTTTTAAATAATTTACTCTTTTTTTTATGAATAACCCCCTCTTATTTCTCTACCAAACAAGATAAAAGCAAAAATTCATAGATTTTAAATTCTCTGGGAGATGTGGTTTTGCAGTACCTAGCTTAAGTCCCTGATTCTGAATCTGGACTTAGAGATATTCTGTTACAGACAATAAATAAATGAAGAATGCCAATAATAAAGATGTAGCAACCACTTTCTGCTAGACAACACTAATTGTAGATTAGTCAAACGTGGAGAAATACTTACAATGAAACCGATATGCAAAAGTGTCTTCTTCACTTCTATAATTGTGATTTTACAAACATCTCTAGTGTGTTGCTTTTGTGTGTCTGAGTATCTGAATTTAGACATGGAAAAGATTCAATTCATGTTGCTTCTGTTTCAGTTTTAAGTTTACTGCTGATGACAGCATTTTTGCAGGATTTACTGATAACTTGTAATGAACAAGAGTGTGGAAAAGGTCATTGGGGATTTCTTTCCCACTATAAACTTATGTGAATGTCTGTTCTCCAGGAAGCTTTTTTAGGTATCAAAGCTAAGAAGATTTAGGTTTCATTAGGTTCCTGGAGTGTGTGGAAGATAACTTCCTGACACAGCTGGTGAGTGAGACAACCAGGGAAGGCGCCCCACTGGACCTGTTGTTTGTGAACAGAGAAGGCCTGGTGGGTGATGTGACAGTTGGAGGCCGTCTTGGGCACAGCGATCATAAAATGATAGAGTTTTCGATTCACAGAGAAGTAAGGAGGGGGGTCAGCAGAACTGCTACCTTGGACTTCCTAGAGGACAGCCTTTGGCCTGTTTAGGAGCCTGGTTGATAGAGTCCCTTGAGAGGCGGTCCTGAAGGGCAAAGGAGTCCAGGAAGGCTGGACATTCTTCAAGAAGGAAATCTTAGAGGAGCAGGAGCAGGCCATCCCCATGCATCGAAAGATGAGCCAACAGGGGAGAAGACCGGCCTGGCTGAACAGAGAGCTTCAGCTGGAACTCAGGAATAAAAGAAGAGTTTATGACCTTTGGAAGAAGGGGCAGGCAACTCAGGAGGAATACAAGGATGTCTTGAGGTTATGCAGGAAGAAAATTAGAAGGGCCAAAGCCCAGCTGGAACTTAATCTGGCTACTGCTGTAAAAGACAATAACAAATGTTTCTACAAATACATTAGCAACAAAAGGAGGGCTAAGGAGAATCTCCATCCTTTATTGACTGGGTCCTGCACTTGGGTCACAAGAAACCCATGCAATGCTACAGGCTTGGGGAAGAGTGGCTGCAGAGCTGCCTGGCGGAAAAGGACCTGGGGGTGTTGGTTGACAGCCGGCTGAATATGAGCCAGCAGTGTGCTCAGGTGGCCAAGAAGGCCAATGGCATCCTGGCTTGTATCAGAAACAGTGTGGCCAGCAGGACTAGGGAAGCAATCGTCCCCCTGTACTCAGCATTGGTGAGGCTGCACCTCGAGTCCTGTGTTCAGTTTTGGGCCCCTCACTACAAGAAGGACATCGAGGTGCTGGAATGTGTCCAAAGAAGAGCAAGGAAGCTGGTGAAGGGTCTAGAGCACAAGTCCTATGAGGAGTGGCTGAGGGAGCTGGGGTTGTTTAGTCTGGAGAAGAGGAGGCTGAGGGAAGACCTTATTGCTCTCTACAAGTACCTGAAAGGAGGTTGTAGCGAGGTGGGGGTCGGTCTCTTCTCCCTAGTAACAAGCAATAGGACGAGAGGAAACGGCCTCAAGCTGCGCCAGGGGAAGTTTAGGTTGGATATTAGGCAAAACTTCTTCACCAAAAGGGTAGTCAGGCACTGGATCAGACTGCCCAGGGAAGTGGTTGAGTCCCCATCCCTGGAGGTATTTAGAAGACGTGTAGATGTAGTGCTTAGGGACATGGTTTAGTGTTGGACTTGGCAGTGATAGGTTAACGGTTGGACTCGATGATCTTAAGGGTCTTTTCCAACCCATATAACTCTATGATTCTATGATTCTGTGATTTAGTTTGACCATGTTAACTATGAAACTACTTTTTAAGTATAAACCATCTTATAGTTTTCCAGCTTGTGTACCAGTATGTGCAAATGCTCACAGATTAAGGCAGTGTCTATTTACAGACAGTTACTAGTTACAGTGCTAGTTACTATTCAGAAACCCTTCTGAGATTTTTGAGTCCTGTGAAGATGCCCAAAGCATCAATGTTATCTACCGTCTAACTTCCTAAGACTATGCTAATGTAACACTCGGTGCAAATGTTAGTGGGATCTTGGTTTGTGTTTATGGTCCTGTACTTGTCACCCATTACTTATGCTCAGACAATAATCCTAATGATACTTGATTTTAAAAAAAATATTATTTCCTACCTGTAAACATTTAATGTAAATTAAAATTACACTTGAAGGAAACAAAGACAACTTGAAAGCTGCTCAGTTACTTTTCTTTTACATTTCCTTCTGAATTCCCTAGCCAATTTGAGCTGTTTTATAATCTCATTTTCCTGTTGCTGAAAAGTGTTTTCCTCTACAGCATTAAAAGGCTTACACAGGCAACGAGGAGCTGACTAATGTAATATCTGGGGAAAGAGTGAGGCTAAACTAATTACTTAGTTCAAATAATGGCCTGTGTATAAATTCCCTAACATGTTTTAAATAGAAGTATTGTTTTAGTGCTGCTGGGTTTTCCCAGGGGTAGAGGAATGCCCTGTCTGCCCATATTCCTGCGTGACCCTCACTGGGGCGAGAGGAATGGAGCCAGAAGACGCCTGCCTCTTGGCAGCTCTTCACAGGCACCGGCCACTGAATGGAGAAGCAGCATCTTGTTCCCGCAGGCTGACAGCAGCTCGGTTTCCCCATTTCTCCTTACGTGCCCAGAATATGTGGAGCTCACGACAGGCTCCGACTCCGAACTTAGTCCATTCATCTGTTTTATCTTTGTCTTATTCTGTGGAAAAGCTTAAGTGCTGTAGTGGTTGGTAACTTTGTAGGAGCCTAGATAAGCTGAGTCTAGAACTAATAAAAATGGCTCATGCCACTGGCTCAGTCTTTTATTAACAGACTAGTTTTTAGCATTGTCTTTTTTGAATTGTTGCTGCCAACTTTGGTGACAGGTTCGTCACATGGTTAGGAGCTTGTCTTCAGAAATTACATTTCATATGTAGGAGCATAATTTTTTGTGATACTTTTTCTAAATGTGGAAGCTCAGCCAGGGTAAAATTGTATCCTCTTCTGTCATAGCCACCGATTAGTGACCTGTTTCCGATTAAGGGAAAGGATAATGTTGTCATATTCATTTAAGAGGATTTAAACATCAGTCATTCTCTTGGGTTTTAGCTGTTGCACATGAAAAATATGCACTGGAAACAACAGTAGAAAATAAATGTTGTTATCATGACTAAATTGTTGCAAAGCAGGCAGCATCTCTGTTCTGCTTCTCAGATTTAAAGAGCATGGATATCCAAGTGAAAAACTTGATGGGGTTTGTTGTGTGACAGTCCTCTTATGTAATGTCTGGCAATGCCATTGCACTTATGTTCCCAGATCTTTCTAGGAAAATCCGAGGATTTGTTTAGCTCTTTAGAGTGTTGCTTCTGATGGAGATTACAATTAAGTAAGGGGCAGCTGTTTGCAAGAAAAAGCTTGAGTGTAGCATCAACTTTTTATTCATTAAGGATTTAAATTTGTACAGTGACAGAGCGAAGGGATACTGATAAAGTGGTGAGCTGGGGAGCCTAAGGAAGGGCTTCCTTCCCAGGCACATTCCTTTTTGAGCTGAAGCCAGCCCAAAATCATTTTAGGACCTCTGGGCTGGAGTGCTGTTCCTTGTGCACAACCTTACTTGCTCCCATGTAAGACTACTCATGTTTCTGGAGAACAGCAGACTTGCCCTTGGGTAACTGCAGTGATGAGTGAGGTATGTATATATATAGCAAGGAGATAGATAGCACTTTGTTGGCTGTATTGTGCAAGGACATGCTGCAGTGAGATAACGGGTGAAACTTGCTCTCGTGCAGATGGCTTGCACCAACCCCTCCTTATCATTTATGAACACTTCCATCCTCTCAGAAACAAGTGGATGGAGTAGTGGTGCCAGTTCGGTAGTGGCTGAATCTCTTCTGTGCAAATGTATGCTGCTTCCATAGGGGCTGTCAGGTTGGTGTCAAATGAGAAAAATCATGAAATGCCCTGTTGTTCTGCAGGGGTAGTAAGTGGGGGCTTTGGTGGCATGATAGAGGTGTAGGTCTGTTGCTGAGAAAGAAGCAAACGTGGTGGGTGAGGCTCAAGGTCTGAGTTCTGAGCAGCCCCTTCTCCTTGTGTGGGTACACAACGGAAAACGTTTGCCTCCTCAGGCCATGACGAGCAGGCATTTGTGTTTTGGAAACATCCTAATTAGATGGTGGGGTGAGCCCTTTCCGCTGTTTGTCAGGGCTCTTCTCAAACCAAAGTACACCACACAGACTATCCTGTTCTGCGCCAGCTGAAAGGAACCTAGATTTGACCCATAATGGTAAATACAAAGAACATAGTAGCATTTCAAGGCTCCAAAACAAGTCAGGAACACTTAATCTTGCAGATTCAGTCTGTACTTTAAATTTTAGAAAAAAACCTAATTGATTTCTGCATTTCATATTCTCTGCTTCTTAAAAAGTCTTGAATGTAAGAGCTACATATGAGGAATGATGCATCTCTGAGGGTTGCTAGGATTTAAATCTTTTCAGCTTTTTAGCTGCTTCTAGGATTGCGTAGCTTTCCAGTCACTAATAACTTGATAATTTTTTCCATAAATATAAGCAAACGGTCCATACCAGCACACAACCAGCCCTTTTTGTAGCCTCTTTAATTATAGGAAATGCTACAGTATGAAAGATTCTTTCCTTTTAGTGTAATGGCACAGAATAATATAGACAAAATGTTATGGAGTAAATAACTAGGACTTGATGTGGGAAAATAACTTTACTTTCAACCATCATAATAGAGGATTTGAAAAGTATAAAGTATTTTCCAGCAATTTAATTATTTAAAGTTAAAATACAAACATCAGTGTGCCTTTTTATGGCATTTACAAAAAACACTGAATGTTTCAAAGGTTTTACTTGGAAAAGGCTTCACGGACATGAGTACTTCATAACTCTTTGCTTAATAATAAAGGTGGAATTCATGGCTACTGAAAGGCATGATAAGTATCTAGCTACTTGTGGCTCCTTGTGACAGTATTTAGAGCCAAGAACTCCTGCACTGTGTTCATAGTAGCATGCTGCTGTAATCAAGGTTAGACTGTAAGATATGAAGCATTTCAGAGAGAAGAACTGGCCATTCTTTTCTTTTTTTCTTTTTTTTTCTTTTTTTTTTTTTTAAATTTTGTGTTTCCAATAAAAGGCAGCTTCTGTTATTGTATAAAGTTTTGGTACAATCAATGTGGTGTTTGCTGAAATGTCAGTTCAGACTCTGCCTCATAAAGAAACTGCACTAAAAAACTGTTCTCCTCTTTCAGTTATGTTAGTAAGGGGTTTGGTATCATCTGCCAAAACTTTCCATGTTTAGGAGACTTACCATAGAATTAAGTGTATTACAGATGGATATGTCCTGTTCTGATTTTTTTTTTTAATAGAGCATATCTCAATAGAAATTGATCCCAGTTCTAGTTAACTTGCAGCCAGTCCCCTGTGTAGCTGCAAAACTGAATGTAGGCAAGCTAAGGCATGATGGAAAGTGATGCTACTCATCCTGCCTTGAAACTATGTGAGCAACGCGGTGGCCAGCACCCGCCTGTTGAGCTGGGTTTCACCTCTGAGCAGTTCAGCTGCAGCTTCCCTGTGGCTGCCCGGTTATATGCCTGGTGGCAGAGCCGTGCTGTGATGGGGACTGCTGCTTTTATCTGAATCTCCAGCCAAGGGAGACACTGCCGTGCTAGTGGAAGTTCTGTCTGTCATTGGCTCTGCTTGCTCACTCCAGGTGTTGAAATGGAGCTGCACAGGCAATAGTGTCTGCTGTAAATCACAAGCAGCGGAGCAACACTGAATCAAGCTGATGTGCAGGGCCTGTTTACGAGATTATCTACAAATAAAATTTAAACAGCTTACTACTTCTATTAATTAAGTTGTAAGCCACTAATATATGATCAGCTAATGAAATTGAGCTGACTGAATACTTCTGTAAGATTGCTCAGCAAGACAATGTTTAACTAAACCCTGTGCTCGTAATTGCTAGGGGAAAGGCTGCTGGCTTATTTATGCATTTTTGCTGTTGGCTTTTTTGGGGGAGGGAAAGCAAAAGGACAAAGGAAAGTTAAACTGGAAGCAGACCTTCCAGTTAAATTTGATTGATTTGGATCTTTTATTATAGATAAGAAATATCAGAGTTGCAATTAATATACATATGTAGTTTTGCATAGTAATAGCTCATCTTTCCTGGTCAAGGATAGTTTCTAATTTGTACAAAAAGTATGGAAGTAGCTTATGGATATATTTAAAACAGCCCAGAATATAAAATACATAACATCAATATCTGAGTTAGCTTTTTGCCTGTGAAACAACACAGATCTTTAAGGTCCTTTTTTCATCTACTTGTACTGTGAGTTATGTTTTTAAAAAAATTGCCTATGCTATGCTACAATGATATGCCATGACATTCACATCACTCGATTTATAGATCAGAAGTATTTCTGTTTCACAAGTTGGGGAACTGAGGTGGAGTGGTTAAGATGTGTTTGTGGCAGTCCAAGTCGTTGACTGGCTGGAAATATACTTCAGAGTATCTTGCTACTGCTTTCACGTGTTCAGCTGTGCTGTCCAGCTAGCGTCTGCATGCACAGCTCAGTGGCAGGACTTCCCTGCACTCCTCACTGCATACATTCACGTGTAAGTTAGTTTTTCAGCTAGAAAGATCAGTTATTAGCAGGTTTTCTGAACATCAGAACGCAATCTACTCTCATCAACACTAGATGTTGGAAAAATGTTAATGAGGCATCAATTACTTTAATGTGCACTAGTCCAGGCTGGTTTTCAAGCTCCTCCATCATTCTCCTTCACTAATATAACATGTGTTAATGGTAGCTTTTGTCTGCCTGTATTCATAAGCACCCTATACTAACCAGTGGCATTTTCTTTTTGCCTGAAGTTTGTCTTTTTGAAGAAATTTACAAGCAGATTTTCAAAGTCATATGAAGAAATCAAAACAAAGTCAGCATTCATTTTATTCTGGAATAAACAACTGGATCTTACAGGAAATATATACAGTTAACTGCAACTTCGTAACCATTCTGTTGTATCAGTCATATTCCCAAGATACATAAGGCCAGGAGTATTGTTTGATAGATATAATGATGTGTGGTTTTTAACTGAATTAGTTTACATGATTGAAAAGGATCTGTTCAAGCAGGCATTAACATATTTAAGCCAGACTATTTGATCTTGTTTTGGCCAACATCAGTGTGTTATCAACATTATTGTCATCCTAAATCCAAAACATAGCACTATACTAATACAAAGATTGGTGTTCTCTGAACCCCCTTGCTTTTCCCGAGGTGGGAAGCCAGGTGTGGCTGGGTTAGGAAACCGATGTAATGAAACTCAATAACAACAGAGTGTTATTAAGCAGGCATTTTACTGCAGCACTGGGGATTCTCCACCATGAGTGTTCCACCGATTTGGTAGACTTTCAGAGATTATATACTATAAAGTCCTACATATTCACAGGATTTCTGAGAATTCATTTACATAAACATGAGATTTCCTGGAATTTATTAACATATGCAAATGTCCGATCCACATGTGCAGTCATCTCCTGTGGTGGTCTTTGGGTGGTCATCGGGGTCTTCAGATGAAGGCTCGTAGTCTTCTTCACTGTGTTCGCTGACTGACCTTTGCTTCAGTTCTGGGACCATGTCCTTCAAGGCTGCTGTTGTCATCCCCTTGCAACTTACTTATCTTTGGTGCATTTGTTCTCCCAAGGCCCAGTTGTCTGAGATGGGATTATCCCAGAGCCCCCTTATCTTACAACCATTCTAACTACTCCCTAAATCACAAAGGCCTTTCTTTTGTTTAGTTAAGTGACTAAGATATTTACAATATCCTCCTTGCCCCTAGGCTTTAATTCTTTCAGGAGGCATTTTGATGCAGTGGCTTTGTCTATCTTGACTTTAACCCTTTCAGTATAAATAAAAGCATACTGATGTACAGAGGGGGTTTTGTTTTGTTCTTGCAATTCTTATCAGAGCTTGAAAAATGTCCTGGTTGTAGAAAACTGAAGTTGCCTGACAGACCTAAGTGGAGGATGAGAGGACAGGTGTTGGTCTTAGATCTTGCTTTTACACCCTGTCATTTGAATAGTGTGTTGTATGAAACTGCACCTTAATTGCTCTTGAAGGAGGAGTCATCTAGGGTTTGTTTTTGTTTTCTTTTTTTGGTTCCTTCCAAAGTGCCTTGGCTGTTGTGAAATAACACGCTCTACACAAATCTATCTGTTCCCCAATCTGTCTTTTCACCCTGCATCCTGCCTGGTGATGGTCTCTTGCCTTTGCTGATGCATGTAGCTTTGTTAAATGGTGAAAAGTCCTTGACTAGTATAAACACTACTTAGCAACAACTAAAGCATCAGTGTGTTATCAATCACCATTATTCTCATCCTAAATCCAAAACACAGCACTATACCAGCTACTAGGAAGAAAATTAACTCTGTCCCAGATGAAACCAGGACAGTATCCACCCCTTATTCCATACCATATATGCCACGCCCAGGCCTTATACTTTCCAATACATTCCAATTAATCACCACCACTTTTCCTGTCTTTTGATATATATACACACAGATATCATTCCCTTAGTCTGTGGGCCATCCCTCTAAAATGTCCGCTGAGATGTCCACTTTTCTTGTTCAGCAATATCCAAAGCCAGCTGGATGGCTTTCAGCTCTGCAGACTGACTCAATTCACCTTCTCCTTCAGTAGTTTCTGCAACTTGTCGTACAGGATTCCATATAGCAGCTTTCCACCTCTGATGCTTCCCCACAAGACAACAGGACCCATCTGTAAACAGGGCATATCGCGTCTCATTTTCTGGCAGTTTATTATACAGTGGGGCCTCCTCAGCACACGTCACCTCCTCCTCTGGCAATATTCCAAAATCTTTGCTTTCTGGCCAGTCCATGATCACTTCCAAGATTCCTGGGTGACTGGGGTTTCCTATTCTAGCCTGTTGTGTGATCAGTGCGACCCACTTACTCCATGTAGCATCAGTTGCATGATGTGTACAGGGGACCCTCCCTTTGAACATCCAGCCCAGCACTTGCAGTCGGGGTGCCAGGAGGAGCTGTGCTTCAGTACCAACCACTTCTGAAGTGACTCAAACCCCTTCATATGCTGCCAATCTCTCTTTTTCAGTTGGAGTATAGTGGGCCTTGGATCCTCTGTATCCCCGACTCCAAAACCCTAGGGGTCGACCTCGAGTCTCCCCTGGTGCTTTCTGCCAGAGGCTCCAGGTAGGGCCGTTCTCCCCAGCTGCAGTGTAGAGCACATTTCTTACATCTTGTCCTGCCCGGACTGGCCCAAGGGCTACTGTATGAACTATCTCCTGTTTAATTTGTTCAAAGGCTTGTCATTGCTCAGGGCCCCATTTGAAATCGTTCTTCTTCTGGATCACTTGATAGAGAGGGCTTGCGATCAGACTGTAATTTGGAATATGCCTTCTCCAAAAACCCACAACGCCCAAGAAAGCTTGTGTTTCCTTTTTGCTGGTTGGTGGAGACATGGCTGTTATTTTGTCGATCACATCCATTGGGATCTGACGACGTCCATCTTGCCATTTTATTCCTAAAAAATGGATCTCCTGTGCAGGTCCCTTGACCTTACTTTGTTTTATGGCAAAGCCGGCCTCCAGAAGGATTTGGACTATTTGCTTCCCTTTCTCAAAAACCTCTTCTGCTGTGTTGCCCCACACGATGATGTCATCAATGTATTGCAGGTGTTCCGGAGCCCCACCCTGTTCCAGTGCAGCCTGGATCAGTCCATGGCAAATGGTGGGGCTGTGTTTCCACCCCTGGGGCAGTCGATTCCAGGTGCACTGGACGCCCCTCCAAGTGAAAGCAAACTGTGGCCTGCACTCTGCTGCCAAAGGGATTGAGAAAAACACATTAGCAATATCAATGGTGGCATACCACTTGGCTGCTTTTGAGTCCAATTTGTATTGAAGTTCTAGTATGTTCGGCATGGCAGCACTCAGCAGCAGCGTGGCTTCGTTCAGGCCCCGATAGTCTACTGTTAGCCTCCACTCTCCATTAGACTTTCGCACTGGCCATATGGGACTGTTAAAGGGTGAGCGAGTCTTGCTGATCACTCCTTGGCTCTCCAGTCAACGAATCAACTTATGGATGGGAATCAGGGAGTCTCTTTTGGTGCCATATTGCCATCGGTGCACCATTGTGGTAGTGATTGGCACCTGTTGTTCTTTGACCCTCAGCAACCCCACAGTAGAAGGGTCCTTCGAGAGACCAGGCAGGGTAGACAGCTGTTTCATTTCCTCCGTCTCCAAGGCAGCTATACCAAAAGCCCACCAGTACCCATTTGGGTCCTTGAAATACCCTCTCCTGAGGCAGTCTATGCCAAGGATGCACAGAGCCTCTGGGCCAGTCACAATGGGGTGCTTCTGCCACTCCTTCTGGTTAAGCTCACTTCGCCTTCCAATACAGTCAGCTGTTGGGATCCCCCTGTCACTCCAGAAATACAGATGGGTTCTGCCCCTTCATAGCTTGATGGCATGAGGGTACACTGTGCACCGGTGTCCACTAGAGCCTTATACTCCTGTGGGGCTGATGTGCCAGGCCATCGAATCCACACAGTCCAGTACACCCGGTTGTCCCTTTCCTCCACCTGGCTGGAGGCAGGGCCCCTCTAGTCCTGGTCATAGTATCCGTTACTCACTTCTTGTAAATATGAGGCAGGAGTTCCTTCGTTATAATCAGGAGTAAGATCAGCCCTTCTACCCTGTCTGGGGAACTGCTCACTGGAAACTGGAGCAGCAGTTTTCCTGGAAGAACCCCCTTTTGTGATTGTTTTTCCTTGCAACTCACGTACCCGTGCCTCTAGGGTCGAGGTAGATTTTCCATCCCACTTCCTCATGTCCTCTCCGTGGTCACGCAGATAAAACCACAGGGTGGCCCGTGGTGTGTACCCTCTATATCCTCCCTCTTGAGCAGAAGAACGCTTACTCCTAATAGCTGAGATACTGGTCCGTACAGGTGGAGAATAGGACCTATCCTCTTTGAGTTGCTGGACCTCCCAGGACAGTTTCTCCACAGCCGAGACAAGGGACGAAGAGAGACTTTCTTCTTATTCCCAGAGCTGGCTAGCTGCTTCATCCATTTCATCTTTCCAGGTCAGTATTGCCTATGGATTGGCAGACGGTGCTGGTGCCCTCCGTACCAACTTCCGCCACATGGGTCGCATGCATTTGACTTCATCTGGATCTTTGGATAACTGCGCGTTGTCCAGGTCATCATAAATCACCTCCAGCACGGCTAATTCCCTCAGGTACTGGATACCTCTCGCCATGGTGGTCCACTTGCCTGGGTGACATATAACATCTTCCTTGAAGGGATGCCTTTCCTTCACACCTGACAGGAGTCGCCTCCAGAGGCTGAAGGCTTGTGCTCCTTTTCCAATCGCTTTGTCAATGTCCCCTTCTCTAGAAAGGGATCCTAGCTGTTTGGCTTCTCTAATTCCAGGCTACTGGCCCTGTTATCCCAGCATTGGAGCAGCCAGGTGACAATGTGCTCGCCTGGACAACGACTGAAATATTTTCGCATACCTCACAGCTCACTCAGGGATAGGGATTGGGCGGTTTCCGTCTTGTTTATGAGATCTTCCTCCTCCTCTCCTTGTGATGGCCCTGCTTTTTCATCATCCCTTTCTAAACGAGCTGACTTTCGCTTCCAAGATTTCTTCTTGTGTATAGGGGTGACTGATACCGGCACAGGTTGGTTCCCTGGTTCAGCTGCAGTGCCTCTCGCTGGGGTTTGAGTAGCCACAGTGCCTGTCGCAGGGGTTGGAGTAACCACAATGCCGGTTGCTGGGGTTTGAGTAGCCGCAATGCTTGTTGCGGGGGTTGGAGTAGCCACAGTGCTGGATTCTTAAATAGTTGTTTAACCCTAAGCAAGACCTGACACACATTCAGGAGACATAGCAATAGGAACATGCTGGTTTGAACATCCCAAGGATGAAGGGAATGAGACACGGACTCCTCATATGAGTTCAGGCAAAGACAAGCAAAGACACTTTATTTTTACAATCTATCCCTTTTATAATATGATCTAGTGTTCACGAGCAAGCAAAACCCATTTCATTGGCTGCTGTCTTTTGTCCACGCATCTCTTCAGCGTTACTTATTGGTTCTTCAAGCTGGTGCATGCGAATTCCTCTTTCAGGGATGTATCCAATCTCATCCTTATTTTTCTGCCTCTGAGTTTCACAAACTTGTTTGTAACAAGCCTCAAGGCCACAGCTGCATTCCTGTGAACCTGTAACAAGCCTCAAGGGCACAGCTGCATCTCGTCAAAGTAAAACACAATCTCATTTATTCCTACAAATCCCCCTTTTTGTTTTTCTACCACAAAAGCTTGTTTAATCATATTCTATAGCATTTTCTGTACCCAAGACAAGAAACTATCATTATTATAGTGCAAAATATTAGTAACAAGAAAAAACCTATTTTGATTAGAGACATTATCCACCTGCCAATTCCCCAACTTGTTAGTAAGTAAGTGATTCAGCCAACCAAATCCATCACTGACTTGTAATTTGCTAACTTCAAATCTTTGATTGCTTTATGGATTAATTCGGAGTTATCAGATAAGTCATTCCCCATCAGTCTTCTCAGAGTTCAGTGTCTTCTGCTGTTCGTTCTTGTTATCCGATGCAAGAGCCGGTCTTATGCACCTTGCAGGTACCCACTTAGGTCCTACATCTGTTGAGACACAAGCATACCCTTGACCCCAAGTTAGTAGCCGATATCGCCCTTCCCAACACCCAGTATTTAAATTTTTCATCATTACCATCGCCTTCTCCTGTGATATATGTGCCATTCCCGACTCCATAGCTTTAAAATGTTTGACTATGGGTGTGACATCTTCATGTTGAAAAGGCAGCGATAAATGGTTTAGTACATATATAGCTTTTCCTAATCTGTTTTGGGGAGATTCCTGAGCTTCCCCCTCTTTTTGTTTTTGCAATAGAGTTTTTAAGGTTCTGTGTGCACGTTCTATAATAGCTTGCCCTGTGGGGGAATGGGGTATCCCTGTCTTATGAGTGATACCCCATGTGTGGAAAAATTTTTGTGTCGCATGGCTGACATATGCAGGGCCATTATCTGTTTTTATTTCTTTTGGAATACCAAGCGCTGCAAAGGCAGCTCGGAAATGGCTTTGTACGTGCCGGCTAGTTTCACCTGTCATTGCAGTGGCCCAGATTGCATGGAAGTAGGTATCTATGGAAACGTGAACATATCTCTGCCGACCAAAGTCGGGTACATGAGTCACGTCAGTTTGCCAGAGCTGAAGGGAGGAGAGTCCCCTAGGGTTTGTCGCAAACAATGGGCGGGATGGTGGTTGTTGACAGTCTGGACATGTTTGCACAACGAGTTTTGCATCCCCCATAGAGATTGCAAATTGTTTCACAAGAGCTTTGGCAGATTGGTGGAAAAATTGATGCGATAATTGAGCTTGAGAAAGTGTGTTTGGTACTGGGGTATGTAATGCAACGTTCGTTAGGTAGTCAGCTCGTGCATTTCCTTCTGTAAAGAACCCGGGTAAGTTTGTATGGCTTCTAATGTGGATTACACAATAGGGATGTTTTCGTTATTCTATTAAGAATAATAGCTCCTTAAACTTCAAAACCAAGGCTTCTTTCAGTATATGTTTTAGTTGTGCCCTTTCAATGCGTTGCACAACTCCTACAGCATATAGTGAGTCTGATGATACAATATTTAGTGGAGTTAGAGGCCATTCTCTAAAAGCCATGGTAATGGCGTGCAACTCGACTAATTGAGGTGAACCCTCAATTTGTTCTATTTTGTGTTGCCTTTGACCTTCTTTTTTCCATGTGATGACTGCTTTTCCTGTTTTCCCTGAGCCATCGGTGAACACCGTTTGACCCTTAACCGGTTGCCACTGGTATAGTGGCGCCTCTTCAATTTTCACATTATTGTAAAAGGTGAACATTTTATGAGGGGGGTGATGAGTATCAGTTCTTCCACTAAACCCTGCTAAGGCCATTTGAAGTTCTAGACTATTTTGTAAGCACCAATCTAAGTAGTCCTTTACGACAGGAAGGACAATGAGATGAGGCTCTTCTCCAGCCATTTCTACAATTTGTTCTCTGCCCTTTTTTATCAAGGCGGCGAACATTTCAATACGAGTAGCCAGGGTTTTCGCAGGCTGATGTGGCAAAAACACCCATTCCAACATTATGAGAGGGTCTTTTCCTTTGTTCTCCCATTGTCCGATGATTGCTAGAGGCTGTTGGTTTTGGTTGCAGATATATAATTGTATGGGTAAATTTTCAAGTCGTCGGTGACATTGTTGCAGTGAGAGTTTTTCATTTATGATTCTCAGTGCGTTTTTTGCTTCGGTCGTCCATTGGCGTGGTGCGTTAATATCGGTATCTCCTTTAAGTAGCTCAAATAAGGGTGTTAATGTGTAGTTATCGATACCACACTGTGCTCTAATCCAATTTATGTTTCCCAATAGTTTTTGTACATCATTCAAGGTTTTTATGTCTGCTGAAATGATCACATTTTGAGGTTGGATACTTTGTTGTAAGATTTTCCACCCAAGATATTTCCATGGTGCTTCCATTTGAATTTTTTCTGGTGCGATTTGCAGTCCTTTGCTTTGCAATGCATATTTCAAAACAGGTAGTGCTTCACGCACCATGGTGTTCGTGGGGCCTGCTAGTAAAATGTCGTCCATATAGTGATAGATATACATTTCCGGGAATTTTAGTCGTACAGGACGTATGGCTTTAGCCACATATGTTTGACAGATCGTTGGAGAATTCTTCATTCCTTGAGAGTCCAGAGGTATCTATCCATTGGCTCACCTCGGTTAATTTTTGGTACCGAAAGCGCAAAACGCGGTGCATCCGTAGGATGTAGTGGGATAGTAAAGAAGCAGTCTTTTAAGTCTACTATGATTATGTCCCAATTTCGGGGTATCGTTGTTGGCGAGGGCAAGCCGAGTTGGAGCGCTCCCATTTCTTCCATAGCTTCGTTTATTTGTCTCAAGTCATGTAGCAGTTGCCATTTTCCACTCTTCTTTTTTATAACAAATACAGGAGAATTCCAGGGGCTGGTTGTAGGAGTGATATGTCCTTGTTGAAGCTGTTCTTTGACCAGTTCTTGAAGGGCAGCGACCTTTTCTTTGGGGAGAGGCCATTGATCTGTCCAAATGGGTGTTTCCTTTTTCCAAATAAGTTTCATTGTCGGTCGCTCATCAATGGCCGCTACTGAAAATTTTCAGGGCAATTTAAGGTGAAGCCGCATTGGGACATTACGTCACGCCCCAACAGGCTCATGGGCAAATTTGTCACATATGGCCGTACAGTAAATGTAGACCCTTCTTTGGTATTGATATTGAGCAGGTGGGTGCTTTGAAAGGTTTGAGAAAGGCCGCCGACTCCAATCAAGCCCTCTGTGGGGGTGGCTATTAAATCCTTTGATTGAAGAGGCAGAAAATGAGAGATAATAACAGGAATATTATTTTCAGACATATTCAGGTAGTTTAACACATACACGGCTTTACTTAGTCTGTCTGCTGGAGTGGCTCCTGGCATTCCTCCTTTTTGTTTTTGCAGGTTCAATTGTTTGTTGCAAGATTTTCCAGCCCAGATATTTCCAAGGCTCAGTTTTTTGCACCTTTTCAGGGGCTATTTCAAGTCCATATCTGTTTAGAGCTCGTCGTATCTCTTTTTCTTAGTTGTGGGCAATCTCTTTTAAAATGTCCAGTTTTACCACAGGAGAAACATGATTTCTGCACTTTCATTGGGGCGGCAAAAGCTGTAGCTAATGTTTCCATATGATGGGACATTGACCCCACCTTCTGGGTAGCTTCTATCATGTCCATTAAGGAGGGATTTTTTAGAGGCAAAAGCACTTTTTTTACAGTCCATATTTGCATTTTCAAAGGCTAATTTTAAGAGTAGGACCTCTCTTGCTTCTGCATTTTCGACTTGTTTTTCCAAAGCCTCTTTAAGACGATCTAAGAATGAGATATATCCCTCTCCTGTCCCTTGCTTTATTAATGATGTAAATGATTTTGTCACTCTTCCGGCATCCGGCACTCTTAGTAATGCCTGTAAAGCAAGGTCTCTGCCTTGTGCTAATATCTCTGGTCGTAATCGTGCCTGTAACGTTGGATGATTTAACGGCGGATCCCCCATAAGCTGTGGGAGTCCTGCCCCTTGTAAAGGGTCGCCTTGTTGTCGCTGCATATTGATAATTGTGGCGTTTTGGCAGGCGGTACGCCAGGTGCTTTCAAAGATCACCTTTTGCGTTGGGGTCAATATAAGATTAGTAAGCGTGCATATATCAAATGGTACTATTTCATTTGTAAATATTCCCCATAGCAGGGATTGTGTAAAAGGAGAACCCAGTCCGTGCACGGCAACTGTTTGTCGTAGATCTTTTAAAACATTATAGCCAAAAGGTTCATGCTCATCGGGGACATTTGCGTTGCTGCGTATGACGGGACACGCTATCGCTGAACAAAAAGCTGTATCCCCCGCTTGCAATGCTTGGTGTCTAGTCTTTTGCCACCTCGCAGCAGGGGCTGACGCCCCCCATTCCTCGGGCGGCAATTGATTATGGGTTTGTGGAGTATCGGCATTAGAAGCGGTAGAGAAAGGCGGTAAGAGTGCCGACGCAGCAGGGGCCGGGGGCGGGCGGGGAAGTGGAGTACTGGTTGCAGGGATCGGGAGGTCTAGCAGAGGTGTTGAAGCCATAGGAGCAGGTGAAGGAGAAAACGGCGCAGAGGGTAGCGGCGGCGTGTGGGGGGGTGGCTGCTATTATCTTGTACCCGCACTGGAAACGCGAACCCCGCGGTTTCTCCACCTTTCAGCGCTTCCCTACGGAGCTGCTCCCACCGATCCCGGGGGTCGAAGGCTCGCTCAGGCTGTGGTACAGCCTGCGGCGCGGGCGGCTGCATCGGACAGGGGGGACAGGACAGAGTGGGTTTCATTGGAATGGAACTTGGGGGAGGCGGTCTGAGTCCTGTTCCCTTGTTTGTTTCACCCAAGTTCTCATTCTTTTCATTTTCCCCCGAGTCTATAAGAGCTTCCTTGTCTTGGGGCTTACTTTCACTCAGTTCATCATTCCTTATCTGCGCCGCTTGAGCGACTGCGTTTTGTACCTTTTTTTTTCTTTTTTTTCTTTTTTTCTTTTTTCTTTTTTCTTTTTTCTTTTTTCTTTTTTTTCTTTTTTTCTTTTTTTCTTTTTTCTTTTTTCTTTTTTCTTTTTTTCTTTTTTTTTTTTCCTTTTTTTTTTTTTTTTCAGCTTGCCATGGGCACAAAGTCTCAGTCACTAATCGCCAAGTGGTCATGACTTCGGTGGTGGTGGTGTCCCCTCTGGACGCCACCTCCCAAATCGTCTGCCCTCCTGTTCCCAAGTTTTCACATCAAATACTGCAGAGACTGTAGAGGGAGCCCCTTGCTTTTGTAAGAACTTCAGTAATAATTTTATTTTATATGCGTCATCATAGTTCACTCCTCGTTTCGCTAATAGCTGCATTAAAAGTTTAACTATAGCTTCTTCTTCAGCTGCTATGTTAGCTCCCATGATTACTGCCCAGCTGCTCACCTGTTTCTTAAGGTGATGTCCTGGGATTAAAGCCATGGTCCTGCCGTCAGCTTGAGTCATTCAGCTGGGGTTCCCTCCAGACGCTACTTGCAGCGCTGCCTCCTCCGGATCACGTCGGGGTCACCATTTAAAGGAATGAGACACGGACTCCGCATATGAGTTCAGGCGAAGACAAGCAAAGACCCTTTATTTTTACAATCTATCCCTTTTATAATATGATCTAGTGTTCACGAGCAAGCAAAACCCATTTCATTGGCTGCTGTCTTTTGTCCACGCATCTCTTCAGCGTTACTTATTGGTTCTTCAAGCTGGTGCATGCGAATTCCTCTTTCAGGGATGTATCCAATCTCATCCTTATTTTTCTGCCTCTGAGTTTCACAAACTTGTTTGTAACAAGCCTCAAGGCCACAGCTGCATTCCTGTGAACCTGTAACAAGCCTCAAGGGCACAGCTGCATCTCATCAAAGTAAAACACAATCTCACTTATTCCTACACAAGGATATTCAAAATTCTCAAGAGCTGTTGTAGTTAGCCTGGATAAGAAGGGGAAGATGGAGGAAGGTGTCTCCCCCGTAGGCTGTCTCTCCAAGGAGAAAAAGTAAAAAGTGTAATTACTAATAATTTCCGATAGACGGCTCCCGAAGTACAGGGGTGAGGGCAATGCTGAGTACAAATAACAGATTGATCTCATGACCAATAATTTTATCATACCATAAGCCAGTGTTACAACGTACAGCAAAGTTGCAACCTTAGTTCATTTCCCAGAGGTGATAAACAGCACATAAATACTGACAAACAGTATATACAGCAAGTAAGGTGATACATAACACAACTCTCAGAGCAAATGCCACAACTCTGAGAACAAGTAAATCAACGTTGTGACCAGCGATTACTAAACTAATATAATGAATGCTTATAACAAATTTATTTTAACATGCTCTGGTCAGATCTGTCATTATCTCAACCTTCAAGCCCCACATTGGGTGCCAAAAAGGACTGTCATGGTTTAACCCCAGTCGGCAACTAAGCACCACACAGTGGGATGGGGGAGAGAATCAGGAAAAAAAAAAGTAAAACCCACGGGTTGAGATAAAGATAGTTTAATAGAACAGCAGAGGAAGAAAAAAAAATAATAATGATAAAAGAATATACAGAACAAGTGATGCACAATGCAATTGCTCATCACCTGCTGACCGATGTCCAGCCCGTCCCCGAGCAGCGATCGCTGCCCCCCGGCCAACTCCCCCCAGTTTATATACTGAGCATGACATCATATGGTATGGAATAGCCCTTTGGCCAGTCTGGGTCAGCTGTCCTGGCTGTGCCCCCTCCCAGCTTCTTGTGCACCGGGCAGAGCATGGGAAGCTGAAAAGTCCTTGACTGGTGTGAGCACTACTTAGCAACAACTAAAGCATCAGTGTGTTATCAACATTATTCTCATCCTAAATCCAAAACACAGCACTATACCAGCTACTAGGAAGAAAATTAACTCTATCCCAGCTGAAACCAGGACACTTTGACAAAAAAGAAGCATTACATTTTTGTGTGTTTCCATGTATGTGTGAGACAAGGGTGTAATGGATGAGACTGATTATTTGTCCTGTTATGGACGGATAGATTTTTTTTTTTTAATCTACATAGATTTAGAGCATGTAGTCTAAATACATAATCAAATGAAAGGTATGAAGGACAGAATGGAATGAATATTTGTTGGTGAATAACCCTTGCTGAGTTTTTTTCCTTGAAAGAACAATGACACTATCAATCACATGCACTTTAGTTAGAAGTACAAAAGCCATGGTTTAATAACTGGAGCCTGAACCAACAAAATTGCATGAAACAACTTGCAGTCTGTTGGTATGTTGGTATCTACTGTGGATGATTTACAGGCACTTGCTAAGGCATGTTTATATCAGAGCCATACTAAGCTTGTTGCAGTGTTAGTAGTGCTACTTCACAGTCCACAATTCTCTGCTTTTGTCTGTAGCATCATTGCTTGTTTTTGTAGGATGGCCTTTACCTTCTGTCTTTTTTTTTAAAACTGAGCGATAGTATTTAAAGGATAGGAGATAAGTTTGGTTCATTTTTGATTTTCATATATATTAGAATTAGAAAAAAAGTAATATTTAATTTTTGCTTTTTCACAAGAACAGTATGTATGTTAAGCATGACTGTAGCTTTAAAAAAGATGATTAAAAAACTAATTTCTTTTAGTATGAAATGGCTACCATTCAACAAGATTTCTGATGAACTGTTAAAGCATGTGCTTGGCCAGGTCTACAGTAGGAACACCTCATTAAAATAAGAATGTCACATTACAGGAGAAGTAAGATGAATCCAGCCATACCAGTGAAGCTATTTTTTGTCCCTACATAGCAAGCCAGTTTTCTGCATGAAATAGGCAATACCCGTAAAGCTCAGTTTTTGCTGGTATAGCTGCATCAGCCTTAGGGTGAGTATGCCATCACAGCTCTGAGAGTTTAGGAATCGCTCTTCTTTGCATATTTGTTAGACATAGCAGTCTGCAAAAATGCATAATGTAGGTACAAACCTCTTTTGTGGCTATGCCACAGTAGATATTTATGGGGTAGGTTATTTACTTGCAAGGTGCATATATATACACATATATATAAAATATAAATAAGTTATATTAAGTTATATGGTTCTGCATTTTATATTCCTCTTATTACAGACCTATTTCTTAGCCCAAATTGGCACTCATGTTGGGGGAAAAAAAAAGCTCATAAAGGGCAAAAGGAGGGGATAACTGCAAAAGTTTTTCTTTATAGATATCCTTAAATTGTTTGTGAGTAACAACCTGATATTTGCATGAGATCTGTGGGGTGATCAAGCAGTAAGTGCAGTATTCCTGCTTTTTACTGGTGGCAAGATGGAATTTTTTACTCATATTTTTTACCTACTATGTGTCAGACATGGCTGCCAGTGTTAACTAGGAAAATGTTAACTAGATATGAGCTAGGAAAAGGAGAAAAACTTTGTCAGATGTGTTTATGATTCTATGTGTGCTCATGATTCTGTGTGCTCAGGTGGCCAAGAAGGCCAATGGCATCCTGGCTTGTATCAGGTGGCCAGCAGGACCAGGGAGGTGATCGTCCCCCTGTACTCTGCACATAATTTCTTGTCTAAAAAAGTTTGTGTTCCTTTATATTCATATAAAGGAATGCTTATATATATATGCTAATGCTTATATTATCGCTAGAGGGCAGTAAATACAAACACTGATTTATGTATTTTACCAGAAAGTCTTTTTTTTTTTTTTTTTTTAATGAATATAGGAGCCTTTATTAAACAACTCAGCTGCTGGGTTTTACTACGTATTTATCCTAAAATAATTCAGAAGGACTTTGTCATCTCAGTTTGTTCAGCAACATAAAATACTCGTATTTGATGCATGAGAATTATATATAATTTCCCAAATAAAAAGATCTCTAAAATTGTATAGTTTAGGCTATTCCATTGTGTTTAATGAATGTAATTATGACAAGCAGGCTGCCAAGAAAGCCTTTTCAAAGCAGCATAATTATGCTACAGTTACGATCCTTAAATCTAAGACTCCTTCAGAAGAGTTAGGGATTTGTTCCAATTACAGCCATCAGTTCTTAGCCACCAGTGGAGTTCATCTCTTCTTGATATCAGTGTAAAACCCAACTTTGTCTCCACCCCTGCTGCTCACTTAGTGTGTGGTGGCTGATTGCTGCAGCTGGAACAACTCCTTGTATTTGAAAATTTTTTTTTTTTTTTTTTTTTTTTTTTTAAGTTCTACGTTTTCTCTCCTTCCAGTCAGGGAGTCTTAGGTGGAACTTGAAGAAGTTTGGTGAGGCTGGTTGATTCAGTGTAGTTTCCTTGTCCCTAGCTGTCCTGCTACTTCTTCTTCCAGACTAGTTCTGTTTTTTGGCTCAGTTGAGTCCATCCACATGCCCTTGTTTGCTGGATGAATGACCACAGCAGCAAAGACCATTCTGCACTGAGCAGACTTTCCATTTTGTGGGGAGGCTTTCTGCTAGGGCTCACACCAGCATAAATGCCAGATGAAGATGGCTAATGCTGTGAAAACAGTCTTGTGTTTGTGACCAGTAGAGCTGGATTTGACATGGGTGATTATTGCTTTTCTGTGGTGTGTGGAGGTCAGCCTAAAAATGTTCTTTTGATATTTTCAGACAGGCTTCTCATTTGGCTTATGAGATATGCTCAGGCTATCTATTCCTGTTTGTAACACATAAGACCTTGAAAACTAAAATCTGTGATGTGTTTAGCTGTCGTCTTTGTTTTACTTTTTACCACTTACTAGACAGTATGCACTACATCCAGCACACTTGTATTCAGGATTGATGCTCAGACATCTCTTTGGAGGTTCCTAGTGCAGCTTCGTAGTCAGTCCAGAGGGTTGAGAGTTAAAAAGCAGTGTTCTGCCTTCAAAGCTAAACATATTTCTGCTAGAGCTCCTGTATTATCCATTACTGACCTGTGGAAGGAAAGACCAAGACTGTAAATCTCCTGTGGGACAGTTCAAAAGTACTGCAACTGAATCAACAAAGTGGCCCTTCAGCCTTCTTCCTATCCTTTTCCTCAAGCCTGAAACGTTGCCATCTTTCCTGTTGACTGAACCTTCAGGAATCTATGCTTACTAACAAGAGCAAGAAAGGAACACGGATACTTTATTTCAGATGATCAAGGTTTCTCCTAGACTGTTGAGAATATAATTCTCTTCCTTGTCCCTGTCAGTAATGTTTTTCTGTATATCAGAAGCCCTATACTGGATCTCAGGAAAAATGAGCTTTCCTTGAATGTCTTATATTCCATAGGTCCAGCCTGTATGCTCTACAGTGGTTCACAGGCATCTGTAGGTTCTCCTGGTAAATTGAGTGTCAATATGACAGATGAATAAAAGGATGAAACCCTCACTAATATTGGTGAAATCCACGTGCCTTTGCACACACTTGAAATTATATTTAATAAAAAGAGCAACCTGTCGTGGTTTAACCCCAGCTGGCAACTAAGCACCACACAGCTGCTCGCTCACTCCCCCCACCCCAGTGGGATGGGGGAGAGAATTGGAAGGGTGAAAGCCAGAAAACTCATGGGTTGAGATAAGAACAGTTTAATAATTGAAGTAAAATGAAATAGAATAGTAGTAGTAGTAGTAATAATAATAATAACAACAATATACAAAGCAAGTGATACATTATACAATTGCTCACCACCCACCGACCGATGCCCAGCACATCCCCGAGCAGTGATTGCTGTCCCCCAGCCAACTCCTCCCAGTTTATATACTGAGCATGACGCCATATGGTATGGAATAGCCCTTTGGCCAGTCTGGGTCAGCTGTCCTGGCTGTGCCCCCTCCCAGCTTCTTGTGCACCTGGCAGAGCATGGGAAGCTAAAAAGTCCTTGACTGGTGCAAGCACTACTCAGCAACAACTAAAACATCAGTGTGTTATCAAAATTATTCTCATCCTAAATCCAAAACACAGCACTATACCAGCTACTAGGAAGAAAAAATCAACTCTATCCCAGCTGAAACCAGGACAAACCTAATAATTAATTTCTTCACATTCTTGTGGAAGGAAAATAAAATTTAGGTTAACAGTAATTTTTTTCTGACTATGGCAATAGTGCAGAGCTTTATAGGGAACCAAGAAATAGTTTAAGAATTATGAGTGCTGACAGCTCCAGAACTTTGCAGAGATAGAGATTACTGCTTCAATTATAAGAAGAACATTTGAGGTAACTCATTGCAAACCTGATTTCATCACAAATGCACAGCTTTTAAATTCTTAAAGTTGCTTTCAAGCAGAGCATTTTCATTGAAGATGTATAAACAGCCTTCATGATACAAGTTATTTAGAAGGTAGAATTTCTAGAATGAGCATCTGCAATAGGTAGGTTGAATTGTCGTAGACTCATAGGGCCAAATGGATTGCTGGATCTCCTGTGTCTCTCAGATGGCTAATTTGCACATAACTGTAGAAGTATTGAACTCACTGACTTGTGCTTGCCTAATGTATGACTTGCAGCAGAGAATCTACCACTTCACTGATGATGTACTCTAATTTAATAATTCTTGTTGTTAATCAATGTGTCTTGTTCATAGTTTGAGTTGATTTCAATTCAGCTGCCTTTCATTGCTTCTTGTTGCTTCCTTGGTGCTAGTGAACCGGGTCTGGTACACTGTATTTCCTCTTTGTCATGATTCTACACAATAGCCGTATTCTCTAAGTTAAACAGCCTGAGTTTTTCTTTTACTATAAAACATTTTCTCTGTCCCCTGAATAATATTTGTATTTTTTCCCCACGCGCTGTACGTGACAGAATTTAGGAAAACAGAGATGCCAGAGCTGTATGCACTATTCCATCACTGGAGTTGCCAGAATGGTGTGTTGAGTGCCTCTCTCCTTTTATTTAGCATCACAGAAGATGCAAATTTTTTGGGGACCACAGCATCACTGTGAGATGTCCTGTTGTGTTTCTTTTCTCCAGCGATTCTATAAACTCTTCAGAGTTTCTGCTTTCTTCAGTGTAGTCCATCATTTTGCATTCATGAGCTGCATTCCTTGTTGCCGGGTATCTTTGCAGTTAAATTCCTTGAATTGTCGTTTATATGTGACTGGTGTCAACATACTAAACAAGTGAGGCTGCTCTCAGTGACTTCCGCATCCTCATAGTTTATAATTTTTTTTTTTATTTTTTCCATTTTCTGTTATCTGGAAGTTTTCATGCTGAAAGTTTGCATAGTAGTGACTTAATTCCACATCACCAATGAAAAATTTGAGTACCATAACATAGTCTCAGGTGTTGCAGAACCTGACTTAAAGCTGTCCCGTTAGATGAAGATGGACTGTTGATGGTTGTTAGAAATGGGTCAATAATCAGGTTCTTAACCCATTTAATGTGTCCTCTCTCAATGTTGGGATTGCTATCACAGAATATTATACAGTACTAAATCAAATGCCTTACAACAATCCAAGAATATTACATGTTCAAAAACATAAAACGATATTGACTGGCATTAATTACATTCCTATCTCTTAGTTCTCTGTCAAGCAAATGCCTAAAATATGTGTATTTCAGCTTTTCCATTATTTTACCCAGGACTGATGTTTTGTGAAGTGGCCTGAAGTTACCTAGCCATCCTGCTTGCAAATTTTAATTGGCATAAAATTAACATTTTTTCAGTCTTTCAAAATTTACTAAAGCTGAACATCACAGTTCCTGGGATCTCTGCCACCTCTTTTATGACTCTTGTGGAGAAAGTTGTCCAGGCTTGTTGATTAAATAATGGCTAACATTTCCTCTGGTTATTAAGGGACTTCATCATCTTTCTGCCTTTCAAGGTCATTGTCTTGATTCTTTCTAAATACACAAGAGTGCTCATTAAAAACTTCCTTTATTTCTGAATTATTTTATTACTCAGTTACAGTCTTTTCAAATAATACTTTTCTCATTTCCATATTCTTTGCTTGATTGGAACCATCATAGAAAAAGTCATTATTCCCTTCTTCCCCCATGTTTTATCTTTATGGATATATGTGTGTATGAAAACAAGAAGTTCCCTTTCACATTGCTGGATTTCCACTTATCTCTAACTTCTGTTTTTCTTATCTTGAATTACTCTAGGTATTTAGTCGTGTGTGGCAGCTATTTGCTGTGCACTCATCTATCCACCATAACCTCCTCTAAAGCTTATTCATTCATTTCAACCTGGGAATTGAGGATGAAAATCAGCCAAAACAATTACTGTAAATCAGTGCTGGTGTGGATTTTCCAGCTATAAATTTCTAAGGTAGTCAATCATACTTTTACATGTAGCCGAAGTCAGAGGGCATGCTTGCTGAGTCAGTGAAGTCATACTAGTGAATTGTATCACAAAAATTGGTAGTTTTGTGAGATTGAGTCTATGGGTCTCAGAAAAATCATACAAATTCGTAATAAACTGTCAATATCAGGTGTCATTTCCTACTGTCAGTATAGTTAATAAGCAGCTAAAATTGTTGCAACATATAGGTACATTGGAGGAAAATGGTTTTTCATGATTTTACATGCTACAAGAATTTTGCAGATTCAATGAAGTATGCATATAGTATTTCTACAGACTTGTAAACATCTTCAAAAAAAGAAATAACAGAAAAGTCACATGAACCATAAAATCTCAATAAAATCAAAATTATAAAGCTAATAGCTCTATAAACACCATCCTTCAATAAATTCAATAAACTAGAATTCAGTAACTCTTATGGATGTGTCTTTGTCTTATAAATTGGTGGGGAATAAAAAAAATCAAGGAAGATTTTTTTTTTATACATACTAAACAACTAGTATAATTTACATAGCAGCTGTTTTAAATATTTGTTATATGAAACAAATTCTGTGCTTTGGGGGACAGTTGTTAATAAGATTTAAGGAAGAACCAGCCTTTAAAGTAACAAAGAGAAGTAATTTAAAAACTTGGCTTTCCAATGTCCATTCTTACTACCTATTGCAACTGAACTTTCATACTTATATGCTTCTTAATTAGCCAGAAGTATAATGGCTGTTATTTTACCATCTTCTAAGTCATGATTGAAATTGCCTTCTGAAGGGAAGCAGTGTGGCTTAAGGATCAGGGGTTGTCCCAAGAGTGGCCTTGCAGAATTTTGTCAGGTCCTTCTCTCCCCCTCCTTGTAGGCTATTGTACACAGGTTTGTGTTAGCACTGGAGATCCTCATGCAGATAACTTTTCCCAAAGACGAATTAAAAGGAGTCAGAATAAGAGAGTAGCTCCTGGAGCCTCTAAATCTACAAATTTCTCAGTAGGATAAAATCTAATTCCCTGTATTGGCTCTCCGTGGTTGCCTGGTCCAAGCTCTTCCAGCTTTGCAGCTAGCAGAAGGCCCTCTGCAAAGGCTGGGTGTAGGAGGGAGCTTGGCAGGGATCCCGTGCCCGTGGGGACACCAGCCTTCCTGCTTCCCTTACAAATCTCAGGGCAGCTATGTGAGCCTTTTTACACCGGGTTCAGAGGAGTCTTTTGTAGTTGTCACTGTTGTGATTTTTGAGATGGGGTGGAAGGTAATATTGAAGTGTATTTAACTTCAGAAATCAACAAAAGTATTTTCAATTCTCAGTGTTGATGCTGGGTAGGTGGCAGCAGTGCTCTCTTGTGGGTGATTAGAAAACAATGCAATGCAGATGTAGACAAGCTTTATATTCAGTGTTACTGAGCTGGAAGAAACGGGAGAAATATTTTTCAGAAATACTTTTTAGGCTATTTTAATGTCTTGCTGAGTCTTTAATAACCCAGGTCTGTTTTCAAAACTTAATTATTTTATATTCATCTACCTGTATAGATCCAGGACAGGTATAACTGTGCATATTATACAGAAAATGCATCAGTAATGTGTTCATTCACATGTTTTTTATATTACCTATTTTAAGGAAAACAATATGCTTTCCATATGAAAATCCATAAGTGCTGGATGATCTGTTGACTGTATCCAGTTGTCACATTGCTATACATTTCTGTAAAGAAGAAATTTGTTAATCATCTCATATTTTGCCCTATTGATTTTTGCAGGTTTGATTCTTTCTCAAGCACTTAGTGTTGCTGACATTGCTGTGTAGCGTCACCCAGAGAAGTAGAAACCACTTCAGCCAAAAGCTCCCTTATGACCATTGTCAGTCAGTATCTTCCAATGAATCAGCGGTGTGGGTTAGGCTGAACACTGCACCTCATTCAGCTTGTCCTTAGATATTTGCTCATTGTCATATTGGGAAACCAATGACTCTCCCTTCTTTTGATACAACAAAGACTCAGAAATTTGCTGCAGTAGTGCATATGCCTTACACAGAGTGCTGCAAGATAATGCATTCCTCCTTTTAAGTTTTGGTCTTTGTAATTGATTATATTAATCTGCCAAGGCAGAAAGAGCAAAAGTTAAATAAATACAATGAGAATTTAAGGACTCTCATATCTCGCTTCTGACTTCTCCACGGAAACTTAACCTTTACTGGGAATTGTAAGACACATGACCTGCTTTATCTTAATAATAACTGCTTTTATCTCATAAAATAAAAAAGCAGTAGAAACTAGCAGACTGGCCCAATGGGCTAAACAGATCAGTTTTTAATCTAGATGGCATAAAAGCCAAAAACATTTTCATTGTTACAGTACATCACAGACTGCTCAAGAATCCTGATAGCTTTACTTCTGTTGTTTTTTCTTCATAAAAAAACCTTAAATATATTTCCCTTCCATATGAAAAATTAAAAACACTTGGCATTTTAACTGCTTGGATGTCGCATCCGTTGAAGAGAGCTGGTAAATGCTGCTGAAATGAGGAGAACTTAACCCTATTATTTTTGAATGGCATGTGAATGCTGCAGGTGGGGATACCATTATTAAATGGCATTTGCCATAAAAAAAGAAATACCCCATGCCCAGGAGAGTCCCTGACGCTGGCCAATGGGAAATTACTGTACATCGTGTCACCAGCCTCTCACATTTATATCTTTTAGGGTGACATACTATTGGCTGCTAGTTAGGCTCTATGGGAGGGATTACTGGCACCGTTTGTGGCTTCCCCTTCAGGTCCTTATTTGGTAGCTGTTGATTGAACAAGTCTTTCCAGCAGCTGAGCATCTTGACATACATTATTCATTAAGTCCTGGTGTTCAGGAGATATGCATATCCCTAGCTCTTCAGATATTTCTTCAACTTGGACAATATGTCTTTTCAATGTTGCTTCTGAATGCTTGGAGTTTTACAAATGGCATTTATACAATCAGAAGACCACACAATTGGATTTCATTTCAGTATGCCTCCTGTGTACATAGTTGCTAAGAACCTGAAGATCAGCAAAAAGAATTAGGAGATAATTTTTCTTGGAAGTCTTTTGCAGTATCAGATAGCAAAGAACTGATTAGCTTAGATTGGTAATATAGAAAAAAAAATCAAAAATGCCTGAGGCAAACTATTTACTCTCAGTTTCTTGGGGCTACATAAAGGTAGGATTTTGTTTTACCTTTTAAGAACCTTGATTTGTGGTGCATGATTGCATGATTACTGGATAGCATGAGTATTTGTGGGTGATATGACTATGAATAATATGAATATAAAGTAAAAAGTCAGAAAAGCAAGCCTTTGTTCAGCAATGAGAATGAACTGCACAGTATACAGTCTTTCTTATAAACTATGCTGGGACTTTTAAAATAATGTTGCTTCAGTGCATAATCAGACCAAGTCTAAAGCCAAAGAAATTTAGAAGTGTTTTGTGTTATTTTAAAAAAAGATTGCTACAAAACTGTATTTCTAGACATTAAAAGATTTTAAAAAAAAATAACCTCAAAACTGAGATACCATAAAATAGGAGAGAGCATGACTAAAAAGGCTGAGGATAATGGGTGAATGTATGACTCATACTGGTTTTAATAGCTGAAGAAATGTGAAATTATCAACAGTACGTTCCAGCAGCATTTTCTGGTAGCCTCTGTGTGTGCGTGCGCGCGTGTGTGTGTGACAGCTTATTGATTAAAACACTGGGAGATTGAAAATTGTCATCTTCTAATATTGATCTACATTATTATGTGGAGCAGCTTTGAAATAGCTTGAAACTGCAGTACTGCTAGAAAATGGAATTAAATAAGCTTTTATCTCTTTTATGGAAAAGTTTTGCACCAAGGAATTAAATCAGTATGCCTGTCAACGTACAGAATTGAAATTCATTTAATAAAAAAACATGTTTGGGCTTTGTTTTAGCCCTACTTGTGTGTTTGTGCTTAAAAAATGATGTTGCCTTTATAATTGTTATCAAGTGTGTAAAAAAGAAAAAAAGAAACATCATTCTATGCTTGACATACAATAACTGTTCCAAATCATCTTGTTTTAAAGAAAATTCTGATTTCTCCTGAACTAAATAATGCAAGTGTTGAATTAAATGACTAAAAATAATACAAGCATTATATTCACACAGGACTGAATCTCTCATACTCTTTTGTATTGATACCTACTTTTATCATAGATTATTTCTTTTAAAGTAGAAATGTAAAACCCTCATTAGGTCATTGTGCCCGATTAGGTCATTGTGACCATTCTCTGCTAATGCAGAATTGTTACAGTATATTCTCAAGGATTTTGTTCAGTCATCTGTAAAGAGGTTGGATGCCATTATGCTAGCTAGGTGGATTCCTTTCTCATTTACCAAAAAATAAGATGGAATTATTTTCCATTCAGCTAAAAGTGAGGTATTTATTGTAATTTGCTTGGAAGTATTTCCTGGATTTCCAGGCAGCTGCTGTCACGTTCCTACTTGCCAAATCACAAAAATTCAATCACCGATCTTCAAAAAATGTTCACTCTTACTGTTTAGCCTTTAAAATGGATAGATTTTTTTGTTAATTGAAGTTCAACAGAGAGCATGGTAGCTGTAATTGATTACATATGGAAAAATATGTTCTCTGTATAGACAGTGTCCTATACTGTCTATAGCCAATGATTTTAGTTAAGAAGCTAAGTAGTACTTGATCACAATTTTAGTATAGTGCTTTTTAAGTTCACAGTATACACATTATAGGAAAAATGTGAAGAAAGGCAAAGATGATCTGCTTTTTATGACATTCATCCTGCTCAGTCCAGATGTTTTCAAAATAAATGACAATTAAAGTCTTGTTGCTGTGGCATCAGCAACACGTGAAAAAATATGAGGAAATCACACTTCTACCATTCTTCAAAGTCAAAAGCTTCTCCCATTGAATTCACTGTTAGCAGGAGGCCCTTGCAGAAGCTGGGGGACTTGTTTTACTGTATGCCCATATTCAGCAGCAACACAGAGTGTTCCACAGGTTTCAATGCTGATGGTCTAACTTTTATGTTCTGGTGACTTATGGGGTGATGGGAGGTGGGAAGGCAAGGCTTTGCATCAGAATAGTCAGGAACATAGGATTAGAAAAGATTGCCATGCCCCTTCCAATCGCTGTGGACATCCATACAATAAATATTTAGTTGGACATTCTTAAAGAACATCTACTCCATAAGTTCCACAAGATTATTCCCAGTATGCTATAACGAACCTAAAAGATCAAAAGCCAAAATTGTACTCACTATAGGAAAACAACAGCAGAGACTGAGGTCAGCAAGATGTACTAAAATCTTTGCATTTATATGATGTCATTTCTATGCAATGCAGAAATGGACCAAACTAAGCCACAGGTGAGGGCAAAAAAGACTCCCAATGGTTCCTGCCAATCTGACCAGGTTGGAAAATGTTGCCTCCTAGCTGCTAGTCATTAGAGGGCGTTTAACTCTGAGTGTGCAAACAGGACACCAGTTAAGCACACGAGAAGATATAATGCCTTTAGCATCATCACCAGGTCCTCCGTCTGCTTTCTCTAAGTGGAACTAGCCTCCAGTATTAGCAAGTAAGGTAAACCTTGTCCTTCTCCCTACCTCCTCCCTGCAATTAAATTTATGATTTGGAGAAAAAAAAAAGTCCTTCCTATTTGTTGTGTCAGGTAACTGCAGAACATAGTGCAAACGAACACCAATTTGTTCTTTTTTCAAGCCTGGGAAGTTTTTAAGGAGAGTTCCTGAACAGTACATACCAGCGGTGGCTAGATGATTTTTCAAAATGCAGAACGTGACCCAGTAGTGTTGCTCTGCAGCTGCAAAAACAGTATTGCAAAGTTGGGCATCATCTAAGAGGGTTTATCAGGAAACCACCAGACAGATGAGGACCTATTTAGTTGGGATCTGGTGAACTAGCTGGATTAAATTAAGGAAGAGAGAATACTGGAGCAGTAATGGCTATACTGATGACAGGCCTGGAAGTTAATGCAATTTTGTCAACTTCTGACATTTTATTGATTCCTATATGGCATATTTAATTTAAAGCTGTGGTTTCTGGATACTGTCTGGAGTCAAGTCATTCTATGAGATCTTCATTTTTTGCCTTAAATAATTCAGTTTCTCACCTTCATGGGTGCAGAAAAAAAGCAGGCAAGCATGACTTAAATGCATGTTAAAAGTTTAAAGAAAGGCTTTTAAAATACTCTTTGGATTTTTGGACCAGTCCCATTACTGCTTGGCAAGTTTTACTTGTTTTTTGACATTTAACATTGGTGACAAACATCTGACCTCACTATAGAGGTTGATACTGGTTTCGTGCAGAATATATAGCCCTGTAGTTCATAGTATGCATAACTATTTGTAGTATGGTTCTAATTTTCAGAAATCTGTTGAGCACTTGGTAGCACACAGCTGTATCTGAGATCAAAGCTGAGCCTTTGGCTTGTGACAAAAGTAGAATTCAGTCTTTGTAGCAGGAAGTTCCTGACCTGATCACATGTCAAGAGGGCAGGAAAATGCAGTGGGTAACAGAGTGTTATATTAAAGGTAATTTTTATTTGGCACACTGTGAGCAATACAGTAATTGGTGACTTACAAAGACATTGTGAAGAAAATAACATCTTTCATTATGCAAGGCCTCTTTGAAGAAAGGGCTTTGATGATTCCAGTAGGATGGAAAGGAGGTGGTTAATGTTTAGTCTAGTGCTTTATCCGATATAGAAGAATAAATTACCAGTTTTCAACACAGATGAATGTTTACAGGGATATATACTAAGGATAGCTATTGCTTGATGTAATTAATAGTCATAACTGGGTGAACAAGATGGAAGAGGATTCTGAAAATGGCACAAATTATTTGGCTTTGTTAAGAGAAAAGATGACTGAGAAATCTAAAAACAAAATGAAAGAATGGCACAATGGGAGGCAAAATTCAGTAGTGACAGATGCTAATTTGCATTGGAAAGAGTTGTTTGAATTGCTAATAAATATTACTGAGTTCTATTTGTTAATAATATCAAAGCAGAGCTATAGTCAATGAAAACACATGTAATATAGCTAGAGCTGCATTACACAATTAACCTGTCGAACACAATGACGCAAGATATGATTTAACCCTGAGTCTAGAAGGAATCAAGAAAGGCTCAATGATGAGTACGTAATCAATTACACATTTTGTGGAATGTTAATATCCACTTGTATCCAGTAGAGTGCCTATGATGTGAATTGCTAACTTACGGGGAAAAGGAAGTTTCCATAGATAGGTATTTTCTACTCTGATGTTTCGTACAGATACAGACAATTTTCTGAGACTGTGGAATGGGCAAGTCATTGTGCTGATCTAGTATAATAATTTTAAGTAAAAGACAACAAACCTACTTCTATTCATATTGGCATGTAGGAAATCAGTAAGTTATTTTGATTTTTTTGAGCAGTGCTGTCAAATACATTTGAGTAGATTAATGATGAGAGGGAAGATAAAATTGAAAGATTACAAAATGTATCGCAAAAATGCACAAATAGATTAATTTACGAATACGATAAGAAACCCCTAGTAGAGAAGGGGTCCTGTGTAAATACATTTGTATTTTCTCTCCAAATTAAAATTAAAAAATTGAAAAGACAGAACTATTAACTATTTGTGTGTATGCAGAGTCTTATAGTTTTCAATTGCTAGTAGGACCCTGTGCCTTAGTAATTGATTCACTATGGAGTATTTTAGGAGGTTAAGAATTATGTTGTCCAACCCACGAATTAGTAGGGTAGAGCAATGTTATATGTGATTTTTGCTTTTACAGTTATCTTAACTTAGTATATATTCTTAATGTCATATCCTTTCCATCCTAACTAGAATACGTCTTGATCACTGACTTACACTTTTTGGTTTTTTTTGTTTTCCAGTTTAAAAGAATGCTCAACCGGGAGCTAACTCACCTATCTGAAATGAGCAGGTCAGGCAATCAGGTCTCAGAATATATATCGAACACATTCTTAGGTAAGACTGTGATGGGAGTTAACTTTTTTGCCTTTTGTTTTGTTTATCTCTCTCTGGGCTGTGACAGAGCTTAAAAGCAAGTAGTTTTCCATATTAATTTCTATTTTCAGAAACTGTACATTTAGTATTGTATTGTTCAGTGTCTGAGCAGAGATCATGTTAGATCCATTTCCTCACAGCTCATTTAGTTTGTGTATGTGGTTTTCCTGTGCATGTAGTTACAGATAAATATTCATATACATATTTTCATGTAACATTACAACTACTATATTGCTACCATATTAAGAAATGAATATATAATAAGTTAAGTATCTCATATATTAAAAAGAATTCTTCCACTGTGTTTCCCTTATGGACAGAATGAAAGTTACTACAAAGAGGTTTCAGTGTGCTGGAAGCACACAAGCACAAGTAACCTCATAAAATCTTGTAGCACAGTTCTGATGCTTTGGTATTCCCTGCCCGTGCATGAGAGGGTTGATGAATATGGCTAAGTCAATATCTGAACAGACTACTTCCAGGAGAATTTGTGTGGCTCAAGAGCTTGCATGGTGGTATGTGAGCATTAAAAAAAGCCTGACACAATATTACATAGAATATGGTTTGTCCTCTATGGCTTTGCAGAAGGAAGTATATATTTTTTTTTTTGCTAAAAATGGTGAAAACTAATAAAACTTGGTTCCATACTGTTGATTTTGAACATGAAGATAAAGATAATATACCAATCTCAAACATGTTTTGAGCAAAACACCATTGGTTCATAAATACTGTGCATATAAGGGGAGGCACAGCTGAATACATCTCAATTAGGATAACAAATACTTTAAAAAGTGCCAGTCACACGTTAAGATACATCTTGTTTTATTTGTGTGAGATACCATAGCTGGGGCTTTTTGTGTTTTTTTGAAAGAAGTGGGTTTTTTAAATACATTTTATCCTGCTTGTCACCATATCCTAAATGGATCACGTAATGTCTGTTCAGTTTACCCATGATTGCAGTAGTGTGCCTGAGAGCTGTGGCACAACAGGGTTTCAGACAATAAGAAAGTGATGAGCCTCTGTTATGGAGAAGCAATATTGCACAGTTTTAGGAGCCCTGAAAGTCACAGTGTACAGTTGCCTGAGAAGATGCCCCACTTAGGCTAACTGAAAAGACTGATACATCAGTTTCTGCTTGCTTTTACTTGAAAACTTAAGGCTCATTTTGACAGGGTAAGGAAATGCATCTGTCAGCATTTCATGAGACCTCAGTCTCGAGCAGAAAGAGTGCTGGAAAGGCAATCACTTCTAAGTTGGGTATTCTTTTGTGGCTGCATGTAAATGAAAACCTAGGATACTTTAAAATGTAGATATAAGAGGAATACAACAGGAGGAAAACAGAGAAAAACACATCAGCTACAGAAATATTGCTTAAATATTTTCAAAATATTCAGTTTAAGTATATAGATTCTTAGCAACAATGTGAAGAGGGAAAACATTGTCTCCATAGAAAATTTTAATGAATCTAATTAATTAATTATTTTTAAAATACATAACCTATCTCCTGAACATCTACAGACTTTCTCACATTTGAAAGTTAGGAATGTGTAATGAAAAAACAGGTTTTTACTGTTGTTGTTGTTCAAAAAAAGATGGACTGTTTTCCCAAATAGGGCTACATGACATGTATGAAGTTATTCATAATGACAAATATATTCCTTGTGTAAGAATTAAGGCTCCTACATTGAGTATGATAATATGTAAGGTTTTTATTTTTCGGTGTAATTAACCTGTTTTCCTATGAACAGAAAATGTATGAGAACCCGTCAATGAGTATAGCATAACCAGGATCAAAATGGCAAGCTGTCTTTTCTACATGTTCAGATGGGCCCAGGATCCTTTGCCCTGTGTGCTTGTAGTTATAAAAGCACAGGCAATCCCGTGGAATTCCTTTGGAGATCTAAAGTCATTCAGACAGACACTTCCTTTCACTTGAGTTAGTCTGACAGCTCAGCTTATGAACCTCCCTTTGATGTGTCTAAACTTTGTGCATATGACCAAAACCATAAACATCAAAGCACGAACATGAGTCACTGCTCCTCATCTGTTGTCGGTTTGCACCAGTTAAGAGCTGCAGCACTCCTCCTCCCCCTTTTTTTGATTGTCTGTATGAGGAGAGTGGTGAAGTATGGTGGGGGCAATTGGAGAACTCAGTGCTGCAGACTGAAGCTTGGTGACATTTCCACAGTCTCTTCTTTGCTGTGATTTGTTTGGAATTTGAGGTGTCCAGTAAATGCAGGCTGCTAAAGGGTAATTAAAAAAAGAAATGAAAAAAGAAGAAAGTGAAGAAGCAACCACAATAACATTCTAGGAATTAGGAATGGACTTGCTACCCTTGTCTGGTTTCAATGTCTTTATTGAAAATTACCATTGCAGGAAGGAAAAAATGGACATATATTTTCAAGAGCCCCATTTTTTTTTGTTATTTCTTTTGTTCTAAGGTGGTTTTAAATAATCATTTTTGCTAGGCTTCTATGTTAGAAACATCTGTTCTGGATTCTCCTGGTTTTACTGGAAGATTTCTTGAGGACTAGAAAAGGTGCAGGTGTATTTCAGCAGAGAAGAGATAATTTGGAGTGAGTCATTAAAACTCTGTTTAAAAATGGTATGAATAGAATGAACAAAAATTAATGCAAATTCCTAGCAATTTTGGCAGGAGACTCCTTTGTTGCACTAACTTGCATTTCTTTGGGGACCACAGATGTCTGCAGTGCTCCACACCCCCATACTGTTTCTGCAGCAATCATCTGGCAATGGCCTAAATATACTTTACTCTCAGTTTAATACTTGTCTATATTGTTAGAAGGTTTTGCTGGCACATATGTTGATGCGGTATACGAAGTGATGCCACTGATACTGCTATGGAGGCAAAAGCCTACAGGAAAATGTTGTTTTTTAGCAAAACAGTCCTTTTGTCAGTATTAATTACTCTGATTAGGAGGTGCAGAAAAGAACTGCTGGCGTGAACTGCCTCTACATCCAAAGTGTTTGTTGATATGGCTCCACTGGCAAAAGTCTTTCTGAGTTGTGCAGACTCTTAACACAAACAGGACCAGTCCCCAAGTATTAGGTCCTTTGAGTCCTGAAATGTTTTGTAAAGGTTTACATGAGATACCATTTTGATTTTTTTAGAACTACAATTTCAGAGAGTATTTTTCCTGGAAAAGAAGAAATTTAAAATTTTCTTAAGAATGAAAGTTTAGATTTCTTTTCAGTTGTAGTAACATTTTTTAAATGAAAGGATTAACCCTATCTACAGTGCTAGGGGTGCAGGAAAAGTGGAAATCAGACAGTCACAAGTCACATTTAAAGCCAGTTCAGAAATAAAGAGGCAATTTGTGAAATAGAAATCTGCTTATATTGAGGTATAGGTCTATGTTTATCTTTCCATGTTTTTACTGCTCTTGATATGAAATATCTGTTGCAAAATCTCAAACATAAAAATAAAAAAAAAAGTTTTTTTAAGAATTACAATATCCATAATACACAACTCAACAGCAAAGTGGACAAAAATATTTGTAACTCCTTTCAAAACTATTCTTTTTTTCTTTATTCTTTTGAAGACAAACAACATGAAGTTGAAATCCCTTCTCCAACGCAGAAAGAGAAAGAGAAAAAGAAGAGGCCAATGTCCCAGATCAGTGGAGTCAAAAAACTGATGCACAGCTCCAGCTTGACTAATTCTAGTATCCCCAGATTTGGAGTTAAAACAGACCAAGAAGATGTTCTTGCCAAGGTAGAGAATATTTAAATCCTTGAATTAAAATAGTGGGTGGACTTGTCATTATTATTCCATCCTCTACTTATAACCATTGATTTCAAGCTGTAGCACCAAAGGCTGGTCTCACTTGAAATAATATAAATCCAGTGAAATGGAAGAATAACAAATAAAATCGGAATTGGGCCATGAGGATTAATTACCGCATGAACAGGATTTCAGCAGGAACGTTTGCTGTCTGGAGATGGAATGTAAATTAGCATTTGTATATGCATTAATAAAGCTGCTTATTCATAAATAATATCTGATGAATGAATAGTAAACATACCGTATACTATCAGAGGAATGAGAATATATAGCAGCCCTATGTTTTTTTGAAAATGCACAACTGTATATAGCATTAGAGCTATCCTTGCAGGTCCTGTCTTAAGCTGTATCATTTTATGTACATCAGTTGTGGTTTTGTTTTTAGTGACATTTCCTGTGATTTTCACACTAGCAACTAACTATTTGGCAATAATCTAAAACTGGCATAAAGTGATTATTTATTCAATTTTAGATTTTTGCATTTTGAAATATGTCTATCCTTATGTTTTTGGGAATCTCCCCCTTTATTTGAAGAGCCTGTTTCTGAGAACCAGGGAGACAGCAGCAGAACCACAGAATCTCTCTCTGGAGGTTTCCTCCTCGCTGAACTCTGCTGTCACTGGGCACTGAGATAGCAAAGTGCATCAGTTCAGCTCATTCAAGATACTGTAGCATTTTTCCCTCTGGAGCAATCCACTTAAAAGAGGCACTCTTTCCTGCCTAGTGAATTAAAATCTAGAAAGTTGGTAGCTGCAAATTCAAATATTATGGGATTAGTAGCAGCAGCTTTCCCCCTTTCAGAGTTTAGCATATAATTTTCACAGTGGCAAGGTCTGAATCTTCATGAGTCTGCTGTTTGTAGCTGTTTCAATCAAAAATCGCTGGAATGTGTGTGTTAGGTTTCAACATATCTGTTGCTTGATTCTGTTCTAGGAACTAGAAGATGTGAACAAATGGGGCCTTCAGGTTTTCAGAGTAGCAGAATTATCTGGAAACAGACCTTTGACAGTCATCATGCACACCATTTTTCAGGCAAGTAGCAGTAGCCATACTGCTTTTTGCTTGTCTTAGAGATTTTTGTGTGCTTTGTAATCTTAATTGTTTCTCTTTTCCTTTTCTAGGAACGGGACTTGTTAAAAACATTTAAAATTCCAGTAGACACTTTAATAACTTACTTGATGACCCTAGAAGACCATTACCATGCAGATGTGGCATATCATAATAACATACATGCTGCAGATGTTGTTCAGTCAACCCATGTCCTGCTATCAACCCCAGCATTAGAGGTAAACTATGCTAAGGTGGGAAAGAGGCAGGCATGAGAGAAAGGGACATACTAAGACTCTTCTAAACTAAATGTTAAAGACCTTAGTTTCTGCAATATTTTTTAAAATGCCACATCTTTTTCTTTTAAATCATGGTTTTATACTTGCATATTTGTGCTGTCATAACCTTTTTCATTGCAACACAATGTGTAACTTGTTTCCACCATCTCATTATTAATACTACATCCTGTTCTGTCATTATTTCCCATGTGGGACTCTCACCACAGTTAGTGGAATTGCTTAGGAAAGATAGTGATAAAATGGGATTCCCTCAATAGGGCCATTTGTTGACTGTTTTTTTTTTTTTTCCCCTTGTTCATATTCATTCTGATCCTGAAAGGCTACTTTTGTGTTTCTTTCTCAGACAGAGTGGAACATGTACTAAATTTTCACTGGACTATCTCATTTTTTTTCATAAATATTTCAAAATTATTTGGAAAACAGTAACATTTCATATGTTGTTTTCTGAAGAATTCTCTTGTTGAAAGTGCTTAAATTTCTGAAGTGAAAGGAAGTGAAAGAAAGATAGAGATTACTTTCCCCTTTTTAAGCACAATTCAGCCCTTAGTATAGCAAACATAGACATATCCCAGTAAATTGTTGGAAAAAAGGCAGATAAAGCAAGTAGTTGAAATTTTAGTAGTTCAGAAGGATTTGCCCTCATTTTCAAGGGGGGGCTGCATTTTGACTATTTTTCATAATGACCAGTCTTTCATGTTACTCAATGTTTCTGCTTTACCTTCTCCTTAACAAGAGGGTTATAAGTGGACCTGTCGTGGTTTAGCCCCAGTCAGCAAACAAGCACCACACAGCTGCTCGCTCACTCCCCCCACCCCAGTGGGATGGGGGAGAGAATTGGAAGGGTGAAAGTCAGAAAAACTCATGGGTTGAGATAAGAACAGTTTAATAATTGAAGTAAAATGAAATAGAATAGTAATAATAATAATAATAATAATTGTAATGAAAAGGAAAACAAGAGAGAGAGAGAAACAAAACCCAGGAAAAACAAGTGATGCAACCGCTCACAACCCACCAACTGATGCCCAGCACGTCCCCGAGCAGTGATTGCTGCCCCCCAGCCAACTCCCCCCAGTTTATATACTGAGCATGATGTCATATGGTATGGAATAGCCCTTTGGCCAGTCTGGGTCACCTGTCCTGGCTGTGCCCCCTCCCAGCTTCTTGTGCACCGGGCAGAGCATGGGAAGCTGAAAAAGTCCTTGACTGGTGTAAGCACTACTTAGCAACAACTAAAGCATCAGTGTGTTATCAACATTATTCTCAACCTAAATCCAAAACACAGCACTATACCAGCTACTAGGAAGAAAATTAACTCTATCCCAGCCAAAACCAGGACAGGGCTTTAAGACTGTTGGCAGGTCTTGATCCTCAAAGACTCAGGAATTCTCTTGGGAAAGATTTTCTTTATCTCAAGAAGGAAGATCAGATTATGTTCTTAAATCACCACTAGCTTCACCAAACAGCTGAACTGATAGTCAGTAGCAGTTGTTCTTTTTTTTTCTTCCCCAGATCAACTGTTTTTCATGGCCTTGTTCTCAGTGAGGCTTTAGCCAGTAAAATAGCAATATCTGCCTGGTGCCACTGCTGATCTACACACTTCTGAGCTGTTCTTGATCAGTTATGAAAGAAATTATATAACGTGGGTGCTTGTGACAGCAGGGGAGTGGACTCAGTGACACACCAGGTCCCTTGCAGTTCTCTGTTTTATTTTCCTAATAATCTCATACAGAAGAAAAATCAGTAAATGTTAAGTAAGATGCCTGTAGTCTGTCACCCTTTCCTTTAGCATCATTTAGGAGATGTGCATCTTTCAAATACAGGACAATGTGTTCTTTGTGTAATCTAGACATGTCAGATATAACATGATACCATGATACGTAGGAATCAGACTGAAATATTTAACTTCAGTTTGTGCTGTAGGTTAGAAACCTAAATCTGTACTTAATGATCTAATAAAAGTGGATTTATTTACAGACTGAAGCTGAAAAAAACCTTCTGTTGTTACTGAATTTATTGATGTTGTCAGTGTGAAATACTGTTTTACTTTGATGGCCAAACTTGAAATATTTATGAAATTCTACATAATTGACAATTTTACAAAAGGTTATGGTAGTCTATGTGTAAAATCTCTTAAGATCCCTGATGCATTCCAAATGTGTTTTGCTTGTTCGGATCTAGATTCAAAGTAGAGTCCTTTTTATTGAAAAACATTTTTTCATTGATTGGCGATTGTCATTTCTGTTTCATGATTTTCTAGGCAGTGTTTACTGATTTGGAGATTCTTGCAGCAATTTTTGCCAGTGCAATACATGATGTAGATCATCCTGGGGTTTCAAACCAGTTTCTTATCAACACAAGTAAGTTTGATGTTAAGTGTTTTTTCTCAAAAATTTGCTGCAAGATCTGCACATAGCACCTGAAAAATACGCAGTTCATTAATTGTTTGCTTTTATGTGTACCTTTTCTCAGTAAATGGATAGGTGTTCATATTTTTAACTGGATATCATTTTGCATTGCTTGTAACTTTAGAAATAATATGCATAGTACCCTCTAGCAAAAATTACTAAGAAAGACATGAACTATAATCCTGGCACTATTTCAATGTATTGGATGTGGTCTCTTTCCTGGAAGTTAGTTGGTAAATAAATAAAATAAAGTTGGTAAATAAATAAATAAAGTTGTAGGAGAAAAATGAAGGAAGATTAAATAAAATATCAAAAAAAAGAAGACAACAGTTTCTATGTTTATATTGGAAGCATATGGTATGACCAAGGATAGCCATACATTTTTAAGAAATTTAGAAAACAAGTTTCTTTTTAGCAGACTGGCAGGCCCATCTCTGTCTCTCCCTGGCTGTTGTACTTGTTTTCTGATCTCTGCATACTCATGCCTCTTGGACTGAATTTTCTCAGCCTGTCCCTGCAGGCTATGGCAAACCTCTTTTTTTGTGAGTCTCTTGCTGGCACTCCATGTGTGGAGGAAAAAGCCCTAATGAAATGAGACCCTAATGCCATCTCTGAATTTGAAATCCAGGGTATATGTTCTGCATTCCTCAAGGCTGTTCTCTGCAGCATTGCATGAACCACCTCCCCCTCTTTAATCTTCTACTAGAAGAAAAACACTATTAGTTTTGTTGAACCCAATCATGACGCATTTACTGAATGGCTTGTTGCCCCTGCTTTGATTTCAGTGACGGATGTTACTATTTTAAGTGGGTAGCACATTGTAAGTCAGTGCAAGTTCTGTCATACGATGTTATTTCTTTTGCCATCTGATGACTTCTCCTTTTGCAATAACTGACCCAGAAGTACAATAGTTGTAATAATACTAAGAATCCAAGTACATAAGAAGAAAAAGCTACAGAAATGGAAACATATCTAGGGTTGCATATTTGACCCATCTGGTTGCACATTTATAGATGATGTCATTCCTGCACTTGGGTGAATCTATTGCACTGGTGCTAAAATAATATGACCCCATATCAGCAGTATAGTTTGAAGAAGGGAGCTCCTGTTCTGACTCATTGCTGCTGTACGTTCAAATAAGACCTCCACTCCAGTCTAGCCTGCATCTAATTTTATTTGCCTTAATGGCCTGAGGGCTACCCTGTAGTGAAATTCAATTTGGTGACTCATCTGCAAGGAGGAGGATTTGGACTGACTCTAGATTTCTGGTGCTGTATTGGTAACCAGTACACTTCAGCAGTGTGGTATAGGAAGAGAGTGAATCAAGCTTTGTGCACAAAACAGTGTGTAATACCCAAATTCTTAAGAGTAGGCATGTGTAAGTAAAGTTTTTATTTGTTTGTTTAATCAGAAATTGAATATCAGGATATATTGGTGGCTCTGAGGTGCTATGGGGAAACCACTGAGTTGTTCAGGTTTAAGCAGGATGACCAGCTAATTGAAGGGACCAGTAGTGATACATAAAGCTTTTGCTTTTAGGCAGACAGTTGAAATCCAGCTAAGTTAGTGATTATTATGCTGCTTATTTAGTGGCTTAGAAGAAATGTCTTGTTCTTCTCAATTCAGCTTTTGATAGAGAAGGCTTCCATGTCAATCAAGTAACATCACTAATTGGAACTGCTGTTGCCAAGCTGAAAAGAGACAAAGGGATTTTATCCCTTCTGAGTTACATGTACAAAGAAGAAACTGTAGGGACAGAGACAGAGATAAAGACCATCTAATTTAGATTTGTTTAGCTACCTAATACCCATCATTTTAAATGAGAGCTTAAGAATCAATGCCCACATGGCTTGTACAAAAGTCACACATGAAGTCTCTCAAATCCCAGATTTTCCTAATCTCTAGAAGATCATTTGCTACCATCTAGTTTTATGTTTTGCAATTAACTTTACAATGTATTAACATTTCACTAAGAAGTATAAGAATACATTTTTAAAAGCATAATAGACTTATAGTTACTTAAAGTATGTACATATTTTCATATTTCAGCTTATTCTTTATAATTACTCATGTGATATTTCTGAATATTATTTCCCTATTTCAGGTTTTAAAGTCTATTTATACAGTTGTCTAAAAATCTGATCCCTCTTGAATGCTATTAAAGAACAAACAAATATGGATTGTGTTAGCATCAGAGGAGATGCTTATTTGATCATTGTACCTCTGTCCTTCCAGACAAATACTCTTGAAGCTTATAATGTGTTACAGAGATTACCAAGGGGGAACTTTCTTCCATTTCCACCTCCATTACAGTTGAGCACATTTTAGCTCTGTCTGTAGATCCAGCCCTTCCAAAGTAGTTTGGCAATGTTGAGTGTTTTGCAGTTGGGGCTCATCAGAAGGCTGTTTGAAAGGAAAATAAACCAGTGCCTGTCATCTTTGTAAGAAAAATAACAAGTAGGCAAGCTTTGTAAATGTTCTGTGAAAGATGAAAGAGAGATCATTTGACAAACTCAGTTTCTTTTTATTTTTGCTATTATGGTTTTGCTGCCATCAGGATAAGGAAAAGTAGAGGAAGGGTTTCCTGATTCACAAGATAGATTGATGTATTCAAGACAGGAGAGGAAGACAGCAGGAGAATGCATAATGAGGCTAATGAAATCTGAAGAGCAGAGCTTTTATAGGCACCCCATTGAGCTAGAGGGATTTTAAAACAAAGCTGCTGTAAAAGAAGATAAAGAGGACAAAGAGTACAATAGACTTACATATGGTTAGATTTAGGATAGAACAGCTGTAATAAATAGAAATTAATATCAGCACATGATAAGTGTGATTGCATAAAAAGCATTCATTTTTGATAACAGATTCATTTGCAAGCTGTGTCTTAAAACATATGCAAGCTGATTGTGTAGTATCCCCAGGTAGAATCTAAAGCTGTGCAGAAAATTGTAACTGCTTTTATTTGTCAAAGCTGGCTCTTCAGTGGGCCTAAGCAGACAAATGCAGACCTTGTGTGTGTGCCTTAGTACAGGCATTGCTAGGAAGGTGTATGTTGTTCTCACAGCCATATGGAGTGACTGAGTTAAGAATACTTTTGTTAGAGAAGGCAGCATTACAGCATCAGGCGTTGATTGCACTCAAGTAGGAGGCAGTAGGCAAGGCCACTGCTTGCATTTTCAAGCCACATGACCTTCCAAGAAAAAGACCAGAAGCATAACTGTTACCATCCTACCAGCCTCCTCTCAAAGCATCCTATTGTCATGGACTAATGACCCCTAGGCCTAGGCTAGGCATCTGAATGCCTTAGCTAACTGCCGAAGGACATAAGATATGTGCTCTCTGTCTGACCTACAGCAAAGCCTCAGCTATGTATTCCCAGGTCTGAGTACTGGATAGGTGCAACTTCTTAACTTAAACAATTGAATTTTAGTAGTTGTGATGGGAGGGAGGGATGAGAAGAGAAAACATCAGTGTGTGTTTTAGTTCAGGTGTGTTTATACATATAATATTTTCCATGTGACCTCATGCAAATATGAAAATGTATTGTGAAAAATACCTTACTTGTATTTTTTCTAACTTGCCACTCCAGGTATGTGTACATGCTTCACTGCAAAGCTGTTTTTTTATTTTCCTCAACATACTTTGCCTTGATTTGTTAAATAAATTTTGTAACTTATGATAGTGTGTGAACTACAGCAGCTCTGTTTCTAAAAGTTCATCTGCAAATCTTGTTATGAATGTAATGAATTTGAAAAATCATAAGGGATTTGGTAGAAGCACGGGCTTTAGTAATGTTCTGCCCTGTGACTGTTATTGCAGATTCTGAACTCGCCTTGATGTACAATGACTCATCAGTACTGGAGAATCATCACTTAGCTGTGGGCTTCAAGCTGCTGCAGGAAGAAAATTGTGACATTTTCCAGAATTTGACCAAAAAACAGAGGCAATCATTGAGGAAAATGGTCATTGACATTGTGAGTTCTGCTTGAGAGTCCCTCTTGCATAGTGCTAGCAAATTGAATAATAAAGCACAGAAACGTTTTATGATAAATTACATGTCGTTGGACCCATAACCAATGAAGTAAAAGTTTGAAGTTTTATTGTGTATTGTCCAAACATGAATAGTGGGTTCTTTTCAGTTTCAATAGCCATCTATACATTTTTGGAAGGTATACGATCCTCCTTCAAGCTGTTTTCATACTGACGTGTATGCCATTTCACCATCACAGTTAGAAATTTGCTACTGAATTGATGATGAGCTTAAACTGATCAGATCTTTCTGAACAATTCTGAACAATCATTTTGTTGTATTCTTAAACTAGTCAAAATGAGAACTTATTATTTTGGACACTAATGACATATGGGACTCAGACTTTTATAACGTATTCAGATACAGGAGTTATGGGCTCCTCCCAGAACTGTTTATTTCTGTGTTCAAAGATTTTTTAAAAATCAGTAATTTACATAATATTCATTTATATGTTTGTTTCTTTCAAGGTACTTGCAACAGACATGTCTAAGCATATGAATCTATTGGCTGATTTAAAAACTATGGTTGAAACCAAAAAAGTGACAAGTTCTGGTGTCCTACTTCTTGATAACTATTCAGACAGGATTCAGGTAAGAAAATTCATCTGCAAATGGTCACTTGTATTGACTTACATCCTTAATAACATTGGCCTGCCCATTCTCCAGCATGGGTTAGATCAGCTGTCCATTCTCACACCATGACTCGTTCCCTTCCCTCTTCTCCCTCATGTTTCCTACCTGTGACGTATTCTGTTAGGTACTGAGTGACTCTCTCAGATAGTAATGGGGTGGTAACGTACTTCTGGACTGAATGTGGCTTTGGCCTTCCCTTCAAATTATCAGCACCTGATTGGTCTTTCTCTCAAACATTTTCTGTCTCTTATACATGCAGAAGCAGCAGAAGCGAGGTAATTCATGGTTATTACTGCAAGTGTGAAAAACACCCAAGCACATAAGTTTTTGCTGTTTAGAAGAAATCTGGCACTACACGTATTTTCAAGATTCTGTTTCACGGCCACCAAAAGTGTAAATGGAAAAGGAGCTGTTTTTCTCCAGTGTAATAACACCACAGTTGTTCAATCTATTTTAGGTTCTTCAGAATATGGTGCACTGTGCAGATCTAAGCAATCCAACCAAGCCACTCCATCTCTACCGTCAGTGGACAGACAGAATAATGGAGGAATTTTTCCATCAAGGAGATCGGGAAAGAGAGAGGGGAATGGAGATAAGTCCCATGTGTGATAAGCACAATGCATCTGTAGAAAAATCACAGGTAATTGATTTGAGTAGGCAGTTAAATAAAACAGTATGACATCTTAACAGAAAAGGGTGGTCCATAGCCATTCTTTATGTTTTGATGAATTTCTGAATGCACTATTTCCTTTATTTCCTTCTAGTTAATTAATTCAGCTCTTGAGTAGTGAGGGGAGCTGAGATTCTTACTGTGAAAACAGCACGTCAGTGTGTTTGCTGAAGAGATTCCATCACTGTAGTGATCTGCAATGAAGCATATGCTTCAGAAGACAGTATTGTACAGCTGCTCATTAGGGTTTCCTTCAAAAGCAGAATTAAATATAAAGCAGCTGTTTGGCTCACTAGATGCAGTGGAGTTGTTTGGAATGAACACTTCATTTGAAAACAAATCCTTTCCAAGTCCTTATCCAATATCCCGAATCAGACTTTTGAAATGTAAAAGACCCTATTTACTACATAGAACAGCATGGGTTCCTTTCAGCCACCTTAAGGGTAGCATGTCTAGTGTCTCTTACTAGCATTATCTTTCTCAGACATTGTGTGACTTATCGGCATAGCTGTTTATTTCTTTGTGAATAAGAGCTCATCCTAATTTTGTATTACTTGAAACAGGTGGGTTTTATAGACTACATTGTTCATCCTCTGTGGGAGACATGGGCAGATCTTGTTCACCCGGATGCCCAGGATATCTTAGATACACTGGAGGACAATCGAGAATGGTACCAGAGCACAATCCCTCAAAGTCCCTCTCCTGCACCTGATGACCAGGAAGAGGGTAGGCAGGGCCAAACTGAAAAATTCCAGTTTGAACTAGCACTTGAGGAAGACGGTGAGTTAGACACTGAAAAGGGCAGTGGAAGTCAAGTAGAAGACGACACCAGCTGCAGTGACTCCAAGACTCTTTGCACCCAGGATTCAGAATCCACTGAAATTCCTCTTGATGAGCAAGTAGGGGAAGAAGTAGAAGAGGAGGAGAACCAGACAGAACCTTGTGTGGTAGAAGACCATTCTCCTGACACATAACAATGAAGATGCAGTCTCTTTCTCTCTTGCCCTCTCCCTTTCTTTTCCTCTTTCCCTCTGTTTTTGGGGATTTTTTGTTTGTTTTTTTTTTTTTTTTAAATTAGGTAATGGTTTCCAAAGTGTATGTCATATGCTACAACAATGGTCACAACTCACTGTCATCTGCCAGGACGTTTGTTGTTCAAAAATGACCTTGATGACTCAGTTTGGCACTCAGGAATATTGTAACCAGAATTTTTGCCTCCATGGCATCAGAAAGCAGGGGGGAGAACATCCATAAACTACATTTTAATAAGCTCCCCATTTGGCAGATCTGATTAAATAAAGCAAATGTTTTCAGAGGAGTACCACCTGCCAACCAAATGCTGGTATGCTTTGATAGTTTTTGAATTCATTTTACTTCACAAGCAAAGCTCTGGATAATGTTCATCACCAGAGGAAACAGACAGAATAAACTGAGGTTCCCACTGGAAAACAAATGCACATAAATGATGGGACACAACATGAATCTTTTACCAATAGGAAGATGAGCTGTGGAAATTGCATAATTTTCTAATTTCAAGTCTTCCTGATATGTGACTGAAAAAAGTGTGACCCAGTGGGGTCACACTCTACATTTTGTATAATACGTAAAAGAGAGACCTTTTGTAGAGCTTACTTTTATTATTAAATGTACTGAGGTATTATATTTAAAGAAAAACACTTTCAGACTTCATCTGCCACTGATTGATTATTTTTTTTCCAAAGAGTAACTTGCAAGTTTTCAGTACAAATCTGTGCTACACTGGAAAATACTTCTAGGGTTTTTTTCCTTTCCTTCTTTTTTGCACCTTAGAATCTCATGGCAATATTGAGCTGTAAAAGTCTATTATTTTATATATTAGTGAGGTCCATGAATATCCTTTACGTTACATAAAACTCTTTCAGTATGATGGCTTTTTTTTGTTTGTTTTCATCATAATTTTCCCAAACATATTAGAGGAACTTATGTTGTGCTTTTGTCTTCATAGTGGCCTGATCCTGCCAATTCTGTCTTACTACCAGAAGTGGTCCTAGTGAAACCAGCTGGACCACTAAGATTAGAATTTGCAGGACTAGAGCCCATAAGAAAGGTAATGAATTGTCTTTTTAATACACAAGCTGGTATTCTGCTATATTAATAAAATTCGTCTCTCTGAAACATGGTTTCCAGACCATTTTTGGCTGGGAGCTATAGACTGCTAAATCAGAACAGGCTAATACAACATATGGAATATTTATTTTGGTAAAAAAAGCATTAGTGTAATATTTCCAGTTTTTACTCTCTTAATGACTTTTTATCTGTATCATCTATCTAGTTAAACTGTTTGCTAATCTGAGACATATACAACATAAAAATAATGATTAGCATTATTTTTTCATGTTTTTTTTTGTTGCAAGAAGAGCCAGGTCAGTCTTTTCTTTTTATGTTTTTAAGTAAATGAGCAATGCATCATGAGAGTTGTACTTTACTCCACATTATTTCAATCTCAGATCTTTTCATCCTTTATCCAGCTTGTGCTGAGGGAATCCTGCTTTTCAGTTTGATTGGTACTGAAAGCTTCTGTAACTTGGAAAGTTAAAGGGAGGTAGGAGTTCATATTTGTCATTTTCCAGTCCTATTGTTTGGTCACGTGAAAGAAGGACTTTTATGTCCTCTGCTTTACCCTTCGTTAAAATTGTAGTTTTGAGCGTAGAAGATGGGAAATAGTTGCCTAGGGAAGTTAGCAGACTCCCACTCTGTAAAATTCTGGTAAAATGACAATATCAAGATGATTTCTTAACAAAAGGAAACAGAAACAGCCATTTCCTGTTTGGATTCATTTTGTAGTAAATTTGCAGATATGAATACAGGGGGGTTTTTAGGTGTCAGATCTAGAATAAAAACCTGTTTAAAAACGATTGGCTAATAATTCAGCTTTTAAATGCATTTTGCATTCTTCTGTATCCAGGTCACAGTTTTCTCTACCTTTAGCCCTCACAGGGCCTTAGCACAGAAGATGCTGAAGGAGGAAAGAGAATGAAGAGAACTCATGTGGGTTTTTTTCAGTTTTTGACTCTTTTTTTTTTTTGTTCTTCATCATTTCTTCCTGAAACTGATCCATATAAAAATCCTTTCAATCCCCAAGAGTGCCTGGAACCTTAATAATGGAAAAGCAATATAAATTCCAAAATAACCAATAGGGACCTGAAAAGGTTTTGTATCTATCTGCACTAATTGAAAGTAAATGAAGAGAGTAACACCATATTGTGAGATATACACCCATACATGTGGACAATCAAATAATAGAAAATTATATCATTTCTTAGAGCCAGGGATATAATGCACTGTACAATCTTTTTTTTTCCTCTTTTGCCAAAATGTGTTTTAGCATTGCATACTGTTTTAAAACAATACAGTTTACAAGTGGCTTTATGTGTTCTCAATATTTTTGCCATAAGAAAATGCAATGAGTTGGGTATTGAGTGGGAAAAAACAAAAAAAACCAAAAAAACTGTTGCTTATAACAGTACACTTTAGCTTGCAAGTTACTGTACTCAATAATGCTGTATTTGAATTCTTAAATTGTTTTGTGTCATTGTTAAAAAACAATAATGAAAGAATATAGATAGAACAAATAGAATTTAGAAGTTTAAAAAACTTGAATGAAATGGATTTTACAGAAAGCTTTGACAGTTCTTTTCAAACATGTTATTTATTTTATTTGTGCCATGCATTTTTCTTACCAAATGACCTTACCTGTAATACGCTCTTGTTTGTCTCTGTTTACAACCATTTATTTATTGTAATGTACATACTGTAATGTTAATTGTAAATTATCAGTTCTTATTATAACATCATCCCTGTCAGGGTGGTGTTGCTATATTTGGAAACTCTTGGTGAGAGAATGATTATTGTGTATACATATTCCTTGTACATTTTGTCTTCTGTAATATATTCTATGATGTCACCTTAGAGCTTGTTTATGGAAGATTCAAGAAAAGTATAAAATACATACCGATATATCCATAAAAAAAGCTGCAGGTCTTTGGTCCCAGGGCTGTGCCTTAACTTTAAACAATATTTTCTTCTGTTTTGCTGCATTTGAAAGTAAGGTAGCTATGGGGCTAGGGCTGGGCATTTCTACCATATTTTTAGTTGCTAACTGATGGGGTTACTAGTATGAACTAGTATGCATGATACTACAATGAGCTTTCATTCATTACCCTACTGGAAGTTCAAGCTTTTCCAGACTTCTGGCAATATAATTGTATTTCCTCTCTGATTATCTTTTTACAGGCTATCATCATCAGGGATTATTGCAGCCATTACTTGCTCCTAAAAAAAATTGATGCTGTATTTCAGTACTGAATTGTACTGAAACAGCTTTGGAAAGCATCTCTAATTAGCACTTGATTTTAATGTGTATTGGAAAATGGAATAATTGGAATTAAAAGAGTATAACTCATCATACACTTCTTTTACAATCATCTGTAATATCCCTAATTTATTTAGTAGCACAAATTATCACTGTATAAGCAGAATCCATAAAGTAGGACAAAAGGCAACTTTAAACTTGGAAATGCTTTCCAACACTAATATTAGTGTTATAAGCAGCCAAAGCTTTTATTTTGTATAGATGTATCTAAGGCTTTGTACAGGTGTGTATAGCATAACACACTATATCTACAGGAGAGTGGTAAACCTTTAGATCTTTTAATAACACTAGTATTATATTTGCAGGTTGGACTCTGAGTATCTCTTGCTGTTTGACTATCACGTTGTTCCAGACTACTTAGAACTCATAGCAATGAATTTGCCAGAGCAATGTAAATACCTCTCCTCCATTCTGGTGATGCCCAGCCCTTGTAGCATGTGACTTCTCAGTGAAAGGAGAGATTCTTTTTTCAAGGAAAAACAGCCTCCTTTTTGACACAAACTGTAGATTTTAGCAGCCCTGGCCCAAAGGAAATCAATTGCTTTTGTTTTAAACAGTATAAAAGGGATGCTATAATGACAGAAATCCTGAACAATTTTTGTTATTGTTTTAATTTGTTTTTTCCTTTGGGTATGTATGTCTTGAGAGTAGCAACTTGTGTGAACATTGCACATGACAATTCTTTCACTGGTTTCTTAACCTCCCTTACAGCCTATGGGATAGTACTGTACATCAATACCTTCATATGAAATTTTTATATGCAATGGAAATAAAAGCATGGGTTGATTCTACCTAGTTACTCTATTTGATTTTCTTTTGCAAGTTGTTTTTTTTTACATACGTGCCATAGTTGTGACATTTTAAGAGAAAGCTTATTGCCAGAATATTACTGTATTTTTGTCATCATACTGTGTTTTGCATAGATAATACAAAATAAATGTGGGGGCAAATCAGAAAAGTCAATCAATCAAACATGGTATTTCATAAAGAAGTCTAATCCAGAAAGGTGCTATACAGTTCTATAGAAAGGTGTTCAATCTCAGTTTTCAGGAAATTTTACCATTGGCTTCAGTGGCAGAAGCAGCCTATCCTGAGAAGATAAAACTTCAGCTTTAAAGGAACTAGGAGACTACAGATTGCCTAGAGGAGCAATACACTGGGATATCACAAAGAAAATAAAAAGAGTACCATAGTTAAATATTGACCAGACAATCTTGGCTCTAAATGGATGATAAAAAGAATTTTTTTTTTAAAATACAGTTCATAAATGACAGCTGTTGTCTTGAAGAATTGTGGTCTTAATGCAGGTCCAGCTCTTGAAGTGGCTTTCATGCACCTCTCCTTGATCAGAGTGGGGGTTTTGTTGTTTGGGGGGTTGGTTGTTTGCTTAACTGAAAATACTTTCTGATTGAATACAAAAAAAATTCTATGTCCATTTTTTCCTTAAATCTCTTAGATCCTTCTTTGGATTTGGGGTTAGTTTGCAAGGAGTACCAACCCTTAGGACTCCTTTTTAATCACACCTTGGTGGCAGAAGAGGCTGGTAAGTGCTGTGCTGGGAAGATGAAGGATGCTGCACTGAGTACGGTGGGGCAGATAAACCAGGTGGTGCCTGTCACTCTTGGCAACTTCATCCTCGCACATTCCCAGTGGCCCTAATGGGAAAATGGTTTGCATACATTATGGCTATTATGAAGGGAAGAAGGAACCCCAAATTCTTGTTAGCATTATTAAAACCTTTTCAGTAAGGAGCTCAGGTATCACAGTTGTGCACATGGTGAGCCTGAAGCTGGCAGGATTAGCCCACTGCTTCCTACATCCTCTGGCAGCACTTTCTCAGTCTCTGTGTGTGGCGATAATAATGCATCAGAACAGGCAAGTTTCAGAGCAAAACCAAAATGGATCCCCTGTTTCGCTGCTGCTATAGGAGCTGAATATATTTTTGAACTAATGACTCCTTTATTTCCTAGTGAGACAAATATAGTCTGAATAGCTGCAGCTTCATTTGCTCAATCTCTCTGCTGCACTGAAAACAAAAGTCACAGCTGCTAGCACACATAGTGTTTACTGGGATGAACAGCCCAATTTCTCTACCAGCTGTGAATAATTTTGCATAGTTTTTCTGGAAAAAAAAGAAGAAGCAAAAATTCAAAGATGTTATGAAAGCCTTTAGTTAGTTCAATTTAGTTTATCCTGCAGGGTAAAGAAAATCTCCAGCTTCCTCCTCTCAAACTGGTTGAGAAATCTACAAAAGTAATAAAGGGGATAGGAAGGCCAAACAGAAATCTGAGTGATAAATTGGGAGTAAAACCTGGGCAGGGAGAAATATCCTCCAACTAAAATAATCTCATCCCGTCAAAGGTGATCCTGTGGTTTGGATACAGACATAGGAGAACTAAGTTTGAGTTTGATTCTGTCTCAGTTCCCCAGGTACAAAGCTGTATTTTTTTCCTTCTCACGAAGCAAATATTTTGAGGTCCTTGGAGTTATTGTGGCAGTAAGAACTATGTATGTATTTAAGATGGATCTTTAGAAAGTAAAAAATTGTTTGATACAATGCAGAGTTTAACACAGCTTTAAAGACTAAAAATGTGTGATTGTTATCTCTGCTAAACAGGCCCTTAGCATGGGAGAAGAAGGATGGCATCATACCTGGGTAAATAGCCTTTAATGAGAGGGAGAGGGAGAAGATACATGACGTGTGGCCCCAGATAGCATTAACTGTCTAGTGCTGATGAGCTGTGCAGCAGACAGCAAATGCAGATCAGAAACGCAACAGTCACATTGCACGGTTACGTCCAAGCATTGAACCTCTCACCCCCACCAGCCCTTACCCTGTCCTCTTCCAGCATCTGTGGAGTTCAGTTGTCTATACTATCAGCATCTCTAATATGCAGCAGAGACCATTGTTTGTCTGAAGAAGGCTGGAAAAGAAAATACAGGTTATGCAGCATGTAGTAATCAAAGTACAGTTGGCATGTGTGTTGTACATGTGTAGGATGGCCTATGGCAAATGACTACCAGACATCATTACGTGGGGCTAGACAGAAACAGTTAAAGGTGGCTTAAAAACTTCAGTACCTTCTGCTAGTCGAAACTCTCCAGAACTAATACTTCAAATCTCTTACAAACTTACTTAAGTAAGTTTTCAAAAACTTGACTGGCTGCAGGGTTGACCAAACTAAGAGCTGTGCATAGCCCATTACATTCTCAAACTGTGGTTAGCGGTTTACGTTGGCTGTCCTGACTGTGGCCAGGGGTAGACTTCCTAAACTGTGGTGTTGATTGAAGCCTGATACAAAGCCTACTTGATGCAAGGGATCACTTGAGTGCAGAGACATCAAGCAGTCCCCCTCCTCTGATGAAAAGAGCAGCACTAGCTCATGTAGAGCTGCCTTTATAATCCAGCTGACTGTGGACCTCCACCGACACCTGGGTTTGTAACAGGGTCCTACATAAAGCAGTTCTTGGTTTTAGGATCTTTGCCATGGTGTGGAAAGAGAACAGAAGTGCTCTGCATAGTTTTAAATTTGTATGTATTAATTTATTGCATATACCACAAAGACAAAGCTTGTAGCAAACAAGGACGCGGCCCTAGCCCTGCTTCAAAGCAATCTTGCTTGCTCTCTTGCTTTCTCTCTCTCTTCTTCTCTCCCATAAGCCAGGATAGTATGTCTCTAATAACCACATGCATCTGGGAATAAAGACTGTGGGACACATTTATCAGGTGAGAGACTATCAAGGAATCAGTGATACAGCATGTGTGTGATGATGCTGTGCTGATGGCAGCTGCAGAGAAATGTCCTTTACAAAGCTGTGCCTGTAAAAGGGCTAAAGAAATGCTTGAGAAACAGTAAATGGAAGACTATTTAAACAACCTTTAGTGCTACTAAGGATCTGATTGGAATCACAGTGTTCAGATTTGGTAGTGATGCTTAGAGATGCAGTTTGAGGAGAAAAAAAAAAACACAATGAAAAAATAATGTTTAACAACCTGGAATCTTGCTGTCTAGCAGGATTCAAGGAATATGGCCTATTTATCTTACCCAAGAAAAGGTTAAGATATGGCTTGATCATATGGGGATAGAAATGTGATAGTCCCTCAGTCCATTCTTTTGTCTAGCAGGCAAAGCCAGCCACTGGCAAGGGAGCCAAATCACTGGAAGCTGACGTGCGACAAATTCAGGCTGCAGGACAGAGCAGCTGCGTCAGCTGGTTTCATTCACTCTTCGTGCTTGCAGGTACCTCACTGGGGACCAGGATCTGGGGAAACATCACTGTTACAAGTGAGCGATGCGCTTGTGCTGGGAGCCACACACACTGCTTAGTGCCACAGGTCCTTACTTAAAGGGTATTTAATGATATGTGCAATTCACTTTGGTTTAGCTTTGCCTGAGAATGGGCTGGTTCCTTGTCCAAATGGGAGTGGGGGGTGAAGGAGAGGGAGGTGCTAAGAGATGGAAGGACTTTTTCTATTGCAAGAATTTTCAAACCATAAAGCAGTAGGGCTGTTTATTGCAAAAGAGCAAAACATTTTCTTTGCAGGCAAAAAGCTTTCTGTCTCTATTTCTAATAACAGCCTCCAGTCTGAGCTGATATTCTCATTTAACCTTCTTCGTTGTTCTGCTCCTTCCCCACATGCTTGCAGGAGGGAAAGGACACTGCTGGATTTAGGGGTGCTGGCAGTCATGTTCCTCCTAATGCCAGTGTGGGTCCTGGGCTTGTGAGCTATGCGGGGGAGGGGGGGGAGATCAGGCTGCAGCACTCTGACCATTGCACTGTGCTGTTCACGGCAGTGGTTATGTGTCACCCTGCATTAGCAGCAGGGCATTGGCCCTGTTTTCCTCAGCTGAACCAAGACAGCGGGGTGTAATTGCACGTGTGCCTCCCCCCATTTTTTTTAATGAGCACAGCCCTCATCAGCCAGGCCGCCAGTGGGGTGAGGGCATCCAAAAGGGCCAGGCTGGTCTGCTTCTCTCTCTTACCCAAAAATATGTTTGGGATTGGGTTGCCTTCTCCCATCATCAGGTAGCTAAGTTTGACAGGGTTGGTTTACTGTTTTGGTCAACACGACTGTGTCCAGCCATGGGTACAGTTCATGGAAGCAGACTCCTGCTTTCTAGTCTTGTGATATGACTAAGCTGTGTGCATGAATGTGCATGTGCATTTTCATATGTGTGTCTTTCACTTCCACGTACATCAAATAACTTTGCACTTGGATGGCCTCACCTGGCCATCTAGAGCTTGTGCTTCAAGTACCGCTATTCCTCCATCCCTAAGGAACGCAGTTAGTTACATCTCTTATTTAGGAGCTATGAAGCCTTCTGCGCTTAGTGCTTAGACACTCCCCACAACCAACAACTGGAGGATGGCCTGGCCCCTTACCCCAGTTTCTCACTCTCCAGGTGACACCATGACAAAATCCCTGCAGGAGGGAGTACTGCGCCGCCAGTGCTGGAGGAAACTCTCCCTGGCCAGTGGGAGAGGAAAGTTTTGCAGTTTTTCCAGAGATATGTCAGAGCACTGTGCTGGGCTGCATGATGATGCATGGTGTGATGGCATCCCACCTCACATGCTTTCAGGAGCTCCTTCTCAGTGTGAAATGAACACTCACCGTAAGACAACCACGCATTTCTGTGAGTCACAGAGCTTACGAAGCCAGTTTTCTTCTGCTCTGGTGTTTTTTCTGAAGTCATAAGCTCCCAGCTTAGCCTACCCCTGCACGAGTAGATACATGTGTGGGTTTTTCTCCTTTAGCTGGCTGTTTATTTTCATGAAACTATTAGGAATTTGGGCCCTTAAATGTGGTAAAATTTGGCTCACAGGTTCAAAAGTTAGAGACCAGCTGTGTAGGCAGCTGGTGTTGGTGCATGGGCTGTGTTTCCTGGTGGCGGGGGAGATGATGGGGACTCCACTGCTTACAATTAGCAGCTGTCTCCTGGACCCCAGAGGAAAGATCTGCTTTACTGGAGGCATCATTTCCTTGGCAAGTACTGTCCATTAAAGTGCGACGGTTCCTGCTGCATCCCAAATACGAAATGAGTGGCAGACATCCTTCCCAAGGCCTCTCGCTACTAGGGCGGGGCTGGTGGGGCCATCCCTCCTGGGGGGGCTCTGCCTCCCAACTCCCGGCACAAGGTGGCTGCAGGAAGGGGCTCAGTGCCACGTGGAGTGGGGAGAGGCGCAGGGCAGTGAGTGCTACCCTCCAAGGTGTCCAGCTGCTGGTGCAATGGTACACTTCCATTTAATTAAACAAGTTAGTGTCTGTATGTAGAAGGAACATGCTTAGGATACAGTAGGTGTTGGTCCGGTTTTACTTTTTTTTTTTTTTTTTGCTAGTGTGGCTTTTCAAGAGAAGAGTATCTCTGTAACACCTCCAGTTTTACTGAAGGTTACTCATGTAAGCCACCCTCAGGTGCAATTAGCTAATGAGATCTCATTGAAACCTATCAAAAATGGTCTGTTCAGGATTGCCTTGAAGTCCAGTATGAAACCTTCAGGGAAACAAACAAGTGAGGAAAGGGAAGGGAGAAATGTTTCAAGGAAATTTAGAGAAAAACAAAACAAAAAAAAGTATGAAAATGAGGTTATTACCATCTGGCCCGGGGTTTTGACACTTCTTTGCAGAGATGCAACATCCTGCTGTATCCTCTGATTTCTGCAGTCCCCCGGTGCTGTAGGCACCTGGGCCTTCATGTTGAAAAGCCATGGAGGGTCTGGGGGGTGCTGAGGGCAGAGAGGGAGAAACAGGAAGAAACTGAGGAACAAAGCCTCACTCAAGGAATGTCTCAACCACAGATTCTCTGCTGCTCTTGAAAGGATTAAAGAGCTACAAATCTCAACCAAAAAAAACCCAGTGACCTGAGGCTGTTATGTACTGGTGTTTCAGGATGCACAGTTGCTTGCTCTCTTGCTCACACAGTGCTGTAGCAGACTTGCCTGGGCTCAGCCAGAGTAGTTGCTTGTTGCTAAATGCAGCCCGTAGGTCAGGGTGCCAACTGCTCTGAAGTCATCGGAAGGATGGGTCCCCTGGAAAGCAGCCAGTGCCCTGAGGCTGAAATGCACTCCCAAAAGTCTCCCAGATGGTGCCAGCGGCAGCCACAGCAGGAGGGAAACCCGTTGTGCTCCTGTGGGCCGCCCAGGAGGAGCATCACTGCCCCCCCACCGCTCCCTTGCTTGGGGCCAGCCAGATCTGTACGGAGCAGTCTGTACATTTAAAGGGTCTTTAAATCCTACTTCCCAAAACAGGAGCAGGGTACTACGCTGTTCGCAGAGAACTGCAGGCTCTGATCCACAATGCTGACGGCACTGTGAGGCCAGGGCAGACATGATGCTGGGTAGTGTCCCCAGCAGAGCCAGAGGAGCTGTCCCTTTTTCCCCACCAAAATTCCCTGTGCAAGCCCCATCTTCATAAATATTAATACCTGCCAGTGCTTCTCACTAGCCCACAGCTGCCCAGAGAGACTAGTAGGGATGTCCTTTAAAATATGTTGTTGCAGAACCCATTCAACCCTTGTGTCTGATTCAGGTGGCTTCAAACCTCAGGCCTTCTGCTCTGTTGGGTTTGTTGGTCCCAGCACTCTGCCAGCCAGGGATGGTGGCAAGGCCCCAGTGCTGTTTTCCTGTGGGATGGCTGCGGTGGCAGTGCTGGAGCTCATCTGCTCCAGATGGGCTGTTTGCACAAGCCACCAGGTGGGAGGAAGTATGGGTGGTAATGCAGCATGTTTCTCTGGCAGGTTGACAGGCTGGTAAAATCCTCAGGGCTTCGTGCTTGGTGAGTGGTGAAAATCACAACTGAGTGCAATGGTGATGTTGTGTGGGGCCGAGTGGGGGGGTGGCGTGGCAAGCAGGGTGAGGTTTTGGGCTACCTGTGCTCTTTCTTACCCCCAGCCAGCCTTAAAAGCCTGGAGGTTTATTTTTAGATACATTTGGGCAATTTTCTGCTGCCTCTCTGCAGAGTTCTGCAGCTCTGCTTGTAGTCACAGCCCTCCCTGGCAGCAGTAACGGCAGCTTTTTTCATAACAGATGTTAGGGTTTGGCTTCTTTTAGCAAAAAATTATCCTTATGGTGGTACCCAAGCTTTCCTCTGCTGTACTGGATTCAGGGAGAATGGAGATGAAATCCCAGTGCCTCCCCTTCCCAGTAGCTACCCAGTAGCAGGCAGTGGGTTCCCGCTGTTTTCTGGGGGCAGGTTGTGTGTCCGCGGGAGCCCTCGCTGCAGGGGTGCTGCCATCCACACCGCGATCCTGGGCTGCACAACCTACTGCCGTGCTCCTGGTGCAGTGCTGAGGAGTGGCTGGGCTGGTCACTGGCTGTTGCAAAGGTATTTTGTGTGTTCATGGCAGATGGGAAATGCTGCTTTGGGCACATGTTAATCTCTACACATTCATTTCAGTATAGAGCAGCATATTATTGTGAAAAATAGAGCAATAGGTGAAAAAAACCCTTCGAAACAAGCTTCATATCCAAAACCCCATATTGCATTTCAGGCATCACAGAGTCACATACAGACCACTCTGCCTCTAATAAATTGAAATTTCCTCTAACAGGGTAGAGTTTTGTGCCTGATTTAAAAAAAGGGGAAGGAAGGGGGATTTAATTGTGGGTCAGTGGAAATCCAGCAAATTACTCTGAAAGCATTAGTGAGAGTGGGTATGAATCACTCCTTGCTGCTTCAGCTAAACTGCTCCAGTGTTCAGCTTCATTAATAATACAGTGGAGAAGTGGGACTCAGCCGCATTGTCTTCTGTCACAGCCAAAGGGGAGAGTGCATCTGCAGATCTGCACAGCCGCTCTTACACCAAAGCTCTAGAAAGGACAGCTGGGTGTGTAAGAGAAGTAAACAAAATCTGTGCCTCTTGCTGTAGCTAATAGTGGTATGTGAGAAAAGGTGAGCGCACCATCCAAGGTGAAGTGAAGGTTCCCCAGGAGGAGGAAACAAATGCACAATAGAAAACACAACCTTGACATCTGCAGCAAGGCTCATATAGCAACATAACTGTGCTTGTTTGAGGAGAGGGAAGAGCAGGGCCTCCTGATATCTGCACTATCTCAGTCAAAAAGTCTCTGAGGATCCCTTAATTAACAGCTAAAAAAGCCTGAGTTTGTTCATGAAGTGGGTTACAGCAAGACGAAGGACTGCCCGGCGCCCCGCAATGTCCCGGGCCCGCTCTGCGAAGGTGCCCAGCTCCGCTGCTTGCCTGGCCTCCACCTCCCACCTGGGCATCTCCTGGGGAGGGCTGATGGATGGAGGAGGGTGATGCGGAGGGGCATAGTCCTGGCTGAGGAATTATTTCCCAGTGAGCATCTGAGCACAGAGGGTGATGGTGGACAGAGGGATGCCAGGAGTGCCCTTAGGGTAGGGGGGAAAGTTCTGCATCCAGCAGGTGCTGAGAAAGATGGGCCACAGCTTGCTCACAGGGTGAGGGAGGTACCTCCTGCCATCACAGTTCTGGGATGTGGAGGGGAAAAAGTCCTTGGAGGAAAGGTCTATGGGACAGCTTGTGTAATATAAGTCAGGCCCTGGTGAATAGCAGTGGTGAACAGCTTAATCGTGGGCACAGCAGATTGGAACCCTATTTTAGTTCATCTACAACTTATTTTGTCATCTCTTCTCACCAAAAGTAAAGTAGTGACTTCCCCAGATACAGAGGGAAGTTAACATCTGCTTACTTTGAGCAATTGTCCCTGTCAAGGTGGTGGGTTGGTGTTTGACATCAGCTAACAAGCTTTAGTGCAGCATGGAGTTTGTTGTACATATCTATGAGTTAAGGCTTTCCAAAAAGCTTGTATAGTAAAGAAATCACTATTGCTTAGTGAGCTTTTGAAACTAGTAATTTAGGAAAGCTTATTATGTTTCTATCAGTGAAAGACATATGAAATAATCTATGCTTGGTGTGAAACAACATATATCTATATATACACACACCTTTTTTTAATTGTTGGGAAGGGGAAATTCTGTGTGGGTGCATGAGTGAACATGTTTCTCTTGTGGACTAGCTGCACTAAGCAGAAAACAGCTGCCCCGCACAGCTTATTAGTGCCCAGGCTAGTGAGTCTACCTGGAGCAGTTCAAGCAGTTATCAGGAGTGAATGTCTGGTCAGGCTGTCTATAAGAAGGTATCCTCCTTGCAAAAGTGTCGACAAGAAGGAACATATGAACGTTTATTGACAGCTTCAATGCAAAGCCTGCCGGCTTTGACTAAACTCACCTCTGCCAACCATGCAAGCTACAGTGGGGGACTATGCACTGCTGTGTCTGGTCTCGCTCCTCCAGCTCTGCTGCAAAAGGGCAGATAGCTGAGGGATGAGTGCAGTCCTGAGCCACCATCCCCCTTCCTCTAGCAACAAGCAGCAAAATGAGTGCACCTTAGAAGCAAGATTTAAGACAATTAAGTAGCTAAACACATGTAAATATAAACACATGCACATGCATGTACAAGCTAAGATTTTCCTGTGTTATATAGGAGGACCACAGCTCAGACATTCCTTAAAATGGCTCATGATAACGGACTCATGGGGAAATCATGTGACAGAACTAACTCTACCTGGACTTCAAAATTATTTCATACATTCCATATTGGGGTGGTCAGGAAAGTCTCAAGGAACAAGCAGGTGATGGCATTTTAATGATTAAAATAGCCTTTGAATTTAACACTCAGTGGAAATGAATGGAGCAAGCTCACAGCCCTGTTGCTTGCATGTTCCCCCTAGCTTCAGGAGGAGCGAGCTGGCCAGGGAGTCACAGAGGCTGGCTGTGCAGACTAGAGTGGTAAAATACTGCCTCATCTTTTTCTTTCCTTTCTTTTTTTACTGCCAAAGTCACTGGCAGTAAGTTTTGACAGGGCCATCTTAAAAACTACCGAATGAGACAAAAGATGAAAGTTGCTTAATCCTATATTCATCTGCAATGACCAATAAGTTTCTTGGATGTTGGTGGAGACCCCATGCAAGCCTGGTGCTTACTACAGCAGCTGCAGTAAAGGGACTGTCACCCCTCTACCACCCCTCTCCTGGGACTTACTGCCAGCATTGCTGCTTGAAGCCTTGTTTATTCCAACCCCCTTTGGCTCAAATAATGCATGTTAGCTGGAACACTTTTAATAACAGAGTGCTTTTTCAAACGAAAGAAAGTTAGAGTGCCCCTCTTCCCGGCTACTGTTGAAGATGGGTTTATTTTCTGGTGAGGGAAAGGAGTGGAGAGTGGTGCCCCACTGGGGGTGGAGGCAGAGCTTCCCTGCGCAGCGTGGCTGGGGGGTGTGGATGCTTGCGGGCTGTGCCTGTGCAAATGTATGCTTCAGACAGTGTGTGTTATGAAATTTGTAGTCCGTTGTCTCTCAGTGAGTCCAGTGTTTGTGCCTTGTACCACCAAGTCTATCTAATGGGCACAGTGCAAAGGGCTGTCATTGTGGCTGTGTTAGCAGCATATTTATTTTCCTAGCTTCCACGCCACCCCTCCCCAAACATGTTGCTTCCAATTTCACTCCTTTTCCTGTCAGGTACTGAGAAAGGGATTAAATATCACCTCTCCTTCCAGTAGCTAGGCTGTAACAAAATCCTTTCCCCAAAGCAGCGCTCAGCCTCTGGGAGGAGGGAAGGGTCTGGAAGAGGTTGCAGAGCCAGAGGGGGCTGCAGCCTCAGTCTGCCCCCCCCAACCTACTTCTCTCACAGCTCTGCGGAACTAACCCGTTTGTCAACTGTATTTTAACTGCAGATCATCATATTCATCACATTCATCACATTTCATTATCACTTCTCACACCTTTCCTCTTAGTAACTCCCCACACTCTCACATATATGTGCTGCACACAGGGGTCCTTTCCTTTTAGGCCGGGACATTCAGTTGCTGTCATTTTCCCTGGTCCCATGAGGTTTCTTTCTTTGTACTTTGTACGTCATCACCTTGATACTCTCGCACCTTCTACTTCCTTGGTTAAGCACTGTAAAGGATGTCGTTCTGTTCTTTTTGCTGTCCCTAGGATGGGGAAACTCACCTCTACCATATTATGTTGTTTGGAATGGATATGTATAGCAAATGATAAAGGTAAATAGATACATAACAGACAAACTTATTTTCCTCGTGGTGCTGAGTCTCCCAGAAATACCTCCTCAGATATTCCTTCCCGGTAAACATCATTCAACAGCAAGTATTTTCAACCATGATCAGTGGGTCAGGATCAACTATTTCTTACCATAAAAGGTAACTTTGATGCTGCATTAGAAATAAACCCTTGCAGCATTTATGCAAAAGGATTTTGGCCCCATTCTCCTATCAGAGCACGAACTGGCTCACTCCAGGTACCAGGAGGTGCAAGGTTCCCTCTGGTGACTCTGGACGAAGTAGATATTGAGCATGTGGGATCCTTGACCTGCCTGCTGTATGCCCAGGGGAGGCACCTCTTCCACAGCACAGTCATCTGCAGGGAATATTGCCCATGACTCAACCATTGCAATGCAAAGCCCAGCATCACCGATGACACTGCCACCAAAGGTGGATTTGTGCAGACATGGAGATGTACACTGAAACAACGAATGTTCAGGTGCCTGTTCCCTTCCCCTGTCTCTGCAGAGGAAAGGGGCAGGCAACTTCTCAAACTGCGGAGATGATGTTCATCAGAGAATATAAAAGCCAGCCCAGCATAAATGGCGTGCTGTCATTGCATACTCCTACCCACCCAGATGGGTGTAGCTGTGTTCACATTGATGTTATCCACATCTCTGTACAGGATGGAGTGGGATGGTTCACCATGCATGTACACAGGCTCTCTGCTATTCACTGAGCATGGGGCTGTGGTCCGTCAGTACAAGGATGACACCTTGCATTGAAGCACCCAGCAGCCTTCCCTGCTGCCTGGAGAACTGCAATCATGAACAGAAAAATATGGAGGTAAAAAGCTGAGCTGGTCTTGGCAGATGTCAGCATACGAGAAAGGTAAAAGCAAAAAAAAACCCAAACAAACAAAAAAAGAAAAATACAGCCCAAGTGCCCAGGTGTAACTGTGGGATGGCTCAAGGAGGCCCAGCAGTGTCAAAACTTGTCAAGACTGGTTTTCAGTGCAGAAAAAGCTGATGATCCACTTGCAAAGAGATGAAACCTGGGCCCATATTCTCAGCTGCATCTGCTCAGTGGGAGCAAGAGCATCTTCTGCCTGCATTAAAGCTATTTGCACATGCCTGGAAGAAGGACAGGGCAGAGCACTGCCTGGGCCAGGCAGAGGTTTACCACTAACTGCAAAGATGATACCTGTTTAATCTAAGGTTATATGACTTGGACCATGCTCTGAAGCCCTGCTTGACTCTACCTCTCCTCACAACCAGAATGGGTTTGAGGGGCATATATTGGGAAAAGGAGAGGCATTCATGTCTGCACTGTGCCTTACTGTGGGCTGTCTGGGTAGTAGCACTGTGCCTGGCCCCTCTGGCACCAGGTATGTGGTCACTGAGGCAGGTCACTTGGGGGAAGGTGGTGTGTACAGGCAGTCAGATCCAGGTGCACCCTCTGGCCTGGCAAAATGGCCTGTGAACTGGGTCTGAGCAAGTAATTTCACATGGACACCAACATAAAACATAGATGGGGCCAACTGAATAACTGCAGAGATCACTTCACAGGAGCATTGCGACCGGAAAATGGAGGCCCAGGACACTGGCTGGCCTGGAAGCAGGGTGGTAGGCTCTGACAGGAGTCTGTGTTGCAAGGGTAGAGGCACTGAAGAAGTGAAAGAGAGAAGTGCACTGCTGTGCAAGCTAGTTTCCTCTGGCTCCTGGAGACAGCCTAGGGCTTTGCCCTATCTCATGGAGGGATCTCCCAAGCAAAGGAATTTTCTCCCCGCAGCCTGTGCCAGCTACAACTCTAATAAGCAAGTTTGCTGACCTAGATCAGAGTCCATGATTAGTCCATCCATTAGGATGCGAATTGTGCAGCATGGACCATTGAACAAGTTCTTTGAGGGCGTGTGTGTGCAGCAAGCTATAGCTATGCCGATGCAAGTGCTCTTCTCTGGGCAATGCACAATGTGACATCTGGCCTCCTGTGTCACGGGTGTAGCCGTACAGACCTGCAAGTAGGACACATGTCTTAGGGCCCCAGCATCTCAGGAAACTGCCCCACTCACAACCTCTCTGTTCTGTACCCAGCCCTGGCAGCAACCACATCTCTCTAGGTACTGAACGCCTTGTGGAAAACACATCTCGAGAAGTGAGGGAAGCAGCTCTTGAACCAAGCGGTGAGGATCCCGCACTGACAGCCAGCTCCAGGTGGATTCAGCCTTGACAAATCCCCCATCTCACTTGCGTGACACATAAAATCCAACAAGCGAACACGCTGCCTGAACCAGGGATGTACAAGAGCACAGACACACTGCCTGTGAGTCACCTGCTATTCCTGCCTACGATGAGTCCCCTGATATGCTGGTGACATGCTAATGCCAAACCATGTGAAAGAACTACTAATACCTCCTACCCTCTTTTTTTTCCTATATCTTCTGGGCAGGTATGTGTAGCTTGACAAAGAAAACAGGGCATGAAGGGAGGTTTATGAGGTTTTTTTTATAGGGAGGAAAAATAAGGTAGTGTTTGGTTTTCTGCTTTCTCGCTGTGACACCTGACAATACAAATACCTGTGACTAGAAGCAGCAATGGCAGGGCATGGCAAGCATGGATAGCTTCATTAGCCTGCACAGGGTCACTTTGGGCTCTCAGGGGTGTGTGTGTGCAATACCCACTAAAGCACTGGGAGCTGTGCCTGCCTGTCCAAGGCAGAATTACAACACCCTCTTGCCCCATTTTTTTCCAGAGTAGGATCATTAGTCTGACCGGAGCAGAGCTTAACCCTGGGTTGGTCATGTCCAGGCCACTTGGTGCCGGCTAGACCCAGCGCTCTCGTGCTGTGGGGAAAAGCTTATTCCCAAGATGCTAGCCTTCTGGACTAACACCCATTGCTCAACTTTGCAAACCCTTTTCCCACAAAAGCCTCAGCCTTTACTTCCCATAGAAGTGTTGCATCTCAGACCCAAACTTTTCATTCACCCACACAGAGGACATCCTGGTATGAAAGCAAAAATTGTGCCAGGGACTGTTTTATTTACAACTTACTCTTATAGCACTTCAAAGTTTTGGGGGGGTTGGGGAGGGAAGAGGCAAAGGCACAAGGATAACGCATAGCCATAAGTCCTTGCTCTTCTGTATGGCTCGATGCTGTGAACAAGCATAAGCAAGCAGATCTTTTGGCTTGATGTGTTCATTTTCCTCAATACTCTGCAAAAGCTTGAGCTCCCTGGCTTGGCCTGCACCCTGTCCCCTACACAGCACATTTAGGATGTCGGGAACAGAATGGGGAGCTGAAGCTGACATCTTTAACATGTTCCCCAGGAGGCCATGGTTAGGGCTGAATCCATGCCGTGGCCTGGCAGGACCGCTGTAAACCACCATGTGCACAGTGGCTTCACTTCTGATTGATATCAAAAATGGGTGTGATTTTTCCCCAAAATCAATACAAACTACTACACTGTTCAAAACACCACTTAAGTGGGACATAAGTGAAGCTCTGGTCTTCCTGGATCCTCCATGCAGGTGCAAATTTCATCTAACTGTCTTGTAACTAGAATCTGTCCTGGTTTCAGCTGGGATAGAGTTAATTTTCTTCCTAGTAGCTGGCATAGTGCTGTGTTTTGGATTTAGTATGAGAATAATGTTGATAACACACTGATGTTTTAGTTGTTGCTAAGTAGGGCTTACACTAGTCAAGGACTTTTCAGCTTCCCATGCTCTACCGACTGAGAAGGCTGGAGATGCACAAGAAGCTGGGAGGGGGCACAGCCAGGACAGCTGACCCAGACTGGCCAAAGGGCTATTCCATACCATATGATGTCATGCTCAGTATATAAACTGGGGGGAGTTGGCCAGGGGGTGGGCCGCTGCTCGAGGACTGGCTGGGCATCAGTCGGCAGGTGGTGAGCAATTGCATTGTGCATCACTTGTTTTGTATATTCTTTTATCATTATTATTATTATTTTCTCTTCCTCTGCTGTCCTATTAAATTGTCTTTATCTCAACCCATGGGTTTTACTTTTTTTTTTTTTTCTGATTCTCTACCCCATCCCACTGTGGGCGGCTGTGTGGTGCTTATTCCTGACTGGGGTTAAACCACGACATGAGTCAACCACAAAACAGCAGGTTTCCAAGATCCCTTGTCAAATGCAGGTGCAGGACATGATGGTGGATGAGCAGAGGTCACCCAATGTGCAACCCCTATCACCCTGCCATCCCTCAACTGCAAAAGCTCTGCTTCCCTTTGCAGAAGGGTAGCATCTTCTCTCGCTCAAAAAGGAGCAATTACGGAGATTCCTGGTATGAAAAATAAGATACTTCCATGGTTTGAAGCTGCTCCCATGTTACGTGTTTCAGCTTTTCTTATTGTTTGCACTTGTCACTCAATATCTGCAAACTTTCACAACCTGCTCCATACCTGATACTTCCTAATTATCACATGCCACTTCCTTCACCCAGACGCTTCATAAACGGCTATGTTCACTGCCACATCTCTCAGTAAGGTCTAAGTTTGCAACTTCTGCCATGTCGCTGTTTATGCTTGCAAGCACCTCACCACAGAGTGGAGTGGAAGAGGTCCCGGGTGTCAGATGGGGAGAGACCCCACTCTGCTTCCTTGGATCTCACCAGTCAGTCAGTTTAAGCTGAGAAACTGAGAGCAGGTGGAGATTGCAGGGGAGGCAGAACCAGCATGGCACTAGGAGCAGGGATGAGCTCTCCCAGGCTGCTCTCGCCACGCCAGGGTGTGAAGCAGGGTGGCAGTCAATAACCAGCATATGGCTTTTCTACATGGCTCCTTTCCCTACCCACAGTGCTATCTGAGAGGAGCCTCTTTCCTCTCCCTTTGGATAACTCCTTGCTCTAGTGCCTTCGTTAAGTGAGCAATGACTTCCACCTGGGGCTGCTGCTTTGTTGCCCTTTTAATGCAGCAGGATTGTGAGCTTTGTGTGGGTCTTTGGAGAGAGGTGTGAGTTTGAGGAAAGTGTTGGTAGTGAATAGGTCTTTATAACACATCTCTCCCAGGGATGTTGTTCAGAGAGAAAGCTTTGACTGGTACTATAACCAACAGATGGCCAAGATAAAGCAGGGGTGTAAGAGGGTGAAAGTAGACATGGCAAGTCCCTTGGCTGTTCACAGCAGTCATCCCCAGGAAAAGTCACTGCATGGGGGACTCGTGCCTGAAGTGAGTTGCTTTATCTTGCCACCATTTCTGGGGTTTGCTTTTCCTGTTTTTAATACTCCCCGCTCTTGTAGGCAATGATTGCTGCCATTGCTATACAAATTAGAGCTGGACTATTTCTCCTAATCGCTTGCTGCAGGCAAATTAAGGCAGGATGTGGATATCTGGGAGCACAGCCCTGGCAGAGCCAGGCATGGGCAGAGCTGTCTGGGGCTGCGGGCTGGGCCAGGCTGTCACCCTTGGGGAGAAAAGAAGTATAAAAGGAGTCACATCTTTAAATGAAAAGCAATGGGGAGGACTGGGAGGGAGAACCCCATAGCTTTAGTAGATTTTACATGAAACATAAATCATCCTTTCCCTTCCCCCTCCATGAGCCCGTTTTTGGGTAGCATCAGCAGTGCCCTTTCCCTCTGCCATCCCTCCCAGCTGCTTTGGTGCACAAAGGGCAAGAGCATGTGTTCCTCCCCCAAAACCCTTCAGAAATTGTCTGCATCCTTACTGGAGTCATAAGGCAGCACTGGGATTCATGCCCCGTGTGCACCCCTGCTGAGAAATATTTCTGCACTGTCTGTAACAGAGGTTAAGAGGGGACAACACCAGGTGCCACGTGAAGGGAGCCTTTGTGCTCCCAGTTGCCCGCCCTGATGACACCATGAGACTGGGGCCGGGGGGCCATGTTGCTTCCTGGTGAGAGCAGGGGCATCAAGCGTCGTCTGTCTGAGCTGATCATCTCCTCACACTGCCTTCTGGCTGGATGGGTGGGGATTGGTAGGCTGCAATATTTTAGATGTGGGGGATGTGAGGAGAGAAGCAGCCTCTTCTTCCATACAGGAATGGGGCAGGCTCCCCTGATATTTTAGGAGGAGGTCAGCTGAGCATCTGCAGCTAGCTCTGCTCTCTCTCTCTCTCAAAACTTTAAACCTCTAGTTAATGTAAATGCCAGCCCAAAGCCTCCAAACCTGGTGGCCCCCATCCTTGGGGCAGATGGGAGGATGGGGAGGACTGAGATACTCACAGCCTCTGCTTTGTGCAGAGTGGGGCTGGTCTGTCCCTGACCACTGCACACCCCCACATACTGTACTGCCAACATGGGGGACCATGGGTCAGGAGTGGGCCTGCTTCTCCTAGGCAATGAGATTAATAAGAAATATATTGAGTGTTCCTGCTATTTCGCTAGTGGGTCTGGCAGCCTTTAAAATTCAGGTTTGCAAGCTTACCTCTATAATAAATGATGAGTCAATCTTGGGGCTAGAGTTTTAAGAGAAGCCCTAGAAAGTCTGTGAGTTGCAATAATATCATGAGAAGTAGCAGAGGGATACACCATTTTTGCAGACTGCAGCCTCATGCACCACATTCCCACCATGTGGCGAAGCAAAGGTAGCAAGGGATCATTCGTAGCATGCTAGAGGACATTTCCTATACTCTGTGTAAAGTTTCCTTGCTTTGATAACTCAGCTAAATGCCTTCCCATGATGTGCCAAGATACTTTCTCCACTGTCTGAGAGGAGAGAGAGCAGGATGCATTAGGCTACAAGGAAGGGGGGAAATGTGTTTCCTGTCTCCGCACTGGAATGAGCTCTGCCCTACTCCTATCCCTGGGGTCAGAAGAGGGACAAGAAATGGGGAGATGGACAGATGGACGTGAAACCTGTGCTCGCACAAGCAGCACAGTCTGCATCATGGGCCCACGTTAAAGCTGTGTGTTTCCCTCTCTCTGCAGCTGCTGCAGGTGGGAAGCTCGCTCTGCCTGCCAGCCCCTGTGCAGCAGCACCTCCTGCTTCTGGCTGGGTGACAGGACCTGGACAGGAAAGCCTGTTTGGGTGGCCCTGTGAGCCCACCTGGAAGTGTTGGCAAATGCACAACTAACCCTGCTGTCTGAAAAAATGCAGAAGTTTGGGTAAGCCTCCAAGCTTGTCAATGCTGAGGTGTTCCTGGCTATGGAACCATAATGTCTTAAAGTTGGTAGGAGACTGTTGTGAATTAACCCCAGCCGGCAACTAAGCACCACACATTCGCTCACTCACTCCCTCACAACGGGATGGGGGAGAGAATCGGAAGAGTAAAAGGGAGAAAACTCGTGGGTTGAGATAAAAACAGTTTAATAGGTAAAGCAAAAGCCACACGCACAAGCAAAGCAAAGCAAGGAATTCATTCACTCCTTCCCATCGGCAGGCAGGTGTTCAGCCATCTCCAGGAAAGCAGGGCTCCATCACGTGTAACGGTTACTTGGGAAGACAAACACCATCACTCCGAATGTCCCCCCCTTCCTTCTTCTTTCCCCAGCTTTTTATTGCTGTCTATTAAACTGTCTTTATCTCAACCCACGAGTTTTCTCACTGAGGAATGATCTGGCACAGAGGGCAAGAAGGCCCAGCTGCAAGAAGGGGTTAAACTGGCTGGAAATGGAGATGGGCATCACATTTGCTAACCTCCAGTCAACTGGGACCTCCCCGGTTAGCCAGGACTGCTGATAAAGGATTGAAAGTGGCTTGGTGAGCACTTCCGCCAGCTCCCTCAGTACCCTTGGGTGGATCCCATCTGGCCCCATAGACTTTTGTGTGTCTATGTGGTATAGCAGGTTGCTAACTAAAAATGGCTGCCTGATGTTATATTCCTAAAACCTTATTTAAGCTTTAAAGCTTTAAGAGGTTGGCTAGAGGCAGACATCTTGTGTGGCATCCCCAGATGTTCTAAAACTATTCATAGTTATTTTCTGACCACAAGCATTGGTTTGAAATAAGTGCATATACACTTTCTGGGGCCTCAGAAAACCCAGCATGGGCCACAGAACGAGGTTGCTCTGCTATGAGCATGCTCATGTGTGTCTGGGAGAGTTGTATCAGGCTAGCTGCACTGCATCATTAGGGGCTGATAATTTGCCTGCCCAAGGTCACTCTTTTTGTGTGCTTGGACATGAGGAAAAGGTAATATCTCCTCAGGAGAGCATGTTCCTGCTTAGGGGAGGCCCCAGATATCCTCCCCTGGGGCAGCTGTTAGGAAGCATAACACTAGAGTTTCTAACTCTCCAAGAAGATGGCTTTTATCTTCCTAACAACAGGGGGTTCGGGTGGGCTTTGGCCCTTCCACACCTTTTTTCTACTGTTGGAATGGTCTCTGGTCTCATTTTCCATCCCCCTGTGGTGGGTCACAGAACTGCCTCAGCTCACTCTTGCACTTGGTCGTTCATTGGGCTGGGGTGTCTCCTCATGCTGCCACTCCTCCAGCACCCCTAGCTTCTTGAGCCCTGGTGGAGTCTAGATGCATCAGGACCAGACCCCAGGCAGACCCTCTGGCTAGCACATCACAGAGGACAGGACCTCACACCAGCTTCCCATCGCCTGTGCCTGCCACTGATGACCTGAGTTCACCATGGCTTAAAGCACATCTTTTCCTGATGTCAACCAGTTAAGCTGTAAATCTTCTGGCTTACTGTTTAACTCTTCAGGATCTTGCATGGGTGCAAACAGACACACAGATATAGCAAGGCACTTCATAAGATTTTCGAAGGCACCTTTGTTTTTCACTTTACAGCTCAAGAGTTGCACAGATCTGTACAAAACCAACTAACCCTCCTTGCACTTAACTGCCTCGGTTTTCTGATTATCTTGCAGAGTCCCTTCAGTCGACTGTAAGCCCACGGTTTGTCTTTCTTGATTTTGGTGGATCCCATTGCTAAATCATCCACCCTCACTTCACTGGGACATTCTGCCTGATTGTCCTTTCTTACTCAAAGTTGGGAATCTTTTCTGTGCCGCTCCCCTTTCCAGTCTTTTCTGATGTCTTTTTCTTTGGTGGTTGGGAACTTTCTGTCTCCAGCCTTCTGACTGGAAATAAGATAAAAATGGGGTTTCTTGAGCAAGAAACACCTGTTGTTGAGACAGTTTTTATCCTAGTAGATCACTGTTCTCATCTACCCATCTGTAATTTTCTCTAGTCTAGTTCTATATGTTCAAAATTCCAACATATTCAAAATAACAGCAATTCAAAAATAGCCTCATTCCAAGGTATCTGTCAGAAGCCGTCTGTTCCTTCCCTGTTATCCTTCCCCTCTTACCCTTCATTCTCTTATCTTCCACTCACCCTATTAGGCAAAGCAAGTACACTAGAGCCAATCTCACAGAGCAATGGCATGAGGAAGGTGGATGGAGAAGACACTAGGTTTGCTGGTAGCTGGGAGGAAAGAGGGAATTTCATTATCAGATGTGATTTGATGACAAGAGTTGATGCCAGAAAGAGCAGCTCTATGAGTGAGGGCAGTGAGCTGCACAGATAGACCCCTCAGCAGAAACCTGCCTAGAGATACGGGGTCCCGAGCAATAAGCTAGGAAGCACTTGGTGTTGAGTGAGAACTTGGCATTAATCAGGCAATGTTTACTCTGCAGATGAGATGTAAATATACTAGAAAAACTGGGGGACTTGACTAAAACACAGTGGAACAATGAGAGGGAACATGAGCTAAAGGAGTTTGCAGGTGGACCCCTGCGAGCAGGAGCTGGGGGGCACAGGGGACAGTGTGACCTGTTCAACAGGCTGGATGAAGATTAGGACTTATGTGAAGGGAATATAAATTCAGGAGTCGCAGCAGGGTTCAAACTAGCACAAGGGTGGCTGTGTGTCTAGGAAAAAGCAATACCCGGACAGTAATATATCACGATATGTGTGAACTACTACCCCCACAATTAAGATGGATCGTACGGGCTAAGATTGCATGGCAAACTAATAACAGCATTCAAAAGGCACAGACACTGTTTAACAGTTTATACAGTGAAAAGTCAAAAGAAAAAACTTTACCCCATGCTAAAGGGCCAGCGTGTAGGCTGCCACAACACAGCTTTTGGTAGGGCAATGTCTAATCTTTCTCCTGCAGACTCCTAAAGGCAAAATCTCCAGTGAATTCTGTGGGATGGAGACAACTATGACTCACCAGTGCTACTGAGGGGATATTAATGAAATGCTGTGGTATCGTTGTCCATTATTTTATCAAAACTGAAGTAATTCTCTCACAGTTTTAGTAAGTGAAAGGAAATAAACAGAGGGAGGGGGGTAAGACCATGTCACAACAACTGAGATATTCATGAATATAGTGTCTTGAATATTTATTCTAATAGCAAAAGGAAAAAAAACTTTCAACAAAGAATTAAACAAGCAAAATCCACTTGGTATACGGAAGTCACATACAAATAGAATATCCAATGGAATACACACAGTCTCTACTTCCACATAGAATTAAAACTCTGCACATGGATAAAACTTGTACTTCACGTTCAGACAAGAGCTCGCATGGATGTATGCAGAAGATTCACAAAATTTGTCACCCAGCAGCATTTTAAACTAACATATTTTTTAGAACTACAGTCACTATATTGCAGTAATAGTTGGGGGAGGAGGGACAGATTGAGTCTCACCCCCTCACAAATGTATCCTAAGCAAGTACTTCTTTTCTTCAGGAACAATTCAGCAAGTAAGTTAGCTTGAGGGAGCCAGAACAGCTACATATTTTCAAGGTAAGTATTTATCTTTGTGTACGTAATCACATGTCTATGAGGAATAATAAAAATACTAGGTAAAATTATCTGCCGGCCCTTGAACAGTCAGGTCACTTAGCAATAAAAAGTTTAGGTAATGCATCCTCAGTCCTGTAGCAGCCTGCATATCTGTATTTAAGTGGTACCTCATATTATGACTGTTAATTTGTCTGCTGCTCAACTATAAAGATATCCAGAATTTCCTTTTTTATTAAGCAATCCCAAATTTATCTCCAAATACATTTTCATTTCACTCTGGTCTTTATAATTTTGCAGTTTTCATGGCAAAAGGTATAAAACAAGGAAGAATTTTAAGGGCTGCTCAAGTCATTGCAAGTACCTTCCTGTGCTACTTAATGCAATTTGGCTACTTTGCTTTCACAGAGAAACTATTTGATGACATAGGAAAGGAAAACCATGCTACTGGTTTCCGGTAGGCCTTAGAGTTTGATTCTTTGTCTGATCAGGCTAATTTAAAAAAAAATCCAAACCTAAATCAACCTTGTACATTGTCACAAAAATGCATCAGATCAAACTAAAAATCTACTTATGTACCTTTTAATGTGTTACTAATGAAAACAACTTGTTATGAAAACTGTTCAGCAAAAACAGTTACTCTCCTTGGCCCAGACTCAGTGGCCCATCTCTATTTAGCAAATTTCCAAGGTGCATGACATGTTCCTTTGAAACCAGAGATATAGCAAGAATTTGCAGAATGAGCTTCTCCTCTGCAGAGTCCATAGCCACAGCTGGGAACCCATGGCAGATCAGTGATTCAGGGTTTAAAGTCCCAAATGTACCCAAGGGTTTTGCTGAATAACGATGGCCTTGCTTGTGTGCTTAGAGAATTATTAGAAATATGCAAGGATAACTGGAAAGGAAAAAGAAATTATTGGATGTCTCCTTTTACTATCATGGTTAGGTAATGGGCTGAATTTTGTTTCCATTTATACTACAGCTTTACTGCTAACAGTGGAGTTGTTCAACATTGAGGGCCATGTAACAGTTGAGTGAAGAGTCTGGGTCAATATATTTAAGGATGTATCTTCCATCTTTAGGATCTAGAAAAGTTAAGAAACTTAATCAGCAGAAGTGACTAATTAAGGTCACCATCCACCATGCTGGACCATTTTGACTGTGACCTTCAAGCTGTTCCCAAAAATGTTAACTCAGTGCACCAACTGAAGTTTGCTGAGTTATCTGCAAGAGTATTGGGTATTCCTATTTAATATTTCAGGTAAGTATTATGAGTTAACTGTATCAGATTAAAGAAAACATTCCCACATGATATTATGCAATACAGGCAGACAGAGCATGTAACTGATTCTTTAAGAATAAATAACTCACTGTAACTGCTGAGCTCTAGGAGGTTCTTTTAATGCTTCTAGAGAACATGCTTTAAAAATATAGGCAGATAGTTTAGAAATGGTTACAAGCATCTTCTGACTGAAAGCGCTGTCCCACTAGTGTTGGTGTAATGCGATCATTTTCAAAAAGGACACTCACAAGTCTAAAAGTAAAATTGACATGCACTTGCAGTAAACATACAGCTATCTTTTACTGTCATCTCATATATGAAAAATAGCTCAAATGACTTAAGAATAGAGTATTCTTACACTACACTGGTAAAGCATTTACTATATAAATTTTACTACAAGACACATACAGCTACTGGAAATCTTAAGCCATGCAGGCATCATCAACAGGTTATCACACATGACACTTCTCCCTTTCACACAAGTTTATATACACTAAGTCATTAAATATTGCACTTATTGGCCCATGATTCCTCAGTTTTGAGGTATTAAAAATAGAAAACATATCTATTTTTATAACATATTTTCATGCAACATTTCAGACATTTCAGTTCCACGAACACTAGTATATAGTTTACACATTCTGACAGTCCAACTGAGCCATGACACATCTGACATTACTGACAAAATATTAAACAGGCGTTACAGCACAAACATTTCATTTAACACTAGTTGTGGGTACATGTCAGAATTACTCGAGGAAATTTATTGCCAGAAGTGGTAAGCAATCCCTAGCTTTCATTTCTGCATGTTATGCATGATCTTGAAGTTACTGGAAGATTAGGACTTATGCTTCCCCCCCAGATCAAATACCAGGTACCTTATTCTATAAATGACAAGCCATCTACACCTGCTGGAACCATGGATAATAAACCTATGGTCTGCAAATGTAACCCAGCTGATTTCTGGTGCTAATGAGCATTTATGGATAAATTCCACTGTGGCATTTAGGGAAGGCTGCACTGAACATGAACAAGTAGCAGTGGGAACTGAATGAGTGTCAAAGATGATGTATTGCTGTGTATATGTGTATACTATATGTGTGTAGTTACAATTTCTGCTTCAATGAACATCCATGGATAAACAAAGTAAAAAAAAAAGAAAAAAAAAGAAAAAAATCTTAAATTGCAAAGATGAACTACATTTACCCCTTCTTAATAAAGAAAACTGGTAGAAATCATTCAAATAATTGAACGAGTTGCCTCTTTAAATGAGACTTGACAAATGATGAACCTTGGAGAATCTGGAGTCAGCAGGTACTGAAGAGACTATGCATATGGATTAAATGGTGTAAATCAATACAACTCACTCCCCTGTTGGCATAAGTGAAGATCTGTTGCTTTACACTCCCGAGGGTTTTAATCTATGAGGATTTACATACTCATGGTCTCACACCACTAAATCTGTCATCCTAAAGAGGAACTAGGCACATATACTGTGTGTCTGTCTATATGAAACAAGCCAAGGAGGAATCTTTCCTAACAGTCAGTCAGCAGAACAGTAATTTAGTTGATGCCCTTAAGAATGCAAGTAATAAAACTTGCCTCTCACAAACAAATATAGAAAAGAGTAGTTGGGGGGATTTTTTTTGGGGGGGTGTTTCTTTTGGAATGCAAATCAGCATAATTCGTCTGCTACTGAAGAAACAAAGGCATCATCATCATCATATGTAGAATTTGTACCACCATTTTTTCCCTAAAAATGGCAATTAATTAAACTCAAAGCATTCTCAAAGTTAGGATCAAACTCCAGCAGATTTTGTGAACCCTGAAATAGCACTTCATTCCTAAAATAAAGAAGGTGCATGTGGTATAGCTAAATATACAGAGCTGAGCAAACTGAGAAGAAAACTTAATCTTTCAGACTGATGCTCTGGAAAGGCCACATAGATGTAGTTGCTCAGGTAGTTTCTCTAGGCATTACATTAAGTATAAGCACAAAGGAACAAACAGTTCCAGGTAACAGTCACGTACACAGCTGTTCAGAGAGAAAGAGTATTTTTTGACAGAAAATCAGGCTAGTTCATATGTAATTCAAACACCAATCAAACAGGTCTAAATAAACCCAGCAACAACAACAACAACAAAGTCAGTAATAAGTTAGGTGCGATATAATGATCAGAACACTTGTGAAGATAAACTCTTATCAAAATTGAAAACATGCATCTGAAGGTTCAGCCCAGCAGGGCTTGCTAGCTGTTTGGTGGGTTGGTGCCAGGAGGCACCACAGGAGCCAGTCACATCCCATGCTCCCAAGGCATTTTCTGAGCACTAGTTTGATCATGCAGCAAGCAAGACACTGTGAGAGCACGATAAGGCTGTGCATTAGCCATGCACAGGATTAGCCTGATGCTAAAAGCTTTAGTCTAGATCATAACTTGGAAAATGTGTTGTGTAGTATTAGTTCAGCTGGTACTATGGAGCTCAGGACCCTCTGTCCAAAGGCATCTAATCTCTCATAAATTTAATGTGCTCTGTGTGTCAACTGCTGTATCTCACCAAGTGCCCTAAATCTCAGCTGAAGAGGTTATCTGTGGCTGGCCCAATAAGGCTCCATGACATTCAGTCCTATTTCTGTGCTGAGAGTAACAACAAATTAGTGCAAAGTGTGTGAGTACTTTTGCACCAAGAATTGTGATGAGGCTGAAAATAGTTTTGGATTTCCTATCCCAGGTTTCAATTTAATGATCCAGCCCTCTTCCATCACTAAAATATATCTCTTTTCAGCCTGGTACTTTCTCTTGCCAGAACTGTGCTACAACAGTGGATAGATCAGGGATCTAACCAAATCCTGCTTGTCTCCTCCAACAACTCATAATCAGTGACTACTGGATATATGTGAAGAACGAGCCATTGATTGTTTAAATTTTGGCCTTTGATCAGGTTGGGATGGGATTTCCAAAAGTGCTCAGTATTAGCCTAACTCTACTTGCATTTAAGAAAATTGCAATTCTATCACATAAGTCAATAGGAGCTGAACTAGATTGACACAGGCTGCTTTTGGAAATCCTACCCTATGAAACAGGTCAAGGCATAATTTTAAATAGAATGAAAATCCCAATCCTGCTAGTTCCCCCAGAATTCAAACTAAATTTTTAGAATGTTTGGGGAAGGGATAGTAAGCTACTACCCAAAAGCCTTTCTGTCTTTCATGTTTCTCTACAATAGCCAGGTTCCAGCTGAGAGAAGTACTGAGATCATGATGCTTCTGATCTAAATCTGACCAAACTTTATAGCAGAAAACTCAATAATCCTGTGAAACACGTGGCTCTGAAAGCCAACCCGTGATGGAAAATCAAAGCCTACTTTTCCAACAGTAGCTAACCCTGATTGTTCAGAAAAGGTCTACTTGAACTTCCACACATAGGATAAATTGGGTTCAATGGGACATCAGCAGGTCACCCAGCCCAACCTCCTGCTCAAAACAGAGTCAACTAAGAGGTCCAATCAATTTGCTCAGGGCTTTATCCAGTCTGATCTTGAAAACCTCCAAGGATTTGATGTGAACACTTTAAAAATTCATCTGACTAATTCTGAACTCTATGACAATGAGTGTCAATAAAAAGATCCTAGGAGTTTTTAATCTACTGACTGGTTCTGCTGTTGTACTTCAGATGAACCTTTTCATTATAACACATGGCTGGCAGTCTAATGACCAATGTTACTCTGACAGCTGCTTCCCCCATCCTCCCCATCCCATACAGAAGATCAGACATTTTGGAGGCCTGGGTGGTTAGTTGTCTCAGAAATCCAAAGGATTTGCTATTATTCTTCTGCCTGGTCTCTTGATGCAAAATGAAAAGCAATTAATTAATCTTATTTAAGTAAAGAACTATCTATCACTCAATTTCTTTAAAAAGATATATGCTAATAATGTATTGCCACCACTGATTAGACTCTACATGGTCATAAAGAGGCAGGGAGGGTCTGGAATTCATTGCAATGGAGTACAAGCAAGGTGTGGCTGTAGCAAGGGGCATCTTGGGGTCTTTTTTCCTTGTTACAACATGCACAGGAGATGACCATTTTGCAGTCAGCATCCCAGAGCAAAGCTGGGAGACTATTTGCACTTGTAGGCATGCTGCATGATCCAGGATATGCCCAAGCTCATGTAAAATGTGACCATGTCCTCCTCTCGCCTTGCCTTGCCTGAGGATGGCTCAGACTAATAATACAGCCTAAACCTTTTCTAAAGGACTGAGGGCTGCAGCTGAGTGCTGTCTCAAGGCTTCCCTGCTCCCTTTTCTCCAGCAGGAATAACTGCACATAACAAGCATAGGGTGGAAAACTGCCCACCATCTCACACAAAGCTTCCTCAGCTTCTTATCACTTCTTTTTCCAAAGCAGCTGGTACCTAGTGGGTGAAGAGGTATCAATGAAAGTCTCTCAGCACAGTTATCAACATGCTACCTTAGATGGGGGAGACAAAATCAGCATCCCTGGAGAGAGACAGGGTTATGGTTGGGGTAGCACATGCCTCTTCCGCCTGGCTGCTCATCGGCCCAAAGGGGACAGTGCTTTCCCTTCATGGAGGTAAACAAGTGAAGGTTCAGCCTCCATGTCTACTAGGAAAACAAGCGCTTAAGGAAGCTAGCTAACAGGACAGACATTTGTTTAAAACCCCAGACTGAAGAAAGAACATTTATTCATTTAAGTTAGGCAGCCAATGTAGCGCCCTGATGGCATATCCATTTTACATGTGTCTATATGCCTTGTTTGAAAGTCGTTTTTACTGTGTCAAAGTTTATGTATGTTATTTAACCAGTAAAAAAGTGTGACCATTTTCTCTTAGTGTGTTTCAGGAGCTTATATAAATTACCTTTGAAAAAAGGTAATGTGCATAGAGGGATTTCTTTGCAGTTGTGAGCAGTTTGCAGTACCTTGTGTTCCTTTTTTTAAATTTGTCTTCCAATTTTTCCCATTGCAGACATTTTAAGAAATGTCAGCCTTGTCCTAAATCCTGTCTAATAGGAACAATAAAACAGTTAACACTTCTTCAGTTATGCAATTTAGTTAAAAAAATGTCACTGTGACCCAAGTAAAGCAGTTGTACAAAGTACTCCAGGGCACAGATGCAAGAAACTGCCACCAAGTACTAGAAGAGTACTTTTAAAAACTGTGAAATATGAATATTTTAACACTTTATTAAAAAAGAATTTGTGTACTTTATTCTGCTATCTTCACAGCCTTTTGCTGATCTTATGAATGTATTCAGCCTAACTCCAGAAATGTTGACAATTTTTTACTCCTAAAGTTTTTAAAAATCTTGTGAATTTCTAATTGTCTTGTCAAAAAAAAGATATCCTCATCGAAGTAAGTAAAATTGAGGTAAAACTCCAGTTCACTGACAGCAGCAGCACTTCTGCAAGAGGTCTGAGTGAAATACAGGTGTTTGTAGCCAGTGTGGTGATGGTTGTCTCAGTGACTGAATGGGAGATGAAATTCCTGAATGCTTAAGTATGCAGGTTTGACAGCAACATGACAAGACAGTTTTTGGCTATGAACTACTGAACGTAATGGATTTGGTTCTGCCAAGGGTAATATCAGAACTGTGTGTTTAATATCTCATGCAGGTAGAAATGAAAAGAGCTAGTCAGCCCACAAGTACTGGGGCAGGTACTACTGGGATCTCTGTAATGATCCAGTTTCAGAAAGGTATTAGACAGACATGCAGCTTCCATGGAAATGTAAACATACTAGCTATTCAAACAGGATGCAGTACCTAGTATCTCTGAGGATCTGCACTGAACACCTACATCAGTTGGAAACTCACAGGGAAGTTCGGTGGCTTTGGGTCCAGGAAGGCTGGAGGTTTTTCCTTTCTAACTTCTGCAATTTCCAAGCAGCCATGATGTGTAACATAATGAGCATAGATTTGCCAAGGCAATACACTCCAGGAAGTGTCCCTTATACAAATGATCTGGACAGAATGAGCGATTGGCTCACTAGAGCAATATTTCTAAATTGATTTTTAGTCAGCAGAAAATATAAGTGACATCAGGAAGCTTATTCTAAAACACCTTGGCCACTACCCTAAGGATTCAACTATATAATTTGAAACCCATGAAGCAAGAGTCAATTCTAGGCAAATGTGGTCTGAGGACATGGCACCAGCTGAAGTAAGTGTAATGTAAAGCAGTAAAAAGAAAAGAGAAACTAATAGCCATCCTGCATGCAAAAGCCAGATGCAAAAAAATGGATCATCCTTTCAAACTAATAACATCTCCATCTCCATACACATACTCGACCAGCTGCTGATGTAGAATAAAAGACTTTTCTCCCAAATAAATTAATAAGACAGTATAAATAAAGGCATATAGGCCATTCATAAATATTCTGTTGGCAACGGAACACACTGGAGCTGCCTTTGTTGATAGTTGCATTAACAGCCGCAGTTGGGCTGCTGTGGAGGGGGGGTGTCCTTTAGCTGTGTGTTCTGCTTGCTGGCAGCAATGGTGGGATCCATCTCCAGACTTTCTGACATTTTGTCACAGATGATATCCATGAGTCGCTCAAATGTCTGCTTGACGTTAATGTTGTCCTTGGCACTTGTTTCAAAAAATTCAAATCCTAAGAAAATAAACAACACATTTATGTTTGATGCATATTCCAACATCTCCAATAAATATACAAACTTCTCTTGGGCAAGGAAGAGTGGAGAGACACACAGAAAGGAAATATGTGAGAGCACAAATATAAAAGAGCGATATTGCAAGAGCAGTTAAAATTGTAACAAAATCAGAGTAACTACATTAGTGTTATTTGCTTTATACCAAGCCATATGAAATCAGGACTGGCCCAAATACATTCCCTTAAACAAATTTTACCTTAAAACAGTTTAATCTAAAAACTGATGCCAGTTTGAGAGTGCTATTATTTTAGAAATGCCCTATATAACCAGTCATTGTGAAGGAATAATTTACTGCTCCATCTCTAACTATTATGTTCCTCTGAGCATTATTCAGCTGGAAACAGCCACTTCCATCATGACATTAACCTGGTGTCAAAATAGACAACTGTGTTTGGAAGTAATCAGGAAAAAAACCAAGCAAGGCAAGGAAAGATTTCTGCAATTCGATATCTATTTAAGATAGAGGTAAATCCATGAGAACAAAGGGGCCCCCAACCCCCCAAGCCAAACTAATAAACAAATACACAAACGCACATATTTTTCTTCCTTAATTAATTTATATAGAAGGACTTTTTATCTATCCATTCCCAATGACTACCCCAAAGGCAAAAATTACAGCTATCCTTAACCCAGAAGGGACGCTGGAAGACTTTATGGAGAAGAGCCAGCTTTCCTAAGCTCTCTTCTCTGCCCCCATTTGTCCTACATCTTATCTCCCACATCTGCCTCCTCCATCTGGGCCAGGTTTGCAATTTGCTGGTCAGTCTACAATCCAGCAGGCTTCTGCCAGCTCTGGGTCTTCCCATGTTCTTACTTCCTTTGCAATTCCTTTGTCTTTTTCGTTCGTTTGTTTTCTAAGCCTTTTCTGACATGCTCCATCTTTTCCCACAGTTACCACGTTGCTCACCTGAGGGTTCATTGGTAATTTAAAACTTTCTCCTACTTCTGTCTTTCCACTGCCTAAAGGTTCAATATTAAGACAGTTTACAAAATGTCTAATCCACTGGTAATTTTACAGAAGTGGCTTAAACTTTGCAGAACTATTTTGATTCTTTCTGATTAACTCTGAATAACAATATGCAACTACCACTGCGTTTAATTATGAGGAAAATCCCAGTAAGAAAATGTCAGTCACTTGAAACTCTTGGCAGAAGGGAAGAAAAAAGCTCTTTTTTTTTTTTTTTTAAAATGTTATGTGCATTTTCTAGTGAACGGACTAATCTTCTATTTCCAAAGGCCACTTGAAATTTAAATGCAACTACTTTGATAACATTAGCACTATATATTCAATATGCCATCTAAACAAGATGTAATGTGCACATTCAGTCCTATAACTGCTTACCATGTAGCTTTCGCATATTTGAGTACTAGCCTAGACTTACAGCAGATAATTATATTTAGCTCGGCATGATATCCCAGCATGTGCTAATAACCAATGCAAAAACTTAATGCTATATTCTGAATTTTCTTCATATTTTTAATTTACATAAGGTGCCTTGTGTTGAAAAAGCACAAAGTGCTAAATTGTTTAAATGCATAGGAGCTAAACACAGGCCAAAGTTAGTGTTCATAGGTAGTTTATATAATAAAAGAGATATAAACATTGTACAGGGATTTAGTCATACAACTTCTGTTAATATCAGCAAGAAGTGTGAGGATAACCTCACAGGTATGAGTATACATTGAAAGAAAACTTTTCCTTTCCACATTTCTCTGGAAAGCAGGAAAACCATGCATAATAAAAGACCATATAAAGAAATCATATACTGGGAGGCGGTTTGAATCTATATGTCATTGTTTTAGTTTAGCTTTGCTTACACATCTCCTTTGTTGTAAACTAGAAGGAAAATAGGGAAAGCCAGTGTAGCTTCACTTGCTGGTGGCTTCAGCGCTCCCGCAGAGCTCCATGCAGAAGACTGTTCAGATCTCTTGGGGAGGGCTTGGGGGAAGGAAGATCCTCCACATTTTCAGTGCTCTGTGTTGAAACCCAGCTGCAACCCTGTAGCACAGCAACACAGTCAGATTCTTCCACAACTGTTAGCATCTGCTCCACAGGAAGCAGAAGGAAAGCCTCTGTTCCAAAGAGGAACAAGCAGGACCAGAGGGTAGAAGGGTTGAGGGACAATGAGGGGATGCCTGAGAATTGGAACACCAAAGCCTTGGAGAAGATGACAAGAAGAAGAATGAATCTTAAGGACATTTTGGAGAGGAGCAGTTTTTAAAGATAAGAAGACAGAATAACTGGCACATGAGATGATCATGAAATGGCACATATGACAGGTAGGTAAGAGATCTGGACAGAGAAAAGCAGAAAGTGAAAGGAAAACAGTCACAAAAAAGAGAGGAGACCGATGTCAGGAAATACTGTAACATGGACAGGATCAAGAAAACAGGTCCACTACCACGGTGAAGATGTTCTGCATAAGAACACCATGAAAAACTGAGAGGCACCCATTTTCCAGGTAAAATAGTGTGCTGGCTTTGGCTGGGATAGAGTTAATTTTCTTCATAGTAGCTATTATGGGGCTATGTTTTGAATTTGTGCTGGAAACAGTGTTGATAATACAGGGATGGTTTCGTTATTGCTGAGCAGTGCTTACACAGTCAAGGCCTTTTCTGCTTCTCACACCACCCCACCATTGAGTAGGCTGGGGGTGGGCAAGAAGTTGGGAGGGGACACAGATGGGACAGCTGACCCCAACTGACCACAGGGATATTCCATACCATATGACGTCATGCTCAGTATATAAAGCTGGGGGAAGAAGGAAGGGGGGGACGTTCGGAGTGATGGCGTTTGTCTTCCCAAGTAACTGTTACACGTGATGGAGCCCTGCTTTCCTGGGGATGGCTGAACACCTGCCTGCCGATGGGAAATAGTGAATGAATTCCTCGTTTTGCTTTGCTTGTGCGCGTGGCTTTTGCTTTACCTATTAAACTGTCTTTATCTCAACCCACGAGTTTTCTCACTTTTACTCTTCTGATTCTCTTCCCCATCCCACCGGGGAGAAGTGAGTGAGCATCTGTGTGATGCTTAGCTGCCTACTGGGGCTAAACCACTATGAAAGTATATCCTGCAACTGCAGCTATGGTAGCAGATCTGGCTATGCTGTGCTGTGCTTTGTAGACCAGCTGGATGGGACCTGTGCTGTCCAAACAAGCCCAAGGACTAGACTACGTTAAGAAAAGTATTAAAACAACATTAAGCCCAAATCAGGACTTTGCTATTATTATCTCAGCAAAGAGCAGTGCTTTATCACTATTCTGGATAGAGCTAATATAAACATTGTTAACAGAAATGCTAAGATATTTATCCATCCTTTAGGGTGGCCAAATTAAAAATTAAAAAAAAAGCTAAAGGGGGACTCTCAGCTGTGACAGAACAGACAGACACGAGGGGCAGTTACTAGTAACGTGCTAGAAAACACCTTCTTTTCCAGTCTTTCAGAACAGAAAGTTTCCATATAAATTCCAGTTGTACTGATTTTGTTTGTGGCTTCCAGATACCTTTTGAAAGAGTGCATTTAGGGAATAAATTAGAGTCCTGTCAAAGAAATTTTTGTTTGTTTGTTTGTTTACATGAGACATTTGGTGAGCAAAAACAATCCCTTGCTTCTCATTGTCATTAAGTAACTTTCCTGTAACGCATCTCCAAGTGCATGAAAGCAATGGCAGGTTGGCATTTCTCCCCTGTAAAAAAACATCCTGGGGACAGGAGCCTTTAATTGGTCTGCCAATACCCTGCGTGTGTTGTAACTAAACAGAAGACTGGTGTTTGTCAGTGCTATTAGTCTGTCTCTTTCCTCTGGCACTAACCTTTGCTCTTTAAAAAGAGCTAAAACACGATGAAGAGTGGAACTATGAACAAGCATGTTCCTGCACAACCCAATTATTTTCATTTTTTAATGCAAAGTTAGATGCAGCCATATGTCTGTGCTCTTGAAGCTGCTGACAACCTTGCCTTCTGCACCATGGCCTCCAGCCAGCCACAGAGGCAAAACAGAACTTGCAAGCTGTGTGCTGAGGTGCCAAGTCCCACTTGATTCCTGATTTAGATGCCAAAATTACAGCCCTAAAAATGCCTCTTCGGTTGCTGCCTAAACTCACCGATGCCTAATACCCCCAGTGTACCCACAGATGCCTAATGTACACAGATGCCTAATACCCACAGAGCTCATACCCCAAGGCATGTGAAGGTTCACCCCAGTCCTGATGCTGCAGAGCTGCTGTCTTGTGCCCCAGCCCTGGCAGGATTCAGAAATCAGCCATGTTCCTGCCCCATCTCAGGAGCAGGCGTGGTCTTGCAGGCTTGGTCAGATCACGCAGAAGTGCTGGGTGCCAAATTACACCCTGTATAAGCACACGGCACTGACAAACACTCTGCTTTCAGGCTTGCTGGGGTGCTAAATGGGTTTAATTTGAAGAACTCTAATCATCCCTGAATTGGGTCTCTGGGATCTCCCCAGTACAACCATTATGTATATACATGCCTGAGCCAAGAACAAAGTGAAAACAAAATAGACAAGGCAGGCTGATTTTGGTTTGAAGTGAGAAATTTTCTTCTTGGTTTTGGTGGAACATATTTTCAAAGCACTGGGAATCAAGAGAAGGAAAGAAAGAAAAAGATGAAAATAAAGACTTTAAGGAACAAATGGCACAAAAGAGGTGAGAAGAGAAAGGATGGAGAGAGGAAAAAAAAAAAGACCCAAAAATATGCAAAATAAGGTATGTGTTAAAATCTGAGGGATAAAATGACCACCTCTGTGAGTGACAAGCTGTGGAGGCGCACTGAAGCCCTGGGCACTGCTGACGCTGGGGCACGTAGCATTCACAGCCCTTTGCAGGTGCCCTGAATTCAATATGAGGGCTGGCTTCTGCCTGCCCTTGCAGAAGGGAATGTGAGAGATCACCCAGAAAGGGCCCATTTCGTTTTGCTTTCTGACATCGGTTGGTGGCCTCTGGGAAAAACGGTGTACCAGGATACATTTGCAAAGCAGGTGAGCGCACCCTAAAACATGCTCAGAAGTTCTGGGTGCTGCCAGCCATGGGTGACCCTGGGTGGCAGAGAGTAAACACACAAAATCTGATGGGAAGGGCACTGCTCTGAAAACTACTTGACAGAACATGGAGTCAGAGGTGGATTTTAGTGGGACATCACACTAAATGATCACCAGAAGTCCCTTCCAACCAATGTTTCTATGATACAACAGCTCCGTTTCCCAGAGCCTTAACCAACTCAAGCCAAAAAGGTGGGATAGGATGAACGGGACCTTACAGCAAAGATGGACAGACATTTGGGGCAGATCTTGCAGTATCCCCCTAGTACCTGGTGCAGCATGAGCACAACAGGCATAGTTTGAACCTATGGCAGGACTGTACTTCTACAGAAACCTTGTCTTAAAGATATAATACACCCTATAATGACAGAACTTGCAATTAAAAACTAATTAGTGTTTAAATAATTTGTAGTATACACATAGCAAATAGGAGTTGTACAGAAGCACATGAACAACCAAAGGCAAGAAAACATAAAATTATGTACCTAATTTGCAGGCACAGCCAAATGGCATAAGTAAATGGGGTAACTGTATGTCAAACTACATATGCAACCATCCATTTGCGTGTGCAGTTACTCAGTGTCTATTCAAAGCTCTGTGCACACCTCTGCCTGCTAAGCCTTTGCCAGAATGTAGATCACAATATATCATGCAGACCACAAATAAAAGGAATCAAGAAATTCATGCCATCTGTGAGTCATTCTTTTTATTTCTATTCTGACAAGTAGCACCAAACTTTTATGAACGTATGAAGCTTTGAACTCAGCTGAGATGAATATGTTAGAAAAGCTGTGTGAGTAATGCAGCTGGCAAGTGTGCATGCATTTTGCTTGCAAGAAGTTCCAAGCCTTTTCTACTAAAATGCTTTAAAGCGTGTAAGTAAGTGCTGACTATATCAGGGTTTCACTTGATAGCCAATGCATGTAGTGCTCAGAGTAAACATTCATGAAGTGACAAAATAGCATAAGCATTTTGTTCTACACCTTTTTTAGTGATTAGTGAATAAACCTGTTTAAATGTGATTGCTGTGATCCCCACATCAATTACCATTACATTAATTTGTTCTCTCTACTGGCTGATTTGTCACATTTCTATATTTTCTTGGTATGACATCTCTGTGAAGTAAAGTTGCATGACAGCTGAATTTATTTGATCCTGTCTGTTTTCATCTCATTCTAACATTACTCTTTTAATGATGCTAATATGTTAAACAACCATGAACTAATTTCTCAAACAAAGATGTACCACTTACTTACAAAAAGTACTGAATAGGGTGACAAGGAATGGCTAAGGTGTGAGATGGTCTTTGTGTCTGGAATGATGAAATAGTCTGGGAATTTCAGCCTGGAGAAAAAGGAGGGGTATGATAGAGGTCTCTAAAGCCAACAGTGGTACAGAGCAGGTAAGAGGAAACAATTGTTCACTGCTTCTCAGAATATAACAGTTAAGAAATATCAAATAAAATTAGCAAGTGGCCAATTCAAAGCAGAAAACTCAGATAAACTGTGTATATTTAAAGGATGTTGTGGATGATAAGATTTTATATGATTTCAAAGACATCATTGGATAAGTCCGTGGAAAAAAATCATGAAAGGGCTATTGAGTCAGGAGGCAGTCCTGAAGGGCAAAGGAGTCCAGGAAGGCTGGATGTTATTCAAGACGGAAGCCTCAAAGGCGCAGGAGCAGGCCGTCCCCATGTGCCGCAAGTCGAGCAGGAGGGGGAGAAGACCGGCTTGGCTGAACAGAGAGCTTTGGCTGGAACTCAGGAAAAAAAGGAGAGCCTACCACCTTTGGAAGAAGGGGCAGGCATCTCAGGAGGACTACAAGGATGTTGTGAGGTTATGCAGGGAGAAGATCAGAAAGGCAAAGGCCCAGCTAGAACTTAAACTGGCCACCGCCGTTAAATACAACAAAAATATTTTTACAAATATATCAGTGACAAAAGGAGGGCCAGGGAGAATCTCCCTCCTTTGTTGGATGCAGAAGGAAACACTGCCATGAAGGATGAGGAGAAGGCAGAGGTACTTAATGCCTTCTTTGCCTCAGTCTTTAATAGTCAGACTGGTCATCCTCAGGGTTTTCAGGCCCCTGAGCTGGGAGATGGAGATAGGATGCAGAACGAAGCCCCAGTTGTCAAAGAGGTGGCAGTCACTGACCTGCTCCTCCACCTAGATCCCCACAAGTCCATGGGGCCAGATGGGATCCACCCGAGGATACTGAGGGAGCTGGCAGAGGAGCTGGCCAAGACACTCTCCATCATTTATCAGCAGTCCTGGTCAACCGGGGAGGTCCCAGCTGACTGGTAGTTAGCTAATGTGACGCCCCTCTACAAGAAGGGCCAGAAGGAGGATCCAGGGAACTACAGGCCTGTCAGCCTGACCTTGGTGCCGGGGAAGGTCATGGAGCAGATCATCCTGAGTGCCATCATGCAGCAAGTGCGGGACAACTGGGGGACCAGGCCCAGTCAGCATGGGTTTATGAAAGGCAGGTCCTGCTTGACTAACCTGATCTCCTTCTATGACAAGGTGACCCGCTTAGTGGATGAGGGGAAGGCTGTGGATGTTGTCTACCTGGACTTTAGTAAGGCCTTTGACACTGTCTCCCACAGCATTCTCCTGGAGAAGCTGGCTGCTCATGGCTTGGATAAGTGCACTCTGTGCTGGGTTAAAAACTGGCTGGATGGACGAGCCCAGAGAGTGGTGGTGAATGGAGTCAAATCCAGTTGGCGGCCAGTCACGAGTGGTGTTCCCCAGGGCTCAGTGTTGGGGCCGGTCCTGTTCAATATCTTCATTGATGATCTGGATGAGGGGATTGAGCGCACCCTCAGTAAGTTTGCAGATGACACCAAGTTGCGTGGAAGTATCGATCTGCTGGAGGGTAGGAAGGCCCTGCAGAGGGACCTGGACAGGCTGGATCTATGGGCCAGGGCCAACTGTATGAGGTTTAACAAGGCTAAGTGCCGGGTCCTGCACTTGGGTCATAACAACCCCATGCAAAGCTACAGGCTTGGGGAGGAGTGGCTGGAGAGCTGCCTGGCGGAAAAGGACCTGGGGTTATTGGTTGACAGCCGCCTGAACATGAGCCAGCAATGTGCTCAGGTGGCCAAGAGGGCCAATGGCATCCTGGCTTGCATCAGGAATATTGTGGCCAGCAGGACCATGGAGGAGATAGTACCCCTGTACTCGGCATTGGTGAGGCCGTACCTCGAGTACTGTGTTCAGTTTTGGGCCCCTCACTTCAAGAAGGACATTGAGGTGCTGGAGCGTGTCCAAAGAAGGGCAACAAAGCTGGTGAAGGGTCTGGAGCACAAGTCTTATGAGGAGCGGCTGAGGGAGCTGGGGTTGTTTAGTGTGGAGGAGTCTGAGGGGAGACCTTATTGCTCTCTACAACTACCTGAAAGGAGGTTGTAGCGAGGTGGGTGTTGGTCTCTTCTCCCTAGTAACAAGTGATAGGATGAGAGGAAACGGCCTCAAGCTGCGCCAGGGGAAGTTTAGGTTGGATATTAGGAAAAATTTCTTCACTGAAGGGGTAGTCAGGCACTGGAACAGGCTGCCCAGGTTAGTGGTTGAGTCTCCATCCCTGGAGGTATTTAAAAGATGGGTAGATGTGGTGCTTAGGGACATGGTTTAGTGGTGGACTTGTCAGTGATAGGTTAACGGTTGGACTCAATGATCTTAAGGGTCTTTTGCAACCTTAACGATTCTATGATTCTATGATTCTATGAATATAAAGATACTGCCCACAAATATAATTTGCTACAGTCTGGGAAAGTATCACTATATATTTGCCCTTTTATACCTTTCCCAAGGCACCTACTTCTGGCCATTACCGTAGGTAAGGTCGTATGCTGCTTGCAGCTATGATCTGTGGTCATATCACCATTGTTCTATGTCATTAACAACAAACTTTAAAAAAATATAAAATGGAAATGAGACAAATTCTGTCTTCATAAACATTCTGTTAATTTCCCTTCAAGGTCGGATCTGGTTTTATTAACCATTCCGTCTCTCTTTTGTGAACTTCCGTTAGTGTTATGAGGAGAGCTACTCAGAGCTACCACAGGATACTTGACTAATTTAGCCAGACTTTAGCAGGTAATGAGACCTATTGCCAGTTGATCTAAACCACTTGTTTGGGATTACACTTGAGAAACAAACCAGCACTGAGATTTAAAGAAATGATTGATTATACCTCCTTAATAAAATTGAAGGCCACACTTTTCAAAGAGGTCAGCAGCCACAATTTACAATAACACTGTTCTCAACAGGACACTATGTTTCCCAGAGGGCTAAATGCCCAGCATTCTTTTTGATCTTTTGAAAACCCTTCCCAAAATGTACACGTGTTAATTTTCTCAGTGACTTCAAATAAACCAGGGCTAAAAATAAAACCACACTTGAGAACAGAGTGTTTCACAATATGTTCTTTGTACAGCATTCACGTGTTGTGCTTGTTTGTAATTGCGGCTGTAACCAACATTGCAGACCATGGCATTCAAAGGGCCCACAGTCTTAAAATGTCTTGCTGGACACAAAAATCTATATTGTTATTTTTAAAAGTTGTCCACAAGAGATGTTATCAACTCATGGCAGAGAAAGACGTTATCGACTCAATGGCAGAGAAAGAAAGAAAAGACAGTCCCAAGTGCTTGACACAACTCGTGCCCTTCAAACTGGCCAACATGGCCAGAGCACTTACTACAAGTCAGGGAAACTCGTTCTTCTGCTTTTCCTGACACCACCTCCCACAATCTCTGAGCAGATTTAAGAAATGATTGCAGCTGTACAGAAAAGATATAAACATTTCTGTGTGCAGTCTGAGTACAGTAATTGACATACTGGATCAGAGCCACAATTTATCCAATACAATAATCTGCCCTTGAGATAGCCATAGGACATATATCTGAGAAAGGAAAACCCCAGAGTAGATAAAGATGGAGATAGAGGATAATCAGCTTCTATAAAGACTGAATTCTAAATCCCAGGAGTCAGAGTTCGCTTTAAAGCCTGAAACATGAGTTTTGATATCTATCTTATTACCCTTCTTTTTTTTTGCAAGCATTGGTTATTAAACATGAGGATTCTTGACTGTACAACATGCAAAGTTCATTCTCCTCCTGCTAAATTCATGACCTTGGGAATTGCTTGTCAACTCACTGCATTAATCTTTCTATAGGAAAATAGTTTGAGGAATAGAAATTCAGATTAGTTATGTGACTTAAAGAAAAATCTTCAAACTCTACATTGCAAATTTACAGAGTGCCAGGCATTTTAGTGCCTGGTCTAAATTTGGGGTAAAAGTATACAGTTACAATTTTTGGATCTCTTTCTCCATTGAATACACTTTCCTAGCTCCTATTAAAATGAATAAATATTAGAAAAGCTCACAGAGGGAAGAACAGATTATAGAAATATATATAATGTGACAGGCATTTATTCAAAGAAAACCATCTTCTGTTAAAGCAGGTGCAATGGCAACCATTTTGGTTTTGTTGCAAACAGTTTAAAAAACTCAGTTCTTCACAAATGCTGGCAATTTTTCTGGACATAACTTGTTAAATCTTTTCTGTCACCTTTCAAGGACTATTTTATGGCTATTTTTAATGGATACTTTTGAGGTGTGCTTTTACACATATGTAATGCTTATTTAGACAGATGCGATAGGAAGCTATGTTATTCTGATGAAATTATTTACCAGGACAAGCAATTGTACAACTAGAAAAAAATATTTAAAAAAAAAAAGGTCAGCGAGCTATGAAAATACATAAATTAAAAACCACCAGCATGGAATTGGATGTAGCACAGGTGGTATACTGTGAAATGTCACCATCTCTTTCTGTTTCCCATGCAGTCATTCTTATAATACCCTTTCCCCTAAACACCTGTATAAGAATAGTGACAAGGAGATCTTAGTTACACACATATTCACCAGAAGCCAGACTGAGCCTTTACCACAGTCAGTTTTAAAAATAATAATAATAACAAACCCATGCCCAGTACAGCACAGAAATTGACCTCCAATGATGTCAGGGTTTGATTTGCACACCTGCTGAACATGCTCTCCAGATATCAGCAAATTTGGAGAAAAAAACAGGCCAGGTAGTGTTATTATGATGCTCTGGAGCTTTTCCATTACAGTTTGGCCAGTGTCGCCTCAAAAACATTTCATGGTATGAAAGGATATCACTGCTGGCCAGAAACAGAAAGAACACAGATGTTCACAGCTCCATAATTTCCTGTGTGGACAACATTTGCCTCCAAGAGGGAGACTTTATGAAACAGAGGTTCATCTTATTTACACCTGTGTAAATGTGCAGCAGGTGAACTGATAGCAGTGGGAGTTGGATATTGGCGTCTTTCTGTTTTGGATTATTGTATTGGAAATCACAACCCAAATGTTCTCAACTTTCATAAAGGTCTAGTTCACATTTTGAGTAAACTGTTTCTTCAATCTCTCTTCTCCTCTCCTTCTCCTATTTTTTTTTTTGTTGGTTTGTTGGGTTTTTTTATTTTTTTCCTGGCTAGAACATATCTGCCTATGGCTATAACTACTTAAACATATTGTGTATATACATACGCGTACCTAATCTTGCTGCTTATCACAAAGGCCATAATGTACTTCCTATCTAAGGAGCAGCATAAGGAATGTTGTATCAGATATGTCTTTAGTCTAAGTCAGCCTCTGAACCAGCACTGGTCTTGTGGACACTTAGATGACAGACATGTCACAGCTCTGCATAAGGTCATCCCTGGACACATGTCCATTCTAATGATGTTACAGCTTCAGTGATATCAACAAGCACAGTTCAGACCTCAGCCTACAGAAACAAAAGGGAGGTGGTGTATGATGATTTCTTTACAGTGAGTGTATCACAAACATTTCATTACAAGTACTGTAGCAATTAATGGCATCGTGCATTCTCACAAGCAATCATAAAGCTTTTGTAATTTCTTTTCTTACCAAGTTGCTCTGCTAAATGTTTGCCTCTCTCAGTGAAGATTACCCGTTCATCCTCCATGTCACATTTGTTACCGACCAAAATAACCTGGGCATTCTCCCAAGAGTATGTCTTGATTTGAGTTGACCTTAAAAGAGAGAAAGAGAGAGAGGGAGAAGTCAAAACAAAGCAAATTCCCCTTAAATCAAACAGAATTGCAACAAGGCAAAAAAGACAATACTGATTTTGGCATCTAGGGTAACGTGATTCTGTTTAATTCTGGATTTCAAATAAACTAAGGATTATCTGTCAGGAATTATTATTATAGGAATATCATCAACACAGGTTTTGCTTTTTCTTGTTAAAACAAGACAGTCTTTTAGCATTTTCTCCTGCTATCAACATTCTTCCTATATTTTTAGAAAGAAGCAGTGACACATTCTCCCACACAACTAAAAAAAGCATTTTCACATTTTAATGCAAATCTTATCATCTAAACCCAGAGCTTTGAAACAAAATCAACAGCTTATTAATTTCTTATCATCTTTCACCTTTTAAAATCAGGATCTAAATTTATCAGCAAAACTTCAAAGTCATTCTGTCTTCCTTCTGTTGTTTCTCTCTAGCACATTCCACTATAGCTCTTTGATCTACCAGAACAACATTTACATTGTACATTAAGCCATCGACAGGGGCCGAGTTTGAACTTTAATTTACCTTCCGTTTAAATTATACAACCCTAACCTTGACTACAGCTGAACTGGAGTATCTGAGGCCTTGAAACACCATAGGACCTTGAGTGCTGGTGGTAAAACAGCTCACCCTACAAAGCTCTCTGCTGCAATTTGAATGCGATGCAACTAATGGGCAACTTAGGAGCACGCTTGTAGCACCTCTCAGCTGCTGACTGCCACCACTCTGCTGATACTCAGACCTGCTCTGTAGGAAGGAAAGATCCACGTCCTGGCTCCAGGCTCAGCCAGGAGTGATGCTGCTGGCTACCACCTTCTAACTACCCTTGAAAGTAATGTAGGGTGCAGTAAGCTTACTCTAAGCACTTACACTTTGCCTTAGACTTGTGACTATGCCTGGCTTTAGGCTCTGACTCAAGTGCTTGGTAGGATATGAATATCTCATCTGTCCCCATATGCTCAATGGAGAGAGAAAGACATGTAGAGAATATCTCTCTCTCTACTTGGACAATACAGGGTGCTTAGGAAAACTGCACTGGTATAGAAACTAGCCTGCTTAACTAGACATTTAGGAGAGAGTACCCTGGAAGGGAATCCTGGTGTGTATCAGAGCCCTACATCTCTGTGAGAAAAGATGAAATAGCTTCAAAAATCTGTCACCTAAGTGTTTTGGAAGCTGGTCTGTGTGGGTGTTAATTTCACTAGTGACCCCTTCTCATAACACAGCCGTTATCTCTACATATTCAGATCCCTGTCTGCAAAATGCTTCATGCACAAAAAAGACCACAATGTAGTCTGACAACCATTTCTAGTGAAAGACAAAAAATGGATCAAATCTCCCCAGATGGCTTTGCTTAGTGTGAGACCAGAGGGATGGACATGGGCAAAAACTGCTACAGGCTATCTTTGTACCCCTAGGTCCAATGCCAATGCCCACAGGCCCAGACCCTCCTGGCATGAGTCAAAGCAGCCTACTGTAGTTTACCTTTAAGCCATGTGTGATGGGTCTGCAGTGCTGGGCAGAGGAATTTTAAAGGGAAGGATCACACTGCCTTTACGGTTGTTTTACTTCATCAGAATGACCAAAAAAGAAGCTGAAGCAAGCCCCAGGCATTTTGTGCTGTAGATTGTTCCCTTGGGCCTGTCCAGATCTTTCCTTCAAGAAATGGATACTGTGCTATTTTAAATCTGTTTAAAAAATTATAGCAATTTGAGTAGGCTATCATAAGGTACTGTGACCAAAGAGGAGGTCAGGCTTCCTTTACACTTACATTTTACTAAAGATATAATTGCTCTGAAAAAAGGGCACCGTGCATTCATTTTGGTAGAAATGTACTTTTGGAATGATGCTGAGTTCTTCTGGAATTTGTGGTTAAACAAGATAGGATTACTGTTTTTTAACCAGACCTATATTTGTCACCATAGCAAATTTGCAAATACTAATAATTCAAATGTCAGAGGATCTTAGTCCATTAAGGACTCTAAAAGAGTTTAGCTTTGAAAAATTATGAGCTGAGGGTCAACTGGTTCCCCTTATGTCAGCAGGATATTGAAGATGTTTGAAAAACAAAATATACAGTAAAAATATTAAGCTTCACTGAAGGAATTAATTGCGTATTCTGCAAAGGTGAAATATAAGAAATTGATGAATGAAGAAATACAACCTAGAGAAATATCATCACACCACTGTAAAGAGAACTCATTCAGCCTTGTTTTGCAGACTTTTGCTCCAGAGCCTTACCAGAGTTTCTTTGCTTAAGAATGTAAACCCCTTCATTTTACTGCAGCCAGATGTGATTTTTCATTCTATGAACTATGAATCTGTGCATTCAAATGCTTCTTATTACCAAAGCCACTTATTTTATTCTTAGACTATCTGGTTTGCTTATGTCTCATCTTCTAGTTATAAGGAATTTTTTAAGCAACAAGAGAAGAGATCTTGTCCTTGATAATGATTCCAAAGGCTTATGTTTTGCAAAAGACTCTGTAGTGCAAAAATACAACTGATGAACTTACTTTGAAAATCGGTCAAATGTATCCCCACCCAACCACACTTCAGTAGGAGCTTGGATTCAAAGAGTATATGTCGTGGTTTAATCCCAGCCAGCAACTAAGCACCACACAGCTGCTCGCTCACTCCCCCCCAGTGGGATGGGGGAGAGAATCGGAAGAGTAAAAGGGAGAAAACTCATGGGTTGAGATGAAGACAGTTTAATAGGTAAAGCAAAAGCCACGCACACAAGCAAAGCAAAGCAAGGAATTCATTCACTACTTCCCATCGGCAGGCAGGTGTTCAGCCATCTCCAAGAAAGCAGGGCTCCATCATGTGTAACGGTTACTTGGGAAGACAAACGCCATCACTCCGAATGTCCCCCCCTTCCTTCTTCTTCACCCAGCTTATATGCTGAGCATGATGCCATATGGTATGGCATAGCCCTTTGGCCAGTCTGGGTCAGCTGTCCTGGCTGTGCTCCCTCCCAGCTTCTTGTGCACCCGGCAGAGCATGGGAAGCTGAAAAGTCCTTGACTAGTGTGAACTCTGCTCAGCAAGAACCAAAACATCAGTGTGTTATCGACATTGTTCTCATCCTAAATCCAAAACACAGCACTGTACCAGCTACTTAGAAGAAAACTAACTCTATCCCAGCTGAAACCAGGACAGTATAATAGGCTTATCACTGTTATGTTTTCTTTTAGACATACATTTCTACTGATGGCTTCTATAGATTTTGATTCCCACAATTCTCCACAAAAGCCAACACACAAAAAAAGATTTTGCTGTTCCTTGCATATGTGACATTTCAAATGGCCGAGGCTTTTGATTAATCCAAAGCACATAACATTGTCCTTGTAAAGAACTTTAGCCTCAGGAAGACTGAAGACATGAAAAGGCAAAGCTGATGTTTGCAGCAAGCTGAATATGGCAATTCTTGTTCAGTTTCACTGCCCTAGTATATGTCAATAGCAATTTACCCTGTAAATCTTTCACATTCTAGTTGTATGGTAGGCAGGCAATCTGCAACATGCTTGAATTTTTATAATGTATAGATACCAGAGGGGCAGATTAATGCAGGAATTCAATGATCCATTACTTTCAGTGATCAACACAAGACTCATTCTCCCTGTACATATTCCTTGTCAGAAAAGAGCACTTGCTGAATGCTAACTAAAGCAATTCTATTTTCTCATCTTAAAACAGTGCTGTATTTTCCAGTAATGGTTAAAAGTACTGTAAAGTTACATCAATAAATTTCCAAAAGAGTTTTGGACTATTATGACAGAAGACTGTCAAAGATAATATGTAGGCTTTTTCCTTTGTTTGATGGAATGGAATACTATGTGAAAAAATGTTCCAAATGCAGTTTTTCAATCCTACTTTCTTTGAAATGAACCCTGAAGAAAAGGCAAAGTTAAACAGTTCACACTGGCATATGTCCATATGCACACTGCTTCAGTACTAGCGTGCTACCTAGTTCTGCTCCTAGGAAATGCCTTGTAATACTTGTTAGTTCACAAAATATTCTTCTGAAAATTTTGCTTATTAGTTCAATATAGTATAATGAGATTTTTGTATTGCTGCCACTTCTAACACTGTCATTTACTGAAGTAGAGAATAAACCCAGTGTTGCCTAGGCAAAGATATCCTCTGTTACCTCATGTCTCATGAGCACACAGGTTTCAAAGTGAATATTACAATGCTTAAAATGGTGAACACAACATTATAAAGACCAAAGACACTATTATCATGCACTACCCCTCTCCAAGTCTGCCAAAAAATTAAATGTCAGTTATGGTTATAACCAAGCATAGTGAAATGCACCTTCATGACTGAGATGAAGCAGTAGGTAAAAGGTCTATGATGTTGCAGCACACTATCTTTTGGGAAAAGATCGGGTATGAGCTTAAAGGGCTACGTCTATTCTCAGGTAAGACTCTGCTTTAGGTCTACAAAAGAATCAATTGAATAAAGAACTTGGTTCTAGCAGGGAGACTGAAACCAACCACGAAAGAACAAAAATTTCAAAGAAGCAGGAAACTAAACTTCGTGAAGCAGTGTGACCCTGTACCTCTGAACATGCAAGAGCTTCAAATAATTGTCCAGGTGACAATGATGGGGTGTGTGCGCTTGTGTAGGCAGCTTACAAGGAGTATTGCACAGCATGATGGAGTGGGATTCAGAAATACCCAGCCCTAGCTGGCTGAGGTAGCTGAGATGCTGGAAGCCAAGGTAGCTAGCACAGAGCAATATGGGAGCACTGCTGTGATGTTACTGTTGTGCAAGCTAGCTTGTTCACGTTAAATTATGTGATAAAAGCTCATCTGCACATCCACAAAGGAGTACAGAGAGACAATGGCAGGTGAGGGAGCCCAAATAATATCCTGGCACTGGTTGCTTCCAGGCCTATCGCAAGAGCTATCAATCAGCCTGTCAAAGGCCCACTTCCATAAGCCCAGAGGAGCATAGGGGAACAAAAGCTGGAGACAACCCAAATTAAAGACTCAGAATAAGGAACACCACATCCAGGCCCCTCCCAGGGCTGTCCCAGGAGAGCCTCAACCTCACTGTCCAGGCATAAAAACCATCACCATGAGTCAACACTGGAGCACCTTTTGGAATGAGTTGCTGCCTAGGGGTATGGGACACATGATGGGATGCAGAGGAAGAGCATTTCAGGATTGTACAGGACATTATGGCATGTTTAGGGGAGGAATCAAAGGCAGGGAAAGGGAGGGATTGAAGTGGAACAAGTGGGTTAGAACAAGTGTGGGAAAATAGAGGGGTAAGAGGATAAAATGTGTCAGTTGTGTGTAAGGAGCTGGCTGGTCAGTACCCTTGTCTGGCCATGCCCTGAGCCTGATCAGCACAGGCTGTCCTATCTTCTTATTGAATTCCTTTCTAAGGGTTTCTCTAAGGGCGGGACCATGGGGGAGTTGCTACTGAGGAGCAGGGTAGTCCCGGCCAGCTCTGAGTGTGTGTGTGTTTGTGTGTGTGTGCATGTGGGATGGTCCGTACCAGCAGCTGGAGTGGGGCTGTGGCCTCAGAGGCTTGTATGTCCATATACCAGCAACTAGGGAGACTGGGATCCAGGGGCAGCTACTGGGCAGTCTGAGTGTCTGAGCCCAGCTGATGGAGGGATCCATGCTGTATATATGACTACACATATATATATTCTTGCTAGTGGACCTCCATCCTGCTCTGCCAGGGAGGGGAGCAGGATGAGGCTGTTAGTGCTGTTTGTGTTTGTGGGAGTGCTCTGTGTGTCTGTCTGTGATCTGTGTGGCTGGTCATGTGATGTATAAGTGTGCGCTGTGTGCTTGTGCCTCCTAGGAATACGTCTTCAGGCTCACTGCTGGTTGGACTTGGGGCATAGAGCTACAGCAGCCTCACCTCTCTCAGGCTGTCAGATCCAGTGTGATATATTTTCCCCTAAGAGTTCAGACTTAACTCAGCTACGCCTGGGTAACACTGCATTGTACCATGGAGATACTGCTACAGAAGCCAAACCTGCTACTTGCTGTACTTGATACATTTCAGGTTGCACCCACTGATTGGCATATCTTAGAATTCACTCTGAATACATCTCCAGAAGATCACTTTTTATTAACTCATATATATGTCCAGAACAAACATTAATCTAACCTGGAATAGACTGTGTATATTCTCACCTACAGACAGCAAAGATGGCAAACAAATATATTAGATAAAGATATGCCCATATAGTAAATACATCAGGAATATGAACTTTTAGAGACAGCCGCAATCTACACACTACTGTTTGGACTCAGAGCCCTCCAAGGACGCCTACAATCCCTAGAGGGGCTGGTTTCTATGGGCTTTTTAGATTAATTATGTAGTAAGTCACATGCACTGACAGCAGAGAATCACTCTAATGAAAATGCTCCAGAGGGGGCCATGTATAATGTTTATTCCAGCAAGTTCAGGGAACATGCTGTACTTCTGATGTTCTGGCTTCAGAAAGGAGTATGCAATTAACTGGAGTGCATCATCTTGCCAGGAAAACAAATAAAACAACAAAAAAAACCCCAACCCCAGCCCAAATAAACAAAACCCCTGTCAAAACCTTTTTTTTTTTAAGTTACTGTTATGTTGAGTTCACTGACTGGTTGATCCGAAAAAACTCTCTCATCTCTGTTTCCAGCATGATGCCTCCAAAGCCCTTTAGCTGAACTATCAGGGGCTGCAGGGTAGTGATGGGACCTGCAGTGGAGTCCAGGTTATCTATTCTAAAACTTTCTTAGTTTATTGGAGTATTTGGTGAGGGGGAGTGTCAGAGAAGCAGCTATGAGTTTGGAGGTGTGTCCAAAAGCATTTGGTGCCCCAAGTTGAATTTCCTCCCTTTATTTGCAGGTGAGAGTGCCGAATGCCTGGCTACCTCTGAGCAGAAAGGCTGGCTTTCCAGCATTTTCAGGAGACATAATTTTCCTTCTCTAATTGAGGCAATGGAGGGTATCTTCCCCCAGTCCCCTTCCTATGAAGTGGGAAGGCATGGCACAGCCCCCTCCAACCCCCAACACAGACTGGGATGGTAAAGGGAAGATCTGCCATTCCCATCTTTTCAGGGGATTGGATCGTGTCAGGAGCCCTTTCCCACCCTCATTGTCTGGGAGGAGCTCTGTCACTCTCCCCATTCAAGCCATCTTTTCCACGAGGTTAGTCTGAGGTCTCCCTCATGCTACCAAGTGTCTTTCAGATGTCAGTGTGTACCATATGCTCTATTCCTTTCCCCATGCCCTCCATTACGTCTCCTAAGCCCTTATTATTCCCAGCAAGCCTGATATGTGCCTTAGGAATGCCCCTATATCTTGGAGTTTTCCCATCTCCTCTCTCTATCCCACTCACCTTGGGGATATGATGGAGATGGGGCCTATAGAGGATTATTCTATACAGAATCATAGAATCATAGAATGGTTTGGGTTGGAAGGGACCTTTAAAGGTCATCTAGTCCAACCCCCTGCAATGAGCAGGGACATCTACAACTAGATCAGGTTGCTCAGAGCCCCATCCAACCTGACCTTGAATGTTTCCAGGGATGGGGCATCTACCACCTCTTTGGGCAACCTGTGCCAGTGTTTCACCACCCTCATTGTAAAAAATATCTTCCTTATATCTAGTCTGAATCTACCCTCTTTTAGATTAAAGCCATTACCCCTTATCCTATCACTACAGGCCCTATTAAAAAGTCTCTCTCCAAGCACATTAATTGATGCCAGTGCTCAATCTTGGTGGCCATTTGGAAGCTGGCTCTGTACCAGCTGCTCTGCACTTGGCACTCAGACCCTGCCACAGGGAGGGCAGGGAGAGAGGTGGCCTCAGGCTTTCCATCTGTTCTCCAGAATAACCCACTGATAATAGGAGACGAGCCATACAAAACTATATAAACCTACCAACCAAAACCCCAACTCAACTTTCTAATTGGGATTCTGAAAACAGTGCTAGAGGTAAAAAATTTGAAGCGCTCTGAGCAAAAACAAGACAGAAGAGTCTTGGCTCTTCAGGCTTCTGAGTGATTAGTTTTCAATTCTTGGAGGGGGTTCAGCAAAACCACTACCTTGGACTTTAGAAGGGCAGACTTTGGCCTGTTCAGGAGCCTGGTCGAGAGAGTCCCTTGGGAGGCAGTCCTGAAGGGCAAAGGAGTCCAGGAAGGCTGGATATTCTTCAAGAAGGAAGTCTCAAAGGCACAGGAGCAGGCTGTCCCCATGTGCCGAAAGACAAGCAGGAGGGGGAGAAGACCGGCCTGGCTGAACAGAGAGCTTTGGCTGGAACTCAGGAAAAAAAAGAGAGTTTACCATGTTTGGAAGAAGGGGCAGGCAACTCAGGAGGACTACAAGGATGTTGTGAGGTTATGCAGGGAGAAAATTAGAAAGGCAAAAGCCCAGCTGGAACTTAAACTGGCCACTGCAGTTAAAGATAACAAAAAATGTTTTTACAAATATATCAGCGACAAAAGGAGGGCCAGGGAGAATCTCCATCCTTTGTTGGATGCGGAGGGAAACATCGCCATGAAGGATGAGGAGAAGGCAGAGGTACTTAATGCCTTCTTTGCCTCAGTCTTTAATAGTCAGACCGGTTATCCTCAGGGTATTCAGCCCCCTGAGCTGGGAGATCGAGATGGGAAGCAGAATAAAGCTCCAGTAATCCAAGAGGTAACAGTTAGCGACCTGCTCCTCCACCTGGATGCTCACAAGTCCATGGGGCCAGACAGGATCCACCCGAGGATACTGAGGGAGCTGGCAGAGGAGCTGGCCAAGCCACTCTCCATCATTTATCAGCAGTCCTGGTCAACCGGGGAGGTCCCAGATGAATGGAAGCTAGCTAGTGTGACGCCCCTCTACAAGAAGGATTGGAAGGAGGATCCAGGGAACTACAGGCCTGTCAGCCTGACCTCGGTGCCAGGGAAAGTCATGGAGCAGATCATGTTGAGTGCCATCACACGGCACATACGGGACAATCGGGGATCAGGCCCAGCCAGCATGGGTTTATGAAAGGCAGGTCCTGCTTGACCAACCTGATCTCCTTCTATGGCAAGGTGACCCGCTTAGTGGATGAGGGGAAGGCTGTGGATGTTGTCTACTTGGACTTTAGTAAGGCCTTTGACACTGTCTCCCACAGCATTCTCCTGGAGAAGATGGCTGCTCATGGCTTGGATGGGTGCACTCTGCACTGGGTTAAAAACTGGCTGGATGGACGAGCCCAGAGAGTGGTGGTGAATGGAGTCAAATCCAGTTGGCGGCCGGTCACGAGTGGTGTTCCCCAGGGCTCAGTACTGGGGGAAGTTCTCTTCAATATCTTCATTGATGATCTGGATGAGGGGATGGAGTGCACCCTCAGTAAGTTTGCAGATGACACCAAGTTGGGCGGGAGTGTTGATCTGCTTGAGGGCAGAATGGCTCTACAGAGGGACCTGGACAGGCTGGATTGATGGGCTGAGGCCAACTGCATGAGGTTCAACAAGGCTAAGGGCCGGGTCCTGCACTTGGGTCACAACAACCCCATGCAACGCTACAGGCTGGGGGAGGAGTGGCTAGAGAGCTGCCTGGCAGAAAAGGACCTGGGGTTATTGGTTGACAGCCGCCTGAACATGAGCCAGCAGTGTGCTCAGGTGGCCAAGAGGGCCAATGGCATTCTGGCTTGCATCAGGAATAGTGTGGCCAGCAGGACCATGGAGGCGATAGTGCCCCTGTATTCAGCACTAGTGAGGCCGCACCTCGAGTGCTGTGTTCAGTACCCCTCACTATAAGAAAGATATTGAGGTGCTGGAGCGTGTCCAAAGAAGGGCAATGAAGCTGGTGAAGGGTCTAGAGCACAAGTCTTATGAGGAGAGGCTGAGGGAACTGGGGTTGTTTAGCCTGGAGAAGAGGAGGCTGAGGGGAGACCTTATTGCTCTCTACAACTACCTGAAAGGAGGTTTTAGCGAGGTGGGTGTTGGTCTCTTCTCCCAAGTAGCAAGCACCAGGATGTGAAGAAATGGCCTCAAGTTGTGCCAGGGGAGATTTAGATTGGATATTAGGAAAAATTTCTTCATGGAGAGACTGGTTAGGCATTGGAACAGACTTCCCAGGGAAGTGGTGCAATCACAGTCCCTGGAAGTATTCAGAAAACGTGTGGATGTGGTGCTTAGTGACACGGTTTAGAGGCGGACCTGGCAGTTAGGTTAACGGTTGGACTCGATGATCTCAGAGGTCTTTTCCAACCTTAATGATTCTATGATTCTATGATTATTTGAATACTATACTTTTTATGGCCATGATTATTGGCATAGTGGGAATATACTAGCAATAATTAGTAATAACATCAGGAAGAATAAAAAGAAGATCTTGACATTTGCCAGATTTTAGTAGAATTAATGAGCAGCAGGGGGAATACACAGCCCCAAGAAAAAGAACTAGCTTTGAGACACAGCTCAGGATATTTCCTCCTTCAGTTACTGATGATTGTCGTGGTTTAACTGCAGCTGACAACTAAGCACCACGCAGCCGCTCGCTCACTCCCCCACAATGGGATGGGGGAGAGAATCAAAAGGGTAAAAGTGAGAAAACTCGTGGGCTGAGATAAAGACAGTTTAATAGGAAAAGCAAAAGCCATGCACGCAAGCAAAGCAAAGCAACGAATTCATTCACTACTCCCCATCAGCAGGTAGGTGTTCAGCCATCTCCAGGAAAGCAGGGCTCCGTCACGCGTAATGGTTACTTGGGAAGACAAACGCCATAACTCTGAACGTCCCCCCTTTCCATCTTCTTCCCCTAGCTTTATATTGCTGAACGAGAAAAGTGGCCAGTACTTTATACTGACTCATGGATGGTGGCAAATGCTCTCTGGGGGTGTCTACAGCAATGGAAGCAGAGCAACTGGCAGTGCAGAGGCAAACCCATCTGGGCTGCTGCATTGTGGCAAGATGTTGCCGCCTGGGTAGAGAACCTGGTTGTAAAAGTACATCACATAGATGCTCACATACCCAAGAGTCAGGCCACTGAAGAACATCAAAAGGTGGACCAGGCTGCTAAGATTGAAGTGGCTCAGGTGGATCTGGACTGGCAACATAAGGGGGAGCTATTTATAGCTTGATGAGCCCATGACACATCAGGACATTTAGGAAGGGATGCAACATATAGATGGGCTCGTGATCGAGGGGTGGACTTGACTATTGATGCCATTGCACAGGTTATCCATGAATGTAAAACATGTGCCATAATCAAACAAGCCAAGCGGCTAAAGACTTTTTGGTATAGAGGACGATGGCTGAGATATCAATATGGGGAAGCCTGGCAGACTGATTTTATCACACTACCATGAACCCTCCATGGCAAGCACCATGTGCTTACAATGGTGGAAGCAACTACTGGATGGTTGGAAACATACCCTGTGACCCATGCCACTGCCCGGAATACTGTCTTGGGCCTTGAAAAGCAAGTTTTATGGCGACATGGCACCCCAGAAAGAATTGAATCAGACAATGGGACTCATTTCCAAAACAACCTCATAAACATCTGGGCCAAGGAGCATGGCATTGACTGGATGTATCACATCCCCTATCATGCACTAGCCTCCAGGATAATTGAACGATACAATGGACTGTTAAAGACTACACTGAGAGCAATGGGTGCTGGGACATTCAAGCGTTGGGATACACATTTAGCCGAAGCCACTTGGCTAGTTAGCACTAGAGGATCTGCCAGTCGACCTGGCCCTGCCCAATCAAAACCCCTGCGCACTGTGGAAGGCGATCAGGTCCCCGTAGTACATTTAAGGATCTGGTTGGGAAAAACAGTCCGGGTTATTCCTTCCTCAGGAAAGGGGAAACCCATTCGTGGGACTGCTTTTGCTCAAGGACCTGGGTGCACTTGGTGGGTAATGCAGAAGGATGGGGGAGTCCAATGTGTACCTCAAGGGGATTTAATCCTGGGTGAAAATAATCCATGATTTGAGTTGTATGATGGCAGTATTACATGATGCTGTATGCCACCACTGCTGTGGCTGCCATATGTCAAAGGTTTTATAGCAGGAACCTCTCACTGCTATCCAGGCTAGAGGCAAGAGGAGGAATTAATTGCAATGTTAAAACTTAAGGCCTAGTCCAAAGGGACCAAGGGGTGGAGACTGTAATGGATATACCTTTCAATTGTTGTAACCCATGATTTGAGTTGTGTGTTATAGGAAGTACTGTAGCAGGAACCACCTGAACCAATGGAGGACAAGCCTTACAAGAAGCAGTGACCCGACCTGAGCTGGCTTTGGTGCCCAATAACTCCATGCAACACACCACCTCTCCTGTCCTGAGTGACCACCATCACAGATGGAGCCCAAAGTCATGGACTAAATGAGATCAATGGACATTTTATGGACGTTTTACAGGGGTGGTCCATAGACTAAGGGAATGATATCTGCGTATTATAAAGGATGGGAAGGGGGGTTGGTGGTTAATTAGGATGCATTGGATAATGTGGGACCTGAGCATGATGTAAATGGTATGGAATAAGGGGTGAAGAATGTGCTGGTTTCAGCTAGGACAGAGTTAATTTTCTTCACAGTAGCTGGTAAGGGGCTATGTTTTGGATTTGTGCTGAAAACAGTGTTGATAACACAGGGATGTTTTTGTTATTGCTGAGCAGTGCTTACACAGAGTCAAGGCCTTTTCTGTTCCTCACTCCACCCTGCCAGTGAGTAGGCTGGGGGTGCACAAGAAGTTGGGAGGGGACACAGCTGAGACAGCTGACCCCAACTGACCAAAGGGATATTCCATATCATATGTCATGCTCGGCATTAAAACTAGTGGGGAGGTTGGCAGGGGGGCTGCTGCTCAGGGACTGGCTGGTCATCTGTTGGTTGGTGGTGAACAATTGTTTTCATTTGCATCACTTGTCTTTCTTGGGTTTTATTTCTCTCTCTTTGTTATTTTTCTTTTCATTACAATTATTATTATTATTATTATTTTATTTCAATTATTAAACTGTTTTTATCTCAACCCATGAGTTTCCTCACTTTTGCCCTTCTGATTCTCTCCCCCCATCCTGCTGCAGGGGAGTGAGCGAGTGGCTGTGTGCTGCTTAGTCGCTGGCTGGGGTTAAAGCACAACAGGAATGTTTGGATATTTGCAACTTCTAAATTCAAGCTATTGCTACTTATTTAATCATTCTGGCATGCTCCAGCTGAGGGCCATAAAAGCTCAATTATTATGGCCAATACAGATTTTTTTACCTCTTGCCTTCATGAACCCCTTTGTAATTATTGAAGCAGTTAGTGAAAACCAAGAAAAGCCATCAATAAAGGACATAATTATCAAAATAGAAAGCTGAGGTAGATGAACCTGTGACAAGAATGGGGAAAATGCACAAGAGGTATGCTCTTCTCATAAAGGATTTACATCTAGTGGGCATCCTAGCATCTCCCCTTCTATTCGGAGTAGACTCATAATGCATTTGCGATGCTTTTTTCAGTGATGGTACCAGATAGAGAGTAGGCTAAGATGTCCCAGCAACACAAGAGTATTGAACATGGATGGAGGGGGCAAAGAAAGGGAAAAAAATGAACAAAGTAATTTTTTTCCATCCTCAGTATCACAAAGCAGCAAGGGAAAAGGATCCAGGGAGAAGTGGATGTAATAGCAAGAATGGTATATACCAACCTCTTTACTCTTGCAACAGACCTGGATATGTGAATATTGACCGGGACTGACCATATTTGGTGTGTCAGTTATTGTTTATACAATATTATGTTTTCTGTCTGGATTGAAGGGCAAATTAATTTAAAAATGCCTTATGATTGTGAAATAAGCTGATATTGAAGAAACCAGAAGAATACCAATGACTCACCACTTCCTTCTGACAGGCTTTCTCTTCCTTGTGCAGAGCCAAAGAGTGCACACCATGCAATGAAAGGCTACACATTTAACCTCCCCTTGGAGGAAGATAAATCGATGATGCAGAAGCTGCATGACAGGTGTGACACTAAGAAATTTCTGGTTCATTTACAGCCAGAAGGCTAGTCAAAATCAGTATTACCCAGAGCATCACAGGTTTTCAGTGTTTGGGTAGGAACTGGGTCTACTTTAAGGAAAATAAATTTAGCTTTGCTGGTGAACAAAACACAAAAGCTGCCTTAACAGAAGATTCCACTACAAGTTTCTGAGGCCATAACTTTGTTTTAGAAAACCACATGCAACATTTCAGTTTTGACAGGTTATAAAGATAATCAAAATGAATCCAGTTCTTTTGGATGGTAAAAGTGAGCTAATATTTAATGTATAATTTTTTATAACATTATGCAAGGAAATATGACATATCATTTTGCAAAAAGTTGTTACTCAAAAAAAAAAGAAAAAAAAGGAGAGAACAGGTAAAGATGTAAGAGCTGATATTCTCTGTGTATTTATGACATTTCTTCTTATGTAAATAATTTAGTGATAATCCATTACCATCATTGTATGGAGGAAGTGTATGCTTGCTCAATAATGTCCACTCTTGGGAATGCCCTGGGTCTGTATTTAACACAACACAATAAGAACTGACATGGCATTGATAACTCTGTAATTCTGTGTGGTGCCTAAGATGGGAGATAGGCTTCACAGAGATTCATCAATCAGAATTTTCTTTCTTTTTAATCAACCATTTCTATCTGTTCTTACCTGGCACACAGAAGTGCCTTCCCATCCACAATCCTCTGCTGAGTACTTTATTGAATTACATTCTATTTTTAATGTAATATATAAATAATTTTCTTAGTAGTCCATGAATTAGCTTTGGTGCCTTTTCTGTATGGTGTTGTTTCAAATAAAAGTACTAAGTGTCTGTTGTTGTCAGAAGAAGATTCTTTTCTGACACTAAAATGCAAATCCACTGGATATGGTATCAAATTAATATACTGTGGGCAAAAGACATTCATGTTCAAACTGTAATTCTTACGTATGTCCCTTTAGTTGGAGTTACAATGAAGGACTAGAAGACTGCAGGGCATACTTAATTTGTATTAATCAGGTTGCAGAGGTCCTCAATTTTTGCATCTTTGGCACAATCTCTGCATCCTGCTTTCTTCCCAGCTGTCAAATACACCTTGAAACTACTTTCCAATTCCAGTGTAGCAGGAGTCCAATTATGCACTTACTGCATTTAAAAAAAAAAAAAAAAAAAAAAAGGCTGTGCTCTAAGTTAGAATAATACTCTGTATCCCTCCTCCCCAGTAACTCCTCTGCCTGAGCTCTAATGGCCATCTCTTTAGAAGAAAAGCCAACCAGGTGAGGTGTTTTCCTGTACCTGTACAGCCAGCACGCTGCAGCTGGCACTTAAACACCTGGCAGTAACTCTAAAAAGAGCGTTAGTCAGAGTAAGGTCCTGACATTCAGTACATCACCGTGATGTCGTGCACCCTGGAAGCTTTTTTGTCATGGAGGCAGATGACATAGTCATATAGAAGCTCCCAACCTGCTCCCGGGCAAGGTGAACTTTACTGAAGGTGTGCAGAATTAATAAAAGACAGTAAATTCCTTGTCAAAGTCAACTGCATTTCTTTCCTTTTCTGATGTGTAGTATATACTTCTTTTCCAGGCTTTTTGTTTAGAAAAGTTGAACAGATGATTACACAGACAGTGAAGAAGAGACAAGTACTGTGTTAGACATTAAGGGCAGAGAGATCTTCCAACCTACTTCTTTGTATTTTGTGTCATGATAAAACAATATGAAATACATTTCAATATTTAATTATTAATCCTACAACAAGGTTTACTTATGAGCAGACCAACTAATATAACACATTTTTTACAGTGGGACACAGTAACGATACATGTTAATGAAGTGTTTTTATGTCATGTATAATGCCACAAGCTGTGTCATACTGTGGGAAGTGATTTAGCAAATAACCACACAGACAAAGGGCTGTACATTTTCATTTTCTCCCCACTGAGAAACCCACCATTAAATTATCATCCTTCAAAGCTACTACTAGACATGCACAGTGCACACAATCATCAAAAATTAGGATTTGAAAGGAGATTGGAAAAAAAGTATTTACAGGAAAATAATATTCATGGAAACAATAAAAGGCAAAATACAGTCTGCACTTGCACATCTTTTGGCTGTCCCCATGGTTTCATGTTCCAGATGCTTTCAAATAAATGATCCTGTTAATCACCAATTTATGTTGATTGCAGACTGTTGCTGGAACTCTGAGTAATGACCCTAATCAGTGCAGCTGATCCTAACTCTGGTATCTGAAAAACATAGCTGTGAAATAAGGGAATACTGAAGTCATTTACTAAAGCAGCTACAGCATCTGTTTGAGTATATTACGCTTTTAAGTAAATGAGCAATTTGCTGTCACTTTAAAATATTTTTTTTTGCTTGCCATTTTGTATTCATATATATATATCAGGAAACAGATACAGACACATACATATGTGTCCTCACATTTGCTGTTTTTCTTTCTTGCAGTGATGTGGTTTTGATGATTTAAAAAAAAAAAAGATAGTTAAGCAAGCAATATTGATGCTGAACAAGTCCTTTTAGTCCTACATGCTTCTATCTAATACTTCTCTCCTCACTGCACCAGCAATGGTCCCTTAACCCTGGACTGCACTACTATGCCGAAGAGCCTCTCTTGCACTTCTGCGGTTACCTATTATTCCCCCCTCCCCCCCTTCAGCCTCACAGAGCACTTGCACAGCAATGGCATTTTGGAGGTAGCAAAGTTTTTACAGGCAAAGTAAAGTTCTTTTGGTTTGTAACAATGCTGATAATCCTGCAGCTATAATTTAGCTTGGTCGCACAGGGTGATTTATTTTGGTTTTTTCTCTTAAATAGCAAATCCAGATTCATATTTGCAATATATATGGCAAGTATCTGGCAACAAGATGTCCTTATTTCAGGGAATTTCTCATATTAAACAATTCTCTAGAATTCTGGATTGACTGACTTTTTACGGTCATATCTCATTATGAAATTTGTTGCATATTTGTGGACATTAATCCCTTTTTGCCTGTTTTGCCAGGAACACCTTCCAAGTTTCTCTCATTTCTCAAATTCGCTGCTTTGGATTTTATTTCCTCTATTGTTTTAGCTTTCATTTTTTTTAAGTATAAATGAATTCTGCTATTGCTTCTCATATCTGATCTTGTTAGATCATTTTGAGTTATTTTTCTCATTCAGTATTTTGCACAACCTCTTTCATATAAGTCTTATATGCATATAAATTGTGTTCTGAAATGCCTGTGTCCATGTTTTAATGAAGGGGTTAAAACTTATTAAGTCATAGAAGCCACCTGTGATAAATTATCTTGGACTATCCTTGTTAAGGATTCATCCAACTTGCAAGCCACGTGTCAGGGCTATCATATGAGTCATTTTACTTCTCATTGATAAGATAGACAGCATTGTTTTACTACAACATCAAGGATATGTTACTTTTATAATACTACATTTTACACCAGAACTGGTATAAATCCTATCAGCATGTAACGTCTTATCTCCTGGAAGCAAAGCAAAGGAAATATTCAGAGCTATACTTGACCTCTAGACATAAAAATGTGATTCCACCATTGTGTCCTTGCACCAATACCTGCTTGGAAGTAATTTCCCTACATGGCTGTACACTGCAAGCACAAAAGATTTGAGGTCTGAAATTTTGAGTCAGAATATGTGTGGCCTAGTTTTCATCTGAACACTTGAGCTTCTGCCTTTTTTTTTCACAGATACCTGAAACTGGATTGGCAAAATGGCAACTGACTTAATCCCGCTGTTAAATGATACTGGTTAATCAGACGAGTATGAGTTATATAATTGTACCTTTCTTTTTTTCTTTGAGGCCCTGAAGGTAAGTAAGTTTTGAATTACTCTGGTCACACTTTGCTTTTGAGACACTGCTGAGCAAAATTTATTTTGTGAGGGCTGCCAGGAGCCAAAGACAACAGTAACAACCATTTCACTGTCTACATCCTACCTGGCACAGGGTGTCAGGATTGTCCTGCTGACTCACCCTGCAAGCAAGTAAACTGCAGGTTTATTTCTGTTGACACACGGGGGCTGATGGGAGGCATTAGACTTTAGATTTTATTTCTAGGATTAAAAATAAAGCAAGAAAAAAATTGTAAAAAAATGAAAGTCTTGTGTATTCATTCAGAATGTCAGTAGTGCTGCTACCTGATTCACAAATCAAAAGACTGTGTATATATATGTATACATATATATATAGTTGCCTCTCAAGCCCTAACTTTTATATATTTGAATTTTGTTCTCCATCACAATTCTTAAAATAAAAGTATAGTGCTTGTCCCTGACCCCAGAAGCTAGAGCTAAAAGGAAATCCTGAGTATAAGTGGAAGCTGTTAGCAACATATGCAGGCATGAATACAACTTTTCAGTAAAACATTTGGAGATTAGATTTAAAACTTTTTAACACTTTTGAAAACTGAACACAGATACAGCCTAAACCTCTCCTAAGGCTCATGTTGAACTTCCATAAATTAATCTCACTCTGCCTGTGAACACTTTAAAACATACTGTTTAAACCATGTTAGCCAACACATTTTTAAGGTTACAGCTTCTCTCCAGTGATAAAAACAAAGTGTTTAATATTGTCTTATTGACACTTCATCATTGACTTCAGCAGGTAGAGACCTAACATGTCCTAAGTAGGACATAACTGTGTGCATCAAACAGGTCCTTGGGTAGACAGGAATCTTTGGATAGAAAGCTTAGAAGGGCAAGAATCACAAAATCAGAAGTTCATCATCAGTTACATTTTTCTGTATCCATCCCCAACACAGTAGAGGATTACAAGATATAAGATTCCTGAAGCGATGTACTGGAAAATCAAGAGAATAAAGCATTTCCTATGCACTGTTCCAGAAATGAAAGTCTACAATTGCAAACAAGCAAGCATGAATGAATGAGTTGGACATCAGGTCTTTATAAGGCATGGAGTACAGGAAATGACTGTGCTTTACCAGAAGGTGTTTCCAGTGTGGACATAGTTATATCAACAAAACTGTATTTTGCCCTGGAATGTAATAAGCTATCATGCACTGCCAACTTTGATCCTATAGCAAATCAAAATAAAGCAGTAAAACTTTTGCCCATATAACCACATCTCTAATAGAGATGTCTATTGGCAGAGCTAGACAAGTTAAGGGTCACAACTCTTCACAGCTCTGACATAGATGGGCTGGCAAAGGTCTTTTTGGGTGCAATTCATCTGGTCTATTCTAGACAACTACTTTAGAATGAGATGAGTAATGAGCTAAAAGTGTCTGTTTCTTGCCATTGACCAAAAGGGATCCTTGTATGTTTAATTTGGATATGGATGTCTGCAATGCAGCAGCTAAATTTATTCTGAGGAGTCTCACCCACAGCTTTGGATCTTGCCAAGGTCTCCAAGGTTTCAGAACTCACTAACAGACTGCAAGATTTGTCTACAAAACAACATTATCAGGTGAAGGTTTCCCATACACCTCTACTTTACAGATATAAACTAGCAAATACATCCAAGCAGACTTATGTCATACCAGAGAAAGATTTCTGTAGAGCTATAATACTCAGAAGATCATTTAGCTAATGAACTTATATAAGCTTTGTGGGTATGAAACATTTCTAGCCAAGGCTGAACCCCTAAGGCGTGTTCACTACCTGTAACTCAAGAAGGAAAAACACAGGACTTTTAGCCTGTGGCAGACTACGAGAACAGCTGAGTACACCTGTGTGTGTATTTGTCGTGGTTTTACCCCAGTATGCAACTAAGCACCATGCAGCTGCTCACTCACCCTCCCTCACCACAATGGGATGGAGGAGAGAATTGGAAGAGTAAAAGAGAGAAAACTCGTGGGTTGAGATAAAGACAGTTTAATAGGTAAAGCAAAAGCCGCGCACGCAAGCAAAGCAAAACAAGGAATTCATTCACTACTTCCCATCGGCAGGCAGGTGTTCAGCCATCTCCAGGAAAGCAGGGCTCCATCACGCGTAACGGTTACTTGGAAGACAAACGCCATCAATCTGAATGTCCTCCCCCTTCCTCCTTCTTCCCCCAGCTTTACATGCTGAGCATGACATCATATGGTATGGAATAGCCCTTTGGTCAGTTGGGAGTCAGCTGCCCCATCTGTGTCCCCTCCCAAATTCTTGTGCACCCCCAGCCTACTCACTGGTGGGATGGTGTGAGAAGCAGAAAAGGTCTTGACTCCATGCAATCACTGCTCAGCAACAACTAAAACATCAGTGTGTTATCAACATTATTCTCATCCTAAATCCAAAACACAGCACTATACCAGCTACTAGGAAGAAAATTAACTCTATCCCAGCTGAAACCAGGACAGTATTGCAGAACTGCAGAAGGGTTACAGTCTGGGGCAAGATGACACCATCTCCTGCCATCCAGCTTCCTTTCCCCCTTTCCTGTATAGTCCCCACTGTCTGATGTCTTTCTCAGAAGGAGCAGAGGGCCTCTCCTCTTTCATCTCTGCTGCAGACAGAATTATTATTCTCCTCATATTCCTTCATATGGCTTCAGTGTAAACCAAGCATCCCCAGGGAAGGTGGAGAAAAACTGTGATGGGTGGACATGAATTCTGAGGAGGTCTGGGCACATTTCCTAGGCTGAGCAGACAAGAAATGCCAATGTGACAATCTTCTGTCATATGGAAATCCTATGGACATCATCCTGACCCTGGGCCAAGTTGCAGGCCCAGCTTTGCCTTTTCCTCACCATTAGAGATGTGTAGAAACCCCAGTCTGGAGATAGAAGGACAGCGGGTGCAGGGACCTATATTTCCCACAAACCAGGTGCTGGTAGGGACTCTGACTTAATTAAGAAAAATGGGATTCTGTGGATCACTTAAAATCAGTAAGAATTCCTTGTGAGAATCCTAAATGCTGCAGCAATTAGCTCTGTATGAATCATTTAACTATTTATGTCCAGAAAGAGCTGTTAAATAAGCACTAAACACACTCAAATGTAAGCACATGTATTCAAAGAGAAGGCAAATTGTCTGTCTTTTCTTGAAAACCCAAGAACTAACCCAACTGCCACAAAACAGATCTGGGAAAAAAAAAAAAAAAAAAAAAAGAAAAAGAAACAGAACATATAGATTTAAGAGGTTAACAAACCTCTTATTTCTTCCCTTATGTTTAGTTTGGCTATATCAAGCCAGTGACCACTACTTAAGATGCAGTGACTCTACTCATTGTTTCTGAAGCTTCAATTTGCTATGCAGAATCTCAGTATTCATTATTTTCTTAAAAAGGTAAAACTTCAACCAACAGTTGTTAAAACTCCTGGCAATAGAAGGCAAAAGCAATGCTACTGCTTGCATATGCAGGGAATCAGAAGCTCAAGTGCTACTAATAGCCTCACTCACCTCTGCTGGATGTAACTCAGAAAGGCCTATTAGAAAGTCCATGGGGAGTAGAATTCCTCATCTGACCATTTGTCTGTGAATGGCGCCACATTGGACTGTGATCCTATTTGGGGGAAAACCATCTGTTTTCCTATGCTGATCAGCAGAGCTAAGAAAGGCTAAAAGGGAGGAGTAATGTATCTGAAAAGCCTGGATGGTATTAACCACCAGGTCCCACAACAAAGAGAGGCTATGGCTGTCTTCATCTAAGAAAGTTCCTAGATTTCACTGAAGCTAAATTCTGTATAGCAACATTTGAAAGTGAGGTCTCTGTTGTTCACAGCTGAATGGGAAGTTACAGCAAACCTGGCTTCATTTATACATGCCTTTGTCAGCATATGATGGGACTAGAGCAAGAAATCTCTTTGGGTACAAAACCTTTACACCTCAGAAACTTCAACTAGCACTCATTGTCATCTTAGCAATGTGTGCTGCTCTGAGCTCATTTAATCCTATAGACATGGGGGCTGCAGGTCAGAGTTACAAAAGATATTTAAGTGGTTAGTTCCTAGCTCCAACAAATTTTACTGTGGTCTGAGCGTTGATCCTTTTTTTTGAGATTTTTCCAAGACAGCTAAAAGATCATCTCCAGATTGTCATCTAACATGAGGACTTTATTGATAGATCTGCTCACAGACACAAGGTGTCCTCTGTAAGTAGGCTTTTGTACTGCGGATTGTGGACTTGCAGATTGGGGAACTGCCAGTGGGACCCATCAAGTGGTAAAGAGAAGGTCAATGGTACTCTATTAACAGAAAAGAAGAAATTTCAAGCAGGTGGTTCAGTCTCATAAGGGTTTGTGTTCAAAGACACAAATGATGACTACCTCTCAGATAGACAGTCCATAAAAAGGAATGTATGCAATCCAAGGCCAACCTGAAGCACAGAGGTGGGAGGCTTGGGGGGGAAAGCAGAATGAACTGCAATGCAACTGAACTGCTCTCTTGAGGGACACAGGGCCCCTGGGGAACATGCAGAGAGCTTCCAGAGGAACAGGGCTTGTCCCATGGACCTATGCTTCCCACAGCAATCCCATGACCTCCAGGTGAGCATCGATCACTTCAGTCTTCCATACAGAAGTGGAGAAAAGAATTTGGATGACAAGGTATAAATCTATATTGTCTTTTCTGACTCGTCACAGCAGTGCTGAATGGATCAATCATTTCATAAACAAATCTTAACTTCTACCCCCTATACATCTGGCAGTGGAAGGTCTTAGAATGGAAGAGAGGATGTGACTGAGAAAGAAATTATGAGTTATCTGAAATCAGTCCAGTAAAGTAAAGTGGGATATGCATGAACAGATGCTAAGGGATAATCAAGTACCTTTTCTAACATTTGTGGCAGATAATCTCTGAAGGCTGAAGTGCCACACTCTCCTTAAACAATTTAGAACAGGAAAGTAAAGCAGATAAAAAACAGGGACCACCGAAAGTGACACAAAAGGTTCTATTAATTTGTTGTAAACTGCATGTTACATATTTATATATAATGCATGAGTGAGTGAGCGAGTCTGAGAGAATAAACAAACATCCCTAATGTTACTAAAGCCCAGAACAAATATGCTATACTTTTGTTAATATAATGATTGCTAAATTAGAAAATCTTTCCTCCTTCTCCTCAATTTTGCCCTGAAGGTATTTTTTAAATTTTTGAATAGTATTAGAAAGCCCTCAAAGCCTAAACAACAGCTGCTTAAAGAGAAATCTGATGAATAACCAATATTAAGCAAAAAGAAATGTCTAAAGGCAGAAGACACCTATCAATGATATAAATACTTAATATAACCAAAGCTCATTTTGCTGATTCACTTCCCACTTACTCACTCAGAGCTAAAATAAACATTAAAAACCAAGATAAATTAAGAACATGTTCTCAGTCGGTGTGAAAAGAACTTAAAGATAAACAACTCACCTGAAGACAAGAGATATAGGAGAGGGAGGTAGCTGCTACGCTGCACACCAAAAGGGAGTTGGGCCTATAGCATATATAAGCAATATGCACAAAGCCATCTTTGGCTGCATTCAGAAGAGAGGCAGGGTTGCTGCAGGAAGATACAACAGAATCCTTATATGGAAAGAAGACAGTGTGGAGCAGCATGCAAAGCAGGATGAATTAAATGTGCTGATTAAAAGAACAGCTTGCTTTTTGTACTTCAGTGAAGTTCAAAGCTTTTTGGCCAACCACTTTAAGGATACCTAGCAATCAAATAAATGACTGACTTATAAAACCTTCATGCAGAGAAACAGTAGGTAATGCAAAATTGATCTCTTTATATGTGTGCTGGTTTTGGCTGGGATAGAGTTAATTTTCTTCATAGCAGCTAGTATGGAGCTGTGTTTTGAATTTGTGCTGGAAACTGTTGATAGTACAGGGATGTTTTCGTTATTGCTGAGCAGTGCTGACACAGAGTCAAGGCCTTTTCTGCTCCTCACACCACCCCACCATTGAGTAGGCTGGGGGTGCACAAGAAGTTGGGAGGGGACACAGCTGGGACAGATGACCCCAATTGACCAAAGGGATATTCCATACCATATGACATCATGCTCAGCAATAAAAGCTGGATGAAGAAGAAGGAAAGGGAGGACATTCAGATTGATGGCGTTTGTCTTCCAAGTAACTGTTACGCGTGATGGAGCCCTGCTTTCCTGGAGATGGCTGAACACCTGCCTGCCGATGGGAAGTAGTGAATGAATTCCTTGCTTTGCTTTGCATGTGAGCCCGGCTTTTGCTTTACCTATTAAACTGTTTTTATCTCAACCCATGAGTTTTCTCACTTTTACTCTTCTGATTCTCTCCCCCATCCCACTGTGGGGGGAGTGAGCGAGCTGCTCTGTGGTGCTTAGTTGCCGGCTGGGGTTAAACCACGACAATATGTCTCTGTCTCTCACCTTTGTTCAGGGCTTTAAAAAGAATACATAATACTTTTAAATGCAGGTATAAATGCTAAAGGCTGTGGGAAGGGAGAGACCCTCCAGTGTATCGCTGTAGAAAGAAGCTGAGGACAACGCCCTCTATCCTGACCCCTGGAAGATGGGGAAAAACGGTTTTCCCAAAATTATACCTCAGGCATCCTGCAAGCTCATTCCTTGTGTGCAGATCTTTAGCTAAGGAATTAATGGTAAAACAGTCAGTGTTGCCTGCCCTGTTAAGTGTATGTCTCTAAGCAGCAGGACACCTGGGCTCTAATCCTGATTATAAGAGTTTTATTGCTGACTGCAAAGCCACAGCAGGGAGTAAGGTGGCACAGGTCATCCTGAGGACTCACTGTGAAGAGCAGGATGTCTAATACCTTTGATTAGAGGGGAAAAAGGAAAAGCAAACACACTAGAACTTGACTTTTAATTCTCAGACTGACGACAAGAGGAAGAGGAGTATTTTTACTTGTAATCTGAAGTATTGATACATAAATCACTGGCAGATACTAACTGTAGCATCCTAGCATTTTTTGGTTTGGTTTGATTTGGTTTTTTAGCAATCTATTTTGTGCTGTAACACTTCAAAGCTGATGACAATGATTTTCAGAGAAAGGACATCTAAAATTTGGAGTCACATTGTCCTGAGCTTTGAATTTTTGTGTTGAGTTCTATTAAACTAGGTTGGTTGTTCAAGTGCCTCAATGTGGATTTACGAGTCTATTTTTGGACTGCCAATTAGAATAGTCACAGAATGGTTAGATCTATGCTCTGCTTGACTTTTCATAGATACACTAAATGGATGCAAACACTACACTGTCCTTCTTTCTGAGCTTGCCCACAAGAGATGAGAAGAACTGCAAGCCTCCCATTTTCAGTGCCTCCTAAGGGTCTCCAGCACAGTGTGTGATATGTGGATGTCAGACATCCACATATTTGATCTTGAGGTGCTCTTGACATGATCTGGCTCATTCTTTCAGTACCAAAAAAAACAAATGGAATAAAGCTGCTGTTTCTTTCTCTGTGTCCTGGTTTCAGCTGGGATAGAGTCAATATTCTTCCTAGTAGCTGGTATAGTGCTGTGTTTTGGATTTAGGATGAGAATAATGTTGATAACACACTGATGTTTTAGTTGCTGCTAAGTAGTGCTTACACCAGTCAAGGACTTTTCAGCTTCCCATGCTCTGCCTGGTGCACAAGAAGCTGGGAGGGGGCACAGCCAGGACAGCTGACCCAGACTGGCCAAAGGGCTATGCCATACCATATGACGTCATGCTCAGTATATAAACTGGGGGAGTTGGCCAGGGGGCAGCTATCACTGCTTGGGGACGTGCTGGGCATTGATCGGTGGGTGGTGAGCAATTGCATAGTGTATCACATGCTTTGTATATAATTAAACCACCCTATCCCTGTCCCTGAGTGAGCTGCGAGATATGCGAAAAGATTTCAGCTGTCGTCCAGGTGAGCACAGTGCCACCTGGCTGCTCTGATGCTGGGATAACAGGGCCAGTAGCCTGGAATTAGAGGGTAGGGAAGCCAAGCAGCTGGGATCCCTTTCTAGGGAAGGGGGCATTGACAAAGAGATTGGAAAAGGGGCAAAAGTCCTCAGCCTCTGGAGGCGACTCCTGTCAGGCATGAAGGAAAGGTATCCCTTCAAGGAAGATGTTATATGTCACCCAGGCAAGTGGACCACCATGGAGAGAGGTATCCAGTACCTGAGGGAATTAGCAGTGCTGGAGGTGATTTATGATGACCTGGACAACAAGCAGTTATCCAAAGATCCAGACGAAGCCCAGTGCACACGACCCATGTGGCAGAAGTTTGTACGAGTGCACCATCATCGCACGCAAACTCATTGGCAATAATAACCTGGAAAGATGAAGAGGGACCAACGGTGGATGAAATGGCTGGCCAACTCCAACAATACGAAGAAAGTCTCTCTTCCTCCCTACAGGCCTGCATCTCGGCTGTGGAGAAACTGCCTGATGTGATAGCTGAGAAATTAACCCGGGAGTTCCAGCGATTCAAAGAGGACATGTCCTACTCCTCGCCTGTATGGACCAGTGTCTCAGCCATTAGAAGAAAGCGTCCCTCTGCTCAAGAGAGAAGATATAGTGGATACACACCATGGGCCACCCTGTGGTTTTATCTGCGTGACCACGGAGAGGACATGATGAAGTGGGATGGAAAATCTACCTCGACCCTAGAGGCATGGGTACGTGAGTTGCAAGGAAAAACTACAAAAGGTGGTTCTTCCAGGAAAATTGCTGCTCCAGTTTCCAGTGAGCAGTTCCCCAGACAGAGTAGAAGGGCTGATTTTGCTTCTGATCTTAATAAAGGCATTTTTGATTCGCATTGACAAGAAGTGAGTAACGAATGCTATGACCAGGACTAGAGGGGCTCTGCTTCCAGCCAGGTGGAGGAAAGGGACAACCGGGTGTACTGGACTGTGTGGATTCGATGGCCTGGCACATCAGCCCCACAGGAGTATAAGGCTTTAGTAGACACCGGTGCACAGTGTACCCGAATGCCATCAAGCTATAAAGGGGCAGAACCCATCTGTATTTCTGGAGTGACAGGGGGATCCCAAGAGCTGATTGTATTGGAGGCCAAAGTGAGCTTAACCGGGAAGGAGTGGCAGAAGCACCCCATTGTGACTGGCCCAGAGGCCCCATGCATCCTTGGCATAGACTACCTCAGGAGAGGGTATTTCAAGGACCCAAAAGGGTACCGGTGGGCTTTTGGTATAGCTGCCTTGGAGACGGAGGAAATTAAACAGCTGTCTACCCTGCCTGGTCTCTCGAAGGACCCTTCTGTTGTGGGGTTGCTGAGGGTCAAAGAACAACAGGTGCCAATCACTACCACAACAGTGCACCGGCAGCAATATCGCACCAACAGAGATTCCCTGATTCCCATCCATAAGTTGATTCGTTGACTGGAGAGCCAAGGAGTGATCAGCAAGACTCGCTCACCCTTTAACAGTCCCATATGGCCATTGCGAAAGTCTAATGGAGAGTGGAGACTAACAGTAGACTATCAGGGCCTGAACGAATTCACACTGCCGCTGAGCACTGCTGTGCCGGACATGCTAGAATTTCAATACGAACTGCAGTCAAAGGCAGCCAAGCGGTATGCCACCATTGACATCGCTAATGTGTTTTTCTCAATCCCTTTGGCGGCCGAGTGCAGGCCACAGTTTGCTTTCACTTGGAGGGGCGTCCAGTGCACCTGGAATCAACTGCCCCAGGGGTGGAAACACAGCCCCACCATTTGCCATGGACTGATCCAGGCTGCACTGGAACAGGGTGGGGCTCCAGAACACCTGCAATACATTGATGACATCATCGTGTGGGGCAACACAGCAGAAGAGGTTTTTGAGAAAGAGAAGAAAATACTCCAAATCCTTCTGGAGGCTGGCTTTGCCATAAAACAAAGTAAAGTCAAGGGACCTGCACAGGAGATCCAGTTCTTAGGAATAAAATGGCAAGATGGACGTCGTCAGATCCCAATGGATGTAATCAACAAAATCACAGCCATGTCTCCACCAACCAGCAAAAAGGAAACACAAGCTTTCTTGGGGGTTGTGGGTTTTTGGAGAATGCATATTCCAAATTACAGTCTGATCGTAAGCCCTCTCTATCAAGTGACCCAGAAGAAGAACGATTTCAAATGGGGCCCTGAGCAACGACAAGCCTTTGAACAAATTAAACAGGAGATAGTTCATGCAGTAGCCCTTGGGCCAGTCCGGGCAGGACAAGATGTAAAAAATGTGCTCTGCACTGCAGCCAGGGAGAACGGCCCTACCTGGAGCCTCTGGCAGAAAGCACCAGGGGAGACTCGAGGTCGACCCCTAGGGTTTTGGAGTCGGGGATACAGAGGATCCGAGGCTGGCTATACTCCAACTGAAAAAGAGAGATTGGCAGCATACGAAGGGGTTCGAGCTGCTTCAGAAGTGGTTGGTACTGAAGCACAGCTCCTCCTGGCAACCCAACTTCTGGTGCTGGGCTGGATGTTCAAAGGGAGGGTCCCCTGTACACATCATGCAACTGATGCTACGTGGAGTAAGTGGGTCGCACTGATCGCACAACGGGCCCGAATAGGAAACCCCAGTCGCCCAGGAATCTTGGAAGTGATCATGGACTGGCCAGAAGGCAAAGATTTTGGAATATTGCCAGAGGAGGAGGTGATGCATGCTGAGGAGGCCCCACTGTATAATAAACTGCCAGAAAATGAGAAGCAATATGCCCTGTTCACTGATGGGTCCTGTTGTCTTGTGGGGAAGCATCGGAGGTGGAAAGCTGCTGTATGGAATCCTGTACGACAAGTTGCAGAAACTGCTGAAGGAGAAGGGGAATCGAGTCATTTTGTAGAGGTGAAAGCCATCCAGCTGGCTTTGGATATTGCTGAAAGAGAAAAGCGGCCAGTACTTTATCTCTATACTGACTCATGGATGGTGGCAAATGCCCTGTGGGGGTGGTTACAGCAACGGAAGCAGAGCAACTGGCAGCACAGAGGCAAACCCATCTGGGCTGCTGCATTATGGCAAGATGTTGCTGCCTGGGTAGAGAACCTGGTTGTAAAAGTACATCACGTAGATGCTCACGTACCCAAGAGTCAGGCCACTGAAGAACATCAAAACAATCAGCAGGTGGATCAGGCTGCTAAGATTGAAGTGGCTCAGGTGGACCTGGACTGGCAACATAAGGGGGAGCTATTTATAGCTTGGTGTTCCCATGACACCTCAGGCCATCAAGGAAGAGATGCAACATATAGATGGGCTTGTGATCGAAGGGTGGACTTGACCATGGACGCTATTGCACAGGTTATCCATGGATGCGAAACATGAGCTGCAACCAAGCAAGCCAAGTGGTTCAAGCCTCCCTGGTATGGAGGATGATGGCTGAAATATCAATATGGGGAGGCCTGGATTATATCACACTCCCACAAACCCGCCAAGGCAAGCGCCATGTGCTTACAATGGTGGAAGCAACCACCGGATGTCTGGAAACATATCCCGTGCCCCATGCCGCCACCTGGAACACTATCCTGGGCCTTGAAAAGCAAGTCCTATGGCGACATGGCACCCCAGAAAGAATTGAGTCAGACAATGGGACTCATTTCCGAAGCAACCTCATAGACACCTGGGCCAAAGGGCATGGCATTGAGTGGGTATTTCACATCCCCTATCATGCACCAGCCTCCGGGAAAATCGAACGATACAATGGACTGTTAAAGACTACACTGAGAGCACTGGGTGGTGGGACATTCAAACACTGGGATACACATTTAGCAAAGGCCACTTGGCTAGTTAACACTAGAGGATCTGCCAATCGAGCTGGCCCTGCCCAGTCAAAACTTTTACGTACTGTAGAGGGGGATAAAGTCTCTGTAGTGCACCTAAAAAGTATGCTGGGGAAGACAGTCTGGGTTACTCCTGCCTCAGGCAAAGGTAAACCCATTCGTGGAATTGCTTTTGCTCAAGGACCTGGACGCACTTGGTGGGTGATGCGGGAGGATGGGGAAGTCTGATGTGTACCTCAAGGGGATTCGATTTTGGGTGAAAATAGCCAATGAACTGAATTGTATAATGTTAGTTGCTATGTAATACTATATGTCATCACGGCTGTGATGACTATGTGCCATATCAACAGTATACAGTAAGAATCACCCAGATTAATGAAGAATGAACTTTGAGGAAACCAAGCAAAGTGGAGCGGTGATGGAACCAGAACTGGCTTCAGCATGCAACAATCCAATACCACACACCATCTCTCCTGCCCTGAAAGTCTGTTATGATGGATGAAGCTCAAAGTCATGGACTAAATGAACCCAATGAACTTTATAGAGGGATAGCCCATAGACTAAGGGAATTATATCTCTGTGTGTGTGTGTGTGTGTGTGTATATATATATATCTCAAAAGACTGGAAAAGTGGTGGTGATTAATTGGAATGTATTGGAAAGTGTAAGACCTGGGCGTGACGTATATGGTATGGAATAAGGGGTGGATACTGTCCTGGTTTCAGCTGGAATAGCATTGATTTTTCTTCCTAGTAGCTGGTAGAGCGCTGTGTTTTGGATTTAGGATGAGAATAATGTTGATAACACACTGATGTTTTAGTTGTTGCTCAGTAGTGCTTATACTAGTCAAGGACTTTTCAGCTTCCCATGCTCTGCCAGGTGCACAAGAAGCTGGGAGGGGACACAGCCAGGACAGCTGACCCAGACTGGCCAAAGGGCTATTCCATACCATATGACATCATGCTCAGTACATAAACTGGGGGAGTTGGCTGGGGACGGGCTGGGCATCATTCAGCGGGTGGTGAGCAATTGTATAGTGTATCACTTGCTTTGTATATTATTATTGTATTATATTATTACTACTACAACTATTACTACTATTCTATTTCATTTTACTTCAATTATTAAACTGTTCTTATCTCAACCCATGAGTTTTCTCCCTTTTACCCTTCTGATTCTCTCCCCCATCCCACCGGGGGTGGGGAGTGAGTGAGCGGCTGTGTGGTGCTTAGTTGCTGGCTGGGGTTAAACCACAACACTCTGAAATCCCAGATTACTGCTTCTGGTTGGAATACTTCTGTACAAACCCCCTCATGTTTCCCATATTTCATCATGCCACCAAACCTCATCTCTGCATTACTGATAACTCCAACCTGTATGGCCAACGTTTCACTTTTCTAACAGTAACCTCCACACATTCTCCCAATCTGTCCTTTGTAAAAAGCAGCATGATGTTATCCTCCTTTGAATCCCTGCTGAAAAACAACCTATTTAGTGATGTCTGTTTAAGGAGTAGCCAGCTGGGGTGCTGTGAATGAAGTTATTACTCTAATTCTCACTGTTTCACTGGTATCCTGTGTTTCTTTCTGTTGCCTTATATCTTTATTCCTTATGCTTCTGCTCATGCTTTACTCATACTCCTTTGGTCATGGATTTTTTAATTTATTTTTTTTTATATTCATGTACAGCAATTAAAATAATGGTATGTCACTTACTCAGACTCGATAATAACAGAGAGAGCTGCAAACAGTGAAGGAAAAGCCCAAGGACTAAGTCAGACAGCAGGCTAGAGCAAAACACTTGGGTTTACAATACAGTATTGGTTTGTAGCTGTCTCACTCTTGGGGCCAGAAAAGAGTCAAGAGAGGAAACCAAACCCAGGCCTAGATGAAGGAGGAAGACATGAGAATTTTATGGACTGATACACATGAAGACCTCTGGCTCCTGTTTGTTTCTGCTGTGTTCAGGGAAATAGGATACTGCATGCTCATTTGTAAATGAAAAAGATTATATTTTACCTGAATAATTTAATAAATTTCTCCATCACAGAGAAACAGCTGTGCTAAAGGCTAAATATCAGCTAACTGCGTGCACCAAGGAAAAAACAAGAATGATATTAAAAGAGCAATGCATCGATATTTAAAGTTAGTCCTACTTATTGCTGTAAAAGAATGATGTAGGGTGCTTTACAGGCTTCATAAAATACCCCCCCACACTTCATAGCATTCTGAGGCTTTGGTAATAAAATAAAAACAGAATATAAACTCTTGTTTATTGTACTTTCAAGGATTTTATGTGTAATTCTACAAGGTCAAAGAGAATAACATTTCTTTTGCACATAAATTATTAAGGAAAAATTTTACTCTGCTCAAGTGCTCTGAAGAAATGTTTTCTATAAAGCTCAAGAATTGTTTTCCTCTTAGTTGTGAACCAGTTGGTTGACATAGTTTATTTGGACTGCTAAAAAGTTTGAAACTCTTTTTTAAGAAGTTTGTAAGGAGGAGGATTTGGACACATGAACTCCCAGTTGTTTCTCCACTTTTCCTGCTGGAGTTTTAGTGTAACAGACTAAACATGATGTCTCTCGATATTTACATTGACAGCAACATACAAGCTTATCTGATGATGAACTATGGCTCTGGGCTGTGAGCTGGTTGAGAAGCAGGTATATGTTTTATTTTGTTGAGTTGTGTATAGCAGCAATAATATGGAGGAAGAGCAGTCACAGATAGTTGAGGCATGGAAGTAGCATGTCAGGCTATTGCAGCTGTTTGTCTAGTAAACACAAGTAGGAAACTAAAGTACAGGACAAGCACTAAAATATCATCTAGAACAGGAGCTGGCTAAGAGACACAAGACACAGAGGGAAAGAAAACCAGCATTTCATTTGGTGAAAAAAGAGAAGCAATGCCTCCAATTTTTGTGAAACAGTAAAAATAACATTCTGAAAAAAACAAGGCAAGATGATAACACACGGATATATCAGATAGGATAGTCAGGATGGAAGATGACTGAAAAATTTCTGCAGGAGTAAAGGAATCTAAATGAAGGAAAAAGTCATGGCTGTTAAAATTTAGTGTTGATAAATTTAAAACATGCACATTAGAAGGGATAATCTGTATTACTCATCTTCTCTAATGAAGTCTAAATTAACTACAATCACTTAGGAAAAATCTGAAGTGTCATTGCAAGCTGCTTAATGAAAACTGGTATACCATGTGCCACAACAGTTAAATAACCAAGAAAAATGTTGGCTGCATGCATAGCATGATTGAGTAGAACACTAAAAAACTCCTTCTTGCACAAGGTCATTAGCCAGATTTAGGGTTTTGTAGGCAGGGTTTTTTGTTTGCTTATTTGGTTTTTAATTTTTGTAGGAGAGTATCACATATATCTTTGATGCAGTTCTCTTACATACAAAAAATGTGCTCAAAGCTGAGGTCACAATAGAAATTAAATAGGAGATATAGTAATTTTTCTCACAATTCCCAAACCTCATAAAACCAGTCTATTCCCCAAAGAAATCCTTGCACAACGAACTCCTTGCATCTTCTCAGAGGAGCACATTTAATGTTATTTTCTGTTGGGGTTTTGGCTGTTTCTCTGTCTTCTGCCTTTAAATACATAGAATAGGTTCCACCTTACCTAACCTGAGACATTTACAGTGTAAGTGTCCATGACTGTGGGTCAGTCACTGCTGACTCCCTCACTGGAGAGAGAAAGGCACTTTTAGGGCACAAATCACACAATCCATTTTAGATGTCTGTCTTAGGATGAGACAAATCATGTGACAAAAGTACCCACTTCTCTGCACTGGCTGTAAAGTGAGCCTAGAGTAACTAGCACAGGGCAGATGCTGACATCTTGTCAGATGAATGCCAGCCTTACGAATCATCAACAGCTCATGATCCCAGCTTAATCATAACTCTTTCTTTTCTTCTTTTCTTTTCTTTTCTTTTCTTTTCTTTTCTTTTCTTTTCTTTTCTTTTCTTTTCTTTTCTTTTCTTTTCTTTTCTTTTCTTTTCTTTTCTTTTCTTTTCTTTTCTTTTCTTTTCTTTTCTTTTTTTCTTTTCTTTTCAAATACTGTGTGTAAGATATACATTGGGTAGAAAATTTCAACGTTTTAACTACCTTATTCCAAAATGGGAATTTTTACTGGTTCTTCCATTTGTTTTTAATGACATACGGCCATCATATCAATAGCATAGTTTCACCTGACCTTCATCATAATAAAACTTAACTCCAACATATAAATTGTTTGCAGAAGCTTTCTTGGAACAAGATGCTGAGTTCTAGTCACTCTGGCACAGAAATGTATAAATAAAACCAGCCTTGAGATGTAAATAAGACATGAGAAAAAGCATACTGTATGATATGGAAATTGGAATTTTTATGTCCTGTGAATAGTCAGTGTCCTATGTTCCTAAAACAAATAATGGCTTCATTTACATTTATTTTTGGTTCAGACAAGTGAATTTGTTAGCTTCACTGACAGAAACATGTAGCATTCATTCTGCAAAACTGTTCAGTTATTTTTTAAATAAAAAAAAAAAGTACTAGAAAGTATTCTGTTGTCTTATAGTGGGCCGAATAACTGAGTACACTACAGCTGCCTGGTACTTGGATGGAAGCCTGTCCTGGGGTTTCAGGTGTCATAGCTGCAAGCCAGAGTTATGACCAGTTTAAGGCACATGAACACAAGAAGCTGAAAATCTTCATTCAGTTTGTTGTAACTGATGGATGGAAATAATAAAAAAGAATCTTTATTTAATAGGTAGCAGATGGAAGCCAAACAATAATTTTATCTGGGAAAAGCATATAAGACTTACAAATTGTAGGCCTCAGAAAAGAATATTTAAAGATAGTCTTTCCAGACCTCAGCCCTTTACATGGAATGAATTCTATTTTTCATGCTCAACATCTAATTTTTCCCATTAAATACAATAATGATTGCCATACACAAAGTGGAGATGTCTTCTTGGGTACAGCACTGAGTAAATCAAGGCCTTCTGGTAAGTATAGATAATAGGGATGCTTTTAACCCTCCTTTAGCCCAGTAGTTCTTAGAAAAAAACAAAGCACTGAAGGGACAAGTTTGCAAATAATTGTGGGTTAGTAGAATGGGCTTTATAAAAATCTTTGAATCCATACACAGCAGAAACCTGATGTTCTCTGAAGATGTTAGGAAGGCGAGCTTGAACAACTTGCCATGATAAAAGAGCTAGAGGGCATGAAGTTAATGCCTTCTTCAGATGTCTCACATAGATAGCTATGGGAGTCGGAGAAACACAATAAAATCCATTCTGCAGGGACTTGTTTGGTGTCAGCATATTTTTAGGATAGTTTACAGCAAATAAATTGAATAGTGGGTGAGGATCTTTCTGATTTAATGTTTATGTAAGTAGACAAAGTATGTTTTAGGGTTTTTTTTCAGTTTGCCAACCCTTTCCTTCATAAATATTTATAACAATGTTGTCCATTTTAAACATATCTATTTGCATCCTACCTTACAGTGGCTTGAATTTAGAGTGAGTCAGGCAATCCAAAGCCTTCTCTGCAATTTTCAAACACACTGAGTGGCTTAATAAAAATTAACACCTTTACATATTGATGTCTCTCTACTTATGTCTTTAGACCGCCACAGTTACAACAACACTTGTACTATTCCCTGTGAATGATGGAAAATTTGGTTTGTGATATGTGTATAAAAATGAAGGATTTACTCAGACCTTCCTGTCTTTCAGTTTTGACACTACAAGTGATTCTACTAATAATGCAAAGAATTAGGGAACAGATAAATGCATAAATAAAACAGATTTTCTGTAGGAGGACTAAGGTATTTTGAAATGAGTATTTTGATGTAACATATGTAGTCTTTCTCCAAAATTATTTTTGTTTAGGTTATGACATTCCTACACAGAGAAACTGGGGGAGGTAGAACTGTTAAGTAGGATGAAGAGAGATATGTCACCAACTTCAAGTCTGTCATAATGAGTATGTCAAAGTCTTCAAGCGTTTTGGCTAAATTATCTTTGTTAAATCAGAAATGGATGGAAAACTATGCAGACCTACGGAGGACTGCTCATATGCGTGAGCAACGCATACTAGTCAAGGCATTGCTCTCCTCCACACACCCATCACACATCAGTATTTTATGATATCCCTTGGCAAGAGGCTTTGAAGCCAGTCATCTCAAAGTTTTACCATTGTGCCAAGAATTTATGTACAAAGTATGATCATTGTGACTAGTCTCAGTCAAAAATCAGTATTATTACATGCATTCAACCCATTCACATTTTTCTGTGAAGAATATCTGATAATATAAAACATAAGATTCAGCAGATAGGGTTGTTTTACAATAAAAAATGCATATTGATTCACAAAATAGCAGAGGAGGTGACTCTCAGTCACTCAGTCAAACAGTTGTTAATTGACCAACCAAGTACAGTACAGGGTTTCTCATCTACCCAATTGGCATTTGTGTCTCTGAAGACATAAATTTGACCTTAAATTAGGTAGTGCATTAAGACCATTCTTTGAATAAGTTTGCAGTAAACATGTTTTGGAAGGAAAGATTAAATCTGTCTGAATGTCCTGAAGGGCTCTAAGAAGCTTAGTTATAAAAGCTAGCATTTTCCATCAGAAAACTGTTTTGTCCCTAAGGAATAAAACCTAAGACAAAGAATACTCCAGGTGAAAAAAATTCCTAAGCAGGTGTATCAGGAAAGCATCTACAGAATGTCAGCTGCATACAAGGAGACTGCCCAATGAGGTAGTATCTTTTATTAGGCCAAGTGACAGAGCTGGGTAAACAGAAAAGCTTTCAGCCACATATATCCTTTTTTAAGTCTTCAGGAAAAAAGCCTAAAATCTTGTCTCTTTATTCCAACTGTATTACTTTGTCCAATAAAAGCAGATTTTATTTGCATTCAGTTGTAACTTGATTTGAGTAAGGAGTGATTTTGAAAGTTTCCTCATCTAAGGCGGAGAAGAATCTAAAAACTGAGATCCTGGTGCAGCTTAATAAAAGTGCTTAGCTTCCCAACATGTTTTCCAGAGTACCCAAAAAGTAAGAAAATATATCTGCACAGAAACTGCATTTGCAGAAATGCCTTCAAGTGATTGGTGATAAGCAGAAAGGTGTTTTCCATGGTACAAAGCTATGAGTACCTACCTGAATCCTTCTGGTTCTGTAGGAATCTGATTCTTACAAGGAGCAAGAGTTGTCTCATACAGTTACGGAGGGATATAAAAATAATGACATTCAAATAAAAAGTTCTATATATGCATTAGAAGTAAGCTGGAAAAAAGGGGAAATATAGAGCTGCTGAATGAGTGGGGAAGAATTATGATGGCTTGACAAACTCCAAGTGTTCAATATCCTGTACTTGATACCTTATTCAGTCTTTAAAATAAAGATTGGTTCACATGCATAATGCAAGTTTAATAGCAGGAGAGAAGTGCATGCCAAAATAGCAAAGATGTTAATGAATGTTCAGGCAATTTAGACGTATTTAAGTCAGCAGAGCCTGATGCTTCCTAAAGCATTACAGAAACTGTTGAAGTATTCTCTAAACTATTAGCAATTATCTTTGAGTACTTCTGGAGTAGGTCCCAAGAAATTAAACAGGAAAGCTTAGAACACTTTAAAAACAAACAAACAAACAAACAAACAAACAAAAAGTTAAAAGCAGAAGCTGAGGAATTATAGATCAGTAAGCCCACTTAATGGCTGGAAATATTTAAAACCAGAACAGTTTCCTGGCTCTTTAGGTATAACAAGTTCATAAGACATAGCCACCATAGATGTGTTACTGACATTGCTATGTCAATAACAAACAATGTCAGACCAATCTAGTTGCCTTCATTGATAGGCTAACTAACCTGGCACTTCCAGGGGAGAAAATGAATGAGAATTCTCTTGATTTTAGTAAGGTTAACATGCAATAGGAATTTTCAATACAGCAGCAAAGGAAATATGTGGAAGAGAAACAGAACAAAATTAAAATCTGCCCTCAGATTAGTTATGAATGATTCACTGTCAAGCTAGAAAGGCACTCTGAATGTGGTCTGTCAATGCATTTCTATTTGCTGCTGTATTAATGACTTGGATGACAGAATAAGGAAGACACTGATTGAATATGAAGACACCAAGCTGGAGGGAAGTATTTGCAAGCACTTCAGAGAACGGGATCAGAATTCTAAATGGCCTTGATAAGACTAATGGAGCAATCTGGAATCAATGAGATGAAATTCAATACAGACAAGTGAAAAGCGCTACCTTCTGGAAGAAGAGAGCAAATGCATAAATATGAGCTTTGAAATAACTGACTAGATGGTGTTTCTAAAGAAAAGGAGTCTGGGGCTGCAGTGACCAAAAACTCAATATGGGTAATGTAGTGATAAAACAAATCTGACTCTCAGCAGAGTTAAGAGGTGTTATAAAGAACAAGGTTTATTCATTCTACTCAGCATTTGCAGGACTTTTGCTCTGTTTTGCATGCTACACTAATAAATGCACAGACAAATTAGGAAGATTGTAGAGGAGAAAAACAAGACAGATCAGAAGTTTAGAAACTATCATTTGTGAAAAAATATTAAAGGATTATAATTTTAATTTAGAAAGGGTGGTAGAAGAAACAACATAATAACAGTATTCTAATACTTAAAAAAACAAAGATACAAAGAAAAATAAATTATCAACCTCAACTGGAGACAGATCAAGAAACAATTTGCTTAATTTGCAATGAAGTAACTTTTTGCTATTAGGGCAAGCTTTCACACTATAAAGGTAGACAATCAATGAAACAGAGAGTCATGGAAGTTATGGGACCTCTTCTCTAGTGACTTTTAAGAATAGGATAGATAAACATTTTTTCAGGAACGAGCTAGCTCAATGATTCCCTAACTCTAGTTTGGGGCTACAATGACAAATTATATAACACTAAGTGACTTTGTCAAATGTTTCACTGCTAGCTTGTAAAAATAGATTACTTCAGCATGCTTAAAGGCTGGATGATAAAAGTTGCATAGCCCATGAGAAATTGTGAGCGCTGACAGTGGCCCATGGGGAATATCTAGCATAGGGCTATGAACTAGACACTGTTCTGGGGTTCCCACAGCCCCTGTTGGCAGGGAGCATTTTGATTTCATGCTGCTTCTTTCTTAGTGATGTAGTTGACAAGCTTGGCTTACTATGGTTCTGAATATCCTTTTCTATGGCAAATCAGTTTGCTGCACTTATTATTAGAGTCACCCAGGTATACATCAGCATTTATCTTTGTGCTTTGCAGATGTGCTATGTGCACTCCATTCCAGAGAAAATTCCTTTATATGCACTATGGCGCCACATTTGAAAACATGATGAGACTCAGAATCCCTCAAACTGTCAAAGTCCCTTTATTATAAAATTCTAACAAAAGCTAAAACCAAGATATTTGACACAAATTGAGGGTCCACGCTCCAAGTATGGAATGATGCGGTAAAGTGTATGAAACAGCCCTGTGCTCCCAAATCCACCCACAACGGCTTTATCCAAGAACAGCTACTAAATGAAAACTTGTTTAGCTAGCTAGTTAAACACTATGTCTTGACGTTTTGATCCTGAATGTCCACAATATTTTTACATGACTTCTTCATGGAACAACGAGTAATCATAAGTCCAAACCAAAATACAGCAAGGCTGGGATTCAGCACTTTTAACTTCAGCCTCTGAAAGCCTAGGCATCCACTCTAAGTCAGTTGCTTTGGCTCCTTCCATAGTCAAAGCAAAGGCACAGGGCCTGGCAGAGAGCAGTTCATTCAACTGTATAATGTCCGTGAAAGTTTAGTAGATGAATTTCCCCTCCCAGGTTCTAATTTCTCTTCTTTGATTACAAATAGAGCCTTGGTGACTGGCTTAGATTAATATCTAATTTAAAGTTAGGAGAGATCGATTCTATTATAACTAACTGATCATATTGCTTAGTCATCTATATTTACACAGATCAAAGGGTCAAAGTAAGACAAATGAACACTGATTAATATGTAATACATATAGAAAGCAAACAGACTTTTAAGAGGTTGAAGATGCTAGATATGATGAGAAAATATAGATAGAGAAAATTAACTTTGGACTAGAAATATAAGGAGAAATCAAAGGCAAAAAAAATCCAGCAGTGACCTGAGCAATTACCAAAACAAATGTTTACTGACAAGCTCCAAAACTCCTCCAAAGTAGGAATTTACTGAACATGAAGTACATGTTCTGCAACATCTGTATAATCAAGATAATAAGCAGCTTTCAAAATAACACAATTAATAGGCCTTCTCTTGTGACCAAGATGTTAAAGGCTATTAAACAAGACCTAAACAGGATACTGCTATATTGATACAAAAATTCATGGATGCTTCTCCTCACAGTCTGAATCCCCCCCCAAGGGAGAAACGGAGTATTCAGAGAGTCCCTGAAATGGAACTCAATAGCAACGAAGTTACTATTAAGCAGGTATTCTTTATTGCAGCGCTGGGCAGCACTGGGGATTCTCCACCATAAGCGCTCCACCGATCTGGTGGACTTTCAGAGATTATATACTATAAAGAAGTCCTACGTATTCACAGGATTTCTGAGAATTCATTTACATAAACATGATATTTCCTGGAACTTATTAACATATGCAAATGTCCGATCCGCATGCGCAGTCGTCTCCCGTGGTGGTCTTCAGGTGGTCTTTGGGGGTCTTCAGATGAAGGCTCGTAGTCTTCTTCACTGTGTTCGCTGATTGACCTTTGCTTCTGCGCAAACTCAGTCCTAGGATCACGTAAACGGTGTCCTTCAAGGCTGTCGTCATTCTTTTGTGACCTCCTATTTTCCCTGCATTTGTTCTCCCGAGGCCCAGTTGTCTGAGATGGGATTATCCCGGAGCCCCCTTATCTTACAACCATTCTAACTACTCCCTAAATCACAAAGGCCTTTCTTTTGTTTAGTTAAGTGACTAAGATATTTAAATATCCTCCTTGCCCCTAGGCTTTAATTCTTTCAGGAGGCATTTTGATGCAGTGGCTTTGTCTATCTTGGCTTTAACCCTTTCATTATCAACAACTTTTATTAAGGAATATTGTAAAATAAATACTTTAAAAATAAATATGCCCATGCACAAAGGATGCATTTTGCTTTCCTGATGATTTAGGCAGAAATAACCTATGATGTGTTTTATGCTGATTGTTATAAGACATTTTCCAGAAGAGGCAGTTAGAGAAACACTCAACACTTTAATAAAAGAAACATGAATCCATTTCGCCACTTCTCCTTGAACTGTGCACCATGCGCTGAAACTCTGCAGAATTTCCATTACAGATGGAAATGCTTCTGAAAGTCACCCTCGCTAGAGTCACCCAAAGCAATCGCAAGCATTAAAGTTTACTCATGACAGTAGCTTTCTTCTTCTAATTCTGACAATAGAAGACTAATTACAACACTTTCTCAAACTGAAGTTTAAGATGATCCTTGGTGTTACAAATTAAATTGAAGGCATGGATATTTGAACAGCACTGTATTCACTCATATATAGTTGAAGAGACCTTGACAGTGAAAAGGGGCTTTAGAGTGTAACTACGCTTATCTAACTATTGTACAAGATGATTAAAGCGAGGAGCCTGGTAGTCTCACAACAGAGGACAGCTCCTGATAAGAACAGAAACTTGTCTCAAGAACCAGCTGAAACCGACCCTGCGATTTGGACAAGAGCTAAGGAGCAACTGAGTCTGCGCAAGAACAAGGGGTTACTAGCGGTGACGAAGAGGAGTCATGAGCCTTCATCCCCACCACCCCCGGTGACGAAGAGGAGTCATCAGCCTTCATCCCCACCACCCCCGCGACCCCCACCAGGAAGCACTGCGCAAGCGCAGTTGGGAGGAGTTTATGGAAACGACCTCTTGGGGCTAATTTTAATACGAAGCGGGGACAGGTCATGCGTATGTATAGGCGTATTGGGAAACCTTATGTATATGTAACACTTGTCGTATAAATCCAGGACAAGCTACCACGTGGGCGCGCACGACTTTGGCGGGATGACCCCCCCCCCCCCCCCCCCCCGTGCTGCCCAGCGCTGAATAAACAAACATACCTACTTTACAACCTTAGGGGCTGTGGAGGCTGTTTCCGCACGTCACCAGAATTTTATTTGGTGAATCACCTGTTTCTTTTATTTGAGACACTGTCACAGGTAGTATCTTTTATTAAGCTGATTTATCTAATTGATACAACTGGCCACTTTTCAGATAACAAATTAAATTTTCAAAAGCTAAACAGAAAGTGTGTATCAGACTGCATGTAAATATATTATGAATGACTTAAGGCAGTTAGTTAGACATTCTTTGATTAATACTAGTGAATTATATGATTAATAGATTACTAGAGCTAGAGCATTTCTATTGGATTATTGTCCTAGTTTCAGCTGGGATAGAGTTAATTTTCTTCTTAGTAGCCGGTATGGGGCTGTGTTTTGGCTTTAGGATGAGAACAATGTCGATGATGATACACTGATGCTTTGGTTCTTGCTAAGTAGTGCTAAGCTCTCTCTAAATAGGTGCTAAGTGGCGCTCACACTGGTCAAGGACTTTTCAGCTTCCCCTGCTCTGCCGGGGGCACAAGAAGCTGGGAGGGGGCACAGCCAGGACAGCTGACCCAGACTGGCCACAGGGCTATGCCATACCATATGATGTCATGCTCAGTATATAAGCTGAGGGAAGAAGAAGGAAGGGGGGATGTTCGGCGTGATGGCGTTTGTCTTCCCAAGTAACCCTTACGTGTGATGGAGCCCTGCTTTCCTGGGGATGGCTGAACACCTGCCTGCCGCTGGGAAGTAGTGAATGAATTCCTTGCTTTGCTTTGTTTGCGTGTGCACGGTTTTTGCTTTGCCTATTTAACTGTTCTAATTTATTTTACTTCAATTATTAAACTGTTCTTATCTCAACCCGCGGGTTTTCTCCCTTTTACCCTTCTGATTCTCTCCCCCATGCCACCGGTGGGGGAGTGAGCGAGCGGCTGCGTGGTGCTTAGTTGCTGGCTGGGGTTAAACCACGGCAATTATTATAGAAAAGATCATGTTTTATATCATTATTAAGTCTTCTATTAAAGCGAGCTATGGATTTGATACATCTATTGTGTCAGAACAGGAGCAGTTTCTGTCTTGTAGCAATTGCTTTGTTTTATTTTACTCTGAGACCCGTTTAGGAAATTCTAAATTGCTTGTGTGGTCAATATTTAAATAAAACAAAAGCAAAATAAATTATTATTGGACATGCTTTCTATAAAATACTGGCAACATTCAGAATGTCCTTAATGAGGTATCACTTCCCTGCTTTTTTCCAGATAAAAGAAAATATTTTTGCAAGGCTTTTTTCATTGCCTCCCTCCACTCTGTACTTTTCTGTGCTCTCCTGCCATACAGTTTGTATTCCAACCCTCCCAAAGCCTTAGTGTCTCAATGGGAAAAATCATTTTATGAAAAAAAAGAATGGCCTTTCAAACTTTTTACAGGAAATATTTTAATGTGTGTGGAATGTGCAAAGAGAACTCTCTAAAATGAATGTTCTGCCTTTACATGCTATTATCAGATGTGTGGAGCAACTACCTAATGCAACAGAGAAGATAGCAATTTATGCATTAAATGGTATTATTAAATATCATTTGCCTCTATTAACACATCCTCATTGCTCTCTATAAAATACAGTACCCTTCCTAGCCTATATAGAGAGCAAAGAACAAAGGAAACTACAGTGACCTGACATCCAGATACCCAGGAATTCATCCAAAATTAATCTGCCTTTCCTGTAAGAGCAATTTGTTCAAGTGCTGCTTGGCACCACTTACAATACCTCTAAAAATGTGCTACTGAGACACCTGCATTAACAGTTTAAATATTAACCACATCCTATTTACTTTTGTTGTCTCCTTTGTCATAGCGGAAAGAAAGCAGCACGTGGTGTGTGTGTTAAAGTTCAAACTATATCTCAGGAAATGAAAAAAAGCATTCAGCTTCACAAAAAGGTGGAAGCACAGCAGAGATTTATAGAGGATGGGATTGGTTACCTTGGAAACAGGTTTGAATTCTTTCATCAAACAACAAGATGCTCAGTGATGACCTATTTCCAACTGCTGTGTATGGATTTAAGGTGGAACTTTTTGTAAAGTTTATACTAAAAGGTCTTCCTATCAACACTGAGTATTTGTGTACTGCTTAAATGCATTACTTTGTTTCCTCTACACTTCTAAACCCTTAAAGTGAGGAAGATATTTGAGAACAGAAAAGCAAAAGTGTAGAAGTATGTGATAATCTCCTTGACAAGAATATGTTTCCAATGTATTTGAAGTGAACACTTAAAAACACTTTGGCCAACATATTATCTTCTTTACAATAACTACTTAATGAATATAGGTGAACAATTGTTTATGGAAAGAAGCCACTCATCATCCTATTACAGAATTTACAAACCTGAGATAAAGTTCCGCCAGATATTTAGCATTATTTTGTCTTCCATGACCTCAGCTCCAAAGATTTATTTTATTTTTGCAAGAACTGACATTTTACATGGCATTTTTGCATGAAGCCTATTACAGCTGGCACTCAGTTCTGATAAGACTTTTAATGCAGTGCATTAACAATAGAAGGGTAACTGTGTCTAAAAATCTACCTTTCTCATCATATCGTATTAAACTTCAGTGTATAGGAAAATGAAAACGGAAAGGATCATTAATGTAGGGATGATACACACAAACATACAGATGGAGCATGTGTACAGCACCATGTGTTACTAATTTAGGGATCCTCCTAGGTAGTCTGGATGGCTAAGTGGTACAATGCAACACAGCATCACACAGAGACGTGACATCAAATCCCAGAAGCAGTCAGTATTGTCTGGTGCGTATGCCAATTATCATCTGTTCTGAACTATTTTGGGGAAATTTACTCTCTATTCCTTGGCATCATGGAAAGCCCAAGTTGGGGAATGAGCAGAAAGAAAGGAAAGCCAAAAACTCACCAACTGAAATTCAACTGAACCTGATGAAGGAAGAAAATAATAGAGGATTGCATAAAGCAATACTGTGCAAATAGAATTGGGCTGCATTCCTAATGTACGGTTAGTTCATATCATCATACCTAAGTGATAATGTGATTTTTAGAGCCATTCTTAAAGTCATTGTATAGATCATATTTTCTGAAGTCTTCCATTTTTTAATAATTTCCAGGGAGAACAGATGGATTTGTTTGTGCTAGGGCATGTTTCTTGCAAGGAAATATATTAAAAGGTTATATGTTTGCAGCATTCTAAACGCCAAGATTTTATTTCTCTTAAAAATTCTCATAAAATTCAGCATTTTCTTTGAAATACCAGCTCTTGAGATTGTGATATTACATGTAATTTTAATGTATTTTTTAAAAAACGCAAACAAGGGATATTATTGGCCCTCATGGTTCTTGGTAAAGGTCTGAAAACATTTAAAACACCAAAAAAAGGTGTAAAGGTACCTCAGAATGTCAACTTACTACAGATCACATTAACTGTCTTGGGGTCAAGAGGCTTATCTTCACATGCGATACTTCTGTCATTCTTAGCAGTGAAATGAACTTAGGTTGTGAGACTGCTTAGGTTTTAGATTCTGGCTGGAAGGCCACTTATCTTTTGGGGGAGTAGTGGTGGTGGTGGAAGCAATTTGGAGCACAATTCTCTTCCAACTTAGTTGGTAGCTACTCCAGCACTACTACTATTCTGGAATTAAAAGACACTGAACTCTTTTCAGAGAAAATGTATAACCATAGTCCTGTTTATTTGTGGCATTGAGAGTCCTATGGCAAATGTCTTTGCACATCTTTCCTGTTCTGAGCGGAATTGTATTAGTTTATTTGCCTAAAATAAACCTGAAACATTTAGTGGTTTTTCAGCTTTGTTGAATAGCCTTAATTATAAAGACTCTTCAGATTGAATTCACAAGCCAACAACAAGGAATACTCACCTCTTTTCTCAGGTGAATTGTTAGGGCTATAAGGGCACCAGGGTATAGACTTTTATTTTCATTTTTTGATTCTCATAACCCAAAAATATATATTGAATGCATCTTATAAAAAAATCACATCAACTTCTACAAAAGGTATGAAAAAGACCTTTGGAATATCCCACAGCACGACAGTTAGGACACACCACTGAGAACAGCAACCAATGTAGGCTCAAAACTTCTCACATAGAAAAAGGAATTAAATCCAGCTGCCTACATGAGTTGCAAGTGCTCTAAACACTGGCCTCTATGGTAAAAAAGGATCCCTGCCATTGAAATTGTTAGTTTGGGAAGAGCGCTTAATTCCTTCTCTTTATTTCCATTGCAAATGTACAGGTGGAAACAAAACAAAAAAAAATGGAGTCCTTTGCAAGCCACACAGTACCTTTCACCACAAAGTATTACCAGTTTTAAGAGAGAACAAAATATTTTCTTCACTCTGATATTTTTCCTTCCAGTTCTTGGGTAATAATATTCTTTTGGAGACAAAAGAGAAGATTCTTGGACTGACTGAAATATTTTGTTTTAGTTTGACCACAGTTTAGATGTAGCTTTGTTTGACCACAGAAACAGGACTTGCCAATGATTTAGCCAGCTGCAGGTCAGATAGGATATGCTCCATACCTGTATACAGGAACCTACTTCTTGTCTTTAAAATGCTGGGCACATATCTGGCAGAGCATAGCTGAAAATGATTATCAGAGCATTTATTTCTAGGTCCTTCTTCAGTGTATACTGTGTTCAGATCAGATAATTATAGACACTCTTACAATAAAGTTTAAAAATCCACCATAAAATCATTCATATTGACAAAGTGTCAACAATTAGGCTATAATGTCTTTGCAGTTCATAATGCCCCCAAAGTCCAATTGTCTGCTTTTCCTGTTATATATTGACACACAAGTATAAGTAATATATTTTATAGACCTCATTCTCATATTCTTCCATTATTCTAATTAACTCTGTCTAGTTGAAGATTAACACCTTCCTTCCTAGGACATCTGTCAACTGTGTAACATCACAGATCGCCTTTTACCTAAACCAGAAATCTTCTGTAAGTTAATACAAATGATTTTGTGACTCCATTCTTCCCTAGATTTTTTTTTTCTTTTTTGGTCATAGCTCAGTACAGATCAGCAACATCAAAAATCAGGTTGAAATGTATGCGGGAAAACTGATATTGGACAGGCTGCTCATCTACAGCACAGCTGCTTAAGCTGAAGAGCTGAAACCCAACTATTTCTTCAGTTCTGAATCTTTGAAAAATGGTATTCTACTGGTAGATCTTCCAAGCACTCCTTTAACAGTCATACACATTTGAAAATGATAATAAAGCACTGTGGATATATAATTTATGTGAGGTATAGCCAAAGAAATTACACATTATTAATGCTGATCTATAAACAAGCTACTTTAAGTTTTAATTTGCTCAAGGAATACAGTGGCAATGATGTCCTTTTAATCATCCCGAGAAGCAACATGCTGGCTGAAGTTTTTTTAGATACTTTAAAACCCAGTGTATCTGTCTTCTTTAATGTGTGTAAGACACCAAACATGAGATGTGCTTTGCTCAACAGACACTCTGATATTTGTTATGTTTATAGTTTATACTATATTTGCCACCTGCTCACTAAGTTACAGATATATGATTACATAGAATTGTGTTTAAATAAATGGATATTATGAATTAGCTGCTGCAATGAATTAATACACCAAGCAAAGCAATAAATGTCTGGAGGAAGAAACAAGCTCAGCTCCAGTGTATTTCATTTTCATTTTTCATCTCTTCAGTTTTGTATATGTCAGGAGGCATACATTTTGACATATTTTTTACTGTGAACATGATATTTTGGCTTAGTATATGTCTGGAATTTGTTTAAAACTTGACAGGCTTATATTCTTGAACCCTATCCCATGCAGGTCTAAAGCTCTGCTGAGAACATCAAGGACACCACTGCTCCAGGAAGCTTGCCCAGCCCTGGCATGTGCCCTGGCTGAGCAGACAGGTTCCTGTGGCTTCTAAATAAATAACTTGCTCTGGCTTTAAACTGTCCCTGTCCTGGAAGCTGAACAACACTTTTCTTTCACGTCACGGTGAGCTAGCACAAAATGTGCACCACTTGTCAGCCATCAGTGAAGACATGGGGAGTTTCCCAAAATGGAAAATGGCTGGAATGAGTACAGCCAATGCTCCTGACTTGATGAAAGCCCATCAGAACCACTTCATTTCTCAATTCTCTTTCTTCAAAAAAGTGAAATGATTTTTACCATTGTTTCCTATCCTTCTTGAGCACAGTATCTCACTGTTCAGACTCCTAACCCCCCTTTCTTATTAGCCATTTAATTTGGGCCTTTTATTTTGCACTCATGCTATTTTCTAGTTTATTATATAGTTGTCTCTCAAAAAGCCAAAGCCCAAAGAAATAATCTACATCCTGAAATGTCCTAATTTATACCTTTAAGTGCCCAGAGAACAAGCAGAAAAACACAACAAAATAATTAGTTGCTTGATTTAACAGAAAAGATTCCATCTCATTTTCTTCATGCCTTTTGCTTCTTTCCCCCCCATCCAAATCCTAAGCAAAACTGAAAGAAATTCCCAGCAATCTTCATTCCTAAGGCTCAGAAGAAAACCATGTACTCCATGGTAAGGTATGTATACATTCTTTTCAGAAATTCTCATTCCTGTCCCTTGGGTTTTTTTATGAATGCAGAATTCAATTTAAAAAAAAAATCACTACAAAATGGTAATCAAAAGGAATGCTATAAATGCTAATTAATTGCTGAATATTAAATAAGTAATATTCCAAGCATTCATATTTCTCAAGCACTTAATTAGGAAGGACTTACTGATTTCATCCTTGATAGCCTTAGCTATATACGAAAAAGAAAAAGCAAAAGACATTTAAAACTTGATTTTTAATAGTGTGGAGGACTTCAGCTCTCTCTGCAGCAGATTCTTATGTGTATGATATTGGCCGTGGCTGTAAAAAAAGGAAAAAATTAAAAAGGAGAGCAACCAATGTAATGAATCAATAGTTTTCAATGAAGTATACCTAGGAAAGTACCACAGTGCCTTCAGGATAAACAAATAAGTCCAAAAACCAATACAGTAAAAATGAAGATAATGAAATCTGTATTGACTGATTGACTTAATAATGCTTAAAAGTGAATCCAAACACTTGTGTTTATGAGCATTTCCCCCCTAGGATTCCTATGCAGAATGTATTGAGTTTGTTTCTGTGTTCAAATCTTACCACATAAGAAAGGAGTGCTGCATTTCCTGGAGTTTTTAATTAATAGTCATATCAGTGATCTCTAATAAAAACAACATAAATATATTCAAATATTGAAATAATTATTTTATGATGCCATTCACCTCCTTGTGACTTTTACTACTAGAAGAAGATCCCTTTTTTCAAGATCGAAATCAGGATCTTTATTTCAAGTCAGTCCAAGTCTAGGAGAGAGCAGTATTGACTCCATTACAAGATACACTATTAACAGGGTGAATAAGCATAGGAAATATAGAAACAAATTGGATGTGTACATACATCATGGAATAAGACAGTTAATGATTCAAGTATTCTACTAAATAAGAATGAGCCTACATTATTTTTATTTTATTTATTATTTTAATTTCCCTTAACAGGTTTTGCAGCTTGTAAAGCTTCATTTTTATTCATTTCCTCCAACATCTTTATTAAAGAAAATGAAATCTAGAAACTGGTTTCAATATACTGTATTTTGGTGAGACTGCTGCACATCACAGTAAGCCTGATTAAAGTGACACAGTGAAAACTTGGTCTCACTGAAGTCAGAGGGAGTTTTCCATTTTGCTTTGCATTCAAGTCAAAGCAAAACTTGCATGGGTCTAGGATCCAGATACCCTGCTTAAAAAACTTCCAGGTTTTGTTAAGAGGAAAACAAAAAGGTGTAGATACAACAGGAGACAATAAAGCAGAAAAGGACTGGGTGTCCCACATGATCTCAGCTATGTAAGCAATATTCCACTATGAAAACAGCAAACAACCACTAATTCAGAAGATTTGCTAGAGTATGAAAGCAGGTAATTACTCAGGGGTAACAAGATTATTAGGGCAATGGGAAGCTATGCCACTATATCCCAGCAGGAAACCATAAAAGACCTTTGCCATTACAAAGGCAAAAACCATTTGCAAGTAATAAAGCTGTGACAGGGATCCATGCAATCTGTAGGATTCTACAATAACATTTTAATCCAACATGCACATACAGTGCAACTTTACACTTCAAAACTCTCCTCCAGTTCTGTCTGACTGGCTAGGCATAAACAAAGTCTAGTAAGGTCTGTCCATGGCTGGGGAATAAGCAGTCTGCATATGAGGCAGCTTTAGTCTGCTTTCATAAAAGCAAACTTAAGCACTTCCTCTATATATGATAATAGTATGGAGGAACATGGGAGACAGTGTCCAGCATACCTCATGGAAATATGAACTGCCTTAACCTACCCAGTAATTTAACATAAGCCTTTACTTTCATCACCTTTCTGTAACTCATGGGATGAACTTGGACTTAGTACTTGGACTTCTTCCTTCAGAAAACAGTGTGGGTTGCCAGCCACACTCAGGGAGAAGAGCTGACTATGTTCTTACAGTAGGGTGCTACTCATACAAGTGGGGATAACTGTGCTCTTCCAAGCCATCCCAGCACTACTTCTTGGATAGCACAGTTCTCTGCTGTTTTAAGCTGTGTGTGCTTTGAAAGTGCATTCTAGCCCTTAGTGCTCAGGACATGATTTTGTGGAGAAAGGGCTGTCATCATCAGCTTCAACTTTGTGCTATGAATATACAAGATCAATATTGAAACACCCTTGTTTGGTCTTTTGCTACACTGTTCTCAAGATAACCTTTCCTGTCAGAAAAGTAAACTTCAGCAGTTTATTATATAAAATCAGACTGAAATTCAAGAGAGCTGCTTCAGAGACTTTCTAGCAATATGTGTCCACGAGTGGGCTCTGGCAGACCCTAAGTGAAAACAGAACCATTCTAAGACTTGTTCAAATATATTTTACAAACCTCCTTCTACTTTATGCAGTGCTCTTATTCTGCAGCATTCTTCTTCCTAGCAAAAGCCTTTTCCCTTCCTCCTTCATCCCTTCCCATGAAGCCTTTTGCCAGTTAAGTGAAGAGGGGATAAACCCCATTTTTGGAAGAAGAGTCTCAAGAAGATGCTGGTGTTCTGGACTCGGAAGAAAAATGAAGAACACCAACAAAAATGAAGATGTCAATAGGCTATGGAAGATAGCTCAGCCATCTTCTTTCTCACAGAGTAGTGAGAAATGATTTTCAAAGAGCTGCAGTGGAGACTAGGGAGAGAAATCAGCATGGGGGGGATGTATGAATTAAATAAAGATCAATAACAGAAATATCAGATAAAGACAGGCTTCCAGCAGCAGTTCCCCAGTGATTTTGATGTGTGAGCCCTCCTGCTCCATCCCACTCACAATCTGAGGACAGGTGCTCAAGCAGTGGGGGGTGATCCTTGCTGCCTTGTTCCCCAGCCCTCACTCAGCCCCCTCTGATTAGTGGCATCTTCTGGTTCCCACAGGTCCCTGTGATACCTCCCACAGCCCTGTGACCCCCTGCTGCGAGGACTGTGCCCCTCAGCAAGAGCTGCTGCCCTTCACCTACTGCAGAAGTTGACTTGAGGAAAGCTCCCTGAATCCTACTGAAAACATTTTATGATGGGGTTTGAACTTTTAAATCAAAGGTTTACTATTTTCAAGATGAAAAACACTTGGATAAGGATTTGCATAAATTTCCATGTGTAATATGCATATTTAAATTCAGGGTTTAGCAGAAAGAAAAATATAAGAAAATTATCTTCATCAGAGCAATGTTGTCCAGGCTACTGTGTTGTTTAAGCCTAACACCAGATATGAATATGGGCCAACAGTGTGCCCTGGCAGCCAAAAGGGCCAACTGTCTCCTGGGTGCATCAAGCACAGCATAGCTAGCTGGTCGAGGGAGGTGATTGATTGTCCCACTCTACACTGCACTGGTGCGACCCCACCTCAAGTACTGTGTGCAGTTTTGGGCACCTCAATATAAGAAGGACATCAAACTATTAGAGTGTGTCCAGAGGAAGGTGACCAAGATGGTGAAAGGTCTCAATGGCAAGACTTACAAGGAGCAGCTGAGGTCACTTGGTTTATTCAACTTGGAGAAGAGAAGGCTGAGGGGTGACCTCATCACAGTCTACAACTTCCTCAAGGGGGGGCAGCAGAGGGGGAGGTGCTGATCTCTCTCTGGTGACCAGCAATAGGACACAAGGAAATGGAATGAAGCTGCATCAGGGAAGTTCAGATAGGACATTAGGAAAAGGTTCTTCACTGAGGGGGTGGTTGATCACTTGAACAGGCTCCCCAGGGAAGTGGTCACAGCACCAAGCCTGTCAGAGTTCAAGGAGTGTCTGGACGACGCTCTTAGTCATATGATTTAGTGTTAGGTAATCCTGCGAGGAGCAGGGAGTTGGACTTGATGATCCTTATGGGTCCCTTCCAACTCGAGATATTCTATGATTCTATGTTACCAGAAATAGCCTTTAAAAAAACAGGCATATGTTTTTTTTCGTCACTGAGAGTTGTTTTCCAGGCAAACCTAAAGCCATGTTTTGGCAATATCAGTAATAAGAGAGGGTAATACGTTAATTTCTGCCACATCCAAAACTTCAAGAAACCAATAAAGATTTTAGATGACGTTGAATATTTTTTGTTGGTCTGTCATGAGTGTTAAGAATGATGTGATGAAAATTATAGAAGCCTGTAATGAAAAATAAAAAAAATAGATTATTTGAAACATTTTCCTATCATCATAGGTTCCTTTTTTTGGGGGGAAGAATCAGTTGCAGTATATACTGTTCCTCAAATCTCTAGGGATATGCCCCGCCCTTGACTTTGAAATGCAGGGATACTCTTTTTTTGGAAATGCTGGGTCAAACATTTTGGAAGACTTTGGAGTGGGTCTATGAAACTGGAAAGCATGTAAGTGGTTTGAGCTGGCACCAGTTTAGAATTTGTGAGCCAAACAAAACTTGATGACAAACTGTCATGGTTTAACCCCAGCTGGCAACTAAGCACCACACAGCCACATGCTCACTCCCCCGCAGCGGGATGGGGGAGAGAATCGGAAGGGTAAAAGTGATAAAACTCATGGGTTGAGATAAAAACAGTTTAATAATGGAAATAAAATATAATAAAATAATAATAATAATAATGATGATGATGATGATGTAATGAAAAGGAAAATAACAAAGAGAGAAAAACAAAGGAAGAACCTCTGAGGAAGAAACAACCCAGACTCTTTTTCCCAACCAGATCCTTAAATGTACTACGGGGACCTGATCGCCTTCCACAGTGCGCAGGGGTTTTGATTGGGCAGGGCCAGGTCGACTGGCAGATCCTCTAGTGCTAACTAGCCAAGTGGCTTCGGCTAAATGTGTATCCCAACGCTTGAATGTCCCAGCACCCATTGCTCTCAGTGTAGTCTTTAACAGTCCATTGTATCGTTCAATTATCCTGGAGGCTGGTGCATGATAGGGGATGTGATACATCCAGTCAATGCCATGCTCCTTGGCCCAGATGTTTATGAGGTTGTTTTGGAAATGAGTCCCATTGTCTGATTCAATTCTTTCTGGGGTGCCATGTCGCCATAAAACTTGCTTTTCAAGGCCCAAGACAGTATTCCGGGCAGTGGCATGGGTCACAAGGTATGTTTCCAACCATCCAGTAGTTGCTTCCACCATTGTAAGCACATGGTGCTTGCCATGGAGGGTTCATGGTAGTGTGATAAAATCAGTCTGCCAGGCTTCCCCATATTGATATCTCAGCCATCGTCCTCTATACCAAAAAGTCTTTAGCCGCTTGGCGTGTTTGATTATGGCACATGTTTTACATTCATGGATAACCTGTGCAATGGCATCAATAGTCAAGTCCACCCCTCGATCACGAGCCCATCTATATGTTGCATCCCTTCCTAAATGTCCTGATGTGTCATGGGCTCATCAAGCTATAAATAGCTCCCCCTTATGTTGCCAGTCCAGATCCACCTGAGCCACTTCAATCTTAGCAGCCTGGTCCACCTGCTGGTTGTTTTGATGTTCTTCAGTGGCCTGACTCTTGGGTACGTGAGCATCTACGTGACGCACTTTTCCAACCAGATTCTCTACCCAGGCGGCAATATCTTGCCACAATGCGGCAGCCCAGATGGGTTTGCCTCTGCACTGCCAGTTGCTCTGCTTCCATTGCTGTAGACACCCCCAGAGAGCATTTGCCACCATCCATGAGTCAGTATAAAGTACTGGCCACTTTTCTCTTTCAGCAGTATCTAAAGCCAGCTGGATGGCTTTCACCTCTGCAGAATGACTCGATTCCCCTTCTCCTTCAGCAGTTTCTGCAACTTGTCATATAGGACTTCACACAGCAGCTTTCCACCTGTGATGTTTTCCCACAATACGACAGGATCCATCTGTAAACAGGGCATATTGCTTTTCATTTTCCGGTAATTTGTTGTTCAGTGGGGCCTCTTCAGCATGAGCCACCTCCTCTGGCAACACTCCGAAGTTTGGGCCCTCTGGCCAGTCCATGATCACTTCCAGAATTCCTGGGTGGTTGGGGTTTCCTATTTGAGCCTCTTGCATTATCTGTGTGACCCTCTTAGTCCACATAGCATCAGTTGCATGATGTGTACAGGGGACCCTCCCTTTGAACATCCAGCCCAGCACAGGCAATCGAGGTGCCAAGAGGAGATGTGCTTCAGTACCAACCACTTCCGAAGCAGCTCGATCTCCTTCATATGCTGCTAATATTTCTTTTTTAGTTGGGGTGTAACGGGCTTCAGATCCTCTATATCCCTGGCTCCAAAACCCTAGGGGTCGACCTCGAGTCTTCCTAAGCGCTTTCTGCCAGAGACTCCAGGTGGGGCCGTTATCCCTGGCTGCAGTGTAAAGCACATTTTTTTACATCTTGCCTTGCCCAGACTGGCCCAAGGGCGACTGCATGAACTGTCTCCTGTTTAATTTGGTCAAAGGCTTGCTGCTGCTCAGGGCCCCATTCAAAGTCATTCTTCTTCTGGGTCACTCAACAGAGAGGGCTTACGATCAGACTGTAATTTGGAATATGCATTCTCCAAAAAACCACGACACCTAAGAAAGCTTGTGTTTCTTTTTTGTTAGTTGGTGGGGACATAGCTGTTATTTTGTTCATCACATCCATTGGGATCTGACGATGCCCATCTTGCCATTTTATTCCTAAGAACTGGATCTCCCGTGCAGGTTCCTTGACCTTACTTTGTTTTATGGCAAAACCAGCTTTCAAAGGAATCTGGATTATTCTTCTCCCTTTCTCAAAAACCTCTTCTGCTGTGTTGCCCCACATGATGATGTCATCAATGTATTGCAGGTGTTCAGGAGCTTCACCTTGTTCCAATGCAGTCTGGATCAGTCCATGGCAAATGGTGGGGCTGTGTTTCCACCCCTGGGGCAGTCGATTCCAGGTGCACTGGACCCCCCTCCAAGTGAAAGCAAACTGTGGCCTGCACTCTGCTGCCAAAGGGATAGAGAAAAACGTGTTAGTTATATCAATTGTCACATACCATTTGGCAGCCTTTGACTCCAGTTCATATTGGAGTTCTAGCATGTCTGGTACAGCAGCACTCAGCAGCGGCGTGACTTCGTTCAGGCCCTGATAGTCTACTGTTAGCCTCCACTCTCCGTTAGATTTTTGCACTGGCCATATGGCACTGTTAAAGGGTGAGGGAGTCTTGCTGATCACTCCTTGACTCTCCAGTCACCAGATCAGCTTATGGATCAGCAATGGAGACCAGGGAGTCTCCATTGGTGTGATATTGTCGCCAGTGCACTGTCCTGGTAGCAATTGGCACCTGCTGTTATTTAACCCGCAGCAGCCCCACCACAGACGGATCCTCTGAGAGACCAGGCAGGCTAGGCAGCTGCTTAATCTTCTCCGTACTCAAGGCAGCTATACCAAAAGCCCACCGGTACCCTTTTGGGTCCTTGAAATACCCTCTCCTGAGGTAGTCTATGCCAAGGATACATGGGTCCTCTGGACCAGTCACAATGGGGTGCTTTTGCCACTCATTCCCAATTAGGCTTACCTCAGCTTCCAACACAGACAGCTGCTGGGATCCTCCTGTCACTCCAGAAATACAGATTGATTCTGCCTCTTTGTAATCTTATGGTATTAGAGTACACTGTGCACCAGTGTCCACCAGAGCTTTTTACTCCTGTGGGGCTGATGTGCCAGGCCATTGAATCCACACAGTCCAGTAAACCTGGTTGTCCCTTTCTTCCGCCTGGCCAAAGGCAGGGCCCCTCTTTTCCTGGTCGGAGCATTCATTACTTGATTTTTGTAACTGCAAACCAGAAATCCCTTCATCAGGGTCAAAAGTACGATCAGCCCTTCTACTCTGCCCAACAGACACTGGAGCAGTAATTTTCCTCGATGGATGCCTTTTGGCTGTTGTTTTTCCTTGCAGTTCCTGTACCCGAGCTTCTAGTCTCCAGGTAGGTTCACCATCCCACTTCCTCATGTCCTCCCCCTGCTCACGCAGGAAGAACCACAGGGTTGTACGTGGTGTGCGCCACCAGTACCCTCTCCCTTGAACAGAAAAAGGCTGACTCTTAATAGCTGAGATCTTGGCTGGAGTGCGTGAGGAAGACCTATCCTTCTTGGTTTGCTCGGACAGTTTTTGGGTCAGTTTCTCCACAACCGAGATGCAGGCCTGTAGGGAGGAAGTGATATTATCTTCATATTCTGAGAATTGTCTGGCCAATCCATCCATAGTTGGTGCCTCCATGTCTGTCCAGCTCATTATTGCCAAAGTGTTGACATATGACATTGGTGCATTTCGTACAAACGTTCGCCACATGGACTGCATGCACCGGATTTCATCCGGGTCTTTGGATACCTGGCTGTCATCCAGGTTGTTATAGATCCCCTCCACCATGGCTAAATCCCTCAGATACTGGATACCTCCCTCAGTGGTGGTCCATTTGCTTCGGGAATTTGCAAGTTCTTCCTTGAAGAATTCTTCCTGTCCTTCACACTCGACAGGAGTCGCTGCCAAAGACTGAGCACTCCTGCCCCTTTTCCAATCCCTTTGTCAATGGCCTTATCCCTAGCAAGGGATCCCAGTTGCCGGGCTTCCTTACCCTCTAATTCCTGACTATTGGCCCCAATATCCCAGCATCAGAGTAACCAGCTGAGAATTAGCTCACCTGGTTGACAGCTGAAATCTTTTTGCATATCTCGCAGCTTGCTTAGGGATAGGGTGGTTTCTGTCTCATTTATGATTTCAGTCTCTTCCTCCTCCTGTTCTTGTGACTGCTCTGCTGCAGAACAGGCTGCATCTTCTGATTCTTTCTCCTGCTCCCTCTTAGGAGAAGCTTCTTCATCCCTTACTAAACGAGTTGACTTCTGCTTCCATTGTTTCTTTTTAGTTATAGGGGCAACTGATATAGTGTCTGGTTTAGCCATAATGCCTGTTGGCATGTTTTCAGATCCAGACACCCTCTCTTCTCCTTGAGGGTGCTGCATAATACCGAGCAGTGTTTGGTAGGTGCAGGCCAGGCCCCAGCACAGTGCGGTAAGTTGTGCCTCTTTGGAATAGCCAGGACATTTTTTCTTTCAAACATTCTATCACTTCATCAGGTTTCTGCACTTGTTCGGGAGTGAAGTTCCAGACCATTGGAGGTGAGAAGTTCTCTAGATACCTGCCCATATTCTCCCACATGCCTTGCCACCCATGACCGTACTGTCGTGGAGCCTGGGTCATGTTCCTAAATAGCTTGTTAACCTTAGACAAAACCAAAACAATAATCCTAAGAAATGCCAATAGAAGTATTTTAACTACTCAAGGATGTTCAAGATACTGAAAAGTTATTGTAACGAGGGAGAAAATGTCAGAGAAGGAGGTGGTAAAGGTGCCATTCTATATTTCCTCCACAAAAAACCTCTCAGAGAAAGAAGTGTAATTGCTAATCATCTCCATGCGATGGTACCCGAAGTATGAATATGGTTCAGTATAATCAAAGATGTATATAATGAAATCTGTTATTATCTCAAAACCTTTGTGCCCCACGTTGGGCACCAAAAAAGGACTGTCGTGGTTTAACCCCAGCTGGTAACTAAGCACCAAATAGCTGCTTGCTCACTCCCCCCACAGCAGGATGGGGGAGAGAATCGGAAGGGTAAAAGTGAGAAAGAAACTCGTGGGTTGAGATAAAACCAGTTTAATAATTAAAAGGAAATAATAATAACTTTTAAAATTTGTAAGGAAAAGAGGGAAAAAAAACAGAGAGAGGAAAATAAAACCCAAGAAAGACAAGTGATGCAAATGAAAACAATTGCTCACCACCAACCGACCGATGCCCAGCCAGTCTCCGAGCAGTGGCCCCCCCACCAACCTCCCCACTAGTTTTAATGCCGAGCATGACGTCATATGGTATGGAATATGCCTTTGGTCAGTTGGGGTCAGCTGTCCCAGCTGTGTCCCCTCCCAATTTCTTGTGCACCCCCAGCCTACTCACTGGTGGGATGGTGTGAGGAGCAGAAAAGGCCTTGACTCTGTGCAAGCACTGCTCAGCAGTAACCAAAACATTCCTGTGTTATATCAACACTGTTTCCAGCACAAATCCAAAACACAGCCCCATACTAGCTCCTATGAAGAAAATTAACTCTATCCCAGCCAAAACCAGCACAAAATCTTTTGAGGGAAAAGATAAGACATCATCTCAGAGAACTAAGTTTTCCATATGCAATTTACAACATCAGGAATTCAGTACCAAACAATGGGTTAAAAATGGCTAAGCAAACTGACCTGGGATAGAGAGTTTTGTTTAAATATTTTAAAACACATTTGTTCCACCAAGAATAAATTTTGATAAATGTCTTGATACTAAGCAGGTACACAGTGCGCTGGGTGAAGAACTGGCTGAAGGGCAGGGCTCAAAGGGTTGTGGTGAATGGGGCTACATCTGGCTGGCGACCAGTCCCCAGCAGTGTTCCTCAGGGCTCAATCCTAGGGCCAGTTCTGTTCAATATATTTATCAATGATCTGGATGCAGGAGTTGAATGCACCATTAGCAGGTTTGCTAATGATACCCAACTGGGAGGTGCTGTTGACTGTCTCGAGGGACAAAAGGCCTTGCAGAGACATCTAGATAGATTGGAGCATTGGGCAAGCATTAATGGCATGAAATTTAACAAGACCAAATGCCGGATTCTGCACCTGGGACAGAGTAATGCTGGACACAAGTATAAATTGGGAGAGGAGTGGCTGGAGAGCAGCCCTGCAGAAAGGGATCTGGGGGTGCTGGTTGACAGCAGGCTCAATATGAGTCAGCAGTGTGCCCTGGCAGCCAAGAGGGCAAACCACATCCTGGGGTGCATCAAACACAGTATAACCAACTGGTCAAAAGAGGTGATTATCCCTCTGTATTTAGAGTTGGTGCATCCTCACCTTGAGTACTGTGTATAGTTCTGGGCCCCACAATTTAAGAAGGATGTTAAGGTCCTTAAATGCATCCAGAGGAGGGCAACAAAGCTGGTGAAAGGGCTGGAAAGAATGTCCTATGAGGTGAGGCTAAGGACTCTGGGTTTGTCTAGTTTGGAGAAAAGGAGGCTGAGGGGCGACCTCATTGCTCTCTGCAGCTTCCTGAGGAGGGGAAGTGGAGAGGGAGGTGCTGAGCTCTTCTGCCTGGTATCCTGTGACAGGATGTGTGTGGGAATGGCTCAAAGTTGGATCAGGGGAGGTTTAGACTGGATATTAGGAAGCATTTCTTTACCAAGAGAGTAGTCAAACCCTGGAACAGGCTTCCTAGAGAGGTGGTCGATGCCCCATGCCTGTCAGTGTTTAAGAGGCATTTGGACGATGCCCTTACTAACATGCTTTAACTTTTGGTCAGCCCTGAAATGGTCGGGCAGTTGGACTAGATGATCGTTGTAGGTCCCTTCCAACTGAAATATTCTGTTCTGTTCTGTTCTATTCTATTCTATTCTGAGTGGGAAAAAATATTTTGGTTTTGAAGTATATCTAATTTGCCACTGGCCTTAATTCTTCTTACAGAAATAAAAAGTGAAAAGGAAAAGTAAAATAAAGCAAGTATTCACAGTTTATGAAGAAGCAAAGAATTTTAGTGTCATTTTGTGCATAACAGAAGTCCATTACCAATAGTGAACATTAAAAGGGAAAACTGTAAATTTCATGTAATTGCAACCACTAATATTTCAAATTGTAAAATGTGTTTTGGTTTCCTATATTTAAGTCTGTAAAGAATACCAGTTCCCTGATGTTCATCCATTGTGCAGAAAAAAGACTTAGATAGAAACAAAAAATATTCCAAACTGTGATTCCTTTGAAATATTAAACCTTAAATTTCACTCTCTTCTTTTCACTGAATATAATTTGTGCAATATTAGTGTTTCATTCTTTTGTTTTATATAGGAGAATGCCATGAAATTATCCAACAATGTGCAACTTCTTGCACCTGCTTGGTGTAAGCTGGCTCTAAGTTGCATTGTTGAGTTGAGGTTGCTGTTGGCTGCCTGGCAGACACTCAGTTTGTGTGTGGATTACCAGTGGACATGATGCAGCTCATGTCTGGACACAGCCCCGTGGGACAGAGCTCCCGAGGATGTGCACAGGGAATGGCATACACGGCTTGAGTCTGCTCTCTGTGCAGCAGAACCACACAAATTGTGCTGCATGTCAGGTCATATGTTTTGGCAAAGATGGATGGAGGCTAAATTTGCCTAGAAGCACTTTCCAGATTTGTATCCTGATATATAGCAAATAATGGATTTTTCTTAAATGATAGAACTAAGTTCAATATTGAGAGGTAAAAGAAAAATAGCCTGTCTGTAGTTCAAGCGTGTGCTGAGCATGAATATTAGACTGACATTTTCTAGGTGGAAGCAAAAAGAAGGTACTCTTTAGAACATATGCACTTTAGAATTGCATGTAGCAGTACTGACATTAACTTAATAGGCTTAATTTGCTTTGAGGACTTTTTACATTTGCCCATTAACATGCTAATGTATTTTCCAATTTTATTATTTCTCTTAATGACAATTCAAAAAATGCCATCGTGTCTCTTATTACAAGAGAGACACAGCAGAACACAGAAAAAATTTCTAGTGCACTGCAGCCATAGCTGCTAACTTGTAGTTCACTTGAGGTGCTAAAAGGAAAGAAAAAGCTAATAGTTTGAAGAAATGGAACAATTTTTTTCACAATGTTGTCCAGAATGACAACTGGTACTGGTATATCCAGTAAATCCAGCTGCCAAATGCCATGTTGTAGTGAATGTTCATATTTTTTAAGCCTTAATTCTGAATATTATCTTGAATTAATAGTAGCATAGTCACTTTTTAAGGTTCTGCTTTAACAATCTCAAATGATACTTTGAAGAATTTAATTCAAGCCATGTATACTATAGGGAAAAAAACCCCAAACAACATTTCTGGTAATGGCTGAACGCATAATATTGCACAGCTCAAGATCTACTCTGGATGTATCTGATGCCTACTGTTTTATTTCTGTTTTCTTTGCCCAGACCCAATTCCCAGTAACCATCTCCCATGTGTTATAGGCACTGATGAAGGATGCAAAATTAGAATTTCATTCTGTTGGCTTTAATTTGAAATTAACTTAATTTTCATGTTGTTCCAAGCATATTGGTTAGCACTACATTCTGCAAGAAGTTCCTATGGAACTGTACAAGTAAACACAGAACAACAGAGTTCTTAAATCAGAAATTGCCTGCTGTGTCCTAAGCCTCTGTCTCCTTCAAAAAATAGGCAGATTATGTACCTTCTGCCAGCTGATTCCTTCCCAAAGTTGATGATCTTGAGCAGACTGAAGATGGGGAGCCTTTCAAATGACATTAGAGAAAAAAGCAAGAGAAAAAGAGGAAAAAGCAGCATCTTTCATGGAAGACCCTCTGAACTTCTTAAGAAGATCTGTAAGCATACTCCTTTCCAACAGGGACATTAAAAAATATCCATCTTATAATTTTTAAGAAATACTTTATTTTTTAAAGAGTGTGGGCAATCAAAGTTTTTCCTAGGATGCTGTCCTCCCAGCTCATCCAGAATGCAGGAAGAATCGGTTCTGTAGACCTTGACAGGCTCACAAAACACAGATCGTCTGAAAACTTTAATAATTCAAAGGTCTTAGGCTCCTTCAGCCTTGTGTGTCTCCTGAGGAAGCATCCCTGAATCTGAGACTTCAGCAATGTGGAATTCTCAAGTTTTGAATTCCTGCACAAGGAAGCCCTCCACATCAGTGCTTTCAGCAGTCACCAGACAATGATAAAGATATTGCCAGACAAACACTTGAAGTTGGGACAACATTTTCAGGTGCAGAGGAGCAACTTAAAGTGAGTGTAAACCACTATACACAATGTGCTCTCTGTCCCTGTCTAGCCTTCAGACTTTGCAAAGTTTCAAGTCAAGCCAGCTGGGTTTCAACCTAGAACATAAAAATTCAATCATTTAGATCATGGTTTACATTTCTGCTGTTTCTGACCTAGCCGGAGACACTGCATTAGAAATATCCTGAGTATAAATAACTCTTCAACCCCAAACCTGTCATTAAAAGCCTAGAAAGGCTGTATTTATAAAAAAACAGGCTTAACTTCAACTCAGGGGCATTTTTTTTCCTGTCATTTCTATAGAACTTAACATACTGAGTTGATAGCATTTGCAAAGAAAGTACAAAGCCTTCAACCTCTCCTTTCTACCGTAAGGAACCACTGCCATAAAGCAGTGGTCTACACCTTATGTGGACTGAACCACTAAGAGGAAAGGGGGCATAAAAGCTCCTAGTGAAATGTAATGATGAAAAAGGCTAAAAAATGTAAATGCTACAGGTGGTAGCATAAAAGAGGAATGAATGCAACCACTGTGACATTATAACTGAACTAAAAGAAATATGCATTCAAGTGGCATGAAGCCATTCTCAACATTCACTTATTTCCTCTTCAGATTTAATAAGGAATTTGTTAAAGAAAATCAGATTCCACTAGACCAATTACTTGAAACGTGTAGATGCTATCTAAAGAATTCAGCTCAATGGCATGTTTTGGTTATTGCTTGTTTCTAATTTAGACCTCAGCCAGGCAGAAAAATTATGCTCTACAAGTGGTTCCTATTTATAAGAAATAAAGCTGTTCCCAAAATCTGCATCTTTTTAGGGTGGCATGATCAACATGCACCAAAGCACTGCAAGGTACACACTTGGCACTTGCAGCATTAGCTACATTTCTAAAGGAAAAAGCCTCCTGGAAAAGGCATCTTCAAATTCTGAGCAGAGCTCCATAGGAGATCTGCTGAGTCAAAGCATGTTTGCTTTGCTGTTTCTGCTAGCAGCCAGATTTTCAGCACACATCCACTCTCACTGAATAGAAACAGAAACTGTTGGTCTTTGTGAATTTCTGAAAATCTGTATCTATAAAGGAGAATATTGTTCAGTGCTGTGACTACTGCCACTGGCATTTTCTTCAGAGGAAACACATTCAGAGACTGACCTAGCACTGCTTCCTAGCCAGCAGTACTGGCTTGTTCAGGCTGTCCCGGGAAAAGGGTCATGTACACAGGTTGCTCACCTAACCTGCTACCAGAGGCAGAAGTAAGAGCTAAGTGAGAGAAACTAACTTCCTCCTACCTAAGTCAAATGAATACTCTTAATGATCCTTTCTGTCTGAGGAAGACAAATTCTATTATTTCCCCATTTTGTCTAGACCTATAACATTCATTTGGAATTTCAGTATTGTAAATAATACACTCCAACTGTTTTCCATCATAGAAAAAGTTTATGCAGATACTGTTTCCTTTGTCTTGATGCATGAACAACTACAAATATTTCACAAAGAAAAATAAAGTGACAAAAAAACCTGTTAGCTACAAAATTCAAATTCAAAATGCTTCTGAAATCTAGAGCAGGAAAGTATTTTTGCCTGCTACTTTATTGTTTTCATTTCATTTTAGCATTCTCTAAAGAATTGGAAATATATACTTAAAAATACAGTTAGTTTGGAGAATACTAGCAGAATACACTGCAGAGATAAAAGTAGGTGACTGGTTCTTCTTCAGGAGAACTAGTTAGAAGATTAGCACTGCTCCCTAAAACTAACATACAGAAACAAATTAGTCCCTGAAAAAGATTACAACCTGAATTAGCTCTCAATGGAGAAATGGAAAAGGGTAATCATTAACTTGAGACGTGGCTAGGGGTCCTGTATAAATCTTCTTGGAGAAATACTCGTCACTTATTTTATCAAAGTTTTTAAACATTTAGAATAACTGCTGATAAAGTCTATAGATGATGCAAAAAATGTCCAAATGGTACAAAATTATTAAGGACCTGTCAATTATGTAGGTCAGTCTGAACTGTCCACCAAACTAGGCTCATTTAAACAGTATCTGTTGTAGTACACCTGAAACTATACAGGGAACATCATAGCTATTCAGAGGACACAGGTTAGGTGAACATACCCTAGAAGTTAGCAATTCTGAAGTGACTGAGCAATTATAGGACATGAGCACTGGCAGTGTATTCTTAGCATCATCCTCTGGATGAGACTGAAGGCAATAAATCACTGGGTGTACATACAGAGGAACTATCAAAAGGTAGAAACTCAAGATTTCTCATGCCAAAAGTTTTTGAATCTCAAAAAAAATCTCTATTTAGGTTACAACTTTGTTGTTACCATCATTTGTAATCTTTAAGTTTTTTGATTTTACTTAGCGAAGGTAAGATATAAATGTTTCCTGAAGCATCTGCAGTATGGTTGAAATTTATTGGACCTTCAAGTCATTTAGCCAAACTCTTAGGCAAAAAACTTTCTCAGTCTCACAGAGTGGCGGACAAATGCTTAGCTACTATACTGTTGCATATATTGGTGCTAATAGGTTTAGATAAAATTAAAGACACTAATTTTTTTTTAATGTAAAATGTTAATAGTCAAATTAGATATAGCATTTCTCACAGCTGAATAGATTCATGCTGATCTAGGTATGGCATCTGGAAATACAACTATCCATCTGTTGTTATAAAGGAGAAATGTCAGCCAGACTTCAGATTGAAAAAAATGCCTTTCAGTATGAATACAACAGCTTTGAACAAACTGCTTTTAAAGAATCATCCCAACACACATTTGAAACCAAACTCCTTTATCCAAATCTAAAAGTCACCTGTAGATTCATTGTCCTGACTGCAGCGCAGTTTCTAGATCAAGCCTTGAAACTGATGGGATTTGAGCTTGGATTTGGCCAATTGTGCACGTATATGAAATGGCACCGCTGTCTTCACAGGCACATTTATCACAGGGAAAAGCATTTTAAGCCCCAGAGAGGCTTAAAAGCTCCCACTCCCTCCCCCCATATCTTTCACAAATGCACAGACACGTGCGCAGTCATGCTTGCTCTTCTGCAACATTGGTAATTGTGAGTTTTCTTTAACTTCTCTCACATTCAGAAGCAAGCTGTAGTTTTGTAATTACTATCAAAATTGGAGCATGGGCTAATCAAAACCAATTATCAGCTGTGAGATGGGAGGAATAAAACAGAGGAAGAACAGCAGGGTGGCAACTGGGCTCACGAAATTAAAAATAAAAGCAAATCTATGTCTCATCCTGACAAGTGAGTCACTCTGCTGCTCTGTCATCCCTTTCATCATGCACATGACTGCTCAATAGCTTTCAGCACACAATCACGCAATCTCTCCTGTCCACCAAATTTTTATAGTAGCTACCAACTGTTTGTAGAGCTTCTAGATATATTGATGGAAAAATAATATTTCACAAACCTATTTAAGAACGCCATAGCTTTTAAATATTTTCTTGTTTCATTTTACAGGGATTTATTTATTTTTTAAATTAGTATGAAGCCTAGTTATTTTTCACTAGGAGAGAAAGAGTGCCAACCACACCAGATCTAGGAGGCTGGAAAACAAACAGGTGGGAAAATTAATAAGTACTCATATTTACACTTGCTATAAAGAAACCTCTGTATCAGAGGAAGCTAGATAATACATGGCATGGCATCTAGTTTGCACGGAGATGGGGTAATGAGATTTGCAGATTACAGCTGGTCCCAGACAGCTATTATCACCCAGTTAACCCAGTGCTTGAATGGAATCAGCCCATGGACAACGGACAGCAGAGGCAAAGCAAGAAAGTGCATCAGCTAGCAGGCTTAGGAAGTAGTGGTGCTGGCAGGCTCAACTGCAGGTTCAGCTGGGAGGCCGGGTGTACTCCTTGATTCCCTGGTTTTGCTAAACTTTCATAGCAGCATCTACAAATAAGACTTTCAGCTACCTCCTGTTAGGCAGGACATTCTGTCTCATGCTGTTGAACAGAGCAGTACTCACAACTGTGTAACAGCAAGCCCTCAGCATGATGCCTCCAGCTTTTACAAAATGGGCAGAACATCCCTTTGGCGTAACAAGTCACAGTGAGCAAATGTGTCTTCCCCTTTGAGTATCAAGCAGAGACTCCTCTCAGATAAATTCAGTTGTCCAAAAGCTAGTTGTCTGGTCTATGCTAGTCATGTAAGCTTATTGATTCTCTAGTAGATGGAAAGAGACACTTGTAAGAGCAATTCAGTGTAGAGTCGTACAGATAACTGATGGGGAGAAGAAGGTGGGACACACTCTGGAGTTGTCCCTTTCCCCTGGAGGAGTGTGAATGACTACATCCCTAGTGCTTACACAGGAAATGTTAGGCAACCCAAGATCCCATTTCTTGTAGAGCAGAATCAAGCTAAGGTTCTCAGTTCTTATTTTCAGAGAGCTGAATGTTTGGGTATAGGAATGCTTGAGCACGGCAAATGAGTGATATCAAATATTCTCTGTGATATTTAATACGAATTACAAGTTTTACTTACCAGTCCTGCACAGCATTGAAGGATTCTTCATTCGTGATGTCATACATTAAAATGAAGCCCATTGCACCCCGGTAGTAAGCCGTGGTAATTGTTCTGTATCTCTCCTGACCTGCTGTGTCCTGAAACAATAAGAAACAAAATTTTTACATGTTGCAAATAAAATGACAATTTCTTTTTCTTTTAAAATAGGAAGAAAACTCTGACAACAGTCATTGTACAACTCTGCAATCCTACTCATAAAACTAATCAAGGGGAAGAAAATTGAGAATAACAGGAAAAAGGAGAATTCTGTGCTGGATCATAATAGGAGGGACACATCCATTCTGTCATGAGGTGAGAGCAGAGAGAAGCAGAAAGGCATGGCCCTGTGTCAGGTCATATAACAGGAGTCATTCACTGATTCATGTCATGCAACAACCTGAGAGTCGGGTGAGAACCTTGTCTCCTGCTCCTGTCTTGGAGTTTGCTAGCAGTTCCTTACCTCAAACCAGTTTTCTCCCTCATTCTCTGTATCTCATCCTCCTGCCTTTAAAGTGAGAAATGCAAGTCTTCCTTTCTCCTACTCCTTGCTTTATTTATTTCCATTAAAAAATCTTCAGGGCAGGAACTACCTGTTACTGCATTTATATGCAATGTCTCGAATAACCACCCATGTCTGTACTAAGATTGTGAGACACCAGAGATGATAACTAAAATGCAAGAAATGCATAACTATTTCCTGTTCCAAAATACCTATTTAACATTTTTAAACCATAAACATTAAAAGCTTTAGATGAAACATACATAACATTTCAGTGCAATCCTGTAACTGTCTAACAGATCATCTGTGCATATTCAATTTAAACAGACTTTGAAACTTAACTGCATTATTTCAGATTTTTTGAGTGGATAAGAAATAGTTTACAATATGAACAAATTTATTTAATTTGTCTTCCTACAGAGAGAGAACAATAACCAATGATAGATAATGTTTTATTTGAATTGTTTTCTGAAATGGTTCCTGGGCTAGTAGTACTGCCTTGTGAATAAGAGAAAAATAAATTAAGTGGGCCGCCTTCTTTACACATATATCATTGTGCTGGTTTTGGCTGGGATAGACTTAATTTTCTTCACAGTAGCTAGTATGGGGCTATGTTTTGGATTTATGCTGGAAACAGTGTTGATAACACAGGGATATTTTCATTATGTCTGAGCAGTGCTTACACAGAGTCAAGGTCTTTTCTGCTCCTCACACTGCCCTGCCAAGCGAGTAGGCTGGGGGTGCACAAGAAGCTGGGAGGGGGCACAGCCAGGACAGCTGACCCAGACTGGCCAAAGGGCTATGCCATACCATATGACGTCATGCTCAGTATATAAGCTGGGGGAAGAAGAAGGAAGGGGAGGATGTTCGGAGATATGGCATTTGTCTTCCCAAGTAACCGTTACGCGTGATGGAGCCCTGCTTTCCTGGGGATGGCTGAACACCTGCCTGCCCATGGGAAGGAGTGAATGAATTCCTTGCTTTGCTTTGCTTGCATGTGCAGCTTTTGCTTTACCTATTAAACTGTCTTTATCTCAACCCACGAGTTTTCTCCCTTTCACCCTTCTGATTCTTTCCCCCATCCCACCAGGGGGGAGTGAGCGAGTGGCTGTGTGGTGTTTAGTTTCCGGCTGGGGTTAAACTACAACAATCATTCATCTTGTAAACTAATAAAGTAAAAAAAGGAGATTCTACATACATCAGAAACCACTTGCAGAATAAGAAACATAACAAAGTCAGTTACTGAAACCAAACAAGGTCTTAGGTAAAATATATGGATTCGGTTCATTCTGGATTACAGCTGCTACTGCTTTGATGTAGTTTCAGTGATCTAAGACGGAAAGCTAATGTAGAAGTTAGATCCTAATAGGTCTCACAGGAGGTTAGGCTATGTCTTTGCAGGAAAGGCCAGACAGACCTAAACTTTTTCTGCTTATACTCTGAGCTGGGCAAACCTATACCAACTGTGGTCTGGAAGTTAGATAGCTGCATTAACAGAACTGCTCCCAAATTTTTTGGTGGTATTACTGAATATTAAGGTATTAAGACTCTTGCGCTAAGCCTCTGCACATTCTAATACTCAGAGGTCAGTTCTTTCTCAGTAGGTCATAGTCTGTAAATAAGAGGAAAGTATCATTGAAATGTTGAGTAAAATAATTTATTAGCAGAAGAACTATCACCTGCCATTATTTAAAACCATTTATTTGTATTTCTTTTATGAAATAAGGTTTACTCTCACATGTTTTGCTGGCTTAATTTATTTGATTTGATATTAGAGAAAAGAGCTTGGAGGGACAGAAGGAAAATATGGCCTATAGCAAGCACACAACGCAGCCTTTCTGTACAGAAGAGAGATGATTTTCAAACAAGTTTTGTCAGTGTCTATCTGCTTGTTTGTCAGAGACATGTATGGTTGGAAATATGATGGCATGACAAGCAGGAGCCCACTGCTACTGAAGCAAAGCTTATTTTGCTGTGGGTGATTTCCGCTGAAGCCTGTCTGCAGATAAGAGTGAACAGCCCTAGCAATAAAGCAGTAAGTCAGCGAGGCTTCCTATCCAAGATACCAACTACTTTCTGCGCAGTGTTAAAGGGAGTTAGTATGGGCTTAGGCATCCTTGATTAAAGAGAAAAAAAATGAGTGTAAAGGAAGACAAATCAAGATAAAAGTTCTTAAATCATTTTCCACAAAGGGAAATGAAACTGCAGATGAGGATCCAAACATTGACTGACTTTGGGATAGGAGATGCTCTTCTGGACTTAGGCATTTGGTTTGTGTCAGTCAGGGAAGGAACCAGGTATTTGGGGTCGCTCTCAATACAGGCATCTAATAGGTGGCTGTAGCTAATGCTATGTTAATGAGATGATAATAAAGAAGATTTTCTAAAGTGGTATTTCAGTGTATGGCATAGATGGATGACCATGAATAAAGCGGAGTTTATTAGTTTCAAATGTTGATAATCACATTCCTGTTGGTACTATTTTCAATTCACTTGCTATAAGAAGCAACTGAAATTTTAATTGGCCTAACATACAAATTCTGCAGTAGAGTGTTTATGATCATGTAAGAAATGAACCCAAATATCAGTAATCGATGTTGTCAAAACTTTTGTGTTCCACACATTCATAAGCAACTCCTTTGTATTCTAACTAGAATATATTCATAAACACCCTAAAGACAGCTCCTTTTGTGCGACCTTTAAGGAACTCAAATATCATTTGTCAGGAGACATAGCACATTAGAAACATCAAATACTTTAATATTAAACATTATATTTTATTACAATGATTTAATTTATTTGAGACAGATAATGCAAAAATGTAAGTGTCCTTTCTCTCTGCTTATTAGCTTTTATTCTTATGGAAGAACTGAGCAGAAAAGAACTAATTTCCATATTTCATCATATTTATATCTGCAAATCACTATGATTTTTATCCTCAGATACTGGTTTGTACTTGAAGAAAACCTTTTCCAGTTCAGGTATGGTTACTGGCGGCTGCTGTTATCTTAGCCCTTTTTGCAAGACCATGGAATTGATCTGATGACCATCTTTTTAGGTTTTAATTCTGAAATATGATGTCTGTATTTTCACTGAATGATGTTTACTTCTGAGCAAACTAAATAAGATATGCCTGAGGAAGAATAAAATTTGACATGTTATTGACTGGCATTTTAACCAAGGCAGTTCATTTCCATCTTTGATGGGCAGAAAACAAGACACACAGATCATCTTGGGGTCCTTTTAATTCATGTAGGTAATGTCTGATAAGGACAACTGACTGTTCATTAAAGAAGTAGAGTGGAAAAGCAGAAGGGAATGAATGGCAGTGAGGGAATGCTTTATGAAAAGTTCAATGCAAAGAAGAAAAATAGGGGTATTTTACAAAACTTAATCAAAACAAAACATAAAGGGTCTCAGCAGCTGCAAGGAATATTTTCAAATATCATATTCACTTTCATAAATTCTGTTTTTAATAAAGCTCCCACAATTCCATTAGCTTCTGGTTAGGTGATCCTATCTTAGTGAATCTTTTTTAATAGGCACCAGATTTTAGATATTAAATCACAGAACAATGAGGTTCAGTGGACATAGTACTTTAGAAATTATCCAGCTTCTGAGCATTGTATGCAGCATGCTGGCTAATAGCCCATGGTCCTGAGTATTTGGAAGACTACGAGACTTGCAGTTTGGCCTTGTGTGCTCTGATGTCTCTAGTATGTTTTCTTTGGTTTTTTTTTCCCTTAATTCTTTCATCTATGATTGAAATTAGGTATTTGCAAACATTTTTATGCTCCATATCCTGATATGTATAATTTCATATTACAAAAATTCATTGCTTTTTGCCAGAAATTTGATAGCCAAAAGGACCAGTAAAAATCTGTCCTTTCTCATATATGTATCAAATATGATCTGGAGATAGATAATCCTAGATTACCTTGGCTGTTCATTTGAGTTAAACTTAAAGCTGTGAATTTGACAGTACAATAAAGATTAAAGTGAAGATACACTAGTTACTTTTACAGTAACTACATGAACCAGGTTTTTGTCATGTGCTTCTCCCTTGAAACCACCCTTTAATAATATTATGGGAAATTTCCTACAGATTCTCATTATTGCCACGTAACTGCCATACCATTGAAGGCCTTAGTGTATGGGGAATGCACCAGCTGCTGACAACAATGCTCACAGAGGAATGGAGAGATATAATGTAATAGCCATCTGCACAAGTAGAAACACTTAGAAATAGCGAGCTAGCTGATTCTAGAAGAACCTGTATTCCACACGAAGAGTTTATGGGGCTGGAAAGTTTCAAAACACAAAACAGAGAAACCAATGTTCTGATAGTAATCTTGAAAATAAATAGTAACTATTTAGGCTTGCAAAGCATGGTTAGCTGAGTTAACTTAGCAGAAGTAAATCCCCCTTACTGTCAAGTCCTGCTAAGCTAGACTTCATCCAGAGTGTGCCATACTAGCTTAGACTATACCAATGTTTTTGAGCAATACATTAAATCAGGCCCTTCTTGAATTCATTTGCTGAGTGTGTGCTCTCCCTCCCACCCTTGCCTAGCACTGCACCACTGACAGGAACAATACTTTATGTAGATAACTTCCAAGTGGAGTTACTAATTTTTAATGCAGACAGTTTTGAAGGTGAAAGCAAACAGCATTTGACAGCAAGAACTTTTAATGAGCCTGTCATGAAGGAATTCAGTCTGCAAAACACAAACTGATTTTGTTGCACACTCAAGTGACTCTGTGCCTCTGCATTTCTGTCCTGTATGCTAAACATACAAATATCATTTTAGATCCATCCATTTCCCCACATTACAAGTTTTACTCATATCACAATACAGCTTGTGTTATGTGCCAAAAAAACTGGCTGCAGTAGAGGAGGATTTCTTGGACAGCGTCTATATCTCTGCTGCACATCCACAACATTTGAAGACAGGCAAACAGAAAGATAAAATTAGAAATGTGAATTGGGTGAATTCTTGCTTTGCAGGTCAAAATTTTCTGTTAAGGTAAACAAAATTGGCACAGCAATCAAGAACTGCAGCTCCTTTATGAGTTTCATGTTTCCTTCCTGCTGTTGCTTCCCAAAGGTTATTTATATACTCTATCAAAGAGACTCTATATTTTTCTAATTTCTCCTATTGATACATAAAAGGACTCGAGGCAGTAAGTGAATGAAAATCTAAACTGGCTCTTTTCAGAGCAGCACAAAAGACGTATCTGACCCTTCCTCAGGGATCTCTGGGATTTCAGGGAAGAAAGGATAAAAAGAAAAGTATGACAAACAAAAAAAAAAAACAGTAAGAAAGCTGTTCAGGGAGGGGCAAGGGACAACCTCTACAAGAATCCTCTGAGACGGAGGGTGGACAGGGGTAAACCCACCTGAAGCCTGCAGCTAGCCACCCAGGAAGATCAGCTATGGGTCTATAGCAGAAGCAACTGGGCAAGGCACAAAGAAAGAAAAGGGAGGAAAGCTACTCGAGCAGGAGGAGCTGACTATCCTGGGAGCACCGTTTCTCAACAAACAGCACTTCCAACAGAAAGTGTTAGGCACATAGAAACACAGACATATGAACATTTACAACTAGGAATGGAAAACACAGTTCAAAACAGTTTCTTTAGCTAATGTATGCACAAAAGATGTAACACTGCATATTGCCAACTCAGTCTGCTTATGTACCTATCTCCTGTCAACAGCTCTTTCCAGACTTCTCATGGCTTTGGTTTCCCTGGAATTCTGTTCTTTTATATACATATGTGTGTATGCATGTGTGCATGTGATTGTAGAAATATACATATATGTATATTAAAAAAAACATTTGGAGCTTGAAAAGCCAGCTACTCAGCTTGCCAGTACACATCTGCTAGAGCTGTATGCTAGTCCTTAGAACTCATCCCAAAATCACAGCTGACAGTTCATTCATCGTATGGGAGGGATGTGGGAACATGGCAGGGCCAGCTGGAAATAGCTGGGGCCAGAGCAGCGGGGAGAGGCATTATTCCAAATGCAGCTAGTAAAATGGGCCTGGGAAGGCTGTCCTGGCAGGCAGAAGGTGGGGCAGAGCTTACCCTAGAGGGATAGTTTGGCTCCCAGAAAGTCCAAGTCAGGGTTGTAAAAGTACTTTACTGCCAGATTTGCTTCCTCTCACTCCATCCATGCAGCTGGTCACTGTGCCTGAAGTTCATTTTGTCGTGGTTTAACCCCAGCCAGCAACTAAGCACCACACAGCCGCTCGCTCACCTTCCCTCTCTGGTGGGATGGGGGAGAGAATAGGAAGAGTAAAAGTGAAAAAAACTCATGGATTGAGATAAGAACAGTTTAATAATTGAAATATAATAATAATAATAATAATAATAATAATAATAATAATAAATTGTAATGAAAAGGAAAGCAACGAGACAGAAAGAGAGAAACAAAACCCAGGAAAAACAAGTGATGCAACTGCTCACCACCCACTGACCGATGTCCAGCCTGTCCCCGAGCAGCGATCACTGCCCCCAGTCAACTCCCCCAGTTTATATACTGAGCATGACGCCATATGGTATGGCATAGCCCTTTGGCCAGTCTGGGTCAGCTGTCCTGGCTGTGCTCCCTCCCAGCTTCTTGTGCACCGGGCAGAGCAGGGGAAGCTGAAAAGTCCTTGACTGGTGTAAGCACTACTCAGCAACAACTAAAACATCAGTGTGTTATCAACATTATTCTCATCCTAAATCCAAAACACAGCACTATACCAGCTACTAGGAAGAAAATTAACTCTATCCCAGCTGAAACCAGGACACATTTCCTTTTACATTTTCTATTTTTCTCTTTTCCTGTTCTTTCTTCTCTCTCCTTCTTTATTTTTAAGACTCGCATAAAACTTTCATTCTCTGCAGTCCAACTACCATGCCCTCCTGAAGCACAAAGCTTAGCAAAGCCATGGTATCACTGCCTTCTTTCTAGCCCAGTGTAGCTTGACCTCAGCTGTCACCTGTTCTGGATACGTTTTGAGTCCCTCAGCCATTTTAGTGCAGTCTTCTCTTTCCCTGCCACAAGCTACAGCTTTCTCCTTGTCCTGTCTTCACTTTGATTGTGGCCTGTCCTGCTCTGGGGGAGGTGAGGATCAATTTCTCTGGTACTCTTCCCCATCTTTGAACATACTTTATAAAACATGTCAGATCAGTGAGACCTGGAATTCTCTTCATAAGTAAAATAGATTAATTAAAGTACTACTTTATATTTTAACTAAACTTCATGTTAGGTCTTAAGAAGGATTTCTCTTTCTGGAAAGACTCAGGTTTTACTTTCGAGATATCTTTTTTTCATTTTATGAAGTGTTGCGAAATCAAACATTAAGTACAGCTCAAAAAATGTATAGTGGAAATCATGAATTTACAAAATATTCTAATTTGCAGTTCATATAATAAGGCAAGTATTTTTTTCTGAGTAAAATTAAAAGGCAAATTAATATTGGAGCTCAGCTTGTAACTACAGCTAGGGAAAATTCAGTTGAATAACTTTCTATTTATTTGTATTATTTTTAATTACCTGTAAATCAGACCGTAAAAATTTCTCGTGTTTCTCAGAAAAAAATGAGACAACAGAGAGCCATTCTGAAAAAATATGTTCTATACAAGCAAAACCAGCAAAGCTATGATAAGGATCTTTGCTCTACAGGCAGCTATTACCATACAGGAAGCAGCACTGGAAAACCATGTGATATTCTTAGTTTTGTCATATTTAATTTTTAAAGCTCCTGCTCCCAGAGTCCTGTGATTGTGCGACTTCTTTTTTTTTTTAATCTTTGTAGTTAGAGACCAAAAATGTGGCCCAGTGCATAAGGAAAAAACAAAAGGCATTTAATATGGACTGAAATTACTGTATTAAGAATAAAATTTCTACTAAAACCAAAATCATTTAGAAATCCTGACACCTGGTACTGAATTCTGGCAAAGCTTGGAAGGATCAGAACAACCTGCTTTTGAGTGAAAGGGACACAAAAGAATATTAGATCTATAATAACAGAAGGAATGGTAATCTTAGAAACCTGACACTCAAACACACTATGGACAATTTTCAAACTTGACAGAAAGTCTCCTTAACCTCCAGGAATTTACTTGGTACCTTTGAAACTAAACAAACAGTGGTCATCATACTTATAGTGGGATGAGGATAGGTTGCAACAGAGTCAATCCTAATGCTGTGAGACATGCCTATTAGGAAAACAAGAAGCAGAGCTGTTTCATCCGTATATGAAGCTGACACTAAACGCTTGGCTTTGGTGACTGCTAAAGGTATTTGCAACTTGATGGTGTTTCAAACTGGCTCTTCCATCCACAAAGCACTTGGTAGCCTAAAAATAGGTGTGTTCTTGCCCTATGACAAAAGTGGTAGGTTTTTTGTTTTTGTTTTTTTTACAGCTGCGCTAAAGCTTTTACATCTTTGTCTGATCTTCCACCATTTTTTAAAGGCATTTGTCTTTCATTTAGCAGAGATGGGAAAAAGCACTGAGCTAAAATATAAATTCAAAGACTTAGAGTCAAGCTGGCTATTATCACATAAACAGAGCAGCATCCAGGTGTATTGGAATGCCACAATACCTTTCTCCCTCTTCCCATTTCTGTACTTTGATTATATACTTATAAATCTTTTGGATTAACTACTCTCTTGAACTTGTTATTCGTAAAATATGAGTAATAAGCTTTCAGTTCTCTCTCTTCCTTGTAATTCTGTCTTATTCAGTATCTTGAAGACAGTTTTCTCTATTAATATTCATTACTCATATTTAATTAACTTACCCTTATTATTCAGAATGAGGTGGGCTCCATGGATAGAGGAAAGTTTGACTAGCCATTTTGATAATAGCTCTATGTTAGTGGCTCATTGCACTGTAAAAATTTGCATAATACTGTCATCATGTTACAATATTATGCAAATCCTTCTCCACTGATTAGCTAACAGTACCTCTTAGCTATTGAGAGCTATGAACATAATTCTTTCCTCATGACACCACTGAGCTTAGCACATTCTTGTTCTGGGCCTTTTTTAGGAGCACAGTTTTGCAACTCTCCAGTTCCAATAGAAAAGAGAATTAGTGGTACAAAGGACCTTTTAAAGCCATAAACCAATCACTCTTGCCAGAAACTCTCTCTCTCCACCTCTGCTTTTCCTTGTGATAAATCCCTGTGTTTAAATCTGCAGTGAAGTTTCTCTAATTTGGAACAAATTACAGGAATGTTCCTATTAAGCATTATTAACTTCCAAACCTTCCCAGGAGTAAAAGAATGCATTTCCGTGAAGAATATTAAGTTTACAAAACACATTTAAAGGCTCATTAGAATTATTATCAATTCATGCTTTTTACATAAAAATGTTTTAAATCTCATTTACCTATAAAAAGGAAAAGAAACATTCTGCAATAAAGAACAAGCCATATTTTACCTATTTTAAGCAAGAAACTATAAATGCAATATTTCTGGAAGAGTTCAGGCATGGCTGAAGTTCAATCCCATTCAGACTAGTATAAGGCGCAGCTTAGTGCTTTAAAAAAACTACAGAATAAAAGTACCGGACTACAGCGTGGTCTGTGCTAAAACAGTTTCCTCTTGCTTTGTCAACATAATGTTGGTTTAGAAAAAGATTCCTTGTGCAGTGATCTGTAGGTAACTTTTGTATCATCCTCTTTCTATGGCTGTGGCAGACATTTTCTGTGGCAGACATCAAAGATACCTGAAGAAATTCTGCTTCATGCCTTTCAGGGAGCTGCTCCCTCCCTTGACCCAAAATTCTGGGGTGCAACTGGTCAAGAGAGGTGATTATCCCTCTGTATTTAGAGTTGGTGCGACCTCACCTTGAGTATTGTGTATAGCTCTGGGCCCCACAATTTAAGAAGGATGTTAAGGTCCTTAAATGCATCCAGAGGAGGGCAACAAAGCTGGTGAAAGGGCTGGAAAGAATGTCCTATGAGGAGAGGCTAAGGACTCTGGGCTTGTCTAGTTTGGAGAAAAGGAGGCTGAGGGGCAACCTCATTGCTCTCTGCAGCTTCCTGAGGAGGGGAAGTGGAGAGGGAGGTGCTGAGCTCTTCTGCCTGGTATCCTGTGATAGGACGCGTGGGAATGGTTCAAAGTTGGATCAGGGGAGGTTTAGACTGGATATTAGGAAGCATTTCTTTACCAAGAGAGTAGTCAAACCCTGGAACAGGCTTCCTAGAGAGGTGGTCGATGCCCCATGCCTGTCAGTGTTTAAGAGGCATTGGGACAATGCCCTTACTAACATGCTTTAACTTTTGGTCAGCCCTGAAATGGTCGGGCAGTTGGACTAGATGATCATTGTAGGTCCCTTCCAACTGAAATATTCTGTTCTGTTCTGTTTTGTTCTATTCAAAATTTCTTCAAAACATGGAGCAATAAGTGAAGCAAAGAACAGGTATCAAAAGAAGAATATTAACTAGGAATTTTTCTTTCTATATTTATATTTCAAAAAGCATCAGGCAATCAAAGCATCAGCAAGATGTCTACACATGAAGGAATAGGGTTTGAAGTTTTACCAGTGCCTAAGGAACTTGACAAGTCCAAAAGTCCCCACACAGAGAAGTAACTTCCAGCAGGAATTCAGGCTTTCAGGTGCTTTTCTGGGTGAGGACTAGTATGGTAATCACATTCTGGGATAAAAATCTTAGATGAACAAACATTACTTCTTGGACTTTTAAGGAAATCTAATTTTTTTAGACTTAGGTAAAGAAAGAGACGTGAGGGTTAACATAATTTGTAAAACTAACACTGTTTAGAAATTTATGAAAAGAATGTGAAACTGCTGATGCTTTATCATTTACAAGTGATGACCATTTTTAACTGTTACATATGAATAACAGTTTCCTGACTACTCACAGACAGTAAATAATATGAAAATATTATTTGAAATATGAAAAAAAATCAAATAAAATTCACTAAAAACTCATGATATTAGTGCTAAATTAACTGAAGAAATAATAATGCCAGTTTTGATTTTTGATGTAATGTTATTTTACTGGAAAACGCTGAATTATCCAAAATGAACTTTTGCTGAAGTTTATGCTTCTGTGTAAAATTTTGTTACAGCAGGTAATTGGATCAAATCAAATCCATCAAGGAATTACTGGCCAAAACTATAAAGTAACTCCCACCAGAAACAGGTACTAGGTCATCGGTTGTAGAAATCCACGGAGTAACAGAATCATAAAAATGTTGGCTGGAAGGGACTGTTAGATATGGTGGACCTGGCTCCAAGCGCCCAGGCTATCTTCTAGTTCACATTTACAAACTTATAGAGCACAACATACACAAAGGCACAAGAGATGCTATATCACTTTAATTTGTGCAATTATTTTGAAGATTCACTTCTACTACATCACCCAAATACAACAGATCCTTTTAGCATCCAAGTAAATAGATTTCTCAGTTTTCTGAGAAACTGTTTCTAGTTTTACACTACTGATTTAATTTTCCTTTGGTTTATTTTTTAAATCAGCAAGTGAACCAGTGGATTATGGGATCCAATAACATGAAATTTTCAAGCAGAGTACAATTAGAGAAAAAAGACTTCTTGGTTCTGTAGCTCTAATAGTTACATTATATCCACGCTTGTTTTTCTTTAAAATAACAAAATGTATGTTTACAAAGGCAGAAATCCTAGATCATATAATTAGTAAATTAATTAACCTTTTAGCAAGGTTAATTACTAAAACCATTTATGCTGATCAAGTAAAGGGGGACAATTCTATCAATCATCCCTGAAACTGCAATGTCATCACAAGATGTCAAATCAAGTACCAAAGAAAAACAGAATGAAAAAATTTTGACCAGTTAAGGCAGAAGGCCTGATTGAAATGCACCTTTCTTTCCAAAAACATTCTGTAATTCTTATATATATTACCAGGCAGAATGATTGCCATAGGTTATTTGGAAAGTTTTGAATGCAAATATTTCAATAAAATAAAACATACTGTTATAAATAATTTCTAAAGGTAGGATTTAGATCCCATATGATGTACTATAATTAGTGTCATTCTTCAGCTGTGATTTTCAAACTACAAGTATTTTTCCAGTAATCAGAGTTATTCTGTCTTAATGCATCATAAAGGAATAAGAAAGTATAGTCTAATGGAAGCAGAAAAATGACCAGCTGTGAAATCTGTAGCAAGTATAATTATAATGAGAGCTAGATTAAAGCACTAGCTACTACAAAATTTGGCTTATATGCAGTCAAAGAACAGTCTAAAAACAAATTGAGTGTAAATAACTTCCAAAGGGATTCGCTGCCTACAGTGCAGCACTGACTACATTGAGCAGTAGATGTTCAATGACAACAATTCTACTTTAATTTATACACTGTGCAATTTCTTCTCTAATTTAAAATTCAGTAAAACTAAGATGCAGCTTCCTGGAAGCCACCATATTCTACTACAGCTCTATCCCATTTCTTCCCAGTCTTCTAACTGTCACATAATAGTGGTTTTATAGTAGTAGTGGTGTTTGCTAATTTGTAAACAATATAGTCACACAGGTGTATGTTTCTGTGCTGTCATGGTTTAACCCCAGCCAGCAACTAAGCACCACGCAGCCGCTCGCTCACTCCCCACCAGTGGCATGGGGGAGAGAATCAGAAGGGTAAAAGGGAGAAAACTCGTGGGTTGAGATAAGAACAGTTTAATAATTGAAGTAAAATAAATTAGAACAGTTAAATAGGCAAAGCAAAAACCGTGCACGCAAACAAAGCAAAACAAGGAATTCATTTACTCCTTCCCAGCGGCAGGCAGGTGCTCAGCCATCCCCAGGAAAGCAGGGCTCATCAGGCGTAACGGTTACTTGGGAAGACAAACGCCATCACGCCGAACGTCCCCCCCTTCCTTCTTCTTCCCCCAGTTTATATACTGAGCATGACGTCATGTGGTATGGAATAGCCCTTGGGCCAGTCTGGGTCAGCTGTCCTGGCTGTGCCCCCTCCCAGCTTCTTGTGCCCCCGGCAGAGCATGGGAAGCTGAAAAGTCCTTGACCAGTGTGAGCGCCACTTAGCACCTATTTAGCAACAGCTTAGCACTACTTAGCAAGAACCAAAGCATCAGTGTATCATCGACATTGTTCTCATCCTAAAGCCAAAACACAGCCCCATACCGGCTACTAAGAAGAAAATTAACTCTATCCCAGCTGAAACCAGGACATGTGCATATACGCAAATGTATAAATATGTATATGTATATAATATGACCATATGTATATAAAAAATAAAACATATATGTTCTACTATTCCTATTATGATAGAAAGATTTTTTTGTGAACTTGCCCTAAATATTATGTCTTTATGTAAGGGATAAAGAAAGCAAATTTTTCACATTGCAAATTTGTGCCTACAGTCCCAGAATTCTGACTGACCTCATCAGAGCATGAGGAGAAGAAAATGTATCTATTCATAATTGTTCCCATATACATTTACATTTCATTAATTATAAACAAAGAGGAGAGTTACCTTACAGAAGAGTTAAACTCAGGAGTATGAATCAGAAATGCAAGCATACTAGGATATTATAATTATTTCAGATTCATATATTATTTACCAAAGAAAATCAAATATAAAGTTAAATGTAAAAGATGATAGCCAATCAAATGAATCTTTTTCAATTACAGATTAGACTAAAAATTTCAAAAGTCCAGTTAAGAAATCCCTTGATAGAGCAGCTGTTAAGTACACAGCAGAGTTAACATAATTCAGGTTCCTTAACTGTGCCTCTCCAGGCCTCTTTCACTCCAAAAGACATCTTTTTGGGTGCACGTGTATTTTCCCTGCATGCAATCTCTGCCTTTGGCTGCTGCAACCTGAATAGAAACCCCAGTAATCTTTTCACGGAATATAACACTGACCATCATATTAACTGGAAATTGCATTATCAGACACACCATGTGTTCTTTGATCCTAGATAAAAATTGAGTATTATTTCTACCCTGATTTGATTAAATTGCAGTACATATTCTCTCGTTGTGCAGACATAACTGAATCATCATCCATCAGCTGACAAAATGCTACTGTGACTGACAAGACTTGAATAAAGAAAGATCAAAGTGAGACTTTTGTCCCAGAAAGGAGGTGTTTGGGTTTTTTTTCTAATATACTGGGAAAAAATAATAATAATAAAAATCTCAGTTCTGGTCATTTCACATGTAAGCATGCTCAAAGACTGTTTCTTCAAGGAAGTAAGAGGAGGATAATTTACCAGAGTTGTTTATTAATCAGCTCCACACAGGCTCCCAGGGGTTCGTGTTTCAGCCCACAGCACATAGCTCAAACAGAAGTTGTTGATTTTGCTAAATCTAACTGATGCTAACTCTGTGTGTGTGGTCCTTCCAAACATCTGCCATCACAAACAGCAATTTTAGAAGATGACAGAACTCACTACTTAAACCTGGAAATTATATTCAATCCAAAAAGCACTGAAATGTGCTTTGGGTTTCAAAGTGACCTTTACTGATGAGTGGAGGCAGCAAATGAATGTGGGGAACACATGATTTTTCTCCCATTTTTTTCCCTTTTAATCTTCAGAATGATGAAAATATGATCTGTAATGACACACAATTTTGGCTAAAAGATGACCGTACTACAATCCTTTGTTTTGTACTACATTTTCTTTGATGCCAAGTACCTGCAATGCCCAGTAACTTTGATGGAAGTTACATGTTCTCCAAATTGACAAAAATCAAACTTCTCTTTTGTGCCTATACAGGAGTTTCTGAGTACTTCAGGTACCCAGTCTTCAAAACTGTGAATAAGGACAGCTCCATAGGACAGCATCAGGAGTTCAAGAAGGCTGAAGATGTAATTGACGCTAAAGAAATAGCAATGATTAATAGGATTTGAAATGCAAAAGGAAGGAGGCCAAATTCTGTCCTTAGATACACAAAATAATTAAACAAGCACATATACCTCAATGAAATCCAGACTGATGCAAACCAAAGTGAAGATCTAACTTCCCAAATTAAAGAATTAAAATTTTGAGTATTTTATTCCTACTGACACTGGTTTCACCATAACATTTACCTTTCTGTATAATGTGGTGATGTATTTATGTGTTTCTATGTTTTAATTATATTAAACTTCCTAGTACTACTTCCTGAAGAAAAATTACGTGGGTTTTTTTTTAAGTGTCTATTTCAGTGTTAGACCTTTCCCAAAGCAGATATACCAGGAGGAAAAACAACTCAAGTGTTTATGGAAAGATTACACAAACTGTTGACTCATCACCAGATACTATATACTAAAAGTTCAAGTGGTTCTAGCATGGATATTTCATAATAAAGTATTACATATACTTGACAATGTAATATAGGGAAATAGTAGAGTCAATCAATAACTAATTAATACTTTTATATCACAAAGTTATGGTAAGCAAAATACACTCAGTTTAGTCACTTCATATATCTAAGCATGATCTTAATCTCATGGCACAATTTAATTGAACTTGGAGCAAAATTACTAACCACAAAAATGATTCTCTCCTCTCAAACGTTTTATTAGACTTACCATATGCTTATCTAAAGTAGAAAAGCTGGAATGTCGAAGTCACTCAGTATTTTTTCAGAACATGCTGTCTTTGGAAAGACTGCTGAAAATAACCTGTTATCCATTCCAATGTTTAGCAGAAAAGTGTATAGCAACAAATCTATCTTTTTAGACCACAATATTTTCATTTTTTCAGAATTATAAAAATAAGTCCCTCCTTTAAAAGAAAGTATACAATTTCAAACATAAAATTGTTAATTCCATTTTTATATAGGATAATTTAGGCTAAATCCTACCAAAAAGGGGGGTGGGGGAGGAATATACTGTCTATGGTAGGTGGTATACTTTCAACCTGTGAAGTCCAAACAAGTATCTATCTTCTCCTCCAACTATCACCCCAGAATCCATGTACTATGATTAGAGCTAGTGAAGGTTGAACTGACTGAAGTGTGACATGAGGCATGAGCAAGGATATGGGTCATGAGGCACCAGTGACAATAGATGAAATATGGGTCCTGACCGATGACCTAAGATCATTCATATTCCATGATGGTGGCTCAATAAAAACTCAGGAAGTTCAGATTTGTTTGGGGTTTTTGTTTGTTTGTTTGTTCGTATTTTAATTCAGTTAATAGTATAACAGAATGCTGAAGACTAAAGCAAGAAAAATCTGCAGGGTGCACTTTCTTTCTTTCTTTCTTAGTGCTCAATACAACAGCTATACTTTGCAGTTTAAACATGATGCATTGTCCTCTCTGTCTTCTCTCTGACTCTTAAAGCTCCTTTGTGCATATAATAACCTATTTATCACTATAGTACGATGAAATAGGTAAACTGAATACCTGCCAGGTGGAGTGTCTGAAACACAGAAAAGCTTGAGTGAGTTGTCCATGTATAGCGGCACAGAATATTAAATCCAAGAACTCTTTTAACCATGCCAGCTTTCCTCTTCCCTTCCAACTCTCTCTCTTGCTGAGAAGAGAGACTGAATCCTTAGTACAGTGTTCATTTGCTCCTAAAGCAGTGAAATCTGCTGTGTATTATCATGACATATCTTCCCTCTAATAAAGAAAACTCAATCACAACACAATGCCTGACTGCAGAACAAAGATACCTCCAACTATTATATTATTTACATATATACTCAGAGATGCGTAATGGGTATTTCACTGGTTTATATGAGAGAGTTTGGTAGTGTTAATAAAAAATAATAAACATAAGGCTAAGGACTGAATTTTAAGAAAGATAGAGTTTAAAATATTTATTTCTGTGAAAATATAGATAACTGTTTCTAATACGTATCTAGTATTCCTCTGCATTTTTTAAGTTACTAACTACACAGAATAAACTTATAAATTAGATCTATGTCATTAAGAAACAACAGCACAGATAATATCCTGTGTTATTTAGTATATAAAAATGCATGCTATATTAATCCAACCTATAACCTAAACCAAAACTTAGACCAGATAAGACAACTCTTGATTTTCAATGAATTTTTAAGAATTAATCATGACGTCTTTTTTTAGTGAAAAACCTATCACATTATTTTGCATTTTTCTTAAGCAGGGACAGGGATTATAACTGCTACATATTTTTATGTGGATTCACTACCATGAGTAATTTGGATTTGAAATTTTACTAGAGCATTGGACAAAAAAAAAATGGACTCTGAACTTAAAAGACAGAACTAAGTGTTCTTTTTTAATACTGTTAACAGGTGCAGCAGACTTGATCACTATCAGTCTTCTTACCTTATTTACATTAAGGTAAATATGGATCTGTTACTTGAATGGTTTAACTCATGATATATATTTGTGTCTTTCAGTAGGCTTTTCTATTCTGTGTTATATATTTTTGGATTTGGTTGATTTTGTAAACACAGTCCCTATGAACTAATCATCTGTCTCATTTAATGTTTTTCCTTCAGAGCTTCCAAGCCAAAGCAACATTTTCAAAATTCTCAAAAGTAAAAATTTTGAAATTGCATTTCCCAGAAATTTCTAGCATAGATTCACTAGCATGTTCATACAAAGCAACTTGTACGGAAGGCGGGCTTTTAGATTTATATTGTTTTCTTATTATTTCATGTTGGACTTGACTTGTATTGTTTTCTGACCTACAGTGGATATTTACTTCACTAACACACCAAGTATTGTGATGTGAGTTTAGCCTAAGCTAAAGATGTCTGGAAGTCATTACTTTGTATTCTCATGAGATATTGCAAGGCTTTATATTTATGCTGATTTCTAGCAAGACTCTCCTCAAGTCATGGGAGACATGGGTCAGTTTGTAAGGGCTGTAGAATTAGACTTACAGCACTGTCAGAGTAACTTTAATTATCTCAAATTGAAGCAACACCAACTCCTTTGTATTTTTTTTTCCATTTTAGGATTTTGTCTTTTTAGTTGCTCAAAGAACATATCAAATGAATGCGAATTCTAGTATAAGGGCACACTATTATTTTAATTGGTTTACTTTCCTAATGAATTTTTTTAAAGGGGGAGCTACATGACAGCAATTGCATTGCTAAGGTTCAAATACCTATTTTAATTTGACAAGACCATCCTTTATTTATTGTCTGTTGTATAAATCACTATAGAAATCATCTCGACACCAGACATTTAAAGAAACAGCTTACCACGTCCTTTAGACTAGCTATGGTAGGCCAGATAGATAGAGAAATTAAAGACATTTGTACCAACATCCCCACATTATATGTGACATCTGACAAGAAAAAAAGAAAGCACCTTTACAGAAAGAGATTAATTTCTCTGTATTCTGAACTCACACAGAAATGGTACAATCTTTGTTGAAGAATTTTCTTAATATAGAATCATAGAATATCCTGAGTTGGAAGGGACCCACAAGGATCATCGAGTCCAACTCCTGTCCCTGCATAGGACACCCCCAAAATTCACACCATGTGTCTGAGGGCACTGTCCAAATGCTTCTTGAATGTTCTCAGGCTTGGCACCATGACTACCTCCCCGGGGAGCTTGTTCCAGTGCTCCACCACCCTTTGGGTGAAGAACCTTTTCCTAATGTCCAACCTAAACCTCCGCTGGCATATCTTCCTGCCATTCCCTCGGGTCCTATCGTTGGTCATCAGGGAGAAGAGATCAGCACCTGCCCCTCCTCCTTCCCCTTGTGAGGAAGCTGTAGACCGTAATGACGTCTCCCCTCAGTCACCTCTTCTCCAGGCTGAACAGACCAAGTGACTTCAGCCGCTCCTCGTACAGCTTCCCCTCTAAACCCTTCACCATCTTTGTGGCTCTCCTCTGGACACTCTCTAGTAGCTTCATATCCTTTTTGTACTGTGGCTCCCAAAACTGCACACAGCACTCAAGATGAGGCCACACCAGTGCGGAGTAGAGCGGGACAATCCCCTCCCTCGACCGGCTAGCAATACAGTGCTTGATGCACCCCAGGACACGGTTGGCCCTCCTGGCTGCCAGGGCACACTGTTGGCTCACGTTCAACTTGCCGTCGACCAGAACCCCCAGATCCCTCTCCGCGGGGCTGCTCTCCAGCCTCTCGTTCCCCAGTCTGTATGTACATCCAGGGTTGCCATGTCCCAGGTGCAAAATCCGGCACTTGCCCTTGTTAAACTTCATATGGTTGGTGATTGCCCAGCTCTCTAATTTGTCTAGATCTCTCTGCAGGGCCTCTCTGCCCTCGAGAGTGTCAATGGCTCCTCCCACTTTTGTGTCGTTGGCAAACTTTGATAACAAACCATCCAGTCCTGCATCCAAGTCCTTTATGAAGATATTGAAGAGCACTGGCCCTAAGATGGATCCCTGCGGAACCCCGCTAGTGACTGGTTGCCAGCCCGATGTAACCCCATTTACTATAACCCTTTGAGCCCGACCCATCAGCCAATTGCAGACCCATTGCATTATGCGTTTATCCAGCTGTATGCTGGACATTTTGTCCAGGAGGATACTGTGAGAGGCAGTATCAAAGGCTTTACCGAAGTCCCAAAAAATTACATCGACTGGCTTCCCTCGGTCAACTAGGTGGGTAACCTCGTCATAGAAGGAAATCAAGTTAGTCAAGCAGGACTTTCCCCTCACAAACCCGTGCTGGCTGGGACCAATGACTGCGTTGTCTTTCAGGTGTTTTTCAATAACTTCCAGAATAATCTTCTCCATGATTTTGCCAGGCATGGAGGTGAGACTGACAGGCCTGTAGTTACCGGGGTCATCCCTGTTGCCCCTCCTGAAGACTGGGACAACGTTTGCCAGCTTCCAGTCAACTGGGACCTCCCTAGATTCCCAGGAGCACTGAAAAATCATTGAGAGAGGTCTCGCTATGACATCAGCCAGCTCTTTCAGTACCCTGGGATGAATCCCATCGGGCCCCATTGACTTATAGGGATCCAGCTGGAGCAGCTAATCCCGCACAAGTTTGGGGTTGGTTGGGAGTTTGTCGTTCTCGCAGTCATGGTTCTCTAGCCCAGGGCTCTGAGGGTCCCAGAGCCCATCATCGGTGTTGAAGACCGAGGCGAAGAAAGCATTAAATGTCTCTGCTTTGTCTATACCCCTGTTTGTGAGGTGACTGTGCTCATCAAGTAATGGGCCAATGTTATTTCGGGCCTGCCTTTGGCTATTTATATATTTTAAAAAGCCCTTTTTATTGTCCTTCACAGTACTGGCCAGCTTCAGCTCTAGTTAAGCTTTGGCCAAGCATATTTCCTCCCTACAGTGGCGAACGGCATCCCTGTAGTCATAGAATCATAGAATCATAGAATCGTTAAGGTTGGAAAAGACCGTTAAGATCGAGTCCAACCGTTAACCTATCACTGCCAAGTCCACCACTATACCATGTCCTCGAGCACCACATCTATACGTTCTTTAAATACCTCCAGGAATGGGGACTCAACCACTTCCCTGGGCAGCCTGTTCCAATGCTTGACCACCCTTTCGGTGAAGAAGTTTTCCCTAATATCTAACCTAAACTTCCCCTGGCGCAGCTTGAGGCCGTTTCCTCTCGTCCTATTGCTTGTTACTTGGGAGAAGAGACTGACCCCCACCTCGCTACAACCTCCTTTCAGGTAGTTGTAGAGAGCAATAAGGTCTCCCCTCAGCCTCCTCTTCTCCACACTAAACAACCCCAGCTCCCTCAGCCGCTCCTCATAAGACTTGTGCTCCAGACCCTTCACCAGCTTCGTTGCCCTTCTCTGGACATGCTCCAGCACCTCGATGTCCTTCTTGTAGTGAGGGGCCCAAAACTGAACACAGGACTCGAGGCGCGGCCTCACCAGTGCCGAGTACAGGGGCACTATCACCTCCCTGGTCCTGCTGGCCACACTATTCCTGATACAAGCCAGGATGCCATTGGCCCTCTTGGCCACCTGAGCACACCGCTGGCTCATGTTCAGGCAGCTGTCAACCAACACCCCCAGGTCCTTTTCTGCCAGGCAGCTCTCCAGCCACTCTTCCCCAAGCCTGTAGCGTTGCATGGGGTTGTTGTGACCCAAGTGCAGGACCTGGCACTTAGCCTTGTTGAATCTCATGCAGTTGGCCCCAGCCCAACGATCCAGCCTGTCCAGGTCCCTCTGCAGGGCCTTCCTACCCTCCAGCAGATCAACACTTCCACCCAACTTGGTGTCGCCTGCAAACTTACTGAGGGAGCACTCCATCCCCTCATCCAGATCATCAATGAAGATATTGAACAGGACCGGCCCCAACACTGAGCCCTGGGGAACACCACTCGTGACCGGCCGCCAACTGGATTTGACTCCATTCACCACCACTCTCTGGGCTCAGCCGTCCAGCCAGTTTTTAACCCAGCGCAGAGTGCACTTATCCAAGCCGTGAGCAGCCAGCTTCTCCAGGAGAATGCTGTGGGAGACAGTGTCAAAGGCCTTACTAAAGTCCAAGTAGACAACATCCACAGCCTTCCCCTCATCCACTAAGCAGGTCACCTTGCCATAGAAGGAGATCAGGTTAGTGAAGCAGGACCTTCCTTTCATAAACCTATGCTGGCTGAGCCTGATCCCCTGGTTGTCCCGCGCTTGCTGCATAATGGCACTCAAGATGATCTGCTCCATGACCTTCCCTGGCACCAAGGTCAGGCTGACAGGCCTGTAGTTCCCTGGATCCTCCTTCCGACCCTTCTTGTGGAGGGGCGTCACGTTTGCTAACTACCAGTCAGCTGGGACCTCCCCGGTTGACCAGGACTGCTGATAAATGATGGAGAGTGGCTTGGCCAGCTCCTCTGCCAGCTCCCTCAGTATCCTCGGGTGGATCCCATCTGGCCCCATGGACTTGTGCGCATCCAGGTGGAGGAGCAGGTCAGTGACTGCCACCTCTTCAACAACTGGGGCTTCATTCTGCATCCTATCTCCATCTCCCAGCTCAGGGGCCTGAAAACCCTGAGGATGACTAGCTTGACTATTAAAGACTGAGGCAAAGAAGGCATTAAGTACCTCTGCCTTCTCCTCATCCTTCGTGGCAAGGTTACCTTCTGCATCCAACAAAGGAGGGAGATTCTCCCTGGCCCTCCTTTTGTCACAGATATATTTATAAAAACTTTTTTTGTTGTCTTTAACGGCGGTGGCCAGTTTAAGTTCCAGCTGGGCCTTCGCCTTTCTGATCTTCTCCCTGCATAACCTCACAACATCCTTGTAATCCCCCTGAGTCACCTGCCCCGTCTTCCAAAGGTGGTAAGCTCTCCTTTTTTTCCTGAGTTCTAGCCAAAGCTCCCTGTTCAGCCAGGCCGGTCTTCTCCCCCGCCTGCTCGACTTGCGGCACATGGGGACGGCCTGCTCCTGCGCCTTTGAGATTTCCTCCTTAAATAACGTCCAGCCTTCCTGGACTCCTTTGCCCTTCAGGACTGCCTCCCAAGGGACTCTCTCAACCAGACTCCTAAACAATCCAAAGTCTGCCCTTCTAAAGTTCAGGGTAACAGTTTTGCTGACCCCCTTCCTTACTTCTCCAAGAATCGAAAACTCTATCATTTCGTGGTCGCTGAGCCCAAGACAGCCTCCGACCACCACATCGCCCACCAGGCCTTCTCTGTTCGTAAACAGCAGGTCCAGCGGGGCACCTCCCCTGGTTGGCTCGCTTACCAGCTGCGTCAGGAAGTTATCATCTCCCACACACTCCAGGAACCTCCGAGACTGCTTCCTCTCTGCTGTGTTGTATTTCCAGCAGATATCTGGTAAATTGAAGTCCCCCACAAGAACAAGGGCTAGGGATTGTGAGACTTCAGCCAGCCGCTTGTAGAATACTTCATCTGTTTCCTCGTCCTGGTTGGGTGGTCTGTAACAGACTCCCACCAGGATATCTGCTTTATTAGCCTTCCCCCTGATCTTTACCTATAAGCACTCAACCTTATCATTACTGTTATTGAGTTCTAGACAATCAAAACACTCCCTAACATACAGGGCTACCCCACCACCTCTCCTTCCTTACCTATCCCTTCTAAAGAGCTTGTAGCCATCCATTGCAGCACTCCAGTTGTGTGAGTCATCCCACCATGTTTCCGTGATGGCGACCACATCATAGTTTTCCTGCCGCGCAATGGCTTCCAGCTCCTCCTGCTTATTGCCCATGCTGCGTCCATTGGTGTAAATGCACTTCAGTTGGGCTATAGATCTCTTCTCCAACACAGGCATGCCACCCCTAGGCTCATCCCTAGCAAGCCTGGTTTTATCCCCTTCCCCCTTCGCATCTAGTTTAAAGCTCTCTCAATGAGGCCTGCTAACTCCTGGGCCAGGATCCTTTTCCCCCTTTGTGACAGGTGAACCCCATCTGTCTCCAGCAGGCCTGGTGCCATGTAAACTGCCCCATGGTCGAAAAACCCAAAATTCCGCCACTGGCACCAGCCTCTGAGCCACGTGTTGATGAGGTGGGTCTTCCTGTTCCTTTCCGTATGCCTCCTGGCTACTGATGGGATGGAGGAAAACACCACCTGTGCTCCTGATCCTTCAAGCAATCGCCCATGTCGTCCTCCCATGTCGTCTGAATATGAGGCAGTTTAGGTTAAAACAACCATTTTTTAAGACAGAGGTATTCCTGGATTTGTTCCAATAATTTTTTTCAGGGTGAGCAGGGTAAAGGATTGATTTCTTCATGCTGCAATATATCTACCCGTAGCTTCCTACTAAGGTAGGGAAAATGTTTTAGACAGTCTCCATTAAACATGGGTGATTTATTCCAATTCAGCATCTCCACAAAAGCTCTTCTGTAAAAATCTAAAAGCTGTTTCAATTTCCTGAAAAACATATCAACATAATTCTCAGCTTAAATAGTAAGGCTACTCCACTGAAATGCTGAAGTACTGTATTTCCATATATGAATGAAACCTATATCTAAGGAACATTAAGACAATAATACACACTTGCAGCTTTTTTTTTAAGAGAAAACCCCTGAAGGTCATAAGCAATTTACATTACACTTCTCTGCGTCTGTCCATGTCCCAAGGACAGTAACAAATGAATGCATTTTCATTGCTTTCCTCAGTGATCTTAAGACTGCAAAGGTAGTCTTCTGGTGTATTATAGCTTGATGTTTATGCAAAGTCTGTTTTATCAAGATTTGTGGTATATACATGCAGTTATCACAGCAAATGGATTCTGCCAGAAAATTTGTCTTTTTCAGCTATATTTTAGGAACTTCTAATTATATGCTAATGACATTTATGCTTCCACAAGTATATGGTGTAGGGCACGAGAAGACTTTGTTACGGTAACCTGGGATAGTTCGCTTCTTCCCATCTGAGTATGTAGAGTCCCAAGCACGTTTTATCTTGTTGTCATGGTAACTCAGAATAGTTCGCTTCCCCCCCTCCATCTGCACCCGTGGGTGCCAACATGGCGGCCAGCTGCAGATCTCAGAAGTCGGACAACAGCACCTGCATTACATCAGTGAGTTTGCTAATGAGCAAAACAAGACATTGCATATGTATGATGTTAATCAGCACAAGTTTTATTATGCTTCCCTGTGGTGCTTTCCCTTGAGCTTCACCCCCAAGCAGGGCTCCACTGTGTCAGGTCCCCATTTTGACTAACATTGGTGTCCTGGGGCTCCCACCATGGTAACACTACACTTTCAATAAAGCCAAAGCTTTCACTCACTGAGTGTCATGCCTCGTCCCTGAGGAATCTGCACCTGCTTTTCGCTCATAACATATGGGAACACACTGCAGTATAAATTTGATCCAGATCCAGAACAGGCAGCTTGTCACATTTTTATTGAATTAACCAGAATGCACCTTTATAGTAATTAATTTGACATTATGCTTGTATATCATTTGCACAATGACAGACATTATCTGATTCAGTGTAAGGTTAGAGTGACTCAAGTAAATATGATATAAAGCTGTCTCATACAAAGGGATCTCAAATATTTATCAAACAAATTTGATCCAGCAGAAGAGTTTATACAAGATCAGTGCTTTCTATATGTAGTGATGCGGTGGCAACTGTGATTCAATACTCTACTCTATCCAGCATTGTTTTCTCAGAAAACCACAGTCTATCCTGAGAAAAGAGTGGAATTTGATAATTTTATCATCTCTCAGCCTGGAGCATTTCCCCACTTCAGCAGAATTAGACTTTGTGCTTAATGTTGGTCTAAAATAAACTCTGAAGTGGACAGACAATGCCTGAGAGCTCATCCACATTATAAGGCTCTCTTGTACATGTCCTGCTGGGCCTGAAAAATAAAGTTTTAGAAGAAATATTGACTTATGGGCTTGCTGCTATGAAAACAGAAAAGGCCTGAAGAAGATCTGGTGAATATCTGGACAATTCATAGATATATGCATATAAACAGTCCTTCTCCACACAAATTTGCTCAACTTCCTCCTTGTTTTATCTTTTAAACAAACACCTATGTCCTCTGAGTTTAGTCCTCAGTTACTGTTGGAGTTGGGACTTGAAGGCTAACTGACAACACAAATTAAGCTAGCACTTGGGGATGGGAAACTTCGAGTGTCAGTGTGCTCCAACTTGGATATAGGACCTATAGAAGAAGCAGGAGTTAAAGTGTGGCCACATCAGAAAGAAAAGGTAAAAGGTCAAGCAGAAGAGCAATGAGAGGTTTGGCTAAGGTGCACAAGCAGAGGTGTACACATGCTGCAAGGCCAGATACAGTTTGAAGGCAAGTAAAAGGTGAAGAACACCAACCACAGAGAAATGCAGGGTCTGCAGCTAGAAGCAGGCATGACAAAAGAAAGGCTAAGAAAGCCAGTAAGAAAGAGGTATCAGGATCAGTGTAACAGTAAACAAGATCAGGAACAAGGATGAAGTTAAGAACTAAGCAGGTTGGGAGAATATAGTACAGGAGCTGATATACAGATCAGGGATAGAATAGACAGGAGCCAAAGACAGGGACAATAAAATAAAAGATTAAGATAATGTAATCCAGAAACTGGTTGAATAGCAATGGGAAACAACTGAGATTCCCTTATACATTAGCAGGGAGACAAAGTCAGGTGTATAGGTCAGTCTTCAGCTGGTAGGGATTTCCTAGGCTGTCAGCTGCTAAGGATGCTAACTGCAGCTAGCTGAAAGGCTGATAGCTGAGTTAGAGCCTGATGGAGACACTCTTTAAATGGAAGAAAAAATATAGCACACAATTTTCATGTTCCACAAAGTGTTGCAGAATTATTCTTCTGAGAGCTTCTTTTTATTACTGTAATAAAACAAGGATGCTTTATAAACAGAACATCATATCCCATTAATAAATTCACTTCAAAGAATGGTGCTGTTTCATCTTAAGTCCCATATATTGGCTTCCTCATGGGAAATGAATGCCCCACATTAACTATTCATTCAAAAGCAGCATTGGACTATCATATGCAAAAGGTTAAGGGAAAGGAAGCTCCTGCTTCCTTGGGACAGCTAGCAACAGGAACTCTGCAGAGAAATTCTGGCTACATAGAAATAAGGGCAAAGTTTCCACTGACTTTAAAGGGCAAGCATGTGCCTTGACGATAAACTCAGCTACATGGAAAGACTTCCACACGCCATGATGTTATTGTAAAATGGGTGGACAGAAAATGTTCAGATAGTATTGGCTTCTACTGTTGGATCGAATGATAACTGTGTGCATCTCTCCTGCTAATGTTACACATAAGATGGATCAGGCCCTAAAACATTGCAAGAGTATGACTTTTTTTTTTGTATATATTTAATCAAATATTTATATTTAATGTGAATAACTTCGCTCAAGAGAGCCATGCTAGACCTCCCAGAAATTCAAGCAGTAGTATAGATGGATGTACATGATGGGTGCACAGTAGATTAAAAGCCATGACAATCAGGCAGTAGTATAGGCAAAGCAATAATTTAGTCCATAATATGGAAAATGGTGAAGTTCCTAAAGAGTTCATTAGGGAAAGCAAGGAAAACTGCCACAGCTCTCATGTGATTCCTCCCAGCTAGAAAAGTCTGTTACTTGCATTCAAGCATCAGCTATTAAATACAGTTGATTGTGAGAATTAAGCACTTATTTATGATTCTATTGTTTCCTGTACCACTTAGGAGCTGGAACACTAAAATTCTGAAGTTATAGAAGTATAGAGATGAAAAGCGTTTCATAAGATCTAAATGTAGTGTTTTTTAACTGGTCTAAGTCATATCCCTTTATATGCTCTATAGAAAAGAAACCTAAAGTTAACATACACACAGGATGAAAGAATCTCTACTGGAGGGTTCTTCAGTAAGGCAAAGTATATACTTCATAGGTCTCAGGGGAACATAGGAGAGATTTAGATTCCTATGATTTAATAAACTGAGTAGATACTCTGTGGTTTGAATCAGATTTGCTATCTCAGCAGAAAAGTGATGTTACTTTCCCCAAAATACTTTCCTCAGTCTCCTAGCTATAATCCAGCTGATTTGTGATTTTTCTCTTATTGCATCATAGAATCATAGAACCATAGAATCGTCAAGGTTGGAAAAGACCCTTAAAATCATCGAGTCCAACCATTAACCTATCACTGCCAAGTCCATCTATACCATGTCCTCGAGCACCACATCTATCCGTTCTTTAAATACCTCCAGGAATGGAGACTCAACCACTTCCCTGGGCAGTCTGTTCCAATGCTTGACCACCCTTTCAGTGAAGAAGGTTTTCCTAATGTCTAACCTAAACTTCCCCTGATGCAGCTTGAGGCCGTTTCCTCTCGTACTATTGCTTGTTACTTAGGAGAAGAGACTGACCCCCCACCTCACTACAACCTCCTTTCAGGTAGTTGTAGAGGGCAATAAGGTCTCCCCTCAACCTCCTCTTCTCCACACTAAACAACCCCAGCTCCCTCAGCCGCTCCTCATAGGACTTGTGCTCCAGACCCTTCACCAGCTTCATTGCCCTTCTTTGGACACGCTCCAGCACCTCAATGTCCTTCTTGAAGTGAGGGGCCCAAAACTGAACACAGTACTTGAGGCGCGGCCTCACCAGTGCTGAGTACAGGGGCACTATCACCTCCCTGGTCCTGCTGGCCACACTATTCTTGATACAAGCCAGGATGCCATTGGCCCTCTTGGCCACCTGGGCACACTGCTGGCTCATGTTCAGGCAGCTGTCAACCAACACCCCCAGGTCCTTTTCTGCCAGGCAGCTCTCCAGCCACTCTTCCCCAAGCCTGTAGCGTTGCATGGGGTTGTTGTGACACAAGTGCAGGACCTGGCACTTAGCCTTGTTGAATCTCATGCAGTTGGCCCCAGCCCAACGATCCAGCCTGTCCAGGTCCCTCTGCAGGGCCTTCCTACCCTCCAGCAGATCAACACTTCCACCCAACTTGGTGTCATCTGCAAACTTACTGAGGGTGCACTCGATCCCCTCATCCAGATCATCGATAAAGATGTTGAACAGGACCGGCCCCAACACTGAGCCCTGGGGAACACCACTCGTGACCGGCCGCCAACTGGATTTGACTCCATTCACCACCACTCTCTGGGCTCGGCCATCCAGCCAGTTTTTAACCCAGCGCAGAGTGAACCCATCCAAGCCGTGATCAGCCATCTTCTCCAGGAGAATGCTGTGGGAGACAGTGTCAAAGGCCTTACTAAAGTCCAAGTAGACAACATCCACAGCCTTCCCCTCATCCACTAAGCGGGTCACCTTGTCATAGAAGGAGACCAGGTTAGTGAAGCAGGATCTCCCTTTCATAAACCCATGCTGGCTTCCTTACTTCTTTTCTTACTTCTTTACTTACTTACTTTTCTTACTTCTTTTCTTACTGCATCCTGCAGGAAGCCATTACTGTGAGAGAAACTTTTCCTTCCCTCTGCTGCCCAGGAAGGAGATCTTGGCACTGACAGCAGCAGAGCCCAACCCACTACTCACTTAAGTGGAAGATTTCCAGCTCTTTACCTTCAACAGTTCTTTCCTCCACATTCTTTGCAGAGCACAGCTTTCCCATCACGTGGCAAGGGAGAATGGTAAGCAGAAAGTCCTCATCAAGAAAAATCAGAAGGATGAGAAACATTGGTGTCTACACCTAGTCAGCGTTAGGAAATCCAAACCCCAGCTCTTGTCAGTTTTGTGGGTTTGCAAGCTAAGGCTAACAAAAATGTCAATGGATCTCCAAGACCTTCATTCTCAGGTATCAGAAGCAGTTTCAGGATCTGCTGCTTCCCATTCAGCTCAGCCACCCACAGGATATTAATAATTAGTTTAACCTTCCTTTCTGCCAGAACAGGCAACTATTTTCTGTAAGCTCATTGTCCACAGAGATGTTTATATTCCAGTAGAGTTATTCAGTGGTTTTCCATTGAAACTAAACCATAAAAGTTCACAGCGGAGATGGCCATGTGTACATGCAGAGCCAGTATTCAACTCTGCAATATATATGTATATTAATTAAAAGATTAGGATTTTCCTAAGTTGTTAATTACTGAGGAGCAGATCTGGAACAATAGTGAAAACAGTTATTCACAAAGAAGTTAAACTGAATCAGACTGGAATGCAATTGCTTCTGTTCTCCTTTTACTGCCTCTTTCACAAACGTCCTTAAACTATTTTTTTCTTAGAAATGTCATTGCTATGAAAATGGTTCAGTATCACATGAATATGTGTGAGGAAAGTATACTCATATATGAACTATGGCACTGCTTGCTCAGCTAGCTTTGTGTCTTCAGGCATGTCCTCATTATAAAATAACCATTTGGGAAAAGCAGCACTTTACTACCACCTCTGAAAAAAACAAAACCAAAAAACAAACAAGCAAAAAAGGATAAGCTCAGGGAGAGAAGATGCACAAAGATTTACTGATTTCAAGCATGAGTGGGGGCCAGGACCACACGGACAGTTATTTAAGAATTCAAATCCATTTTCCTGTTATTGACCTACAACCGTTGATTTTTCAGCAGTGATTCCTCATAGGATGATGTTTGCCAAAGAGAGAGTGGAGATTACCAAGAGTATAATTGAGGCGTCTGAAAAACAGACAGCATCAGTCAAAAAATGAGATTTAGTGTAGCCTACAGCATGTTTCCACTCATAGTGAATTAAGAGTATCAATTTCACTGTATCCAGAATGCTTTCCACTTATTTATGAATGCAGAATATATTTCTGGGTCAGAAAACCAGATACAAAGTGTACCTTTTGAAAGATATCACTGGCCTGCATTGCTAGTGTTCTTGGGAACATTCAGTATCTGAAGCAATGGAATAATACTGGGGATTGGTCTTCTGCCACCAAATAACCTCTTTTTGCAGAGTTAACAGCAAGAAATGCCTCTGAATCAACATTGACCAGCATAGATGAACCAGGATGGACAATGTTGCCTTGATTAAAAGCACGTTTTGCATTTATTAGCAAAGACAAAACATTTTAAAACTTTCATAAAAGTGAAAAATACTAGATCTCCACTGAAATAATGATAATACAAAAAAACTAAATCTAGTGTAGGAACATGAGGGAAGGAAGCTGAATATCTTTAATTCAAAGTATCCCTTGTACAGTGGAAAAAAAGGGAAGAGAAAAATCTATTGTTAATTGCTTTGAAATCAACTGAAAATCGTCTAGGTAGCATCAATACAAAACAAGCCTTTTGTACTGGGTTTGCATGGCAAGGTTTTGGTAGTGGGGGGGCTACAGGGGTGGCTTCTGTGAGAAGATGCCAGAAGCTTCCCCCATGTCCAACAGAGCCAGTGCCAGCTGGCTCCAAGATGGACCTGCTGCTGGCCAAGACTGAGCCAATCAGCAACAGTGATAGCACCTCTGGGATAACATATTTAAGAAGGGGGGGGGGGGAATCTGTGCAACTGCAGCTATGAGAGAGAGGAGTGAGAATATGTGAGAGAAACAACTCTGCAGACACCAAGGTCAGTGAAGAAGGAGGGGGAGGAGGTGCTCCAGGCACCAGAGCAGGGATTCCCCTGCAGCCCCTGGTGAAGACCATGGTGAGACAGGTTCTCCCCCTACAACCCATGGAGGTTAACAGTGGAGCAGATATCCCCCTGCAGCCCATGGAGGACCCCATGCCAGAGCAGGTGGATGCACCCAAAGGAGGCTGTGACCCCATGGGAAGCCCATGCTGGAGTAGGCTCCTGGCAGAACCTGTGGACCTATGGAGAGAGGAGCCCATGCTGGAGCATATTTGCTGGCAGGACTGGTGACCCCATGGGGGACCCACGCTGGAGCAGTCTGTTCCTGAAAAACTGCACCCCATGGAAAGGACCCACACTGGAGCAGTTTGTGAAGAACTGCAGCCCATGGGAAGGACCCATGTTGGAGAAGTTCGTGGAGAACTGTCTCCCATGGGAGGGACTCCATGCTGGAGCAGGGGAAGAGAGTGAGGAGGAAGGAGTGGCAGAGGCAAGTGTGATGAACTGACCACAACCCCCATTCCCCATCCCCCTGCACCACTCAGTGGGAGGAGGTAGAGAAATCAGGAGTAAAGTTGAGCCCAGGAAGAAGGGAGGGGTGGGGGGAAGGTGTTTTTGGTTTTGTTCTTATTTTCTCATTACTCTACTCTGATTTGATTGGTAATAAATTAAGCTAATTTCCCTGAGTTGAGTCTGTTTTGCCTGTGATGGTAATTGGTGAGTGATCTCACTGTCCTTATCTCGACCCACAAGCCTTTCATCATATTTTCTCTCCCCTGTCCAGCTGAGGAGGGGGAGTGATAGAGCAGCTTGGTGGGCACCTGGTGTCCAGCCAGGGTCAACTTACCACACCTTTTAATTTTCATGATTATTTTTTCAAGAATTAAAATGCCTTTTACTTCTGGGACACTGATGCAATCAGAGATTTAGAATATAATTTTGTCTGATTGCACTGATTGCTGCTTGCTCTACACATTGCCTCAGAACAGTTTTCTGACACATTGGGATTGGCTTGCTTTATATGCAAGAATATTTTTGGTTAAAGCTTAAAGAACTGTATTTTCATGTACACAAGCCAGTACAGCAGACAACATGAGTGTCTTTAAAAGTACCAAAACCTGAAATAAGTCCTTGGATAACCCATGTAAAACAAGGAAGAAAAAAATCAAAGTAAATGGAGTCTTAGCAGAGAAGCAGGCCTTCAGAAACCAGAGACATGGTCAGGGAGTTTAATCTTTTCCTGTTACTGCCTGCACACTTATAAAACTCGCACTGCTGCTGAATCCCAGACTTTTGGAGTGTTTGGGTCTTCTTTTGTTGCTTCCCCCCCACCCTTTTTAAAACACATAACCAATTGATATACTGTAAATAGGGATTAGGTTTTAAAATAAAACTCATGTTTTTTTCTTGCTGCACAAGCATCTTCTGAAAAAAAGTTTCTGAAATTTGTGAAATCCATATAATAAGGATGACAAAGTCTTAATTACAATGAAGAAGATAAGAAGAGAAAAATTATTCCAAGTTCCATGCTCCTATCAGGTGATGGAAGAAGCAACATCAGCACAATTGCTGGGGAAGATGCAGGGGAGAGTGTTCCCATAGATTCTATGAAACTGCTACTGCCTGCACTATATGCAATATAAATTTTATATATATATATATATCTCACAGGATTAAATATGCAGGTGTATGCCCAACGTGTTAGAAAGATGTTGTGTCTCACATTATGAAAATATTCAATTCAGAAAAGAACCTACAAACAGAGACCAGGTGAAAACAACAAAACTTCTACTTCAAATTTTGACAAAATGGACCAAAATGACCCCAGCTGAATTTTTTCTTTATTCTTTATCTCCTGGACAAAAGAACATCAAGAGAATTACAAAATATCACCAATATTTCACTTTGACTAGAGAATGAACTGTTGCTTTCCTACACTTACATTTTCCCAAGAAATATTACACCCCCAAATCCAAATATGATTAATTAAAATACAAGAACAAAAATGCCCTTCTGGAAAGAGGTCTTCTCTACTCTATAAGGAGAAGTCAACTCAAAGGGTTAAAAGACCCACCCACTGCATCAGGCAGAGAGCCTAAAGATCTTTCCAAAAGAAAGTGTCCTTATACACAGGGCAAACGAGCAGGACAGCTGCTTCTCAAAAGGAAGTGACAAAGCTGGAAACAGAAGCAGGCTTCCTGATTTGTAAGCCATCAGGTCTTATTTCACAGCTCTTTGTGACTAAGCCAACAGTCTTTTCTATCACTTTATTCCAATATTGCTTACATTAGGTAGATTTTATTAATATAATGAAGTCTAAGTGGCTCAGTATGAATAAGATGGTAGTCTGAGAAGGGACTTAGATAAATCTTTAATTAAATAAGATGTTAAATAGAGTTTGTTGCTAAGAGGAGTTAAGTGCCTCTGTGTGACATACAGCATACAGGAACATTCTTATGAACCTTACCAATTTGGGCAATAAACTTTGGCTCCTACAGCTCTTTCCACTCTTCTGCTTTATCTGTTTTCCTATCACATGCCACTTTCCCTTCCTTCTATCTGTTTGTAGCCTGCCACATGGTCCCCTGCTCAAAGGTCATTCTTCCATCCCCTTCAAACACTGCAGGTGCCCCTGGATGCTGTACTATCCATATGGGACATATGCATCATGATTCAGTGGGCAGCTTGGCACCAAAACCATAAATCTGCCACTTAGGAATCTCAAATATTGGTGGGTATGTAGAAGGATTCCTGCAATACTATTGAGTCACAGTTCAAACAGTAGCTATTAATTCTGTACTGTTATGGACAAATTGGAGTTCTTAATCTGCTAAATTTGCTATGTTCAGTGCACATTTCCCACACACACTTTTCAGAAAACAATTTTGTTTTTAATATGAAGATACACACAACTGTTCTTACTGCTCCCTGTCCCGTGTAACCACAACAGCTGCAAATATTCACCACATAATAGAGATGTTTCTTCCTTTGTAATATGCACTTAAGTCATCCAGCCAGGAAGCGGAAATAATACTAGTGTTACTATAGTGTAAATCAACTGATGGAGCTTACATTGATAATACTGATTTTATTTTACTGTAACAGTTGACTGAGGTGTAGTACTTATCATTTACACATCCCAAAAGGATTCATAAGGATCATTTCCAGTGTCTCCATTCCACCGATGCCAGGAGTATATGCTATACAGTCCCAGAGAGCAAAATTTCATCTTTTTTGTGAGCCATGTCAGTGCAAACTTAATTAGACCCATCAGGCAGTAAGAGAAATAGGGCTCACCCCTCCTCACATAACAGTTTCAGTCTGATTTGCAGAACATATCTACAGGGACGGACACAGAATTCAGATAGTTCTACAGTGCTATACCTGAGCAAATACATCCTGTCTTTTAACCTGACTCTATAGGCATATCCTTAGTCACTTTTCCCCACTACACCATAGCAACACTAGTACCCTACAGCAGGAAAAATACCATAGCAGAGCTCCTTTACATGCACACTGCACATAACAAACTAAGGGGCTTATCTGCTGGCATGCCTATTCTTTATCCAATTGAATACTCCCAATGTAGCACAGCTCTATCCAGGACAAGGGTACTGCTGGGATATTGATGTCAGCTGAGAGCATGACAATAAATCATAGAATCATTTAGGTTGGAAAAGACCCTTAAAATCATCGAGTCCAACCATTAACCTAGCACTGCCAAGTCCACCACTAAACCATGTCCCTAAGCACCACGTCTACCCGTCTTTTAAATACCTCCAGGGATGGAGACTCAACCACTTCCCCAATCAGCCTGTTCCAGTGCCTGACTACCCTTTCAGTGAAGAAATTTTTCCTAACATCCAACCTAAACCTCCCCTGGCACAGCTTGAGGCCATTTCCTCTCGTCCTATCGCTTGTTACTTAGGAGAAGAGACCAACACCCACCTCGCTACAACCTCCTTTCAGGTAGTTGTAGAGAGCAATAAGGTCTCCCCTCAGCCTCCTCTTCTCCAGACTAAACAACCCCAGCTCCCTCAGCTGCTCCTCATAGGTCTTGTTCTCCAGATCCTTCACCAGCTTCATTGCTCTTCTTTGGACACATTCCAGCACCTCGATGTCCTTCTTGTAGTGAGGGGCCCAAAACTGAACACAGGACTTGAGGCGCGGCCTCACCAGTGCCGAGTACAAGGGGACGACCACTTCCCTAGTCCTGCTGGCCACACTATTCCTGACACAAGCCAGGATGCCATTGGCCCTCTTGGCCACCTGGGCACACTGCTGGCTCATGTTCAGGCAGCTGTCAACCAACACCCCCAGGTCCTTTTCTGCCAGGCAGCTCTCCAGCCACTCTTCCCCAAGCCTGTAGCGTTGCATGGGGTTGTTATGACCCAAGTGCAGGACCCAGCACTTAGCCTTGTTGAACCTCATGCAGTTGGCCCCGGCCCATCGATCTAGCCTGTCCAGGTCCCTTTGTAGGGCCTTCCTACCCTCCAGCAGATCAACACTTCCACCCAACTTGGTGTCATCTGCAAACTTACTGAGGGTGCACTCAATCCCTTCATTCAGATCATCGATATAGATAATAAACAGAACTGGACTCAGTACTGACCCCTGGGGAACACCACTTGTGAACGGCTGCCAGCTGGATTTAACTCCATTCACCACCACTCTCTGGGCTCGGCCGTCCAGCCAGTTTTTTTAACCATCAAAGAGTACACCCGTCCAAGCCATGAGCAGCCAGTTTCTCCAGGAGAATGCTGTGGGAAACGGTGTCAAAGGCTTTACTAAAGTCCAGGCAGACAACATCCACAGCCTTTCCCTCATCCACTAAGCGGGTCACCTTGTCATAGAAGGAGATCAGGTTAGTCAAGCAGGACCTGCCTTTCATAAACCCATGCTGACTGGGCCTGATCCCTCGGTTGTCCCACACGTGCCGCGTGATGGCACTCAGGATGATCTGCTCCATGACCTTCCCTGGCACCGAGGTCAGGCTGACAGGCCTGTAGTTCCCTGGATCCTCCTTTCGGCCCTTCTTGTAGATGGGCGTCACATTTGCTAACCTCCAGTCAACTGGGACCTCCCCGGTTGACCAGGACTGCTGATAAATGATGGAGAGTGGCTTGGCCAGCTCCTCTGCCAGCTCCCTCAGTACCCTTGAGTGGATCTCATCTGGACCCATAGACTTGTGTGTGTCTAAGTGGTGTAGCAGGTTGCTAACCATTTCCCCTTGGATAATGGGGGCTTCCTTCTGCTCCCCAGCCCTGTCTTGCAGCTCAGGGGGCTGGGTACCCTGGGAAGAACTGGTCTGACTATTAAAGATTGAAGGAAAGGAGACATTAAGTACCTCAGCCTTTTCCTTGTCCTCTGTCACTATGTTTCCCCCCACATCCAACAAAGGATGGAGATTCTCCTTAGCTCTCCTTTTGTTGCTAATGTATTTGTAAAAACACTTCTTGTTATCTTTTACGGCAGTAGCCAGATTAAGTTCCAGCTGGGCTTTGGCCCTTCTAATCTTCTCCCTGCATAACCTCACAACATCCTTGTAGTCCTCCTGAGTTTCCTGCCCCTTCTTCCAAAGGTCATAAACTCTCCTTTTATTCCTGAGTTCCAGCCAAAGCTCTCTGTTCAGCCAGACTAGTCTTTTTTCACGCTGGCTTGTCTTTTGGCACATGGGGACAGCCTGCTCCTGCGCCTCTAAGATTTCCTTCTTGAAGAATGTCCAGCCTTCCTGGACTCCTTTGCCCTTCAGGACCGCCTCCCAAGGGACTCTCTCAACCAGGCTCCTAAACAGGCCAAAGTCTGCCCTCCGGAAGTCCAAGGTGGCAGTTCTGCTGACCCCCCTCCTTACTTCTCCGAGAATCGAAATCTCTATCATTTCATGATCACTATGCCCAAGACGGCCTCCAATCATCACATCACCCACAAGTCCTTCTCTGTTCACAAACAACAGGTCCAGTGGGGCACCTTCCCTAGTTGGCTCCCTCACCAGCTGTGTCAGGAAGTTATATCTTCCACACACTCCAGGAACCTCCTAGACTGTTTCCTCTCTCCTGTATTGCATTTCCAGCAGACATCTGGTAAGTTGAAGTCCCCCACGAGAACAAGGGCTAGCGAGCATGAGACTTCTCCCAGCTGCTTATAGAATACTTCGTCTCCCTCTTCATCCTGGTTGGCTGGTCTATAACAGACTCCCACCAGGATGTCTGCCTTGTTGGCCTTCCCCCGATTCTCACCTATAAACACTCAACCCTATCATCACCATCATCAAGCTCTAAACAGTCAAAACACTCCCTAACATACAGGGCTACCTCACCGCCTCTCCTTCCTTGCCTATCGCATCTCAAGAGTTTATAGCTGTCCATTGCAGCACTCCAGTTGTGCAAGTCATCCCACCATGTTTCTGTGATGGCAACTATATCATAGTTTTCCTGCTGCACAATGGTTTCCAGCTCCTCCTGTTTGTTGCCCATGCTGCGTGCATTCACACAGATACACTTCAGTTGGGCTATTGCTCCTGCCACCTTTTTGGGGGGAGAAGCCCTAGTTCCTATGTGAACATTCTCAGGTGCTTCCGTGGTTTCTAACACATCCATAGCCCTTGTGTCTTTGCTGCTGCATGGCTCTCCATCCCCTACCTCCACTGAGACAGCAGACCGATAGACCTCGCTAGCACCCTGTCCCTCAAACATTGGCATGCTGCCCCCAGGCTTATCTCTAGCAAGCCTGGTTTTACCACTTTCCCCCTTTTTGTTATATCAAAATTTATGTGGGTTTATGAGACGAGACCTTAGAGAAACAAGCCAAGAAAGAAACCAAGAAAAAATACATCAACATTAATCTTTAGTGATTTGCTATTATTAAGAGTGGTTGCCCTGCATTATTGCATGGGTACACCTCTCATTGATCAAGAGCTGCATCCCTGTGGCAATGGGCTGAAGTTTGAATGTTTCCCTATACCTTCAACATAGAAACAAAATATATACCTTGCTCAGGTTCTAGCAAATGACAGAGAGAAGTATCTTAGGTTTGCCTACAACAGTCTAACAGGAGCAAATTTTAATGAATCAGGCTCTACAAGCCTCTACTTCCCCACGAAGTAAGATCTTTCAGTAGCTTATTAATATGACAAATTTACCTTGTCCTTGTTTTGTTAGTATAATTTGAAATGGTGAGCAATTCATGGTTTTAATGACAATTGTATGCCTTTTTTTCAAGTCTAATAATTATGTCTAAAATAAATTGGCCCTTCAGAAAGTCTATCTGAATCTGAAGCTGCTACCTGCATAAATAATACACAGTGCTCCATTACAGAGAAGTATAAACTTTAATGTTCACAGTTTTTGGAATTACTCGGAGGCAATGAGGAATAAGGAAGATTGTGTTCAAGCATATTAGTTGATTTGTTAATTGGTACTGGACTAGATCCTATCCTCACGTAGGTCATGGTAGCTCCACAAAAGCCAAAGGAATAATACAGGCTTATCTCAGCTGGTCATCTAGCATACTACTGTAAAACTGTGTGTTGCATAAAATAAAAAAAGCAGTCCGAATCTGCATCACTCCTGGACAACTGATGAAAGAATTTGGAAACATCAAGAAAAAAATTCTATAGTGAAGCTGTAACTAAAATGCCTTGAAAGAGTCTAGAAAGAGCAAGGCTGAACAGATTTTACAATAATTGGGTAGTAACCCCAAACCGTTTATAGCTCTGTGTGGATAATGAATCCACTTGTCCAGATTGATTTGTTTTGGCAGGAATATCACTAATACCGTATTTTTTACAAGGAACTTATAATATTCCTCTGACAGAATAAGCTTAAACTCCTTTGACAGAATAAGCAGTGATACTCATGCCACACTGACTGTCCTGAAAGTTTATAAGGGATCCATGATGCCATAGGGACTGTCAGTATGTCTCTTATCTACCCCATACAGAAGGGACATTTGTTTATATCAGGTGATATAAATAACTCTTTCCCAGCTGTCAGCAGCTTCACGCTAATCTCTACACATTGCTGTCCCAAGCTCAAGAGCTCCATAAAGATTTCCTGAGGCACCAGTTCCACTGAAGCATCTGCACACTAGGCTTGTTCCAAATGCTTCCTCCTTGAAGACAACGCACACAAAAATGTACCTGTGTCATTCACAGTTCACATAAACCACCACTCCATATCCCAGTGACAGAGAGGCTTTATCAAGGAGCAGATCATATTGAGTGCCATCACGCGGCACGTGCGGGACAACCAGGGGATCAGACTCAGCCAGCATGGGTTTATGAAAGGGAGGTCCTGTTTCACTAACCTGGTCTCCTTCTCACCTCCTGGGACAAGGTGACCCACTTATTGGATGAGGGAAAGGCTGTGGATGTTGTCTACTTGGACTTTAGTAAGGCCTATGACACTGTCTCCCACAGCATTCTCCTGGAGAAGCTGGCTGCTCACGGCTTGGATAAGTGCACTCTGCGCTGGGTTAAAAACTGGCTGGACGGCTGAGCCCAGAGAGTGGTGGTGAATGGAGTCAAATCCAGTTGGCGGCCGGTCACGAGTGGTGTTCCCCAGGGCTCAGTACTGGGGCTGGTTCTGTTCAACATCTTCATTGATGATCTGGATGAGGGGATTGAGTGCACCCTCAGTAAGTTTGCAGGCGACACCAAGTTGGGTGGAAGTGTTGATCTGCTGGAGGGTAGGAAGGCCCTGCAGAGGGACCTGGACAGGCTGGATCGATGGGCCGGGGCCAACTGCATGAGATTCAACAAGGCTAAGTGCTGGGTCCTGCACTTGGGTCACAACAACCCCATGCAACGCTACAGGCTTGGGGAAGAGTGGCTGGAGAGCTGCCTGGCAGAAAAGGACCTGGGGGTGTTGGTTGACAGCCGCCTGAACATGAGCCAGCAGTGTGCCCAGGTGGCCAAGAGGGCCAATGGCATCCTGGCTTGTGTCAGGAATAGTGTGGCCAGCAGGACCAGGGAGGTGATAGTGCCCCTGTACTCGGCATTGGTGAGGCCGCACCTCGAGTACTGTGTTCAGTTTTGGGTCCCTCACTACCAGAAGGACATTGAGGTGCTGGAGCATGTCCAAAGAAGGGCAATGAAGCTGGTGAAGGGTGTAGAGAACAAGTCTTATGCGGAGAGGCTGAGGGAGCTGGGGTTGTTTAGCCTGGAGAAGAGGAGGCTGAGGGGAGACCTTATTGCTCTCTACAACTACCTGAAAGGAGGTTGTAGCGAGGTGGGGGGTCAGTCTCTTCTCCCAAGTAACAAGCGATAGGACGAGAGGAAACGGCCTCAAGCTGCGCCAGGGGAAGTTTAGGTTGGATATTAGGAAAAACTTCTTCACTGAAAGGGTAGTCAGGCACTGGAACAGGCTGATTGGGGAAGTGGTTGAGTCTCCATCCCTGGAGGTATTTAAAAGACGGGTAGACGTGGTGCTTAGGGACATGGTTTAGTGGTGGACTTGGCAGTGCTAGGTTAACGGTTGGATTCAATGATCTTAAGGGTCTTTTCCAACCTTAACAATTCTATGATTCTATGATAAAACCAAAGCAAGCTGTGCTTGAAAAGTTGAGGTCATTTTATAATGAACATTTGTGACGTTTTATCTGTGTTAGGTTCTCTATTTAAAAATCTAATCACTGCAAACACAGAGACCTGATAAAGAACAGAACAGTGATAGGAAGAACCACCTAATGAGCTAATTAGTGAAAGTGAGAAGACTGAATCAGCTACTCCCAGAATCCATGGAAGGGGAACGATTAGTGCTATTAGTTCCACTTAATTCCTACCATTGTGGAGTTTGACCCTTAAGAAGAAAAAAAAGTGAGGAACAAACATCACGTTTAGCTTACAATGAACATGCCAAACTAACCTGATTCGCTCACTGTGAAGTCTTGAAAGGCAGAAAGGAAAGAAACACATGAAAACAAAGCAGAACACTTGTACACAGATTTCTTGTTCTCTGAACTAAGAACAATGTTTTCCAGTTTCCTAGTAGCCCTTTTTCTCAAGTACTGGCAGACATGAAATTTTTTGGTTTTTATTTTAGCACAAAAACAGTTCAGAGACTTTTGCCATTCTATGGGAAATCTTTGGGAATTTAGCTAGAAATTCTTCACTAATTAAATAGTCCCATGTTCTTCTGATATCAAGCTGTCATTTTAGGATTAAGACTGATATTTATCCCTATACAAAGATCTATCACAAGATCTACACACTGTTTAGGTACACCTAACTTATACAGAATCCATTATTTTTTGATTTATTATTGTCATCTAGCATGTTCTCTGCAGCAACAGCCTAGGGAGAAATATTGCTTTAAGTAGAATTTATCAAACTTCTCCACCAAACTAAGTACTCCCTGCCCACTGAATTCCCTATTTTAAAATAACATTAGGGAATTTTCCTCACTGCAAAGTTATTAAGCCACAGTATTTAATAAAGTGCTTGCAGGTAATTAAAGCCCAGTGTAAAGTAAGGCAAAATCACATACAACTGTAATTTTGTGCTGTAGCTTTTAATAAGCTCATTAGCAATCACACAGGAAGGCCATATGCTGACTACTTCACAGATGTTCTGAGAAATTAATGGCAATGGGAGGAAACAATGTCAAAGAGCAAGAGGAAAGCTGAGGAATGACAGCTTTGCTCTGTAATCCTGGGCAAATTGTGAGAACCTTCTGTGCCTCAGTTGCTTTGTCAACATTGTGGGGAAGATACCACTATTTACCTTATTGCCAAAGGCCCGTTCCCAGCAACTACAAGGATATTCCAAGAGGTTCAGTGATATTTGTCATAAGAGTGGAAATTTCTGCTGATTCCATGTTTCACATCTGCTAAGTGCTGAAAAAAACCTCTCCTTATCCAATGTAACATGAGGCACTCATAGAGAGAAATATTAGTGAGAGAGAAGACACTTTAATATTTGAACATATTTTAAGAGAGAAAAAAATGCCACAGCATACTTCTGCTCCTGAATATGGTTTGCTCTCTCTTATTCCACCCTACCTAGCTGCCATTCTGACTTTCTCTACCTCTTTTTCTGTAAAAAGAAGGTCCCACCCTAGCCCTACTCTACATGAACAGGTGATATGTGTACAAACAAGAAAACTAACATGTCCTGAAGATGTGACAGTCTGCTGTGAAAAGCAGTAGGTTTCTCCAGTCTGCAAGTGCACCCCTCAGCTAATGTTATTCCTCCTCCTTCCTTTCTCAAAAACTCAGTAGAGAACCCAAAGAGCATTAACATACCTCACAAAACATAGTAACTTTTTAGGACAAGTAACAAGAAGAAAGGAACATATATATTCATCTAACATCAATATTTCAGATATTCCACCAGTAGACAGGACTTACAAATTAGACACCCCAGAAATATAAGATCTCAATATGAATTTTTCTCCTATTTCTGAAGATCCTTAGGCATTCTTCTCCTTCACAGAGTAGAAAGTAGATGCTTTCTCAATGTTAATTCTTCCTTATGATTTTTCTTTATACAGACTCAATACTGTACAGATCATACTAAATAGACAATGTAACTGATCACAGGTAGCCCTGTATGTAATAATGAGGGTCTCTAAGAGCTTGGACTGTAATAACATTTCCAGGTCTTCTGTCATAATTAGCTACATGTGTTGCAGGCACATCCTTCGGCTGGGGCTGCACGGCTAGAAGGCGCGTCCCCTGGGTGGTGGATAGGGGATCCCTCTCTGGGGGGTGCACCGGATAAAATTGAAGAAGGTGCCGCAAACCAGCGCAGCCTAAGGGAAGGCCACCCTGACAGAAAAACCACTGGCCCTCCAAGTCATGGGGGTTGGGCAGGAGGCCAACTACCTCCTCCCGGAAAAAAAAATAAAAAGTTGCAGAAACGACGAGCATCAGAAATGGCGGGGATGGAGAAAAATCGGTAACGAAGTGAGGAGGAGGAGATGGAACTGGATCGGTCGTGTCCTGAGGGGGAAACCGACAGAAGACTGCGCTGTGGCCCTTGACTCCAGAGCACACAGCCGCGGACCGATCGAAGTGGAAGAACGATGTTCGCGCCTTGTGTGCTTCCTGGCACTGAGAGAATTCAGATTCAGATCAGACAGTTGCAGGCACATGAGTACAGAATGTGATTTGAGAACAGGCAGCTGCCACCAGGAATTAATTGTTACTAGGCAGAAATACATTTAGCCATGACTCAAATGAGATAAGCTGATGGTAAAATTTGAAGCTGAATGATTGCAAATGCAGACCTCTAAGGGGTAATTAATATGGACCTGGTCTTTCAGTCTTTATTTGCCTGAGTAACCTCTTTATTTGCAATAGTCTAATTCACGTGACCAGGAATCACTCACATAAGTGCTGCAGAACTGAGATTTAAGATTGAAAATTAGGATTTTTCACTTGCAAGTTATTTCTATTCTGAAAGCTCCTGACAGCAGGAGGGACTACAAAAACAAAGAACATGGTTTCTCTTGAACACGTACTCATGGATGGTAGAGGCAAGCATGTTATTTTCATACAACTGAGCAGCTTACTGACATGGAGGCCAAATCACAAAAATGAGTTATAACTCTTCCCCTTTGAAGAGCCCCATAAAAAGACACAGGAAAGTGCAGATTTGTGCCAAAGCCTATTACAGACTGAAAAACACAAACCCTAAATGATTAGTATCACATGCAGCTCATTTACTTAAGACATGCTGCAAAATCTTGGCTTGCATTCAAGGGAAATGCCTGGCTTTTAGGAAAGAAATACTATTTAAGATTTCTAATGCAGAAGAATATAAGGGACAATTGAATTACAGTCCAGATAATTAACAGTAAAAAGAATGGCAGCAGGCATTATAAAATGTTCTCTGACAAATATAAACAAATCAGAAAATGGATTGGTGAGTAGAACTCACCACTGTGAGAATTAATTACATATCTTTTTCCTAAGCTATGGTTATGAAGCACAGATTCCTGCTCACTCCCAGAGATAACAGGAAAAAACAAGGAAATTCTTGCCAGGTACATTTTGAAGTTCTTTCTTGATCTCGGTTATTGCTCCAGAAGTCCTTTGGCTGCCTGGCTCATGTCCCATTGGAGGAAAAAAAAACCAAACAACTATGTGATCCTTTTCCAAACACAAAAACATACCCATTTGTAGAAGATTTTGGGGAAAGAAGACAACTCTTAGAAGCTGTTTTAAAAATGTCCATTTAAAAAAGGCTTAAGAAACCATATAGCCTCCTTAGCAAGTTCTTTATAAGGCACTACGCCACTGACAAAGGTTTTTTTCAAGATAGACCCATGATTACAATAAAATTCAGACAATCATTTGGTCTCCATAGAGACACCAGACCAAATCACAAAGATAACTTTTTCCCATAAAATGGATGTAGGGATCTATCCATACACAGTGGGATGAAAAAACTTTATTGTTTTGCTCAAAAATTCTGCCTTGATGGCCATTCTCTTTCCCACCCCCTTTCTCAAAAATTTAACAAAGCTGGCATAGTCATGTCTTTGCTCTCTAAAATTTCCTGGCTAATAATTATTAGTACTCATCTTAATTTTCCTTCTGCAAAATCCTTTTCTTCACCAGACAGTGAAATTCAGAATGAGAACATAGGCATCCAGTTCTAATAAACAAAAAATGCCTTAATGTTATTAACCACTGTTATCAACTCAGCAATGACATCCATCTAAAGGAGGCTTCTGCATGCATAACACCAATTCATCAGTTAACATCTGCCTCCTTAATATCATTTGTGCTACTCAGAACCTGCCCGAAGTGCTCTGGTGGTCATTAATTTACAGCATACAGATTTTCGCAAAAATTATGAAAAGCTATGTGTCGTGGTTTAACCCCAGCCAGCAACTAAGCACCACACAGCTGCTCGCTCACTCCCCCACCGGTGGGATGGGGGAGAGAATCAGAAGGGTAAAAGGGAGAAAACTCGTGGGTTGAGATAAGAACAGTTTAATAATTGAAGTAAAATGAAATAGAACAGTTAAACAGGTAAAGCAAAAGCTGCGCACGCAAACAAAGCAAAGCAAGGAATTCATTCACTCCTTCCCATCGGCAGGCAGGTGTTCAGCCATCCCCAGGAAAGCAGGGCTCCATCACGCGTAACGGTTACTTGGGAAGACAAATGTCATCACTCCGAACGTTCCCCCCTTCCTTCTTCCTCCTTCCTCCCCCAGCTTATATACTGAGCATGATGTCATATGGCATGGAATAGCCCTTTGGCCAGTCTGGGTCAGCTGTCCTGGCTGTGCCCCCTCCCAGCTTCTTGTGCACCAGGCAGAGCATGGGAAGCTGAAAAATCCTTGACTAGTATAAGCACTACTCAGCAACAACTAAAACATCAGTGTGTTATCAACATTATTCTCATCCTAAATCCAAAACACAGCGCTCTACCAGCTACTAAGAAGAAAATTTACCCTATCCCAGCTGAAACCAGGACAGTATCCACCCCTTATTCCATACCATTTACATCATGCTCAGGCCACACACTATCCAATACATCCTCATTACCCACCATCCCCCTTCGCATCCTTTGATATAATGCATAGATATCATTCCCTTAGTCTATGGACCACTCCTGTGAAATGTCTGTAAAATGTCCACATAATGCCCATTGAGTTCATTTAGTCCATGACTTTGGGCTCCATCTGTGATGGTGGTCACTCAGGACAGGAGAGGTGGTGTGTCGCGTGTAGTTATTGGGCACCAAAGCCAGCTCAGGTCGGGTCACTGCTGCACTTGCACTGCTTCTTGTAAGGCTTCTCCTCCATTGGTTCAGGTGGTTCCTGCTATGGTAATTCCTATAACATGCAACTCAGATCATGGGTTACAACAATTTAAAGGTATTTCCATTACAATCTCCACCCCTGGCCCCTTTAGGCCAGGTTATAGGGTTTAACATTGCAATGAACTCCTCCCCTTGCTCCTAGCCTGGCTAGCAACAAGGGGTTCCTGCTATAGTAATTCCCATAACATGCAACTCAAATCCTGGGTTACAATAATTTAAAGGTATTTCCATTACAATCTCCACCCCTGGCCCCTTTGGACCAGACCATTGGGTTTAACACTGCAATGGACTCCTCCCCTTGCCCCTGCTCCAGCGTAGGGTCCCTCCCACGGGAGACAGTCCTCCATGAACTTCTCCAATCCGAGTCCTTCCCACGGGCTGCAGTTCTTCACAAACTGCTCCAGCATGGGTCCCTTACACGGGGTGCAGTCCTTCAGGAACAGACTGCTCCAGTGTGGGTCCCCTGCGGGGTCACAAGTCCTGCCAGCAAACTTGCTCCAGCATGGGCTCCTCTTTCCATGGGTCCACAGGTCCTGCCAGGAGCCTGCTCCAGTGCGGGCTTCCCACGGGGTCACAGCCTCCTTCGGGCATCCAACTGCTCCAGCATGGGGTCCTCCATGGGCTGCAGGTGGATCTCTGCTCCACCCTTAACTTCCATGGGCTGCTCTGGCATGGGATTATCCACATCCACAGACACTTCGGGGTGTCCTGCTCCCACAGGGACTCATCCACAGGTCACAGTCCCTTCGATTCGAGTTCACACTGGAGTTCCAGCCTGTCCAGTACAGCAGTACAGAAACAGCAGCGATGCCCTGGCCATCTGCCAGCCCAGGCACATGGCCATTGCTGTTATCAAAATGTTCCCAGGCACATCAGAGTACGATGATCAGCAGTACAGCAAGCAGCAAAAGCAAAAAGCAGCCACTAACGAGTGCTAGACTCTAACATACAGTAAGGCAAGCAAGCCCCGTGGCAAGCACAGAAGCCTGCCGATTAATAAGCTAAACAGCAATAACATCTATAAATTCGATCTAGCGCGTTCCAATCAAAACTGTCATTATCTCGAACCCTTCGAGCCCCACGTTGGGCACCATCACTCCAAACTTCCCCCCTTCCTTCTTCCTCCCCCAGTTTATATACTGAGCATGATGTCATATGGCATGGAATAGCCCTTTGGCCAGTCTGGGTCAGCTGTCCTGGCTGTGCCCCCTCCCAGCTTCTTGTGCCCCCGGCAGAGCAGGGGAAGCTGAAAAGTCCTTGACTGGTGTAAGCACTACTTAGCAACAACTAAAACATCAGTGTGTTATCAACATTATTCTCATCCTAAACCCAAAACACAGCACTATAGCAGCTACTAAGAAAATTAACTCTATCCCAGCTGAAACCAGGACACTCAGTTACAACAGTCACAGCACCGGATAAAACTGTTAGATCTTGAACTTAATATAATATTGTCAAATTCACCTGTTTACTTGATGTAATGAATCTAAAATCTTTCCTAAAACCTTACTTTTAGGGAGTTTGGCTATATTTGTGTACAAGAGATGCAAATGATAGGGTAATTGCTAAGTTGGATTCAGAGGTAATTCAATTCTAGATGAAGGACTGTCAATCAGTTAAATTAAGACCTTCAAGGACATGAACAGTTGTTAAAGTTATTTCTTTCCTCCCTAGCTTATTCAAAGCCAGACTCCAAAATCCTTTCCAGAAACAGAAAACAGAGCCTATTAGTCTCCAAAACGCTAAAAGTCTGGCAGCCCTGGAGATATAATTTGGGTTACCAAGAGGATGGATCACAGTAATTCAGCATCAATTCTTTCAGACTTGGAAGTGGTTTGCCATAGAGGAGGATTTGTTCTATTATTAAAAGTTATATGTGATAAAAAACTACGAAACGGTCAACAACATTTAAAACCCTTGTTCATACACCACTGACAAAATCCACAAGGCAGAAAAAAAAATCCTATATTACTTAGTTTTGGAGTTATATTTAATGAGACAAATCAATGGAAGATATACTAATGGACATTTTATGTGGGTGGCCCTACCCACTGTTTGAAACTGCTAAGATAAAAGAAACTTCCAGCATTTAAAATTTATTCTACATAGGACATGTTTATAAACACACTAAACAAGATATCCTTGTGTCACTGGACTATACCTGTGGATTTAACTATATGCTTCCAAAAGAAACAGCCACAGTAAAAGATGAGTGCCACTCTTGAAAACTCAAGTTCTCACAAAAGACAGACACTCATTTTGGTCTGTTGAAAGTTACATTTGGGCAAATCATTAACACAGGCTCCCTTCTGCATAATCAGAAAGAAACCACTGTAGGAAGTGAATTCTCCTGCCCTGCAGAATGTTCCTATTTCCTAAGAACTTCTGTACATAAGGGAAAAAACAAATTTACCTTTGCACCCAGCAGAGTTTATCTGGAGTCGGGCTGTAAATTAGGCAAACTTACTGGGTACTCTTTATGTTCTCACTGTACTACATGGAAGTAAATCAGGTAAAAAAAAAACCAAAAGGGAAAAGAAAAAAGCTCCCAAACTTAAAAAGGCTTAGAAAAACATTGCCTGTTTCTGCTATGCAAGGGCTGCCATGCTGTGCTCCTGTGTAATTTCTTTGTGTTTGAGACCCTTTGTGTGGTAGCACACTGTGTGCTGGAAACTCTGCTTTGCACAGTGATTGCACTGAGACAAAAGATGTATTAGATGAACGTGTCCATCATTGTCAACAGAGACAGACTCTAGCATCTTTCCAGAACATGTTCAAAATACAACAATCATCTCATTATCCAAACCTAAGCCAGTCTTCCTTGAAAACCTTCTCCCATTCTTATAAAGAAGGTGTCTATATTTACTTATTCTTTTATACGCAAAGAGAAGGAAAGTCATACAATTCTATTTCACTTCCTAGCTGGAAACACAAAATGGAAAATATCAAAGAATTAAGTAAGTCCCAAAGGCTGTGCTGTGGCCAGAGTGAACTCCATAGTTTATACAAAGGAAGAAGAAAAAAAGAAACTAAGAGCTCAAGAAAGAATGGTTATTGCAAGTCAGGTAGGAGACAGTATCACTCCTATGTTTGCAGAGGGAAAACAAGGCTTTCTAAGTCAAGGTTACTCAACGTATTTTTCAGAGATGCCCCACAAGAGTTTTTATTTCTATCCAAATACAGGTTGGGCTAATAATGTAAACTACTATTTTTCCTTCATTTTGTTTCTTTGCTTATATGTGTGAGAATGTATTTTTTTTAAATCTGCAGTCATTTAACAGACCACGTCTGGCTGTCCTACAGGACACCATGGACTTGAATATGAATGGTTAAGAACCACTGCACTGGGGCCTAGGATTTCTAAAGGAATTTATAAGGGAATAGATTATGATATATGAGGTTTAAAAAGAAGTAAAGACATTTTATAATTTAGCAAAAGAAAGCTAGTATGTAATCTATCAGGAACTACAAGATAATTATGCCAACTTTAGCTTCTTAGCGATCCTTTAAAAATGAGAATTAAAGCACAAATATTACCATAAGATTTCCTGGAATCTACCCAGTTCCTGGCCCTGCATCCATCACCATGACGAAACAAGAAGACTGCAGTCCTGCCATGCCTCACCTCCAACCTCTTCTGGGATTACTTGTGTACTACTACATGATAGCTCTCAGAAAACCTTGTTGCAAGGGACAGGCAGGTAAAATTCCTATTATTTCCCCAGATCCTGTTATTTTCAAAGTATTAAGGTTCATTTGTACATGACAGAGGCCTGAGTATTAAAATGACTGACTGAATTTTCTTCTACTTTTCTAGCTGGGAAATATAGATCCATAAAAAGCAGGGAAGCTTTTCCTGGAAGAAGGCAAAGAACTGATCTGTTGTCCTGGTTTCAGCTGGGATAGAGTTAATTTTCTTCTAAGTAGCTCGTAGAGTGCTGTGTTTTGGATTTAGGATGAGAATAATGTTGATAACACACTGATGTTTTAGTTGTTGCTAAGTAGTGCTCACACCAGTCAAGGATTTTGCAGCTTCCCATGCTCTGCCTGGTGCACAAGAAGCTGGGAGGGAGCACAGCCAGGACAGATGACCCAGACTGGCCAAGGGGCTATTCCATACCATATGGCGTCATGCTCAGTATATAAGCTGGGGGAAGAAGAAGGAAGGGGGGGACGTTCGGAGTGATGGCGTTTGTCTTCCTAAGTAACCGTTACGCGTGATGGAGCCCTGCTTTCCTGGAGATGGCTGAACACCTGCCTGCCGATGGGAAGGAGTAAATGAATTCCTTGTTTTGCTTTGCTTGCATGCACGGCTTTTGCTTTACTTATTAAACTGTCTTTATCTCAACCCATGAGTTTTCTCACTTTTAATCTTACAATTCTCTCCCCCATCCCACCAGGGGGGAGTGGGCGAGCAGCTGTGTGGTGCTTAGTTGCCAACTGGGGTTAAACCACATCATCTGTTTTACAGGTAAATAAACATATATATAAGACCAGTCTTGCTGGGTCAGACCAAAAGTATATCTAGTCATTATCCTCTGTGACAAGGTTGATGAGTAAATGCTTAGGGAAAATTGTAACAGCAAAGTGGACAAATATGATAGTTCTTTTTAACATCCCCCTAACCTCCAACCACATGCAGCTCCATGATTTCCTGAGCTGGATGCAGTTTCTATGTCTATAAGTACTCTCAATGAATATCTCTTCCATGAATTTGCCCAGACTTCTCTTTATTCATGTAAACTTTTGGCATGTGCAATGTCCTTTAGCAAGGACTTATATTGCTTATCTACATGTATGGTACTGACAGAATGTATGAAGACATTCCAGGTTTTCTTCTTTCTATCCCTTTAAAATCACAGGCTCATTCCTCTCATATAGACCAGCTCTTATAATGGCTGGTTTACAACAGCTGGTTTACTACATTCTGTAGGCAGTCTTAGCCTTTCAAATAAAGCAAGAAGTGCTCATGATTTTAGCTCTAAATATATATGGGTTTAATCCCTAGAGCTGATGTCCAATTAAGGGTGTTACATACAAATGTCATCTTCTATCATTGTTTCTTCCATTTAGCTTTTAAGACTTCTGTTCCTGTGTGATCATAATGGCATTTATTATCTTAATCGTAGAAGCATTTCTCCTGGACTGACTTTTCTGTAAGATCTTTTTATCCTTCAGGCTGTTAATTACTCTCTTGCTTCAGGTCTGACATTAATTTTCACAGGACTCCTCATATATGCTTCAATCACATCAGTTTTTTCTCTCTTCCCCTCTAATTAGCACAGTACTGGTTTTCTCAGCCTTTCCATTTCCCAGCCAAAGCAACTATAACGCCCCTTGCCATTATATGATCTTTTTAATGCCTTTCTGCCTTGATAGACTCTATACTCCCTGCAACATGGCAAACAGACATGTTCACACTCACCTGTTGTCTAGTGAGTTTCTTTGTCTGCGAGACTCATTATATCCAATGACCAAATTGATTTCCTGTTGATCGCCCTCGAGTCACACTTCTGTTATGAATCTTCCTACCTGCCACCAGCTCTATCTTATGGGATGCAGCCAGCTAATGACATTATTCTGTCCCTCTTGTTTCGTTAAACTACCTGAAGCAGAGTGCTGTGAATAAAACATTCTTAGCACCTGCACAGATGGACTTTCCAAAAGGAATTTAGCCTAAATAAGAACAGGAAGAAGGATGGTGGCTCACAGACATGAAGCAAGACAAATACTTGAGTCCTTGAGATACCATAAGACCACTGCTGTAGGAATAAGTGAGATTGTGTTTTACTTTGACGAGATGCAGCTGTGCCCTTGAGGCTTGTTACAGGTTCACAGGAATGCAGCTGTGGCCTTGAGGCTTGTTACAAACAAGTTTGTGAAACTCAGAGGCAGAAAAATAAGGATGAGATTGGATACATCCCTGAAAGAGGAATTCGCATGCACCAGCTTGAAGAACCAATAAGTAACGCTGAAGAGACGCGTGGACAAAAGACAGCAGCCAATGAAATGGGTTTTGCTTGCTCGTGAACACTAGATCATATTATAAAAGGGATAGATTGTAAAAATAAAGGGTCTTTGCTTGTCTTTGCCTGAACTCATATGCGGAGTCTGTGTCTCATTCCCTTCAAATGGTGACCCCGACGTGATCCGGAGGAGGCAGCGCTGCAAGTAGCGTCTGGAGGGAACCCCAGCTGAACGACTCAAGCTGACGGCAGGACCATGGCTTTAATCCCAGAACATCACCTTAAGAAACAGGTGAGCAGCTGGGCAGTAATCATGGGAGCTAACATAGCAGCTGAAGAAGCAGCTATAGTTAAACTTTTAATGCAGCTATTAGCGAAACGAGGAGTGAACTATGACGCATATAAAATAAAATTATTACTGAAGTTCTTGCAAAAGCAAGGGGTTCCCTTTACAGTCTCTGCAGTATTTGATGTGAAAACTTGGGAACAGGCAGGGGAGACGATTTGGGAGGTGGCGTCCAGAGGGGACACCACCACCACCGAAGTCACGACCACTTGGCGATTAGTGACTGAGACCTTGCGCTAATGGCAAGCTGAAAAAAAAAAAAAGGTACAAAACGCAGTCGCTCAAGCGGCGCAGATAAGGAATGATGAACTGAGTGAAAGTAAGCCCCAAGACAAGGAAGCTCTTATAGACTCGGGGGAAAATGAAAAGAATGAGAACTTGGGTGAAACAAACAAGGGAACAGGACTCAGACCGCCTCCCCCAAGTTCCATTCCAATGAAACCCACTCTGTCCTGTCCCCCCTGTCCGATGCAGCCGCCCGCGCCGCAGGCTGTACCACAGCCTGAGCGAGCCTTCGACCCCCGGGATCGGTGGGAGCAGCTCCGTAGGGAAGCGCTGAAAGGTGGAGAAACCGCGGGGTTCGCGTTTCCAGTGCGGGTACAAGATAATAGCAGCCACCCCCCCACACGCCGCCGCTACCCTCTGCGCCGTTTTCTCCTTCACCTGCTCCTATGGCTTCAACACCTCTGCTAGACCTCCCGATCCCTGCAACCAGTACTCCACTTCCCCGCCCGCCCCCGGCCCCTGCTGCGTCGGCACTCTTACCGCCTTTCTCTACCGCTTCTAATGCCGATACTCCACAAACCCATAATCAATTGCCGCCCGAGGAATGGGGGGCGTCAGCCCCTGCTACAAGGTGGCAAAAGATTAGACACCAAGCATTGCAAGCGGGGGATACAGCTTTTTGTTCAGCGATAGCGTGTCCCGTCATACGCAGCAACGCAAATGTCCCCGATGAGCATGAACCTTTTGGCTATAATGTTTTAAAAGATCTACGACAAACAGTTGCCGTGCACGGACTGGGTTCTCCTTTTACACAATCCCTGCTATGGGGAATATTTACAAATGAAATAGTACCATTTGATATATGCACGCTTACTAATCTTATATTGACCCCAACGCAAAAGGTGATCTTTGAAAGCACCTGGCGTACCGCCTGCCAAAATGCCACAATTATCAATATGCAGCGACAACAAGGCGACCCTTTACAAGGGGCAGGACTCCCACAGCTTATGGGGGATCCGCCGTTAAATCATCCAACGTTACAGGCACGATTACGACCAGAGATATTAGCACAAGGCAGAGACCTTGCTTTACAGGCATTACTAAGAGTGCCGGATGCCGGAAGAGCGACAAAATCATTTACATCATTAATAAAGCAAGGGACAGGAGAGGGATATATCTCATTCTTAGATCGTCTTAAAGAGGCTTTGGAAAAACAAGTCGAAAATGCAGAAGCAAGAGAGGTCCTACTCTTAAAATTAGCCTTTGAAAATGCAAATATGGACTGTAAAAAAAGTGCTTTTGCCTCTAAAAAATCCCTCCTTAATGGACATGATAGAAGCTACCCAGAAGGTGGGGTCAATGTCCCATCATATGGAAACATTAGCTACAGCTTTTGCCGCCCCAATGAAAGTGCAGAAATCATGTTTCTCCTGTGGTAAAACTGGACATTTTAAAAGAGATTGCCCACAACTAAGAAAAAGAGATACGACGAGCTCTAAACAGATATGGACTTGAAATAGCCCCTGAAAAGGTGCAAAAAACTGAGCCTTGGAAATATCTGGGCTGGAAAATCTTGCAACAAACAATTGAACCTGCAAAAACAAAAAGGAGGAATGCCAGGAGCCACTCCAGCAGACAGACTAAGTAAAGCCGTGTATGTGTTAAACTACCTGAATATGTCTGAAAATAATATTCCTGTTATTATCTCTCATTTTCTGCCTCTTCAATCAAAGGATTTAATAGCCACCCCCACAGAGGGCTTGATTGGAGTCGGCGGCCTTTCTCAAACCTTTCAAAGCACCCACCTGCTCAATATCAATACCAAAGAAGGGTCTACATTTACTGTACGGCCATATGTGACAAATTTGCCCATGAGCCTGTTGGGGCGAGACGTAATGTCCCAATGCGGCTTCACCTTAAATTGCCCTGAAAATTTTCAGTAGCGGCCATTGATGAGCGACCGACAATGAAACTTATTTGGAAAAAGGAAACACCCATTTGGACAGATCAATGGCCTCTCCCCAAAGAAAAGGTCGCTGCCCTTCAAGAACTGGTCAAAGAACAGCTTCAACAAGGACATATCACTCCTACAACCAGCCCCTGGAATTCTCCTGTATTTGTTATAAAAAAGAAGAGTGGAAAATGGCAACTGCTACATGACTTGAGACAAATAAACGAAGCTATGGAAGAAATGGGAGCGCTCCAACCCGGCTTGCCCTCGCCAACAACGATACCCCGAAATTGGGACATAATCATAGTAGACTTAAAAGACTGCTTCTTTACTATCCCACTACATCCTACGGATGCACCGCGTTTTGCGCTTTCGGTACCAAAAATTAACCGAGGTGAGCCAATGGATAGATACCTCTGGACTCTCAAGGAATGAAGAATTCTCCAACGATCTGTCAAACATATGTGGCTAAAGCCATACGTCCTGTACGACTAAAATTCCCGGAAATGTATATCTATCACTATATGGACGACATTTTACTAGCAGGCCCCACGAACACCATGGTGCGTGAAGCACTACCTGTTTTGAAATATGCATTGCAAAGCAAAGGACTGCAAATCGCACCAGAAAAAATTCAAATGGAAGCACCATGGAAATATCTTGGGTGGAAAATCTTACAACAAAGTATCCAACCTCAAAATGTGATCATTTCAGCAGACATAAAAACCTTGAATGATGTACAAAAACTATTGGGAAACATAAATTGGATTAGAGCACAGTGTGGTATCGATAACTACACATTAACACCCTTATTTGAGCTACTTAAAGGAGATACCGATATTAACGCACCACGCCAATGGACGACCGAAGCAAAAAACGCACTGAGAATCATAAATGAAAAACTCTCACTGCAACAATGTCACCGACGACTTGAAAATTTACCCATACAATTATATATCTGCAACCAAAACCAACAGCCTCTAGCAATCATCGGACAATGGGAGAACAAAGGAAAAGACCCTCTCATAATGTTGGAATGGGTGTTTTTGCCACATCAGCCTGCGAAAACCCTGGCTACTCGTATTGAAATGTTCGCCGCCTTGATAAAAAAGGGCAGAGAACAAATTGTAGAAATGGCTGGAGAAGAGCCTCATCTCATTGTCCTTCCTGTCGTAAAGGACAACTTAGATGATTGGTGCTTACAAAATAGTCTAGAACTTCAAATGGCCTTAGCAGGGTTTAGTGGAAGAACTGATACTCATCACCCCCCTCATAAAATGTTCACCTTTTACAATAATGTGAAAATTGAAGAGGCGCCACTATACCAGTGGCAACCGGTTAAGGGTCAAACGGTGTTCACCGATGGCTCAGGGAAAACAGGAAAAGCAGTCATCACATGGAAAAAAGAAGGTCAAAGGCAACACAAAATAGAACAAATTGAGGGTTCACCTCAATTAGTCGAGTTGCACGCCATTACCATGGCTTTTAGAGAATGGCCTCTAACTCCACTAAATATTGTATCATCAGACTCACTATATGCTGTAGGAGTTGTGCAACGCATTGAAAGGGCACAACTAAAACATATACTGAAAGAAGCCTTGGTTTTGAAGTTTAAGGAGCTATTATTCTTAATAGAATAACGAAAACATCCCTATTGTGTAATCCACATTAGAAGCCATACAAACTTACCCGGGTTCTTTACAGAAGGAAATGCACGAGCTGACTACCTAACGAACGTTGCATTACATACCCCAGTACCAAACACACTTTCTCAAGCTCAATTATCGCATCAATTTTTCCACCAATCTGCCAAAGCTCTTGTGAAACAATTTGCAATCTCTATGGGGGATGCAAAACTCGTTGTGCAAACATGTCCAGACTGTCAACAACCACCATCCCGCCCATTGTTTGCGACAAACCCTAGGGGACTCTCCTCCCTTCAGCTCTGGCAAACTGACGTGACTCATGTACCCGACTTTGGTCGGCAGAGATATGTTCACGTTTCCATAGATACCTACTTCCATGCAATCTGGGCCACTGCAATGACAGGTGAAACTAGCCGGCACGTACAAAGCCACTTCCGAGCTGCCTTTGCAGCGCTTGGTATTCCAAAAGAAATAAAAACAGATAATGGCCCTGCATATGTCAGCCATGCGACACAAAAATTTTTCCACACATGGGGTATCACTCATAAGACAGGGATACCCCATTCCCCCACAGGGCAAGCTATTATAGAACGTGCACACAGAACCTTAAAAACTCTATTGCAAAAACAAAAAGAGGGGGAAGCTCAGGAATCTCCCCAAAACAGATTAGGAAAAGCTATATATGTACTAAACCATTTATCGCTGCCTTTTCAACATGAAGATGTCACACCCATAGTCAAACATTTTAAAGCTATGGAGTCGGGAATGGCACATATATCACAGGAGAAGGCGATGGTAATGATGAAAAATTTAAATACTGGGTGTTGGGAAGGGCGATATCGGCTACTAACTTGGGGTCAAGGGTATGCTTGTGTCTCAACAGATGTAGGACCTAAGTGGGTACCTGCAAGGTGCATAAGACCGGCTCTTGCATCGGATAACAAGAACGAACAGCAGAAGACACTGAACTCTGAGAAGACTGATGGGGAATGACTTATCTGATAACTCCGAATTAATCCATAAAGCAATCAAAGATTTGAAGTTAGCAAATTACAAGTCAGTGATGGATTTGGTTGGCTGAATCACTTACTTACTAACAAGTTGGGGAATTGGCAGGTGGATAATGTCTCTAATCAAAATAGGTTTTTTCTTGTTACTAATATTTTGCACTATAATAATGATAGTTTCTTGTCTTGGGTACAGAAAATGCTATAGAATATGATTAAACAAGCTTTTGTGGTAGAAAAACAAAAAGGGGGATTTGTAGGAATAAATGAGATTGTGTTTTACTTTGACGAGATGCAGCTGTGCCCTTGAGGCTTGTTACAGGTTCACAGGAATGCAGCTGTGGCCTTGAGGCTTGTTACAAACAAGTTTGTGAAACTCAGAGGCAGAAAAATAAGGATGAGATTGGATACATCCCTGAAAGAGGAATTCGCATGCACCAGCTTGAAGAACCAATAAGTAACGCTGAAGAGATGCGTGGACAAAAGACAGCAGCCAATGAAATGGGTTTTGCTTGCTCGTGAACACTAGATCATATTATAAAAGGGATAGATTGTAAAAATAAAGGGTCTTTGCTTGTCTTTGCCTGAACTCATATGCGGAGTCCGTGTCTCATTCCCTTCACACTGCCATATTCAAAATATCATACAAGCATTAATTTCCGCTGTATGATTGGGGAGGAAGCAATTGGGAGCATTCAGAACAGTGCATGTGCTATTTGTCAGCCCAACTCCACGCATTTTCTAAGGCAATTTATGAATGCCTTTGTCTTTTATACAGCCCATCAGTGCATATCCTGTTCATTTGTTACAGGTTTCATCTTACAGCACACTGATGTCATTTAAATAACAGTCCTGCCTACACATTTTCCCATCCAAACTGTTTCTCAGCGGAGAATTGTGGGGTTTGGACAAAATTAAGTATATTTATTGAGAAAAAATTACTTTGTCAAAAAACAAAGCACTACTCTTGCCTTTGTTTTCTAGAGTAAAAAAGCCACACTTTTAGCTTCCTTCTATCTCCTTTAGTTCCTCTATTCACTACCATAGGGTTTTTCTGCACCTGTTTTCAGTTTGAGTTCCTTTTTCCATATGAAGTATCTCCAGTGCAGTAGATAATGGTATAGTCCTAGTTCCTCTGGAAATATTTCACCAGGCACATGCAAGAGCCATATTAACTGTTTTTCACTGGATAGTTGGTAGGAATCTGTTCTCTTCCTCATATACCCAGACTGTGCCTTTCTTCATTGGTTGCTAACTGAATAACTTCCAGTTTATAAAATAATTTCTTATCGTTGTTCCCAAAGTGCACAATTTGGTACTGTTAAATTAAATTCTATTTATATTAAACCACACTTGAAAGTCATTATTTTTTTCTGTATGATATAGTGATCCTCTTCCATACTGGTAACACTTCCCAACTTCCCATCATTAACAAGTTTTATTAGCATATACCTATTGTGTATTAAGATTAGTAACTATTTGAGTCCTAAAACCTTTCCATAATGCATTCCAAGTATGATGTCCTCTCCTTTCAAGACAGCTTGTCATCAGTTCCTCACCCTTCTTTTCATTACTAAACTCCACCTTCTCCAGGAAATTTCCTCGACTCCTTTTGTTCACACGGTTAAAGAATCTTACATTTACATTCAGCCAACTGGGATGCTTCCACACTTCATTCTCTGGCACTCCTAGTTCACAGTGCAGGTGAAGCCATCTCATGTGTGATCATATCCACTAAAATCTAGGAACCCTGATCTTATATCACAACTCTGTGGCACTAGTCATTGTACAGGGAAGACACAAACAGATTTCTCCAAAGAAATTATAGTAAGTAAATTGCACTTATTGCTGTTAAAAAGTCTCCTATGATGACTATTTTATATATATTTTATATATATAATTTGAATATCTTTTGGAGAAGAGGTCAGAAATATGCAGTCCCAAAAGATTTCAGGAGTCTGCAGAAAATGAGAGTCCTAATTATAGGTGAATATAGAATTATAAAATATTACATTTCCAGGCTTTTTTTAGCTCAACTCATCCTAGAATGATTCATTAAGCTGAACAAATATAGGCCTTGCTAGCCAGTGTGACAGACTAAACCGCCTAGAAAGGAAAACCAGAAACCCCTATGAGAGGTTACTTCACATTCCTTTCTGCAGAGTTGGCTTTATTTCCAAATAAAATAAACCAAAGTCAATAGTATCCAATCTATATGGGGCAAAAATGTCTACCAAATATCATTCTTGCTGTCAGAACAGAACAACTGATTTCCTGCGACAGACCTAAATTCCTTTTTCTTTTTTTATAAATACACATAAATAATAACCTGATGGGCAGGAAAGTAAGAACTTTTATACCCAGGTACCATCCTAATTTTAGAGTAAACAAGTTGGCTAAATTACACCATTGATAACTTCCATCTGAGTTGCTGACTGAATACATTCTCTGTATTTCTCAAACTGCAATTAATGAATAAATAAAGTCATAACAGTTAAAAACTGTGGAAAGAATTTGTTTAAAACTGTGGAAAGAATTTGTTTAAAACTGTGGAAAGAATTTGTTTATGGGCAGTGAGTAATAAAACAATCTGGGTTAAACCAGAAAATACCTAGATGATTACAGAACAACAATATATTTATTCAGAAAATATTGAAGGAGATTAGCCTTCAACTACACTGAAAAGAAATAAAAGCAGAAAAAGCAGCTTCTCTACTAGAAAAAAATGCAACCAATATCCTAACTGATTTTTCCTAGCTGACCAATGCAAGAAATAACAATGTAAATACAGAGCTAAATCCTCCAGGGATGCTGTTTTGCTTGATGCTATCATTTCATGTGTAAAAGCTGGGTGCGTTGTCCATAATGTGTTAGCTACTACAAACATTATCCTGATGTGACACAGAGCCCCATATGGCTCTGGCTTCTAAAGATATGCACTTAAGCTTACATCCAGAATATAATGCAAATTGGGTAGTGTTAAATAAAAATGAGTTGCTTTTGTGTGACCCCCATGCTCCTTCAGTCACTTGTGCCCCTCTCAACCCAGCATAATTTCATAATGACCTCAAGCTGTTCTAACACAGCACAAGGAAACAGCTTGCACTGAGCAGTAGAAAGCAAAAGTGAGCTTTAAATACTGTTTCTACACTCCCCTTTTCATGGTATTTACATTATGGCTCCCATCCAAAGCTCTAGTCCTCCAATTTCAAAGCAACAACTGCACAGCAACAGTCCAACACTGCTCTAATCTACAACATGAATCTTATTAAAATGCAGTGAAAAGCCTGCATGGTCTTGCTTTTTCTTTGTAGATTCACTGCAGCTGTACAGATGTCTTACATGTGCCATTAAAATGGTTCACAGGACCTGGCAGCACAGTTGATTTCACTTTAAGGAATGCTGTCAACATTAATTTCCTTTTAGAAATAGACTTATTCTTGCTTCTTAAAATGATAACTTACATCTCACAGTTTAAAGTATACTGACAGATTTCTCCGGATTTTATTGAGCCTGAACAATTAAAATAGCTTATTTGTTTTTCAACGTTAGCCCAAGGTTATTGTTCTTGCTTCAGTCCCCTATCACAGTGTGGTGGGTTGACCCTGGCTAAACGCCAGGTGCCCACCAAGCCACTCTATCTACTCCCCTTCCTCAGTTGGACAGGGGAAGAAAAATACAATGAAAGGCTCGTGAGTTGAGATAAGGACAGAGAGATCACTCAAAGCACAGAACTTTGTAAAAGAGTAAAGTCTTTAACCTAATATTACAGAAGGCTTTCCCAAAACCATTGGAATATTGGGAAAAATAGTGGAATTTAATGCTAGTTGCAGGATTGACATTTACCTCTCCAAAATATGAGGCCAAGAGTTTGCAACCACTTTGGTGCATATGAGTGTAAGAGCAAGCACATGGGATCAGGCCACAGGGCTCTCTAGCCCAGTATCCTGACAGTGGCCAAAAGCAGTTGCCTAAGAAGGAGTGTTAGCAAATAGTTAATCGAGGCTTTGAATGTTATTGTGCATTTAAGAATAGTTATTGTACAGGGTAATTTAGAAAAGATAAATTACATGACTTGTATAACTACAGGTGTTTTATATTAATCTAAGTCCATGCTACACTGCTCATTTTGTCCCTGTATAGCCCTATCCCATGACTGGATTAATCACCAGCCGAGTTAATCAGTAGATAAAGATAGATGTAGTAAGAAAAGATGAATACTTGAACAGCTGATTAAGACATTTTAACTGATGTAGACATTAGATAAGAATAAGGGTAAGGTAAGCATTTATAATATAAGTTAAGAGATCAGATTCTTAGAATTTAAAGACAGTTTTAAATAGAACATTGTGAAACTAGACATAGAAGGGAAATAAATGACTCTTATGATCTTGCATCGGACCAGTGGTTGAAGTGGTCTACATGGTCAATAAACAAGAACTGAAACGGAACGCAAAGAACTGGTTTACCGATGGAAAATCAAGAACTTTCTGCTGACCAGAAGAATGAAGAATTGAGAACACAGTGGAAACCTTAGGTGGACTTTGATAAGCATGTAATTGTTATAGAAACATATATAAGGTGACAATTGTAATAGTTGCCACTCACTGAGGTGATGGCCCAACTCTGAGTTGTTAATAAAGCAAACCTAGAGATACCCACTTTCTGGTGAAAATTCTTCAACAAGGAGTATAGAGCAAGTACACATAATACTTCCCCAAGTATTCTCCTAACACTTGTGGCTCAGGAATTTTGACATAGATAACATTAAGCATATGGCTAAAAACCAGTTTTAAATCTAAAAGAATCAATACGATAATGCATGTTAAGAATGTGCAGAAGTGTTCGCAACATCAGAATTCCAGATAATTTTAGAAGAAGCAAAGTGGACATGTTAATTAGAAACCAGTCTAAGACTGCTAAACTCATTTCACATACATTAACGAAACATCCATGTCCTGGTTTCAGCTGGGATAGAGTTGATTTTCTTCTCAGTAGCTGGTATAGTGCTGTGTTTTGGATTTAGGATGAGAATAATGTCGATAACACACTGATGTTTTGGTTCTTGCTGAGCAGAGTTTACACTAGTCAAGGACTTTTTAGCTTCTTGTGCTCTGCCAGGTGCGTAAGAAGTTGGGAGGGAGCATAGCTAGGACAGCTGACCCAGACTGGCCAAAGGGCTATTCCATACCATATGACGTCATGCTCAGTATATAAGCTGGGGGAAGAAGAAGGAAGGGGGGGACGTTCGGAGGGATGGCGTTTGTCTTCCCAAGTAACCGTTACGCGTGATGGAGCCCTCCTTTCCTGGGGATGGCTGAACACCTGCCTGCCGATGGGAAGGAGTGAATGAATTCCTTGCTTTGCTTTGCTTGTGCGTGCAGCTTTTGCTTTACCTATTAAACTGTCTTCATCTCAACCCATGAGTTTTCTCCCTTTTACTCTTCCGAGTCTCTCCCCCATCCCACCGGGGGGGAGTGAGCGAGCAGCTGCGTGGTGCTTAGTTGCTGGCTGGGGTTAAACCACGACAATCCATCAGAAAGAAACAGCAGTTGATCAGTTCTGACCTGGATTTAAATCACATTCCTGGGGCTGCAGGGCTCTGTATATGGTTACCATTCCCAGAACCATATAATTCCTTAGCAGCACAACTTTAATTGGAAAACAGAAAACCAGATGGTCCAACGGAAAGACAATCAGAAGTCCCAGTATGCATTTACCTAAGTAGACAGATTCACAAACTAGAAGTAGAAGCAGCAGGAGGGGAAGGAACTGGAAAGAAACATGAAAATAACCACATTGTTTATAGCTAAGCAGTAATAATAACATTACGTCTTCTTGCAGCATTTAAGCAACCAAGGGGCTTTATATGCCTTGATGCTTTACACATCTTGTCAGCTTTCTCAGATGTAAAGATAAGAATGTCTTTCAATCCATCAGTAGAAACTGCTGTTGTGATAACAAAAACATTAAAGAAATTTTAAAATCACAGAAAAATAGCAGTTTCAGCAGTGAAAGCCAGGGTGCTAAAGTGATAGGACCATCCTTTTTTTGAGATGGGTTTAGAGCAAATGTTTGAAACCCTCAAGATGTTTTTTATAGCAATAAGATTGCAATGTCACATAGATATTTGAATAGCCAGTGGTACTTTTTAAATAAATGCATATCATTTTTAAAAAAGTGCCATCACTGGCCAATGTGGCCAGTCTCACAAAGCAACCAGCATTTGCTATTTGCACTGAAGACCATCTGAACTGAGTATGCCTTTTACATTGCCAAGATCTTCTTTGGCACTGAAGACTGGGCCCTGGCTCTATACAAGAAATACATCAAGTAGTTTTACAAGAAATGTATTGTTTATAAGGGATGCATCTATATTTTACACCCAGAATAGGTCCCAAGGTAGCATTTCTTGCACAAAGTTTTATAGAGTTCAGTTTTGTCTTTTCAAGTAAAGGACTGCAGTGTCACATCATTTACCGCTTTTGCAGTGTGATTTGCAAGGAAATAATACAAGGCATCACATTTAGTATCTGTAACTGCTGCTGAATTTTTACGTCATTTATGGTGCCCTCTCTCCTAAACTCTTGGTCCCATTCTCACTCAGACTCTTTGGTGCTTTCTCTCACATCATGCCTCATTGTATGAGCAATTGCTGTCAAACTTCAAATAGCAGCACACATTATCTTTTCAGTCTCTACTTATATTTGCTTCTGCTCTGATGCCTTTAAACTATAGAAACTATTTACATTATGTATACATTATATAGATTATATAAACTACTAGCATCTACTAAAGTTCAGAGAAAAGGCAAGCTGTCTTGTCTGCTTTTTAGGTAAGCAGTTTTCTTTTCCCAACAAATATCTACATTAGCCATCTTCCCTTCCCACCTGGTCATTCCCACTTGACTGGCTAAAAGTGAACTAATCGACCATTTTTTTCTTGGCTATTTACCTAAAACAATGGAAACCTGAGCTGACTTGGATTCATGGGTGCAACTTTAATATAAACAAAAGAACAGGTACAAGAAACAGAATACAGAATAAACAAGGCAAAGTAAAGAAAGCACTAAGAATCCCTGAATTAAGGAAAATATACAAATTCTGGAAGTAACTAAGGTTCCCAAGATATATAAGGATGAAGAAGAACTGGCGGTTCCCTGACTGAGATCTGAACACAATAGTTCTGTCTGTACTATAATTGGCCTTCCCTTGGCTGTGCAGATCTTTAGCATCTGTTGTTGAAAACCCCAGGTGTATTGTGTATAAAGGAGAGAAATAAACAAAAGAGAGGGAGGGGAATTTTTTAGGCTAACAATATCTGACCACAGCTTGTATAATATTCACCTGTCGGAGGGCAGCTTAAACCATAACAAAAGCTGCCCAACATTTCACCTTGTTTCAGCTAACAGGGGAGGTCCAGAAAGAGTTTGTGTTCTGGCCATCACAACCACATACCTCATTAACCATCTTTGCCCAGGAATGGTTCCTTTGGAGCCTTCTGACAGAACAGCATTTGTGAACACATTGCATTGCTTATCACCACAGACAGGCCAGCCTAACCTGAGGCTGGCTGGAGCTGCTGCCCTTTCAGGCTATGCTTATAACAGCAAATTAAGTTGTGCCAGGGAGCATTTCTAGGCTATGGAATTTGTCTACACCGTGAAACTGTCAGCATATTTTCTGGCACAGTTTTGACCCAGGCTTGCTAGCACTCTGCCAAACAGCTCCTGGGCAAGGTTCAGGAGTTAGCACAGGCCAGAGACCACTACCAATACAAAGTCTAGATGTAGCCATCCTCTTTCAGAGACTAAAACAGTTTAAACGTATGGAAAAAAGCTATTCCATGCCAGCTGGACTCAGTGCCAAAGGACAATCTTGGTATGTTTAATTTACTAGTACAGATGGATCCAGAGAAATCCCAAATCCCTGCAGTTTTGAGCCTTCTATATTGCTGTCTTCAAATCACTTGCTGCCTGGTATATTACTGGATACACTTTTGATTTTCATGCTGAGATGAGGAAATTTCATTTTCAATATTAGATTTACTATTCGCATCTAAAAAGGCTGTGTATTCTAAGCAGCAGCTACACACTGTCACCAGCACCTGAGAAAGGAATCCTGAAATAAACTCTGATGGGGCTATCGTACCAATTAAAAATACTCAGATGAGTCAGATGTAGCAAAACCAGACCCTGAAATTCCTGTGATGAAATATTTGCTACATTCACTATCCTCTATCTCCACATGCTACTCTTAACTCCCATTTTGTTGCTTCAGCTTTCACTACCTTTCTTCTGAACCAGTGTATTTAGTGATTCTTACATTCATGCTATAGTCACTGTTACAGGATATTTCTGGAATATTGCACTGCCTCCACACTTGCAAGTTACTGTAGGATTCCCCTTAAAGACTCCAATATCAAGGCAATTTTCATTCATACTGGTACTCCCACAGACCCCTCTGACACACACACACAAAATTATTCTCATTTTAACTGAACCCCTTTTTACTGCTAGAGCACTGTTAGGGAGCTTGTAGAGCAAAAAATCAGGTGCCTAACATTTATTGATATTTTTTAAACAACTACTACTATATTTTTAATTATTGAATGATGAAATTGGATTTCCTCATTCAGCTTATAAAACCTAGTCCTCACTTGGTCCCTAAGCCCTATGACAATTTATAGAAAACAGTTGATGTGAAGACAGCAACATTTTGGGTATCAAATGAAACTGTCACACACAGTTCTAGGAAAGATATGCTGACACAAGCAGCTCTCACACTGTCTTCTCTAGGAGGATATCTTTTATTTGTGTGTGATCATTGTATCTAGTCCATGAAGTCTATGGCTAGTCCCAGGGAAAAGCCATCTAAGCAGCAAAAGGCAGTGCAGCGTTCTTATTTGATATTTGCATCAAAGTGCTGTAATCAGATAGAAACTATGCAAATATTGCTGTATAGAACATTTTTATAGTTAGAACATTTTTGTATAATAAACAGAACAGAGAGGGAAAACTTGATGCTTGATTCCTCAAACAAAATTTGTACTGAAATCAGTTAGAAATCACTGAGAGTTCTGATCAAGTACATTTTAAACAGGAGTTAAAGATGTGGCCTGGATACACTGTCAGTTAAACAAATAAGTTGACCTGTCTTTGTAAATCTTCTGTTTTCTAGAAATCAATATCTGCACTTTCCCCCCCTCCCATTTTTTTTCCTATTCTAATGATTTGACAAATGTTAGCTAACAAATTCTACTGTCCAAGTTTGCCCATATTTTCTCTATAAGCTCTTGCATTCTGTTATTTCTATTAAATAATCGACAGTGTTTACAAAAGTAATGCAAACCTTTATGGCATCACAGCTGCAGGCTATACTGAATGTAGTGTTTTATACAGTGAATAAAGTGACAGATTTATAAAGTTAAACTTAATTTTCTTTTCTGATTTGCACCTCTGAGGTTTTAATCATTTTTCCTTAGAGTATATTTTTGTCAGCATTGGTATTGACAAGCCATGTATTTTTTTATTTGACATAATTTGAAATCTAGAAGTTTGAAACCAAAATAATCTTATAGCCTTCCAGTCCCATCTCTTTAATATTACTAGCTCAAACCAAATGGAGGAAAAATGTATTGCTGTTTATTATTTGACACTGTAAAGCATCCTAAAGCCCTCTCATGGACTTTTATCCTATGCACCTATGTCCTGCATACAGACAAAATTCCTTTCCAAAATTTCTTATAGTTTTTGTTGAGAAATCAATACCTTTTTGGGTAAAATGCCTTTTTTATGGATTTTTCTCCTTTAAAAGGTAAAAAACCTGTTAATATGCTGTCTTTGTAATGTCCGTACCAGGGTTGTCACATTTATAAACAAAATTTCAGGGCCAGCTGGTGGCCCTATGACAAGGTAATGTGCTATCACTAATGAATATAGCATCTGAACTCTGAGCCTCTCTCAATTCCAGTAAGAAATACTGTGGAAAGAAGGTGTTTGGCTCAGAAGAAAAAAAAAAGCAGACCTTACAGTGCTCCCAGCAGGCTCTTTCTGATCATATGAAAAAGCAATAATGATAAGTACTGAAGAGAGCCACATCCTCCCTGACTTGAACAATAAAAGAGGACAATTCAATTCAGGTTCTTTGAATCCAAGAATAAGGCACCATTGCCTCAAAGCAAGAAAAAAACCTCAAACAAACAAAAGACCTGCAGGGCATCCCAGTATATAAGACAGCACCTACTTCAACCTGTTAACCCTTGCTAGTTCATCTGTAATAATCATACAGTGAATTTTATTAAGAAATAATGACTCTGCTTCCTCAGGTGCCCATGCTGACTTTCAAACAAACTGACACACTTCACTGGTAAGCATATGAGAATCTTATTCTGAGGAAATCAGTGCTTCAAGCTCCAACATGCTTCAAGTTGAACACAAAGTATCATGCTGAAATGGCTATTAAACAAGAAGTTTACATGTCTACCCCCAAAAAAACATGTACAAAATTGTAACTGGAAACATGTTGGATCAACCGTGTCTCTAGCTAGGGAATTTTAGTGACTTTAACAGCATTACTATTTACACATTTATGCATCTTACTGCCAGGCAAAGACAGCAGAACAGTGGCATTCCATGTATTTCTTCACTGCAGTACATGGAAAAGTAATTTAGTTCTGATCTCATAATTCAGAACACATTTTAAAGTTGCACTTCATTTCCAGTTTCTTCTGACTATTCAAACCTGTGAGATTTTTCAGAATGTTTTATTTCATATATGCTGAATATCATTTATCACATGATGTCACCAAATACTTTGCCAGTGATTTTGAATGAAGTGTTATAAGCTCATGCATGTTTCTACTCAGAATTAACATCAAATCACACTCCCTCTGATTCGTTCAGTTTTATATTTTATACAATATAAATGGTCTTTCGTAAATGTAGCTTGAAATAGAAATGGATATTGCAGGAGTGCTATTCATTTCAGAAAGACATTTGAATAATCAAAGTAATAAAATATAATATAGACAGGTGTTACATATACAGATACTGCATATTATGAACAATACAGCTGTTGATATAGCTTACAAGATGGGGTAATAGTGCTCTATTTCAGATTTTGTGCACTAGAATAGCTTTCTGAGATACTTAACTGATTTTATTTAAGGTCCTAGGGGTGCAACAGTCAACAGATTTACTCTAGGAAGCATAACTGCAACACAATGCTCCAATGCAGAATATTCCATCTAAAAAGTGCAAACAGCAATAGTGAGCTGTTGCAATTTGAGTTCATTTGGCAATGACAAGGTTTTTTAAGAACTGGCATTAAAATTTTAATGGGAAAACTATAATGTGAAAACAATTTTATTGCTCCGTTATAAAAAAAATAAGGTAATGTCAATGTGAATTACCATGTGATCTCCAACATTAAAGTACTACAATGAAACTAGCATGTTATTGCAGTGAAAGCACACACATGACACATAGTTACATAGTATGTAGCATTGCTATACTCATGATAACAGTAAGAATCTAAGCTTAAAAATGTAGAGAAGTTGAGAGGCAAAGTCTGTGTTCCAGTTCCTAGAGGGCACAGAACAACAAATGATTTGAGATATCAAGGGCTGCAGCCTACCTAAAAAGACATGAATGAGATATAGCCTAGGAAACTCTGGGAAATTCACCTTTGTGCCATATTAAAAACATGTTCACTTTATCTGCTGTTCAAAACATGTTAGATGACCTGGTTGTATTTGATCCACGGTTTCCCATGTTTTAATGGCTGTCCATCATTAAATACATTTTTAAATGACTTGTATTGATGCACCAAAAAAAAAAAAAAGAACATTTTTGTTAATAAGGCTGTTGTTACAAATATCTCACAAAGGAAACATTGCTCAAAATCTTCAAACACCCAAGGAAGATGGCAAAGACCTGAAGCTTTAATTCCAGATCCCACACTGTTAAACGTTCTGCTATCCTTCCCTCCTTTAAGTGAGTATCACCCTATCACCCAAGGATTAGGAGATGTGAGCATCAGCAGCTCCTGCATAAATAAGTTTTGGCTATTCTTTATTTCTGAGGAAAATTTGCAGAAAAGAACACCTATTCCCTGGCATCACACTTTCCTATATTTGGCATCTTTCTACCATCTCTAAGGTGTAGGCAAGGGATGAGGGTTTTTGTACACTTGGGCAATACAGCTGTTACACTTTCTCTTTCCACACGTTTGTTTCCTCAGCAGAAGAAGGAAGAGTTTTCAGGTGATCAGAATGACAAAGATAACTGACAGAGCAAAAAATTATACCTTCTGTTATGCATCCACTATCATAGTTCCTACATGAATTTATATTTTTTGTGGGAAGAAACCAGATCCTAACTAGTATTTCAAAATACTCTTTAATAACGTGTATCACTTTCAATAGACTATAATTGCACAGTTGTTTATACCTTGCTGCACAGATACCAATATTTGTCAACCTGTGTTATTTCTTAATGGAATTTCATTCAGAATATATACTCTGATGTACTTTAATACCTTAAAAATACTGTCTACACTCTATTATTCAAGATAGAAAAATGATGCAGGAAAGAATTAATTGCTTTTTCATTACTATGCCATATGTGTGTGTGTGTGTATATATATATAAAGGTTATGACATTCAATGCAAACCTACAGTAGCTTAAATGCTAACTTTCAAACTGCTACAGCTTGCTTAATTCATAGAATTATTATTTTTGGCTTACCCAAATCTGTAGCTTAATTCTTTTTTCATTTTTGAAAACCGTTTTTACTTTGAAATCGATCCCAACTGTGCTTACAAATGCAGACGTAAAGGAATCATCAGCGTATCGGAACAAAAAGGAGGTTTTCCCAACACTGCTGTTGCCAATAATGAGCAGTTTGAACATGTAATCAAAGTTCTGGTCAGATGTATCTTTCTGGCCATATCTGGAATCTTGAGCAGATGCCATCTGTAATTTAAAAAAAAAAAAAAAAAAAGTTTATTGTCTCTTGTATCATATAAAACTGGAAACATTTAGATTTTATTGGAATTTTTGATAACAGATATGAATGAACTCAAGAAGTTCACAGAGGCTTAAGTCTTTGTTACAATTATTGTATCCATGGTAATAGTTCCGGTTGCAAAAGAGGATGTATCAAAGGTAAACATCACTGGTGACTGGTACCAAAAAAAAAAAAAAAAAAAAAAAATCTAAAAATCCAGGACAGTTCTTGAGTATACCGTTAAAGATCTACTTTCAGAAAACGTGATGAATGAAATAGATGGTGGAAATATAGACAAAGATACTTCACATGTACAAGAAGGAAATAAGAGATGAATGCTGGGTTATGATATAGGAGATATATTTCCAAGCAAAAGCTTAATCTGTTTTACATCTGATAGAATTCTTGAAACATTTATTTTACTGTAAATATGATGCAGTCTTTGGTAATGCCTATAACCTTATTCAAAGCATTTTGCCATTACCAGCTTTCAGTTATCACACCATTAAATAGTGAGTTGGGTATATACCTCTGAAATAAGGTCTTGATTTTTTCCAGTTCTCATCTCTTCTATAGTTTTGGAATTTGCAATGTTAATGCAACATCATCATAAGCGACAGTTGCAAATGTTTTCAAATTTAAGTCCTTAAAATACAGCTTCTAATCCATATAAAACACCTGAATAAGCACAGATTATTGAATACTGCTAAATAGCAAGCTTATTTTGCTCTAGAGTACAAAGATCATGGGTTCCATTTATAAAAAGTACACTTTTAGCTTTCAGGAGGGTTGCAGAGATTAACTTGAAAACCTGACCAAAATTCTACCTGGGAAGCTCACAAAGCAGATGGCAAAAACAAAGAACTTAGAACTAGGTAGTGTTTCACCTCATATGCTTTTTAAGAAAAATAAGTATTTTGGGAGCCTGTCAGAGTTTTAAATTCTTGGAGTTTGGCAATACTAAGGGCAATACATTTGCACACTGATTTCAGACAGAAAGACAGACAGTATATCCTAACATAAAGGTCTATGGAAAAGCAGCCCACGTCAAAGCTTTCTAAGTTAGACATCTCAGAGTGCATTTGGGCAGTCAGAGAGGACAGCTGGAAACAGGACCTTGCAGAAGGGTGAGGGCTGTACACTAACCCACCTTCTCAGCAGAATTTCAATTGCTGCATAAATTTTCTGAGCTAATTCTGCTGTCTCATAGTACAAATAACAGTATGCCAGCTTCTTTGGGCTACTGAAGAGGCGTATAGAAGTGGGGACAAAAAGTCCTGAAGGAGACAACAGAAGTAGCAAGCCTTTGAGAGAAAATTCAGTGTAAGATTTATATTTCATAAATAATGCAGTAGGGAGTGTTTGATTTCAGAATTACCCTTTTATTTAGCAGTGACTAAAGTTCTTGATTAAATGTAGTCTTGGGTACCTACATGTTTGCATCCTGAGTTTTTGCATTGGCCTTAATATTTATTCACTTCTTTCACAGACATGCAACAAAGAAGCTTTAGAACAAAACCCTAAAAATTACCAAGCATATACATCACTAATCTTTCATCTTTCTGATTTCTACAGCAAAAGACAGAAACAAATCCTGTCCACCTTCACTACTCTCCCTTACTGTAAAACTATTTGGGGATATTTTGTTTGGAACATGAGAAAAAGAAAATCAAATGCTATTTATACCAGTCTAATGACAATTGGCTATAAAGCAGTAAAGAAGAGAACGCTGTTGTTGTGTACAATTTGCAACAAGTCCAGCAGACAAAAGACTGTGCAGTGGCTAGAGATGCCAGTGTGTAGCCTGTGCGCTTTCCCCAGCAGCCTGTTCTGCTGCCCTTCTGGCTAATCTCTGTAATGCAGCAGCTGAAACCAGTAGTTATCACTTCTAGCAAGAAGAAGAAAAATAATTTTCTTTCTTGATTTTATCTCCTAGGAAGCCTTCCATGTAGCTTCTTCAACTCACTTAAGGTTTACAAAAAAGAGTTTTAGCTTTTATTTCATTTGCTGGCCTCAGTCCTATGTGCCTTACAATTCATCCCTATGTACTTTAATGCCTACCACTTCAGAAACAGTATGATTCAGTGAGCAGAGGAATCAGGAGTCCTGGATTCTAATAATAGTCTTGCTAAATCTTGTATGTATGTTATGTAGCCTTCCTGAGTAAGAACCTGTTTCCTGTGGATCGTTTTAAACATAGACTTTCCCCACAAAGAAATTTCAGTGCTCCTCTAAATTAATGTGTTTATGTGCATTACCCATGCAATAGTTTCCTTAAAAGTTCTTAAAAACTAATAAAAAATTAAAAACCAACACCTTCACTGTGTCTTGAACTTATGGATTCATTACTTGCAGTACCATAGGCAGAATTATGGGCAAGTTGAACACAGAATTGCAGCCAGCTTTTATTTCAGTGGTAGGAGTATGTCTGCCTATTACAGGATGCAGAAGGCATAGGAAAGGCATGGGAAAGGACTAATTTCTCCACCTCCCACCTGGGGAATCATGAGATGATTAGTGAGGTATTGATAATAATTCAAACTGTTTGGAGAGACTAACTTTAGCCTAGAGAACCAGTATCCCTAGACTATTGATAGCGATCCTTTCTCGTGCCCAAAACCCAAATGAGTTTTAGAAAAGTACTAATGCCTGCATTAGTCTGAAGAAAAATCAAACTCAATACTGGTGCTAACACTTTGCCATTATTTCCCAAACTCACTCATTCTGTACTAAGCACAGAGACAGATTCTTCAGATTACAATTCACATCACCTACATCAGGCTCCCACTCTAAATGATACTCTTGAGGAGTCTCTATTTTTCTGTTGACTGTAAGGGAAACCTAGATGCTTGGTCCTCTTGGGCTTTATGAATACACCTACAGTGCTTCTCTTTCTTAAATGCAAGCTGCTGACTTCAAGTAAGTATGGGATGCACTGTAGCCCACTTCCTGGTGTATTAATATGTCAGTTCACTCCTAACAGGACTTGTCTCTACTACAGAGGAATTTGACAAAGAAATGTGAAGAAGCTAGCGCTGATGTTATGTTCCTCCTTTGGAAACGATGCTGGAAATAATCACCAGGAATGCCATGTTCAGGCCTGTTAATTAAATATTACATACATGGATGGGAACCAAATAAACATGCCAACCGTGCTAATGTTATGATGTTCTGTTTCCAAGAAAGCAAAAACCTTACCTTTGTTTTGACAGTTCTCTTCTCAAACGATTAAATGGATATATTAAACATGCATCACTTTCAGCAAAACACACTTAGCGTGGCATCAGTAGTCCTCTTTCTGTCACTACCCCTTTTTGGAAGTGTACTATGGAAGCTCACTCCTTTGCTGGTTAGATACTTTCTACTCTCCAACTCAAAGACACTCAGGACTAGTATATACTCACTTACTGTCCAATGTCCACTCCAGTATACACTTATGACTACTGATGCCAAATGCAGCTTGATCAATTTACAAAAACGTGTATATAACTTGCTCTGTGGACTCAGTGGCTTGGCAGGCTCTTCCACTCCAGTGCTTCTAATTTGAACCAAGACTGATATATCTAATAATTTTGCTGAGTGATAGGAGATGAATTGCCATGCTAACTCCTGTGTCCAATAGCTTTGATTTGGCTTTTTTCATTATAATTTTAGAATAACCTCTTAAATATCTGGAAGCAGCCTTTTTGCTTGCTTTTGCCCTTCTCCATTGTGTTTGGATGTGTCTGTTATAAACCTATTTTGTCTGGGCATAACCATTGCCAGTGACAACAGGACATGGAAAGCTAAGAAGAAAATGTTCTCATTTATTTCCTTGGCAAAGCATCATAAATGTTCATAGTGTATTTACAGATTATTTCCCATTTCCTACTTTTCCCTCACCTCTATGGCCTCAGTCACCTTTGAAATGATCTGATGCCCTGGCAAATGAAAGAGAGGGTCTGTAGAGATCTGGCATTTCCTACAAACTGCCACCATTAATGCCCATATGCTCTGATAAACACAAATAACAGGTTATCCACACTAAACTCTTTTTCATTTTGGCAAAGTGCAGGAATGTGGAAAATTTGCATGCTACAATCAGATAAAGAGCAAAACTTGAAGCGAGTTAATCAGTGTGTGAATCACTGAGAATTTCCTATTGAATCTTCACTTTTCAAAGTACCACCAAAGCCTTAGGGGAAACTACTGAGAGATACACAGACATTTCAACTAATTCAGACCAATTCTCAAAAGAACATGCAGAAACCATACACACTTGTATGTTTCACAGAAGAAAAAAAAAAAAAAAAAAAAAAAAAGAGTTCATTGCTTTTGACTTCTAAACCAAAGCCCTCTCCATGGCCATAAGCACTACTAAGATTTATATCTGTTCTTTGAAAACGTGGCTAGAAAAATGAAAAGTAGTCACAAACTCTGACCCAGATCAAATTATATCCAGCAGATGACAATAGCAAACTTTTACACTAGGTAACTCCCTCTCTGGAAGGACTGTTTGGGCTGCCTTTCTGGTAATTTTTGGCCCTTCTTGTCGACAGAGAAATGGCATGAGCTTGAGATTGAAACAAAGAATTCATAAATATAGAACAACAGTGCCACTGCACAGGCCCTTTTTCTCATCCTGCTAAAATATTTTAACTTCTTGGTTTTCTTTTTAATTATTGCTTCGAACAATTAATTATTGCTTTTGAACATGCATATTGAACATGCAGATCTTCCCTTCAAGCTGAAATTCTATTACTGCCAGAGTAGATATACAGCATGAAAAATATTAGCTAACAGAACTGCAGTTCATAACTTAAATCACAGCAGACTGCAAAAGTGCTCTTTACATTGTATAAAATAAGCGGGATTGATTGTTAACAATCCACTGGTAACATGACTGTTCTTCTATTAAAAAACAGTCATGTTCAAGTGTATAGTCTGGGGCCCCCAGAGCTCCTGCATGAGATTATAAAATAGGTCCTAATAAATAACTGAAGTACAGTACACCAGCATAAACTGTTTTGAAACAACTACCTAGAAACTGCTAAAAACTGTGCATAATGTAACTTGTATCTGTATATCATCTGTTTCTCCAGTGCTAAGAGGCATTATATTTTTCCATATATAAAAACTGCTGAAAAGGGGCCACCTCTTTGCTACCCCTGATTCCAGCAATGAGCCATCTTTCCCTGGTGTAGATGGATAACTGCTCCTTGAATAAACAGGTGGAGATATCATGCCAACTTCCTGCGCATCTAGGTAGGACCTCGTTACATCTCATCACCTAACAACTTACATCCTTTCACTCCCAGGGGAGCTACGACCAACGCTCAAAGGGCAGTATCTGTAAAAGACTGTTCGGTTTGCCCGTATGAGACCTGAAACCCACCCACGGCCATCGCGGTGGGGTGGCGGCCACCGCAGGGCCGTGCCGCCCAGCCTCCCGCTCGGGCTACCCCCCGGCCCGGGGAGCCACGCTGCGCGGGGGACGGGGCGGCCCCACCGCACCCCCGCCCCGCGACGGGCTGCGGTCGCCCCCCGCCCGCCGAGACCGCCCGCCGGGGCCCCCTCTCACAGGGACGCGACCCGCCCCCCCCCCCCCCCCCGAGCCCACTCACATACACCGCGGAGCCGCCTTACGCACCCCCCAGGCCCCCTCACGCAAGGGGCGTCCTCACCCCCTCCCCCCTCACACTCCCCGGCCACCAGCGGGAGAGCCCGTCCCGGCGGCCCCGCCGTGCCGCTGCAGGGCGGAGGGGCTCCTGCCCCGTCCCGCGGGCGCCGGGACGCCCAGCTCTCGGCCGCGCTGCGCCTGCCGGCCCCCTCGCCGCTCGCTCGGCTCCGGACCAGGGACCGACCTGCATGGGCGCTTCGTGCCTCATCGCCGGGCGCGGCCCGCCGCTCGCTCCGCTGCCGCTCGCCGCTCGCTCGCGCACACCAGCTGCCACCGCCGCTGCCCGCCGCCCACCCGGGCTCTGCTGACAAACCCGCGTCGCGATCAGTACCGGAGCCGTCCCCACTCCTCCCCCAGCACTGCCCCTTCCTCCCGCGCACCCTCGGGAGCTGTAGTCCCCACTGCCCCGCTTCCGCCGCCGCCAGGGCGAGGAAGAAAGACTACAACTCCCGGGATGCTCTGCGTCCGGCGGCCCGCCGCCGCTGCCGCCGCGAAGGCGCCTCCTGCGGGGTCGGCCGGGAAGCGTCTGTGTTGCGCTGCCATTTCACGTCCCATTATCCCTGCACCCGCAGCCGACCTGGTCCCGCCTCGGGGCACGGCGCCGCTCCGCCCCGCCGGCAGGGGGCCCGCACCACCCGCCCCGCTGCGGGCCTCACGCCAGCCCGGTCCTCGCTGTCAGCCCGCCCCGCCGCGGAGCGCCAGCAGCCCAGCGGGAGCTGGCGAGGAGGCCGGCCCGGGGGGCACCCGAGGGGAGGGTTTGCGGTGGCTGCAGCCCTACACTTGCGGGGTTCCCGCAGCGTCCGCCATGCCTCGGTCCCTCTCCCGCCTCTCTCCTCCTTCCTCACAGCCGGCCAAAGGGCTGAGCAAGGCTGAGAACCCTTCAGCGTGGCAACCACTGATAATGTCGTTATTGTTGTATAATAACAGTCCCTAAACGCTCCATGACTTCTCCTCTATCATATCCTACTGTCTATTCCTGCTTTCTCTTTCCTCACTTTGATTTTCTCTGGCCTTTGACAAATGGCAGCAGGCAGGTGCTGGACCATGCTGCTGTACGATGGCAGCAGCCCTGCGCAGAAATGGCAGCATTGCTTCTGGGTGGTGGCACTCATTTTTGAGAGCGGTATCGAGGTCATCATAAAGTAATGCCAGTAAAACACCAAAAAAGCAGCACACCTATGCATGTGTCCCCAACACTGTTTTTTATTGTCCAAGAAGATGTTATAAACACATTTCTTGGCACTTTTTCCATAACCCCATCCTCTAATGCAGAATCTATACTTATCTTGGGACCAAATATACAGGTCCCTAGTTGGTAGGAAAATGTATAATCAGTTTTGTATTCAGATTTAAGATTTGGTGTGTTCTCTACTGAATGGGCGAAGACGAACCATGGGCGTGAGCAGCATGGGTAACTCACTCTGGGGATGTTTGCCCGAAGTTTGAGAGCTGAGTGTTGTCTGGGCAGAGAGGGAAGGGCAAGGAGAAGGCAGGTGCAGTGGCCAAGTCAGCGTGAAAACAGCAGTCTGTCCTGTGGACTACACACTTCATATGTGGTATGTGTTGCGTAAAGTAAATCACCTATAGGAGCTATGACATAGACAAATTGTATAAAGGAGACATGAATACAGATTAAAGTGTTTGTCAGAAGTAATTTCATTCTAGCTCTGCGGGTTTTTAACTTCATTTACAGCTATTTAAAGCTACCTCACTATAACATCAAAATAGGAATTAAGTGGGGGTTTTTTCAAAGACATGACACATGCCATCATGCATTTTTGCAGCTGATTTTTCTTTCCTGCATGAAACATTGAATGTTACTCTTTCTGCCACTGTGGGCATACAGACATCATGAATTTGCTCAATACTTACATTTTAAACCATCTGTGGGTGTGCATGCATGCATGAGCATGTTAAAAGTTGATTTTTTTTTTTATGCATGTGATTTATTCTTGCTGTTGATTTTAGGTGAATACATACCAAAAATCATGAGTAACAACCCATTTTCCTCTGAAAACAGGGCACATTATATTTGTTATCAATTGCAAATAGGGAAAAACAGAGAGATTCTTGCTCTATGAAAGTATTGTTTTACAGAGTTTTGTTTTAAAGAGAGTATTAGAAACATAGTACACAGTCATGAATATATTAAACTATAGCTTTCCATAAAACAGTTCTCATTTTGGAATGGCATTTTAAATCTTAGCTGAACAGATATTTGAAACAGTAGATTAAAATATTCAGAGCAGCTTTTGATTATAGAATTGGAAAGCAGATACTCTGTATTTATTATTCTATTAAATTTTTTAAGTAGATTTACTGCAGATACTGTATTAGAAATTACAAGACTTAAATGATGCTGGGTTCCCAAATGTATCCCAAGACAAAAATCTTCCACATCTTTTTATCATATTGGCATTTATATTAGCATTGAAGTCTCTAAGCAATCTCTCACCTAAAACCTCCGTACAGGGAAATATCAATAGAACATAAAGCAGGATTACTTTTTAGATTGTCGTATGTCCTTCTTCAAAGTATCGGATCATCTTTTTTTTTTTTTTTAAACTAAAAATGTTAAGGTAAACAGCATCTCTGCATAAACAATACTTCTCTGTTTCTTTGTTTAATTTTTAAAAGGCATAAAAACTCAAGAAGTAACACTGAGATTTTGCTTTGTGTGTTGGTTGAAGAGATGATACTATTTTTTTTTAATTCCTCAGGTTTTGTTTACTATTTATCTTCTGGCAATAACTTTGTCCTTTTCTTTCTGTCTTCTTCAGAGACTTTTGAAGATGGTATGGGAACATTTTGTACCTCAAGCATCCTAGTCCAGTGGTATGCTGTGACAATACTCCTGAATACTCTTGTCCGCAAAGCACTGCTTTCATGGGGCAGGATTTTCTGTTGATTACTAATCACTGTGTTACAATATGTTAACATTTTTGGAACATGGTGTGCTTGAAGCTCTCTTTTGTACATAATTACTATGAACTAGCTGTTTTCACCAGGTGCTAACATACAAGGGACCCAGTTTAGTAAAATATCTAATTCTTGATGATGAGCATGCTGCCTATGAGATAGCTAGGAGTCAATCTGGTTTATCTAGATGTAGAATAGTGTGATTTTAGGACATATTTCAGTCTTTCTTTGTAACACAGAGGGTTTTTTTTCCCAAAACACTAATTTTACAGGACATAGAAGATAAACAATAACTTTCAGGGCTGCATACTAAATATAAGAAATCTTGTATTAATGGCATCAGGAGACAGCCGATTTGTATGCAACTGAGTTGTTTTGGATGAGTGAATTCTGCAATGATGGACACATTGTTAACAAAGGCATTTCTCAATTTCTTGCTAGAGGCCTACATAAGTAAAAAGAATATAAATGCAATGTAACTTTGTCCTGTTTTCAGCTGGGATAGAGTTGATTTTTCTTCCTAGTAGCTGGTATAGTGCTGTGTTTTGGGTTTAGGATGAGAATAATGTTGATAACACACTGATGTTTTAGTTGTTGCTAAGTGGCGCTCACACTGGTCAAGGACTTTTCAGCTTCCCATGCTCTGCCGGGTGCACAAGAAGCTGGGAGGGGGCACAGCCAGGACAGCTGGCCCAGACTGGCCAAAGGGCTATTCCATGCCATATGACGTCATGCTCAGTATATAAACTGGGGGGAGATGGCCGGGGGGCAGCGATTGCTGCTTGGGGACATGCTGGGCATTGGTCGGTGGGTGGTGAGCAACTATATAGTGTATCACTTGCTTTGTATATTATTATTATTATTATTATTATTACTACTACTACTACTACTACTACAACAACTATTCTATTTTATTTTACTTCAATTATTAAACTGTTCTTATCTCAACCCACGCATTTTCTGAATTTCACACTTCCAATTCTCTCCCCCATCCCACTGGGGTGGGGGGAGTGAGCGAGCGGCTGTGTGGTGCTTTTAGTTGCTGACTGGGGTTAAACCACGACAGTCCTTTTTGGTGCCCAACGTGGGGCACAAAGGGTTTGAGATAATAACAGATTAACCAGAGTGTATTAAGGAATTTGTATCTGTTAACAGTTGCCAGTCATAATATTGATTCATCTGTTCTCGATATTAGTCTCCCTGATCTGTGCCATGCTCTTGTTTTTGCAGCACGTGTTAAAGATTGGTGTTGGGTTTTGCAGTTTGCTGTGCTCTGCAGTGATTAGTGATGCTTTGCCTGGGATATCTGTTATTAAAACACTGACCTTGAGCGTTATCTGGTATTTGGGTTCTGTAGTGAAGCCATTACTGCACTTCGGGTACCACCTCATGGAGACAATTAGCAATTATACCTCTTCCTCTGAGAGGTGTTTTTATGGAGGAAATACAGAATGGCACCTTGGCTGCCTTCTTCTGTGATGTTTCCTCCTTCATTGCAACAACTTTTTTGTATCTATCATCTTGAACATCCTTGGGTAGTTAAGATATATCTATTGGTAGTTTTTGGGAATATTGTTTCGGTTTTGTCTAAGGTTAATAAGCATTTTAAGAATATCATCCAGAGATCTGCCCCAAGGCTGGATAGTTACGAGTGTCAGGGTTTGTGGGAGAGCATGGGCAAATGCCTAGGACAGTGGGACCCTCCAATGTTTTGGAACTTCACCCCCGAACAAGTGCAGAATCCTGAAAAATTAGTAGAACATTTGGAAAAAGTATGCTGTCACCCTGGCAATTCTAGGGAGACACAAATCACTGCAATGTGCTGGGGCCTGGCCCATGCCTACCGAGCCCTATTCAACACTATTCAGTACCCTCAAGGGGAAGAGAAGGGCTCTGGATCTGACGACAGAACAACAGGCTCTGCAGCTACACCAGCCCCTGTGACAGGTGCTGCGGCTATGCCAGCCCCGAGGACAGGCGCTGTGGCTATGCCAGCCCCGGGAACAGGTGCTGCAGCTATGCCAGACCCGGCGACAGGTGCTGTGGCTACGCCAGCCCTGGTGACAGGCTCTGTGGCTATGCCAGCCCCCATGACAGACGCTGCAGCTATTCCAGACCCCATGACAGGCACTGTGGCTACACCAGAGAACCAACCCATGCCAGTATCAGTCACCCCTATACAGAAGAAAAAATACATGAGAAAATCAACTCGTTTAGTAAGGGCTGAAGATGAACCAGGGCCATCACGAGAACAGGAGGAGGAAGAGGCAGAACCCACAAATGAGATGGTAACAACCTGATCTCTGTCCCTGAGTGAGCTGCCAGATATGCAAAAAGATTTCAGTTGTCGTCCAGGCGAGCACATCGTCACTTAGCTGCTCCGATGCTGGGATAATGGGGCCAGTAGCCTGGAATTAGAGGGTAGGGAAGCCAAGCAGCTGGGATCCCTTTCTAGGGAAGGGGGCATTGACAAAGCGACTGGAAAAGGGGCAGAAGTCCTCAGCCTCTGGAGGACTCTCAGGAGCCTCTTGATTCGCATTGACAAGAAGTGAGTAATGAATGCTATGACCAGGACTAGAGGGGCCCTGCCTCCAGCCAGGTGGCAGCAGAGTGCAGGCCACAGTTTGCTTTCACTTGGAGGGGCGTCCAGTGCACCTGGAATCGACTGCCCCAGGGGTGGAAACACAGCCCCACCATTTGCCATGGACTGATCCAGGCTGCACTGGAACAGGGTGGGGCTCCGGAACACCTGCAATACATTGATGATATCATCGTGTGGGGCAACACAGCAGAAGAGGATTTTGAGAAAGAGAAGAAAATAGTCCAAATCCTTCTGGAGACTGGCTTTGCCATAAAACAAAGTAAAGCCAAGGGACCTGCACAGGAGATCCAGTTCTTAGGAATAAAATGGCAAGATGGACGTTGTCAGATCCCAATGGGTGTGATCAACAAAATCACAGCCATGTCTCCACCAACCAGCAAAAAGGAAACACAAGCTTTCTTGGGCGTTGTGGGTTTTTGGAGAAGGCATATTCCAAATTACAGTCTGATCGTAAGCCCTCTCTATCAAGTGACCCAGAAGAAGAACGATTTCAAATGGGGCCCTGAGCAACGACAAGCCTTTGAACAAATTAAACAGGAGATAGTTCATACAGTAGCCCTTGGGCCAGTCCGGGCAGGACAAGATGTAAAAAATGTGCTCTACACCGCAGCTGGGGAGAACAGCCCTACCTGGAGCCTCTGGCAGAAAGCACCAGGGGAGACTTGAGGTCGACCCCTAGGGTTTTGGAGTCAGAGATACAGAGGATCCGAGGTTGGCTATACTCCAACTGAAAAAGAGATATTAGCAGCATATGAAGGGGTTCGAGCCTCTTTGGAAGTGGTTGGTACTGAAGCACAGCTGAGGAGTCCCCACTGTATAATAAACTATCAGAAAATGAGAAGCAATATGCCCTGTTCTCTGATGGGTCCTGTCGTCTTGTGGGGAAGCATTGGAGGTGGAAAGCTGCTGCATGGAATCCTGTATGACAAGTCGCACAAACTGCTGAAGGAGAAGGGGAATCGAGTCATTTTGCAGAGGTGAAAGCCATCCAGCTGGCTTTAGATGATACTGCTGAAAGAGAAAAGTGGCCAGTACTTTATCTGTATACTGACTCATGGATGGTGGCAAATGCCCTGTGGGGGTGGTTACAGCAACGGAAGCAGAGCAACTGGCAGCTCAGAGGCAAACCCATCTGGGATGCCACATTGTGGCAAGATGTTGCTGCCTGGGTAGAGAACCTGGTTGTAAAAGTACATCACGTAGATGCTCACGTACCCAAGAGTCAGGCCACTGAAGAACATCAAAACAATCAGCAGGTGGATCAGGCTGCTAAGATTGAAGTGGCTCAGGTGGAGCTGGACTGGCAACATAAGGGTGAATTATTTCTAGCTTGGTGGGCCCATGACAGGTTATCCATGAATGTGAAACGTGCTGCAATTAAGCAAGCCAAGTGGTTCAAGCCTCCCTGGTATGGAGGATGATGGCTGAAATATCAATATGGGGAGGCCTGGCAGATTGATTATATCACACTCCCACAAACCCACCAAGGCAAGCGCCATGTGCTTACAATGGTGGAAGCAACCACCGGATGGCTGGAAACATATCCCGTGCCCCATGCCACCGCCCGGAACACTATCCTGGGCCTTGAAAAGCAAGTCCTATGGCGACATGGCACCCCAGAAAGAATTGAGTCAGACAACGGGACTCATTTCCCTAACAAACAACCTCATAGACACCTGGGCCAAAGGGCATGGCATTGAGTGGGTATTTCACATCCCCTATCACGCACCAGCCTCCAGGATAATCGAACGATACAATGGACTGTTAAAGACTACACTGAGAGCACTGGGTGGTGGGACATTCAAACACTGGGATACACATTTAGCAAAGGCCACCTGGTTAGTCGACAGTAGGGGATCTGCCAATCGAGCTGGCCCTGCCCAGTCAAAACTTTTACGTACTGTAGAGGGGGATAAAGTCCCTGTAATCCACCTAAAAAATATGCTGGGGAAGACAGTCTGGGTTACTCCTGCCTCAGGCAAAGGTAAACCCATTCGTGGAATTGCTTTTGCTTAAGGACCTGGGTGCACTTGGTGGGTGATGCGGGAGGATGGGGAAGTCTGATGTGTACCTCAAGGGGATTTGATTTTGGGTGAAAATAGCCAATGAACTGAATGGTATGATGTTAGTTGCTATATAATATTGTATATCATCACTTCAATGATTACTATGTGCCATATCAACAGTATACAGTAAGAATCACCCAGATTAATGAAGAATGAACTTTGAGGAAACTGAGCAAACTGCAGAGGTGATGGAACCAGAACTGGCTTCAGTATGCAACAATCCAACACCACACACCATCTCTCCTGCCCTGAAGGACTGTTATGACAGATGAAGCCCAAAGTCATGGACTAAATGAACTCGACAAACGTTTTAGAGGGATAGCCTATAGACTAAGGAAATTATATCTATGTGTGTGTGTATATATATCAGAAGACTGGAAAAGTGGTGGTGATTAATTGGAATGTATTGGAAAGTGTAAGACCTGGGCATGACGTATATGGTATGGAATAAGGGATGGATACTGTCCTGGTTTCAGCTGGGATAGCATTGATTTTTCTTCCTAGTAGCTGGTATAGTGCTGTGTTTTGGATTTAGGATGAGAATAATGTTGATAACACACTGATGTTTTAGTTGTTGCTCAGTAGTGCTTACATCAGTCAAGGACTTTTCAGCTTCCCATGCTCTGCCTGGTGCACAAGAAGCTGGGAGGGGGCACAGCCAGGACAGCTGACCCAGACTGGCCAAAGGGCTATGCCATACCATATGGCGTCATGCTCAGTATATAAGCTGGGGGAAGAAGAAGGAAGGGGGGGACGTTCGGAGGGATGGCGTTTGTCTTCCCAAGTAACCGTTACGCGTGATGGAGCCCTGCTTTCCTGGGGATGGCTGAACACCTGCCTGCCGATGGGAAGGAATGAATGAATTCCTTGCTTTGCTTTGCTTGCATGCACAGCTTTTGCTTTACCTATTAAACTGTCTTTATCTCAACCCATGAGTTTTCTCCCTTTTACTCTTCCGATTCTCTCCCCCGTCCCATTGTGGGGGGAGTGAGCGAGTGGCTGTGTGGTGCTTAGTTGCTGGCTGGGGTTAAACCACGACAGCAGTGTAGGTAATCTTGTTGAGTGCATCTAGTAATAAGGAATACTTACTAGTGCAGCATAGTTGGCAGAGGAAGAATGAGTGACTACTGTCATCCAGCAGCTTTGATCTATATGGTGTTAAACTCCAGCCATGGTCTCTAAGCTTTCCCCATGATTTTCTCTAGGTCTTCTCTCCCTAATAACCACCTTCAGTTGGTTCTTGGTAAAAGCACTGAGAACAGACAGAATTAAATTCTGAAGGCATCTTCAATGTGGGAGATTTTTCTCTGTGCTAACCAGAATTGCATATAGATCAGATATACATTATTTTGAACAGACACAGTGGAGGTTTTACTTTACATTCATATTGCATGTCTGTGTATTGCAGATATCAGTTTAAATAACAGAGGTCAAAGTTGGCAGCTCTCTGTTATACAATACTAGTAGCTGAGCTATATTTATTCTGCCATAGATTGTAGCATTCATTCTAAAATCAGAAGTAAAAAAGGCAATTCATAACATTGAGCTATTCATAGCTAATTTTCCTATACGATGATAATATAGGTATCTTGCGTATCCATTACAATCTCAACTGCTTGAAGACAAGAAGATCAAACTATTAAGAGCATCAAAAATCTTATCTTTCACACACAGGAAGCAAGCATAAAAGAAGTCTGTGTTTCAGGATAACTTAAATTAATGCTTATACTAGTTTAGTAAAATGTGATTAATATTAGCATCAAGTCAGCAATATCTCAAAATAAATACTTAGCTATCATAGGATATTTCCTATTTATTGGCTGGCATTTTTGATAAATTGAACAAAGACAATGTCATTAACTATGTATAATTTACATTCAATTTACTTCAATTTAAGGAAGCCAATGTTTACTTACTGGGTACACAAATAAAGTGTATGTTTCCTTTTCAGAATTATTTTGGCTAAGATATATATATTAAATAGATTATTAATGAAAGGGGTGTTCATTTTGGGTCAGAGTCAAGTCATTACACTGTGATAAACATGCAAGTGCTGTCAGTATATTTTTTATATAAAACATAATTGTTTTGAAAATTGAATCGCAGGAAGACTCAGTTTCTTTAGGATACTTTAAAACACAGTCTTTATCCTCCTCATTCCCTTCCTGCCAGCCCTTTCCCAGAACCCTGGTAAAAGCTGATGTCACATCTGGGCTGACTAATGTCAGTTTCACAAGGGATTCAGTCTTCATATCTAACTCCTTCTGTGTCTTTGCAGGAGTTAACTACTTCATACAAATCCCTGAATGCACAGAAAGGAAAATAAACAGCTCTTTCAAGCTGCTCTCTCAGACTCTTACTACTCCATTTCCACTACCATCTCTTTCTGCATTTGCTAACAGAAAACATTTGTGTTTACTTTCAAATGGATGATGGAAAAGCTGGCAAGTCCCTTCTCAAAGACTTTCTCTGAAGAAACAGTGACAACAGCATAGAGCTCAAAAGAGATTGGAAGTGGGCAGTGCTGAATCACGTGTGCTGCCTCTCTTTAAATACTCTCACCCAGTAGGAAATGAGAAAGTAGCTTAATATTACCATTCCTGAACACTATGAGATATTTGTCTGAATCTGCATTACCTTAACTGTCAGCAAACTACCAAGCAAGGTCATGACTACATCCACCCATAATTCACCCCTGAGCAATCAGAATTGACTTCTCACATATAATTATGTCCAGGTGTCATGGTTTAACCCCAGCCAGCAACTAAGCACCACACAGCCACTCGCTCACTCCCCCCACCCCAGTGGGATGGGGGAGAGAATTGGAAGGGTGAAAGTCAGAAAACTCGTGGGTTGAGATAAGAACAGCTTAATAATTGAAGTAAAATGAAATAGAATAGTAGTAATACTAATACTAATACAATAATAATATACAAAGCAAGTGATATACTGTGCAATTGCTCACCACCCACCAACCAATGCCCAGCACGTCCCCGAGCAACAATCACTGCCCCCTGGCCAACTCCCCCCAGTTTATATACTGAGCATGACGCCATGTGGCATGGAATAGCCCTTTGGCCAGTCTGGGTCAGCTGTCCTGGCTGTGCCCCCTCCCAGCTTCTTGTGCACCAGGCAGAGCATGGGAAGCTGAAAAGTCCTTGACCAGTGTGAGCCCCACTTAGCAACAACTAAAACATCAGTGTGTTATCAACATTATTCTCATACTAAATCCAAAACACAGCACTATACCAGCTACTAGGAAGAAAAATCAACTCTATCCCAGCTGAAACCAGGACACCAGGATATATATTTAAGTTATCTGCACTGTGCCTTTGATGGCTGCAATTCAGCCTCACATGCTGTATCTCTTTTAGTGGACCCTCTGGTAACTGACAGAGGGAAATTGGTTGGAGAAGTGAACAAGAAAATAATAAGCAGCTAAACTAAGCTCTTGGCTTGTGTTAACAGATATAATTTATGCCATAACAAAATGTCCCCTGTTCAACTGTTCTCCTCCTGAAACTGAGATAAATGGAGAAAAAAATATTTGAGTATTTTAATCTAATTATCCTTCAGTGATGACCCCCTTCTATTTCTTCTTCCTAGGATCCTGAATTCATTGTTCAAGTGCTGTGTAACACTGATTTTCAGACCTGACTTTGACACTTTGTTTTGTTTGTGCCTTTCCATCTAAAGAATCCTGCCTGAATAAGCTGAGGGAATGCTTAGTTTATACAGGCTAAGCTACATAGGCTTGTATAAACTAAGCCTTCCCTCAGCTTCAGGCTGTGCAGTTAAACATAATATCCAGAGGTTTGCAGTTTGCAAGCTGTATCTTTGTGAGAGTTAGCCTCCTGTACTTAAATGGATCAATTACTTTGCCCTTTTTAGACTAAGCTAACTGGGGCTTTAAAAATAATTTGCACTGTTTCCTCACTCCATTTGTTTACTCCTTGGTCAGCAGAAGCTCTTCCAGGTAGGCAGGCTAGAAACACTTTTTCTACAAGATTTGTTAGGATCTTAATCATAAATGTCAGTGGCTGTGAAGATGCCTTTAGTGTAATTGGTCCCTTGACTTTTCATATGCCTCAGTTCCCTTGGTACATTTTTTGTGTTGCAGAGATCATTCCCTTAACAAGATGCATTAAAAAGCATATGGAATTCTGCTTTTGAACTAGTGCAAGAATTACTTCGGATAAGCAACTGAAGTGTTGGAGACCTTCAATGAATTTCAGGTCCATAAAAGTCAATAGTTTTTCCACCAATTTCCATGGGGTCAGCATATCTTTGCTACTGAACAGCATCTTTAGAAATGTGCTCAGGACTTGTTTTCTTTTACTTCTAATCAGCACTGCAGAATGATTTTACAGAATTAACCGATCTCTGCTCTCATGCTGTTGGCCCTTTGAAGCCACAGGGATCTGTTTCACAAGGGATTCACTCTTCATACTCCTTCTGTGGCTTCGCAGGAGTTAACTACTTCATACAAATCCCTGAATGCACAGAAAGGAAAATAAACACGCCCCATAGCCTCCGATTATATTTGGCTCAATCTCATTATCCAACTTGTTTACATTGTTTCAAATTAAACACACACTAAACCAAAGTCTAATGTCTCCAAAACAGTTTTAAAGTATTTGCTACTGTTCACTGCAATTTTAGCTACTTAACAAATGTTCTTCTCTTGAAAATATACCTTCAAAGTACTCAGTTCTGGTGGTGATTAAATGAGATTATCAACAGCTTTGTACCATTTGCACCCTCCTCTTGTCATATATTACTTTCATGTACTCATGTTACTTTCTCCTTCAGAATATTCCCTAATATTTACTTCAGAATATTTCCTAATATTGTTATTCAGAGTTCTTCATTATGAGATAATGAAAAGATTGATATTAGCACTGTGGCACCACATCACATTTTAAATATACATCCAGGCAGCTTTTTAACTTTCCTTTTTATGACAGTTGTTCCCAAGTTTAGTGATGGAAGGCCCTAAGCAGAATCTCTCCCCTCCATCCCAGGCTATACAGCCAAGTGGAAATCAGAGGGGTGGACATCTGTGCCACTTGCATCTTTTGATCTCTTTGGCATGTTAATGTTTCACCTAAAGTTCTTATTCATAGATGTTTCGCATCATCATAATTTTTCATCAGATTAAATCTGGCCCTCAGATCCTACACAATTTTAAGAGTTAAGAGTTCTCAGCTTTGCGTGCATTTCCATGTCTTGTCACCAAATGGGCACTGCTTCTCAGCTATCCTTTCTGAATAGCTATGTTGCTGTAGCTAAAAGGAACCAAGAAAGGAATCTCAATACGGAAATTTCATATGTATGGAAAAACTACCACATTAAACCCCAAACTGGACAAATATTTTAGCATATTAGCCAAGGCTATACTGGCTGGGTTTTCTCTTTTCTTCATTTGTTTTTAACTGTCTAGTTTTGCAGCAACCTGATACCTGAGTAGCTTTCTGCTATCTCTCTTCTTGCATGCAGTCTGGTGCCTAATTTCTGCTTTGTGAGTAATTACTGTTCTACTGAATCCTTAGTTAGGAGACTGATTTTTCACAAATCTATTAGCAAATGTGTTCTGGGTTTATTCATTTCTTGCTGGAAGTTAAATGTACACAGGGAGTATTGCCAGTACAGTACTTGCTAAAAACTTACTCCATCTTCTGGATCAATCACTAATAAAGAACTGAAATTCAGCTTGGCATGACAGACTCTCGGAGGAGAATGCTTTTCACACACACATGTACACATACACACCCTCATCCAGGCAGTTCTGTCATCATCGTTTGTTTACAGACATGCAACCAGTTTCTTTTCATTTAACACTGCTCTTTTCTGAGGTGTTTTTAATTAAGTTTTCTGTTAAGTTTTTGTAAGGCACTGAATCAAATAACTATTAAAGTCCAGATTGCACTGACCAAAGTCACTCCTTCCATTCCTCAGGGTTGACCACATTCATCCAGTATCTCTTCTTCATACACTGATACTGTTTATTTTTAGTTCTGTTAACTTTGACAGACCTAATCTTCCTACCGTCATGTATGCCTGACCTTCAGGGGAGGCAATGGAAGTTTTCTGAATATACTTTAGAATTAAATACATCTTTTATGAAATGTTTTTTTTTCACCTTAGCTTCCTCCTTACGATTAATTTAATAGCTTTAAAAATGATCATCCTGCCTAGTCCATGCTATCTTTATTCTTTTTCAGTCCTTGATTATCTCTTATTTTCTTAATTAAAACACTGATTCTTGTCCTTGCAGTTTGATCCCCCTACACACACATCTTTGCTCTCCATCTTTATTACATTTTTCCCCTCAACTGTCCTCTGACCACAGACCCTGACGTAAGTTCACTTTCCTCCTTGCTGAGCTTCAGATCTGAGAGTGTTTGATTCTGCCCCCCCTCCTTGGGCCCTTCGTATCCCCCCCCAGGCTTCCAGGCCTGTGGCTGAATTAGCCACAGTTTCCAAAGATGTGAAATGCAGGAAAACTTCTGAATCATTTCTAACAGCAAGAAAATACAGGAAATCCAGGACGGAGGGACAAGCAAAATGAATAGACTCATTTGTACAAATTACTCAATCAGATCAGAGAGTAGCATACACATATGGATGTATTAGATACCCAGCATGTCCCACAGAACCATTAGATCTCGCATCTTCTGAAGAAAGGTTTTCTTTCAGGTCACCATACTACTTGGAAAGGCCATTCCTTCCTTTTTCATGTGTGATTTATTTACTTGATAACATTCACAATTAACACTTTCTTACTTTAAAAGTAGACTTTTTCCCTTAGACAACTCATTTGAGGGCTGCACTTCGGTTTCAAATCTGTGCTTACAATATGTTGTAAAAATGGCAGACTAGACATACCTGCCTGTCTTAAAAGTCCTGTTACTATCCTTAATCTCCAGCCCTCTAAAATTAGATAAGCAAGAAGTCCAAACCAAGGCACACAATAAATTAGAAAGCTGCTTTTATGCTTCTATCATGGTCATCCAATTTTGCAGTATTCAAGTTTTGAAAAGTATTTCTAACCCACCAAAAGTTCTAAAAGTCCATCTTGAAAGTGGCCAAGTGCCTGTGTCTGATGCGATATCATTCAGCAGTAAAGGCTGCCATTTCTTTGCAGCTTTGCACAGTATGTACTCATTTCAGACTAGATATAAGGAAGAAATTTTTTACAGTGAGGGTGGTGAAACACTGGAACAGGTTGCCCAGAGAGGTGGTAGATGCCCCATCCCTGGAAACATTCAAGGTCAGGTTGGACAGGGTTCTGAGCAACCTGATCTGGTTGAAGATGTCCCTGCTCATTGCAGGGGGTTGGACTAGATGACCTCTAAAGGTCCCTTCCAAACCAAACTATTCTATGATTCTATGTTTTATACCCACTGCTGGTGGTTGCACAAGTGCAGCCAGTGATGCAGATTTTGAATGAAGAGAGAATCAGATTCAGCAACTCTGACTACTACCCCAAATGCCTCTCTTAATTTCTCTAGCTGAACTTAATTATGAGAAGCTTATGCAGTAAATTAATTTTATGTATTCCATTTTCTCAGAAATACTCAGCAAAAACAGTTCAATATGCGACACGATATAAATTACTCTAGCTCAAAATTTACTTAGCAGGAAAACACTTAGTCCACGATTTTCAACCTGAAGGGTATCTCAACCACTAAATTTGGAAAAGAGTATCTTTAAAAAAGCCTAATTAACAGCAGGCTTAAACTCCCTGTGAGGCAGTCTGTCCATTCACTAAAAAATGCTGAGATGGTCTGCAAACATAAACAATTTGAAAGATAAAGATGATCACTTCTCCTCCATGTGCATAATCCCATTTTTCCTTACACCGACCAAGAATTTTTCATTTAAGACAAGGAATTTGCTCACAAAACAAAAACACAATGTCATGGTTTAACCCCAGCCGGCAACTAAGCACCACACAGCTGCTCACTCACTCCCCCCCGGTGGGATGGGGGAGAGAATCGGAAGAGTAAAAGGGAGAAAACTCATGGGTTGAGATAAAGACAGTTTAAAAGGTAAAGCAAAAGCCATGCTTGCAAGCAAAGCAAAACAGAACAAGGAATTCATTCACTCCTTCCCATCGGCAGGCAGGTGTTCAGCCATCTCCAGGAAAGCAGGGCTCCATCACACGTAATGGTTACTTGGGAAGACAAACGCCATCACTCCAAATGTCCCCCGCTTCCTTCTTCTTCCCCCGGCTTTATATACTGAGCATGACGCCATATGGTATGGCATAGCCCTTTGGCCAGTCTGGGTCAGCTGTCCTGGCTGTGCCCCCTCCCAGCTTCTTGTGCACTGGGCCGAGCATGGGAAGCTGAAAAGTCCTTGACTTAGTGTAAGCACTACTGAGCAACAACTAAAACATCAGTGTGTTATCAACATTATTCTCATCCTAAATCCAAAACACAGCACTATACCAGCTACTAGGAAGATTAGTTATGCCTCATCACTTGCAATCTGCTTTCTGTTCAGCCAGTGAGTATTTCTGGGCAAGTCATAGTACATTCTGCTGCTTTTGCTTTCTTCCTACCACTCTGTCCTGCAAAAGTAGAAAAGATTTTGCCTTCATAGAATCATAGAATCGTTAAGGTTGGAAAAGACCCTTAAGATCATTGAGTCCAACCGTTAACCTATCACTGCCAAGTCCACCACTAAACCATGTCCTCAAGCACCACGTCTACCCGTCTTTTAAATACCTCCAGGGATGGGGACTCAACCACTTCCCTGGGCAGCCTGTTCCAATGCCTGACTACTCTTTCGGTGAAGAAGTTTTTCCTAATATCCAACCTGAACTTCCCCTGGCGCAGCTTGAGGCCGTTTCCTCTCGTCCTATCACTTGTTACTAGGGAGAAGAGACCGACCCCCACCTCGCTACAACCTCCTTTCAGCAATAAGGTCTCCCCTCAGCCTCCTCTTCTCCACACTAAACAACCCCAGCTCCCTCAGCCGCTCCTCATAGGACTTGTGCTCTAGGCCCTTCACCAGCTTCATTGCCCTTCTTTGGACACGCTCCAGCACCTCGATGTCCTTCTTGTAGCGAGGGGCCCAAAACTGAACACAGGACTCGAGGCGCGGCCTCACCAGTGCCGAGTACAGGGGCACTATCACTGGTCCTGCTGGCCACGCTATTCCTGATACAAGCCAGGATGCCATTGGCCCTCTTGGCCACCTGAGCACACTGCTGGCTCATGTTCAGGCGGCTGTCAACCAACACCCCCAGGTCCTTTTCTGCCAGGCAGCTCTCCAGCCACTCCTCCCCAAGCCTGTAGCCTTGCATGGGTTTGTTGTGACCCAAGTGCAGGACCCGGCACTGAGCCTTGTTGAATCTCATGCAGTTGGCCCTGGCCCATCGATCCAGCCTGTCCAGGTCCCTCTGCAGGGCCTTCCTACCCTCCAGCAGATCAACACTTCCACCCAACTTGGTGTCATCTGCAAACTTACTGAGGGTGCACTCAATCCCCTCATCCAGATCATCAATGAAGATGTTGAACAGAACCAGCCCCAACACTGAGCCCTGGGGAACACCACTCGTGACCGGCCGCCAACTGGATTTGACTCCATTCACCACCACTCTCTGGGCTCGGTCGTCCGGCCAGTTTTTAACCCAGCGCAGAGTGCACTTATCCAAGCCGTGAGCAGCCATCTTCTCCAGGAGAATGCTGTGGGAGACAGTGTCAAAGGCCTTACTAAAGTCCAAGTAGACAACATCCACAGCCTTCCCCTCATCCACTAAGCGGGTCACCTTGTCATAGAAGGAGATCAGGTTAGTGAAACAGGACCTCCCTTTCATAAACCCTTCCTTGCTAATCAGCCAGTACCTGGTGTTACATTAACAGCAAAGTACAAGAAAAGGCTCTGGTTAAAATATACTCTTTTAAGAAGTGTAAAGAAGGAATATAGACTGAAGAAAAGCACAAAACAGGGCACATCTCCGTCACAGAACTGTTTGTTTGTTATAAAGGTCTAAAACTGGTAATCTCTAAGTCCCTCCATATTAATCATGCTATTTGCAGCTCACAGTGTCCATCCCAAACAGGACTGTTGACTTAATAAACCTTTTTACAGTGTTATTGAGTAATGTGTTTCTTTTCCTGCTGAAGCTTAATGTCCTTCCTTCACACAAATGTGCTTTCTTTTGTGGCAGTGTTAGCACAGCGAGAAATGACTTCATCCTTTATGTGTTACGACATTCCCAATAACTCATAACTCTTCCACTTCTTATTGTTGGTCTGATTAGCTCAAGGACTCTCTTCTGATTTTACCAGCCTTTCAAAGTTTTGCCGGGCCGTTTTAAAGGGTTACTTTGATCCTGAGCAAGGTGTGAGTCGTTTGAAAGAACTCTCTCACTTAACTACAGTCTTGAAAAGTCATTTAGTCTCCAATTTGGATCCTATCTTAATTGCTGTATGAATATTATAACAACACTAAAGACCACAACAGTGATAATTAATATCCACAGAGACAATACACAGTTAAAAAAAAAAAAAAGGCGACACCTGAGAAACGCACGGTTTTTCTAATCGTCACTTGTGTGTTGTGAAAGAGATGATAGATAGTGAGCCGTGATGGCATGGGTGGCCAAGCCTCACTCCTGGCATTCAGGAAGTAGATTTGGAGAATATACTAGTCTTTTTACGAGGCAAAGGGATCCTTTTTCTTCTGGCAGCTGCTTTTCTCAGTATATCAGTACATCCGAAGCCCTGCCCTCTGGAGTTGAGAGCTAGACCAGCATCATACACTGACATGCTATTATTTGAAAAGCATCCAGCACAACAAAACCCTAATTCAGACTGAAGCTCTGGCATAGGGGTAACAAATAATTGTAATTCAGTGTGAATCCCCTTCCCCAAGAGTATATTATGTACTTTCTACTCTGGTAGGTCATTAAGTGACTCTTATGCTTTAACTAAGCATTCACAGTAAATATTTGCAGGTCTGTATCCCCATTTTATGGCAGATCCAACCTAATTTACTTTGTCTGTTCGAACTGGGGAGGGACATAGAGCAGTGCTGTCTATGTGCCCTGCTGCTGCTTCTCCCACCTGGGTCCTGGGGTCCCCTTCTGCTTTCCAGATAAGGTGCCTTGAGCACTAACATCAGAAACATTATAAAAGATCAGCGTCCATACTTCAGTTTAAACAACTGAGGAAATATGATAAAGAATTGGGGAAGGAGGGAATGAAAAGAAAAAAACATGCCTGAGAGAAGAGGCTTTAATATCAAGGGTGTTTTCTGAATAACACAGCAGCTGAGAAGAGACCAAATCCTGTCAGAGGTGCTTGACACAGACACTCTGAATGTTGCTTCTCAGTTAGGTGGTTTATGATTTTAATATTTCCCCTCTGGGTGCACTAAATCAAACCAGATGGATATTCTACAGCCTCTTGGCTCAGATGGTCTCCTAGACGTGAAGGGCCTCTAGTGGCTGATGGTCTCATACTATTAAAAATAACTCCTAACTCCACAGGCTTTCAAAGCAAACATCAGGCATTTTAATGTGACACTTTCTCTCCGCCTGCTGTCTTTTATACAGTCTTAAGGAACAAAGAAGCAGCCTGTGGCAGAAGGAGACTAAAATGTAGGATGCTGATGCTATTTTACATGTGATAGAGTGATATGGAAGGTCGGAGAATGAGTTGCACCATTTCAGGCCCTGAAGTATTTTATATGCATGGGTCTCCCCTTCACAGTCTTCCTGTATCCTTAACATCCCTCACCTGTACTGGGTTAGACAACCTTACTTTTCAGAAATGTTCAAAAAAAAATTTTTTTTTTTTAATGGCTGACATGCCTAATTGTTTTAGCTTGTGAAAGAGGGTAAGAGATGATTTAATCGCACTCTGCAGACATGGCTAACAGACAGCTGATGGTAGCACATTATTTCAGTATAGCAGAGAAAGGCAAGGTATAAGAAGTTTGAAGCTGAAGTCAGCAAAGCTCAAACTGGAAATAATGCAGGATTAACAGAAAGAACAATTAAGCCTTGAAAGAGATAACAAGATACAAAAAATTCCAAGTGGTGGAAAACAAGCATCAACACTGTCTGACTTTCTAAAATAACCTAAACCCAGTAGTTCAAGCAAAAGCTAGTTAGGGCTAAATGAAACATCACTAGGCAAAATTCTCTGATCTATATTTTTAGGACAGGAGAGACTAAATGACCTTTTCTGGGCTAAAAAATATAAAAATGTTTATTATCATCTGAGATATGAGATCAGTGGTAGGAAGGGAGGAAGAAAATAGGAAAAAAAATCAAAAACACAGGGGGGACAAAGTATTAGGGAATTAGCAAAATACAACAAGCAGATAAACCATAGGTTTATTTATCCCAAGAAAGGCTTCAGCAGGTGAACTGTCATTACCAGAGAGTAGAGAGTATTATATGAAGGGACAACAACATTCACTTCATTTTGAGACAGTTCATAGGATTCATCATCCCAAGATACAAAGGTCAACATGTCTGATGTAAATGCCTTGTAGGTTAAAGTGTAGAATTAGAGCTCATCTCTAGCCATTATTATTGACGCTATGGGAAATAAGCACTCTCTCACACATGATGATCTTACTCAGCAACCGCTATGGGGCAGCAGTTGGACAAGGCACCAAAAAAGAGCATGCAAAGAAACCATGCCCAACAAGAAAACATTGGTGCCCAAGTTATCTTTTCTTCCATTTTGCCAGTTCGAGGGAAGGGGGTAGCCAGAAATAGGTGCATAATGCATATCAACTCCTGGCTACGTGGCTGGTGCCGTCGAGAGGGTTTTGGCTTTTACGACAATGAGACGTTCTTTGATGACTATAGCATGTTAGGGAGGGATGGAATCCACCTGTCTAGAAGGGGCAAGGGAATATTCAGCAACAGGCTGGCTAACTTGGTGAGGAGGGCTTTAAACTGAAGGACTTGGGGGGTGGGGTCCAAAACAGAAATGCTCATGCCATCACATCCAACTGGGGCGTAAGTCAGGCCAACCAGAGCGGCGACAAATGTTCCTTAGCTGTCTCCCAAGATGTGAACCAGAAGAGCAACCACCTCAAGTGTATGTATACAAATGCACACAGTCTGGGAAACAAGCAGGAGGAACTGGAGCTCCGTGCCCAGTCAGAAGGTTATGATATCATAGGAGTAACTGAGACATGGTGGGACGACTCACATGACTGGGGAATCACGATGGATGGTTATAGGCTGTTTCGCAAAGACAGGCAGGGAAGAAGAGGTGGAGGAGTCGCACTCTATATTAAGGAAAACCTCAAACATATCGAAGTCAACTATGGTGATTGTGAGTGCTCTATTGAATGCCTCTGGGTTAAAATCAGAGGGGTCGTCTCCAAGCAGGACCTTACAGTGGGCATCTGCTACCGACCTCCAAACCACGATGATAAAGCCGATGAAGCAATATCTGGGACACTAAGGCAAGCTTCTGGACAACAGAACCTGGTTCTCATGGGTGACTTCACCTACCCAGACATTTGCTGGAAGAACAATACAGCAGCTCGCATGTCATCCATCAAGTTCCTGGAATGCGTAGAGGACTGCTTCCTCTTACAAATGTTAGATGTGCCAACCAGGAAGGAGGCGCTACTGGACCTGCTATTCACAAACCAAGAAAACCTGCTTTGTAATATCTCGGTCAGTAACAACCGTGGCTGCAGTGATCACAGTATTGTGGAGTTTGGGATCCAGCTGAGCACGCTGAAGGTTAGCACCAAGACAAGGGTTCTAGATTTTAGAAGAGTAAACTTCAGCTTGCTCAGAGCTCAGTTGGGAGGGATTCCGTGGGAAGCTTCCATGGAGGATAAAGGAGCCAGCGAGTGCTGGGAGTTCTTCAAGAATGCTCTCTTGGAAGCACAAAACCAGTTTTTAAAGAAAAAAGAAAGGGAAGGAAGCAGAGCAAGAGGCCCCCTTGGCTCAACCACGAGCTCCTGGGTCTGCTTAAAACGAAGAGAGATGTGTACCAGAGATGGAGAAGTGGAAGATTATCCATTGAGAACTACAAGGGCATTGCCAGAGTGTGCAGAGATGCAGTTAGAAAAGTGAAAGCTCAACTTGAATTGGAACTGGCCAGAGATGTAAAAAATAACAAGAAAGGGTTCTTCAGGTATGTAAATTGCAAGCGGAAACAGAAGGAAAACATAGGCCCACTGTTAAACAGGAGTGGTGAATCAGTCACCAACAATGCTGAAAAGGCAGAGGTTCTCAACACCTTCTTCACCTCTGTCTTTACTAACTCTGTTGGATCCCAGGTGTTGGGAATGAAAATCCAGGATGGTCCAAACGTAGACCCACCATCAGTGAAGAAGGAGTTAGTACGTGAATTATTACAGGAGCTTGACCCCTACAAATCGATGGGCCCTGACGCCATCCACCCGAGGGTGTTGAGAGAGCTGGCTGATGTCATTGCGGGGCCACTCTCCATAATCTTCGAGAAGTCGTGGAGATCGGGGGATGTCCCAGAGGACTGGAGGAAGACGAATGTTACCCCTATCTACAAGAAGGGCTCAAGGGAGGATCCAGGTAATTATAGGCCCATCAGTCTTACTTCAATCCCCAGGAAAGTCACGGTACGGATCCTCCTGGGGGCCATCACGAGTCAAATGAAGCACGTGACTGGGAAAAGCCAACACAGCTTCACCAAGGGCAGATCGTGCCTGACAAATCTGGTGGCCTTCTACGATAAAGTGACCTGCTCGGTTGACATGGGGCAAGCGGTGGACATTGTCTACCTGGACTTCTCCAAGGCTTTCGATACGGTTTCCCACGGCCTCCTCCTGGAGAAATTGATGCGTTATGGCCTAGACAAGTGGTCTGTGTGGTGGGTGAGGAATTGGCTGGCGGGCCGCACCCAAAGGGTGGTGGTAAATAGCTCTTTTTCAAACTGGCAACCCGTCACAAGTGGGGTCCCCCAGGGATGGATATTGGGCCCAACGTTATTCAATATCATCTTCATAAGTGATCTGGATAACGGGATCAAGTGTAGCCTGATGAAGTTTGCAGATGACACCAAACTGAGTGGGGAAGTAGACACTCTGGAAGGGAGAGCCACCCTGCAGGAAGATCTGGATAGGCTGGAAGAGTGGGCTAACAGGAACCTTATGAAGTTTAACAAGGACAAGTGTAAGGTCCTGCACCTGGGAAAACATGATCCAGGAGTGCAGCTCAGACTGGGATCCACCTGGCTGGAGAGCAGCTCCGTGGAAAGGGACCCGGGGGTCCTGGTGGACAGGAAGCTCAACATGAGTGAACAGTGTGCTGCTGCGGCCAAGAGGGCCAATAGGATGCTGGGTTGCATCAAAAAGGGCATCACCAGCAGAGATAAAGAAGTCATTATCCCTCTCTACTCGGCGCTTGTCAGGCCACACCTGGAATACTGTGTACAGTTCTGGTCCCCACTATACAAAAAAGACGTGGACAGGCTGGAGGGGGTCCAGAGAAGGGCCACCAAGATGATCAAGGGTCTGGGAAGCCTGCTGTATGAGGATAGGCTGAGAGAGCTGGGCTTGTTCAGCCTTGAGAAAAGGAGGCTTAGAGGTGATCTCATCACCATGTACCAGTACTTAAAGGGGAGCTACAAAGAAGATGGAGACTCCCTTTTTACAAGGAGTCAGTCATTGGAATAATCTCCCCAGGGAAGTGGTTGACTCTGCTACACTGAACACGTTTAAGACTCAGCTGGACATGGTGCTGGGCCATCTCATCTAGACTGTGCTCTTGCCTAGAAAGGTTGGACCACATGATCCTTGAGGTCCCTTCCAACCTGGTATTCTATGATTCTGTGAAGAAAAGGATAACCATCTCTGAGCCACCAGGCTCTTTCAGGCTAACCTTGTTTTAAATGCTCCCCCAGTTGCAGAAGTTTTTTTAGTTAAAAGGTCAGGTCTGCTCTTTTCTTTTTTAAAAGAAAAAGAAAAAGAATCCTGCTGAATACAGTAATAGTTAATAAAAAACAGCATACACTTTACAGATGAATAAGGTATTATGGCAGCCAAGATGTGAATTCCTGAAGGTTTCAGTACAATTCTCTTATTCACAAATACAATTCCTTTCCAAAAACCACAAGCAAAATATTCCAAAATGTATTTGGTAAGACTAAATCTATGAGTCCAGACATTTAGGACTCACCTTTGTGTTCAAAGGGTTCAGAATACAAACATGAAGGATATATATGTATATACATATTTTAATAAATTCTGGTTTTCCACTCTGGAATCCCTGTTTGTCCTGACACTTTTGTCATTTCAGCTTAGATTTTTTTGTACTTTTCTCTGCATGTCTGCTGAATTAACAGCATCCTTTATGGAAATTAAATTACTATCATGGATCTTAGTGGGAGTGACAGTTACTGGCAGAGGATGGGGGATATATTAACCCTCTACTTATTTCTGCAATTTTAAATGGCTGATGGTTGCTAAGTGGACTGTTACAGCAAGTCAGTCTGAGCTATTTTAATCACCTGCAAATGCAAAGAAAAGTGTGTCCTGTAATAGTCCACTTTTAGGGGAATTGGCGTTGAACCTTTAAATTGATTTAAGAACAAAGCAGAGAGCTATCTGGTGCCATCACGTTGTAGGTCACTGTAAGTCCCGGCTAGCAGAGGGTAGCAAGTTGACTTTATAAGCCAGGGTAAAACACATCTTTACCTACAAAAAGTTGCACTGTGAAGGAATATTTAGTCTTATCCTTCCAAAACCAGGATTCAGGTTACAGCTGTGCAGCTCCTTAGTCATGATTATCAGGGAGTTTTTGAATGGTAAGTCAGTAGTACAGCAGCAAGTAAGCTAGCAAACATGAAAGGGATCTGCAGCTACATCTTTGCGACAGACCTAACAGGGCTAGGGCATGGGCTTGAGCACGGCCATGGGGTCTGGCCACCCCAAGTGCATAAGTATTAGTGTGCTCCCTGGCACAGCCAGCCTGCACCCCTAAGGCAGTGCCCTCGCATGGCACGGGGGAAGGCACAGGCTAGGGACCCTTCATGAAAGACTATATATGGAAGGCCATGTGGTTTCACTGGTAGGATGGGAGTTTTGCAGTATAAAGATCCCATCTAAACCCCAAACGTGAGCTCCATGTTTGTCTGTGGAACATCACCACAGACACAGACGACAGTGTGCCTTTTCCTTGATCTCAGTTCTGTCCAGGATTACCCCAAGCAGTGAATTCTCCAGCATTTACGGCTTGTTGCCCTAATGTGAGAATACAAAGTTATGAAAGAGGGTTTTTTTCCCAATTATGCTATTGAAAATATCAGCTGTGAAAATTGTGCAAAGTGTTCCCCACACACACACACACTACCCCCCAGAAAAAAACCAAATTGGACTAAATCAACTGAAAAAACAGGATGGAATGAGTGAAGGGAAAGCAGTAATGTCCACACATGGAAATAGGAGCAATCAAGAGCACAGGCTTACAAAATGGAACAACTGTCTGTGCTGCACTTCTACAAAAGAGTATCCAGAGCATAAAGAACATCAAATGATTAACACCACCATAAAAAAAAAGAGCAATACTTTGAAAAATGGGATCAGCTAAAACACGAAATCCAGAGCACGGCCGGGGAAACATATCACTGCATTGGGTTTGCATGGCAAGGTTTTGGTAGCGAGGGGGGCTACAGGGGTGGCTTCTGTGAGAAGCTGCTAGAAGCTTCCCCTATGTCCATATCATGGATGAGTGGTTAGGTTGCTTAAAGAATTACATATTTACAAAAAGTGATTTTCATAGAAATTTATAAAAGTGTGATTTAACAAAGTTCAATGGCAAGGTTCACTCTATTACTTATTAAATGAATGGAATAGATATAAAGAAAAAAATCGAGGTAGAAGCGAATTAGAATGATTTATACAGAGACTGAAAATACAAGGGGGTAAAGGAGGCCTTCCCGTTGAGTCATGAGGTTCAGAATGAACCCCCTTGCTTTCTAAACTCCTTCTCAGAGAGGAGCCTAGGTGTGGCTGGATCCAGACTTCACCTTAGACTTTATCAAAAGTTTATGTCTAAGGATTATATATGTCTAGCAGCAGTTTAAGGTTTATTCACAGTTAAAGAGAGAATCACAGGAATTTAGCAGCAATTAATCATTGGTTAATTTTACTATTTACAAAGTGATTAAATAGGATTTACTACAATATTTGAATCGATTCACACACACACACAATATGCATATAAAGGTACCTGTTAAAAATTCCCCTTGAGCTAAGTGAAATACTCACGTCAAATGACTGTCTCAATGGGTGAAGGTCGAGCCTCAAGGAGTGAGGGGGGGCCCCCAGAGTTCAGCCCAGGTCCTGTCGCCAGGCCTCTGAACTTTGCAGAGAACTTAAGAGTTTGCAAACTCTGGGAAGTGTCCCACTCAGAAGGAGATACTGAGCGCAGCCCACTGCAGTCCAGGAGAGCTCAAAGGGTCTCACTTGGTACCACTGTTTATAGGGTTGCGAGATGATTGACTTTAGGCATCAGTAAATTTCCATCCTGGCCACAATCTGGGAATCCGGGTCGGTAATTACTGGAGTTCTCAAAAATTCAAGTGATGCTGGTACAGAGCCACCCAAGTTACAATCCAGATAAGATATGTTCCAAAGCTGTCAGGGGGCAACTGATTATTCCTGGTATGGTCAGTGCTACTCCCACCTTAGCCATGCAAGAGTTCCTGGTACGGTCAAGGGACGCTTAACCGCCAAACTCATTGCACAAAGGCCAAGTCTTGATGGGAATTACTGAGATCATAAAGCGGTCCAGGAGGGGGGGAGAGGGAAATGCACCACCACAGTCCAATAGAGCCAATGCCAGCCAGCTCCAAGACAGACCCGCCACTGGCCAAGGCTGAGCCAATCAGCAACAGTGGTAGCACCTCTGTGATAACATATTTAAGAAGGAGGGGAAAAACTGCTGTGGAAACTGCAGTGGGAGAGAGAAGTGAAAATATGTGAGAGAAACAACTCTGCAGACACCAAGGTCAGTGAAGAAGGAGGGGGAGGAGGTGCTCCAGGCACCAGAGCAGGGATTCCCCTGCAGCCCCTGGTGAAGACCATGGTGAGGCAGGCTGTTCCCCTGCAGCCCATGGAGGTTAATGGTGGAGCAGATATCCACCTGCAGCCCATGGAGGACCCCACCCCAGAGCAGGTGGATGCACCCAAAGGAGGCTGTGACCCTGTGGGAATCCTGCACTGGAGCAGGCTCCTGGCAGGACCTGTAGACCTATGGAGAGAGGAGCCCACGCTGGATCAGGTCTTTTGGCAGGACTTGTGACACTGTGGGGGACACACGCTGGAGCAGTCTGTTCCTGAAAAACTGCACCCCATGGAAGGGACCCACACTGGAGCAGTTTGTGAAGAACTGCAGCCCATGGGAAGGACCCATGTTGGAGAAGTTTGTGGAGGACTGTCTCTGATGGGAGGGGCCCCATGCTGGAGCAGGGGAAGAGTGTGAGGAGTCCTCCCCCTGAGGAGGAAGGAGCGGCAGAGAAAATGTGTGATGAACTGACCGCAACCCCCATTCCCCGTCCCCCTGTGCTGCCCAGTGGGAGGAGGTAGAGAATTTGGGAGTAAAGTTGAGCCCGGGAAGAAGGGAGGGGTGGGGGGAAGGTGTTTTTAAGATTTGGTTTTATTTCCTATAACCCTACTCTGATTTGATTGGTAATAAATTAAGCTAATTTCCCCAAGTCAAGCCTGTTTTGCCTGTGATGGTAACTGGTGAATGATCTCTCCCTGTCCTTATCTCGACCCATGAGCTTTTTGTTATATTTTCTCTCCCCTGTCCAGCTGAGGAGGGGGAGTGACAGAGCAGCTTGGTGGGAACCTGGTGTCCAGCCAGGGTCAGCCCACCACAGCCACACAGTCCTCCCATTGCATGCTGCACTTGTGAAGCTTTGGTTGGAGCCCTGACACAATGATCCTGCTTCCAGAAATATATAGACAAATTGGAAAGTATCCAGAGGAATTCAGACAGCATATATGGGCAGAGGTCTAGAATATGTGTAAGGAAATTTATAAAATAATGGGTTCATTTAACAAAGAGGAGACTGGGAGGCAATACAACGTTCTTCAAATATCTGCAAAGAATGAAAGTAAGAAATTCTTCTCTGTATTCACCAGGAATGGGATTGGGAACAATAGGCTTATACTGCAGCAAAGTTTATACCACAAGGAAAACTCTCTTACAGAAAGGCTAGTTAAGCATTAGCAATATCTGTCCCAGGGGTCTGTGAATAGGTTGGACAGTAACCTGCAAGGAACAGTGTTAGTAGTTGATTCACTTCATAATTGCAACTGGTTCCAGTTGAATGTTACTAACTACAGCTCCGCCATAAAGCACAAGTTTGAAATTGGCCCTACAGATATGTCCTGGTTTCAGCTGGGATAAAGTTAGTTTTCTTCTTAGTAGCTGGTATAGTGCTGTGTTTTGGATTTAGGATGAGAATAATGTTGATAACACACTGATGTTTTAGTTGTTGCTAAGTGGGGCTCACACTGGTCAAGGACTTTTCAGCTTCCCATGCTCTGCCTGGTGCACAAGAAGCTGGGAGGGGGCACAGCCAGGACAGCTGACCCAGACTGGCCAAAGGGCTATTCCATACCATATGGCGTCATGCTCAGTATATAAGCTGGGGGAAGAAGAAGGAAGGGGGGGACGTTCGGAGGGATGGCGTTTGTCTTCCCAAGTAACCGTTACGCGTGATGGAGCCCTGCTTTCCTGGAGATGGCTGAACACCTGCCTGCCGATGGGAAGAAGTGAATGAATTCCTTGCTTTGCTTTGCTTGTGCGTGCGGCTTTTGCTTTCCCTATTAAACTGTCTTTATCTCAACCCATGAGTTTTCTCCCTTTTACTCTTCCGATTCTCTCCCCCATCCCACCGGGGGGGAGCGAGTGAGCGGCTGTGTGGTGCTTAGTTGCTGGCTGGGATTAAACCATGACAGTCATTTATGCAGATGATGTACAATCAAATGAAAGCAGCAACCACCAAAAAGTCAGAAAATAAACCATGGTAAAATATTTGGAGATAGGAAGCTCTTTCCATTGTAAATAGCAGTATGGAACAGGCAAAAGCAAATAACACCATTTTGCCTAATATTCTTTGTACATTTCCATAAGATGAGGAGATAGATAAAAAAAATCTTATTTATGTCTTTCGGCAGCACAACAAACGTACCATCTGTAGATGTAAATGTAGGGAAGCCTGGGGAATATGCAAATTTCAGTTCAGGGTGAATTATCTGGAAGCTCATTTTAATATCGCTGACTCTTCTCTATATACTGAGCAAAACCAAAGAACATAACTGGCATACTTATCCTGCCCACTATTTTCAAAAGTGTTCCTGCAAGGTGTCAGAATTTATTTAGACACCTGGAATCAGGGCAAAGGGCTCATGATGTGCACCAGACAGCTGCAATTGTTATTCCAGCTCCCAGGCAACAGAAGCAAACTTAAATCTGATGAGGAATCTGGGTCACAGCTGGGCTCAGTAAAAAAAAAAAAAATCCCAAAGAAAATAAAAAACCTGAGCATTTCTTATTCTCCAGTCGTGTTTCATCATAGTTGTCAATGACTTCAAAGTAATCTGAGACTTGGAAGCTGCTTCTAAATAAACAGCTGAGCCATTGCAAACCACAGAGCTCTGCATCAGGAGTCCATCTTGTATCAGCAAAGCCACCAATTCCTTTGGGCTCTGAGTTTTCCCTGTAGGGAGCTTGTCCTTGCAAATAAAGCTCAGACAGATATTTACAACAATTAGTAATGTTCTTTAAGAAAAAAAAAAAACAACAACCAACCTTTCTTCATGAGAATTGCAAATCAGCCTGCTAAGGCAGTGTATCCTGAGGGTATAATATCAGAAAGGAGTTCTGGGTTTTGCACCCTGGGCATTTTAGCAGGAAGATCAGGGACTGGCAAAACAAGCAATTCACACCATTAGAAAAGGGATTAATGGGAGAGAGAACACCCATGATCACACCTGGATTATCTGGGGATGCAACTGAATCACCAGGCACTGCAAAATAAGATTTAGCTTCCCTTTATAAGCTGATTGGCATTGTGAAAATGCCTGTGAAAGGCTGGTATTTGACAAGACCAGGGTGCTGAGGAATGTTAGAAATAGGAATTGGGAGGGGGCTGAGGCACAGGAAAGATTACAGTGCTCAAGAGACCTATTGCTATTGAATGGTCTAAGGAGAAGCATCAAGTGTCACAAGTCCAAAAGAAGGGGCAGCGGGGAGAATCACAGCATTTGTAAGTGTTACAACAGCACATGTATTCTGCCCTTTAATTTTTCAGTTAACCCCCTTTAATAACCAGCCTATATTTTGAAATAGATTAGGCTTCAGAACCTTCTACCAAATCTTTCCCTAATGATTTATCTATTTTTTTAATTACATAATACAGGTTTAAGTAAGAGCTCACTAATTCTGCCAAATGAAACATAATGCATGACTAAAGTACACTACATCTTGTGTTTTGATCACATAATTAATGAAGCCTTCATTACCTAACCACAATGAAAGTTAAGACCATTCAGGTAGACTGTCTTTTCCCACCCAAAGGTCTTTATTATGGGAGATCTTCTATTTCATACAGGGAGGGCATTATGGACACAACCCTTTGACATCTCGTGATCTGGGACCTAAATTATGTGCTGTAGAAGTCTGCCATAATACTGAACTTCAACAGAATAATAGCATCATAGTGAAAGCTAAGTTTCCTGGTTTGCTTGTTGATTCCTCCTCCTCTCCCCTGATTTGTTTATTGCATGCAGACAGCATGCTTTGCTATGTACAAGTTTAGGTGAGAAAGCCCCCTTTTCTTCCCTTCAGACTTAGTCTGCCCTGCCTTTGAAGTAAACGTTGGCCTGCCAGATCCAGTTCAACCCTAAAAAGCCTGAAGTGATGTTCAAGTAAGGTTTAAAGTTTGTAGGTGAACAAATTTCATCTACACAGAAAGGGCCAAAACACCAAATCCTGATGTAGGTATGAATCCAGTCTGAAGCTGGGGATTGTTTATATGTGGCTTTTTGTGAGGTGAACTGGAAGTAAGATATCAAACACTGCCAAACATGCAAGCTGCTACTCAAACCACTGCTATCCTGAAGACAAAGTTACTGCCTGAAACAGTACCAAGACCTCCCTCACAACCTGTTATGCCTGAACTATTGTATGGCATATGGTAGGAGGCATAGCTTGATTTGGAGACTGGTTTTCGTAAGTCTACTTACAGTAAGAAACAATTCCTGAAGAAGTCTTTGTATCAGAAAGGCCTGTGAAAGATTGAGTGTATCCACATCTCTTTCTTGTCTAGCCTCAACTACACCATAAATGAATAGAATAAATTTTTCTATTGAATTAATGATTCAAAAGTGTAAGCTGTCTTACACAAAAGAAGAGCAATATAAAGCCAAAGTACTAGCCTGGCACTTGGGAGATAGATTTATGCTCTTGGTTTACTACACACTTCCTTTCTACAGTTAAGTCACATTCAGTGTCACCCTTACAAATAAAAAAAAAAGAGAAAAGAATAAATGAAACTTCATTATCTTTGGTGTTTTTTTTTTTTTTTAATTTTAAAATAAATAAATTTTAAAATAATAAAAAAAGGCATGAATTGCTCAGGATATAGCAGCATATGCAGTTCAAAACATGACTTTAGCATTTGCAGCCTGGAAGTATCAGTATTCATGCTTTAATTGATTGTCCATATAGAAGTACAAGCTCCCTCTCAGTTACCATGTGATGAGAGCACTGCAAATTCACACCATAGCTAACATCTTAAAAATGGTTTTATAGCCAAACCCTTATCTGCTGTTGCAACAGGGATAGAAAAATACATGTTCTTAAGCAGTTTCTCCTGCAATACCAGGAGACTCTACCAGCTTACTATATTTGCATCCTGCTGTCTGCCTTGGACAAAAACTTTTAGGAGGAATCTGGACATTGAAGTAGAGAGGAAGCAGATTCCCAGTGAAGAGGAAATCTGTGCTCTCATTTGGGCATTTTTTTTCCATTACAGGCCAAACAAAATGTGGTGTGTTAACACTCTTCCTCTGTGAAGTCCAAACTATAGTTTAGGATTTGAGTTTTGCCTCTCCTAGTCACATTCATATTCTCACCTGTACCTTTCACTTTCTGTCTCTAACAACCCCAAGTGGTTGCAAACAGCTGGTCACCAGCAAAAAAATACAGGATTGAGTAATCTATTTATCTGGCTGTCTTATAGGAGGTCTAAAATAAAAACCTTTCAGCTAAATATCCTCTGCTGACTATCAAATAAAACCTAAACCTCTGATCTGAACATTAAGAAGCAAATCTTAATCCCATAGGCATTCTAGGAAGCACGATTTCATATAAAGACTGCTTAGTCTAATGCATCCATATTTGGATAAAGTATGAGGTGTACTTCAGTATAACTTCAGGCAGTTTTAAGACTAAGACCCCAGGGGCTAGATTAGGTTTCATGGGGAGAAAAGTAATTCTTGAGAAGATAATTTTCTACCCAATATCTCTTTTATATTCAGATCGGATTTTCAGGTAAAGGGCAATATGCATTGGATCAGATGTTTTTAATCCTAGCTACTTGGAAGAGGAGGGAGCTCATTTTGATGATACCTGCTGGTGAGCAGGAAAAAGAACTGTTCAAGCCTATCTGAGAAGTCCAGACAAATGAACATAGATCTCAGACTGGGAGACAACCTTCTCTTGGCAGCTTCCAGCAAGCAGAATACAAATGGTGTCTAGTCCTAAAGTCAATTACTTTAAATTCTATTCAGGACTGTAACATACCTTTATTTTCTTTTCTTAAGTTTTGAACACTATCATTGCCAAAGGATTAAAAACAAACCAGGACATTTGAATAACAACATTATTTGACAAAATTTCTACAACTGCCAATCTTCAAATACAAGAAATAAACATTTTCCCTGCTTCACAACAGTTAACAAGAAAGGTACATTAAGCACACCCAGGGGCTCTTATCACAGTCTGGAGCAACAGGGTGAAGGAGCCCTGGACAGAGCAAGAGGCAGGAAGGGAAGCACTCCAATTAAAATGGAAACCTCGATATAACTGCTGTGTCCCTGAAAAAATGAGCTGGTACAAAGGCAGTGAATCAAAGTCTGTAACATTGAGACATCTGAAGTGGTGAGCAAACCAAGACCACTCACCTGAGTGAAAGCTGCCCTAAGCAAAATCACAGCTGTATCTGTGCTCACTATTACCCTGCCACAACATACCATTAAAAGAGATTGCCCTTAGATTAGACATCATCATCATCCATAGGTAGTACATCATGGTGCTGTACAGTGCAAGAGAGTGATATTGCCTCTTGCTCTCAGCCATACTGGGGAAACTGTTTCAATACTATTGCCAGCATGACAATACTAATGACAGAATAAAACCAGTAGTGTAAGCTCAAAGCCAGATTTGTATTTCCCTCACAGTAAGATTCACTGGTTTTAAGCCTCTAGACTCATCCTTGAGATTAGAGTGCTGCTTGCTATAAGTGCTGTCCTGCTACCCAGACTGCTAGCTAGGTTTCTGGCTACTAGCAGCTAGGCTTTTGGAAGAAAGCAGCAGATAGTCCAATTTTGAGACATATAACCCTCCTGCTAGGTGCTCCTGGTAGTTGAAAAGTCTATTTCCTTCTCTCCACAACCTTGTTTAGATTTAGATGCTAAAAAGTCTTATACCTAGTCCCCACAAAACATGTTAATTACAATCTCATCATACCTTTGATTTCTCTTAATATTATTATCAAAATAGTTAACTCATATTTGACTATGTTATTATACTTTGACTATAATAGTAAAAAAAGCCAAGCCATTTTAAAACAGTGACTAATACATATCTTTTTCCCTGTGCTTTCCTCATTACATCTAATCTATTAAAAAAATAAAAGGCATGTTTGTTCTCATGCAGGGTATACACAAATACTGTGAACACAAGCATCATTTCTGCTTAGAAATTATGAGTCATTCCCACTTTAAAAGACAAGAAAAAACAAAGCTGTGAATAGATATACACACTGTAAGAGACAAAGCACTTCAAAAATTGTCAGACTAGTAGTTAGATAGCTATATCTTATCTATCCAGAAATCTTATTTTTCTTTTTTAATTTTTACTTGCCTAAGAAAAATAATGCAATCATTACTTTTTCAAAACTTTTATCTTAGATGTAACTCAATCTATTACTTGAGCCTCTACACATCAGTAGACTGCTAAAGAAACCTTACTATAATTGAGTCTCTGTAAAGACACAGGAAAAAGCACTAATATCACCTTCTGAGTTACCTGCTAAGCAGCTTGCCTTAAATATATGCCTACTTTGCATGCATGTGTTACTAAGGTGCTAATTGGCAAACATATAAATAGCCCTTAATAGTCTAACAATAGAGTTCCTGCATCAGAAGCACTCTGGTAAATAAATTTATGTTATTGCTAGCTATTATATCTGTTTTGTAGTTAAAAGAGACTATTTTTTCATTAATGAATAAGTTTTTTTGGTTTTTTTAAATTAATGTTATAGTTTTCTAAGACAAGTCCTAGGAGGTCCTGGTAAGTGGGAGCTGCTCTGCTCAGCCTCACAGAAAAGATGGGCTTCCCAATGGGTCCTTTGTGCTAGGATTAGCAGAGGTCTTTTAAAATGGTATCACTCTTGCTGCTGTGTTTTTGATCAAAGCACAAAAATCAGGGTACTGGAGCTTTGATTAATGTTTGTATAAGATAAAACATAGGATTCTAAAGCTCACCAAAACTGGGGATCTAAAAGCAGATGTTCATGTTCCAGACATCATTCTCACTTTTAATGCACTGCAATAAACAGGATTGCACATGTCAAGCTGTGATCATCTTCTCAGATAGCTCTTGTTTAATAATATGTATTAAAGTTTTTCTGTGTCTTGATGAACAAAGGATATTGCATGAACATTGCAAGTGTATGTTAATCAATGTTTTCCAAAGTGCTGGGGGGACATAGATGAAAAAAGCAATTAAAGTGATTAAGTGTAGGGCTGTTTGGTGTGACTTCTGTGATTGTATTGGGCCTCACACTGAAAGGGAACTCCTTAGCAATGCCACCTATTCCAGTTTCACTTGGAGAGTCAGGAAACAGGGTCTCTAAATCCACTCTCCATCTCCAGGTGAGATGTCCAGAAAACTACTACTGCTGCTTTCCCCAGCTCATCCTTTTCCAGACTCTGGGGAGCCCCAGCTGGCATGCTGCACCCATGTACAGAGCAGGGGCTGTATAGCAACAGCTGAATGCTGTTCTCCCCTCTTGCTTAAAGCTGGCTATTTTTTTCACAGTAATATTCTACTGTAAGTCTGGTTTAATAGTGCTGAATATTTCCAAAATGTCTTAACACTTCTGTCATGATAGCAGATTTCAGGGATGTTTGAAAACACTGAAGTCAACACTGACAGTCTTTAATGCTCTGCTTTGAATTGTGGGTGATATAAGAAGGGAGCAGGTACCTGCTAGCAGGTAGGCTGCCTTCCTGTGCCAGTGAAGGATAGAAATATCTCTTCCTGCTTTTACTGAGAATTTGCTATGTATCAAAAATGGCACATCTTAAAGGGACTTGAACAGTATGGTTGTGACTTGGAAATACTGAAAAGGGGAAAAGAGTAAAATAAATGCTTTTATATATAAAAGGAAAGTGTATACAGTTACATACTGCAGGACAAAACCACCTCTATCTTGGATGACTGAATAAGCTGAAATGAAACTGGTGCAACGTATACAATTTGGAACTAATGGTTAATATATGCATGCAATAGCTTTATATTTTTAAAGCTAATATATGCATTTAAAAATATACAACCAACTGTCTCTTAATAGGGCTATTAATCTTTTCCACCTCACTTGTGGGATCTAAGTGTATGATTTAAGTGTAAATATCTGATTTTCACTAAGTTTCTCTTTCAAAAGTATGAAAAACTCAAACACTTAGATTACTATCCCCAGACAATGATGTTATAAGTCAGATGTAATATGAGTTTAATAGAGCTGTTATTAAGAAAAAGTAACTTTGCAGACATACACATAATAATTTACTGGTTTCTTATCTGAATGAAAAGGAATAATCAATTAGCTGTCAGATCAATAACTGCTCTGTTTTCTTCCCCTTTGGTTTTAGAAGATACTAGGATGATGTAATAAGTTTTTAATTAAAAATTAATATTCATCTGTAGTAATGTTTTAATGTTTAACTTCTTAAAACTTATGAAGTCATGCTATTACTTATTGTGGCTATAGTTACCTTTATAAAAATACTTGTCTGAGTGATGAGTATGAAGGTGTGGAAAACACTGCTCTAAGAAGTTGAGGAGACTGGAAGAAAACAAAACTGTTTTATAGTAATTCTTTGTAGTAACTTGCTTTTCTGTGTATCTTCTAAATGTGAGAAAAGTTTGGGGTTTGTAGAGGGAGCAGGAGGAATGGACTTCTCAGGTAAGAGTACTGGAATCTCTCTCCTACCTGTGGGAGGCTATGTATCAAAAAAACCCCTACACTTGTGAAAGTTATATCCGTTAAGGAGATCATTATATTGGAAGCTAATAATTCCTTGGGAACTGCTTCATTTTCAAAGGCTTTCTCACTTAAAGATTCTCTGTATTAAACATTTTTAAATTAAAGCAGTTTACCCTTGAAAGCTCATGTGTCTCTGAAATAATATCTATTTATAAGGGTCAGAAATTGCCCTTGTAACAGCAATATGTAGATTGTAGCAGTAGCCATATTCCTTAGTAAGGTTGCCTATAAATAAATGATCACCAATCCAGGGCTGCACATTCTTACACAATTGTTATCCTTAATGTGGCATTACTGCTGAGACTTCTCCCAGCAAATATGGGCTTATTCTGGATTTTCTGCATTATTTGCAGAGAAAACCCTAGTGATTCAGTGAGTGAATCCTTTGCCTCGGTCTATTCTTGCTTAACACTGTCTGCTCTGAGTATTTCTTAGTATTAATGAGTTTTTCTGCAAGTAAGTGGAAGCAATAGCCTGCAGATATATGGTTTAAAATTGAACTGTAAGTTGCTTTGCTTGTAGTAAAGTATGAGTGCTTGCTAGTCAGACTTACAGGAATATTTCTCTGTTCCTTTTTTATAAGCACTATCTCATGAACTAAACCTTTCAGGAAAAGTAGCTTACCTCTCAAAAGTTATTCTCTAATGTCTGTGCAAGGTAGAACCTAGAAACATTATTTAGTAGGTGTCACTGCTTTGTTTTTAATCTCCTACTGTGTCTTTTCCCCTTTTTGAGCTCCATGTACCTCCATCTGTGCAGTGTCTTCTTGATGCCAATATAGTACTTCACGCAAATATCGTGTCAGGTCCTCTAATATTGCATGAGGTTTTTTCCTGGTACAGCTCAAGCCATTTGAGATCTATTTGAGCACCAAATGTGTTCAGCCAGACAGATATTCAAAATAGTTGCAGGGCTAAGCCCTAGCTCTAACTTTGTGTATTGGAAAGAAAGGTTAGTGTAGTCAATTATGAGCTAAAATTGCACCTGTAATACCAAGCTACAACTTTTAACACTGCTAACTGTAAACTTCCTTTAATCTTCCCTCAGGGTCCACGTAAACATTACTGGCTAAGAAAAGAGTAATTTGATTTCCATCAGTCCCAGTTCCCATAATTCATGTGAAGAGATGAATAACATCAGTTGAGCTGTTCGGAGGCATTAAAATTAAAGAAATATCTGACCTGTGGGCACTGGGACTATTAATTACATGAGCATGAGCCACTTGTTGAGGATAGAAGTATAACAACTTCTCACAGACCTCCCAGTTAAGCAGCTGGAAGGAAGTGATGTGCTTGTTACAGGAATGTGCTGTGTTCTGCCTCTCAGTACAATGTTCCACTCAAATGTAGAGAGGCACAGTCAAAAAGGTGGACTCAAGGCATTTATTCATGCCTTGAAATGGATTTGAATTCAAGGTGTTGAAGATGGATGATTTGACTGCTGCCATAGGAAGTTCCTGCATTTCCAGGAAGCCAGAAGGTCTTGCTCCAGTCCTGGACTAATGAGTTGTTCATGTGTCTGTGCTTCACAAGGAGAAGCATTGGGCCCTATTTCAGAAACAGGCAGCTGAAAATACTCAAGCTGCCTGCCTGCCTTTGCTATTTCCAGGCACCAGAGAGGGAGAATGGACTCTGGCTTTCTTGCCCAAAGGAAAGTGAGAAAGAGAAACCTCTGGTGTTCTCACCCTGGAAATGCCTATACTTCCTGATAAGCTGAAGAAAGGGAGAGTGGGCTGACACAGGTGTGTCTACATCTATTTGGAATAATTTACAGAAAGACAGTTCTTTGAAAAATTACTAGTGGCTCTGTCCTGTCCACTGATTGCCAGAAAAATATTCCTCCTGTGGATGACCTTGAGAAGAACAGTTGCTCATGTTTGTGGTTATGGCTTTCATGAAAACATGTATGTTTTTTAGAACTGAGCACAGCTGAATTTCTTGTGCCTGGATGAGTTCATACAAATGTAGGGGTTTTGTGGCATAGCCTGTAATGGATTTTTAGTTACATGTTAAGAGTTCACAAGGGTAATGTTAATGATAAGTTTTTTAAATGGTAGCTGGATGTTTTTATTGGACTTGTTTGGAAGCAGCATTGCCAAGCATCATACACCTAGAGCTGGAGATTAACTGTCATATGCTCATCTTAGGGAAATAGTTAAATGACATAGCAGTTCAGCTCTTTTTGAAGCCATTATGTCTGCCAAAGGAGATAATTGTTAGGAGGGAAACTGCAGAGATATCAGTGGGAATCACTCTCTTGGAGACTGTCATACCCCAAAAGGGTGGGGGTATAAATTATACCTATTTGTATTTAGATTAAAAAAAAAACACATGGAGAGTTTCTTAATGCAAAGGGAAAGAAAAAAAAAAATTATGCTGTTTATTCTGTTAAAGCATTTTCAGTGTGCTTTAAGAAGGCTCTTGGGAGTTGCTGGCTGAAGCCTATTGAACCATGGCCCTGGGTGCATGGGGAATGGAGCAGTCAGAAACTGGCTGAATGGCACTAGTGTGCACTGCTTCAATTGCAAGGAGGTGATGGGGGGGAGGGGGTCACAGCCATGGACCTGGAAGAAGCAATGCCTGAAGAAAGGAACAGAGGTTTAGCTGGTCTGGAGCTCAACACAGTTATGGAAACAGCATATATCATAGTTATTCCTTTTTCATACTGTTTGAAATAGGGTCCTGGTATAATGTGAAGTGTTTTGCACCTAGCAAGAAGATCATAGAATCATAGAATCATTTAGGTTGGAAAAGACCCTTAAGATCATTGAGTCCAACCGTTAACCTATCACTGCCAAGTCCATCACTAAACCATGTCCCTAAGCACCACATCTACCCTTCTTTTAAATACCTCCAGGGATGGAGACTCAACCACTTCCCTGGGCAGCCTGTTCCAGTGCCTGACTACCCTTTCGGTGAAGAAGTTTTTCCTAATATCCAACCTGAACTTCCCCTGGCGCAGCTTGAGGCCATTTCCTTTTGTCCTATCGCTTGTTACTAGGGAGAAGAGACCGACCCCCACCTCGCTACAACCTCCTTTCAGGACAACATCCACAGCCTTTCCCTTATCCACTAAGTGGGTCACCTTGTCATAGAAGGAGATCAGGTTAGTCAAGGAGGACTTGCCTTTCATAAACCCATGCTGACTGGGCCTGATCCCCTGGCTGTCCCATACATGCTGAGTGATGGCACTCAGGATGATCCCTCCTATCTCTCCACTGCCCAGTGAATGAACTCAGCCTGTGTTAACTCCAAACAGCCAGATGAGTTTCATGATTAATTGTTTTGCACCCTCCATGTCTGGGGAGCTGAGCCCCATTGTGTGCTCACATGCTCTCTCTGGCCCTGGTACAATGTAACTCAGATGTCCTGAGCAGATCAGTCAGCAGATCTTTGCAGGTGCAAACCTTTCTCTCCAGTTTGGGAGGAAAACACTCTGATTTTGGCCACAAGGCATGCATACAAAAAAATGTAACTATAGGTGTACACCTTACAACTTTCATTCCCATATCAGTCTCTCTCTTTTGCAGTCCCTGAGAAAGGAGTTGCTCATAATTTCTTGAAGGGAATGAGACACGGACTCCGCATATGAGTTCAGGCAAAGACAAGCAAAGACCCTTTATTTTTACAGTCTATCCCTTTTATAATATGATCTAGTGTTCACGAGCAAGCAAAACCCATTTCATTGGCTGCTGTCTTTTGTCCACGCATCTCTTCAGCGTTACTTATTGGTTCTTCAAGCTGGTGCATGCGAATTCCTCTTTCAGGGATGTATCCAATCTCATCCTTATTTTTCTGCCTCTGAGTTTCACAAACTTGTTTGTAACAAGCCTCAAGGCCACAGCTGCATTCCTGTGAACCTGTAACAAGCCTCAAGGGCACAGCTGCATCTCATCAAAGTAAAACACAATCTCACTTATTCCTACAATTTCTCATAAGATTACAAAGCAGGTGATAGATTTTATTATCCCCTCTCCCCTGCAACTAATTAGAACATCAATGAATCAAATCTGTTGGGAGAACATGCAGTGGATGAGTATCTTCATAATTGTTATTTGGAGTATCTCAACTCCCTCACAGGCGCTGCTTTGTTCCCTTGATGAAATGGCTGTGTTGTGAGGCACAGGATGATGCCTGGATAACGAGCAACTGTATAATGTTCATGGAATAAGATGATTGCCAGTTCCTGAGCCTGATGCTGTTTACTGAGATGTATGTGCTCCCTCCCCATAATATTCTTCTCTTTATAAACTCCTTGAAATTCAGTAAATGCTGCTTGATGCAGCATCTCAGGAGGACTGTTGACTACACTGTTCCTTCTCGGACAGTAGTGAAAGCACCTGGGAATTACTTCAGACAAGATGACTTGCATCCATGAACTACTTGATCCCAAAACTTGTTAACTTTAAAATGCATCTAGCTTAGTGTTTGGGCACCAACTTCTTGTGAAGCAGCAACTTCTAATACAGTCTCTCCTCTGGACTTATTGCATTGTTTTGTTCTTTCCACTGGCTATACAACTTGGTTACTCTCCCTTCCTCTCACCATCAGCTTAATTTTCTGTATGCTTCCACACATTCTGTTTCCTGATATTTCCAAAGTTTGTTTTTTGCTGCTGAGTGTGACTTTTTCTCCACTTGAAGATGCTTCTCTTCAACTTTGTCCCAAAGCAAAGTGAACAGGTTGAATTAATGCAAGTGGAGAGCCCCAGGCAGCTGCTGGAAAGGGTTTAGGCTATGCAGAAGGGTCTGAGAGCTGCCAGAGAGACTGCTTCATGGAAGGCCAGCTTATCTATCTGAAGAAATTAGTGAAGCAGAGGATATCACCCAACTAAAAATCATAAGAGGGACACAGTGACTAAGAGAACATAAGATAGATTAAAAGCATCAGGGAAAAAAAAACCCACCCCCCCAAAAAAAACAACAAAAGAACTGTCACAGATGGGAGAAACAGAAAAAGATTAGGGGATAGAATTGTTATTTCCAAAGGGTTTTTTCCTATCAGTTCTACCAAACAAGTCCTAATATCTAAGTATCTTTCTTGACCAGGAATGAACGTATGTCAGTCTAATGCAAATTCCAGGTGTTCTTTCCCTAATTTCTTCAGAGAAAGATATAATGCAGTTTGGTTTATTTTTTCCCTTTGGTCAATTCTTTGTTCTCATCACTGATGAGACTGTGCATCGAGTTCATCACTATGAAAAGTCTCAGTTATCTGGCAGTAATCTATAGGGAACAGTGATGTAAGAAAACAGTTTCTCTGAGTCTGAATTAGACCTGTGCTTGTAAAGCTGGAACAAGTCCAGTGAGGTCTGTAGTCCTTAAAGTGTAGAGACTTGGGCATCTGTACTTCTTGGTCAGAGACCTTGTTATGCAGTTCATCTGTTCTGTTTCTCTCTTTACAAAGACATGCTTGGGGACTCAGGATAGCTCTAAAGTGGGTTTTTGATGCAGTGCTCTGTGTGGGACTGAAGTGTGTTTGAAAACACTTGTTCCAACCACAAATGGCCATGTATATTTAATGTATTGGTACATCTTTTTAAAGCACTCTAAGGTAGCTGCAAAATAACATTCACCACATCATTGTTTTTCACATAGGTGACTCTTTCCTGCTTTTAGTAAAGCACATACAAGTGTGAACAGCCCCTCCGACTGCTGAAAGGGCAGGAAACTAGAGTTTCTCATAGCTGGACTTCTTAAAGCTGCTCACTTTCTGCCCCTCTCAATCAGTATTGCTCTTCTGGAAGCAGCTGTGTTTCCTTAAGCACTGTACATCTAACCAGAAACACTGCCACCAAGGAGCCAAAGGGCAGGAAACCAAAGTTCTAATTTTTAAAAATATGTTTTGTGCAAATGAGTATTGGAGGATTTCCTTCATACGTTTCATTCATCAAATGGGTATTATTACTTGAAATCCTGACCATGAGTCCCTGTCACCATTTGACAGATGACTGAAAGCTGTCCATGTCTGTTATAGAAGTTTGCTGATTCCATGATTCTCAAATCTGTCATTTACGGATCACAGCGATGAGCTACTTAACTAAGAAAAAATCAGTAACCTTGTGGTGGCAGTATCTTTGCCATGAGAATCTAAAGATAAAAACCAGACAAGGTTTACAGGGAGGGGTAATATTTTTGGTTTGCTCAAGTTGATGCATCTAAAAAAAGACAGGTCTTTCAGCACACAAGCCTTCCTGGAAGTCTAAAATAGAAGCAGGAACTTTTAAAGCTAAATGCAGACTTCAGTAGGAGAAACCTCACAGTTAGCTGTGAAGGTCACTGCTACTCTTTCGCTGGAGGAAGTGCCCTGCTCTACTTGAAATGAGAGCTAAAATTAGCTCAGCCCCATCTCAAAAGTCCAATAATCCATGCTATGGACTGAGCTATCACACCCTGTTGCTAAACTTGTATTTGCAATATTCTACTTCCTTTCTGAAGGCTTACTCTTTGCCAGGTATCACAGCTTCTCTTGGTATCACAGAGCTGCAATAACTATTTGTGTTCATGTTTTTACCTTGTCGTAAGTTCAGTTGAGCATTATCTTTGTGTTATTTTGCATTTTAGACATGAAAATGTGATGTACTTGTTACACAATAAATTTGCTGCAGTTGATCTGAGCCAATAGTAAAAGCTCTCAAAACTTAAACAACTGCCCACTTTAAGTAATAAAGAATATTAAAGGCCAACTGAGACTCCACAACCCAAACCTGCTTAAAATGTCAATAGAACTAAAATTTCCCAAAATATCCCCTGTGCTGGACAAAATGCCTGGGTCAGTTTGTAGCTGTGGAACTGAGTTCTCATTTTCCCTTTTGGTACTCCTGACTTTCTCTTATTAATGCAGATGTGCAGAAAAACATCTGTTATGGTGCTGGGAAGCATACATATTTGTTACTCCCCAGCATGTGACCAGTCTGTGGGGTCAGTGACTGCACCCGCATAGATTCTGTGTGTTTAGAGGGCAGTATTTACCCTTCTGCCTAGTGGATTTAGTAATTTTGCCAGCAGGTTTTTGGTCATAGTTCTGGCTTTGTTTTGCACTTGTCAAATACCTTCCCCTGGGTTTTTATTTGTACTGATGAGGAATTTTATTCAAGGTACTGGCTTCTCTAGTTAAAAAAGCAGATGTCCAGTTACTGCCTGAGGTCTCTGGCCATGGGTGGAGTGCACAGCTAAGCTCAGGAGGAGGAAAGTACCACAGTGGCCTACCTACCTTCCCTGGGTGGCTGATGCTAATAATAGCTTCAGTCAGAAAAAGATGCCAGAATGAAAAGATCGAAGTGAGTTGCTGGAAAAATCTAATGGGGATTTTCCCTTTCACACCTAGCTATTTAGGGCATGCTTTTTGTTAATCTTTTCTTTTATCCATCCTGTATTAACCAACACCTGGTCTCATTTCTATTTTTGAAAGAGGCCAGCAGACTGGATTTTATATGGCTCTATTTCCTAGATACCTTAACTTTCATTAGAGGCCATTTTTATGTGATTTTTTTTTTTTACATGCAGTTTACTAATGACATGCTTTAACTCTTCAGATTAGCAGTCAGGACAAATATAACTCTAAACTAAATGTAGTGCCAGTCACTTCTAAATATTTACATAAATATAGAAAGTATTCTTTTGCCTGGAAAAGCTGTAGTGACCTATGTATAAAACAAAATGGAGGTAAGAAACACTTAGGAAAAAAAACTTCTAATGTATGCAAGACAGAAACAGCTTATTGGAAAGAGTGGTTCTCAAAGCTTTCCTCAGTCTCTGAACATGTGCCTCTCATGTCGTATCTGATGAACAACAACATATGATGCTAACTCTTCATACACTTTTTAGTTTAAGCCTGTGGCTTTGATATTAGAGTGGAGGACAGAAGAAATCTAGGAAAGGCAAGAAATGTTAACCGGGTTTAATCCAATCCCAATGGGAAAAAGAGTGCAGGATATGCTTCTTGTGCAGATGATGTAGCGGCTGCTTCTTTCAGAAGATACCCTTCTGAAAGATGGTTTTGCCATAAAACAAAGCAAGGTCAAGGGACCTGCACAGGAGATCCAGTTCTTAGGAATAAAATGGCAAGATGGACGTTGTCAGATCCCAATGGATGTAATCAACAAAATAACAGCCATGTCTCCACCAACCAGCAAAAAGGAAACACAGGCTTTCTTAGGCGTTGTGGGGTTTTGGAGAATGCGTATTCCAAATTACAGTCTGACTGTAAGCCCTCTCTATCAAGTGACCCGCAAGAAGAACGATTTCAAATGGGGCCCTGAGCAACGACAAGCCTTTGAACAAATTAAACAGGAGATAGTTCACACAGTAGCCCTTGGGCCAGTCCGGGCAGGACAAGATGTAAAAAATGTGCTCTACACTGCAGCCAGGGAGAACAGCCCTACCTGGAGCCTCTGGCAGAAAGCACCAGGGGAGACTTGAGGTCGACCCCTAGGGTTTTGGAGTCGGGGATACAGAGGATCTGAGGCCCATTATACTCCAACTGAAAAAGAGAGATTGGCAGCATGCGAAGGGGTTCGAGCTGCTTCAGAAGTGGTTGGTACTGAAGCACAGCTACTCCTGGCAACCCAACTTCTGGTGCTGGGCTGGATGTTCAAAGGGAGGATCCCCTGTACACATCATGCAACTGATGCTACATGGATTAAGTGGGTCGCACTGATCGCACAACGGGCCCGAATAGGAAACCCCAGTCGCCCAGGAATCTTGGAAGTGATCGTGGACTGGTGTCCTGGTTTCAGCTGGGATAGAGTTAATTTTCTTCTTAGTAGCTGGTATAGTGCTGTGTTTTGGATTTAGTATGAGAATAATGTTGATAACACACTGATGTTTTAGTTGTTGCTAAGTAGTGCTCACACCAGTCAAGGACTTTTCAGCTTCCCATGCTCTGCCCGGTGCACAAGAAGCTGGGAGGGGGCACAGCCAGGACAGCTGACCCAGACTGGCCAAAGGGCTATTCCATACCGTATGGCATCATGCTCAGTATATAAACTGAGGAGAGCTGGCCGGAGGGGAAGGGCGATTGCTGTTCAGGAACGGGCTGGGCATCGTCGGTGGGTGGTGAGCAATTGTGTCGTATATCACTTGCTTTACATTATTATTATTGTATTATATTATTATTATTACTACCATTCTATTTCATTTTACTTCAATTATTAAACTGTTCTTATCTCAACCCACGAGTTTTTCTGACTTTCACCCTACCAATTTTCTCCCCTACCCCACCGGGGGGGGGGGAGTGAGCGAGCGGCTGTGTGGTGCATAGTTGCTGGCTGGGGTTAAACCACGACAGTCCTTTTTGGCGCCCAACGTGGGGCACGAAGGGTTTGAGATAATAACAGATCAATCAGAGTGTATTAAGGAATTTGTATCTGTTAACAGTTGTTGGTCATAATATTGATTCATCTGCACCATGCTCTTGTTTTTGCAGTACTTGTTAAAGTTTGGTGCTGGGTGTTGCAGTTTGCTGTGCTCTGCCGTGATTAGTGGTGTTTTGCCTGGGAGATTTGTTATTAAAACACTGACCTTGAGCGCTATCTGGTATTTGGGTTCTGTACTGAAGCCATTACTGTACTGCGGATACCACCTCATGGAGACAATTAACAATTATACCTCTTCCTCTGAGAAGTTTTTTATGGAGGAAATACAGAATGGCACCTTGGCTGCCTTCTTCTGTGATGTTTCCTCCTTCATTACAACAACTTTTTTGTATCTTGAACATCCTTGGGTAGTTAAGATATATCTATTGATAGTTCTTGGGAATATTGTTTCGGCTTTGTCTAAGGTTAATGAGCATTTTAAGAATATCATCCAGAGATCTGCCCCAAGGCTGGATAGTTATGAGTGGCAGGGGGTGTGGGAGAGCATGGGCAAATGCCTAGGACGGTGGGCCCCTCCAGTGTTTTGGAATTTCACCCCTGAACAAGTGCAGAATCCTGAAAAATTAGTAGAACATTTAGAGAAAGTATGTTGTCATCTTGACAGTCCTAGGGAGACACAAATTACTACAATGTGCTGGGGCCTGGCCCATGCCTACCGAGCCCTATTCAACACTATTCAGAACCCTTAAGGGAAAGAGAAGGTCTCTGGATCTGACAACAAAACGACGGGCGCTGTGGTTATGCCAGCCCCAGCGACGAGCACTGCCAACACACCAGCCCCTGTGACGGGCGCTGTGGCTATGCCAGTCCCGGTAACAGGCGCTGTGGCTACACCAGAGAACCAATCTGTACCAGTATCAGTCGCCCCTATACAGAAGAAAAAATACACGAGAAAATCAACTCGCTTAGTAAGGGCTGATGATGAACCAGGGCCATCACAAGAACAGGAGGAGGAAGAGGCAGAACCCACAAATGAGATGGTAACAACCCGATCTCTGTCCCTGAGTGAGCTGCCAGATATGCGAAAGGATTTTAGTCGTCATCCAGGCGAGCACATCATCACTTGGCTGCTCCGATGCTGGGATAATGGGGCCAGTAGCCTGGAATTAGAGGGTAGGGAAGCCAAGCAGCTGGGATCCATTTCTAGGGAAGGGGGCATTGACAAAGCGATTGGAAAAGGAGCAAAAGTCCTCAGCCTCTGGAGGCGACTTCTGGCAGCTGTGAAGGAAAGGTATCCCTTCAAGGAAGATTTTTTATGTCAGCCAGGCAAGTGGACCACCATGGAGAGAGGTATCCAATACCTGAGAGAATTAGCCGTGCTAGAGGTGATGCATAATGACTTAAACAATGAGCAGTTATCCAAAGATCCAGATGAAGCCCAGTGCACACGATCCATGTGGCAGAAGTTTGTACGGAGCGCACCATCATCGTATGCAAACTCTCTGGCAGTAATGACCTGGAAAGATGAAGAGGGACCAACAGTGGAAGAATTGGCTGGCCAACTCCGACAATACGAAGAAAGTCTCTCTTCCTCCCTACGGGCCTGCATCTCGGCTGTGGAGAAACTGCCTGATGTGATAGCTGAGAAATTATCCCGGGAGCTCCAGCGATTCAAAGAGGACATGTCCTACTCCTCACCTGTACGGACCAGTATCTCAGCCATCAGGAGTAAGCATCCCTCTCTTCAAGAGAGAAGATATAGTGAATACACACCACGGGCCACCCTGTGGTTTATTCTGCGTGACCATGGAGAGGACATGAGGAAGTGGGATGGAAAATCTACCTCGAACTTAGAGGCACGAGTATGTGAGTTGCAAGGAAAAACAATCACAAAAGGTGGTTCTTCCAGGAAAATTGCTGCTCCAGTTTCCAGTGAGCAGTTCCCCAGGCAGAGCAGAAGGGCTGATTTTGCTTCCGATCTCAATAAAGGGATTTTTGATTTGCATTTACAAGAAGTGAGTAACGAACGCTATGACCAGGACTAGAGGGGCCCTGCCTCCAGCCAGGTGGAGGAAAGGGACAACCGGGTGTACTGGACTGTGTGGATTCGATGGCCTGGCACATCAGACCCACAGGAGTATAAGGCTTTAGTAGACACCGGTGCACAATGTACCCGAATGCCATCAAGCTATGAAGGGGCAGAACCCATCTGTATTTCTGGAGTGACAGGGGGATCCCAACAGCTGACTGTATTGGAGGCTGAAGTGAGCTTAACCAGGAAGGAGTGGCAGAAGCACCCCATTGTGACTGGCCCAGAGGCTCTGTGCATCCTTGGCATAGACTACCTCAGCAGAGGGTATTTCAAGGACCCAAAAGGGTACCGGTGGGCTTTTGGCATAGCCGCATTGGAGACAGAGGAAATTAAACAGCTGTCTACCCTGCCCGGTCTCTCGAAGGACCCTTCTATTGTGGGGTTGCTGAGGGTCAAAGAACAACAGGTACCAATTGCTACCACAACAGTGCACCGGCGGCAATATCGCACCAACAGAGACTCCCTGATTCCCATCCATAAGCTGATTCGTCAACCGGAGAGCCAAGGAGTGAGCAGCAAGACTCACTCACCGTTTAACAGTCCCATATGGCCAGTGCGAAAGTCTAATGGAGAGTGGAGACTAACAGTAGACTATCGGGGCCTGAAGGAAGTCACGCCACCACTGAGCGCTGCCGTGCCAGACATGTTAGAACTTCAATATGAATTGGAGTCAAAGGCAGCCAAGTGGTATGCCACCACTGACATCGCTAATGCGTTTTTCTCAATCCCTTTGGCGGCCGAGTGCAGGCCACAGTTTGCTTTCACTTGGAGGGGCGTCTAGTGCACCTGGAATCAACTGCCCCAGGGGTGGAAACACAGCCCCACCATTTGCCATGGACTGATCCAGACTGCACTGGAACAGGGTGGGGCTCCGGAACACCTGCAATACATTGATGACATCATCATGTGGGGCAACACAGCAGAAGAGGTTTTTGAGAAAGGGAAGAAAATACTCCAAATCCTTCTGGAGGCTGGCTTTGCCATAAACCAAAGTAAGGTCAAGGGACCTGCACAGGAGATCCAGTTCTTAGGAATAAAATGGCAAGATGGACGTCGTCAGATCCCAATGGATGTGATCAGCAAAATCACAGCCATGTCCCCACCAACCAGCAAAAAGGAAACACAAGCTTTCTTGGGCGTTGTGGGTTTTTGGAGAATGCATATTCCAAATTACAGTCTGATCGTAAGCCCTCTCTATCAAGTGACCCGCAAGAAGAACGATTTCAAATGGGGCCCTGAGCAACGACAAGCCTTTGAACAAATTAAACAGGAGATAGTCCATGCAGTAGCCCTTGGGCCAGTCCGGGCAGGACAAGATATTAAAAATGTGCTCTACACTGCAGCTGGGGAGAATGGTCCTACCTGGAGCCTCTGACAGAAAGCACCAGGGGAGACTCGAGGTCGACCCCTAGGGTTTTGGAGTCGGGGATACAGAGGATCCGAGGATGGCTCTACTCCAACTGAAAAAGAGATATTAGCAGCCTGTGAAGGGGTTCGAGCCGCTTCGGAAGTGGTTGGTACTGAAGCACAGCTCCTCTTGGCACCCCGACTGCCAGTGCTGGGCTGGATGTTCAAAGGGAGGGTCCCCTGTACACATCATGCAACTGATGCTACATGGAGTAAGTGGGTCGCACTGATTACACAACGGGCTCGAATAGGAAACCCCAGTCGCCCGGGAATCTTGGAAGTGATCATGGACTGGCCAGAAAGCAAAGATTTCTGAATATCACCAGAGGAGGAGGTGACGCGTGCTGAGGAGGCCCCACTGTATAATAAACTGCCAGAAAATGAGAAGCAATATGCCCTGTTCACTGATGGGTCCTGTTGTCTTGTGGGGAAGCATCGGAGGTGGAAAGCTGCTGTATGGAGTCCTGTACGACAAGTTGCAGAAACTGCTGAAGGAGAAGGGGAATCAAGTCAGTTTGCAGAGGTGAAAGCCATCCAGCTGGCTTTAGATACTGCTGAAAGAGAGAAGTGGCCAATGCTCTATCTCTATACTGACTCATGGATGGTGGCAAATGCCCTGTGGGGATGGTTACAGCAATGGAAGCAGAGCAACTGGCAGGGCAGAGGCAAACCCATCTGGGCTGCTGCGTTGTGGCAAGATATTGCTGCCCGGATAGAGAACCTGCTTGTAAAAGTACGTCACGTAGATGCTCACGTACCCAAGAGTCGGGCCACTGAAGAACATCAAAACAATCAGCAGGTGGATCAGGCTGCTAAGATTGAAGTGGCTCAAGTGGACCTGGGCTGGCAACATAAGGGTGAATTATTTCTAGCTTGGTGTTCCCATGACACCTCAGGCCACCAAGGAAGAGATGCAACATATAGATGGGCTCGTGATCGAGGGGTGGACCTGACCATGGGCACTATTGCACAGGTTATCCATGGATGCGAAACATGCGCTGCAATCAAGCGAGCCAAGCGGTTCAAGCCTCCCTGGTATGGAGGACGATGGCTGAAATATCAATATGGGGAGGCCTGGCAGATTGATTATATCACACTCCCACAAACCCACCAAGGCAAGCGCCATGTGCTTACAATGGTGGAAGCAACCACCGGATGGCTGGAAACATATCCCGTGCCCCATGCCACCGCCCGGAACACTATCCTGGGCCTTGAAAAGCAAGTCCTATGGTGACATGGCACCCCAGAAAGAATTGAGTCAGACAACGGGACTCATTTCCGAAACAGCCTCATAGACACCTGGGCCAAAGAGCATGGCATTGAGTGGGTATCTCACATCCCCTATCACGCACCAGCCTCCGGGAAAATCGAACGATACAATGGACTGTTAAAGACTACACTGAGAGCACTGGGCGGTGGGACATTCAAACACTGGGATACACATTTAGCAAAGGCCACCTGGTTAGTCGACAGTAGGGGATCTGCCAATCGAGCTGGCCCTGCCCAGTCAAGACTTTTACGTACTGTAGAGGGGGATAAAGTCCCTGTAATCCACCTAAAAAATATGACAGGGAAGACGGTCTGGGTTACTCCTGCTTCAGGCAGAGGTAAGCCCATTCGTGGAATTGCTTTTGCTCAAGGACCTGGATGCACTTGGTGGGTGATGCAGGACGATGGGGAAGTCTGATGTGTACCTCAAGGGGATTTGATTTTGGGTGAAAATAGCCAATGAACTGAATTGTATAATGTTAGTTGCTATATAATACTGGATGTCATCACTACTATGGTTGCTATATGCCATATCAACAGTATACAATAAGAATCACCCAAATTAATGAAGAATGAACTTTGAGGAAACCGAGCAAAGTACAGCGGTGATGGAACCAGAACTGGCTTCAGCATGCAACAATCTAACACCAGACACCATCTCTCCTGCCCTGAAGGACTGTTATGACAGATGAAGCCCAAAGTCATGGACTAAATGAACTCGACAAACGTTTTAGAGGGATAGCCTATAGACTAAGGAAATTATATCTATGTGTGTGTGTATATATATTTTTATATATAAATATATCAAAAGACTGGAAAAGCTGTAGTGATTAATTGGAATGTATTTGAAAGTGTAAGACCTGGGCATGACGTATATGGTATGGAGTAAGGGGTGGATACTGTCCTGGTTTCAGCTGGGATAGAGTTAATTTTCTTCTTAGTAGCTGGTATAGTGCTGTGTTTTGGATTTAGGATGAGAATAATGTTGATAACACACTGATGTTTTAGTTGTTGCTGAGTAGTGCTTACACCAGTCAAGGACTTTTCAGCTTCCCATGCTCTGCCCGGTGCACAAGAAGCTGGGAGGGAGCACAGCCAGGACAGCTGACCCAGACTGGCCAAAGGGCTATTCCATGCCATGTGACATCATGCTCAGTATATAAACTGAGGAGAGCTGGCTGGACGGGAAGGGCGATTGCTGTTCAGGAACGGGCTGGGCATCGTCGGTGGGTCGTGAGCAACTGTGTCGTATATCACTTGCTTTACATTATTATTATTGTATTATATTATTATTATTACTACCATTCTATTTCATTTTACTTCAATTATTAAACTGTTCTTATCTCAACCCACAAGTTTTTCTGACTTTCACCCTACCAATTTTCTCCCCTACCCCACCGGGGGGGGGGGGAGTGAGCGAGCGGCTGTGTGGTGCATAGTTGCTGGCTGGGGTTAAACCACGACAACTGGCCAGAAAGCAAAGATTTCGGAATATCGCCAGAGGAGGAGGTGATGCATGCTGAGGAGGCCCCACTGTATAATAAACTACCAGAAAGTGAGAAGCAATATGCCCTGTTCACTGATGGGTCCCGTCATCTTGTGGGGAAGCATCGGAGGTGGAAAGCTGCTGCATGGAATCCTGTATGACAAGTTGCAGAAACTGCTGAAGGAGAAGGGGAATCGAGTCATTTTGCAGAGGTGAAAGCCATCCAGCTGGCTTTAGATACTGCTGAAAGAGAGAAGTGGCCAGTATTTTATCTGTATACTGACTCATGGATGGTGGCAAATGCCCTGTGGGGGTGGTTACAGCAACGGAAGCAGAGCAACTGGCAGCTCAGAGGAAAATCCATCTGGGCTGCTGCATTATGGCAAGATATTGCTGCCTGGGTAGAGAACCTGGTTGTGAAAGTACATCACGTAGATGCTCACATACCCAAGAGTCAGGCCACTGAAGAACATCAAAACAATCAGCAGGTGGATCAGGCTGCTAAGATTGAAGTGGCTCAGGTGGATCTGGACTGGCAACATAAGGGGGAGCTGTTTATAGCTTGATGAGCCCATGACACCTCAAGCCATCAAGGAAGAGATGCAAAATATAGATGGGCTTGTGATCGAAGGGTGGACCTGACCATGGACGCTATTGCACAGGTTATCCATGGATGCGAAACATGCGCTGCAATCAAGCAAGCCAAGTGGTTCAAGCCTCTCTGGTATGGAGGACGATGGCTGAAATATCAATATGGGGAGGCCTGGCAGATTGATTATATCACACTCCCACAAACCCGCCAAGGCAAGCGCCATGTGCTCACCGTGGTGGAAGCAACCACCGGATGCCTGGAAACATATCCCGTGCCCCATGCCACCGCCCGGAACGCTATCCTGGGCCTTGAAAAGCAAGTCCTATGGCGACATGGCACCCCAGAAAGAATTGAGTCAGATAACGGGACTCATTTCCCTAACAACCTCATAGACACCTGGGCCAAAGGGCATGGCATTGAGTGGGTATCTCACATCCCCTATCACGCACCAGCCTCCGGGAAAATCGAACGATACAATGGACTGTTAAAGACTACACTGAGAGCACTGGGCGGTGGGACATTCAAACACTGGGATACACATTTAGCAAAGGCCACCTGGTTAGTCGACAGTAGGGGATCTGCCAATCGAGCTGGCCCTGCCCAGTCAAGACTTTTACGTACTGTAGAGGGGGATAAAGTCCCTGTAGTGCACCTAAAAAATATGCTGGGGAAGACAGTCTGGGTTACTCCTGCTTCAGGCAGAGGTAAACCCATTCATGGGATTGCTTTTGCTCAAGGACCTGGGTGCACTTGGTGGGTGATGCGGGAGGATGGGGAAGTCTGATTTGTACCTCAAGGGGATTTGATTTTGGGTGAAAATAGCCAATGAACTGAATGGTATGATGTTAGTTGCTATATAATACTGTATATCATCACTTCTGTGGTGGCTATCTGCCATATCAATGGTATTACAGTAGGAATCACCCAGATTAATGAAGAATGAACTTTGAGGAAACTGAGCAAACTGCAGAGGTGATGGAACCAGAACTGGCTTCAGCATGCAACAGTCCAACACCACATACCATCTGTTATGACAGATGGAGCCCAATGGCATGGACTGAATGAACTCAGTAGACATTTCAGAGGGATGGCCCACAGACTAAGGGAGTGATATAGAATCATAGAATGCTTTGGGATGGAAGGGACCTTCAAAGGTCATCTAGTCCACCCCCCCTGCAACTGGCAGGGACATCTTCAACTAGATCAGGTTGCTCAGAGTCCCCTCCAACCTGACCTTGAATGTTTCCAAGGATGGGGCACCTACCACCTCTCTGGGCAACCCGTTCCAGTGTGTCACCACCCTCATCGTAAAAAAATTTCTTCCTTATATCTAGTCTGAATCTTTTAGTTTAAAACCATTACCCCTTGTCCTATCACAACAGGCCCTGCTAAAAAGTCTGTCCCCATCTTTCTTATAAGCCCCCTTTAAGTACTGAAAGGCTGCAATAAGGTCTCCCCGCAGCCTTCTCTTCTCCAGGCTCAACAACCCCAGCTCTCTCAGCCTTTCCTCGTAGCAGAGCTGTTCCATCCCTCTGATCATTTTTGTGGCCCTCCTCTGGACCTGCTCCAACAGGTCTATGTCCTTCTTGTACTAAGGACCCCAGAGCTGGATGCAATATGCCAGGTGGGGTCTCGCCAGAGCAGAGTAGAGGGGCAAAATCACCTCCCTCGACCTGCTGGCCACGCTTCTTTTGATGCAGCCCAGGATACAGTTGGCCTTCTGGGCTGCGAGAGCACATTGCTGGCTCATGTGCAGCTTTCCATCTATCAGTACCCCCAAGTCCTTCTCCTCAGGGCTGCTCTCAATCCCTTCATCCCCCAGCCTGTATTGATACTGGGGGTTGCCCCGACCCAGGTGCAGGACCTTGCACTTGGCCTTGTTGAACCTCATGAGGTTCACACAGGCCCATTTCTCCAGCTTGTCCAGGTCCCTCTGGATGGCATCCTGTCCCTCAGGCGTGTCAACTGCACCACTCAGCTTGGTGTCATCTGCAAACTTGCTGAGGGTGCACTATGTCATTGATGAAGATATTGAACAGCACTGGCCCCAGTACGGACCCCTGAGGGACACCACTTGTCACTGATCTCCATCTGGACATCGAGCCATTGACCACTACCCTCTGGATGCGACCATCCAGCCAATTCCTTATCCACCAAACAGTCTGCCCATCAAATCCATATCCTTCCAATTTAGAGAGAAGGATATTGTGGGGGACCATGTCAAAGGCCTTACAGAAGTCCAGATAGATGACATCCATAGCTCTTCCCTCGTCCACTGATGCAGTCACTCCATCACAGAAAGCCACTAGGTTGGTCAGGCAGGACTTGCCCTTGGTGAAGCCGTGCTGGCTGTCTCAGACCACCTCCCTGTCCTCCATGTGCCTTAGCATAGCTTCTAGGAGGATCTGTTCCATGATCTTCCCAGGCACGGAGGTGAGGCTGACAGGTCGGTAGTTCCCAGGGTCCTCCTTTCTACCCTTTTTAAAAATGGCTGCAATATTTCCCTTTTTCCAGTCCCCAGGGACTTCACCTGACTGCCATGACTTTTCAAATATCATGGAGAGTGGCTCGGCAACTACATCAGCCAATTCCCTCAGGACTCTGGGATGCATCTCATCAGGACCCATAGACTTATGCACGTTCAGGTTCCTCAGGTGGTCTCGAACCTGATCTTCTCTTACAGTGGGAGGACCTCTGCCGCCCTGATCCCTGTCAAATGGCCCATTGACTCGGGAGGTGTGAGGAGAGAGGTTGCCAGTGAAGACTGAGGCAAAGAAGTTGTTGAGTACCTCAGCCTTCTCCTTGTCTGTTGTTACCAGCTCGCCACTTCTGCTCATCAGAGGGGGTACGCTTTCTTTAACCTTCCTTCTCTGGTTGATGCACCTATAGAAGCCCTTCTTATTATTCTTTGCATCCCTCGCCAGATTCAGCTCCAGCCACGCCTTGGCCTTCCTGATCCCATCCTTACACAACCGGACAGCGTCCCTGTACTCTTCCCAAGATACCAGTCCCTTCTTCCACTGCCTGTGCAATCTCTTCTTGCCCTTTAGTTTGACCCACAGGTCATGGCTCAGCCATGCTGGCCTCTTCCCTTCCTTGCCCAATTTCCTGCACCTGGGGATTGAGAGCTCTTGTGCCCTATGGAAAGCATCCTTGAAGACCTGCCAGCTCTGTTCTGCTCCCTTGTCCCTGAGGGCCATTTCCCAGGAGGTCCTGTTGATTAACTCCTTGAAGAGCTGGAAGTTTGCTTTCCTAAAATTCAGGGTCCTGACTATACTCTTCACCCGACCCTTACCTCTCTGGACTGTGAACTCTACCAGTGTGTGGTCACTACAGCCGAGGCTGCCTCCAATCCTGACATCACCAATAAGCTCACTTGCATTGGTGACCACCAGGTCCAGTACTGCGTCCCCTCTGGTAGGGCTATCTATTACCTGGCTTAGGAAATTGTCCTCCATGCACTCCAGGAGTCCCCTAGATTGCCTACCGCCTGCCATGTTACTTTCCCAGCAGATGTCGGGGTGGTTGAAATCCCCCATCAGGACAAGAGCCTGTGAGCGCGAAGCTTCCTGTAGTTGAAGAAAAAAGGCTTCATCAATAGGCTCCCCTTGATCAGGCGGCCTGTAGTAGACACCAACCACGAGGTTCCCTTTGTTGCCTTGGTCTCTAATTCTTACCCATAAACTTTCAACCTGCTCATGGCTATTCTTCAGAGACACTTCTTCACATTCTATCCATTTCTTGACGTAGAGGGCAACGCCTCCACCCCTCCTACCTTGCCTGTCCCTTCTGAACAGCCTGTAGCCTTCGTTAGCTGAACTCCAGTCATGGGATTCGTCCCACCAAGTTTCAGTGATGGCAACTAGGTCATAACTTTCTAGCAGCACGGTAGCTCCTCCTGTTTGTTGCCCATGCTGCGTGCATTGGTGTAGAGGCACTTCAGCTGGGCTGTTTTCCGTGTCACCTTCTTGGAGGAACACCCCTTGGTTCCCTTGAGGAATTTCTCTGATATTTCCCTGTTGGCTCCTATTACCTCAAGAGCCCCCTGCTCATCCCCATAAGACTTCGACTGTGCTGCAGTGTCTCCAGCATGCCTCAGACCAACAGGCTGAGGGCCCCTGCTAGCATCCCATCCCCCGCTACTACCCCATCCCTCTAACCATGGCGTGCCATCCCACCCCTTATCACAGGCAAACCTGATATCGACCCCCTCCCCCTTCAAGTCTAGTTTAAAGCCCCGTCAATGAGCCCCACAAGCTCCTGAGCAAAAAGACCCTCTTCCCCCTTTGAGAAAGGTGAATCCTGTCGGATGCCAGCAAGCCTGGTGCCGTGTAGGCCAGCCCATTGTTGAAAAACCCAAAATTGTGATGTTGACACCAGCCACGAAGCCATGTATTAATGGACTGGATCCGTTTGTTCCTCTCAATGTTCCTGCCCGCAACTGGAAGGAGGGAGGAAAAAGTAACCTGTGCTCCTGATTTCCTCACCAACTGTCCCAAGGCCCTGAAGTCTCTCTTGATAGCTTTTGGACTACGGGTTGCAGCTTCCCATGTATATCTGTGTGTATATATCAAAAGACAGAAAAAGTGGTGGTCATTGATTAATTGGAATGTATTGGAAAGGGTAGGACCTGGGCATGACGTATATGGTATGGAATAAGGGGTGGATAGCGTCCTGGTTTCAGCTGGGATAGCATTGATTTTTCTTCCTAGTAGCTGGTATAGTGCTGTGTTTTGGATTTAGGATGAGAATAATGTTGATAACACACTGATGGTTTAGTTGTTGCTGAGTAGTGCTTACACCAGTCAAGGACTTTTCAGCTTCCCATGCTCTGCCAGGTGCACAAGAAGCTGGGAGGGGGCACAGCCAGGACAGCTGACCCAGACTGGCCAAGGGGCTATGCCATACCATATGACGTCATGCTCAGTATATAAACTGGGGGGAGGTGGCTGGGAGGCAGCGATTGCTGCTTGGGGACATGCTGGGCATCGGTCAGCGGGTGGTGAGTGGTTACATCACTTGTTTTTCTTCAGTTTTGTTTCTCTCTTGTTGTTATCCTTTTCATTACAATTTACTATTATTATTATTATTTTATGTTATTTCAATTATTAAACTGTTCTTATATCAGCCCACAAGTTTTCTCACTTTTACTCTTCCGATTTTCTACCCCCATTCCACCAGAGAGGGAGGGTGAGCGAGCGGCAGTATGGTGCTTGGTTGCCGACTGGTGTTAAACCATGACAAGACTAAAATTGGAAAGAAGGGGGAACAGGAAGGGAAACAAACTGACTGAAGTAGTGAACTCTTTGTTCTGTTTAGAGGATTTTTACTACCCTTTGCCATTATTTCCTTTAACAAAGAGGTTTTATGTTAAGATATTTGGGCACTGAGAAGGGCTAAAAAAAAAGCAAAAGAATCTAGTCAGTTCTTTTAGGGCTCAAAACACTACTCCAGTTGTTCTTCAGGTTTGAAGCCAGGTGTGTCTATTACTGTGCCTGATGCTTTACCATCATACAGATCTTTGTTACTTCTGCATGATTGATGTAGTTGCATAATAGGCGTAGCGGTCTTATATATGGGAGGCAGGCTAATTCTGGGCATAACTGTTATATCACTGGCATGTGGTATCTTAAATCCTGGTCTCACAAAGTTCCAAGCACCTTCAACAGCATACTGAAAATCACCAGTGCTTTAGCAGAAGCAGTAGCAGCAGCTGGAAAAAGCTGCTGCTGGCAGAATGGGTGGCCAGGGTGCCAGGATGTCTCACTAAATATCTTGTAGAGATATACTCTTTTGCTAAGTGAGCACTTAGGAGTGTTCACGTTGCAGGCAGAATGGTCATGATTCCTACAGGACATGAAGTATTTGCATGTGTTTGTGGTCATTAGGTTGAACTGTTTCTTATGGATGGATAATACAGTTGGCACTCTTGGTTCTCCCTAGTGCATTTTAAGGGGAGCAAATGGAGGCTGTAGAGAATTTCATTGGAGGGAACTATGTATCTGACAGTATTGTCTGTGTAAACACATTCTCAACTATTAACCTTGCAAAGTTTAAAAAAAAAAAAAAAATTGATCAACCTTTAGAGTTAAAGGCAAAGGCTTTAGAGCCTTTACCTTTGCAGTATTGTTAACTTTGAGGTTAGTATAATCTTTGTTTTGGTCTGGGATGTGCACAAATAACAAGTCAAGCTGTAAAAAAAAAACAAAATGAGAAAAATACCACAATGTGCAAACATGTGGTCTGACTTTACTCTTAGAAGTAGGGTGTATGAAGGCATTACTGCACTCTCCTGAGTGCAGGGGCTAGTGCCTGAAATCAAGCTGTGAGACATTACTCGCCCCAAGCAGCACAGGGAAGGAGTGTGAGAGTAGTGAGGGATAAGAGAAAGCGGAGTCTTTCTTTGACTCTGTCTTGACTTGATACTGACACTTGATTGGAACTATATTATTTCCAGTTATCTGCCTATACTTGATCTTTGTACTGGGGAAACACCTTAGAGAGGCATCCTGACCACATAGGTACTCATTAAACTCCAAGAAATAGGAAAAGTTTTGGTTTGGCCACAGTCCCTTCAGGGGTGTACCTGCTGCGTTGTGGACTTATCCATAGCCACAGATACTTTGAGGTGTTCCAGCATAGCCTCATGCACAGCCACTGATGCTTCAAGGTGTACCTGTGTCAGCACGGACTTATCCACAGCCACAGATGCTTTGGGGTGTACCTTCTCCAGCGTGGACTTATCCTTGGGCCACAATCCCTTCAAAGGTATACCTGCTATGGAACAGACATAACCATGGCCACAGACTCTTCGAGACATACCTGCTCTGGCATGGGCTTATCCACGTCCACAGGCGCTTCGGGGTGTCCTGCTCCTGCATGGACTCATCCGCATGTCACAGTCCCTTCGACTCGAGTTCACACTGGAGTTCCAGCCTGTCCAGTACAGCAGCACAGAAACAGCAGCGATGCCCTGGCCATCTGCCAGCCCAGGGCATGGCCGTTGTTGTTATCAAAATGTTCCCAGGCACAGCACAGTAAGATGATAAGCAGTACAGCATGACAGCAAGCAGCAAAAGCAAAAAGCAGCCACAAACGAGCACTAGACTCTAATATACAGTAAGGCAAGCAAGCCCCGTGGCAAGCACGGGAGCCTGCCGATTAATAGCTAAACTGCAATAAGAGCTATAAATTCGATCTGGCACATTCCGGTCAAACCTGTCATTTTCTTGAACCCTTCGAGCCCCACGTTGGGTGCCAAAAAGAACTGTTGTGGTATAACCCCAGCCAACTAAGCACCACACAGCTTCTTGCTCACTCCCTCCACAATGGGATGGGGGAGAGAATCGGAAGAGTAAAAGTGAGAAAACTCATGGGTTGAGATAAAGACAGTTTAATAGGTAAAGCAAAAGCCACGTGCGCAAGCAAAGCAAGGAATTCATTCACTATTTCCATCGGCAGGCAGGTGTTCAGCCATCTCCAGGAAAGCAGGGCTCCATCACGTGTAACGGTTACTTGGGAAGACAAATGCTGTAACTCCAAACATTCCCCCCTTCCTCCTTCCCCCAGCTTTTTATTGCTGAGCATGACGCCATATGGTATGGAATAGCCCTTTGGCCAGTCTGGGTCAGCTGTCCTGGCTGTGCCCCCTCCCAGCTTCTTGCCCACCCCCAGCCTACTCGCTGGTGGGGTGGTGTGAGAAGCAGAAAAGGCCTTGACTCTGTGTAAGCACTGCTCAGCAATAACGGAAACATCCCTGTGCTATCAACTTTTCATCACAAATCCGAAGCATAGCCCCATACAAGTTACTGTGAAGAAATTTAACTCTATCTCAGCCAAAACCAGTACAGCTGCGTATCTTTTCTCACCTGTATATGTTGGTACATATTCCAGTTATGATGCTATTCGTGAGGCTTGTTAGTTTGTCCCAACTTTAAGCAGAATACACTTTTTGAACAAAGTGTCATAACTTCATTTCAGCAGCTGAGGGCACTCCATGACTGGCTAAGTGGAAAACACGGAGCGCTATCCTAAGGCAGGAGAGCAGGCGTTTTGATAGTAAAAAGTAAGTGGTGAGGCCAGCCGGGTAAAAGGCAGCTCTGCCTGCCAAACCAGTGTGGGCTGCCACCTGAGCCCAGTATGGACTGGGGAGCTATCAATGTGTGTGACTATAGGAGCATAGTGAATTGGCTCAGATTGGCATGCTGCTGATGGAAAAGCATATTTGTGGCACCGTAGGAAGGAAGTTCAGGTGTGAGACAGTCTGGAGACCAGGTAGATGGTGTTGATACTGATTTCACATAAGGACTTGGGCACTGTTATGAGTGAAAAGCAGGTGCGGATCCTTCAGGGATCAGGTGTGACACTCAGTGAGTGAAAGCTTTGGCTTTATTGAAAGTGTAGTGTTACCACGGTGGGAGCCCCAGGACACCGACATTAGTCAAAATGGGGACCTGACGCAGCAGCAGAGCCCTGCTTGGGGGTGAAGCTCAAGGGAAAGCACTGCAGGGGAGCATAATAAAACTTGTGCTGATTAACATATCATACATATGCAATGTTTTGTTTTGCTCATTAGCAAACTCACTGATGTAATGTAGGTGCTGTTGTCCAAATTCCAAGATCTGCACCTGGCTGCCACATTGGTGCCTGTACAAAGGTGGGTGCAGATGGAGGGGGGGAAGTGAATGAGATAAAACATGCTTGGGACTCTGCATACTTGGATGGGAAGAAGCAAACTATTCCAGGTTACTGTAGCAAAGTCTTCTCGCGCCCTACAGGTGCCCTGGCAAATTCATGGCCCTGAACATAGTGTCAAGGCTATGTAATATTTAGGGAGTTGGATGTCCAGGATTTAATGCACTTCTTTCTGGAAATTTAAGTCTTTGAACATCTCTTTTCCCAATGCCAGGGTAAGAATGAGCTGTTCCTGCCAAGACCTTCTTCCCACAAGGTTGCAATTAGGCCACTTGTGACTCTGTCAAATTCCCATTCTCCATCTGACTCAGGGATTTATGTATGCTCAGACTTCCCAGACCCTCAAAATCAGGCTTTTATGAAAAAGTTGTATACTTCTGTCAAAATGAAGCTGTTTGGATAAGGGATTACTTTTTTTCTGGAGCCAGAGACAGAAGGCATGTCTGAAGCCTGAGTTTGGGCTATGTTTGCCCTGTTTCTTGGCAGGGTAACTGCAGTGCTGCATACCAACCTGGCTACAAAGCTGCTGCTGCTATCTCAGCTAGCTTGCAAATGAGCTTCTCATGCAGGCTGCAGGTATACTTGAGCACTCTGCTGACGTAACTTGGAAGAAAACGTGGGTGATTACAGAGTGCTGGCTAGGATGGCTTTCCTCTTTCAAGATATGAAAGGGTCAGTTTCAAGTCTTTGCATTAATGTTATTTTATCCAGGAGAACAGCTTTAGAAGGAAAAAGTGAAATATATAAATTGCAAAATATCTAGTAGCTCTCCACAGAAGCTAAGAAATGTAAGTAATGTAAGTGTAAGAAATGTAAGTACCAGTACATAAGCTTTAAGATGCCTCTGGAGCACTTAAGTATTGAACTTATTACCTACAGCTACCCCTTTCCCTATAAGCCTTTCAGCACAGCAGACCAAAGCAACTTACTGACAGAAAACAAAGCATCAAGAAATCACATTAAGTAACTTATTTTGCCATAACGTATACTAATTTGGAGAAAGTTAAATTGGGTGAGGGAAACAGTATTTGCCTGGGAAGCCAATGCTTGTAAGGCTAAGGGGCAAGTGGGCACAGGACTGAGTAAAGACTCTGTATCCCAATTTTTCCCTCCTCTTGTTTTTACCTACATCCCTATGGCTAATCACTAGTAATACTAAGATGACTTGACTAGACTTCGTAGAGAGAGGTAGGATGTAAGAGACCTGCATGCAAGAGTGCATGTCCAGTAAAAAACTGCAGATGGGTAGAAGTAGAGTATACACAACCAAATATATTTGACACTTGAGCACTGCTAAAAGTATATTTTGCTGTTATTTTAAGATCTGAAATGAGGGATGTTTGACACTGAAATCATTCATACAGTTACATGCTCTGAGATTCATTTGTATTAAATCAACTAGACTTTTATTTTACCAGCAATGAAAGTGGGCAAAAGTATTCCTAGTGTGTGCCAATAAGCAAACAATACTTCAGAAATGTGCTCGTCTCTCAGAAACTTCTGCTGCCCCACAAAGAGCAGCAGTCAAGTTAGGAAAATAGACCTTGCGTTCCTCTTGCAGAGTTTCCACCCGGGGGTGGTGGTGGGCAGAGCAGCCGCTGCCGCTGGACCGCTTTGCAGGGCTACCCCAAGGCGCCCAGCCCGGCTGCCCCCGGGACTCCAGCAGGGTTTAACTCCTGTCCCGCAAAGCAGCTCCCGCCGAGCCTCCCCCCGTCCCGGCCGGCGTCGCTTCGGTCCCGCGCCAGCCACACGACTCGGCAGGGCAGGGCGGTCCGGTCCGGCCCGGCCCGGCCCGGCCCGGCCCACCTCCCCACGGTCCGCTCCGCAGCCCGGGGCCGGGCGGCTTCCGCGGGCGGCCGCGCCGCCGGGGCGGAGCGGGGTCTCGGCGGAGGCCGTTCCGCAGCACCGGGGCGGAGCCGCCGCCAAGATATAAGGGACGAGCAGGGCTTATACTCTGGTTTGGGAGCGTCACGTTACGTCGGATGGACTGAGCGGGCCGGTGAGGCGCGGTGATGGAGCTGCTGCGGACCACTGCCTACTCGCCGGGCGGCGGCGGTGTCGTCGTCAAGGGCCGCGAGGCGGAGCCAGGCAGAACCGCCGGTGATGAGTCGCGGAGGAAGAAGACAGAGGAGCAGCCGCACCAGCACTCCCACCCCGCCGCTGAGGTCTCCCGAATTATAACCGACCCCACGATGGGGAAGCGCTACTGCTGCGGCAAGGTGCTCGGAAAGGTAACGGCCGTGGCGGGTCCCGTGCCCTCCCGGGGTGGCGGCGGGGGTGCCCCGGCCCGGTCGCCCTCCTCGGCGGACTGCTGCCGCGGTGTGGAGCGCCGGTGCGGGTGCGGCGGGCGCTGCTTCTGTGGCGCCAGCCCTCGGGACGGGTTGCTTTTCTCCGGGAGGATGTTGGAGTTTGCCGCACTGCTGCCCCTCAACCTGGACGGGGTCCGATTTGTCCCTGCGTTGCTCCGGTCCACACGCAGTGGTTCCTGCCCCCGATTCATCTCTGCACATAAATACAAGCGCAATCGTGCCTTCAGCTCGGGCAAGCCTACAAAAATGACTTTGTTGCATGCGGGGGGGGGGGGGAGAAGCCGCAACACGAACCTTCAGATAGGCGATGAACCTAAGACCAAATTGTCCTGTGCAAAGGAAGTTATGCTTCTTGACGAATACATGAGCTAGTGAATGACTAAGTGTGGGACTTCTTTCATGCATGGTATAATTGCCTTTTTCTCATATGTCTCTCTAGGGTGGATTTGCCAAGTGTTATGAGATGACAGATTTGACAACAAATAAAGTTTACGCTGCAAAAATCATTCCTCACAGCAGAGTAGCAAAACCTCATCAAAGGGAAAAGGTGTGTGTGCATGAATGACTTTTTTTTTTTTCTTCCTCAAACTCTGTGTGTGCTGGATTGCCCAACCGTTTTTCTGAAATGGTTCTGATAGAGCTGTTTGCTCAACAACACTCCCCCCTCCTTTTGTCTCTTCAGATTGATAAAGAGATTGAGCTGCACAGAATGCTTAATCATAGGCATGTTGTACAGTTTTACCACTATTTTGAAGACAGAGAAAATATTTACATTCTTCTGGAGTACTGCAGTAGAAGGGTGAGCATCAACTGTGAGAAATCCAGTATTTACTTACCTAGAATCTGTAACTAATTTAAATGTGTGATGTGCAAAAGGTATTTTTCATGGCTTCTTTAATTGTCACTTCTCCGTGCATTGATTTACTTTTGCTTAAGGTGAATCTTGTGCGTGAATGTTCAGTGACATTTCTGCCTTTGTTTTTTCCTTTGCAGTCAATGGCTCACATCTTAAAAGCAAGGAAGGTATTGACAGAACCAGAAGTACGATACTACCTCAGGCAAATTGTGTCAGGGCTAAAGTATCTTCATGAACAGGAAATATTGCACAGGGATCTTAAACTAGGTAAGTTCTGTACCTTGCCTACTTCAAAATACAATGCTAACAGGGCTGGAAAAGTGTACTACTTTACCACTTGTATGGCGATAGCTTAATTAATAGAATCAGCTCAGTCTGTCTTTACAGTGGAAACTTGGAGTGCTAAGGGATGACATTAAGTAGTCCTATTAAAAAAAAAAAAAATCCTGGCTAGCTTTTGGCTTTGAACAAAGTATGACTCAGCACCTGTGGCAAATGCATTCCTACCCTGCAAGAAAAGGACTAACTGGAATTTCTCTGTCTGCTAGGCAACTTCTTCATTAATGAGAACATGGAACTGAAACTGGGTGACTTTGGCTTGGCAGCTAGGCTGGAACCACTGGAGTACAGGAGGAGGTAGGAGCATCAAAGAAAATGTAAAGTCTAATAGTAAACAAAACCAAATTTATTTAGAAATGAGAGATCCTGTTCCATAGCAAAAGCTAATTGCTTCTGGGATCAGGATTTCCCCTTCTAGAAAATAGGCTGCTATACTTTGATTTCTGCTTTCCTCTGAGTATTTGAATAATAGCAAGTGCCAGAGACCGGTACCTGACTGACTAATAGTGCTGATATGAGTCTGCTGGTCCTGTATCATGAAGACACCATGAAACACATCTACACTATTAATATTCATACAACTCCTCTTTAGGAGTCTTTAAGCTCTTGTCTGAACTTGAGAGGAAAACCTGGCTGATAAAAAATAGTTTCTCTCCTCTTTCTATTTAAAATACTAACTGGCTCTGTGGCCTCTTTAACTTGCAGAACAATATGTGGCACGCCAAACTACCTCTCTCCAGAAGTCCTCAACAAACAAGGGCACAGCTGTGAATCTGACATCTGGGCCTTAGGCTGTGTAATGTAAGTACTTCACTGCCTTTGAAATGAAATATTTCTATCACTGGCTTAGGCTTTTAAGAGTTCAAAGGGGATGCAGTACTGCATCAGTTTGCAATCCTTTATATATGTCTAACCCAAGTGCAGAAATTCTCCTTGTTAGGAGGTTGATAAAACCTTCTCAGTAGTTGTAGATAAGTATTGTGGGTGTGTAAAATAAATAAAATTGGTTTCCTTTGCTTTTAAACAGGTATACAATGCTGTTGGGAAGACCCCCATTTGAGACCACAAATCTTAAAGAAACATACAGATGCATAAGGGAAGCAAGATACAGCCTGCCTTCATCTCTCTTGGCACCTGCAAAACACTTAATAGCTAGCATGTTGTCAAAAAATCCTGAAGACCGTCCCAGTTTAGATGAAATAATTCGACATGAATTTTTCTTACGGGTTTGCATTGTTTAGTGTTCTGGTTGAAAAAATATCCACCCTAAAAATGCACCCTGTGGTCTAAAAATTATTTTTTGAATCTCATTTCCACAGGGCTTTACACCCGACAGACTTTCTGCTAGCTGTTGTCACACCATTCCTGATTTCCATTTGGCAAGCCCTGCTAAAAATTTCTTCAAAAAAGCAGCTGCTGCTCTCTTTGGTGGTAAAAAGGATAAAGCCAGATACTTTGACACACATAGTAAGTGGACTATAGCTATGTTTGAAACTTATCTCTATGCCATCAATGTCATGCTAGTAATGTACAGCTATGAGACAGCAGTGCAGCACTTGTATTTACATCTTGGTGCTTCCTTGGTTTAGTTTTGATGTCTTTATCGATAAGCATAGATGGTAGCCTGCAACCTATGCCAACTTACATAAGTAAATGCTTCTTATGGCATACTGACAGTCTATATTGGCCATCTGTTAGAATGTAATGTCCACTAAAGTTTAGTCTCAGTGATCTGTGTATAATGGCACTGCTGTTCTGGGAGACTATGGCAGGTTTAGAAGAAGCTACTGGAGGGAGACAATACACTTTCTGCAGCTAACTTGTTAGGCTTTCTGTAATTTAACAGCACTTCCAGATGCAGTGTTAAGTATTTTTCTTGTATTACAGACAGACTAGCTAAAGAAGATGAAGAAATCTACAAGCTCAGGCATGATTTGAAGATGACATTGATAACCCAGCAGCCCCACAAACACAGAACAGATGAGGTAAATGCAAGTGCAGTTTGATTAGAATTCAATAACAGTTGGGTGGAGTAGCTATGATTAAATTATATTTGACTTGGATATCAGAGCTGGGGCTGTACACAGCATAATCAAGCTTAAACGATTAGCAAAGTTGCTTTAACAGGGATTAACCAAGCTTCACCAAGGTATGGTAGCCTTTGTAGAGAGACTATCAGTTTTGTCTTTTGAGTAATTATAGTATCTGCCTAGACTCCATTGTCATCTGTGTGGAAACTTGTCTGCCAGGTGCTCTTTCCAAATACAGGGCTTCAGTTCATGATTAACTAAGACTTATTAAAGAATAAATTGCTGAGATCTAACTCTTACCATTTGGTGTTCAGGCCTGCATGCAGCTGTTCCCTTGCTAGGGCAGGAGAGCAGAGGACTGATTAATAGCATGTAAGATGCAAATTGAAGATCTAAAGAATGGAAAGACCTGGCATGCTGCTTAAAGCTCAGTCTAACAGCAGCTTTTTGTACTTGCTGGAAATATTAATACCAGTTTCCCTAGAATTGATCATTTGTTGAGAGACAGGAGAGCCATGCAAAACTTGTGTATAAGCCTTGTCTTGTGTTATGTTTTATGTTTACATGTCTCACATCTCTTATAGGAGATCCAACCTCTTATCACAACAGTAGCCACGCTGGGAGCATTACCAGAAACTAAGCAGATTAGAGACTCTATTCGGATGTTAGTCAGAGGAACTTTGGGAAGCTGCAGCAGTAGCAGTGAATGTAAGTAAGTGCAGCAAAATGTAATCTCTAATTCTAAATCCCACCTTTACTTTCTTCATGTCTTGGAAGCTTGAAACAAACAGCTGCTTTCATCCCCACCCCCTCTTTTTGATGCTCTAAATTTTACAGCCAATATTTTTGAAGAATTAAAACTAGAAAGCCATAAAGGCTAAACTTAAAATTACAATCTAGATACTGAAAGGTTTAGAATTAAAGCCTGCTCTGTGTGCTCTTGTCAGTCTAATAATCCTTTCCTTTCAGGCCTGGAAGACAGTACTATGGGAAGTGTTGCCGATACAGTCGCAAGGGTATTGAGAGGATGTCTGGAGAACATGCCAGAAGCAGACAGCATTCCCAAAGAACATCTGACAGCATCCTTCCAGTGGGTTACAAAATGGGTGGACTATTCTAACAAGCATGGCTTTGGGTACCAGCTGTCAGATCACACTGTTGGTGTCCTTTTCAATAACGGGGTGCATATGAGCCTTCAGCCAGACAAAAAGTAAGAATGATTACAAAACTGACAACTAACTAAGGCAGTTTAAACTTGAAATGCTTTTATGTCTGACCTTCTTACTTTCTCTTCTTACAGGACAGTCCACTATTATGCTAAGCTAGGCCAATGCTCTGTCTTCTCAGCCACAGAGGCTCCTGAACAGTTCATTAGCCAAGTAACTGTACTGAAGTATTTCTCTCACTACATGGAGGAGAACCTCATGGATGTAAGTTCAGCACCTTCTGGATCTTGAGCTGTAAAAATGGACCTTGCGCTAAACATGAACTGAGTGCTTAATGTAGTGTCTGTTCCCTTTCCTAGGGAGGAGATCTTCCCAGCCTAACAGATGTACACAGGCCCAGGCTTTACCTCTTACAGTGGCTTAAATCTGATAAAGCATTAATGATGCTCTTCAATGATGGCACATTTCAAGTAAGTTTGATAGCATCACCCGAGAAAGTGTTTCTAAAATACTTTATTGTAATAAAACCGGATAAGTGCCAGAAACTGAGAGGAGAAAGTATACAAACAGGAACTCTCTTCTCTTTTGCAGGTGAACTTCTATCATGATCACACAAAAATCATAATTTGCAATCAGAGTGAGGAGTATCTCCTTACCTACATCAATGAAGAGAGGATATCCACAACATTTTATCTGACAACACTTCTGTTTTCTGGATGCTTGTTGGAACTAAAACACAGAATGGAATATGCTCTAAACATGCTGCTGCAGCGATGTAACTGAAGGGACTGACTCGTTAAACCAAACGGACCCTCTTGTTCACTGTGCAATCTACACTGGAGATGGTAGAGCAACTACTATGTTGATGATGATGGATGTGTGGTAGTACAAAAACTTGACTGTCCTAGTGTGCTGGGCACACATCTATCTATTGGACAGAAGCCTAAACCTACTGTTGGACGAAAATGGTGTGACAAGGAGTTCTTCAGACCATAGTTTTCCTTGCTTCATGTGTGTGTTAAAGATATTTTTGACTTGACCTCTGAGCAGAACATGATTACTTGCTCTGTAAGAGAGCATTTCTGGAGTTAAACTGTGAATATGCATCTGGAAAGGGAGAGCTTCATTACTGTGGAATAGCTGTAATAAGCAGCTTCTGGCTGCTTAACTGAACTATGGCCATACTTTTTTTTTCCCCTTATTTTTCAAAAATGCCCACACTTGTGGGTGGCAAAGGGCATTCCTTGTTAAATTTTTTTTTTTTTATTACAGCTTAAAGTGAAGTATTTATTACACAACACTTTTTTTTTTTATTATTTTTGGACATTGGCATTTTAAATAAAAATTTGTTGGGAATAAAGAGAATGGAAATCTGAAGCATCATTCTTCACTTCTTTTACAATACAACTTAACATGCCTTGCTTAGTGTTCCCAAAAATCTTGCAGGTCTGCTTTTCTTATGCTATTTTAAAGTCTGCTATAGGTCAGAATATGAATGACAGGCTCTAAAATGGAGCAATCTGTCCATGTCTATGCACAATCATAGTTACAAACACCAATTGCTGCTGCTAATTATAGCAGCAACCCTAAAGCAACTGTAGATGAAGCTTGCAAAGTAATGATGTAGGCCTTGACACTCTGTTATCTTCCTAGGGGCTAAAAACAAAAGTAGGGACCTCTTCATGGTATTACATCCCAGAACTGATATTGATGTCTTACACTAATGTAACAAACTCCTTACTTCTGGATGATACTCTGGAAAGTAGTTGTGATAACTAGAGCTGTATAAGCTTCCTCCTTTTATTTGCTGTGGAAGCATTGCTCTTATTTACTAAGGGACTAAAGTATCCTGACAACTCAAACAGGTGAGGGGTATAGACAATTCATTCTACCATTATCAGGTGCACTGCTGCTCTATTTTATGTGTCTTTTTACCCTCGGTTAAATGGCAACCCCATTAAAGTAAAATAAAAACTGCTGAGAAGATTAAGGGCTGATTTAGTATAAACGTTGGGTTTACTCTACCAAATGGGTAACATAAGACAACTGCTGGTGTTATTAAGACTGAAGATCAGTTATGGTATGCCATAAATTCTCTAAAGCTGAGGACCACATAAGGATGGGTTGCCTCTTACTGCAATCCTACTGATAATAAAAGTACATATATTAGAGCAATTGCCTTCTGTGGTGGGTTCACCCTGGCTGAATGCCAGGTGCCCACCAAAGCTACTCTATCACTTCCCCTTCTCAGCTGGCCAGGGGAGAGAAAATATAATGAAAAGCTCGTGGGTTGAGATAAGGACAGGGAGGATTACTCACCAATTACCATCAACGGGCAAAACAGACTCAATTTGGGGAAATTAGCTTAATTTATTACCAATCAAATCAGAGTAGGATAATGACAAAAAACCTAAATCTTAAAATACCTTCCCTGCACCACACCCTTCTTCTCAGGCTCAACTTTACTCCTGATTTCTCTATCTCCTCCCACGGGGTGGCACAGGGGGATGGGGAATGGGGGTTGCAGTCAGTTCATCACAGATTGTCTCTGCTGCTCCTTCCTCAAGGGGAGGACTCCTCACACTCTTCCCCTGCTTCAGGGTGGGGTCCCTCCCACAGCAGACAGTCCTCCATGAACTTTTCCAATGTGAGTCCTTCCCACAGGCTGCAGTTCTTCATGAACTGCCCCAGCGTGGGCCCCTTCCATGGGGTGTAGTCATTCAGAAACAGACTGCTCCAGCGTGAGTCCCCCACAGGATCACAGGTCCTGCCAGAACACCTGATCCAGCGTGCACTCCTCTCCATAGGTCCACAGGTCCTGCCAGGAGCCTGCTCCAGTGCAGGATTCCCACAGGGTTACAGCCTCCTTTGGGTGCATCCACCTGCTCTGGGGTGGGGTCCTCCACAGGCTGCAGGTGGATATCTGCTCCACCATTAACCTCCATGGGCTGCAGGGGAACAGCCTGCCTCACCATGGTCTTCACCAGGGGCTGCAGGGGAATCCCTGCTCTGGTGCCTGGAGCACCTCCTCCCCCCCCTTCTTCACTGACCTTGGTATCTGCAGGGTTTTTCATCTCATGTATTCTCACTCCTCTCTCCAGCTGCAGTTGCACAGTTTGTGTTTTTTTTTCCTTTCTTCTTAAATATGTTATCCCAGAGGTGCTACCACTGTCGCTGATTGGCTTGCCCTTGGCCAGTGGTGGGTACGTCTTGGAGCCAGCTGGCGTTGGCTTTATCGGACATAGGGGAAGCTTCTAGCAGCTTCTCACAGAAGCCACCCCTGTAGCCCCCCCACTACCAAAACCTTGCCATGCGAATCCAGTACATTCTACCCCTACTACTCAAACCCCGGTGACAGGCACTACGGTTACTCCAGCCCCCGCAACAAGCATCGCTGCTACTCCAACCCTTGCGACAGGCAATGTGGCAAGATATTGCTGCCTGGGTAGAGAACCTGGTTGTAAAAATATGTCACGTAGATGCTCACATACCCAAGAGTCAGGCCACTGAAGAACATCAAAACAATCAGCAGGTGGATCAGGCTGCTAAGATTGAAGTGGCTCAGGTGGACCTGGACTGGCAACATAAGGGGGAGCTATTTATAGCTTGATGAGCCCATGACACCTCAAGCCATCAAGGAAGAGATGCAACATATAGATGGGCTTGTGATCGAAGGGTGGACTTGACCATGGACGCTATTGCACAGGTTATCCATGGATGCGAAACATGCGCTGCAATCAAGCAAGCCAAGTGGTTCAAGCCTCTCTGGTATGGAGGACGATGGCTGAAATATCAATATGGGGAGGCCTGGCAGATTGATTATATCACACTCCCACAAACCCGCCAAGGCAAGCGCCATGTGCTCACCGTGGTGGAAGCAACCACCGGATGTCTGGAAACATATCCCGTGCCCCATGCCGCCACCTGGAACACTATCCTGGGCCTTGAAAAGCAAGTCCTATGGCGACATGGCACCCCAGAAAGAATTGAGTCAGACAACGGGACTCATTTCCGAAACAACCTCATAGACACCTGGGCCAAAGAGCATGGCATTGAGTGGGTATCTCACATCCCCTATCACGCACCAGCCTCCGGGAAAATCGAATGATACAATGGACTGTTAAAGACTACACTGAGAGCACTGGGCGGTGGGACATTCAAACACTGGGATACACATTTAGCAAAGGCCACCTGGTTAGTCAACACTAGGGGATCTGCCAATCAAGCTGGCCCTGCCCAGTCAAAACTTTTATGTACTGTAGAGGGGGATAAAGTCCCTGTAGTGCACCTAAAAAATATGCTGGGGAAGACAGTCTGGGTTACTCCCGCCTCAGTCAAAGGAAAGCCCATTCGTGGGATTGCTTTTGCTCAAGGACCTGGGTGCACTTGGTGGGTGATGCGGGAGGATGGGGAAGTCTGATGTGTACCTCAAGGGGATTTGATTTTGGGTGAAAATAGCCAATGAACTGAATGGTATGATGTTAGTTGCTATATAATACTGGATGTCATCACTACTATGGTTGCTATATGCCATATCAACAGTATACAGTAAGAATCACCCAGATTAATGAAGAATGAACTTTGAGGAAACTGAGCAAACTGCAGAGGTGATGGAACCAGAACTGGCTTCAGTATGCAACAATCCAACACCACACACCATCTCTCCTGCCCTGAAGGACTGTTATGACAGATGAAGCCCAAAGTCATGGACTAAATGAACTCGACAAACGTTTTAGAGGGATAGCCTATAGACTAAGGAAATTATATCTATGTGTGTGTGTATATATATCAGAAGACTGGAAAAGTGGTGGTGATTAATTGGAATGTATTGGAAAGGGTAGGACCTGGGCATAGCATAGATGGTATAGAATAAGGGATGGATGCTGTCCTGGTTTCAGCTGGGATAGCATTGATTTTTCTTCCTAGTAGCTGGTATAGTGCTGTGTTTTGGGTTTAGGATGAGAATAATGTTGATAACACACTGATGTTTTAGTTGTTGCTGAGTAGTGCTTACACTAGTCAAGGACTTTTCAGCTTCCCATGCTCTGCCCAGTGCACAAGAAGCTGGGAGGGGGCACAGCCAGGACAGCTGACCCAGACTGGCCAAAGGGCTATTCCATGCCATATGATGTCATGCTCAGTATATAAGCTGGGGGGAGTTGTTTGGGGGGCAGTGATCTCTGCTCGGGGACTGGCTTGGCATCAGTCAGCAGGTGGTGAGCAATTCCATTGTGCATCGCTCGTTTTGTATATTATTTTATCATCATTATTATTATTATTTTCTCTTCCTTTGCTATCCTATTAAACTGTTTTTATCTCAACCCATGTTGTTTGGTTTTTTTTTCCCATTCTCTCCCCCATCCCACTGTGGGCAGGGGAAGGTGGGCAAGTGGCTGTGTGGTGCTTAGTTGCTGTCTGGGGTTAAACTGGGACACCTTCCTAAACTGAAGGCACTGCCCTTTGTCTGTTAAACTATGCAAATAGATGGGACTATTAAGGACTCATGACTCAGTACAGGAGGGTAATGTGTACTTGTGGTCTGGGCTTATTTCTCTATATGTTACGTAGCACCTGGACCTATATAAACACATAGCAGTCTTCAAAAAACTGTTCTGATGCAGCAGCAAGCAGTAGTTCAATCATTTATTTGGATTAATCTTTGTGTAACTGAACCAGGTCTGTTCTGAAAGACAGAACTCAATTGCCATCAGTGTTTCAATCAAAGTAGCTGAATGCAAGGAACAGGCAGTCAATGTAATGAAGTGTAGACTAAACAAAGTACTGATGTCAGCCCAAAATAGCGAGCAGAGGAGGTATCATTGGTTTGCTTCATTTTGCAGCAAGTGTGTATAAATGTGATGATTGTTTTCCTTGTATTGAATACAGTGCATTAGGTAATATTTATTTACTTCTCAAATCTAGACAGGATGACCTAATTGAGTTCTTCAGATGGATTCATTAATGTGAATCTAGGCAGTTCAGTGAAGTTAAATATATACTTCCTATAGTGAGCAGAATTCAGCTTCCCAGCTGTCTACTTTCTTCAAGTGATAACGATTGATTTTATTCCAGGGAGGCCATGACTTATCTCATTCTGCTGCACACATACAGCCACTGTTGAGCCCTTTTCTCTTACAAAGTAAAATCTCACTTTTTGTTTATGACACCAGTAAGCACACAGTTTGTGTGTATTATTTGAAGCACAAAAATTACGCTATAGTACTTAATTTCTTCAAATGGAGAAACAGTTCTTTGTTTGAATGTCTATGTGCTGTAGAAAGTATGAACCTTTACTTCAGCTGCTATAATTTCTTTGAGTATCAACATCTTTCTATGGCTGAAATTTAGGCTGGTGTAAGCAAGTAAACTGACTTCAAGCACAGGATGTTTAAAAGTGGATGTAAAGGCCCCAAATCCTATTGTAGGATGCTAATTGGTTGTGGACAGTTGTAATGCACCTCACTCAAATACAGTTAAGTGAATCAGTTATCTGTATGCAATGTGTATGTGTGGTACCAGGATGCTTGGTGCTTTCTAAATCCTTCTGTATCTTTCTGGTTAGTGCTCTGTATCCTTACCTCACTTCTTTCCATATTGCAAAATAAGAGAGGCATTTAGATCAGGTTAAGAAGAAAGTACACTACCTTCACCCTAATCCCTCAGTCCAAGGAGGGAAAGCTGCTTTAGACTCTGTAATAGAAGAACTTGCATCTGGAACAAAGGTTCTGAAATTCCTTCCCAGGGTGGATCCTGTCTTAAATAAGACACTATAGTGCACTAATTGATCTCCTTTACCCAATCACGTAACATCCCTGTTGTAATTCTGTGTATGGGAAGATTAATATTAGAAAAGTACTTGTCCACTCCTCTATATTACAAATATCTTACCTTCTCTTGAAAGAAAGTGATATGGTCTGGATTTTATGCTTGTCAGGCTGTGATCCTCATCTTTTCTATTGAAAACAAGAGCAAATACAGCATAAATTGGCAGATAGGTTTCTCAGGTATGAGTGGTGGACCCAGGAAATAACATTGCCAAGAAAAAAAAATCTCTTGTACTCTTATCAAAATAGCGTTATCAAATCTTAAAATATATATTTGCAAATATACATATGTACTTGTATAGCCCAGTGCACTAACCTGCCAGCAGGAAACAAGTCAAGGAAACAATTCAAATAGGTCATGCTTCAATGTTAACTTAATGTATTACCCAGTGATACCACTAGTCACTCAAGTGTTCTGGGGCATTCTGTAATTCATTTAAGGTGTTCTGAAATTATTCCATTTCATGACATCACTTCATATACAGTATAGGAGAAAAAAAAAATCGGAGAGTTTGGGTTACATGCTACTCTGCAATATTGAACAAACTTACTGACATTGTCCAGGTTACATAGGAAACTAGAAAAAGATTCAATCACTTTAAAGCTATTTCATTACTTCTGAAAATAGTCAGACTGGAGAATGATCCTTCAACTGCCCATCGATAACTGTGCATTTCCTGCCTGATTAGATGTGAATTTTCAAAAAAAATGTATAGGTTCCTATAAGTAATTATGAACCCCCAACTAGATGCATACCTAAGGAATCAACCAGAATCATGCATGGCATAGACCATAGTTTTTTTTCTTTTGGTCTGTTTTTATACTCTTTATGCCTTATTAACATCAATAGTGGCAGACATCTTTGAATTGTGACAATGTTAGACCAATACATACAAATTAAGAGGTTAAACTCCATTTAAATATACAGTATTGGAAACAAAAATTACGGTTCATCAGTATTTGGAAATTAGTATAATAGAATATAAAGATTTAGCCTCTGGGATTTATCTGTGTAAATTAGCTTCAGCACAGAAACAAAATTGATTTGAAAGACTATCATACTGACATAGAATTAGGCTAAGTTTGAAACTGTTGCAGGTTTTTTTTCTCTGCCACGAAATCATAGGAAAACAAACATTTTACATTGTCCATATCATGTAGATGTGATCTGAACAGGAGTAAGGTATTAATCTTGATTGACATGACGGGGACATAAAAGAGTTAATGAAATCAACAGTACCTTGCACAGAGGCATTATTGGTACAAAACTGGCCCAAGTAAGGAGTTACTAAACACTTTTTCTTCAGAGGTTAAAAAGCAATAAAGTACTATACAGTTACCTCCACAAAGGATTTTGACTGGAGGAATTGAATTAACTCCCTGGCACTTTGCCAGAATTTAGTGTTGCCTTCTTTTGAGGCAGGCCAGAAATGAAGATTACTCCATGCTCTGCCTTCCTTACTTACCTTGAATGATTCATGAAAATGACTGCTTATTTTCCATTGATAATTTCAAAAGCCAGATAAAGGAGAGGGTGGAACAACTGTGCTCTGTGCATGAGTGGATGGGTGAGTGAGTGTCTCCATACACTGAGAATCTTAGGCAGAGGTAAACAAAAGAAAGTGGAGGTAGCTGGTAGTCAGCTCAGAGCCCCAGACATGCAAGATGCTCCCTTTCTCCTCACCAACCTAACCTTTCCCAATGACTTCAGCACAACCTCTGTAGTCTTCCCACCAGAGAACAATCCCGATCTTTCTCCTGACCTGTTAGACTTAATTCAGAGAAATACTCGTATTCTGACTGTGGATATTGAAAGGATAGATAGTTCATATTAAAATTATTTTTAATTCAACCATTTTAATTTTAAAAATAAAGTTAGATCCTTGCTCCACAGCATGTTTAGTGCATTACTACTATTATTACTAGAGATCTCAGCTAATTCTTTTTTCCCTTCCTGGAGATTTCATTTCTACCCTCCTGATTTTCTGTTCTTTTTTCTCTGGATTCCACCTTGGGGAATAAACACCAGCTCCTTTAATTATTTAGCTGGATTTAAGATCATTAGGGCTGATAACCTATCACACAGCTAGGTCTTCCTAGACAAAGATGACTCCAAAGCGCTACAGTAATTCAAATAACCCATTTAGAACCTGGTCATTTTGGACATCATTCCTGTGGACCATTCTTCTGAAGGACTCAATTCACAGTATTTCACATTAAATGATGTATTGGGTTTATGTGGCAAGGTTTTGGTAGTGAGGGGGGGCTGCAAGGGGTGGCTTCTATGAGAAGATGCCAGAAGCCATTCCCATGTTGGATGGAGCCAGTTCCAGCCTGCTCCAAGACAGACCCGCCGCTGGCCAAAGCTGGGCCAATCGGTGATGGTGGTAGCGCCTCTGAGATAACATATTTAAGAAGGGGTAAAATCTGCTGCACAACAGTAGCTGGGAGAGAGGAGTGAGAATACGCAAGAAACAACTCTGCAGACACCAAGGTCAGTGAAGAAGGAGGGGGAGGAGGTGCTCCAGGCACCCGGAGCAGAGATTCCCCTGCAGCCCCATGGTGAAGCAGGTTGTCCCTCTGCAGCCCGTGGAGGACACCACACCGGAGCAGGTGGATGTGCCCTGAAGGAAGTTGTGATCCTGTGGAGAGCCTGTGCCGGAGCAGGCTCCATGCAGGACCTGTGGACCTGTGGAGAGGAGCCCACGCTAGAGCAGGTTTTCTGGCAGGACTTGTGGCCCTGTGGAAAGGATCCACGCTGGAGCAGTTCATGGAGGACTGTCTCCCATGGGAGGGGCCCAATGCTGGAGCAGGGGAAGAGTGTGAGGAGGAAGGAGCAGCAGAGACAATGCGTGATGAACTGACTGCAACCCCCATTCCCTGTCCCCCTGTGCCACTCAGGGGGAGGAGGTAGAGAATTTGGGAGTGAAGTTGAGCCCAGGAAGAAGGGAGGGGTGGGGGGAAGGTGTTTTAAGATTTAGGTTTTATTTTCTCATTCCCCTACTCTGATTTGATTGGTAATAAATTAAACTAATTTCCCCAAGTCGAGTCTGTTTTTCCTGTGATGGTAATTGGTGAGTGATCTCCCTGTCCTTATCTCAACCCACAAGCTTTTCATCATATTTCCTCCCCCTGTTCAGTTGAGTACGGGGAGTGATAGAGCAGCTTGGTGGGCACCTGGTGGCTAGCCAGGGTCAACCCACCACATCAACACTGTTAAGATGAATAAAAGAAGCTTTGAGGTTACCTTTTCAGTCTTACTGCAGACCCAGGAAGACCTCACCTGCTCCCGCTCATGTTTCAAACACTGGTTTCACAGACACAAGCATTAGAATCAAATTAATAGGTAAACAATTCAGGAAAATTCTACACACATTAAATTTTCTGCTCTTAAAAGTAGCCTCTGTAATTTATAACTTATGGTGATAAATAAGCTTTTTTTCTTATTTATTATAAATAAAGACATTGAAAAGTTTGAAGGAGGTTTATGGGTTTGGACTGGCATTCACTGGAGGAGAGAAAGAGGCAGGGCTTTTGTAGTGGGATTGGCAAGTCTGGTTCTTTTTCCTCTCTCCTAAAGACTAGATTAGTGCGACTATATTACGAGGAACTGAGCACTTGAGAGAGGAATGGATTTGAGAAAGACCACTTAAAACTGTTCAGTTTTTTCTTTTGCTTCCGTTAACACCTCTGCAGTGCTAGCTGTCAACAGATTTTGGGAAGAAAAGCAGTTTCTGCAGAGCCTCCCCTCTTTCTCCCTGACACGGACACAAACACAGCTACCTTTAACTGAGGACTAAGAAAACTACTAGTTCTTGTCTCTCAGGACAGTACCTGTAGAACCAGAGTTGCCAAGACTTGACATTGCTATTATTTCAAAGATAAAATATGAAGCAGCAAATAACCCTTTCAAACTCCCAGTTCTCTCAGGTGCTTCTATCCTGACATATCATAAAGAAGCAAAACTGGACAGAAAAACACACACACGCATACATACATATATGTGTATATATATATGTATGTGTGTGTATGCGTGTGCTCCCTCCCACCCCTTTATAGGTCACCTTTTACTGCAGTTTATGTCATATATGGTTAGAAATGTAAAAGAAGCAAAGATTAGATGTGTGAACTTAGATGTAAACACTTCTGGCTCCAATGGATGAAGACTATTGGTTCTTATGGGAGGAGAATGGGGAAGTATAGTGCATATTACTTATAAAGTAAGGCTGTGGCAGAGGAGGATAGTCAATGAGAGTGGAAGAAAGAAAGGTTATGCCATCAAAGCAAGTTTAGTCTTCTAAGGAAAAAAAAAAAGCAATTTGCTTATCATCTTCAAGGCCAGCTTCCCATGCCTGCCATCACATTAAGTCATGGATAGCTGCAGTGAGAAATAAATGCATGAGAGGTACAATAAGCGGATAGAACAGGAAAGGCTGGACTTTTTAGTACAGGAATCCAAGGCAGCTGAGACAAGCTCATGCTAATTTAAATGTCTTATTATATATTAGCACAGGCTGCAACAGTTGTGTATGATGTTTTACATAGAAAATGAAAAAAGCTGGCCTGATTTTCAGACACCCTGACCTCTGTTAGTGCTGAGCACCTATGGAAATGAAAGCGGATGGTCTCTGCTTACAATTGAGGTTAGATATCTCGTAACAGGACACAGGGCATGATAGTGTCAGACAGGGGTTATGGAAAGGCGAACATACACAGAGTGATTATAGGATTATTGAGTAGTATATGATGCTGTTTCTGCCTCTCTAAGCATTTACACTGAGCTTCTCATACTCACATCTGATCATCTCCACATCATGTCACTTCCAACTTGTTATTGTTAATTATAAATAATTAGAAGGTTAGCTTGGGAGGGTGAGTCGTGGCACAAGAGGGTATGTGGGAACATGTGGGTTTCCAGAGGGGTTCTAGAAAAAGTGAAGGAGCTTGTAACATCAGGAGGAAGGGAAGCTGCTGGAGAGCCATGACTCAGGGGAGGGAGCCTTGGGAAGGAAACACAGGGGAGGGCTGGCTGGGGCAGCCAGTGGGAGGGGGAGAGAGAGCCTGGGAGACAGAGGCACACGTTTTGAACCCTCCCCCAGAGCAAACATGTTGTGAAAGAAGTGGAGGGCTGAGGAGGCAGGGAGGAAGGAAACAGCCAGATGAGGTGCTTGGCAGGGCAGCAGTGGGCAGGCCTGAGGCAGGCCTCACAGCAGGCTCAGAATAGCCAGGGATAGGCCTGGCTGCAGGCCTTGCAGCAGGCCTGGGGGGAGGCCTGAGGGAGACCTCACAGCAGACCCAGGGGGAGGCCCACTTTCAGCCACCTCTGCCACACAGATGAGGGTCATAGCAGGGCTGGGGTGGGGAAGAAGAGAGTGGTCTTTGGAGAAGAAAATAATAGCAAATAAAAGCCATAGAGGAATTGATCCGTTATCAGTCAGTAAAAGGGAAGAAGGAGTAAGTGGGAGCTCATGTGTTTGGATCAGGGGAGTGAGCTCAAATGTCATCTCATGAATTTGTGTCAAAGAAAGCTGTTAGAGACGGTACTCTGAGGGGACAGGAGATGACAGAGAAGGCAGCAGTCACGCTGTGCTGGTGATAAAAGCAGGCACGAACCAGGGATGAAATACCAAGGGAAGAAAGTGATGTGACCAGAGAAAAGACAGCAAAAGGAATCAAGAAACAAGAAGGGAATGAGTCAAGTGCAGAAGTTCAAAATCCCAGAAAAATTAGAGCCTTTCCACATTAAATGGAGCTGAGAACAGAAGGAAGATACTTGAACTTACTTATTAGTGGCCTTTTTGCACATCTGCTGCCAGGAGAGCTGAGAGAGCAGCGCTGAAGTGGGTCAAGCAGGGGATTAGCAGTGTGAAAGTGAAGGCGGTAGATGTAGGCAGCATGCCGGCAGGAAGAGACGGGAGCAGAGCAGGATGGGGGAAAGCAGGAGGCACACAGGAGGAGTGAATTCCCCTCTGCATAAAGGAGAAGGCGCCATGTCAGGGAGCAGCACACTTATTACAATATGCATCTCTGAGGAAATTAAATGTAAAGTAAGCATTTAGAAAATGTTCACATTCTCAGTAAAACAAAAGATTAGCAATGATCCAGTTAGATTAGAGGTGCTAGCACTGTGGACCGATATTGCAAGACAATGCATTACTCCTCTGAGTCACTGGTTTCATTCTCACATGGGCCTTTATTAACTGCAAAACTTTACCTCCTCATGGCTGCCTATGGACCATGCAAAATGAGTTGGTGGCTCATTCCTGTTCATACTGAGAAGGTATCCACATTACAAAAACCATCACTGCTAATTACAAGCCATTTGCACTAATTGGTATTCTTGCTGGAAGTCTTCAAAGGGAAGAAAGCTAATGACTAAACAACAGGCTTGGCAACTAAAACACCCTGTTTCCATGAAGCTGGGCCCCTGACTGGTCAGGGACTATGTGGGGTGGGTGACCAAGGATATGGCAGTTGTCGCTTGAGGTGTGTCAGATATGGGTGGCCTTTTTAGGACCGACCACTGATTTTCTGAGCCTAAGCTTTCAGCAGCAATGGGGATTTGTGACTTTTGTATGCTGTGCCTGTTCCATACTGCTATTTTCAACGGAAAGAGCTTCCTATCTCCAAATATTGCACCATGGTTTATTTTCTGACTTTTTGGTGGTTGCTGCTTTCATTTGATTGTACATCATCTCCATAAATGACTGTTGTGGTTTAACCCCAGCCAGCAACTAAGCACCACACAGCCGCTCGCTCACTCCCCCCCGGTGGGATGGGGGACAGAATCAGAAGAGTAAAAGGGAGAAAACTCATGGGTTGAGATGAAGACAGTTTAATAGGGAAAGCAAAAGCCGCACGCACAAGCAAAGCAAAGCAAGGAATTCATTCACTACTTCCCATCGGCAGGCAGGTGTTCAGCCATCTCCAGGAAAGCAGGGCTCCATCACGCGTAACGGTTACTTGGGAAGACAAACGCCATCACTCCAAATGTCCCCCCCTTCCTTCTTCTTCCCCCAGCTTATATACTGAGCATGATGTCACATGGTATGGAACAGCCCTTGGGCCAGTCTGGGTCAGCTGTCCTAGCTATGCTCCCTCCCAGATTCTTATGCACCCGGCAGAGCATGAGAAGCTGAAAAGTCCTTAACTAGTGTAAACTCTAGTCAGCAAGAACCAAAACATCAGTGTGTCATCAACATTATTCTCATCCTAAATCCAAAACACAGCACTCTACCAGCTACTAAGAAGAAAACTAACTCTATCCCAGCTGAAACCAGGACAGTATCCATCCCTTATTCCATACCATATATGTCATGCCCAGGTCTTACACTTTGCAATACATTCCAATTAATCACCACCACTTTTCCAGTCTTTTTATATATATATATATATATATACACACACACACACACACACACACACAGAGATATCATAGTAACCCAGACTGTCTTCCCCAGCATATTTTTTAGGTGCACTACAGGGACTTTATCCCCCTCTACAGTACATAAAAGTTTTGACTGGGCAGGGCCAGCTCGATTGGCAGATCCCCTAGTGTTGACTAACCAGGTGGCCTTTGCTAAATGTGTATCCCAGTGTTTGAATGTCCCACCACCCAGTGCTCTCAGTGTAGTCTTTAACAGTCCATTGTATCATTCGATTTTCCCGGAGGCTGGTGCGTGATAGGGGATGTGAGATACCCACTCAATGCCATGCCCTTTGGCCCAGGTGTCTATGAGGTTGTTAGGGAAATGAGTCCCGTTATCTGACTCAATTCTTTCTGGGGTGCCATGTCGCCATAGGACTTGCTTTTCAAGGCCCAGGATAGTGTTCTGGGCGGTGGCATGGGGCACGGGATATGTTTCCAGGCATCCGGTGGTTGCTTCCACCACGGTGAGCACATGGCGCTTGCCTTGGCGGGTTTGTGGGAGTGTGATATAATCAATCTGCCAGGCCTCCCCATATTGATATTTCAGCCATCGTCCTCCATACCAGGGAGGCTTGAACCACTTGGCTTGCTTGATTGCAGCGCATGTTTCGCATCCATGGATAACCTGTGCAATAGCGTCCATGGTCAGGTCCACCCTTCGATCACAAGCCCATCTATATGTTGCATCTCTTCCTTGATGGCTTGAGGTGTCATGGGCTCATCAAGCTATAAACAACTCCCCCTTATGTTGCCAGTCCAGGTCCACCTGAGCCACTTCAATCTTAGCAGCCTGATCCACCTGCTGGTGGTTTTGATGTTCTTCAGTGGCCTGACTCGGGTACGTGAGCATCTACGTGACGTACTTTTACAACCAGGTTCTCTACCCAGGCAGCAATATCTTGCCATAATGCAGCAGCCCAGATGGATTTTCCTCTGAGCTGCCAGTTGCTCTGCTTCCATTGCTGCAACCACCCCCACAGGGCATTTGCCACCATCCATGAGTCAGTATACAGATAAAGTACTGGCCACTTTTCTCTTTCAGCAGTATCTAAAGCCAGCTGGATGGCTTTCACCTCTGCAAAATGACTTGATTCACCTTCTCCTTCAGCAGTTTCTGCATCTTGTCGTACAGGATTCCATGCAGCAGCTTTCCACCTCCGATGCTTCCCCACAAGATGACGGGACCCATCAGTGAACAGGGCATATTGCTTCTCATTTTCTGGCAGTTTATTATACAGTGGGGCCTCCTCAGCCCGCGTCACCTCCTCCTTTGGCGATATTCCGAAATCTTTGCTTTCTGGCCAGTCCATGATCACTTCCAAGATTCCTGGGCGACTGGGGTTTCCTATTCGGGCCCGTTGTGTGATGAGTGCGACCCACTTACTCCATGTAGCATCAGTTGCATGATGTGTACATGGGATCCAACTGTATGAGACTCAACAAGGCTAAGTGCCAGGTCGAGCACTTCGGTCACAACAACCCCATGCAACGCTACAGGCTTGGGGAGGAGTGGCTGGAGAGCTGCCTGGCAGAAAAGGACCTGGGGGTGTTGGTTGACAGCCACCTGAACATGAGCCAGCAGTGTGCTCAGGTGGCCAAGAGGGCCAATGGCATCCTGGCCTGTATCAGGAATAGTGTGGCCAGCAGGACCAGGGAGGTGATAGTGCCCCTGTACTCGGCACTGGTGAGGCCGCACCTCGAGTCCTGTGTTCAGTTTTGGGCCCCTCGCTACAAGAAGGACATCGAGGTGCTGGAGTGTGTCCAAAGAAGGGCTATGAAGCTGGTGAAGGGTCTGGAGCACAAGTCTTATGAGGAGCGGCTGAGGGAGCTGGGGTTGTTTAGTCTGGAGAAGAGGAGGCTGAGGGGAGACCTTATTGCTCTCTACAACTACCTGAAAGGAGGTTGTAGCGAGGTGGGGGTCGGTCTCTTCTCCCTAGTAACAAGTGATAGGACGAGAGGAAACGGCCTCAAGCTGCACCAGGGGAAGTTCAGGTTGGATATTAGGAAAAACTTCTTCACCGAAAGGGTAGTCAGGCACTGGAACAGGCTGCCCAGGGAAGTGGTTGAGTCCCCATCCCTGGAGGTATTTAAAAGATGGGTAGACGTGGTGCTCGAGGACATGGTTTAGTGGTGGACTTGGCAGTGCTAGGTTAATGGTTGGACTCAATGATCTTAAGGGTCTTTTCCAACCTTAATGATTCTATGATTCTATGATCCTCCCTCTGAACATCCAGCCCAGCACTGGCAGTCGGGGTGCAAGGAGCTGTGCTTCAGTACCAACCACTTCTGAAGATGCTCGAACCCCTTCATATGCTGCTAATATCTCTTTTTCAGTTGGAGTATAATGGGCCTCAGATCCTCTGTATCCCCAACTTCAAAACCCTAGGGGTCGACCTCGAGTCTCCCCTGGTGCTTTCTGCCAGAGGCTCCAGGTAGGGCTGTTCTCCCTGGCTGCATTGTAGAGCACATTTGTTTACATCTTGTCCTGCCCGGACTGGCCCAAGGGCGACTGCATGAACTATCTCCTGTTTAATTTGTTCAAAGGCTTGTCGTTGCTCAGGGCCCCATTTGAAATCGTTCTTCTTCTGGGTCACTTGATAGAGAGGGCTTACGATCAGACTGTAACTTGGAATATGCCTTCTCCAAAAACCCACAACGCCCAAGAAAGCTTGTGCTTCCTTTTTGCTGGTTGGTGGGGACATGGCTGTTATTTTGCTGATTACATCCATTGGGATCTGATGACGTCCATCTTGCCATTTTATTCCTAAGAACTGGATCTCCTGTGCAGGTCCCTTGACCTTACTTGGTTTTATGGCAAAGCTGGTCTCCAGAAGGATTTGGAGTATTTTCTTCCCTTTCTCAAAAACCTCTTCTGCTGTGTTGCCCCACACGATGATGTCATCAATGTATTGCAGGTGTTCCGGAGCCCCACCCTGTTCCAGTGCAGCCTGGATCAGTCCATGGCAAATGGTGGGGCTGTGCTTCCACCCCTGGGGCAGTCGATTCCAGGTGTACTGGACCCCTCTCCAAGTGAAAGCAAACTGTGGCCTGCACTCTGCTGCCAAAGGGATTGAGAAGAATGCATTAGTGATGTCAATGGTGGCATACCACTTGGCTGCCTTTGACTGCAGTTCGTATTGAAGTTCTAGCATGTCCAGCACGGCAGTGCTCAGAGGCAGCATGACTTCATTCAGGCCCTCATAGTCTACTGTTAGTCTCCACTCTCCATTAGACTTTCACAATGGCCATATGGGAATGTTGTTAAAAGGTGAGCGAGTCTTGCTGATCACTCCTTGGCTCTCCAGTCAACGAATCAACTTATGGATGGGAATCAGGGAGTCTCTGTTGGTGCCATATTGCCATCGGTGCACCACTGTGGTAGCGATTGGCACTTGTTGTTCTTCGACCCTCAGCAACCCCACAATAGAAGGGTCCTTCGAGAGACCAGGCAGGGTAGACGGCTGTTTAATTTCCTCCGTCTCCAAGGCAGCTATACCAAAAGCCCACCGGTACCCTTTTGGGTCCTTGAAATACCCTCTCCTGAGGTAGTCTATGCCAAGGATGCATGGGGCCTCTGGGCCAGTCACAATGGGGTGCTTCTGCCACTCCTTCCTGGTTAAGCTCACTTCGGCCTCCAATACAGTCAGCTCTTGGGATCCCCCTGTCACTCCAGAAATACAGATGGGTTCTGCCCCTTCATAGCTTGATGGCATTCGGGTACACTGTGCACCGGTGTCTACTAAAGCCTTATACTCCTGTGGGGCTGATGTGCCAGGCCATTGAATCCACACAGTCCAGTACACCCGGTTGTCCCTTTCCTCCACCTGGCTGGAGGCAGGGCCCCTCTAGTCCTGGTCATAGCATTCGTTACTCACTTCTTGTCAATGCAAATCAAAAATCCCTTTATTAAGATCGGAAGCAAAATCAGCCCTTCTACTCTGTCTGGGGAACTGCTCACTGGAAACTGGAGCAGCAATTTTCCTGGAAGAACCACCTTTTGTAATTGTTTTTCCTTGCAACTCACGTACCCGTGCCTCTAGGGTCGAGGTAGGTTTTCCATCCTGCTTCCTCATGTCCTCTCCGTGGTCACACAGATAAAACCACAGGGTGGCCCATGGTGTGTATCCACTATATCCTCTCTCTTGAGCAGAGGGACGCTTACTCCTAATGGCTGAGATACCGGTCTGTACAGGCGAGGAGTATGACATATCCTCTTTGAATCGCTGGAACTCCCGGGATAATTTCTCAGCTAGCACATCAGGCAGTTTCTCCACAGCCGAGATGCAGGCCCGTAGGGAGGAAGAGAGACTTTCTTCGTATTGTCAGAGTTGACTAGCCACTTCATCCGCTGTTGGTCCCTCTTCATCTTTCTAGGTCATTATTGCCAAAAAGTTTGTCTGTACAAACTTCTGCCACATGGGTCGTGTGCACTGGACTTCATCTGGATCTTTGGATAACTGCTCGTTGTCCAGGTCATCATAAATCACCTCCAGCATGGCTAATTCCCTCAGGTACTGGATACCTCTCAGAGGAAGAGGTATAATTGCTAATTGTCTCCATGAGGTGGTACCCGAAGTGCAGTAACGGCTTCACTACAGAACCCAAATACCAGATAACGCTCAGGGTCAGTGTTTTACTAATAAGTAAGTCTCCCAGGCAAAACATCGCTAATCACTGCAGAGCACAGCAAACTGCAAAACCCAACACCAATCTTTAACACGTGCTGCAAAAACAAGAGCATGGCACAGATCAGGGAGACTAATATCGAGAACAGATGAATCAATATTATGACTGGCAACTGTTAACAGATACAAATTCCTTAATACACTCTGGTTAATCTGTTATTATCTCAAACCCTTTGAGCCCCATGTTGGGCACCAAAAAGGACTGTCATGGTTTAACCCCAGTCAGCAACTAAAAGCACCACACAGCCGCTCGCTCACTCCCCCCACCCCAGTGGGATGGGGGAGAGAATTGGAAGTGTGAAATTCAGAAAACTTGTGGGTTCAAATAAGAACAGTTTAATAACTGAAGTAAAATGAAATAGTAGGAATAGTAATAATAATAATAATATAAGAATACAATAATAATATACAAAGCAAGTGATACACTCTACAATTGCTCACCACCTGCCGAACAACGCCCAGCACGTCCCCCAGCAGTGATCGCTGCCCCCTGGCCATCTCCTTCCAGTTTATATATTGAGCATGACGTCATATGGTGTGGAATAGCCCTTTGGCCAGTCTGGGTCAGCTGTCCTGGCTGTGCCCCCTCCCAGCTTCTTGTGCACCGGGCAGAGCATGGGAAGCTGAAAAGTCCTTGACTGGTGTAAGCACTACTCAGTAAGAACCAAAACATCAGTGTGTTATCAACATTATTTTCATCCTAAATCCAAAACACAGCACTATACCAGCTACTCGGAAGAAAAATGAACTCTATCCCAGCTGAAACCAGGACAAAGGCATAGCCGTTGGTACTATACACTTAGAGAAGGCTGTGGGTAGAGATTGCAGGATGTCATGGGGCCACTCATGCCCCAGTGTCTTTGCAATTCCTTTTCGAATAGTGTACAGTGCTTGGAACCTGACAGGGGCATCTCTTATCTACACAACAGAAACTTACAGTGCTTTTGAAGAGCAATTTGATTAGCAGTTCTGTGGCTGCACCACAGAGCTCACTTCAGACTGCTCAACCCTGTTAGACAGTCAGGGGAAATACACCTGTGCAGAGGTCTGTGTTCTCACTGGTAGGTTGTTGGACTCATCTATACAGTTAAATTTAAAAAAGTGCTAGACAGCATTCCTGGGCACTGAAACTCAATTGTTTATACTGTTAGATCATTAGACTTGGGCACACCTTTAACCTGAGCCAGCTACCTCTGGGCCAAACAATTCCTGAACATGGCAAGAGAATTAGCATGGTTTGAGGAGCATTCCCAAAAGGCAGCTGGGATGTGATGTGGTGGTGCATTCCCCCCCCCTTTTCTTCTGGTGCACCTGGCAGAGCATGGGAAGTGAAGCTGCTTTACAGTCTCAGTAACTCCCGTCAAAACTTGGCCTTTGTGTAACGAGTTTGGCAGTTAAGCATCCCTTGACTGTATCAAAACTCTTCCATGGCTGAGGTGGGAACAGCACTGTCTGTACCAGGGAGGCAGCCCTGACAACCTTGGAACTATATTTTTCATCTGTACTAGTCGCCATCTGGCAGCCTTGGGGCCTATCTTGTCTAGGCTGTAACTCAGGAGGATCTGTACCAGCATCACTGGAATTTTTGAGAACTTTAGTAATCTTCAACACGGGCTGTGAAAGTAGAAGGGAAATTTACTGGTGCCTAAAGTCAATCATCTCATAATTCTATAGACAGCGGTACCAAGTTGAGACCCTTTGAGCTCTCCTGGACTGCAGTGGGCTGCACCAGAATCTCCCTCTGAGTGGGACGCCTCTCAGAGCAGCGAACTTAAGCTGATCTTTGGCGCTCCTTGCTCCTCGAGATTCAACCCTCGCCTGATCTTCGGTGATCCTTGCTCCTCGAGGTTCGACCCTCGCCCGTTGAGAAAGTCATTTAAAGTGAGTATTTCGCTAAACCCAGGGGAATTTTTATTGGTACCTTTAACTGCACATATAATGAGTACTTAGGCCTATTGTGTGTGTGTGTGATATAAATATTGTAGTAAACCTCATTTAATCACTTTGTAGATGCTAGATTAATTAATGATTAGTTATTACTAGATTTTTGTGATTGTCTCCTTGCTACGAACAAACCTTAAACTGCTGCTAAACATATAATCCTTAGACATAAACCGTTGACCAAGTCTGAGACTAGGATTGGATCCAGTCGTACCTAGGCTTCTCTCTGAGAAGGAGTTTAGAAAGCAAGGGGGTCCATTCTGAACCTCATGACTCAATGGGAGGGCTCCCCTTTTCCTCCGTGTATTTTCTTCAGGCTCGATTTCCTCTTTCTTTCTCTTTTTATATATATATATATACACACACATTCCATTCATTTAGTAAGTAATAGAGTGAACCTTGCCATCGAACTCTGTAAAATCACACCTTTATAGATTTCTATTAAAATCACTATTTGCAAATATCTTTGATGGTGATTTTTTTAAGTGGCTTAACCACTCCCCCGTGACATGTGATCATTGTGTTTGGGGCAGTGAGGGAGTTTAAATTCTAGAAATGGGCTGATTTCAGCCAGCTAATTTCAAGTCTCAGTGCTGGGAATGACCCAAGGTGTACAGAAGTTAACAGTGTAACAATCTAGAGGCAGCCTTATTTGCTTTTGAATTAGCATGTTTAATGCTGGCTTGAGTCTACATATCTGTGCACAGGAGACATACCTAGCATCTTAGTAAAAATCTAATTAAAATTATTATGTTCAGAAAGGCCAGGAGGGAAGAAGAAAATTTCCTTGGAGGTATGACTATGGAGAGAGATTCCACAGGGGAGCAGTTAACTTCAGACTGACCATCTTTAGGAGAAAGTCTTTCGTATGTGAAACTCAGGATGCAAACTTCCATGTTTCACAAAACCCACCCAAAAGACTTACCCAAAAAGACTTCTGATGCAAACCATAAATCTGCTAGAGATTTTGGCACTGCTATTGGAGTTATGTGCAAAACCTTTGTCTGCCTTCATGACGTCTGCATCAAACAGCTTTAGTTCTGGGAGTAAGAGAGAAATGTGTACCAGTCCAAACAATATCATTACTTCACTTTATTAAAGAATGCCATTTTGCCTTCTCTTTTAAAAGTACTCCCAGCACACTTTGACATGTTTCTCTCAGACTACATGTCCCGACCTCCAGTAAAGGGTTTTACTCTCTGAGCCACTGGACTGTATATTAACAACTGTGTGACAGGAGTAAGAAATAGGCAACAATATTCTGAGAAAACCTCAAAGCTGATATCAGAAGTTAAGAGCTATTCCATGTTCCATGGCAGGATTTTTCTATACTTTTTTTTTTCTTTTTTTTTTCTTGATACCAGTTATGCCCCCTGGAATATTGGCAGTGGATTGATTAGAGGTGGTGTAAACATTCACTGGGCTTCCTTTTGGAAGGACAATGTGTAAAAAGGCCAAAAGGCCCTATAAACTTCAAGAAGAGGTGAAATGGCATCTTTTTCCATCTTCTTTTACCTTTGTTATTAGAAAAGTATTGCTGGCTATTCAAGCCATTTGTGCTAGCAACATGTAGGAGAGTATGAATCCAGTTTGTGATAGTCTATTCCATCTCCATGTGTCTTTTCCACATGTCTATATTTGAGGGATAAAAGGCTCTGATACAGGGGGAAAAAAAAGAAAAAACAAGATCATTTCATATCAGTATTTAAGCATATGCTAAGAGCTTTGGTGAATTACAACTTAAGCATAGGATAGTGCAGAACACTATCACATTATCTAGAAATTATTTTGCAGGGTGCACACCCTGCAACTCTGCGACAGGCAGAGATATCTGAGCTAACTCCAGAACTGGATGTGGAATTGCTATGTCAGCACAGTGCTGCACCCTAACTAATAGGCATGGAGGAGTTAGGTAAATTAGCTCAGGTAGCACTGTACTAATGCAGCTCTGCTTCTTCTCAGCCCCATGGTATCTGAGCTGTGTTGGATCAGGTAAATGTTCCAACTTGTTCAGAACCTGTAACCTGGTCCTAGACTGCATGATGTACCATGTCTGTTGGGTGCCTGACTTTGAATCTCCCTGTCTTTGGACAAGTAGCCTAGTTTTGCAATCAAATTTAAAAAAAAAAAAAAAAAAAAAAAAGGCAAAAGATTTTAGAAGCAGAAATCTTTTAGAATGGAAAAAGAAAAATATTTTGATTTTCAGAAATCAAATTCAGAAAATGTGTTTGCATCACAGACTGCATTTATGTGTGAATGTGCTAAAGTGTGTTTCCAGTACAAACATTGCCCCATTCTATTCACTCAAAATCTGCAACAGAACAACAGCTGTTCATCTGGTCAAACTGCATTGAATTTGGCCAGAAGAGAGCTGCTTTTATCTACTGTGAATAAATAGACCTGTCTGCCATAGACCAAATAAGAAATTAAGGAAATCCTCAGTAACCTGGTTGGATAATGGCAACTTTTGAATGTCTAGTGGGTGAAAAACACTTTGAAAGGACCATGGCTATTTTAAACACTTTTCAGTCCTGTCAGACATAAGAAACACCAGATAGAGGTTCGAATTTTCCATTCTTCACAGTGAGATATGCTGCGACACACTGTAGGCCAAACTGTATCCTTGATTTTTTATCAAAATATGCACTGGCAGACTTGGGAGTCCCATATGTAGACATACTATGCATTAGTTTAGATCACAGGGGGCTTATGTCTTTGGTACTCATTGCAAAACAGTAGGTTGTGAGGTGGTGCCTTGAATTATTTTGAATCTCTTAAGCTGCAATTTAAATATTTCTTGGAAGCTTTTTCTTCTTCCTCAAGTTCTGTTTCTTGTCAATGGATGTAAGTTTAAAATATCTGGCCATATGGAAAAATTACAAAGCTTTTAATGTTGTATAGTTTTCTAGCCTGAATTCCAAAAGAAGCAGTGTGTTGTAGAAGTCACTTTTTAGCTCAAATAAGGATCCAAAGGCCTGTTGAAGCCTTAGACTGCAAGCTGTGAACTTTCACCTAGATACGCTGACCGTATGCTGAACTCCTCCCTAGCTACATGAAGGAAGGCCCTGAAATGGGTGCAAACCCAGGAAGATAAGGTAGCCGAAACCATCAGCAGAAGCTGCAGCTAATCAAGATAAGAAAAAGAATGTCTTGCCTGGGGACTGGGAAAGGAGCCAATAAGGAACAAGAAGACCCCAGACTCAAATATTACTATTGGACCGAACCGTCGCATGAGGGGAGGGGAACTTAGACTGTAAGGGTATAATTGCCCAGGGATTTCTTTGTTCAGGGTCCCTCTCTGGAGGCACCCAGCTCGAGCTGCTCTTCACCGCTATACCACTCTAAATTTGCCTGGTGTACGTCATGTCGGAGACTCTGCTTCGGGGAAACCTAGGGTTGAGCCTGAAGGGAGAGGAAGCACCCGAGGGTGAGTGTGTGTGTGAGCAAAGAGTCGAAAAGGGGCGCCCGTCAGCTCAATGGAGCTGCCTGCTGCAAAGGGACTCCGGTCCTAGCAGTTAAAGTCTCAGGTGATGCATGTGCGACTCCCTGAATGGTGTGTGAATGCTCAGACAGCTGCTGCTCCCTTAACAAGAGCTTATATCATCAGAGCCTGTATTCTTCTACCAATAATTTGAATATTTTGGCCAATATCTTCTGTTTAATAGTGATGTAGAGTACTTACTTAGAGATATTAAAGTCCTCCATCTCTCATGAAGTAGTGGCTCAAGTATATGGTGAGAGATGCTTCTGTGCTCCCACTGGCAGAAATGCTGCAGTGCTATGATTTCCCATTTTTGATATCTGAGAATCTACATGAGAAACAGACATTTTGAAAGCAGGAAAAGCATCAGTCAGAGCTTGCACTTTCTTGGGAAGAATCTAACCACATTACAGGAAGCCGTGGGAAACCACTTTTCATCCATTCCATTGCTTATAGAACTTGCTTTATAAAACCATATATCTTTGGTACAGAATTATGACCACAATAATGTTATCACTTGATTCTCAAGGGTTGACAGTTTGACATCTGGCAATCCCTTATGGCTTTACTTATGTATTTGTGATGGACACCTCTGGAGTGAATCAATCATTTCATAGGAAGTTTTGATTTCTAGCTGTTGATTAATTGTTCACAGAACTGAAAACTGGAGGTAAGGCAACTGATAATACATTATGATGACAGAATCTTCTCAGGCACCTGCAGTCTAGTGAAGCAGGAAGTTATATAAGAGGCTCAGCCACTTGCTAAAATTATAAGAGACTGCATTATGTTGTCCAATTTCTATTAGACAAATTAGTTTTATTCATATTTCTAAAAGTTGTATTCTTTGCTCTTATTAAATTGCACTGATTAAATTACAACAAGCTGATATTTACAGTCCTTTGTGCTAGTGCAGGTTGGGAAGAAATGCTTGTAGCCCACCCTCTCTCTATTTCCTATTGACATTGCAATATTTTCTTACAAGTTCTGCTTATCATTGTATCTGCCAAGGTTTACTACATTGTGATTAAAATGAAAAATTATTCTGTCCTGCAATGTTTAAGATGATGAGAGCGATTCTGAACTTTCACTTGAGATAAAAGGGATAGATGGCAGTGTGGTGTATCCAGTAAGTACAACCTTTGCCAAACAGTAATAACATCATCTCATAGAAGAAAAAAAAAAAAAGACTGCAGAACTTCAGGAAAAGCATTGTCTTGTGAACTGAGTACAACTGAAACTGAATCAGGTAGCCAAGTACCAGGTCTTGTCTTTTCTAGCACGAGACAGCATGGTCATCTTTCCCTGGTATGCCTGCTCCATTTTGCATGTGGTACCTCTTGTCATCACATGGTAGGGGTTAGTCCTCTGGCAAGTTACGTGTTGTTTTGGCATTAAATTGCAGCTAGGGAAAATGCCTCAAAGCAGAGCTCCTCCGAGTATTGGACGCAACTCAGCACTGTGAATTCTCTCCTGCTCTCTGTCCTAGATGCAAACAATTAGGGAATCACCCTAATCTTCAGACCAGCTGCATCTGGCACAGGGGATCATGGACAGAGAAAGAGGCCATGGCACTGTGCTGCATAAATGCAGGAGGTACACTCTTCACTACATGCATGTCAATTCTCAGGAATGCAAAACACTTGATGTATCTCCGTCCTGCCATCCTGGACAGGTGAGCAAAGCCATTAGACTCCCAAGGGTAAACCCCAAGTCAACTGGTAATAGAAAGGCATTGGGAAAAAAGTTCTTCAAAACAAAAATTTACATAATGATGTGCTTCCTTGTACTTTCCTTTGAGCTTCTTGATAGTTACTCTGGCATCTCCAGAAACAAAACACAGTGTAACATGAACTACTGGTCTGGGGAGATGCAGCAGTCATTAGCAAAGTCTTGGCCAGTACAGGGTTAACATAGCCTGTTCTTGATGGCCTCAGTTATACAGCTCTCCTCGCATATTGCCACTTAGCTCCCTTCCCCATGATATTGTCACAACAAATTAAAGCTGCCATCCTGCAAGCACTTCAGCGTGTGGGTAGTCAGAGTTAATATCACATGCATGAGCGATTGCAGCCTGAGAGATTAAAATCTAGAAAAGCAACCACATAAAATGACCCATTTTGAGCAGGAGGAGAAAGGCCCTCAACAGAGGTTCTCTATAGATTGCTTGGATATAACATCGATGAATATGTTATCTCTTACTTTTTTTCCAAAGCATCTTTCTCTCCTACACCACCCATATCTAAAGATATAACAGCGAAGGCTGAAATGTGAAACTGGCACTCTGCCAGCACTTTAAATCTGTTTATGTGGCCACAACACTAAAACCCAGACACAGGAACAGCTGCCTGGCACAGGAGTGTCATAGACTTGTTCACTGATTAAATTCTCAAGCAACATTTGTCAGTTTTGAAGATTAGGAGCTGTGATTATGAGATAGTAACATAATGAAAAATAAAACAAAGGTAGAAAAACAAAGGGAGATGCTGTTACTCGCTGATTGTCATGAATCATAGAGTCATAGAATCGTCAAGGTTGGAAAAGACCCTTAAGATCATCGAGTCCAACCATTAACCCAACACTGCCAAGTCCATCTATACCATGTCCTCAAGAACAACATCTATCTGTTCTTTAAATACCTCCAGGGATGGAGACTCAACCACTTCCCTGGGCAGCCTGTTCCAATGCTTGACCACCCTTTCAGTGAAGAAGTTTTTCCTAATATCTAACCTAAACCTCCCCTGGCGCAGCTTGAGGCTGTTTCCTCTTGTCCTATCACTCATTACTAGGGAGAAGAGACCGATACCCACCTTGCTACAACCTCCTGTCAGGTAGTTGTAGAGAGCAATAAGGTCTCCCCTCAGCTTCCTCTTCTCCAGGCTAAACAACCCCAGTTCCTTCAGCCGCTCCTCATAAGACTTGTGCTCCAGACCCTTCACCAGCTTCATAGCCCTTCTCTGGACACGCTCCAGCACCTCGATGTCCTTCTTGCAGTGAGGGGCCCAAAAGTGAACAGCAGCCCAGTTAGTACCTGCCTCTTTAATAGGTTTTAACAAGAAGGCTGGGACCAGACCCTTTTTTGTTGCAGCAGTGAGTTAGTTTGCAAATCAGCTCTACTGAATTAAAAAAAAGTGCTGTTTATCCTGCTTTCTTTGAAGGGGAAATGCTAAACAAATGTATATTTTAAAATATTTCTCTCTCTGTATATATATTTAAGTAAATATGCATAACTGAAAGAATAGCATGGTACTTTGTGGCCTGCCGTTGCATTGCCTACATGTTGCTAGATATGTTACGTTATGTTGCCAGACAGAACATAATGTGGCAGGAAAGAAATATGGATTTTTTTTTCAAGCAATCGCCAAACTACTTTTCATTTTTTCCCTCTATATCATGCCTTTTGGAATAAAGCTTCATTTTCAATACCTCTTGTAAACTAATTTGTTCTGACATCTTTAAATCCCATTACTTGACACTCGTGGAGATGGAAATATAACACTTATTATGAACAGTTAGTTATGATGAATGATATAAATTCTCGTTCCCCCATTCTCTCTCTCCTCTTTCCACAACAAAAGCACAAAACAGAGTAATTCTCTATCTGATGAGGGACTGTGGGGAAACAGAATTCATATCCTTGTCTAAATTTATGTGCATTAAAACCAATCACAAATGCTTTGTTCAGCCTATGCAAGTGATTGGGGTCTGTGGATCCATAGGAGTGTTACCAGTTGTGCTTTAGCTTAGAAGCATTCTTCTGTGTTCAGGGGCAAAGATAAATCTAACCTCGTTGGATAACCCTTCGGTTACCACCATTTTCGGTTCCAGTGTGGCATTGTCGTGGTTTAACCCCAGCCAGCAACTATGCACCACACAACCGCTCGCTCACTCCCCCCAGGTGGGATGGGGGACAGAATCAGAAGAGTAAAAGGGAGAAAACTCATGGGTTGAGATAAAGACAGTTTAATAGGGAAAGCAAAAGCCGTGCACACAAGCAAAGCAAAGCAAGGAATTCATTCACTACTTCCCATCGGCAGGCAGGTGTTCAGCCATGCTCAGGAAAGCAGGGCTCCATCGCGCGTAACGGTTACTTAGGAAGACAAATGCCATCACTCCGAATGTCCCCCCCTTCCTTCTTCTTCCCCCAGCTTTATATGCTGAGCATGGCATCATATGGTATGGAATATCCCTGTGGTCAGTTGGGGTCAGCTGTCCCAGCTGTGTCCCCTCCCAACTTCTTGTGCACCCCCAGCCTACTCGCTGGTGGGGTGGTGTGAGAAGCAGAAAAGGCCTTGACTCTGTGTCAGCACTGCTCAGCAATAACTAAAACATCCCTGTGTTATCATCAACACTGTTTCCAGCACAAATCCAAAACATAGCCCCATACTAGCTACTATGAAGAAAACTAACTCTACCCCAGCCAAAACCAGCACAGGCATATAAGTGAGCTTTGCATAAGGTTACCTCTACTTGCCTGACTTTCACCCTAAGGCATGAAAGCACTAATAATGGATGGGTTTCAGATAATGACTAAACTCTCAAATATTCAGGTTGCTGGAAACTGCCTTAAAACACTGTAACTGGATTTAGTTCTTTGGAACACAATCTGAAGATATTTTTGTATGAGTTACATCTGAATCAGAAATATGGCAAGAGCAACATTTTTTACTCCATCTGGCATTTCATCTTCTAGTTGCAGCTGGGGAAAAGAGGAGAACAAAAATATAAAATATGCTTAGCAAGCAAGGATAACGAACAGTCTAAAGCTTCAGCAAATTTTTTTACAGTATCAATTTCACATCTTGGTTAAGTGCTATGAATGCAATTGCCACTGCAGGAATTCCACTGCAGTTAGCTTGCATGGGAATCAGTGCTTGTAATTTGGATGTAGGACCTGGGATATCTGTTGTAACTTGCCTTTAAAAGAAAAAGCTTTTTAGAAAAATTCCTTTTCAGTCCACCGTGTGTCCTGGTTTCAGCTGGGATAGAGTTCATTTTCTTCCGAGTAGCTGGTATAGTGCTGTGGTTTGGATTTAGGATGAGAATAATGTTGATAACACACTGATGTTTTAGTTGTTGCTAAGTGGCGCTCACACCAGTCAAGGACTTTTCAGCTTCCCATGCTCTGCCCGGTGCACAAGAAGCTGGGAGGGGGCACAGCCAGGACAGCTGACCCAGACTGGCCAAAGGGCTATTCCATACCATATGACGTCATGCTCAGTATATAAACTGGGGGGAGTTGGCTGGGGGGCTGCGATCGCTGCTCAGGTACTGGCTGGGCATTGGTCGGCGGGTGGTGAGCAATTGTGTCGTGTATCACTTGCTTTGTATATTATTATTGTATTCTTATATTATTATTATTATTACTATTCCTACTATTTCATTTTACTTCAGTTATTAAACTGTTCTTATTTGAACCCACAAGTTTTCTGAATTTCACACTTCCAATTCTCTCCCCCATCCCACTGGGGTGGGGGGAGTGAGCGAGCGGCTGTGTGGTGCTTAGTTGCTGGCTGGGGTTAAACCATGACAGTCCTTTTTGGTGCCCAACGTGGGGCTCAAAGGGTTTGAGATAATAACAGATTAACCAGAGTGTATTAAGGAATTTGTATCTGTTAACAGTTGCCAGTCATAATATTGATTCATCTGTTCTCGATATTAGTCTCCCTGATCTGTGCCATGCTCTTGTTTTTGCAGCACGTGTTAAAGATTGGTGTTGGGTTTTGCAGTTTGCTGTGCTCTGCAGTGATTAGCGATGTTTTGCCTGGGAGACTTACTTATTAGTAAAACACTGACCCTGAGCGTTATCTGGTATTTGGGTTCTGTAGTGAAGCCGTTACTGCACTTCGGGTACCACCTCATGGAGACAATTAGCAATTATACCTCTTCCTCTGAGAGGTGTTTTTATGGAGGAAATACAGAATGGCACCTTGGCTGCCTTCTTCTGTGATGTTTCCTCCTTCATTACAACAACTTTTCAGTATCTTGAACATCCTTGGGTAGTTAAGATATATCTATTGGTAGTTTTTGGGAATATTGTTTCGGTTTTGTCTAAGGTTAATAAGCATTTTAAGAATATCATCCAGAGATCTGACCCAAGGCTGGATAGTTACAAGTGGCAGGGTGCGTGGGAGAGTATGGGCAAATGCCTAGGACAGTGGGCCCTTCCAATGTTTTGGAACTTCACCCCCGAATAAGTGCAGAATCCTGAAAAACTAGTAGAACATTTGGAAAAAGTATGCTGTCACCCTGGCAATTCTAGGGAGACAGAAATCACTGCAATGTGCTGGGGCCTGGCCCATGCCTATCGAGCCCTATTAAACGCTATTCAGAACCCTCAAGGGGAAGAGAAGGTCTCTTGATCTGTGGACCGGGAAGGAGTGGCAGAAGCACCCCATTGTGACTGGCCCAGAGGCTCTGTGCATCCTTGGCATAGACTGCCTCAGGAGAGGGTATTTCAAGGACCCAAAAGGGTACTGGTGAGCTTTTGGTATAGCTGCCTTGGAGACGAAGAAAATTAAACAGCTGTCTACCCTGCCTGGTCTCTCGAAGGACCCTTCTGTTGTGGGGTTGCTGAGGGACGAAGAACAACAGGTGCCAATCACTACCACAACAGTGCACTGGCGGCAATATCGCACCAACAGAGACTCCCTGATTCCCATCCATAAGCTGATTCGTTGACTGGAGAGCCAAGGAGTGATCAGCAAGACTCGCTCACCTTTTAACAGTCTCATATGGTCACCTCTTCCTTTCCTTGCAGGTTCCAGCACAGGCATGGACAAGAGAAGCACCCAGAAATGACACTTCATGGCAGATTATTCTGGGGGAATATTATTGGTCAGTGCAAGTTATAGCCATTTCTCTGCCACACTTTCCCATGCTTGGGAAAACCTTTAACATATCAGTGAACTTGATAGTAGATCTGTCTATTACTAAGTTCTGCTACTAGATCTACTTTACTATTAGGTCTAGTAAAATGAGTGGTCCAGCATCTACCTGCATTTAGCAAGTGGTGAGGAAACCAAGCTGCAAAGATCAGCCAGATTCTCACAGGCAGAGATGGAGAAGCAGAGCCCAGCCCTGTCCGTGTTTTAGCCTTAGTGCATGTGTACAAAATGAGACACTGTTTGCACAGGAAGGTGGTCCACTGTAGGAAATTGTTTCAGTATCTGAGTGCTAGATGTGACATTCAACATCTAACTTAGACTTCTGTGTGAATCCTGGGTTTCCTTTCTGAATTCAGTGCAGCACTTCAATATATTTGTGGTCTTTCTTTTGGGTTTAAATGTGAAGGTGAGACCTGAGCTGAGGCTGAGACTTCTTGCCAAATGTTACACTGCAGTGAATTTTTATGGCTGAGATATAAAGCATGAAAATAGAGATTTATAGGAGAAGCCTGACAGACTGTTAATGAAAGCAGAGCTGGAGAGTATTTACAGATTAGAAATACATTCCTATCGGTATGTATTTCTGTAAAGTACCAGAACAGCTTTGCACTGCATGTTCCCTCCCACCTCCAGGAAGAGCTAAGGCTCTGCAATGTGAAAAAGGAATTCTCACTATTTTAAAAATTGTTCAGACATGTCCTGCACCTTCTGTTAGGAAATCATACAGCCAAGTGCTTACTAATACACAGTGACTAACCTTCCATTGAGCTCACTGTGACACAAGCTTTGTGTCAAAGCTTTCACTGTACGAGCATGACCTATCATTGTCATGAATTCCTGCTGTGAACTTTTCTCTATCACTAACTTTACTTAATTATTTCTGACCATATTTAAATAAGGCAGTTTCCCTTTCTGATATGAATGTTCCTTTTCAGAGCATAATTATTCCAATGCTTAGCATGCACTGACTGACCTATACAGAGCTGAGTATCTACCAAATGGATAATGCTTAAATAAAGAACCAAGGGAATTGCAAAAGAGGTCCTGTTGCCCTGAGACTGTGCTCTCTTAGCAAATGCACTCATATTCCAAAATGTTCCTTGTGTTAGAAAGCTGTAGTGGCTAATACGGTGTTAGATGTTCATTGAAGTGTTGCAGCTTCAAAGTTTTGCTGTCTCATTTCTTCTTGGTAGTTAAGCTTTAGATTTGTCCAGGTTTTAACTAAAACCATTATATTCTGCAAGCCTGCAGCTGTGTAATTTTGAGAACTTATACTTTGCAGATTCAGATATCAAAATTCAAGTCTTCACAAATTTTCTATTGCTCACGGAAGTGAAGATATGCACAGTTACAGAGATATTTATTACAACAAGGTATTTTTTGTCCATCCAGGCACTATCATCTCTGTATGAACCTACCGATTTGTGATGATAGAGGCATTCATTTAAAAAGAGACTGAGTCTGCCACACTTTTCAGCAGTGCAATATTTATCTTTTCATGCCTGATGCCAGAGGAGAATCCAAAGCCTTACCTGCACTCTCAATACAGTGTATGTGGAGGGCTAAATTCCTTGGGATGAGATTCTGCTCAGGGGAGAACTGTAAAAGATCGCTGGAGTACTCCCACGTGAACCGTGACAACAAAAATATGCCTTAAATCCCATGCATCACCAAGGCTTTTTCACCTTCCTCAGTGCTCTCTGGCAACCCTCCACCACAAAGGATTTATAACCTAATATTCTGGAGCAAGGTACTTAGCCTGCTCCTCCAAGCCTATTGTTTCAGGAATGCAGCATCATGTTCCAGTCTGTACATAGGGCAGGGAGGGAAAGTCATGGGTCTCAGGCCTGTTCTAAGGATGGTCCTTATTTCATGTTGAACAGTGACTGGTAAAATGCAGAAATGCTTTTTGGCACCCAAGGAAGTCACAGCTCACCTCTGCCAGGGGAAAGCTACAGTATCTTCCTACACAAGAGAGTCGGCTTGCTCTCTTGCCCATAAAATCTTTAACCTCTGTGCAGTAGCAGAGCTTCAGCAAGAGTGGGGAGTATCCTTTTCTCCCAGAATAGCCTGCAGTTTGTTATAGCAAGATGTATTTATTTTTTAAATGAATTGCATATACTTCTTAGCAGTGAACAGCTTAACTGCTTATTCTGTTAATGCTTCAGCAATGAGTTTGTCCTCCCCATCTAGAATTTCTGTCCTCCTTAATGTCAAAAGCACAGTGTGAACTCAATATGGGCTCAAACACCATAACACTAGGCTTCTTGTGATTATTCTGTAATTATAGATACAAGTTTTCAGAATGATTTTTTTAAAATGTGATTTGCATGACTACCTCTGGGACTATACCATGTCAGATAGAATAGAATAGAATAGAATAGAATAGAATAGAATCATAGAATCATAGAATCATTAAGGTTGGAAAGGACCCTTAAGATCATCAAGTCCAATCGTTAACCTGATGCTACCAAGTCCACCACTAAACCATGTCCTAAGTACCACATCCACACGTCTTTTAAATACCTCCAGGGATGGGGATTCAACCACTTCCCTGGGCAGCCTGTTCCAGTGCCTGACTACCCTTTCGGTGAAGAAGTTTTTCCTAACATCCAATCTAAATCTGCCCTGGCACAACTTGAGGCCGTTTCCTCTCGTCCTATCACTTCTTACCTGGGAAAAGAGACCGTCCCCTTTCAGGTATCTGTAGAGAGCAATAAGGTCTCCCCTCAGCCTCCTCTTCTCCAGGCTATACAACCCCAGTTCCCTCAGCTATTCCTCACAGGACTTGTTCTCCAGACCCTTCACCAGCTTCCTTGCTCTTCTTTGGACACGCTCCAGCACCTCAATGTCCTTCTTGTAGTGAGGGGCCCAAAACTGAACACAGGACTCGAGGTGCGGCCTCACCAGTGCCGAGTACAGGGGCACTATCACCTCCCTGGTCCTGCTGGCCACACTATTCCTGATGCAAGCCAGGATGCCATTGGCCTTCTTGGCCACCTGGGCACATTGATGGCTCATGTTCAGGCGTCTGTCAACCAGCACCCCCAGGTCCTTTTCCGCCAGGCAGCTCTCCAGCCACTCCTCCCCAAGCCTGTAGCTTTGCATGGGGTTGTTATGACCCAAGTGCAGGACCCAGTACTTAGCCTTGTTGAACCTCATACAGTTGGCCTCGGCCCATCGATCCAGCCTGTCCAGGTCCCTCTGCAGGGCCTTCCTACCCTCCAGCAGATCAACACTTCCACCCAACTTGGTGTCATCTGCAAACTTACTGAGGGTGCACTCAATCCCCTCATCCAGATCATCGATAAAGATATGAAACAGAACTGGCCCCAATACTGAGCCCTGGGGAACACCACTTGTGAACGGCTGCCAGCTGGATTTAACTCCATTCACCACAACTCTCTGGGCTCGTCCATCCAGCCAGTTTTTTTACCCATCAAAGAGTACACCCGTCCAAGCCATGAGCAGCCAGTTTCTCCAGGAGAATGCTGTGGGAAACGGTGTCAAAGGCCTTACTAAAGTCCAGGCAGACAACATCCACAGCCTTTCCCTCATCCACTAAGCGGGTCACCTTGTCATAGAAGGAGATCAGGTTAGTCAAGCAGGACCTGCCTTTCATAAACCCACGCTGACTGGGCCTGATCCCCTTGTTGTCCCGTACGTGCCGCGTGATGGCACTCAGGATGATCTGCTCCATGACTTTCCCTGGCACCGAGGTCAGGCTGACAGGCCTGTATTTCCCTGGATCCTCCTTCCGGCCCTTCTTGTAGATGGGCATCACATTTGCTAACCTCCAGTCAACTGGGACCTCCCCGGTTAGCCAGGACTGCTGATAAAGGATTGAAAGTGGCTTGGTGAGCACTTCCGCCAGCTCCCTCAGTACCCTTGGGTACTAGATAGAATGGAATGGAATGGAATAGAATAGAATAGTTCAGTTGGAAGGGACCTGCAATGATCATCTAGTCCAACTGCATTGACCATCTCTCTAGGAAGCCTGTTCCAGGGTTTGACTACCCTCTTGGTAAAGAAATGCTTCCTAATGTCAAGTCTAAACCTCCCCTGATCCAACCTTGAGCCATTCCCACACACATCCTGTCACAGGATACCAGGCAGAAGAGATCAGCACCTCCCTCTCCACTTCCCCTCCTCAGGAAGCTGTAGAGAGCAATGAGCCTCCTTTTCTCCAAACTAGACAAACCCAGAGTCCTTAGCCTCACCTCATAGGACATTCTTTCCAGCCCTTTCACCAGCTTTGTTGCCCTCCTCTGGATGCATTTAAGGACCTTAACATCCTTCTTAAATTGTGGGGCCCAGAACTATACACAGTACTCAAGGTGAGGATGCACCAACTCTAAATACAGAGGGATAATCATCTCTTTTGACCAGTTGGTTATACTGTGTTTGACACACCCCAGGATGTGGTTTGCCCTCTTGGCTGCCAGGGCACACTGCTGACTCATATTGAGCCTGCTGTCAACCAGCACCCCCAGATCCCTTTCTGCAGGGCTGCTCTCCAGCCACTCCTCTCCCAATTTATACTTGTGTCCAGCATTACTCTGTCCCAGGTGCAGAATCTGGCATTTGGTCTTGTTAAATTTCATGCCATTGATGCTTGCCCAATGCTCCAATCTATCTAGATGTCTCTGCAAGGCCTTTTGTCCCTCGAGACAGTCAACAGCACCTCCCAGTTGGGTATCATTAGCAAACCTGCTAATGGTGCATTCAACTCCTGCATCCAGATCATTGATAAATATATTGAACAGAACTGGCCCTAGGATTGAGCCCTGAGGAACACTGCTGGTGGCTGGTCGCCAGCCAGATGTAGCCCCATTCACCACAACCCTTTGAGCCCTGCCCTTCAGCCAGTTCTTCACCCAGCGCACTGTGTACCTGCTCATCGCACAGTTGGACAACTTGTCCAGAAGGATGCTGTGAGGAACAGTATCAAAAGCCTTACTAAAATCCAGAAAAACCACATCCACCACCTTCCCTTCATCCACTAGGCAGGTGACCTTATCATAGAAGGATATCAAATTAGTTAGACAGGACTCTCCCTTCGTGAACCCATGTTGACTGTGCCTGATGATTGCATTGTTCTTTAAATGCCTTTCAGTAGCACCCAGGATGATCTTCTCCATAATTTTTCCAGGTACTGAGGTTAGACTAACAGGTCTGTAGTCTCCTGTGTCTTCCCTCTTGCTTTTCTTGTAAATTGGTATAACATTGGCTAGCTTGCAGTCAGCAGGGACCTCCCCAGACTCCCAAGACCTTTGGTAGATGATCGAGAGGGGTCCTGCCATAACATCTGCTAGCTCCTTCAGTACTCTGGGATGAATCCCATCAGGCCCCATGGAGTTATGAACATTCGGCTGATACAGCTGGTCCCTTACAATTTCAGTGTCCATAAATGGAAAGTCACTGTTTCCGCACTCATGGTCCTCCGACTCAGAGGACTGGGCAGCCCAAGATCTGTCAGTATTATTAAAGACTGAGGCAAAAAAAGCATTGAATGCCTCCACTTTTTCTTCATCCCTATTAGTCAGGTGACCATCTTCAACAAGTATCAGTCCAATGTTTTCTTTAGATCTCCTCTTGCTATTAACATGCTTAAAAAAGCCCTTCTTGTTATCTGACACAACCCTGGCCAGTTTCAACTCTAATTGAGCTTTGGCCTTTCATGTCTTCTCCCTGCATATACGAACCACAGCTCTGTAATCTTCCTGTGAAGCCTGACCTTGCTTCTTAAAAACTGACAAGAACTCATGGACCCCTAGATGGCATGCTATTAAAAAATTTGGATCAGTAAAAAGAAAATAATTAAAAAGAAACCACTGGTCTGATTTTGTTATTCATTTCCACATTTGCTTCAATAAAATGTTAATATTTTATAGATTTTCTAGAGCTGCCATTTGATTGCCAGTCTGCAAAAAAAGGTGGCAAGGAAATAATTGCCTTATTGTAGAACATAGAGCAAGATTTCTGAGGAAATTTAGGGACATTGGACACAGGTGGTGGGGAAATGTCATATTTCAAGCCTTCTGAAAAAATATAAACTTACACTTTTAAAACATGCTTGTATGAAGAAACCATGTTATTAGATCATTGCATATTTTTACTCTTTTTATTTTAATTACTTTCTCAAAGGACTGAACAATTGATTGTTATCATTGTTGGAAGCTCCTGTTCTCCCTCTGACTTGCTGTTTGGCTCTGCTGGCACGCAATATCTTTAGGTGTCCTTTGCTGATAAATAATTAGGTTAGTTAGCAATCTCACTGAGTACTGTTGTATTTTAACCAATTGTAAAATGTCAAAAAAAACATAAAAATCAGATCACTAGATCAAAGAGATTATTGCAATAAATATTTTTATCATGCACCCCAAACTTTGTTTTTCACCAAAGCAAAATTTGGGATGTTTTTTGAATAAAAGGGCAGATTTTGTATGAGTATCAGCTGAGCCTATTTTTAAGATACCTCTCAGTGTTATGAATAGGAGTCTATGTATGCTTGTGGTCAAAATGACTTATTATTTAGGAATAAACTTTTGCTGTTTGAAGAGTGCTGACATGCTCTGAACTTGGACAGACTCTCCAGTTCCAAGGGCTCTTGAAATCGCAGGGTGTCTGGGAGGTCTGCGAGACCAACTGATCATTGAGCTGTAATGGCATCATGACCACTGTGACCATGTCACGAACCCAGGGAAATTATTAGGCCCTTAACTTCACCCTTAAGGGTGAATTTTACAAGAATAAATTATTGCTATCTGGATATGACTAGATTTCTTTTCTGTATTTCTCCCCCATTTCCTTTAAAGTGAATCTCTGGCTACACCCACATACATACTGTTTTGAAAAGACATTTTCCACCCTACCTTTGTGCAGTTGTTGGCCTTTTGTTTGATTTGTGGGTTCCTCATGCTGTGCACACTGCTAATATTGATATGGGAATTTTATTGAGAGAGTTTCAAACCAGACTGAGTTAATTCTGTTGAGGAAAAAAAATGAAGACCCCAAATCCTCCATGACAAAAATTCAATGTCAGAGATGCCCAAACTGTCAGTTTCAGTCTTGCTGCTGTTTGAAATGGTAATGTGTCTTCTGAAAAGTTTTTCTGACATAAACTTGTAAATATGAGATTCTAAACTTATAGTACTCAACATACTTTGCAGGAAGCACAAATGAAACTCTAGGTGCACAAACCTGACACAGGTACATCTCACAGGTCCTGTCCTGTCAAAGCATGCTACTTTGATGGACATAACTGGAAGCCTTGCTGTTGATACCACACAATTTCTCAGATATCATGGAGGTAAAAAATGTGGTGAAAGGACGCACCAATCCTACAGCCATGGCATGTACAAGTAATCCCATGGGTAAAGCTTGGAGCGGCAGACTCTCTGTTGCTTAAGAACATGTTTGTTAAGAATATGTTTGTTACCAAAATGATAAGACTCTAACCAATAAGGCTGTTAGTCTGCATCTTCCTGGACAATAATAGCTTTTGGGAATTGTTCTGTATAAGCCAGCTAGATCGACATGATGTGCTGTGAAGTTACCCATGCTGAGTAGGGCTTGGGGACTTGGCATGAAGCTGACCTCTGCCAGAGGCTTGTCTCTGATTACTGAGCAACTCATCCTGCAATACAACTCTGTCAAAAATGCTGACAAAGGAGGAGGGAGGAAAGAGTAGAGGGAAAGAATATGAGTAACCATAGCCATTCAGAGAGCCACATGTGGCCGTGCACCGTGTGAGGCAACACACTAGCTTGAGATCCCCATTAAATTCATGCCTGCAAGGGCGTCTCACTGATAATGAAGTAACTTGCAGGGTGCAGGCTTTAGGGACTGTTTGGGATTGTTTGATGGTCCATGTGAAAGGTGAGTGGACTTGGTCCATTTTCCCAGTGAACTTGGTCAGAGGTGTGAGGGAGGCTTTTCCTTTGGTGGAAATTTCTTGCCCATTTGGCTTTGTTAGCTTGCTCTCTGTCCCAGCAGTGCTGTGGGAGAACATGGCCTAAAACTGTTAGCCTGTCCCTCTTCTGTCTGTCCATTCATCGCTGAAGTCTATCTGTCTCAATCATGTGGGAGGCAGGAAGCACAACCAGGACTGTTTTGCTGGCTGGTGTTCAGCTCCCTACTGTGTTTCAACAATGAATGAAGCAGAATGATGGATTACTGATGTGTTGCACTGATACCTTGCCAGCAGATCTCTCACACCGTGTTGCTGTTTGGTAGAGAGTTAATTGCGAACTTTGACAATGAGTGGTCTGGGGAAAACAGCATCTAAAGTTACACAACAAGTGAGGACAGGTTCTGATTTAGCAGAATGATTAGCACTGAACAGATCCAGGTCTCCATTTAACAATCTGAGAGCCAAACCTTCACCCCAGACCTGATTCTTACATTTGCATTTGGATGCCTTAAACGTTGGGAAATTTTGGCCTTCAGATCATAGAATCATAGAATCATCAAGGTTGGAAAAGACCCTTAAGATCATCGAGTCCAACCGTTAACCTATCACTGCCAAGTCCATCTATACCATGTCTTCAAGCACCACATCTATCCGTTCTTTAAATACCTCCAGGGATGGAGACTCAACCACTTCCCTAGGCAGCCTGTTCCAATGTTTGACCACCCTCTCGGTGAAGAAGGTTTTCCTAATATCTAACCTAAACCTCCCCTGGCGCAGCTTGAGGCCGTTTCCTCTCGTCCTATCACTCGTTACTAGGGAGAAGAGACCGACCCCCACCTCGCTACAACCTCCTTTCAGGTAGTTGTAGAAAGCAATAAGGTCTCCCCTCAGCCTCCTCTTCTCCAGACTAAACAACCCCAGCTCCCTCAGCCGCTCCTCATAAGACTTGTGCTCCAGACCCTTCACCAGCTTCCTTGCTCTTCTTTGGACATGCTCCAGCACCTCAATGTCCTTCTTGTAGTGAGGGGCCCAAAACTGAACACAGGACTCGAGGTGCGGCCTCACCAGTGCCGAGTACAGGGGCACTATCACCTCCCTGGTCCTGCTGGCCACACTATTCCTGATACAAGCCAGGATGCCATTGGCCCTCTTGGCCACCTGAGCACACTGCTGGCTCATGTTCAGGCGGCTGTCAACCAACACCCCCAGGTCCTTTTCTGCCAGGCAGCTCTCCAGCCACTCCTCCCCAAGCCTGTAGCTTTGCATGGGGTTGTTGTGACCCAAGTGCAGGACCCGGCCCTTAGCCTTGTTGAACCTCATGCAGTTGGCCCCGGCCCAACGATCCAGCCTGTCCAGGTCCCTCTGTAGGGCCTTCCTACCCTCCAGATCCACATGATTGGGACTGTTTCTCTTGTTTCCAGTCTGCTGCAATTTGGAAAAATCAAGCATCACAGTCATGATTTTCTGCTCATATTGGGGTGAAATGTAGATCACAATTATTTATGAGGTTTATAGTTCCACATTTTGCTGTAGAATTCTAAGTAAGTTATTAATTCATTGTGTAAGACCTCATGTGTAAACAAAAAACAGCTTTTTTTGGCAAGAATTACAACCTAAACATGAGTTATCAACAGGACTTCTTCCACTGTAAGTGCTGAATGAGATTTCTTTTATTCTGCAAAGAGTGTTTTGTATAACTGTACAATCAAACCTGAAGACCTATAGCTATTTAATTGGTTTTGGTTCCATTTGTCTTTCTGAGAAAAAAATGTTTTCCAGTTACATAATTTGAACAATCAAAATAAGTTTTTGTCACAACAGATATGTGATGGTATGGATGCTTCAATGGCAGCCTGGCCTACTCATGATTACTTCCTCAAAGATGATCCAGAAAAGGGCTTAAATTTTTAATGATTGTTTCTTTGTCTCCTTGTTTCAATCAATCAATCAATCACTGAGACACATCTTACGTTCAATAGTACATGAAAGACAAATGATCTGAAAAGAAATGCATCTCTACCAAAGTAAGGGATGCAATCTCACAGTATCAGGTTGTCAGCAGCAATTCAGGGTCATTTTTGTGCTTTCCCACAATGTCAGCTTAGTTATTTATTTAGGTATTTATTTACATATTTGCAGAATTTCTGACATCCACATGCATTCATATTGTTTCCACTTTTTTCAGGCTATGGGCCTAGGAGTTCTGGGGAAGAAAGGATATAATTTTCAAACATGCTGAAGAAACTGTAAGTTCATAAGTCCTATATAAAAAATTTGTCCCTTACAGACAGAAATTTGGGAAGGGAGAGATTAGTTGCTTTTAATATGTTTGGCAAAGCATATATACCAAAAAGTCTTTCTAACTTGTTCTGAAGACTTGAAACTGTAGTGAATACTTAACTACCCTTGGGCCTGTATTCCAGTGACTAATTGCTTCCTTTGTGAGGGGATGGTGTCTTTTCCAGTCTTCAAATTATTTTTCTGACTCTTTTCTGTGCTTTTTCCAATATTTCAAAGTCTTATAAAATACAGCCAACAACACGACGTGCTCTAGTAGTGTTTTACCAATGGTCTATGTACAGGTAAAATTGTGTAGCTCCTATTTTCAATTTAGCTCCTACTTAGGAGCTCCTGCTAACTTCCTTAGCTCCTACTTTCTCACTTTTTTGTCAAAGGATAGTAGTAGCTAATTTGCCAATTTGCCATGTCATTGGCTTTCAAGATGAGGTTTGACTGCTTTCCCACCAGGATCCCTACATCCTTTTAATGAGTAACTTTCCAAGATGCAGTCACTCATTCTATGTATGTGGTCTGCATCCATTGTTCTTAAGAACTGTAAGGGATTTTACTTTACTTTTTTACTTTATAAATTATAATATATTTTAACGAATCAGCTTAATTAGCATTCCAGATTACACTGAGGGATTGTCTCAAATAAAGGAGCAGTTGAAGAGGTTCTAAAATGAATCAATATAATGAACACTAATTGCTAAAAGCAGATGGTATTCTTTCTAGAGTTCTAAAAGAACTCAGGTATGAAATTGCTGAACTGCTAACTGTGATATATAAATAAGCCTTGCACTGAATGCTCTGGTAGGAGAGGATTGGAAGGTGGCTAACACATCATCAATTTTAAAATAATTTCAGGTGTGATCCAAGGAACTACAGATCATATTGATAAAAGTGATAGAAATCACACTCAAGAATGAAATTAATTAACACATATATAACTATGATATGATGGCCAATAAACAACACTTGTTTTGTACAGAAAATCATACTTCATAATTTTAACAGAATTCTTTGAAGAAATCATTGAAGACATGGATTGGTTGGCAGAAAATGATAAAATTTATTTGGATTTTCAAAATGCTTTTGGCATAGTTCCTCTCCAAAAGCTTTTAAGGAAACCATACTGTTATGGAATGAGATCTTCTTGTGGGTGTATGATATATTCAAGTCAGGAATTAAAAGATAGAAATAAACTGTGAGTTGTCTGAGTGAAAGGAGCTTCTCAGTGGAGTCCATAAAAAGCTATGATGAATCCTGTGCTGTTAAACATAGTCAAGAATAATTTGGGAACAAGGTGAACATGATGATGTGTGGTGATCCAAAGAGTTGCAGGAAAGTTCCACAATCAGTGACTGCACTATAAAATGGCAAATGAAACTAAATGCTTATAAATGGAATGTAATTTCTGAAGGAAACAGTCTTGACAAGCTGTATATAATAAAAATCTTTGAGTTAACTAATATCACTTGGAAAAAATGATTTTGATGTCACTGTAGACAGGTCACTGAGAACTTCAACTCAGTGTTCAGTAGCAACCAAAAGCAAACAAAAAACCTAAAAAGGATATTTTCAATAATGTATCAGCAGTCCTGGCTAACCGGGGAGGTCCCAGTTGACTGGAGGTTAGCAAATGTGACGCCGATCTACAAGAAGGGCCGGAAGGAGGATCCAGGGAAATACAGGCCTGTCAGCCTGACCTCGGTGCCAGGGAAGGTCATGGAGCAGATCATCCTGAGTGCCATCACGCGGCACGTACGGGACAACGAGGGGATCAGGCCCAGTCAGCGTGGGTTTATGAAAGGCAGGTCCTGCTTGACTAACCTGATCTCCTTCTATGACAAGGTGACCCGCTTAGTGGATGAGGGAAAGGCTGTGGATGTTGTCTGCCTGGACTTTAGTAAAGCCTTTGACACCGTTTCCCACAGCATTCTCCTGGAGAAACTGGCTGCTCATGGCTTGGACGGGTGTACTCTTTGATGGGTAAAAAAACTGGCTGGATGGCCGAGCCCAGAGAGTGGTGGTGAATGGAGTTAAATCCAGCTGGCAGCCGTTCACAAGTGGTGTTCCCCAGGGCTCAGTATTGGGGCCAGTTCTGTTTACGAGTTTCAACAAGGCTAAGTTCTGGGTCCTGCACTTGGGTCACATCAACCCCATGCAACGCTACAGGCTTGGGGAAGAGTGGCTGGAGAGCTGCCTGGTGGAAAAGGACCTGGGGGTGTTGGTCGACAGCTGGCTGGATATGAGCCATCAATGTGCCCAGGTGGCCAAGAAGGCCAATAGCATCCTGGCTTGTATCAGAAACAGTGTGGCCAGCAGGACTAGGGAAGTGATTGTCCCCTTGTACTTGGCACTGGTGAGGCTGCACCTCAAGTACTGTGTTTAGTTTTGGGCCCCTCACTACAAGAAGGACATCGAGGTGCTGGAGCGTGTCCAAAGAAGGGCAATGAAGCTGGTGAAGGGTCTAGAGAACAAGTCTTAGGAGGAGCGGCTGAAGGAACTGGGGTTGTTTAGTCTGGAGAAAAGGAGGCTGAGGGGAGACCTTATGGCTCTCTACAACTACCTGAAAGGAGGTTGTAGCAAGGTAGGTGTCTGTCTCTTTTCCCAGGTAAGAAATGATAGGACAAGAGGAAATGGCCTCAAGTTGTGCCAGGGAAGGTTTAGATTGGATATTTAGGAAAAATTTCTTCACTGACAGGGTTGTCAAGCATTGGAACAGGCTGCTTGGGGAAGTGTTTGAGTCACCATCCTTGGTGATATTTTAAAAGATATGTAGATGTGGCGCTTAGGGACATGGTTTAGTGGGTGGACTTGGCAGTGCTAGGTTTACGGTTTGACTCAATGATTTTAAGGGTCCTTTCCAACCTAAATGATTCTATGATTCTATGATTTTAATGTTTAGAAAAGAAATAATGAACAGCACAGAAAATGTCCTGTAGAAATCCATGATACACACATTCCTTGAATGCTCCATAGACTTTCAGTTACCCACACCCCCCCAAAAAATGTTAAAGATGATAGAAATAGAAAGAATACACAGAACAGCAAGAAAGGTAAGTAAAGAATTACATACATATATCGCCTAGCAGTGTTCAACCTGGGAACAAGACATTTAAGGGAAAATATATGTATGTTTATAAAATCATGACTGTCAAGGAGAAGGAAAAGAGGAAATTTTCAGATGGCACTTTCAAAACAAGAATAGGAGATACTTGTCCAGATAACATGTGGAGCTTGTCCAGATAATCTGTGGAGCTTGGTGCTGGGAATGTTGAAGGATTCCATGCTTTCGGAAGCCAATTATAGAAAACATAGAAAGAAGAAAAACATGATTGGTAATGCCCCTCAAATATTATAGTTTGACTGACCCCTTTCATCATCATTAGGATCCCAGCTGTGGCATTAACACTGAAAAAACAATTCTTGATCTATCCTTTCAACATTAAGTATTGCTAAATAATAACTGAAAGGAGTTAGATACATTTTAAGCTTATATGGGCACACAATGTATTTAGAAAACTACTGTATTGCATTTGTAGCTGTTCCATACATTTTGATAGAGTTGGAAATAATCCCTGAGAAATTGGTCAGATCTCTCTTAGAGTGCCTAGGGAATTTAATTATCTTTTTTTCCGTTTGTAAATTCTACTGCAGCTGTTTTCCAAACAGAAAATTAGCCATTGTCAGCTACATGCATGGACATTTAACTTTATTTCATATCTTTTGTCTTTTCAAGTCCAAGAGAGCCTCAGGAAACTGTCTGAGCTTTCTTACATTCACCTGCATGGCGATGTTATTACATTATGATGTTGCAAAGTTTGATAGTGCTTGTTAAACCACTTCAGTTAAAAAAAAAAAAAAGAAATCTGTAGACAGGTCTAGTGCTTAATTATCACAATAAACCAGACCAGGGTGTGCAAGCCTAAGGCATCTGTGTATGCTTTGAGTGTGTTATGAGTCAACGGATTAATCTGGACAAATTCTCTTTGTAATTCAGATTCTACGGGGCAAGCCTAACATTTTTCAATTAGTACTGAAATAGGAAGACAGATCCCTCCACTTACAAGGAGTTTCTTAGCATGGAATTTCTGCATGTGTATTTGAAGTGATCCCAGACTAGTTGCTTCTAACATATTGGGTGTATTAGAAGCAAAGAAATGAAAAAACCTCTTTAGCAAACTTGCAGCACTGGTTTTATGTGGGAATCTATAAATATCTTCATAAGCTAGCTCAGTGTGCTTCATAGTTAAAACTGCAGTGACTGAAGCTAGGGTGAGGTAACTTTAAAAATGGATCTTCACGCATGAAGAATCTCTAAACAGATCTCACACTGATCTCTGAAAATATTCACAGCCTGGTATAGTTATTCTATAGTGTACCTCTGCTTGTCAAGCCTGAGGATTGAAACTGGGATACCAGAAACTGGGTAGTTCCCATCATTTTTTATTTGGGATAGTTCTGGCAGCAGTCTCTACATATTTTCTGCCAAATCTTTCATCTACACCCTGAATTTCATGGGTCTGATTCCAGGTGCAAATCATATGCTTTGTGATTGTATTTCTATTAGAACCTATGACCTCGCTTGAAAGGAACAGTGACCCTCATTGTACAGGAATTAATAAGGAGGAGTGACCAAATCAAAAAAATAAAATTAAATGCAAGGCCATAACATCCATATGAGATAAGGACACACTCACATTGCAGGGTGCCAAACTCATGTGTCAAGATCACATGCTGTGTTTTGGGTTAAACGACTGGGATTTGTTCCTACAAGGAGTCTTGTATTCCAAGACACATAATCACCTGTCCATGCTCAGAAGGATTTTCCCATAGAACATAAATGTATTCAGGGCTAGAGGCAAGTTTATGCAGGTTGAACCCATAGGATCTTGTTTTCTGAGTTTATTCCTTTGAGGGCAATAGGATTTGCACTGTTATTATAGCTTCAATATAGCATTCCATCCTTTGGAGACTTATTCTTCTATTCCAAGATATTTAATTGTGGGGGAGGGGGTGGTGGTGGTGGTGTTAAACTCCTCATCCCATTTCCTTTAAAGCTTTTGTGAAACTCTGATCTGTGGTGAGGAACAGCTGAACAAGTGACATTTTCAGTAGGAGGGGAATTGCAGAAACATTTACAGCGGGACACTGTATATAGGTCATACAATTCTGACTTAGATTCTCTGACTTAAATATTTGCTCCCCTTTCAACTATACTAGGCCTTTTTTGTAACAGTCATCTGGTAGACTTTCAACTAGGAAGCTCATGAATTCATCAAAGATGCGGATGTGTTGAATGAGAGCCTGAATAGAGAGTCATGTGTCTTATATGTTAAGAAGTACCTTGTGATAATACATGTGCAGTACAGTATCTGGCAAAAAAGAAGGGTCATTAAAATATGTTCATGAGAATTACACCATAATTTCACCCTTTGCTGATTTACAGCCTTCAGAATACAAGTTAATGTAATTCTCACCCTGAATACTTTTCAAGGACAAAGAATATGGGCAGCAACCATTGACTTTTTTTCTCCCTAATTATGATTCCATTTAATGCTTTCCTTGGAGATATTTCCATCAGCTAATTTAACTGCACATACACACACAGTCCTGCTTGGGTAAGAAAGTGATGAAACCAGAATAATTCCCAAAATACAATTTTGAACTCTGCATAACTCAGTAAGATCACTATCAGTTTTTCCAAAAAAATTTTTCAAGACATTTTTCCTCATTGAGGACTTCTTTTTCCCCCAGAATATTTCTTTCTCAAAGTTCCTTGATCAGAAATGAAAATGTATTATTGTATGGAAAGTATTTCTTCTTCAACTTTCTCAGATTTAAAGCACATTTAGAGATAGTCTTTTTGCTGAAATCCTGTAGCAGAATGACAGCTGCGGGCAAAAACTAGCTCAGGGCAATTATAGCCAAACAATTTCAGGAAGCAATGAGTAATTTGAGATAATTTTTTTAATGGAAAAGCTGGCACAATCTTTGGCTTGGTCTGCATTTAAATCTGATATCCTAACTGACACAGCAGAAACCGTCATACAGGCATAGATATCATCATTAAAGAAAATGTCCTTTTGCCATCAAAGCTTTTCATTCAAGAAATGAGAGTAATTTACACCAAGGAGTGGACTGTCCTGCCAGTAGACTTGTGTAGACCAGGAAAGACCATCAGCACAATTGCATGGTGGGGCAAATTTGCATTAAAAAAGTTAGAAGAGAGGCTGATACAAGAAGCACATGTTTATAATACCTCATACCTAAAGCTGCTTCACATGTTAAAGCAGTTTTTACAGTCAAAATTGCTTTTTTCCCCCCTCCATTTTTTAAATGTAACTTAACAGCCTTTTCCTTGAAAATTATTAGATAAGTTAAACTTATGCTAGAAGGCATTGAGATTGGAGGCTACAGCATGTTGGGTAGACAGCATGTTAAAATAGAAGGTACTTTAGGCTTCAAGGCAATTTACTGGCAGAATAAGTAATAAAACTTGTCTCTTTTGACCTTTAGGTCAGTGTGCTAATGCACTGAATCACATTGATTCTTAACAAAAAATATTTTTAAATAGAGACCTAAGCACACACATTTTGCCTTAAGTGTGATCTGTTTTCAGTTCTGCCTTAAAATGCCTAGACTGAAAAAGCAACAAAGCAAATAAAACGTAACAAAATGATCATAACAAGAAATCTCATTAAAATCTTGCTCCAGCTTTTATTGTAATAATTGAAAGCATCACCTTTGATTTCAGTGGGGAACAGCATTTGCTCCTCTCTGACATAATCCATAGAGTGGTATAGTAGACCTGGCAGAATGATGGAAGAAGAGTATTTGCCTCTGGTCTCCCCTGTCCTTTTTCACTTTGTTCATGTCTTACAAGCTTCTGGTTAAGCCACAAAGCAGCCTAGTAGGATCTTCCTGTGACTGTTTTAGACTAAGCTATTAAGTGTAGCTTCCTTTTATCATGACATAATTTATGATAACTGCTATCAAAACAGCAGCATTTCAGAGCTGGTTGGATGGGTCCTATTTTAACCTTCTCAAAACTAGGACATTTAGGAATAAGAGCACATTTGAACACATATTGGATATTGAGTCCTTTCTTTTTTTATCACCTAAGTAATAGGTCTCTGTCTTGACATTATTTAAGGTTCTTGGATTGTACCTTCTATTGGAAAATTGCTCCAAATTTTGTAGTAAGAAAATGGCTTCTGCTTCCCAGCAGGAATAAGGAATAAAAATCTTATTTATCAGGGAGATAAAAGTAGCATCTCTGGAGCTGTTATAGTATTTGGAGCATAGATGGGATTGCTAAGTAAATTAACTGACATTTGTGTGATGTTTGACAGCTTTTAGGTTTTCTTTCAAAGTCCTGTATAATACTACAGCCTAAAGGATGGAGGTCTGAGTCCCGTTGGGGTAGGCATCCTACACAGTAAAAGAACTTTCTGTCTCAAGAACTTAATGTCTGCGTGAAGTTTACAGTAATGTCACTAACAGCTTTGGGAAAAAGAGATTAAATAACAAATTCTGCTGCACTAAGCTATATTTAATTTTTAATTTCCATTCCAAGTTAATACTAAGGTAGATATACTCCAGAGTTACACCAGTACTAAGTGAGCAGAATTTGGCTGGCTGACTTGTTTTCTGTAATGAGTTCTCACAATTACCAAAATTTTCAACTGCCTGTGCTGGCTGGCCAGTAAGCATGGAAAAATTATCAACCCCAGTGGTACTAGCAAAACTAGAGTGCAGACAGCTCTACTTCAATTTCCTGAATAAGCGCACAGTAATGTATTTTCTTATATTTGATATTTCACCTCAAAAAATGTAATTTCTATATATACTCAGAGTCTGAATCCTCACATTTGAAAACTCATCTATTGGAGATCCCAGCACTTGCACCAGCAAAGATGGGCACACATATTGGGGCTATTTGCCAGGAAGTCTGTAGGTCCGAGTCTAGTTGTCAAGGTACGAAGTCTGCAGGTGTGGGGCAGGGCTTTCTCTGTGGTGAGCCCTCTACAATTCTACATGTGAGAAATGTGACTAGAAGGTTGACTGAGTTTTTATGCTTTTTAAGAATGGATGACAATCAATACATGTTTGTGTAGGTCTTTTCAGACTGCAATTAGAGAGCCAGCTAGATGGTTACCGCACAGACCATTTTCATTTTCTCTTAGAAATGTCAGCAATAAAAGGACTAATCATAGGTGTTTGGTTAGTCACAGACATAATGACATTTTTGAAACGTGCTCACTTAAAATCTGATAATGGATTTCTTCATGCTTCATAAAAGGCATTTATGAATGCCATAAACTAAAAACTTGTCACAGGCTATATTCTCCACATTGTAAAAGTTCCTGAGTGCAGTGAGCACACTGGCATACAGTAACTTTCATCTTTGGTGGGGTAGAGATTAACTATTGTACTTGGCTGGAATCAGCTCTCTAACCTGTGGCCAGATACCATAGTGATCATGTTGTTTAAGTACGCAAGGGAAGAGTTCTCTAGCCCTCAAAGCTGCAGGGCATAGCATGGCTCATGTCCTTATGTCTAAAATTTCTTATGCTGCAAAATAAGGTTGCTGCATTCAAACTGCCTTTCAAGAATGGTCCTTGATCCTCCTCTCTTTGGAAGACTGCTGTTTGGCATGAGCCAAAATCATGCCAGGAGCTATGCTCCTAAAATAATTATATGGGTATGCCTATGTGAGCACTTCTGCTGTGGTCCTTTTTGACTAACAGCAACACGGCCAGAAAGACAAAGACCGTGGAAAACAGCGAGGTGGGATTCATTTGCTGAAAAGCAGACATACATGAGAGAGAAATGTACATCTGTGTTAGTCTTTGGGAGACTATGGTCAATGAAGAAAACCAGACATTTCTAATGCATGATTCACCTCTTCTTAAAGTATATGTCTAAAATAGGTCAGATGAATTGTGCCCTTAAAATGCCAAAAGGCATCCCACTCCATTGACTATAAAGAAAGTCTGCTAGTTTGGAGATAGGTATCTACATTATTGACACCAAAAATTAGAGAAGATGACTACACTGCCCATGTCTGCAGATTCAGCACTAAAGCAGCATGCTTATGACAAGCTCAGAGGTATGAAATATTCAAGGGCACTGTGAAAATGTGTTTCTCCTAAGGCCTGAGCTACACAAACATGTAACAACACCAGAGTTTGGTGTTTTTAATATACATAGTTATGCCAGTAAAGTCCATTGGATGACTACAGTTTTCCTTGTATAAAGGAAATAAAGGAAAAATGCCTTATTTTTATATATGATTATTGGTTTCCTTCTTGGTCTAGAATAAAAGACATGAGCTCTTTATATTGAGATAATTGCATATATCCTGAGCTGGTTATATTGCTTCAGCAATACTTGCCTAGCTGAAGGATTACAATTCTTTAAAGCAGAGAAGGGAACAATAGTTTCCTCACACAGTTTGCACAACATTTCAGTATGTTAACTAAATTTAAACACATTGTCAAAAAACATTTACAAATTAACAAACTTCAGAAGCACTTAAAAACATCACACCAGTATGAAATAAAAAAGATAGCAATACATTCTGTTTATAAAAAGGACTGTGTCATAATAATGGATGAGTGGGATTCAGCTAATCTTTTGAAATATCTACAGTGTAGTTGTTTCTGAGCTCTTGAAGAAAATGAAGAAAAATAAATGCATGCAGAGAGTGATTCATCTCATTCTGAGAGAGATGTCTAAAATAAGTGACATTTATTGCATTTTACGAGTGCCTGTTTCTTTCCACCCACTGCATAGGGAGTCCAGATGACTAGCTCTGATGTAGGTGGCTACAGTGCAGACATTTATAGTTGGGGAAATTAATTCTGTTCCACATTTTTCAAAGGGATAGCCAAAAATAGGGGATAGAATGCTGTCAGAGCTGTTCCTCACATAATCATGGAGTTCTTCCAAAGTAACATAAACCTTTTCTTCCTGGCTTAGCAAACAAGAAACCAGGTTTTGAAAAAAGGTCAGGTCAGGTTTGTCATATGTTAGTCCCCAGGGCTAAACAGAGGACAAGACTCAATGTATTTTAAATTAAACAGTTCATTAACATTATATATGTATATTATGTAGAGGTGTGTGTGCTTATGTGTCAGAGGGAATGGTTAAGTAAAGACCTGGCTTTCCCACACTGATGTGTGAGAACTGTGGAATGGCTTTTCTGCTCTGCTCCGTGGGCATTAAAGTGAAGAAAACTGTTTCCAGGAACATTCCTTAGGGAAAAGGTTATGTCTAGAGCTGCCAGAACTGCTCTTTACTGCTAAAGCTTCAGCTGCAGGCAGAAGGCATGTACTGAGAATGGGTCTGGTGGCTCTCCTCTCTTCTTCACTATCCATGAGAAATTGTGTGTAGCTCAGAGCAGGCCCCAAACGGTTACAGCAGATACTAAGGGACCCCTGAATACCCCTTAACCCAAAAGTGGCTAAGAGGGAGGCTGTTTAACAAGAAGGCAGACATGAAGAAATATTTAAAAAGAGGTCTATTAATATTCATGGCTTCTTCACCAGCAACATCAAGGAAGAGAAATGGCACTGCACTTCAACACTTAGGTTATCTTTCACTTCTGTAGCACCCTTGTTAAATAATCACAATTCCTATCTAACTCTTACAGAACTTCCATTTAGAAAGAAAAATTCCCAAACATACACAGAAGAATGAAGCTGGTTAATATGTACATCATATAACAACCTGAACTGATTACATGTCTGTGTAGAGATTTACTATTTGGTGTAATTCAAGGAGTTGGAAGCAGCACTGCGCTAACATGGAGAGGTTTGTGCTGGGGGGAGGTGGTACTTCAAGGTACTGCTGCCTCTCCCCTGTTATATGATACAGACAGCACTCCAGGTGGTGCTGCAGCTCTACACAACAGACCTCCCCCAACATAAGTCCTCCAGTTCAGGAAAACGTAGCACGCAAAAAATGACTGTCTGGAGCAAATTATTAGGCAGTATTTGATCACTCTAAATTTCTGTCAGTAACAAATATCCACTAAACTCTTTCTTTCTTTTCTTTCTTCCCTCTATCCTTCCTTCCTTCCTTCCTCTGCCCTCCTCTTTCTCTCTTCGTGCCTAGGCTTAATTGCATAACCTTCAGGCTCCTTGAGCAGGTAAACTAACATTTGAGCTGGAGCTGAGAATCATAGAATCATAGAATCATTAAGTTTGGAAAAGACCTTTAAGATCATCGAGCCCAACCGCAAACCTAACACTGCCAAGTCCACCACTAAATCATGTCCCTAAGTGCCACATCTACACATCTTTTAAATACCTCCAGGGATGGGGACTCAACCACTTCCCCAGTCAGCCTGTTCCAGTGCCTGACTACCCTTTCAGTGAAGAAGTTTTTCCTAACATCCAATCTAAATCTCCCCTGGCACAACCTGAGGCCATTTCCTCTTGTCCTATCACTTGTTACTACGGAGAAGAGACCAACCCCCACCTCACTACAACCTCCTTTCAGATAGTTGTAGAGAGCAATAAGGTCTCCCCTTCAGCCTCCTCTTCTCCAGACTAAACAACCCCAGTTACCTCAGCTATTCCTCATAAGACTTGTGCTCTAGACCCTTCACCAGCTTTGTTACCCTTCTTTGGACACACTACAGCACCTCAATGTCTTTCTTGTAGTGAGGGGCCCAAAACTAAACACAGTACTCGAGGTACGGCCTCACCAGTGCCGAGTACAAGGGGACAATCACTTCCCTAGTCCTGCTGGCCACACTGTTTCTGATACAAGCCAGGATGCTATCGGCCTTCTTGGCCACCTGGGCACATTGATGGCTCATGTTCAGGCGTCTGTCGACCAACACCCCCAGGCCCTTTTCCGCCAGGCAGCTCTCCAGCCACTCTTCCCCAAGCCTGTAGCTTTGCATGGGGTTGTTATGACCCAAGTGCAGGACCCGGCACTTACCCTTGTTGAATCTCATACAGTTGGCCCCGGCCCATCGATCCAGCCTGTCCAGGTCCCTCTGCAGGGCCTTCCTACCCTCCAGCAGATCAACACTTCCACGCAACTTGGTGTCATCTGCAAACTTACTGAGGGTGCACTCAATCCCCTCATCCAGATCATCAATGAAGATATGAAACAGAACTGGCCCCAATACTGAGCCCTGGGGAACACCACTTGTGAACGGCTGCCAGCTGGATTTAACTCCATTCACCACAACTCTCTAGGCCCGGCCATCCAGCCAAGTACACCCGTCCAAGCCCTGAGCAGCCAGTTTCTCCAGGAGAATGCTGTGGGAAACGGTGTCAAAGGCTTTACTAAAGTCCAGGCAGACAACATCCACAGCCTTTCCCTCATCCACTAAGCGGGTCACCTTGTCATAGAAGGAGATCAGGTTAGTCAAGCAGGACCTGCCTTTCATAAACCCACGCTGACTGGGCCTGATCCCCTTGTTGTCCCGTACGTGCCGCGTGATGGCACTCAGGATGATCTGCTCCATGACTTTCCCTGGCACCGAGGTCAGACTGACAGGCCTGTATTTCCCTGGATCCTCCTTCTGGCCCTTCTTGTAGATGGGCATCACATTTGCTAACCTCCAGTCAGCTGGGACCTCCCCGGTTAGCCAGGACTGCTGATAAAAGATTGAAAGTGGCTTGGTGAGCACTTCTGCCAGCTCCCTCAGTACCCTTGGGTGGATCCCATCTGGACCCATAGACTTGTGTGTGTCTAAGTGGTGTAGCAGGTTGCTAACCATTTCCCCTTGGATTATGGGGGCTTCATTCTGCTCCCCAGCCCTGTCTTGCAGCTCAGGGGGCTGGGTACTCTGAGAACAATTGGTCTGACTATTAAAGACTGAGGCAAAGAAGGCATTAAGTACCTCATCCTTTTCCTCGGCCTTTGTCACTATGTTTCCCCCATATCCAATGAAGGATGGAGATTCTCCTTAGCTCTCCTTTTGTTGCTAATGTATTTGTAGAAACATTTGTTATTTTCTTTTATGGCAGTAGCCAGATTAAGTTCCAGCTGGGCTTTGGCCCTTCTAATTTTCTCCCTGCATAACCTCAAGACATCCTTGTATTCCTCCTGAGTTTCCTGCCCCTTCTTCCAAAGTTCATAAACTCTTTTTTTTCCTGAGTTCCAGCCAAAGCTCTCTGTTCAGCCAAGCCGGTCTTCTTCCTCACCGCCTCGTCTTTTGGCACATGGGGACAGCCTGCTCCTGTGCCTCTAAGATTTCATTCTTGAAGAATGTCCAGCCTTCCTGGACTCCTTTGCCCTTCAGGACTGCCTCCCAAAGGACTCTTTCAGCCAGGCTCCTAAACAGGCCAAAGTCTGCTCTCTGGAGTTCCAAAGTAGCAGTTCTGATAAAACTCCCCTCCTTACTTCTCCGAGAACTGAAAATTCTATCATTTCATGATCACTTTGCCCAAGAGAGCCTCCAACCTTCACATCACCCACAAGTCCTTCTCTGTTTGCAAACACTGTTGTTTGCAAACAACAAATGGTCCAGTGGGGCTCCTTCTCATGCTTGAGGCATGTGCCATGCTTTCCAGTTCTGACATCTGTGTTATTCTTTAGCTGAAGTATCTCTTACACTTGATCTGGGTAATCTGACTGATCCTGTAGAAAGCTTTAGGCTTTCATGCCAGTGGTCCTAGTTTTCTTTCATGGTATTGCTAACAACATTTTGAGTCTTCGTCATTCACAAGGGGAAGTGTAGTACTGCACTACTTACAGAGCTTATGTAATACTGCAGAAGTGTAATGTCCTGGGTGGCATACGTGACTCAAAATTAATTTGTTAATTTATACAACTATTTTATATCTCTTAATCCTGCAGAAATTTCTTTCATCATGGTCTCTGTGTGCTAAATCTTATGGACATCTGTTAAGCCTCAGAAGAATGATCCCCACATTTTACGAGCATTTCATACCTTGTATGGGAGCTGAGTTTTAATATTTTCTCTTCAGAGAAAGCTGAATCAGTTGAGTGGTGAGCCTTGGATAAGTAATTGCAGCTTTTGATAACTCAGTTTTCTAACCTGTAAAATAAAGATTGTGATAGGTAGCTTGTAAAGAGATGAATTCTGCAGCTGAAACATCCTCTAAAAGGTCTGGCTTTCATTGTTAGGGCAAAGAGAGTGAACTTTGCTTCCTATTCCCAGTTGTCTAGTGTGTTAGGGCTACAGATGTGGACAGCCCTGTCACATCCAAGAAGGGAAAGGGCTGCAGGGGCTATGAGGAACCCAGCAGCAGAGTTGTCGCTGGGTCACTCACACCAGCAGAAATGTGAAATCCAAAGGAATTTCTGTTGGGTGGCTTCACTGATACTGTTCAACTCAAAACTGGCCTACTGGTCTTGTAGCGCTGGTAGGATCCGAGGGGAACATTTTGCATGGGAATCATAGAATCATAGAATGGTTTGGGTTGGAAAGGACCTTAAAGATCATCTGGTTTCAACCCCCCTGCCATGGGCAGAGACACCTTCCACTAGTCCATGTTTCTCAAAGCCCCATCCAACCTGGCCTTGAACACTTCCAGGGATGGGGCATCCACAACTTCTCCAGGCAACCTGTTCCAGTGTTTCACCACCCTCATAGTGAAGAATTTCTTCCTTATATCTAGTCTAAATCTACCCTCTTTCAGTTTATAGCGATTACACCTTGTCCTATCACTATGTTCCCTTGTAAAAAGTCCATCTCCAGCTTTCTTGTAGTCCCCCTTCAGGTACTGGAAGGCTGCTGTAAGGTCTCCCCACAGTCTTCTCTTCTCCAGGCTAAACAACCCCAACTCTCTCAGCCTGTCCTCATAAGGGAGGTGCTCCAGCCCCCTGATCATCTTCGTGGCCCTCCTCTGGACCCACTCCAACAGGTCCATGTCCTTCTTATGCTGGGGGCCCCAGAGCTGAATGCAGTACTCCAGGTGGGGTCTCACAAGAGCAGAGTAGAGGGGCAGAATCACCTCCCTCGACCTGCTGGCCACGCTTCTTTTGATGCGACCCAGGATATGGTTGACTTGCTGGGCTGCAAGCACACATTGCTGGGTCGTGTTGAGCTTCTCATCAACCAACACCCCCAAGTCCTTCTACTCAGGGAATCCTTCTACTCTCAATCCATTCTCTGCCCAGCCTGTATTTGTGCTTGGGATTGCCCCAACCCATGTGCAGGACCTTGCACTTGGTCTTGTTGAACTTCATGAGGTTTGCACGGGCCCACCTCTCCAGCCTGTCAAGGTCCCTCTGGATGGCATCCCTACCCTCCAAAGTGTCAACTGCACTTCTCAGCTTGGTGACTGTCTCAGCAAACTTGCTGAAGGTGCACTCAACCCCACCATCCATGTCGCCGACAAAGATGTTAAACAGCTCCGGTCCCAATACCGACCCCTGAGGAATGCCACTTGTCACTGATCTCCACTTGGACATCGTGCCGTTGACTGCAACTCTTTGAGTGCGACCATCCAGCCGATTCCTTATCCACTGAGTGGTCCATCTGTCAAATCCATGTCTCTCCAATTTAGAGACAAGGATGTCGTGCAGGACAGTGTCAAATGCTTTGCACAAGTCCAGGTAGATGACATCTGTTGCTCTTCCCTTATCCACCAACGCTGTAACCCCATCGTAGAAGGCCAGCAAATTTGTCAGGCACGATTTGCCTTAGTGAAGCCATGTTGGCTGTCACCAATCATCTCCTTATTTTCCATGTGCCTTAGCATAGTTTCCAGGAGGATCTTCTCCATGATCTTGCCGGGCACAGAGGTGAGGCTGACTGGCCTGTAGTTCCCCAAGTCTTCCTTTTTTCCCTTTTTAAAAATGGGGGTTATGTTTCCCTTTTTCCAGTCAGCGGGAACTTCACTGGACTGCCACAACTTCTCAAATATCATGGAAAGTGGCTTAGCAACTTCATCTGCCAGTTCCCGCAGATGGATCTCATCAGGTCCCATGGAGTTGTGCACCTTCAGGTTCCATAGATGGTCTTGAACCTGATCTTCTCCTACAGTGAGCGGTTCTTCATTCTCCCAGTCCCTGCCTTTACATTCTGGGACTTGGGCGGTGTGCCTTGAGCACTTGCTGGTGAAGACCGAGGCAAAAAAGTCATTGAGTACATTAGCCTTCTCCATATCCCCGGTAACCATGTCTCCCGTTTCCTTCCGGAGAGGACCCACATTTTCCCTAGTCTTCCTTTTATCACCAACATACCTATAGAAGCTTTTCTCGTTGCCCTTGACATCCCTGGCCAGATTTAATTCTATCAGGGCTTTAGCTTTCCTAACCTGATCCCTGGCTGCTCGGACAATTTCTCTGTATTCCTCCCAGGCTACTTGTCCTTGCTTCCACCCTCTGTAGGCTTCCTTTTTGAGTTTGTCCAGGAGCTCCTTGTTCATCCATGCAGGCCTCCTGGCGCTATTGCCTGACTTCCTCTTTGTTGGGATGCCTATAATGAAAATAACATATGGGACTGGTGGCAACATAATCAAAACTTAAATGAGCCACAGGAGAGAATCACAGTTATTTGTTTTGGCCATAAAACTGCTCAGTTTATCATTCCCACTAAATCTGCTTTCTCAAAACTTCATGGATAATTGAGGCCCGTGCATCATTGTAGCTCTTTCCTGCCAAAAGAGCTTTCCTAAAATATTTTAATAAAGTGATGGATTGTTATAAGGGTTTGAACCTTAGTTTCACAAGTCATCACTGGGAGAAAATGTTATGTGGTTTTCTGGTCTAGCTAGATGTTAGAATTGTTTTTATTTTTATGCTTCTTTCTCATTTTTTGTAGTGGATTCATTTTAAGCTAAGTTTTGGAAAACTGCGAAAACTATTTTGAAATTCAAATCAAAAAGATTTGGTCCAGTAAAGGAGAATTAAATTTTTGATTCCGGTATTGGCAAACATAAATTCTTGATTCAAGTGTTAGAATGTCACAGTGAAAACTTAATAGACTACTTTGCTCTACTAATTCAGTTCAGGGAAAAGAATAATGTCCTGGTTTCAGCTGGGATAGAGTTAATTTTCTTCCTAGTAGCTGGTATAGTGCTGTGTTTTGGATTTAGGATGAGAATAATGTTGATAACACACTGATGTTTTAGTTGTTGCTAAGTAGTGCTTACACCAGTCAAGGACTTTTCAGCTTCCCATGCTCTGCCAGGTGCACAAGAAGCTGGGAGGGGGCACAGCCAGGACAGCTGACCCAGACTGGCCAAAGGGCTATGCCATACCATATGGCGTCATGCTCAGCATATAAAGCTGGGGGAAGAAGGAGGAAGGGGGGGACATTCGAAGTGATGGCGTTTGTCTTCCCAAGTAACCGTTACGTGTGATGGAGCCCTGCTTTCCTGGGGATGGCTGAACACCTGCCTGCCGATGGGAAGTAGTGAATGAATTCCTTGTTTTGCTTTGCTTGTGTGCGCAGCTTTTGCTTTACCTATTAAACTGTCTTTATCTCAACCCATGAGTTTTCTCCCTTTTACTCTTCCGATTCTCTCCCCCATCCCACCGGTGGGGGAGTGAGCGAGCGGCTGTGTGGTGCTTAGTTGCTGGCTGGGGTTAAACCATGACAAATAACAACTTTCTTCTCTTTCCTGTGCCCCACCCCCCCACCCCTTTTTATGGCAAACTAAACTATTTCTTGAAAAAGCAAAGGAAGTTGTGCAGATCCAAGTTATGTATAATGAGAAATAACAGGGATCTTGGAAATTCTGAAAGTTCCTGTCCCATCAGTACACTACACCACTCATGTTGTTTTTAATAACAATTCTTGAAATAGATGCAAGAAGTTGTCTAGTGAATCAAAACTTTTAACCATGTATTTCCTCACTGTTCATGGTCTCCCTACACATAACTCCTTTTAATCAAATTTTCTCAGCTGGCATAATGCTGAAGAATACCCCTCTCCCCCTTGTTTTGGAAGAAAATACAGCTTCTGACATCAGTGCTTAATATGAAGTTCTCATATGAAAACTTTTCAACCCCATCAGTACTTCAGAAAGCATTATCTCAGCTCTAGGATGGTTTTCAGTGTAATGCCTTCAGTTTAGCATAACCAGGTAATATTAGTGCAATTCATTGCTCCTGTGTTGGGTAACAGAGTGTGACTCCCTCTAACAACCACTCAAGTCAGTGAAAGGGACCTGCTGTTGTCAGGTGATGGAGGTCTTTTAGATATCCAATATAATGTGGAAGCTAAAACAAAGCCTTGAAGGAGCAGGAACACTAAAAGAAAAAAAGATGCATAGTAGATATGAAGGGTTTGGAAAGTAATGGAAAAAGATTAAATTCAGCAAGAATAAGATTCCAGTACTATGAGGTATAGTTATTTTCCCCATTCTCTTCTTTCTAACTGGCAGCCAGTTACAATTGGTGTTCCTCAGAAGGCAATGCTGGAGCCAATACTGTTTAACATCTTAATCAGCAAGAGATAATGGATCTGGATAATGGGACAGAGCGAACCCTCTGTGAGTTTGCAGATGATACCAAAATTGGGGGAGCAATCAATACACGGGAGGGTAGGGCTGCTATTTAGGAGAACATAGGCTGGAGAAATGGGGTAACAGGAACCTCAGAAAGTTCAACAGAAACAAATGCAAAGTCCTGCATCTGGGTGGAATAACTGCACATGACTGTACTGGCCAGGGATTGACTGTTTGGGTAGCAGCTCTGTGGAAGAGAGCTGGGGGTCCTCATACACAAGACAAATGTGGATCAGCAATGAAGGCTAACAATATACTGGGCTGCATAAGCAAGAGTGTAGCTAGTGGGTTGGTGGAAAAGATGATTTCCCTCTAATCTCCATGTATAAATCTTTGTCTGAAATACTGGCCCCCTGGTACAGCACATGCAGACAAACTGAAGAGGCTCTTTCAGAGGACCAGCAGGATGGTTAGGAGGCTGTGACGTATGATGCAGGAGGAGGCTGGAGGAACTGGGGTTGTTTAGCCTGGAGAAGAGAAAGAACATCCAGTTGTCTTCCACAACCTAAAGGGAGGTTAGAAGGAAGGCAGTCAGGCTCTTCTCAGAGTTGCACAGCAAAAGAGCAGGAGGCAATAGTCACAATTTACAACAAGGGAAATTCCTGCTGGATATAAAGGGAAAATAATTCTTCATCATGAGGGTTATAAGCATCATCTGACCCTGAAATTAGTCCTGCTTGGAGCAGGCGTTTGGACTAGATGATCTCCAGAGATCCCTGCCAGCCTAAATTTTTCATTCAATCTGTGATTTCTGTGGCTGCATGAAAGTATTACCCTCTTCCTCATGCCATGAAGGAGTAGATTCAGCATTAGGTTATTCTTTTGGAGTAGAAGTTAACAATGTTTCTTATAGAGCTCTGTCCTGGGGCATTATCTTCCCTTCGCTGCTTGGCTGCCTCCTCTGCTCCCCTCAGCATCAGCCTCACTGAGATCCCCCTTGCTCATTGACCTCACTTCCCTTACCCATTGCATTCTAATTTTGCGCTGTTACCTCTCTTGTCTTTTGCCCCTTCCACATCTTTCTGGTTAGCTCAGCCATGGTTAGCTGAACCATTTAATGTGCAAATACATAAAAGAGGAAAGCAATCCACAGCAGTAGCTTATCACTTGCAAATAGGGATAGTTCATCTTGCCTACTGATCCAGGACTTTATATTTACAGAGTCTTTACCTCATGTCATTAGTTTGTTGCTCTGATGGAGGCTGATATGTACAGGCCTGTGCTACCTCAAGAAATACACTCAGTCATGTGTGAATAGGGCTCAGAAACAGAGAACTCTGAAGAAAGGCTCCTGTGTGTGGCACTTTTTGTTAAATAGCCAGGAGTAATCTATACTCTCTCTCTGATTTATGGCTGAACCTTAATGCATCCTTTCTTCTCTTGCCTTTTTTTCTCCCCCCTCCCCCATTTCAATAGGATATTAAATATGTTCCTGTGTATTAGATTTCCTTCAATAACAAAATATACTTTATATGCACAGATTCATTTTTAATAAGTTAATTATTAAAGAAACTCCTCTAAGAATCTTAAGAACTAAAGGCCAAATTCCTTGTTGTCTTTAGTCTTTAGATTTCCATATTAAAATGCATGATTGAGATGTTCTATTATATTGACCTTTAAGTGCTGTGTTAAAAAAAAATATCTTTTCAGGCTTCTTACAACCAAATATAAGAATTTCAGGTTAGGGTGAGAGTGAACTGAAATACAGAAGAGCTCACAACAAAATGCAGCATTCAGAGCTGCAGAAACATATCTGCACCCACATGCCCTAACTAATTACTGCATGACTTTTAGAAATTATTCGTTCTAAGGCAAGTTCAGACAAAAAATGGAAATGTTTAGTCTGTGCCAGCTTTGTAAAGTACTCATTCCACAAAAGGACTTTACTGTGCTATGTTGTATAGTCCTTGTAAGGGCTTAGCTCCAGAGAATTCTTATACTGTTTTGCAAGAATCTTTCTGTGCAGTAAATATCGTTGGTGCTAATGTACAAGAAGCATCTCCAGCACTGAGCCTTGTGTGGTAGATATTCATGTCAGGAAAATTCTTGTTCAGTATATAAGGAAGGGAGCACTTTTAAAACTTGGCCATGTTCACTGTGGGAGACTTTCTAAAAGTAATGGTAGAAGCCCTAGTTCTGGAATTCTTTAACATTAGATTATTCAGATTTCTACTGTGGCAGTCTACACATAGGGGTCTAGTGACATATTTGATGGCAAAGGTATTTTAGGCACCTGCACAGTCCTGGCAGATAAGACACAGGGCTGTTGGGAGACTGGCCCCTCCCTGAGCAGCAGCTGAAGGCTAGTCTATGTTCCATAGGGCGTCTAACATGCATGGTGCCCTTAGGCATGTGTGGTGCAGCCTTAGAGATTGTACAGAAAGCAATAACAGCTTTAAAGCAATGGCACAGATGATCACGCAGGACTTTTTGCTAACACCTGCGTTTATTAGAATAAAGAAAAAGGTGACAGATTTGCTTGTAAAGAAGACTGCATGGTATTCCATAGCAGACAGTACCTTAAAAATAGTAAGATTTTTTTTAATTTGATTTGGAGACAAATAATGTATTTAACCCATTTTGCTTGTGACTGGTCATGGCTATGAGCTTGTTTGAAATTTTACTCTATACAAGGTCTAAAACTTATTTCAGAGTTGGTTTTGAATATTCCAAATTCAGGCAGCTGTGACTGATTGTACTGACTGCTTTATCTCCATTGTGTTCTGTTGTTGAATATGGTAAACACTAATTCGAAATATGCTTTTTATGAATATATTGCTACTTAAATTTGCTGTTCTAGTGAATATTCATGACAAGTAACTCATTTTGTCCATGACTACTGGAAAGCACAACAGGAATGCAAAAGTAATGTCAGTGATTTTGTTTAATAGCTCAGATGAATATTTGCAGGGATTTTGGTTTTTTTTCTTGCATGAATTAGTTACTTGTCTCCTCAGCAAGCTATATGAATAAGTGGGGCCACTATATATCTGCTTTAAAACTGTTGTTCTTAGAATACTGGAAAAGTAAGAAAAAATCATGTTTTCGAATGTCGTGAGGATAATCCCAACAGCAGTAAGAAAACAGCAGCTCAGCTCTATATGAAAAGCATCCACATGCATTTCCTGAAGTAACCAGGTATAGGAAAGAACATAAAGCTGTCTTAAATCCTAACCTTTGAGCATTTTAGGGAGCAAAGCCTCACGTATTACTAGTTTATCTTATATTTTTATTCATTGCTTTGCCTTTACTGGAGACCCAAATTTACTGCTGATTCTCCAACACTGAAATTATCCTGGTGGGTTGGCCTAATTCTGCAGTGATATTCTAGAGCTTAAGCAGTTAGTTCAGTTCATCATAAAGAAAGGGGGTAATTTGCACTTCCATGTGATAAGACAGAAATTAGTCTTTTATGTCTTAACTTTTTGTGTGCAGCCTGCAGCTGCCAACAACAATCTCCATTTCAAAACCCAGAACCAATAATGCAAGCTAAATCTGATTCAAAAGCCATTGTGTTTGTATCTTAATTAACATAGAGGAATAAATTATTGTCTCCTCCTGGAAGCTGAACAGTTCCTCTCCTCAGAATGTAGCCTGTAGTATTAAGCAGCAGCAGACTTAATTGAGAAAGGAAGTGGCATTTGCACTAGCCAAATAGTTTGTCTGTTACATCATAGCAATTACAGACAGTCTACATCCCACCATATTATATGTCATTCAAAAATGTCATACCACATCTCAGCCTTTGATATCTGGAAATATGTATATACATTTACAGGAAGAATATTTTTTTATAGCCCCTATTGCATTAAGTAAAGAAAAAGATGTAACACATCAAATAATAAAAAGGAGATTAAAATCTTTCTGATCTCTCTCTTTACACTGAAAAAAAGGACAAGCCAGCACATGATGCACAGTCCTTTGTAAGTAAGATGAGATGAAAAATAAATAAAGTACCTTTAGGGAAAAAAAAAAAAGAACAGTTTAATCCCACCAGAAAAACAAGTCACTGCAAATGAAATAACCTTTTTAAATTTAAATTTTAAGGGATAATATTGCTATTGTTATAGGAAGTTTTCAACAGAAGACAATAGATACAGAAGGAGTTCTCTTTCTTGTAATAACAACAGTCGAGTTCTCAGTGTAGGTATGTGAACTTTGCTGTATCCACCAGGCTGTTCCCATTCCCTGAAGCTGGTCAGCTTCTCCTGCTGATGTAACTGAGACCTGCCCTGGAAGAACAAATCAAAGATGCTTCTCTGGGTATGGCTTATGTAGTATCCCTGTGACCCCTAAAGGGAGAGCTGTTTTATTCTAGCTCCTCCTCAAAAGTTACAAGTAAACAGTTGAAGAAAAAAAGGAGGGGAAGCCACATAATCTGATGGAGTGAATATGTGATATATATCTGTAGACTTGTCAATCTCAAGACCTAGAATGACAGGCACTGGTTGTTTCTCACTGTAATGTTCTGCCACTTGTTCTATCTCTGCCTTTCAAGTCTGTGTACTTCAGCCCTGGATCTCTAGCAAGAAAGGTATAATTCAGCTGCACTGAATTACAACTTTGAAGTGTACAAGTGTCACCAATAAGTTACATGATAGCAACAAATTCCACTTTTTGTGCTACCAACGGTTAGACAGAATTTAAGTACAGGTTTCCTAGGCTAAAAGGCTTCTAACTATTCCTTGCATTTCTACATCTAGAATATCCATTCTAGGTTTACTATAGCCTCCTAAACAGCTGAAAAACGGTGTGAGTTCTTTATGAAATTATGTTTAACATTCCAAAGGAAAGTGGATTTTACTTAAAAATGCTTCATCCATTAGAACATTTCTTTTGCTAATTCTGGAAAGTAAACACAAAACAATGTTCAGACTAATCCATTTACCAAGAAATGGTAATGGAAAAGAGTACAAGTAGAATTACATCAGTGCTGAAAGTAGAAATGGAAACTCAATTAAAAAAATATAATCTAGCTGAATCACAAAAGGCAAAAAGTTGGGTAATGGGATTGCCCAAACAAAATGGGATTCTTGGCATAATGCCTTGTGACATCATAATTACAACTTCACTTGAAACTTAAGAAAATAGTCAACAATGGCTTGTGATAATATTCTGTAGGGCCATTAAGCTTGCCTTTCAGTCTTCAGACCAAATTTAGAACTCTAATTTGATGGAAGTAATGATTGCAGAATTAGTGATGGATGGGAGTATTACGTTTTGGGCCAGCTCACTGACCAAAGACACAATTGTCTCTGTCTACATCTGCTGCGTTTCTGTACTGAGTACATTGGGAAATAATATAGTAAGAAAGGCAGAAAAGAAGAATGTGCCAGTTGGGAGCAACCAAGATTTCAAAATGACTGTTTTATTACCTCATTCCTTCAAGATGCACCTTATTCTATGAACATTTCAGGAAAATGGTGTAGACTCCACAAGTTGCTCCTTTTTCCAGCAACGGAGAATAATTGCAGGTGAGCTTTCCCTCCAGAGTGAGGGAAAATGCTGCTTAAATACCTAACGTCTTCATTTTTTAATCTCCTGAATAAGAAAGACTCAAGTCATTTAGCAGTATGGAAATCAACCTTTTTATCCCATCCAGTACTTATTTCAACCATGTATTGAAGAAGATTGACTCAGATACCCTTTGGCATTTAGGATCGTTGAGGAAATAAAGGTCTGGATTCCTACACCTGGGGTTGGTAAGCCCTGGCAGTTCAAAATGCTATAGACAAGCTAAAAAAAACCGGGAAAACCTGAAAAGTATGGGTGCAAAGACTACAGATGCCACAGGTTAAACTGAATGCCTCAAAATACGTTATTTTTGAAACCTCAGTGGAATAGCATGTCCAGCTCTGAGAAATATTGAATGCCAGAGTTTACACGGTATGATATGTCCATACATTGGAATTTGGAATGATTTGCATGTTTCAGACAACTGTCGCACAGAGGGACTGACTCTTGGGCTGATATGAGTTTCTTGAGTGCACAAGATTTGCTCCTCAAACACATTTGCTAGCAACTGGTAATCATTTAATTTTAAAGTAAACATAAAAATAACATGGCTCTTCTTTTAATTTGTTAACTGAAAAAGTGTATGTTGTTCCATCCTAATGATGGTGTTCCTCAAAAGGAAAAACTCTCAGTTTTCTCCTGAGATCTTATTGCAATTCAGATATTTTCTGGATTGTCATACAGAACAGCAAAAAGGCTCACTAATCAGTCTCTTTCCTATGGATGTCATAACCTCGAAGACTACACTCAAGACTTTTCCTTTAAGAACTTCAGTTAAAGGCAGCATAAAAGAATTATAAATCACTATGAACTACACTTTAGCCATAGGGCATACTGAAGGACATTCCCTTCCATTTCTTGAGTATTGTCCATATTTCACTGCTGTCTTGATTAATTTTCTTTCACCTCAGAATGGCCTTCTATTTTAAAATCAAAAAGTTTCAAGCTTTCTTTGTGGTCTTCTTTTTCTGGAAGAAATATTTTTCCTTTAGTATCTTTTTCTAGTATTACTTTTTATAACTATCTACTTTTTTAATAAGCAGCAAAGATGCATTTCTGTCTGCTATTTTTAATATTACTTTCAAAAGTCTTCCTAAGAGTTTTGCTGTGCCACATAATACCAAAGAGAGGAGGGTACTAGCCTTTGTATTTATTACACTTTGAAATAGTGTCATATTACCTTTTGTTGTATTCCTTTTCCCCTCTGTTCTTTTGATCAATTGAAGTTAATCGCTTGCTCCTTGCCATGATAAAATAAGGGAAATCAAATTTGCTCACACTGAAAATTATGAGAAATCTGCTAATGAAAATGGAACAAACTTTCGCAGAAATCGGGGGTGTTGCAAAAAGATAGGGAGGAGAATGTTAAAAATTTACTGACTGAATAATAAGATAGGATGCGACAATGGGACCAATAGGAGAAGAAGGTCCTTCGAAATACAGTTCTTAAAGAGGCTGAAGGGAATTTGACAGACTGCATGGTGCTGAGCCAGACATGTTTTTAACAGGAAGAAACACAGTAAAAAGTCAAGTTTGAAAAAGAAAATATGGTTTGTTCTTCTTTTCTGTTGCTCTTCTTGGAACAGTTCCACTTTATATAAAATATTGAATATTTATTCAACCAGAGAAAAGTAGTGAGAAGCAGAACTGTACCACCCAGCAGTTAGAGTACTCATTTGGGAAGAATGAGGTTCAAATCTCTGCTCAAAAAAAACATTCAATTATTTATACAATCAGAAGAACTCCACAGGATAACTTCAGTCACAACTTGTCAAATCAGCTTAGAAGTTAGAACAGTCACTGGGGAAACAGGGGACCAGAGTGTCCTGCCACTAAATAATGCATACCAAAGACTTAAATTTGGGTTTTTTGCATCCCAAATCAGATCCCTAATCATCAGGCTTCTCTGAATTACTTTGTAATTCACCTCTTACTCCTTTTTTTCAGTAAAGATTTTCATATGCATCTTTCATATTATTTTCAAATATCTTGAGTTTATCCTGATGTGAAATGGGAAAATAATAGTATCTAGACCATTTTTACAACAAAGAAACAAACGAACTTTCCCTAGCTAGCTATTTGTTATTTCAATATCTCTCTCTCCTCCTCCCCACCCCCACCCCCTTTTATTTTTGTCTTAGAGATTCATTTTTGTCAGGAAATTCACTGACCATGAGAAACTTTTCCAATGCATCATGAATCATAATAATGAATAGGCATCTTTGGACAAAAAATATATATATTCCTAACCCACTTTAGGTTGAAGACTGATGACACATGAGCATAATTCTTAGATAGGCTGTTGCTTTTCGACATAATAGTAGTATGTAGGGACTGATCACCTGAGGAAAAAAAAAACTAAAAAGTGAAAAAAAACAGAACAGCCTTCTGCAATCAGTGAAGTACTGCAAACCAAACCCTAGCTTCCTTTCTATTAAAACAACCTTGTCTCTTACTGGTTAATATAGAGTAGATTACAATTTTTAATGCCAAAGAGAAGTCAAGGGGTCAGACTCATCCTTTGTATTTGCTATTGTACTAACTCAGTCTGTTAATACTGGAAAGATATTAAACAAATGAGAAATGTCCTAACCAGATGTCAGCAAAAGGATGCTCTTCAGAGCAGGTGGCTGTTGCTGTGTAGGAGTGTGACTGGAGAATGGAGTGAGGGAGTGTGACTTTGAAAGAACAGATTAAATAGAACACACACCAATAATGGGGGGGGGGGGGGGGTGTCCATTTATTAGATGTATTTTCAATCAATCCATCCTGATGGTTGCCAGTGCAACGAATACCAAATGACTTCATACATTTTTAGGGGAAGTTGCTTCTTATGCCATATCCTCCCTTACTATCTTCCCCTGAGAAGTTCCATCAGGAAGGGAATGTCATGGCAGTAAAAATGATTGAACAGCACATATTATATTGCAAATGCATTAAATAGTTTTGACCTTTTGTACTTCAAATATGACACAGAAAAATGACCTGATTTCAGGTCATAAACCCCATTCATAAACCCCATCAGTTTATTTTTCCCTCCAACCTGAACATGAACATCACATAAATATGTTTGCTGTGATTTGCATGATGATACGCTACAGCATTTATGGCATCCCTTCCAGTGTCAGCAAAGCTGAAGATATTGTAGTACAATATCGTATTTCATAGCTACAGTCAGACCCAATTGGCCTTCCTATATACTTCAAATAAAAGAATGAACCAGACATGAAGCAGGTAGGGACAACTTTTGGCATCTGGAATTTTGAAACATTAGTTTCCACAGTGACAGATACTCTTTTTTTTTAACATTGTTGCACATATTAGACTTCAAGAATCTGAAAAAAAAAGAAAAATACAGTAATGGGAAAGGAAAAGCATAAAGATGTTTTTAATATATATTAAGAATGTGAATCTAGTTTGGAAAATGAATGTTTTTTAAAAAATAAAAGAAACTTCTTGCTCAGTAGAGCCATTCCTGGAGAAATTCTAGATTAAGAGAAAAGAAGAATGTAGGTAGAGACAGAAAACCTTTTAAATTCCTGGGTTAAGAACTGCCCCCTTGGAAGTTTAGAAGTGCACTATTCCCCCCTGCACCAAACTTTTATGAAATTCCTGAAGACACATTAAACTGCTTTTCCATCTCTCATGTCCCAGAGTTGTTTTTAACAGTGTGAAAGCATTAGGATTCCTCACCCTCTTACCAAAGAATAGGAGGGAACTTGCAAGCAAGACAGATATCAGCATTGCAATGAAGGCCTGGATGCAATCTATTTATGCAGATCCTGCTAATTGTCTCTACTACATCTTGTGTGTCACCATCTGAAGCAGGTAATAAAACTGTGTACCAGCACATCCAGAAATACAGTCCTGTGTTGGATTGCATGAGCAATAGCTAACTGGAAGACCTTACACTTTTTAAAAGCTAAAGGAGCACAGTAAAAGAAGTTCTGCTCTGAGCCAAAACACTGCAAATTTTGAAAGACACTTTACAGCAAGATAAAAGCTTCCAAAACAGTTTGAGAAAATCTCAAAGATTTTGTATTAGTTCCAGTGTTACTTAATAAATGACAATTTTTACACAAATGCATCATTCATGAAACTCTAGATTTGTTCCCTCTCTGGCTGCAGGCCCTACTCTGCACCAAAAAGCACAGCAGAAGGGAGGAGATGCCGTGTCCTCTACAAGCTGGGGGCATGCAGTATACTGCTGGTGTTCCCTTCAGCTCTACACTTCCCATAGCCTTTGCCAGGGACATTGCCAAGTCACACCATCCTGGTCCAGGGCCATGGCCCCCTGCCACATCTCCCCCATTAAGACGCAGACTGTTGACACAAGGTTGGTGTTGTTAAGGGAGCAGCAGCCACCCGAGCATTCACACACTATTCAGGGAGTCGCACACGCACCACCTGAGACACTAACTGCTAGGACCAGAGTCCCTTCACAGCGGGCAGCTCCATTGAGCTGACGGGTGCCCCTTTTCGACTCCTCGCTCACACACACACTCACCCTCAGGAGCTTTCTCTCCCTTCAGGCTTGACTCTAGGTTTCCCCGAAGCAGAGTCTTCGACACGAGGTACACCAGGTAAATTTATTGAGTGGTACAGTGGTGAAGAGCAGCTCGAGCTGGGTGCCTCCAGGGAGGGACCCCGAACAAAGAAATCCCTGGGTAATTATACCCTTGCAGCTTCTGCCGATGGTTTCGGCTACCTTATCTTCCTGGTTTGCACCGGTTTCAGGGCCTTCCTTCATGTAGCTAGGTAAGAGTTCAGCATACAGTCATTGTATCTAGGTGAAAGTTCACAACTTGCAGTCTAAGGCTTCAACAGGTCTTTGGATCCTTATTTGAGCTAAAAAGTGACTTCTACAACAGTCCTCCCTTTGTTTTTTTATTAAGCATTCCTGCTTAATATGTCAGACAAAGGCCATTGATTAGTCCCTAATGCTAATAGAGAGGATCCTAAGGGGTGTCCACTTTGTCAGCTGGTTGGCTATCCCTTACTCATTTGACATGTGAATGGTGTATCCAGTTTTCTTTTCCTGAAACTTTTAACAGCAACGTAAGAGCTACTACTACTTACTACTCCCCTTGTGTCCGCTTTTCTCGTGGAGAAAGCTTCTACCCAACCTGACAATTGGTCTACTATAACTACTAAATGTTTGTATCCACTGGCGGATAGCATATCTGTGTGATCCATTTGTCATCCCTGAGAAGGGAAGTAGGCCCATGGTCGTCCCCCTAACTCTGAGCTCGGCTTGATACTTGAAAAATTTTGGCAGGTTGCGCAGCTACTCGTGATCCTTTTTGTGGTGGCAGAAATTCCTGGTGCTGTCCATATTTTTTGCACCTGGTTAGCCACTGCCTCTGCTCCTCCATGAGCTTTGTCGTGAAACCACCTGGCCACGGTAATTAAATATTTCTTGGCAAAACTGGTTTTCCTCCAATCATCCATGTTCCGCTGTCACCTTGTTTTGCTTCCCACTTCTCCCATTGTTTTGGGGTCTCTTAAATTTGGCCATTCATTCTGATTTTCCATTGAGATTGCAACCATACACTCTCTCAGAGGTTGCGGGGCTGCAGCCTTTGCAGCTGCATCAGCTAAGGCATTTCCTTTACTAATTTCTGTAGTGTCCCTGGTATGGGCTGGGCAATGTATCACAGCAATTTCTTTGGGTAGTTGGACCGATTCCAGCAAATTGCTTATTTCCTCTCCATTGGATACCCTTTTCCTTGATGATGTGAGATATCCTCATTCTTTCCGTAGCATTCCTATTGCATGGCACACCCCGAAGGCATACTGAGAGTCCATGTAGATATTGACTTGTTTTCTCTTTCGTAGATGGGCTGTGCACATCAAAGCTGCCAGCTCCACTCCTTGTGCGCTCAGCCTTGTCAGGAGTGGTTCAGCTTCTATCACTTGTCCTTGGCTGACCACGGCGTACCCAGTCCATTGTTGTCCGTGCAAATAGTAGGATGAGTATATATTATAATATATTAATATATTATATATATATTATATCATATTAGACTGCGCATGGAGATCGGACATTTGCATATGTTAATAAGTTCCAGGAAATCTCATGTTTATGTAAATGAATTCTCAGAAATCCTGTGAATACGTAGGACTTTATAGTATATAATCTCTGAAAGTCTACCAGATCGGTGGAGCGCTTATGGTGGAGAATCCCCAGTGCTGCCCAGCGCTGCAATAAAGGATACCTGCTTAATAGTAACTTCGCTGCTATTGAGTTTCATTTTGGACTGTGAGGAGAAGCATCTGTGAATTTTTGTATCAGTTTTGGCGACCCAGGTGGGACCCTCTCTGCTCGGCTGCAGGACCCGTTGAGAACGGGACTCCCGAGGGTACCCCCGGAAAATTTCCGGAGGGACTCCTTGCCTCAATCGGATCGCTGCGGGAGCAGACAAGGACCATCTTCGGGAAAAGGTATTCTTTCTTAAATTTGGTTTGGGACTAGTCATTTCTTGGAAACCCCTGTAAGCCGTGAGTGGCTCACGCTGGGTGGAGTATACTGGGCTGCTAGCACCTTAAAGGTATACACTTGGGAGCACTTCAGTGCTCATTTGGTGGTTATTTGGGAACTCTTGCATTTGGGTATATTGGATCTTGGCTTTGGAACTCGGTTATTTGATTTTGGGATTGTGTTTGGCGTGTTATAAGGACAAGTAGTTGCTCTGTGTTTGCTTTTAGGATTTTTGTTCATTGTATTGGTATTTGAGCATTTTGTCGTCAAAAGTGTGTATGCTGTCCTGTGCGTGTGTGAATGAGACGTACTCTTAGTACGAAGCGAGTGCGGAGTCCTGATCCGCGGTTTCGTTGTCCCGCGAGGGAAACGGCCGGAGACGGACGAAGCGAAAGAAAAAGGTTGTACGGATGTAAAACAGTAATTCTGTAACCCTCTAAGCGGTAAAGTGTGTACCGTGGAACTAACTGTTAAGATACTGCGGGAATACAGGAGAGAACTGGGACCAATAAAATGGGAGGGTCACAGCAAAGTAAAGAGATACCAAAGAAATCTCCATTAGGTTGCATTTTATATCACTGGAAGGACACAGGGGGTCCTCCTGGAGGAAATGTGAGCAAGAAAACTCTAATTAAGTATTGTAATCAGTGATGGCCATTGTAAAAATTAGATGATGAAGAAAAGTGGCCTGTGAATGGGACTCTGAAGTATAATGCCTTGCTGCAACTCCTGTTATTTTTAAGGAGGGAGGGAGGGAAAATGGGATGAAGCTATGTACGCGGATATGTTTTTCACCCTCCGAAATCACCCTGAGCGGCAGAAAGATTGTGGTTTTAATTTTGCTCCCCAAGATCCCATGGTGTTAGCTTTGGAAAAGGAAAATCAGAAAGAGTCAGGGAAGTTGAAGCGATGTTGTTCAGCATGTAGTATTGGACAGAGGTGTTTGAAGGTGAAAGAGAAACCCAGAAAGGCGGAAGAAAGGATAGAGGACTATGTAGCACCCCTGGGTCCTGGACCAACTTCAACTTCAACCTCTCCAATGGTCCCAGACAGTGAGGAGGAGGTTTCGGAAGGAGACGTGGGACCCTCTCTTTCCCCGAGACATACCCCAGTTACGACCAGGACCCGCAGTAAAATGAGACCTATTATAGAGGCTCCTTTAAGGCAGGCAATGGGCCCTGGGGAACCCATGGTAATAAAAGTGCCTTTCCAGATGGATGATATGGATAAGTGGAAGGATGCAATCAAGGGGTACAGGGAGGACCCAAGTGGGGTTGCGAAAAGGTTTAAGTGGATTACTAAGAATTTGGACCCGGATTGGAAAGATGTGGATCTTATGCTAGATGCTATGACTGAAACTGAGAAGCAGCTTGTATTAAAGGCAGCCCGAGCTCATGTAGAAACACAGAGTGAGGGACGAGTCTTACAGGACACAGCCGAAGATCCTGTGCCCTCCAGGGACCCGGGTTGGGACCCTAACGATCCAGCTCAGTACCGTTTGTTGCAACGATACCGAACCTGGATCAAATTTGGAATAGAACATGCGATCCCAAAGGCAGTTAACTGGTCTGCTCTGTATGCTATCAAGCAGGGGCAGAATGAAACGCCTACGGAGTTTTGGGATCGCTTACGGGCTGCTGTGAGAAGTTTTACTACTATGGAACCGGAATCAGAAGCTGCCACACAGCAGCTGGTATCATTATTTTTGGGCAATCCACTAATGATATCAGAAAGAAACTTCAGAAACTTAGGGAACCAGATATAAGGAATTTAGAAAAGTTGCTGGAGGAAGCGTGGAGAGTATATTGGAACAGGGAAGGAGAGGACAGAAGGAAACTGGGAAAGGAGATATTTTTATTTCTTATACTTTATTTCTTATACTTCTGATATATGTGGAGACATCAGAATGTGATCCAATAAGTCTTATCCCTATCTCCCATATTGTCTTCTTACTGCTTTCTCTTTTCTCTTAGAAGTTAATTCTCTGACTAGGCTATTACTATATTTTGCTTTCTTGTAGTCTTTTATCACCGGCCCTTTTCAAAATTCCTTCCTAGGTCTGAGAATCTGTACCTGGTCATTTCTCTCCCTCTCTTTGGGAGATTGTGGTGGGTTAACCTTGGCTGGACGCCGGGTGCCCACCAAGCTGCTCTATCACTCCCCCTCCTCAGATGGACAGGGGAGAAAAATATGACGAAAGGCTCATGTGTCGAGATAAGGACAGGGAGATCACTCACCAGTTACTGCCACGGGCAAAACAGACTTGACTCGGGGAAATTAATTTAATTTATTACCAATAATAAATAGGATAGGATAATGAGAAATAAAACTGTCGTGCTTTAGCCACAGCCGGCAACTAAGCACCACACAGCCGCTCGCTCACTCCCCCACCGGTGGGATGGGGGAGAGAATCGGAAGAGTAAAAGGGAGAAAACTCATGGGTGATGGGGGAGAGAATCGGAAGAGTAAAAGGGAGAAAACTCATGGGTTGAGATAAAGACAGTTTAATAGGTAAAGCAAAAGCTGTGCACACAAGCACACATATATAAAACATGCTGATATAATTTTGCGACTTTTAGATGCTGTACAACTTCCATCAGCAGTGGTGATTATGCACTGCAAAGGGCATCAGAAAGGTAACACTGACAGGGAAGTGGGAAATAAATTGGCTGATCACGAGGCAAGACGAGCTGCGGAACAAGGTGAGGTATTAAGTATAATTCCTGAAAAATCTTTGCCACTACCTGAGACAAACATATGGTTTAGATCTTTGTGAAACCACCTCTGACGGTATCTTATGTGGACAACAATCTCAATTATATGAACCATGCTTATTAGAACATTCTGTTAACAATTGCAAATGGATAATCCTGTCTCCTGATGCGTTTGAAATGTTTGTAGAAATTAATGCCAGACGTGTGTGTTTAGTGACTAATAACTGATCGGTAGTTGAAGAATATCACCTAATCACTCCCTTTATGTGTTCGCATATACAGAAGAACAAGTGGCAATGTTTTGGCTTAAATATAAATCGTGCAAACATCTCTCTGGAAAAATTAAACAAAACCTTGAACCAATGATAACTAAGGACAAACTTGTTGGACTGTCTAGTCAAATTAAAGATGATACCGCCCATCATTGGTGGGATATCTTTTTGGGATACTCACCCTCTGCAGAGAAAACTTTGAATGTTCTAGTCCACCCACTCCTGATATTATTGGTGTTTGTTATTATACTAACAGTTGTCAATTGCCTTTTGTGGTATAAGCTGAAGAAATTGGCTATGAGAGTTTGGGCCTTGCCTAAGGTGATAAAATATGAAAACTTAAGACCTTTGTAAAGAAATTTACAAAGTTTAAAGAAAAGGGGGGAATGAAAGGGTTAAAGCCAAGATAGACAAAGCCACTGCATCAAAATGCCTCCTGAAAGAATTAAAGCCTAGGGGCAAGGAGGATATTTAAATATCTTAGTCACTTAACTAAACAAAAGAAAGGCCTTTGTGATTTAGGGAGTAGTTAGAATGGTTGCAAGATAAGGGGGCTCCGGGATAATCCCATCTCAGACAACTGGGCCTTGGGAGAACAAATACATGGAAGACAGGAGGTCACAAAAGAATGACGACAGCCTTGAAGGACACCGTTTACGTGATCCTAGGACTGAGTTTGCGCAGAAGCAAAGGTCAATCGGCGAACACAGTGAAGAAGACTACGAGCCTTCATCTGAAGACCCCCAAAGACCACTTGAAGACCACCACGGGAGACGACTGCGCATGCGGATCGGACATTTGCATATGTTAATAAATTCCAGGAAATCTCATGTTTATGGAAATGATTTCGCGGAAATCCTGTGAATACGTAGGACTTCATAGTATATAATCTCTGAAAGTCTACCAGATCGGTGGAGCACTCATGGTGGAGAATCCCCAGTGCTGCCCAGCGCTGCAATAAAGGATACCTGCTTAATAGTAACTTCGTTGCTATTGAGATTCATTTCAGGGACTCTCTGAATACTCCGTTTCTCCCTTGGGGAGATTCGGACTGTGAGGAGAAGCATCCGTGAATTTTTGTATCACTGTGTTGTGGAGAACTGCCAGGGGGGCCAGCTGGGACTAAGATTTTTGCCTTGAAATTGTCACTATTAGAAGGTGTTTCGTTAGTTGGTGCTTCGTAAAAGAATTGTGTGAATCTACCTCACAATTGGAGATGTACATGCACATGCTACTGTATTCCCAGATAAAAAAAAAAGACTGATCATATGATGTCTTTAAGCTGCAAGTGAAAGATTACATGAATATGATCAAAACTATGTTTATAGAAGGTTATTATTTTAGTATATATTTTAATATGGTTATGGAGTCAGCAGATCAGGAGTTTCTTTAGATTCATGCCTTTTGACTATCTCTAAAGTAGTTATGCAATAGAATACTAATATCCTTAACTTGTTTATAACATTTTATTCTAGCTAAAAATAGTTTAGCATTTTGTTATTTCACAGTTTTTGTTCTCGTTATAAAAACTAAAGTCTTTAACATACCAAATGCTTTATACTGAAGCATACCGACTACCTAAGAGGAATAACACTATCTCTCCACAGATCTGAAGTTACATTTCCGTTAGTTTGGTATAAGCAGTTAGGTAAAATAAGAGTGGACATAAATCTATTTTCACAGTTTAATTGTTTCACAGAATAACAAAAGATTTGAAGGTATGGTGTAATTTTTTACTGCATATAACTATTTGTATTCTGAAAAATGTGCACTGCTTTAGCAGTACATCATAACTTTTTTCACTTTTTCCAACATGCCTCTCCCAGACTTTCTTTTTCTTCAGTGAATCAAGATACATGTTTCCAGTATATGTGGCAAAGAAATTAAATGCCATTTTAATACACTGTGCTGATGTTACACATAGCATGAAGTAGGATTTCTTATAGTTTGGTCAAACATTTAAAATAGAACTTGGTCATTCTTTAAATAGTCATCGTCTGGAAAGACTATTGTGCCTGAGGAAATTGTAAACAAGAATACAAGTGTGCTTTATTGGTCTCCACAGATTTCAATGTGAGATTTTCAGAGTATTTTACATATGTTAACGACTGGAGCTTCACACCACTCCATTGGGAAAAGACGGCATTATCCCTACTTAGCAGTGCAGGAAATGAAGGAACACGTGTGAGTTATTTGGAGGTATTAAGTGTCAATCTACATGATGAAGTACTGAAATACTTAAGAAAAAAATCTGGCTCACTGAACCTTGATGATTTAGTCAAGCACACGCAGGAAATCTGTGGTCTCACCAGGAACCCTGAACCCCTCATCCCCAGGGCTCTAGTCATAATCCTCCTTCTAGCACTATCAGTACAGTGTGCAGCTGGTGCAGGTAAGAAACCTCTGGATTTTCAGTGTCTATGTCCAACAGAGCAAGGGTCGAAAAGAAAGTTCGAATTGAACAGCAGATTATTGCTGTAGCCATGCCACAGGTATTGGCATTGGTGAAAACAACATCCATTTTTTTTCTACTGACAGGATGAGAATCTTGTTTCTATCTGTGGTACTTTTTAAAGAAAATGTGTAAAACCTGTCTTTTATAAGGGAAGGAGGAAAAAAAACAGACAAATTCTATTTGCGTTTTTAACTCCCTTTCATGAAATGCTGTGCCTTCACCTTTCGTGAACCTGCAAAGGCTAGCCGATTCAAGTGTAATAGCTGCTTTAAACTTTTCTAAACCTATTCTTCAGAACAGAAAAATCAAATGCTTTACTCTTTTCATATGTTTTGGGGGGAGGGATAAGAAGAAAAAGTAGTTAGATGACAACAACCACTTTAAACAATTACAGAGATTTATGTAAAATAATAATGACAAAGTAAACTCACTTAAATATTTATCAAACCAACCTGGAAGATGTAAGATTAAAGGCTTATGCAAGTCTTGTCTTTACTTAAAAATTGAAATAAATTCTCGCATTTACTTTTGATGATACCCAATAACAAAAGAAAAAATGATATCAAAATGAAATTTCTTCTTATGCCATTATGCTCTGTACCTCACTGACTCAGCATGGTGAAGTTTGGGCAGGGCTGTCCACAAGAACAACTACAACATAAAATGTCTTTATATGCACTATAACAAATTCCAAATGAGACAAGAAACAAAGGTGAAGCCGAAGGCTGATACTACAGAAAGGCAATGGGAACTACAGCTGGGAAATTAATGTGGCCCATAACTGTTTAAGAGAAAAGATGTTGAAAATCAATAGCTTTGAAAAGCATAGGCAAATAATGAGGGGCAGCAAGCTAAACAGAAATATTTGAGACTACAGCAAGGTCTCTAGGGTTGCTTTTAACCCTCGTGGATTGTTTCAGTTATGTCCTTTTTTCCCCAGTGAAAATTACTTTTTTTTTTTTTTTTGCAAGACAGTGTATCAAGTTTCTACCTTCAAATGCAGAATGAAGTGAACAGCTGACACTGTCCTGGATTAGTGGTGTCTAGATACTTTCTAACATTATCAGACTGTGTGTATACCAGCATTTTTATGTGACAGTAAAATGCAATAGAAACCTATCATTAAGTGTCATTATGCAGGTAGAAATGGAAGCTGTTGCTGAATTAGGTCTCCTGTTAATGTCATCTAAATTCAAGACCTGGCAAGGAAAAATGCTTCTTGAATAGATAGAGAATACCTAGGGAAAACTAAAAGAATGAAAAATATTAATTATCTGACAATATTTTTTAATCACTATGTCTGACTTTTATAACCTGACAGACTGTTGGCACGCTTAATTCAGATTAGCCAACATATATAAATTAACCTTTTCAAATCTGCACTTTTTAAAGCTAATGTCACTGTAACTTCATAATGAAATAAATTGTCCAAATGATTTTACCATGCCTGGTCTTGCCTTTATCATAAAATCATAGAATCATAGAATCACAGAATGCTTTGGGATGGAAGGGACCTTTAAAGGTCATCTAGTCCATCTCCCCTGCAATGGGCAGGAACATCTTCAACTAGATCAGGTTGCTCAGAGCCCCATCCAGCCTGGCCTTGAATGTTTCCAAGGATGGGGCATCTACCGCCTCTCTGGGCAACCCGTTCCAGTGTTTCACCACCCTCATCGTGAAAAATTTCTTCCTTGTGTTTAGTCGAAATCTACCCTCTTTTAGTTTAAAACCATTACCCCTTGTCCTGTCGCAGCAGGCCTTGCTAAAAAGACTATCCCCATCTTTCTTGTAGGCCCCCTTTAAGTATTGAAAGGCTGCAATAAGGTCTCCCCACAGCCTTCTCTTCTCCAGGCTGAACAACCCCAGCTCTTTCAGCCTTTCCTCATAGCAGAGGTGTTCCATCCCTCTGATCATTTTTGTGGCCCTCCTACGGGCCACAAAACGTCTCCAACAGGTCCATGTCTTTCCTGTGTTGAGGACCCCAGAGCTGGATGCAGTACTCCAGGTGGGGTCTCGCCAGAGCAGAGTAGAGGGGCAGAATCACCTCCCTCGACCTGCTGGCCACACTTCTTTTGATGCAGCCCAGGATACGGTTGGCTTTCTGGGCTGCGAGAGCACATTGTTGGCTCATGTCCAGCTTTTCATCTGTCAGTACCCCCAAGTCCTCCTCAGGGCTGCTCTCAATCTCTTCATCCCCCAGCCTGTATTGATACCAGGGATTGCCGGTATCATTGAAATGTCCTTTGCTGCTCTTTTATTTTCATTCTCATTATTTATTTTTAGCTACTTTTAGCTAACTATTTTTAGCTCTCGCTTATTTCTAGTCACCTAGGCAGTAATGTATGCTTGCTACATCTGTGCCTGTACCTGAGATCTGATGTTACCAGAAAGTTATTTAATCAAGAGCACTAGCATTGAAGAAGAAAACCACATGAAAAATACTTGTGTTGACATTTAGACATCCACCCAAGACCATTATTTTCTGTTCTCCCTCAGGTGTGAGAGCTCAGTGGAGGTGGCAGTGAGCATAACAGCAGCAACCCTGATGGATTTGAGGGCAGAGTGACCTTAACAATACATTGCTGGGCACAAAAGCTCTCAATAGTTCTCAAAAATTTACATTTGGAAGGAATATGCCAGTTGTATTATGAGGAGTTAGACAAGTCTCATAAGCAGCAAAATTTGGTTGGGTTGTACTAGTTTAGGCTGCTAAAATGCCAGCAAGCCAGAACTGCACTCAAGTCTTCCTGCTTTCTTACCACTGGTGAAGAGGACTGCACTAAGCCCAATGTACCCAAGGGATTCTGCACAAATGATATAGAGTCCAGCTGACTCCTGTCAGCACAGAAATGAATACTGAAATGAACCTGTCTTTCTTCTCTGCAATGTATCCTTAAAGGAATGAGAAAAACAATAAAAGTAGGTATTGACATTAATTGTAACTGAAAACTAGTAAAGCAAGATATACTGCACATGGAGATGACAAGATGAAAGCTTTGTTTACACAAGATAGATACATTTGTTTTCCTGATGCCTGTGGTTCCTCTTAGCTTGTGTTACCTCTCTCAAAGGTGAGGGAGGAACTAAGAACTCCAAACACAGGGAAATGATGTGGAAAAAAGTGTTCATCTTGTTTTGTACTTAGTTTTAAGGTTTCTGTTCCCAAGCAGAAAGTCTACAAAGCATGCAGTATTACAAGGACAAGAATAGGGATAAACTGTCGTATTACTGCACAGGGAAAAGAAATGAATAGGAGACAAATAATTCAAAGCAAAAGTGTTAACTTTTGCATTATGGAGTGTGATAATGAAAACATGATTTGCAAAAACTTGTCTACGTGTATTAAATCTCCTATTGTGTATCCTCCAGGATATTGTCAACAGCTGAAGTAGAAAAGTAGTCAAATGTTCTTTAGTGCAAGTATAGACACACTCAGCTGATGCTCAGCTTTGCGTTCACTATTCAGAAACTGTAATGGAGATGCATATATAGAACTACATAGTATCTGTGGTAAATGTTTTGGTCCTATCTCCTTTTACAATTATATTCAAAACCAGTTCAACTGCACTCATAAATGTGCAATGTTAAATTTTCTAAGGTAGACAAGGCCTGCTGCTTCCTCACATCTATGAGCTATAGAGTGAAAACTAACTTCCTTGCCTGCCTTACATTTGATGTGACTGATCACTCCATTTAGAACCAGTTAAACTCCTATGCTCAGAGGACTTTCAAATTTGAGTCTATTTAGCAACTACCAGCTATAGGGTTTAACTCTAGAGAACCTCTTTGTGTAAGCTCCTTTAGTGTTGCTAATTAAATGTAGTTTCCTACCCAGTTCTACCTTCATGAAGTAGGATGTGGGATATCAACCTAAATGCATAAAAATGCTTTGCTTCCAACATCTTTTTTTTTTTTTTTTTTTTTTTTTTGCATAGGATCCATTAGGTGGGTTAGTTAGTTAGAATTTAGCAATAGATTGTAACAGAGAATGTTTTCTTTTGACACTTTCAATTAGAGACCTGCTCACACTGAAGTATAAACTTGTCTATGGTGGAAAATATCAGCTTAAATGACTCTTTTTCCTTCCTATAGCAAATAAAATACATAGCATTGAAGTACTTGAATTGCCTTAGGGTTTAAGACTTCTGCTTACTGAAGTTTTCCCAATTAAAGTGTAGTGTAATATTCTTATTTTATGGCATTATAATAAGCTGGTTTTCTGGTTATTTTAGGGACTACACAAGTCTTGACAATTAGAAAGAATGATTGTTTGACATCAGAGCATTTCATTTATCTATACACTTAAATCTTACAGGATTTGTAAAGTTATTGATATAGATATCTCCTATCAGTAAAGTCAAAGTAGAAAAGACCGGATCTCCTGAGCCTGAGACTTTGAAATCAGTCTTTATTTTATTGCCACTGCCTAATCTACCCTGCAAGGTAGATTGATGTTAGAGTAAGATATTAGCAAGACAACATTGCATTTTAACATTGTTATGATAAAGTGAACATCCATTTCGGGATTTCTATGAAACTCTGCTCTTGTTTACTTCCCAGGCAGCCCTACTGACTACTAAATGTGAATAGTTATGATAATACGGCAGTTGGATTTTTGGCCATAGAAGATAGACCTGGAAGGATATTCCTGGAATTGCAGTTAACCATGAAATAGACCCTTTGTCCAGAAAGACAAACTTCACACTTGAATTGCTGATAGGTCACAACTCACCTACCTCCCAAACACTTCATAACAAATTGAAGGTATTGTACAAGCCCGCTGTGCAAAATTGTTGGCATGCATTTGTGTATCCAATGTATATGTGCTGACCTCAGAACTGGAGATCTCAAAAAAGCCAACTGTTAACTTTAAGACATGTGCTTTACATGCCAGTGTAGGAGCAGTGTCTACAGCTCTGGGTGCTCTTTAATAAAATCCCTCTGCGAAAGCACAGGTAAGGGCCTTTCCTTCTTCCTAAAGGAGCTGGTGCTTTGATGAATATTGCTATATCATCCATGTCTACAACAGCTCATCCTGAAGGATCAGGTGAAGAGGAATTTTTTTACTTTAATTTCTACTTTACATCTAATGCCAGGTTCTTTTAAATATCTGGAATGAAACTACCTACAGCCTCCCAGCAAACTTATCCTTCTCTTTTCTCTGGTTTATCTAAAGCACTATATCAAATGATGATGGGGAATGTGCTTTTTCATTTCAATATGCCCATTTTAAAGGAAATGTCCGCAGTTGCTGAGGATCTATTTCCCGTTATGACTTTATGTTCTTGTCAAAGGCAATGGGAGGTCTGACCAAAAAGCATAGGATTTGGCTCTAGATTGGTGCTGTTACTGCCATCAGGCTGCCTGTTTGGGTCCTGTGTGATAGACCTGTGCAATCTGAATAATACCTTCGGCTGGGGCTGCACGGCTAGAAGGCGCGTCCCCTGGGTGGTGGATAGGGGATCCCTCTCTGGAGGGTGCACCGGATAAAATTGAAGAAGGTGCCGCGAACCAACGCAGCCTAAGGGAAGGCCACCCTGACAGAAAAACCACTGGCCCTCCAAGTCATGGGGGTTGGGCAGGAGGCCAACTACCTCCTCCCGGAAAAAAAAAATAAAAAGTTGCAGAAACGACGAGCATCAACTCGGAGATGGAGAAAATCAGTAATGAAGTGAGGAGGAGGAGATGGAACTGGATCGGTCATGTCTTGAGGAAAAAAACAACAGAAGACTGCGCTGTGGCCCTTGGGTCTCCAGAGCACGCAGCCGCAGACCGATCGAATTGGAAGAACGATGTTCGCGCCTTGTGTGCCTCCTGGCACTGAGAGAATTCAGATTCAGAATCTGAATAATATGCAATAGTTCAGCATTATGATCCTTCTGCCAAACCCAGTGGGCTGGGTGGGGGGCACAGCTTTCGCCAAGCATGCTTATGTGCATAAGCCCACTGTTACAGGTGCTGCTGCTTCAGTACTGTTCATAGCTTTAGTTGCACATCAAAGTTAGAGGGGAATGGAGCCGCTCCCCAGGTTCTGTGTGGAAGATCCTGAGAACTTCTTAGTCAGCAGTCCTAGACTCCTTTGCCCTTCAGGACTTCCTCCCAAGGGACTCTCTCAACCAGGCTCCTAAACAGGCCAAAGTCTGCCCTCCGGAAGTCCAAGGTGGCAGTTCTGCTAACCACATTCCTTAGTTCTCCGAGAATCGAAAACTCGATCATTTCATGATCACTATGCCCAAGAGAGCCTCCAACCATCACATCACCCACAAGTCCTTCTCTGTTCACAAACAACAGGTCCAGCGGGGCGCCTTCCCTAGTTGGCTCACTCACTAGCTGTGTGTCCTGGTTTCAGCTGGGATAGAGTTAATTTTTGTCTTGGTAGCCGGTATGGGGCTGTGTTTTGGGTTTAGGATGAGAACAATGTCGATGATGATACACTGATGCTTTGGTTCTTGCTAAGTAGTGCTAAGCTGTTGCTAAATAGGTGCTAAGTGGCGCTCACACTGGTCAAGGACTTTTCAGCTGCCCCTGCTCTGCCGGGTGCACAAGAAGCTGGGAGGGGGCACAGCCGGGGGGGGGGTGGGGTGGGGTGTGCTGACCCAGACTGGCCAAAGGGCTATTCCATACCATATGACGTCATGCTCAGTATATAAGCTGGAGGAAGAAGAAGGAAGGGGGAGACGTTCGGCGTGATGGCGTCTGTCTTCCCAAGTAACCGTTACGCGTGATGGAAGCCCTCCTTTCCTGGGGATGGCTGAACACCCGCCTGCCGATGGGAAGGAGTGAATGAATTCCTTGCTTTGCTTTGTTTGCGTGCACGGTTTTTGCTTTGCCTATTTAACTGTTCTAATTTATTTTACTTCAATTATTAAACTGTTCTTATCTCAACCCACGAGTTTTCTCCCTTTTACCCTTCTGATTCTCTCCCCCATCCCACTGGTGGGGGAGTGAGCGAGCGGCTGCGTGGTGCTTAGTTGCCGGCTGGGGTTAAACCATGACACTGTGTCAGGAAGTTATCTTCCACACGCTCCAGGAACCTCCTAGCCTGTTTCCTCTCCACTGTATTGTATTTCCAGCAGACATCTGGTAAGTTGAAGTCCCCCACGAGAACAAGGGCTAGCGATCGTGAGACTTCTCCCAGCTGCTTATAGAATACTTCGTCTCCCTCTTCATCCTGGTTGGCTGGTCTATAACAGACTCCCACCATGATATCTGCCTTGTTGGCCTTCCCCCTGATTCTTACCCATAAACACTCAAGCCTATCATCACCATCATTAAGTTCTAGACAATCAAAACAGTCTCTAATGTACAAGGCTACCCCACTGCCTCTCCTTCCTTGCCTATCCCTTCTGAAGAGTTTATAGCCGTCCATTGCAGCACTCCAGTTGTGCGAGTCATCCCACCATGTTTCTGTGATGGCAACTATATCATAGTTTTCCAGCTGCACAACTGCTTCCAACTCCTCCTGTTTGTTGCCCATGCTGCGTGCATTCGTGTGGATGCACTTCAGTTGGGCTATTGATCCCGCCACCTTTTTGGGGGGAGAAGCCCTAATTCCTATGTGACTGTTCTCAGGTGCTTCCGTGGTTTCTAACACATCAATAAACCTTGTGTCTTTGCTGCTGCATGGCTCTCCATCCCCTACCTCCACTGAGACGGCAGACCGATGGACCTCGCTAGCACCCTGTCCCTCAAACTTTGGCATGTGTCCTGGTTTCAGCTGGGATAGAGTTAATTTTCTTCTTAGTAGCTCGTAGAGTGCTGTGTTTTGGATTTAGGATGAGAATGTTGATAACACACTGATGTTTTGGTTCTGGCTGAGCAGAGTTTACACTAGTCAAGGACTATTCAGCTTCCCCTGCTCTGCCGGGTGCACAAGAAGCTGGGAGGGAGCACAGCTAGGACAGCTGACCCAGACTGGCCAAAGGGCTATTCCATACCATATGACGTCATGCTCAGTATATAAGCTGGGGGAAGAAGAAAGAAGGGGGGGACGTTCGGAGTGATGGCGTTTGTCTTCCCAAGTAACCCTTACGTGTGATGGAGCCCTGCTTTCCTGGGGATGGCTGAACACCTGCCTGCCAATGGGAAGTAGTGAATGAATTCCTTGCTTTGCTTTGCTTGTGTGCGCAGCTTTTGCTTTACCTATTAAACTGTCTTTATCTCACCCCATGAGTTTTCTCCCTTTTACTCTTCCGATTCTCTCCCCCATCCCACCGGGGGGGAGTGAGCGAGCGGCTGTGTGGTGCTTAGTTGCTGGCTGGGGTTAAACCACGACAGTCCTGTTTGGCACCCAATGTGGGGCCCGAAGGGGTCGAGATAATGACAGATTTACTTGGAATGTGCTAGATTGAATTTATAGCTGTTATTGCTGTTTAGGTATTAATCAACAGGCTTCTGTGCTTGCCATGGTGCTTGCTTGCCTTACTGTATATTAGAGTCTATTGCTTGTTTGTGGCTGCTTTTTGCTTTTGCTGCTTGCTGTCATGCTGAACTGCTTATCATCTTACTGTGCTGTGCCTGGGAACATTTTGATAACAACAACGGCCATGCCCTGGGCTGGCAGATGGCCAGGGCATCGCTGCTGTTTCTGTGCTGCTGTACTGGACAGGCTGGAACTCCAGTGTGAACTCGAGTCGAAGGGACTGTGACATGCGGATGAGTCCACGTGGGAGCAGGACACCCCGAAGTGCCTGTGGACGTGGATAAGCCCATGCCAGAGCAGGTATGTCTCGATGCATCTGTGGCCATGGTTATGTCTGTGCCGCAGCAGGGATACCTCTTGAAGGGATTGTGGCCCAAGGATAAGTCCACGCTGGAGAGGGTACACCTCGAAGCATCTGTGGCTGTGGATAAGTCCGTGCTGACACAGGTACACCTTGAAGCATCAGTGGCTGTGCATGAGGTCATGCTGGAGCACCTCAAAGTGTGTGGCCATGGGTAAGGCCATGGTGGAGCAAGTTTACTTCTGAAGAGACTGTGGCTGCGGGTAGAGGCCATGGTGGAGCAAGTTTACTTCTGAAGAGACTGTGGCTGCGGGTAGAGGCCATGGTGGAGCAAGTTTACTTCTGAAGAGACTGTGGCTGTGGGCAAGGCCACACTAGAGCAGGTATATCTCTGAAAGCATTGTGGCCCATGGAGAAGGCCATGTGGGAACAGGTGCACCTCTAAGTGACTGTGGCTGTGGATAAATCCATGCCGCAGCAGGTATACCCCTGGAGAGACTGTGGCTCATAGACAAGGCTCCACTTGGAGCAGGTAAACCCCTAAGGGACTGCAGTCTGTGGATAAGTCCAAGCCGGAGCAGGGGCAAGGGGAGGAGTCCATTGCAGTGTTAAACCCAATGGTCTGGTCCAAAGGGGCCAGGGGTGGAGATTGTAATGGAAATACCTTTAAATGGTTGTAACCCGGGATTTGAGTTGCATGTTATAGGAATTACCATAGCAGGAACCACCTGAAAAGACAGTTTAATAAAGACAGTTTAATAGGTAAAGCAAAAGCCGCGCACACAAGCAAAGCAAAGCAAGGAATTCATTCACTACTTCCCATCGGCAGGCAGGTGTTCAGCCCATCCCCAGGAAAGCAGGGCTCCATCACGCGTAACAGTTACTTGGGAAGACAAACGCCATCACGCCCAATGTCCCCCCCTTCCTTCTTCTTCCCCCAGCTTATATACTGAGCATGATGTCATATGGTATGGAATAGCCCTTTGGCCAGTCTGGGTCAGCTGTCCTAGCTATGCTCCCTCCCAGATTCTTATGCACCTGGCAGAGCATGGGAAGCTGAAAAGTCCTTGACTAGTGTAAACTCTGCTCAGCAAGAACCAAAACATCAGTGTGTTATCAACATTATTCTCATCCTAAATCCAAAACACAGCACTCTACCAGCTACTAAGAAGAAAACTAACTCTATCTCAGCTGAAACCAGGACAGAAGATTATTTTCTGAGTAGTGCTGTCATAGATTCATAATGAGAGCTTCTGCTGGGTAAAGGGAGCAAAAAATGCTTTTGCCTACTGCGGCTTGCTTAGCTCTAGCACTTGCTTTCAAATTGCCAGGTATTGAAACTGCATGGTGAAAGTGGATAAACAAGACCTTTGGATTTCACTGGATTGGTGATGATGCACTATTGTTTCTGTATCATAGATTTCCCGTATATGCTTACCTAATCTTTTCCTGGGCCTACACAGAGGGGGAGAGGTAGCATCCAGACTGAAAAAAATGTTTTGATTGCCTTAGTCTAAGAGCATGAAGACCTGGCACCAAAAGAATAAGGGGGAAAGAGGGAGGACCTTTGTGAATGGTGTCATGGCATCAGATACATGCAGAAGGAAATGGAAAACTGAAAGGAAACTTTTTACCTTTTGTTGGATTTTTTTCAGTCAGGAATGCATGCTGTAAAGATAAAGCTGAGAGGCTGGTTTCAGCTCAAGGATTCCCCTGGAGGAGTTAGATGCTCTCTATTTATAAAGTTGTGTTTATAAAGTTTGGTCTGCAGATCTACTTCCTTGTGCCATGGATTGCCAGCAAAGAAAGCAAGGCCTCGGCACAAAATGACTGAGAGATCCTGTGGGCTCTGCCTGCAGTTTTGCATGCAATTATCAATGATGTTGATATTGCAACTACATTCTCCAGCTCCTTGGAGTTAGCATTTTGAAAACAGTGTGCAGACATACTGCTGAGGAAAGGTGTGAATGTGAGATGAAATTTCCATTATGAACTCCTCCCAGAAAGTGGCTGTGGGGGAGTGGAGTGTTTGATTCTAACCCTTCTGCACAGGAGCCAGCATCTGTAACAAATCTTGAGGGGTAAGTGAACTGATTGGAGGCTGACCAACGGAGTGCTACATGCATGGGAGGAACATAGTGTAGCTTTGAGTTAATGTTCATTATCTTTGCATTGGTTCCCCTGCTAGCCATTTATAGCTGTAAAAAAAGGCTTATTTACCAATGAGTCCTGTTCTTTTTTTCCCCCCCCAAGAATCTCACATTACCTCAACTTTTCTGCATCTTTAACACAAGTCTCTCAAGAAAACAAGTGCTATTTTCTCAAGTTCTGGCTTCTGCAATCAGGAGGCAGGAGACTGAACACACTTTTACAAGCTTGTCAGGTTTTAGCTGTTTTCTGTCTTCAGACTCACTTTTTTTTTTAGAAAATGGATTCACCAAAAAATACCCAAACTAGAAATAAAGTAAAAACAACTCAGTGCTTATCTTCCCCTCCCCACACAAACAAACTCTGTGATATCTGGAGATTGCTTACAGAATGAGCTCATTCTTCTACCTGTTTCTTCTCATTCTTTTTATGTTTTTCTTCTTTAATCTTCCACCTTTCCTTACTGAGGACAGAGCACAGCTGGGTGAGTGTACTGAGGAAATAGCAGGGAAAGGCCACTTGGCTTTTTCAGTGTGTGCCATTGAGATCCTCAGGGCTGCTATACTCAGCTATAGCCTTAACTGCTTCTCGCAGCCCCACTGAATGCATACCATTTGTCTAGGGCTATTGAATCAGTGTGAGATGTGCATCTTGCATGCACACGTTATCACTAAGGTATGGACATGTCTATATTCTATGAGCAGATGTGCTCCTGGTATAGGAAACTGCTCTCAGGATAATGGGGTATGGAAGCCCCATCCTGTGCACTTGGTTAAACAGCCAGTCTTGACTAAGCTGTTGAACCACTCTTGAGCAATGACAGGTAGAACATGTGATGGGAGTTCCCCATATTGTGTTTGCATTTCCATATCCAGGATTGGCTCCAAAATACTGAAAGACTGGAATGCTTGTTTAATTAACAATAAACTAAATTAATTTCCCCAAGTGGAGTCTGTTTTGCCCATGACAGCAATTGCTGAGTGATCTCCCTGTCTTTATGTTGACCCAGGAGCCTTTCATTGTATTTTCCCTCCCTCTGTCCAGTTGAGGAGGGGAGTGATAGAATGGCTTGGTGGGCACCTGGCAGCTAGCCAAGGTCAACCCACCACAGCTTGTTATAGATATTTACATCCCCACGGTTGGATATTTTGCAGTCTGGTCCTGTTTAAGGTGAATAGTCAGGGCTAGCTAGTAGTTTTCTTCCGCATGCCTGGAAATGAGGTCACTGGCTTTTTTGTTGGCTACAACTCTGCTCAGCAGAGTTAACTAAGAACATGCTATGCAAATACATTAGAAGTAAATATTGTGCAAATTAAAATGAGCACAGTATGTGGGCTAGAATGCAAAACAAATTTCTCTGAAAGTTATTTTCAACCCTGTTTTAAAGTCAAGATGAATGACACATTGGTGGAATAAGCACCACATCTTGCCTGCTCTGTAATTAGTTATGTAAATTCTACACTATGGAAATGCAGTAAAGTGTTTATCTACTTGGACAGATATATGCTACTAGTACCACTGGCCCAGCTCATACTGGTTGTGTGGTTAGGACAACGTTTGAGATTCACAGTGTTTGGTCTCAGGCAAATATGCAACCTATCCCCCTCTATTCCTCCTCAGATTCTGGGCTCATTAACTATTTACACAAGCTTCCAAATTTGAATGTAAATGTCATTGTGGAAATGAATGTAAAAGTCACTGTGGAAAATCACAGTTGAGTCACCCTGAATATATTTGTACTTGGGGACAAATGTTTTTTGTTTCCCTGATTGTCTGAAGCAATAACAGGATTAAGAACTGGTAGGGAAAAAACTCAGATTTACAAAATACAAACTGTATTGGGCGTGCATGGCAAGGTTTTGGTAGTGGGGGGGCTACAGGGGTGGCTTCTGTGAGAAGATGCCAGAAGCTTCCGCTATGTCTGATAGAGCCAATGCCAGCCAGCTCAGAGATGGATCTGCCACTGGCCAAGGTTGAGCTGATCAGCAATGGTGGTAGCACCTCTGTGATAACATGTTTGAGAAGGGGAAAAAAAACTGCTGCGCAACAACAGCAGCCAGAGGAGAGTAGAAAATGTGAGAGAAACAACTCTGCAGACACCAAGGTCAGTGAAGAAGGAGGGGGAGAAGGTGCTCGAGGTGGTGGAGCTGGTATTTGAATAACCATATTCTTAGACTCCTCATTCTCCTCCAGTGTAAGGAGACTGCCCCAAAAACTAAAACGCATGTTAGACTGCCTTATGCAGGGTTAGGAACACTAGTTAGCTTCATTACTGCAGAAATCTTATCTGTTCAATGGTATAGAAGAAGAGATTTTTGTTGGGTGAAGGAGCAAGGAACCCAACGGACAAGCTGGAGACCATGAAGTGATAACTTTCACAGTGATGGCACCCATTTGAGCCTGCCTATATGCCAAGCAGATTTTTAGATGCAAAGGCAAACTGTCCTCTTCTACCAAGAAAGAGAAACTCTGTCTCTGTGTTTAAAGTAGAAGAAACATGGAGGAAATAAGCAGAATGGTAGGTGAACAACCATACCAGCTCATCTCTCAAAGGAGTCCAAGAAAGAGGAAGCACATCCATTGATTTGGACCTTACATTCTACCCTTTATTAGTTTCTAGGGTTTTAATGGGTTTAGTCACAGACTTATTTATAATCATAGAATCATAGAATCATTTAGGTTGGAAAAGATCATCAAGTCCAACCATTAACCTAGCATTGCCAAGTCCACCACTAAACCATGTCCCTAAGCATTACATCTACATGTCTTTTAAATACCTCCAGGGATGGGGACTCAACCACTTCCCCAATCAGCCTGTTCCAGTGCCTGACTACCCCTTCAGTGAAGAAATTTTTCCTAACATCCAATCTAAATCTCCCCTGGCACAACTTGAGGCCATTTCCTCTAGTTCTATTGCTTGTTACTAGGGAGAAGAGACCGACCCCCACCTCGCTACAACCTCCTGTCAGGTAGTTGTAGAGAGCAATAAGGTCTCCCCTCAGCCTTCTCTTCTCCAGACTAAACAACCCCAGCTCCCTCAGCCGCTCCTCATAAGACTTGTGCTCCAGACCCTTCACCAGCTTTCTTGCCCTTCTTTGGACACGCTCCAGCACCTCAATGTCCTTCTTGTAGTGAGGGGCCCAAAACTGAACACAGGACTCGAGGTGCGGCCTCACCAGTGCCAAGTACAGGGGCACTATCACCTCCCTGGTCCTGCTGGCCACACTATTCCTGATACAAGCCAGGATGCCATTGGCCTTCTTGGCCACCTGGGCACACTGCTGGCTCATGTTCAGGCGGCTGTCGACCAACACCCCCAGGTCCTTTTCCACCAGGCAGCTCTCCAGCCACTCTTCCCCAAGCCTGTAGCGTTGCATGGGGTTGTTATGACCCAAGTGCAGGACCCAGTACTTAGCCTTGTTGAACCTCATACAGTTGGCCTCGGCCCATCGATCCAGCCTGTCCAGGTCCCTCTGCAGGGCCTTCCTACCCTCCAGCAGATTGACACTTCCACCCAACTTGGTGTCATCTGCAAACTTACTGAGGGTGCACTCGATCCCCTCATCCAGATCATTGATAAAGATATGAAACAGAACTGGACCCAATACTGAGCCCTGGGGAACACCACTTGTGACCAGCCACCAACTGGATTTAACTCCATTCACCACAACTCTTTGGGCCTGGCCATCCAGCCAGTTGTTTAGGTTGCCTATTCAGCCTTCCCGAATTGATGCTAAAAGAGAAAGAGCTAAAAGGCACCTGTTGTTACTACTGCACAGCTCAGCCTTGGCCAGCGGCGGGTTCATCTTGGAGCCTGCTGGCATTGGCTCTATTGGACATAGCGGAAGTTTCTGGCATCTTCTCACAGAAGCTACCCCTGCAGCCCTCTCTGCTACCAAAACCTTGCCACGTAAACCAATACATTCCACCCCTTGCCTCTGTGAATCACATATCTAGGAATTATCATTAAAATACACATTCATCACACAATCTACAATCTTCACAAACTTCACTTACATCAACAAAATGAATTCCCCATACTAAAATCATAACAACATCATCACAACACTGAACAAAAGTGGAGAATTTACACACAATCCACCCCTTGTCCCTTCATCACAATTACAGCAGAAGTTCCCCACAATTTTTCCACTTTCTAACATTGTTCAGTCCATGTTTTGCCCATTTCCTCTCTCAGTTACTGTCCTTATCTTGAATTCTTCATGTCCCATGTTGGGCCCCAAAAAGGACTGTGATGGATTGACTTTGGCTGGCTGCCAGGTGCCCACCAAGCTGCTCTATCACTTCCCTCCTCAGCAGGACAGGGAGGGGAGAAAATAAGATGGAAAAGAACTCGTGGGTCAAGATAAAGGCAGTTTAATAATGAAAAAGCAAAGGCCGCATGCAGAAGCAAAGGAAAACAAAAGATTTTATTCTCTACTTCCCATCAGCAGATGATGTCCAGCCACTTACTGGGAAGAAGGGCCTCATATGCATAGTGGTTGCTCTGGAAGACAAATGCCTTAATAACGAATGCCCCCCCCCATCTTCCTTTCACTTAGCTTTCATTGCTGAGCAGACATCATATGGTATGGAATATCCCTTTGGTCAGTTTCAGTCAGTGGTTCTGGCTATGTCCCCTCCCAATCTCTTTCCCACCCCCAGCCTGCTGGCCTTTGGAGGGGGAAGGGGGTTTGGAGAGACAACCTTGATGCTTTGCCAGCACTGCTCAGCAGTAGCCAAAACACTGGTGTGTTATCAACACCTTTCTAGCTACCAGTACAAAGCACAGCACTATGAAGGCTGCTATGGGGAAAGTTAACTCCATCCCAGCCAGACCCAATACACTAGTCAAAAATGACATGGAGGAAGTTACTGTTGGTAAAAACAAGCCTGTGGATCCTGGAATCTTTAAAACAGCCTATGTGAGTTAGATTTCTATTTGCATTGAATTTTAACTGGATTCAGATGTCCAGCTCACTTAACATCTCAGAAAAAATCTCTGCCTAAACTACTCACAATTTGAATTTAATGTATCTGAAACCTCGTTGTTTTACCTTCTACATCTCCTTACCTATCATCTTCTGCTACTTCTGTGTCTCTATACAGTGTCCACTGAGGCCTTGATTCTGTATAATGAAAGTTGTGTGCTTGGGTCTGCATGTAGTCAATGGTGTTGCAGGGCACAAGACAGTCTGCCTGTCTAGACTGCAGCTGAGAGGGTCTGGATTTTAAATGTGTTGGATTGGCTTGCATGCAAAGTGTCTTTCATTCAAAGGTGCTTGGTAGATGACCGAGGAACAAAGCAGGCTGTGGAGCTGGCTTTGGCTTTTGTGGAAAAATAACGGAACTTGCAACTGGGGTGTCGAAAAACATATATCATACTAATTGTTGTTTAGTCTTGTGTGTTTGACAAGTAGAACATCGGTTTTTAGATAACATAGGCCTGTCATAGACTTAGAGGCACCCCATTGAACATGCTTGAAATTCCTGCCCTGCTGTGGGAAAGATCAAATCACAGTGGTAAACTACGCCTGCATGAATCCCTGATAAACAGGCAAAAACAGCAGGTTCCGTGATCCTCTAGCATGGACTGAGCTCCGTGGTGCCTGTGTCCCCGCTTGTGTGCCTCTGCCCGGGTGCTGCTTCAGGGATCCCCCAGTTGGTGAGGTAGCAAAAATAAATTTACTCTGCATTTCATCCGTGGTTTTGTGGTTATTCCTGTGTTCTGCCTGTGCCAGCTCACACAGCTTTCTAAGGATGCCAGACTTGGTGTGAGAAGATAGCACAGCTGAGTTTATAGGGCAAGGCTATGCCTGACTAGGGGAGGCAGCGGTAGATCTTCTGTGCTGACAGTCGCCTATCTCCCCTCCCAATGGTGCATGCACTCTGCTGTAAGCTCCAATTCAATAGCAGATTTACTGTCTTCAAGTTCCATTTGGTAAAGGAATATAAAATAATTTTGCTGTTTTGAAACTGAAATGTTTATGAACTGACAGCCTGCCCTTAGTTGATTGCAACACAGTTCAGTGCAGGGGTGACACTTTGAAAGGGGTGCCAAAGAGCTCAAAGCAGCCCTGCTGAAAGGCTAATATATTCTCAGAGGCAGCTGGCAGACAATATATATTAGCAGAAAACTTAATGAATATTTTAGCCTATACAATCACAAAGGAGAAATGGAAAGATGGAATAATAGACACATTTTCCAGTTAAGAAAATGGAGCACAACTGAAGCAATTCAGTTAGGGTAGTTTTGGAGTCCTCTGCTGTTTTTTTCCTCACTAAAAGGGGCTTGGTCTTGGGTAGTAAAGCTGTCTCTAGGCTCACGGTATTTTGACAACTGGTGTTGAGATTTTGTTGAATCTTTGCTTGAGATTCACTCAATTCATGCAAGGCATGAGGGGGGAAGAAGTAGGAAGCAGCCAGCCTTGAGGATGGGACAGAAGCTGTTCCAGAGTTCCTAATCCATGACATACTCAGGCTTGACTTTGATGCTGGACAGTGTAACTGGGAGCTGGGGTTTATGAGGGGGATAGGGCAGGAAATGAGAGATAAACTTTACCCACAGTTAACTCAAGTCAGGGAAATTATCAAGACAGCTAAATAATCTGTAACCTGACCAAGCACCGAGGGATATCTGAGAACATCAAATGTTACGAGGCACGTTTAGCTTCCTGAAATGGTTATGTTATCCCTGTGCTGCTGTGATGCCTATTCTGTACAGCTGGGGTAAAGAGACACACAGTAAGCAAGTATGAGCAACAACTAAAAACTATTACCTAAAGTACCTGTATAATTGTGGAAGAAACAGGCTTTGCAGTCAAAAATACTGAGAATTTTGCTTTTATTTCTGATGCTTAGGCTGCTGAGCTGTGCTTTTCCTTTATTGCAATAATAAAAAGAATTTTTACTTTTATCATGGACTGCCATACAGGTTCAAATAGGCACTGCGCAAATACAGAGCAGAAAGACGGATACAGCCCCAGACCAGGAATGGTATCTGTTTGTGTCTCATCCAGTGAAATGCCTGTAATTCATGTCAACAAGGGTAGTTTATTGGGACAAAAGAACACACAAGAGCCCAGCATGGCTGAGTTAAGTGGGATTCTTTTAATGAATATGATTACTACAGCCTGAAACACTTAATGTTTTTCAGTTGTAGGCAAATAAGCGTGGGGAAGAAAATTGCTTTCCTCTATCAGCTACGTAATAAAAAGTGTCATTGCAAAAACTTAACTATCCAGAGGGCTCTATGGGCTCCATTATTCTTTTTCTCAGAGGTGTATAAGTGACTCAGCAATTTTCTTGTGAAAGAAAAAAAGCAGTTATGTGTGATACTTTTCTCTCTTTTTTCGGTAGTACTTTTCTCTTTTTCATAGTTGGGGTGGGGGAGTTGAAGTTTGTTTTGGGTTTTTTGTAATTGTTTGGGGACTAAGTTTGAATCTTGATTCTATTTTGTCTAAGTGAGTTTTTCTTGGGGACATGAAATGAATTTGTTTTTATCTTGAAGAGTCCCTCCATATGAACCTTGTGTTAATGGCTTGGATTTCAATAATAAATGTGACAATGTCTCACTTAAAGGCACTCAGGCAGCCTGAATTTAGGCAGATAACTTTGAACTCCCTGAATGGCTGGTGAAGGGAAGGAGGTCAGACTTCAACTCTTCCCATGAGTGATTCACTGATGCCTTTCATTATCTATGTAGACATCCCTGAATATCATCTGAAGCACTTAAGTCTGATGTCTAATGTAAGATGGTGAAAATATCCTTCACTGAAGGATACAGTCATACTTTGAAGGATTAAAAAGTCAGGCTTGTTTATGCACAAATGTCTCAAGGAATGGGAAGGCAGAGGTGGGTGGGCCGGAGAGGGCCCCATCAGTCCTGGGGGATTCTGAGCATGGAGCATGGCAGCTTAGTGCATATGTACTCCTTCAACCTTTTCACCTTGCTCTCCTGCTGCTTCTGGAGCAACAAGCTTTTTTATTTCTGTAGTAGTAGAAAATGCTTTGAGGCTACCACAAAGAAAAGATGGCCAAAGTTGTAGCTAAATAAAGAAGCTCTATTCTTTGTGGCGCTGACATTTTTCTCAATAGTCATAAAACCCAGGTGTACTACTGCAGAGGAGTGCATAATCACTCGTTAGAGAAGTGTCTGTTAGAGAAGATGAGATAGAAAGGAAAATAATAATAACAGCATTGCAGACCCAAGGGACCTCAGCTACCTCGTTCTTGAATCCTAGAGGGAGAGTCCACTGCTGACTAGTCCTTGACTTCAATTGCAGCTCAATGATGTGGTGGAAGACCATTCATCTTCAGTGTTAAATAACTGCTGCCTTCCAATACAGGATTAAAATTTTCAGGATAGGAGAAGTTTCCTGGTTAACAAATAAATGCTACACTAATAAAAGAGTGTATAGGGTGTATTATGTTTTTCATAATGGTTCCCATTTTTCCTTGTCTTCTGGAATGATCCAAGAAATAAATATATAGAGCTATTAATCTTTTGTATGTGATGTTTCTGCAGATCCAGGAACATCTTTGGAAGTCCTGGATGGAAGGTTTTCAGTGCTGTTCATATGCCAGAGGCATGTTGTTATTTTAGTGGGCAGATCCTTTCTATGTTGTTTTTTTTTTAATAATATTTTATTACATATAGCAAAACAATATGCCATTCTGGGCACTGCACTAGAAAAGCAACAATGGAAACAATAACTGTCATCAGATGTAATCATAGGCAGCCTCTGGAAAAAGAATTAAAGAAAATAGTAATAACACAGTCAAACAGGACAGAAATATGACTAATGAATGCAAAAGCTCCATCAGCACCAGAGCACATGGGATTTTTATTGCTATTTTAACTCTGCAGTATTGTTCTTCAGTTGTTGCTCAAATCTAGTAAAAACATTTGGAAGTGAAAAAGTATTTGCTTAAGGTAGTTATGAGTGGAAAGGCTGCTGGAATGATCCGGGTGGTGCGGGTTTGACAGTCAGAGCTTAACCCTTCTGCGCCACAACCAAGCTGCACTTTGGTAAAAGGGTGGCAGCAACTCACTTTCATACCCTTGACTCCTTGGTCTAACCTGTGCAAGTTCAAGACTCTATCACTCTTTAGAGCAGCCTAAAGAGAGTTGCAAAAAATCAGATATCTCTAAGAGCTGGGGATGCTTTAACTATGTCCTGTTTGCCTCAGATGCTCCCCTTCCCTCAAAGTTCAAACAGTGTAGGCATTGCTTTCATGACTGTGGATTACCTGAGTTTCGCCTTACATAAGGAAAATTCTTAAGAAGCTCAATAAACCAGATGAAGGCTGCTTTGTTTTGCAAAGCAGTTACAGTTACACTGAAGAATTTGGACCTTTGAGACAGTGAGCTCTTAAAGGTAAATGGGGCAGATTCTTCTTTATCATTTGTGCTAATCCCCACTGTTTCCAACACAGCATCAATCTTTTATTCAATTTACAGTGCTGTTTATTGCAGATGTTAGCCAACTTTAGACCATCTAGTGGAGCATAAATTTGCAAACTGACTTAATCTGTAATTCCTGGTATTATATTTTTACTTTGAAAAGTATATAAATATTGTAACCATATTTATATGAAGGTATGATACCTGTAATCCTTATTCCTCTGCCATTCTTTACCTACCTCAAGAGATTTCTCCCTGAGATCTTAGTCACCTTTGTATAGATGGATTTTCTCTCGAACATATACACTGCAGATGCAAAAACCATCCAGCCCATATGGTCGTATTTCAGAGAATGTTATTTCATTTAAGCCAAAGCCATGCCACAGACTGTTTTAACAATATGCATGGTGCTCAGAAACATTCTTCAGCACAATTTAATTTATTAACACAGATGTAGCCTAAGATGATAAACTGCATTTAGTTCATGACTTCGGGTTTGCTTTTCTGCTTTGATCCTTCAGGGGAAGCAAGTTTCTCCCTCCTCCCACTCCCTCCCATGGGAGGATTTAGCTCATGCAATTCACAAATCTTTCGATTCCTGTCAATCTTGTGGATGTCAGCATTTCTGCCTTGATTCCAGGTCCCTTGACTGGAGATGGTTCAGCAGACAAATTCATCTCCACATATAAGGGCTCCTACAGAGCTACTGGGTGCTGCCCAATGTCTGGGCTGAATTTGACTAGTGGCCATACTCACGTTTAGATGAACTATCTAGTACTGCATGTTTTTATGAAAATCCCTTTGCATTGATGGGCATGAGAGACATTTTTTCATGTATTTTGTAGCCCTGAAGCACTTTGCTGTTAAGAAATGCTGTAAAGTATTGAAAGATCCTCAGGAAGTTACAGAATGTTGTGAATGGGAGGGTGGGATTTGGATGCTGTGAAAGGCATTTTCAGAAATTTCTCTTTTTTTACAGACAGTGTAAACAATCTTTTAATTGTTTACTTGTTGCCTATTCTTCAGGCAATGTAACGTCCTCTGCATTAATGCATTAGTCACCAAGCATAGGCTGTCCTAAATCTTAACCATCTGGATTTCTTATAGAAGATAATAGAGTAGTGTGGGAGCTAAAGAAAACCAGAAGATCCCGTGTAGAGAATATAAAAAGCAATTGGATCACACTGCCTATTACAAAGCAAGCACAAACATAACTAATCCTTGACTATGCCATCTCTGAAAGCTTCAAAGAATAGCTGTTGTTTTTTCTTTTTTGAACATTGTCACTCTGAGAGAAGGTTGGTTTGTTAGCTGAGGGGATGAATAATCATTGATGAAAACTGCTTTTAATTCTAACCAACAGCTTTAAATGCAACAAATCTCAAAAAATGGCATTTTTCTCAATAATTAAGCTTACAATTCTTATACAAAGGAAAAGAAATCTAATTCTATGGATAGCCCTTAACAGAAATTATGTTTCAACTAGCTAATATTTTATAATAAATGGATTTGTTTGATAAGTTCCAAAGTATGTATGGCACAGTTCTCTCATCCCACTTTACTTGCTGAGCTACTCTGTTTTGGTTTTTGTCAGCCACTGTTTATCAAGCACTCTGCTTTTTCAATAAATCTCAAATGAAATGAAAATGTGTTTAGTGTTGTTGACATCAGACCCCTGAAACCAGCTGCAGAGTTGCTATTGCTTCATTTCAATGCTCACTAAAATGAATTTCCTTTCTAATGACTCCGAGGGATATGATGAGTGACAGGCCATCTTTATTTTTTTTTAAATCACACAAATGTGTGTTCCTCTAGATGCTCTGATAAACAGTGCATATGTGCATGAAAGGAAGGGAAACAGGAATTCCTTTCGAAAGGGTGACAACCTTAGTAAGACTAAAGTGAGTTCAAGGCAGATGTTCCTGGCAGAAACCAATTGAAAACCCTTATCTAAAAACTTGCACAGCTGCCAGCAAAGATACTTACATTTATTTTGGCTCTTTTTTCCAAACATTGATCTTGTTTAAGAAAAAACAATAATCAAACAAAAGCTCTATAAAGAGCTAGTTTTGTGCCAAGTATACAGCATGCTGACATGTTGCACCATGAAAAACAGGACTTGGCAATGTAATTCCAACAAAATGTCATCCTAGAAGCCATGTTACTATTCTTTGGTTTAGTATATGAATGTTTCCGTCTTAGAGAGCACCACAGGGACAAAGCATTGCATTTAATTAAGCATTTGTTGGTATTGTAATCAAAGTGGTGGAAGTGAGATGAGAGCCTTTCTCCCAGAAAAAAAAAAGCTGTGTCTGATGGTATATCTACAACTTGAGTATGGAGCCTTTTCTCTTTCAGACATCTCAGAAACATGTCACAGACTTCACTGATGCCCTTGGCCTCCTAACCAGCATGTTGTTCTTGGCACAAGCTTCCTCTTGTGATTCTGTTCAGCACCAGACTCTCAAGGTTTCCCCATTCCTCTCCTTGTCCTGTGCTCCTGTCACACAAAGCTTCCTTATTTTAAGACCTTGGGTGACAATAATTTAGAACAACTTCTAATGCCCCAAAGCTAAGAGGCAGCAGTCACGGATAAATGAATTTGACAAGGTGAGGAGCGATGCAGTTTGGTATTTCATGTGGTATGAGACCCTCCTCATGGACTGCTGCAAGTCTAGAGAAACGTCATTGAAGCTAATAAGGCTACTCTGGAAACCCAGTAGTTTAGCTGACTGAAGAGCTTAACGTGAAGTTCTGAGAAAAGTTGGATTTGGGGAGTGCTAGATCAGATGATCCAGAAATAAGAAGCAGCTAACCTTTATGATAGTGGGGTTGAAGAAATTCTATCATGGAACAGAAGTGTCTAATTATTCAGGTTCCAACTGCTCTTGAAATGTGAGGGGGGAAAAAAAGTGAAGCCTCATAGCACACTAGGAAGGTGACTAAATCTGAGCTCTGGTATATCCAAGTGGAAAGCAAGGCTGGAGTCCAAAGACATATCCTGTCTACTGCCTCTGATTAAAGCAAGAACTGTTATGCTAAGAGCCTGGGATTATAAAATACTGAAAAAAAAACCCTGAAGTAACTGAAACTTGGAAAGGGAAGGGGCTGAAGTAGTTTGAATAGAATTAAATCCACTTACTCCATGGTGTCAAATGGCAGGAGAAGCAAGCCACTTTCTTATTTTCCCTGTTTCTTAGCTATCTCTACCTTCTTCCTCCCCCTCCTCCCAGTGGCGAATTTCTTTCAAGCCTATCATACGGTCTTAGCATGCTTCCCTAAAAGTGACTACCAACACAACTTCTCTAAATGGTCGATTCACTGTCTTGCCCTTTCTAACATAATCTTCTGGAGCCTTAACAGGACGATAATGATCAGTCTTCTGAGACATACGTTTCTCCTGTGGCTCCCCCCCAAGCATCCCTTCTACTCGCTGAAATAGCCAAGAGTGCTAAGACATATGGAGGACGGATATTTTAAGAACTGAAGCAAGGGTATGTGCTGGTCCCCTTGAGACTCTCCATAATGTTTTGCTCACTAGGCAGCTCTATGCAGGGAATCCTGGACTGATGTGAAGCTAGCCCTGAGCAGGCAGATTTAGGCTAGTGTCTACAGTGCAGTGTGTAATTACTCAAAAGTCTGCTAGAGTAATATTTCCTTCTTGATTCCAGAAGCTGCTATTGTCTGTTTTCTGGAAGAGCAAATTCTCACCTGTTCCCCTCTCTTCCCCAAGGAAACCACTTAATGAGATCAGATTGGACCATTGCAGGGCAGTGGTGTTCAATACACACAGAGTATCCTCTATACTCTTTCTCTCTGGCTTGAAATTATGTATATTTGAACAATTTGTCATTTGAGCTTGAACAGTCATTGACAGCAAATTATTTTATCAGGGTTAATATATTCGTTTGTTGTCCTAACAGCTCCTCTTCATTGGTGACAGGACTGATTTAGCTTAGCTGTTGAATAATTTTTTTATCTTTTTGACCCTTTCCATCTCTAATTCTTGTTTTTCCCCTTTCCCACTGTGCCTCTCACTCTTCTGAGTCTTCTGCCTTCACTCACCCTTTACACCAGAAATTCCCTTTCCTCACACATCCTGTTGCTCCCTATTCTAGCACAGGGAACTAAATATTTTAGTGCAGAATGTATTCAATACCATGATTGCTTATACAAATTATAGATCATTTGTTTATAGATTAAAGAATCTCCTGTGTGTTTTTGCATCCTGTGTTTTCTGTGCAGAGCATTTTATTAAACAGTTTTTGTTCCTAGATGATTAAATAGCATTGCTGTATCTTCAAGTATGAAAAAGACTAGTTATAGAACTATGTGAGGACCCCTTTTCCATAGTTTCCTTCTTTGAGCCACAACACTTTCTAGGAGGGGTGTGATACATTCACCATTCAGAACCACTTTGGATAGTAGTCAGTTAAGATTGTAATATCTGGATCTTGATTCTTTATCTTCATTTCTATTTTTCAAATACAGATTATAAAGTAACAGCTAGATTGGAAGGGGGAAAGGGGTAAAGCCAGGCTTGCTAGAGATAAGCCTGGGGGCAGCATGCCAAAGTTTGAGGGACAGGGTGCTAGCGAGGTCCATCGGTCTGCCGTCTCAGTGGAGGTAGGGGATGGAGAGCCATGCAGCAGCAAAGACACAAGGTTTATTGATGTGTTAGAAACCACGGAAGCACCTGAGAACAGTCACATAGGAATTAGGGCTTCTCCCCCCAAAAAGGTGGCGGGATCAATAGCCCAACTGAAGTGCATCCACACGAATGCACGCAGCATGGGCAACAAACAGGAGGAGTTGGAAGCAGTTGTGCAGCTGGAAAACTATGATATAGTTGCCATCACAGAAACATGGTGGGATGACTCGCACAACTGGAGTGCTGCAATGGACGGCTATAAACTCTTCAGAAGGGATAGGCAAGGAAGGAGAGGCAGTGGGGTAGCCTTGTACATTAGAGACTGTTTTGATTGTCTAGAACTTAATGATGGTGATGATAGGCTTGAGTGTTTATGGGTAAGAATCAGGGGGAAGGCCAACAAGGCAGATATCATGGTGGGAGTCTGTTATAGACCAGCCAACCAGGATGAAGAGGGAGACGAAGTATTCTATAAGCAGCTGGGAGAAGTCTCACGATCGCTAGCCCTTGTTCTCGTGGGGGACTTCAACTTACCAGATGTCTGCTGGAAATACAATACAGTGGAGAGGAAACAGGCTAGGAGGTTCCTGGAGCGTGTGGAAGATAACTTCCTGACACAGTGTCATGGTTTAACCCCAGCCGGCAACTAAGCACCACGCAGCCGCTCGCTCACTCCCCCACCAGTGGGATGGGGGAGAGAATCAGAAGGGTAAAAGGGAGAAAACTCGTGGGTTGAGATAAGAACAGTTTAATAATTGAAGTAAAATAAATTAGAACAGTTAAATAGGCAAAGCAAAAACCGTGCACGCAAACAAAGCAAAGCAAGGAATTCATTCACTCCTTCCCATCGGCAGGCGGGTGTTCAGCCATCCCCAGGAAAGGAGGGCTTCCATCACGCGTAACGGTTACTTGGGAAGACAGACGCCATCACGCCGAACGTCTCCCCCTTCCTTCTTCTTCCTCCAGCTTATATACTGAGCATGACGTCATATGGTATGGAATAGCCCTTTGGCCAGTCTGGGTCAGCACACCCCACCCCACCCCCCCCCCGGCTGTGCCCCCTCCCAGCTTCTTGTGCACCCGGCAGAGCAGGGGCAGCTGAAAAGTCCTTGACCAGTGTGAGCGCCACTTAGCACCTATTTAGCAACAGCTTAGCACTACTTAGCAAGAACCAAAGCATCAGTGTATCATCATCGACATTGTTCTCATCCTAAACCCAAAACACAGCCCCATACCGGCTACCAAGACAAAAATTAACTCTATCCCAGCTGAAACCAGGACACACAGCTAGTGAGTGAGCCAACTAGGGAAGGCGCCCCGCTGGACCTGTTGTTTGTGAACAGAGAAGGACTTGTGGGTGATGTGATGGTTGGAGGCTCTCTTGGGCATAGTGATCATGAAATGATCGAGTTTTCGATTCTCGGAGAACTAAGGAATGTGGTTAGCAGAACTGCCACCTTGGACTTCCGGAGGGCAGACTTTGGCCTGTTTAGGAGCCTGGTTGAGAGAGTCCCTTGGGAGGAAGTCCTGAAGGGCAAAGGAGTCTAGGACTGCTGACTAAGAAGTTCTCAGGATCTTCCACACAGAACCTGGGGAGCGGCTCCATTCCCCTCTAACTTTGATGTGCAACTAAAGCTATGAACAGTACTGAAGCAGCAGCACCTGTAACAGTGGGCTTATGCACATAAGCATGCTTGGCGAAAGCTGTGCCCCCCACCCAGCCCACTGGGTTTGGCAGAAGGATCATAATGCTGAACTATTGCATATTATTCAGATTCTGAATCTGAATTCTCTCAGTGCCAGGAGGCACACAAGGCGCGAACATCGTTCTTCCAATTCGATCGGTCTGCGGCTGCGTGCTCTGGAGACCCAAGGGCCACAGCGCAGTCTTCTGTTGTTTTTTTCCTCAAGACATGACCGATCCAGTTCCATCTCCTCCTCCTCACTTCATTACTGATTTTCTCCATCTCCGAGTTGATGCTCGTCGTTTCTGCAACTTTTTATTTTTTTTTTCCGGGAGGAGGTAGTTGGCCTCCTGCCCAACCCCCATGACTTGGAGGGCCAGTGGTTTTTCTGTCAGGGTGGCCTTCCCTTAGGCTGCGTTGGTTCGCGGCACCTTCTTCAATTTTATCCGGTGCACCCTCCAGAGAGGGATCCCCTATCCACCACCCAGGGGACGCGCCTTCTAGCCGTGCAGCCCCAGCCGAAGGTATTATTCAGATTGCACAGGTCTATCACACAGGACCCAAACAGGCAGCCTGATGGCAGTAACAGCACCAATCTAGAGCCAAATCCTATGCTTTTTGGTCAGACCTCCCATTGCCTTTGACAAGAACATAAAGTCATAACGGGAAATAGATCCTCAGCAACTGCGGACATTTCCTTTAAAATGGGCATATTGAAATGAAAAAGCACATTCCCCATCATCATTTGATATAGTGCTTTAGATAAACCAGAGAAAAGAGAAGGATAAGTTTGCTGGGAGGCTGTAGGTAGTTTCATTCCAGATATTTAAAAGAACCTGGCATTAGATGTAAAGTAGAAATTAAAGTAAAAAAATTCCTCTTCACCTGATCCTTCAGGATGAGCTGTTGTAGACATGGATGATATAGCAATATTCATCAAAGCACCAGCTCCTTTAGGAAGAAGGAAAGGCCCTTACCTGTGCTTTCGCAGAGGGATTTTATTAAAGAGCACCCAGAGCTGTAGACACTGCTCCTACACTGGCATGTAAAGCACATGTCTTAAAGTTAACAGTTGGCTTTTTTGAGATCTCCAGTTCTGAGGTCAGCACATATACATTGGATACACAAATGCATGCCAACAATTTTGCACAGCGGGCTTGTACAATACCTTCAATTTGTTATGAAGTGTTTGGGAGGTAGGTGAGTTGTGACCTATCAGCAATTCAAGTGTGAAGTTTGTCTTTCTGGACAAAGGGTCTATTTCATGGTTAACTGCAATTCCAGGAATATCCTTCCAGGTCTATCTTCTATGGCCAAAAATCCAACTGCCGTATTATCATAACTATTCACATTTAGTAGTCAGTAGGGCTGCCTGGGAAGTAAACAAGAGCAGAGTTTCATAGAAATCCCGAAATGGATGTTCACTTTATCATAACAATGTTAAAATGCAATGTTGTCTTGCTAATATCTTACTCTAACATCAATCTACCTTGCAGGGTAGATTAGGCAGTGGCAATAAAATAAAGACTGATTTCAAAGTCTCAGGCTCAGGAGATCCGGTCTTTTCTACTTTGACTTTACTGATAGGAGATATCTATATCAATAACTTTACAAATCCTGTAAGATTTAAGTGTATAGATAAATGAAATGCTCTGATGTCAAACAATCATTCTTTCTAATTGTCAAGACTTGTGTAGTCCCTAAAATAACCAGAAAACCAGCTTATTATAATGCCATAAAATAAGAATATTACACTACACTTTAATTGGGAAAACTTCAGTAAGCAGAAGTCTTAAACCCTAAGGCAATTCAAGTACTTCAATGCTATGTATTTTATTTGCTATAGGAAGGAAAAAGAGTCATTTAAGCTGATATTTTCCACCATAGACAAGTTTATACTTCAGTGTGAGCAGGTCTCTAATTGAAAGTGTCAAAAGAAAACATTCTCTGTTACAATCTATTGCTAAATTCTAACTAACTAACCCACCTAATGGATCCTATGCAAAAAAAAAAAAAAAAAAAAAAAAAAGATGTTGGAAGCAAAGCATTTTTATGCATTTAGGTTGATATCCCACATCCTACTTCATGAAGGTAGAACTGGGTAGGAAACTACATTTAATTAGCAACACTAAAGGAGCTTACACAAAGAGGTTCTCTAGAGTTAAACCCTATAGCTGGTAGTTGCTAAATAGACTCAAATTTGAAAGTCCTCTGAGCATAGGAGTTTAACTGGTTCTAAATGGAGTGATCAGTCACATCAAATGTAAGGCAGGCAAGGAAGTTAGTTTTCACTCTATAGCTCATAGATGTGAGGAAGCAGCAGGCCTTGTCTACCTTAGAAAATTTAACATTGCACATTTATGAGTGCAGTTGAACTGGTTTTGAATATAATTGTAAAAGGAGATAGGACCAAAACATTTACCACAGATACTATGTAGTTCTATATATGCATCTCCATTACAGTTTCTGAATAGTGAACGCAAAGCTGAGCATCAGCTGAGTGTGTCTATACTTGCACTAAAGAACATTTGACTACTTTTCTACTTCAGCTGTTGACAATATCCTGGAGGATACACAATAGGAGATTTAATACACGTAGACAAGTTTTTGCAAATCATGTTTTCATTATCACACTCCATAATGCAAAAGTTAACACTTTTGCTTTGAATTATTTGTCTCCTATTCATTTCTTTTCCCTGTGCAGTAATACGACAGTTTATCCCTATTCTTGTCCTTGTAATACTGCATGCTTTGTAGACTTTCTGCTTGGGAACAGAAACCTTAAAACTAAGTACAAAACAAGATGAACACTTTTTTCCACATCATTTCCCTGTGTTTGGAGTTCTTAGTTCCTCCCTCACCTTTGAGAGAGGTAACACAAGCTAAGAGGAACCACAGGCATCAGGAAAACAAATGTATCTATCTTGTGTAAACAAAGCTTTCATCTTGTCATCTCCATGTGCAGTATATCTTGCTTTACTAGTTTTCAGTTACAATTAATGTCAATACCTACTTTTATTGTTTTTCTCATTCCTTTAAGGATACATTGCAGAGAAGAAAGACAGGTTCATTTCAGTATTCATTTCTGTGCTGACAGGAGTCAGCTGGACTCTATATCATTTGTGCAGAATCCCTTGGGTACATTGGGCTTAGTGCAGTCCTCTTCACCAGTGGTAAGAAAGCAGGAAGACTTGAGTGCAGTTCTGGCTTGCTGGCATTTTAGCAGCCTAAACTAGTACAACCCAACCAAATTTTGCTGCTTATGAGACTTGTCTAACTCCTCATAATACAACTGGCATATTCCTTCCAAATGTAAATTTTTGAGAACTATTGAGAGCTTTTGTGCCCAGCAATGTATTGTTAAGGTCACTCTGCCCTCAAATCCATCAGGGTTGCTGCTGTTATGCTCACTGCCACCTCCACTGAGCTCTCACACCTGAGGGAGAACAGAAAATAATGGTCTTGGGTGGATGTCTAAATGTCAACACAAGTATTTTTCATGTGGTTTTCTTCTTCAATGCTAGTGCTCTTGATTAAATAACTTTCTGGTAACATCAGATCTCAGGTACAGGCACAGATGTAGCAAGCATACATTACTGCCTAGGTGACTAGAAATAAGCGAGAGCTAAAAATAGTTAGCTAAAAGTAGCTAAAAATAAATAATGAGAATGAAAATAAAAGAGCAGCAAAGGACATTTCAATGATACCGGCAATCCCTGGTATCAATACAGGCTGGGGGATGAAGAGATTGAGAGCAGCCCTGAGGAGGACTTGGGGGTACTGACAGATGAAAAGCTGGACATGAGCCAACAATGTGCTCTCGCAGCCCAGAAAGCCAACCGTATCCTGGGCTGCATCAAAAGAAGTGTGGCCAGCAGGTCGAGGGAGGTGATTCTGCCCCTCTACTCTGCTCTGGCGAGACCCCACCTGGAGTACTGCATCCAGCTCTGGGGTCCTCAACACAGGAAAGACATGGACCTGTTGGAGACGTTTTGTGGCCCGTAGGAGGGCCACAAAAATGATCAGAGGGATGGAACACCTCTGCTATGAGGAAAGGCTGAAAGAGCTGGGGTTGTTCAGCCTGGAGAAGAGAAGGCTGTGGGGAGACCTTATTGCAGCCTTTCAATACTTAAAGGGGGCCTACAAGAAAGATGGGGATAGTCTTTTTAGCAAGGCCTGCTGCGACAGGACAAGGGGTAATGGTTTTAAACTAAAAGAGGGTAGATTTCGACTAAACACAAGGAAGAAATTTTTCACGATGAGGGTGGTGAAACACTGGAACGGGTTGCCCAGAGAGGCGGTAGATGCCCCATCCTTGGAAACATTCAAGGCCAGGCTGGATGGGGCTCTGAGCAACCTGATCTAGTTGAAGATGTTCCTGCCCATTGCAGGGGAGATGGACTAGATGACCTTTAAAGGTCCCTTCCATCCCAAAGCATTCTGTGATTCTATGATTCTATGATTTTATGATAAAGGCAAGACCAGGCATGGTAAAATCATTTGGACAATTTATTTCATTATGAAGTTACAGTGACATTAGCTTTAAAAAGTGCAGATTTGAAAAGGTTAATTTATATATGTTGGCTAATCTGAATTAAGCGTGCCAACAGTCTGTCAGGTTATAAAAGTCAGACATAGTGATTAAAAAATATTGTCAGATAATTAATATTTTTCATTCTTTTAGTTTTCCCTAGGTATTCTCTATCTATTCAAGAAGCATTTTTCCTTGCCAGGTCTTGAATTTAGATGACATTAACAGGAGACCTAATTCAGCAACAGCTTCCATTTCTACCTGCATAATGACACTTAATGATAGGTTTCTATTGCATTTTACTGTCACATAAAAATGCTGGTATACACACAGTCTGATAATGTTAGAAAGTATCTAGACACCACTAATCCAGGACAGTGTCAGCTGTTCACTTCATTCTGCATTTGAAGGTAGAAACTTGATACACTGTCTTGCAAAAAAAAAAAAAAAAGTAATTTTCACTGGGGAAAAAAGGACATAACTGAAACAATCCACGAGGGTTAAAAGCAACCCTAGAGACCTTGCTGTAGTCTCAAATATTTCTGTTTAGCTTGCTGCCCCTCATTATTTGCCTATGCTTTTCAAAGCTATTGATTTTCAACATCTTTTCTCTTAAACAGTTATGGGCCACATTAATTTCCCAGCTGTAGTTCCCATTGCCTTTCTGTAGTATCAGCCTTCGGCTTCACCTTTGTTTCTTGTCTCATTTGGAATTTGTTATAGTGCATATAAAGACATTTTATGTTGTAGTTGTTCTTGTGGACAGCCCTGCCCAAACTTCACCATGCTGAGTCAGTGAGGTACAGAGCATAATGGCATAAGAAGAAATTTCATTTTGATATCATTTTTTCTTTTGTTATTGGGTATCATCAAAAGTAAATGCGAGAATTTATTTCAATTTTTAAGTAAAGACAAGACTTGCATAAGCCTTTAATCTTACATCTTCCAGGTTGGTTTGATAAATATTTAAGTGAGTTTACTTTGTCATTATTATTTTACATAAATCTCTGTAATTGTTTAAAGTGGTTGTTGTCATCTAACTACTTTTTCTTCTTATCCCTCCCCCCAAAACATATGAAAAGAGTAAAGCATTTGATTTTTCTGTTCTGAAGAATAGGTTTAGAAAAGTTTAAAGCAGCTATTACACTTGAATCGGCTAGCCTTTGCAGGTTCACGAAAGGTGAAGGCACAGCATTTCATGAAAGGGAGTTAAAAACGCAAATAGAATTTGTCTGTTTTTTTTCCTCCTTCCCTTATAAAAGACAGGTTTTACACATTTTCTTTAAAAAGTACCACAGATAGAAACAAGATTCTCATCCTGTCAGTAGAAAAAAAATGGATGTTGTTTTCACCAATGCCAATACCTGTGGCATGGCTACAGCAATAATCTGCTGTTCAATTCGAACTTTCTTTTCGACCCTTGCTCTGTTGGACATAGACACTGAAAATCCAGAGGTTTCTTACCTGCACCAGCTGCACACTGTACTGATAGTGCTAGAAGGAGGATTATGACTAGAGCCCTGGGGATGAGGGGTTCAGGGTTCCTGGTGAGACCACAGATTTCCTGCGTGTGCTTGACTAAATCATCAAGGTTCAGTGAGCCAGATTTTTTTCTTAAGTATTTCAGTACTTCATCATGTAGATTGACACTTAATACCTCCAAATAACTCACACGTGTTCCTTCATTTCCTGCACTGCTAAGTAGGGATAATGCCGTCTTTTCCCAATGGAGTGGTGTGAAGCTCCAGTCGTTAACATATGTAAAATACTCTGAAAATCTCACATTGAAATCTGTGGAGACCAATAAAGCACACTTGTATTCTTGTTTACAATTTCCTCAGGCACAATAGTCTTTCCAGACGATGACTATTTAAAGAATGACCAAGTTCTATTTTAAATGTTTGACCAAACTATAAGAAATCCTACTTCATGCTATGTGTAACATCAGCACAGTGTATTAAAATGGCATTTAATTTCTTTGCCACATATACTGGAAACATGTATCTTGATTCACTGAAGAAAAAGAAAGTCTGGGAGAGGCATGTTGGAAAAAGTGAAAAAAGTTATGATGTACTGCTAAAGCAGTGCACATTTTTCAGAATACAAATAGTTATATGCAGTAAAAAATTACACCATACCTTCAAATCTTTTGTTATTCTGTGAAACAATTAAACTGTGAAAATAGATTTATGTCCACTCTTATTTTACCTAACTGCTTATACCAAACTAACGGAAATGTAACTTCAGATCTGTGGAGAGATAGTGTTATTCCTCTTAGGTAGTCGGTATGCTTCAGTATAAAGCATTTGGTATGTTAAAGACTTTAGTTTTTATAACGAGAACAAAAACTGTGAAATAACAAAATGCTAAACTATTTTTAGCTAGAATAAAATGTTATAAACAAGTTAAGGATATTAGTATTCTATTGCATAACTACTTTAGAGATAGTCAAAAGGCATGAATCTAAAGAAACTCCTGATCTGCTGACTCCATAACCATATTAAAATATATACTAAAATAATAACCTTCTATAAACATAGTTTTGATCATATTCATGTAATCTTTCACTTGCAGCTTAAAGACATCATATGATCAGTCTTTTTTTTTTATCTGGGAATACAGTAGCATGTGCATGTACATCTCCAATTGTGAGGTAGATTCACACAATTCTTTTACGAAGCACCAACTAACGAAACACCTTCTAATAGTGACAATTTCAAGGCAAAAATCTTAGTCCCAGCTGGCCCCCCTGGCAGTTCTCCACAACACAGTGATACAAAAATTCACGGATGCTTCTCCTCACAGTCCGAATCTCCCCAAGGGAGAAACGGAGTATTCAGAGAGTCCCTGAAATGAATCTCAATAGCAACGAAGTTACTATTAAGCAGGTATCCTTTATTGCAGCGCTGGGCAGCACTGGGGATTCTCCACCATGAGTGCTCCACCGATCTGGTAGACTTTCAGAGATTATATACTATGAAGTCCTACGTATTCACAGGATTTCCGCGAAATCATTTCCATAAACATGAGATTTCCTGGAATTTATTAACATATGCAAATGTCCGATCCGCATGCGCAGTCGTCTCCCGTGGTGGTCTTCAAGTGGTCTTTGGGGGTCTTCAGATGAAGGCTCGTAGTCTTCTTCACTGTGTTCGCCGATTGACCTTTGCTTCTGCGCAAACTCAGTCCTAGGATCACGTAAACGGTGTCCTTCAAGGCTGTCGTCATTCTTTTGTGACCTCCTGTCTTCCATGTATTTGTTCTCCCAAGGCCCAGTTGTCTGAGATGGGATTATCCCGGAGCCCCCTTATCTTGCAACCATTCTAACTACTCCCTAAATCACAAAGGCCTTTCTTTTGTTTAGTTAAGTGACTAAGATATTTAAATATCCTCCTTGCCCCTAGGCTTTAATTCTTTCAGGAGGCATTTTGATGCAGTGGCTTTGTCTATCTTGGCTTTAACCCTTTCATTCCCCCCTTTTCTTTAAACTTTGTAAATTTCTTTACAAAGGTCTTAAGTTTTCATATTTTATCACCTTAGGCAAGGCCCAAACTCTCATAGCCAATTTCTTCAGCTTATACCACAAAAGGCAATTGACAACTGTTAGTATAATAACAAACACCAATAATATCAGGAGTGGGTGGACTAGAACATTCAAAGTTTTCTCTGCAGAGGGTGAGTATCCCAAAAAGATATCCCACCAATGATGGGCGGTATCATCTTTAATTTGACTAGACAGTCCAACAAGTTTGTCCTTAGTTATCATTGGTTCAAGGTTTTGTTTAATTTTTCCAGAGAGATGTTTGCACGATTTATATTTAAGCCAAAACATTGCCACTTGTTCTTCTGTATATGCGAACACATAAAGGGAGTGATTAGGTGATATTCTTCAACTACCGATCAGTTATTAGTCACTAAACACACACGTCTGGCATTAATTTCTACAAACATTTCAAACGCATCAGGAGACAGGATTATCCATTTGCAATTGTTAACAGAATGTTCTAATAAGCATGGTTCATATAATTGAGATTGTTGTCCACATAAGATACCGTCAGAGGTGGTTTCACAAAGATCTAAACCATATGTTTGTCTCAGGTAGTGGCAAAGATTTTTCAGGAATTATACTTAATACCTCACCTTGTTCCGCAGCTCGTCTTGCCTCGTGATCAGCCAATTTATTTCCCACTTCCCTGTCAGTGTTACCTTTCTGATGCCCTTTGCAGTGCATAATCACCACTGCTGATGGAAGTTGTACAGCATCTAAAAGTCGCAAAATTATATCAGCATGTTTTATATATGTGTGCTTGTGTGCACAGCTTTTGCTTTACCTATTAAACTGTCTTTATCTCAACCCATGAGTTTTCTCCCTTTTACTCTTCCGATTCTCTCCCCCATCACCCATGAGTTTTCTCCCTTTTACTCTTCCGATTCTCTCCCCCATCCCACCGGTGGGGGAGTGAGCGAGCGGCTGTGTGGTGCTTAGTTGCCGGCTGTGGCTAAAGCACGACAGTTTTATTTCTCATTATCCTATCCTATTTATTATTGGTAATAAATTAAATTAATTTCCCCGAGTCAAGTCTGTTTTGCCCGTGGCAGTAACTGGTGAGTGATCTCCCTGTCCTTATCTCGACACATGAGCCTTTCGTCATATTTTTCTCCCCTGTCCATCTGAGGAGGGGGAGTGATAGAGCAGCTTGGTGGGCACCCGGCGTCCAGCCAAGGTTAACCCACCACAATCTCCCAAAGAGAGGGAGAGAAATGACCAGGTACAGATTCTCAGACCTAGGAAGGAATTTTGAAAAGGGCCGGTGATAAAAGACTACAAGAAAGCAAAATATAGTAATAGCCTAGTCAGAGAATTAACTTCTAAGAGAAAAGAGAAAGCAGTAAGAAGACAATATGGGAGATAGGGATAAGACTTATTGGATCACATTCTGATGTCTCCACATATATCAGAAGTATAAGAAATAAAGTATAAGAAATAAAAATATCTCCTTTCCCAGTTTCCTTCTGTCCTCTCCTTCCCTGTTCCAATATACTCTCCACGCTTCCTCCAGCAACTTTTCTAAATTCCTTATATCTGGTTCCCTAAGTTTCTGAAGTTTCTTTCTGATATCATTAGTGGATTGCCCAAAAATAATGATACCAGCTGCTGTGTGGCAGCTTCTGATTCCGGTTCCATAGTAGTAAAACTTCTCACAGCAGCCCGTAAGCGATCCCAAAACTCCGTAGGCGTTTCATTCTGCCCCTGCTTGATAGCATACAGAGCAGACCAGTTAACTGCCTTTGGGATCGCATGTTCTATTCCAAATTTGATCCAGGTTCGGTATCGTTGCAACAAACGGTACTGAGCTGGATCGTTAGGGTCCCAACCCGGGTCCCTGGAGGGCACAGGATCTTCGGCTGTGTCCTGTAAGACTCGTCCCTCACTCTGTGTTTCTACATGAGCTCGGGCTGCCTTTAATACAAGCTGCTTCTCAGTTTCAGTCATAGCATCTAGCATAAGATCCACATCTTTCCAATCCGGGTCCAAATTCTTAGTAATCCACTTAAACCTTTTCGCAACCCCACTTGGGTCCTCCCTGTACCCCTTGATTGCATCCTTCCACTTATCCATATCATCCATCTGGAAAGGCACTTTTATTACCATGGGTTCCCCAGGGCCCATTGCCTGCCTTAAAGGAGCCTCTATAATAGGTCTCATTTTACTGCGGGTCCTGGTCGTAACTGGGGTATGTCTCGGGGAAAGAGAGGGTCCCACGTCTCCTTCCGAAACCTCCTCCTCACTGTCTGGGACCATTGGAGAGGTTGAAGTTGAAGTTGGTCCAGGACCCAGGGGTGCTACATAGTCCTCTATCCTTTCTTCCGCCTTTCTGGGTTTCTCTTTCACCTTCAAACACCTCTGTCCAATACTACATGCTGAACAACATCGCTTCAACTTCCCTGACTCTTTCTGATTTTCCTTTTCCAAAGCTAACACCATGGGATCTTGGGGAGCAAAATTAAAACCACAATCTTTCTGCCGCTCAGGGTGATTTCGGAGGGTGAAAAACATATCCGCGTACATAGCTTCATCCCATTTTCCCTCCCTCCCTCCTTAAAAATAACAGGAGTTGCAGCAAGGCATTATACTTCAGAGTCCCATTCACAGGCCACTTTTCTTCATCATCTAATTTTTACAATGGCCATCACTGATTACAATACTTAATTAGAGTTTTCTTGCTCACATTTCCTCCAGGAGGACCCCCTGTGTCCTTCCAGTGATATAAAATGCAACCTAATGGAGATTTCTTTGGTATCTCTTTACTTTGCTGTGACCCTCCCATTTTATTGGTCCCAGTTCTCTCCTGTATTCCCGCAGTATCTTAACAGTTAGTTCCACGGTACACACTTTACCGCTTAGAGGGTTACAGAATTACTGTTTTACATCCGTACAACCTTTTTCTTTCGCTTCGTCCGTCTCCGGCCGTTTCCCTCGCGGGACAACGAAACCGCGGATCAGGACTCCGCACTCGCTTCGTACTAAGAGTACGTCTCATTCACACACGCACAGGACAGCATACACACTTTTGACGACAAAATGCTCAAATACCAATACAATGAACAAAAATCCTAAAAGCAAACACAGAGCAACTACTTGTCCTTATAACACGCCAAACACAATCCCAAAATCAAATAACCGAGTTCCAAAGCCAAGATCCAATATACCCAAATGCAAGAGTTCCCAAATAACCACCAAATGAGCACTGAAGTGCTCCCAAGTGTATACCTTTAAGGTGCTAGCAGCCCAGTATACTCCACCCAGCGTGAGCCACTCACGGCTTACAGGGGTTTCCAAGAAATGACTAGTCCCAAACCAAATTTAAGAAAGAATACCTTTTCCCGAAGATGGTCCTTGTCTGCTCCCGCAGCGATCCGATTGAGGCAAGGAGTCCCTCCGGAAATTTTCCGGGGGTACCCTCGGGAGTCCCGTTCTCAACGGGTCCTGCAGCCGAGCAGAGAGGGTCCCACCTGGGTCGCCAAAACTGATACAAAAATTCACAGATGCTTCTCCTCACAGTCCAAAATGAAACTCAATAGCAGCGAAGTTACTATTAAGCAGGTATCCTTTATTGCAGCGCTGGGCAGCACTGGGGATTCTCCACCATAAGCGCTCCACCGATCTGGTAGACTTTCAGAGATTATATACTATAAAGTCCTACGTATTCACAGGATTTCTGAGAATTCATTTACATAAACATGAGATTTCCTGGAACTTATTAACATATGCAAATGTCCGATCTCCATGCGCAGTCTAATATGATATAATATATATATAATATATTAATATATTATAATATATACTCATCCTACTATTTGCACGGACAACAATGGACTGGGTACGCCGTGGTCAGCCAAGGACAAGTGATAGAAGCTGAACCACTCCTGACAAGGCTGAGCGCACAAGGAGTGGAGCTGGCAGCTTTGATGTGCACAGCCCATCTACGAAAGAGAAAACAAGTCAATATCTACATGGACTCTCAGTATGCCTTCGGGGTGTGCCATGCAATAGGAATGCTACGGAAAGAATGAGGATATCTCACATCATCAAGGAAAAGGGTATCCAATGGAGAGGAAATAAGCAATTTGCTGGAATCGGTCCAACTACCCAAAGAAATTGCTGTGATACATTGCCCAGCCCATACCAGGGACACTACAGAAATTAGTAAAGGAAATGCCTTAGCTGATGCAGCTGCAAAGGCTGCAGCCCCGCAACCTCTGAGAGAGTGTATGGTTGCAATCTCAATGGAAAATCAGAATGAATGGCCAAATTTAAGAGACCCCAAAACAATGGGAGAAGTGGGAAGCAAAACAAGGTGACAGCGGAACATGGATGATTGGAGGAAAACCAGTTTTGCCAAGAAATATTTAATTACCGTGGCCAGGTGGTTTCACGACAAAGCTCATGGAGGAGCAGAGGCAGTGGCTAACCAGGTGCAAAAAATATGGACAGCACCAGGAATTTCTGCCACCACAAAAAGGATCACGAGTAGCTGCGCAACCTGCCAAAATTTTTCAAGTATCAAGCCGAGCTCAGAGTTAGGGGGACGACCATGGGCCTACTTCCCTTCTCAGGGATGACAAATGGATCACACAGATATGCTATCCGCCAGTGGATACAAACATTTAGTAGTTATAGTAGACCAATTGTCAGGTTGGGTAGAAGCTTTCTCCACGAGAAAAGCGGACACAAGGGGAGTAGTAAGTAGTAGTAGCTCTTACGTTGCTGTTAAAAGTTTCAGGAAAAGAAAACTGGATACACCATTCACATGTCAAATGAGTAAGGGATAGCCAACCAGCTGACAAAGTGGACACCCCTTAGGATCCTCTCTATTAGCATTAGGGACTAATCAATGGCCTTTGTCTGACATATTAAGCAGGAATGCTTAATAAAAAAACAAAGGGAGGACTGTTGTAGAAGTCACTTTTTAGCTCAAATAAGGATCCAAAGACCTGTTGAAGCCTTAGACTGCAAGTTGTGAACTTTCACCTAGATACAATGACTGTATGCTGAACTCTTACCTAGCTACATGAAGGAAGGCCCTGAAACCGGTGCAAACCAGGAAGATAAGGTAGCCGAAACCATCGGCAGAAGCTGCAAGGGTATAATTACCCAGGGATTTCTTTGTTCGGGGTCCCTCCCTGGAGGCACCCAGCTCGAGCTGCTCTTCACCACTGTACCACTCAATAAATTTACCTGGTGTACCTCGTGTCGAAGACTCTGCTTCGGGGAAACCTAGAGTCAAGCCTGAAGGGAGAGAAAGCTCCTGAGGGTGAGTGTGTGTGTGAGCGAGGAGTCGAAAAGGGGCACCCGTCAGCTCAATGGAGCTGCCCGCTGTGAAGGGACTCTGGTCCTAGCAGTTAGTGTCTCAGGTGGTGCGTGTGCGACTCCCTGAATAGTGTGTGAATGCTCGGGTGGCTGCTGCTCCCTTAACAACACCAACCTTGTGTCAACAGTCTGCGTCTTAATGGGGGAGATGTGGCAGGGGGCCATGGCCCTGGACCAGGATGGTGTGACTTGGCAATGTCCCTGGCAAAGGCTATGGGAAGTGTAGAGCTGAAGGGAACACCAGCAGTATACTGCATGCCCCCAGCTTGTAGAGGACACGGCATCTCCTCCCTTCTGCTGTGCTTTTTGGTGCAGAGTAGGGCCTGCAGCCAGAGAGGGAACAAATCTAGAGTTTCATGAATGATGCATTTGTGTAAAAATTGTCATTTATTAAGTAACACTGGAACTAATACAAAATCTTTGAGATTTTCTCAAACTGTTTTGGAAGCTTTTATCTTGCTGTAAAGTGTCTTTCAAAATTTGCAGTGTTTTGGCTCAGAGCAGAACTTCTTTTACTGTGCTCCTTTAGCTTTTAAAAAGTGTAAGGTCTTCCAGTTAGCTATTGCTCATGCAATCCAACACAGGACTGTATTTCTGGATGTGCTGGTACACAGTTTTATTACCTGCTTCAGATGGTGACACACAAGATGTAGTAGAGACAATTAGCAGGATCTGCATAAATAGATTGCATCCAGGCCTTCATTGCAATGCTGATATCTGTCTTGCTTGCAAGTTCCCTCCTATTCTTTGGTAAGAGGGTGAGGAATCCTAATGCTTTCACACTGTTAAAAACAACTCTGGGACATGAGAGATGGAAAAGCAGTTTAATGTGTCTTCAGGAATTTCATAAAAGTTTGGTGCAGGGGGGAATAGTGCACTTCTAAACTTCCAAGGGGGCAGTTCTTAACCCAGGAATTTAAAAGGTTTTCTGTCTCTACCTACATTCTTCTTTTCTCTTAATCTAGAATTTCTCCAGGAATGGCTCTACTGAGCAAGAAGTTTCTTTTATTTTTTAAAAAACATTCATTTTCCAAACTAGATTCACATTCTTAATATATATTAAAAACATCTTTATGCTTTTCCTTTCCCATTACTGTATTTTTCTTTTTTTTTCAGATTCTTGAAGTCTAATATGTGCAACAATGTTAAAAAAAAAGAGTATCATCTGTCACTGTGGAAACTAATGTTTCAAAATTCCAGATGCCAAAAGTTGTCCCTACCTGCTTCATGTCTGGTTCATTCTTTTATTTGAAGTATATAGGAAGGCCAATTGGGTCTGACTGTAGCTATGAAATACGATATTGTACTACAATATCTTCAGCTTTGCTGACACTGGAAGGGATGCCATAAATGCTGTAGCGTATCATCATGCAAATCACAGCAAACATATTTATGTGATGTTCATGTTCAGGTTGGAGGGAAAAATAAACTGATGGGGTTTTTGCATTCTATTTTGTTGGTTAATTCATTAAGTTTGTATGTATATACATATTTATATATATTCCTAATGACCAAAAGGGAACTCTCTATCACCTGCTCTGTCCTCCTGTCACATGTGCTGTATTTCTTTCACATGCCATAGTTTACGTTCAAGTGTTACTTTCATTTGGTTAATGTAACGCTTCTAGAACTGCATACACTTTTGATATGAAGATATGAAAGGCAGTGAGACCATCATGGCATTTTGGAATAGCTTAGGTTGGAATGGACCTTTAGAGGTCATCTGGTCCAACCTGCTGCTCAAAGCAGGGACAACTTCAAAGTTAGATCTGGTGACAGAGGCCTTGAGTTGTTTTAAAAATCACCAAGAACAGAGATCCCACAAACTGCACTAGGGCAGCCTGCTCTAGTGTTTGACCACCCTCCCTAGGGAGAAATTTTTCCATATGTCTAATCAGAATTACCTTGCTGCAACTTGTCTGTATCTCCTCTTTTTGATTAATCTATATGAAGGGACAGTCACCCTTGCTGTAAACTTGTGCTGTATTTCTTATTTAATTTTTCCTGTCTTTATCTTCTGTTCACTGGTGCTGATTACACCACCTAGATGTCTCTCAGCTACATTAATAAAATAAAAAGATCCTTTTGCAGCCACAATTATTCCTTCATAAAGGCAGACATTGTGAAAAGTCAGCTGAGGACACTGTGTGGAGAAGGAAATGGACTGAGCTCTTCAAAGGTCTAGCTACATGCAGAGGTCTTCAAGGATGGCTTCCTCATGCATAACTCTCACACACGGACAGCCTTATTCTTGAATATGTATATCGTACTCTTGCTTAGCTTGAATTTTTTGCTACATGGAGAAAAGTCCTAGGCCTCCCATAGCAAAGCATGTTCTTTTTTTTTCCCCCAAGTATTTGCAAAAATTGGAAATGTGAACACTGGACCTGAACGTGACATGTCATTGCCCATCTGAGGGTAGGAATTGTTTTGTTATCTACCTATCATCACTTCATATCCTGTTTTCCCTGCCTCCTGTGCCTGCTCCCTCTGATTCCTGCCACTCTAGCATTTGAGAAAGAATTATTTAAGACAGAAAAGGGTGAACTCATATTTTTTTCATCAGAGACTACCTTATGATATTAAGGGATGCTCTGGATACTTTGGCAACCCAATTTTTTTTTAATTCAGAGATATTTCAGCTTTTGAAAAAACAAAAAGCCCCAAAATATTTCTTTGTGAATTGTCTTGTAACAATGTATTTGAAAATCTCCATAGGAAATTCCTGATTTTTTTTCCCCAGCTTTATCGAGGATCTCTCCTTCAGCGTCTAGTGCATTACACTGCAATAACCTTTGTGAAATCTGTCAGAGCAGTGTGCAAAATGGAAAGCAAGATACTTGTTGTGCAAGTGGAATAGTGTTTCAAAAGTGTTAGGGCTTATTTAAACTTGTCCCTTACAAAGGTACTGTGTGAAGATGATGGCATTGGCAATGCAGTCTTGTGGCAGCCATTCCAAAGAGGAGAGTGTTTACTTCCACCAGATTTCTTTGTTACCATGAAGCTGTTGTGTGGAGCATCGTAATTTCCTCCTCACAGTTGGCTGCAACAAATGAGAGCATGTGACAATGGCTACAGGGTGATAGATACTGAAAAGTATAGTGCACATTTCTGTGTCGTGCAATTAAAACTCTGTTACTGGAAATTCACTTGAAGGATACAGAATATTTTAGCCAAGTGTCATAAGGGTCCTTGTTTTAGTCCCTTCAGAATACAAATACATGAAATCTGTAAAAATTGCTGAGGGGCTTAAATTGGAGTGGTGGCTCATTTAAAATGTTTGTTTCCTTTTTTATATATGAACAGTTTCCTTAGCAACATATAAATTAAAGCCCATGGGTAGCACCTTGCCAGATTTTCTGCACTGGCATTTACTGAAGCAAAAAGTCATGGGCTTGATAAATTAAGAGCAAGCCTGTCCAAGGGATAAGGAATACTAATAGATTTAATGCAAGGAACTAGAACTGACAAATCCTCATTACCATAGATATGAACCAAACATCAGTTCTAAAACACAGTAAGTGTTCTGCCTTTGCTCTAGCAACATGCTTAGTTTAGGAAAAGCAAGAAAGTTGTCATCTTCCTAAGAAAGTCAAGAGGATGCTGATTACCTTTTTAAAGAAGTAATATTCACAGTATGTGACTGATACAAATGCAAGTACCACAAATAATCTTAGTATGGCATATGGGGGATGTTGTAAGACTGGACAGACATAAAAGCACAGTACACCAAGTAATGCAGGATGCATTTACTTGGAGTCTGTTTCAGTTGGACTTTATTTCTCAGTTTTAGGTGGTATGCACAGCTTACATATTTTTAACTTCACACTTCCTCTGCAGAATTTTTTCATGTTGGATAACCACTTTGGAACAATTATTTCCTTTTGATGTTTGTAGGAGAGGGGAGGAAATAAGCAAGAAAGATTTAGCCTTCTACAGGAATGAGGCTAAGGGGAAAAAACCTATACCGGGGTGTTATTTCAGGAAACTTTTAAAATAAAAGCTCTAAAACACATCAGAGAGTAGGATTTGAAATCTGCCCAGTACAGGCTGCAGATATAGTATTGTTCCTCTCTTGAAAACTTGCCCACATTTACGTAACCCAAGCTTGGACAATTCAAATTTGCAGATGCACACTACAGATTTAGATAGACCTGTGCGGTGCAGCGTAATGCACCATAGCTGGTGCAAAATGAGCTGTCAGGATACTAAAACTTACCTAACTGTAACAGTGCAAAGTTCTTACCCTTCACTTGAAGCAGCATGACTTGGTTGTTATTTACCCTTGTGAAAATCCTGAAGTATCCTCTATCAGAGTCAGTAGAACTGCAAAATCACTATAATTTGGACAAATCATGACAGATCCTGTATATATTGCAGAAAAGTTTGGGTAAAAGGGTCACCTGTTAGGACACTGTCCTTTTTAACAGTGTGGTCTCTGCAGCTTTGCAGGTTATTGTAGACCAAACAAAACCTTTGGCAATGTAATTACTGAACAAATATTTGGTATTATGGATTTAAAGATCAGTCTTCTGCAGCTTAATATCATAACTCACAAAACTAGGGGAAGTTACATATTACAGAGTAAATAGTCCGTTGCATTTCAGTGAAATGGGCAAATGACTGTATATGTCTACACAAATAAAAGATCATGGTTATGGCTATATAAGGAATATATTAAAATAAAAAATAAAGATTGCATTCAGTCTAAACTGAGCATCATTTGAACTAAGTGTACAAAAGGAACATTAGAGACCACAGGTTTCTCTGGAAAGGCTGGCAGATTTGCTCTCCCTTCCCTTGCGAGATATCTTGAGGATGCTGCTTTCTGCCTGTTTGCCTGAGCTCCCTACTACTCATTGTTTCCTTGAGGCTTTGCTTTTTTTGTTTTAACCTGCCAGCTAAAGGAAAATGTAAAACAACAGCTGTCACTAGTGAAATGTCCCCTTTGCAACAGCTCTACCAAGTCAGAAAAAGATGTAGATTATGGGGGAGATTTTTAAAAGTACAAAGGGGCTTTGTACTGAGTCAGTGGAAGTTGTGTGATTAATTCTCATTCCTAGCTCTGATAATCTACCTCTACTCAACAAAATGCATGTGTGTATGTATATATATTTTAATATATATTTACATGTTGGTGCTTATAAAAAAATTCACACTCTAAAAACCTGGATCTGATTTCTACTGACTTCAGTGATAGCATCACTCAAGTAAAGAGTTCAGGATCAAGCCCACATTTTGAACAGTATATTAGATCATTTGTAATTGTATGGCCAGAATAGTGGGTTCAGTTCTCTCTACTGGGCATTTGAAAATGCATTTTGTTCCCTTGTAGTACCCTGGACTCCTGGAAGGAAGTGGCATGAAGTGTAACACAATTGCAGAGGCCAGCAGAAGAGCTGTTTCTGAGACAGAACATACAGTGGTTATGACAAGCAGGCACCTAAATCAAATGGGATCACAGACAATGAGTAAAAGCAAGGTAATACTGCTCAGGGCAGGACTGAAACAGAGAGATCAGCATGAGATTTTTTTTAATCCCTCATTGCTGTCAAGATTCAAGATAAGAGTACATTTTATCTAGAAATCCATGGTTTATTGGTGCAATAAGGGCACATGTATGGAAGAATTACTGGCACACAAATATTACATAGGAACGTGTAGTATTTAGGTGATAAGTCTTAATTTCAGTTCCTGACAAATGTGAGTCATCGTCTTCTATTTTAGGTGTCTGCTTTAAACTGGTCATCTAGGCTTTCTCTATAGTCACCGAGACACAGATGAGGCTTTTGAAGAGAAACAGATAGGATAGGATGTAACACCCTTTGCAAGTCCTTGTTTCTCTTTTTTTGTCTGTAGAAATAGCCTAGGCAATCAGCTTCAACAAGAAGTCTTTCTGAAAGTAAAGTTACCTGTAATGAAACCCATTCAGATAAGGTCAACATCCTCAATCTGCCTTTTCAGAGCAGGTAACTTGGGGCACCAAGAGATTACAGAATTGCTTAGGGTCATGCAATGAGATGATGGCAGAGAGGGAGGAATAAGAACAAACCTTACCAATCTGTATTTGCTCAGTTATTTTCAGACACATCAGTTTTATGAAAGACTTTTTAAATTTATTGTGAAACCTTCCCCTGAAAGACAGGGCCTTGGGCTAAGTTACATTTTTCCTCCATCCACAGCCAGAACATTCTCTAATCATCCTCTGCACACCAGCTGACTGATGAGCAGCAACCCATGCAAATGACAACACCCTGACATTTTTCCACTCCTTCTCTGTGTTGTCTAATAGTGAAAATGTCACGTTTTCTTGCAAAGTACTATTTTCATCTCACATGTCTTTCTGAAGAGACAAGCCTGCATTCCTTCCTCTGATGAAAGGCTTTCACCTCTCTCTTATGGGACTTTCCCATTACTCCCTTCCCATATTTGAGAGCAGCAAGATGTCTTCAGCACAGATCCTAAAAAGAAGAAATGCATAGCCTAATATAGATGTAGAGAAATAGCAGAAGGGATGTTTGTACAACATATTAGTGTATTGATATGGTAAGATAAGGAAAACAATTTAAATTGTAATATGCAACAAGCAATTGTTTTGCTCTTAACCAAAACCCCCTATGATTAAGATGTACTCTAAACTTCCAGAAGTTCAAAAAGCATTTTGGAGTCTTTGGAGCTGTTGGTTCTCATTTGCTTCTTCTAGTTTTAGTCTAATCCTGATCATGCTTGATAATTGAACAGCAAAAGTAATTTTCTGAGAGTTTAATTCAGGTGTTGATATTCTATAATAAAATACTGCATTTTATATATAAGATTCAGACTGTCACCAAAAAAAACCAATAGTGATGTAATGAATTCATACCATGAGATGTGAAGGCCAAGAAGAAAAATATACATGGAGGTTGCCTGTCTGTAGTTTGTAAGGTATGACAGTGGCTGATGTTGGATGTTGTGATGTTGATGAGGCATGAGAAATAAACATGACCTTAACATGTATGAAATTGAGATGAAGTAATGTAAATGTGTGGTCCAGGCACATTCCTGTTTTGGAATGTGGTCAGCTGCTGTGAAATGCATATCAGCATGTACCATTTTATATTACAGTTATCTCCACAGCCCTATGTCTGCCAGAAAGCTTGAACGGTGAATGTTTCTTCCTCCGTGGCATGGAAACATTTGTGGAGGTATTTTGGGAATTCCTAGGTACCTGGGTCTGTTCCCTGTATTTATTTGCAATTTGATCATACAAAAGCAATCCCATTATATCAGAAAGCTAATTAGATATGTTGTTTTAACATGTGCAACACTATACAACCCAGTAGCGAAATATGAAGTGGGAGGTTTTGTTCCCTCCTGCTTTCCTCTTGCAGGTTGCAGCAGTAGTGTTACTGTTGCTGTGACTGTAATGAAAGCAGAATGTAGAGTCCTTTAATTTTTTCACACTTTCCATCTTCCTGGGTTAGGAAGAAGAAGTAGGCTTTCTGTACATGATTCTAAATGGCGACTTGTCTTCCTTTTGAATGATTCTGCACTGTGTGTCTCTTTTATACTGCTACATATAAATTAGAAATTATTTTATTCCCAGGTGGTGTAATGTCAACTTTTTCCCTTGTTGAACAATGTATTTTGATAGTTAGAGACCTTGGGTAGCAGAACAAGCTAACAGTTATGCTGCAGGTGTTCTTCAGTGACTAAAGATTAGCAGAAAAGCCAAATGTTGGTTGGCCTGTATACTTCCTTTCTGAACAGAAAATGGGAAATCAACCAACATGTCACATTTTCCTTAGAGGAAACTGGTCATAGGAACAGGAAGGCTGTGTCAATAAAAAAGGTATAGCTAAGCATTTCATTATTGTTTTTAGCCTCTAAATATTGTGCAAAGACTAAAACATATATATGTGTGTGTTTGATATGCATATATATATGTATCATAAACAGTTGGTGCTGTCTAGAAAAATCACCAACCAAAAAACTTTTAAAAATTGATCCAAAAACCCAGCCCAAATTTACTGACTTTTATGACAAAGCCCACTATAAAAAAGAGACAGATTGCTGTAAAACTGTAAAACTCAGAATTTATTTATATCTACTCAGGTTCAAATTCTGGTTGGTAAGACACATCATTGTTTTGTATCATTCTCTAATGCGGGCTTGTGTATGAAAATCACATTAACCCTGCAGATCTGGAGGGGCTACATAACTCCTCATCTTCCGTCTGACTGGCTGTCTGGAAAGGTCATTTGTTCTGGGAGAGCTCTTATCTTGCAGTCCAGTTTGCCGAAGTTGCGTCAGTATTCATTCTTTATTAGAACAGCTTAGGAAGAAGGTTCAAGATGGTTACCTATTACACAAAAAAATGGACCGTGTTTGTTTACAAATATTTTTAATGCACACTGTCAGCTCAGTTTTGAAAAGCAGCCTCCTGATTTTATCTGCAATTTTCGGAGTGAAAATGTGCTGAGGTAGACATGATGTCATTTACACATTTAATTACCTTGCTGCTTCAGCACATCAGATTGCAACTATATAAAAGACATAATTTTCACCCACAAACATCTGAAACTGATACTTTCTTTCGTTCTTACCTGGAAAATGATAAGCTGGTTTTCAGACACTTTTTTAAAGAGTATCTATCTCCTTTCTGCACAGTGTAGAACTATTTTCTCAAGCTCTATATCCCTTTCCCTGTAGCTTCCTGCCAAAGGTCTGGAAAGTTCTTCATCACAGTAATTGTGTTGTGAGTGCTATATATGCCTTGTGTTAATACAAATGGGTGTGAAAGAGACAATCTAGGAAGTGTTTGCTCATGAAGTAAATGTATGGAAACCAGCATCCTAAGATGTTTTGTCTAGGGCAACAAAGACACAATTATCAAATGAGAAACTAGAGACAATTTGCTTTTAAAAATACTTTAGCAGTGTCTGATTACTGGAATGTGGGAAAAAAACTTTCTGTCCTAAAATGAGGCATTTCCTTCCAGTTGCCTCTTAACCCCCTGCAGGGTATGGGAGGAAGAGGATGCATGGCTAGAAATAATAACACTTCTCTATGGATGGTACCCAGGTGCTTACAGGAAGGGGAAGGAAACATTTTAGAAATCTCTGGTAGAAGCAGGTGTAGACCTTTTCATATACTATGGCATTTTTCATTCCTGTTACAGAAGGGTGAGTAATATGATCAGGAGTGGATGCAATTGCAGTATGGGTTGGGGAATAGTGGGTGGGGAAATGACTGCTTAGCCAACCTGCAAGTCATCACATCGCATGATCCCCATCGCGTGTATTGCACTGTTCCTGTTAGCAGTGGGGGGGGCTATAGTGTCCCTTGGTCTTTTTGAATCCCCCTTCATTCACCCTCCTCCCTATCTGAAGACCTGTTACTGTTTCCATCACTGCATTAGAAAGAAGCGCATAAGTCATTCAGAAAGCTCTGTACTTGTTGACCTTCTTGTGAGTATGTATAGGTCATGATATGTGACCTGGATATGTTTGGAAAAGGCACTCTCTTTAAGTGATCATTGCAAAGCTGACAATATTCCATGGTCAAAATGTAAAATGAAAGCATTTTTTAAAATTTCATTCTTCTGCTGCGATCAGTCTGTTTTCATGATTTAGCTAGATGGCCGCATGATTTCTGTGGCATCCATAACCTGTAGCCTTCAAAATACACTGAGATGAACATTGCCGTTTGTAGTCTCTGAATAACTGGCACATTATGTCTTAATATACTGGTTTTGGCTGGGATAGAGTTAAATTTCTTCATAGTAGTTGAATGGGGCTATGTTTTGGATTTGTGCTGAAAATAGTGTTGATAACACACTGATGTTTTAGTTACTGCTGAGCAGTGCTTACACAGAGTCAAGGCCTTTTCTACTACTCACGCTGTGGTGCCAGCGAGTAGGTTGGAGGCACACAAAAAAGTTGGGAGGGGACACAGCTGGGATAGCTGACTCCAACTGACCAAAGGGATATTCCATACCATATGACGTCATGCTCAGCAATAAAGCTGGGGGGGAGGTTGGTGGGGGGGCCACTGCTTGGGGACTGGCTGGGCATCGGTCGGTTGGTGGTGAGCAACTGTTTTCATTTGCATTGCTTGTTTTTCTTGGGTTTTATTTTCCTCTTTCTGTTTTTTTCCCCCCTCTTTTCCTTACAAATTTTAAAAGTTATTATTTCCTTTTAATTATTAAACTGTTTTTATCTCAACCCACGAGTTTCTTTCTCACTTTTACCCTTCCAATTCTTTCCTCCATCCTGCTGCGGGGGGAGTGAGCAAGCAGCTGTTTGGTGCTTAGTTGCCAGCCAGGACTAAACAATGAGACCTAACATCACAAACATCTTTTATCTCCGCACAGCCATGCTAAAGAAAACGCGACACTGTTCCCTAGCTAAACAGAAGCAGGGAAACAGTGCTTGTAAAACAATATTTCATCTCTGGACAGATTATGAGGTGTCCTTCATCTTCCATGGGAGGAAGGAGGAAGAGTCTCTTTGTTTTACAGTGCTGTTATTGTAAGATCACAAAAGATAAAGATGTCCATATAAAACAGTTCATAAAATTGCCCTGTCTGGTGCAGGCTCATATCATTACAGCTGTCTTATATGGCCAGTAATGTACTAATTTTTTTCTTGAAAAAGCAGCTCTTGGGGCATTATGCATGCAGAGTCACACCTCTGATTGTAAATAGCAGTGATATAGTAGGACCGATTTTCCTTTCTTACCTTATGTGAATTTCCTACGAGAAAAAAGGATAAAAGACCCCGGCACCAATCATTGCCTCTGCCAACAAACAGCGTGGTGAACTTATGGACCTTGCTTCTACTCTTTCGGCTAGGATAATGTCAGTCCAGTTTTTATCCTCTCTCCACAAGTCTTTCTTTCGTGGCCCTAAACAAGGTGTCTCACCTTCACTTTCCTTTACGGTGAGTTATCTTGCACCACCTCAGAGTTGCTTTGGGTAAGACTGTGTACATGGGAAGCTACCACTGAGCAGCTGCATAATTTCACAGTGATCCAATAACCTTCCTGTGGCTGTATTGCCTAGCACATTATTCCTGTCAAAGATGAGATTACTGGTGGGGTGAGAGATCCTGATGGGTTGAGACCCAGATAATCATAGCAATGACATAGGATAGTAATTTTTTTTTTTTTCTATAGGGGCGATGAACAGATTGATAATTAATATTCTTAGATTCATTGAAATCTAGTGAGAGTTTTGCAAATTCTGTCATTAGGCCCAAGATTCTACCCAAAGTGTCAGGAGACAAAATCAGACACTGATTAAAAAGAATAAATCCAGAACAGTCAGAGTTCATGCCCTAGATATTGAAAAGTTATAAGTTATTTTATATTTTGGACTAAATCTATCTATAACTTACTCAGACTTTTTATGGCATATATAGATAAACAAGAGTAAATATGAAATGTCCATTGCGGAAACTGTTACCAAAGTTTTGTGTATTCCTTCTCTAAAAGAGGAATATATTATTCTGTGTTTTTAATGGGGAAGTAGTAACTTCCTAGTATTATGATGTATGCATTTTAAATATTAGCTTCACATGTGTAGAATTTCAACTACTTTACATAGAAATGACCTTTCGTTATCAGTATTTTAAATATCATTCAATTAGTTCTTTTGCATGATAGAAAATACAGTTTAAATGCTTTCCTCTCTTGATTAACATTTGACAATATTTTGATAAGTTTTTGACAATTGCAGCTCTTGAAAAAAAAAGGAAAATTTTATCAAAAATAATAATAGGATGTAAATATGTGGTAAAGCATTTAAACTGCATTTTGAAACATCAGTGTTGTAATGACATATATTCCCTTGCTTTCTACTCTTCAAATACAGGAGGAGAATAGCAAATGTAAATGAAGAGTCAAGAATAAAGCTGCTTTTCAGCTTTTGTGAATATTGTGTTTCTGGTGGAATCAAGTAGGAGAGCACAGGAAGGTTCCACCAAATAATTTTTCTTGCCGAGAATCCAAATTCAAGGCTATAACATGTTCTGTCTAGAATCAAATAAACATTTCTGCAAATCCAGAAACTGTACAAATTCATACAATAAATATTGTTTAGGAAGTGTTCCCCGAGGAAGAAAATATTTTAGACAATTTATAGACACCAGAATCTGAATATCAGATCTTCAGGTGTTTAAGAGTCTAACCTTAGCTATAGAAGATGAGTAAGGGAAAGGTAGCACCAATATCCTGAGAGTGCTAAAACTGTCAAGGTGACCTAAATTTTACAGGTCAGTAATGATAATACTTACTAACAATTAAGATATCCTATCCACTTGTGCCCATGCAATGCCAGCCACTCTTGATTACAGTTTTGCTTTCCCAGAGCCTGGAAAATGACTGAAGAAGGTCCTCTGTCTCTCTTTTCTAAATGGCAGGGTGTACACTGGGACACTGAAGGTGCATGTTTGTATATATAAGGTTTTTTTTCAGAAGTAACAACAGTCTGCTTGGGTTGTACAGTGGCTCATTACTTCCAAAAGACTGTGTATGCCAGGCCTAAGCTCCTCTAGATATCCACTTTCTTGGTAAACAAAGAAATGACAATGTGTGTGTCATTACAGCTGCCCAGTGCATTGATGGTCTAAGTAACTTTCTTGTTTTGTAGCCTTTATGATATTGCCTGCAGTTTCTTAGCTGTGTTTCTGGAATCTGCTAAACTTGGGACAGGGGAGAGTTGAAGCATTGCATGGAAAACTGGCAAAAAGTCTGTAGAGATGCCATCAGCTTGTTCCTCTAGCTCCTTGCCGCTCAGCAGCTGCTACTTTTGAAATGTGCGAGAGGTCTAAAAGATGTTCAGAAAAGGCTATAACTGGCAGCTTGCATTCACCTTGCTACTTGACATTTGCTTGTGTACCAGCTGATACTTGCCCAAGCTGGCTTGTGGCAATCCCACTAGGCTGCGAAAGTGGGATATTTACAGAGAAGTTACTTCCACAAATTTACCTAGTGGAATGCAGAAAATCTTTTGGCATGTCCATGTGCTGAGTGTGCCTGGACACATCCATATATGTATGTGCTCTGAAATTAGTTTCTTTAGGCAGAATCAAATGCCTGAAAGCTTCAGAAAATTAATGTCTTCAGGCTTGAGTTCCCTTACAAGTAATGCAGATATAATAATGATTATCTTCATTAATTGTTTTGAAGTGCTTGAATGCTGGGGATGACTTAAAATGTCCTTATAATGAGACAGAATCCCACTATGGTAGTTATCAGAAAGGATAAGAAGGTTCTTCCCTCATAGAACTTAAAATCTCAGCGTGCACATAGCAAGATAACTACCAACTAATTATCCCACAATTAAAAAAATCAGGGTGAGAAGCTCCATCAAAACGCAAAATATGATTATTGCTTTGGGGTTATGTGATTTACAACATTAAAAGCAAAGCATATTGGTTTTCTATGAGTCAAAAATTAATTTGTGTTTCTAATGAATCATTGCCCTCATGATGACAAAAGACACGATTATTGTATTCTGTTTACAGGTTTTATTCTGTTTATTCTGTTTCCTTAGCATCAAGGATAAGAATATTTTTACATCAGGAGTAACAGAAGATTACGTAGACAGAACAAAAGTTTTTTACATAGCTATCATTTGTGTTAGTTCACCCTTTGATTCTCTTCTAGATAGTCATCCATATCATAATAACCTAAGTGATTTATTTGTAAAATCTGAGATGTTTACTGTACCTCTCTGTCACACAAAGAGTATTTACCTGCATGTAGCTATTTTGCAAATATTCTTACACAGATAATTCTTTGAGATTTGAGGAACCTGTATATAAATTTGGAATTTAATTTTGTCCTTAGGAACTTATGCATCTTTTTATCTTATAAGTCTCTCTACATTTTTTAATTCATATATCTTGTGTTAGGGAAAAAGGCCAACATGATATGAGAAGTAGTTGTATTATGCTAGCAGAGGAAAGCAGATGTGAAAGTGATATGTTTCTTAATTTGATAAAATATGTGTTCAGCCTTGTTTTGGACAAGCCATCACTTTGAGTACATGCTTTCTTAATAGTAGTTGCCAATGGAAAGACTCCAGAAGTGAATATTGTAAGACTTGGGGATGTTAATTTTATGGGAGCATGGTTAGACCTAAATAAATTTTTGAAGTTTTCAAAATTATTTTCAGTACTATCAAACTGATGATAGACAGAGTTTCTTTTTGGTTTAGTTTTTACCTGTAACACTATGCCTACTTCAGGGATGTCTTTCATTTAAAAAAAAAAAAGATATTTTCTGATTAAAAGAAGAAAAAAAAAGTCCTGTCCAAAGATACCTGTCCAACTCTATTAAGAAGTTAGATCTTTAGCTGTTGCAGGACTTGATGCACTTTTGCAAAAAGGAACGGGAGAAGATCAAGCCTGGAAAAAATTCTTGTTTTGTGAAAAACATTGAGGCTTTGCCCTTTTCATCACAATTCCATCACCCAGATTCAGGAGCCTACCACAGATGAATCAGTTTCTGGCAGAAGTTAGAGTAGCCTGGAGGCTGCATTTATTTGGATTGACTAAAATTGTTCTTCTAGACAAAGTTCCCAAAACACCTCTTCCTGTCCTAGAATGCCCATCATCTTCCTTGATTTATGTTTCTGCACAGTGAAGTCTGCATCAGGTGGTATGTGTATACACTGGAGCATATAGATGGACAGAATAGATTCCCCTCTATTCTTGCTAGGAACTCTAGTCTCAGTGATAGTTTGCCAGAGATATGTCTGTATTGAATTGATGAGGCATTTTGCTCTTACAGCTAAGAAAATTTAATTGAAGGCATCCTGAACTTGACCTATTTGAAAGGAAATAGGAAGCAGGAACCACTTTTCAAAAATAATTAACTTGCACATACCCCTTCCATGTAGTCTAAAAATAATCTGCTGTTACAGGGGTGCTGTACTCTATAAGCCTAGGTGTGTTATTGTCATGCAAGAAGTAAATCCAGGAAAGTTCTTGTAATACTCTGAGCATCATGTGAGCATTACACATTACTGAGATCCCTCAATATGGGAGGAACATCGTGGGAAACCCACAGTTCTGGTCCACGCACATGCCATGAGGTGTTCGGATCCGGGCTGGGTATCCACTATACTTTGTAAGGCAGTGTGATCTACTTCCCTGGGAGCCACACCCAAGGTGGTGGCCTGGGCAACTCTGCTTCCCTGTTTTTTTCAGTTTCCTCCTGTGTAAAATAGGAATATTAAGCCTCACTTTCCTTGTGGAATGTATTGACAGAGAGTGATGAAAAAATGCTATGTATTATTGTGTCTGCTGAGGAGGCTGTGACTGTGCATCGGAAATGGAAACCTCTTGGCATTTGCAAGTCATGAAGATTCATTCCATTGCATAACCACAAAACAAGTAAATCCTAAAGCTACAGAATGGTATTCTGGAAATCTTTATATTATCTTGCAAAGGTTTCATGATCATTCACGATTAAAAGAAAATTGTTACAAGCTTTGTAGATTTTAAGGTGGCAATTCACAAATTATTTTGTTGAACCTGTTTAGGGAAGTCAAATTGATCATAAAGTCTTGAGAAAAAAATTGTAGAAGCCTACCCTGAAAAGCACACAAAACTGAAAAAAGTGAAACTAGACCTTAAAATAGAGATATATTACATTTGGTCTTGTACTATGAGGTACTGAGTATGCATATTTCTGTTTCTTATAGAGGTTGACTATTGCTCACTAGACTTGCACCTATTATTAATAGAAATGTGTGAATAGGGATTATTTTGATCCAGTTACTGTAATCTGGTGGACAACCTAAATTAAATATTCAGTGAAATATTTTTTTTTGCTTTTAAACTTTGTCTTGTTACATATGTTTTGAAGCAGTTATACAACTCATTTTGAAAATATTTTTTATATTTCAACTGAAATTATTAACCAAATTTGATCTAAATAATTTTTAACAGTTTCAATACCTCCCCAACTACACGATTCATTGAACTTACTGCCCATGAGAAAAACAAACTAAATCAAAAAATATCATCGAGCTTTGCTTATAGAGAATTGCTGTATATCAGGTTTTTTTTTCTGTGTCTGAGATTTGCAGTGTCCCGTCTGCAGAATATTTACGGCTACCACACTAGAACTGCAGTTTTGGGGTGGGGTATGTATCAGGAGGAAGGGGATGAAGACCTATGTGAGAGATGGGGAGAGGGATGTCTGCAGACACTTATATACTAATACAATAATGAGCTTTTTTTTTAAATAGCATTTGCCAGTACAAAAATATAATTGCCCCTGTTCATCACTGCTGTGTGCTCATAAAAATTTCTTTTAGTTTCTATGCAGCATCTGCATGGTTCAAATACAACTAAAAAGTTGAGGAATACAATAAAATAATGCCTCTAAGAGCATTGCTATATGACAGCCTCTGGTAAGCTCTTATTCTTATTCTCATCATGCTGAGGTAGTGATTTACCATCATAATTCTCATTATACCACATCTTATCCTCACTGCTGAGGGAAACTTTTGCATAGATGAAAATGAGGACAGCTTAGACCTTAAATTTATCCTTTTGAGGAGAGGAAGAAGGGTTTGTCAGCACTGTAACATTTAGCCTCCAATATGAAAGGAATGGCAACTAAGTGACTTTAATCTCAGCCCTGCCACATTTCATTTTATTCATGCAGAAAACCGAGCAGACTCATCAGACCAAATGCACAGTAGTGATGCAGCTGCTTTCTGCCAGTGGGACATCTGAGTATCACAGAGCTGTCACAGGGACGAGTGCCACAGATCTTCCTTTGCTGGAGAGGAAAATGACTGTAATAGGAACTGGCAGATCTGTACCAGGACTGCACTTTAGCCTCACACAACCATACAAGGCTGGTGTAAAAATAAGAAGTGCTTGCCACAACACAGAGACAGTGTTTGTGCACAGGGCAGGAGAACGCACTAAGCATATTTGTTCTCTGCTTTGTAGTTCTTAAGCATCTCCAGGATCCACAGTTGGATGTGCTTGAAACAAGTAATAGAATGACTTATTCTTTTGGCTAGGGAGGTTTTTCTGGATGTTTATTTCCTTTGTGGATAAAGCAAAGAAAGTTTTGTCTTACCCCAATTTGCAAAGACAGTTTTAGCAAAGCCAGGAAGAGAAGAACCCATCTGATTCCTCTCAGGAAAAAAAAGTAAAATTTTTTCAACTTGCCACTTCCCTGTCTCTCTATGTTGTGATGCTTTTAACTGTGTTAGTATCATGTCAGAACATGTCAGAACAGTTCTTTTTGCAAGTCTGTGTTTTATGGGCTCAGAGTCAAAACTACCAAGCTATTCCCATACTATTCCCATGCTTTAAGAGGCTTTGTTCAGCTTTAATGAGAATACAACTGATTGATTGATATAAAATGTATTTCAGAGGATCTTAGCTGCACAAGTTGTTCTTCAGTCTGTTATAGTACTGTATGCTACTGTGATAGACTTCACTGCAGATGTTTATGCACTACTGGAGTACAGTAACAGTAGAGAGGGGTCTTCTGTTGAAATGATACTCACATAGGTTAGGACATTTAAACAATTGCAAAACCATGTAGCATTACCCTGCTCTCACACTGTAAACTATTTACGATTTGCAAAAGTATTAAAGTAATGCTAAGGATGAAAATATTCTGAGTTAAAGCTGACTACCTATTTTAGGATTCTGAATTACCAATAGTACAGAGATAACTTAAAAGTACATAGGCATATTGGGGCTAAATAAGAACTGGTTTTCAGCTGTAAATGGTCATTTACAATTTTCTGAAAACAGTTGTGTGACCTGTCATCATTGTTGAAAATGTAATCTATTTTTTCCCCAAACAAATATGGAGTGAAGTGTTTTTAATTAATAAAGCAAAAATCAAAGCCCATGAAATAAGCTATATGAAGAAAAATTAATAATTAGCTTGTGTAATTGCTTTAGAATTAGTCCAAACAGTAGTTCGCAGTCTACGATGTTTTCAAAGGCAACTTTTCCAAACTTTTATTACATAACTGTCACCAAAGACTGCCTTCCTCCTACAACCAGTGGTTGCACGGCTGAGATGTGTTCTGTATATATCTTCTTGTTTGCACTTACAAGTGTTAGTCTAGCCAAAAAGGTGCTGATTAATCATAGAATCATAAAATCATAGAATCATCAAGGTTGGAAAAGACCCTTAAGATCATCGAGTCCAACCATTAACCCAACACTGCCAAGTCCATCTATACCATGTCTTTGAGCACCACATCTATCCGTTCTTTAAATACCTCCAGGGATGGAGACTCAACCACTTCCCTGGGCAGCCTGTTCCAATGCTTGACCACCCTTTCGGTGAAGAAGGTTTTCCTAATGTCTAACCTAAACCTCCCCTGGCGCAGCTTGAGGCCGTTTCCTCTCGTCCTATCACTCATTACTAGGGAGAAGAGACCAACCCCAACCTCACTACAACCTCCTTTCAGGTAGTTGTAGAGAGCAATAAGGTCTCCCCTCAGCCTCCTCTTCTCCAGACTAAACAGCCCCAGCTCCCTCAGCCGCTCCTCATAAGACTTGTGCTCTAGACCCTTCACCAGCTTCATTGCCCTCCTCTGGACACGCTCCAGCACCTCAATGTCCTTCTTGTAGTGAGGGGCCCAAAACTGAACACAGGACTCGAGGTACGGCCTCACCAATGCCGAGTACAGGGGCACTATCACCTCCCTGGTCCTGCTGGCCACACTATTCCTGATACAAGCCAGGATGCCATTGGCCCTCTTGGCCACCTGGGCACACTGCTGGCTCATGTTCAGGCGACTGTCAACCAACACCCCCAGGTGCTTTTCCGCCAGGCAGCTCTCCATGTAGCGTTGCATGGGGTTGTTGTGACACAAGTGCAGGACCCGGCCCTTAGCCTTGTTGAATCTCATACAGTTGGCCCCGGCCCAACGATCCAGCCTGTCCAGGTCCCTCTGCAGGGCCTTCCTACCCTCCAGCAGATCAACACTTCCACCCAACTTGGTGTCATCTGCAAACTTACTGAGGGTGCACTCCATCCCCTCATCCAGATCATCAAAGAAGATGTTGAACAGGACCAGCCCCAGTACTGAGCCCTGGGGAACACCACTCGTGACCGGCCGCCAACTGGATTTGACTCCATTCACCACCACTCTCTGGGCTTGGACAGCCAGCCAGTTTTTAACCCAGCGTAGAGTGCACTTATCCAAGCCGTGAGCAGCCATCTTCTCCAGGAGAATGCTGTGGGAGACAGTGTCAAAGGCCTTACTGAAGTCCAAGTAGACAACATCCACAGCCTTCCCCTCATCCACTAAGCGGGTCACCTTGTCATAGAAGGAGACCAGGTTAGTGAAACAGGATCTCCCTTTCATAAACCCATGCTGGCTGAGTCTGATCCCCTGGTTGTCCCGCACTTGCTGCATAATGGCACTCAAGATGATTTGTTCCATGACCTTCCCCAGCACCGAGGTCAGGCTGACAGGCCTGTAGTTCCCTGGATCCTCCTTCCGACCCTTCTTGTAGAGGGGCGTCACATTTGCTAGCTTCCAGTCATCCGGGACCTCCCCGGTTGACCAGGACTGCTGATAAATGATGGAGAGTGGCTTGGCCAGCTCCTCTGCCAGCTCCCTCAGTATCCTCGGGTGGATCCCATCTGGCCCCATGGACTTGTGCGCATCCAGGTGGAGGAGCAGGTCGGTGACTGCCACCTCTTCAACAACTGGGGCTTCATTCTGCATCCTATCTCCATCTCCCAGCTCAGGGGGCTGAAAAACCCGAGGATGACTAGCTTGACTATTAAAGACTGAGGTAAAGAAGGCATTAAGTACCTCTGCCTTCTCCTCATCCTTCGTGGCAAGGTTACCTTCTGCATCCAGCAAAGGAGGGAGATTCTCCCTGGCCCTCCTTTTGTCACTAACATATTTTTAAAAACTTTTTTTATTGTCTTTAACGGCAGTGGCCAGTTTAAGTTCCAGCTGTGCCTTCGCCTTTCTGATTAAACTTTATTTCACAGAAGGTACAACGTGAGATGGTCAGTTTACTTCAAATAATAACATTTTGACTATTTCCACTGTATTTTCTGTTGGAAAATGACATCTGTATATACAACACTACAATGTATAGTGTGATTATGAATGATTTGTTTTACAAGTTGCAATCTGAATTCCATTGGGATTGCGTAAGGCTCTTGGCAATGTTTACTGCCTTATCATCTATAAGCAGACCAACAGCATAGTAATTAGGAAAAAAAAATGTGGAAGTTTCTTCCAGATAATCCCTATGTCATAGAATCATAGAATCATTAAGGTTGGAAAAGACCTCTGAGATCATCGAGTCCAACCATTAACCTAACTGCCAGGTCCACCATGTCCCTAAGCACCACATCCACATGTTTTTTGAACCCTTCCAGGGACTGTGATTGCACCACTTCCCTGGGAAGTCTGTTCCAATGCCTAACCACTCTCTCCATGAAGAAATTTTTCCTAATATCTAATCTAAATCTCCCCTGGCACAACTTGAGGCCATTTCCTCTCGTCCTGTTGCTTGCTACCTGGTAGAAGAGACCAAGCCCCCACCTCGCTACAACCTCCTTTCAGGTAGTTGTAGAGAGCAATAAGGTCTCCCCTCAGCCTCCTCTTCTCCAGGCTAAACAACCCCAGCTCCCTCAGCCTCTCCGCATAAGACTTGTGCTCTAGACCCTCTCCACCTTTGTTGCCCTTCTGCCCAGCTAGAATGTCCCACATGTAAAAAAGAATTGCATAAAATTTTTCCAGGAAGGAGTGTTTTCTTTGGTTAGCCTAATCCTCCATAATCTCACTAACAGGGACAAAATAATGAATGCTTTTCTGTTCTTGTGCAGAGCTGTCAGCAGTTGTTGACAAGTTGCAATTTTCTATCAGGCCTCAGTGTACCTTCCCCCTTCCCACAGTATGCTTTCACATCCTGAAGAGCAGAATGCACAAGACATCCCCAGATCTAGTTTGTGCCTTTTGTGCATTTCGTGCATTTCTTCCCCCCCCCCAGTGTGTGATGTCATTCCCATTTTACTGTTGTAATCTGTAATTTTCAGCATTCTTCCTGCTCTTTGCAATTATTTATTCATGATGAATGTTTCTTTCATATAGTCTTATTGTCATGCTTCATTTAACTTATTCATCAGTTAAAATTCTGATTATTGCATTATCCATGTTGTTCTGTGATATGAAGGTAGTCCAGCTTTGTATATCACAGCTTGGGGCTGATGTAGATGTCAGCTGAATGACCACATTTTGACTGGAATAGCCCTTTTCATGTTATGCAAAAGACTAACTCTTAGTGGGCAATTTCATTATCCTAATTTTTCTCTTAATTTTTAATATTCCAATTAATGGTTTTAATTTTGAATATACTATATCCTTCAGATATGTACATGAGAGAGAGAACATTATATTTCAAAAGACATACTAAAATGTCATATTTATAGAATGTTTATGCTAAGAAAATGCTGAATAAACTTACACTCCAATTCTTCCAAATTCTTAAATACAGCCCTGACTTTAAGAATGAGAAAAGTCTCATCACACTTTTTGACATTACTTTTGTTCACTGCGCTTTTGCTAAGTCTGTGCTTTAGAAAGCAAACACTGATTATCTTTAAAAGTGAGAAAGAGAAAGAAACAAAGAAAGAAAGAAAGAAAATAAAGAGGAAAAGCGAAAGTAAGAAAGAATACCTTTAATTTAAATTTTTGAACGTTTATTCTATACATTCTTGAGAATTCTGGTGACATGCATGGACCACTTGAAGAAACAAAAAATTCTCTTCTATTCTACTGCAATTTTCTAATCACCACTGCCCCCTCTGTGCTTTCTGTGGGAGAACCACAAAAGCTTACTCTATTAAAACCTGCCTAATTGTGCTCTGTTACATTTTCATTCACATTAGAGAGATCCAGGCTGCAAAGACACTGAGATAAGAAACTATATTTTCCTAATACCTGAAGTCATCCAGAAACAGAATAGTTGTTCTTCATTTTGCTGTATAGTTTGTGTAAAGCATTAGACCTGGCACGCAGTTCCAGTTTCTGTGTTAGCGCTATGAAGATTCACTGAGGTGTACTAAAGCACAGGGAACAGTGGCCCAGCTGAAAATATCATCTGAAAACTAAAGCAGGGAGCACTGTACTTTGAATGAAAAAATTGCTTTGCTTCTTGTTGTTTCCTAAAAATAAAAATCAATAGAAGCAAGGAAAGGAGAGTTTTGCTGAGAAGACTTTACCTTTCAGTTCTGTAAGGAAGCTTGAAGCACAATCATGATGGAAATTTGCTGTCTTTGTGATTCTGTGTTGGACTGTAAAAATGAATATTATTCTGGTAGCAAAACTTGCTTAAAGCATAGAGCGCAGTGAGGATGATGCATGTGTGCCCATTTCTGGAAATGCCTGTGTTTGTTTAGTTGCATGAAATGACTCAAAGTAAGGATTGGTACCTATACTATTGTAGGTCTGGAAAATATTAGATCTAGATCAGCAATCAGCTACCAGCTCTTTCCTGGAGGCACTAAAGAGATCATAGAATCATAGAATCACAGAATGCTTTGGGATGGAAGGGACCTTTAAAGGTCATCTAGTCCAACCCCCCTGCAATGGGCAGGGACATCTACAACTAGATCGGGTTGCTCAGAGCCCCATCCAGCCTGACCTTGAATGTTTCCAAGGAGGGGGCATCTACCACCTCTCTGGGCAACCCGTTCCAGTGTTTCACCACCCTCATCGTGAAAAAATTTCTTCCTTATATCTAGTCTAAATCTACCCTCCTTTAGTTTAAAACCATTACCCCTTGTCCTATCTCTACTGGCCCTGCTAAAAAGTCTGTCCCCATCTTTCTTATAAGCCCCCTTTAAGTACTGAAAGGCTGCAATAAGGTCTCCCCGCAGCCTTCTCTTCTCCAGGCTGAACAACCCCAGCTCTCTCAGCCTTTCCTCATAGCACAGGTGTTCCATCCCTCTGATCATTTTTGTGGCCCTCCTCTGGACCCGCTCCAACAGGTCTATGTCCTTCTTGTACTAAGGACCCCAGAGCTGGACGCAGTACTCCAGGTGGGGTCTCGCCAGAGCAGAGTAGAGGGGCAGAATCACCTCCCTCGACCTGCTGGCCACGCTTCTTTTGATGCAGCCCAGGATACGGTTGGCTTTCTGGGCTGCGAGAGCACATTGTTGGCTCATGCGCAGCTTTCCGTCTATCAGTACCCCCAAGTCCTTGTCCGCAGGGCTGCTCTCAATCCCTTCATCCCCCAGCCTGTACTGGTACTGGGGATTGCCCCGACCCAGGTGCAGGACCTTGCACTTGGCCTTGTTGATCCTCATGAGGTTCACACAGGCCCATTTCTGCAGCTTGTCCAGGTCCCTCTGGATGGCATCCTGTCCCTCAGGCGTGTCAACTGCACCACTCAGCTTGGTGTCATCTGCAAACTTGCCGAGGGTGCACTCGATCCCGCTGTCTATGTCATTGATGAAGATATTGAACAGCACTGGCCCCAGAACGGACCCCTGAGGGACACCACTTGTCACTGATCTCCATCTGGACATCGAGCCATTGACCACTACCCTCTGGATGCGACCATCCAACCAATTCCTTATCCACCGAACAGTCTGCCCATCAAATCCATATCCTTCCAATTTAGAGAGAAGGATATTGTGGGGGACCGTGTCAAAGGCCTTACAGAAGTCCAGATAGATGACATCCGTATGAAAGCATAAATTTTTCTGAGATATCCCTCTGATCCCTCTGAACACCTTCTGTCTGCTGTTTTTGCTCCAGCTTTTTTCTGGTTCCTGTGTTGGATATACTAATCGAACTCTGCTATTGTGAGAATCACTTATAAAGCAAAGTTGGTTAAACTTTTTTCCTTCCCCCTAACACTTTCTCGTAAAAGGATTTCACTCAAAGTTGAAGAGAACAGCCACCATGGTCAAGTAGATTGGAAGAAAACTCACAGCTTTACTTAAGTAGCTGACATGATCATTTAGCTTGCGTGATCTTTTAGTCTATATTAAAGACACAGTTAAGGTTTCAGAGATTAATATTTGGAGGAAGAAAATGAATCACATTGTGGTGGGTTGACCCTGGCTGGATGCCAGGTGCCCACCAAGCCGCTCTATCATTCCCCCTTCTCAACTGGACAGGGGGAGAAAAATGTGATGAAAGCTTCATGGGTTGAGATAAGGACAGGGAGATCAATCCCCAATTACCATCACGGGCAAAACAGACTTAACTTGGGGAAATTAGTTTAATTTATTACCAATCAAATCAGAGTAGGATAATGAGAAATGAAAACAAATCTTAAAACACCTTCCACCCACCCCTCCCTTCTTCCTGGGCTCAAATTCACCCCCAATTTCTCTACCTCCTCCCCCCAAGTGGCACGGGGGGATGGGGAATGGGGGTCATGGTCAGTTCATCACACGTTGTTTCTGCCGGTCCTTCCTCCTCACACTCTTCCCCGCTCCAGCGTGGGGTCCCTCCCACAAGAGATAGTCCTTCACAAACTTCTCAGACTTGGTTCCTTCCCGCGGGCTGCAGTTCTTCATGAACTGCTCCAGAATGGGTCCTTTCCACGGGGTGCAGTCCTTCAGGAACAGACTGCTCCAGTGTGGGCTCTCCACGGGGTCACAGCCTCCTTCAGGGCACATCCACCTGCTCTGGGGCGGGGTCCTCCATGGGCTGCAGGTGGATATCTGCTCCACCATGGACCTCCATGGGCTGCAGGGGGACAGCCTGCCTCACCATGGTCTTCACCACAGGCTGCTCCAATGCCTGGAGCACCTCCTCCCCCTCCTTCTTCACTGACCTCGGTGTCTGCAGAGTTGCTTCTCTCACTCCTCTCTCCCAGCTGCTGTTGCACAGCAGGTTTTTTTTCTCCTTTCTTAAATATGTTATCAGAGAGGCGCTACCACCATCACTGATTGGCTCAGCCTTGGCCAGCAGCATGTCCATCTTGGAGCCAGCTGGCATTGGCTCTGTCAGACATAGCGGAAGCTTCTGGCATCTTCTCACAGAAGCCACCCCTGTAGCCCCCCCGCTACCAAAATCTTGCCACGCAAACACAACATATACATTTCTGTTTGTGTTTGTAATGTTTAGTTTATGAAACCCAGAAATGGGTTTTGCAGCACCCACTTGAGGATCTGGAGTGTTTCACAAGGAAACTGCTTCTCTCTCAGCTCATTCTAGCATTCCCATAGCACTTTGCTTTTAAAACCATTCCTCCAGTCTGCAGGGGACTTGCTCCTCTCCTGGCTATTACCTCTTGTGGTTATGGTTATCTGCCAGCTTGCAGTGTGGGTAGCACCTGCTTGCAACTGTCTGTGCTTAACTATGCAGACAACCCCAAAGGCAGACAGGCTTTGCTAGTAGCATGCAAGGCACAGTGGCCTGAGGATAGCTAGCTCTCCCTCTTCAGAGGTAGCTGAACATTTCCTATGAATTGCTTTTTTTGCTGTTCCCTCTCTTTTCCCCACTTCTGAGGTCCTTCAGGTGTGCTGCACCTTTAGTTTACCTACTGGGGTTCAGAAACTGATGGGTCTGAGAGTGAAATGTTTAAACAGAACTGACACTTGATGTGTGATGAGTGGTTGCAGGAAATGCTCATTTTCTCTAGCACTCTCTCTGTTTTCTTCATCTCTGCTTTCACTGTCTCTGTCTTCTTTCTCTCTCCTTTATTCATAACGTATGATAAGGCAGCAAAGAGCTATAGATATTGACTTGATTTGGTGTGATGGGAGGTTTCATATGAAACTGAGCTCTGTCATAACTGCCTGTGGAAGTGAGGCTGACTGCTTACAGTTCATGAACCTTTTCCTTTTGTCTCTAATAGTTAGCCTTGCACCATAAGCCTCATAATTTTTAATGGCTTTTCAACTGCTAGAATCTATGTAAAAAACAACTTGGCTTTTGATTTTGCTGAAAATCCATGCTATAAAATGGGATTCAGAAAAAAGAGTTTCCATATGTAAAGAAAGGGAAATGAAATTTGACAAAAAGCCCAGAAATGATAATGTGGTTTTGCTCTTGTTTTGTTTTTGTGTCCATCTGTCCCATCCCTGTTCCCCCCTCCCTTCTCATGAGGCTGAATGCAACTCCAGCTGTTTCTGGTATGTTTCCTACAGTATCTCCAACCTAGATCTAATGAGGGAACACTCTCCCCAGGCCTAAAATAGCTTTACATTATTATTTTACAGTTGTATTTTTTGTCTCAGCCACTCAACTACTGTGGGAGATGTAACTTACCCTTCAGAGAGGACCTCTGAGCATTACAGACTAATGAAAACAGCTGATATGCATTCATGCTTCAGTCTGCAGTGTAATGAGTTCAGCAGTAGTACGTTTTTAAAGCGCTGTGACACAGAGCTCATGAGATGATATCCAGAGTTAAGGAAGAGGATTAGGATCAGCTAGGTTTTAAAACTGCTGATCACATTTGGGGGACTAAATGTAATTTGTCTAGCTCTGATAAAATTAAAAAAAAAAACAAACAAAATGCGACCCTATTTCACTTGAGATAAAACATCCAATTTAAAAATATTGAAAATCTGAAAGATTGTATTGCAATGTTGCAGTCCTTGTATCAGATATGTGATGCCATGTAGTCCCCCTGTGTATGAAATATACTTTGTGTAGTCCCATGAATTTCCTTTATGTCATGTACTAGTCTTACAGTTAGGCAATTATTTCCATATTTTGCTAAGTCAGGGCTTTGCCACATGGGGCAGGTCTGAGAGAAGTATGTTTCCTCTGGGTCAGACTCCAGCTTCTCTCATGGCTGATACAGAAGATCTCCTCGTCCTCCTGCCAGGACTTCACACGCTTGCACAGCTAACCTTGTGCATGGGCAGCTGCTCTGCCTCTGGGCACAAAGATCTGGCAGGGTGGCTGCCATGTGCTAGAAAATTTAGCCTTGCTGATGATGGTCCGGAGAGAGATTTGCAGAGTGCCAGAGAAGAAAGCAAACTCTTTGTTGCTCTTTTTCTTTTAAAGATTAGATGGAATTATATGAATCATCCTCAAATTATTTTACCAAGGACTGTCAAGTGTTTCCATATTTTGTGCAAACATGTATTTCTACTGAGTTTGAAATGATGTGTTGGACAAGGGAAGAGGATGCAGGTGAGGCATACCACTACATCAGATTCAGACCCCTAATTCTAGGCAGTCTAAGCAGCCTCCTGGGTGCTCTGCGGAAGGGAAAGGAAGCCCTGCTTTCCAAGCCAGGTACATAAGGTAAATGGCCTCTGCTGCAGGGCAACTTGCCAAGCTTAGGTAAGAGCTGGGTTTCAGGTGCATTTGATCACACCTGTGTCTTAACCATGGAAGGCCTGTTGTAGAAGTCACTTTTTAGCTCAAATAAGAATCCAAAGACCTGTTGAAGCCTTAGACTGCAAGCTGTGAACTTTCACCTAGATACGATGACTGTATGCTGAACTCTTACCTAGCTACATGAAGGAAGGCCCTGAAACCGGTGCAAATCAGGAAGATAAGGTAGCCAAAACCATCGGCAGAAGCTGCAACTATTCAAGATAAGAAAAGGAATGTCCTGCCTAGAGACTGGGAAAGGAGCCAATGAGGAACAAGAAGACCCCAGACCCAAATGTTACTATTGGACCGAACCGTCGCATGAGGGGAGGGGAACTTAGACTGTAAGGGTATAATTGCCCAGGGATTTCTTTGTTCGGGGTCCCTCTCCAGAGGCACCCAGCTCGAGCTGCTCTTCACCGCTGTACCACTCAATAAATTCGCCTGGTGTACGTCATGTCAGAGACTCTGCTTCGGGGAAACCTAGGGTCGAGCCTGAGGGGAGAGAAAGCACCCAAGGGTGAGTGTGTGTGTGAGCGAGGAGTCGAAAAGGGGCGCCCGTCAGCTCAGCGGAGCTGCCTGCTGCGAAGGGACTCTGGTCCTAGCAGTTAAAGTCTCAGGTGGTGCGTGTGCGACTCCCTGAATGGTGTGTGAATGCTCAGACAGCTGCTGCTCCTCTAACAGGCCTGTTATTCCACCTGAGTTTCATGCCTTGTAGCCCAGAACTTATCTACCTGGATGGGTGCTGACAGTTGTCTGAGCCAAAGCCATCTGCCTGAGCTGATAAGCCCTGCTGAGAGGCAAGTTGTAATAGCTCAGGCTCAGTGCCCTGCCAAGACAGGTGCACAGGACGCAGATATACAGACATGTCTTCAGTTGTGTAAGACTTGCTTAGTCCTGCTGTAACGCTTGCTTAGAGCTGGACCAATGAAGTGGCTGAAGAGAAAGCTCAATTTGATTTAAAAAAATATACACAGCCATTAAAGACTTTCACTTTGCTGATCTGAATCACGTGTAGGGATGAGGGGGCTCTGAGTCATATTCCACATTGCTGTACCATAAAGGGGCTGCCTGCACGTCTCTACCTAATTCACACAGGTCTATGATGTGCAACATAGGTAGGGTCAGCAGCTGACTTTTGAAAGGAATACCATGTCCCTCATGATTTCTGTTTTCAAAGGGGAGGGTAAAACCTATTTGTTGGGTTATATATTCTTTCAATTCATAGTGTACCTATCAAACATCTTACAGAGCTTTGGGAGGCTAACAAACTCCTGATAAGCAGTGTAAACTAAAACTAGTTTTCCTGTGGACAGAAAACTTTGTCTTGAGAATTTGTTCCTCATCGTCCCATGAAATGGACTGCCCTGTCATTCTCCTAAAAATGCTCTGCCAGTCCAGGGGTGCTTTAATCCTGTGATCTGGTTTCTTGGTATTTTAAGCCAATAAAATGTGAGAGGAGTGTATACAGATACATAAGGTGTATACACAGATAATTTTAGGATAATTAAAACACTTAAATTCATTGTTGATTTTAAAAAGATGGGCTAGAGTCTTTTCTGTCAAAGGGATACTCGTACAACTCTGGAGTTATGTGCCATATCCACTTGCAGCTCCTTGGCCAACAGCTGCTCTTACTACTCAGTGAACTATCTGAATACCTTGTCTTTCCTCTCAGAGAGTTAAAACTGTGTCATTCTGCAAAGGAAATTCATTATTAAGCTAAAAAAAAAAAGACTACATGACTCAATTATAACTTTTTTTTTTTTGGAGTAGTCTGCTTTACCCTTTCTAGATAACAATACATTTCTTTTATTATAGTCTATTACATATTTAAGAATATACTGTATTTTTCAACTGGCAAAGGTGATTAAGTTGTTATTTATCTTCAGTGCAAGCTTCTTGAGGCACTGACTGTTTCATTACTTGTGTCTATCCCAGTGAAGTGTCCAAGTACATAAACAGGGCTCCAAGACGTGCTGCAATTCAAACAGTAGCATAAAATTTATTACAAAGTTTCATATTTATGCTGAAAACTCTCATAGGAGCTGGACTTTCTCTACACCACAACTGCTGAAAGAGACAGGAATGACTGTAGGCCTTATATTTTCAGAAATTAATCCCAAATTCAATTGATTTAGCTTCTAATCAGTTCTTGCAGGAGTGCACACTCCATCAGACATAAAGAATCCTACAGGGATTATATGTATATTCCTTTCCTAGGAAAAAAAAAGCTTTCCTCAAAATATACTGATAAAGATTTTTCAGTTTGCTGTGTTTAGAAATGCTAATCCTTAGGGAAATTTGCTTCTAATTCCTCCTGATCCTTGAGATCCTGCCTTCGATTAGTCAAAAATATAACAACATTTACATTTGCTAGTGATTTGTAGAAAAAAATGCCTCTCCTATGAGGTGGATGTCTCAGGATAGCCCTAGCCTGTACTGGAAATACTTGAACAGTTTAATAACTTTAGTTGAAGTAGCACCAACATTTAGCATTACATAACACTTTCTGGAAAGCATGACTGAGGCCAGGCAGAAAGTAGTCATAAAATGCTTTGGAAATATGCTTTTGTCTTTTCCAAGCTTAAAGCTGTTTGTAGGACTAGTGGAGCCTTACCTAAAGTTAACACTGTGTGCGAACCTGAGTGTCTTAGAAGCAATGGTCAAATGATTGATTAAAAAGTCATTTTAGTCCCCTTAAGGTTCCAGGAATCTGGGACTGTGGCACTAACATTACCCATTTGGAAACACTGAGCAAGGGGCAGCATCTTGCTGCTGCTGCTGCTGCTCTTTGAAACAGAGAAGAGAGTAATTGAATGCCGTAGCCTTCCGAGGACTGAACAAGCAGATCCCATTCATTATGTGCCATAAGAAGAAAGATAATTTCAAGGTACTGCCTAATCTTCCTGGCATATCACATGCTGCACACAGGCTTTTAAAGCCCTCTGCTCTGAAACAGAGAAATGAGCCCTGCTTTCCAGAGTAAAACTGAGTATTCCTCCCCACACAAAAAAACCCAAACCAAACCAAAACCAAAAACAAAACCAGGAAGAAATGAAACCTCTTTCCAACAGACGGCAGAAGTTATTTAATTATTAAACTCACGCCGTTAACCAGGTGCTGTTGGAAAGAGTTGAGACTGCCCCTGCTGTGCTGCTCCAAGAGTCAGCCCGGGCAGCCGAGAGCGCGGCGCTGCCCCGCTCCGCCTCGGTGCTGCGGAGGCCGAGCAGCCGCCCGGCTCCAGCCGCTGCTCCGACCCCGACGAGCAGCACCGCCGGGGTTAGGTAAGAGGAGACAAGGAGCAGGCAGTGGATCCATACGGAAGACCTGGCCTTGATGGTGCTCTGTATTTAAAAGCAGTTCCTCAAGGGTAAGAGAGGATGTTGAGGGCGGCACGATCTGCGTACAAGAGAGAAGCTCCGTGCCGTTGTGCCGCCAGAGCTGCTGACAGGAGGAAGCTGCACATTACCAGCTCTCCGGGCCAGCAATTCGGCAGGAAGAGCCTAAAGAGTGCTGGCAGCTGCCTTGTATCTGCTGAAATGGCCTGGCATGGCATAGTCTGTACAAATGAAACCATTTGCTTCATCACTGAGAAATTATCACAGAGAATGAATATCTTCTCATAATGATAAAAGAACTTAAAATTTCCTGACAATTTCATCCCTTTCACCCCAGACACTCTTATGAGATGATGCATATTTCAGATACTTTGTCTTCCTTAGACACCCAAACTACATAGCTCTGGGAGGAAGACACGCTTGCCTCTTAAAATTTGATGTATAATAGCTACAGATATTTCATTGTAGGTACTATGAGTAGAGGATGAATTTTGGGTTATATACTGTGTTTATACATAGCAAACATGAAAGATGAAGGCACATGGCTTGTGACCCAAATATCATATGACATTTTCTATGCAGACTGAGACCCACATTTGCAGAATCCTGCATAGCTACATGAAACCCCTGAGGAATAATTTCTGAAGATTGCTGCAAGCTCATAATATTCTCATTCCTGTTTATGCTTTCTTAAATCTGTTCTCATTCTAGCATTACTTTTCTCCTCCACAGGGATACCACTGTCTGTGGCTTCTTCCTTTGGTTTGTGACTTGCCTTTCCATTTCATTTATTTAGTATTAGTATTTTCCATCCTTAGCCCTTTTGTGGAGAATGATGTTCCCCCATCCAACCTCACAGTCCTAATTTCCCCCCTGCTATTCTGCTTGCCTTCTGTTGCTTCCCTTTGTTTCCCTAATATTTTGTCTCCTAGAGTGCGAACCACATCTCATAATCCTCCCTCCTCTGCTCTCCACTCCCGACACTCATACTCACCCCCACAGATGCCTGCTCTACTACTGCCTGACACCTACACACAGAAACTCCTGTTGCCACACTTCATCCCTACCCCCCAAAGAGAGCCTCTCAGACATGCTGTCATCCTCAGAGACATTTGTGTTCCTGGGTCCTCTCACGGACACCTTGTGTTTTACCTGCAGAGACACAGTGCCGTATTCTTGCTTTCCCTGGCTGTCAAAAACTCACTGTCATCTCTTCATGTCCCCCAAGTTCTCTCAGTCCTGTTGTTTCTACTCTGACTGGCCCAAATACTTCTGTCCTTTGCCTTCATCTGCCCAGATGCGTTGGCCTGGATGAGCTCATTGAGCTGCAGTCTGCTCTCTGCCACAGAGCTACTATCCAGCTTTAAGCAGGTCACAGAAGCTTAATTTTATTTTTCCTTTTCTTTTCCTTTAATGGGCAATACTTTGCATCCTCAGAAGTGTGTGGTATATGAACCTTTTTCACTGAGGATTATGAAAATCCTCAATTTGAAAGCACAAAGGAACTGTTTTGTTCTTTCATTCCCCAGCACCTTGTGCTCACCTTGAGTTGGGACAGGCTGCTGGGAAATCCCCTGGTTACACAGCAAAGACTCCCAGAGTCTCCAGATCAATGATCTGCCCCAACATGCCTTCTCCGTGATTTTTTTTTAATTAATTCAGTTCTCTCTTTTATGTGCCTGCTTCTCACAACATTTTGCCTCCTTCTTAAACACGCTTCACAAATGAAAAGGGAAATTGATTCAGTGATGGTTACAATGATGTTCCACTTGTGCAATTTGTTTTATATGTACTATGTGTGGTGTTATGAGTAGTTGTAGAGACGCTCAAAACATTTTTAATTCCCCCAGTTGGGAGTGGAAAGTGCAGGGCTGCAATGAACAGGGAGAAAATTAAACATTTAAATTTAAATATTTGCATGTGCCTCTCTCAGAGCTTTGGGATGGGAGAAATGGAAATCTGCAAGCATTTACATTGCAAAACACATTTGGAAATTGCTTGAGTTTACCCAGTTTGTGAAAGTGTCAACTCTTGATATTTGGTAATGTCCCTGAACCCTGTACAGACTGGAAAAATCAGCATTTTCTTTGTGATTATGAGATGCACCTCTGCATTTTTTCAGCAACACTGTGGGACTGTAATACAGTGCCCAGGTGTAGGCCGTGGAAGAATCTGAAGCTCTGGGCTGGGTGCATGTTGCATGCTGAGCCTGTGCACTGGCAAGGCATCATGCAGCCCCTTTCCATGCCTCTTTCTCTCTAATCCCACGTTTCCACAGAAAGGATATGCAGTCCCATGGCCTTATGGGAGCTGAGGTGTATTCCCACAGGGGCATCACTTTAAATACTCCTTCAGTATTTAAAAGCACTTTACTCCAGATAACGCAATTTAGGCTGCTACATTAGAGTCATAAAGGCGGCATAAAATCCTCTTCCATAAAATATCTCAGTTTTTTAAAACATCTCTCATCTGTGGATTGCTCCTATACCTGTGCCATTACCTTAAGATATTTTTGTAAGATAGTATGGGATGGAGTGTGGAGCAGGCTGAAAAAAGTAAGGGACAGTGATAGGGAAGGTTTGTACTCTCATAAACTGTTTGTCCCATTGGGGCCTCTTAAGGAAGGGAACTGCAATATAACCTGATTGCATAATAATTCTCTTCTTTTGAAGAAGATAGATAATACTAGTGGGATTTAATAATATGTGAAATCAATAACTATATCAAGAGATAGCCATAGTGAAATCACATGAAACTATAGCATTGCCCAAAATATTGCTGTAAAGTCAAAGCATAGGTTGAATTTATGTGCCATGGAAACAGTCTCAAATTAACTTTGAGATTTTAAAGTTGTTTGAACTGTAAACTCAGTGACACTAAGGAGAGAGGGGAGAGAAGCATGCTCACACCCTTTTCTACTCTATCACATGACAGGATATGGAAAGACCTCCTGGATTTTAGGACTGAGTATGAGGAAAAAAAAAAACATATCTAATTGTAACCATAAATCGTAGGATTAACCTGAAATTAAATTCTGTAAAGCTATAAAATCAGTATGGATGCAAAACAGAAAACTCAAACTTATTACTTTAAGATAATTTATTTAGGGTGACTTCTTTCCTTTAGTGTTCTTTCTATATAAAATCTGCTGATTTTATATTCCTTATAAGCATAAGATGTTGTCTTAATGGACATATTATTTCATTAAGGAATGTAGATTTGTTTTTTCTCATTTTAATATGCAAGCTTGTCCATCAAGCATATTTTTATTGTGCAGGGCACAGAATATTTAACTTATAGGCATTTCGATAACTTATGTGCGATAATAAATTTTTGCTTAGTTACAAAATATAATAACCACTGTCAGTGTAAGAACCTGACACTTCACACTGGATATCCTACTGCTCCTAAATGAAGATTTATTATTACGTGTAATTAAGCTGGCAAATAAAAACACACAGTCTTTATTTTTCTGATGTATGCTATAATAGTCTTGAAAGTCTTAAATTTCCCAAAGAAAAATGTTGGTACAAAAGATCAAAAACACCACTGCTAACTACAGGATTTATGATTCCATTGATAAATTAAGTGTACACCAAAAAAATTAGTAAAAATAATTAAAAAAGAAATACCCTTCCCTCAACTCATAAGTGGAAGGAAGAGGGAATGGCTTCAAAAGAAAGCTACAGCATAGCTTTCTAATTGCTACATCAAATGACAAAAAGTACCTCATTACAAATTATTTTTAAAATTCATTTCTATATTATAAAAAAATACATGTATAGCAATTATATAGAAAGTTATGATCCTCATAGTCTTTTAGTGAATCACTTAGTCTTAACCTGGATGTTAGTGTAATATAAAATGTAATAATAACAACTAACACAGGTCCTTTTTCAAACATAAACCCTCAAATTGTTGTAAATCCAGTTGTATTATTTATTGGATGTTTTTTTTCACAGACACTCATTCTGCAGTGATTATGAGTGCCTAGATATTTTACAGACAATGCAGTACAATTTGCTTTATTGAACTGAATAAGATTGATGGGGGCATGACTCTTCCACCTGTACATAAATCAATGAATTTAAAGACTTTTTAAATCTTGTAAGAAGGCCAGAGTTTTTTGTGCTAAGCTCCCATTTTGTGGGTGAATGACCATGGACAGTATAGCATGAAAGAGTGTATTGGCTTTACGTGGCAAGGTTTTGGTAGCAGGGGGGCTACAGGGGTGGCTTCTGTGAGAAGATGCCAGAAGCTTCCCCCATGTCCGATAAAGCCAGTTCCAGACGGCTCCAAGATGGACCCGCCGCTGGCCAAGGCTGAGCCAATCAGCGACAGTGGTAGCACCTCTGTGATAACATATTTAAGAAGGGGGAAAAAACTGCTGAGCAACAACAGCAGCCAGAGGAGAGGAGTAAGAATATGTGACAGAAACAACTCTGCAGACACCAAGGTCAGTGAAGAAGGAGGGGGAGGAGGTGCTCCAGCACTGGAGCAGAGATTCCCCTGCAGCCCCTGGTGAAGACCATGGTGAGGCAGGCTGTCCCCTTGCAGCCCATGGAGGTCCACAGTAGAGCAGATATCCCCCTGCAGCCCATGGAGGACCCCATGCTGGAGCAGGTGGATGTGCCCTGAAGGAGGCTGTGACTTCATGGAGAGTCCATGCTGGAGCAGGCTCCTGGCAGGACCTGTGACCCCATGGAGAGGAGCCCACACTGGAGCAGGTTTTCTGGCAGGACTTGTGACCCCATGGGGGACCCATGCTGGAGCAGTCCATTCCTGAAGGTCTGCGCCCTGTGGAAAGGACCTATCCTGGAGCAGTTTGTGAAGAGCTGCAGCCTGTGGGAAGGACCCACATTGGAGAAGTTCGTGAGACTGTCTCCTGTGAGTGGGACCCCATGCTGGAGTTGAGGAGCAGGAGTGATAGAGCGGCTTGGTGGGCACCTGGCGGCTAGCCAAGGTCAACCCATCACAGAGAGTAACTCATGTTGGAAGAGACCTCTGGAGGCCACCAGGTGCAAGGCCCTTCTCAAAGCAGGGCCAGGTAGTAAGTTGCTCAGGGCTGTGTGGAGCCAGGTTTTGATTGTCTTCAAGCATGGAGACTCCACAAACTCTCTCCTCTTCCATATACTGTCAGAGTACATATTTTTTCCTTACATCTAGTTGGAATTTCCTTCATTCCATCTTGTGCTTATTGCCTCTCATCCTATCCTGGTGCATGTCTGAGAAAAGTCTGACTCCATCTCCTCCTCACCCTCTCTTTCAGTAGCTACAGGCAGCAATGAGGTGTCCCCTTAACCTTCTCTTCTTAATGCTGAATAAACACAGTTCCCTCAGCCTTATTGCATATTTCATGTTTTCCAGTCTTGGCCCTCAGCTGGACTTGCCCCAGTATGTCACTGTCATTTTTATACTGGGGAGCCCAAAACTTGATATCTGTCAAGAGTCCACAATTGTGGATCTCTGTTGAAGAGAGAGATAAATAACAGTCTGAATTTCAATAGCAGTTTAAAATATGTTTTAATATGGGATAATAATTACTACATTTTTGTTTAATCATGTAAATGTGCCATACAGGATCTTTTTCTATCGAATGCATCATAGATCCCACAGTGTTGTATGGTCATTGGTGTCCTCAGACAAACATGCCTGTCCTTGTGGAGCTTTTTAGGTCATGGACATTGCAACAGATGGAGGAAGGAAGCAATTCCCTATTTCACTATGATCTAGCTTCAAAGGTGAATATTTGTACAACTGCATTGACACTGATGGAACTATGACAAAGCAATAATGTAAAAATTGTCATAGTAGTTGGACAAAGCCCATCTTGACAAGAGTCCTGTCTCTAAAAGTGACTAATAGTGTCTACACAGGGAAAGAGCATAAAAAAACCCCAGGGTATGGGCAGCATATATCTCCCACCAAAATATCTTCCTAATACATGAAAAGGGAGAAATATTGCATTAACTCCTTGTAAATCTGTTGAAGTAATTTCTCTAAGAAAAAAAGATTTCTGTGTAGTTAGAGAGAATGGAACTCTACTGAAGAGTTGTCTGGCAATTTATCTCCATAATTCTTCATCAGGAAATGCCAGTTCACCTAGAATGAAAAATTTTACAGAAACACACCTTTTTCAACATTTTTTTTTTAACTCAGGCTGGACTTTTTGAGAAAACCGGAATGAGATAGATCCTTTCCAAAAAGGTAATTTAAGCACACAGGGTATTTTTAACTAAAGATGCAATTCATCTGCCCTAACTTTCAATGTCTGAAACTTAAATATCAAAGGGCTACTTACCCTAGAAACTCCCTGTAGAAGAAGGTTCGTTTTATACTAAAATTGATATATAGCATCAGTCAGATGAATCGGTTTGTATCTATTTTTCTCCACTGATTATACAAGCAGCTTAGGGTCACTAGATCAGAATCGCACGTTCAAATTTTAGATATCTAAAATTAAGAAAGGTGAATATTAGTATGAGTGTCCCAAATTCCAGTCACTACTGCAGAGTGCATGTCTTTTTCCACCAAAAAGCCTTTGGGAAATCTGTCTTTCTCAAGAAAAAGAAAATATATTGAAAATTATTTTGTCTAGCACAAAAAAAAAAGTTTTGAATCTCAGAGTGTGTGGGATGAAAAATTTATTTTTATATTAATCTGTCACACACTTGGGCTTTTGGACAGTAAATTTAGGAGAGCATCTCCTAAATTTTAAAAATACAGAAACATTGAGACACCAAGATCACCTAGCTCACATAAGTTAAGATAAAGCAGCTGGAAATTCCTATGTCATTCCTAAAGTAAAATTTTCTTTTTGCACTCAATGAGCAGAAAGCCAATTAATCCTAAAGGAATTGTAAGCAAGCCACTTCCATCTTTGTAGCACAAAACTGTCTGGAATTTAAAATAAATTAAGAAAGGGAAAATGGCAAAGTGTCCCTTTTACTCATTTGATGTTATTCAGTAGACATTCAGAAGTATATTTTGATTGACTTATTTTCCTTATATTTTCCTCACTTCTGATTTCAGTATCATTGTTCTGTGGTAATCCACTACTTCTAATCATTTAAACATGACCTGTAGTAAGAAAGCCCTTAAAAGGTAAAGTTGTCGTAAAATTTTGCATTAACAGATATCCTGTGTTTCCCACAAAATATGCAAACTCAGCTGTGGAAAGGGGATGCAATGAAATTTAGTGAAAGGGATGTCCCTTTCGCCCTGTACCAAAAACCATGTGGGATCAGGCTTTCTCAGGAAATCTCTGCTACTGACTTACAAGCCAGAAAAATACCAGGGTGAATGTACACAGAGAAGTGTTTTTTGTGTGCCGGCACTGGGTTATAGTGAAGCCTGCAAAAAACAGAGCAGACTACTTGAGACTTTAAAAAATAAAATAAAATCTGTTGAAAGATCAGAGGAAGTGTTTGTTGACTGTTGTTTCTTGACTGTTGTTGTTTGAACAGATTCAATATCCCCACCTTCAAGCCAGAGACCTTTTTTCTGAAGAGGCAGATACCTATTGCAAGCCCAGTTGTGGCTACCTTACTCTTCATGTTTGGGGAAAGAAAAGTTAATGCTTTCAAAGAGTTTTCTACTGAATATTTTATGGAATGGAATGGAATGGAATGGAATGGAATGGAATGGAGTAGAGTAGAGTAGAGTAGAATAGAATAGAATAGAATAGAATAGAATAGAATAGAATAGAATAGAATAGAACAGAACAGTTCAGTTGGAAGGGACCTACAATGATCATCTAGTCCAACTGCCCGACCATTTCAGGGCTGACCAAAAGCTAAAGCATGTTAGTAAGGGCATTGTCCAAATGCCTCTTAAACACTGACAGGCATGGGGCATCGACCACCTCTCTAGGAAGCCTGTTCCAGGGTTTAACCACTCTCTCTGTAAAGAAATGCTTCCTAATGTCAAGTCTAAACCTCCCCTGATCCAACTTTGAGCCATTCCCACACACATCCTGTCACAGGATACCAGGCAGAAGAGCTCAGCACCTCCCTCTCCACTTCCCCTCCTCAGGAAGCTGCAGAGAGCAATGAGCCTCCTTTTCTCCAAACTAGACAAACCCAGAGTCCTTAGCCTCACCTCATAGGACATTCTTTCCAGCCCTTTCACCAGCTTTGTTGCCCTCCTCTGGATGCATTTAAGGACCTTAACATCCTTCTTAAATTGTGGGGCCCAGAACTATACACAGTACTCAAGGTGAGGATGCACCAACTCTAAATACAGAGGGATAATCATCTCTTTTGACCAGTTGGTTATGCTATGTTTGACACACCCCAGGATGCGGTTTGCCCTCTTGGCTGCCAGGGCACACTGCTGACTCATATTGAGCCTGCTGTCAACCAGCACCCCCAGATCCCTTTCTGTGGGGCTGCTCTCCAGCCACTCCTCTCCCAATTTATACTTGTGTCCAGCATTACTCTGTCCCAGGTGCAGAATCTGGCATTTGGTCTTGTTAAATTTCATGCCATTGATGCTTGCCCAATGCTCCAATCTATCTAAGATTCCTCTAGAGAATCAACAGCACCTCCCAGTTGGGTATCATCAGCAAACTTGCTAATGGTGCATTTGCATTCAACTCCTGCATCCAGATCATTGATAAATATATTGAACAGAACTGGCCCTAGGATTGAGCCCTGAGGAACACTGCTGGGGACTGGTCGCCAGCCAGATGTAGCCCCATTCACCACAACCCTTTGAGCCCTGCCCTTCAGCCAGTTCTTCACCCAGCGCACTGTGTACCTGCTCATCGCACAGTTGGACAACTTGTCCAGAAGGATGCTGTGAGGAACAGTATCAAAAGCCTTACTAAAATCCAGAAAAACCACATCCACCACCTTCCCTTCATCCACTAGGCAGGTGACCTTATCATAGAAGGATATCAAATTAGTTAGACAGGACTCTCCCTTCGTGAACCCATGTTGACTGTGCCTGATGATTGCATTGTTCTTTAAATGCCTTTCAGTAGCACCCAGGATGATCTTCTCCATAATTTTTCCAGGTACTGAGGTTAGACTAACAGGTCTGTAGTCTCCTGTGTCTTCCCTCTTGCCTTTCTTGTAAATTGGTATAACATTGGCTAGCTTGCAGTCAGCAGGGACCTCCCCAGACTCCCAAGACCTTTGGTAGATGATTGAGAGGGGTCCTGCCATAACATCTGCTAGCTCCTTCAGTACTCTGGGATGAATCCCATCAGGCCCCATGGAGTTATGAACATTCGGCTGATACAGCTGGTCCCTTACAATTTCAGTGTCCATAAATGGAAAGTCACTGTTTCCGCACTCATGGTCCTCCGACTCAGAGGACTGGGCAGCCCAAGATCTGTCAGTATTATTAAAGACTGAGGCAAAAAAAGCATTGAATGCCTCCACTTTTTCTTCATCCCTATTAGTCAGGTGACCATCTTCAACAAGTATCAGTCCAATGTTTTCTTTAGATCTCCTCTTGCTATTAACATGCAAGGGACAGGGGACTAGTGGGGGATGGGATGCTAGCAGGGGCCCTCAGCCTGTTGGTCTGAGGCGTGCTGGAGACACTGCAGCACAGTCGAAGTCTTACGGGGATGAGCAGGGCGCTCTTGAGGTAATAGGAGCCAACAGGGAAATATCAGAGAAATTCTTCAAGGGAACCAAGGGGTGTTCCTCCAAGAAGGTGACACGGAAAACAGCCCAGCTGAAGTGCCTCTATACCAATGCACGCAGCATGGGCAACAAACAGGAGGAGCTAGAAGCTACCGTGCTGCTAGAAAGTTATGACCTAGTTGCCATCACTGAAACTTGGTGGGACGAATCCCATGACTGGAGTTCAGCTAACGAAGGCTACAGGCTGTTCAGAAGGGACAGGCAAGGTAGGAGGGGTGGAGGCGTTGCCCTCTACGTCAAGAAATGGATAGAATGTGAAGAAGTGTCTCTGAAGAATAGCCATGAGCAGGTTGAAAGTTTATGGGTAAGAATTAGAGACCAAGGCAACAAAGGGAACCTCGTGGTTGGTGTCTACTACAGGCCGCCTGATCAAGGGGAGCCTATTGATGAAGCCTTTTTTCTTCAACTACAGGAAGCTTCGCGCTCACAGGCTCTTGTCCTGATGGGGGATTTCAACCACCCCGACATCTGCTGGGAAAGTAACATGGCAGGCGGTAGGCAATCTAGGGGACTCCTGGAGTGCATGGAGGACAATTTCCTAAGCCAGGTAATAGATAGCCCTACCAGAGGGGATGCAGTACTGGACCTGGTGGTCACCAATGCAAGTGAGCTTATTGGTGATGTCAGGATTGGAGGCAGCCTCGGCTGTAGTGACCACACACTGGTAGAGTTCACAGTCCAGAGAGGTAAGGGTCGGGTGAAGAGTATAGTCAGGACCCTGAATTTTAGGAAAGCAAACTTCCAGCTCTTCAAGGAGTTAATCAACAGGACCTCCTGGGAAATGGCCCTCAGGGACAAGGGAGCAGAACAGAGCTGGCAGGTCTTCAAGGATGCTTTCCATAGGGCACAAGAGCTCTCAATCCCCAGGTGCAGGAAATTGGGCAAGGAAGGGAAGAGGCCAGCATGGCTGAGCCATGACCTGTGGGTCAAACTAAAGGGCAAGAAGAGATTGCACAGGCAGTGGAAGAAGGGACTGGTATCTTGGGAAGAGTACAGGGACGCTGTCCGGTTGTGTAAGGATGGGATCAGGAAGGCCAAGGCGTGGCTGGAGCTGAATCTGGCGAGGGATGCAAAGAATAATAAGAAGGGCTTCTATAGGTGCATCAACCAGAGAAGGAAGGTTAAAGAAAGCGTACCCCCTCTGATGAGCAGAAGTGGCGAGCTGGTAACAACAGACAAGGAGAAGGCTGAGGTACTCAACAACTTCTTTGCCTCAGTCTTCACTGGCAACCTCTCTCCTCACACCTCCCGAGTCAATGGGCCATTTGACGGGGATCAAGGCGGCAGAGGTCCTCCCACTGTAAGAGAAGATCAGGTTCGAGACCACCTGAGGAACCTGAACGTGCATAAGTCTATGGGACCTGACGAGATGCATCCCAGAGTCCTGAGGGAATTGGCTGATGTAGTTGCCGAGCCACTCTCCATGATATTTGAAAAGTCATGGCAGTCAGCTGAAGTCCCTGGGGACTGGAAAAAGGGAAACATTGCAGCCATTTTTAAAAAGGGTAGAAAGGAGGACCCTGGGAACTACCGACCTGTCAGCCTCACCTCTGTGCCTGGGAAGATCATGGAACAGATCCTCCTAGAAGCTATGCTAAGGCACATGGAGGACAGGGAGGTGGTCTGAGACAGCCAGCACGGCTTCACCAAGGGCAAGTCCTGCCTGACCAACCTAGTGGCTTTCTGTGATGGAGTGACTGCATCAGTGGACGAGGGAAGAGCTATGGATGTCATCTATCTGGACTTCTGTAAGGCCTTTGACATGGTCCCCCACAATATCCTTCTCTCTAAATTGGAAGGATATGGATTTGATGGGCAGACTGTTCGGTGGATAAGGAATTGGTTGGATGGTCGCATCCAGAGGGTAGTGGTCAATGGCTCGATGTCCAGATGGAGATCAGTGACAAGTGGTGTCCCTCAGGGGTCCGTACTGGGGCCAGTGCTGTTCAATATCTTCATCAATGACATAGCGGGATCGAGTGCACCCTCAGCAAGTTTGCAGATGACACCAGGCTGAGTGGTGCAGTTGACACGCCTGAGGAATGGGATGCCATCCAGAGGGACCTGGACAAGCTGGAGAAATGGGCCTGTGCGAACCTCATGAGGATCAACAAGGCCAAGTGCAAGGTCCTGCACCTGGGTCGGGGCAATCCCCAGTACCAGTACAGGCTGGGGGATGAAGGGATTGAGAGCAGCCCTGCGGACAAGGACTTGGGGGTACTGATAGACGGAAAGCTGCGCATGAGCCAACAATGTGCTCTCGCAGCCCAGAAAGCCAACCGTATCCCGGGCTGCATCAAAAGAAGCGTGGCCAGCAGGTCGAGGGAGGTGATTCTGCCCCTCTACTCTGCTCTGGCGAGACCCCACCTGGAGCATTGCGTCCAGCTCTGGGGTCCTCAACACAGGAAAGACATAGACCTGTTGGAGACGGTCCAGAGGAGGGCCACAAAAATGATCAGAGGGATGGAACACCTGTGCTATGAGGAAAGGCTGAGAGAGCTGGGGTTGTTCAGCCTGGAGAAGAGAAGGCTGCGGGGAGACCTTATTGCAGCCTTTCAGTACTTAAAGGGGGCTTATAAGAAAGATGGGGACAGACTTTTTAGCAGGGCCAGTAGAGATAGGACAAGGGGTAATGGTTTTAAACTAAAGGAGGGTAGATTTAGACTAGATATAAGGAAGAAATTTTTTTACGATGAGGGTGGTGACACACTGGAACGGGTTGCCCAGAGAGGTGGTAGGTGCCCCATCCTTGGAAACATTCAAGGCCAGGCTGGATGGGGCTCTGAGCAACCCGATCTAGTTGTAGATGTCCCTGCCCATTGCAGGGGGGTTGGACTAGATGACCTTTAAAGGTCCCTTCCATCCCAAAGCATTCTGTGATTCTATGATTCTATGCTTAAAAAGCCCTTCTTGTTATCTGACACAACCCTGGCCAGTTTCAACTCTAATTGAGCTTTGGCCTTTCATGTCTTCTCCCTGCATATATGAACCACAGCTCTGTAATCTTCCTGCAAAGCCTGACCTTGCTTCCAGAGATTGTACAATTTCTTTTTCCTCTTGAGTTCCATGAGGAGTTCCCTGTTCAGCCAAGCTGGTCTTCTGCCCTGCTTGCTTGACTTGCGACACAATGGGATTGCCTGCTCCTGTGCTTCTAAAATCTGCTCCCTAAAAACTGACCAGCACTCTGGCCCTGATCCCAGACCAGGCTGGGCCCTGAGTACAGGGCTGCAGCCCACTGGGCCAGCTGCATCAGCCAGCAACTTCTTCCCCTTTTCTCATGATTTTAAATGTCCACAGAAAATTTTCCAGGGAGAATTTTAAAATTCTTGGTTTTCTCTTCAAATCACCAAAATCCCCTGCAAACTGGACCTTCCTGCCCAGTTTTGGGCTGAAGGGGTCTGCTGCTTCTGGCTTCATCAAGGTACAGCCCATTTCAGAGTGGGAACGCAGGGAGAAGGCTCAGCCTGGGCACAGGGCTGCTGCCCTTCTGACCGTGTTCTTACCATGGTGGTAAGGAGTCCCTTTCACTCACACTCAGTCAACCTTGCCTGTGTTTTTGCACAGTGGTGCAGCAATAGCAGGTAGGGAGGCTTCTAGCCTGGTGGCTAAGGTATTCTCAGGCCTGAGAAATGGAGATTTGACCTTCTTTAAGGTAATTTAAACCAGATCTACCACTTCCCAGTCAACTTTCTACAGTAATCACTGGACTGCTTTAAGAAAGGTAAGGCATACCTTGACCATCAGAAACAGCGGAAACATTATTTTACTTGGAAAAGTAGTTCTTTTAGTGTGTAACATTCTCAAAGCACCTCTGCTCAGCTGGGTCACTTCAAAAATTAGGTAAGGAATACTTATGGAGATATTCATACTGTCTAATTTTGGCCTTTGGTTTTAAGTGTTTTAAACTAACCTTCACTGGCACCAATTTCTCTCCATTGACTACAAGAGGGACTTCAGCATGCAGCTTTGATCCCCTGAATTATACCTTTATTAGGTACTTAAAACAGAGACTATGACTAACCCCTCTGGAGTCCCACTTAAGGCAGCTGGTACATTGGTCAGACTGGGGTCATTAAGAATTTGCACAGAAACAGAACTGTGAGTGCCTGGAAAATGTCTCAGGCCAGTGGAGATCAGTGCCTTCAGGGCTTGTTTTGAGGGGATCTGAGCATAGAGCAAACAAGCCAGAACAGACTGGAATGAAAATATGACCATAGCTAGGAAATTATATAAAGTCTTCCTACTTGATAAAGATTTCCCACTATAAACAATCCCATTCACATCATCTGCTATCCTCTCACAAGTGCCAGAAATTTCAGCAAAAGACAAACAAAAAAATGGACCAACAATACATAACAATTCTGCTGCCTATCATCTTTATGCTATGTAGAAACTGAAATGGGGTGACAGCTAGACTCTGACTCCACATAGAACTTTGCATCTGACAGACTGTTTCAGGTAGAAGAAATTCAGACACTACAAAATAGGCAGCTGTGTAAAAGGTTTGAGGAATGCTTCTACATTTGTATAGGTGCCTGCTTCAAAGTGTCTGAACACCCTCCAACTAAAAGAGCACTGCTGTTGTCCTATCTGCTCTGATGCTTTCATCCTATGCTGATAGTGTCTTATCATGTAGATTGTTGCAGGCACTAGACATTGTGCTTAGCCAAGATGACAATAACAAGGAGTTTTAGGATGGATCTGGAAAGCACATGCACGGCAAAGCATGGCAAAGCGTATGTTCTTGCAAAATATCAGGATTAATCACTAGTAATTTTAATGTATAAGAATATACTAGGCCACACAGAGAAGCCCCTTCTCAGTATGTGTAGACTTGAAACTGAAATGAGTGGGAAGCCTGTCTGAGTAAAGCAAGTGACCCAGATTGAACTACTTGCTAGCTATCAGGCCATCAGTCCCTAAAGAATTCCAAACATTCACTAAATGCAAAAGGAAGTTCTGGTCCAAGGCAGTAACCCTGAAAACAAAGATGTATGCAAAATGCACTTACCGTGTTCCTAAAATATTAGTGCATGGCTCTGTGATTTAACTGCACAGTTTTAAAGACCTGCTCACCACTCACCACAAGGTAATATATCTGTATTGATAACAACTTGGCAGTAAGTGCTGTTATTACTGTTGCCATGGTTCCCTTCCCACTACATAGCATCATGCCATTTACACTCTTAATTAAATACATTACCCCAAATGAGTTCTGATTACAAGGATAAGACAAAGGTTGATGCATTAAACTGGTCCAGGATGATTACTTACATTCTCCACATCATCAGCATTAGTGCTTTCAGTGTCAGACTGGTAAAACCTGTAAAAATTAATGAAAGATTCTGTTAAGAGGGAAAAAAAAATTTTATTATCAGTGCTTACATCCTGGCTGGGCGATCGGTAGTAGACACCCACTACAACATCTCCTTTGTTTTCCATCCCCCTAGTCCTCACCCAGAGGCTCTCAACCATATCATCGCTAACTGTAAGAGCTGTGCAATCAAACATCTCCCTTACTTATAGTGCGACACCTCCACCTCGCCTGCCCTGCCTATCCCTCCTGAACAGCCTGTAGCCCTCCATCCCCAGCACTCCAATCATGGGACTCATTCCACCAAGTCTCACTAATACCAATGATATCATAGTTCTGGGAACTAACCAATGCTTCCAGTTCATCCTGTTTGTTTCTCATACTGCGTGCATTGGTGTACAAGCATTTCAGATATGCTCCTGAGCCCTCCATGCTCCCAGGAGCAGTGTAAATGTTCCCGCTAGCATTGCCACCCTCAGGCGATGCCATGCCAACCCTTGGCTTACCTACTACAATTCCTGTTGGTATCCACTTCCCCCTAAATTTTAAAGGTTTAGGAAGAGTGCCACTAATGCAGAAGTGATTTGGCTTTTTTTTTTTTTTTTTTTTTTTTAGATGTTTGAGAAGATCAGCAAAGGCTGTCATTTTTCTTTCCATGATCCCCTGCAACTCACTACTCCAAAGATGTATGATCAGTAGGAAAAGAATAAAAGCCTCCACTAGTTAAACTTTATACCAAAAACCAGTTTTTGTTTCCTTTCTGAAAAGGAAATCAGAAAAAACCCCTGCTGAGCTTTGTACAACTTGATGGATAGATTACCTTCAAAGAGAAGATAAAAGATTACTGATAACAGACAGCAAACAGCTGCATCTGTACATTGCTGGGATTTTAGCTGTGACCATAAGGTTTAAGTCCACTCAGATTTGCTGCCGTTGTTGAAGGACTAAATTCAATAGCATGCTGCCAAATATATCTCTTTTACTGATAGTAGTAGAAGATATATAATTTATCTACCATTTTTACTCCCTTTTTCATGTAACAATACATCAAATATTTCATATTTTATGAGTTGCATTTCCTAAAACAGTGATAGGTATTTATAGGATTTAAGTAGGAATCCACTATCTAACTTTTGTATGCTTCTTTAGAAATTGTGGCATAGAACATCTCTTGGCTTGCTGGTGGTCTGCACTTAATCTACATCAATAAAATGCTTATGTGATTTGCACAGGTTCATTGCTATCTTGGAGAGAAAAGGTAATTGCAGTACTTGGACTGGAAACATGGACAAGTAGTTCTCCAGAGGGATATTCCAGCCCTGCAAGGAAGACAAGAGAAATATCCCTTCCTTTCTTCTACTTTTGAGCTAAGGCAACAAACATAGTTAAGTACAGAAACATCATGAAAAATACCACCTGTCAAACCTCAAACCTATAAATCTGGCAACAGTTCTAAACGCAACTTATTTTTTTCTGGGGATCACGTGACTTTTTGCATTATGGGCTTCAGGCCACTTTTAGTGTCAGTTCGATCTATTACACAGGGCTTAGTTGCTTCTTTCAGCTGATACAGCCACCGGTGTAGGTAAAAGAAGGCAGTCAGTTGTACAGATTGACAGCCAAATATGAAGAAAACCACTGCCAAGAATAAATCTTTATTTATCTGTAGCAGTATCTGTAGTAGACATCAAGATCATGGAGAAGCAATAATAACTCATTACGAGAAATTTGGGCAAGTCATGGCAATGTCTACTGGTCCAGTGTGGCTGCATTTGAAAGCCCAGAGACAGAGGATTCATGCTTTCCTGTACAACGAGGAATGCTTTGCATAGCCGCAAGTAGACTCAAACCTGCAAATTCCAGAGCTCTGGATGGAATTTCCCTGCTGGTTCAGATTGCAGAAAAGTGGTCCAGGTGTGTGTCGTGGTTTAACCCCAGCCAGCAACTGAGCACCATACAGCCTCTCACTCACTCCCCCACCCCCGGTGGGATGAGGGAGAGAATCGGAAGAGTAAAAGTGAGAAAACTCATGGGTTGAGATAAGAACAGTTTAATAATTGAAATAAAATAAAGTAAAATAGTAGCAGTAGTAGTAATCATAATAATAATATACAAAGCAAGTGATGCACAATGCAATTGCTCACCACCCACCGACCGATGCCCATCCCGTCCCCGAGCAGCGGTCCCTCCCTCCCGTCCAACTCCCCCCAGCTTATATACTGAGCATGACGCCATATGGTATGGCATAGCCCTTTGGCCAGTCTGGGTCAGCTGTCCTGGCTGTGCCCCCTCCCAGCTTCTTGTGCGCTGGGCCGAGCATGGGAAGCTGAAAAGTCCTTGACTTAGTGTAAGCACTACTCAGCAACAACTAAAACATCAGTGTGTTATCAACATTATTCTCATCCTAAACCCAAAACACAGCACTATACCAGCTACTAGGAAGATAATTAACTCTATCCCAGCCGAAACCAGGGCAGCGTGCTACTAGACAGCAGGTTTCGGGAGGGCAACAAATGGCTCAAAGTGGCAATACCAAAATCTTCGTTCATTTTCAGAAGTGACATTTGACCATATGCAGAGGGCAAGTATGAGTCCTGCATATCTCTAACATCCCTTGCAAATTTTGAGGTGCTTAATTGGGTCTTCTGCTTTCTGTAGTGTTCCGAATTTTAGTCAGCATGAGTATGGTTCAAAAAGATACCAAGAAAGTCCTTATAACAATATCCCCAAACCCTCCATTTATTGCTTTACAAACATAGCCAATATTATCCTAGCAATGTGTGTACTGATTTTGGCTGGGATAGAGTTAAATTTCTTCATAGTAGCTGATATGGGGCTACGTTTTGGATTTGTGCTGAAAACAGTGTTGATAATACAGGGATTTATATATATAATTTATATAATTTTTATATTCATCTTTTTTTCATCTGTTTCAGGGCTATCAGCAACCTTTACAGTTCTTTTCCTCCTTTGTAAGTATTTAAATGAGGACCTTTTTTTTCTGTTTTCAGGCATCATTATTACCTGGTTATCTGAATTATTCTTATATCTTGATAAATGTACAAAGTCCTCAGTAAAAACTAGTCTGTTTACTAAACTTCTTAAATTACAGAGCCTATTCTGAGGACATAAAGAAAATGACAGAAGGAAACCCTGAAACACCTAAGAGAATAAAACAGATTTCAGGCTGTATAACTATAAAAAGATCGTGCTTCAAATCAAGGAATTCAAGCACTGTTTAAAAAGGTTTGACACTGCCTGCTTATTCAGCTGTCTTAGGTCTGGGTGACATGTTTCAGACAAAAAATTTCTGGAAAAAAAATTTGGAAAAATTACAGACAGTTGGTGACATCGGGTGGAGTTGGGAAAACGTTATTTACCCAGTTCTTCATCAGCAGCAGAGCTGCATTGCCAAGGTCTAGAATACAGTTTAGGTTTAAAGATGCCTACTGATATTACCTCATTTAAGCACCACTTTTGAGAACAGATAGTTCTCAAAAGCCAAAGATTATGTAATTTTTCTAGTGGAGAAAAAGCCCTGGTGTTCAGTTACAGAGAACTAACAACTGGGGCCAGAGTCAGAATATTTTCAACTAAATGTACCTTCATCTAAACATACCGTTTCACTAGAGTGACATTTGTTTTGAAGAGACATATCAGTTGCAAGAAAAGTTTTCACAGGAAGGTTTAAGAGGTTATGGTTCTTCTATGCATTTCCAACCTAGAAGTGAGAGAAAACCAGACTGAAAACTTGACATGTGCTAGCCAAGGACAGGTGTTTTGGGTCAATTCCGTTAGTAAAATATATTTGAAGGATTTAATTTTTTGTTCCAGAACTGAAATTCCAGAAAAAGTCATGAAACAGAATTGGGCTCTACTGGCCTGTTCTGCTAATACTTATTAATGTTTGGATTACATATCAACTAGGGGCCAAACAAGACCAGAGCCTTACATTGCAGTGCCCACAGAGCGTAGGGCAGAAAGATGCAGGCTAGGCAAAGGACAGGAAGGTCAAACAGCAGCCCTGTGGCCTAGCTTACGGTCCTGATTTCCCTCCTCACTAAACCGTACTGCCTCCCATAGCCCTAGCAGTGATCTCAGGGAAAGACGAGGTGGAAGAATGAGGTATCTGTGTTTGCCAAATAGAAAACACATTAGTATGGAGTGAATTTTGAATTTTGAATGGAGTGATGTTTGAATTTCAATATTAGCCGCAATGAACGAATGGGGACAAAGCCAAACTTTGACCTAATAATAACTGCTGAATACCATCTGGAAAGCAGAGTCTGAATGCACTGCCACTTACCTTTTCGCCTCCAGTCTTCTTCAGTAGGCTCCACTGTAATTAAAGCAGAAGATTCATAGCACAATAAAACCCATGAGCTGATGAATTTGTAAAGACTATAGGCAGCTATAAATTTTCTTCTTTTTTTTCTTCCAGTGACTGTAGGAGGTTGACATTGTCCAACTGGGGTACCAAACCTACGTATCTCTCGGGCCTGATTTACAGCTGAAACTGGGTGCTCCTAGGAAAAGTTGGCAGAATCACTCTTGGGATGTAGGTGATCAAATTAACAGAGTGTGCTATGAATTGCACTTCTCAGCTTAGAGTTCATTCTCTCTAAGCAAATAGCTTAATTTCAGGTCAAGCGTCCTTCAGTAAGATGACATATAATATAAAAGAATCTTATAGGCTTTCATAATGATGATAAGAAGACAAGAAGTGATCATATTCCAGGTCTGTTCTTCCATGAGTAGAAAGGATAACAGAGAACAAAGAGGAGAAGTGGCTAATAAAATAAATATAACAGTGAAATTATACAGGGAGCTAATATTTTCTACAGGCTATTTGCAATAATGATAAAATGTACTATGTGAAACTGAAATGTGTCAAGGAATTAATGAAGACCAAAAGCAAAGATATCTGACAAGTAATGTGATGTACAGATTCTTTCAATATGTGCCATGAAGATGAAATTGCTTGGCTGGAGTGAAATATCTGTGGCAGTATGAACACTAGACCATAAACAGTTACACCCAACATACCTTAAAAACATTTGCAAGCTTAGCTGTCATGGAAAGCCACTGAAATGAGACAGACACAGATGGAGAAGCCAGAGCATCCCTCAGGAATACAGGATACACAGTGATCCAGAGATGACACAGTCTGCTGAAACACGCTGCTATAAGGGTGCTGTGAAACCTCATAAAGTGCCAATAGCAGCATTAATCTGCTTGAGCTGGCAACTTCTCCTCTGTTTTTTTGTGACAACTGAGACCAAGAGAAATACTTCTGTTCACGGCATTTTGGTCTGACAGGACTTGACATGCTCCTTCTACCACCAGCCCAGCAGAACTCAAGAAGGTTGTTCTTCATTGTATATTGCAAAACATGGCTACCACCTCAGGTGAGCGAGAGAAATTGTGGTGTATGAAGAGAGATCTGTTAGTATGTCTTTATATTGTGATAGCGCTTAGAAGCATTGATCAATAACCTAAGCCCAACTGCAATGAGAGCTATGCTCATTTTATTAACAGATTATTTATAAGCTTAGGCCTGAATCTTACCATCACTTTTGCATGTGCACAGCTCTCCTGTAAAAGAAAACTTCAGAAGAGTCACTAGTACTATTCACATTAAAAGTTAAGTGGATATTGAAGAATTAACAGGACTAGGACATTGGCATACCCTTTTTGTGTAATGGCAAATGACAATAGCTCTGACAAGGTTCTGTAAAATGCCTGGAGGAAATTTTCTAAAACAAAGAAAACATAGACGTTTGTGCTGGTTTTGGCTGGGATAGAGTTAATTTTCTTCATAGTACCTAGTATGGGGCTATGTTTTGGATTTGTGCTGAAAACAGTGTTGATAATACAGGGATGTTTTAGTTACTGCTGAGCAGTGCTGACACAGAGTCAAGGCCTTTTCTGCTTCCCATACCACCCCACCAGCGAGTAGGCTGGGGGTACACAAGAAGTTGGGAGGGGACACAGCTGGGACAGCTGACCCCAACTGACCAAAGGGCTATTCCACACCATATGACGCCATGCTCAGCATATAAAGCTGGGGGAAGAAGAAGGAAGGGGGGGACGTTCGGAGTGATGGCATTTGTCTTCCCCAGTAACTGTTATGCATGATGGAGCCCTGCTTTCCTGGGGATGGCTGTACACCTGCCTGCCCATGGGCAGTAGCGAATTAAACTGTCTTTATCTCAACCCACGAGTTTTCTCGCTTTTACCCTTCCGATTCTCTCCTCCATCCGACCGAGGGCAGTGAGTGGCTGTGTGGTGTTTAGTTGCCAGCTGGGGTTAAGCCATGACACACTGATATTTGACTGCCCCATTTAGGAGAGCAGTCTTTGAAGTGCCACTTAAACTGGGGCCAAAGGTAAACATAAATGAGACAGATTGCTCTGCGTGTTGAATAAAATTTTGCATTTGATAATTTTGCTGCCATTTCCTGTTGTGTGCATTATACTTTATACTAAAGCTGCAGTGATGTAGTGCCCCATTTACACAGTGTGCTTAAGAGTATGGACTCCTGCCTTCAGTACTATGATTTCAGCGTTGCATTCAACCTAAACTCAGTGGGTGAGAAGGCAGCCTAATTCAGACTATCATGACTCTCTTTGGACAGTGAATATGTGATTTTGAATTTTTTTTTAGAACTTTTCCTTGAATGTAATGGTTACTCCAGTTCTTCTCCCCCCCCCCCCCTTTTTTTTTTTTTTTTTTTTTTTGCCAGTTACATGGAAAAATATTTCAATCATCTGCTAAATTTTCCACCATTTTTTTTTCTTGACTTTCAGTTCTCTGGTCACTATTCTCTCTGGCACTTCTTTACTAGTTGCTTTTATGGCTATGGACTTTTGGGATAAATTAAATTTGACCTGGTCATATGGGTTATTTCATGTTGTTGATAAAACATTTGATAAGCTTCTAGAGACAAATCCAGGGAAAGATGTGGAAGCCTGCAAGTCAGGCAATGTGGCATACAGCTTTTAGCCATTTGATCCCCAGACTGGAGCTCTAAAAACGAGAGTTAGACGCTTAGGTTCCTGATAAAATTATGAGAAGAGTTAGGCATTTAAGAATCATCTCAGAAATTCAAGCTGAATGAGTAGATGATAAATAGGAGACGCTGAACACAGACGTGCCCCTGACCTGTGGAGCTTAGGCACTTGGCTCAGATCTCTTCAGTGCATTTGATTTCCTTTTCTGTGTGGTGAGAAGACATAGCAGTGGTGGTCCCTTTTTCATACAGCTGACGTTCTCGAAGGGCCCTACAACAAAACCAGCATATGCTGACCCCTGGGACAACACCCCTCATCTTGTTACAGCATATGTGTCTCCTACTGTCCACCTCTATTGTCGGACCTAGGCTTTTTGAAGAAAGGAATGCAAGGTTCACGGAACCAAGGCAGAAGAATTAAAGGAGCATCAATCAATCAGCAGCATAGTCATTAGCGCACTCATTTAATAGTAGGAGTCCTGGATTTTAGTCTTGACATCCCTTGCTGCTTATAGATTTAACGTTAAAGTGAATCTTGGAAATTAAAAGATACCATATCCCTTTCTGACCCTGTTTCAGCAAATGGTGTGGTAGGTAAACCTCTCTCCCACTTCTATATACAGTCTGTCTGTATTGTAAAGAGGTCCTTATGTCGATCAGTGGAAGAGATGGATCTGAATCCCCTCAGGTCAAGGAATTGTTTCCTGGATGAATGCATTAACCCCTATTCTGTTCTGTAAAGGCTGTAGGCTCCTCTACCGCCTCCTGGTGTTCTGGTGCATTTTATACAGAAAGCAGCTAAAGCTATCATTTATGAAGAGTCTGAAAGGCTAGAATTCATCCGGCTTAATATGAACAGTAGATATCAAAGTCTGAACTAATTGTCTAAGATCCCTTTGCAGTCAATGGCGAGAATTAGGAATTTACAGGGCTTTGTGGACACTAAGGCAGGCAATAAGGCTGGTGAACTACATCCTGCAAGTGCTTCATTGGCCACAAATGGAGCTGAGGGTGAATATCTCAGCTGCGGACAACTAAATTGTAGAGCCTATGGCTAGATGAGATAAATCCCATCCAGAGGATCAGGCATGCCTGCTGGATTATGCCCCTGGAGAAGCAAAATTACAGGCCTTTCTGGATTGCTGTAGACCAAGAGTGAAGTACCTAGAAAGCTCTAGGTGGTTACTGAAGTCAGGAAAATAAGCAGCAGTTGAATCTCACTTTTTGACTGAAACATCTGAAGTCTGGTTAAGGTGTCTAAATCCCATTTTGGATCTGGGCTTTGATTATAGTGATAAACCTGGCTATCACTGAAGTTCAAAAGATGGGCTTAGTCCTTTGTTTTTCTTGTAAAGAACTTTGCCCTGATCCTTATCCTCCCTATTCTTTTATCTGATCTGATCTGAATTCTCTCAGTGCCAGGAGGCACACAAGGCGCGAACATCGAACATCGTTCTTCCACTTCGATCGGTCTGCGGCTGCGTGCTCTTGAGACCCAAGGGCCACAGCGCAGTCTTCTGTTGTTTTTTTCCTCAAGACATGACCGATCCAGTTCCATCTCCTCCTCCTCACTTCATTACTGATTTTCTCCATCTCCGAGTTGATGCTCGTCGTTTCTGCAACTTTTTATTTTTTTTTTCCGGGAGGAGGTAGTTGGCCTCCTGCCCAACCCCCATGACTTGGAGGGCCAGTGGTTTTTCTGTCAGGGTGGCCTTCCCTTAGGCTGTGTTGGTTCGCGGCACCTTCTTCAATTTTATCCGGTGCACCCTCCAGAGAGGGATCCCCTATCCGCCACCCAGGGGACGCGCCTTCTAGCCGTGCAGCCCCAGCCGAAGGCTATTCTTTTATTGTTACTCTATAATGCTGTAACTGAACTGCCCTCATACACCTCCCAGTTCATATAGTTTTTTGTGCTTTGTTGTGTTGAAATTAAATGGCGAAAAAGGAAAGAAAAACCATCTGAACAAACAAATGCACTGCTATGCTTTGGAAATAGTTTCCCTACACATTACAGATGATATTCAGAGTTATGATCTTTAAATAGGCAAAGAACACAGCCAGGGATGTTTCTGTAAGTGATAGGTAGTTTTATATCTTCAGTATGAGAATAAATAGCTTAATGGATAAAGGATGAATTCCATTCAGAGTAAATTGTGGAAAGATATTTTCACAAATATGAAGCAAAGTTGATATGAAAGAACAGTATTACACTAAGTTTAATACAAATTATTATGCTTGCAGAACAGTACACCATTTCTCAGAAGCTTAGTTCAGTGTGCATTAAATTAAAAGCGTAAAAACGTATAATGTGCACCATCTCCCTGGGGGAGTTGACTTTATACTCACAGCATATGAAAACTGTTTCTTCTTTTGGGATAGTCTTATGCATGTCAATTCTTTTAAAGATTCTTTAAAAAAAAAAAAAAAAAAAAAAAAAAGCTTGACATTATCCTTACTAAATTAATAAAGGCTAGCATTTCCAAGAAGCGCAAGGGAGCGTGGACTTCAATCTTTCTGAAACTGGACAAGCAGCTCCTGGATTCTTTTGATAATCCAACCCAAACAGCTAAATCAGCAGGCACTTACAAGTGGTTATAGTGTTTTTCACTTGGAGTAGTCCAGATCAATTAAAGACAGATTTATTTGCTGGAATCATGATTGCTGGCCTAACCATTTAAAAGTTTAAAACTAAATAAAAATATGAGATAAAATTCAATTTTTAAAAGGAATGAATTAGCCTCTCTGGTCTTCTCCTCAATGTTATTAATTAATCCTTATATTTGATCAGAATTAATGCACTGTATATACTTTTTGGAAGAGAAAGACAAACATGTATCCAATAATTCAGTTTGTGACTAAAAGTAATTGGTCATTCTTCTGTTCACTGAAGTGTTCCTCACATCATGATGCTATTTGAGGACTGGAGCTTGATGTTGGGGAAGAAAGAAAATGAAGGGCGGGAGAGGCAGATGGATTTTTTTCTGTCTGTATAAATTCTCAGGAAACCAGTATCTGCATGCAGTTGGATGTGAAAACACAGAAATCTTCCCCAGTTTTGTTATTAAGTCAAATCCCGAGCTCAGGTTGTTAAATATTAGTAACCCCTGGGAGTGCATTCTGGGCCCATGCTAGAGGAAAGCAGCTGACAGTTTCATGCAGGATTCGACTGTGTGTTGCTCTGTGTGCTCCCTGATCTGTGTGTCTTCCGAGGTGTGTGCTGATACTGCCAGCATGAGGGATTATAAGGAAATAATTTCCTTCTCTTTCTCTGAACTCCAGCAGATTGTATACACAGGGCTCACTGGTCTGTTTGCACGTGTTCCCCTGTGTGCTTTGAAGTACTATTCCAGTGATAATAACAAAGGAAAACAGATATTGTGTTCCCATTTCAGAATGATGCTTTTTTTACTAGCACTGGTGCAGAAAAAGTACAGAATTCTTTGGTTTCAAAAGGAAATCAAATGTAAGACTTCACATTTTTTTCCTTTTTAATGGGATGATTTGTTTTCTTATGGGTAGCTTGGAGAGTGTGTCATTGGAGAGTGTGAAAAAATGACAGCATTAAATATGCCGGATGCTCACAGAAATTCAATAGAAATTTTTTTCTTTTGCTTTATTATCTGATACCTGGCATTCATCTCTGAAGGTTAGTGAGTAGGTTAGTTCATACACATATTCCACCTTTTGTAAGGAATGTTTGCTTTAGTAAAGAACAGATTATCCAAGTTAGATTACATTTCTTTTATCCACGAAAGAAAAGTAAAATTATAATATGAGCTCAATAAAATCTGATGCGGCCAAGACAACTTCCCATAAACACTTATTTTTAAGGTTTACATATCTGGTTCCTAAGAATGCGAGCTGGACTGAAAACAGTAGAAAAATTTGTATTTGCCTTTTACAGTAATAAAGATACCAGACATGAGGTATCATTTCAATTTATCTTTTCCCCTTTTAATTAAAAACATCCTGCTATTGGAGATAAGTGGCATCTCATTAGAAGGAATTTATGGATAGAAGTGAGACTGTTCCCTGTAACTGAGTCAGAAGTGATAAAGGATTTACTGTAAAGTGTTATATATATATGTAATACTCTTAGTTTTGGTGCTTTAAATATGTGCAAGCTTTATATCCTTTGAAGATACCTTTGATTTAAAAATAATTTGATTTAAAATACATTTTCATACTTTTGCTACCAATATTGCTTTAGAACTTTGTTTTCTAAAGAAAGCGTAAGAAACTTTTACTTACTTACTTTTCACCATGCTTGCTATTTGTTTCCTTTTTGCACTTTGTCCAGTTTGGAGCATGTAGACTGTCTCTGGAACTGCTCGTGCAAGTCAGCGAGAAAAGGGTTGCAAAAGCTGAGTCTGAGCCACTTTTATGTTCCCATAGTCTATTGCCGTAGACTGTTATAGTACTGAGACCTTCGACACACATCAGTGTTCTTAGTAGAATAATTTAAGCTGTCTGCCCAAAGCCCCAAGATATTCTCCCTGTCCTTCCACCTCCAGAAGACCTTCTAGATGCTTCATCTTCCTTGGTCAAGGCCACTCTCCATGTGGATCTCTACAAGATCTGCAGATGTTCTGCCATGGCTAACAGATCCACATCGCTAGATGATTCCCATATACAAGAAATACGTGGAAGATGGCTATAGATCAGGTTTTCTGTGTCTTTGGTTAGATAGTAGCTAGACTTGAGATAAGTTTTCATTCACTCATGGAGCAAATCTTAAACCCAGAAGTGGCCCACACACAGAGATGGGACTTGTGGGCTTCTCTTCCATTGTCACAGCCACCTAATGTCCTTCTGCAAACTGCACTCACTGCTTACAGGGCAGAATAACATCAGGTAGATATTCAGATATTTGTTAACTGCCTCTAATACAGTTTAGCAGCTGGCAACAAGAAGGCTTGAGGCTGTGCCATTCAGCACTGAATACAAAGGGGATGAAACAGGTGATGATACGATTAGAGACAGTGGTGTCATGCTTATAAATCCATGTGTTATTAACAAGATTGAAATTATTAGAAGATAACATTACCATGCTACCTTGGTCTATACTGTCCCATGTAGTGCAGGCCAGCCCTGCCCGAGCACTCCAGGACAGCTGTGCCTCTGCCTTTCCCCTTTCCATAAGGTGTGATAGGAGAAGGTAGGGCACAACTTGCCAACCTCAGCAGTGATGGGCAAAGGAGTGAAGGCTCACTCCTCTCTTTCTGAGCTGCAAACATGCCTCCCTTGTACCAGGACAGATGAGGTACTGTGCTCATGGTCCCGTGCTCTGCGGGTACCTAATAAAAAAGTGGCCAGAGTTGGACAGATGAATCCCACTGATGTAACCTAAAAGTCGTGCATTACAGTTCTCCCTCTGTATGTGGACTCACAGAGGATGTCACTCTGTACAGCCCTGAGGTGCAGAACCTAGGCCTTTTGGCTCAGATTGTAGGAATATTGTTTTGAAGTCCCAGTATCAGCAAAGAAGTTTTTATAAGATGGGTACAATGTTTGTGTTTACATTCATAAACATCCCAGAGAGAGTATTCAAATACAACTACTTTAAAAATACATTTCTGAACATATAACTAGGGAGGTCAGGAGTTAAAGCCAAATATAAATTTGAAGCCTATACTGCCTGAGTCATTTTAGTGATCTTCATGAACTGTGCAAGTATCGGAAACATTTCTATCGGTTGAGCTAAAACCCCAAAAAGGTCACAAGTAATTTTAGGTCACAGTTGTATCTAAGTGAGAAGCAATTTTTATATGAGGCTCTTCTAGCCTGCCCCTCCCCTTTGACAGATGAGTACAAGTAACTCTGACCAGCAATAGCTATCCCCTGATCCGCAAGCACTGGAGTGCAGCATAGTCTTTCTTATGACACAGCAGGGAGTTCAGACTTGAAGCAAAGCAAGCTGTAAATTTTCAGGCAGTTTCCCTTTTTATTGCACAGCTAGCATAGCCAGAGAAGCTCAGAAGCCAGCAGGATGTTAGCTTGGCTTGACTAAATTACAGGGAAAGAGAAAAATTTGGCCAAGTGAATTTGCTTACAGTGTAAACCAGTGCAAAATTTGTCTCAGTGGTTGCCTCTGTACTAGTAAACTAATTGTATTCACGCCATAGGCCTGACACAGACATGTAGTCGTCCATACTGTGACCATGGTCCCTGGTATGGTTTAGATTTGGGTCAGCTGTCCCAGCTGACCCCAACTGACCAAAGGGATATTCCAGACCATATGACATCATGATCAGCATGTAAAGCTGGGGGAAGAAGAAGGGGGAGATGTTCAGAGTGATGGCATTTGTCTTTCCAAGTAACTGTTATGCGTGATGGAGCCCTGCTTTCCTGAGGATGGCTGAACACCGGCCTGCCAATGGGAAGGAGTGAATGAATTCCTTGCTTTGCTTTGCTTGCGTAGTTGCCTTTTGCTTTCCCTATTAAACTGTCTTTATCTCAACCCACGAGTTTTCTCACTTTTACTCTTCTGATTCTCTCCCCCATCCCACTGCGAGGGGAGTGAGCGAGTGGCTGTGTGGTGTTTAGTTGCCAGCTGGGGTTAAACCATGACAACATTGAAAGCCTAAGTCACCCCCAGTGTTTGTCAATAGCTCTAATTTTAAAAATACCTCAAAAGGTAATACCTCTCACTCTCAAATACCCCTCACTTTTCTAGCACATATAACTGTTTGGGAAAATGGAGTCATAGAAGCCTTTACTGGGGATAATTGCTGTGAGCATATGTTCACACAGAAATAGCATGTGAGAGGTATGGCCACAGTGGCTTTTTATTTTTTCTATTAGGGCATAGGTATGTGCTTTAAAAGGCAATCTTGTACCGCCCCTATTTGGAAGTCCAGTTGTGGCATAGCTCTCCGCTGTTTTCTTACCATACAACCACTGCTTTGGCCTTCAGGTGCATGACATAGGTCTCACTGAAGGGACTCCTACTAGTTAAGACCCCTTCCTGATCCTGTAACATCAGATCTGCTGCTACTCCAGTTTCATCCCACAAAATCAGTCTCTGAATTACAGGCTCCAAATGAAATGAGGAAAGGCTGAGAGAGTTGGGGTTGTTTAGCTTGGAGAAGAGAAGGCTCTGGGGAGACCTTATTGCAGCCTTTCAATATAGAAAGGGGGCTTATAAGAAAGATGGAGAGAGACTTTTTACCAAGGCCTGTAGTGACAGGACGAGGGGTAACAATTTTAAAGTAAAAGAGGGTAGATTTAGACTAGATATAAGGAAGAAATTTTTTACTATGACGGTAGTGAAACACTGGAACAGGTTGCCCAAAGAGGTGGTAGATGCCCCATCCCTGGAAACATTCAAGGTCAGGTTGGAGGGGGCTCTGAGCAACCTGATCTAGTTGAAGATGTCCCTGCTCATTGCAGGGGGGTTGAACTAGATGACCTTTAAAGGTCCCTTCCAACCCAAACCATTCTATGATTCTATGATTGAAAATGGTTCAACAATGTACTTTGAGTCTTCTTGTTCTACCTGTATTCCTTATCCAACCAAAGTGTCCCATAGTTTATGCTAGGGCCACGTTGTTGCTCCCTACAAACTTTACTTCTCACAATGATTGTATTTCTTGTCCATAATGATCTTCTCAAAACAGAGCCAATACAAAAACCTAATGATACAGTAAAACACTAAACAGAATATAATTAGAATGTATGTAAATTAAGATTGTCAGAACTAACTAGTCTCCCTCTATCCTGCAGGAGGTGGAGAAAACTTATCCTTGGAAAGTTCATAGCTCTAAGTTTATATTAACATAGGAAGAAAGAAAATAGCCTGGAAAACAAAATGACAAGGGACAGTTAAACATCTGTGATTAGCATAAGAAAGATTATTTCACTGAGAGAGGGGTGTTATAGTTTATAAACAGATGGTGACTAGCTAGATGTATTTAATATATAAAAACCAATAACTTTTTAAAATGAAAAAAAAATACTTTAAAAAGTGAAAAGAAAACTGCAAGAAAATAAAAACACGCTTAAACATTCTAACAAGAATCTCTTACTTGGCAAATAAACCAAAACAAAGTCCCCTCCAGCAAAGTCATGCAGCAGTCACAAAATTCATTGCCACTTACAAAGTGCTACAGGACAGTTTCCATTCTGCACTGGCCTGTAACAAGGCAAAATACGTTAAAGATCCAGGGGTGCTGAGCTACTGCAGTAGTGAGGCCACAACGATAGAGCAGAGGTGGAGAACTAGAGCATCTCTGCTCTTGCCTATGAGTGAACAAGCCACTCTGACACTCTTACAGTGGTAGGTCCCTATTTACAAGACTCTCAGTTAGGAGAAAATGCAGATATGGACTTGGGAGGAAGTGGAATAAAGTGAGGGGCATTACTGAGGAGAATGGCACTATAAAACAATAGAAACAATGAGGAAAAAATGCTATTAGAAAAATTTATTACACGATAAGTGAAAGTCACAGAAACTTTATCTGAGAAGACAAAGATTAAATGGAAGTTAAAATGACCATTTTACCTTGCATGGTTACATTAAATGGTACAGAAGTATAAAATGTCCCAATGAAAGCTGAAATTTCAGATGGCCTAGGCATTCCTAATACATAATAGATTAAAGAAAATGAGTACAAATTCCAGAATCACACTGGACTTTCAAATTACATCAGCATGCTCCATATGGAATTTTTTTGTAAATCTACCCAAATGAAAACTCACCTTTCTGAAAATCTAGAGTTAGAAATGAGCACTGAGCACCTGAAAATATTTCTGTGATATTGTCTTGTTTTTTTTTAAAAAAAACCAAAACACCTTGATTCTTCAGGTTAAAGTTTTTTCAAGTGTGAAATAGAGAAAAAAAGATGGATATGAAAAGATCTGTTTTTTTCTCAGGCACAAAATAGAGGAAATGATCATAATGGAAAAAGCTAACATCTCTCACTGAAGCCATGCCACGGGGCTTTCCTATAAACAACTGTGGTGGGTTGACCCTGGCTGGATGCCAGGTACCCACCAAACCACTCTATCACTCCCCCTCCTCAGTTGGACAGGGGGAGAAAATATGACAAAAGGCTTGTGGGTAGAGATAAGGACAGGGAGATCACTCACCAATTACCATCACAGGCAAAACAGACTCAACTCGGGGAAATTAGTTTAATTTATTACCAATCAAATCAGAGTAGGGTAATGAGAAATAAACCTTAAATGTTAAAACACCTTCCCCCCACCCCTCCCTTCTTCTCAGGCTCAACTTCACTCCTGATTTCTCTATCTCCTCCCCCAGAGAGGCACAAGGGGATGGGGAATGGGGGTTGCGGTCAGTTCATCACACATTGCCTCTGCCGCTCCTTCCTCCGCACGCTCTTCCTCCACAAACTGCTCCAGCGTGGGTCCCTTCCATGGAGTGCAGTCCTTCAGGAACAGACTGCTCCAGTGTGGGTTCCCCACAGGGTCACAAGTCCTGCCAGAAAACCTGCTCCAGCATGGGCTTCTCTCTCCACGGGGCCACAGGTCCTGCCAGGAGCCTGCTCCAGCATGGTCTTCCCACGGGGTCACAGCCTCCTTCAGGGCACATCCACCTGCTCCAGCATGGGGTCCTCCATGGGCTGTAGTTGGATCTCTGCTCCACTGTGGACCTGCATGGGCTGCAGGGGAACAGCCTGCCTCACCATGGTCTTCACCAGGGGCTGCAGGGGAATCTCTGCTCTGGTGCCTGGAGCACCTCCTCCCCCTCCTTCTTCACTGACCTTGGTGTCTGCAGAGTTGTTTCTCTCACATATTCTCACTCCTCTCTTCCGGCTGCTGTTGCTCAGCAGCTTTTTCCCCTTCTTAAATATGTTATCACAGAGGCGCTACCACCATTGCTGATTGGCTCAGCCTTGGCCAGTGGCGGGTCCGTCTTGGAGCTGGCTGGCACTGGCTCTGTCGGACATGGGTGAAGCTTCTGGCATCTTCTCACAGAAGCCACCCCTGTAGCCCTCCCGCTACCAAAACCTTGCCACACAAACCCAATACAACAATAAATCAGAAAGTTTGGTAAATTACAGAATAACTTTGATATTAGATCAACTAAATGAAAAGCTTGTGCTAGAGTGGTTTGACTGTCTTCAAATTACAGGGTTCATCCAAACTCAATCTGTGAGATAGGTTTTGTTTAAACCTGAAATCCTAAACATATATTTTATAGAAGAAGTAAAACAAAAAGATTTAGTAGCTCTCAGATGACATAGTAATCAAGAACAGATGTCTACAGAAATTCAAGCAAGGGTAATACTCTTGTAAATTATCAGTGGGTAAAATTCTTGAACTATTTAGGCAATGCCCAGTATTGCTAATAGCCCATTGCAATCTTCATGTTCCATGTTAGTCTTATAAAGGCCTACTTAGTACATTCATTCACTCTACTGCTACTTCGGCTCAATGTACTAGGCCCACAAATATTTCTTATATTATTTTTGAGCTACTCCACCCAGGATGTGGTAAATTGAGATATGCACAAGTACAAAAGACATTTATTGGGAAGAATAACGGCTCTTCTTCTCTTACAAATGAAGCTGAATATCAAGCTGAGAAGTGACAATGAGCATGCTTACCCATTTTGGAATTTCTGTGCAGCTTCTGTGATCTCCAAAAAAAGCACAGCCTCAGCAGTGATCTTGTCACATCATCACATGCAAGCACAACGCCACAATTATAAAACTCAGGGCATTTTAGCAATAGGGGCTTGGGATTTGGGAAGTGTCTGGATAAAGCTGAATGTTTGTAACCATATCCTATTATAACCTCTAATTAAGGGTGCTGGAGGGACCTTCCCTGACTCTGTAAACACCAGTTCTGTAATTGCATGTATGTCATCACTTTGAAAGGCTTTCAGTCAGTGGGATTTTGTGGAGACTTAATCCCCTAAACCCTTTTTACCTCATATGTAGAAACTTGATTGCACTTCAGAAACAAACCCTTGATTGCAACTTCAGAAACAAACCCTTCAAAAAGATGCACATTTTTGTGTGTATAGCACATAAGAAAAGTCAAATGATTCAAATTTGCTGGTTTAGGGACTTCTCTCAACTTCAGCTCGGGACACAGTGCAGAAGTGAATATGGGTAAATGTGTTTTACAGATGTCTTCAAGATTCCCTTTGGCTCAATTTCCCTATTTTAGAAATACCCTGAACAGCACTGTGTGTTAGCTGATCATGAAAACAACACGGATGGCCTCACCTCCCCACTGCTTCTTTTTCCCATGCCCCCCAAATGCAGAATGAAAGGGATGAGGTATTTCTCCGGCAGCTTTGGTGCCCCTGAGAATGCCTTAAGCTGTGTTGATCCTGCTGTTGCCAATTCATTTACATGATGTAAAACTGCTCTAACTCAACAGAGGATTTTGCCATTTATCTTCATGCTGCTACAAAGCAAAGTAAAGCAAAACAAATTCTTCACAATGAGCAGGGTTAAGCACTGGAACAAGTTGCTCAGAAAGGCTGTGGATCTGCATCCTTAGAGATTTTACAGGCTAAGGTCCTGTGGAACCCAAGCTGACTTTGCAGTTAGCCTGGCTCTGAGCAGTGGGCTTCACTAAGTGCCACCCAGATGTCCCCTCCAAGCTAGATTTTGCTATGATTCTGATTTGTAATGCAGCATTTGCCAATTGAAGTGTGTAAATCTAGTTCCCGCTGTGCAGTATTTATTTTTAACGTAAGATACTCTTCACATAATACTCTGTAACCTCAGTACTTCCCTGCTGCTTCAGTACTATCCCAAATAACAATCATCAGAGTGAGACAACTTTTTAATGGGTCCAACATATCTCTGAAACTGAAAGGAACCCAACTGTACAGTGACAACTATAGCAAGTAAAGTTGTCATCAAAACTCACTTTTGTAGAATTTTGCAAAGGTCATTTAATCCTAAGGAAGTTCAAGAAAAGAGCTGGCAACCATAGACTGCAAAGACTGAATTCTTGCTGTCTGAAGGAGTGTGAAGTTCTCCATGGAAAGTGAAACTTTCAAACTTCAGAATGCTGTTACATTTATGAAGAGGTGAAAATAATATAGCACATTTCCCTATAACAGCTTAGATCCATTTTTGTGCATAGCGAGAACAAAATTTTTGTGACGCTAAGTGTGATTGTCTGGGAGTAGGGTGTATTTTTTCCACAAGCAGCAGCTATCAGTGCAGCTATGTTTAACGGAAGCCATAACCCATAGGAAACAGTGTGAAAACAACTTTTCCTGAAGAGTTGAACATTATCATTGTTTATTCCTTGAATTCTGGTAGCTATCAAAATATTTTCACTTACAGAAAGACAATTCTTGGCCTGCAAAGTTTACAGCCTGAGAAAAATCATGCACAAAGTACAGGAGAGAGGACTAAAGACTGCAGTCACCTTCTTGCATTTTAATGGTGATCTTTCACCATTATAGTATTACTAAGTGAATAAAGTAATTGACAGAATCTATTTAGAGTCACAGTAGCAACATCTGTATTCTTCTGGACAACAGTACTGGGTCCATACTTGCATAAACTCACCTAAATGAGTCTAAACTTGCATAATGCTCATCCTTTTTTGGATGCAAACCCACCCTTAGGTTATACTAGGTAGAAGATATTCCTCTGCAGTTTGCTACCTTGGCTAAGTTTTCTAGTATAGCACCTTGCAGCAGCATCACATAGCTGACTCTGAGATCCCTCTTGGCTAAGCCTGATATTTCTCCCAGACAATCTGGGAATACAAGGCAACTTAATTTGTTGCTAGATCTTTAGTTCTAGTGCTCATCAGGGCAACCCTAAGTGTTGGGGTTATACAATGTACTGATACATTGACAAAATCATTTTGATGTTGCCCTAATAGCTGCAGGTAAAATATGGTCTGTGGCCAACTTCTATTGCATATGAAATTCCTGTTGCTTTCCCTAGAGTCCAAATGCTTTAGATTAAATTCAGCTTCTCTGAATTTCTGGGCAGCAGTTTTCTTTTTCAACAAACTAGCTAGATCTCTAGAAGCCAATTTCATAACCTTATGAAAATATTTAGCCAAATGACATTGAGTCCTTGGATTCTTAAAACGTATGACATTTTAAAAAGCATTTGGATGGAGTGAGTACTGTACTACTCAAGAATTCCCAGCAGGGTGTTTCAGCTTCTGGTTTGCCTTCTTCCACATAATTGCTTATAGTGAGCTTCTTCCTGCAACTATATTGACATATTCTTTTTGAGGAATGTTTCTCAGTGTCATATCAGTGGTACCCACAGCTTAGGACTAGACCCTTCCTAGTGCATTTGATATAAAAAGCTAATAAAGGATTTTTGCACAGCCACTTGGTAAAATACCATATAACTCTGTGAAAATGAAGGGACTAATATAATTGCTGCTCTGCTTTGCCCCAGTGAGAGGGGGGAGATCTGTCAAAATATGGGGAAGCAGGAGAGAGAAGGAAGGAAGATTATTAGCAACGCTTCCCCCATTAGTTCCTGTCTCCTCTTGTCAGTCATGACACTGGCCTGTGCATGCCTATCAAGTATGATAACAAACACTGTGAATGATTCCAGGGCTGCATCAGGGGAGCAGGAAACAGGAGCAAATAAGGTCCAAGACTTGTTTCTATGGCTGTGGCACACTGCCTGTGGGAACCCACTGTCTGTGGCATTGTGCCTATGCAACTGCCAAATACTGCTCTGCTGGGGACAGTGTAGTGATGCTGGGCATGCCTCAGCACCGCCACAGGACTCGTGGAAAGGAGGGTCATTTCCCTATCACAGGCCACATGAGGGCTGTGTCCAACTCTACCTGAGGTTCTTGACCTCAGCTGAAAGCAGCTGTGTAGAGTGCAGACCTAGTATCATCAAAACGACCAGGAATGTTCCCACTTGCTTAAATTGTAACAGGCTCCATATATAGTAAAGTTGTCATTGTACCTAGGCTTCTCTGCAATATGGAGGAACGGACTGTGGATATCACCAAGCCCACCTGCCAAGTTTTTTCATAACAGATGATGTCTCTGATGTTGGAACTTTTACTCTACAAGTGTCATTCTGTAACAAAAAATCTCATTTTCTAACTCCACATGCTGAATGGCTCTCAAATCCATTTTTTACTTACATTAGATTTACTATCATTTTCACTTCACTCACTTTTATCTTGACGGAACACTCAAAAGTTAATGTGACTCCGAAGCTTTTTAAATGGTCATTAGGCACCTTTTCCAGTGAATCAGATATGAACATAGAGCGATAAAACTGCCTTTGGAGAAGTGAAATTCTGAATGACCACAGATGCACGTTTCAGCAATGTTTGTTTTCAGCTGAATGAAAGCAGTGGTTACTTTCTCTAATGCAATGATTTCCAGCTGTGAATTTGACACAGAAAAAAAGCTGAGGTATCCTTAGGCTGATTAATGCTGCTTTCAGAAAACTACCTAGGTAAAGAGCTTTTATGAGGATATGGTATGTATACTGAAAGTGTTTGTATTGTAATTGGACTATTTGTGCAGTGCTGATAGGTCATTTCCCTTGGAAACGATACATTAAAAAAGATATGATGCAAATAATAGTAGTAAAACATGCTCTTCAGCAATTAGTAGCTGCAAAAGATGAAATATTGGCTACACTGAAGATAAAGCAAACTTTGACAGTGACATCACTGAGATCAGAATTTCACTGAGAGAGCTTTTTGCATCCTAAGTCAACTGCAAGCATTACTCACAATGACACAATCATAAGGGTCATATCATAGAATCATAGAATTGTTAAGGTTGGAAAAGATCCTTAAGATCATCGAGTCCAACCGTTAACCTATCACTGCCAAGTCCACCACTAAACCATGTCCTCGAACACCACGTCTACCCTTCTTTTAAATACCTCCAGGGATGGGGACTCAACCACTTCCCTGGGCAGCCTGTTCCAGTGCCTGACTACCCTTTTGGTGAAGAAGTTTTTCCTAATATCCAACCTAAACTTCCCCTGGCGCAGCTTGAGGCCGTTTCCTCTCGTCCTATCGCTTGTTACTAGGGAGAAGAGACCGACCCCCACCTGGCTACAACCTCCTTTCAGGTAGTTGTAGAGAGCAATAAGGTCTCCCCTCAGCCTCCTCTTCTCCAGGCTAAACAACCCCAGCTCCCTCAGCCGCTCCTCATAAGACTTGTGCTCTAGACCCTTCACCAACTTCATTGCCCTTCTTTGGACATGATCCAGCACCTCAATGTCCTACTTGTAGTGAGGGGCCCAAAACTGAACACAGGACTCGAGGCGCGGCCTCACCAGTGCCGAGTACAGGGGCACTATCACCTCCCTGGTCCTGCTGGCCACACTATTTCTGATACAAGCCAGGATGCCATTGGCCCTCTTGGCCACCTGAGCACACTGCTGGCTCATGTTCAGGTGGCTGTCAACCAACACCCCCAGGTCCTTTTCCGCCAGGCAGCTCTCCAGCCACTCCTCCCCAAGCCTGTAGCGTTGCATGGGGTTGTTGTAACCCAAGTGCAGGACCCGGCCCTTAGCCTTGTTGAATCTCATACAGTTGGCCTTGGCCCAACGATCCAGCCTGTCCAGGTCCCGAGGTCAGGCTGACAGGCCTGTAGTTCCCTGGCTCCTCCTTCCGACCCTTCTTGTAGAGGGGAGTCACATTTGCTAGCTTCCAGTCAGCTGGGACCTCCCCGGTTGACCAGGACTGCTGATAAATGATGGAGAGTGGCTTGGCCAGCTCCTCTGCCAGCTCCCTCAGTATCCTCGGGTGGATCCCATCTGGCCCCATGGACTTGTGGGGATCTAGGTGGAGGAGCAGGTCGGTGACTGCCACCTCTTCAACAACTGGGGCTTCATTCTGCATCCTATCTCCATCTACCAGCTCAGGGGCCTGAAAAACCCGAGGATGACTAGCTTGACTATTAAAGACTGAGGCAAAGAAGGCATTAAGTACCTCTGCCTTCTCCTCATCCTTCGTGGCAAAGTTACCTTCCACATCCAACAAGGAGGGAGATTCTCCCTGGCCCTCCTTTTGTCACTGATATATTTATAAAAACATTTTTTGTTGTCTTTAACGGCGGTGGCCAGTTTAAGTTCCAGCTGGGCCTTCGCCTTTCTGATCTTTTCCCTGTATAACCTCACAACATCCTTGTAGTCCTCCTGAGTCACCTGCCCCTTCTTCCAAAGGCGGTAAGCTCTCCTTTGTTTTTTTTCCTGAGTTCTAGCCAAAGCTCCCTGTTCAGCCAGGCCGGTCTTCTCCCCCGCCTGCTCGACTTGCGGCACATGGGGACGGCCTGCTGCTGTGCCTTTGAGACTTCCTCCTTGAATAACGTCCAGCCTTCCTGGACTCCTTTGCCCTTCAGGACTGCCTCCCAAGGGACTCTCTCAACCAGACTCCTAAACAATCCAAAGTCTGCCCTTCTAAAGTTCAGGGTAGCGGTTTTGCTGGTTTTTTCCTTACCTCTCCAAGAATTGAAAACTCTATCATTTCGTGGTCGCTGAGCCCAAGACAGCCTCCGACCACCACATCGCCCACCAGGCCTTCTCTGTTCGTAAACAGCAGGTCCAGAGGGGCACCCCCCTGGTTGGCTCGCTAACCAGCTGCGTCAGGAAGTTATCTCCCACACACTCCAGGAACCTCCGAGGCTGCTTTCTCTCTGCTGTGTTGTATTTCCAGCAGATATCTGGTAAATTGAAGTCCCCCACGAGAACAAGGGCTAGGGATTGTGAGACTTCAGCCAGCCGCTTGTAGAATACTTCATCTGTTTCCTCATCCTGGTTGGGTGGTCTGTAACAGACTCCCACCAGGATGTCTGCCTTATTAGCCTTCCCCCTGATCTTTACCCATAAGCACTCAACCTTATCATTACCTTCGTTGAGTTCTAGACAATCAAAACACTCCCTAACATACAGGGCTACCCCAGCACCTCTCCTTCCTAGCCTGTCCCTTCTAAAGAGCTTGTAGCCATCCATTGCAGCACTCCAGTTGTGCGAGTCATCCCACCATGTTTCCGTGATGGCGACCACATCGTAGTTTTCCTGCCGCGCAATGGCTTCCAGCTCCTCCTGCTTATTGCCCATGCTGCGTGCATTGGTGTAAATGCACTTCAGTTGGGCTATAGATCTCTTCTCCAACACAGGCATGCCACCCCTTGTCTCAACCCTAGCAAGCCTGGTTTTATCCCCTCCCCCTTCGCATCTAGTTTAAAGCTCTCTCAATGAGGCCTGCTAACTCCTGGGCCAGGATCCTTTTCCCCCTTTGCGACAGGTGAACCCCATCTGTCTCCAGCAGGCCTGGTGCCATGTAAACTGCCCCATGGTCGAAAAACCCAAAATTCCACCTCTGGCACCAGCCTCTGAGCCACGTGTTGATGAGGTGGGTCTTCCTGTTCCTTTCCGTATGCCTCCCGGCTACTGAAGGGATGGAGGAACACACTACCTGCGCTCCTGATCCTTCAAGCAATCGCCCCAGTTCTCTAAAGTCCCTTTTGATTGTCTTTGTACTTCTCTCGGCTACCTCATCACTGCCGACCTGAACAACCAATAGTGGATAATAATCGGATGATTTTACCAGCCTAGGGAGCTTCCTGGTAATGTCTCTTATCCTTGCCCCAGGGAGGCAACAGACTTCCCTATGGGATGGGTCCAGTCAGCATATCGGGCCCTCTGTTCCCCTCAGAAGGGAGTTGCCTATGACAATTACCCTTCTTTTTTTCTTACCAGTGGCCGTTGTAATGCGTGGGGCTGACTGGCTCCCCCTAGTCAACCCCTTGGATGGATCCCTGTCTTTATCTTCATCCTCCTGGCCCTCGAGTTTCAGAGCCTCATACCTATCTTAACTAGTCCAATTGCACTTTAAGTTTAACTGGACTATAGGTTGCCACGTAGTACTCCAGTGCACAGATTACACTTACATCAGAAGGCTCTAGCTGAGCTAGGTGGGATGGCGGAAGCAGCCTACCCAAAGTAGCTTGAAACCAATTTATCCTGCTGAGGATATTACATGGAGATAGCTTGGGCATGTCTGCACACCACTGCAATGTGCAGGGTGGACACAAGAAAGGAGCATCTCCTGGGAGTTGGCAGAGTCTCACTGTGGCTGTGATTCAACCTTACAGTTTCTCCTGTGGCAAAACTATTTTAAGAGGTTTCTGTCCTCCTTTCACCTTCATCCAACTTCCTCTGTGAAAGGATATGGATTAAATTAAGCCCTTCAAAAAGCATTTTTTTCTTTTTATTTTCTTTTTTTTTGAAATTAATAATGTTATTGATTGAATTGGTTCCATGATTAGTCTTGTCATTCTGAAGAATGGAGTCAATAGCAGCTTGATAGTGGGAACAAGTAATTCAGGAAAGGGAAGGGTGGGAGTCTTAACCAAGCTGTATGTCTGGAGGAAATGTCCATGGAGTGATATCTCAGAAGCGTGCATTGTTCATACAATAAACAGTTTGAAGAACAGGGATCATTTAAGTAGCCTCTGGATCTGCTTGTGAATAATGTCTCAATGCAGAGCACAGGAAACTTGTTCTCACTGGAAATGTGTGAGTTTTGATCTAGTTTTAAAGTGAATTATTTGCTTGAGGAAACTGTATGATTGAACTACATTTGAAATAACTTCTTTGTTTCCTTTATTGCCTGTCGTCGCATTAGGTAAATATGAATAAGTGATGAGGTAAGTTCATTTGCAGAAAGAATTAATATTAGAAGTGGGACTGTTTACAGGGAGAGTGTCCTGGTTTCAGCTGGGATAGAGTTAATTTTCTTCTTAGTAGCTGGTAGAGTGCTGTGTTTTGGATTTAGGATGAGAATAATGTTGATAACACACTGATGTTTTGGTTCTTGCTGAGCAGAGTTTACACTAGTCAAGGACTTTTCAGCTTCCCCTGCTCTGCCGGGTGCACAAGAAGCTGGGAGGGGGCACAGCCAGGACAGCTGACCCAGACTGGCCAAAGGGCTATTCCATACCATATGACGTCATGCTCAGTATATAAACTGGGGGAAGAAGAAGGGGGAGACGTTCGGAGTGATGGCATTTGTCTTCCCAAGTAACCGTTACGTGTGATGGAGCCCTGCTTTCCTGGGGATGGGCTGAACACCTGCCTGCCGATGGGAAGTAGTGAATGAATTCCTTGCTTTGCTTTGCTTGTGTGCGCAGCTTTTGCTTTACCTATTAAACTGTCTTTATCTCAACCCATGAGTTTTCTCACTTTTACTCTTCTGATTCTCTCCCCCATCCCACCGGGGGGGAGTGAGCGAGCGGCTGTGTGGTGCTTAGTTGCTGGCTGGGGTTAAACCACGACAGTCCTTTTTGGCGCCCAACGTGGGGCTCGAAGGGTTCGAGATAATGACAGATTTACTTGGAATGTGCTAGATGATTGAATTTATAGCTGTTAGTGCTGTTTAGGTATTAATCGGCAGGCTCCTGTGCTTGCCATGGGGCTTGCTTGCCTTACTGTATATTAGAGTCTATTGCTTGTTTGTGGCTGCTTTTTGCTTTTGCTGCTTGCTGAACTGCTTATCATCTTACTGTACTGTGCCTGGGAACATTTTGATAACAACAACAGCCCTGTGCCTGGGCTGGCAGATGGCCAGGGCATCGCTGCTGTTTCTGTGCTGCTGTACTGGACAGGCTGGAACTCCAGTGTGAACTCGAGTCAAAGGGACTGTGACATGCGGATGAGTCCATGCAGGAGCAGGACACCCCGAAGTGTCTGTGGATGTGGATAAGCCCATGCCAGAGCAGGTATGTCTCGAAGCATCTGTGGCCATGGTTATGTCTGTGCCGCAGCAGGGATACCTCTTGAAGGGATTGTGGCCCAAGGATAAGTCCACGCTGGAGAGGGTACACCTCGAAGCATCTGTGGCTGTGGATAAGTCCGTGCTGACACAGGTACACCTTGAAGCATCAGTGGCTGTGCATGAGGTCATGCTGGAGCACCTCAAAGTGTGTGGCCATGGGTAAGGCCATGGTGGAGCAAGTTTACTTCTGAAGAGACTGTGGCTGCGGGTAGAGGCCATGGTGGAGCAAGTTTACTTCTGAAGAGACTGTGGCTGTGGGCAAGGCCACACTAGAGCAGGTATATCTCTGAAAGCATTGTGGCCCATGGAGAAGGCCATGTGGGAACAGGTGCACCTCTAAGTGACTGTGGCTGTGGATAAATCCATGCCGCAGCAGGTATACCCCTGGAGAGACTGTGGCTCATAGACAAGGCTCCACTTGGAGCAGGTAAACCCCTAAGGGACTGCAGTCTGTGGATAAGTCCAAGCCGGAGCAGGGGCAAGTGGAGGAGTCCATTGCAGTGTTGAACCCAATGGTCTGGTCCAAAGGGGCCAGGGGTGGAGATTGTAATGGAAATACCTTTAAATTGTTGTAACCCAGGATTTGAGTTGCATGTTATGAGAATTACTATAGCAGGAACCCCTTGTTGCTAGCCAGGCTAGGAGCAAGGGGAGGAGTTCCTTGCAATGTTAATCCTGACCCAAAGGGGCCAGGGGTGGAGATTGTAATGGAAATACCTTTAAATTGTTGTAACCCATGATCTGAGTTGCATGTTATAGGAATTACCATAGCAGGAACCACCTGAACCAATGGAGGAGAAGCCTTACAAGAAGCAGTGCAAGTGCAGCAGTGACCCGACCTGAGCTGGCTTTGGTGCCCAATAACTCCACGCAACACACCACCTCTCCTGTCCTGAGTGACCACCATCACAGATGGAGCCCAAAGTCACGGACTAAATGAACTCAATGGACATTATGTGGACATTTGTGGATGTTTATGGACATTTTACAGACATTTTACAGGAGTGGTCCATAGAATAAGTGGGGTGATGGTTAATGAGGATGTATTGAATAATGTGGGACCTGAGCATGACGTAAATGGTATGGAATAAGGGGTGGATACTGTCCTGGTTTCAGCTGGGATAGAGTTAATTTTCTTCTTAGTAGCTGGTAGAGCGCTGTGTTTTGGATTTAGGATGAGAATAATGTTGATAACACACTGATGTTTTGGTTCTTGCTGAGCAGAGTTTACACTAGTCAAGGACTTTTCAGCTTCCCATGCTCTGCCAGGTGCATAAGAAGCTGGGAGGGAGCATAGCCAGGACAGCTGACCCAGACTGGCCAAAGGGCTATTCCATACCATATGACGTCATGCTCAGTATATAAGCTGGAGGAAGAAGAAGGAAGGGGGGACATTGGGCGTGATGGCGTTTGTCTTCCCAAGTAACTGTTACGCGTGATGGAGCCCTGCTTTCCTGAGGATGGCTGAACACCTGCCTGCCGATGGGAAGTAGTGAATGAATTCCTTGCTTTGCTTTGCTTGCGCGCGTGGCTTTTGCTTTATCTATTAAACTGTCTTTATCTCAACCCATGAGTTTTCTCCCTTTTACCCTTCTGATTCTCTCCCCCATCCCACCTGGGGGGAGTGAGCGAGCAGCTGTGTGGTGCTTAGTTGCTGGCTGGGGTTAAACCACGACAGAGAGTTAATACTGGAAGATCTTAAAATGTTTTTAAAAGGCTATGGGAATAACACCACCCCTTCAATTAGGAGGCATTTCTTTTAATAACTTCATAATTGTGCCTTGATTTCACTGAAAGACTGGGGAAAAGCTTTAGTAAATGAATGCTTTTGGTTTAGCTTTGTGTGTCGTTCCTCTGACTAGTTCAGCCCCTGTGCTGTCAGTTTTTCACACATCCATTGTGAGTAGGGTTGCATTTTTTGCATGCTCCAGATGATAGAATTGGTTTTAGAAATCCTTATGGCTATAATGCTAATCAATGATGTTGTTAGCTGAGCTACTGAAGAGATTTCCTTTGCAGTACCCAATTAACAATACCAAGATACAGAAGAACTGTACGATACTGCTGTTGCGAGCGATCCAAAGAAGATGTTTCTTCTCATTATTATTTGCTATCACTAAGGCAAATAAAAAGCAGTCAGAATCATGTATTTCTGCAGTATTTAAAATCCTCAGAGAGATAATAGATTGTAAAAAGGAAATCCACTCCTTTCCCAATTGTAACAAGGCGTAGATTGGATTTATAGAGCTGACGTGTTTTGAACACCTAGGATGGAATTTGTCTTGTTGGGCCAAGTTCCAGTTGCTTTCTGGTCCTCTCTTCCTCTGACAGCTCTTCCTTTACTGAAAGTTCACATGCCATAATGCTTTGAGATAGAAAAAAAAACACTGAAGAGAGGAAAATTGTACTTTGTGAGATCTGTGACTTCACTGATACCAAAGACAAACTCTCTTTTTATGCCTTTATTTATATATTTCTGTTTTAAATAAAAATTACACTGAACAAAAGACATTGGTGCCGTTATTAATAACACAGCTGAATCTCAGCTCCATTTAAAGAATTCAGTGAGAATTCAGGCAAGCAGTCAGTCATTTATAGAAACACCCTGTGGTCAGCACACTGACAGTTCTCTCCAAAAAACTCTGGCCAGAAGCTGCTTCTCAATGTATTGGTCTTTTGTAATCCTAGCCCATGTTAAAGATGTAGGGGCAGCATTGGAACACTGATGTGACTCGTTTTTAGTATAGCTTATCCCTGTATAATCGACATCAGAGATTAAACTTTGACAGATTTCTAGGGCAGCACAAAGCACTACATGTCTAACTTCTTCCAAGTTAGACACTTCCATTTTTATAGTTATGATCTGTACCTGATGTTTCAGCAGTGCTTAGGATAACCTGGCACTTGTTTTCAGAATACTTTATTTTAAAACTTATAGCTTTATTAAATTTTATCCACTTAATCTGAAATTTTCACTCCTAAAGATATGAATCAGTCCAGCAGTATGAGGAACATTTCACTCAAAACAGTTTACTCTCTGAGAACAAAGAGAAAAGGTATTGTTTTCCCCATGTTAGAAAATTCTGGAAATTTTGGAAATTTCTAATATCTTCTATTTAAAATCTGGCAAATTTGTGGCATTTATACCAAGGATATGTCTTGTGCTGTTATGGTGAAAATGTCCTAGACATTATTTCTGCATACAGCCCAGCCCAGAACTGTCTGAGACACTCCCAAGTTTTAACAGTGAGATGCTATGGGCAGTAGATGATACTGATCCAGGAACCAGAATCAGAAACAGGGACACTATATTGCCAGTGTTTCCTTTGACCTCATTGTTGGGTGCAGGCAATGAGAAGGAGGTGGAAGGCCCTGGACTGATATGAAGAAAATACAAGAAGCAGATGTGGGAGAAGGATGCGGACTGCACAGGGAGAGGGAAGTGCCTGTTGTCATGAAGCTGTAACAGAGATCCAGGGAAGAGCTAGGGAGAGACTGAGACTGGACAGGGAGCACAGAAAAGGAGAGTGGGCCTGGATCTGAAGCATATGTAAAACATGGTTCTAATTAATAAGCCAATGAAATGAAAGGCTTACAAGGGAGACAGACAAGTCAAATGAAACTGAGACTGCCCAAGCCAAGTGATATGGACTTGCTCCACACTGCTGAAGAGGAGACTGGAACAGACTGGATGTGAAAAATGTTATGAGGACAAGTGGCCTGGAGACTGGACTGCAACATGTGCTGTTCTTCTAATGCAGCTCATTGTGCATTTGTGAGGGTATGTCATAACCAGTACATTATCATATAGAGTTCAAATCTGTGTTCAAATTTCAAAGCACAGAGAACATGGAAAGAAAAAGTGCATAGAATTTCCAGCATTGCTGGAATGTAACTACTGAATTCGGGTAAGAAATCGTTCATCTCCCTGAGACTAGGACTTGCATTCATTTATTAAATGTAATTAAATAAACCCTAGATGCTGCAAGGAAGAACAAAAAATAAAAACATAACTCAGCCCTCTGTTATCAGCATAAAATGACAGTTATGTTTCCATAGCAATAGAAACTGGTGAATGAGCTACTCACACTGCATGCCAATTAACACATCCAACTCTTTGACATGACTTTAGGTTGCTATAGCAACCATTTTTATACTAGTGTGTCAGGTTATCAAAATTAATTACAAATGGTATCAAAGGAGTTGTAGTTCTTTTGATTCCATTAATCTCATCATATTTTTATATATTTGCTCATTGAGAGCTTGTAAGTATAGAGAAGGCAAACCTGTGAACAACATCCTGACCCCAGCATCACAGGCATAAACCCAGAGTAACACCCCAGGCTGCAGGAGGTGCACTCTAGAATGACGTGGGTGCTGGCAGGGCAGTCACAGTCCTTTTTGCTCCCTCAGGAGCATCGTCGGCTGAAGAGCTGGTGCTATGCATCTCAATGAATTTGCACAATTATGTGTAAATAGGTTATAATGTACAGGGAAACCTGAGGGATCATATGTTCAGTTATGATTTTATCTCAGAATGTAGGTCTTTAGGAAGTACAGTGATCTAAAGGAACAACAGTGTAAATGAGATCCTTTGCTACATGAACAAAGAGTTGTCATACAGCATGCATTTGACTGAAGACAAGTATCTTATGGTTTTCTGGGGAGAGGAAATTGAAGGATCAAATTGTTTTCCTTTTTTTTGGCACATATGCTCTTTCCTGTTAACCATGCTCTTGTATAAATAGGACTATTTCATAGCAATGTCAAACCTTCAGTAAACCCTTCTAATCTCGCTGGTGCAGCAGGACTGTTGCTTTGTGTTGTGTTCTGTGCAGCTGCAACCAATAGAGGCAGGCTGAGGTTCCACTTTTGAGTTTGGCAGATTACTTCACAACCTAAATCACTTCTGCAAAACTCCACCAGCTTCCTCTGAATGAGACTTTCCTAGACCAATTTAAGAGACAAAGGTGCTATTCGTTCATCAAAATTGGCACTTGTTTTCTCCCAAATCTGAGGGATTCAGTAAGTCAACCATGTTTACAATGTTTCCTTTGTTCATTTTTTTTTAGCTTCATGGAAGTTTCTTTAGCCTTTTAACAGACTCACAGAATCACAGAATGGTGGAGGCTGGAAGGGACCTCTGGAAGTCATCTTGTCCAAGCCCCCTTGCTTAAGCAGGGTCACCTAGAGCAGGTTGCCCAGGACCATGTCCAGACAGCTTTTGAATATCTCCAAGGATGGAGACTCCACAACCTCTCTAGGCAACTTGTTCCAGTGCTCAGTTACCCTCGCAGTAAAAAAGTGCTTCTATGTTCTTCTCTGAGGAACAATCCATCAAGTTTCCCAGCAAGAACATAAGGTTATATATATATACACAATAGCATACACTTCCAAAGATGGAGCTCATTTACACAGCAACTTTTTAGCCATAAAGCAAATGCTGATTCCCACTAATCAAATGCCCAATATATCTTTAACCCCTTAAAGCCAACTTGCACAGCCTTTGTAAATGGTCTGCAAAAGAACTCCTTTATGTCAGAACCATGACAAAACTGGCTAGTCATTAGGACACCATCCACAATGTCTTGACCAGCTGTGTCCCTACCAGTATGAGTGTGCGAGTGCTCAAGAGGCAGTAGTCAATCAGAGCCCAGAAAGCTCTGCAGCTGGATGTTCTAGATCCTCCAGCCCTTCTTATAATTCTGCCTAGTAGTAAGTCACTGGAGGTGTCCCATCTCTATGGATTTGTTTGTTTGGACTTTTTGCTTTCCAAGGTAGCAAAAGGCACTTGACGAGACATACAGCCCAAAAGTGCATGTATTAAACAAAGGGAGGTGAAGTGGTTCTTCCCAGAAAAAAGCTCTGAACTCCTTGTTCTGTCATGATCACAGATGGTAAAGGCTTACATGGATTCAGAAAGTGAGTGGACAAAATCACTGAAGATTAAATAATACTGACAACTTTTAAATGAAAAGCTATTCCCATACTGCTAAATAAAACAGGGCCAGAGTACTGAGGCCAGTCAACTCCAGTCAACTTTGTCCAAGCTGCATAGTACTTGGTCCCAGGTTTCTTTGGTGCTTTCCGTGGTCCCAAAACATTGTAATAAGTTTTGTGTTGGGTAGGGGGGGTGTGGGTAGCTGTAAGTGAATAATGTGCAAATAGAGTTGCAGTGCACCTGGTGGTGTTTTTGCTGCATGAAACTAAGGGGTTTTAATGTATATCCAGCAGTGCAGTATGAGGGTAGCTATGTGTGCTGGACTAATGGTAGAGGAAAAGCTGCAGAAAACTGGAGTCGGACCGGATGCAGTCTTGTTCATTCTGCCAGTGAGAATGGTCCTTGGCACAAAATAGTCCCTGAACAGTGCCTGAGCCAAAACCATGCCTCAGGGCATGCTCACAGTTAAGCAACACAGACACTTAACAGTCCAGTGCTCAGGCTTGCTCCCCAGCCCAACTCAAAATGACACTCCTAGTGCTGTAAGGTTGCCATTTGAGAGAATAATCTTGGGAAGCATCAATGTCTTCTGGTCCCATTCCTATAATCTTTCTAAAGGATTTACTATTGTCAGGATGCTTAGCTAGATGGACTGTGGTCTGGCTGAATACAGCCATTCTCAGTTTGTTAAGTTGCCCCACATGTAGGAACCCTGATAGAAAGCCTTGTTCTGACACTGAATGAAAGAACTGACTCCAACTGTGCAGCAGCAATTTCCTCCTTTCTAGGACCACACTCATTGTACTGTTCCAAACAAAACTGGCATCTGGCTGAGCTCTTTTGTTCCTGCCCACATCTTTTCTTTGGTTGAATTTCTATGGCATCCCCGCATGGCAGGAAAAGAAAAAGCCTTTGGAGAGTACAGCATCAACATTAACTAAGTATAATTCATAACGATTCATGGTCACAGCCTATTTTGCATCTAAAAAGTGAGTGTTCTACAGAGGGCATATCGTATTTCTATACTTTCCTGAGATGTATGAAAAAATGTCATGTTCTTCCATCCATGACCTTAACACACATGCTTTTTAACTAATGTTGTTTTAATGTTTGACCCTCGTGCTCTGTCTTCCCTGGAGGCCTGAATCATTACCAAGTTGAAGGCTGCAGCTAAGTGTTTTGAGCAGGCTTTGTGCTATGCTGGTTCAGTCTGCTTATAGTAGCCAGCCTGTTTTCTGTAAACAGTGCAGAAGGTAATTATGTCCTGTTACCAAATAAACATTCCTCTTTTCTCCTGAGCAGCCCTCTTGGGAAACAGGCACAGAAGAGGATGGAGAGGGAGATGGAGGTGAATCCTCCGGATTACTGTATCTGACTCTACCGATATCTCTCCATAGCTGTGATTCTCTAGATACTTTCAATGACATTCTTCCTTGGGTTATCTTGTTGACATGCCAGATGCCTGGAAAATGCAGTTGTTTCACCATGACAACAAGGATACAAACATTCAGTTAATGTTTGTTAAGCCCGGGTACATCTATATAGGAAAGCACCGTAGAGAGGTGTAGTCTGGTGCAGATTTTTGCCTAGGATACAAGATATACAGTATGGGTTAATTTACCTTGTCTTCCAGGGCTCCATGCCCTACAGATACATTGTAAGTGGCTAGTGCACTGGTAAGAGAGATGCCTTCTCAGAAGGCCACTAAGAAAAGGTCAGAAAAGGAATAGGACTATATGGATATTAATAGCTATGACCAAAAAGCAGCACAAACAAAAAAACAACGACCTTGAGTGTACACACTGTGGTTTTTTTTCCAGTGGGTATACATGACTTTACTGGAGTGCTTGGAATCATTACCACCTTATTATGTATTATGTCATGGAGGCATGAAGGTCAGGGTACAGGTAAGCATTAGTTTTGGAAACAGTTCTCCTCAGTCCTTAGATCTATTGAGAGGCCACAAGGCAACATGGCCTTTTAGGTTAGGGGAAACCTCTGGCTTGTTTTTTTCCTGGCTGCTTGCTGTGTGTCAGAAGTATCAGGAGCAGATGCACACTGCATGTACACACAAACACATATTCCTAAGACATAGCTTTTTCTTTTTTTTAAGAAAGCTCTATTCTAATTTAATAAATCCACATTCTAGATACAGTTGCATTTAAGGAGATGATTTCAGTCCCTCTTCCCTTTCTGTTGGAGAAATAAAGGGGCCAACACAAGCCAGATCTGAAACCTTTGCCGTGGCTGGTTTTGGTTCAGTATGGAGTTACATTGCCAGGAGCTCCCAGGTAGCCCACAGAAGTTGAGATTGTGATTCTCTGATGATTTCAGAGACGTGTATTAATGCACCGGGCCCTCTTTAGTTTCTCACAACAAATACCTTAGGACAAGCACCTCCAATTACCAGTTTCCTTCCTCTTCTTCCTTCTATGAGCAAGTGGCTCAGGCTGGCACTGCATGCTGGATAGGAGCACAATGGAGTTGTGCTGGCAGAAAAATTGGAAGTTTTGTAGTAGCAATGCTTGCCTTCTGCACTGAAACCATGAAAGAAGAGGCAGGCTTCTTTAGAGTGGTTGGTGTCACACAGACACATGCTGGAAATGGCTGTGAAATCTTCAGAACACTAGCTGCAACCATAGAAGTAAAAAAAAGGTGTGTGTGCAAAATGTGACTCCTCCTCACTCTCCTAAAAATACATCAGCAGGTTGCATTCACCTTACTGGGTAAAATAGCATTGGGGGGGTAACAATGAGGCCAAAAGAGTCACTCATCTACACTACTCAGCTATTACAACACCTGTGGGACCTGTTCCAGGAGGACCCTGCTTAGATTCACAAAAAAGGAAGAGCTTCAGGTACCTGGGAAACTTTAAAGATGAGAGCTGAAGCCATTATGACATTTAGGTGCCTCCAGAGTTATTCAGTAATCAGAGAACAGGTTTCAGAGTGAAAATTTTGAATATACAGACCTTTGTCTATATCTCATCTTAGATATCTAAAGCTTTGCTTGGTGTAAGTATCTAGGAAAACAGGGCAGGTTTGGGAGCAGGGTGTCCTGTAGGTACTGAGACACTGAGAGGTTTCAGTAGCTGAATCGAATGTATGGTAGCAATGCAAATTCACGGGCCCTGTGTCATTATATTTTCCCATGCACGGCACTCCCTGCACCTTTGTCATTTCACTGTTTAATAATCCTCAGCTCAGTCATACCAGCTGAGCATATAAGACAGCTACAGCAGATATAAGTCACCTCAAGGAAAGTGGGCACAACTCATAAAACCCCAGAATAGAGCAGGATGTATCCCTTTGGGTTTATTCTCCACTAAAAACACACTTCAGTGTTCGTGTACATAGAAAGCATGCAAAACTGCCTGAGGTTTTGGTGGTCACATGTATGACTGATCTCTAACCACTTCTTGAGTGGGTTACATTCATGCCAAATGAAGGAGTTGTTCATGGTCACAACATGTATTTTCTTCAGCCCACATGGGTTGTGTAGCCATTTTGAAGCCTTTCATTTTTAGATTTTAATAAAGAGAAAGGAGCACAAATACATTTCCAATGAAAATAAAAGTGCTCAAAATTTCAAACTGGACCCTTTTTCATAACTTTCTTTCCCTTTCAGATTAAGAAACTCTGAGTGTTATCTTTTCAACAAATATTTCGTTAACAAACTCTAATCCATGCCCAATTTGAGTGGATAAGAATGAGGGGATTTTGCCCATGATAACACAAAAATCCCCATCATTTTGAATGACAAATCTGATTACATTAATCAAATTCTTTCTTCATAAATTCTTCATAGCAAGAGAGATTAGCAGTACAATTATTTTCAACTGACTGGAAGCCTAGAGGAAGAAACATCTGTACATTTTGGGAGGATAAAAGGTGTTTCTTTCTTTCTGTGCAGAAACAGAAGTATCCAATTCAAATACATAGTTCAAGAATGCAGAACAGGTAAAGGTTTAGATTTGTTTTTTTAGTTAATTTGTTCTCTGACATGTGACTTGAGCTGAACATGTCAGCATAAATTCATTGCAGCTTATCCTGTAATTATACTTCCCATTATAACTGGGGGGAAAAAACAGCATGCTTTCTCAAGAGCTGCTTTAGTAACATTCTTTACTGACAAACTGAGACTGTATCAGAGAGGAAAAGAATGAGTCAAATTGGAGGCACATTTCCTGCAGTCAGAATCACTAAAGGTCAGTTGAGCAAAGCAAAACAGTTGTCACTGTTTCTTTGAACTTAAATCTCTTCCATCTAGCTGTCCTTGAAAAGAAGTCAAAATAGCATCTTATAAAGTCAAGGTTGATATTTCCCTGTTGATATTTTTCATGTGTCTTAAGAGAGGTTAGCACTACAGTCTTATGCTGAATAAATCAGGTGCAAACCTTGAGTAACAAAGCTGGTCAAGATGCTAGTGGTGGTTCTGGAGCCCACTGTACTAATGAGACACCATTTTTTTATCACTGTACCTTGTTTTCCTCAACCTGAGGCTTACATAAACTGAGGCCTTACCCACAGGTCAACTGATTTAGAGGCTACCGAGGCCTTCTGCATATCACTGGCCACATAATTTCACTCAGTTTTCCTGTATGGAAGCCAAGCTCATAAAACCATAGCTCAGGGGAGGATGTATCCCTTCCTGTTTATTCTCTACTAAAGACTGGTTTTAATGATTGTGTATGCAGCAAACAGCCTTTTATTTTTTAACTTGAGACAAACCATGAAATCTGATATCTGTAGCCCCAGTCCAATAGAGCTGAAATTACTAGCTTTGCCCAGGCTTTAACCATAGCAATGGTAATCCACACAACGAACAGTTTCCTCAACAGGTTAGACTGCATGGGCAATGCACAGAGATCACTGATATTTGCCAGTGCCAGAGATTACACTTTTTTTCTCCACATGGGCTTTCACTTTCAGCAACATCCAAGATATTGGCCAGGATTGTAGACATTAGTAATAGTGTTATCCATAGGGATGGATCAGGGACCTTGTGTAGATGCAATGCAGAAATGTAGCAAAGATGAGCTCAGGATGCCATTTCCAAAAGCCCTTTTACAGACATAGTGAGTTTAGGATTAGCCTCCAAGCTAAAGCTCCAAGCCAAGCTCCTCTTAAATGTGTTGTTTTATTCTTTAGTCTTAGGCTTTGCTTAGAGGCTATACTAACCATTGGGGAAGTAGTTGTGTGGTGCTTTGCTCTGCCACTGTACATTACATTGCCTGTGACAGTCCTCAGCTGCCATGCTCTGGGTCTTCACTGGCACACTATGGCTGGCCGAGTATCTGCCCTCCACAATGCCACAACTCACCATGTCACTCCATGCTTTCCTTCTGCCAGGCTGTACTGGGTTTGTGTGGCAAGGTTTGGGGGGGGGGGGGGCTACAGGGGTGGCTTCTGTGAGAAGATATCAGAAGATATCAGACGGACCCCGCTGTTGGCCAAGGCTGAGCCAATCAGCAATGGTGGTAGCGCCTCTGTGACGACATATTTAAGAAGGCTTAAAAAACTGCTGCGCAACAGCAGCCAGAAGAGAGGAGTGAGAATATGTGAGAGAAACAACTCTGCAGACACCAAGGTCAGTGAAGAAGGAGGGGGAGGAGGTGCTCCAGGCACCAGAGCAGAGATTCCCCTGCAGCCCCTGGTGAAGACCATGATAAAGCAGGCTGTCCCCCTGCAGCCCATGGAGGTTAACAGTAGAGCAGATATCCCCCTGCAGCCTGTGGAGGACCCCACCCCGGAGCAGGTGGATGTGCCCTGAAGGAGGCTGTGACCCCGTGGGAAGACCATGCTGGAGCAGGCTCCTGGCAGGACCTGTAGAGAGAGGAGCCCATGCTGGAGCAGGTTTGCTGGCAGGACTTGTGACCCTGTGGGAGACCCACGCTGGAGCAGTCTGTTCCTGGAACCCCACTGTATTGAACCACACAGTGAGCACCAATTCACCTAGTATGCTTTAATAATGGATGGGATATGCATAATATTAACGTGAAATATTATGAGAATTTTGTGAATATTATATTTTTGTGAAATATTAATGGCACTACATGAGGATCTTACCCCACTGTCTGGACAGCAGAGCAGATGAGAGCACATGGATGTGACACCCAGTACCAAGATGTTATTCCACTGTTGGTGGAAGTGAGCAACCCCACAGCTTGTGGCAACTATTTTGGGGTTGGCAAGCCTCATGCTGGTGGTGGGATCATAACTATTTGGAGGCAATGAAAGCTATGTTCTCTTCCATGGAAAATAATGGAATTATTAAATATATATAAATATATATATATAAATAGTACACCTACATGATCTATCTATCTTTCTATATCATAAATAAACCTGTCTTTGGCCAAAGTAGGCACTCTGTAAATGCTCTTCCTTCCAGAAACCCTGACTGGGTCCCTGTGTACAGCAGTCACCAGTCCATCTTATCTTCCAGTGCACTTGCTCAGTATGTGTCCTGTGTAAGTAAGTCAGCTAAGGCTAGATCCAGAAAGAAATTTAAGCACACATTTGCCAGTTCAGATCTTTAAGTCTTCAAAGATGAAGATCATCAAAGTCTTTACAAGACTGACACTGAACCCCGGAGGTCCAAAGTGCTATGCACTAATGTTTCCAGGTGCTAAATTCCACTGGGCTCATGGAGCAGCTCTGTGTATGTGGGTACCTGGTAAGGCTGGGATCGGCTGTGAGCAGCACACCTCCATACCCTCCCCCAGGGTGAACTTTCTCCCCACTTGCCACTGCAAGGCCAGGTCTGTGGGCAGGCACGTTGAGACCAAACACACTGAACTGGGCCTCTCAGAAACCACAGGCAGAGGAGCCAGCGCTGCCCTGCCTCCGCAACCTCACAGTTAGGGCTCTTAGCTGGGAGGAGGGAAGTCTAGGCTTCAGTAGATGCTCTGGGAATATTTAAGTACTATCTTTGTATTAACTGTTCATTGGAGAAAGAACCAGAAGTTCTGTCTCCCATTGCCTGCATTAGTGCCCTAATGAGGCTATAGGGTCTTTCTCAAGCCCTCTTTTTGTCCTCATGAATGTTTCATGTGTGGAACAGCTAAAGCAGTAGTGCATGATAAAGTCCAGCCGTGGAATACCTCCCATCCAGATAATGCAGCAGAGATGTTGGTTCACACTACCCCAGAGGGCGAAGAGACAGGAACCTGTGTTTGCTTCCTCCCACGTGGGTGCTGTAACCCCAGGCAGCCGAACAGGAGCCTACCTAATCAGGACATATAGATCCCCTGTCGCTTTTGGAAGCAGACCATCTGTCAGCTGGATCAGGCAGCCTACTGAGTAACTTGGCCTCAGCCATGCTAAATCTTCCCTGTGCCTTCAAATAGAAAGAGTAGCTGGGCATCTCCAATGCAAGACAAGGGCCTTGCCAAGTGGCAGCTGTGGGCCTCTGCCTGAGCTTGGAGACAGCAGTTGCTGCCTTCATGCTCTCCTCATGCAGCCTCCATTTTGTTTGATCATGTGACCAGGGTTTCCCCCCACACGCCCCATTCTTACCTTGGGTTTCACTAATTTTTAAGCCTTCCTTTCGTATTTACCAAGTCAGTATTGCTGGTGCCTGTTTAATATCTCTGCATTGTGTGCAGGTGGAAACATTTTGACAGCAGCAGGCTGCAGGGGTGAGGAGAGGCTGGGGCTGCCCAGTGCTGGATACAGCCAGTTCCAGCTGGTTCCAGCTGGCTTCAACGGACCCACCACAGGGCACAGCTGAGCCCCTCAGCCAAGCTGGTGGCACCTCGGAGAAAGCATATTTCAGAAAGAGCAAAAATGCCAGGGAGCAGAGAGGAGTGAGGGGAAAAAAAAGTGTGAGAAACAACAGTGTAAACAAACACCAATGTCAGAGGAGGAGGGGGAGGAGGTGCTCTGGGCGCTGGAGGAGATGTTTCCCTGTGGCCCATGGAGAGGACCCCATGCCAGAGCAGATATCCACACTGCAGCCATGGAGGACCCCATGCTGGAGCAGGTGGATATGCCCTGAAGGAACTGCAGCCCCTGGGGGACCTATGTTGGAGTAGGTTTATCCTGAAGGACTGCAGCCTGTGGAGAGGACCCTTTGGAGCAGGGGAGAAGTGTGAAGGGGAAGGAGCGGCAGAGAGGAGCTGTTATGGACTGACCACGGCCCCCATTCCCCATCCCCCTGTGCCACTCGGGAGTGGCGAGGTAGAGGAGTAGGGAGTGAAGGAGTGAAGTTGAGCCTGGGAAAAAGGGGGTGTGGGGGAGTTTTGAGCTTTGATTTTGATTTTGTCTTTGTTTCTCACCATCCAAATCTACTTTAGTTGACAATAAATTAATTTTCACCAAGTCAAGTCTGTTTTGCCTGTGACAGTAACTGGTATGTGATCTCCCTGTCTTTACCCATGAGCATCTTGACCCATGAGCTTTTTCATCTTATTTTCTGCCCCTGTCCTGTTGAGGAGGGGGAGTGAGAGAGCAGCTGGGTGGGCATCTGGCAGCCTACCAAGGTCAACCCACCACAATCTCATAGTCCAGTGTCCTGAGTATCTGTTCTTCTAAGACCATGTTCCATAAGCAGAACCTATTTTCCAGGAACTCTTTATAAGGTTTACCTTCTGGCTATTTTCTTTCACCACTCAGACAGTGTTGCAGTTACAGTTAAACATCTGAATTGTTCTAGTCAATATCTTTAAACAGAAATGAACCTGCTCTTATTGTTTCCTTCTCAAGCAAAAGCCCTTCAAGGATTAAACACTTTGCAGCTGCTGTGCCTTAATCTTTATTAATCAAGCATATAAAAGTTCCTAGATCTCTTTGAAAGGCAGAAACACCTGTTTTTACAAGGGCACATAGTGATAGGACAAGGGGTAATGGCTTTAAACTGAAAGAGGGTAGATTTAGATTAGATATAAGGAAGAAATTCTTTACTATGAGGGTAGTGAGACACTGGAACAGGTTGCCTGGAGAAGTTGTGGATGCCCCATCCCTGGAAGTGTTCAAGGCCAGGTTGGATGGGGCTCTGAGCAACCTGGTCTAGTGGAAGGTGTCCCTGCCCATGGCAGGGGGGTTGGAACCAGATGATCTTTAAGGTCCCTTCCAACCCAAACCATTCTATGATTCTATACTGTCCTGCTTTCACTTCTCACTTCATGAGATGATTGTCTTCATACCCTATTATTTTGTTAACTATGTATGTCATTTGGTTATTCAGTCTACTTCAGTGCTCTACATTACATTTGTGACTTTCTGTAACAGAACCTCTTCTCTCTCTTTTCCAGCAAACATAAAAAAGGATTCTAGTAGAAAACAGAGCAGCGGTGTCTTACATAGTAAAGGTATACACTGAAGATGAATAGGAATTAACCCTACAGAAGTTCCTGTATGTTGATAAGAGGCGGGTATACTGATATAAGCTGTCTAAAGTAAGCTACTGTAACTAAATCCTGAATCAAGTTCTTCAGTTCTTAGGAGTTTGGTTACCAAACCTAGGGTTTGTAGTTCATCCACTAGAACAAGGAACAGCTGACCTTCTGTTGCTGTTAATGTTCTGGGTTTTTTTTTTATCTGATTGGCAAGAGACTTATACACTGCACCAGGCTGCAAATACATCAGAGCATTGAGCAGATTTGCTCCAGCTGGGCATCAGCTGCAGAAGGATAGATGAAGCTGTGTGGCCAGCCCTGCTGCTGCCTCTCCTTGTGGGGAGGCCCAGCAGCACCAGCCCTGGCAGCTCCAGCCTGGCTGACTCCATTGGGTACATCCAACCCAACTCATGTGTGAAAACCAATATCTGGGGTTTGTGTTATAGAGCTGCTTATTATTGTGACTGAAGATGATTTCCCATGCAGTATATTTTGTCAGTGAGAAGTAAGCTGCTATCTGCAAGCATGCAGAAAGGCTGTGCACTTCAGCACATGCAGGACTTGCACTTCTGTAAAGAAAGAATCCTCTGGAATCCCAAAAGTAAAGAGGCTGTGCCCTAAAAGCTTGGTTTCAGCAACAGGAAATATATATGATTTGTCCCTTTTGTACATGCTAGTGAATATGCAATCAGTTATCCCCATCTATAGTAAGTATGTGATATCCTTATCTGTAGTGAGTATCTGATAATAATTGGCACATAACAGTAACTTTAGGAAATACAGAGGCCCTCTGTACCTTGCTTTCTAGAGAGTGTTAATCTATCTCCTGGAGTAATTCTCAGTGCTATACCAGTAGCTTGCTCACAGTACCGTCTCTGTTCTTATAGAGCACATTAAAAAAACCCCACTTGGCCACACTAGCATGGTACCTCTACAGACTGAGGAGGGTTATTTTTTTAATAATTAATTTGCAATTACTGTTATAAAACAAAATGGGGTAGGGCAATTTTTTAATGGGACAGACACATTAAACTAACAATGTAAAGAGCGTAAGCTGAAACTTCAGATTTGGGTCCCACAAAAACTGCACTCCCATGTCTTCCCAGCCAGCTAAGCAAATCAGATATCATCACACACACGGATGGTTAGACACTTACATCATGACATGTGTACAAGTGCCTGTTTTACAACCACACTCCTAGTATTTCATTGTGATTTAACCCCAGCCGACAACTAAGCACCACACAGCCGCTTGCTTACTCCCCCCACAGCGGGATGGGGGAGAGAATTGGAAGAGTAAAAGTGAGAAAACTCGTGGGTTGAGATAAAGACAGTTTAATACATAAAGCAAAAGCTGCGCTTGCAAGCAAAGCAAAACAAGGAATTCATTCACTACTTCCCATCAGTCATGCTCAGGCCCCACACTATCCAATACATTCTCATTAACCACTACCCCCCTTCCCATCCTTTGATATAATGCACAGATATCATTCCCTTAGTCATTCGACCACCCCTGTGAAATGTCTGTAAAATGTCCATAAATGTCCACAAAATGTCCATTGAGTTCATTTAGTCCATGACTTTGGGCTCCATCTGTGATGGTGGTCACTCAGGACAGGAGAGGTGGTGTGTTGTGTGGAGTTACTGGGCACCAAAGCCAGCTCAGGTCGGGTCACTGCTGCACTTGCACTGCTTCTTGTGAGATTCGTCCTCCATTGGTTCAGGTGGTTCCTGCTATAGTCACTCCTATAACATGCAACTCAAATCCTGGGTTACAACAATTTAAAGGTATATCCATTACAATCTGCACCCCTGGTCCCTTTTGGGCCAGGTTATAGGGTTTAATGTTTCAATGAACTCCTCCCCTTGCCCCTGCTCCGGCTTGGACTTATCCACAGACTGCAGTCCCTTAGGGGTTTACCTGCTCCAAGTGGAGCCTTGTCTATGAGCCACAGTCTCTCCAGGGGTATACCTGCTGCGGCATGGACTTATCCACAGCCCGCTTTGAGGTGCACCTGTTCCCGCATGGCCTTCTCCATGGGCCACAATGCCTTCAGAGAGATACCTGCTCCAGCATGTCCTTGCCCGCAGCCACAGTCTCTTCAGAAGTAAACCTGCTCCAACATGGCCTTACCCATGGCTGCAGTCCCTCCAGGGTTGTACCTGCTTTGTCATGGGCTTATCCATGGCCACACGCTTTGAGATGTTCCAGCATGGCCTCATGCACAGCCACCGATGCTTCCAGGTGTACCTGCTGCAGCACGTACTTATCCACAGCCACAGATGCTTCGAGGTGTACCTTCTCCAGCGAGGACTTATCCTTGGGCCAAAATCCCTTCAGAGGTATACCTGCTACCGCACAGACATAACCACGACCACAGATGCTCTGGAATGGGCTTATCCATGGCCACAGATACTTTGAGGTGTCCTGCTCCCACATGGACTCATCCACAGGTCACAGTCCCTTCGACTTGAGTTCACACTGGAGTTCCAGCCTGTCCAATAGAGCAGCACAGAAACAGCAGCAATGCCCTGGCTATCTGCCAGCTGAAACAAACCTTTGAGTTTTATTACTTTGAAAACCAAGCTATTATGGGCCAAATATGATGTTTTTTCGTAACATACTTGATCTAAGATAATGCAAAACTAGTTTTTTAAAAACCAGATTTCTTATGAGCATTTGTCAAAGCAAGGAATTTTGCACAAGGGGATGAAAGAGGAAAGGAAAAGCCTTGTGAAAACATTTAAAAAATCTCTTGTAAGGCCTTTCTAGTAAACAAAAGGCATATTGTACCTCTAGGTCTGAAACTCTGATATTTCCATAATTCAATCCTGTTGAATGATACGTGTATTAACCTCATGGTTTTCAATTACTGGTTATGGCAGGATGTTTATGTGTGTCCTAGTTTCGGCTGGGATAGAGTTAATTTTCTTCCTAGTAGCTGGTATAGTGCTGTGTTTTGGATTTAGGATGAGAATAATGTTGATAACACACTGATGTTTTAGTTGTTGCTAAGTAGTGCTCACACCAGTCAAGGACTTTTCAGCTTCCCATGCTCTGCCAGGTGCACAAGAAGCGGGGAGGGGGCACAGCCAGGACAGCTGACCCAAACTGGCCAAAGGGCTATTCCATACCATATGATGTCATGCTCAGTATATAAACTGGGGGGAGTTGGCCAGGGGGTGGGCCGCTGCTCGAGGACTGGCTGGGCATCAGTCGGCAGGTGGTGAGCAATTGCATTGTGCATCACTTGTTTTGTATATTCTTTTATCATTATTATTATTATTATTATTATCATCTCTTCCTCTGCTGTCCTATTAAACTGTCTTTATCTCAACCCACGAGTTTTACTTTTTTTTTTTCTGATTCTCTCCCCCATCTCTCTGTGGGCAGGGGAGAGTGAGAGGCTGTGTGGTGCTTAGTTGCCAACTGGAATTAAACCATGACGATGTGCAAAGCAATTTTTACCATATTTTAATGCAGGTGAGGAGAGACTTTCAAGGGCACAAATCAAGGTTATGTCCCCAGCTCTCAATTATTTCAAGTAAGAGTTAGTCACATAACAGCCAATGTTGCTTTGGAGAAACTCTTTCCTATATTTTTTAATATATTTTGTTGGTTTCAGTCCCTTCATTTTGCAGGATGTGAGCCATGAGCTGCCTGTCTGTGAGGATATTAAGGGCAGACATTGTCAGACTAGCATAGCCATGCAAAAGTGAGTTTGCCAAGGGAAAAAGACAAATATGAAACTGAGCTGGGGTTATAAATAATCTGAATCCACCAGAGCTCCAGGCAGCAGGAGGCATGTGCTATTCATACTTGCTAAGCAAGAGTTGAGTGACTCCAAGATCCTGCCTAACCACTGGCCTGAAACATTGGAAAAGGACTCAGCAGACATTTCTTCTTTGGATTCTGTGCTAGCAGCACTTTGACTACTGATTTCTACCTCGCTGCTCTCTCAGGATAACCTCCAAGTATTATTTGGCTCATGTTTCTTCTCTCTTACCCAATACTGTACTCTGCAGCTGGACCTCAAAGACATGGCTTGACAGAGAGAGGTATGAGTCAGAGTGCAAACAAGCACACAAAATTTACATGCACTATCCTGACGTCCTGCTTCTTGTACATACATGTGAGTCCTCTGACTGTTATTCAGCACCATAAGTAGGTGGCTAAAGGAAGAAATACTCCTTGTATGAACAGGACAAGAAATTTCTCCAAGATTTCCATACTCATACAGATCGAATACAGATCTGAGATTAAAATGTGATAGGGACACAGGAATCAGTGTGATGGATGAGTGTAATGGCCTACCTAACATAGTATCCAATCACTCACATGTGATACAGAGAAGCTGGAAGTTCCTTTTAGAACAATGCAGCTGAGAAAGGGAAATTCGTGTAATTTTTTTCTACATATCATTGTTTTGTTATTCAGTCAGGCCATTAACAGATTCTTTGATTTGTAGCAAAGGTTGAAGTGGATATCTCTGTAACTGAAAGGCTGGGTTTTTATGCCCCCTTCCTCCTTGATATTTTTGCTGTTTTTCACCAAGCTGAACTAGGATTCTTTATACTGATGCCTAAAAATGGATTTGGAAACCTGGTATCAGTTGGATGATGCATTAGAAAGTTATTGCCTAGCAGGCACACAGAAAAATGTCATTTAGTTGCATGCTACATCTCAGCTCCCAGCAGCTACTAGGTTATGATTTACCCACTTTGCCTTTTTGTCTCTTTATTTCACCTCAGACTTGAGTCTTGCAGCTGCTTTCTCCAGAAAAGCCTGAAGTAGAAACCAGTGTTGTAACACCTGAAAACTACTTCAATCCCCACCTCTAATGCTATAGTATATTAACCTCTGATTTTAGCAGCTGGGAAGACCTCAGCTGTTTAAATAAGATCACAGATGAAATCTAGAAAAAAATGCAAGAGGTTAATAAGCAAAATATTACAGCTTTAAGGTCTGGTATTTTGCCAGCTGCCAGGACTAGCAACACATTGGGGGATGCAATGCTTTGCTAGAGGATGCTGCTGCTATCAGTGTACTGTGTGAGTGCACCTGAGAAGACAGAGGAGGTAGAAATAGGTTAAGGACAACTCCACAAAGGCACTTGCGTGGGGCTTTCTTAGTTTGGGCCAAAGTATGTTTTCTGAAAACAGATTGCTGTGCCCAGAAAGCAGGTACCTAATGCTGTACTCATTCACAGACAGATTTCAGATAGACTAGGATGGAAGAAAACAACTTCTGGTGTGACAAAGAAAGTTGTGAAAGGCTTTGGGGAAGCTCCCTGTTCGATGAATGATTGAAGTGTAGGAGCAGCTCTGCTGGTGAAGGGGCAACAAAGGAAAAAGCATACCAACTAATTCTTACCACAGCATCAAACTTTTAATGAAACATATGACATTCTTTTTCATTGTGATCAAAGCAGGTCAGTAGGCCTCAGATGAGCCAGGAGTCTCACACAATGCAATAATCTCTCATTATTATGAATGGTAGTATTCACACAGCATACTCACCCAGACTATTCAATTGCTTTTATAAGTCAATGAAGGCTCAAAACATATTTATGTGGTGTTATTATATAGTCTGTATCGAGAGAAATTAAATCAAGGGAAAGAGAGGCTGTATCATGCAACAATCCAAAAATAAATGTTTGGATTTAAATTTAAGATTACTGATTGCCTATCCTCTGCTCTAAACACTAGACAACACTCTGGTAAAGAGACCATTTGAAAGCATAATCTTGTTAGTTCTCAAGTAGCTCTGAAAAATCAAGAAACACATAACCAGTCAACTAGCATGTAGTATCAGGAAAGTACATCTACTGAGCCGACCTAATGAATTAATATGAGCAGGAAAGAGGTATCAGAACATCCATCTAATACATGAATGACTTATGGGTAATGTCTCTGTCTGCCAATGTGCAGCCAGATCTAGCAATAGCAAGCATTTCAAATGCTTATGTACAATTTTCTATTACTGTGAGGGAAGACTAGAAAGGGATCAGGCCATAATATTGCATTGAATCACTTAAAGCATAATCACAGCTGCATATAATTATTGTCCCAAGTAAGTAGCAGTTACTGACAGCCACTAATGCTGGATTTTATAGAGGTAGTCAAAACTACAGATGACTACTTTTCCAAAACACTAATGATTAGGATTAGTCTCATAAAAGCAGTTTGATTTCAACCTCACTATTCTCTAGACCTGCTGCTAATCAGGTGCTAATTTGGCTGAAACAATTACATATTGAGCTTCAATCCAGCACACAAAATGCCAAGTGAGGTTTTAATTCAGCAAACTCCTAAAGCCTCACTTTCAGCACACAAGTAATCCCTGCTGAATCCAGTGGCACCACTCAGGTGCTCAAAGTTGAGCAAGTTTAAGTCACTCTTCAGAACTGAGGTTTTATGTTATATGTGGTAATGAAGATGTAGCTAAAAAAAAAAAAAAGCTTTGTTGTGTTGTGCTTTATGGATTTATAAGGATGTGCCATGTGATCTGCAAAACTGGGGAAAACACCAGTCCTGGATTAGTCTAATGGGCTCGGTTGCCTAGTCATGCAACAGAAACAGCATAGCCAAAGGAATGTTAATGTCTCTGATCTAACTATTTTCATTGTTGCAACATCAGCAAGGTGCTACTGAAATAATCATAAAGGTATTTTCAAAGGAGTGGGGCAATGCTGTTTCAAAATCTCCTTAATGATGTCCCTGCCTTTAGCCATACCTATGGAGAAACTTCAGTGCTAATTTCTGGACCCACACCTCTGTATCAAATACCAGAGTATTTATACTTTTGTATAATAATAATAATAAAAAATACAAAAATGGCTTTTCAATACTAAGACTTGTATTACAAGCCTCACAATTTTCTTTTACTTCTTATTAATGGTATGTATATGCTTTTAAAGGAGCCTGGGACCAAGTTAAGGTATGTCTTGGTGAGATAGCTCTCACTTGGCTTCTGCATGAATGTGTTCCATGTCTGCAATCTGTGAACAAAACCTTAAGCCATTTGAAAATACTGAAATGTGTATTGGGACAGCGATTTGTTAGGTAAATCCCTCAGTTTGCTTCTGTGCCAGAGCTCCAACACATCCTAGTCTTCAATTAAAAGAAAAGAGATGGTCTTTCTTCTGAGTCACTGATTGATCTTAAACTGGCACAGACTTTTTTAATGTCAACTAAAGTCATTGTAACTCAGTCTACTAAGATTTGCTATAAATGGTCTATTCCATAACAGAGTATAAGGGGTTAAGAAATGATGAACAGCTGTTAAAAGCACACAGTGGACAATCCCATCAGGAAACACTGCAGTGAGACTGGGGCTATAAACAAACCGCTGGATTCCAGGACAAATTTTAAAAATACTGTTTCTTATAGGAACTGATAAATTCTATAAAGGTGTCCAAATGGAACATCAAAGTAAACTTGATATTCATCAGGGAGTGGAGGCTGCAAGGCTGTGAGACTTTAAAGACACCTCCATTGCCTGAGCACCATGACACAGTGAATGACTTATGTATGCTGAAAATTCAGAAGCCAAATGATAATTTTTGGTGTTCATCATTCAACAGCTTTTGGTTCTATATATGCATCAGTGGGTATAAAACTCACTACAATGGAGATGCTGCTTATGAAAAAAAACAGGTTTTTTTTTTCCTGTCGATCAGCATAGTTTATTATAGCAACTCTGATGATGATCCATGAAACTGTCAACCTCACTTGCATGAAATTCCCCATGAATTTTCTTTTTAAGAATGCTTTTAGTTGGCAATTACAATTAAAATGTCATCCAAAGTTGTAGTCTGAAGATATTGTAGCAAGTATGTAAGAGATGGAAGGAATGTAAAGGAGTAATTGAATGAGAGAAAGTGTTTCTTGGTTGTTGTAGCTCAAAAGGAGGGCTTGGAGTTTTTTAAGCTAACCAGTAATTATTTAAGAACAGGCCCTACAGAAAGAACAATAAGGTTTTTCTAGATTAAAGCATCAAATGAAGGCTTAAGTGAGATATTTTAGACAGTCTGTTCATTTCTCAGCTTTTAGGGATTTTTATCTTAATTCTGTGCAGATTATTTCTGAATTTACACTACTTGTTAAGAAAATAGAGAAAGGATTTTTAAAATTGTTTTTCAAGCATCCTTACCTAAGGAATTAAAATTATTCTGTTCTGCAAAAGTAATATTGATTAAAGCACTGGAAGTGTATGCTTTAGTGTGTGTGGAAATGCTTTGGGTAAAATTTGGCCCTGTGCTGAGTACAAGCCACTGCATCCGTCAGTCAAATATACATGCAGATAATATTAAATATTTAGCTGAGGTATATATACCCATTATAGATTTCACATCATTCTTTGTGAGGATGTTTAAACAAAGGAATGACTCTTCTGACACAATACAAGTGACCAAAGCCAGGAAAATCAAAGTCTAAGAATCAGTCTGTAAACATCAGGACAACATCTGAGACAAGGAAAGTTTCTCTATCTGAATTTCCAACTGTTGTTAGTTTGTGAATTTGCATGTCACAGTTACCTTCCTTTTCTAAGAGCAGCCTTTCACAGCATATATATAAAATAAAATATTTATATATATATAAAAATAATATGGATACATTCATATGACTATATGTATAGAATTAAAAACCTTTTTTTAAAAAAAAAAAAAAGCCTTTGTCTCTCTTTCCTTTGTCATCTGCCAGGCCCTGCCAGCATGGTTCTCTTGACTCTGGAACTGTAAAACTGCCTAATTATCTGGACAGACTGAATTAAGGCTTAACTGTATTAGATCTGAGCATTTATTTCAAAGACTCTAAATACCCCAACACCTGTGATGGGCATAGAGAATGTTATTACCGTCTTGGCAGAGTCAGGCTCTTCAGAATAATAGGACAGAAGTAGGAGATAGGAGACTTACAGGTCTGTATTTTTCTAAATGAATGTTTACTTCTCTACTGGTGACTTGGAGAAAGAGAGGTGCTGAGGAGTAGAGAAGACAAAAAGAGAAGAAAGGACAAACCTACATAATATAAATGTTTTCTCCCCTTAAAGCTGTTTTTGTGCAAATATTTTAAAGGAAAATAATTGTGTGAGGAGCAAGACTCTTAATTCAGTAGTTTTGGAATACCTACCTGAATGCAAATAATGGTCATCTGCTTACTAATTGTTTTCATTTCTGATCACGTTGCAGAAAATTCATGGTTAATGGCTCTAATTAATAACATGAGAAAAAAAATTTCCTGACTCTGGCTGTATGTTTATTATTTACATACCTGAATACAGAGGAAGGTGTGTTTCTTGTATGTGCATGCAAAGCAACTATGGCCTACCAGTGCATGGGAACTAGCAAACCTTAACCTCCATATATAGTGAAACTGAGTGGCTATTCCAGGATGCGATACCCCAACAGATGTTTACAAATAGAACAATTAATTCATCTAAGAGATATGTTTTGTATTTTCTACCTAATTGTTCTCAGGCAGCTATTTTTGCAAGTAGTAACTTGCAGATTCACAAAAAAACAGTTTAGAAACTTTTTCGGATGGATTTTGATTTTTGAGGTCATACCAATGCAACCAAATTGCTATAGTTCTGGTGCAACATTTTCTTATTTACGTGTATTGCTGTTTCTTAGAAAAAGAAGTTGCAGATCATGGGAGAAATGCTGTACCAAGGACTTGGCTGAGTGAGGCACAGCCTAGGAAGGTACTGTGCAAATTACTCAACATTACTCAAACAATGCAGCTAAATCCTATTCTACCACACCTTTGTTATTCCAATCCCAATTGTCTCTTGAACAGAAGCTTCAAATTGCACTGTATTTTGCAATCAAATTGCATGTCCAACAGACAAAGATGAGATCAGACTCTGAACATTTGTCCCAGGTGTTATTTGGTTTTCAGTCTCCAGGGATGCCCTCACCTTCTGTGTGAGTCAGCCATTCATCGTAGATGTTTCACTAAGAAAATGAAGCAAGCAGTAGCCTCTTTAGGCTTTTTAGACCTTTCTGTCAGGATGAATGCTTTAGCTGTGTAATGGGATTCACAACCATTGTCTCTTAGACCAGGATTTCTAAATTTAACTTATTTAGGTACCACCATTAGTCTTCTTGTCCTGACCTACAATACTGGACTACAACCAGTGGAAAAGTCCTGGAGGGTGGAGACATCCACATGGAGGGCTAACACTTTATATTCAGAGTATGGACAGATAAACATACAGAATTCAACTTTCACTTAAACCAAGACTGACTCAGATGAATCCAATTGTTTTGTCTGTTGGAAAAATCACAAGCAACTAAAAATAGTTCTATTCCTCCTGTCTGATGCACATAGGAAGAGCTTTGCTCTTCTATACATCCTCCAGTTGAGGAAGGATGGAATTGTATAGAACAGAAATCCCTTCTCAGTCTTAGTGCTCAGAAAATGTTTCCTATTGCATTGCAAGAATATTTTACTATATTCTTCCTTCCTAAAGGCCCTAAAACCTGTTTCATCCCCTTTGTATTCAGTGCTGAATGGCACAGCCTCAAGCCTTCTTGTTGCCAGCTGCTAAACTGTATTAGAGGCAGTTAACAAATATCTGAATATCTACCTGATGTTATTCTGCCCTGTAAGCAGTGAGTGCAGTTTGCAGAAGGACATTAGGTGGCTGTGACAATGGAAGAGAAGCCCACAAGTCCCATCTCTGTGTGTGGGCCACTTCTGGGTTTAAGATTTGCTCCATGAGTGAATGAAAACTTATCTCAAGTCTAGCTACTATCTAACCAAAGACACAGAAAACCTGATCTATAGCCATCTTCCACGTATTTCTTGTATATGGGAATCATCTAGCGATGTGGATCTGTTAGCCATGGCAGAACATCTGCAGATCTTGTAGAGATCCACATGGAGAGTGGCCTTGACCAAGGAAGATGAAGCATCTAGAAGGTCTTCTGGAGGTGGAAGGACAGGGAGAATATCTTGGGGCTTTGGGCAGACAGCTTAAATTATTCTACTAAGAACACTGATGTGTGTCGAAGGTCTCAGTACTATAACAGTCTACGGCAATAGACTATGGGAACATAAAAGTGGCTCAGACTCAGCTTTTGCAACCCTTTTCTCGCTGACTTGCACGAGCAGTTCCAGAGACAGTCTACATGCTCCAAACTGGACAAAGTGCAAAAAGGAAACAAATAGCAAGCATGGTGAAAAGTAAGTAAGTAAAAGTTTCTTACGCTTTCTTTAGAAAACAAAGTTCTAAAGCAATATTGGTAGCAAAAGTATGAAAATGTATTTTAAATCAAATTATTTTTAAATCAAAGGTATCTTCAAAGGATATAAAGCTTGCACATATTTAAAGCACCAAAACTAAGAGTATTACATATATATATAACACTTTACAGTAAATCCTTTATCACTTCTGACTCAGTTACAGGGAACAGTCTCACTTCTATCCATAAATTCCTTCTAATGAGATGCCACTTATCTCCAATAGCAGGATGTTTTTAATTAAAAGGGGAAAAGATAAATTGAAATGATACCTCATGTCTGGTATCTTTATTACTGTAAAAGGCAAATACAAATTTTTCTACTGTTTTCAGTCCAGCTCGCATTCTTAGGAACCAGATATGTAAACCTTAAAAATAAGTGTTTATGGGAAGTTGTCTTGGCCGCATCAGATTTTATTGAGCTCATATTATAATTTTACTTTTCTTTCGTGGATAAAAGAAATGTAATCTAACTTGGATAATCTGTTCTTTACTAAAGCAAACATTCCTTACAAAAGGTGGAATATGTGTATGAACTAACCTACTCACTAACCTTCAGAGATGAATGCCAGGTATCAGATAATAAAGCAAAAGAAAAAAATTTCTATTGAATTTCTGTGAGCATCCGGCATATTTAATGCTGTCATTTTTTCACACTCTCCAATGACACACTCTCCAAGCTACCCATAAGAAAACAAATCATCCCATTAAAAAGGAAAAAAATGTGAAGTCTTACATTTGATTTCCTTTTGAAACCAAAGAATTCTGTACTTTTTCTGCACCAGTGCTAGTAAAAAAAGCATCATTCTGAAATGGGAACACAATATCTGTTTTCCTTTGTTATTATCACTGGAATAGTACTTCAAAGCACACAGGGGAACACGTGCAAACAGACCAGTGAGCCCTGTGTATACAATCTGCTGGAGTTCAGAGAAAGAGAAGGAAATTATTTCCTTATAATCCCTCATGCTGGCAGTATCAGCACACACCTCGGAAGACACACAGATCAGGGAGCACACAGAGCAACACACAGTCGAATCCTGCATGAAACTGTCAGCTGCTTTCCTCTAGCATGGGCCCAGAATGCACTCCCAGGGGTTACTAATATTTAACAACCTGAGCTCGGGATTTGACTTAATAACAAAACTGGGGAAGATTTCTGTGTTTTCACATCCAACTGCATGCAGATACTGGTTTCCTGAGAATTTATACAGACAGAAAAAAATCCATCTGCCTCTCCCGCCCTTCATTTTCTTTCTTCCCCAACATCAAGCTCCAGTCCTCAAATAGCATCATGATGTGAGGAACACTTCAGTGAACAGAAGAATGACCAATTACTTTTAGTCACAAACTGAATTATTGGATACATGTTTGTCTTTCTCTTCCAAAAAGTATATACAGTGCATTAATTCTGATCAAATATAAGGATTAATTAATAACATTGAGGAGAAGACCAGAGAGGCTAATTCATTCCTTTTAAAAATTGAATTTTATCTCATATTTTTATTTAGTTTTAAACTTTTAAATGGTTAGGCCAGCAATCATGATTCCAGCAAATAAATCTGTCTTTAATTGATCTGGACTACTCCAAGTGAAAAACACTATAACCACTTGTAAGTGCCTGCTGATTTAGCTGTTTGGGTTGGATTATCAAAAGAATCCAGGAGCTGCTTGTCCAGTTTCAGAAAGATTGAAGTCCACGCTCCCTTGCGCTTCTTGGAAATGCTAGCCTTTATTAATTTAGTAAGGATAATGTCAAGCTTTTTTTTTTTTTTTTTTTTTTTTTAAAGAATCTTTAAAAGAATTGACATGCATAAGACTATCCCAAAAGAAGAAACAGTTTTCATATGCTGTGAGTATAAAGTCAACTCCCCCAGGGAGATGGTGCACATTATACGTTTTTACGCTTTTAATTTAATGCACACTGAACTAAGCTTCTGAGAAATGGTGTACTGTTCTGCAAGCATAATAATTTGTATTAAACTTAGTGTAATACTGTTCTTTCATATCAACTTTGCTTCATATTTGTGAAAATATCTTTCCACAATTTACTCTGAATGGAATTCATCCTTTATCCATTAAGCTATTTATTCTCATACTGAAGATATAAAACTACCTATCACTTACAGAAACATCCCTGGCTGTGTTCTTTGCCTATTTAAAGATCATAACTCTGAATATCATCTGTAATGTGTAGGGAAACTATTTCCAAAGCATAGCAGTGCATTTGTTTGTTCAGATGGTTTTTCTTTCCTTTTTCGCCATTTAATTTCAACACAACAAAGCACAAAAAACTATATGAACTGGGAGGTGTATGAGGGCAGTTCAGTTACAGCATTATAGAGTAACAATAAAAGAATAGCCTTCGGCTGGGGCTGCACGGCTAGAAGGCGCGTCCCCTGGGTGGCGGATAGGGGATCCCTCTCTGGAGGGTGCACCGGATAAAATTGAAGAAGGTGCCGCGAACCAACACAGCCTAAGGGAAGGCCACCCTGACAGAAAAACCACTGGCCCTCCAAGTCATGGGGGTTGGGCAGGAGGCCAACTACCTCCTCCCGGAAAAAAAAAATAAAAAGTTGCAGAAACGACGAGCATCAACTCGGAGATGGAGAAAATCAGTAATGAAGTGAGGAGGAGGAGATGGAACTGGATCGGTCATGTCTTGAGGAAAAAAACAACAGAAGACTGCGCTGTGGCCCTTGGGTCTCAAGAGCACGCAGCCGCAGACCGATCGAAGTGGAAGAACGATGTTCGATGTTCGCGCCTTGTGTGCCTCCTGGCACTGAGAGAATTCAGATCAGATCAGATAAAAGAATAGGGAGGATAAGGATCAGGGCAAAGTTCTTTACAAGAAAAACAAAGGACTAAGCCCATCTTTTGAACTTCAGTGATAGCCAGGTTTATCACTATAATCAAAGCCCAGATCCAAAATGGGATTTAGACACCTTAACCAGACTTCAGATGTTTCAGTCAAAAAGTGAGATTCAACTGCTGCTTATTTTCCTGACTTCAGTAACCACCTAGAGCTTTCTAGGTACTTCACTCTTGGTCTACAGCAATCCAGAAAGGCCTGTAATTTTGCTTCTCCAGGGGCATAATCCAGCAGGCATGCCTGATCCTCTGGATGGGATTTATCTCATCTAGCCATAGGCTCTACAATTTAGTTGTCCGCAGCTGAGATATTCACCCTCAGCTCCATTTGTGGCCAATGAAGCACTTGCAGGATGTAGTTCACCAGCCTTATTGCCTGCCTTAGTGTCCACAAAGCCCTGTAAATTCCTAATTCTCGCCATTGACTGCAAAGGGATCTTAGACAATTAGTTCAGACTTTGATATCTACTGTTCATATTAAGCCGGATGAATTCTAGCCTTTCAGACTCTTCATAAATGATAGCTTTAGCTGCTTTCTGTATAAAATGCACCAGAACACCAGGAGGCGGTAGAGGAGCCTACAGCCTTTACAGAACAGAATAGGGGTTAATGCATTCATCCAGGAAACAATTCCTTGACCTGAGGGGATTCAGATCCATCTCTTCCACTGATCGACATAAGGACCTCTTTACAATACAGACAGACTGTATATAGAAGTGGGAGAGAGGTTTACCTACCACACCATTTGCTGAAACAGGGTCAGAAAGGGATATGGTATCTTTTAATTTCCAAGATTCACTTTAACGTTAAATCTATAAGCAGCAAGGGATGTCAAGACTAAAATCCAGGACTCCTACTATTAAATGAGTGCGCTAATGACTATGCTGCTGATTGATTGATGCTCCTTTAATTCTTCTGCCTTGGTTCCGTGAACCTTGCATTCCTTTCTTCAAAAAGCCTAGGTCCGACAATAGAGGTGGACAGTAGGAGACACATATGCTGTAACAAGATGAGGGGTGTTGTCCCAGGGGTCAGCATATGCTGGTTTTGTTGTAGGGCCCTTCGAGAACGTCAGCTGTATGAAAAAGGGACCACCACTGCTATGTCTTCTCACCACACAGAAAAGGAAATCAAATGCACTGAAGAGATCTGAGCCAAGTGCCTAAGCTCCACAGGTCAGGGGCACGTCTGTGTTCAGCGTCTCCTATTTATCATCTACTCATTCAGCTTGAATTTCTGAGATGATTCTTAAATGCCTAACTCTTCTCATAATTTTATCAGGAACCTAAGCGTCTAACTCTCGTTTTTAGAGCTCCAGTCTGGGGATCAAATGGCTAAAAGCTGTATGCCACATTGCCTGACTTGCAGGCTTCCACATCTTTCCCTGGATTTGTCTCTAGAAGCTTATCAAATGTTTTATCAACAACATGAAATAACCCATATGACCAGGTCAAATTTAATTTATCCCAAAAGTCCATAGCCATAAAAGCAACTAGTAAAGAAGTGCCAGAGAGAATAGTGACCAGAGAACTGAAAGTCAAGAAAAAAAAATGGTGGAAAATTTAGCAGATGATTGAAATATTTTTCCATGTAACTGGCAAAAAAAAAAAAAAAAAAAAAAAAGGGGGGGGGGGGAGAAGAACTGGAGTAACCATTACATTCAAGGAAAAGTTCTAAAAAAAAATTCAAAATCACATATTCACTGTCCAAAGAGAGTCATGATAGTCTGAATTAGGCTGCCTTCTCACCCACTGAGTTTAGGTTGAATGCAACGCTGAAATCATAGTACTGAAGGCAGGAGTCCATACTCTTAAGCACACTGTGTAAATGGGGCACTACATCACTGCAGCTTTAGTATAAAGTATAATGCACACAACAGGAAATGGCAGCAAAATTATCAAATGCAAAATTTTATTCAACACGCAGAGCAATCTGTCTCATTTATGTTTACCTTTGGCCCCAGTTTAAGTGGCACTTCAAAGACTGCTCTCCTAAATGGGGCAGTCAAATATCAGTGTGTCATGGCTTAACCCCAGCTGGCAACTAAACACCACACAGCCACTCACTGCCCTCGGTCGGATGGAGGAGAGAATCGGAAGGGTAAAAGCGAGAAAACTCGTGGGTTGAGATAAAGACAGTTTAATTCGCTACTGCCCATGGGCAGGCAGGTGTACAGCCATCCCCAGGAAAGCAGGGCTCCATCATGCATAACAGTTACTGGGGAAGACAAATGCCATCACTCCGAACGTCCCCCCCTTCCTTCTTCTTCCCCCAGCTTTATATGCTGAGCATGGCGTCATATGGTGTGGAATAGCCCTTTGGTCAGTTGGGGTCAGCTGTCCCAGCTGTGTCCCCTCCCAACTTCTTGTGTACCCCCAGCCTACTCGCTGGTGGGGTGGTATGGGAAGCAGAAAAGGCCTTGACTCTGTGTCAGCACTGCTCAGCAGTAACTAAAACATCCCTGTATTATCAACACTGTTTTCAGCACAAATCCAAAACATAGCCCCATACTAGGTACTATGAAGAAAATTAACTCTATCCCAGCCAAAACCAGCACAAACGTCTATGTTTTCTTTGTTTTAGAAAATTTCCTCCAGGCATTTTACAGAACCTTGTCAGAGCTATTGTCATTTGCCATTACACAAAAAGGGTATGCCAATGTCCTAGTCCTGTTAATTCTTCAATATCCACTTAACTTTTAATGTGAATAGTACTAGTGACTCTTCTGAAGTTTTCTTTTACAGGAGAGCTGTGCACATGCAAAAGTGATGGTAAGATTCAGGCCTAAGCTTATAAATAATCTGTTAATAAAATGAGCATAGCTCTCATTGCAGTTGGGCTTAGGTTATTGATCAATGCTTCTAAGCGCTATCACAATATAAAGACATACTAACAGATCTCTCTTCATACACCACAATTTCTCTCGCTCACCTGAGGTGGTAGCCATGTTTTGCAATATACAATGAAGAACAACCTTCTTGAGTTCTGCTGGGCTGGTGGTAGAAGGAGCATGTCAAGTCCTGTCAGACCAAAATGCCGTGAACAGAAGTATTTCTCTTGGTCTCAGTTGTCACAAAAAAACAGAGGAGAAGTTGCCAGCTCAAGCAGATTAATGCTGCTATTGGCACTTTATGAGGTTTCACAGCACCCTTATAGCAGTGTGTTTCAGCAGACTGTGTCATCTCTGGATCACTGTGTATCCTGTATTCCTGAGGGATGCTCTGGCTTCTCCATCTGTGTCTGTCTCATTTCAGTGGCTTTCCATGACAGCTAAGCTTGCAAATGTTTTTAAGGTATGTTGGGTGTAACTGTTTATGGTCTAGTGTTCATACTGCCACAGATATTTCACTCCAGCCAAGCAATTTCATCTTCATGGCACATATTGAAAGAATCTGTACATCACATTACTTGTCAGATATCTTTGCTTTTGGTCTTCATTAATTCCTTGACACATTTCAGTTTCACATAGTACATTTTATCATTATTGCAAATAGCCTGTAGAAAATATTAGCTCCCTGTATAATTTCACTGTTATATTTATTTTATTAGCCACTTCTCCTCTTTGTTCTCTGTTATCCTTTCTACTCATGGAAGAACAGACCTGGAATATGATCACTTCTTGTCTTCTTATCATCATTATGAAAGCCTATAAGATTCTTTTATATTATATGTCATCTTACTGAAGGACGCTTGACCTGAAATTAAGCTATTTGCTTAGAGAGAATGAACTCTAAGCTGAGAAGTGCAATTCATAGCACACTCTGTTAATTTGATCACCTACATCCCAAGAGTGATTCTGCCAACTTTTCCTAGGAGCACCCAGTTTCAGCTGTAAATCAGGCCCGAGAGATACGTAGGTTTGGTACCCCAGTTGGACAATGTCAACCTCCTACAGTCACTGGAAGAAAAAAAAGAAGAAAATTTATAGCTGCCTATAGTCTTTACAAATTCATCAGCTCATGGGTTTTATTGTGCTATGAATCTTCTGCTTTAATTACAGTGGAGCCTACTGAAGAAGACTGGAGGCGAAAAGGTAAGTGGCAGTGCATTCAGACTCTGCTTTCCAGATGGTATTCAGCAGTTATTATTAGGTCAAAGTTTGGCTTTGTCCCCATTCGTTCATTGTGGCTAATATTGAAATTCAAACATCACTCCATTCAAAATTCAAAATTCACTCCATACTAATGTGTTTTCTATTTGGCAAACACAGATACCTCATTCTTCCACCTCGTCTTTCCCTGAGATCACTGCTAGGGCTATGGGAGGCAGTACGGTTTAGTGAGGAGGGAAATCAGGACCGTAAGCTAGGCCACAGGGCTGCTGTTTGACCTTCCTGTCCTTTGCCTAGCCTGCATCTTTCTGCCCTACGCTCTGTGGGCACTGCAATGTAAGGCTCTGGTCTTGTTTGGCCCCTAGTTGATATGTAATCCAAACATTAATAAGTATTAGCAGAACAGGCCAGTAGAGCCCAATTCTGTTTCATGACTTTTTCTGGAATTTCAGTTCTGGAACAAAAAATTAAATCCTTCAAATATATTTTACTAACGGAATTGACCCAAAACACCTGTCCTTGGCTAGCACATGTCAAGTTTTCAGTCTGGTTTTCTCTCACTTCTAGGTTGGAAATGCATAGAAGAACCATAACCTCTTAAACCTTCCTGTGAAAACTTTTCTTGCAACTGATATGTCTCTTCAAAACAAATGTCACTCTAGTGAAACGGTATGTTTAGATGAAGGTACATTTAGTTGAAAATATTCTGACTCTGGCCCCAGTTGTTAGTTCTCTGTAACTGAACACCAGGGCTTTTTCTCCACTAGAAAAATTACATAATCTTTGGCTTTTGAGAACTATCTGTTCTCAAAAGTGGTGCTTAAATGAGGTAATATCAGTAGGCATCTTTAAACCTAAACTGTATTCTAGACCTTGGCAATGCAGCTCTGCTGCTGATGAAGAACTGGGTAAATAACGTTTTCCCAACTCCACCCGATGTCACCAACTGTCTGTAATTTTTCCAAATTTTTTTTCCAGAAATTTTTTGTCTGAAACATGTCACCCAGACCTAAGACAGCTGAATAAGCAGGCAGTGTCAAACCTTTTTAAACAGTGCTTGAATTCCTTGATTTGAAGCACGATCTTTTTATAGTTATACAGCCTGAAATCTGTTTTATTCTCTTAGGTGTTTCAGGGTTTCCTTCTGTCATTTTCTTTATGTCCTCAGAATAGGCTCTGTAATTTAAGAAGTTTAGTAAACAGACTAGTTTTTACTGAGGACTTTGTACATTTATCAAGATATAAGAATAATTCAGATAACCAGGTAATAATGATGCCTGAAAACAGAAAAAAAAGGTCCTCATTTAAATACTTACAAAGGAGGAAAAGAACTGTAAAGGTTGCTGATAGCCCTGAAACAGATGAAAAAAAGATGAATATAAAAATTATATAAATTATATATATAAATCCCTGTATTATCAACACTGTTTTCAGCACAAATCCAAAACGTAGCCCCATATCAGCTACTATGAAGAAATTTAACTCTATCCCAGCCAAAATCAGTACACACATTGCTAGGATAATATTGGCTATGTTTGTAAAGCAATAAATGGAGGGTTTGGGGATATTGTTATAAGGACTTTCTTGGTATCTTTTTGAACCATACTCATGCTGACTAAAATTCGGAACACTACAGAAAGCAGAAGACCCAATTAAGCACCTCAAAATTTGCAAGGGATGTTAGAGATATGCAGGACTCATACTTGCCCTCTGCATATGGTCAAATGTCACTTCTGAAAATGAACGAAGATTTTGGTATTGCCACTTTGAGCCATTTGTTGCCCTCCCGAAACCTGCTGTCTAGTAGCACGCTGCCCTGGTTTCGGCTGGGATAGAGTTAATTATCTTCCTAGTAGCTGGTATAGTGCTGTGTTTTGGGTTTAGGATGAGAATAATGTTGATAACACACTGATGTTTTAGTTGTTGCTGAGTAGTGCTTACACTAAGTCAAGGACTTTTCAGCTTCCCATGCTCGGCCCAGCGCACAAGAAGCTGGGAGGGGGCACAGCCAGGACAGCTGACCCAGACTGGCCAAAGGGCTATGCCATACCATATGGCGTCATGCTCAGTATATAAGCTGGGGGGAGTTGGACGGGAGGGAGGGACCGCTGCTCGGGGACGGGATGGGCATCGGTCGGTGGGTGGTGAGCAATTGCATTGTGCATCACTTGCTTTGTATATTATTATTATGATTACTACTACTGCTACTATTTTACTTTATTTTATTTCAATTATTAAACTGTTCTTATCTCAACCCATGAGTTTTCTCACTTTTACTCTTCCGATTCTCTCCCTCATCCCACCGGGGGTGGGGGAGTGAGTGAGAGGCTGTATGGTGCTCAGTTGCTGGCTGGGGTTAAACCACGACACACACCTGGACCACTTTTCTGCAATCTGAACCAGCAGGGAAATTCCATCCAGAGCTCTGGAATTTGCAGGTTTGAGTCTACTTGCGGCTATGCAAAGCATTCCTCGTTGTACAGGAAAGCATGAATCCTCTGTCTCTGGGCTTTCAAATGCAGCCACACTGGACCAGTAGACATTGCCATGACTTGCCCAAATTTCTCGTAATGAGTTATTATTGCTTCTCCATGATCTTGATGTCTACTACAGATACTGCTACAGATAAATAAAGATTTATTCTTGGCAGTGGTTTTCTTCATATTTGGCTGTCAATCTGTACAACTGACTGCCTTCTTTTACCTACACCGGTGGCTGTATCAGCTGAAAGAAGCAACTAAGCCCTGTGTAATAGATCGAACTGACACTAAAAGTGGCCTGAAGCCCATAATGCAAAAAGTCACGTGATCCCCAGAAAAAAATAAGTTGCGTTTAGAACTGTTGCCAGATTTATAGGTTTGAGGTTTGACAGGTGGTATTTTTCATGATGTTTCTGTACTTAACTATGTTTGTTGCCTTAGCTCAAAAGTAGAAGAAAGGAAGGGATATTTCTCTTGTCTTCCTTGCAGGGCTGGAATATCCCTCTGGAGAACTACTTGTCCATGTTTCCAGTCCAAGTACTGCAATTACCTTTTCTCTCCAAGATAGCAATGAACCTGTGCAAATCACATAAGCATTTTATTGATGTAGATTAAGTGCAGACCACCAGCAAGCCAAGAGATGTTCTATGCCACAATTTCTAAAGAAGCATACAAAAGTTAGATAGTGGATTCCTACTTAAATCCTATAAATACCTATCACTGTTTTAGGAAATGCAACTCATAAAATATGAAATATTTGATGTATTGTTACATGAAAAAGGGAGTAAAAATGGTAGATAAATTATATATCTTCTACTACTATCAGTAAAAGAGATATATTTGGCAGCATGCTATTGAATTTAGTCCTTCAACAACGGCAGCAAATCTGAGTGGACTTAAACCTTATGGTCACAGCTAAAATCCCAGCAATGTACAGATGCAGCTGTTTGCTGTCTGTTATCAGTAATCTTTTATCTTCTCTTTGAAGGTAATCTATCCATCAAGTTGTACAAAGCTCAGCAGGGGTTTTTTCTGATTTCCTTTTCAGAAAGGAAACAAAAACTGGTTTTTGGTATAAAGTTTAACTAGTGGAGGCTTTTATTCTTTTCCTACTGATCATACATCTTTGGAGTAGTGAGTTGCAGGGGATCATGGAAAGAAAAATGACAGCCTTTGCTGATCTTCTCAAACATCTAAAAAAAAAAAAAAAAAAAAAAAAAGCCAAATCACTTCTGCATTAGTGGCACTCTTCCTAAACCTTTAAAATTTAGGGGGAAGTGGATACCAACAGGAATTGTAGTAGGTAAGCCAAGGGTTGGCATGGCATCGCCTGAGGGTGGCAATGCTAGCGGGAACATTTACACTGCTCCTGGGAGCATGGAGGGCTCAGGAGCATATCTGAAATGCTTGTACACCAATGCACGCAGTATGAGAAACAAACAGGATGAACTGGAAGCATTGGTTAGTTCCCAGAACTATGATATCATTGGTATTAGTGAGACTTGGTGGAATGAGTCCCATGATTGGAGTGCTGGGGATGGAGGGCTACAGGCTGTTCAGGAGGGATAGGCAGGGCAGGCGAGGTGGAGGTGTCGCACTATAAGTAAGGGAGATGTTTGATTGCACAGCTCTTACAGTTAGCGATGATATGGTTGAGAGCCTCTGGGTGAGGACTAGGGGGATGGAAAACAAAGGAGATGTTGTAGTGGGTGTCTACTACCGATCGCCCAGCCAGGATGTAAGCACTGATAATAAAATTTTTTTTTCCCTCTTAACAGAATCTTTCATTAATTTTTACAGGTTTTACCAGTCTGACACTGAAAGCACTAATGCTGATGATGTGGAGAATGTAAGTAATCATCCTGGACCAGTTTAATGCATCAACCTTTGTCTTATCCTTGTAATCAGAACTCATTTGGGGTAATGTATTTAATTAAGAGTGTAAATGGCATGATGCTATGTAGTGGGAAGGGAACCATGGCAACAGTAATAACAGCACTTACTGCCAAGTTGTTATCAATACAGATATATTACCTTGTGGTGAGTGGTGAGCAGGTCTTTAAAACTGTGCAGTTAAATCACAGAGCCATGCACTAATATTTTAGGAACACGGTAAGTGCATTTTGCATACATCTTTGTTTTCAGGGTTACTGCCTTGGACCAGAACTTCCTTTTGCATTTAGTGAATGTTTGGAATTCTTTAGGGACTGATGGCCTGATAGCTAGCAAGTAGTTCAATCTGGGTCACTTGCTTTACTCAGACAGGCTTCCCACTCATTTCAGTTTCAAGTCTACACATACTGAGAAGGGGCTTCTCTGTGTGGCCTAGTATATTCTTATACATTAAAATTACTAGTGATTAATCCTGATATTTTGCAAGAACATACGCTTTGCCATGCTTTGCCGTGCATGTGCTTTCCAGATCCATCCTAAAACTCCTTGTTATTGTCATCTTGGCTAAGCACAATGTCTAGTGCCTGCAACAATCTACATGATAAGACACTATCAGCATAGGATGAAAGCATCAGAGCAGATAGGACAACAGCAGTGCTCTTTTAGTTGGAGGGTGTTCAGACACTTTGAAGCAGGCACCTATACAAATGTAGAAGCATTCCTCAAACCTTTTACACAGCTGCCTATTTTGTAGTGTCTGAATTTCTTCTACCTGAAACAGTCTGTCAGATGCAAAGTTCTATGTGGAGTCAGAGTCTAGCTGTCACCCCATTTCAGTTTCTACATAGCATAAAGATGATAGGCAGCAGAATTGTTATGTATTGTTGGTCCATTTTTTTGTTTGTCTTTTGCTGAAATTTCTGGCACTTGTGAGAGGATAGCAGATGATGTGAATGGGATTGTTTATAGTGGGAAATCTTTATCAAGTAGGAAGACTTTATATAATTTCCTAGCTATGGTCATATTTTCATTCCAGTCTGTTCTGGCTTGTTTGCTCTATGCTCAGATCCCCTCAAAACAAGCCCTGAAGGCACTGATCTCCACTGGCCTGAGACATTTTCCAGGCACTCACAGTTCTGTTTCTGTGCAAATTCTTAATGACCCCAGTCTGACCAATGTACCAGCTGCCTTAAGTGGGACTCCAGAGGGGTTAGTCATAGTCTCTGTTTTAAGTACCTAATAAAGGTATAATTCAGGGGATCAAAGCTGCATGCTGAAGTCCCTCTTGTAGTCAATGGAGAGAAATTGGTGCCAGTGAAGGTTAGTTTAAAACACTTAAAACCAAAGGCCAAAATTAGACAGTATGAATATCTCCATAAGTATTCCTTACCTAATTTTTGAAGTGACCCAGCTGAGCAGAGGTGCTTTGAGAATGTTACACACTAAAAGAACTACTTTTCCAAGTAAAATAATGTTTCCGCTGTTTCTGATGGTCAAGGTATGCCTTACCTTTCTTAAAGCAGTCCAGTGATTACTGTAGAAAGTTGACTGGGAAGTGGTAGATCTGGTTTAAATTACCTTAAAGAAGGTCAAATCTCCATTTCTCAGGCCTGAGAATACCTTAGCCACCAGGCTAGAAGCCTCCCTACCTGCTATTGCTGCACCACTGTGCAAAAACACAGGCAAGGTTGACTGAGTGTGAGTGAAAGGGACTCCTTACCACCATGGTAAGAACACGGTCAGAAGGGCAGCAGCCCTGTGCCCAGGCTGAGCCTTCTCCCTGCGTTCCCACTCTGAAATGGGCTGTACCTTGATGAAGCCAGAAGCAGCAGACCCCTTCAGCCCAAAACTGGGCAGGAAGGTCCAGTTTGCAGGGGATTTTGGTGATTTGAAGAGAAAACCAAGAATTTTAAAATTCTCCCTGGAAAATTTTCTGTGGACATTTAAAATCATGAGAAAAGGGGAAGAAGTTGCTGGCTGATGCAGCTGGCCCAGTGGGCTGCAGCCCTGTACTCAGGGCCCAGCCTGGTCTGGGATCAGGGCCAGAGTTTAATGTAGTCAGGATCAAAAGGTTAAAATTATTACCATGTTCCTGCATTGCTGGGATCAGGGTCAGAGTCATCTGGGGCCCCTCTCGATAGGTGGTGTGCTGCTGGAGAGCAGGGAGTGCACTCTCCTAGAAATTTGGTCAATTAGCAAGTGAAAGTATAACAAAAATTGCTTTAAGATGCAAGAATTTGAATTGTGAACAGCAAATCCCTTTTAGCAAAAAAATTTTGCTAATATTTTCTTAAACAGAACTCCAAGCCTTTCAATAAGGTCTCATTCATAGCAATGTAGTAGTTGCATCTTGTGAGACTACTGTATCTGCATGAGCAGGTTGTAGCCCAGACCATAGCTCAAATAAAAGACAAAATACAACAAAAAAGAGCTGTGCAGGAAAGAAGGGGGTTGGAGCCTAGCACTGCTTTTTAAGTCAGCCCTGATGGTAGAGATAATTCTTTGAATCATTTCACTATTAGGTCAACCAAAATTGGCTTGGAAAGAACATGGGAAGACTTATTCCCAGATGCATTTCTATTCCAAGGCAAATAGAGAAAACATTATTGATAAAAGCTTCTCAAAAAGCTAACACTAAAGAAACCACTGCCAAAGTAATGAACAGCAATTAACTACAGTCAAGGAGGGCACACACACTTTATATACTCTTTCAGGTGAGTCTGTTTTCTTAGACACAAGTCCTCTCAGTTTGCATTCATTATAAACATACCTCATGGACAATGAGGAGATAATGAAATCTGTTTAAGATAGCAAAACTTAATACAAAGGCATTAATATGATAGATAAATGTGCAGTTCTATATACTAGCTTAAGTCATAAATTAATCTGTTTAATGGTTAAAAGTTCAAATTGTGCACATAAGGAAAACAAGGATAAGTTATGCAAGAAAACGTCCAATGCAGATTGAATTATATTTCTTGGGCTTTCTGAAAGTCAGCTTTCTAATGCAAAATCTCTTTTTACTGAAGTAGCTAACACTAAAAACCATAGTTTCCTCCCATCCCTCCCCTAAAACCAAACCAAATTGCTTTCCCATTAGTCATATGTTTACTGTGGTGTTTTTCATAAAATTAATATAAAAGCAATTAATATGATTGGTAAGGACAGACATTATTAGAATCCTCCTTTTGTCACTAACTTGCTGTATTTCATGGCACAGCAGTTTTGTTTTCTATTTACTTTTTTACTTTAATCTAAATCTGTGGGGTTTTTTTTTAAGCTTAAATATATTTCTTAAACTTGTTTGAAGCCATTCTCAAGTTTCTTCAGAGAATAATTCTTATTCTGCAGATCATATGTAAATCTGATCTCTTACTTAACCCACCATTTTCTTCTGTTCAGGAATTGGATGGGTAGTCAACATAATGCAAAAAGCTATCTATAAAAACATTCATAAAAGAAGTGAGAGCAATAGCAATACTTTTGAACTGAACACAAAATTTCAAAGGAATAGTTGCAAAATATTCTGCCTAACTGTAATATTCACAAGAAATGTCACAAAAGTGCACATCCATCAGTATTCTGTAGGGACTGTAGGGCTTAAAGCATTTTTTTTAATCAGCAATGCAAGAACATGGTAATTTTAACCTTTTGATCCTGACTACATTAAACACATCTTTCAGCATTTGCAGACAGAGCTGAGAATCACATTGTTCCTTTGATAATTTGATAATGGGAGCTGAATTTGATAATGGGAGCTGAAAACATTTGGCTTCTCACATGTCATATCCCAGTGCCATCCCACACCAAATCAAAACCTCATTCACTTTGAAAATATTGCTAATTAATAAATATAAGGGAACTTGACATAAAGATGAATCTTTATTACAGGACCCCAAAGGTGAATTTCGAGAGTGTCCTGAAAGGTCATTTCGGATCAGTGCTTATCTAAAACTATCATCTAGCTTGTTTGGGCTTTCACACAGCTATTACATTAATGGAATACATTAGACTGATGGCCACTCTGGGCCAGAAACGTGAACCTGGAGATCACACAGGAATGTAATTTTTCAGATTTTCCTTTTATTTACTACTTTCATTTGTGCTAACAGTACAGAAAGTAGGCTATCTTACTACATTTTATCAGCTCATCTTCTGGTCCTGACAAGAAAAAGTAGAGTTCCAAAAATGGAAGGTAATAATTCCATATAAATGTATTTAACTATTTCAGAATCCCTAAAAGGTATCATTCTGTTTCACCTTGGACAATGGTTCATATCGGTTCTTCTTTTTTCCTGATCCAGGAGTCTCTAAGACATCTCTAAACATCTCTAAAATATTTAATTCACCTGCTGGGTTGCAGTGAATACAGGCAAGCAATGGAAGCAGAAAAGACATGGTTTGATTTATGCTTTTTATGTATTCCTTTGAATTTATGCTAATGTGTCAGAGTATTGCCCCCAAAGGAGAATCATTATGATATTCTGAGAGACAGCTGGATATTGCACTCAAATTTGGATTTTGTCATGAGTAACCTTTGATTTAATGAGTGTATATTACAAACAGGTAATAGGTATATTACAAACAGTTTATCATCTCAGAAATCAATGAAGGAACTTCCAAAAGAAGCTAAAGCAGTTTGTTGCTGCCCATTGCCCTAATATACTTTTAAGGAATTAAAGGAAATAAAAATTTTCCATTAGGGACAGCAGGACCTTGAAGCATATAAAGGAATAAACTTCATTTTATGAGACTAAATGAAGAGGTTAGCAAATGGCTTACAGTCAACACTTAGAAAAAGTTGTAGTTTTCAAAATGATTAAAGGCCATTTGCTTTCCTAGAACTCTCCCTGGAGTGACAAGAGGTCACAAAGGGATGGTTCATTTTATTCCCATCTCTTTGCAGTTTTATGAGGTGGGTAACATTAGCATCCCTGCTCCTTTGTTCCCAAAATCTCAGTGGAAAGACCTATGCCCTTCAGGTCTTACTGAACTGACTTTCCTGCAGGAGATTGGAAGGATTAGGGAGATTAGGAAAGAAAATGGGATTATGGAGAAAAGAGGAAAAAGGTGGTTTATATTTTTTAATGATAACATTGTAATGTCTTATTTCCAAGTGAGGAGGTCAGGACTTTCTCCCTAATGAGTGTATTAAACTCTGGAAAGTAAACAGCTTAAACTAAGGTAATCTGGAGTACAAGTTACTTCAGCATCTTCACATGTGTCTATCTTTGGCAGCTCAGCATTAGACAGGCATTGAACTAGTAAATGTCTAGGAGCAGCACTTGACTATATTTCATATAGTTGCAATTTTTTTGTTTCGGCAATTGACACAGATACATAAGGATAAAGGTGCCAGTAGCATTTGTTTTACCTATTCATGTTTTATCCATGATACTTAGTATTACCTTAGAGGTCATTTCTCATTTCTCAGATATGAGGGATATGACTTCACATTCCCAATTTTTAAATCTTTGTACAGTGTGTGTCCTTGATACCTCAGTAAAGTCACAATTTAAAGAGAAAACACATCTGTCTCATAAGACCTAGGTGGAGTCACCATATACCAAAATATACTACTTATTTTGGGATGGCTTATGAGAAAAAAAGAATCCAAAAATAGTCTGAAAATAAGATACAACTTTAAAAGAACATTTGTCTGTTGAGAACTGAAAGTTGTATTTGAAAGTTATTATCTAGTATCATATCCAGTTACTAGATCACTATAGGGTCATAATGAAAATGCACATAGTGGGACTGTAAGACTTTATGGCCATAGCTCCTAAATTAAGACTGACTCTTAACTAGGCATTACTGGAAACGTAGCAATTGTGATTAGCTATTCTAGAGCCTCTAGTGGACTTTGTTGTCATTCTGTACCCATATTTTCATTTTCTAGGTCCTGAAATATCCCTTCCCTTTCTTAACTTAGCTATGGTGCTTCAGAGAGGACTCCATGTGCAATAGCAGTAACAGGAGATGATGATTACTGCATGCTTGGAGTGGTATTATAAGGTACAAAGTGAATGACTTCATGTAAGAAGTCTGTCAGTGACTTTTAAGTTATACAAAAATCAGAGTTCTTTATTTTAGATGTAAAATGACTTTTATTCAAAAAAGCAAGGAAAGCATCAGGAAAGTTCATTTCATATTCTTTGAAGTAAAAAATCAACAACACTCCATCCAAAAGCTTGAAATGTGTTCTAAAGTACTTCCAAAACAATTTTTAAAGTATTGAAGTATTGTGTATTATAAGCAAGCATAGTTTCAAGGACTTTTGCACTCTCTTAGGTCCTTGTGACATCATAAATCACAATGGCCCTAGTTTATATTATCAACAAAATCCTGCATGGAGATGTAACTTCAGAATTTAGTATTTGCCTCTTTTTAATTATACACAGTTCTTACATACAGGATCTACCTTACTTTCTCAGTATACTCTCCTTGAAAACTCCTTGTTAATGTAGAGAACAGGGATGCATCCAACTTTGCCCTTCTCTGGAATGACATTCCCAAGCATCTTTTATTTCCCTTCCTAATCTCTCTGACATTTGCTTCTGGGTATAACATTCCCATAATATTTTCTGGCCTTCACTGCATCCATCTCTTTCCAGTTCAAAATTTCCCAATGATTCCTGCTTCCTAATGATAGTCTGAATAAAATCATGCTTTTTGTGATTTAAAACTCCTAAAGGTGAAGTCCTTTTCAGGGTGCAGGGTATGTGAGAGGTTGCTTTTTATAGCATAGAACAATGATGATAACACACTTGACTGCAGATGCCGTAAATAACAGAAGTATAGCTACAACTGCAAATCATGCTTTTTCTTTGCTTACTTTTTTTTTTTTTTTGATCTGACAGCAGTTGAGTGGCAAATGTGTGTAGCACAGACAATTCTTTTGGTCCAGTCCACAAATTCTCCTTTAAATATTGTCAGTATGTCGAAAAGATTGGTATCCAGACATGCATGCATACACACAGTCACAGACATATTAGCACCTGTTATATGGGGAATGGACACATCACGGCTTATTTGCCATGGATAAATTGGTATGCAATCTCTTGCTTGACAGTAAGCCACATACATAGGCAAGTTACTTACCAACAAGAAATAATACATTGTTATTTTTCCTTGGATAAACAGAGCTGCCAGTACACAAATCAAGGTAATCTGTTTTAATTACAACAAATGCTAGGAAAAATCTCTTTATTAGTTTAGATCTCCACTGATACAGGTGTACAAGGACTCCTCATAGTAACATGCATTAATATTCTCAAGGACAGATATACTGAATGTCACATCTGCTCTCGCTAATCTCTGAAGAGGTATGATGCTCTCTCAGAACTAATGCAAAAATGAGTGTCCCTGTCTTTGATTTGACTATCACAGTACTTGTACTTTTTGTTTTCTTATAAAGCTTCCTCGTACAAAAATAATTCACAACTAAAACGGGATCCTTCTGATCAAGGTTTCCTCATCCTGCTTAGTCTCTCCACTCCACATTCATAAATATCTTGAGAGCTTTCAAGCATCTGAAGCCATTGTGCTTCACACAATTGTTCTTTTTTGTACTCTGTGAAGGAAATTACATGAGGGCAAGCTAAAATTCCTGCATATCATATTTCTCACTATTGAAGGGCTGTCTCCTTGAATAAAAAAAGCAATAAGTCTATCTGAACTGACATTGGCAATTGTTCATGTACTTTACAGCATTATACAATTAGATGTGATTTCAAATCAAGAAGTCCTGGAAAATCATAGGGATCACTTTCAGGACCGATAATGTCTCTGAACTGGTCAAATTTTGCTGGATGAAGGATACATTTTCTGAAATATAGCTCTAGGCATCAAATTATTTGATTAGTGTTTTCCTGCATGATTTAACCCTGGCTGTTATAGTACCCCATTGTCAGCAATTGCTAAGCTATTAATCCCTGTAAGCATATTAAAATTAAACATATGTAATGGAAACAAGTTGCTGCTCACTAGGGGTAATTCTTAGTAAGTAGAGCCAAAAAGCAAATTACAAGGAAACTCATTATCGCTAATTGAATATTACTAATACAACTACTTGCTGGCAGATAATAGATAAAGTATTCAATACCATATAATAGAAGAATATGCTAAATTGCTTTTCTCTCCTTTAAGCTTGATGAAAATGAGACATGCAACTAAGTGCAAGGGAAAGAGTCTGTCTCCCCCCTCTAAAACTTTTTGGTGCCATTCCTTAGCGAGAGAGGTAGGAGATCTCCAAGCTTCCAGACTGATAGCTTTTTGATAAAAACCAACCAACCAAACAAAGAAACAAAAAACCCACTATTGATTTAATGTAAACCTTTTTCAAAGTGTGACAGTGTTATCCCAAAAGCGGGGTCGTTCACCCATTGTGCAGAAGCCAATTAACACACACAGAGCCAAGGTATTTTATTCCCTTCATATTTGCACAAAGATGGGTGCTAGGTGGCAGTTCCACAAATCTAGCACACCTTTGTACGAAACTACAGCATATTTATCCTGCTACATGATTAGTATAAACCTGCCCAAATTTACACTTATTGGTTAGTGATTAACATTTCATACACTATTGGTTTACTGTATTTAAATTAGCCTCACTTGCTATGCAAATTAGCACGCATGCTCCTTTCAGGTGGGAGGGGGGCAAGTCTTTTCAGTCCTGAATTGAGTCAGTGGTTGCGATCTCCCCTCACCGCATTTACCTTTCACCCAGTTTCTGCAGTTTTATCAGATTTCATGTTTTTCTGGACACCATCCAGTCTTTGGTGCCAAGATGGTCCCTTTTATCAGTCCGTTAGCTCTTCTTCAAGGGTATAGCCGTTAGTTTTCCACAGTTCGTTAATTAAACAAATACTTTTTTATCTTTTAGCTCCTTCCCAGATTCCTTTCTCAGAGCACAGGTGGTTCGTAGTTTTGCTCAGTGGAAAATTCCACTTTTTTATCTGCAGGATATCAACAGTTTTGTTTCAGGAAGACAAACTATAATGTCAACAACTGTCAAAATGCATTATTTCAACATCCAGGTTGAACTGAGCTAGAGCCAAAGAACCTTTCTTTTTTTTTTTGCAAAGTAGTGTCAGAGTAGTGTTTCAATGTATTCCAAACAAACATATTGGATTTCCTTTCCTATGAGACTTATCAGTGTTTCAGTTTTATTTCCAAGAAAACAAAACTTCTGTCAAGTTCTGGTATCAACAATTCCCCAGAATGAAGTAGTGCAACAAAACTCATGTGTGTAACAAAAAAAAAAAGGTCCTTATATCCTTATTCCGATATCTAAGGACTTCCTAACCAGCTTTCCAGTTTTTGGAGTCCTAAAAAAAAAAAAAAATTTTAGATGAGGCAGGAGAGAAACATCAGGTAAATATGTCAATAAAACCTATAGCAGGTAGAACAATCATCAAATGAAATAGTGGAATCTTGGCATTAAATTTGGACTTAATAAACTCAGTAGGATATAATTTAACTACCCTTTATAGCCAGACATGTGGAGACAAGTAGGGGCAAGACCAAGTTCACTGAAAGAATATAATAGCCTTGCATAGGGGAAATAAAAGTATCTGAAATATTCAATACATGGAGTCTTCTGTGAAAAGCAAAGGCAGTGAGAAAGAAGAGGAGGGACTGCAATGGGAGCATTTGAAACTGCCACCAGAGTCCAAACCTTTGTAGACCACAATTTAGCAGAGGTGGCATTCTGCATGGAGGCAGAGGTCAGTAACAGTATCTTAAAAGTAGGTCATATGCCTGTACTAATATGGGCCCCTTAAAGATCTGAAGAGTCTGGATATTTGGAGGGATAGGAGGGAGGAAGGGAAGGTTGTCTGCTTATGCTAATGGAATGAACCATGTACCATTCAGCTTATGCAAATCCTCCTATTTTTAGGCTTGTTTGACCTTCACAGTATGCAAACATTTTAAGTACAATAAGCTTCCGATAAATATTTATTGGCATTATCTATCAAGTAAACTATTGTAGAGGATAAAGAGGAAAAGTTTTACAGGCATTTTAATATCTTTTGAAGCAAATAGCTTAACGAAAAAAAAAAAAATTGACCTTATAGCCCCTTTTCCAGAATTTTAGTATTTTGTATGACTGGGAAATCAGTAGAAGTAGAGAACATTTTTCTGAATTTGGGAATTTGATAGCAATTTTTAATAGAAGTATCCTGGGTGTTAAGGAATTGATGGCAATTTTCAGTCCTAGGTTCTCTCCAATGGTACTTGAAGGTACTGACTTCTGTGGATACTGCTCTTCTAGAATTCACATGATATTTGGGTAAGACGGATGGTGAATTTTTGCTTTTCTTCCTAGAAGACTGGTTACAGCTGTCTACATCTGTTAGAGGCTAAGGCTAATTTCAGCACAAAAGGCTCACTATTTTTTTTTGTCTTCAGAATTCCAGGTTATTCCCAAATTTGCTGGGTATGTTGCCACTGATTTAATGCTCTGGGGTTTATATATAGGTATCTGTGCTAACACATTCTCCCTCTAATCTCCCAAACTCCAGATGAGCTTGCCCCATAAAAGGTTTGTCTTGACTTAAAACTTTTAAAAGCAAACTCCTAGCAAAACAGTTCAAGAGATCAAATCCTGAATTTGCATTTGTTATGAACATAAGACATACACTATTACTAGTTTCTTAGTATTCCAAACGCAAGTTGGAAATTCAAGATTTTGGTCATTCTGGAGAAGTTTGCCAAATGTCCCAAAGACTTTTCTGTCAATGTCTCAGCCAAACACTGAGCAAATTCATAATGTGACCTACCACTGATAGCAACTGGGAATGCTTAGTGCTCCCTAAAATCAGCCTTGAAAGCATTTCAGATCAGCTACCAAAATGCTTTGGTAGTCTTGGAAAATGCATCCAAATATGCAAATTTCTGACAGTCACTGGGCTAGGACCAATTTCTCCTAACTTTAAACATTTTTTCTGAACTAACTTTTCTTAGTTTACTTTTTGGTGAAATGAGAAATACTGATACTTCTGACTTCTGGCTCATCTAGCTAGCAAATGTGATGCCCCTCTACAAGAAGGGACGGAAGGAGAATCCGGGGAACTACAGGCCTGTCAGCCTGACCTCGGTGCCGGGGAAGGTCATGGAACAAATCATCTTGAGTGCCATTATGCAGCAAGTGCGGGACAACCGAGGGATCAGGCTCAGCCAGCATGGGTTTATGAAAGGGAGATCCTGCTTCACTCACCTGGTCTCCTTCTATGACAAGGTGACCCACTTAGTGGATGAGGGAAAGGCTGTGGTTGTTGTCTACTTGGACTTTAGTAAGGCCTTTGACACTGTCTCCCACAGCATTCTCCTGGAGAAGATGGCTGCTCACGGCTTGGATAAGTGCACTCTACGCTGGGTTAAAAACTGGCTGGACGACCGAGCCCAGAGAGTGGTGGTGAATGGAGTTAAATCCAGTTGGCGGCCAGTCACGAGTGGTGTTCCCCAGGGCTCAGTGTTGGGGTCAGTCCTGTTCAACATCTTCATTGATGATCTGGACGAGGGGATGGAGTGCACCCTCAGTAAGTTTGCAGATGACACCAAGTTGGGTGGAAGTGTCGATCTGCTGGAGGGTAGGAAGGCCCTGCAGAGGGACCTGGACAGGCTGGATCGATGGGCCGAGGCCAACTGTATGAGGTTCAACAAGGCTAAGTACTGGGTCCTGCACTTGGGTCATAACAACCCCATGCAACGCTACAGGCTTGGGGAGGAGTGGCTGGAGAGCTGCCTGGCGGAAAAGGACCTGGGGGTGTTGGTTGACAGCTGCCTGAACATGAGCCAGCAGTGTGCCCAGGTGGCCAAGAGGGCCAATGGCATCCTGGCTTGTATCAGGAATAGTGTGGCCAGCAGGACCAGGGAGGTGATAGTGCCCCTGTACTCGGCATTGGTGAGGCCGTACCTCGAGTCCTGTGTTCAGTTTTGGGCCCCTCACTACAAGAAGGACATTGAGGTGCTGGAGCGTGTCCAGAGAAGGGCAACGAAGCTGGTGAAGGGTCTAGAGCACAAGCCTTATGAGGATCGGCTGAGGGAGCTGGGGTTGTTTAGCCTGGAGAAGAGGAAGCTGAAGGGGAGACCTTATTGCTCTCTACAACTACCTGAAAGGAGGTTGTAGCAAGGTGGGGGTCGGTCTCTTCTCCCTAGTAACAAGCGATAGGATGAGAGGAAACGGCCTCAAGCTGCGCCAGGGGAAGTTTAGGTTGGATATTAGGAAAAACTTCTTCACTGAAAGGGTGGTCAGGCATTGGAACAGGCTGCCCAGGGAAGTGGTTGAGTCTCCATCCCTGGAGGTATTTAAAGGACGAATAGACGTGGTGCTCGAGGACATGGTATAGTGATGGACTTGGCAGTGATAGGTTAACGGTTGGACTCGATGATCTTAAGGGTCTTTTCCAACCTTAACGATTCTATGATTCTATGATTCTGTCTCTTAAGAGGCATCTGAAGTAGGTTGGGCAACCTTAGTGTGGATCATCCACCTGTCCCCATTCATTGCAAAGGTAGCTCAGATGTAGATGGCTGTGTGCAAATGAACCCCACCAACATTGTCTGGGCAAAGACAAAAACACAGTCCTTTGTTCTTTTGTAACTTTGACTGTCATAAATCTCATGTTGCATGTTGTAATTATTGCTAGGATGATGAGAAAATTTGGCCAGGGGCTTTATACTACCAATTTCTACATGGAGGAAAATATATGCTTGAGATATCTGAAATGGAAAGTTTGCTGCTTCTCACTGAGGGAAAACAAAAAAAGCTAAGAGTAGAAGGACAATGATAGATGGAGACAAAATTTAAGCCAGGCAAGTTGGTCGGAATATTACCTGGGAGAACAGAATGGCATGTTTAATTTAAAAACTATTCTGAAAACCCAGAACAGTTTCCCTGGAAATATTACCTTCTTAATAGTTTTATTCCTTTTCAGTTTTCAGTACACCTTCACAGGCTAAACGTACTATGCTGTCTTATGAGTCAAAGGTATATGCTCACAAAAATGAAGAAGAGTTATCAAGTTATTGAAAAATGTGTGGGATATTTTCAGGATAGCAGGTGTTCTGAACTAACTGGTACAATCTTACACAGGAATATCAGTGATCACTTTTAAAAAATCTCTAACTAATGCATATCTATATAATGGGTTAAAAAAAGGCATTAACAGCTGAAAAGTGAAATAGCTTTCTTGGGATTTTGAACAGGCAAAACCATAAGGGGAAATGAAAGAATGTTTTTCCATGGGTCACAGGAAGTTTACCTATAAATAGAGCACCCATTTGTTTCCTAGCTGGCAGACAGCAGAAAACAGCTCTTGGTGCAGAATTACTGTAGAGAAAAGGCAGAGTGAACTGCTCTGGTGGAAGTTATATGCATCTACACCAAAATGCTGCTGCTGGGGCTGGAAAACTCAAACTAGACAAGGCTTTACCTCTTAAGATTTTTCTTCTCAGCTGCGAATACTGAGAATTTTACCAACAAAGTCTCAATTCTGCAGGCAGCCTGAAACAATTACTCAAATGCCTGAAGTGTTCCAGTTATGTCAATAAGCTGTTAACTCAGGAGCAATAACCTGATCTTGTATGACCTAAATGTCTTTCCATTACTTCCAGGTTACTGAAAGTGGCAGTTCAACTCAAATGCTAAAATCCCTGTTTTTAATCCTGTTCTATGTAAGACAATAAACGGAAGACAAATAGCTCTTTTATTGAACATTAAAGGGAAGTACTAAATAAGTACCATAACAAATATGGAAGGTTTCTGTGTTATTCATCTGCATATTTCATTTAAGAAAAAGAATCTGTTACTACAGCAATACAGAATCCATGGGACTGTCACTTTCTGGCAAGCTAAACTCAACTTTGTATGTGAGAACTTGCTTATAAATGTGCTGGATTTTGCCAGCTACTCTATGGCTTCTATACAGAAGAACAAAGTGCTGCTGCTAGAGAGATCAATATTAATATAATTGGCCCTCATACCAGTTATGTATGATTCTTCCAGTCAAACTACTTACATCATTTTAGGAGCAGAATATGCACCTGATGATTTGCTTGCTTTACTGAGGTGTTACTGTGTTGACTCTAACTTCTTGCAAAGGACTTATTTGTCAAACACAGCTTTGGGGTTAAAAAAAAAAATCTGCCTGTGCACTTTCGCATCTCAAATTGGTTCTGCTGAAAAAGCTGAGGAAATAATTTAGTTAAAATTTCCATATTTCAAACCCTAGCCTTGATGGGATGTCCTGAGCCAGTGTCCAGCACCCTGCTCCCAGTCTGCCATGTTGTGCAGTCCTCCCAGAACTGTGGAAAGGAATGTGATTGCTGTTGTGCTAGACTACATGGCACATAGTGTATAGTGTACATACAGTACAAGAGAGTCGTTTCAGCTGTTCTGTTCATCTTGGAACTCTCTCTGTACCTACTTCACCTTGAAGTAATCACTTCCAAGAAAAATGAAAATCCTGTGGGTATAGTGCTGTGGAAGGGTTTTTTTTGTGGTTTACACAGCATCCCTTAACACATGTAATTAGGTCTCTCAGCTTATCTCGACCTTTGGGAGGAAGAGTTTGTTTCAGAAAGACACTCCCCATTTTAGATTCATCTGAGAATAAAAATGTCTTCCAGGCTCCCTTTTAGCCTTTGAGCAAAGAACTTAATATGACTTGCAATGCCCTACTTGCACTGCTACATTCACATGCAGCTCAAGAAAATGTTTGTCTTGCATGGCAGGTTACTGCAAATAATAGTAATCACATGTTGTAGGTGCTTTATAATTAGTGCTGACTGAACAACCTGAACCCTTTGGCTCTGATTCCAGTTCATTCTATGGCCTTCATCCACCAAGAAACACATCAATAATTTTATCTTAAATCTTGGCTCCTAATAAAATCCATGGAGAAAAGTGAAAGTTAGGGGCTTAAGTTGGGAATGTGACTGTTTGCCCAACATACAGCTCTGTTCTCCAAAGGGTGCATCTGGGAAGATCCAGCAGAAATACCTAAGCAAGAACGTCAGCTGCTGTACTGGGGGTCTGGTAGTCACCAAATTATTTCTTGTAACTGATCAGAACCCATGTCTGGGAGCTGTACCCAGAAGCAGAGAGGCCTGGGATTTGGTAGCATGCAGGTGTGTCATGATTGCATGCATCCCTGATACTTTGTCTTGGGTAGAAGCTGCCTTAACCAGCCAAGTGTTCTCTCAGCGTGCTCCAAATTATAAACATTTTTGGTGCCCTGTCTTGTAAGTGACAGATGACTCTGGCCTGGTCTCCAAGGAAAAAGCTTGGTACAAATGGAGATAACAATGTTGGCTTAGAGCAATCATGTTCAGATGTATCTCAAAACTCTTAGTTCCTTTGGCAAAATAATTACATAAATTGTACAGGGGTTTCAATTGCTCAGAGGCTTTTGTTACCTTGACAGATCTTACTATCTTGATTTTCTTCTGAGTTGAAGTGACTAAAATCCATTCTTATACTGTTCTTAGCACAACTAAGGATCAGGTAAGGGAGACAATATACAATCCATGTCTGATAGATGGCTTAAGTGCCATTAGCATACAAATCAATCTGAATCAGAAAAAACTTACTGCATTGGAGGGGTAGAAATAGCATCTTCAGGTGGATGCCTAAAGGCAAATAGGGAAATAGAGCATGTATCCGGAATGCTGATATTGTCCAGATTTTATGTAAAGGAAATCAAAATGTAAGGTGGTGCTATTCATAGCTTTTTTTTGGTGGAAAGTCTTTCATCGCTTCAGGTTCTCAAACCGTCTGGCACGTGCTTCACTGATCTTGGACAGAAGTGTATGAAGTGTCCCTTGGCTTCAGCCTTTTTTATGCTGCATCTCATGTGGAAAGTCTTTTGAGTACTACCTTCCCCTCCCAGGTCCAGAAAATGTCTTGTCTTATTTTAGTCTTTTGTATCAAAATGTTTGTTATGTCATCTATCTTTAGCCTAGAATTAACAACTTATTTCATTAATGTTTGTAAAAGACCTGTGGATAGGAGGTGATTAACGCCTATTACCTCTCATTAATTTATATTACATACGTAAATACTACATTAGAAAATTAACTCTTTAATTTTGATCTCTCCAGAAAATTCCGACACAACCCAAATTACATCTCAGCTATCAGTTAGTCAGCAAATCATGTCTACACTGGAACCAATGCAATTTATTAGACTGCTTGTCACTTATTGTCGTGGTTTAACCCCAGTCAGCAGCTAAGCACCACACAGCCGCTCGCTCACCCTCCCCTGCCCACAGTGGGATGGGGGAGAGAATCGGAAAAGCAAAAGTGAGAAAACTTGTGGGTTCAGATAAAGACAGTTTAATAGGACAGCAGAGGAAGAGATGATAATAATAATAATAATAATAATAATAATAATAATAATAATAATAATATACAAAACGATGCACAATGCAATTGCTCACCACCCACTGACCGATACCCAGCCCGTCCCGAGCAGTGATCGCTGCCCCCCAGCCAACTCCCCCCAGTTTATATACTGAGCATGATGTCACATGGTATGGAATAGCCCTTTGGCCAGTCTGGGTCAGCTGTCCTGGCTGTGCCCCCTCCCAGCTTCTTGTGCACTGGGCAGAGCATGGGAAGCTGAAAAGTCCTTGACTTAGTGTAAGCACTACTCAGCAACAACTAAAACATCAGTGTGTTATCAACATTATTCTCATCCTAAACCCAAAACACAGCACTATACCAGCTACTAAGAAAATTAACTCTATCCCAGCTGAAACCAGGACACCTGTATAAGATGAACAGTATGCCAAGTAGAGGAGCATTTTATGGATATCTTAAGTGCCATGTAAATAGAGCACAGTTAAAATGGGTAAGGAAGGGGGATCATTTCTTAATGATAGATCAATAGATTAAGTGCATACATTTCTCATCATGAAATATCATTTTGCTCAGTTTTGTCTTAGCAGTGTCTGATGGACGAGGGAGTATGTTCTTTGTATTATCATAGTCTACTGTAGCTCCTGATTTTTTTTTTATATCCCCCCTTTCTTATTGCCTCTTTCCTACCAATGTTTCTCTATGCTACTTGCGGCTTTCTGTTTATTTTTTCCTCTAAATTCTTCTTTCTTAGTTTTTAATGGGTGTCCTACAAAGTTTCCCGAGACAGTGTTAGTCAGGTGTTAGGAAATGTACCCAAACCCATCCCAGCAGTTGAATGACATCACTGTATGGTGTTAACAAAGCCATGCCATGCTGTGTGTCTGAATTAGCTGTGCAGAGTTAGACTCTCCTTGGGACTTGGTCAGGCTATTGAGAACTTCTGAGTCTCGGTGAAGCAGCCTTTGGTCATGCTTTTGCTGTTGGGAGCCCACATCTGTGTGCTGATGGAGGATATAATTTGGCTGACCTGAATCAACTTAGTTTAACTTTTCAGAGAAACCCCATTTTAAATACTGGTACCCTACAGCTCTAGTGTTATGCAAACCTGATCTGGGAACATGTGCCAGCTGCTACGAAGGGGGCTTTAATTCACCACTTCCCTGAGCTTTCTGTTCCCTGCCTGCAAATCCACAGATGCACAGATTCCTTGAGGAAAGAGTTTTCTGGATGGATTACATCCCATGCGATGTGCTAGGCTGCTTTACCTTTTTGATCTGCTCTGGTGCAACACAGGAGTAACTAGCCATGGCTAATCATGGGAGACAGGCTAATCGGGGAGCCTGGAAAAGAAAATCAAAACTTAATGCACTTTTATTCAGCAATTTAATATTGAATAAATAACCAAAGTATTTTGATAGAAGCAGGTCTCAAACTTTCAGTTTTCTTTTTTCTTTGGTGGTTACTGTAAGAAGCTCAGTGTACTACAGTTCCTTTCATCACCCAGGAAGGGAGGCAGTGTCAGTATCAGAGGTTCCTTGTTTATTTTGTTCTGTTGGATTTCTTTCATCATCTTTTGGAAGAATTTCTAGCTCAATGTCTCCCTTGGTACTTATTTTTTCCCAGCTTTTTAATTTATGCCTTCTCCTAATGAAGTTCTTAAGAATCTTCAGCTGCCTGGGACAAGAGTTTTCTGAATGCTAACCTGGGGCTGTGTCCTTCTGTGGATCATGGTAATTGTGAGATGACTTACAAGAATGTTAAGTAGCTGCATTTTGCTTTAAGAAGCATACCAGGCTATCATTTCAAATCTGCAAGGAGGCATATGTATGTTATGGTTCATCTCCTGTTCTTTATTTCAGTACTTCCTACTGAGTCTGTGAGTGAAACTGGATGCTGTATTGAACAAAGTTAACCCTCTTCTGTGTGGAAGAGAACAAACATAGCAACAACACTTGTGGTATTTCCTTGTTTTTAGAAGAAAATGCATGGCCACAAAGCCTGCTGATCAAGAGGGGTCACACCGTCCTGGCAGCAATCTCTGATCTCATGCTATGATGTTCTTTCCAGTGATGAGCTTGTGGCAATAGACATGATAACATCTGAGCTTAAGTTATGTTGTTAGGTTAGTTTACTAGACAAAATGGGGGAAGGAGAAGGAAGAATCAGGATTTGCATCACAATGCAAGTGCAGAATATTCCATATCAAACTGCTCATCCAAAGCAGACATCTCTAACCACTTTTGTCAACTGATGTGATATTAAACTGTACGTGCCCTATAATCTAGCTCTTCTGATTTGTGCTTTCAGTTTCTGAATAAAAAAAAAAAAAAAGAATCTATAAAACAGGATTCATTGTCTTAGCTCCTGAAATATATTTCAAAAAGTACTACAGGATCCATTCCATGTTTATTTGGAGAAGTCATAAAAGCAGAGGAAAGACACACTTTCTTGTCAATCGGGACTATATCCATGTCGCAAATTCAGCCTTTTCATTCTTCACATTCTTCAGCCTTTTATTATTATTTGTGCAGCAATACCAGAAGCACTAACCACAAATCACCTGCTGTGTCTTATAGCACCAGTGACAAACAAGGTGGGTGCTACCTACAATCCAATCATCAGGCACAGTCAACATGGGTTCACAAAGGGAAAGTCCTGTCTAACTAATTTAATATCTTTCTATGATAAGGTCACCCGCCTAGTGGATGAAGGGAAGGCAGTAGATGTAGTTTTTCTGGATTTTAGTAAGGCTTTTGATACTGTAGTATCAAACCCTGGAACAGGCTTCCTAGAGAGGTGGTCGGTGCCCCATGCCTGTCAGTGTTTAAGAGACATTTGGACAATGCCCTTAATAATATGCTTTAACTTTTGGTCAGCCCTGAAGTGGTCAGGCAGTTGGACTAGATGATTGTTGTAGGTCCCTTCTAACTGAACTATTCTATTCTATTCTACAGGAGCTTATAAACTAAACACAAGAGGGCACATAGCTCAGATAAAGAGAAATGTTTGAAGCAAAAGACAAAGCTGGGAAAGGGGACAAAGGAAGAGTTGGCATGACCGATGTGACAGGCTATATTTTTGCAGTAGTATCTCCTGATGAATATTGGCAATGGGTTAACATACTGTCTGAAGCAGGGAAATGCCATTTTTTGCATGAGAAAGACTGATACAAAAGGTCTTAAGTAAAGGTACCCCACAAAAAGAATCCATCAGTTTTAGGAAATGTGTCGATGAGTACTTCAGGTTTGGAGTGGGAGAAGGAAAAAGCTCTGTGTTTTGAATTTAAGTGGATATATTTGTCCACGATGACTGAGAAATAGGCTGCTAGGTCTCAGTTTGAGCTTCTGGCAAGATCTTTATGAGGAAGCATCAGAGTAAGGCTGAGATTTTTAGTTAGAGGAGAAAAAGACTGAAATTTATTTGCTGTGCATTTGTTCTTTTCTTGTAATGATCTGCTGGATACTGAATACTTCTTAATCACAGACATGTTGGTTGGAAGGGACCTCTAGAGATCATCTAGTCCTACCTCTAGTTCGAAGCAAGGTTGTCTTCAACACCAGGTCAGACCAGCTGTAGCTCTGTTTAGATGTGATGGCAATTCTACAAAATCTCTAGGGAAACCCATTCCAGTGCTGCACCAACCTCCTACACAGCCAGGAGAATGGCATAAGAAAAAACAGTGGCTGGGAGGTGAACCCAAGTAAACTGAAGTTAGGCACATTTTAAAATGTTGAACTCATCTTTTAAACTGTGAGAATGTTTAATCACTGGAGCAACATTTCAAGGGAACTGATAAATGCTACATTTCTTGTTATCTTCAGGCACAGACTGCATTTCTGCCGTGTATTTTAACATATACAAGGTATATGTCACTGAAGTGCAAGTTATCAGGCTCTGAGCAAGAATAAGGGAGAGAAATTTAACATTCTGTGATATAGAGGTGATCAGGGAAAATTATACTCATTCTTTTTTCATCCCATCTATGAATTAATACAATATGTGTATAGTGATTGTCTGCACACAGATGAGCACTAGTATGTCTGACCTGGTCATTTTTATGCTGTCTCATTTGTGGGTGAACATCTGGATTCTTTCGTTGTTCCACAGGGGGCACAAAGTAGCTTTGCAGTGCCCCTCTCCTTAGACTCAAGGGGAGAGCTTCAGAGCACAGCACACTGTCTGCAAGAGATCTGTAAAAATTTCTGTCTTTAAAAAGTCTCCTGAATCATAAGCTCATCCTAATGTTGGAAAGCCATTAGTGATTGCTTATTTAGCATAATGACTCAGTGCCTTCCTCATCACTAAAAAAGGTCCTTCCAAAATAATATAGAGTCTTGTTGGCTGGACACTATGGAGTAGCTTGTATTTCTGTCCAGTTTGCTGTGCCAATTTTTAAACATGACTTCTGAGATCCTGAAACATGCCAGAAGTATCTGCCCAGTGATGATTTTCTGGCAACTTGCACTAACACTGAAGTATCGTAAAATACAGGATTGATTCTAATTATCATCTGCAGCATTTCCCACACTAGAATCCTAAATTTTCCAGTCAGGATAATAACACCTGGTAGCATGGAAGTAAGTCTTTAGGCTTCTAGTTTCCATTAAAGGCCAAACTTTCTTTTTTTTTTTTTTTCCTTTTCAGTTTTCCTGTTATGTTGAAAGAAACCAAAACCTACCAAACAGCAATTTTAATTTTTAAGAGGGGGACTTGTTTTCAGAAAAATTAAGTCAAATGTCTAAATACCATATTAAAAAAGACACCTCATCTTTTCACTGAGTCACAGTTGATGCTGCGTTGTAACACTACTTTAATGAAATTAGAAAGCAAAGCTCTGAAAAATATTAAACATGACCTCCATGAAAAATGGACTTTTCAAAGTGGTTTTATAAAGACATTAACCAGGTTTCCATTGTTCTCTTATGGTAATTTTATTAGTTTCCTTCAGCCAAAATGATTTTTGAACAGACAAAAGAGAAAATAGCAATAAACCAAATTTTAAGCCAGTGCAAATGGATTTAGTTCTTTTAAAGTCAATAGATTTATCCCAATTTCTACTAGCTAAGGATGAAGTGCAACCATTCACTACTAAACTTTATGCTTTATGGCTTACCACTCTTAAGTGGCAGAAGCTGCTTGGCAAGCATCATCTTGTATTACTTTACAGGACAGCTTTTATTTCTTTTTTTTGCCTCAGTGGGACATTCTACCAGCGATGTGGGCTGTCTGTCCAGCATCTGTCTGAGCGTACTGCCTGCTTTTGATTATTTCTAACAGTAGCTCTTCTCCATCCATCCTCTTAGCCTCAAAAGGAGATGTTTGAGCAGATAAAGCACTTGTGGGCTTCAAAAACTTCCTGTAAGAGATGAAAGCAGCCCTTAAATCTTGAGAACCGGGGGAAGCTACAAAGGAGGTATAGTATTTATCTGAATCCTGGACTATGTCTTATCCCATGAGGTGTGTACACAAGGGGACAATGTGAGGGCTGAGCAAACCACTTCTCTGTGACATCTCATGACTTCAAGTTTTAATGTTTTCTTAACTTTCCCTTTTCTCTTTTAATGAGCTTCTATGTATTTCATGAAGCTCCCATTTCCAAAGATTTTCAACTCCTACAGGCACCTTAACCCTTCAATAGTGTGCTGGTTTTGGCTGGGATAGAGTTAATTTTCTTCATAGTAGCTAGTATGGGGCTATGTTTTGGATTTGTGCTGGAAACAGTGTTGATAACACAGGGATGTTTTTGTTATTGCTGAGCTGTGCTGACACAGAGTCAAGGCCTTTTCTGTTTCTCACACCACCCCACCATTGAGTAGGCTGGGGGTGCACAAGAAGTTGGGAGGGGACACAGCTGGGACAGCTGACCCCAACTGACCACAGGGATATTCCATACCATATGACATCATGCTCAGCATATAAAGCTGGGGGAAGAAGAAGGAAGGAGGGGACGTTCGAACTTATGGTGTTTGTCTTCCTAAGTAACCGTTACGCGTGATGGAGCCCTGCTTTCCTGAGGATGGCTGAACACCTGCCTGCCAATGGGAAGGAGTGAATGAATTCCTTGTTTTGCTTTGCTTGTGCACACAGCTTTTGCTTTATCTATTAAACTGTCTTTATCTCAACCCACGAGTTTTCTTGCTTTTACTCTTCCGATTCTCTCCCCCATCCCACTGTGAGGGGAGTGATCATGCAACTGTGTGGTGCTTAGCTGCTGGCCAGGGTTAAACCACAACAAATAGGAACTGCTTGGAGAGCAGCAAAGGGAATATTGTTCAGCAGGAGTTGATCTAGACTCTCCATTGAGGGGTGCTAGGAGCAGGGAGCAGTTGAGTTAAAGGAAAGGTTTAATTCTCCACTTGTTCTAATTATCAAAAAGGTGCAGTGATTCCTTTGATGGAGTCTCTTCAAAAAGGTGGCAGTTCCTAATGCAAGAGAAAGTGGATGAAGCAAGAAAATTAAATTGGGGATTCCTCTGTGATGAGTTCAGTGCACTTTTGTCCATTCTGCTATTCATGAGTCAAGTAATAGCTTCACCATCTCAGGAGACTGGATCACCATGCTCTTTTCCCATGGCATGAGCAGGTAAGAGAGGTACTTAGATAGCAAAATCCTGCTTTCAGGTGGATGACAAATCTCAGCCAGCCAGCCAGTCATCTCACTGACAGCAGGTATCTACGTGGAAGATGCACAGCAAACAAGGGTTCTCGGAAATAAATGACCAGGACATTCGTGTTCTTCTGAGTTGTGCCAATCCTACTCATCCAGGTATTGACTTACAATAATACATGCCCTGTAACCAACCTGCATAATAAATTAAACTCACTGCTCCTTCTGCAAAGAACACTTTAAAAAAAAAATATGTGAAGGAAGAGAAGCAGAGGGAGGTTGCAACGTGGTCTCCAGACCATGTTTGCCAGTGACTGCAGATCTAAACTGTGCACCTGTGTTATTTTGAAGATGTAGACCAAAAAATGATGTTTATAATAATACATCTTTATATAGTGTGCCTTGCCTGCATATAATTTTCAGTAAGGGCAAATAAAGGAAGGTTTAAATCTGTCTGGTATTTGTATTTGTTGGTGGTAACAATGATTTTCAGTATCAAATCTGGATTATTCCTTTTCAAATCTAATCTAATTAGTTTATTGATATAAAGCAGTCAAAGTCCTCTTACTTATATGATCCTTTTGCAAAGGAAGTGTGTATTAATTTTCTATGTTGATAAAAATATCAAGGTAGCAGTTACTTAATTAGGAAAGTTTTGTCTTAGCAGATTTTCATGTAGTTATGGCAGTTTTAAGTATTTGATTCAACCAATTTTATGACTGAAATTGACACCATAGCAAGACAAGACATACCACATTTGAATAAGAACATAACAAAAAGTCGGGGGAGGAGCTGAATTTCATTTAGAACAGCCTGCTTAGATGTAATGTGAAAACTGGAAATAATGGCTACAGCTTTGTAAACAGGAAAAGTCTGGTTTAATATCACATTATAACACAATTTAGGTTAATTATGCCACAAACAGAACAGAATTTTGGCCACATAAATTGATAAATACATAGCAATTAAAGATACTGAAGTGACTTCAAAATGTATTATTTTTATCCAGCAAGATCTGTTTGTTTACATCAGTGTAGAATGATTTTAGCTCTGCTCTCCCTTTGTTCCAAAATTAAAGAGCATTTGATAAATATATCTCCCAGCAATGGGTGAAAGGTTCAATAGACATTTCAGAGATTTTCTGATATCAGTACTGTCCAGATAGATAATTGCCACATTTGCTTGAACATATGAGAAAAGGCATATGAAATTTCTGCAGAATTATTTATAAGATCTAAGTAGACCAGATTTGCTCCCTGTGGACCCCCATTTCCTCTGCATGTTCAACCTATGCTTAGTGCAAGGTTGGAGAGCAGCTATCATCATAGCTTCAGGAAACTGAGGTGACCAGCCACTAACAAAGGGCTGCTTTCTCCCTCACAGCAGATCAAGAGCCATTCTGGTTTGCTCCCAGCTTCCTCGTCAGGATGTAGTGATACATCCAAGCCATGAGCCATTTCCTTTGATTGCACGTCCTCTGCTAGTGGTTGGTTAGATAAGGGATATTATATAGCCTCCCAATCACTTTGATGGACACAATTTATCAAAGGGAAGTCCTACCCTTCCTTGTGCAACTAGGACTACGTGGTGCTGTGTACGTGTTCCTGGTCATGGTACATTGAACTGTCCAGGCAGTTGACCAGCTCTGCTTCTGCTGAGGAAATGCCTGGCAGTGGTAAAGCATTGGCACAGGTCCCAACATAGATCCACAGTGAGTTTTAGAATTCTTATGGTACTTGACCCCCAAAATTTTTGTCATTTCTGGCCTAGATACCTTAAACTTATGACTGCTTATTCACAACAACTATAAAATTATTCTCATTAGTGATTACAATCATTCATTTTTAAAAAGGCAATGAAGTTAAACAAAGGTGGCAAATAGCCACAGATACCACTCTGTATGATAATGTACACAGAAGATAACATGTCCACAAAATTTACAATTTAAAACCAGTGTCTCCTGAATTTCTTTTTGCAGCCAGCTCCTGTTTCCATTGGTAGTTGAGGGTTCACAGCCTCAGTTCAGTTCATGCAATGGGGGTTCAAGACACCCACTTGAGAAGGACCAATATAAGAGACAGCAGCTGGGTCCAGGCAAAGGAGGAGATGGTGAGATGATGCTGGTCAGCAGAAGAGGCAGTGTTCAGGATATCAGGGCTTTATAAAGATTCTTACTGTGCATTTTGGAAAAGGGATATTTAAGGAGGAAGCATAAAATAAATATGCTTTTTTTTTTTTCCCCACAAGGAGATTCTTCCTTGTATTAGGGACAGCATGAAAAAAGCAAGGAAAGGCTTACTGAGAAATGTGAAATTTGGGAGTAGTTAGTACTATGGGTTCACATGGAGTAGAAGGCCACAGTGACAGGGAATGAGAAGGGGAAAGTTCATGTCAGGCTTTACCATTTTTTAAAAATTTCTTTTAGAGTAATGCAGCATAATTTTCATCTCCACATCTCTCCCTCTTCACACAGGAGAGGGCTGATATGTTGAAAAGGCAGCCAGTATTGCAGGTGGAGGATGCAGTGATATCAAGGTAAAAGACAACCTATCTGTTGTGGCTAAATGACAGAGAAGCCACAGCTGCCAAGAAGGAAAAAGGGGAGAAAATGAAGAGCAAATAAGGATTCTTAGTTAATCAACTAAGAGGTTGATTAACTTCTCATCAACTGAATGTCATAAGAAGAGCAAGTGGAGGGATTCAACATTTGAACTGGAACAAGAAGCTTTTTCCATTTAGATAAATATTCTGACTAGGCTTCTCTTGTTACAGAGCAAGAGAATGAAGTAGGAGTTCCCAAGGTTTAGTTGGTACCACCTAGAAAATTTAAAACTGTCAAACCTTGTGTCCTGGTTTCAGCTGGGATAGAGTTAATTTTCTTCTTAGTAGCTGGTAGAGTGCTGTGTTTTGGATTTAGGATGAGAATAATGTTGATAACACACTGATGTTTTGGTTCTTGCTGAGCAGAGTTTACACTAGTCAAGGACTTTTCAGCTTCTCGTGTTCTGCCAGGTGCACAAGAAGCTGGGAGGGAGCATAGCCAGGACAGCTGACCCAGACTGGCCAAAGGGCTATTCCATACCATATCACATCATGCTCAGTATATAAGCTGGGGGAAGAAGAAGGAAGGGGGGGACGTTCGGAGGGATGGCGTTTGTCTTCCCAAGTAACTGTTACGCGTGATGGAGCCCTGCTTTCCTGAGAATGGCTGAACACCTGCCTGCCAATGGGAAGTAGTGAATAAATTCCTTGCTTTGCTTTGCTTGTGCGCATGGCTTTTGCTTTACCTATTAAACTGTCTTTATCTCAACCCATGAGTTTTCTCACTTTTACTCTTCCGATTCTCTCCCCCATCCCACCGGTGGGGGAGTGAGTGAGCGGCTGTGTGGTGCTTAGTTGCCGGCTGGGGTTAAACCACGACACCTTGTTTGTACTGTTGGTGAAGAAAGTATTAAATATACTTTTGATTTAACCCTTTCATATGTGTTGGAAAATATATCAAGCAAACATCAGAATTAAAGCACAGAATAAAAATTAGTGTGTTGCAACACTTCAAAAACTGTTGATAAACATTTAATCCTCAAACTAAAAGTAGGCAGATGGTCAGCCATGCAACTGATAAAAACAACTTTTATTTTTGGTACTGTAAAACTAATAATATTTTCATAAATTATGCAAACTGTCTATCATGAAGCAGAAATAGAATTGCTTTTTTTTCTATATTGAATGCAAATTTGATCAAACAGTAAGTTGTACAGTGCTTACTAACGTATCACAAGACTTGCCAATCATATATTCATCTCTATTACTTAAGGGAAAACTAGATGTATTCTTGAAACTCAAGATCTATTATTCTACCTCTCAATACTCATAATATTAGTTTCTAATTTTTTTTTGTGCTCAGCATTATTTTTTTTTTTTTGCTTCTTGGGAGTTACACTTTGTAATATTTTCTGAAGTTGACAGTATGCTCAAAACCAGCACATCTTATTACATTATGGTAATTTAAAAATGGAACAAGCTCCAATTAAATGACAATTATTTTAGACTTTATGAGAGCTCAGCTTACTTTGATTTCCCTTATCTAAATTTTTCTATACTGGAAAATCTTCTAATTATTGTTATAAAGGTTTTAATGATAAAATCCTTGAGAAGATTTGGCACACAGCCTGCATATATAAGGAAACTCACATAATATAATTGAGATTTGTTTCCACTTTCTTTTAAAAAATAAAGTGTTCAGAAGGAGGTTCACCCGGCAGGGTAAGATAGCAAAAGTAAGATGCTGAAAATTCAGGTCCCAACCCCATGAAGCCCTGGGACATATACTTCATGTTAAGTTCTGGGATCACATCAGAACCAGTGGCACCATTGACTTAGCAAAAATAAGTGTGCTCAAGTGACCTACTGGATTAGAGCCAATATTTTCTGCCTCTTACAGGATGGAGTTCCTTAGATGAATATTTAACAGTGTGTTCAAATAAAAAGGCTAAAATTTCCATCCTAACACAACTACACCTTCCCCAACAATTTATTTCTACTTTTCAGTCCCAGTTAGAGATTAACAAAGGCAAGGTATCCAGCATTTTTAACTGCATATTTTTAACTGCAGCGGAGGATTTGTGATTCACAGGCTTCCTTCCCCTTCCAAAAAAAAAAGAAAACTAAGAAACTACCTCAAACTTTTCCATGTCTGTTTTTTTTTTTTTTTTAAATATACTGCCACAGACATATATCCTAGGTTCCACAGCAGCTGAGTGAAACTGGGTAAGTGGCAGCAATTTCCCAGAGACACATGAGGATGATAAGGGTTTGCTGCTCTCAAGAGTCCCACCCGCAGGTATGGTCTCACAGCCAAAGGCTCAGTGCCAGCCTCATAGGTGACTAGGCTGCCATTTGGGCTCTGATATGCTATGTCCCAGGTCCTGTCACCAGACACCTGGGCCTGCACAGCAGAGTATGCTAAGGTCCAATCCAGGTAGATTTTTTCTTTACCACGCTGACTGCAAAATCCTGAAAATCTCCTTCTTAAGACTTGAGGACTACACAAGTTGGGTCTGGAAACCCCACTCTGTGCAGTCCAGTCTGGAGGCAGCTGCAATATGCTCTGTAAATACAGCAGTCTCTGACCCTGAGCTGTCCAAGTGGAGACGTTGCTTTGAATTTCTCTGAAGACTTCTAGATGCTAAGTTAGGGCTCTCCAGGGATATGGAGGAAATGAAACAGCAGTATATAAGATACCCTTTCAGTGCTCTGGTCCCCATTTCTGGATGCACTCTGAGGAGATGGCCTGTAGGCTGGATAGACATAGATATTAAATGGAATGTAATGATTAGGCAGCAAAGATCTAATTTATTTTACCCTCTGCTGAAAAGTTTCAGCAGGCTAAAGTTGAACTACTAGGAATTAAAGACTGTCGTGATTGTTACTTAGTACATGCATTTCCTCATATTCCAATTTGTTACAGCAATAATGGAAAAACACGAAGGGACTCTTCCTGTACCCTAAGTTTAACTTCCATATGTTTCCTTTTTTTCTCTAATTTATATTCCTTCTTTTTGATTATACTGTTCCTGAAGTGAAGTTTGATTTTATGCGTTGTTGACACCATCCAAGTTTGAAAGAAATCCAATTTGATTTTTTTGCCAATTCCAAACCTGATTTTTATTTTGAGCAAAGTGCTGGATGAATTTCAGCTTATATAGAATTGTCATTCAGTTCCAGGACCAATATTACATGTGCTTTGGGCATACCAAGTCATCTTCCTACTGCCTACTTATTTATTTTATGTGAAGATCCAGATAACATGGGTCTCTTCTCTGGTTATGCAATGATGAGAAAAAAATCTGAGAATGCTGAAGGGTTTTGGGGGGTATCAATTCTCTCTTTCTTCAAAGGTGTCCCTTGGAGACCTGCCAAAGAAAAAGTCTGTAAATGGTATGACCAACATACCTCTTTGTAGACAAATTGGACACATACAAGTCCTCAGCGCTTCCAATGCCCTTCACTGACAGAGCAATTGGATATTGCATGCACAATATATATTTAGTTGCCTATTGATGGGGTTTGATTGATGTCTAGAAATCTGAAATACTAACACACTACTAACAGTAGTCTGCCATGGTAAGTCAAGTGTTAGGCTGCATGAGCTGTTGGTTAACATCCCACCTGATTAAATTCTTAGGCATATAAAGATGTCCCACTCTAACTAGCATGAAGGGCAGTAAATTTGTTTAGGAGTGAAAAACTCAGGTTCAAATCCCTGTGGCACCTGAGTCTGTTAATCTGTTGGCTGGTCAGTGGTGAGCCACTCTCAAACTCTCCTTGGACACACTCCATTATGCACAAATATTCATCACAGAAGGATCTTCAACCTCCATCTCCCACACCCAAAGCCTCCTCCTCTCTAGCCAAATAATGTTTACATATTTCCACATATCAAAACAGCTCCAGCAGAAGAGACCCATCAATAAACTCATTAATCTATGTAGGAGATACGTTTGAATCTTCCACATGTTGCACGGATGCGCTAACCCTTGGGCTATTGATTATTGGTGGAGGGAGGGGGGGCGTTCTGCCTTTTTCCCCTCAGGTAAAACAGAGTGCCTCTCTCTGGAAAAAAATATAACATTGACAATCTGGGCATAACTTTTCATTGCAGTCTGTATCTGGTTCCCTGCTCAGCTGTAAAGCAGCAGGGCACACCATTGTCACCACGTTGAGGGTCACAGCAAGAGCATGTCTGATCCCAGCTTGAGAACACCAATAGGCCTATGGACACACATTTTAAATGTTTATTGAAACCCCCTGTGAGCTGATTAATTTTATGTTAGGTGGGGTTTTCAAAAAAGTTTGAGGATGAAGCTGCAGGCGTCACAAAAGAAACCAATGGCAAATACAGAGATAAAAATACCTCACATCCCCAAATCCAAGTTTGAAGCTCAGTCTCTGACTTATTTCCCCTTGGCATGCAACACAGCTGCATTTTGACAATGTGAGTTTTAGCTTTACTGATGCATGCAGGGAACTTGTAGGCAACTAATAGGTCAGCACAGGTACCTGATAGGAAGAACTAAAAACTTACTGATTTGATTTGTAACAACAGTTGGGCCTTGCCTGCCCTGTTTTGAACCATCACTAGCACTGTTGATTTTTTTCCCCATCTGATTCCAAATTAATATTGAAAACAAAGAATAATCCAGGAAAATACTCTTTACAGCCGCCTCAGTTTTCCACTACAGCTGACAACCCTGACCAGTGCAGATTTCCCGGCTTCTGGCTCAGAGTGGGTGTAAAGATGACCAAAGTGTTTGTGTGGTGGGTGTTTTGCACAGAACTTGTGTAACTGCTAAAATGTGTCACAACTAACACCTGTTTTCTTCCTTGGGATCAACACCAGATGGACTGTAGGTTTTGCTGAGTAAAGGTAACTCATCTCCTTGTTAATCCCTTGCATATCAAATCAACTCTTGAACTTTTACTCACTGAGAAAAAAACGGAGAGAAGGAAATGTCTAGTTAAGCCTCGTTAAACTTTCGCTGCCAGGCACTGTAAGATAATAGCTAATGAGGACCACTTCACTTTTCAAGAAGTTGAGTATTTTATTTTTTCTGCATTGCCTGTCTGAGGACTGGTGCAAATATTACCTATCTGAAGTTTTTCTAATGTCTACAACAAATGTATGTGTCTGATTTTACTTTCAGACTAGCTTATGACCCTTTTTCTTACCCATGTTATTGTAAATAGAATAATGTTTTTTCTTGGCCAGTGCTTGTCCAAACTGCTGTGCCTGGGCTTTTTTTCTTTCTAGTATATAGCTCACATGGAGGTGACAAAATCTGGCAACTGCTGCAATACACTGCTCTTGCTTATCCAAGGCTAGAGGTATCTCTTGATTTATTATTTTTAACCTCTAGCTATTAATTCTTCATTCTGAAGAACTTGAAAGACACGGATTCCTTCTCTGTCTTTTCTCTCCTTTATCTAGCAAGATTTTTCACAGTCCTTCAAAAATACAGGTGCTTGTCTCTCTTTCTTACCCATTGAATAACAAGGAGCTACAAATAAGTACTGAGAGATACATTTGTGGGAATAAATGAGATAGATGATTGTGTTTTACTTTGACGAGATGCAGCTGTGCCCTTGAGGCTTGTTACAAACAAGTTTGTGAAACTTAGAGGCAGAAAAATAAGGATGTGATTGGATACATCCCTGAAAGAGGAATTCGCGTGCACCAACTTGAAGAACCAATAAGTAACGCTGAGGGGACGCGTAGACGCAAGACAGTAGCCAATGAGATGGGTTTTGCTTGCTCGTGAACACTAGATCATATTATAAAAGGGATAGATTGTAAAAATAAAGTGTCGTTGTCGTCGTCATCTTCGCTTGTCTTCGCTTGTCTTCTTCGCTTGTCTTCACCTAAACTCATATGCGGAGTCCGTGATTAATTGCCACATACATTCAAGGAAAAGATTAAAGAAATCTTTTTTAAACAAATGGAAGAAAAAGTTGAGGTGATCTCATCACAAGCTATAAGTATTTACCAGCAGGAGAAGAAACTCTTTAAAAGGAAAAGACCTATTGGGATCTAACAGTGGAAAATGTAGTTAGACATATTAAGGCTTAATGGCGATTTTTAAATGTGAGTGTAATTAATAAATTAAAATAAACTGTCAATCTACCATCCTTGAAATTAGTACTGGATGACTTTTCAAGTGTTATAGCTTGACACAGGATTTAGTTGATGAAGGTTCCAGAAGTGTTTTCTCCCTGAAGCATCAATTAATAATTAATTGATCAATAGTTATTATTCTCACATTGATGTCTCTAGTCTAAAACACACTAGTTTTCTTTGGATAAATCAAAATTTGAACAGTGTGTTTCTTGGTTTTAAGTCTGTCTAGATAATGCAACTTTGCCAATCTCTGTCCTGTTGCTCACAGGCTTGTTTAAGATTTTTTACTAGGACCCCTGTGTTCCAGAGTATTTCAAAGGTGCTGGAGTTTGCCAATAGCTTATTCAGTTGCCTTTGATCTAAACAGTTATTTATGGCCTACTGCTGTAAAATAGGAAGGAAGAGCACTTGTCCATTTTTGGAAGGTACACCCTTTCTGCTCTCACTGTCTACACTCTGGATTTATGAATCTTGGCATGTAATCCTTAAAATAAGCATCCTCTGTTGAGATACCTGGATACTTAATTATTTGAGAGACAAATGGAAAGAATTTCAAGAAGGAAAAATAGCTAGGAGTGATTTACTAGGAAAGACTAAAGTACTAAATGACAGTCAACAGAGAAGAGGATGAGCCCTCCTTCCAGTTGGAGGGAGACTTGGGAGCAGGAAGCTATCCCAATAGGTACAGTTTTGAACAAAAATGAAAGGGCCTCTCAGGTCACCAAATCCAATTCCTTGTTTTAATAAACTGAGACCAGTAACTTGAATGGTTTTGGAAGGGTCATGCTTGAGATGAGAGAAATAGTGCCTATACCAAATGCTAGCATGTTTCTCTGTGGATATAACAAATCTATTAATGTTAAGCTCTGTTACTCCATATTTTGCACATTTTCTTATTTAACACCACAGTTAAATACACTGTGCATTGAAGCAATTCACAGTAATGTTAATGACAGACTCCAGTGCTGCAATGTTTATTTCTAAAAACAACAAAGATTTTGGCATGGTAATTTTCTATTTTAGCTGCAAGTCTAATCAGAATTAGTCTGATTACTTTCAACTTCTCTCCCTTCTCCTCCTCCCCACTCACAGTGATTCACTTCTGATCATCATGCAACAGAAAGAAAACTGCAGCATTCGCTTGGAGAGAACTTCTGCTTCCTTGATGAGAATGTGTTTTATTAAAATAAAGTGTGCTCAGCATTCAGTACCAGCAGGTGGTCAAAATTAAGCAACAGCAAAATTGCATCCACAGAACATTTAGAAGATCATACAATCCCAATAGAGCTTTTTTGAAAAACTCTTGAAAATATTAGGTTAGGAAGATCATAGCCATGCAGAGCATATTGACCATGATGCAAAAAGCATCTAGCAAAAACTGGCTCTTCAAAAAACAATTTCAGAGCAAACAATCTAAAAAATCAAAGCGAACAAAGATTAAAACAACTTGGGGGGGGGGGGGGGGGGGGCTGGACTGGTGTAAAGAAGGAGCCAGTCTCTTTCCAGTAGTGCCCAGTGACAGAACAAGAGGCAACGGGCACAAACTGAAACACAGGAGGGTCCATCTGAACATCAGGAAACACTTTTTTACTGTGAGGGTGATGGAGCACTGGCACAGGTTGCCCAGGGAGGTTGTGGAGTCTCCATCCTTTGAGACCTTCAAAAGCCATCTGGACATGGTCCTGGGCAAGCAGCTCTAGGTGGCTCTGCTTGAGCAGGGGGGCTGGACCAGATGATCTCCAGAGGTCCCTTCCAGCCTCAACCATTCTGTGATTCTGAGATTCTATGACTGGGTGCATAAAGATGCTACAGCAGAATGAACAGCCTGAAAGTAGTGCAAGATTTCTGCTGTTCATTTTTTGTTTATGTTCACTCTCCCAGGTTTGTGAGCAAAATTTTCCCTTAGAAAATGTTATTTAGTTTGGGATAATTTTTATAGCATGTATTGACATGAAGAACATTGGTTAGTTTTATAGAATGAACAGTAGTAGTTTTAGTTTACTATACAGAATAGGCTGTATATTAAGGTAATGCTAATATTTGATATAGCAGTGTTTGTTTTGTTCCACTAAAACATTATAATTCTGTTCATTTGGTGTATTTGCCAACAATTTTTATTTTGAATGAGGTCTGATATACTCAGTTCCTCACAGGTCATTTTGGGAACATGGACCATATTGATCTAAGTGTTGCATCTATTTATATCTGCATATGCAGCATGGTCCCACAAAGATCTGAATTTTCAATGTGCCTTTTTATTAATTTTAGCCCAATTCTTCTTTCTTCTCCCACTTTCTTCCAAAAGCTTTCTGTTCAATACACAGAATAGTTGGTCTATTAATGCAAAATACCTTCTATGCACAGAAAAGGTTTCTTTCGACTCCCCCATGATGCGTCCAGAGATGCAGAACACTCCTAGAATTGCAACAAGCAGTTGGGCATACAGGCAAACTATTTTGTCACTAGAAAAGTAATTTCTTGCATGTTGTCCTCTTTCTTTCACTTCTTCACCCTTTTTATTCCCAGAGATCTCTGACTCAGCCTATCAATCTCCATAGATTTTCCCATTTATTTTTAAAATAAATCACTTGTTCATTTTCCTCCTACCATTTCAGCAGTAAAAAAAGGAAACACATGAAACAAAATTGCCTTTCTTCTTGATCTCAACTTCTAACCAATCTCTCCTAGTGCTTGACTGTGCTTTTTTCTAAAATTCATTATATCTTTCCTCTAGCTTGATGTTCCTCTCTCTGCTCAATTTCTTTGTGTTTTCTCTTTACTCTAAGGACTCTTCCAATCTGAACCCCACTGAATACTGATTTGCCAAAGGCTAAAGAAAATAAGACTGCTGGACTGCCCTTTTTCTCTTCCCATTGTAGGCTCTGCTGTCCCCTGAGCCCACAGGGACCCATCAACACAAGAGTTAGATGTACAGCAAGTTCTGCACAGAAAGTCTTGGGGAGCCATAGCCATGATTTTGATAATGCAAATATTAGGGTAATTTTTTTGCTGTTTGTTTTACTTTTTACTGCAATGATTAGGTTTTCTTTTATGAGGGACATTACAGCAAAACAAATACTTAAAACTGGCTTTGCTAGAAATGGAATCTGTGATAAGCTCCAAAGAAATGAAGGGAAGGAGCGAAAGGTACCAAAGCCCAGGTGCAACAAGCCAGTGGTTATTCCCCTCACAGCTTCACATTTTTTCTTTTTCAGATTCTTTAACTTAGGCCTTGCTCTTACCAAAGCAGCATTTTTCTTTTCTGAAACTTTTCCCTTTTCCAGCTGTAATTGTATGCTTTCTAGTACTTTTACCAAGCATGAATTGAGGCAGGTCAAACATTACTGTGAATTGATTAATCATCAGGTTTACAACCTGGACAGCAAAAAAGTAACCTTCACTTGATTTGTGTCTGGTTTAATCTATAATGTCTGCACTATGTCATTTTTTATTCCCTTCTCTACTTCTTGTGCTGCTGGTGTCTCTGCCCAGTAAAGCATTTATAAATACATAGTTATATTTTTTCTGCCTTTTTCTTAATGTGCTGATAGCCCAACCAGAACTCTATACCTTTGGCCTCATCAGTGAACAACACAGGCTGCTACCCATGACTGTTATCTGAGCTCCAGAGTTGGGCTTTATTTTAAAAGAATCCTGCAACCATTCAGCCTCAGCTTTTATAATTCTCCATATGTGACCCCTCTGTATCCTGTAGATCTCCTCTGCGATTATTGAAATTTCAAGGAGTGGAGTATTGCTGAATTTCTAAGTAAGATTTTAAATATATAGAAAAATCATATTTTTCATTTAAGAAAAAATATGTTAATCCCTCTGTCTTTATTAAGTCTGCCCTTTTTAGGAGATTTCTGATTTATTTTAGGCAGTGTGACATTTCACGTCTTGTTTCTTCTTTCTTTTTTTGTCAAGTACCAGGATGTTTTTTCTCCTTAAACTAAAGAATACAGTTCTGCAAAATTTTGAATATCTCAGGGTATAGGGTGCCCTGAACACCACCAAATGCATGAAACATATTGCCAATTACAGTTCAATTTAACTAGGAGTAAAAAAGTTTTTTCTTTTCAAAAGGAAAAAGGATTAATGTACTCTGTGATGTCTTGGCAGGGGGAGGTGAAGTGCACACCTTCATATTAAGGAAGTGATTACAGAATGGAAGCTGATCTATGCTAAGTAAAACTAGCATAAAAAGACCCTGGCAATGTAACCCATGACTGCCTCATGCATGACTTCTGCAAATTAATACATTTTAAAGAATTATAAGCTCTGAACTAAATTATACCACCTAGCAGCTAGCCTGTCCCTCCCCCTCACATCATAGATCTGCTCTGAATAAAAATCATCCACTCAACATGCCCAAACAGTGATAAGACAACATCAACCTAGAAAGCATTTAAAATAGAGAGAGCCTGTACCTTAGCAGCAAAAAAGGGAGTCCTGGCTGTGTGGGCTGGATAAGGGAGCGTCCATGTATCTATGATGGGGCTGATGATAGCTCTATGGTCATCCAAAACAGCTGCTCAGCATCCTGGTCAGGTTGGGCTATGCTGACAGAAAAATAAGTATGTTTGGCTTAAATGACCCGTTAAATAGTACATTAAAGGAGCTTCGGAAAGCAGCAGTGACCCTGTACATTTGTAACTTATTGCAGCACATTTTTCTAAAACATGCTTTAGTGGGCAAAGAGTAATAATTTGCTCAAGAAAATCCTGGGCAGGAAATCAGACCACACAATGGTGTCTCCCGCGTATAAAATCTAAGCTATATTTTAAAGGAATCTCTCAAACAGACAGTGCTAAATAAGACATATCAAATAAGGTTTTGCAGGATTGCTTTCTGAGCATAAGACTTTGGAAAGCTGTCAAACACTTGAAAATGTAGGAATAAATATACTCCTCCTTCATTATTTTTAGGCACTTCTCAGATTCTTAAGTAATAAAAAATATGTGCTGTGGTATGTGCTCAATCTGTTGAGCATGTTCCTGCACAATAATTGGGCCGGTCATATGCAATTATTTCAAATGAGCTGACAGAATGTAAATTCATTAGAAAAAAGTCTCGTACACACTATTAATTCCTTGAATTGCTGCAATGTGAGAAATAACTTTCACACCTGGTCATACTCTCTTGGATTTTTTTTTCTGTAAGGAAAGTTGCAATGCAATTGGCATTAGGTGCCTGTTTCAGAATGCCTGTGGATATTCACCCCAAATAAAAAAATGAATTCAGCCATATTTGCTTTCTATAAATATACTACTGAGTCAATTATCCAGCAGAAATATTTGCAAAAGCTAGTGGTTTAAGTGAACACTAGAGACCATTTGCAGGAGAATGTTCATTTTAGATGCACTAAGATGTTTTAGATGTTTTTCAGCCTATATTCTGTCCTGATCCATCCAGTGAACAGAAAAAATGTAGTTATTTCCAAGCAAGGTTCAGGTTTTCAGTATTAATTACTTGCTGCAAATTGCTTATGACTATTTACAGAAGTTATTCAATATACAATTTAAAATCTTGGAATAGTTACAAGATTCTCTAAGCCAGCTGATAAATTCAGAGACTGGGAGTATGTGCTATCATAAGTTCCCAAATGACCTTTTCTGATTATGAATTATCGAATCAAGTTACATTTAATGGAATTAAAATTAAAATCTGTTTTATTAACTGACAACTCTACTTGTCATTTTATCTTGATTCGTCATTGCAAGGATGAAAGGGCAGCTGCTGTTGTTGTGTATGAACAGAGGACATGGCCTGGAACAGAAAACAGAAGTGGGACAGAATAGAGGTTTATCATCTTCTCATCCACAGAGACAGCAGCATAACAGTACTTTAATTCTGTTTTTTCTGCCACTGTAAGGATGATTATTCACTTTAGTGAGTGGAAGTTTGTTTTGGTTTGGCTTTTTACTGACTTAAACATGACAAAAATTTAAGCTGGAGTCCCTGTCCCTGGAGGTTTCCTCATTTTTTCACTGACACTTTTCACCTCTTCATCCCTCCTCTCTTTTCTCTGATATTTTTTATTTTTATCCCTTCATTCTCTTTTCACATTTTCATCTCCTTTGTACAGGCTTTCCTTGATCCCTGAGATGAGCCTGGGTTGTGGCACTGAACCACTGCGAAACTGAATCTTCTCTGGAGAGCGCTGCTTCTGCACGTTGGAAAAGCCTTCTCAGAGGCTTGCAGTATGAACTAGTAGCATGTGCCCCTGCCCTGTCCCTCCATTCACTGGCTGTGCAATTGCATGGCTTATGAGAGGTTAGCAGTCCCTCCAAAATGCCCGTACATGCCCTGGACTACTCCTGCTTCCATCAAATCAGCCCACAGCCATAGTTTACTGGCTTCACCCTCATTCACCCTCATTCAACCTCTACCACAGCACTGAACAAAGCACAAGTTTACACGTATCTAAAGTAAAAGTGCCATGTTATATGTGTTAGGAGGAGTGAGAGGGTTACAGGATAAATAAACCTAAGCTGATCTCCAGTCTACAATTTGCAGGCTCCCTCCTGAGCTGTTGCCCTGCAGAACTCCATCTCACCCTATGACGCACACATGCCAGAAGCATTGGTGGAGGTGTTTCTGTGCTGGGACAAGCAACATTTTAAAGGCCTTTTGCACCCTCAAAATCATGGAAATGCAGTTTAAACAGGCCAATCTTTAATCCAATCTCCTGTGCCTAGCAAGCACACAACCTCTTCAAAAAGAGTAGTGGTATCTTATACACATACATGCAACATTATTCAGGCACAGCTGAGCCAAGTTGAGATGGGGACCCCTACCTTCTCCTGTACTGTAAAAATCAGATTCTACCTATGCTCTTCTTTAATAAACTTATTTTTGTACCAGTTAAATATAGTGAAGGTGAAACAGGATTTCAGTTATTTATCAAAAGCAGAGTTTGTAATTTGCCTTTGTCCCTGGACTGACACAGTATTGAGGGACTTCATACAAATAAACTCCAAATCAGATATTTAATTTTATAAAAGCTAAAAATTAATCTAGAAAGGCAGCTGTCCTCTGCATAATAAAGGACAGATTGATGAAAAATCTTTAAGTCCCCATGGGATGCTGATAAAAGAGGTCACTCATGATTGTACTATGAAATCAAGAACACTGTTGTATAGTTGTTACCTAATTTATGTAGTTAAAGATCATACAATGTTGCTAATACCACCAAACAAATCAAACAAATTCTATTACTGGTAATCATCCAGTTCATTAATAAAAGGCCTATTTTATTTTCCTTTCAAATGTTAACATTAGTTTCAACAACCTTTGTGAAAGGTTGTGCTGTGTTTGAAGTTTCATGACATTTGTCATGTTTTATTTAGTATAGGTGAAATTCTGGACTCCAAGATTTACACTTCAAGGTGAACTTCTAATTCAGAGTTTTTGTTTGAACTCATCTTTATTCTTTGAGCACCTGTTCAAATGCTGAAGGCTCAGTTCAAGCTATATTACCTTTTCTGTGTTTGTTTCTGGCCCTTTCAGAGAGCATCTCTTCTACTTGCTGAACTCATCTGCAGGCAAACTACTCTAGTGTCCCTTCTCTTTCTCCTTTGCTTGCTACCCATTATACTTTGAGAATTTAGCTGCTTTAGTTCCCATTGCAGATTCCTTTCTTCTCCTTGTCGTAACAAATGAAACCTGATTTGAATTATATCAAATCAAATTATAATTGCACACACACTGTTTTCTTATAATTTAAAAACATTCCATTAAATATACTGGCAGAAAAAAAAATCTAGTACTCTGAGACCTTACATCTCTTGTACGGTGTCTGAAGAATCACATCCTTTTGGCAGTGATTGTCCTTTGCATAGATAAGAGAGGGAGTGAAGAGGAAAGTGTTCAAGCAACTACCTTGAGTTGTGATGATCCATATCTTTTTCAGCCCTTTGTTTTCTCACCTTACTCATTTTTCATTCTGATTACAAGGGTCCTGTGCCTGTACACCAACTGGTTTGGTTATGGGTGTTTGGGTTATGTTGAACAGTGAAGTCAAGGTCTGTAGTTCTTAGTAACGCTCTTCCAAATCTCTGAGAAAAATAAATGGTCTAAAGGAGGAGTAGCAGGAAACTCATGTTATTGATTAGAAAAAACAAATCCTTCCAACCTCTTTTTGATCTTTACTGTTAGAAAGTAATTAAATGTAGAAGATGTATTCATTGTTGTGCATGTGCTTGTAGGTACTAAAGTAAGCAAGAAAGCCAGTAACTTGAAATGAGGCAATTTTCAAGAATAATGTTAATTCAGTTTTCAGTGAGAACTGTGAGAAATAAATGCCAAAAAGGTGAATTCTTGGAAAAATAACCTGCTTTGTTCTACTCCGGGTGAAATTGTGCAAGATGAATGGAAGTGAATGCAACTAGAATGAATTTACATCAGTCACACAGAATAGAGGTGAGGTGCCTTACCAGGTGGATCTGTCTTCCACCCTGATGTGGTAGATTAGATTGACTTGATTCAGTAATTGCCAACTGCATTTCAGTTCTGACAGGCATCACGCCCTCATAAAAAAAAAAAAAAAAAAAAAAAAAAGAAAAATAAAGAAATAAGAGACGGTAGCAATAGCAAGGGCAGAAAGCTAACCTAATATATCCAGCTACTTTTGTGTCTATTTTGAAAGTCAGTTGAATATGGATAAGAGAAGTTGTTAAAATAGAGATATCTCACAGGCCATAAGCCTGATTGATTGATTGTGAATATCTTGGAACACTGGGACCCTAATTCAGGTTTCCAAGTCAGCAATATTACTGATATACTGCACTCAATTTCCAAACTCTTTATGCAGTTGGTGAGGCTAAATATGGATTCCCCTTCTCAGAAACATCAGGTACTGGCTATATCTAGGAAATTTTTTTTTTTTTTTTAATTTCATTGTTCAGACTGGTTGAGGAGGGTAAAGAGCAGGAAATCATGGGGGAAAAAAAACAGGCCAAAAATGTTGGGAGAGTTGTGGTGATGATGGGAAAATAAATCCAAATTAATATGAAACATTTAAAATGAAAGAACCTCTTTTTCTAAAGAAAAAGGCTGAAATGTGTTGTTCTATTTTTTAAAAAAATACTTCATCCAAAACTCTCACTAGATTGACCCGTATTTAAAAATTCTTTCAACCCTTCCAGAACAATTGCTTTTTTAATTTAGTATATAAAAGTATGGCCATCAGGTCTCATACTGATCATTTGCTATGATAATACATTAAGTCTATTTATGATTTGCTAGTGTGGTAGTTTGTGTCTTGTTGTTGTGTCTATACAATTTTATATATTAAAATCCATACTTTGATTACAATGTTATATTTAATCTAAAAGTGACTTAGGATTTGGAGGATTGTCCTTTTTGTTTGTGTTTGTTTGACTTGGAATTTTTCTATTAAATTTTTTTTCAATATCTACCACAAAATGGTCAAATTTACCCGCAAAGATATAGGGACTCCAGAGTACTACTACAGCTGTGCACCTCACAAGATTTATACCTGTCAGTTACTAAGACATTTGCTAATACCCCATTTTATTTGAGACATAGATCAGTAAATTTGTTTGCTATAGTAGGCCTCATTTTGCTGGTCTTACACCAGCACCGCTTCCTTTAGCTGAATTGCTCTTGATTTATACATGCACACACCTGATTCATACCCTGTGGTCCACAACTGCCATTAAATTAAAGTGCTCATAGGAGAAATTGAAATGTATTTTCTTAGAAACAGTGAGTAGATTCAGTACAGCAATTACTGGTGGCAAGTACTGAATGCTGGGGACTTCTGCATTGCCTCCATGAATATTGCACATGCCTCAAATTAGTGTATTGTATGGTAGCAAGTCATTAAGAGCCATGGGAGGATCAAGGGAAACAACAGTAAAGAGAAGCTGTCCTCAGGGAGCAGCAATACAGGGTTCTAGATAACAGTATGGAAACTATTAACTAGAAATGCCCTCTTGTTAGCTTAACCCAAGGTAAATGCAATGCTCTGAGAGAGAAGACCTGGCCTGGACAGCTGACAGGCAACGTAATCAAGATGAGCATCGGTGATACAGAGAGAAACTGAGAAAATGATGCCAGGATCCTCTATTTAGGCAAGATTCATGGGTATAGGCCTTCTTTCTTTAGCTTCTCTGACCGCGTTTTTCCTTTTGATTTAATAGCATTTTGTTGCAAAGAGGTTGTAGCAAGCCTCTATAGATGTTGTCTGATCACAAGGTCCCCAAGAGACAGTCCCTTGGGGGTACACAGCCACGTTGGCCCTCCACAAAGAGCAAGAAACAGTAACACCAAGGCTGAGAAATACAGGACTGGAAGGATCAGGGAGCCCATCTTCTCCTTGGACCTGTCACAGTGACATCCCTTTGAGTCCAGCAGAGGCTTAGGCTACTTGCTACAGATTAGGGAGGAAAGCACTGCATTTATGATATATTCAGACAGTATGTCCCTTTGAATTTCCAATTTCAAGTCTGATCAAGAAAACCAAAGTTGTAATTTCATAATATGCTGGTATCATGAAAGCTGTGTTTCCCCAGATCTGCTTTTTCCTGTCCCAGTGCAATTCTCTGCTTCTGCATTAAGCCAGCCTGGCTGATATAGGGCTGTGCAATAAACCAGGCTGCTGAAGTGATCCAAGTTAAAAATTTATTCCTCCTTCTCCCCCTCTGCCCCTTTTCTGTATTTTTTGGGAAGGAGTATTATTGTATCATTTTTTGTCTCATTCAATTGACAGCATGGATCCAAATAAATGTTGCCAGCCCAACTGATGGGGAGCGATCCCTTTGCCGCCAAACTATCTTACTGTGGGACTGCAGCCTGGGTAAAACACAGGGGAGCAGTTCAACCAGTGCAAACATCACCTTGAGTGCTCATACTCAGCAAGAATACGCTGAAGCAGATATAAGCAAACAGTGATGACACCAGCTGTATCAAACAATACGGTTTAAAACAAGTCAACGTTTTCTAGAGTGAGAGACTTTGCTTTTGCTTTCTGATCCACTTAATTTCTGAACAGAAATCAGGAATGGAACATTTAATACCCAAAAAGTGAATGTTATAAGCTGAATATTAGGGGCTCTTTTGCAACCTTAATAACAAAATTCACTAATCATTTGGTGATTTTTTCAGTGTCTCCTAAATGACCTAAAAATAAAAATCTTACTGATTTTTTTTGGATGTATTTATTCTCCAAAATCACTGGTCCCATATCCAGTACAATGTGTATGCTCATTTAAATCAGTTGAATTCTGTCCATTTCAGTAGAAAGCTAAGAGCCTAAATACTTCGGATTTTCAAAACATTGGGGTCCAAATGCTGCTACTTTAGTAAAATACTGCAAGATCAGTGCGTTACAATGTTATTGCACATGCTGCAAGAGAAGAAAATCAGCTTTCAGCCCAGATCCACTGAATGGTACCAGAAATCTGTTTGCAGGGTGAAATACACAATCAAGAGCACTCTGCAACAATGACATTATTTTCAGTTATTTGCTTATACTTATGCCACTAATTAAGCTATATCATTATTTAGTTATGGATTTTATCAGTGACAGATAGTTTCCTATGCATGAATGACAAACTGTTTGAAAAAAAAAAAAATCTACTGAGACAAGCTAGGTAAGAAATACTTTTCACACCTGATGGTACTATTTGCAATTTCCAGCATTGTCCTGGTTTATTTTGAACCAAATCAACGTTTTCTGAAGATTTTAAAAGGCAAGTGTGATTGAATGATGGCTAGGCAATCTGCTAGGATGTGCTTGACAGTTTCAAATTCCTGTTTCATATCAAACCAATGAGGGGGGCTGACTTTGTAAGGGGGACACATGCCCACCAAATAATCATGCAGAATTTCCTTCTGAGAACTGTTCCAATTCATCTAGAGAATTAAATACTGGAGGATCAGAGTAGGACCCTGTGTTCTAGTGACAGTAGTCACACAGGATAGCAAAACCTGACTTTAAGTCCTTGCTTCAAACCAGCTATCACAGAAGCAGAGACTGAGCCATCAGCCCCTGGGCAACCACATTGGACTCTCCCAGTGGAGCAGATCTGTAATGAGACAGTAATTAGTGATGTTGCAGACCCAGCCCGGAGATGCTCCTCTGCCATCTGTTCATCCTGAAGTAGAGTTGTTCCTAGTGGAGACAGACACCTGTTCCCAGGCAGCTTACTCACCCTGCTAGTCTTCCTCTATAGTCAGGGGTGAAAACAGGCCCCTCAGGAAAGAAATTCAAAGATTTATATTAGGTTTCTGCCCTGAACCTTCCTTTGAAGGAGCCTCTTTCTCCATGGATTACACATAGACGTGAGCATACTTCTACCTTAGTCAAACCATGTGAATACCCCTGAGTATCCTGTGCCAGAATAACCAAGTCATCTTGTCAAGGCACATGTGAAGGTGGCACAGGTTTAAATCCTAATATGAATTAAGACAACTGGGGACTTCTTCAATACTCCAGGTAAGTGTAAACAGTAAATAGTCTCTCTCTAGCTATATTTTGATCACAAAGTCTATGATATAATGCAGAAAACTCTTTACAAATGTTTTATCGGAATACACGTGGCTCCATGAAAAGCATGTCTGACATTTTTCCTAATTTGCACTATGGTCTGTTATACTAATGAAATTTCAATCAATCTACTCTGTTTTACCATGCATTCCCATCTCAGCTGAGCCTCATGACCTCTTAAGGGTCTTAAGAGTGAAATTCAGTATTCTGTCTCACCTTTTGCTCTATCCCTTTTCCCATTTTTCTTCTCTTTCCTTTTACTTTCACTCATCATAGATTCATTTATTGTTTAATTCCCCCCCCCCAGCATTTGCTTTAAAACTCAGGGGCAGATTGAGAGCAGTTGCTCAGAGAAACATTCCTATTGTCATTAGTAATAGCTAATGTGATTGCTCATTAGTGGTAGCTGTTTACAATCTGGTCTGTGTGATTTAGCTTTGTTTCCTTTGTAAGAAAAGCTACTGATTTTCTCTCTACAGCCCATGTCAGTCCTCAGCTTGTTATTTCTCCCCATTTTATATATATGTGTATATATATATACACATATATATATCCCCTGAGAGCTTATTCTCTCCCATTCCCTGTTAATAAAATTGTAGGCACTCACACATGACAGTGAGATTCAGCTGAACAAATACAGAGGCTTACATCTGAAATAATCACACTAGATTCCTTTTATGCTCAGTGTAGAGAAAGAAGCACTTGTAGGGCACAATTCATCCCATCAAAGTAAACTTCTAAAATGGGTCAGATGAATCCCATCTTCAGCACCAGCAGTTATCCAGAGAATCTCTTATGAATCAGTTGCCTCCATCATTAACATTTTCCCTGATATTTCTTACTTAAAAATGTTCTCATTAATATGTAAATAAAAGGTGCCCTAGCTACAGCTAAATTACTTATTCAGTCTATTTTGCAAAAGGTCCCCATACTTTCATACAGACACTTTGTATCCTCTGTAGCCCTCACACCTTTACAGGGGGTCACAACAGAATGTAAAGAATTGTACAGTAATAGCTGTGTGTTCACAAATCTGGTCAGGATGAAAGCACCCTTGTGTCCTATTCAGTGGTGAAGAGTAGAGCAGTAAAAACAAGCAGACATACCACACACGTGGCAATGGCAAGTCAGCAGTATGTCCATAGCTGCCTTTTGCACAGAGCTACCAGCTTGGACCACAGTGAGCTGCTGTGATATAAGCAGACTTAAAAATAAAAAGAAAATAAGTGGTTACATTTCTATGAGCAATATTCTTTTGTGTCTCTTGAAATCCTAAACTTTTCAATGATGACTCAAAAGCTGAAACACTCCAGCTAAAATCCAAATATTTTTATACAGAAGAACTCTTGGGTGTTTCATATGAGTACAGAAGCTTCATGTTCCTACTTAGACTCCATTTCCTATGATGACTCATAAGCTTTCCTATGAGTAATACTTAGAAATGTGGAGAAGCCTTCCAGCTTCTGCTGCACTATGGAAGCTGAAGCCCCGATGGAGAATCCAGTGCGTGTGAGAGAACAAGGACATGATGTAACTGAACAGTAGCTCTGGTGAGTCACCACTGAAGCATATCCAACTATAATATTTCAATTTGGAGATGTTCTTTTTTCACTTAAAAAACACTGAAATTTCAAAAGAAAGACACTTAATTACAGATTATACACAAAAAGCCTTAGTTCTCCATCAAAAACTACTCTGACTGATTGTTCCAAATGCATCATATTAAGCAACCCACCTACAAGATTATCTTCTGTTAGCACTTTAGAAGAGCCTGCCCATATCTTAGAGGGAAAGGTTAAGCATTGCAATGTTATATGAGTGTCCTGGTTAATTTTCTTCCTAGTAGCTGGTATAGTGCTGTGTTTTGGATTTAGGATGAGAATAATGTTGATAACACACTGATGTTTTAGTTGTTGCTAAGTGGTGCTCACACTGGTCAAGGACTTTTCAGCTTCCCATGCTCTGCCAGGTGCACAAGAAGCTGGGAGGGGGCACAGCCAGGACAGCTGACCCAGACTGGCCAAAGGGCTCTTCCATACCATGTGACATCATGCTCAGTATATAAACTGGGGGGAGTTGGCCAGGGGTCAGTGATCGCTGCTCGGGGATGGGCTGGGTGTCGGTTATTGGGTGGTGAGCAATTGCATTGTGCATCACTTGTTTTGTATATTCTTTTATCATTATTTTTTTTTCCTTCCTCTGCTGTCCTATTAAACTGTCTTTATCTCAACCTGTGGGTTTTACTTTTTTTTTTCTGATTCTCTCTCCCATCCTACTGGGTGGGGGGAAGGGTGAGCGAGCGGCTGTGTGGTGCTTAGTTGCTGACTGGGGTTAAACCACAACAATGAGGTTGGCTTAAAACTAAATTCTGTCATCATATATTTGTCACCTGAGCATCAGAAAGTCTTTACTGGCTCTTTTCACTGTGTTCTTTTTTGCTTTGGTACCTTGGTGGGTACAGAAGCTGGAAGAGCTGCAACAGGGTAGAAAATGTACTGGTATTACAAGAAGAACATTCAGTACAATGAATAGACTAAACACAATTGCCTTTTGCTCTCCAGGCCATCAACAAAACATATCCTCACAGAACTTCCATTAAAGAGTTGGTAACACTACTAAAATATTAAAGCTCCCTATGTGTTCTTCAATCCACAATTTGGATTGAAAACTAACAATGAAACCTAATGTGTCAAGTACAATAGCAGCTGAAAAATGTCGAATTATCCAATGTTTGTTTGTTACAATGATTTTTTGACAAACAGCACCTTATTTTACTGAAACATCTCTACAAACTTCCTGAACATGTTTTGCCAAGTAGCTGAAAAAAAAGACTGGTAGTATTATCTGATATTACCTGACAAGTGATAAGCATGCTCCCATTATCGGACTGGCCTTAGAGGGCAGTGTCTGCTCTGCAGGAAACAGGAGACCAGAATCAAAACTCGCTGGATATGATAGGAAGCCTTCCTACTTCTTAAAATGAACACTTTATCTAGGACAGAAAGTTTACTTTTCATAGCCTCAGACTCACCTCCATATTCAATGAATATTTATAAATACACATGTAAAAATCTGAATATTTGGAAGAAGTTCCAATTTCTTGAAAGAGGCTTAATAAGGCAAATGGTATGAACTTTGCATCCCTCTTTTGTTCTAACAGTTAAGGCTGAACATGAAGCGTATCTTCAAAAAGGTTTTTATATTTCGGAAGAAATTTCATGAAGTGAAGGAACAACAACAGGAAGAAAACAGTATTAGGAACATTTTCAGAAGTAAGTTTTCTGAAAGGAAGACTTGCAAAGAAAGGCTGAACTTTAACTGAGCCATTATGTATAATTAGAACAGAAATTATTATTCTGTAGCCTCACAGACACCAACCTGAGGCTGAAATTGGAAGCTCCCATTCAGAGACCTGATTTTCCACCCTTGTTGCAAGAGTGAGTTTAAAGTGGTTGTTCACAAAAAGCAGTTGGGATAACAATTATACTATGAGAAATTCCTGATGATGAAAATGTTAGTTCCCCAGCATACTCCACTGTTGCAGCTACCAATGCCCATACAGCTACTAAGCCCATACAGACACCACTTCTTGTTGATAGGCTGTGGCGTCAGGTCTTGATGTCTGATCAGCAGAGAGGAAGGAGCTGCTCACAGAGCTGACTGCAGCCTTTTAAATTAGAATTGAGATCTGGTATTTCTGACAGACTCACCATGGGAAACAGAAGTCTGCTCAAATGCCACGCAAGGGGAAAAAAATGAAAGGACAATACTGGAACCCAAAATAAGAGCTTTCCATGTACATGCAGTGCAAGACATGAGGTCACAGGAGGATGTGAACTGCTAGAGGGGACCACCAGTAAGACAAACAGGTTAGCTCCTTTCTTTTTGTTCTCAGTTTTTGGTCCCTGGTCTTCCACACCAGTGTACTCCAAGGTGAATTCAAAACATACTACTGAGAATACTTTCCTCCAGAGGGACAATATGGATAAGTCAGTGCTAGGAGTGCCTCTCCGCACATCACTTCCAGCACTGTTCCTGAAGGCCATGAGCCACTGAGCACCACCGTCTTACCATTGCACCTCCCAGTGTGTGCAGCCTGTAACTCTAACACCTTGCTGTAAAACCACTGTTTTGGCAGGCTGTGATGCAGGTCTCTCATTATTTCAGGTACTGTGAACTGGAAAAAGAAACACAAAAAATTAATAATGATAGAAATTGAACCTCTGGGAGTTTTGTGGTCAGACTCAGAGCAGGCAGAAATTAATATGCAAAAATCTCTTTGTATGAGCCTCATCATGCACAAGTGAAGGCTGAATTAGACCAGTTTCACAGAATTGTAGAATGAATCATAGAATGGTTTGGGTTGGAAGGGACCTTAAAGATCATCTAGTTCTAACCCCCTGCCATCCAACCTGGCCTTGAACACTTCTGATACAAAAATTCACAGATGCTTCTCCTCACAGTCTGAATCCCCCCCCAAGGGAGAAACGGAGTATTCAGAGAGTCCCTGAAATGAAACTCAATAGCAACGAAGTTACTATCAAGCAGGTATTCTTTATTGCAGCGCTGGGCAGCACTGGGGATTCCCCACCATGAGTGCTCCACCGATCTGGTAGACTTTCAGAGATTATATACTATAAAGTCCTACGTATTCACAGGATTTCCGCAAAATCATTTACATAAACATGAGATTTCCTGGAACTTATTAACATATGCAAATGTCCGATCTGCATGCGCAGTCGTCTCCCGTGGTGGTCTTCAGGTGGTCTTTGGGGGTCTTCAGATGAAGGCTTGTAGTCTTCTTCACTGTGTTCCCTGATTGACCTTTGCTTCTGCGCAAACTCAGTCCTAGGATCACGTAAACGGTGTCCTTCAAGGCTGTTGTCATTCTTTTGTGACCTCCTGTCTTCCATGTATTTGTTCTCCCAAGGCCCAGTTGTCTGAGATGGGATTATCCCGGAGCCCCCTTATCTTACAACCATTCTAACTACTCCCTAAATCCCAAAGGCCTTTCTTTTGTTTAGTTAAGTGACTAAGATATTTAAATATCCTCCTTGCCCCTAGGCTTTCAGGAGGCATTTTGATGCAGTGGCTTTGTCTATCATCTTGGCTTTAACCCTTTCATTCCCCCCTTTTCTTTAAACTTTGTAAATTTCTTTACAAAGGTCTTAAGTTTTCATATTTTATCACCTTAGGCAAGGCCCAAACTCTCATAGCCAATTTCTTCAGCTTATACCACAAAAGGCAATTGACAACTGTTAGTATAATAACAAACACCAATAATATCAGGAGTGGGTGGACTAGAACATTCAAAGTTTTCTCTGCAGAGGGTGAGTATCCCAAAAGATATCCCACCAATGATGGGCGGTATCATCTTTAATTTGACTAGACAGTCCAATAAGTTTGTCCTTAGTTATCATTGGTTCAAGGTTTTGTTTAATTTTTCCAGAGATATGTTTGCACGACTTATATTTAAGCCAAAACATTGCCACTTGTTCTTCTGTATATGCGAACACATAAAGGGAGTGATTAGGTGATATTCTTCAACTACCGATCAGTTATTAGTCACTAAACACACACGTCTGGCATTAATTTCTACAAACATTTCAAACGCATCAGGAGACAGGATCATCCATTTGCAACTGTTAACAGAATGTTCTAATAAGCATGGTTAGACTGTTGTCCACATAAGATACCGTCAGTGGTGCTTTCACAAAGATCTAAATCATATGTTTGTCTCAGGTAGTGGCAAAGATTTTTCAGGAATTATACTTTTAATACCTCACCTTGTTCCGCAGCTCGTCTTGCCTCGTAATCAGCCAATTTATTTCCCACTTCCCTGTCAGTGTTACCTCTCTGATGCCATTTGCAGTGCATAATCGCCACTGCTGACAGAAGTTGTACAGCATCTAAAAGTCGCAAAATTATATCAGCATGTTTTATACCTTTTCCTTGAGTGGTCAACAGTCCTGTTCCTTCCAAATTGCTCCATGGGCGTGGACTACACCAAAGGCATATTTTGACTCGCAGCCCTTCAGCCAGCTCCAACGCTCTCACTAGGGCAATTATTTCAGCTAGTTGTGCAGATGTGCCCTTAGGGAGTGACTTTGCTTCCACCAGTCGGTCTGTGGTGGTTCCAGCATATCCTGCCATTCGAACTCGCATTCTTTATGAAACTGCTCCCATCAGTATACCACCTTCGGTAGGCTTCCTCCAGCGGCTCCTCCTTCAAGTCTGGTCTGCTTGCATATACAGTTTCAATAGTTTCTATACAATCATGCACGACAGTCTCCATTTCCTGATTATCGCTTATGATTTCTATATCATCTAAAACGGAGGTTACAGTGTGGGAAGTGTGCACAATCATCTTTTGTCCCAAAGTAAATTTTCGAGCTTCTTGGATAATCAAAACAACGTCGGCCACTGCCCGAAGGCATCCCGGCCATCCTTTGCTTACTTCATCCAATTGTTTAGAGAAGTATGCTACAGCTCGTTTATGAGGACCCAGCTTCTGGGCCAGAATTCCCAGAGCCACTCCTTGCCTTTCATACAAGGACAGCCAGAAAGGTTTCATTACATCTGGTAGGCCCAAAGCTGGAGCCTTCATTAGCTCCAGTTTCACTTCCTTGAATGCCCTCTTAGTTTCATCAGTCCATATTAATTGTGTCTGGCTATTTTCAACAGTTCATATAGAGGTTTAACCAAAAGTCCATAATTATAGATCCATAATCGGCACCAACCTGTCATTCCCCAAAAGGTTCGAAGTTCTTTTACCGTGGTTGGTTCTGGAGTTCTGCAGATAGCTTCCTTTTGGTCATTCCCGAGCTGTCTTTGTCCCTTAGAAATCACGAATCCCAGGTATATTGCTTCCTTCTTCAAGATTTGGGCTTTCTGTAATGAGACTCGGTAACCACTTAATCCCAGAACATTCAACAAGCTCACAGTCCATTCCTTACACTCTTCATCCTTTTCTGTGGCTATTAAGATATCATCCACATATTGCAAAAGAATCCCATTTCCTGGGGGCCTCTCCCAGGTCTCTAATTCCTTAGCTAATTGATTTCCAAAAATGGTAGGGCTGTTTTTAAATCCTTGGGGTAACACTGTCCAGGTCAGTTGGGTTTTTTTCGTCCTGTATCGGGGTTTTCCCATTCAAAGGCAAATAAATTGCAGTTTTCTGGAGCCAAGGCAAGGCAAAAGAATGCATCCTTTAAATCTAACACAGTAAACCATTCATAGGTTTCCTTTAAACCAGTCAGCAGAGTATATGGGTTTGCCACTACCGGATACAAATCTTCAACTATTTATTACCCACAAATCTTGCGCCAATTGATAAGTTTTGCCATCAGGCTTTTTGACAGGCAGAATGGGAGTGTTATATTCGGAAGAGCATTCAATTAATAGTCCAAATTTTATAAGCTCTTCTATAATACTTTTTACCCCTCACCTATCCTCCAATTTCAAGGGGTATTGCTTTATCTTAACAGGTCGTGCCCCTTCTTTGAGTTTAACAACAACCAATTCAGCATTTTTAGCCTTTCCGGGTATTCCTGAGGCCCACGCTCCTGGGTATACCTGGTCTTTTATTTCTTGTATAATTTCTTCTTCTCTAATTTGGGGTTCAGTAAGAACCAAGCTTAAAATTCCAATGTGATTTTTGTCTGGTATTTTAAATTCAATTTCCCCATTTCTAAATTTTATTTCGGGATTTAGTTGTTCTAATAGGTCCCTTCCCTTCCCAGTAATGGTCTAGGAGCCTCAGGCAGGTAGAGAAATTTGTGAATCCCCACACTCTTCCCAATTCTAAATTTTAATGGTTTCAAGAAAAAAGCTTTTTCAACCTGCCCAGTTGCTCCCACAACATTAACATTTTGTTTACTTATAGGTAACAAGGTTTGATTCAATACAGAGAATGTGGCTAACGCAGCCACTATCTCCTTTCCCAGTTTCCTTCTGTCCTCCCCCTCCCCATTCCGATATACTCTCCACGCTTCCTCCAGCAACTTTTCTAAATTCCTTATATCTGGTTCCCTAAGTTTCTGAAGTTTCTTTCTGATATCATTAGTGGATTGTCCCAAAACCAGAGATACCAACTGCTATGTGGCAGCTTCTGACTCCGGTTCCATAGTAGTAAATCTTCTCACAGCAGCCCGTAAACGATCCAAAAACTCCGTGGGCGTTTCAGTCTGCCCCTGCTTGATAGCATACAGAGCAGACCAGTTAACTGCCTTTGGGATCGCATGTTCTATTCCAAATTTGATCCAGGTTCGGTATCGTTGCAACAAACGGTACTGAGCTGGATCGTTAGGGTCCCAACCCGGGTCCCTGGAGGGCACAGGATCTTCGGCCGTGCCCTGTAAAACTCGTCCCTCACTCTGTTGTTTCTACATGAGCTCGGGCTGCCTTTAATACAAGCTGCTTCTCAGTTTCAGTCATAGCATCTAGCATAAGATCCACATCTTTCCAATCCGGGTCCAAATTCTTAGTAATCCACTCAAACCTTTTCGTAACCCCACTTGGGTCCTCCCTGTACCCCTTGATTGCATCCTTCCACTTATCCACATCATCCATCTGGAAAGGCACTTTTCTTCCGCCTTTCTGGGTTTCTCTGTCACCTTCAAACACCTCTGTCCAATACTACATGCTGAACAACATCGCTTCAACTTCCCTAACTCTTTCTGATTTTCCTTTTCCAAAGCCAACACCATGGGATCTTGGGGAGCAAAATTAAAACCACAATCTTTCTGCCACTCAGGGTGATTTCGAGGGTGAAAAACATCCGCATACATAGCTTCGTCCCATTTTCCCTCCCTCCTTAAAAATAACAGGAGTTGCAGCAAGGCATTATACTTCAGAGTCCCATTCACAGGCCACTTCTCTTCATCATCTAATTTATACAATGGCCATCACTGATTACAATACTTAATTAGAGTTTTCTTGCTCACATTTCCTCCAGGAGGACCCCCTGTGTCCTTCCAGTGATATAAAATGCAACCTAATGGAGATTTCTTTGGTATCTCTTTACTTTGCTGTGACCCTCCCATTTTATTGGTCCCAGTTCTCTCCTGTATTCCCGCAGTATCTTAACAGTTAGTTCCACGGTACACACTTTACCGCTTAGAGGGTTACAGAATTACTGTTTTACATCCGTACAACCTTTTTCTTTCGCTTCGTCCGTCTCCGGCCGTTTCCCTCGCGGGACAACGAAACCGCGGATCAGGACTCCGCACTCGCTTCGTACTAAGAGTACGTCTCATTCACACACGCACAGGACAGCATACACACTTTTGACGACAAAACACTCAAATACCAAGTACGTCTCATTCACACACGCACAGGACAGTATACGCACTTTTGACAACAAAACGCTCACCTACCAATACAATGAACAAAAATCCTAAAAGCAAACACAGAGCAACTACTTGTCCTTATAACACGCCAAACACAATCCCAAAATCAAATAACCGAGTTCCAAAGCCAAGATCCAATATACCCAAATGCAAGAGTTCCCAAATAACCACCAAATGAGCACTGAAGTGCTCCCAAGTGTATACCTTTAAGGTGCTAGCAGCCCAGTATACTCCACCCAGCGTGAGCCACTCACGGCTTACAGGGGTTTCCAAGAAATGACTAGTCCCAAACCAAATTTAAGAAAGAATACCTTTTTCCGAAGACGGTCCTTGTCTGCTCCCGCAGCGATCCGATTGAGGCAAGGAGTCCCTCCGGAAATTTTCCGGGGGTACCCTCGGGAGTCCCGTTCTCAACGGGTCCTGCAGCCGAGCAGAGAGGGTCCCACCTGGGTCGCCAAAACTGATACAAAAATTCACGGATGCTTCTCCTCACAGTCTGAATCCCCCCCCAAGGGAGAAACGGAGTATTCAGAGAGTCCTGAAATGGAACTCAATAGCAACGAAGTTACTATTAAGCAGGTATTCTACTCCTTGCCCCTAGGCTTTCAGGAGGCATTTTGATGCAGTGGCTTTGTCTATCTTGGCTTTAACCCTTTCACTTCCAGGGAGGGGGCATCCACAACTTCTCTGAGCAACCTGTTCCAGTGTCTCACCACCCTCACAGTAAAGAATTTCTTCCTAATATCTAATCTAAATCTACCCTCTTCAGTTTAAAATCATTACCCCTTGTCTTATCGCTACACTCCCTGATAAAGAGTCCCAACAGTCACTTCCAAAATGTCTTTGCTACAATGCTGGTGACACCAATACAATGCCTCCTTGGAAATGTTACTCTGAACCACTGTATGCTGAGACAACCCTGGAATGGCTTAATCCAACACAAAATTTTCACATCCAGAGAGCAGACACAGAACTCCTCTTAGCCTGTCACTTGCCTCCTACATCTGCAATTAGCTGTCATCTTCTCTGCTTACCTTTGAGTGTTACTGTCAGCTTCTCTCTGAGTGTTCGCTGCAACACAAACCCATTGTTCCCAGTAAAATTTATTTTGTTGATATAAAGGCAAGCTAATTCTCCTTTTGCTATTGTATTGTACATTCTCATAACTATCTGAACAGTCTGTAACTGATAAAACATTTGTTAGATGGAAATTAATTCTCTTCCATTTAATCTTGTTTTTCTTCTTTGATGGGTTTTGTTTGCAAGAAAAAAGCAATGATGTAAAAAAACCCAACCATTGGTAAAGGCATGCAGAACTATTTATTCTCTCGCTCTGTCTGGTTTTATGTGCTGCAAGTTTCTAGCAAAATAATCTCATATTCCACTTCTTGTTGCTGAATGAATGGTTTCATTGCAACAGCCCCCTACTTGCATTCCACTCTGAACCCCAGTTTTATTATCCAAGTGTGAGATAGGCATAGTGATGGGTAAATTATTCTGAATCAGAACAAAATAATTTTCTTTCCACTCAGATGTGTGGATGTGAAAACGGACAGATTTCCATAGAACAGCAAGACTATTTGTTAAACTGTTTTGAACTGCTGAATTGCTGCAATTATCTAAAATGACACAGAAGAGCTCTGCCCCTCCTCCATGGGGTTTAATAGGGACGCTGTGCTCACAGCATGTAAATAAGCACTTGTTTAAATACTCACGGTGCAATGCTCTCACCATGGGCTGTCAGCAACTGTTTCGTGCAGCACAACAGAAAACACAGAAGACATTGAACACCAAGGAACATACACCCCAACACCACCACTGCGAACATGAAGCTGGGAGAAATGAACACTGTCGATAGTTGCCACACTGTTGTTACGCGGAGGGCAGCTAGGCAACAGCAGCCCCAAAGCAGCATGTGGTGGACACGCTGCCATTGTGCTGAAATGCCACAGAAACAGTTCTATCCCCAGTGTTACGCAGAACTACATTACTCCCAAATTAGACTGATGTAACCCGCTGCCTCATCTCTATGCTCAAGCACAGGGCTGCGGGGAGGAGCCAGAGTCTTGGGCCATTAACTGTAATTGAAAACACTTGAACGTTCGGCTGTGAAGTACCCAAGGGAATAGCTCTTGCATCAGCATAATACAAAGCAAATTTATTAATTATGGTGGCACTTCTAATCTGTTAACCATTTCTTTATTAAAAACAATCAATCCATGAGAGTGCTTTAACATTTGGCTTTGTACCAGGAAAAATGTTTTTAAAACCCTAAAAAATGTGGCAAAATAGAAATTCTGCAAAATGTGATTTTCAGAGTATGGGAACATCATACCATTTTCAAGCCAATTATGTAATTTGTCTTTCTTGGTTTTCAGTTTACTGAACTGTTCAAGTTAATTCAACATCATCACACATCATTTGTTCATACTGGTATCTCCAATTTTCCAAAATCTTTCAGGGAAATCAATATTTCACTGGAGAAATCTTCAATTTTACAAGAAAGGCATTTTGCCCTCCATTAACCACCACGATAAAAATTCATGATCAGCTCTATTTTCAGCATGAGCTGTGTTCATTCATGCCTAGATGGAAAACATCTCTGTGCCAGCATCCTGTCCTGCAGCAATGGTGGCACAGGGAGGAGTGTGAACGCTTCCGCAGTCTGGGAAGAATGTGAATCTCCCACACGTTCCTCAGACCCTGGCAGCCCATGGCATCTGTCACTTCATCCTTGAAAATAATATAAAGATTAGTCTCCAGTTCATCATCAGATCCTACACTTACTGAAGCACCAAAGTTATTCACAATAAAAAATACTGTCTTAGAATCACACAAGTGCTTAATGACTTTTAAAGTCATTTTGTCAGTCCTTTCATGGGTTAGCTTGTGGATATGAGTCCTTGTCACGGGGGAGTGGTTAAGCCGCTTAAAAAATCACCATCAAAGATATTTGCAAATAATGATTTTAATAGAAATCTATAAAGGTATGATTTTACAGAGTTCGATGGCAAGGTTCACTCTATTACTTACTAAATGAATGGAATGTGTGTGTATATATATATATATATATGTAAAGAGAAAGAAAGAGGAAATCGAGCCCAAAGAAAATACATGGAGGAAAAGGGGAGCCCTCCCGTTGAGTCATGAGGTTCAGAATGGACCCCTTTGCTTTCTAAACTCCTTCTCAGAGAGAAGCCTAGGTACGACTGGATCCAATCCTAGTCTCAGACTTGGTCAATGGTTTATGTCTAAGGATTATATGTTTAGCAGCAGTTTAAGGTTTGTTCGTAGCAAGGAGACAATCACAAAAGTCTAGTAATAACTAATCATTAATTAATCTAGCATCTACAAAGTGATTAAATGAGGTTTACTACAATATTTATATCACACACACACACAATAGGCCTAAGTACTCATTATATGTGCAGTTAAAGGTACCAATAAAAATTCCCCTGAGTTTAGCGAAATACTCACTTTAAATGACTTTCTCAACAGGTGAGGGTCGAACCTCGAGGAGCAAGGATCACCAGAGATCAGGCAAGGGTCGAATCTCGAGGAGCAAGGAGCGCCAGAGATCAGCTCGAGTTCGCTGCTCTGAGAGGCGTCCCACTCAGAGGGAGATTCTGGTGCAGCCCACTGCGGTCCAGGAGAGCTCAAAGGGTCTCAACTTGGTACCGCTGTTTATAGGGTCATGAGATGATTGACTTTAGGCACCAGTAAATTTCCCTTCTACTTTCACAGCCCGTGTTGAAGATTACTAAAGTTCTCAAAAATTCCAGTGATGCTGGTACAGATCCTCCTGAGTTACAGCCTAGACAAGATAGGCCCCAAGGCTGCCAGATGGCGACTAGTACAGATGAAAAATATAGTTCCAAGGTTGTCAGGGCTGCCTCCCTGGTACAGACAGTGCTGTTCCCACCTCAGCCATGGAAGAGTTTTGATACAGTCAAGGGACGCTTAACTGCCAAACTCGTTACACAAAGGCCAAGTTTTGATGGGAGTTACTGAGACTGTAAAACAGCTTCGCTTCCCATGCTCTGCCAGGTGCACCAGAAGAAAGGGGGGGGGGGGGGGGGAATGCACCACCACAGTCCTTCAGCTAGATTTATTTCCAACAGATTGTTTCACTGTGTACTGGTTTTGGCTGGGATAGAGTTAAATTTCTGTATAGTAGCCAGTATGGGGCTATGTTTTGGATTCGTGCTGAAAATAGTATTGATGATAACACGCTGATGTTTTAGTTACTGCTGAGCAGATCTTACACAGAGTCAAGGCCTTTTCTGCTCCTCACACTGCCCCACCAGCAAGTAGGTTGGAGGTGCATAAAAAGTTGGGAGGGGACACAGCCAGGACAGCTGACCCCAACTGACCAAAGGGATATTCCATACCATATGATATCATGGTCAGCAATAAAAGCTTGGGGGGAGGTTGGCAGGGGGCCACTGCTCAGGGACTGGTTGGGCATTGGTCAGTTGGTGGTGAGCAATTGTTTTCATTTACATTGCTTGTCTTTCTTGTGTTTTATTTTTCTCTCTTTTTTTTTTCCTCTTTTCCTTACATTTTTTAAAAATGATTATTATTTCCTTATAATTGATAAACTGTTTTTATCTCAACCCACAAGTTTCTCACTTACCTTCCAATTCTCTCCCCCATCCCGCTACAGGGGAGTGAGCGAGTGGCTGTGTGGTGCTTAGTTGCCAGCTGGGGTTAAACCACGACACACTGACTGAGAAATTCAGTAAAGTATTGTTGATGACACAAATGACACAAGAAACCAAGTAGATTTTTGATGACTAGGAATCTAATTCTCATTTGCCTTACAAGGTGTTTGGCTTCCCACTCGGCACCAATTTTTAGATCTACAGTCCTAGTTCTCAATTATGTGTATGGGGCAACAATTCCTGCTTCAGGCTGCACCCGTGAGCAGGAAAGCACAGTAACAAAAGATGCTATTACTATTTCTGAAATCATAATTAATATCTTAAAACCAAAAACTGTAGCTTACTGTACTAGTATTACTGTAATAGTGCATGTGGTAACCAGGCCCCTGGCACTTCAAACACATCTCATCAGAAAATCATTCACTAATTACCTCTTAAAATAAATATTTAAGGTAGGTGGAAGCAAATGGTCCTTTCACCCCATGAAACTTCACATTTTTGGTTTTGATGACACTGAGAGCTTTCAAATTCTCTCACACTGTCGTGGTTTAACCCCAGCCAGCAACTAAGCACCACACAGCCGCTCGCTCACTCCCCACCAGTGGGATGGGGGAGAGAATCAGAAGGGTAAAAGTGAGAAAACTCGTGGGTTGAGATAAAGACAGTTTAATAATTGAAGTAAAATAAATTAGAACAGTTAAATAGGCAAAGCAAAAACCGTGCACGCAAACAAAGCAAAGCAAGGAATTCATTCACTACTTCCCATTGGCAGGCAGGTGTTCAGCCATCCCCAGGAAAGGAGGGCTCCATCACACATAAGGGTTACTTGGGAAGACAAACACCATCACACCCAATGTCCCCCTCCTTCCTTCTTCTTCCTCCAGCTTATATACTGAGCATGATGTCATGTGGTATGGCATAGCCCTGTGGCCAGTCTGGGTCAGCTGTCCTGGCTGTGCCCCCTCCCAGCTTCTTGTGCCCCCGGCAGAGCAGGGGAAGCTGAAAAGACCTTGACCAGTGTGAGCGCCACTTAGCACCTATTTAGCAACAGCTTAGCACTACTTAGCAAGAACCAAAGCATCAGTGTATCATCATCGACATTGTTCTCATCCTAAACCCAAAACACAGCCCCATACCGGCTACCAAGACGAAAACTAACTCTATCCCAGCTGAAACCAGGACACACACTCATATACACACACAGAGATACAAAATAGCTCTCTCAAACCGGTGATCTTGCACAGAATGGCATTAAACCTACATGGAAGTTCATGCTTTCTGTGTCTCTTCTTTTGGAGCATTTACTGTTTGAATAATTAATTGAATATTAAACACAAAGGAGTACCCTAACTGCAAGACTTATTTCTCTGATCAAAAATTCTGTTTTGGAGGAGAAATGCTTTTTTCTAATAAATGTTTTGGCAAAAGTGGCTTCTTCTTCTGGTAAAAGTTTTAGCAAACAAAAAATGATTCACAGTTGTGAATTTTTTTCTTATGCAAGATCAGTATTTTCAGACAAATTATATTTTTAGTAAAAAGTTACTGACTGATTTTAACTACTAAATCTATTTAAAAGTTAGAGATAATGAAGGGCAGAAAAAATAAACCAACTTCCTTGTCCCTGAGTCAATGGAAAAGCCAGAAATAGAACCAGGGAACCTTCAGCAGAACTCAGCCTATAACTGGCATCTCAAATACCAGATTGAAATGCGGTTGGAATGATTGGCATTAAAAGCCAACATTCATGGGCAGTTCCCACACAATGGCATCCCTGACTGAACAGGAAATATCTGTGTTATCTAAGATCCTGCTGTATGGTAAAAACCGGCAAGCAAGCGTTGACTTGTTACCAGCACCCACTGTACACTGGAGTTACACCGCCAACATGAAATTTAAAAATGACAATATGTTTTGTTACTAACTAACTGAAGTCTAAAGGTAATGAACATTGTTAATAAAATGTTCATTTGCAGCAGCAAAAGTCCAAAATTACTTTTACTCTATAAATTAGTTTAGCCTGTAGATTCTGACAATTTTGCACATAATGTTCTCAAATAATAGTGAGCAAGGCTCAGATATCGTTAATCACAGCAGCTCTTTAAACCATGAGAAAGCACACAATAAAGATCGCAAATGTTTCAGGTGGCTAAATTACTAGATATTTTGTCATTATCAAGTCACAGACTGTGACTCATGCTATAAAGACTTTATTTTAGCTTGTATAAATATGCAAATGTTTTGTTTTTTTTAAAATGCCAAGGGCCAGATTTTGATCTGGTATAAAACTGATGTAACGACATCAGTTTTAGCCATTCCAGATGGTGTAGCAGAGGTTAGTCCCACGTACATCTATTCACTGTGTGGAGAACAGGAACTTTTGAGTTGACTCAGAGTCTACATAGATGTGAAAGCATGAGCTGAAAAGGTGTTTCAAGCTGTATTCCCAGGTCTTCTAAGTCCTTAATATCTTAGACAGAGGAAAACTTGTAAGACCTAAATGCCTGTTTTAAATTTATTTATTTGTCATTCTAATCTGTACATACATCCATGCATTCTCTGGAATATAAAAATCTGATTCACTAAAAATGGTTATTTAAAAATAGTAACACTGCAGCTCTGCCAACACATATCTTTTATGTGTATTTCATCTGTCTGCTTTATGAATAAAAGAAACATTTTCTCCATAAAAGCCAAAAACTTTCCAGGAGAGTGGACTATCATCTTCTGTTTCATGTATTGTGTTACACTAAGGAGAGTTAATTGTCTACACAAGAACTGACTGCAAAATACTGACCTTTATTAGAAAAAACATCCATTTCAATTTCAGATCCTTGATTTTCAGCACTAGCAGATGATTGATAGGGAAAAAAATTCCTTCTACTCACAAGGTAAGCAAATTTACTCTGAAATTAATAAAGTAATCCACAATGCAGTCTTTCAGATTCATGTAGCATTATATACCTGCATTAGAGAGCTGAGCAATCACCAACCGTATGAAGTTTAACAAGGGCAAGTGACGGATTTTGCACCTGGGACATGGCAACCCTGGACGTACATGCAGACCGGGGAACGAGAGGCTGGAGAGCAGCCCCACGGAGAGGGATCTGGGGGTTCTGGTCGACGACAAGTTGAACATGAGCCAACGGTGTGCCCTGGCAGCCAGGAGGGCCAACCGCGTCCTGGGGTGCATCAAGCACTGTATTGCTAGCCGGTCGAGGGAGGTGACTGTCCTGCTCTACTCTGCACTGGTGCGGCCTCACCTTGAGTGCTGTGTGCAGTTTTGGGTGCCACAGTACAAAAAGGATACAAAGCTACTAGAGAGTGTCCAGAGGAGAGCCACAAAGATGGTGAAGGGTTGAGAGAGGAAGCTGTACGAGGAGCGGCTGAAGTCACTTGGTCTGTTCAGCCTGGAGAAGAGGTGACTGAGGGGAGACGTCATTACGGTCTACAGCTTCCTCACAAGGGGAAGGAGGAGGGGCAGGTGCTGATCTCTTCTCCCTGATGACCAATGATAGGACCCGAGGGAATGGCAATACCAGGGGAGGTTTAGGTTGGACATTAGGAAAAGGTTCTTCACCCAGAGGGTGGTGGAGTGCTGGAACGGGCTCCCCAGGGAGGCAGTCACGGCGCCAAGCCTGACAACATTCAAGAAGCATTTGGACAGTGCCCTCAGACACATGGTGTGAATTTTGGGGGTGTCCTATGCAGGGACAGGAGTTGGACTCGATGATCCTTGTGGGTCCCTTCCAACTCAGGATATTCTATGATTCTATGTATTCTCTGGTGCAGGAATTAAGATTATTCTAACACTGCACTACTGTCCTATGTCCAAAATGTCTTCCAGAAATGTTGGGACCAAAGTGAATACTCTTCCCCTCATGCTGCCTGCAATTATTTCTTTACCCAAAAGCACAGGAGAAAGGAGAACTTCATTATTTACATGGGCTCTGCTGTATAAGCATAGCCATCAAACTGAGACTTTTTTCATTATTCCCCCCCCCCCCCCCTTTTTTTAAGACACTTGTCTAACAGTATTTTCTGACAAGTTTGAAGAACTTTGAATTTTAAGTACAGCTAAGCACCACGTTCACAGCAGGTTCTGAGGACATGTATTGCCGGATGATATTATAAGAGAGAGCAGCACTTTTGCCACGTACAAGCACAGAACACCATGTAACCTCAGCCAAAGGTAGCTGCTGATAGTAGCCAAAAGACCTCATTTTCCCTTTGTTGCCTCTGTTTCCAATGTTCATTTCTAGCAGTAACTGAATTTTGAGTCGGTTACTCAATGCCTGTGAAAGAATAAATCATTGAATATGTTCATATGTCGTAACATCGTCCACATGTGGTCATAAACTGAGTTATGCTTCACACAGAGCAGGAACAGCACAACAAAAGAAAATCTCTGTTTATCCAAAAAATCTTAAACCCAGTCTACCCGGACCAAAACATTATTTTTCAATCAGGGATTTACATGAAATGCTTTAGAACCAGAACACAGAAACCCAGCCTTGAAGAACATTTTCCAGTTGCAGATTAAGTTCAAAACTAGGGGAGTGGTTACAAGAATCAAGGTCGTCTAAGAGAATGGACAAATCTGCTACAGCTGTCCAGCCGACCGGCTTACAGACAGCTCTCTGGGAAATAACAGATCTCCCCACAAATGAGGAGAAAAATAATTGTAATTTTCCTTGAGACGTTTGATTAAGAAAGTTTTCAGGCCATAAAGCTAGTGTAAATTGCCTTGGCATGGAAATGGAGGGTGGCAGCTTGCACTGTTTGGCAACGTGGTTTGAGTAGTGTATTGCTAGGTACCAGGTACAGAGACCTGCCCAGATCTGAGAGATCTGGCTGCCCTCATATGGGCTACCCAGGAGAAATGGAGCTAGGAATTCCTGTTTTAACGGGGAAAAGAAAATCAGGTAAGGTGGGTGTTTGTTTTTTTTTTCAAAACCGACTTTTTTTCCATGGAACTTCCCTGTTTTTCAGAGCTGCATTTTTTGGGAGGAGTGGGGAGGGATTACTTCCAGAGAAAAATTCCCTGCTTTGCTAATAAATTATATCCAAGTAATGTGTGATCCCACCACGGATGTATCAGCTTTAGAAAAGAATGTGTGAGGATATCATGTTGTTCAGCTATTTTAAGACTTCCAGTATTGCAAAGCCATCCTACTTATAAAAAGCATGTGCAGACATAGCCTCATTTTTTTGCAACAGAGCCCACATCTAAAGAGAAAGCTGAATCAAACAGCGCAAATATAAAACCAACCTGCATTGTTTCAAATAGATTCTACACTAAAGACCTGATCTTATTTGTACCAGTGTGAGTACACTGAAATCAGTCAAATTATACAGATGTAAAATGAGATGCAGAACTGGACCATAGAAATCCTTGTCCCTCACAATATACTATGTTCGTGTGCTTAAATACTATACTCTTCTGGTAGGCAATACACAAACAGAGCTAATTTTATGTGGGAGTGGCTGCTATTATATTCTCTGATATATAACAATCAGAGATTAACATAGCAGCTCAGCTGACAGGCAGAACAGGTTTCAGTATGCTATTCCAGACCTTTCTGCCACAAAATTAGCTGTCTGTGAAACGAGGGAAAAACATGAAGAAAACGAGTTCTCCTGTCATGCGATTTCAGTTTTCAATCCTGACATAAAACATGATCTCTCCATTCACTTTCGGAACTTTTGCCAAAAGCCTGCAGGTCTTATGGTCCTTCTGAGAGCATGCAAGAATCCACTTACCAAAAGTTTTCTGCAGGGTAGGGCTTTAGATTTTAACCAGAAGGATAATCTTTAATGTGGGTGCCCATCCTTGCTGAATATAGGTCACACAGAAGCAACACAGAGATTAGCAGTGCATCAAGTTAGACTATAGTCTTGAGCAATTCCTGATTACAGAATACTTCTAAGATTCGGTACATCTTATTTTGCTACACATTGTTGCCCAAAGCTCCCAGTCATTTGGGCATAAACCCCTTTATCCATAAAGTGTGGGTTCAAAGCATATTCCCATGGACATGCTGGCCTGGGACAATGGAAGTGATGCATTCTGAGCAGTGACCCGACTGCTGATTTTTCATCATGAAGACGGCCAAGCCCATGCACCTGTCCTTGGGTTTGGATTGGGGATGTTTACAACATAAACAGTGGCAGATGCAAGCCAGCTCTGCCCATGCTCCAAGCCTGAAAAGGGTAATGTAGCCATGTTATCATCGCACCAAGCCCAAGGTAATATACCCTGCCGTTGCATTTTGTCTCTCTCAGCAGGTTTAATTAGCTTGGCCTCAAGTGCTGTACTGACATGGTCTGTACTTGGCTTCCTCTGGTACCAGTGGACATAAGCATCCCATGCTTCCCATGCCCTGCTTGTGCTGGTCCTCTTATGGCCCCACTTCACACCCACCCTCTGCATTTCCCAGCCAGGCAGGTAACACCAGCTCGGCATTCACCCTACAACACCGTGTAGCCTCTTCTTCACAATTTATTCTAGCTCTACTGGGCAGCTTACCAGGCTGCCTGGCAAAGCAGCTGGGGGAAGGCAGTTCCTGGGCTAATGTGGACACACAGCAAATGGAGGGCATAGCTGGTGACTGCCTTCCTCCTGCTGGCTCTGAGGCATCGGACGAGGTCTTTGCCTCCCCGCTGACCCCGGGGCCCATGACCTGCCCTTAGGCAGCCAGCGCAATGGAGAGAGGAACCAGGACACAGCCTCAGCACACAGAGCAACCTCTGAAGCATGGCAGCAATGAATGAATGCACAAGGAAGAAACTTTCCACTGGCAAGAGGGAAGGGAAAATTCCCCAAGGCAGTATCATCTCTGCTTACTCTTCAACATAAGGCAGCAAGTAACAGGCTCAAGTCTTTTCCATTCCGGGACTTATTTTACTTGCCTTCATTGCAATTTGGTTAACAATCAATTGCAGATTAACTTTTTCTGTGGTTTGAAAGAATGGGAATTTCAGGCCTGTACCTACATGAACTTTATATAGTCAAATATTTATTTGTAGTATTTGAAAGAAAGCCAAGGCAGCACACGTGTTCACAGAGCCTGCTGTCCACAACTCATTTCAGCCTTACTCAAGGGGAAATTAAGATGCAATTGCATAGAATTGTGCTATCCATGTTTTTCCTTCCAGTTTATAGATTTATAAAACAGAAGACCAGTAAACCACACTCAAGGATTGTGCTGGTTTTGGCTGGGATAGAGTTAATTTTCTTTATAGTAGCTAGTATGGGGCTATGTTTTGGATTTATGCTGAAAACAGTGTTGATAACACAGGGATGTTTTTCTTATTGCTGAGCTGTGCTTACACAGAGTCAAGGCCTTTTCTGCTTCTCACACCACCCCACCAGCGAGTAGGCTGGGAGTGCACAAGAAGTTGGGAGGGGACACAGCTTGGACAGATGACCCCAAATGACCAAAGGGATATTCCATACTATATGACGTCATGCTCAGCATATAAAGCTGGGGGAAGAAGAAGGAAGGAGGGGACGTTCGGAGTGGTGGCGTTTGTCTTCCCAAGTAACCGTTACGTGTGATGGAGCCCTGCTTTCCTGGAGATGGCTGAACACCTGCCTGCTGATGGGGAGTAGTGAATGAATTCCTTGTTTTGCTTTGCTTGCATGTGCGGCTTTTGCTTTACCTATTAAACTGTCTTTATCTCAACCCACGAGTTTTCTCACTTTTACCTTTCTGATTCTCTCCCCCATCCCATCCAGGGGGAGTGAGCAAGCGGCTGTGTGGTGCTTAGTTGCCAGCTGGGGTTAAACCACGACAAGGATCTAGGCTGCTCATTTATAAAACACTAACCATAAAATTTCATTCAATTACCCTGTATCGAACCCAACAACATGCATCTGACTAAAGCATAACTTTTTCTAGCTGAAGCTTACCTCCTGTAAAAATGAACAGTATTGTTTTAAGTGAATGAAATTTTCCACTCTCACCTTCTTCATTTATTCTACTGCTATTTGTTTTCCATGACAAAAGCATGTAATATACATGCAAATAAAAATTACTTGAAGATATTTACAAAATTTAAATTAATCACTTGTCAGCCCTCTTTTGCTAAGTTAAGTAGACTGAGTTATTTTAAATTGTTCACTGACAGGCTGTTCTTCCAGCCCTGCAATGGCTTTTGTAGCTGTTATCATCACCATCTTAAAATTTGTTCTGAGTTTTAGGTGGACCATATTGCAGCATTGGTCCTCCTTCTCCCTTCCCTCCTTGTCTTCATTGCTCTTCTGACGACAGCATCAGCCTCCATTACCACAGGGCTGCGGTGGGAGGCCATGGCAAGACTCACTGCTTCGGATTTCCTATTCAAGGGACAGCCTTCATTGACCGGTTCTGAACAGACAAGTCTGTATTTGAATGTATTAGCAAACTGTGTGTAAATAGGCCTCCTTTACTGAGACATCCTGATGCCTCCCTCCAGCTCCTATGTCCTCATCATTGATTAAAACTCTGCCAGTCTTCATAACATAATGTCGTGGTTTAATGACCACCCAGTCGTTACCAGGACAGTATCCACCCCTTATTCCATACCATCTGTGTCATGCCCAGGTCCTACCCTTTCCAATACATTCCAATTAATCACCACCACTTTTCCAGTCTTTTGATATATACACACAGATATCATTCCCTTAGTCTATGGGCCATCCCTATAAAACGTCCGTTGAGTTCATTCAGTCCATGACTTTGGGCTCCATCTGTCATAACAGTCTTTCAGGGCAGGAGAGATGGTGTGTGGTGTTGGATTGTTGCATGCTGAAGCCAGTTCTGGTTCCATCACCTCTGCAGTTTGCTCAGTTTCCTCAAAGTTCATTCTTCATTAATCTGGGTGATTCTTACTGTATACTGTTGATATGGCACATAGTAATCACAGAAGTGATGACATCCAGTATTATATAGCAACAAACATTATACCATTCAGTTCATTGGCTATTTTCACCCAAAATCGAATCCCCTTGAGGTACACATCAGACTTCCCCATCCTCCCGCATCACCCACCAAATGCACCCAGGTCCTTGAGCAAAAGCAATCCCATGAACGGGTTGGCCTTTGACTGAGGCAGGAGTAACCCAGACTGTCTTCCCCAGCATATTTTTTAGGTGCACTACAGGGACTTTATCCCCCTCTACAGTACGTAAAAGTCTTGACTGGGCAGGGCCAGCTTGATTGGCAGATCCCCTACTGTCGACTAACCAGGTGGCCTTTGCTAAATGTGTATCCCAGTGTTTGAATGTCCCACTGCCCAGTGCTCTCAGTGTAGTCTTTAACAGTCCATTGTATCGTTCGATTTTCCCGGAGGCTGGTGCATGATAGGGGATGTGAAATACCCACTCAATGACATGCCCTTTGGCCCAGGTGTCTATGAGGTTGTTAGGGAAATGAGTCCCATTGTCTGACTCAATTCTTTCTGGGGTGCCATGTTGCCATAGGACCTGCTTTTCAAGGCCCAGGATAGCGTTCCGGACGGTGGCATGGGGCACGGGATAGGTTTCCAGCCATCCGGTGGTTGCTTCCACCATTGTAAGCACATGGTGCTTGCCTTGGTGGGTTTGTGGGAGTGTGATATAATCAATCTGCCAGGCCTCCCCATATTGATATTTCAGCCATCGTCCTCCATACCAGAGAGGCTTGAACTGCTTGGCTTGCTTGATTGCAGCGCATGTTTCGCATCCATGGATAACCTGTGCAATAGTGTCCATGGTCAGGTCCACCCCTTGATCTCGAGCCCATCTATATGTTGCATCTCTTGCTTGATGGCCTGAGGTGTCATGGGAACACCATGCTAGAAATAATTCACCTTTATGTTGCCAGTCCAGACAAATTAAAAGGGGGAATAATTTATGCCTTTCATAGCAAGGCCCCTTGTAGACCATTGCTGTTACTTGATGACTTTAAGAAATGCCTGGACACCTTTTTAAGCACAGTATAGATTGGAAAAAAAAATAATAATTGGAGGATTGACGTAGGAGTGACAGGTCGGTGCTGTAAGGTTTTGTGGCTGGGTGGTCTCCAGCTTGCAGACAGAAAAGCTGCGTGTGCTGATCAAAAGACTGTCTTGCCCTGTCTTTACATTTTTTTCCATTATTTCTGTCTGCAGCTCCCCCCCCCTCTTGTTGTATGTGTGTTTCTTGGGAGGGAAATCAAATGGACTGTATTACTCTCTGCCTCTAGCTAACTCTTAATTGTCCTAATTGCTACTGGAGGGACAGGCTTGGAAAGTTTGAAAACAATTGCAAAGAAAAGAGGAAAGAAAAAATTCTTCTGAGACTGAGGTGTCTTGTGGGGAGAACCTGCTGGATAAAACAAATGGGATAGCAATGGCTTACGTATTTTACTTCTGGTAGCGCTGCTGTTTTCTTTTGACTTCTTAGAAGACATGCTTATTTGGGGACTTTTCCCTTTATATGGCAGACATAAAAGCAGCTATTACACCTAGAAAAGAGAAATGCTGATACTGAGAAAGCCAGACCCACCCCTGAAGCAACCCCCCTGTACTGCAAGGGAGATCTGGATGCATTCTCAGAGTATTTTTTTCCTGGTTCTGACAACAGAACAATTTCTGTGGCTGTAGTCTTGTCTTTCCTTGCAGGAGGTACATTGGTGGCTTCTTTCCTGACTCAACACACTTAATAAAACTTGCTTTTCAACATTTCTTTAGGCAATAGTGTCTTCTTGGAATAATGCAGCAGCTGGAGTTCACATCTCTAAGGCTAGGTTTATTTATACTTCTACCTGGAAAGAAGAAAATCCATGATTGCTTCCACAGTACATATTTTACTTCACTGAGAATAAAATTTTAAAATTGACTTGCCTTTGAAACTGAAGCTAGTAGAGGTGATGGAGCAAAGGTGGTGGAAGAAAGAAGGGAGAAGTGAATCAGCCAGCACTGTTAGCACAATGTTTACAAGGTTAGCAGTGACCAGAACTGAAGAAAATCACCCTCAGAGTTAACTGGATTTAGGCATTAATCAGGGATGTGTCTTGCTGGTAAGAGATTAGTAGGTCAAAATTATAATAAACACTAGATTTTTCTAAATGCTTAGGACAAATGTTTTTCAGCACTACACCTCACTCTTTCAAACATGATCATGTTAAAAATCAGTATAGAATTCTACTTAAAGAATGCAAGAAGTGGAATAATTTTCTTACAGTTGTACATAGGTACCTATTTAGGACTTTTCAGGATTAAAAAAAAAAAGGAAATTAATATTTTTAAGTGGGAGGAATGATTGAAAGTTGTGGGCATTTGAAGAATCCATAGCTGGTAATTTATTCCATTACACTGTTGACAGTATATATAAAGAGAAAGAAAAAAAACAATCTGGATGTAATGATATCTCTGTGCAGCTATTATAAGGATGGAGACTACAAGTATTATTAGTAATCTGCTACCAGACGTGGTGAGCTCATCCTTATAATCTTCAGTGTGTTGTCATTCTATGGATACTGCAATTTGAGGTTACTGATGGAATATAAAGTTGCTTCAATCTATTAAATTTCTGTTTAAATAATTTGCTCTTGATGCACCGCTGCAGAAGCTTATAAGTAGACTGGCCAATGTCTGTTAAATATTTAAGAAATCAAGATAAAAAACTTCACTGTACTTTTTAATGTCCTGCTTGTGTGTCTGAATCCAGGCAGGCAGATGACCAGGAAGGAAAACTGTTTATTTGAGAAAGTGAAGCTGCCAAATTTTGTTTAGTACACAGAGCATTTTAGGAGTATCAGATGTCTGTGGTATAATCAGCTATTCTTCCACATGTAATACCTCCACAAGAACAAAACACTCAAACTCTAATTTCCCTGAAAGGTGAAGTTTATACTAGGTTATTTCATATTTGATTAGGACACAGATTTTTTTTTTTTTTTATTCTTAAGGAGACAAAAGCTCTGTTTTTATAAGAATGTGCTTTTTTTAAAGCTGTCTGTTTTTAACCAAGATACCCTAGATAAGACTGTAATTATTGCAGGGGAAACGATACTGTGCTCTGGAGGTTCATCTGACTGATAGATGTGGCTAGAAATGAGACTATTGCACCCTGGGAACTGTAAGGCATAGGAGAAAGTTATAACAAGGCACTTGTGCGTGCTGGAGTGTCTAATTATTCTGTCTGAATGCATCTAAAGGATTCGATTAGTATATAGGAGGCAGCATAGCAGTGCAGTCAGCCTGATGACTACTGATTTTTAATAAGCCCAGAATAATGAATTGTCTTCAGGAAAATATCATAAATTTATTTCCTGTAAAGAATTAAGGAATTAAGACAGTGTGACCCTGGGGCTTTCATATTAACTTGTTTTAACTCCCTCAAGCCAAATTCCCTTCTGACTGTTGCTATTTTATGATTTTTTTTCTTTTTTTTTTTTTAAGTTTCTTTGCTGTCATTATCAAGACTACTCAATATTTTTATAGACACTCCTCAATTAGCCTTTTTTATGTCAGTTGTGCCTATGGAGCTGCTGGCTTTGCTACTGCGGATGCAAAGGTGTGTGTTCATGTCTTGTGAAGAGTAAAGTGCTGCTCTTCTCAGGAAAGTGCCTCCTCCACTCCTGGGGAGCAAGAGTCTGGTTTTGTTTCTGTGCTGGTTCAGCCTCATCCCAAGGGTCTGTGGCTGCCAGGGGAGAAGAGGAGGAGCTGAGGAGCTGATCTGCATTGACTCTTAATGCCCACAGCACATGGGAACTGGTAGTCCCTTGAGACTGTTGCAGTTTGGGTGTCATGGGTGTCATGGAGCACTGGCTCCCTTGAAGGAAGTAAGAGTTTTGTCCCTGAAATCCAGTTTCTGGTAGGAATGCTGCCACTCTCTGCCAGAGATGCTCAGGGAAGGTTCCAGCACTCGCCAGATCAGCTCTCAACAGCAACAAGACAAGGCTGTGTAAAGACACTTGCACTAAAATAAAAATTAATTCCATGGTAGGAGTCTGAAATTTTTCAGGAACAAAATCCCTGGCCATTTGGAGGTGAGAGCAATAGACATAAGGAAAAATCTTTGGGAAGATGAAATATCTTGAGATTGTTCAGGGTTTACTGGAGGGGTGGGGAACATAAGTCTTCATTCAAACACCAAGAGAAAAAGAAAATAGATAATCTGGTTTCTATGTTTGCAGAGGATACAGTAAGAAGTAATGGGCTTAACTGGCAACAGGGATGCCTGCACTGGGGCAGAGATGCTGTGGGACAAAATGCCTGTGGATGTGGTGGAGTATTTTAGGAACTGGTTGGACAAGCACCTGCCGGGAGTGTCATCAGCATCCTGTCCTGGGTAAGCAGAAAGACAAGATGACCTCTTGCAATTCCTCCCAGCCAGAGAGATGACCTCTTGTGATCTCTCCCAGCCAAAGAGATGAGATGACCTCTTGCAATCCCTCTCAGCCCGTCATTTTGTCATCCTAGGATGGATGCATGCAGGATGGGAGGGAACGCTGTGTGTTGTGGTGGGGAGTGCAGGAGTGACTCAGGCTGGGTTGGGTGCTACATCACCCTGTGCAGGATCTGGCCATCCCATCCTGCAGCTTTAAGTCCCCTCAGAGGCTTCCTTAAAGTCTATGGGACCCCCTGAGCTCCCTGCTGTGGGGGAAATGCAGCACGAGGAACATCCTTCATGCTGCTGGATTTGAGACTGTAAGGGTGGAAATCCTGCAAATACAGGATGTCCAGTAGCAACAGGGAGGGAAGGAAACTACAGGGGGAAGAAGCAACTTGTAACTACTGTGTCCCATTTGCTGCTGTTTTGAGCACTTCTGTTGAACAGGACTGGTGAAAAAGCTGTGCTGGAGAATAGTGTCTCAGCAGTGATGGGGCTGGGAAGATGCATGTGCTCTCTTACTACTCTGCAGAGACTTAGTCCAGCTCCTCCATGTCTGTCTATGTGGTTTTGTTATTGTGATCCCTGTGAAGGTACAGGAAGGAACGTCCTTTTAAAAATATTTATATTTTCAGGCAAGTAAATTGAAGTTATCTGTGTGCAAAAAAGACGGCTTGCCACTCCATGTGCTTCTTTTAAAATTTTGCTATTTGCTATTGTTTGGCATTCATGGACTGTTATGCCAAAGTGTGACTCCTCCGAGGAAACAACTCACAGCCACCCTCACAGTAGAAAACTGCTCCTCTGAGCTATTCAGAGGCTGATATTTAGATAAATTTGTGGAACACAGGATCAATTTGTAAAATAATTCACTGAAATAGTCCCCATGAAAGACACTGACTACCAAGTCATTTTTCATGGCTGTCTTGATGCACCTGTTTTAGTTTGTTAAGTGCTTGTTAACCTGAAAATATTTTTTTAGCTGATACTTATGACTGAAAGGAAGTCTGTGTAGTGTTACTCTAGCTGTGGCTGCTCTATAGACCTAGCCAGCTCCTGCTGACAGTAATAGCAGGGTGGCCACTGCCTTTATAAATGCAGAAAGTTTTAGTTCTTGTAAGCCCCGTTGTTGGTTTTTTTTCTATTTTCTTTTCTTCAGCAAATAGTCACAAAACAACCCAACTGAAAAAACGAGGTAATAATTTCTCAGGAGGCTTCCTGCCAGCTTGGCCAGCCAGGTAGCTGTATGTCATCTCTGGCTTTTAGCATTGCTTCTCTCTCTTTTACTTGCTTTCCTAGGCAGCAATTTGACATGATGTGTCCTCTTAAAAGAGCCACAGCCTGTAAAAACTTATCCCTTGGGGAATAGAGTTCTACCTTCCCTCCTGAACCTCCCAAGGGCTCCAGATGTCTGTGTGTGTCAATGTGAAATTGAATATTGACTAATATAAATTTTCTTGTTAAAGGATGGCATTATTAGTAGTTGGCATGCTCACTTTTAATCCAAACAAGCAAAATGTAAGCAACAGCCACAGGAAAATGTGGTTTATTTTCTTGTGGTAGATTTGTAAAATCACCAACTCTGGATGAGCATAGGGGACTTTTGTGGTCTGCATACGGGAATGTATGATCGTGCTCCTCTGGACTCATCGAATTGCCATCAGGGTGTTACCAACAGGTACAGTCAATAGCAAAGGTCTCCTGACAGCCATTGCCTGCTTGCTTCTAGAGATAAGATGGTTTCTTAAGGCTGAGATGCAGCATGTGAGAACAGGGATGGGTTGGGCCACTTGCATCCTGTAGGGAAGATACTGCATTTCCAGAGCTATCTAACGAGAGCCAGTTTAAATAGAATTTGCACAATATATACTAATTAACTACACTAGAAAACTAAGTTATGACAAAGACCCATTTACCTCTGCCAGCCTGAGCAGCAGGAGGTGCCCAAGGAGTTTCTCCTTGGCACCATGCTGCCACTACACGATCCTTGCAGCCCTGAGCTTGCGACGAATGCACAGTGCCGTTTCTCTACATGCAACTCGGCTCTCTGTTTCCAGCCAGGCCTCTGCCCATCAGGACTGCCTGCTCATGCTCTTGGATTTGTTTCATTGCTTCCAGGCTTTCTTTACTTTCCCCTATTTCTCTTGGCAGCACACAGATACATGCAATTGTGTTTCAACCCACTCTAAAAACCTTGTATTTGCAGCTGGTTCCCAGAAAAAGACCTAAATCTTTAGCTTGGTTTGAGGGCTTTTTATTTCCTTAGGAGTCTTTTCTTGCTCAAGTCTCAAGTGGTTAGCAATTTGGGCAGTGAATTCTCTTGTTTAAACTATCCTGTTGCACAATGTAGCTTATTCTCCCTAAATGGATGGCAGAAGGGTGACTAGGAGGCCCCTCAGCTCTTGCAAGGTCTTTTGGTTCACATGGGTGGAAGAGGGCTTGTTTTTTACTTGCTAGCAAAACTGAGATTTTACGTGGAAACAGTTTTCCTTTGGAAAACTTTGCTGTGACAAGAACTTTGATCCTGCTTCATGGAAAAAATAATCTCAGGAAAGCCTTCTAAGCTAGGAGCATTAATTCCTCTTTATAGGTCGAGACTATTAACTTTTATACTGATGTCTTCTTCACAAAAATTGCACAGCAATTCATTTTTCTAAGCCACCAGAGACTCTGAATGGTCTCTGGAAAACTGTAATGATTTAGATGAAAAGTCTGTTTTGTGTCATCCAGCAGGAAGTATGCTTATCAATGCAGTTGTTAAACTGCTAATTTTCTAGGGAGTGCTCAATGTACAAGTTGATGATCTTGATCCATAAAAGCAGACTCTTAGACATGACTCAAAAACCTGTCTGTGATTCTAATGTGCTCTTCAGTTTTGAATAAAAGAGTTGTCCAATGATTTAAATAGGCCCAGTTGTGCTTTTATCTACATTCAATGTATGGTGTTAACTCTATGATAGGTGGTTACATTGCACATGGTGGACAACAGCTCAGTCCTTCAGTAGCTGGAGTAAATGTTATAGGAGCAGATCCTAATTACAAAGATTATATTTATCAATATGAATACATATGTTCCACTTTTTTAGTTCTTTGGTGTCGTGGTTTAACCCCAGCCAGCAACTAAGCACCACGCAGCTGCTCGCTCACTCCCCACCAGCGAGATGGGGGAGAGAATCAGAAGGGTAAAAGGGAGGAAACTCATGGGTTGAGATAAGAACAGTTTAATAATTGAAGTAAAATAAATTAGAACAGTTAAATAGGCAAAGCAAAAACCGTGCACGCAAACAAAGCAAAGCAAGGAATTCATTCACTACTTCCCATCGGCAGGCAGGTGTTCAGCCATCCCCAGGAAAGCAGGGCTCCATCACACGTAATTGGTTACTTGGGAAGACAAACACCATCACGCCCAATGTCCCCCCCTTCCTCCTTCTTCCCCCAGCTTATATACTGAGCATGACGCCATATGGTATGGCATAGCCCTTTGGCCGGTCTGGGTCAGCTGTCCTGGCTGTGCCCCCTCCCAGCTTCTTATGCACCTGGCAGAGCAGGGGAAGCTGAAAAGTCCTTGACCAGTGTGAGCGCCACTTAGCACCTATTTAACAACAGCTTAGCACTACTTAGCAAGAACCAAAACATCAGTGTATCATCATCGACATTGTTCTCATCCTAAACCCAAAAAACAGCCCCATACCGGCTACCAAGACAAAAATTAACTCTATCCCAGCTGAAACCAGGACATTTGGTTTTCTGGGAAAATTACCACCATGTCAAAAATAATTTCCCCCATGTGCATGTAGTGTGTTGATTAACAGGTTTAATGACTTTCAGATAAGACTTCTAAAGTCTTATCTGTCTTCCTGGCTTTTGTACTTTTTCTAGTCATGTAGACAATCCTGAAAGGAAGACAAAACCAAGGGCTTTTGAGACATTGAAGTGAGACAGCTGATTAGTCCGAAGGAAGCTTCAAAGTAGATAAGCAGACTAGGGTATGTAGTAAGGACAAAGATAAATAATTTAAAAGGATCATTCATTCAGGGGTGAAAGGGTTAAAGCCAAGATAGACAAAGCCACTGCATCAAAATGCCTCCTGAAAGCCTAGGGGCAAGGAGTATATCTAAATATCTTAGTCACTTAACTAAACAAAAGAAAGGCCTTTGTGATTTAGGGAGTAGTTAGAATGGTTGTAAGATAAGGGGGCTCCGGGATAATCCCATCTCAGACAACTGGGCCTTGGGAGAACAAATGCAGGGAAAATAGGAGGTCACAAAAGAATGACGACAGCCTTGAAGGACACCGTTTTACGTGATCCTAGGACTGAGTTTGCGCAGAAGCAAAGGTCAATCAGCGAACACAGTGAAGACGACTACGAGCCTTCATCTGAAGACCCCCAAAGACCACCTGAAGACCACCACGGGAGACGACTGCGCATGCGGATCGGACATTTGCATATGTTAATAAGTTCCAGGAAATCTCATGTTTATGTAAATGAGTTCTCAGAAATCCTGTGAATATGTAGGACTTTACAGTATATAATCTCTGAAAGTCTACCAGATCGGTGGAGCGCTTATGGTGGAGAATCCCCAGTGCTGCCCAGCGCTGCAATAAAGAATACCTGCTTAATAGTAACTTCGTTGCTATTGAGTTCCATTTCAGGGACTCTCTGAATACTCCGTTTCTCCCTTGGGGGGGGGATTCAGACTGTGAGGAGAAGCATCCGTGAATTTTTGTATCAGGGGTACAAAGCATTTGACTGGAAGATTTATGAAACTTTTAAAAAAGTATGCTCAGAAACATTTGGATTAATAAACATGGCTGAAACTTGCCTGGATGTCTTCAGTTTATAGGTTGCTCTTGAAAAATTGAGAGTTCACTGAGCTATGAAGTTCTGAAAAGTTTTTTTATCTTCTTCCATCCCTTTCCTTTCTGCGTGTAGGATTTATTTTCTTTTTGAATAACCTAACCAATATTTTTGTTTTCAGATTAATGAACTGCAAAGAATGAGAGATGATGATATTTTTTTTCCACAGTGTGCACATGCTTTTCAGCAGCTGATCTGTGCTTGTCCATATCAATAATATAGTGAGTATGTGGGGTTTTTTCCTCCTCAAGCCACATCTCCAGTTCACCCACTGTGGTTAGGTTGCAATCACATTTTTCAAATGTTATTGCTGATATTTTGCCTCCCCTCCCTGCCTTAATGGCAGTTAGTGCACAAAGTGCCAAGCATCTTTCTCTACAAATCTGGCTCTTCTGAGTGTATCAAGCAGTAAGATGGGCAATGTCTTATCTCACGAGTCACCTTTCAAAATGCACATCAGCAGGATTTTGCTTAAGGACTTTCCATTGAATTTAAGGAGCAAGTAGCAGGTAATTTCACCCCATCCGCTGAGGTAGATACTCTATGTAATATGAGATTTTTGCAATTCTTTAAAAACCAAGTCTTGAATAGAAATTAGATAATTTAATTTTTAAAAGGCATTTTAATATGCCAAATGTATTTCCCTCCTTTCCATTCTCCCATCAGCTCCCAATAACCTAGGTAGATGGATTTTTCTTACTACAAGTTGATCTCCTTACCTCTTGTGCCCCCTGCAAAGGTCCTAAAAACAGACAGCAGATAAATGCATTAAAAACCAGAAATTACTCAACTATCTGAAATTGGAAGGAAAACGTGTGCTACCAGTGACCTTTATTTGCTGTTGTCCTGGTTTCAGCTGGGATAGAGTTAATTTTCTTCCTAGTAGCTGGTCTAGTGCTGTGTTTTGGATTTAGGATGAGAATAATGTTGATAACACACTGATGCTTTAGTTGTTGCTGAGTAGTGCTTACACCAGTCAAGGACTTTTCAGCTTCCTATGCTCTGCCAGGTGCACAAGAAGCTGGGAGGGAGCACAGCCAGGGGGAGTGCTGACCCAGACTGGCCAAAGGGCTATTCCATGCCATATGACGTCATGCTCAGTATACATAAGCTGGGGGAAGAAGAAGGAAGGAGGGGGATATTGGGCGTGATGGCGTTTGTCTTCCCAAGTAACCGTTACGCGTGATGGAGCCCTGCTTTCCTGGGGATGGCTGAACACCTGCCTGCCCATGGGAAGGAGTGAATGAATTCCTTGCTTTGCTTTGTTTGCGTGCACGGTTTTTGCTTTGCCTATTTAACTGTTCTAATTTATTTTACTTCAATTATTAAACTGTTCTTATCTCAATCCACGAGTTTCCTCCCTTTTACCCTTCTGATTCTCTCCCCATCCCACTGGTGGGGGAGTGAGCGAGCAGCTGCGTGGTGCTTAGTTGCTGGCTGGGGTTAAACCACGACAGCTGTCTACCAAGACAAATTGTTTATTTTTTTCCTCCTTTGATGATAAACACAATGCGAGTCACTAAATCTTCCATTGCAGACAGAATTGTGTTTTGTGCAAAGATACCTGCCATGGACAAGCTCTAACATGTGTGTCTTTTAAGAGAATAATGACCTACACTGAGAACTGTGTCTTTGAAAGGACAACACTCCCACCTGTTCATAACTCACTGCACTTCCTTCAGTGAACTTAGATCTGTCCTGTCTGTCTTTGAAAAAGATAGTATCTCTGATAAAGGTATTAGCTGTGCTTAATCACCACCTGTATGTTTTTTGATGAGGTTTGCTTGGCAAATTCATGTTACTGCTGCAGCATCAGCATCAAATGGACAACATTTGCCTGATGAACTGTACATGTCCACACGTGCATGTCTGCATCTGAGCTGGTCACTCTGCACTCCCATTATCATCAATGGAGGAAAACAAGTGCTCAAAGGGTATGATGATTCCCTAAAGTCAATGTCTAAGAGAGAGTATTTTTTTTTCATTTGCTGTAAAAGCAGTCAAGCATGACTAGTGCTTTAGGTGTCTAAAATATGGGGAGATGAATCCTGTTTTGAGTGTCACTATTACCCAGTATAATTACACTGGGAATAATGGGGTGTTTCCACAGACTGCAGTTCACTGAAATACTTATGCAGTTTTATAGCAGCATTGCTATCACTCCACTATGAGAAAACTTTTTCATAGCTAAGGTTGCAGCCAAAATACAGTTATATACATGATGTTCTTCCCTGTGTGAGTCACATTACTGGATATTGTGTGTAACCTGAGTGAGACCTGACTCTAGGCATAGATGAAGCAGGCAGTTAAAGGCAGCCGTGCTGGCTGCATCACTGAGCCATGGTCATGCACCCTGATTTGTGCAAGCCAGAGAAAAGTGTAGGGGAACAGGCATGGTTCTGCAGATGGGGCAATGCAGGCCCTCCAGCCCCTTCTCCCCAGGGTTTCCTTCCCACCTCATTGCTCCTGTCCCCTTGTGATGGTGCATTCTCCCCCCCCCTTTCTTCTGGTGCACGTGGCAGAGCACGGGAAGCGAAGCTGTTTTACAGTCTCAGTAACTCCCATCAAAACTTGGCCTTTGTGTAACGAGTTTGGCAGTTAAGCGTCCCTTGACTGTATCAAAACTCTTCCATGGCTGAGGTGGGAACAGCACTGTCTGTACCAGGGAGGCAGCCCTGACAACCTTGGAACTATATTTTTCATCTGTACTAGTCGCCATCTGGCAGCCTTGGGGCCTATCTTGTCTAGGCTGTAACTCAGGAGGATCTGTACCAGCATCACTGGAATTTTTGAGAACTTTAGTAATCTTCAACACGGGCTGTGAAAGTAGAAGGGAAATTTACTGGTGCCTAAAGTCAATCATCTCATGACCCTATAAACAGCGGTACCAAGTTGAGACCCTTTGAGCTCTCCTGGACCGCAGTGGGCTGCACCAGAATCTCCCTCTGAGTGGGACGCCTCTCAGAGCAGTGAACTCGAGCTGATCTCTGGCGCTCCTTGCTCCTCGAGATTCAGCCCTCGCCTGTTGAGACAGTCATTTAAAGTGAGTATTTCGCTAAACCTGGGGGAATTTTTATTGATACCTTTATTGGTACTTTTTATTGGTACTGTGCATATAATGAGTATTTAGGCCTATTGTGCGTGTGTGATATAAATATTGTAGTAAACCTCTTTTAATCACTTTGTAGATGCTAGATTAATTAATGATTAGTTATTGCTAAATTTTGTGATTCTCTCCTTGCTGCAAACAAACCTTAAACTGTTGCTAAACATATATAATCCTCCTTTTCCTCCTTGTATTTTCTTCAAACTCAACTTTCTCTTTCTTTCTCTTTTTATATATATTCCATTCATTTAATAAGTAATAGAGTGAACCTTGCCATCGAACTCTGTTAAATTACACTTTTATAGATTTCTATTAAAATCACTATTTGCAAATATCTTTGACAGTGATTTTTTAAGTGGCTTAACCACTTATCTGTGACACCCCTACCCTACTCCCGTAGCTGGAGAAGCCAAGTTCTTGCCTCATCACTGGGGTGGCAAAACTGAGTTTTGCTGACAGTAAGCACCTGATTAAATTCTCTGAGAGATGAAAAAGCTTTAAACTATTTCCTTCCTGGTGCTATTTCATAATATTTTTCTGTTTGTCAGTATATATGTACTAACTTGCAAAGCCTGGGATATAGGCATTTCTCTGGTAAATCTAGGACAGCTTTTTTTGTTGCTGTTCCTTTAAGGGATTCTGTTGCTCTGATTCACTTTATAAAGAGCATAGTTGAATAATAACATACATCACTGTTTTCAGATAACTATCCAGACATATTTCAAATGCTTGCAAATGCTCTTCAGTACCTTTTCAGCAGATAGGAGGTGTAGGATGTTAGAAAGCAGGCCAAGCAGTTGACTTAAAAGCTTCCTCCTTTGCTCTGCAGAAGAATGAAAGCTTCTGTAAGCTGGCAAGGCCTGCTCTTGCTGATAAAAGTGAGGCCATTCAAGCCTAGAAAGGGAGGAATGGCACTTGATTTACAGCACTGTTTGTCTACCCGAGCTTGGGCTTTTATTCATTTGTTTTTTGAAGTTGAAGGAGATCCTAGCCTTAAAGAAGTTCAAGGACTCTCTTTATATAGTGTTGTCGTCATGCATTTTCTCTGACAGCTAAACAAGAATTATGTTACCAATTTTTAATTATTTCTTAAACTTAGTCCCACTCATTTTCTTTCCTGTGTATGTGCATTTCTGAGGGAGATTTGTTGGAGGACTCCTTGCTGTCTTGCAAACAAACCTGGTGTAGACCAGGGATCGCTGCTAGAGAGATGCTAGCATGGATGATCATGCACTGGACTTTTTGTAGCAGTCCAGGATGAATGAATCTCAATCAGTCGGTGGGTTGCAATGTATTTACACAGTGTATCTGCACTTACCAGTGTGCCTGTGAATAACTTTGAGGTGAGAAGAGGGAAGACAGCTAGATTTATGGAATAAATTGCTCATTGTGTTTTTCCTCCACTTCCCAGCCCAGAAACAGCAAGCAAATTAAATTTGCATACAATTCCCCCACCCCCTTTCTTTCTTTCCTCTATGATAGCTTGAATTCTCTTTTATGTTCTTTCTTCAGCTTGTAATTTCATTCATACGTGGTGAGAAATATTTTATAGCTCACTACAGGGAGGGAATTAATTGTGCAGTGTGTTGGGAAGAGGGAAGGGGAGAAAAGGATGAGGAAGAAATAGGTATTGAAATCTCACCTGTACAAGAAGCTCCAGCTTTCTAAGCTGCTACAGTGGAGACATAAGGAGAAACAGATTGTTGTTGCTTTTTGCCATCTGCTCAGCATGCCACAGATAGCTTTTATCAGTAGGGCGCTATTATCACCAGTTAAAAACCATGCTCTCTTTAAATACTCTAAAAAAAAAAGTGTAACAACAGAAAGATCATTTTCAGCACATAAATACATTTGTATATTTTTCTCCTACTAGGCTGAATTTTTGCGCTTACAAAAGAGGCTCTGTCCCGTATCACACTCTGGGTTGTCTGTCTATGCCTGTGAGGGATGGTGAGACTTTCCCAGCAGAGCCCAGCCAGCCCACCCAGCCTGGGCAGCTGTCCTGGTTTCAGCTGGGATAGAGTTAATTTTCTTCCTAGTAGCTGGTCTAGTGCTGTGTTTTGGATTTAGTATGAGAATAATGTTGATAACACACTGATGTTTTAGTTGTTGCTGAGTAGTGCTTACACCAGTCAAGGACTTTTCAGCTTCCTATGCTCTGCCAGGTGCACAAGAAGCTGGGAGGGGGCACAGCCAGGACAGCTGACCCAGACTGGCCAAAGGGCTATTCCATACCATATGACATCATGCTCAGTATATAAAGCTGGGGGAAGAAGAAGGAAGGGAAGGACAGTCGGAGTGATGGCGTTTGTCTTCCCAAGTAACCATTACACGTCATGGAGCCCTGCTTTCCTGGGGATGGCTGAACACCTGCCTGCCAATGGGAAGTGGTGAATGAATTCCTTGTTTTGCTTTGCTTGCATGCATGGCTTTTGCTTTACCTATTAAACTGTCTTTATCTCTACCCTCGAGCTTTCTCACTTTTACCCTTTTGATTTTCTCCCCCATCCCACCGGGGGGAGTGAGCGAGTGGCTGTGTGGTGCTTAGTTGCTGGCTGGGGTTAAACCACGACAGCAGTACTTCTGCTGCTCTGTGCCAACACTGCTCATCTTGAGAAGCGTCTGCACTGGCCTATAGTGTTGCCACTATATAATTCTGTAGGAATTTGTTTTTATAGCACTCCACCATTCTCTAATTTATGAAGTGAGCTGTGCTGAGGTCACCGTGCAGGCACATTTCTGATCCATCCTGTTCTGGAGCTGAAGGTACCAAAAGTGAAAGGCCAAGATTTATGCAACTGAAATGTGCATAAATCTGTTCCCTGTTCCCTATTCTTATCTCAGCAGGTGCAGCAGTAACACCAGCTGTGATGCATCTCTCCACAGGTACTTCTGTCCCATGAAATCTCCTCTCAACTCCCACCTGCCATGGCAATGTCTGTTCAGAGTTTTCAACTCCTTGTCAGCAGGTCTGCCTCTGCTTAAATACTAGGCTTTCCTGAATTTCACCCTCCTCCTCACGGAACAGGTAGGAAGGGAAAGTTTTCTTTTTAATGTAAAAGCTGAGAAAAGCATACCTGAATTAAGAAAAAACATAACCAAGAACTATGGTTTGTGTGTGCAGGAGGCAGAAGAGAAGCAGATGATCATGTGAACTGTTATTATTATGCTTGTTCTTTTGTTCTGATAATTAATTATGGGGATAACCAGCCAAAAAGTTCTGGGACAAGTTGTTGTGTTAGGTCTATAGCTGTTCAATGGACGCTCTAAAAATCCCTCAGCAAATCTAATGGGCCCAGAATTTTATACAGTGGAAGAGACTGTTTGAGCCTTCAGCCTTATGGCTGTGATGGATACAGGTCAGGAGGTCTGTGCATAGCTGACCTAATGAATCTGTCGCAAAGAGTTGCTCCACGCTCCTCACCTTGACACGTGGCACATGCAATGCTTCTATCCTGAGCAGTACACGTGACCCTTCCCAACAGAAACCCAAGGAGTACCAAACCTGCAAAGGTCCAGAAATAAAAGCAATGTGGTCTAGAAGACTGGCCCAAACTACCCTTAACTCCATCCCCTGCAACCTCACTGACTGTGGGTCAGCAGGAGAACAGATGTTAACCCACAGCACATGGCCACTGCTACTGATTTAGAGTAATATTACTTCCTATGTTCATTTGGTTACTTGTTTTGTTTAAAGAATTGTCTTGGATTTTTCTTCAAGGTCATTCAAATATCTGTCATCATCTGGCTTTGTATTTGAGTTTTTTGCTATGGAGAAGGGCTCCACCTGAGTTTTATTTATGCTCTGATTAAAAATGGCTATTAAATTGGTCATTTAATACTGATGATGAACACCATCAGGGTTTTGTTCATCCAAAATTTGTACTGGAAAGCCTGTCCTTGGACGTATGTTGTAAGAGCTCGTACAAGTACATGGTACGGCGGTGCCAGCCTCCACATCCTGACCTGCGGGTGCTTCGGTAAAGCCCAATGACTGTGGCCTGTTTTTTGGCAGCTCTGTGCCTCAGGCCAGATGGTGGGTATGAAGGCCCACACTGCTGGTCTAGGAAACCGCAGTGCTGTGGCAGATGAATGCAGTCCCTCTTCAGAAGCATTGTCAGCCGGACAGTTGAGATGACAGCCTGTAGAGCTGCTTTCTACATAATTTAAGCTGTGATCCTTAACCTTCCCAGTTTTCAGACTCTTTTCCAATCCCACGTGCCCTTCTTTCCAGCACCTCAGGGGTTAGTTGCTTTCCTTGTGCTTTCTTCTTAGACTTTCTTGTACCTTTCCCTAATTGCATTTTGTTCCCAAGCATCTTCCTGACTGCAGTAACTGTGAGAACATAAGGCACCTGTTTGACCAAGCAGGCACTTGTTTACATTAATCTGTGTATACTTATTCCTCATTAGGTGGTTAATGATCGTACACATACATAGGACCTGAATTTGCAAAGACACTCCTTTTGGTTCTGATCTTGCTCCTTTGCAACTCCTGGATGAAACCTACTGAAAAAGACCTCCATACCAGTGAGAGGCAGCATCTTTTGATTCCTTCAGGAGAGACTTGAAGACAATGTTAATTTTCCAAATTAATTTTTAAATCAGTTTTTTACTTCCCTCACTTACTGTGTTAAAGTTTTCCTTTGAACATCAGAATGCTTGCAAGCTTATATGGAAATGATTTCCCGGTGGTAGCTCTGCCTACAGATCATAGTCTGAAGCTTCAGTAGTTCTTCCCTTAATGTGACACAAACAGATTTAGTGTTATGGGAGTGGAGACACATCCAGAGAGTTCAGGATCAGAAGCTGGAAAATGAGCATCATGGAGTGTTCCTTGTGGTACATCTGTCATGGTTTAACCCCAGCCAGCAACTAAGCACCACACAGCTGCTCGCTCACTCCCCTCACAGTGGGATGGGGGAGAGAATCAGAAGGGTAAAAGTGAGAAAACTCATGGATTGAGATAAAGACAGTTTAATAGGTAAAGCAAAAGCCGCGCGCACAAGGAAAGCAAAGCAAGGAATTCATTCACTCCTTCCCATCGGCAGGCAGGTGTTCAGCCATCCCCAGGAAAGCAGGGCTCCATCATGCGTAACAGTTACTTGGGAAGACAAATGCCATCCCTCCGAACGTCCCCCCCTTCCTTCTTCTTCCCCCAGTTTATATACTGAGCATGACGTCATATGGTATGGCATAGCCCTTTGGCCAGTCTGGGTCAGCTGTCCTGGCTGTGCCCCCTCCCAGCTTCTTGTGCACCAAGCAGAGCATAGGAAGCTGAAAAGTCCTTGACTAGTGTAAACTCTGCTCAGCAAGAACCAAAACATCAGTGTGTTATCAACATTATTCTCATCCTAAATCCAAAACACAGCACTAGACCAGCTACTAGGAAGAAAATTAACTCTATCCCAGCTGAAACCAGGACAGTATCCACCCCTTATTCCATACCATTTACATCATGCTCAGGTCCCACATTATCCAATACATCCTCATTAACCATCACCCCCCTTATTCTATGGACCACCCCTGTGAAATGTCTGTAAAATGTCCATAAACATCCACAAATGTCCACATAATGTCCATTGAGTTCATTTAGCCCATGACTTTGGGCTCCATCTGTGATGGTAGTCACTCAGGACAGGAGAGGTGGTGTGTTGCATGGAGTTATTGGGCACCAAAGCCAGCTCAGGTCAGGTCACTGCTGCACTTGCACTGCTTCTTGTAAGGCTTCTCCTCCATTGGTTCAGGTGGTTCATGCTATGGTAATTCCTATAACATGCAACTCAGATCATGGGTTACAACAATTTAAAGGTATTTCCATTACAATCTCCACCCCTGGCCCCTTTGGACCAGACCATTGGGTTCAACACTGCAATGGACTCCTCCCCTTGCCCCTGCTCCAGCTTGGACTTATCCACAGACTGCAGACCCTTAGGGGTTTACCTGCTCCAAGTGGAGCCTTATCTATGAGCCACAGTCTCTCCAGGGGTATACCTGCTGCGGCATAGACTTATCCACAGCCACAGTCACTTAGAGGTGCACCTGTTCCCACATGGCCTTCTCCATGGGCCACAATGCCTTCAGAGATATACCTGCTCCAGCATGGCCTTGCCCACAGCCACAGTCTCTTCAGAAGTAAACTTGCTCCACCATGGCCTTGCCCATGGTCACATGCTTTGAGGTGCTCCAGCATGACCGCATGCACAGCCACTGATGCTTCAAGGTGTACCTGCTGCAGCACGGACTTATCCACAGCCACAGATACTTCGAGGTGTACCTTCTCCAGCGTGCACTTATCCTTGGGCCACAATCTCTTCAAGAGGTATCCCTGCTGCGGCACAGACATAACCATGGCCACAGATGCATCGAGACATACCTGCTCTGGCATGGGCTTATCCACATCCACAGACACTTCGGGGTGTCCTGCTCCCACGTGGACTCATCCGCATGTCACAGTCCCTTTGACTCGAGTTCACACTGGAGTTCCAGCCTGTCCAGTACAGCAGCGCAGAAACAGCAGCAATGCCCTGGCCATCTGCCAGCCCAGGCACATGGCCATTGTTGATATCAAAATGTTCCCAGGCACGGCACAATAAGATGATAAGCAATGATAAGCAGCAAAAGCAAAAAGCAGCCACTAACGAGCACTAGACTCTAATATACAGTAAGGCAAGCGAGCCCCGTGGCAAGCACAGAAGCCCATCAGTTAATAGCTAAACAGCAATAACAGCTATAAATTCCATCTAGCACATTCCAATTAAATCTGTCATTATCTCAAACCCTTTGATCCCCACGTTGGGTGCCAAAAAGGACTGTCGTGGTTTAACCCCAGCCGGCAACCAAGCACCACACAGCCGCTCGCTCACTCCCCCCCGGTGGGATGGGGGAGAGAATCAGAAGGGTAAAAGTGAGAAAACTCATGGGTTGAGATAAAGACAGTTTAATAGGTAAAGCAAAAGCCATGCGCACAAGCAAAGCAAAGCAAGGAATTCATTCACTCCTTCCCATCGGCAGGCAGGTGTTCAGCCATCCTCAGGAAAGCAGGGCTCCATCACACGTAATTGGTTACTTGGGAAGACAAACGCCATCACTCTGAACGTCCCCCCCCTTCTTCTTCCCCCAGCTTATATACTGAGCATGACGCCATACGGTATGGAATAGCCCTTTGGCCAGTCTGGGTCAGCTGTCCTGGCTGTGCCCCCTCCCAGCTTCTTGTGCACCCGGCAGAGCATGGGAAGCTGAAAAGTCCTTGACTTAGTGTAAGCACTACTCAGCAACAACTAAAACATCAGTGTGTTATCAACATTATTCTCATCCTAAACCCAAAACACAGCACTAGACCAGCTACTAGGAAGAAAATTAACTCTATTCCAGCTGAAACCAGGACATATATCTCACCTCTGGGCACTGATAGCAGCATGTTCATTCTGTTTCTTCAGCAATCATGAAACATTCAACACTTTTTCCCATGCTCAGACATTACACATGAAACATCTTTTTTTGTACCTTTTTTGTCTGGACGGTGTCATGACTATGAGAAGAATTCAGGGATGTGTCCAGTTCCTTCACAGATAACCGGATTTCCTTGCTAACAACTGCCTACTAATGTGCTAAAAATGCTTCTGGATGTAAATGGTAAAAGCCCATATGGGAGGAGGAGCAGCATGGCATGTACATTTGCAGTCTGGGCCCAGCTGGGGCTGGCCCTGCCTGTGCTGCAAAGGTACTCCTCTTTAACTATGTCAGTGGAATTAATGTGGCACAGGTGATGTACAGGGAGGGGACAAGGCACACAGGTGTAGAAGTGCTGGTGGCAGGTGTTGCTACTCCTGCAGAGAGTTACTGGCGTGACCCTGGAGCCATGCTAGGAGGAGAAGCGCTGCCTCGGCCATGTCCAGGCTGACCCAGGGACAGGGCTCAGGTGGCCTGAGGGGACCATGACAAAAGGGCCAGGCATAGAAACTTCCTAAAACAAGCTCTGGCCTCAGTGATACCAGCACCTATGAGACTAGGATATAGATAGGTAGAGAAATGCCACTTTCCCTTCTGAGTCCCTTAACATTTCTGCACAGAAAATATGTACTGTCCCATTTTACTTTAGTGGTTTATCGCTGGTGATAACTTTGATACATATTTCAGTGATAATTTGCCATTCCTATTAATTCCATTAACTTGTAATGCATCAATCATACCTGTGACCATCAAATAACTCACACTAATTTTTTTTACGTGTCAGCACCCCTGCAGTTGTGGCTCGTGGGCAGGAGTGTCATCTGGGAGGGTGAGGGGATGCTGCATGGAGGGGATGTGCATGGGCCGAGGTCAGTTACCCTCCTTAGTATTAATCCCATCAATACTAGTAGCCCTTGCCAGATCACTAGGCAGGAGGAGGGGTGAAACTAGAAACATTGAGCAAACCTGAAGGCAAATGACACTACAGTGCTGTGTTATATTAGAAAATGTTGAAAAGTTTTTTTTGATAGTTTTATTTTCACATCAGAATTACATGTGAAATTCTTTAGAAAAAAATAGACTTTTTTTAAAATACAAAAAATTATTCAGGGCAAAATTCTGCTGTGCTGTCCTTGCAAGTCTGAAATTAATGGCATTGCTCTAGAATTAGAGCATATTGCTGTGATGAGCAAATCTGGGAAATTCTTGAAGTTTGTGGGAGATGATAGATAACTTCTTGTCACAAGTACTCAGTGAGCCAACTAGGAAAGATGCCCTCCTAGACTTGTTATTTGTGAATAGAGAAGGACTTGTGGGAGATGTGATGGTAGGTGGCTGTCTTGGCCACAGTGATCATGAAATGGGTGAGTTTAAAATTTTCAGTGTAATGAGAAAAAAGGACAGAAGAGTTGCTACCCTGGATTTCAAGAGAGCAAACTTTAAGCTATTCAGGGAGCTATTTAGCAGAGTACCCTGGGAATCTGCTTTTGAGGGCTTAGGAGTCCACGAGTGCTGGTCAGTTTTTAGGAAGCAGATTTTAGAAGCACAGGAGCAGGCAATCCCATTGTGTCGCAAGTCAAGCAAGCAGGGCAGAAGACCAGCTTGGCTGAACAGGGAACTCCTCATGGAACTCAAGAGGAAAAAGAAATTGTACGATCTCTGGAAGCAAGGTCAGGCTTTGCAGGAAGATTACAGAGCTGTGGTTTGTATATGCAGGGAGAAGACATGAAAGGCCAAAGCTCAATTAGAGTTGAAACTGGCCAGGGTTGTGTCAGATAACAAGAAGGGCTTTTTTTAAGTATGTTTATTAGCAAGAGGAGGTCCAAGGAAAACATTGGACTGATACTTGTTGAAGATGGTCACCTGACTAATAGGGATGAAGAAAAAGTGGAGGCATTCAATGCTTTTTTTGCCTCAGTCTTTAATAATACTGACAGATCTTGGGCTGCCCAGTCCTCTGAGTCGGAGGACCATGAGTGCGGAAACAGTGACTTTCCATTTATGGACACTGAAATTGTAAGGGACCAGCTGTATCAGCCGAATGTTCATAACTCCATGGGGCCTGATGGGATTCATCCCAGAGTACTGAAGGAGCTAGCAGATGTTATGGCAGGACCCCTCTCGATCATCTACCAAAGGTCTTGGGAGTCTGGGGAGGTCCCTGCTGACTGCAAGCTAGCCAATGTTATACCAATTTACAAGAAAGGCAAGAGGGAAGACACAGGAGACTACAGACCTGTTAGTCTAACCTCAGTACCTGGAAAAATTATGGAGAAGATCATCCTGGGTGCTACTGAAAGGCATTTAAAGAACAATGCAATCATCAGGCACAGTCAACATGGGTTCACGAAGGGAGAGTCCTGTCTAACTAATTTGATATCCTTCTATGATAAGGTCACCTGCCTAGTGGATGAAGGGAAGGTGGTGGATGTGGTTTTTCTGGATTTTAGTAAGGCTTTTGATACTGTTCCTCACAGCATCCTTCTGGACAAGTTGTCCAACTGTGCGATGAGCAGGTACACAGTGCGCTGGGTGAAGAACTGGCTGAAGGGCAGGGATCAAAGGGTTGTAGTGAATGGGGCTACATCTGGCTGGCGACCAGTCCCCAGCAGTGTTCCTCAGGGCTCAATCCTAGGGCCAGTTCTGTTCAATATATTTATCAATGATCTGGATGCAGGAGTTGAATGCAAATGCACCATTAGCAAGTTTGCTGATGATACCCAACTGGGAGGTGCTGTTGATTCTCTAGAAGAATCTTAGATAGATTGGAGCATTGGGCAAGCATCAATGGCATGAAATTTAACAAGACCAAATGCCAGATTCTGCACCTGGGACAGAGTAATGCTGGACACAAGTATAAATTGGGAGAGGAGTGGCTGGAGAGCAGCCCTGCAGAAAGGGATCTGGGGGTGCTGGTTGACAGCAGGCTCAATATGAGTCAGCAGTGTGCCCTGGCAGCCAAGAGGGCAAACCACATCCTGGGGTGCATCAAACACAGTATAACCAACTGGTCAAAAGAGATGATTATCCCTCTGTATTTAGAGTTGGTGCATCCTCACCTTGAGTACTGTGTATAGTTCTGGGCCCCACAATTTAAGAAGGATGTTAAGGTCCTTAAATGCATCCAGAGGAGGGCAACAAAGCTGGTGAAAGGGCTGGAAAGAATGTCCTATGAGGTGAGGCTAAGGACTCTGGGTTTGTCTAGTTTGGAGAAAAGGAGGCTGAGGGGCGACCTACAGCTTCCTGAGGAGGGGAAGTGGAGAGGGAGGTGCTGATCTCTTCTGCCTGGTATCCAGTGACAGGATGCATGGTAATGGTTCAAAGCTGCATCAGGGGAGATTCAGACTTGACATTAGGAAGCATTTCTTTACAGAGAGAGTGGTTAAACCCTGGAACAGGCTTTCTAGAGAGGTGGTCGATGCCCCATGCCTGTCAGTGTTTAAGAGGCATTTGGACAATGCCCTTACTAACATGCTTTAGCTTTTGGTCAGCCCTGAAGTGGTCAGGCAGTTGGATTAGATGATCATTGTAGGTCCCTTCCAACTGAACTGTTCTATTCTATTCTATTCTATTCTATTCTATTCTATTCTATTCTATTCTAATTGCTCCACTTGCATGACTGTTCCCCAACTGCATGAGTACACAGTTTATGCTCTGTGCATTTCTAGGCAATGTTTTCTAAAAGTTACCCATAAATATTTATAATAAAAACATTTCTGGGTTTAAGATAAGGATTAACAAAAAAGACATTTCTCTTTAGGATTGCATGCAAAAGCTGTATGTATTCATGTGTAGCTGTCAGATACCCTGATAACTGCAGACTGTATACAGTTATCTATGCATGTGTAATCTTCCAAATTGCAGTTTGCTCACAAGCCTAAACACCTATTTTCTCTTAAAAAAACAAAATTTCAAACGGATTTTTGCAGCCAAGCCCTTTTTCTCTGTCAGCTTATGGGTCACTTTCAGATTATTTTTTGAATCTGAAGGACTTTCTGGTTGAGCTGTGCTTTGAGAGATCCAGCCATGTTTAGGGACTAATAGTATATATAAACGATTGCAGTGTGTTGTAGAGTATAAAGGTAATTTGGGGTATAGTTGCTTCAACAAATATATAAATGGAGACAATGCTAGAAATGTAGTGTTCAGGGGTAAGTGTTTTCCTGGGTGACTGAACTGATTAGCATTGCAGAGCTTAGCTAGTGTGCCCTGCAAAAGGTCTGATAAACATAGTTGCTGGATGTTTTTTTCAGCTTGATGATCCATCTTTTTGATTATAGTCTCTTATAAATCACATTACCTTGTGCACTTCAGTTGTATTTGCTGATACTGTGTTTTGGCTCCTATGGTAGTAATTGTTTTAAGTTCTTGGGTTTTTTTAATGAATATTGAGTTATGACAAAATATTTTCACTGAGTTAAAACAACTTTTAAAAAAACAATAAAAAGCATGTGCCTAATCCAGTCCCAAATAAAATTAACTTTGAAATGCCTGTAATTTAGGCGGCAGTCTGTCCTTACAAACTTTCATCCTGAATTTATGAGATATGATACAAACAATGCAAGAGGTAGGCGCAAATATAGGGAAGGAGAGTGCGAATTAGGGTGGAAGTGAGATAACAGAAGTGTGGGGTTGGGGGAGAAGTGTTTATTGTGGAGGACTGAGAAGTGTTTTAACTGAAGAACAAATGCTAATTGTTTTTAGTGCAGATATAGCCACATGAATAAAAGCACAAGCTTGGGTGAAAGAGGTGACAAAATTAAGATGCAAGGAGTAGATAGGGTGTGTAGGCTGCGATAGAGAAGCGCAGGGGCACATGGGCAGATTTCCCATCTCACCCATGTGCAAGAGTGTGAGGGGTGAGTGTGGAGGGTGTGCGACGTGCAGGATGCATGGGGAGATGGTGCTGGCTCTCGGCTGGTGTCGTGGTTTAACCCCAGGTGGCAACTAAGCACCACACAGCTGCTCACTCACGCCCCTCACAGTGGGATGGGGGGAGAAGTGGAAGAGTAAAAGTGAGAAAACTCGTGGGTTGAGATAAAGACAGTTTAATAGGTAAAGCAAAAGCCGCACACACAAGCAAAGCAAAGCAAGGAATTCATTCACTACTTCCCATCAGCAGGCAGGTGTTCAGCCATCTCCAGGAAAGCAGGGCTCCATCACACGTAACGGTTACTTGGGAAGACAAACACCATCACTTCCTATGTCCCCCCCTTCCTTCTTCTTCCCCCAGCTTTTTATTGCTGATCATGGTGTCATATGGTATGGAATAGCCCTTTGGTCAGTTGGGGTCAGCTGTCCCAGCTGTGTCCCCTCCCAACTACTTGTGCACCCCCAGCCTACTCTCTGGTGGGGCAGTGTGAGAAGCAGAAAAGGCCTTGATTCTGTGTAAGCACTGCTCAGCAATAACAAAAACACAAATCCAAAACACAGCCCCGTACTAGCTACTATGAAGAAAATTAACTCTATCCCAGTCAAAACCAGCACAGCTGGTCAGGAAGACGTGACTGCAATAGTGCAGAGCTGAGCCCCGACCAGAGATGCAGGTTGGGCTGAGCAAGGTTTGTGGCTGCACAGGTGCAGTCCTGCAAGTTTTGGGGGCCTGGGGGACAGGCAGGATTAGCTCAAGTCTGCCACTATGTCCCATGCATATCTCTTCACCATAATGGGCTGGTAGGGCACTGATCAAGTATGAGAAGTGTTTTCAGCTGTTACTTAAAAAAAATAAAATTGTCTTTTAAATACAGTTAGGGAAAGGGGGTAGGGAAAAGTGAGAGGACAGGAGATGCAGGAGGATACCATACTTGCAGAGGGGAGAGGGTGAATGCATGAATCTCACCATGTTGGTGGCTCTGGAGTACACAGCCCCGCTGGGCAGAGTCCAAAAACAGGGGAAGACCAGCAGGGCAGGGGAAGAAAAGGTGCGTTTTCAGAAGAGGTGTAAACCAGAATGGCAGTGAGGAAAAGAGCAGAGGAGGCTTTCACGGTAGACAGGACTGAGAGCAGAGCTACAGCTATGGCTCTTCTTTTTAAAGGAAAGCTGTAAGGCAAAATTAGAATTGGTCACACTCAGTGAGTGCTTGGAAAAATGTCCAGTTTTGAACTCGATCTGGAACAAAGGTGAGAGCCCAAAGCTAGAGGAGGAAGGCTGCTCTTTGGGCTTTGACAAGCACTGTATTTTGCATTTTCAGGCCATCCAGCTTTCCTGTGTGTAGGCTTGCAACAGCAGCTTGCATCCTTTTCTGCCGGCTACTTAGTGAAACAAAAAGATGAGATCTTCTCTGCGTGATATGAAGAATGAATGTCTGTTATATGTGATGGAAAGAGTTTCCTGAATGCCTTTGTATTTCCCTCTTCTCTGCTTGCTAGGTCTGTGTGCAGAGCAACAAACTAAACTGCCAATCTGTTTTCAGTTCTTGGAAAGTAGGGAAAGGGCCAGAGTTAAAGACAGATGCCAGGGATATGGAGGGAAAAAATACCAAAATCTTAGAAGGGGCCAAAATCTTATGAGGGCCAGTGCCGAGTGCAGCTAACGGGGTGTTAGATGCAGAAGGAAACAAGTGTCTCAGCTTCACCTACGTTTCTGCTGATCCCGAGGCTTTCAGTGCATTGGCCTCAGAGGATGCGTGTTTAGCCAGAAATGTGGACTGGAAAGCAGAAGAAAAAGAGAAAAAAAAAAACCAAACAGAAAACTGTGTGTAACCCCAGCCAGCAACTAAGCACCACACAGCCACTCACTCACTCACTCCCCCCGCAGGGGGAGAGAATTGGAAGTGTAAAAGTGAGAAAAATCATGGGTTGAGATAAAAACAGTTTAATAATTGAAAAAAAGAAATTGTAAGGAAAAGGAAAATAACAAAGAGAGAGAAATAAAACCCAAGAAAGACAAGTGATGCAAATGAAAACAATTGCTCACCACCAACTGACGAATCATAGAATCATAGAATCATTAAGGTTGGAAAAGACCCTTAAGATCATCGAGTCCAACCGTTAACCTATCACTGCCAAGTCCACCAGTAAACCATGTCCTCGAGCACCACGTCTACCCGTCTTTTAAATACCTCCAGGGATGGAGACTCAACCACTTCCCTGGGCAGCCTGTTCCAGTGCCTGACTACCCTTTCGGTGAAGAAGTTTTCCTAATATCCAACCTAAACTTCCCCTGGTGCAGCTTGAGGCTGTTTCCTCTCGTCCTATCGCTTGTTACTAGGGAGAAGAGACTGACCCCCACCTCACTACAACCTCCTTTCAGGTAGTTGTAGAGAATGCCCAGCCAGTCCCTGAGCAGCAGCCCCCCCATCAACCTCCCCCCTAGTTTTATTCCTGAGCATGATGTCATATGGTATGGAATATCCCTTTGGTCAGTTGGGGTCAGATGTCCCAACTATATCACCTCCCAACTTCTTGTGCACCTCCAACCTACTCGCTGGCGGGGCAGTGTGAGAAGTGGAAAAGGCCTTGACTCTGTGTAAGCACTGCTCAGCAATAACAAAAACATCCCTGTGTTATCAATCAACACTGTTTTCAGCACAAATCCAAAACATAGCCCCATACTAGCTACTATGAAGAAATTTAACTCTATCCCAGCCAAAACCAGCACACTGTGCAATTCAGATGAAGCGCTGAGAGGGCCAAATTCTACAGATTTCCTTGTTTCCCGTATTTCCTGGTTTAATTGGAAATGAGGAAAGCCACTGGGGGGAGGAACGGGCCATGGCAATTATGGAAATGTGGCATTAAAGAAGAAAGTTGGCATGCACTTAAAGGAATAGTAGGTAATAAGACGAAGTTGTTTTTCAAGGACCTTAAAATTGAGGTGTTTGATTAGAATTCCTCTGGCAATCCTAAACCCATACTGTTTATGCACAGAAATGGAAATGTGTATGAAATACAATATCACATATACCTGTTATATTTCATTGCTGCATATAAGAGAACTGCATTATAGCTGTCCAGAAAATCACAGCTTTTGCATTTCTCAACTCTGTGTATTTTAAATTTGTGATCTTTAATGCAGTTTTTTTTCTGAGCTGTGAATTTTAGTGGATGAATCTTTGTGTTGCTGTTCAAAAACCATGAAAATATAATATAATACATTTTCATGTGTATTTATTTTTATTCGACCATATTTACTTGTTTTGTTCATTTCTTTGTTTCCATCCTTATCCATCTTGCTCCTTTTACTCAGACTTGGACTGTGATTTTTATCCAGGGGAGTGAAAATGTTATATAAAGGACATTTACATTTACAGACATTTATTCCCTACAGTGGCTTTCACGGCATGTAGGCTAAGCACAAGACACTCAGGCATCAGTTAACATCCTCTGCTCTCTATTTGTGAAATGGGAGTAATAATGCTTATTGTCCCAAGGAGGCTGTGAAAATTACCAGGTATTTATAAATATGAAGGTTGAATCCCTGCACAAAATTTCAAGGGAGTTCTCTGGTGTCTGAGTGGGCCCTACATGTCTGTAGGCCCCAACCTATTGAAAATGTTTTCCGCACCAAGTTTTTTTTCTATGTATGTCAGTGACTATATACTTTTTTTAGAAGTAACAACTAAGAACCCAGACATTTAATAATACCTTTTTTTACTCTTCCTCTCATGGCTATTTTATTGTTTACAGTTCCCTACACAGTCATCTTGAAACCATGTGGCTGTCACTGTAGACTTAAGGTGTGATCGTCTTTATGGAAGCAGAAAATCAGGGAGCTAGCACAATAACCTTTGAAACCACTATTGAGAATCATTGCTTGTTTCCTTTCCAAAATGTTTTTTTGATAGAAATGGAAAACATCTGGATTTTTATGACTGCCATCATATAAAATCATAGAATCATAGAATCATAGAATTGTTAAGGTTGGAAAGGACCTCTGAGATCATCAAGTCCAACCTGTTAACCTAACTGCCTGGTCCACCTCTAAACCATGTCCCTAAGCACCACATCCACACATTTTTTGAATACTTCCAGGGACTGTGATTGTACCACTTCCCTGGGCAGTCTGTTCCAATGCCTAACCACTCTCTCCGTGAAGAAATTTTTCCTAATATCTAATCTAAATCTCCCCTGGCACAACCTAAGGCCGTTTCCTCTCGTCCTATCGCTTGTTACTTCGGAGAAGAGACTGACCCCCCACCTCGCTACAACCTCCTTTCAGGTAGTTGTAGAGAGCAATAAGGCCTCCCCTCAGCCTTCTCTTCTCCAGGCTAAACAACCCCAGCTCCCTCAGCCACTCCTCATAAGACTTGTTCTCCAGACCCTTCACCAGCTTCGTTGCCCTTCTCTGGACACACTCCAGCACCTCGATGTCCTTCTTGTAGTGAGGGGCCCAAAACTGAACACAGGACTCGAGGTGCGGCCTCACCAGTGCTGAGTACAGGGGCACTATCACCTCCCTAGTCCTGCTGGCCACACTATTCCTGATACAGGCCAGGATGCCATTGGCCCTCTTGGCCACCTGAGCACACTGCTGGCTCATGTTCAGGCAGCTGTCAACCAACACCCCCAGGTCCTTTTCTGCCAGGCAGCTCTCCAGCCACTCTTCCCCAAGCCTGTAGCGTTGCATGGGATTGTTGTGACCCAAGTGCAGGACCTGGCCCTTAGCCTTGTTGAACCTCATACAGTTGGCCCCGGCCCATCGATCCAGCCTGTCCAGATCCCTCTGTAGAGCCTTCCTCCCTCCAGCAGATCGACACTTCCACCCAACTTGGTGTCATCTGCAAACTTACTGAGGGTGCACTCAATCCCCTCATCCAGATCATCGATAAAGATATTGAACATATCTGCCCCCAATACTGAGCCCTGGGGAACACCACTTGTGACCGGCCGCCAACTGGATTTGACTCCATTCACCACCACTCTCTGGGCTCGGTCGTCCGGCCAGTTTTTAACCCAGCGTAGAGTGTACTTATCCAAGCCGTGAGCAGCCAGCTTCTCCAGGAGAATGCTGTGGGAGACAGTGTCAAAGGCCTTACTGAAGTCCAAGTAGACAACATCCACAGCCTTTCCCTCATCCAATAAGCGGGTCACCTTGTCATAGAAGGAGATCAGGTTAGTCAAGCAGGACCTTCCCTTCATGAACCCATGCTGACTGGGCCTGATCCCATGATTGTCCCACACATGCTACGTAATAGCACTCAGGATGATCTGCTCCATGACCTTCCCTGGCACCGAGGTCAGGCTGACAGGCCTGTAGTTCCCCGGATCCTCCTTCCAACCCTTCTTGTAGATGGGTGTCACATTTGCTACCCTCCAGTCAGCTGGGACCTCCCTGGTTGACCAAGACTGCTGGTAAATGATAGGAAGTGGCTTGGTGAGCTCCTCCGCCAGTATCCTCGGGTGGATCTCATCTGGCCCCATAGACTTGTGGGCATCTAGGTGGAGTAGCAGGTCACTAACTGTTACCTCTTCGATTATTGGATCTTCGTTCTGCTTCCCATCTCCATCTCCCAGCTCAGGGGGCTGAATACCTTGAGGATAACTAGTCTGACTATTAAAGACTGAGGCAAAGAAGGCATTAAGTACCTCAGCCTTCTCCTCAGCCTTTGTGGCGATGTTTCCCTCCGCATCCAATAAAGGATGGAGATTCTTCCTAGCCCTCCTTTTGTCGCTGATATATTTGTAAAAACATTTTTTGTTATCCTTAACTGCAGTGGCCAGTTTAAGTTCCAGCTGGGCCTTTGCCCTTCTAATTTTCTCCCTGCAGAGAAATTTTAATTGCATGGACTAGAAATGAAGGTGCCTGTCGTGGTTTAACCCCAGTCGGCAACTAAGTACCACAATGCCGCTCGCTCACCCTCCCTCACACACAGTGGGATGGGGGAAAGAATCAGAAAAAAAAAAGTAAAACTCGTGGGTTGAGATAAAGACAGTTTAATAGGACAGCAGAGGAAGAGGAAATAATAATAATAATAATAATAATAATAATAATAATGATGATAATAAAATATACAAAACAAGTGATGCACAATGCAATTGCTCACCACCCGCTGACCGATGCCCAGCCTGTCCCCGAGCAGTGATTGCTGCCCCCCAGCCAACTCCCCGCCAGCTTATATACTGGGCATGACATCATATGGTATGGTTTTGCAAAACACCAAGTTGGGCGGGAGTGTCGATCTGCTGGAGGGTAGGCAGGCTCTACAGAGGGACCTGGACAGGCTGGATCGATGGGCCTAGGCCAACTGCATGAGGTTCAACAAGGCTAAGTACTGGGTCCTGCACTTGGGTCACAACAACCCCATGCAACGCTACAGGCTTGGGGAGGAGTGGCTGGAGAGCTGCCTGGAGGAAAAGGACCTGGGGGTGTTGGTTGACAGCTGGCTGGATATGAGCCAGCAGTGTGCTCAGGTGGCCAAGGCGGCCAATAGCATCCTGGCTTGCATCAGAAATAGTGTGGCCAGCAGGACTAGGGAAGTGATCATCCCCCTATACTGGGCACTGGTGAGGCCACACCTCAAGTACTGTGTTCAGTTTTGGGCCCCTCACTACAAGAAGGACATTGAGATGCTGGAGTGTGTCCAAAGACGAGCAAGGAAGCTGGTGAAGGGTCTAGAGCACAAGTCTTATGAGGAGTGGCTGAGGGAACTGGGGTTGTTTAGTCTGGAGAAGAGGGCTGAGGGGAGGCCTTATTGCTCTCTACAACTACCTGAAAGGAGGTTGTAGTGAGGTGGGTGTTGGTCTCTTCTCCCTAGTAACAAGCGATAGGACGAGAGGAAACGGCCTCAAGCTGCGCCAGGGGAAGTTTAGGTTGGATATTAGGAAAAACTTCTTCACTGAAAGGGTAGTCAGGCATTGGAACAGACTGCCCAGGGAAGTGGTTGAGTCCCCATCCCTGGAAGTATTTAAAAGACGTGTAGATGTAGTGCTTAGGGACATGGTTTAGTGGTGGACTTGGCAGTGATAGGTTAACGGTTGGACTCGATGATCTTAAGGGTCTTTTCCAACCTAAACGATTCTATGATTCTATGATTCTATGAATAGCCCTTTGGCCAGTCTGGGTCAGCTGTCCTGGCTGTGCCCCCTCCCAGCTTCTTGTGCACCCGGCAGAGCATGGGAAGCTGAAAAGTCCTTGACCAGTGTAAGCACTACTTAGCAACAACTGAAACATCAGTGTGTTATCAACATTATTCTCATCCTAAATCCAAAACACAGCACTAGACCAGCTACTAGGAAGAAAATTAATTTTATCCCAGCCAAAACCAGGACATAATGCTCTAACCATGCCAGGTCCTGAAAAATCCACAGATGTTTAATTTGCTCCCTGTATTTACTCCTTTGTAAAAATCCTCATTTGTCGGACCTGTGTTTAGCTTGCATAATAGAGCTTTTGGCAGTGAATGCTATATTTTAAAATTCTTTAAGGTTTTGCTTACTTTGAAATATGCTGAGTTCTTAGGTTTTTTTGTTCATCTAGTTGTTTTGTTTTTGGTTTATGGCTGTTTTGGTCTTCCTTGAGCACAAATGATACCTGTGGCATTTGTGGAGGACTGAGCAAAAACAAGGACAGAAAAGATAGTAAGAAGCCTCTCTCCTTCTCAGGCACCCTTTCCTTCTGGCAGAATGAGGGGTGCAAGATGGGGCTGCCTCACAAGGGAATCCTGCAGTGACCGGCCTCTTGTGATTTGCTGCGTGTCAAGCTTGCCTTGCCTGGAGACACCATGCAATTCCCCTCAGAGCTGACAGGAGTTGCAGAAGACGTGGAAAGTAAGGCTCTTGCATGGCACTGTTTCAAAAATAACAGCTTTTATGGGAATACAATAATTACTGGAACCTTGTCAGTAAATGTTACCATTGAAAAGTCTTTCTGTTAAAGTCACTTCTTCCATCAAAGTAACTTCTTCCATGGTAGGTATGGAGATATGATATATGAATACAATTTTTTGCAGACAAAACCCAGCCATTTTTCATAGGTGCCTGGACTCATCCCTCTCTCTCCTCCTTGCCTCTCTTTTGCTGGCAGTAATTCTGACATGGTAATCCACTCTGATCCTGTGTTGAGTACGTTCACACCTGGGGTAAGTCAGCTTCCTTGCCTAGCTTAATGCTTGGGCTTGGGGAATTAATGCTGAGCTGCCCACTTGCCATTAATGTGTATGATGGGTAGAGGAAAATGATCCTGAGGCAGGTTCAGTTCAGGGAAGGTGGAGAGGTGTTACTTTACACGTGAACTGTTGTGGCATGCTTTAGGCTGCCTTGCAGGTGTGTGTTGAGCCCTCAATGCTCTTCTTGCCACTGAAAATTAGGCTGTATAAGGCATAAGTTAACTCCCTGAGCCCTTAATAGAGTTAGTTTTAGTACCTCTGAAATACTTAGTATTTCATATGCCGACAGAGGGGCTGCGGTCAAGCTCTCATCTCGCACACAGAAGCCTTGTGTGTAGTGCCTGGGGCATCTGAGCATCTGTGTCTGGGGGCAAAATCTGACCTAGTGTGAACAGCACAACTGTAGCATGACTGGATATGTTATGCATATAGACTTGACTTCACATGTGAGGAAATGGCAGTTCATGAGGAAATCTTCTTTGTGAAAACAACTTTCCCCATCTTGCTGTTGAGGCCAGGAGGTTATGCAGTCACCACTGGCACTGGGACAAGGACTATGTCTCTGCATCTTTGTCCTGCCCTTGAGAGATCCTGAAGCTGGTTGCTCAAGGCATGGCCACCAGTTGTGGGGACAGCAGGTGCTTTGCCTTGGCTATTCAACATGCCGATTACTTGCTGACTTCCTGCGCAGAGCTTACGTGGTACAGAGGACTTTGTCCCAGCCTCCTACGTCAAAAGGGAATTAAATTTCAATGCAAACACAGGTTGCATAGTTGAGCCCTTAAGCCTACAACAAACTGTGCAGTTTAATCTGCTGCTACTGTAGACAAGCTATCCTTGTTAAATAGTTTGTATTTAGCTGGTAGAGCCCTTGAGAGAGATTATTTTTGGGACATATACTGTTTACTGATCTCTGTTAATTGTGTTATCTATTAATTCCGCTGTTTAAGAGCACATGCCTAGACCTTGTACTATATTGCTAATTTGTCTCTCTGTTATATGAAGCAGAGACCCAAGGAAAGTAGAAAATTACTCTGACTGTTTCTACCAATTCTTTTTATTAGTGCTTTGAGCAGTAGATCAGATATGCATGGCCAGGCTGAAACCTGGCTGACCTTTTCTTAGCTCTGAGTTTGCAAATACAAGGAGGAAGTTTGCTGACTGCAGATGTGCAGTTTGCTGGATGCATTTGCAAATGTCAGCAGTCTCAGCTCCCCTCACCACTGCTGCTCAGAAGTACTGTGCTGTTGAGTGGGAGATGCAGTGCTCAAACTGTGGCAGTTGGGAGCACAACTAGCCCTGTGCTCTTTGTTCTCTACTGTAGCCCCCTTATCTGAAAGGGCTTCTTGTCAGAGCAGCCTGGTGTTCCAGGGAGTTCTGGCCTGGCAGGGAACCAAGGCAGCCAAAAGGTGAAGGATCACCCTGGAAAGCAGGGAGGATGCCATACACATATTACTAGGTGCGACTCACTTTCAGGTGACACTGCCCCTTCTCAGGATTTAGGTGCTATAAACTATCCCTGTGATAGAAAGAGTGTTGTTCTTCAACCTTGCTGGTCTGGGAGACAGCACTGTGTGCCAGGGCAGTGCAAGCAAGGTTGGTGAAAGTTCAGAGATTAGTTAATAATGAGGATTTAGTTATGAACTGACAACCTTTCACGGGATAGACATGCAAGTGCTGTGGTTGTGATTCTGCTGCTCCAGCTTGTGTGATACTGCTTGTCCCGGAATGGTCCTTGGAGAAGCCACCATGCAGTGTTACATGCATACATACATGTTCTTGCTTAAGCTGCCCAGTTAAAAATAAGTTTGAATTCCCAGTTAGACTATTCCAGCCCTACTGAAAAACCATCATCCTGGTTTATTGCAGGAAATAAAAACACCTTGGAGAACAGTAGTACTGCACTAAAAATACCTCCAACTCCTCTGTAAGGCCTTTATTCAACTTTTATCATTAACAGCAGAATGATGGCAAAAATATATGGGGGAAAAGGGAAGAGAGGGACAGAGTATATGAGGGGAAAATGCTCTCACATGGCTTTTTAAATGTATGGAAAATACTTCTGTGGATACATTCTCTTGCCATCTCTTCTCTGAGTTGTCTGGCAGGCTGTGGAAACAAAAAAATCTGATTTTTAGACAAGATGTCCAAGTACAGGGATGTGCTGTGCTGTTAGGGCAGTGAGGGGGAAGGATTGCTGCTGATGTGAGCATTGCATAAAGTAGTTTTCTGAGCAGGGCACTGTTGGCAGGGTGGGATACGGTGTCAGGAAAGCTTCAGTCTGTTTTCTGCTTGCCCTGAGGAAATTATCTTGGTATAAGTGGTACGAGTGAGACCAATAAAAAGCCTGTCCAATCACTAACTGGATAATATTCCTTTAAATTCTCTTTTTATTATAACTGAGGAAGTTTCCCTTTCCTAAGTGGTGAATACCAAAGGCATTTTCTATTTGCAGTCACAAAGCTTTTATTTACTTTATGTAGCCTCTTGTAAAAGACTGTTCTAAGACTGCTTCATGCAAAATTAAGAAGTGGCATTAAGCAAATGAGTTTGCACAAATCAGAAAAATTATAGTCCACAGCTCCTTACTGGCTGGTGTATTTTTATGGAAAAAAACCCTTAATTTATCTCTTTCCCTTCCAGTTCTTTTATTTCTGTGCTATTTGACTCTCTGTGTAAGACTGTAACTCTGGCAACAGAGCACTTTCCATGAACAGATCTTCATGATTAGAGTATTGTGGTGACCAGTGAAGAACATTAGTGTGAATAGGTGCTATTTTATCTGGAGAGAAGTCTTCCTTTCTTCTAGAAGATCTTTTCAGCAAAAGGCAGGGCTTCAGTGGGCTTAATATTCAAGGAGAAGAATCAGCAGCAGTGCCTCCAGGGACAGATGTTTTCCAACAGCATTATCAGTGAGCTGGGTAAAGGAGTAAACAGTGAAGTCTCCATGTCTACAGATGATATTAAACTCTTGCAGGTAATCAAATGTGCTGATGAACTGGGGCTCCAAATGAACCTTGCAAAACTGAGTGAGCAAGCAAAAAGGTAGTAGATGAGTCTCAAAGTAGATAAATATAAGGCCATGCATCTAGGGAAAAACAATCTTAACCATGCCTACATGATGCTGAACTTGGAAAGAGATCTTGGAGTCACTGTTGAGGGCTCTCTGCAATTATCTTTCAATACACAGCAGCAACAGCAGCAGCAGCTAAAAAAACTCAACAAAATAATGGTCAGCATTAGAAGGGTGATGAGAACAAGGAAAAAGGAATCATTTTATTTGGTGTGTGCACATCTTAAGTGCTGTGTGCAATTCTGGTCTCCATACCACAAGAAGGACTTAGAAGAAGGTGGCAATCAAGTTCAGTATCTTGTGAAGAGATATTAAAATGCTGGATATTAAGAAGACTCTTCATCTTGGAGAGGAAGAAGCTAGAGGGCTATGCCTAAAGTTTACAAAAATCTGAAAGAAGGTGGACAAGAGTAATGCTGAACTATTATTCACTAAATTCCCCAGTACTGGGACTAGGGGCACTCATTGAAATTGGTAGGAGATCAGTTTAAATGGATAAAAGCACTCCTCCACTGTGTGGGTAGTGAACTTCTGAATTTGATATTGCAGGAGACTGTAGAAACAGATGGCATCAGCATATTCAAATACAGATTAGACAATTTCATGGGTAATAGGTCTGGAAACATACTAAAAGGTCTAAGGGACACAAAAAGAGGCATGTATCCTCCAACAACCCTAACACAGCAGCTGAGGGTGCTGGAAGACAGTGAGGAGAATGGAGCAGGGAGAGCAGCAGAGTTTGCACGTGTGACTGGTGTCTCCCATTGCACTGCTGAAGGTAGAGCATTGGGCTGGATGCATCCATGGTCTGACCTCTTCAGTTCGTACCCAGCTGTTTGGGTGGCCTGTGTCCAGTTCAAGACAACAACTGCAGCCAGCACTCACAAAAGGGAAATAATGAATAGAGAATTAGGACTTCACACAGCTGGCAAACACAAACTGGCTCCAAACTAGCTTTCCTGTTTGAAAGCAACTGGTTGACTCTTAGAGCTGCCAGAGCACTGCCAGTGCTTAGCTCGGGAGCCAGGCTGGGGAGGGAAGAGATGCCTGACCAGTGCAATAGCTGGAATTCTAATGAATATCTGTGGTGAGTTGACCCTGGCTGGCCCGTCAAAGCTGCTCTATCACTCCCCCCCAGCTGGACAGGGGAGAGAAAAATATAACAAAAGGCTCATGGGTCAAGATAAGGACAGGGAGATGAATCACCAGTTACCATCATGAGCAAAACAGACTCAACTCAAGAAAATTAATTTAATTTATGGCCAATGAAATCAGAGTAGGGTAATGAGAAAAGAAAACCAAATCTTAAAACACCTTCCCCCCACCCCTCCCTTCTTCCCAGGCTCAACTTCACTCCCGATTTCTCTACCTCCTCCCTCTGAATGGTGCAGGGGGACGGGGAATGGGGGTTGCAGTCAGTTCATCACAGATTGTCTCTGCCCCTCCTTCCTCCTCAGGGGGAGGACTCCTCACACTCTTCCCCTGCTCCAGCGTGGGGTCCCTCCCACAGGAGACAGTCCTCCACCAACTTCTCCAACGTGAATCCTTCCCACGGGCTGCAGTTCTTCACGAACTGCTCCAGTGTGGGTCCTTTCCATGGAGTGCAGCCCTTCAGGAACAGACTGCTCCAGCATGGGTCCCCTGCGGGGTCACAGGTCCTGCCAGGAGCCTGCTCCAGCATGGGCTTCCCATGGGGTTACAGCCTCCTTCAGGGCACATCCACCTGCTCTGGCGTGGGGTCCTCCACGGGCTGTAGGTGGATATCTGCTCCACCGTTAACCTCCATGGGCTGCAGGGGGATAGCCTGCCTCACCATGGTCTTCACCACAGGCTGCAGAGGAATCTCTGCTCTGGTGCCTGGAGCACCCCGTCCCCCTCCTTCTTCACTGACCTTGGTGTCTGCAGGGTTGTTCCTCTCACATATTCTCACTCCTCTCTCCATCTGCTGTTCCGCCCTCAGGTTTGTTTTTTTTTTTCCCCTTTCTTAAACATGTTATCCCAGAGTCACTACCACCATTGCTGATTGGCTCGACCTTGGCCAGCAGCGGGTCCATCTTGGAGCTGGCTGGCACCGGCTCTGTTGGACGTGGGGGAAGCTTCTGTCATCTCCTCACAGAAGCCACCCCTGTAGCCCCCCACTACCAAAACCTTGCCATGCAAACCCAAAACAGGTGGTTTGTAAGGAAGTGGAGGACAAGGGAGAGAAGCAGAGAATTTGTTAGATTTTCTAATTGAAATTATTGGTGCAATATCACTACAGCTGGAAAAGCAATTTGCCAGAGAAACAGCAATGAAGGTGCCTGCAGAGAATGTGTACACTGGTTACAAAGGCACTGAAACCTCTGCAGTTCACTAAGGCCGCTGCATGCTCTGACTGAGCAGTGTGGTAGCAGGTGGCAGAGCAGTGGGCTTTTGCGGCAGCTAAGACGTCTGCAGGAAGGGTCACTGGACATGAGACATCCCAGACATCTTTGCCAGATTGTTTTAACTATTGAAATAGCTTCTTCATTAATGGAAGGGGCTTTTTTTCAGCACTTAAATCTTGTCCAATGCAAGTCACTGGTAAAATATTTTTTGTCTCTATAACCTAGGTATTGTTTTTTATGGTTGATTGCCTATGGTAATTCTACCATAGAGGAACTTTCCTGTCTGGTGTCCCCCAAAGTCCTATTTGTTTAAATGAAGCCTCACTCTGTGACTTGCAGAGCATTTTTTGCTGAGTTGTTGAAGGCATAGGCCTAGTTGAGTGAGAGTAAAAAAACCCTTATTTTCTATATTGTTTGAAAGATTACTCTGTGCCTCTCTAGAAATTATGAAGAAAAAAGCCTTGTCTAAAAGAGTTTTAATTTGCAAAATTTTTTGGATTACAAGAATGGCTTTCATTGCCTTTTAAATTTTTTTCTTCTCCCCTACAAAACAAAAATGGCCAAAAAGTGAGAAGGAAAACATTTAAAGACCATTTTAATCTGGAAAGCAATGTAGAGGGAAGGAAGATAAAGTGTGTGTGGAAAGTGAGAGGGGTAGGGGGTGAGGGAAGGGGAAATAACTTTCTCATTTCTTTTTCTTTTCCTATTTTTTCCTGGGGGGGAGGAATGAGAGAAGTTATCTGTGAGTAATTTTTCACCTGTTTTTTAAAGCACCCCTGCTTTTTTTTCTCCCCATTCACAATTTTTTTCACACCTAAAACTGTGAAGTTATGATTTTTCAAAACTGTTGAAATATCAGGGAAAACAAATGTAGAATTAATCTAGCCATGCAGATCTGCTGGAAAAATTGCAGTAAATTTCACATCTGCCATATTTTCAAATGATGCTGTAGATTGAGATGTTATATATGACTGTTAGACTATATGGTGTGCAAAGGCTGCCATAAAATGGAAAAAATCTTGCTGTCTTTCACTCTCATGGAAACTTTGTTGTTGATGTCAGCAGAGGAATGAGAGAAATCAGGTGAAACATCTGTTTTAGAAGTCATGGACCCACAGTAAGGAAGAAGGTTGTGGTTTTACAGCAGCTTGGGGAGTGCCAGTAGTTCAATATTTGTTTATACTAACCTGTATGTTTCTGAGCGCCTGGCAACCAGATGGGCTCTGAAACAGGAGTAAGCACACAACTGTATTGCTGTTGCATTAACAAGTATGCATAACACAGTCTATACTGGCTGTTTGCTGATGTGGGAACAGAGGTTATACCTGACCTGGCAAGGTGTTTGGCAAAGTTATCCCTCCAGAAGTTTCGGAACAAATTTGCATTAGCAAGAGTGAGTTTGCACCAATTCAGAAACTTGCACCACGTGGCTGCAATAGTTTTGAGCTGTGATTACAGATGATGGTTTATATAGTGATTAGAGGTGCCAATATGGGGCTTCCATGTCTCTATGGCTGTAGCTGAAGCTATTGGTATGGAAGTAATGAGCTGGGTAAAAGGCCTCTGCAGAGCTACCGGTGGCAGGGAATCTCCTCGAATGCAAACTTCTGTGTTTGTGCGCTGGATGCAGAGAGACTTGCACAGCCTGTGCCGCTGGGTTTTCCCGGATGAAAAAAAGGGCTGTTCAGGTGTGGCTTGTTTGCTGCAGCCACGTGCAGGCAGAGCACAGGCTGCCCTGGGAGACTGGCCCTTGCCTGCGCAGGAACGGCTTGCAGAGGTTGCACGCACCCTCCGTGCAGGGCAGGGGAGCATTAAAGCGCACAAAACTGTTTTCTTTGGAGACTGGTGGAGGAGTGGCCTGTATGAAGTTTGGTCTGAGATAGTACAGGTAGGGTGAGTTTTAAAACGAATCTGCTCTTGTCTCATGAAGTAATTGCATCTGTGTAAGGTATGTTCAGATCCCTATCTGGCTTATTGAATCACCTCCGTGTAAAAATTTGGCTGGTGTTGTGCATCGTACTAGATAGCTGTTTTGCATAGAGAGTGTATCTCACAGAAATGCATCAGTTCCAGGACGCTTGCTGAAGATTTTGCAGAAATAGTGCAAGTGATTATGGTCTAAAAGGTAGTAAGTCTCACTCCGTATATGTAATAAACACACTTGCAACATGAATTAGTGTCATCTTCTATAATTCTTTCTGGTTTGTGCCATGCATCTCTTAATACATTTTGGAAGTAATACATCTGTAGTTCTAGTAGCAGGTGATGTACCTGAATAGCTGTAGTAAAATCCTTGCTTAATCTGATCTCTTGTCCTGGTTTCAGCTGAGACAGTTGATTTTTCTTCCTAGTAGCTGGTATAGTGCTGTGTTTTGGATTTAGGATGAGAATAATGTTGATAACACACTGATGTTTTAGTTGTTGCTAAGTAGTGCTTACACTAGTCAAGGACTTTTCAGCTTCCCATGCTCTGTCTGGTGCACAAGAAGCTGGGAGGGGGCACAGCCAGGACAGCTGGCCCAGACTGGCCAAAGGGCTATTCCATACCATATGACATCATGTTCAGTATGTAAACTGGGGGGAGGTGGCCAGGGGTCAGCGATCGCTGCTTGGGGACAGGCTGGGCATCGGTTGGGGGGTGGTGAGCAATTGTACAGTGTATCACTTGCTTTGTATATTATTATTGTATTCTTATATTATTATTATTATTACTACTGTTATTCTATTTCATTTTATTTTAATTATTAAACTGTTCTTATCTCAACCCACGAGTTTGTCTGACTTTTACCCTTCCAATTCTCTCCCCCATCCCACCAGGGAGGGGGGAGTGAGTGAGCGGCTATGTGGTGCTTAGTTGCTGGCTGGGGTTAAACCACGACAGTCCTTTTTGGTGTCCAACGTGGGGCACGAAGGGTTTGAGATAATAACAGATTAACCAGAGTGTATTAAGGAATTTGTATCTGTTAACAGTTGCCAGTCATAATATTGATTCATCTGTTCTCGATATTAGTCTACCTGATCTGCACCATGCTCTTGTTTTTGCAGTGCGTGTTAAAGATTGGTGCTGGGTTTTGCAGTTTGCTGTGCTCTGCAGTGATTAGTGATGTTTTCCTTTGGAGACTTATTATTAAAACACTGACCTTGAGCATTATCTGGTATTTGGGTTCTGTAGTGAAGCCATTACTGCACTTCGGGTACCACCTCATGGAGACAATTAGCAATTATACCTCTTCCTCTGAGAGGTGTTTTTATGGAGGAAATACAGAATGGCACCTTCGCTACCTTCTTCTGTGATGTTTCCTCCTTCATTGCAACAACTTTTCAGTATCTTGAACATCCTTGGGTAGTTAGGATATATCTATTGGTAGTTCTTGGGAATAGTGTTTCAGTTTTGTCTAAGGTTAATAAGCAGTTTAAGAATATCATCCAGAGATCTGCCCCAAGGCTGGATAGTTATGAGTGGCAGGGTGTGTGGGAGAGAATGGGCAAATGCCTAGGACGGTGGACCCATCCAGTATTTTGGAACTTCACCATTTGGAACAAGTGCAGAATCCTGAAAAACTAGTAAAGTATTTGGAAAAAGTATGCTGTCACCCTGGCAATTCTAGGGATACAAATCACCGAAATGTGTTGTGGCCTGGCCTATGCCTACCGAGCCCTATTCAACACTATTCAGAACCCTCAAGGGGAAGAGAAGGTCTCTGGATCTGATGACAAAACAACAGGTGCTGCGGCTACGCCAGCTCCCGTGACAGGCACTGCAGCTATCCAGTACCTGAGGGAATTAGCTGTGCTGGAGGTGATTTATGATGACCTGAACAACGAGCAGTTATCCAAAGATCCAGATGAAGTCCAGTGCACATGACCCATGTGGCAGAAGTTTGTATGGAGCGCACCATCATGACACGCAAACTCATTGGCAATAATGACCTGGAAAGATGAAGAGGGACCAACGGTGGATGAAATGGCTGGCCAACTCCGACAATACGAAGAAAGTCTCTCTTCCTCCTTACGGGCCTGCATCTCGGCTGTGGAGAAACTGCCTGATGTGCTAGCTGAGAAATTATCCCGGGAGTTCCAGCGATTCAAAGAGGATATGTCATACTCCTCGCCTGTATGGACCAGTATCTCAGCCATTAGGAGTAAGTGTCCCTCTGCTCAAGAGAGAAGATATAGTGGATACACACCATGGGCCACCCTGTGGTTTTATCTGCGTGACCATGGAGAGGACATGAGGAAGTGGGATGGAAAATCTACCTCGACCCTAGAGGCACGAGTACGTGAGTTGCAAGGAAAAACAACTACAAAAGGTGGTTCTTCCAGGAAAATTGTTGCTCCAGTTTCCAGTGAGCAGTTCCCCAGACAGAGTAGAAGGGCTGATTTTGCTTCCGATCTCAATAAAGGGATTTTTGATTTGCATTTACAAGAAGTGAGTAACGAATGCTATGACCAGGACTAGAGGGGCCCTGCCTCCAGCCAGGTGGAGGAAAGGGACAACCGGGTGTACTGGACTGTGTGGATTCGATGGCCTGGCACATCAGCCCCACAGGAGTAGAAGGCTCTAGTGGACACCGGTGCACAGTGTACCCGAAAGCCATCAAGCTATGAAGGGGCAGAACCCATCTGTATTTCTGGAGTGACAGGGGGATCCCAAGAGCTGACTGTATTGGAGGCCGAAGTGAGCTTAACCAGGAAGGAGTGGCAGAAGCACCCCATTGTGACTGGCCCAGAGGCTCTGTTCATCATGGGCTTTTGGCATAGCTGCCTTGGAGACAGAGGAAATTAAACAGCTGTCTACCCTGCCTGGTCTCTCGAAGGACCCTTCTGTTGTGGGGTTGCTGAGGGTCAAAGAACAACAGGTGCCAATCGCTACCACAATGGTGCACCGGTGGCAATATCGCACCAAGGGAGACTCCCTGATTCCCATCCATAAGCTGATTCGTTGACTGGAGAGCCAAGGAGTGATCAGCAAGACACACTCACCTTTTAATAGTCCCATATGGCCAGTGCGAAAGTCTAATGGAGAGTGGAGACTAACAGTACGACTATCGGGGCCTGAATGAAGTCATGCCACCACTGAGTGCTGCTGTGCCAGACATGCTAGAACTTCAATATGAATTGGAGTCAAAGGCAGCCAAGTGGTATGCCACCATTGACGTCGCTAATGCATTCTTCTCAATCCCTTTGGCAGCAGAGTGCAGGCCACAGTTTGCTTTCACTTGGAGGGGGGTCCAGTACACCTGGAATCGACTGCCCCGGGGTGGAAGCACAGCCCCACCATTTGCCATGCACTGGAACAGGGTGGGGCTCCAGAACACCTGCAATACATTGATGACATCATCGTGTGGGGCAACACAGCAGAAGAGGTTTTTGAGAAAGGGAAGAAAATACTCCAAATCCTTCTGGAGGCTGGCTTTGCCATAAAACTACCTCCAACTAGTTAGTCCCCACCAACTAACAAAAAGTAAGTACAAGCTTTCTCGGGTGTTGTGGGTTTTTGGAGAATGCATATTCCAAATTACAGTCTGATCGTAAGCCCTCTCTATCAAGTGACCCGCAAGAAGAACGATTTCAAATGGGGCCCTGAGCAACGACAAGCCTTTGAACAAATTAAGCAGGAGATAGTTCATGCAGTCGCCCTTGGGCTAGTCCGGGCAGGACAAGATGTATGTTCAAAGGGAGAATCCCCTGTATACATCATGCAACTGATGGAGTAAGTGGGTCACACTGATCACACAATGGGCTCGAATCGGAAACTCCAGTCGCCCAGGAATCTTGGAAGTGATCGTGGACTGGCCAGAAGGCAAAGATTTCGGAATATCACCAGAGGAGGAGGTGACGCGGGCTGAGGAGGCCCCACTGTATAATAAACTGCCAGAAAATGAGAAGCAATATGCCCTGTTCACTGATGGGTCCTGTTGTCTTGTGGGGAAGCATCGGAGGTGGAAAGCTGCTGTATGGAATCCTGTATGACAAGTTGCAGAAACTGCTGAAGGAGAAGGTGAATTGAGTCATTTTGCAGAGGTGAAAGCCATCCAGCTGGCTTTGGATATTGCTGAAAGAGAAAAGCGGCCAGTACTTTATCTCTATACTGACTCATGGATGGTGGCAAATGCCCTGTGGGGTGGTTACAGCAATGGAAGCAGAGCAACTGGCAGGGCAGAGGCAAACCCATCTGGGCTGCCGCATTGTGGCATGATATTGCTGCCCAGGTAGAGAACCTGGTTGTGAAAGTACGTCACGTAGATGCTCACATACCCAAGAGTCGGGCCACTGAAGAACATCAAAACAACCAGCAGGTGGATCAGGCTGCTAAGATTGAAGTGGCTCAGGTGGATCTGGACTGGCAACATAAGGGTGAATTATTTCTAGCTTGGTGTTCCCATGACACCTCAGGCCATCAAGCAAGAGATGCAACATATAGATGGGCTCGAGATCAAGGGGTGGACCTGACCATGGACACTATTGCACAGGTTATCCATGGATGCGAAACATGCGCTGCAATCAAGCAAGCCAAGCGGTTCAAGCCTCTCTGGTATGGAGGACGATGGCTGAAATATCAATATGGGGAGGCCTGGCAGATTGATTATATCACACTCCCACAAACCCACCAAGGCAAGCGCCATGTGCTTCCAATGGTGGAAGCAACCACCAGATGGCTGGAAACCTATCCCGTGCCCCATGCCACCGTCCGGAACGCTATCCTGGGTCTTGAAAAGCAAGTCCTATGGCAACATGGCACCCCAGAAAGAATTGAGTCAGACAATGGGACTCATTTCCCTAACAACCTCATAGACACCTGGGCCAAAGGGCATGGCATTGAGTGGGTATTTCACATCCCCTATCATGCACCAGCCTCCGGGAAAATCGAACGATACAATGGACTGTTAAAGACTACACTGAGAGCAATGGGCGGTGGGACATTCAAACACTGGGATACACATTTAGCAAAGGCCACCTGGTTAGTCGACAGTAGGGGATCTGCCAATCAAGCTGGCCCTGCCCAGTCAAGACTTTTACGTACTGTAGAGGGGGATAAAGTCCCTGTAGTGCACCTAAAAAATATGCTGGGGAAGACAGTCTGGGTTACTCCTGCCTCAGTCAAAGGCCAACCCGTTCATGGGATTGCTTTTGCTCAAGGACCTGGGTGCATTTGGTGGGTGATGCGGGAGGATGGGGAAGTCTGATGTGTACCTCAAGGGGATTCGATTTTGGGTGAAAATAGCCAATGAACTGAATGGTATAATGTTTGTTGCTATATAATACTGGATGTCATCACTTCTGTGATTACTATGTGCCATATCAACAGTATACAGTAAGAATCACCCAGATTAATGAAGAATGAACTTTGAGGAAACTGAGCAAACTGCAGAGGTGATGGAACCAGAACTGGCTTCAGCATGCAACAATCCAACACCACACACCATCTCTCCTGCCCTGAAAGACTGTTATGACAGATGGAGCCCAAAGTCATGGACTAAATGAACTCGACAAACGTTTTAGAGGGACAGCCTATAGACTAAGGAAATGATATCTATGTGTGTGTGTGTGTATATATATCTCTCTCTCAAAAGACTGGAAAAGTGGTGGTGATTAATTGGAATGTATTGGAAAGTGTAAGACCTGGGCGTGACGTATATGGTATGGAATAAGGGGTGGATACTGTCCTGGTTTCAGCTGGGATAGAGTTAATTTTCTTCCTAGTAGCTGATATAGTGCTGTGTTTTGGATTTAGGATGAGAATAATGTTGATAACACACTGATGTTTTAGTTGTTGCTGAGTAGTGCTTACACCAGTCAAGGACTTTTCAGCTTCCCATGCTCTGCCTGGTGCACAAGAAGCTGGGAGGGGGCACAGCCAGGACAGCTGACCCAGACTGGCCAAAGGGCTATTCCATGCCATATGACATCATGCTCAATTGTATAGTGTATCACTTGCTTTTTATATTATTATTGTATTATTATATTATTGTTATTATTATTATTACTATTATTACTATTCTATTTCATTTTACTTCAATTATTAAACTGTTCTTATCTCAACCCATGAGTTTTTCTAACTTTCACCCTTCCAATTCTGTCCCCCATCCCACTGGGATGGAGGGAGTGAGCGAGCGGCTGTGTGGTGCTTAGTTGCTGGCTGGGGTTAAACCACGACAAACTTAAACCTGCTTTTGTGGCTGGTAACACAATGAACACACAATGAATCTAAATATTGCCCGCAAAGAGACTCTCTTCCCTTGAAGAGACTTGCTTTGGGCCAATGCTGATGTCAACCATAAATCCTAACTGCATCCCAACTTGCTAGTGGGTTTCAGTTTGTAGCTTTAGAAAATAAACTATTCCTACTTCCATGTGGGGAAAATATTTTTCCAATGAATTATGTGTTAAGTCCAAAGTACAATTTGCACAAGTTTTGTGCAAACAAAACCCCTTTCTTGCTTGGATGTTTGTGCAGAGAGAATAATAAAAGGAGTATGCATAGCAAATCTAAACTTAGGGTCTAATTGTTGTAGAAGTCACTTTCTAGCTCAAATAAGAATCCAAAGACCTGTTGAAACTTTAGATTGCAAGCTGTGCACATTATCTCTTTTGAATTTTACCCCGAGATGGTGTCGGACCACAGACAGAATTTTAATACATGGAGTCACAGGACAAAGACAGCAGAAGTTGAGTAAACCCCTATTAGTAACCATAGGAAACAAGAGTATATGGGGGTGATTTGTATTGGTGGGGGACTCCCCAGCATGCCTGTTAGGCACTTGCAGGCTCTAGATGTAGAATTGCACTTGTGACCTGAAGGAACAGATTTAATAATCATGGGAATGACTGTAGTCACTGGAAGCCCAAATAATGAGCTAAAAATACCGGAAGTATTGAAATGGTACCAACAAAGCTGTGGAGTAAAACTAGCACGGATGTAGGATTACTAGTTTCAGCTCAACCCGTAAACATAAAATAAAAGGGAGGAGACCCCCCTCCGGCTGTTAAACAGTATCCGATTCCTCAAGAAGCTGAGACGAGCATTCAAAAGCAAATAGACCGGTATTTAGCCCAAGGGATTCTAAAAGTGTGTGTGTCACTGTATAATACTCCTATACTCCCCCAAAGAAGGAATAGATTAGGTGGAGATGGGGACCTGGAATATCGTTTTGTACAAGATGTACAGGTAATTAATCAGGACGTAGTGACTCCTCATCCAGTAGTGCCCCATCCCTCTACCATACTTTTACAAATACCGCATTGGGCAAGAGATTTTACTGTGATTGATCTAACCACTGCCTCCTTTAGCATCCCTTTAGGTGAGGACAGCCAACTTTTGTTTGCCTTTAGGTGGAAAGGACAACAATTAACCTGGACTCCTCTCCCACAAGGGTTTGGAGGGTCTCCTACAATTTTTTCACGAATACTGAGAAATGATTTGAGAGACATAAAATTACCTGGTGAATCAGCTCTTGTACAATATGTAGATGATTTGCTAACAGCGAGTAAAGATGAGGATGCCTGTATAAAAGACACTATACATCTATGTACTGCCTTAGCAGAGAAAGGCCATCGTGCATCTCCGTCCAAACTTCAGCTGTGTCAGAAGGAAGTTAAATATTTAGGGTTTATCCTAAGGGAAGGGCAGTGAGTAATAGACCCAGAAAGAATAGAAGCTGTAATAAAGCTTGTGCATCCGGTCACAAAGAAACAGTTGCGAGGGTTCCTTGGAGCTGTGGGATTTTGTCGACCATGCATTCCTGGGTTGGGAGAATTAACAAGATCACTGGCAAAAGCAACAAGTAATGAGTAGGTAGAACCTGTTGCATGGGGTCCAGAAAGGGAGCAAGCTTTTAAAACAATAAAAGGAGCTTTGGCATCAGCTCCCACTCTTGGACTCCCAGACTATATAAAACCCTTTAATTTGCATGTACATGAGTGAAAAGTGATAGCCAGTGGAGTAATATTGCAGAAATTGGGTCCACGTCACAGGCCAGTTGCCTATTATTCAACTCAGCTTGATCCAGTGGCGGCAGGAGCACCAACTTGTATTAAATCAGCAGTGGCAGCAGCGGCTATATTGGAGAAAAGTCACCCACTTATCTTAGGACATTCAGTGACAGTTTATGTCCCACATGAAGCAGAAATACTACTGAAACAACATGCGACCTAAGCATTGTCACCACAATGGACACATAGGTATGAACTAATTCTCCTAGTGGCAGATAATGTTATTCTGAGGAGATGCAATACCCTGAATCCTGCGACGTTGTTACCATTGCCTGATGAAGGGGAAGAACATCATCAGTGTGAACGGGCAATGCTTACTCCCAGCAAACCATGAACAGATTTAACTGATGTTCCTTTGCAGAATCGAGATTTGGCTTTGTTTGTAGATGGCTCATCCTACTGTTTGCACGGACAACAATGGACTGGGTACGCCGTGGTCAGCCAAGGACAAGTGATAGAAGCTGAACTGCTCCCGACAAGGATGAGCGCACAAGGAGCGGAACTGATAGCTTTGACACACGCAGCTCATCTAGGAAGGAGAAAACGAGTCAATATCTACATGGACTCTCAGTATGCCTTTGCGGTGTGCCATGCAATAGGAATGCTATGGAAAGAATGAGGATCTCCCACATTATCAAGGAAAAGGGTATCCAATGGAGAGGAAATAAGCAATTTGCTGGAATCGGTCCAACTACCCAAAGAAATTGCTGTGATACATTGCCCAGCCCATACCAAGGACACTACAGAAATTAGTAAAGGAAATGCCTTAGCTGATGCAGCTGCGAAGGCTGCAGCCCCACAACCTCTGAGAGAGTGTATGGTTGCAATCTCAATGGAAAATCAGAACGAATGGCCAAATTTAAGAGACTCCAAAACAATGGGAGAAGTGGGAAGCAAAACAAGATGACAGCAGAATATGGATGATTGGAGGAAAACCAGTTTTGCCAAAGAAATATTTAATTACCGTGGCCAGGTGGTTTCACAACAAAGCTCATGGAGGAGCAGAGGCAGTGGCTAATCAGGTACAAAAAATATGGATAGCACCAGGAATTTATGCTGCCACGAAAAGGATCACCAGTAGCTGTGCAACCTGCCAAAAGTTTTCAAGTATCAAGCCGAGCTCAGAGTTAGGGGGACGACCATGGGCCTACTTCCCTTCTCAGGGATGACAAATAGATTACGCAGATATGCTATCCGCCAGTGGATACAAACATTTAGTAGTTATAGTAGACCAATTGTCAGGTTGGGTAGAAGCTTTCTCCACGAGAAAAGCGGACACAGGGGGAGTAGTAAAAGCATTATTAGAGGAAATTATACCCAGATATGGAATTCCCAAATCAATTGAATCAGACAGGGGGACAGGTAGAAAGAATGAACAGAACCTTGAAAGAAAAGATAGCAAAAATATCCACAAACACTGGTTTGAAGTGGCCGGACGCATTGCACTTAGCTCTATGGGATGTGCGAAATTCCCTGCGACAACCCATAGGACTAATGCCAGCAGAAATTCTCTTTGGGAGACATTTGGCCATACCAGGGACTTATATCCCAGCTAAGACCAGCCTGTTGGATGGAGATGAATGATTTGGGGGGTGGGGTCCAAAACAGAAATACTCATGCCATCACATCCAACTGGGGCGTAAGTCAGGCCAACCAGAGCGGCGACAAATGTTCCTTAGCTGTCTCCCAAGATGTGTACCAGAAGAGCAACCACCTCAAGTGTATGTATACAAATGCACACAGTCTGGGAAACAAGCAGGAGGAACTGGAGCTCCGTGCCCAGTCAGAAGGTTATGATATCATAGGAGTAACTGAGACATGGTGGGACGACTCACATGACTGGGGAATCACGATGGATGGTTATAGGCTGTTTCGCAAAGACAGGCAGGGAAGAAGAGGTGGAGGAGTCGCACTCTATATTAAGGAAAACCTCAAACATATCGAAGTCAACTATGGTGATTGTGAGTGCTCTATTGAATGCCTCTGGGTTAAAATCAGAGGGGTCGTCTCCAAGCAGGACCTTACAGTGGGCATCTGCTACCGACCTCCAAACCACGATGATAAAGCCGATGAAGCAATATCTGGGACACTAAGGCAAGCTTCTGGTCAACAGAACCTGGTTCTCATGGGTGACTTCACCTACCCAGACATTTGCTGGAAGAACAATACAGCAGCTTGCATGTCATCCATCAAGTTCCTGGAATGCGTAGAGGACTGCTTCCTCTTACAAATGTTAGATGTGCCAACCAGGAAGGAGGCGCTACTGGACCTGCTATTCACAAACCAAGAAAACGTGCTTTGTAATATCTCGGTCAGTAACAACCGTGGCTGCAGTGATCACAATATTGTGGAGTTCGGGATCCAGCTGAGCATGCTGAAAACTTCAGCTTGCTCAGAGCTCAGTTGGGAGGGATTCCGTGGGAAGCTTCCATGGAGGATAAAGGAGCCAGCGAGTGCTGGGAGTTCTTCAAGAATGCTGTCTTGGAAGCACAAAACCAGTTTATCCCCTATAAAAGAAAGGGAAGGAAGCGGAGCAAGAGGCCCCCTTGGCTCAACCACGAGCTCCTGGGTCTGCTTAAAACGAAGAGAGATGTGTACCAGAGATGGAGAAGTGGAAGATTATCCACTGAGAACTACAAGGGCATTGCCAGAGTGTGCAGAGATGCAGTTAGAAAAGTGAAAGCTCAGCTTGAATTGGAACTGGCCAGAGATGTAAAAAATAACAAGAAAGGGTTCTTCAGGTATGTAAATTGCAAGCGGAAACAGAAGGAAAACATAGGCCCACTGTTAAACAGGAGAGGTGAATCAGTCACCAACAATGCTGAAAAGGCAGAGGTTCTCAACACCTTCTTCACCTCTGTCTTTACCAACTCTGTTGGATCCCAGGTGTTGGGAATGAAAATCCAGGATGGTCCAAACATAGACCCACCATCAGTGAAGAAGGAGTTAGTACGTGAATTATTACAGGAGCTTGACCCCTACAAATCGATGGGCCCTGACGCCATCCACCCGAGGGTGTTGAGAGAGCTGGCTGATGTCATTGCGGGGCCACTCTCCATAATCTTCGAGAAGTCGTGGAGATCGGGGGATGTCCCAGAGGACTGGAGGAAGACGAATGTTACCCCTATCTACAAGAAGGGCTCAAGGGAGGATCCAGGTAATTATAGGCCCATCAGTCTTACTTCAATCCCCAGGAAAGTTATGGAACGGATCCTCCTGGGGGCCATCACGAGTCAAATGAAGCACGTGATTGGGAAAAGCCAACACAGCTTCACCAAGGGCAGATCGTGCCTGACAAATCTGGTGGCCTTCTACGATAAAGTGACCTGCTTGGTTGACATGGGGCGAGCGGTGGACATTGTCTACCTGGACTTCTCCAAGGCTTTTGATACGGTTCCCCACGGCCTCCTCCTGGAGAAATTATGCGTTATGGCCTAGACAAGTGGTCTGTGCAGTGGGTGAGGAATTGGCTGGCGGGCCGCACCCAAAGGCTGGTGGTAAATGGCCCTTTTTCAAACCGGCAACCCGTCACAAGTGGGGTCCCCCAGGGATGGATACTGAGCCCAACGCTATTCAATATCTTCATAAGTGATCTGGATAACGGGATCAAGTGTAGCCTGATGAAGTTCGCAGATGACACCAAACTGAGTGGGGAAGTAGACACTCTGGAAGGGAGAGCCACCCTGCAGGAAGATCTGGATAGGCTGGAAGAGTGGGCTAACAGGAACCTTATGAAGTTTAACAAGGACAAGTGTAAGGTCCTGCACCTGGGAAAACATGATCCAGGAGTGCAGCTCAGACTGGGATCCACCTGGCTGGAGAGCAGCTCCGTGGAAAGGGACCCGGGGGTCCTGGTGGACAGGAAGCTCAACATGAGTGAACAGTGTGCTGCTGCGGCCAAGAGGGCCAATAGGATGCTGGGTTGCATCAAAAAGGGCATCGCCAGCAGAGATAAAGAAGTCATTATCCCTCTCTACTCGGCGCTTGTCAGGCCACACCTGGAATACTGTGTACAGTTCTGGTCCCCACTATACAAAAAAGACGTGGACAGGCTGGAGGGGGTCCAGAGAAGGGCCACCAAGATGATCAAGGGTCTGGGAAGCCTGCTGTATGAGGATAGGCTGAGAGAGCTGGGCTTGTTCAGCCTTGAGAAAAGGAGGCTTAGAGGTGATCTCATCACCATGTACCAGTACTTAAAGGGGAGCTACAAAGAAGATGGAGACTCCCTTTTTACAAGGAGTCACATGGTGAGGACAAGGGGTAATGGGTACAAGTTACTCCCAGGGAGATTCCGATTGGACATGAGAGGGAAATTTTTCACAATGAGAACAGTCAACCATTGGAACAATCTCCCCAGGGAAGTGGTTGACTCCGCTACGCTGAACACGTTTAAGACTCAGCTGGACATGGTGCTGGGCCATCTCGTCTAGATTGTGCTCTTGCCTAGAAAGGTTGGACCACATGATCCTTGAGGTCCCTTCCAACCTGGTATTCTATGATTCTATGCTGCCAAAGGGGTTCTGCCTGCATCCTCCACTTTACATTGCAAAGGCTCAAAGAGCAACAGCCCTGGGCAAATGCAGCCATTGGACTAGTTCAGACTCCTGAGAAGGAACTTGTCTGATTTATCTTAAAAATTGCACATGGTCACAAAACTTCATAAGTGGCAGTGTCTTAATGAATTTAAGAAAGAGCACATTTTCCACCAAGCTATTGAATATGTGCTACTCAGTATCTGCTCATACAATAGTGTTTTTACTGCCTATGTTCAGCAAGACACTTTAACCCATGGTAGATCAAATAGTCCTACAGAAGGGCACACAGCTATTATTTAGTGTTTCCTTGCTACTGTCATGATGGCAGTTGGTACACACCTCTGCTCATTTGCAGGCTGGAGCCTCCTATACTCTTCGAACATAAGCAGGTGAGAACAGAGAACAAAATTCGACCCATGTCTGTGCAAAGCCTTAAGCTGCAGGAGCCATGACTGGCAGCAGGGCTCTCCGGGACTATTACAGCACTGGATCAATCAAAAGAAGAAGAGCTATGGATGTCATCTATCTGGACTTCTGTAAGGCCTTTGACATGGTCCCCCACAATATCCTTCTCTCTAAATTGGAAGGATATGGATTTGATGGGCAGACTGTTCGGTGGATAAGGAATTGGTTGGATGGTCGCATCCAGAGGGTAGTGGTCAATGGCTCGATGTCCAGATGGAGATCAGTGACAAGTGGTGTCCCTCAGGGGTCCGTTCTGGGGCCAGTGCTGTTCAATATCTTCATCAATGACATAGACAGCGGGATCGAGTGCACCCTCGGCAAGTTTGCAGATGACACCAAGCTGAGTGGTGCAGTTGACACGCCTGAGGGACAGGATGCCATCCAGAGGGACCTGGACAAGCTGCAGAAATGGGCCTGTGTGAACCTCATGAGGATCAACAAGGCCAAGTGCAAGGTCCTGCACCTGGGTCGGGGCAATCCCCAGTACCAGTACAGGCTGGGGGATGAAGGGATTGAGAGCAGCCCTGAGGAGAAGGACTTGGGGGTACTGGTGGATGAAATGCTGGACATGAGCCGGCAATGTGCGCTTGCAGCCCAGAAAGCCAACCGTATCCTGGGCTGCATCAAAAGAAGGGAGGTGATTCTGCCCCTCTACTCTGCTCTGGCGAGACCCCACCTGGAGTACTGCGTCCAGCTCTGGGGTCCTTAGTACAAGAAGGACATGGACCTGTTGGAGCGGGTCCAGAGGAGGGCCACAAAAATGATCAGAGGGATGGAACACCTCTGCTATGAGGAAAGGCTGAGAGAGCTGGGGTTGTTCAGCCTGAAGAAGAGAAGGCTGCGGGGAGACCTTATTGCAGCCTTTCAGTACTTAAAGGGGGCTTATAAGAAAGATGGGGACAGACTTTTTAGCAGGGCCAATAGTGATAGGACAAGGGGTAATGGTTTTAAACTAAAGGAGGGTAGATTCAGGCTAGATATCAGGAAGAAATTTTTTACGATGAGGGTGGTGAAACACTGGAACGGGTTGCCCAGAGAGGTGGTAGATGCCCCCTCCTTGGAAACATTAAAGGTCAGGCTGGATGGGGCTCTGAGCAACCTGATCTAGTTGAAGATGTCCCTGCCCATTGCAGGGGGGTTGGACTAGATGATCTTTAAAGGTCCCTTCCATCCCAAAGCATTCTATGATTCTATGAAAAGCAGAGGTGTCAAAGCACATCCTCTTCATACAGAAACCAGTCAGCTGCAAGCTCAGCATAAGCAGGAATGGGAAAGTAAGGCAATATCAGCACAGAAAGAGATCCCCTTCCAAAGAGCTTTGGCAATTAGCTGGTGACTTGCCAGCTCAGCAGAGAGGAGCACTTAACCAGAGAGCAGCAGGGAAGCACGAGGCCATGCTGATGGCCCAAAGCCCCCAGCAGAGGGGACACCGAGACTCAGCCTTTCTGTGCCTTGACATAGAAAAAAATTACAAACATGACTTTTGTGAAGAACACCACACCAGAGTGAAATGAGCTGTTTGAGTGAATCCTGCTGAAGACCTGCCCTGTGTTTGATGTGCTTTGGAGCAGGATGTTCTCCTCTAGCTATGCCCCCGCTAGCAGGGAGGGACCAGGCTGCTCAGCTCCTCTTTCATCACTTGTGACGTGAAGCTGGCTGCATGCCCAGCACAGCACTGTCCTTTGAGGAGCTGGCTTCACCCCATGGGCCGACCGTGGAGCAGAAGTGACATGCACACCTTGCTTTTCAATCTCAAGTCTAACAACACACCAAGGCTTCACTTCTCTGCCTCTCCACCAGCTTTACTTCTGCACAAAGTTGGGAAGCCAAATGCCAAGTGCAGCTCAACATTCGTCATGCCAAAGTGTCAGGCAGCTTTCATAGAATCATAGAATGTCCTGAGTTGGAAGGGACCCACAAGGATCATCGAGTCCAACTCCTGTCCCTGCATAGGACAACCCCAAAATTCACACCATATGTCTGAGGGCACTGTCCAAATGCTTCTTGAATGTTGTCAGGCTTGGCACCATGACTACCTCCCCAGGGAGCTTGTTCCAGTGCTCCACCACCCTCTGGGTGAAGAACCTTTTCCTAATGTCCAACCTAAACCTCCGCTGGCATATCTTCCTGCCGTTCCCTCGGGTCCTATCATTGGTCATCAGGGAGAAGAGATCAGCACCTGCCCCTCCTCCTTCCCCTTGTGAGGAAGCTGTAGACCGTAATGACGTCTCCCCTCAGTCACCTCTTCTCCAGGCTGAACAGACCAAGTGACTTCAGCCGCTCCTCGTACAGCTTCCCCTCTAAACCCTTCACCATCTTTGTGGCTCTCCTCTGGACACTCTCTAGTAGCTTCATATCCTTTTTGTACTGTGGCTCCCAAAACTGCACACAGTACTCAAGGTGAGGCCACACCAGTGCAGAGTAGAGCAGGACAGTCACCTCCCTCAACCGGCTAGCAATACAGTGCTTGATGCACCCCAGGACGCGGTTGGCCCTCCTGGCTGCCAGGGCACACTGGTGGCTCATGTTCAACTTGCCGTCGACCAGAACCCCCAGATCCCTCTCCGTGGGGCTGCTCTCCAGCCTCTCGTTCCCCGGTCTGCATGTACGTCCAGGGTTGCCATGTCCCAGGTGCAAAATCCGTCACTTGCCCTTGTTAAACTTCATACGGTTGGTGATTGCCCAGCTCTCTAATTTGTCCAGATCTCTCTGCAGGGCCTCTCTGCCCTCGAGAGTGTCAACGGCTCCTCCCAATTCTGTGCCATGGGCAAACTTTGATAACAAACCTTCAAGTCCTGCATCCAAGTCCTTTATGAAGATATTAAAGAGCATTGAAATGAGAGAAACAAGCAGAAAGCAACGCTGGAACAAGTCCTCTTTGATTGACAAAGGCAGCGACCTCCAAAAAGCCTGAAACTGTGAATGTGTCATCTGTCATGTATTTACTTTATTAGCATAAGCATTTTTTTATATGACTAGCTCTGGTCAAGTGATCCTACTTTCTTCTTGCTTTAAAAGATGAAGAGGAAAGGCACTCTCAGGAGAAAGTTTTCTTTCTAAACTGACTGTTAAAAAAACTCCGAAATACCTGCCTGAGATATTTTGCCTGAGTCTGCAGCCCATGCTGTTGATAGGAGCATTAAAAGAGGGCAGCGACCCCCGGAGGCTCCACAGGAGAACTGATTTCCTTGAGCTTGGTGTACAATGTGAAAACAGGAAACAACACCGGTCTCGGCAAACAGGTCAACGAATCTAAATGCACCAGGCGAACCAGGGTAGCAGCATGGGCAATTTGTAGCACCTCTGAAAAGAGCACAGCAAGATGCAAAGAGACCACGACCTGCCCAATGGCACGCGAGAAACAAGGGGATTGAGCCAGAAGTGACACCAGGTCCCCATCTGGCACATTAATCAGGAGGTCACCTCCCCTTTTGGGCAGGCCAGCCAGCGCTGCACAGCGCGCTCTCTGCCTACACTGCCGCATTACCCTGCCGTAAACCCCAGGACAGGTCCAGCCCACGGTGCAGAGCCTGGTGCTGCACCCCATGGCCACAGCCAGCCCCGGCACATACAGGCAGCACCTTGCAGAGCTACTGTCTCACATCAGGCAGCGGGGCTGGAGCACTGAGCTGGTGCAGGGCCAGAGAGACCTTCCTCATAGTGGTCCTCCCCCAGACGTGCCAGGAGTTATCCCCTCACACCACACTGCCACCCTCTCTGCTCTCCTTCTCCAGGAGCTGTGCAGCCAATGCCATCATCCCGCTCAGCACTCAGCTGTCTGTATGTAGGCTCTTGGAGCCACCTAACTACTACTCCACTGAGCCCAAAGCAGCCTCCAAATGTATGGCTTAGCTGGACAAAGCAGTTTTCTAAGATTCTTGTAAATAATATCATCTTATTTACAATATTGGGACTATCCCCAGCACTGGGGCAGATGGAGTAGCTGAGCAACCATTGATGCTGGGAGTAGATCAAACCCGCTAAAGAGCAGTGCTGTGAGACTGCATTTTCTAACCAGAGAACCAAGACCAGGACCACCACGTGTGTCTCAGAAAGGCATTTCCTTGTGTCCACAGCACCAACTTGCCTGTCACCACTTCATTCACAGGTGGACACAGACATGGACAATCATCCCTCAGATGGGAGGGATCATAGCCACAGGCAGTGACCAGCCTGGCCCAGCCTGCTAAGCAAGCTGTCCTTGGGCTGTCCTGGAAGAGGTTGCGGATGTCCCCCGTGAAAGGCAGAGAGCAGGAGCAGCCCTGGAGATGGGAGGGGGAGAGAGATGAAGAGAAATAATTAGTGAATGCAGGGATAATGAGCAGTTCTAGACTGCTCCATTCTCCTCGTTGCATTAGTTATATCTACGTGGGATATTACAATGCAAAGAAAAGACAATTTTCTGGTTAACATCCAATATAGTTAACATTCAAGAAGATATGGTATTTCCCAGAGTGCATTTGGCTTCAGCAAAGAGCAAAAGACATGGAATTACATTTCCAAGATAAAGTTCATTTTTCTTGTTTCCTCACTTTTGATTGCCTCCTCAGGTAGGAAAGTGCAAATTTACCACCAGGCAAGGAAGAAACAAGACTACCACTAACGAAACATAAAAACCATTTATTCTAGCTTTAAAATTATCCTCTTTCATATTCTTTGACCACCATTCATCATCCTTATCTTTGGACAATCAAGTCAGCATAAGATGTTTCAGAGATATAGGGGTAAAGAACCCTCCACAGCCATGCTTGTTCTGCTTGTCTCTAGGAAGAAAAAGCAGAGAAGTCAGAAAAAGCAAAATTCCCCAGAATTTGGTCCTTGTTCCATGCCTTTTGCAGAAAGCTCATCTTGCCTTGGCTGGCAGTAGTTTGCAGTCACTTGTCATCATCTATCACTTAGTGAATCATTTTATCTACATTCCTCCTGTTTTATTTTCCCTTCTGAAAGGGGGTTCTTTTAAGTTTTTCATACAGCAGTAACTCTAGCTGATCAGTTCACTTATAAAAAAAAAAAACCTGTAAGTAAAATGTGAAACCTGTTATATCTCTCAAGCATGCTAAAAGTCTTGAACGGCCAGGAAGATATCATCATTCACACCAACATAAACATTCATACTGCTATCACTGTCATCTCACAGTCTTTGGCGTGAAGAACTACAATTATCTTGACTTTGCACCTGAGGAGCTGAAACCCCAAAGTCTCAGTGGGACCATCTTTCTCAAATAATGGACCAATAAATGTCATCAGACCGCATTGCAGTGTTAGTTATCTGAAATAACAAGCAAACAAGCCTACTCACTGTTTAAACATCTTTTTAATTAAAATTCCTTTGTGAAATTTACCACAGCTATAAACCAGAATAGTAATTATTAGTGTGGCATAGACAATTAGGACCTGGGTCATAATTAAAATAAATACTGCTTATTAATAAATAAATTGTCAACTAGCCAGGTCTTTGATGCAATAACAGCTTAATTTTGAGCATTTGTTTCTTGTTTAAAACAAAGAATCTGAACTTAATGTAACATGGGTAAGAATACAAAGAAAAAGGGTTGTTGCTGGGTTTTCCCCTTTCCCTGAGACTAAAGAAAAATAATGAAAACTGAAATAGATAATTTTTCTGCCTTTCTCTCTCTCCTCTTCAAGGCAAACGAATTACCTCTAGCAATAGTCATCATGTGGCTCTGAGGTTTTTGTATGATGGTACCAGACTGTTTACTTCAGCTGCATTCACCAGAAGCTCCTTCACAAAGACTCATCCAAAAAAGAAAAGGGATGTGGAAATGTCATGTATTTCAAAAGAAGTGAAATCTTCCAAAGAAGCAAAATTACTTGCCTTACTTAAAGTGGAAGCAACTGCACGTGGGAATGACACAGTTCCTCCTCTGCAATGACCTCAGAGCAAGGTTTCCTTAGCAAGGAACCCTTCCCCAATTTCTTTGTCCACCTTTATGCATCTGTCCATGCTTTCTAGCTAACTCCCCCTTATGTGATGCAGTGGTGGTTGTGAGTTGCATCCTAGGCTTCTCTGCCCACTCATTCTGCACAGCTCTGGCATCACGGCTGTGGAGGAAAGGCAGATATTTCATATTGCCTGGTGCTACACAACCCAAATGCTAACCCTTCTTTAAATTCAGTGGCATTGGCAGTGCCTCTGTGACTGTGGCAAGCCCTAAACAGGGAGCTGGCAAGCACAAAAGGCTTGAGCCAATCCATGGTTTTCCATTCAAACAACTCACACTGGTGACATGGGATGACTCAAGAGAAGGCAGCTCGAGTTTAGGAGAAAAGCCTGGAAGTACATACACAAATGGACACAAAAACTAACATGGCCTTGATCTGAACTGAAAAGCCCCAGCAATTAATGAAAGCAATTTTTCTAAAAGAGTAAGCCACTCAGTCACATTCAGTCACATCCACAATACCTTCAGGGCAAACGTGGCAACCGCGCTTTCCAGTCAGTCTGACAGGGAGGTACATCTCAGTTGGCTTGTTCAGTTTCAGCATTATCTCACTAAATAATTTTAGAAATCTAGCCTTTTTTTTTTTTTTAAGGGATCCTCCCCTTTTCCTTCAAGATGTCACATATCCTAGCATTGGAAGGACAGTGACAATCTACAAGACGCCACACTGAAATCCAGGTGACCACAGCTCAAGACTTTGGGAAAGGTATTTTTGCCTAACTTTGGACTCAACCTCACATCAGTAATGCAGTGGCACCAGATCCAGATTTCACTGGGCTGTGACAAGGATATGACCCGTTGGGCATCCAGGCACCGGACGTGAGGGCATGCAAATGCAGAGACCAACAGCACGCTTCATCGATTGAATGTGAGGCTACCCAGACATCTTAATGACCACTTCTGGGCATGACTGTGTTTACCAGCCATAGTTGTTAATCATCTCTAACCCAAGACTGCGAGCTGGCTGTTGGGTTTTTCATTTGGCCACTTCAACCTTCTGCAAGCCTGCCCTTACTGTAGGAGCATGAGCATGAAAGAGACTAAAGATGACAAACACACGGGTAGGCTGTGAGAGTCGAGGGTTAGAGGTTTGTGAGTTTTTACGTAAAACACGTATCCCCTAAGAGACCAGCTGAGGACTTGCACCGGCTGAGAAAGATGAGAGATGTAGGTCTTCATCAGCTCCAATCTGAAGGAAACTCAAAGGCCTCCAGTAGGATTTGCTGCTCATTAAGGACACTCAGTCACAGGCTGCCAATTTCAGTGAGACACTAATATTTGTAATGAAGAGCAAGAGTCCAAGGAGCAGTACACAGAAAATTGAAGTAAATAGTCACAGAGTTTAAAAAGGAGGAGATGACCTGAAAAAAAAAAACCAGGCAGTAATAAGTGAAGGCCTAAAATTGAAGAGTGTAAGAGTCACCTCAGGCCATTTTAGTGTTGTAGCAGTCACTTTCTAGCTCAAACAGAATCCAATACATAGCATTAGTAGCAAGGCTTGCTAAAGCCTTAGGCCGCAAGCTGTGAACTTTCACCTAGATACTCTGACCATACTGAACTTTTACTTAGCTACATGAAGGCCCCGAAAACTAGTGCAAACCAGAAAGATAAGGTAGCCACAACTGTCAGTTTAAGCTGCATCCATTGAAATAAGAAAAGGAATGGCCCGTCTGGAGACAGAGAAAGGTTCCAATGAGGAACAAGAAGACCCCAGATCCAAATATTGCTATTGGACCGAACCATCACGTGTGGGGAGGGGAACTTAAATTGTAAAGGTATAATTGCCCAGGGATTTCTTTGTTTGGGGTTCCTCTCTGGAGGCACCCAGCTCAAGCTGTTTTTTTACCACTGAACCACTCAATAAAATTTGTCTGGCATACGTTGTATTGGAGACTTTGCTTCGGGGAAACCTAGGGTCGAGCCTGAGGGGAGAGAAAGCTCCTGAGAGTGAGTGTATGTGTGAGCGAGGAATAGAAAAGGGGCACCCGTCGGCTCAATGGAGCTGCCCGCTGCGAAGGGACTCCAGTCCTAGCAGTTAGTGTCTCAGGTGGTGTGTGTGCAATTCCCTGAATGGTGTGTGATTGCTTGGGCAGCGGCTTCTTCTTTAACATTAAAGAAGCCACAGACAAACAGAAACTAATATTATGCAAGGAAACTGATAAATATTGGCAATAAACTTAAGAGTAATTGTTCACATTAAGGTCTCCAGAAAGTAATGTTAATGCACTGGTAAAAGTTATAGTCATCATTTTTCTTCCAAAGACTTTGTAACTGACACATTTTCCTTATAAAAACAATCATGTGAAAAACTAGTTTATTAATTTAGGATGCCCATACTTTTTACATAAGGAAACAGCATCCAAAGTTGGACTCCTAGGATGCAAACAAAATATTTCGCTCTGTCAGGCAATAAAAAAAAAAAAAAAAAAAGGAACATTTAAACAACTATGAAGCTTTTTTAAAGTAGGCTTGGCAATGTTTGCATATATCAGCTGCAGCAAGATCTTCACTTGCCAGCCACAAAGTTGACTAGTGACTTCTTAGTGTTACTTTACTGCTGCTTTTGGTCCCTATTCCCTAACATTAAAAAAAGAAAACAAATAAGGCTAAGATGACAAGCATAGTGAGAAAATTCAATTAATTTTCAGCAAACATTACAGACAATTCTTTGGGCCCAACATAATTTACCCTCAAAACAGTTTAATCACCCATTCCTGATAACAACATTTTTCATGACAATATGGGACTACATGAAAAGGAAGTCATAGTCATATGAAGGAGGGAGTTCTAGTGCTTCCATGATTTGCAATTAGATTAAATGAAAATCTCATCTCCTTTTAGCTTTAACCCATCAATAGTACATGTATTTTAAATGTTGAGTTTATTTCAGTACATGGGCCTCTCTTCCTAAAACATTTAGCTAGAAAGAATTACTGATGCGGCATAAAAGGAGAGCACAAGGCTACCTTAAGTGGGAACCTGTATAGAGATTCCATGTGCTACTTAACAGCAGGAAAATGCTAGCAAAGCTGCTTCCCCTACAACCTTCCTAACTCTAATAGAAGGACTAGATTTGATTGAGCAAATACAATATTACTGACAGAGTACAATTTTACCAATAGCAAAAGGCAATAACTTTATTTTGCTCTATTATTCTGCATATATATGTGCATAACTGCCTGAAGTGGTTCAAAAATCAACCTCACACATAAAAACAGGCAACAGATGGCATCAGATGGAGATGGTAGAGGAAAGCACATTAAAGAAACAACTGACTGGCAAATATTAAAAAAAAGGTCATTTTTATGTCCACATATATATTTTTAGTTATCTAATTAGTAGTATCATGTGTTCTCATTTAGGAAAACTACCTTGAATTTCAACCAAGCTTGAATTTCTTGCCCTAAATTTTACTGGTAGAGTTATTCCACACTAATAAAAAGAGGTCCTTCTGCTGCAATGTTTTACAGACCATGAAAACAGTCTGCTTTATTCATTACATCCTATTTCCATATTTGTGTGCTCTGAACAGAAATCTGGATTGCATTCTCAGTCAGCTTCCTCATGGCTGTGACCATTTCTCTGTCCCTGGCTCCCCTCCTCCTGCTCCGTCCCATGGAAAGCACAGCATAGTGCGCAGCACAGAGCAGAGATGTTCACTCTTCCATTTATGTTAGACATCAAGAAAATAAAGCAGGGAGGGTTGGTGGTTCCTTTCTCAGGAGAGGAGGAGCACCCTTAGCATAGGGAGAATTGATGTAATCACGTTTCTGCTGACTGCATCTCTTATTATTTGTGGAGTGATGTGTCCAATTTACCACAAAAGTTTGCATGCCAACTGCTTTCCTACATGAGTAATGCTTCCATAGTTTGCCACATGTTGCTTTTACTCTGAAACGATGATTGTTTTACTGATTCACTTAGTTTGAAAATGCAGGAATGAAGGATGTTCACCGGGTGCAGAAATGCTTTTATAGGCATGGTCTTTGACACCTACAACAACCTCTGATTTTATGTTTACTTTTTCTTCCTTTCTACATACTAGAAATTTGGTGTTGGGCAACTGTATCATAAGTAATAATTAAAAAAATTGGGAAAAAAACTGCTATGTAAGAAAGGAGGAACAGATGGCTTAGAATATCTGGACCATTGCTTTTCATTATTTGGCTATGGCATTTAATTTACAAAAGGCAAAAACACAGGAGTGGGATGAGCAAAGTGAAGTTCAAATTTGAAGACACAAAAGCATTACAGCCAATTTTTTAAACTGAGGGATCAGTCTCTTCTTACTAGAAGCACATGTCCAACAAAGGTCAATGCAGTTTATAATTTAAGAGTGCTTTTGTACTTGTTCGGATACCATGTTCCCTCTTATGAGCTTTTGCAAGTAATGCTTGCTTGCCTGAGAAAGGCATCATCCTTTTCCATCCTGGCAAATCACAATCAGGCATTAGTTATTTGTACCTACAGTCCCCTCTCAAAAACAGCAATGATGTCATATATCCAGGGCATGAAAATGTTAGTAACAAGACACATTTTGTGATACCAGTGTCCCCTTGGTATCACTGGCCATCACTAACACATCAAGCCTGTCCTCTGCTCTCTTCCATAAAGAGAGAGAATTGTGTATCAGACTCAAAGTCTTTTAACTATCAAGATGCAAATGGTCTAGGCAAGGATATCTAAAATGCCTATAGTTGACAGCTTTGCTTCTCAGGGACACATAGCTTTTCTAGCACAAACATTAAACACAGGACAAGGATGAATTAGTCCAAGTCAGTGACATGAACTTTCCAGGTATTTAACGATCATCACAACCTTACGATCTCTGCTCCAGGGTGAAGGCACATCTCTGATCTTCCTTTTCAGGTTCAGCACAGCGCACATTTCAACAGCTCTCCATGGCACACTTTACCCTTGATGAGGCAATTACTGTAGACACGACCAGAAGATACGCGAGATCCTGTTCTCCTTACTGCTGTATAAAACCCTATGCAGAACAAATATACTATACCTCACTTACTTACTTCAGAAATTAGGATAATCCATGTATTACTGTTAAAGCTCAAAACCCCTACTCAGACTAAGGCAATGTTTATTCCCCAATTGGAGATACAGCTGCAGCACCTGTAGCTGTATTCAAGCTATCATCAGTGGAGTTAGCAGCAAAGACACACACCTACCTAAATTTCAATACTATGTAATCTGCCAGGTTCCCCAGAGGATGTCTATAGCTTAGAGTACAATTTTGTAGCTATTAATATCCAGGTTAGTTAAATTAAAGCTAGCTCACATACAACTGGACATGCTGCAATCATGCTTTCAATCACAGGACAGAACACTGCATCTGCTTAGGGAACCCATTCTCAGTGTTTCAAAACTACTCACTAAATGGGACAACGCATTGCAATAGATTTCAGTGTGAAGTGGCATGGTCTCCTATGCAAATCACTGAGCTGCAGCTATAGCATCGTGGATCTCATTCCAGCTTGACACTTAATTACTGCATGGCCTTCAGCAAGTAATTTTACATCTCTCCTTTTATTTCTGCTCACCCATTTCTTTATACTCACTTTAGAGGTGGGAGGGTAGGCGAGTAAAGGGCTTAAAACATAACGGCAGACAATCTTTCTACCAGGAATAAGGTTTTACTTCTCCTTAAAAAAAAAAAAAAAGCTGTCAAAGTGTAGCCATAGTACAATAGGAACTGCTGTCAATCACTTCAACATTGACATGCACCAGGAGTATGCCTTGCAGCTCTGGGTTATGGTATTGTGTGTATTCACAGTACTCCACCTTCCCTCAGGTTTAGGTGTGCCCAGTAAGAACAGGATCCAGGGTTTTTGCTGTTCCCCGTCCTGGGCATAGGATTTTAGTATAAAGTGAATATAAAAAGCTTGACCCAGGTAAGACAAATTGTCCTGAAAACAGCAGAAGCACAAGTCCTGCATAAAAAACTACCTCTGTATTGGATTTACATGGCAAGGTTTTGGCGGGGGGGGGCTACAGGGGTGGCTTCTGTTAGAAGCTTCCCCCATGTCCAATAGAGCCAGTGCCAGCCAGCTCCAAGAAGGATCCTCCTCATGTAACGTCCTGACCAGTGGTATGCAAAATCTCTTCCTGTAAAACTAGGATCTATGACATATATATATGGTTTAAAGACACCTCCTTTAAATTACTGCCTTCTCCAGGCATGTTTCAAAATGATCTGGTAACAAGATAACTTGTAAAGTTCACTGAACAGCTTCTTAGAGAGTGGTTCTAGGGTTCCAGAATATTCAGGGTCTCTTCAGAAACTCCTAAGGCACTGCACAAATTCAATGGGGTCTTGTTTTCCCACAGTTACATCGGCTTTGAAATGAAATCTGAGTTTTGACTTCAACAACTGAAACAAAACTACTTGTGTTAAAGGAGGGAAAAAGCACTTTAAACTTATTTCTAGTCTGAATGTCCAGGGAAGTCAGGGGAGAAATGGCAGTGTAAGCTTGTTCCCTATGAAACTCCATTCACTAGCAACATGAATAGGCCAAGTTTGACTAATATCAGTATATTTTTTAGCTGCTTGTGTATTTTGGAGACTGTATCTGTTAATGCTGTAAGGATCCTTTGGTCCTGATAAGTAGTAATTTATTGTAAATTAGAAATTTACAATGTGTTTGAGTTCATGTTTTCCATAAAGCAAAAAAGATGGAGTCCATTAAATCATGAGGAGAAGCTGAGGGAACTGAGGTTGTTTAGTCTGGAGAAAAGGAGGCTGAGGGGAGACCTTATCACTCTCTACAGCTATCTGAAAGGAGGTTGTAGCGAGGTTGGGGTTGGTCTCTTCTCCCTAGTAACAAGTGATAGGACAAGAGGAAACGGCCTCAAGTTGCACCAGGGGAGGTTTAGATTGGATATTAGGAAAAATTTCTTCACTGAAAGGGTTGTCAAGCATTGGGACAGGCTGCCCAGGGAAGTGGTTGAGTCCCCATCCCTGGAGGTATTTAAAAGATGTGTAGACGTGTCACTTAGGGACATGGTTTAGTGGTGGACTTGGCAGTGCTGGGTTAATGGTTGGACTCGATGATCTTAAGGGTCTTTTCCAACCTAAACGATTCTATGATTCTATTATATGATTCTATTTTGTTCTAATGTTAGTATCCGTTATCATGTAGTACTCATTAACCACTCACTGCATAAATATGTAGCTGTAAGCTTAAAACAAGAGATTAAAATAGCTCTCAAATTTATTTAAGAATAGCAGGCAGGTCTCCAATCATAAAGTTTTGATCTACTTAAAGAGTAGCATGCTCTTTCTTACAGGAGTAGCATTCTTTTAAATCAGAGCTCCTTTTAAAGCAACCAAAGAGTTCAAATTTAATCAGAGTTCCTCTTCTGCAGTGGTGGTGGAAAACAGTCCATCAGAGTTCTGCTTTATGGGAACATAAAATAGTCTGGGCTAGCTCTCCACCATACAAAACCCCATTTGGGCTGAAATGAAACTCTGCAAATAAGCAGAAAACATTCTGCTCCTATTAAATGCAAGTTCCTGTCCTATCCATGCCAGACAGTACTAGAACTTTCTATATTTCACATCCAGAAACAGCACTTTTCTACAGGCAGATCTGATGCAGCACATCTGAAACAAACTTTCTTCTGCAGTGTATAGGAAAACACTTCAACAAGCACTTGAAAATCTGAAAAGCAGGTGACTGTGATGACTTCAACTGCAATTAGCTATTTGCATAATTAGCTTTACTGATCATAATCCACTTATGCAAAAAATAGTGTCCTAGACATCACAGTTGCTCCAGGGAGAGTCTATGTGGGCACTGAAGAATCAAGTGTACATTTCTGTTTCCAGGAAAAGACTAAACTCAGGGCTGTTTGTTAGGGTGAGGTTCACTGAGACCCTAATCACAAAAATAACTTCATGTCTGCCCTCCCAGGTCCCATCCACAGCATTGCATGGGGTCCTGGCACTTCATTTAGGACATGGTTACAGTGCAAGGTGACTGCCCAAGCGAGGCCTCCTGCAGCATCACTGCCCAAAGTCACCAGCGTAGCTAATGCACCAGTTGCCCATCATAGTAATTTGCATTTGATGTCTACTTAGCTAACTGCCCCACTAACTTTGGGTATCTGCATGGACTGCACTGATTACAGAAGGCCACATGTTTCACTCAGGACAGCTGACAAAGTCCTGCTCACACAGGAGGAAAAGAAATCAATTAAAAGCATCCTAATAAAATCAAACCTCAAAGCTGTTTCCCAGTCTTATCTCTTCCAACTGCTGAACATGAAAAGATGTGTGACCATGTTTTTTTAATGTTCACTTTCTTTTGCTGTCAGACTAACTTCTCCAATTAAACCTTTGTTACTCTGTTGTATTTATTGAACATTGTAATGGGGAGGTGATTTAGCTCTCTAGGGTGGTCTCTACCTGCCGAGAAGTCCATTGCGACCTAGCAGGGTGGAAGGACCCTAGTCAGTGACTGGCACCCTCCACAACAGGCTGGGGAGGGTGGCCCGACACTTCTTACCTCCTTATTTATTCTCTGAGATCTTGCAGCTCTTCAGTGAGGCCCATGATCCACTCTCATCTTTCCAAGCTTACTGCTCCCTTTCAGGTCAGTGGTGGTGAGGAAGGGAATGATGTCTCTGGTGTGTAATGACGTGGTGCTTGAAGACATGGTTTAGTGGTGGACTTGGCAGTGATAGGTTAACGGTTGGACTCGATGATCTTAAGGGTCTTTTCCAACCTTAACGATTCTATGATTCTATGATTCTATGAATTCATCACCTTTTGCTAGTGACTTTTGGTGTGATCCCAGGTGACTTCCTTAAATCTTCCTTTCCTACAGCTCCTTTTTTATAAACTTGGATGTTGCCATTTACCTGTATATACTGATGACTACTCACTCTCCATCCTTCCCTGAGCACACATACACAGACAGATGAGCACTCAAATACTACCATAGTGGAGACTTTTGGGGAGCTTATATAAAGTGGATGTAAGCAAGAAGAAAGAGAAGATCCCTCCTGTCCTTGACATAATGCACATCCCTGCAGGACTATGGAAAGCACTGGCAGAAAAAGTGTTACTTTGCTTTAAATTCTTTAATTACTTTAAATTCTTTAATTACTTTAAATATGTGCAACCTGAGGATAAGTTGCTGGTGATAGAACTATTTTTAATTGGTGCGATGGTAGCAATATTAGACTATTAATCAAGTGTCAGAACTAGCTATTGTTCATGTACATAATAGGAAGATAGACCTCACAAGCATCTACAATATAAGACTGCTGGTACACAGAGCTGTTTCAGTATTGGGGTCTTTCTGAAGTGCAAACTAATAAGAATTCACTAAAACAATGTGTTTAAACTAGATTTGCAGGGCCAAAAAAAACCATTTTTTTTGCAACACAGAAAAAAATATTTCTATATAGGACTGCTGGTTAATTGCATTCCCTGGGAACTTGGACTTCATGGCTGAAGGGTTTCAAGAGAAACAAGTGTGGGAGTAATTAAAGAAAAATATTTTTTAAATACTTTCAGAGAACTTTTATTCCAAAAATTGAATGGGAAGGTGTCCAAAATCAGTTACCTAGAAGTGCAGAGTGAAGCCAACAAGAGGGTTTAGTGAGGTTACAAGCCCAAATCTGAAGTGGTGCAGTCTCTGCAACAGCAGCGGCAGGCAGCTCGAGGCTCCTCCGTCAGCTGGCACACCCAGGGGCGACTGCAGTGCTTGGGGATGCTGGGGACTCTCTGCTGCTGGATGAAAAGGAGTCGTGTAAAGCTACAAAAGGGCTCATTTACTAAGAGAGTCCTTGGTTCCAGGGCGGACTTGTATGAGCCTCCTTTCCTGTATCAGTGAAAAGCAGACATTGGAGTGGACAATCTGCTCCCCCATATTTAAACAGCTGCCTCAACCCCTCTCCCTGCTATTTCCTTTCATCCCTTCCTTCTTTAGTCATGTCCCATATGTAAAATGCGGTTAGTGTTAAGAAGAAACCTGTAACACTGCTGGAGGATTTGTGTCTGTCCTTCTACCCTTCTCCCAACAGGTCATGCTGGAAAGTCTGTCCTGGAGAGAAATTGAATCTGTGGCAGTTTTCTTCTCCTCTTCACAACTGACTTTGACTTGAAGATTTAAATTAAAGAAGAAAAAAAAGCTACACCCTGCTGACACAAGCAGAGGAAATAAAAGTAAGAACAAAGCAGTCAAGGGACCATTTTGGTTATACAGGCTGAAGCACAGCCAGGAGAATAAATGAGCAGACAGGACAAAGAATGGTAAGGTTAAAGCAAAATAATGAAACCACGTGAGACAGAGTCATTTAAGAATTCTGGAGTCTGTTTGCAAAAAGAAGGATAAGAAAGATCCTAGCAAGGAGACCACGAGCCATTAATTTCTTTCTGAGAAATGTGTTGCATTGAAATGTAACCTCTTCTTTGCCTTTAAATTCAGCCTTCATGTTGTTTCTGCAGCATCCAATATTAATTAAAATAAAAAAGTATGTGACAGAAGAACATGGGGGAAAAAGGAGGGCAAATTTTGAATATAAATTTTTAAATCCCTCTCAGAAGTTGTTCAATAGCCTTCAATATCATCTCAACCCAACCTGCTATCCTTGCATCAATACCAGAGAGAAATCACTGTATTTGCTTCAACACTAAGTCCTAATTTTTGTAAAAGGATTTTAAAGGGTGTTCCTTTTGAAGTGTGCATTTACATTTTAGAAAATAGTAACAACTCCTGTACATAGCCCCAATAAAACAGCTAATGTCTCAAGCAGCTAGTCACATAAATGTTATTAAATTTCTTGGCAACACCTAGGAGCCCCAGTAACAAACGAGCATGAAACTGTGCTACTGCTAGACAAGTACAGAGCCAGAGTTACCAGCATGATTCAAACATAATGTGACCATGTCTAAAAGCCCAAAATGTAATAACTGAAAATCTATCATCTGAAAGATCACATTTACTCAGTTTTAAAGCCTGCAGGTTTCTGTGACAGAAAAATCCTTGAAAGCGCACAGGTGGGGTAGAGATGCAGATAGATTAGGCACCCTAATGTGCAGCCTGTCGCCTGTGCCGTTAAGGTGGGCTTCCCAGGGACACAGCCACCCCAGCATCGACAAACCTCACCAGATGCCTTGTCTGGGCAGGGACAAGCGGCTGGGGCTGCACACGGAGACTTCCTGGGAGGAAACTGGGACCAGATGAGCAGCACAGAAGAAAGCAGGAAGCCCTTTGAACGATAATAATGGTGATGATGACCGCACAGATAGGCCACCTGCTCCTCGGGTGCACTTCAGCAGCAGCTGGAAGCCAAGGGAAGGAAAGGAGGAGGTGGAGGAGGCGCTCCTCTTCTGTCCCCAGTGACTGCTGTTCGGGTCTGCCCTGAAGGCAGAAAAGGGGAAACATGGTGGGCAAGTCTGGACCCTGACTGCAGGAGCTGGGCCACCTCCAAGGCATCTCTGAGGAGAGGTTGAGGAAGTGGCAAGATATTTAATGTCTAGGCTTAGATAAAAATTGCAGTTTACATTTTATTTTACCTGTTTTCAGTCCTGTAACTAAAGTCTGATTTCAGATCTCACTGGGAAAAAAAAATTTCTTACACAGCAGGAGCCTGGAGCATCTGATGTGTGCTGCAGTTTGGAGAGGTACCATAACTCTACAAGCAGATCTGAGCAGGCCACTGACTTTGGGAGGAGATGGACCAGGAGATCCCCTGGCTCAAGAAGGAAGCACTCATGTTTTCTCTTGACTGCTGTGGTGATGCATCTCCCCCCTCCCTCTGGACCACCTTACGATCACAGGGACTCCTGTCAAGGCTTGGCCTTTGAGCAATGAGTCTGGTGATTAGGCACCCCTTGGTCATACCAGGCACTCTTGCATGGCTGAGCTGGGGAACAAGAATGCCTTGATCTCACCTGACATAATCAGTCACCCCTTGACAGCTTGGGGACATATCATTGTGGATTGTAACTCGGGCAGATCGGTACGGGAGGTACCCTATAAACAGCAGTACCACAGGAGACCCTTTGAGCTCTCCTGGACTGCAGCGAGCTGCACCAGTATCTCCCTCTGAGTAGGATGCCTCTCAGAGCTGCGAACTCTTAAGTTTGCATACAGAGGCCTGGCAACAGGACCTGGGCTGATCTCCGGTGCCCTTCACTCCTTGAGGCTCAACCTTCGCCCGTTGAGACAATCATTTGAAGTGAGTATTTCACTGAACCCGAGGGGAATTTTTAATAAGGTACCTTTATCTGCGCATACCAAACTCGCAAGGATTTTTAAGAGGTACCTTTATTAGGCCTATTGTGTGATTGTGTGTGTGTGAGAATCGATTCAAATATCATAGTAAACTTTATTTAATCACTTTGTAGATGCTAGAGTAACCAATGATTAGTTACTGATACATTCTTGTGATTCTCTCCTTACTGTGAACAAACCTTAAGTTGCTACTAAATACATATAATCCTTAGCCATAAACCATTGACCAAATCTGAGACTAGAATTGGATCCAGCCGCACCTAGGTTCCTCTCTGAGAAGGAGTTTAGAAAGCAAGGGGATCCATTCTGAACCTCATGACTCAACGGGAGGGTCTCCTTTACTCCCCTTGTATTTCCTTCTATCTCAATCTTCCCTTCTCTCTCTCTTTCTCTCTCTCTACATATATTCCATTAATTTAATAAGTAATAGAGTGAACCTTGCCATTGAACTTTGTTAAATCACCCTTTAATAAATTTCTATTAAAATCACTATTTGCAAATATCTTTGACGGTGATTATTTAAGTGACCTAACCGCTCATTCACAACAACTACATGGAAACAGTTACATTAATCACTGTAATCTAGTAAAAATAAGCCAGTAGATGTGTAATTCCATATTTTGGTAAAAGTAGGGAATATGATTCCAGAAGAACTATTTTTCCTAATGTCCACATAATGGTATCTCAGGTGTTACCTCATCACTTGCCCCAAAAGCACATGGCAGCACATGTGTCAGTGCAGCCATCAGTCAGCCTGTCCATAGCATTCAGCACAGAGAGACATTGCCAAACAGGAGCAAGCCCAGCAGAGGGCCACCGGGATGCTCAGGGCACGTGCCCTGCAAGGAGAGGCTATCCAGCCTGGCGAAGGCAAGGCTTCAAGGGGATGTTGTTGCTGTCACCAACCACCTAATGGAGGATGTAGAAATGATGGAGCCAGACTCTTCTCATATGTACTCAGCAGAAGGACAAGAGACAACAGACACAAGCTGGAACATGGGAAACTCCAACTTGATATGAGGAAAAAAAAGTGCACCCTGAGGATGGTCAAATGCTGAAACAGCAGCTGTGAATCTCCATATGTGGATGGCAGACATGCCATGAACAACCTGCTTCAACTGGACCTGCTTTGAGCAGGAGTTTGGATTAAAAACCCCCAGAGGTCCCTTCCCACTGGCATGACTATGATCTGATTGACTGGCAAACCTCTTGAGTAGATGGACCACAAGACAGGGACTGGGGGAGCAAAGTCCCTCCCACTGTAAGTGAAGATCAGGTCTGTGACCACCTGAGGAACCTGCACATACATAAGTCTATGGGACCTGACGAGATGCATCCCAGAGTCCTGAGGGAATTGGCTGATGTAGTTGCCGAGCCACTCTCCATGATATTTGAAAAGTCATGGCAGTCAGCTGAAGTCCCTGGGGACTGGAAAAAGGGAAACATTGCAGCCATTTTTAAAAAGGGTAGAAAGGAGGACCCTGGGAACTACCAACCTGTCAGCCTCACCTCTGTGCCTGGGAAGATCATGGAACAGATCCTCCTAGAAGCTATGCTAAGGCACATGGAGGACAGAGAGGTGGTTTGAGACAGCCAGCACGGCTTCACCAAGGGCAAGTCCTGCCTGACCAACCTAGTGGCTTTCTGTGATGGAGTGACTGCATCAGTGGACGAGGGAAGAGCTATGGATGTCATCTATCTGGACTTCTGTAAGGCCTTTGACATGGTCCCCCACAATATCCTTCTCTCTAAATTGGAAGGATATGGATTTGATGGGCAGACTGTTCGGTGGATAAGGAATTGGTTGGATGGTCGCATCCAGAGGGTAGTGGTCAATGGCTCGATGTCCAGATGGAGATCAGTGACAAGTGGTGTCCCTCAGGGGTCCGTTCTGGGGCCAGTGCTGTTCAATATCTTCATCAATGACATAGACAGCGGGATCGAGTGCACCCTCGGCAAGTTTGCAGATGACACCAAGCTGAGTGGTGCAGTTGACACGCCTGAGGGACAGGATGCCATCCAGAGGGACCTGGACAAGCTGCAGAAATGGGCCTGTGTGAACCTCATGAGGATCAACAAGGCCAAGTGCAAGGTCCTGCACCTGGGTCGGGGCAATCCCCAGTACCAGTACAGGCTGGGGGATGAAGGGATTGAGAGCAGCCCTGAGGAGAAGGACTTGGGGGTACTGGTGGATGAAATGCTGGACATGAGCCGGCAATGTGCTCTCGCAGCCCAGAAAGCCAACCGTATCCTGGGCTGCATCAAAAGAAGGGAGGTGATTCTGCCCCTCTACTCTGCTCTGGCGAGACCCCACCTGGAGTACTGCGTCCAGCTCTGGGGTCCTTAGTACAAGAAGGACATAGACCTGTTGGAGCGGGTCCAGAGGAGGGCCACAAAAATGATCAGAGGGATGGAACACCTCTGCTATGAGGAAAGGCTGAGAGAGCTGGGGTTGTTCAGCCTGGAGAAGAGAAGGCTGCGGGAAGACCTTATTGCAGCCTTTCAGTACTTAAAGGGGGCTTATAAGAATGATGGGGACAGACTTTTTAGCAGGGACAATAGTGATAGGACAAGGGGTAATGGTTTTAAACTAAAGGAGGGTAGATTCAGGCTAGATATCAGGAAGAAATTTTTTACGATGAGGGTGGTGAAACACTGGAACGGGTTGCCCAGAGAGGTGGTAGATGCCCCCTCCCTGGAAACATTAAAGGTCAGGCTGGATGGGGCTCTGAAAGGAGCATGCGTGCTAATTTACATAGCAAGCGAGGCTAATTTAAATACAGTAAACCAATAGTGGTTTACCAATTAGAGGCTAATTTAAATACAGTAAACCAATAGTGTATGAAATGTTAATCACTAATGATAAGTGTAAATTTGGGTGGGTTTATACTAATCACGTAACCTGATAAATGTGCTGTAGTTTTGTACACCTGATAAATATGTTGTAGTTTTGTACAACGGCATGCTTGATTTGTGAGAAAGCACTGAGCACTCAGGCTTGCGCAAACCTGAAATAAATAATCAATGTCTTTCCTGAGTGTGTGATTATTGGACTATTGCACACCGGGCAAAGAATCTGCTTTTCGGACAACAGTTTTGGCAACCCAGATGGGACTGCCGTGAAGCCTTGCCCGGATCAACTTGCCAGCCACCGGAGGGGAGAAGCTACTCTTCGGATTCTGGCGCGCACCGACCTGTTTGTTTGGAGACTCCGTGAGTGCTCTCCCTGTCTGGAGCGGTTAAGCGACTTAAAGGTGCAACGCGTAAATTAGAGACGTTGCAAGGGGGTTGTATAAAGGGTAAAAGGTATTCATGCACGCTTGACAGCGACAACTGGAGTGCATGAAAGTGTCGGTAAGAATGTTCTTTTTGGGTAAAAATATGGGAGCGGGACAAGGGGCAGGACAGTCTGGTGAACCTCCCCTCTGCTCTCCATTAGGATGCATCCTGAAACACTGGGATAAGTTTGGTGGGGATCCCCTAACAAAAAGAAAATTAAAAGAGTACTTCAGTCAATGGTGGCCGATGTATAAATTGGATGATGGGAAAAATGGCCAGAAGTGGGAACTTTGAATTATAATACTATTTTGCAACTCATGGTATTCTGTAAAAGGCAGGATAAATGGGATGAAATCCCATATGTGTATTTGTTCTTTTCTTTGCGAAATGATTACAAAACAGGAAAGAAGTGTAAATTATTGGCATCTGATTCAAATGTTCTAATGATGATGGAAGGAGAAAAGAAGCTACCTTGTTGTTGTTCTGCTTGCAGTATTGGGAAAAGATACATGATGTACGATTGTTGGTTTCTTCTGGTAATGAACAGGATAATGGTTCTCGGGAGAGGGGTGATGAAGGATTTAGCCCTTGTTGTGGTTTAATCTCAGCCGGCAACCAAGCACCACACAGCCGCTCGCTCACTCACTCCCCCGCAATGGGATGGGGGAGAGAATCGGAAGAGTAAAAGTGAGAAAACTCATGGGTAGAGATAAAGACAGTTTAATAGGTAAAGCAAAAGCCGCGCACACAAGCAAAGCAAAGCAAGGAATTCATTCACTACTTCCCATTGGCAGGCAGGTGTTCAGCCATCTCCAGGAAAGCAGGGCTCCATCACGTGTAATGGTTACTTGGGAAGACAAACGCCATCACTCCGAACGTCCCCCCTTCCTTCTTCTTCCCCCAGCTTATATACTGAGCATGATGTCATATGGTATGGAATAGCCCTTTGGCCAGTCTGGGTCAGCTGTCCTGGCTATGCTCCCTCCCAGCTTATTGTGCACTGGGCAGAGCATGGGAAGCTGAAAAGTCCTTGACTAGTGTAAACTCTACTTGGCAACAACTAAAACATCAGTGTCTTATCAACATTATTCTCATCCTAAACCCAAAACACAGCACTAGACCAGCTACTAAGAAGAAAAATAACTCTATCCCAGCTGAAACCAGGACAGCCCTATCACAGACAGGACTCATGCCCAGCAAAATCCGATGCTACAAGCCCCACTGTGTGAGGCAGTGGGACCGGACGGAATACCGGTACATGTAAAAGTGCCGTTTTCTACCTCAGATTTGATGAATTGGAAAGAATCTGCCAGGTCGTACTGGGATAATCCAGATAAAGTATATCAGGCTTTCTACATGATAGTTGAAAATCATAACCTGGATTGGAAAGGTATGCAGGTGTTGCTTAATACTTTATTTCTCCCTGAGGAGAAGAGAATGATGTTAGAAAAAGCTCCGGAGGACAATATGAGGTTAAATACCAGGGATGGTCCGGATTGTTTATGCCAATACAAGAACCAGATTGGGATCTGAATATTAGTGCGGACAGATTGATGGTCAAACAGTATCAGCAGTTAATTTTGTATGTGGTAAAGCATGGGGTACCTAGACCTAAAAATCTTGCAAAGTTATCAGGTGGTACAGAGTGAAAATGAGGACCCCTCTACTTTCTATGAGAGGCTGTGTGAAACCACTAGAAAATGGATGGATTTGAATCTGGATGATGAAGCAAATTGGAGGATGGTCAATATGTTGTTTATTGGGCAGTAGGTGCAGGATATAAGGAGAATATTACAGAAAGTTGATGGGGACAGGGGTATGTTGATAACCGGGATGAGAGAGAAAGAAAAGAGAAACAGAATAGAATGAAGTTGCAAGCATCTTTGCTGGCAGCAGCAATAAATGGGAATAATATTAGAAGAAAAGGTAGGGGTGGAAGTAGAGTAAGAGGGGGACAAGGCGGAATGATGCAGGGAAGAGGTTCATAAAACCTAACCCTCTTGGGGCCAAACCAATGTGCAGACTATAAACAAGAGGGACACTGGAAGAATGAATGCCTGAACCAAAAGGGGCCAGAGGAGCAAGATCGTATATTAAATGCCAACCTTGTTATGTTAGAGGATTCAGACAATGAATGAAGGGGACCGGGAGAAAATATTAAGGTCTCCCCAGCTGATCTTCTGGTTTCAGTTAAGCTGGGGAATGAGACAGTTAAATTTTTAGTTGACATAGGAGCAACGTATTCTGTATTAAATAGTTGTAAAGGACCTATGAGTAAATTCTCTATGTCAGTAATTGGTGCCACGGGAAAACGAGAGATTAGGCCTTTCTTTCAACCGATTAAGTGTGAAATTGGAAACAAAACACTTACTTACACATAAATTTTTGTATATGCCAGAATGTCCCCTACCTCTGATGGGAAGAGATTTATTGAATACATTGGGAGCACAGATAACTTTTGATCAGAAAAAAGTTCAAGTACATATTCTGCAAAATAATGCCTGGGAGGCACAAGTATATATGTTACAGGAATTGTCAGAAACGAAGAATGCTGAAAATAAGGAAGAACAAATTGAAACCTCCTCTGAAATCATGAATGCAGTGATTCCCTTTGTCTGGGCAACTGAGAAACCTGGAAGAGCCAAATTGGCAGAACTGGTAAAGGTGGAATTGAAACCAGGAGTGAAGCTGGTAAGACGAAAACAGTATTCTATGAAATTGGAAGCTCGGGTTGGACTGGAGCCTATAATTGATAATTTTCTAAAATATGGACTGTTGCGAGAGTGTCAATCTGAATATAATACTCCGATTCTGCCTGTTAAGAAGCCACATTCATAGGAATATCAGTTAGTACAGGATCTAAGAGCTATTAATCAAATAGTAATTGATGTATACCCGGTGGTGCCTAATCCCTACACTCTGCTAACAACGATAGCTGATTCAAATGTTTATTTTACAGTGTTGGACCTAAAAGATGCTTTCTTTTGCATTCCATTGGATGAACAGAGTCAGAAGTTGTTTGCCTTTGAATGGGAAAGTCCTACAACAGGACGCAAGATGCAGTTATGCTGGACCGTGCTTCCCCAAGGATTTAAGAACAGCCCCACCATTTTTGGTAATGTATTGGCAAAAGAACTAGAGCAATGGCAAGGTAAGAAGCCTACCACTACCTTGTTACAATATGTAGATGACATCTTGTTGGGGGCAGACACGGCTGAAGAATGTAAAGAGGCAACTATTAGTCTATTGAATTTTCTGGGGTTGGCAGGATACAGAGTGTCACAAAAGAAAGCGCAGATTATGCAGAAAAATGTAATTTATCTTGGATTTGAAATATCCCAAGGAAAATGGAAACTGGGAGTTGAGAGAAAAGAGGCGATCTGCCAAATGGCCCCCCCCACATCGAAAAGAGAACTCAGATTTCTAGGAATGGCTGGATAGTGTCACCTGTGGATACCTAATTTTGGATTAATGGCTAAGCCTTTGTATGAAGCTGTTAAGGGACCAGGAGAGTTATTGGAATGGACTCCAGAACACCGGAAAGGATTTGATGAAATAAAAATTGCTCTTATGAGTGCTCCTGCTTTAGGTCTCCCAAATTTAACAAAACCTTTTGAACTTTATGTACATGAGAGAGGACATCAGGCACTGGGAGTGCTTGTACAAACTTTGGGAGACTAGAAAAGACCGGTAGCTTACTTTTCCAAAGCAATTGGATAAAGTAAGCTCTGGATGGCCAGGATGTCTGAGAGCAGTGGCAGCTGCTGTGTTGCTAATGCAAGAGGCACGAAAATTGACTTTGGGACAGAAAATAACTGTTTATGATGTGCCACATGCTGTTGCAGCGGTGCTGGAACAGAAAGGACATCATTGGCTATCCCCAAGCAGAATGGTACAATACCAAGCAATATTGCTTGAACAAGAAGATATTGCAACAAAAGTGTCCAGTGCCCTGAATCCGGTATCGCTATTACCTCTACATGAAAAGGAGGAATTGGCATATGATTGTCTACAAACCGTCGAACAGGTGTACTCTAGTCATTCAGACTTGAGGGATACTCCCTTACAGAATCCCAACTGGGAGCTGTTCACTGATGGAAGCAGCTTCATTGTGAAAGGGGAACGGAAGGCTAGGTATGCTATTGTTACTTTAGAAGAAAAAATAGAAGCAAGACCACTGCCAGTGAATACATCTGCTCAAAAGGCAGAATTAATTGCTTTAACTCAAGCTCTGGAATTATCAGAAGGAAAGCAGGCTAATATCTATACTGAGTCAAAATATGCTTTTGGAGTAATACATGCACATGGTACAAGTTGGAAAGAAAGAGGACCGTTATCATCACAAGGAAACCCTATAAAATACAGTAAAGAGATTATTAAATTACTTGAGGCAGTTAATAAACCTAAAGAAATAGCAGTAATACACTGCAAAGCACATCAATCTGGACAAACTGATGTAATTAAAGGAAATCGAAAAGCAGACGAGGCTGCGAAAAGAATTGCTCTATCAGCAACAGTGGCAACCTTAGTTCCAGAAAGAATCTTAAAAATTGACACTCCTAAATATACAGAAAAAGAAAACAAGTTAGCTGAACTATTGAAATGCATGAAGACTGCCGAAGGATGGTGGGTAACTCCAATTGGACAATGTGTTGTAACTCGCCAGATAATGAAGGAACTAATGAAACGAACACATAAGAGTACACATATGGGAACTGAAGCTTTAATTGAAACAGTGAAGAGATACACTGTAGGAACCAACATGATGTTGATTGCTAAAAGTGTCACACAACGATGTGACATTTGTGTCAAAAATAACCCTAAGATCCAAAGGACACCCCCTCCCAGAGAGGTAAAAAGAGGTTTCACACCTGGGGAATATTGGCAAATTGATTTTTCCGAATTACCTAATTGTAATGGATGTAAGTATTTATTAGTAATTGTTGATACTTTTTCAGGATGGCCTGAAGCTTTCCCATGTCACACCAACAAGGCAAGAGAAGTGGTAAAAAATCTTGTTGAAGGAAATTATACCAAGATTTGGGGTACCAGAAGGGTTTTCTTCAGATCGAGGACCTCATTTTGTTGCAGAAGTGGTTCAAGGGGTGTCAAGATTTTTACAAATTAAGTGGGATTTACATACTCCATGGAGACCCCAGTCCAGTGGAAAAGTAGAAAGGATGAATTAGACAATAAAGAGGCAGATTGGAAAATTATGTCAGGAAACCCAGATGAAATGGATAGAAGTCTTGCCTCTAGCGTTATTAAGAATTAGAATAACCCCTAGAGTTAGAGAAGGAATTAGTCCATTTGAAATTTTGTATGGGAAACCTTACACTGTAAATTTAACAGGGAAAGGAACTCAGATGCACCTTAAGGGTGATCAAACTTTGAGTGACTATCTCTTGTCTATGGCAAGGGTTCTCGCTTCTCTCCATAGGTACGTCCAACTGAGAACTCCTGTGCCTTTGGATTCACCTGTACATCTGTTTAAGCCAGGAGATCAGGTGAATCTACGGACCTGGAAAGAGGAGCCATTGACAGAAAAGTGGAAGGGGCCTTACCTTGTACTGTTAACTATAAATACTGCTGTGAAACTTCAAAGGATCAATTCCTGGATTCACTACACCAGAGTAAAAGTGGCCTCTCCAAAGATATGGAAAGTTGAACAAGTTCAACCTTTGAAGTTAAAAATACGCAGAGATAAATGAACTGCACTTGGATGGATATTGAATCAGTTTTACATTTAGAGTGTGTACAAGGAGAAATTTTCTTGTATTGTCTTTTAGGAATAGCATTAATACTGTTTCTGTGGTTTTTATACAGGTACACTACTTTTCTAAAGCCTAACAATGAGAGAAATATGGTGGTTACTTTTTTTCCTTTCCTGAGACAGATAACCAAAGGGAACCAGGAGGGATGCTCTGATTCCTGGAGTCATAATCTCCATCTGGAAATGGTTGAAAAGGCTATGAAAATAGCTAATTGAACAAGTTGCTGGGTGTGTACCCATTTTCCGGAGCATAGCAATAAGGGAGTACCTTTAGTCAGAATACCAATTCCTTTTAATAAGTCCTGGAATAATTTGTGGGTAAAACCAAAATTCACAAGAAAAAATGAGACTAATTTCCAAACCTGGAATGTATGGGATCCCAATCTTTCAAATGTTAAGTGTGTGACAACAAATAAGACTAGGTCATCTGGTAACATTTCAGTAGGGCATTTCCCATACTGTGATTGGTCAATGCAATTACAACGAAAGAAACAACAGAATGGTTATTGGAATGTTCCAAAAGGCAGTGGTTGGTTTTGGTTATGTGGAAAGAAGGCACGGAAAGTCTTGCCACCCAATTGGTCTGCGACTTGCACCCTAGGTGCAGTTGTCCCTAATATTACCATAATGAATGAAATAAACACAGGGCTCTGGGTAAGAACATATATGAAAAGGTACTGAAGAAGCTACAATCCATTAATTGATCGACCAACTGGTTTCCATTCATTTGTTAGGTGGTTTCTCGCTTGGTTAGGAGTTAGTGAACTTGAAAAAGCAATAGTGAATATTTCAGCACTTATTGAAAACATAGAGAATGCAACATCTGATGCTATCAAAGCCTTGCAAGAGGAAGTGTCAGAGACTGCAGAAGTAGCTACCCAAAATAGAATGGCATTGGATATGCTATTGGCTTCTCAAGGAGGAGTGTGTACAATGATCAATACTAGTAGTTGTGTGTATGTGGATCAAAGTGGGCGAATCTCTACTGATTTGAATGAAATTTGGCAACAAACTAAAATCTTACACAAAATTCAAAAAGATGATACATCTTTAGGATTCAAAGAGGCTTGAAGATGGTTAACCTCCTGGTTCCCTGATTTAAACCTGTGGCTCAAGAGATTGTTGGCATTATTAATAATAATCCTGTTAGCTTTTGTATGTTTGTATGTACTTCTACAATGCACCTGTAGGTGTTGCTTGGCCAGCAATCTGGTGTGAAAATGAGACTTATCTAAGGAATACCCTTAGACAAGTCTCAAAGGGGGGAAATGATGTCTTGCAGAAACAGCAATTTTCCAATTAGCAAAACTACTAACCGCTTGTGCCTTGGGAAAGAAATTTGGAAGGAAGCTAAAAGATATGAAAGTGTTTGTATAAGTAACAAACTGTGGAAAACTAACGGCTCTAGCCTTGAAGAAGAGCTAACAGACCGATAAAAGGGAACATCTTGGCACCAAAGACTGGACGGTGGCCAGAGAAGCATGAAGTTTGATAAAACTGCAGAAACTGGGTGAAAGGTAAATGTGGCGAGGGGAGATCACGACCACCGACTCAATTCAGGACCGAAAAGACTTGCCCCCCCACACCTGAAAGGAGCATGCGTGCTAATTTACATAGCAAGTGAGGCTAATTTAAATACAGTAAACCAATAGTGTATGCAATGTTAATCACTAGCCAATAACTGTAAATTTGAGCGGGTTTATACTAATCATATAACCTGATAAATATGTTGTAGTTTTGTACGATGGCATGCTTGATTTGTGAGAAAGCACTGAGCACCCAGGCTTGCGCAAACCTGAAATAAATAATCAATGTCTTTCCTGAGTGTGTGATTATTGGACTATTGCACACCGGGCAAAGAATCCGCTTTTCGGACAACACAGGGACCAGCTGCCTCAAGGCACATTTCAGTATCACCTCACCCAAAAGTTGTCTTCTCTTACACCAGGACGAGACCAGATTCAACTAAACCCCGTAATATGCCAACACTGTTAATTAGTAGTATTAAACAGCTCATGTAAGGGTGAACAAGGACCTTGGGAGCCTGCATAATAAAACCACCCACATCAATCCCGGGTAGGAAGAGGGAGATGTATCCCCTCATCTTCCCCACGAGATAGCTCCCCCAGCACAGTAAGGGCATCAATGCCAGGGCAAAGTGCACAGCCATTGTTTGTACTAACATGTTCCCAAGCTCAGCAAAATAGAGAGATAAGCAGTGCAGCCGGGAAACTCCGTGACCCGCACAGAAGCTTGCTACTTAATAACTACTATAGCTATAACACACTGTCGTGGTTTAACCCCAGCCAGCAACTATGCACCACACAGCCGCTCGCTCACTCCCCCCCCCCCCCGCCCCCCCCGTGGGGTAGGGGAGAAAATTGGTAGGGTGAAAGTCAGAAAAACTCGTGGGTCGAGATAAGAACAGTTTAATAATTGAAGTAAAATGAAATAGAAGGGTAGTAATAATAATAATATAATACAATAATAATAATGTAAAGCAAGTGATATACGACACAATTGCTCACCACCCACCGACGATGCCCAGCCCGTTCCTGAACAGCAATCGCCCTTTTTTCTCCGGCCAGCTCTCCTCAGTTTATATACTGAGCATGATGTCATATGGTATGGAATAGCCCTTTGGCCAGTCTGGGTCAGCTGTCCTAGCTATGCTCCCTCCCAGCTTCTTATGCACCTGGCAGAGCACAAGAAGCTAAAAAGTCCTTGACTAGTGTAAACTCTACTCAGCAAGAACCAAAACATCAGTGTCTTATCAACATTATTCTCATCCTAAATCCAAAACACAGCGCTCTACCAGCTACTAAGAAGAAAATTAACTCTATCCCAGCTGAAACCAGGACAGTATCCACCCCTTATTCCATACCATTTACGTCATGCTCAGGTCCCACATTATCCAATACATCCTCATTAACCACCACCCCACTTATTCTATGGACCACTCCTGTAAAATGTCTGTAAAATGTCCATAAACATCCACAAATGTCCACATAATGTCCATTGAGTTCATTTAGTCCGTGACTTTGGGCTTCATCTGTCATAACAGTCTTTCAGGGCAGGAGAGATGGTGTGTGGTGTTAGATCGTTGCATGCTGAAGCCAGTTCTGGTTCCATCACCGCTGCACTTTGCTCGGTTTCCTCAAAGTTCATTCTTCATTAATTTGGGTGATTCTTACTGTATACTGTTGATATGGCATATAGCAACCATAGTAGTGATGACATCCAGTATTATATAGCAACTAACATTATACAATTCAGTTCATTGGCTATTTTCACCCAAAATCAAATCCCCTTGAGGTACACATCGGACTTCCCCATCGTCCTGCATCACCCACCAAGTACATCCAGGTCCTTGAGCAAAAGCAATTCCACGAATGGGCTTACCTCTGCCTGAAGCAGGAGTAACCCAGACCGTCTTCCCTGTCATATTTTTTAGGTGGATTACAGGGACTTTATCCCCCTCTACAGTACGTAAAAGTCTTGACTGGGCAGGGCCAGCTCGATTGGCAGATCCCCTAGTGTTGACTAACCAAGTGGCCTTTGCTAAATGTGTATCCCAGTGTTTGAATGTCCCACCGCCCATTGCTTTTAGTGTAGTCTTTAACAGTCCATTGTATCGTTCGATTTTCCCGGAGGCTGGTGCGTGATGGGGGATGTGAGATACCCACTCAATGCCATGCCCTTTCACCCAGGTGTCTATGAGGCTGTTAGGGAAATGAGTCCCGTTGTCTGACTCAATTCTTTCTGGGGTGCCATGTCGCCATAGGACTTGCTTTTCAAGGCCCAGGATAGCGTTCCGGACGGTGGCATGGGGCACGGGATATGTTTCCAGCCATCCAGTGGTTGCTTCCACCATTGTAAGCACATGGCGCTTGCCTTGGCGGGTTTGTGGGAGTGTGATATAATCAATCTGCCAGGCCTCCCCATATTTATATTTCAGCCATCATCCTCCATACCAGAGAGGCTTGAACCGCTTGGCTTGCTTGATTGCAGCGCATGTTTCGCATTCATGGATAACCTGTGCAATAGTGTCTATGGTCAGGTCCACCCCTCGATCACGAGCCCATCTATATGTTGCATCTCTTCCTTGGTGGCCTGAGGTGTCATGGGCCCACCGAGCTAGAAATAATTCACCCTTATGTTGCCAGTCCAGGTCCACTTGAGCCACTTCAATCTTAGCAGCCTGATCCACCTGCTGATTGTTTTGATGTTCTTCAGTGGCCTGACTCTTGGGTACGTGAGCATCTACATGACGTACTTTTACAACCAGGTTCTCTATCCGGGCAGCAATATCTTGCCACAATGCAGCAGCCCAGATGGGTTTGCCTCTGCGCTGCCAGTTGCTCTGCTTCCATTGCTGTAACCATCCCCACAGGGCATTTGCCACCATCCATGAGTCAGTATAGAGATAAAGTACTGGCCGCTTTTCTCGTTCGGCAATATCTAAAGCCAGCTGGATGGCTTTCACCTCTGCAAACTGACTTGATTCACCTTCTCCTTCAGCAGTTTCTGCAACTTGTCGTACAGGACTCCATACAGCAGCTTTCCACCTCCGATGTTTCCCCACAAGACGACAGGACCCATCAGTGAACAGGGCATATTGCTTCTCATTTTCTGATAGTTTATTATATGGTGGGGCCTCCTCAGCACGCGTCACCTCCTCCTCTGGTGATATTCGGAAATCTTTGCTTTCTGGCCAGTCCACGATCACTTCCAAGATTCCCGGGCGACTGGGGTTTCCTATTCGAGCCCGTTGTGTAATCAGTGCGACCCACTTACTCCATGTAGCATCAGTTGCATGATGTGTACAGGGGACCCTCCCTTTGAACATCCAGCCCAACACTGGCAGTCGGGGTGCCAAGAGGAGCTGTGCTTCAGTACCAACCACTTCCGAAGCGGCTCGAACCCCTTCATAGGCTGCTAATATCTCTTTTTCAGTTGGAGTATAGCCATCCTCGGATCCTCTGTATCCCCGACTCCAAAACCCTAGGGGTCGACCTCGAGTCTCCCCTGGTGCTTTCTGCCAGAGGCTCCAGGTAGGGCCATTCTCCCCAGCTGCAGTGTAGAGCACATTTTTAATATCTTGTCCTGCCCGGACTGGCCCAAGGGCGACTTCATGAACTATCTCCTGCTTAATTTGTTCAAAGGCTTGTCGTTGCTCAGGGCCCCATTTGAAATCGTTCTTCTTGCGGGTCACTTGATAGAGAGGACTTACGATGAGACTGTAATTTGGAATATGCATTCTCCAAAAAGCCACAACACCCAAGAAAGCCTGTGTTTCCTTTTTGCTGGTTGGTGGGGACATGGCTGTTATTTTGTTGATCACATCCATTGGGATCTGACGATGCCCATCTTGCCATTTTATTCCTAAAAACTGGATCTCCTGTGCAGGTCCCTTGACCTTACTTTGTTTTATGGCAAAGCCAGCCTCCAGAAGGATTTGGACTATTTGCTTCCCTTTCTCAAAAACCTCTTCTGCTGTGTTGCCCCACACGATGATGTCATCAATGTATTGCAGGTGTTCCGGAGCCCCACCCTGTTCCAGTGCAGTCTGGATCAGTCCATGGCAAATGGTGGGGCTGTGTTTCCACCCCTGGGGCAGTCGATTCCAGGTGTACAGGACCCCCCTCCAAGTGAAAGCAAACTGTGGCCTGCACTCAGCCGCCAAAGGGATTGAGAAAAATGCATTAGCGATGTCAATGGTGGCATACCACTTGGCTGCCTTTGACTCCAGTTCATATTGAAGTTCTAGCATGTCCGGCACGGCAGCACTCAGTGGCGGCGTGACTTCATTCAGGCCCCGATAGTCTACTGTTAGTCTCCACTCTCCATTAGACTTTCGCACTGGCCATATGGGACTGTTAAAGGGTGAGCGAGTCTTGCTGATCACTCCTTGGCTCTCCAGTCAACGAATCAACTTATGGATGGGAATCAGGGAGTCTCTACTGGTGCGATATTGCCGCCGGTGCACTGTTGTGGTAGCGATTGGCACCTGTTGTTCTTTGACCCTCAGCAACCCCACAACAGAAGGGTCCTTCGAGAGACCAGGCAGGGTAGACAGCTGTTTAATTTCCTCTGTCTCCAAGGCAGCTATACCAAAAGCCCACCGGTACCCTTTTGGGTCCTTGAAATACCCTCTCCTGAGGTAGTCTATGCCAAGGATGCACGGTGCCTCTGGGCCAGTCACAATGGGGTGCTTCTGCCACTCCTTCCCGGTTAAGCTCACTTCAGCCTCCAATACAGTCAGCTCTTGGGATCCCCCTGTCACTCCAGAAATACAGATGGGTTCTGCCCCTTCATAGCTTGATGGCATTCGGGTACACTGTGCACCGGTGTCTACTAAAGCCTTATACTCCTGTGGGGCTGATGTACCAGGCCATCGAATCCACACAGTCCAGTACACCCGGTTGTCCCTTTCCTCCACCTGGCTGGAGGCAGGGCCCCTCTAGTCCTGGTCATAGCGTTCGTTACTCACTTCTTGTAAATGCGAATCAAAAACCCCTTTATTGAGATCGGAAGCAAAATCAGCCCTTCTACCCTGTCTGGGGAACTGCTCACTGGAAACTGGAGCAGCAATTTTCCTGGAAGAACCACCTTTTGTAATTGTTTTTCCTTGCAACTCACGTACTCGTGCCTCTAAGGTCGAGGTAGATTTTCCATCCCACTTCCTCATGTCCTCTCCATGGTCACGCAGAATAAACCACAGGGTGGCCCGTGGTGTGTATTCACTATATCTTCTCTCTTGAGCAGAGGGACGCTTACTCCTGATGGCTGAGATACTGGTCCGTACAGGTGAGGAGCAGGACATGTCCTCTTTGAATCGCTGGAGCTCCCGGGATAATTTTTCAGCTATCACATCAGGCAGTTTCTCCACAGCTGAGATGCAGGACCGTAGGGAGGAAGAGAGACTTTCTTCGTATTGTCGGAGTTGGCCAGCCAATTCTTCCACTGTTGGTGCCTCTTCATCTTTCCAGGTCATTATTGCCAGAGAGTTTGCATACGATGATGGTGCGCCCCGTACAAACTTCCGCCACGTGGATCGTGTGCACTGGGCTTCATCTGGATCTTTGGATAACTGCTCATTGTTTAAGTCATTATGCATCACCTCTAGCACGGCTAATTCTCTCAGGTATTGGATACCTCTCTCCATGGTGGTCCACTTGCCTGGCTGACATAAAAAATCTTCCTTGAAGGGATACCTTTCCTTCACAGCTGCCAGAAGTCGCCTCCAGAGGCTGAGGACTTTTGCCCCTTTTCCAATCGCTTTGTCAATGCCCCCTTCCCTAGAAATGGATCCCAGCTGCTTGGCTTCCCTACCCTCTAATTCCAGGCTACTGGCCCCATTATCCCAGCATCGGAGCAGCCAAGTGATGATGTGCTCGCCTGGATGACGACTAAAATCCTTTCGCATATCTGGCAGCTCACTCAGGGACAGAGATCGGGTTGTTACCATCTCATTTGTGGGTTCTGCTTCTTCCTCCTCCTGTTCTTGTGATGGCCCTGGTTCATCATCAGCCCTTACTAAGCGAGTTGATTTTCTCGTGTATTTTTTCTTCTGTATAGGGGCGACTGATACTGGTACAGATTGGTTCTCTGGTGTAGCCACAGCGCCTGTTACCGGGACTGGCATAGCCACAGCGCCCGTCACAGGGGCTGGCGTATCGGCAGTGCTCGTCGCTGGGGCTGGCATAACCACAGCGCCCGTCGTTTTGTTGTCAGATCCAGAGACCTTCTCTTTCCCTTGAGGGTTCTGAATAGTGTTGAATAGGGCTCGGTAGGCATGGGCTAGGCCCCAGCACATTGTAGTAATTTGTGTCTCCCTAGGACTGTCAAGATGACAACATACTTTCTCTAAATGTTCTACTAATTTTTCGGGATTCTGCACTTGTTCAGGGGTGAAATTCCAAAACACTGGAGGGGCCCACCGTCCTAGGCATTTGCCCATGCTCTCCCACACCCCCTGCCACTCATAACTATCCAGCCTTGGGGCAGATCTCTGGATGATATTCTTAAAATGCTCATTAACCTTAGACAAAGCCGAAACAATATTCCCAAGAACTATCAATAGATATATCTTAACTACCCAAGGATGTTCAAGATACAAAAAAGTTGTTGTAATGAAGGAGGAAACATCACAGAAGAAGGCAGCGAAGGTGCCATTCTGTATTTCCTCCATAAAAAACTTCTCAGAGGAAGAGGTATAATTGCTAATTGTCTCCATGAGGTGGTATCCGCAGTACAGTAATGGCTTCAGTACAGAACCCAAATACCAGATAGCGCTCAAGGTCAGTGTTTTAATAACAAATCTCCCAGGCAAAACACCACTAATCACGGCAGAGCACAGCAAACTGCAACACCCAGCACCAAACTTTAACAAGTACTGCAAAAACAAGAGCATGGTGCAGATGAATCAATATTATGACCAACAACTGTTAACAGATACAAATTCCTTAATACACTCTGATTGATCTGTTATTATCTCAAACCCTTCGTGCCCCACGTTGGGCGCCAAAAAGGACTGTCGTGGTTTAACCCCAGCCAGCAACTATGCACCACACAGCCGCTCGCTCACTCCCCCCCCCCCCCGCCCCCCCCGTGGGGTAGGGGAGAAAATTGGTAGGGTGAAAGTCAGAAAAACTCGTGGGTTGAGATAAGAACAGTTTAATAACTGAAGTAAAATGAAATAGAAGGGTAGTAATAATAATAATATAATACAATAATAATAATGTAAAGCAAGTGATATACGACACAATTGCTCACCACCCACCGACGATGCCCAGCCCGTTCCTGAACAGCAATCGCCCTTTTTTCTCCGGCCAGCTCTCCTCAGTTTATATACTGAGCATGATGTCATATGGTATGGAATAGCCCTTTGGCCAGTCTGGGTCAGCTGTCCTAGCTATGCTCCCTCCCAGCTTCTTATGCACCTGGCAGAGCACGAGAAGCTAAAAAGTCCTTGACTAGTGTAAACTCTACTCAGCAAGAACCAAAACATCAGTGTCTTATCAACATTATTCTCATCCTAAATCCAAAACAGAGCACTCTACCAGCTACTAAGAAGAAAATTAACTCTATCCCAGCTGAAACCAGGACACACACTTAATACAAAACTGCCGTTGTCTCGAGCCCCGCGTTGGGTGCCAAAAAGGACTGTGGTGGATTGACCCTGGCTGGACACCAGGTGCCCACCAAAGCTGCTCTATCACTCCCCCTCCTCAGCTAGACAGGGGAGAGAAAATATAATGAAAGGCTCGTGGGTCGAGATAAGGACAGTTTCATGAAAGTAAAAGCAAAGGCCGCACGTGGAAAAGCAAAAGGAAAACAAAAAGATTTTATTCTCTACTTCCCATCAGCAGGCAATGTCCAGCCACCCCCCAGGAAGCAGGGCCCCAACACACGCAGTGGTTGCTCCAGAAGACAAACGCCATAAACAACGAATGTCCCCCCACTCCTTTCTCCTAGCTTTTATTGATGAGTGGATGTCATATGGTATGGAATATCCCTTTGGTCAGTTCAGATCAACTGTCCTGGCTATGTCCCCTCCCAAGAGAGAGCCTTGATGCTGCGCGAGCACCGCTCAGCAGCAGCCAAAACACTGGTGTGTTATCAACACCCTTCCAACTATCAATACAAAGCATAGCACTATGAGGGCTGCTATGGGGAAATTTAACTCCATCTCAGCCAGACCCAATACACCCCTTCAAAAATAAACACATACACAAGTCAGCTTAAGAGAGACTCCTAACACCAATAATTTCAGCCCATGCAGTTGAAGTCTGGCAAAGTAATAAGAAACCAAAAAGTCTTCTAATGGAAACCATTAGGCAGCCTTAATAAATAATGTATTCTTTTTCTACTAAAAGAGGAGACAGACTTTCTACAACACAAACCTGACTCCCCTTCTTAAAGGGCACTTTCCCACGTTTTATCTCTCTCCCCACACTTGCCTATTATGCCTCTTTACTGCCTCTTCCCACTCCTTTAGTCCCTCCTGTTCCTTCCTACATTTTAGGCAAATGCCACATCTCATCAAAACAGGTGGAGACCTGACTGACTGTCCTCCTGTCGTGGTTTAACCCCAGCCAGCAACTAAGCACCACACAGCCACTCGCTCACTCCCCCTCCCCAGTGGGATGGGGGAGAGAATCAGAAGGGTAAAAGGGAGAAAACTCGTGGGCTGAGATAAGAACAGTTTAATAATTGAAGTAAAATGAAATAGAATAGTATTAATAGTAGTAGTAATAATAATATAATAATACAATAATAATATACAAAGCAAGTGATGCACTATACAATTGCTCACCACCTGCCAAACAATGCCCAGCACGTCCCTGAGCAGCAATCGCTGCCCCCTGGCCAACTCCCCCCAGTTTATATACTGAGCATGACGCCATATGGTATGGAATAGCCCTTTGGCCAGTCTGGGTCAGCTGTCCTGGCTGTGCCTCCTCCCAGCTTCTTGTTCACCAGGCAGAGCATGGGAAGCTGAAAAGTCCTTGACTGGTGTAAGCACTACTCAGCAACAACTAAAACATCAGTGTGTTATCAACATTATTCTCATCCTAAATCCAAAACACAGCACTATACCAGCTACTAGGAAGAAAATTAACTCTATCCCAGCCGAAACCAGGACAGTATCCACCCCTTATTCCATACCATATACGTCACGCCCAGGTCTTACACTTTCCAATACATTCCAATTAATCACCACCACTTTTCCAGTCTTTTGATACATATATAGATAGATATACACACATAGATATCATTTCCTTAGTCTATAGGCTGTCCCTCTAAAACGTTTGTCGAGTTCATTTAGTCCATGACTTTGGGCTCCATCTGTCATAACAGTCTTTCAGGGCAGGAGAGATGGTGTGTGGTGTTGGATTGTTGCATGCTGAAGACAGTTCTGGTTCCATCACCTCTGCAGTTTGCTCAGTTTCCTCAGAGTTCATTCTTCATTAATCTGGGTGATTCTTACTGTATACTGTTGATATGGCACATAGTAATCACAGAAGTGATGACATCAGTATTATATAGCAACTAACATCATACCATTCAGTTCATTGGCTATTTTCACCCAAAATCGAATCCCCTTGAGGTACACATCAGACTTCCCCATCCTCCCGCATCACCCACCAAATGCACCCAGGTCCTTGAGCAAAAGCAATCCCATGAATGGGTTTACCTCTGCCTGAGGCAGGAGTAACCCAGACTGTCTTCCCCAGCATATTTTTTATGTGCGCTACGGGGACTTTATCCCCCTCTACAGTACGTAAAAGTCTTGACTGGGCAGGGCCAGCTCGATTGGCAGATCCCCTAGTGTCGATTAACCAGGTGGCCTTTGCTAAATGTGTATCCCAGTGTTTGAATGTCCCACCGCCCATTGCTCTCAGTGTAGTCTTTAACAGTCCATTGTATCGTTCGATTTTCCCGGAGGCTGGTGCATGATAGGGGATGTGAAATACCCACTCAATGCCATGCCCTTTGGCCCAGGTGTCTATGAGGCTGTTAGGGAAATGAGTCCCATTGTCTGACTCAATTCTTTCTGGGGTGCCATGTTGCCATAGGACCTGCTTTTCAAGGCCCAGGATAGCGTTCTGGGCGGTGGCATGGGGCATGGGATAGGTTTCCAGCCATCCGGTGGTTGCTTCCACCATGGTGAGCACATGGCGCTTGCCTTGGCGGGTTTGTGGGAGTGTGATATAATCAATCTGCCAGGCCTCCCCATATTGATATTTTAGCCATCGTCCTCCTGTCACGTCCCACCTGGGGAGGAGGGGGGAGGAGTGATTAAGATTCACAAATCCTCTCGGTGTGGATTAAGGTGGGCCAACACTCAAGGTCCGTACACAAACACCAGCTTCAATAGAAAGCTTCTAGAGTGACAAATATTGAGTACAAATATTTGATACCCGCCAACCCTCTCACGGTTATATCCACCCCAGCTATGCGTTTTTACGGAAAGTCAAGGTAGGCCATGCAGTACTTGACTACAGTTTAACAACTTTAACAACTTAATCACCTTAGGAAAAGTGAAAGAGAGAGAGAGAGAAGGAAAAGAGAATCACCAGTCCTGGATCCAGCGTTGGTCCTGCCAACAAGGGTATTCAGTGAGGAAAGAAGGAGAAGAGCGAGGAGAAGTGAAGGTTCTTATAGAGATGTTGATTCTGCGCAGGGTGCTCGGTGATAATAATTCCACAAATCACGCGTGCACGAGCACGAACACGAGCACGAGCCCACCGCCATACAAACTACAGCACATTTATCAGGCCACATGATTAGTATAAACCTGCCTAAATTTACACTTATTGGTTAGTGATTAACATTTCATACACTATTGGTTTACTGTATTTAAATTAGCCTCACTTGCTTTGTAAATTAGCACGCATGCTCCTTTCAGGTGGTGGTGGTGGTGGTGGGGGCAAGTCTTTTCGGTCCTGAATTGAGTCAGTGGTCGCGATCTCCCCTCGCCGCATTTACCTTTCACCGAGTTTCTGCAGTTTTATCAAACTTCATGCTTCTCTGGCCACCGTCCAGTCTTTGGTGCCAAGATGTTCCCTTTTATCGGCTTGTTAGCTCTTCTTCAAGGTTAGAGCCATTAGTTTTCCACAGTTTGCTATCTTTTAGCTCCCTCCCAAATTCCTTTCCCAAGGCACAAGTGGTTAGTAGTTTTGCTAATTGGAAAATTACATCAGCGACCAGTCAAACCAAGAGGAGCGATACCAGGACTGTCCCCCAGGAAGTAGATGTGGGGGGGAATAAGACACTTCACAGACCATGGGGAATGGGGCCAAGGCAAGGCCGCCCTGTCTCCATGGGGCTCCCTCCCTCACCCTCACCCTCACTCCAGGGTACTGTCTGGTCCTGGGTCCTAGTGACCTTCACCCTGCATTGTGGTTTTAGCACCCAGGCTGTTTGAGACATCTTGTTGTTTTACACCAGCAGTTCTCTACACCTCCATATCAGAGAGGCTTGAACTGCTTGGCTTGCTTGATTGCAGCGCATGTTTCGCATCCATGGATAACCTGTGCAATAGTGCCCGTGGTCAGGTCCACCCCTTGATCTCGAGCCCATCTATATGTTGCATCTCTTGCTTGATGGCCTGAGGTGTCATGGGAACACCAAGCTAGAAATAATTCACCCTTATGTTGCCAGTCCAGATCCACCTGAGCCACTTCAATCTTAGCCTGGTCCACCTGCTGGTGGTTTTGATGTTCTTCAGTGGCCTGACTCTTGGGTACGTGAGCATCTACGTGACGTACTTTCACAACCAGGTTCTCTACCTGGGCAGCAATACCATGCCACAATGCGGCAGCCCAGATGGGTTTGCCTCTGCCCTGCCAGTTGCTCTGCTTCCATTGCTGTAACCACCCCCACAGGGCATTTGCCACCATCCATGAGTCAGTATAGAGATAAAGTACTGGCCACTTTTCTCTTTCAGCAATATCCAAAGCCAGCTGGATGGCTTTCACCTCTGCAAACTGACTCGATTCCCCTTCTCCTTCAGCAGTTTCTGCAACTTGTCGTACAGGACTCCATACAGCAGCTTTCCACCTCCGATGCTTCCCCACAAGACAACAGGACCCATCAGTGAACAGGGCATATTGCTTCTCATTTTCTGGCAGTTTATTATACGGTGGGGCCTCCTCAGCACACATCACTTCCTCTGGTGATATTCCGAAATCTTTGCCTTCTGGCCAGTCCACGATCACTTCCAAGATTCCTGGGCGACTGGGGTTTCCGATTCGAGCCCGTTGTGTGATCAGTGTGACCCACTTACTCCATGTAGCATCAGTTGCATGATGTGTACAGGGGACCCTCCCTTTGAACATCCAGCCCAGCACTGGCAGTCGGGGTGCCAGGAGGAGCTGTGCTTCAGTACCAACCACTTCCGAAGCGGCTCGAACCCTTTCATATGCTGCCAATATCTCTTTTTCAGTTGGAGTATAGTGGGCCTCAGATCCTCTGTATCCCTGACTCCAAAACCCTGCTTTCTGCCAGAGGCTCCAGGTAGGGCCGTTCTCCCCAGCTGCTGTGTAGAGCATATTTTTTACATCTTGTCCTGCCCGGACTGGCCCAAGGGCGACTTCATGAACTATCTCCTGCTTAATTTGTTCAAAGGCTTGTCGTTGCTCAGGGCCCCATTTGAAATCGTTCTTCTTGCGGGTCACTTGATAGAGAGGGCTTACGATCAGACTGTAATTTGGAATATGCATTCTCCAAAAACCCACAACACCCGAGAAAGCTTGTACTTACTTTTTGTTAGTTGGTGGGGACTAACTAGTTGGAGGTAGTTTTATGGCAAAGCCAGCCTCCAGAAGGATTTGGAGTATTTTCTTCCCTTTCTCAAAAACTTCTTCTGCTGTGTTGCCCCACACGATGATATCATCAATGTATTGCAGGTGTTCTGGAGCCCCACCCTGTTCCAGTGCATGGCAAATGGTGGGGCTGTGCTTCCACCCCTGGGGCAGTCGATTCCAGGTGTACTGGACCCCCCTCCAAGTGAAAGCAAACTGTGGCCTGCACTCTGCTGCCAAAGGGATTGAGAAGAATGCATTAGCGACGTCAATGGTGGCATACCACTTGGCTGCCTTTGACTGCAGTTCGTATTGAAGTTCTAGCATGTCTGGCACAGCAGCACTCAGTGGTGGCATGACTTCATTCAGGCCCCGATAGTCGTACTGTTAGTCTCCACTCTCCATTAGACTTTCGCACTGGCCATATGGGACTATTAAAAGGTGAGGGAGTCTTGCTGATCACTCCTTGGCTCTCCAGTCAACGAATCAGCTTATGGATGGGAATCAGGGAGTCTCCCTTGGTGCGATATTGCCACCGGTGCACCATTGTGGTAGCGATTGGCACCTGTTGTTCTTTGACCCTCAGCAACCCCACAACAGAAGGGTCCTTCGAGAGACCAGGCAGGGTAGACAGCTGTTTAATTTCCTCTGTCTCCAAGGCAGCTATGCCAAAAGCCCACCGGTACCCTTTTGGGTCCTTGAAATACCCTCTCCTGAGGCAGTCTATGCCAAGGATGCACGGTGCCTCTGGGCCAGTCACAATGGGGTGCTTCTGCCACTCCTTCCTGGTTAAGCTCACTTCGGCCTCCAATACAGTCAGCTCTTGGGATCCCCCTGTCACTCCAGAAATACAGATGGGTTCTGCCCCTTCATAGCTTGATGGCTTTCGGGTACACTGTGCACCGGTGTCTACTAAAGCCTTCTACTCCTGTGGGGCTGATGTGCCAGGCCATCGAATCCACACAGTCCAGTACACCCGGTTGTCCCTTTCCTCCACCTGGCTGGAGGAAGGGCCCCTCTAGTCCTGGTCATAGCATTCGTTACTCACTTCTTGTAAATGCAAATCAAAAAACCCTTTATTAAGATCGGAAGCAAAATCAGCCCTTCTACTCTGTCTGGGGAACTGCTCACTGGAAACTGGAGCAACAATTTTCCTGGAAGAACCACCTTTTGTAGTTGTTTTTCCTTGCAACTCACGTACTCGTGCCTCTAGGGTCGAGGTAGATTTTCCATCCCACTTCCTCATGTCCTCTCCATGGTCACGCAGATAAAACCACAGGGTGGCCCATGGTGTGTCTTTTGAGCCGAGGGACGCTTACTCCTAATGGCTGAGATACTGGTCCATACAGGTGAGGAGTAGGACATGTCCTCTTCGAGTTGCTGGACCTTCTGGAACAGTTTCTCCACAGCTGTGACACAGGCCCGTAGGGAGGAAGAGAGACTTTCTTTGTATTGTCGGAGCTGGCCAGCCATTTCATCCACCGTTGGTCCCTCTTCATCTTTCCAGGTCATTATTGCCAATGAGTTTGCGTGTCATGATGGTGCGCTCCATACAAACTTCTGCCACATGGGTCGTGTGCACTGGGCTTCATCTGGATCTTTGGATAACTGCTCATTGTCCAGGTCATCATAAATCACCTCCAGCACAGCTAATTCCCTCAGGTACTGGATACCTCTCTCCATGATGGTCCACTTGCCTGGGTGACATATAACATCTTCCTTGAAGGGATACCTTTCCTTCACCGCCTGACAGGAGTCACCTCCAGAGGCTGAGGGCTTTCCAATTGTCCTGGTTTCAGCTGGGATAGAGTTAATTTTCTTCTTGGTAGCTGGTATGGGGCTGTGTTTTGGGTTTAGGATGAGAACAATGTCGAGCATACACTGACGTTTTGTTCTTGCTAAGTAGTTGCTAAATGGCGCTCACAGTGGTAAAGGACTTTTCAGCTTCCCATGCTCTGCCTGGTGCACAAGAAGCTGGGAGGGGGCACAGCCAGGACAGCTGACCCAGACTGGCCAAGGGGCTATTCCATACCATGTGACGTCATGCTCAGTATATATATACTGGGGAGCTAGCCGGGGGAGGGGGCAACGATCGCTGCTTGGGGGACGGGCTGGCCATCGGTCGGAGGGTGGTGAGCAATTGTAGAGTGTATCGTTTGCTTTGTATTACTATTGTACTATTATTACTTGTTATTATTATTATTGTTATTATTATTATTATTACTGTTCTATTTTTATTTTACTTTAGTTATTAAACTGTTCTTATCTCAACCCACGAGTTTTCTCCCTTTTACCCTTCTGATTCTCTCCCCCATCCCACTGGTGGGGAGTGAGCGAGCGGCTGCGTGGTGCTTAGTTGCTGGCTGGGGTTAAACCACAACACCAATTGCTTTGTCAATGCCCCCTTCCCTAGAAAGGGATCCTAGCTGCTTGGCTTCCCTATCCTCTAATTCCAGGCTACTGGCCCCATTATCCCAGCATTGGAGCAGCCAGGTGACAATGTGCTCACCTGGATGACGACCGAAATCTTTTCGCATATCTTGCGGCTCACTCGGGGACTGGGTTCGGGTGGTTACCATCTCATGTATGGGTTCTTCCTCTTCCTCCTCCTGTTCTCGTGATGGCCCTGGCTCATCATCAGCCCTTACTAAATTAGTTGATTTTCTTTGTATTTTTTTCTTCTGTATAGGGGTAACTGATACTGGCACAGGTTGGTTCTCTGGCGTAGCTGCAGCGCCTGTCACCGGGGCTGGTGTAGCCGCAGTGCCTGTTGTTCTGTTGTCAGATCCAGAGACCTTCTCTTCCCCTTGAGGGTTCTGAATAGTGTTGCATAGGGCTTGGTAGGCATGGGCTAGGCCCCAGCACATTGCAGTGATTTGTGTCTCCCTAGAATTGCCAGGGTGACAGCATACTTTTTCCAAATATTCTACTAATTTTTCAGGATTCTAGACTTGTTCCAAATGGTGAAGTTCCAAAACATTGGAGGTGCCCACTGTCCTAGGTACTTGCCCATACTATCCCACACACTCTGCCACTCATAACTATCCAGCCTTGGGGCAGATCTCTGGATGATATTCTTAAAATGCTTATTAACCTTAGACAAAACTGAAACACTATTCCCAAGAACTACCAATGGATGTATCTTAACTACCCAAGGATGTTCAAGATACTGAAAAGTTGTTGCAATGAAGGAGGAAACATCACAGAAGAAGGCAGCCAAGGTGCCATTCTGTATTTCCTCCATAAAAACACCTCTCAGAGGAAGAGGTATAACTGCTAATTGTCTCCATGAGGTGGTACCCGAAGTACAGTAATGGCTTCACTACAGAACCCAAATACCAGATAACGCTCAAGGTCAGTGTTTTAATAACAAGTCTCCCAGGCAAAACATCACTAATCACTGCAGAGCACAGCAAACTGCAAAACCCAACACCAATCTTTAACACGCACTGCAAAAACAAGAGCATGGTGCAGATCAGGTAGACTAATACCAGAACAGATGAATCAATATTATGACCAGCAACTGTTAACAGATACAAATTCCTTAATATGCTCTGGTTAATCTGTTAATATCTCAAACCCTTCGTGCCCCATGTTGGGCGCCAAAAAGGACTGTCGTGGTTTAACCCCAGCCAGCAACTAAGCACCACACAGCTGCTCGCTCACTCCCCCCACCCCAGTGGGATGGAAGAGAGAATTGGAAGGGTGAAAGTCAGGAAACTCGTGGGTTGAGACAAGAACAGTTTAATAATTGAAGTAAAATGAAATAGAATAGTATTAATATTAGTAGTAATAATAATATAATAATACAATAATAATATACAAAGCAAGTGATACACTATACAATTGCTCACCACGCGCCAATCAATGCCCAGCACGTCCCCAAGCAGCAATCGCTGCCCCTGGCCAACTCCCCCAGTTTATATACTGAGCATGACGTCATATGGTATGGAACAACCTTTGGGGCAGTCTGGGTCAGCTGTCCTGGCTGTGCCCCCTCCCAGCTTCTTGTGCACCTGGCAGAGCATGGGAAGCTGAAAAGTCCTTGACCAGTGTGAGCACTACTCAGCAACAACTAAAGCATCAGTGTGTTATCAACATTATTCTCATCCTAAATCCAAAACACAGCACTATGCCAGCTACTAGGAAGAAAATTAACTCTATCCCAGCTGAAACCAGGACACCTCCTCTACAGAGGAGGAAGTCATTGTGCCATTTTGAGGGCAAGCTCAGGTATTCAAGAAGCCGTGGCAAGTGATGTCAGCACTTATAGTTATTAGTGCATGGATTTTAGGAATATAAACCAACTTCTGTTTTACCCCAGCAAGATAAAGATTTCCTTTTCACTTAAAGTGAGACTATAAAACAAATAAGCATGGTAGGCAGAGGTTATCAGTGGTATGGACTCGAGAGATGCATTATTTAAAGTAATGGTCCTGGGTAGGTCAAAGACTCCATACAAACTAAATGGACAGTAAGTTTTTGAAGGTGTCTGTGATGTGCATGATTATCAGTGTCAGACTGCATATCCTTATGGCCTTTTGTAACACACTGTTTATATCAACTCCGTTTTGCTGTTTTCTGGGATAAAAAGCCTGGAGTAAAAACAACAGTAATCATGATGGCACAAACTAGCATTGGATGTGCACAACAGGACCTGTTTGGGGAAAATTTATATTATGAATTTGCAAATTAATATAACAAACAAAATCACTTTGTAACTGCAATTTAATTTATCTTTGTAATTGTATAAGGTGAAACTCTCCTTCCCCAACTCCAACTGTTGCAGAAATTAGGACTCACTGATCAGTCTTTGAGAAGGATCCCATGACATGACATTAAACTTTTCAAATCCAAAACTTTAAAATTATTCTTTTATTGGCATATGAGACCTGACCATAGCTCTTCATGGTCCAAGTGTGCTTTGCAATTGAGCATTATAAGTCACATAAAGAGCCTTTTTGGAACATTATTTTCCTTCTCATAAATGGCAAGAGCACCACTTGCTAGCAGGAGTCTACGGCATATACGTGTTCACATGAACATGCAAACTTTGAAAACTAATGTACAAAAAAGCCCTAATTTGAGTGAAAACTCTTCAGATTCATTCCTGTTATCCTGCAGATAGTAAACAAGCCTCAGCATAGATCATATTTTACAAAGAACCCAACATTGGTTCCTAAAAATCCACCTTCATAAAACAGAAAAACAAAATAAACAGAGTTCCCCACCATCACCATCCCAAGAAGGGTGACAGAGGAAAAAAAAAAAAAAAAAAAAAGTTTTGAAGTTTCCTGTGGAGATTTGCTCATTCGTATAAATCTAGTGGAGAAGAAATCCATTTCTCTGTTTCTGCTCCCACATTTTCTGTCTCCTGAGCAAGCAACAACTCTACAGCCAGGATTTCTGGCTGTTTATATCCATGCCGTGATAGCTTTAGAGACAAGAGAGCTTTCAGCGCACCTGCTATAACAGCCAAACTGAAGTCCATAACTAAACAAATATACATGCAACCAGGCAGGATTAGAGAAGGACTCATCAGCACGTGTCACTGGCTCACACGAGCTGGCCTAACGCTGTGCTTCAAACCAGACTCATTTCAGACTTCTGCATCCAGTTCCTGCCATCTCTTTCAATTCTATGCTTGGGTTGTAAATGAGAGTCATTTTCCTTTGTAGCCAAATTTTTTTCAAGGAGGAAAGTAGCAAGTCAAGAAACAAACTCGAGCATCCTAAAGCACTATCACCAGCATTATCCAAATTTAACTCCAGGTAGCATCATCATTGCTCCTTGGGCATCAAAGGAGAAGGGGTGAAATAGTGTGGGAACAGAGCCCTGCCCAGCAACTGAGGGACAGCCTCTTTGGATAACTGAGAGCAGCTTTGCTGATGCTCCCTCAGATATCCCAACCCCTCCTTCACCACAGAGGAAAGAGAGATGCAACAGGAGTTGAAAGAAAATGCACAACAAGGGGGGTTGCAACATTAGCCAGAAGAATCTCCCTGGGGAGACATCTGTATGCCAAATCAAGGGGCTGAAGAGGAAAGATCCACTCGGCAGATCCAGTATAAAGAGAGAATGAACCTTACAGCTCGGAGCCTGCTGAGAAGGGTTTGCTCAGGGCAGAGCAGGAAGGACACTGCTGCTTCCAGGCAGTGCTAATGCCCAGAGGCAAGTGGTGGGAGAATGTTACAGCTGAGACACCACCACAGCCCTGTTGCAGGGAATTTATTGTACCAGGAGCCATAAAGGAGTACAGAACTGGCAACCCAAAGCCAGGCTTGCTCTGATCACGGTCTCCATTCAATGGCCTGGAAGCTTGTGTTTGTATCTCCTACAGGTAAAGTAGCAAGTCTCACATTGATCCCCGCAACTGTAATTAAAACACCCAGACATAGGTTATTTTCATTCAGGAAGATCATTAATCTTTGAACTCTGATTGCCCTGTGAGTTGGGACCTGCAACCAGATTTCAATCTCCTTTCAATCATCTCCCCTTATGAAAACAGATGTAATATAACAAAAGACTGCCCAAAAGGGAGCAAACTGGGAGCAAAAGGCACAGAGACTCCCAGGAACTACTACAGCTGAATTTGAGAACATATCCTTGCACCCTTTTACTCTTCACTCCCTAAAGCATCTCCAAATAATTTTCATCCATAGACTTCACTGCTCTCCCTCCTCTCTATTTGCCTTCACACTGTGCTACAATTTTGCTATGTATTAATGCTGGCTTTCATACCAAGCAAACTATTTTAAGAACCTCAGACCTTGAAACAGTGCCAGGATGCCCAGAAAATAAAAATCAGTGCGCCCTTCTAAAGCCCAGTAATGCTAATCACAAGCATGACTGAGTCAAAAAATATCATAAAGTCAACTCAGTACAGAAAACTGAAGTAGTTGTTATGAATCCAAATCTCACTAGATCTACACGAGAACAATTTCATGTTCAGCCTAGGTCCACCTGAGTACCCTGACTCCCCCAGCAGCCAGGAACAGAAGCTTGGGTGCAAGAAGAATGGCACCATAGTGATAATTCCTCAGGACATATTACCTCAGCTTCCAAAATTTTGTACCTACAGGCTTTCCTGAACCAGAGGCAAAGTCTGTGTATTCAATCTATTTCCATTAAATTGCCTAAGGCCTTCTTGAACCATTTTGGCTCAGCTGTTACTCGCTTTGCTTCAATTCACTGTCAGGTTTTCTGGTTGCTTTCCTATTGCTATCACAATTGCAGAACACAGAGGACAACGCTGGATTTCCATGGCTTCACCCACACCAAGCAGAAAAAAAGGAAGCATGGGGAAGCACAACGGGGGCACAGCCAACCTGCATGAATATGAACCAAACCAGTATAGTTATATTGGCTGCCCTGTTTCATGTTCTTTGAACCTTTAGGACTTACTTTGGAATTTTGCTGCTTCTCTTTCATGTGGGTAAGAAATCTGTCAGGAGAAGAGAGAGACAACAAACTGCCCTCAGTAAGTTTGCAGACGACACCAAGTTGGGTGGAAGTGTCAATCTGCTGGAGGGTAGGAAGGCCCTGCAGAGGGACCTGGACAGGCTGGATCGATGGGCCGGGGCCAACTGTATGAGATTCAACAAGGCTAAGGGCCGGGTCCTGCACTTGGGTCACAACAACCCCATGCAACGCTACAGGCTTGGGGAGGAGTGGCTGGAGAGGTGCCAGGCGAAAAGGACCTGGGGGTGTTGGTTGACAGACGCCTGAACATGAGCCAGCAGTGTGCCCAGGTGGCCAAGAGGGCCAATGGCATCCTGGCTTGTATCAGGAATAGTGTGGCCAGCAGGACCAGGGAGGTGATAGTGCCCCTGTACTCGGCACTGGTGAGGCCGCACCTCGAGTACTGTGTTCAGTTTTGGGCCCCTCACTACAAGAAGGACATTGAGGTGCTGGAGTGTGTCCAGAGAAGGGCAATGAAGTTGGTGAAGGGTCTGGAGCACAAGTCTTATGAGGATCGGCTGAGGGAGCTGGGGTTGTTTAGTCTGGAGAAGAGGAGGCTGAGGGGAGACCTTATTGCCCTCTACAACTACCTGAAAGGAGGTTGTAGTAAGGTGGGGGTCGGTCTCTTCTCCCAAGTAACAAGCGATAGGACGAGAGGAAACAGCCTCAAGCTGCGCCAGGGGAAGTTTAGGTTGGATATTAGGAAAAACTTCTTCACCAAAAGGGTAGTCAGTCATTGGAACAGGCTGCCCAGGGAAGTGGTTGAGTCTCCATCCCTGGAGGTATTTAAAAGAAGGGTAGATGTGGTGCTCGAGGACATGGTTTAGTGGTGGACTTGGCAGTGCTAGGTTAACGGTTGGACTCAATGATCTTAAGGGTCCTTTCCAACCTTAATGATTCTATGATTCTATGATTTTGCTGTGAGACTTGGTTGGGTTTTGTGGTTCCAGGTGAAACCCGAACAAAAGGAAGAGAGCCCCAAATCACGCACTCTGTTGTACTTCAGACATCACTGCTAACTTTTATCTTAACCAGTCTCAAAACAAGACCATTTAGAAGAAGGTAGAAGAGATGAGAACTCTTCTGGCTTCAGTTTGTGCTTGGAAGAAGGGGGTGGAGAAAGGGAAAAATACCCACTCCCACAGCTCTGACCCTGGATCCATGTGTTACTATGAACTGCTGTTGTCACCTAATTTAATATCACTGCAGTTCAGATGAGTACGTTGGTAAACAAAGCTGCAATGGAAGGGCAGAATCCTGTTTACATTTCACTGCAGGATGATTCGTGTACGGTTCTTCAGCAGGGCAGAGGCTGTAATCATGCAAAAGGTCAGCAGTTTCTACTAGGGCTTTTGCATTTAGTCAGATAGTGTTTAGGCTACAAAAAAATCCAGTGTTGATATAATCCTGTTGAGCAGTCTTCATCTTTCCTGGAAATCAAGAGTTTGACGTAGATGGAACTTCTTTAATTTAATGTATGGAAAACACTCCCCATGTTTCAAGAGAAAGTTGATTGTCTTTGAGTACAACAAATGTAATCTGCCTGCAAACTGTACCCTCTAGTGAACACTGGCAATACACCATCTCTCACAGATCCCAAAAATCAGCAGACTTGCCAGACTTGCAAGGTGAAGGAACAAGAAATCACCCTGAGCATTAACGGCCTTTGTTAAATGAGGCTGGGGGAAGCTCTTTCATCTCATCTTCCACCCCAATCACTAAGCTTTACCTTTCACATGTGTTATTTACAGCTTCTCATGGTGGGGCTTCACTGAAAGACAAAGTCCCAGGTAACACCGCACGTGCAGGCAGTGCTTGTCCCTGGTCTCCACAGGTCACACACTTTATGAAATCTGTGCACACACTCCCAAATAAGCTATTGATTTAGACACTGACACCAACTCTTAAATATAGCAAACCCTCCCCAAGGCATATCCTCTTCAAACACTAAAATTAGCTCACCTATACCAGAATACACACAAGTGTCATGGCTTAACTCCAGCTGGCAACTAAGCACCATACAGACACTTGCTCACTTCCCCCCCCCGGTGGGATGGGGGAGAGAATTGGAAGAGTAAAAGTGAGAAAACTCATGGGTTGAGATAAAGACAGTTTAATAGGTAAAGCAAAAGCCACGCATACAAGCAAAGCAAAGCAAGGAATTCATTCACTGCTTCCCATCAGCAGTAACTACTTCAACAAGCCCTTGAGGAACTAGGATGTAATTATTACAGCACCAGCTCCTGATTGAGGACTTGTTTGAAAAGGGGCTCATTAATTTGCATACACATCTGATCAATGGAAGGGAGCTGGCAGAGTTACACAGGGCACTGGTTCCCCTACACAGTGCTCATAGCATCAAACACATCTATTAGAAGAATTGCCACCTATTTGTTTTCCATCTCTTCTAGACCTTAACCCCTAAAAACTCAGATCTGTCCTTTTCTCACTGACCTAATTAATACTAACAGTTCTGTGCAAATCTATCCAGATTGTAAAGACATTCACAAAAATAAAGTGATTCAGTGACCTGTTTCCAAAGAGTGCACGACAGGAGCAATAACAGGCAGGGGAAATAACTTGCTGCCTACAACCCCACTTTGAAGATGATACATACTCTAGAGCTGACTTAGTTTTGATGGAGCCTTCTACGAAAAATAGGAAAAAGTTGCGCAGGGATGTCAGGAAGGCTCATTTTCTTCACACCCTGGCACAACAGAAAAGCAGAGCTAACGTGTTTGTCCTCCTAGTTACTTTTGCACTTCCTCCATTTGTATAACATTCAATATTTCAGGTCAGACGCTAGTGCTTTCAAGCAAGCAGCATAGCTTGCACACAAAATCCTTCATGTTCTTAACCCCAGGGAGTTATGCCCTGAATAAATCATTGCAAGCTCTTTGGGGGCAATAGCCCCCCCTTCTCCCCTCTTTCAAGAATATTTGAAATTACCAGGTCTTTAGGCACTACCACCACTCAACTACAAAGATTAGGTGTATAACACAAGCTTTTCACCTGTTGCCGATTCCAACCATTCATAAACTTTTTCTCAAACTCCATTAGGTTTTTGTTTTGTTTTCCTAAATATCAACTTGCTTGTTTGTCTTGGCAGAAACATTCCTGCGTTCACAGTTAAACTTTCAAGAACCTGAAGGAATCCAAGAGACATCTACCTTTTTATCCATCATCTCAAAGTGATCATGTCTGCAGCTGGAACCACTCTTCTGGACAAGGGTTACACAGTTCTTTCCAAAGATCATTTCTCCCTCCCCCCCAAAGGATTAATTCTCATACTCCTAACAAGAGAGTACTATCGAATATCTAGACCCCAGAGAGCAGTTTCATCTGCAAAAGGACCACCTCCAAGGTGGACAAATGCCAGGTATTCAGGCCTTTTAAAACTTTTCCTACAAACCTTTCATAAAGACAAAGAAAAGCCTGTTCCTCTGCCTTCCTATCCATTCTGCTTCCAGTTTGCTTCCCTTGCTTTGTTCTGTGTGCTTTTATGCTGGTGATAAACACTGAGGACTGATAGCAGTGAACACAGGCAGCTAGCAAGCACCAATGACTTGGCAGAGCAGCCACATTTATACAATCTGGTATTAGGGTCAAACCCTTCCCCAGCACCACTGCGGTTCTGGCAGACCAACAGCCAGAACTGACACCCCACAATGTCCAGGGTGGCTTTGCAGGCTTCTGCGTGCAATAATAATTGGGGCATTCCAACTAATCTGCTACTGTTAAGTCAACAGGACTTTAAGCCTTTTGGAAAGATTTAGCTCCATTCTTCTCATATCTTCGTGGCCAACCCCCAGCACATGCATGCACAGACATGCACGTGCTTTCATACTGTCCCTACTGCAGCAAGAAGAGGAAAAATCTCCAAGCAGCGGGATGGGTTGGCAACTTTGAATGTCACCTCCCTTCAGCAGGGACACGGCTCTGGCGGAGCAGAGGTCAGTGCCAGGGTGTGATGCATTTCGACACCCCGTAGCGTGGGTCACACTTGCTGTACAACAGCACGGCATGGCACTGCAGAGCCTGTGGGGCCATGCGCAGCTCCATTGCAGCCTCTTAAATTGGCTGCACCCATGCCACAACAGCATGCGGCCCCAAGTGGCTGGCACCACCATAGCAAGGAGCCCATATGGCACAGTCCTGGAGGTAGTCCCCAACCAGAAGGCAGGAGCTGCAGGCAGCCCAGGGTCATATTACCTCAGCAGGCAATAGTAATCATGATGAATTGAACCCACTACCCATCCTTGGAAATCTCCATCCTTGGAGATATTCAAAAGCCATCTGGACACGGTCCTGGGCAACCCGCTCTAGGTGGCCCTGCTTGAGCAGGGGGGTTGGACCAGATGACCTCCTGAGATCCCTGCCAACCTCAACTGTTCTGTGATTCTGTGAAATCTTAAGATCTGTCAGTTCCTACTGAAGACAACTGTATAACTCCAGTTCAGCTATACTGTAAAATTCAGAAAAATTACAATGTGACCAACTCCACCCAGTGCTCTTGTTGAGGACTGTAGAGCCAGAATACAATAAGGGATTTAAGACTCCTAAAACGCAAATGAACATACTTAGATGAAAACTGCCAGGTGGAGTTAGGTCCAAGAAAATCTTGACTTTGTATATAAACATGGTTTTAGTAAGAGCCCAATAGGAATGGAAATATTTTCCTGAGGAGCAGAAAAGAAAAATGGTTTAATCAAGCTGTCTCTGCATGGCTGCAAATCAAATATTCTTCTGGTACATGGGAGCTGTGCAGTTTATATAAACTGCCTGTAAGAATACTAGAGAGATCCAGAAAGAAAAACGAAAATTGCTCAAATCAATATGAACATGAAAATGCTCAAAATCAATAAGACGTGAAGTGACTTACTTTCATTGCTCAATAAACAGGGAAGAAAATGAAGCTTTAACACCTGCAAGTAATGAGTTACAGCAATACTGGTTAAAAAAAATTGTCTTTGCCCCTACCCTTTTATTTTATTGATGTGACCAGCACTGATGGTTAGGAAAGAATATAATAAATAATATCAACACAAAGCTAAATATTACAAAAGTGTATTTGCATTCCATTTAGGAAAGATCTGATACAAGAAAGCCAAGAGCTGCTGATTGCTGCATTTGTTTCACAAATGTAAACCTGTGGACATTGTAACATATAGAAAACCAGCAAACATGATGAGTTCATTGAACTAAGTGTTCACTTTAACCCCAGAATATATTAATACGTATGTACAAACACTGTGTGAGAAGAGCTCTCTTTCTCAATTACACATTGTGGTTTTTAAACATATGGTAAATAACCTTTGGAAAGACTGCCTCCAATTTCCCTGCACAGTAAGCCAATTCACACCTCAAACATAAATATAAATCATATACTTCAGGAAAAAGAATTGGCTTTCTTGAAAAATCCTGAAAAGTGGAACCATTTGTCATGCACTCTATGTGTGTACTTGGCAGCAGCGACTCCAGAAGTGACTCCCAGTGACAGCCTCGTGCCCAGCGATGCTTCTCATGCCTGGGGAGAGCATGGCAGAGGGACAGACCAGCCTCCTTGCTTTGCAGACAATGGCTTGACGTTTTCAAAAGTTACCACGATTTAGCATATCCTGAAAAATGATAGTGGCCATCACTAGAAACATCCATTGAAGAGATGTTTTTTGAAAGATCTGTAGGTATTACTTTGGCACAGGTACCACCTGTGGGTTATTAAACAGGCAGTGCAGAAAGGAGACAGCACAATTCCTCCTAATCTCCTTTTCCAATTCCTCACTCAGACTTACTCAGTCCATATCTAGCACACTTGAAAATAACCCATGAGCACCTATGCCTCAGCAGAGAGTTTATATTTTGCTTCACCAAGACAGTTTTAATCAGTAACAAACATACACAGCTCTAACGTTATGACTCTTAGAATCACAGAATTGTTAAGTTTGGAAAAGACCCTTAAGATCATAGAGTCCAACCATTAACCTAGCACTGCCAAGTCCACCACTAAACCATGTCCTCAAGCACCACATCTACCCATCTTTTAAATACCTCCAGGGATGGAGACTCAACCACTGCCCTGGGCAGCCTGTTCCAATGCTTGACCACCCTTTTGGTGAAGAAGGTTTTCCTAATATCCAACCTAAACTTCCCCTGGCACAACTTGATGCCATTTCCTCTTGTCCTATCACTTGTTACTTGGGAGAAGAGACCGACCCCCACCTTGCTACAACCTCCTTTCAGGTAGTTGTAGAGAGCAATAAGGTCTCCCCTCAGCCTCCTCTTCTCCAGGCTAAACAACCCCAGCTCCCTCAGCCGATCCTCATAAGACTTGTGCTCTAGACCCTTCACCAACTTCATTGCCCTTCTTTGGACACACTCCAGCACCTCGATGTCCTTCTTGTAGTGAGGGGCCCAAAACTGAACACAGGACTCGAGGTGCGGCCTCACCAGTGCCCAGTACAGGGGCACTATCACCTCCCTGGTCCTGCTGGCCACACTATTCCTGATACAAGCCAGGATGCCATTGGCCCTCTTGGCCACCTGGGCACACTGCTGGCTCATGTTCAGGCAGCTGTCAACCAACACCCCCAGGTCCTTTTCCGCCAGGCAGCTCTCCAGCCACTCCTCCCCAAGCCTGTAGCGTTGCATGGGGTTGTTGTGACCCAAGTGCAGGACCCGGCCCTTAGCCTTGTTGAATCTCATACAGTTGGCCCCGGCCCATCGATCCAGCCTGTCCAGGTCCCTCTGCAGGGCCTTCCTACCCTCCAGCAGATCAACACTTCCACCCAACTTGGTGTCATCTGCAAACTTACTGAGGGTGCACTCCATCCCCTCATCCAGATCATCAATGAAGATATTGAACAGGACCGGCCCCAACACTGAGCCCTGGGGAACACCACTCGTGACCGGCTGCCAACTGGATTTGACTCCATTCACCACCACTCTCTGGGCTCGGCCGTCCGGCCAGTTTTTTACCCAGCGGAGAGTACACCCATCCAAGCTATGAGCAGCCAGCTTCTCCAGGAGAATGCTGTGGGAGACAGTGTCAAAGGCCTTACTAAAGTCCAAGTAGACAACATCCACAGCCTTCCCCTCATCCACTAAGCGGGTCACCTTGTCATAGAAGGAGATCAGGTTAGTGAAACAGGACCTCCCTTTCATATCATATCACCCATGCTGGCTGGGCCTGATCCCCCAATTGTCCCACATGTGCCGCGTGATGGCACTCAAGATGACCTGCTCCATGACCTTCCCCAGCACTGAGGTCAGTCTGACAGGCCTGTAGTTCCCCGGATCCTCCTTCCAGCCCTTCTTGTAGATGGGTGTCACATTTGCTAGCTTCCAGTCAGCTGGGACCTCCCTGGTTGACCTGGACTGCTGGTAAATGATGGAGAGTGGCTTGGTGAGCTCCTCTGCCAGCTCCCTCAGTATCCTCAGGTGGATCCCATCCAGCCCCATAGACTTGTGGGCATCCAGGTGGAGGAGCAGGTTACAGCAGCGCAATGCACCATGCACACCCCAACTTATGCAGCATTGCTGTAATCATCAGCGTGTGAAAGATGTAATCTGCTCTGCCTCTGGCATAATAAGAAATCCTTAGATTTGAAACACTGCATGATATTGCTGCTGAAGCAAAGGGCAGAACAGAAATGCCCAAGCTCTTCTTACAGGGCAAAAAAGCAACTGAAGAAATAGTGAAAGATGAGGACAAAGAGCTTCTTTTAAATGACTGTTTGCAGGTGTGTTTGGTTTTTTGTTGTGGTTTTTGTGGTTTTGGGTTTTGTTTGTTTTTTAAGGAGTGAAAAAATCTAGGACAAAATGAAGGTTTTGCATGAGAGGGATAGCAGAAACTCTTTGAGTGTCGCCTTAACTCAAATTGAGGGGTGGGCAGATGGGGGAATAATTCTTCCACTACAGAAGTAACAAGAATGAGACCTGTGGATTTATTTCTCCCCTCTTGGATGGGCAACTCCTGCTGTTTCACAAGTATAGTCATAAATTTTACCCAAGTAGAACAGTTCTATGAACAGTACAATTGTCTCTGCATTTAGGGGCTGGCACAGTAAAGTATCAAAACTAGAATACTTACACTAGTTTAGAAAACCAAAACCACAAAAATATTAACCAAAATAACAGTTACACAAAATCTATGAGTAGAGCAGGAGCAGAGATCAGATGCAATCAAAGATCTCCAGCACCCTCTTCTGGTTCATGGAGCCCACAGGCACGACGACCACATCTAGAAACCTCCCTTCTGCTCAAGGGACATTGATATAACCCAGTTAATACATACCTAGATGTGAGCTAACAGGATGCCAGTGTCCTCCAGCAGCACTACAGTAGACAATATAGGACATCCTATTGTTTTGAAAATTTCCGGAAGAAATTTCAACTGTTGCAATATTGTTCTTATCAGCCTCAGCATCCATTATCTGTTACTGTACTTGTTAGAAGCTGTAGGTCCAGGGCCAGAACCTTAATATACCAGACAACATACAGACACTGGAAAAAACTGCTTACAAGAGAGAGACCAATGGGAGAGCAGAGGGAATTCACATGCAATACAGTCTGAGAGCCAGGCAGAGACCAGAGCAGCCTGACTTGTCAAGGCTCCTCATTTTGCTTCATTTTATTTTGGAAGGTTTGGTGGGTGCGGGTGTTTGTCAGACACCATCTCTAGGAAGGAAGATAACAATGAAATTTCACTGGCCTCCAGAGACAGCATGGAAGAAAGTAAAAGGATGCCCTTTTTGAAACTGACCGCATGGATGACACAATCCAGCATCACTGGCCAAAGGCAGATGCCCTCCTCTCGAAGTCAAGAGAAAAGTGACACATTGGGTGGTAGTGCCTATGTTACAGGGGACTCAAAAGCATGTTCGACATAATCAGTGGCAGGAGATACATGGAAGGAGCCAGAGAGGATCAAAGACAGGAGAAGAACCTGTGCAGCACCACCCTGAGACAACTGGGGCAGCACCGTGCAGAGGCCAGAGATGATGCTGCTGACTTGAGAGCTGGGTGGATAAGAGCCCCAGTGAAAAAACCCTGAGATAAATGGGCAGAGTAGGTTATACCTTAGAGATATTATACAGTGAAGATCTGCAACAGCCAGAGGCAATTATCAGAACCCACAGATTATGAAAGATGGAGAGAGACACAAAATAACAAGTTAATAACTAGGAATAGGAAGCAAAGAGTGAAATGGTCAGAAGATACTATTTAAAAGTAAGAAAACAGAAACTAGACCATTGATTGGGAAACTTGGCTAAGCAAGACTGCTTCCACACTGCATGGAGCCATTCACTTTTCTTCGTCACACTGGTATTTTAGGTCCTTGGTGCCAACTGCTCTGAGGTCTGGGCTACACAACTGTCGTGGTTTAACCCCAGCTGGCAACTAAGCACCACACAGCCGCTCGCTCACTCCACCCTACCAGTAGGATGGGAGGAGAGAATCGGAAGGGTAAAAGTCAGGAAACTCGTGGGTTGAGACAAGAACAGTTTACTAATTGAAGTAAAATGAAATAGAATAGTAGTAGTAGTAATAATAAAATAATAATAATACAATAATAATATACAAAGCAAGTGATACACTATACAATTGCTCACCACGCGCCAATCAATGCCCAGCACGTCCCCAAGCAGCAATCGCTGCCCCCTGGCCAACTCCCCCAGTTTATATACTGAGCATGATGCCATATGGTATGGCATAGCCCTTTGGCCAGTCTGGGTCAGCTGTCCTGGCTGTGCCCCCTCCCAGCTTCTTGTGCACCTGGCAGAGCATGGGAAGCTGAAAAGTCCTTGACCAGTGTAAGCACTACTCAGCAACAACTAAAACATCAGTGTGCTATCAACATTATTCTCATCCTAAATCCAAAACACAGCACTATATCAGCTACTAGGAAGAAAATTAACTCTATCCCAGCTGAAACCAGGACAACAACATTGAGCAGCTTCTTCCTCTTGGGGATCAGATATTTCAGGAATGAGCATCAACAGCTCACCTCCGTTCTCTCTGACCACGCGAGGGTCTTTTCTCCCTGGAGTCACTGGAGCTCCCCCAAAGCCCAGACTTCCATCACTTTGCATAGAGATAAGGTACAGAAAGCACCCTTGAGGGACCACCATGCAGAGGCCCTGGCCAAGCAGCTGGAAGGGGAAGGTCACCAGCACAGCCCTGGCCTGGTCAAGGACTGATGTTACCCTAGGATTTTGCCAAAGTAAGCCAAAGATAAAATGACCTGTCTGTCCCTGCACAGTCAAGCTTTCTTGCAGGATGGGGGGGGAAGAGGATATAATACCATCCAGGCGCCAGTCACAGAAGAGCTTTGCAGGAGGACCAGGCTCACGCTGAAGAAGTTCCTGGGAATGAGAACTTCCTCAAGAGCAGAGAGGACAGCTAGATACCCACACAGCGAGGCCCAGAGACCCCTCCCTGCACTCCAAGCCAAGCCGTTATTCCCTATGCCATTAATGGCCAGGAAAATCAGCCATAAACATAACCATTAACTCCACATACCTCAATACGTGACGATGACAACAGTCAGCATATCACTGCTGCCAGGCACCCCTAACGTGAGCAGACATTATGAAAAACCCTTCCTCAGTCCACTCACACTCCCCACGCAGCACAGGCTCACCCCACTCAACGTCCACTCCTCCACACCAGTTCCTCTCCCTCATACCCAATAAAGTCAACAACACTATTTGTCCCTTGTCACCCCACAGCTCTGCCAAGATTACCACTGTCTCAAAGGTAATCAAAAAAGGTTTCTTCTTCACTGAGGCTTTCTACTTATTGGATAATAAAGTCAGTATGTCTTGGTTTGGCAAATCCTAACACAGTTGCCTCACATAGCAGAGACAGGGGGGTTTATTGGGTTTTTTTCTTAAACAATTTACACTGAAACAGTTGCAGAACTGGGCTCCTCTGCTTAGCTCTGGGCACGCTGCCTTCCCACATGTTCCCTATCCACACACCTCCTTGAGACACTGCCCAGCCAGAACTATTTCACCCCCATTTCCTCCGCTTGCTTCTGCGCTTGCTCTTTGACAGGGCTTTAAACACCATTAAAGCACTTGGACATCAACTCTGATCCTGTACTTACCAGCTTGCAGGCAGCACAGTGCCAGAGCCAGGTTTGCAGGTCTTCCTTGCCTGCACCAGGTACCAACTGTGCTGTGAAGCCCTCCAGCTCAGCCCAGAGCTGTAAGCCACTGCTTTCCATCTGTCCTCCTTGCAGCTTTTCCTCCCCCAGAGATGTTTCTTCCCCATCCAAACCCTGCTGAGCCCCCTGCCCACACAGCACACATTGCTGTATAGCCAGCACAGCACCAAGACCTGCTACCCTCCTTGCCAGCCACCCTCGCGGCTCTCCACCAGAAGCCAATTTGCTCCAGCACAACCAGACAGCTTAAGCCCACCTGGGAGATAACAAGCAGCTCCTAATCAACAGCTGTAACACTGCCAAAGCCCCTATATTCAGCAGAGCCAAGTTACCCATCCTTCATTTTCCTCAGCTGTTTCTGCTAAACACTAAGCTCTTCCACTGCCCAGCCCCATGAACCATGCCTCTTTATAGTCCTCTTCACTGTTTGTTCTTACTATTTCTTTAGAAATTGTTTTTTGCTCTATATTACAGCAGTTTCTGCTCTATCCATACCTCTCCACCCTCACTCCTTGAAGTCAGCTCCAGCTGTAATCACTACCTGTTATCAGTTATCCAGGGGAAGAAGCCAGTGAGTGAGTCCTGCTCCCTGAGCCCAAGTGGGGCAGCTTCTGGGCCTGTTCTTTTGCTACTGACTCGCTGCTTCTGCACCACAAAATCTGCCAAAAATTCAAAGGTGAGACCATCTGCCTTTCAGAAGTCTAACAGCAGCCAAACAGGCAAAAAAAAATTTGCTGAAGAAAAATGCAGATTTAACCTACACTGTAGCTGCCCAGTTTTGACCAATGCATGAGTTAAGCCAGGCTGAACATTCTATTTCATTTCAGTCAAGTACCAGCCTCACCTCCTTGGAGAGCTCTGGCCTTTCCCCCCTCCTGCCCTACTCTAGCAATGATGCACCCATTAGGTAAGGGCACTTCTAGACCCTGGTTTACTTGGAGGATGCCCTCATCCTCACCCACAAGACTGTGCTTGCTCCTAAAAATTTTATAGAAGCTCGATCTCTTTTTTTCTAATCCATTTTTTGATCTTAATTTTCCCCTTCATACAACAGGAAACTATTCTAATATCAAGACGACCCTTGTTAAGCAATAAGAGAAAGGTATTCAAAGAAAATTAAGGTCAAGCAAGATGAGAAATACAGAACCTGCCTGAAGGCCAGGAAACACAAGCCTGTGCAACCTTCAAGCCCTTACAGGCATGTGTTACTCATTAGCCTTTAATTGCATGAGCACATACCATTCACCTGACAGGACATCTGCCTTACTCAGTATTTTGTTTTTACCTACTTAACACATTATCCACACGGTACACAAAATACAGAACTACTCCCTCTCCTCCTAAGTGTGCCTCTGGTACTCTTGTATTGAGCCCTTCACCAACATTAACTTACCTTCATATCCTTGTGGTTAGCCCACAGTATGGTCCATTTTCTCAGAGCAAATAAGTTACCAAGATTAAGATAAAAATTTTCAGAAACATCCACTAAAATCAATATCTTGCTTGCTTATTCTTAAACCTGGCATGTCCTGACCAGCTTTATGTTCTCTTAACATAAAGTAAAAACATATAAAAAATACAGACAAGAAATAAGAAAACCACACCAAACCTCTACATGAACCATCTAAGATTTTGACTTTCTTACAATGCAATTGCATAATTTGAGATCATCATGTGCAGCAAAAGTTGGCTGTAACCTTCTAACACAAGACTAGCCACTAAAACACAGGGAGGAACACTTTGCTGGCATCAGAAGACAAGACTCTTGTTTTCAGCTATGCGATCTGGATGGAAACATATCGCAGACCTTAATTTTCAAAATGATGAGCTTGTGCCTCATCTTGTTTGCTCCCATTTATTCTCGCCACTAACATTTATTTTCCCTCTTTTGCCATTGAGTTCTCTCCAGTTTCAGCTGCCTTCAGCCTGCCTGCTGAGCTCTGCCACCCTACAGCTGTGTCCCTAGTGACCTAGTCAGCCAGGGAAAACTGGTACCACAAAGTTAAGTATTTGGCAGTTAAGAGACTAAAAACAGATCCTTGTAGTGGAAGCATCAGATAACCATAACCACAGACAGTATCACCAGTTCCACGTGCAACAATGTGTTCATTTTTGAGCAGTTTCATGGAAAAAAAAAGACTACAAATGAAATTATACTAATTTATAGTTTAACTAGAACATTAACATATTTCCACATTGCATTTTCAGAACAATTAATTGTACTGGGTCTGGCTGGGATGGAGTTAACTTTCCCCATAGCAGCCCTCATAGTGCTGTGCTTTGTATTGGTAGCTAGAAAGGTGTTGATAACACACCAGTGTTTTGGCTACTGCTGAGCAGTGCTGGCAAAGCATCAAAGCTGCCTCTCCAACATCCCCCCCTCACCCCCAAAGGCCAGTAGGCTGGGGGTGGGCAAGAGCTTGGGAAGGGACATAGCCAGGACAGCTGACCCAAACTGACCAAAGGGATATTCCATACCATATGATGTCTGCTCAGCAATAAAAGCTAGGAGAAAGGGGTGTGTGTGTGTGTGTGTGTGTGCATTCGTTATTAAGGCATTTGTCTTCCGGAGCAACTGCTATGCGTACTGAAGCCCTACTTCCCAGGAAGTGGCTGGACATCGCCCGCTGATGGGAAGTAGAGAATAAAATCTTTTGTTTTCCTTTGCTTCCGCATGCGGCCATTGCTTTTTCATTATTAAGCTGCCTTTATCTTGACCCACGAGTTCTTTTCCATCTTATTTTCTCCCCTCCCTGTCCTGCTGAGGAGGGGAGTGATAGAGCAGCTTGGTTGGGACCTGGTGGCCAGCCAAGGTCAATCCACCACAGTCCTTTTTTGGCACCCAATGTGGAGCACAAGACAGTGGCAGTTTTGTATTAAGCATGCTATAGCTATAGTAGTTATTAAGTGGCAAGCTTCTGTGCGTGTCACGGAGTTTCCCGGCTGCACTGCTTATCTGTTTATTTTGCTGAGCTTGGGAACATGTTAGTACAAACAATGGCTGTGCACTTTGCCCTGGCATTGATGCCCTTACTGTGCTGGGGGAGCTATCTTGTGGAGAGGATGAGGGAATACATCTCCCTCTTCCTACCTGGGATTGATGTGGGTGGTTTTATTATGCAGGCTCCCGAGGTCCTTGTTCACCCTCACGTGAGCTGTTTAATACTACTAATTAACAGTGTTGGCATATTACGGGGTTTGTGGAATCTGGTGTAAGAGAAGACAACTTTTGGGTGAGGCGATACTGAAATGTGCCCTGAGGCGGCCGGTCCCTGTGTGGCAGGGTGTGTGGAAGGATTTGGGCAAGTGCCTAGGGTGGTTATCACCTCCCATAGCCTGGGACTTTACACCTGAACAGGCAAGTAACCCTGGCAAACTGATGCGCCACCTGATAGAAGGGTGCCTTGCCTACCCCAATGAAAACCAGCAGCTTCTAGCACTGTACTGGGGCTTGGCCTGTGCCTACCGAGCCACAGTTCAGTACTATCAGAGGACTGTGGTTAAGGCAGGGACCCAAACCACCTCTGAGAATACCTTGACTGAGACCATGATGCAAACTACATCTGAGGACACCATGGTTGAGGTAGGGACCCAAACAACAACAACAACTACAGTAATTGCCCCAGTAGTGAAAAAGAAACAGTGGACAAGGAGGTCAACGGGTCCATATCATCGATTAGTAAGGGAGAAGGAAGAAGAGGAAGGGTTTGATCAAGAAGCCGGTCCTTCGGCAAAGAAATTGGAGGAAGGAGTGAGAGAAATCAGACAGGAGATGGAAACTACCCGGTCCCTGACCTCATCAGAACTTCGAGACATGCGGAAAGATGACAGCCGCCAGCCAGGTGAGCAGATTGCTGTCCAGTACCTGAGAGAATTAGGGGTGCTGGAAGTCATCTACAGTGATCTAGACAATGATGAGGTCTCCAAAGATCCAGAGGATGTCCTGTGCACACAGGCCATGTGGAGGAAGGTGATTCAAAATGCCCCAGCGTCATATTCTAACAGCTTGGCAACAATGTATTGCCCAGATATGGATACACCAACTGTGGAGAGAGCGTCTTCTTGGCTCCAAAACTTTGAAGAAAATCTCTGTCCCTCCTCATCCCTACGGGCCAGCACCTTGGCTGTCAGGGGTGCCCCAAGAAGTCAGTCCCCTCTTGCCCCGGTCAGAAGGAAAGGGAGCCCCAGGCTCATGCCGCGTGATGCACTCTGGCTCTTCCTGCGTGACCAGGGAGAGGACATGAGGAAGTGGGATGATGACCCCACCTTTAAGCTGGAAGCCCGTGTACGTGAACTGAGAGGGAAGACAGCTGTTAAGAAGGGGCCACCCAAGAAGGCTGTCAGCTTAGCTGCTGTAGAGACACAAGAAGGCAATCAGCAATCTCCCAGGCATAGAAGGACTGAGATCACCTCCCTTGATCCTGGTAAAGGGACTTCTGGTCTGGCACTGCAAGGGTCAGACAGTGAATACTCTGAACAGGAATAGAGGGTCCCTGCCTCCAACCAGGAGGAGAAAAGGGATGACCAGGTATACCTGACTGTGTGGATTCGATGACCTGGCACATCAGACCCACAGAAGTATAAGGCTTTGGTAGACACTGGTGCACAGTGTACGCTGGTGCCATCGGGGTATAGGGGCACAGAACCCATCTGGATCTCTGGAGAGACAGGGGGATGCCAAGAAATGTTTGTATTGGAGGCTGAGGTGAGCTTAACAGGGGACAAGAGGCAAAAGCACCCCATTGTGACTGGCCCAGAGGCCCTTTGTATCCTTGGCACAGACTACCTCAAGAGAAGGTACTTCAAGGACCCAAGAGGGTAGCGATGGGCTTTTGGTGTAGCCACTGTGAACACAGAGAAGATCAAACAGTTATCTACCCTGCCTGGCCTCTCGGAAGATTCCTTCATTGTGGGATTGCTGCAAGTTGAAGAACAGTGTTGTAGAAGTCACTTCAAACGGAATCCAATACATGGCATTAGTAGCAAGGCTTGCTAAAGCCTTAGGCCGCAAGCTGTGAACTTTCAGATACACTGACTGTATACTGAACTTTTACTTAGCTACATGAAGGAAGGCCCTGAAACCGGTGCAAACCAGAAAGATAAGGTAGCCACAGCTGTCAGCAGTAGCCACATCCATTAAGATAAGAAAAGGAATGTCCCGCCTGGAGACAGAGAAAGGATCCAATAAGGAACAAGAAGACCCCAGACCCAAATATTGCTATTGGACCGAACCGTCGCATGAGGGGAGGGGAACTTAAATTGTAAAGGTATAATTGCCCAGGGTTTTCTTTTTTCAGGGTCCCTCTCTGGAGACCCCCAGCTCAAGCTGTTTTTTTTTAACCACTGTACCACTCAATAAATTCATCTGGTGTATGTCATGTCAGAGACTCTGCTTCAGGGAAACCTAGGGTCGAGCCTGAGGGGAGAGAAAGCTCCCAAGAGTGAGTGTGAGTGTGTGAGCAAGGAGTCGAAAAGGGGCGCCCGTCAGCTCAATGGAGCTGCCCGCTGCAAAGGGACTCCGGTCCTAGCAGTTAAAGTCTCGGGTGGTGTGTGTGCGACTCCCTGAATGGTGTGTGAATGCTCGGGCAGTGGCTTCTCTTTTAACAAACAGCAGGTGCCAATTGCTACAGGGAAGGCCCACCGATGGCAATATGGCAGGAACCGAGACTCCCTGGCTCCCATCCATGAGCTGATTCATCAACTGGAGAGCCAAGGAGTGATCAGCAAGACTCACTCACCTTTTAATAGTCCCATATGGCCAGTGCAAAAGTCTGATGGAGGGTGGAGGTTAACAATAGACTATCGTGGCCTGAATGAAGTCATGCCACCACTGAGTGCTGCTGTGCCAGACATGCTAGAGCTCCAGTATGAACTGGAGTCAAAGGCAGCCAAGCAGTATGCTACAATTGACATTGCCAATGCATTTTTTTCAATTCCTTTGGCAGCAGAGTGCAGGCCACAGTTTGCTTTCATGTGGAGGGGTGTCCAGTACACCTGGAATCGACTGCCCCAGGCGTGAAAGCACAGCCCTACCATTTGTCATGGACTAATCCAAACTGCACTGGAGCAGGGTGATGCCCCTGAACATCTACAATACATCAATGACATCATTATGTGGGGAAGCAAGGCAGAAGAAGTGTTTGAGAAGGGAAAAAGAGTGATTCAGATTTTCCTGAAAGCTGTTTTTTCCATAAAAAGAAGCAAGGTCAAGGGACCTGCACAGGAGATTCAGTTCTTGGGAATAAAATGGCAGGATGGACATTGTCGTGTGCGTATGGATGTGATCAATAAGATGATAGCAACTATGTCTCCACCAGCTAACAAGAAGGAAACACAAGCTTTCCTAGGCCTTGTGGGATTCTGGAGAATGCATATTCCAGGTTATAGTGAGCTTGTGAGCCCTCTCTATCGAGTAACCCAAAAGAAGAACTATTTTGAGTGGGGCCTTGAGCAACAACAAGCCTTTGAGCAGATCAAACAGGAGATAGCTCACGTGGTAGCTCTTGGGCCTGTCTGTAAAGGACCATCTGTGCAAAATGTACTCTACACTGCAGCCGGGGAGCATGGTCTCACCTGGAGCCTCTGGCAGAAAACATCAGGAGAAACCCAAGGTCGACCATTAGGGTTTTGGAGCCGGGGGTATCGAGGATGAGAAGCCCACTACACCCCGACTGAAAAAGAGATACTAGCAGCATATGAAGGGGTTCGAGCCACTTCAGAAGTTGTTGGTACAGAAGCATATCTCCTCTTCACACCGTGATTGCCCATGCTACACTGGTGTCGTGGTTTAACCCCAGCCAGCAACTAAGCACTACACAGCCGCTTGCTCACTCCCCCACCACCAGTGGGATGGGGGAGAGTATCGGAAGGGTAAAAGTCAGGAAACTCATGGGTTGAGATAAGAACATCTTAATAATTGAAGTAAAATAAAATAGAATAGTAGCAATAGTAGTAATAGTAATAATAATAATAAAAATAATAATAATACAATAATAATATACAAAGCAAGTGATACACTATACAATTGCTCACCACGTGCCAACCGATGCCCAGCACATCCCCAAGCAGTGATCACTGCCCCCCAGCCAACTCCCCCCTGTGGGAATAAATGAGATAGTGTTTTACTTTGACGAGATGCAGCTGTGCCCTTGAGGCTTGTTACAGGTTCACAGGAATGCAGCTGTGCCCTTGAGGCTTGTTACAAACAAGTTTGTGAAACTTAGAGGCAGAAAAATAAGGATGAGATTGGATACATCCCTGAAAGAGGAATTCGCGTGCACCAACTTGAAGAACCAATAAGTAACGCTGAAGAGATGCGTGGATGCAAGACAGTAACCAATGAAATGGGTTTTGCTTGCTCGTGAACACTAGATCATATTATAGAAGGGATAGATTGTAAAAATAAAGGGTCTTTGCTTGTCTTTGCCTAAACTCATATGCAGAGTCCGTGATTAATTGCCACAAATGGTGACCCCGACGTGATTCAGTCCTACGACGTGATTCAATCCTACGATGTGATTCAGTCCTAAGAACTGCGGACGAGAGAGCGGCCGGTGGCAAGCCCAGCTGAACTGTACTGCAGCGGACCAGAGAGCTGCTTGTCGACAGTTAATCGCCTCGGGAAAAAGAGGTGAGCAGCTGGGGACGGGAAAATGGGGGTGCAAATGTCCTCGGAAGAAAAATCTGTTTTGCATATATTTTTGCGAATCCTTGCAAAAAGGGGCATAAATTATGATGAAGGAAAGGTTCGGTTGTTGTTAATTTGGCTGCGAAAAAACGGGCAACAAGCGAACGCAGTGACCGCGTTCCAGGTGGAGACTTGGGAGGAGGCAGGAAAAGTGTTATGGGAAGCGGCCACCAGGGGGGACAGTAATGCCACAAGTGTGTTGACGACATGGCGTTTACTGAAAGACTCTTTAGAACAATTAGAGTCAGACCGAAAGGCTATGGTGGCTGCAGCCTCTGCTACCGCTCCGGAGCTAACCCCGCAGGGCACGCCAGAAACACCGCCATCGGGTTCGTCCTCCGACATGCCCTTGCTCGCGGGTGCTCAGGCTGCTCAACCCTCCGCCCCTCCCGCGCCGCCGCTACCCTCTGCGCCGTTTTCTCCTTCACCCGCTCCTATGGCTTCAACACCTCTGCTAGACCTCCCGATCCCTGCAACCAGTACTCCACTTCCCCGCCTGCCCCCGGCCCCTGCTGCGTCGGCACTCTTACCGCCTTTCTCTACCGCTTCTAATGCCGATACTCCACAAACCCATAATCAATTGCCACCCGAGGAATGGGGGGCGTCAGCCCCTGCTACAAGGTGGCAAAAGATTAGACACCAAGCATTGCAAGCGGGGGATACAGCTTTTTGTTCAGCGATAGCGTGTCCCGTCATACGCAGCAACGCAAATGTCCCCGATGAGCATGAACCTTTTGGCTATAATGTTTTAAAAGATCTACGACAAACAGTTGCCGTGCACGGACTGGGTTCTCCTTTTACACAATCCCTGCTATGGGGAATATTTACAAATGAAATAGTACCATTTGATATATGCACGCTTACTAATCTTATATTGACCCCAACGCAAAAGGTGATCTTTGAAAGCACCTGGCGTACCGCCTGCCAAAATGCCACAATTATCAATATGCAGCGACAACAAGGCGACCCTTTACAAGGGGCAGGACTCCCACAGCTTATGGGGGATCCGCCATTAAATCATCCAACGTTATAGGCATGGTTACAACCAGAGATATTAGCACAAGGCAGAGACCTTGCTTTACAGGCATTACTAAAAGTGCCGGATGCCGGAAGAGCGACAAAATCATTTACATTAATAAAGCAAGGGACAGGAGAGGGATATATCTCATTCTTAGATCGTCTTAAAGAGGCTTTGGAAAAACAAGTCGAAAATGCAGAAGCAAGAGAGGTCCTACTCTTAAAATTAGCCTTTGAAAATGCAAATATGGACTGTAAAAAAGTGCTTTTGCCTCTAAAAAATCTCTCCTTAATGGACACGATAGAAGCTACCCAAAAGGTGGGGTCAATGTCCCATAATATGGAAACATTAGCTACAGCTTTTGCCACCGCAATGAAAGTGCAGAAATCATGTTTCTCCTGTGGTAAAACTGGACATTTTAAAAGAGATTGCCCACAACTGAGAAAGGGAAGGAAATCGAGTGCACCAAGCGCACCTGGATTGTGTCCAAAATGTAAAAAAGGAAGGCATTTCGCGAACCAATGCCGATCGAAATATGACGTAGATGGCAAACCACTGTTATCGGGAAACTCGCGAGGGAGCGTGAAAGCAGAGCGTGCTCAGACAGCAAATACGCCGTTACAAGCCTTTCCGATTGTCTCCAAGCCAGCACCGCCAGCAGTGCCAGACTAGATGTTTCCACATTCACCACGAGGCCAAGCCATAGTAGAACGCGCACATCGCACTCTAAAATCCACGTTGCAAAAACAAAAAGAGGGAATGCCAGGAGCCACTCCAGCAGACAGACTAAGTAAAGCCGTGTATGTGTTAAACTACCTGAATATGTCTGAAAATAATATTCCTGTTATTATCTCTCATTTTCTGTCTCTTCAATCAAAAGATTTAACAGCCACACCACAAAAGGCCCGAGTTTTTACAAAATCACTACAAACAGGTAATCGGGAAGGTCCTTTTGATCTACTAACCTGGGGCAGAGGGTATGCTTGTGTCTCAACAGATGTGGGACCTAAGTGGGTACCTGCAAGGTGCGTAAGACCAGCTCTTGCATCGGATAACAAGAACGAACAGCAGAAGACACTGAACTCCGAGAAGACTGATGGGGAATGACTTATCAGATAACTCCGAATTAATCCATAAAGCAATCAAAGATTTGAAGTTAGCAAATTACAAGTCAGTGATGGATTTGGTTGGCTGAATCACTTACTTACTAACAAGTTGGGGAATTGGCAGGTGGATAATGTCTCTAATCAAAATAGGTTTTTTCTTGTTACTAATATTTTGCCCTATAATAATGATAGTTTCTTGTCTAGTGTCTTGGGTACAGAAAATGCTATAGAATATGATTAAACAAGCTTTTGTGATAGAAAAACAAAAAGGGGGAATTGTGGGAATAAATGAGATTGTGTTTTACTTTGACGAGATGCAGCTGTGCCCTTGAGGCTTGTTACAGGTTCACAGGAATGCAGCTGTGGCCTTGAGGCTTGTTACAAACAAGTTTGTGAAACTTAGAGGCAGAAAAATAAGGATGAGATTGGATACATCCCTGAAAGAGGAATTCGCATGCACCAGCTTGAAGAATCAATAAGTAACGCTGAAGAGATGCGTGGACGAAAGACAGTAGCCAATGAAATAAGTTTTGCTTGCTCGTGAACACTAGATCATATTATAAAAGGGATAGATTGTAAAAATAAAGTGTCTTTGCTTGTCTTTGCCTAAACTCATATGCGGAGTCTGTGATTAATTGCCACACCCCCCAGTTTATATACTGAGCATGATGCCATACGGTATGGCATAGCCCTTTGGCCAGTCTGGGTCAGCTGTCCTGGCTGTGCCCCCTCCCAGCTTCTTGTGCACCTGGCAGAGCAGGGGAAGCTGAAAAGTCCTTGACTGGTGTGAGCGCCACTTAGCAACAACCAAAACATCAGTGTCTTATCAACATTATTCTCATCCTAAATCCAAAACACAGCACTATTCCAGCTACTAGGAAGAAAATTAACTCTATCCCAGCTGAAACCAGGACAACTAGATGTGCAAAGGAAACATCCTCTCTACACATCATGCAACTAGTGCTACATGGAGTAGTAGTGGGTAGCATTGATCACGCAATGAGCTCAACAGGGGAAACCCAGCCGCCCAGGAATCCTGGAAGAGATCATGGACTGGCCAGAAGACAGAGATTTTGGAGCATCGCCTGAGGAGGTGGCTCGTGCCCAAGAGGCACCACCACATAACGAGTTATCAGAAGATGAAAGGCGTTATGCTTTGTTTACTGATGGATCCTGTTGTGTTGTAGGAAACCATCGGAAGTGGAAAGCTGCTGTGTGGAGTCCCACAATGACAAGTTATTGAAGCCACTGAAGGTGGTGTGTCAAGTCAGTTTGCAGAAGTGAAAGCCATCCAACTAATCCTAGAGATTGCTGAACGAGAAAAATGGCCAGTACTCTATACTGACTCCTGGATGGTGGCTAATGCCCTATGGGGGCGGCTACAGCAGTGGAAGAAGACCAATTGGCAGCGCAGAGGTAAACCCATCTGGGCTGCTGCATTGTGACATCGCTGCCCGGGTAGAAAACATCACTCTGAAGGTACGTCATGTAGATGCCCACATGCCCAAAAGCCACGCCACTGAGGAACATCGAAACAACGAACAGGTAGACCAAGGCTGCCAAAATTGAAATAGCTCAGGTGGACCTGGACTGGGAGCATAAGGGTGAGCTATTTGTAGCTCAATGGGCCCACGAAACATCAGGACATCTAGGGAGAAATGCAACATACAGATGGGCTCGTGATCAAGGGGTGGACCTGACCATGGAGGCCATCACACAGGTCACTCATGAATGTGAAACATGCGCCGCAATCAAGCGAGCCACATGAGTAAAGTCTCCCTGGAACAGAGGGCAATGGCTGGGTTTTCGATATGGTGAGGCCTGGCAAATTTGACTGTATTGGACCACTGCCATGAGCACGCCAAGGCAAGCGCTACATACTCACCATGGTGGAAGCAACTACTGGTTGGCTAGAAACATACTCTGTAAACCATGCCACTGCCCAAAACACCATCTTAGGCCTTGAAAGGCAAATTTTGTGGCAATGTGGTACCTCAGAAAGAATTGAGTCACACAATAGGACTCATTTCTGAAATAACCTCATAAACTCCTGGGCAAAGAAACACGGCATTGAGTGGGTGTATCACATCCCCTATCACCCACAAGACTCTGGAAAGATTGAGATATATAACGGACTGTTAAAGACTATGTTGAGAGCGTTGGGCACTGGGGCATGGAAGCACTGGGATATAAATTTAGCAGAAGACACTTGGCTGGTTAACACCGGAGGATCTGCTAACCATCCTGGTCCTGCCCAAACAAAACCCCTACATACTGCGGGAGGAGATAAGGTCCCTGTAGTGCACATAGGGAAGTGGCTGGGGAAGGCAGCGTGGATTGCTTCTCCCTTGGGAAAAGGCAAACCCATTCGTGGGACTGTTTTCACTCAAGGACCTGGGCGTACTTGGTGGGTAATGCAGAAGGATGGGGAGACCCGGTGTGTGCCTCAAGGAGATTTAACCTTGGGGGAAAAATAATCTGTGATGTGAGTTGTATGTTGTAGGAAGTAATGTAGCAGGAACGACCTGAAACGACAAAGAGAGCACTTCACAAGGAACCAGGTGAGTGCAATGATGACCCAAACCAAGCCAGTGTTGGTGCCCAACAATCGAACATGCTGCTTCTCCTGTCCTGAGCACCCATCCTGACAGATGGGGCCCAAGTCATAGCCTGTTCTTATGAACATTTGGAGGAGTGGCAGAAACCCACGGAATGGGAAAGTAATATCTATCTGTTAAGGGACAGGGGAATAGTAGTTAATGAGAATGTATAAATCTGTATGTTGGGTATAAAGATGGTTTAAGCATGTAGTTTAAGTTGTAAGTGTTGGTAAGAAGGGATTTCAGTAATGAGAATTAGATACAATGAGATGGTTAGAAAATGTATAAATGTATCAATACCTGGTTCCGTGACTGGTGTCACTGGTAGAATTTTGGGTTTTTTGATCACAGGTCAGTTTATACGACACCAGGCCTGATAGCGACAGATGAGGTACACCTGTCTCAAAGGGAGAAAAGGATCTTTGCACAAGAGTTAGCAGGGCTCATTGAAAGAGCTTCAAACTAGATTTGAAGGGGGAAAGGGATAAAACCAGGCTCGCTAGAGATAAGCCTGGGGGGTGGCATGCCAATGTTTGAGGGATGGTGTGCTAGCGAGGTCCTTCAGTCTGCTCCATGATGT